>NC_143228.1:11222816-16022816 GCF_030267445.1 Bombyx mandarina
ACACCAGGTGAGCCGTTTGAGAGATTGTTTATAAATAAGTCTCTAAAAAGTCATGGAAATTTCCTATATAAAATCGTACAAGTAAAAATGAACAGATTTCGATTTCTAAGTGGAATTCATTTACAGTTTTCGCTGAACGACTTCAGACCTAATGAGGTCAAAGATAAAGATTTCCGATCCGGACAAGGTAGAAGTGAAAAAGTACAAACATTAATCAAGAAAGATGCACTTACATACTTGGATAGCTCCTACTTAAAATCCAAGGTATGGTGATTAAATCATTCCTTTAACAAAGCGTTTATAGTCCTGTGTACTAGAGTCAAGTTATTACGATACGCAAGTATTTTAGGGTAGCGTCAGAACGCTACTTCGACAAAGCAGATCGACACGATAATCCTTTTATCGTGACGGAAGGTAATTAATTACACATCCGGCCTAGACGATGGGGCAACGCAAAGCCGCTGTCGCCCAGAATATGACTTGTTGGATCCCCCGAATCCATTCTCCATCCTTTTTGGCCTTTTAAGTATCGGCCACCGTCCTCGTCGATTACGGCGAAGAGTTCGATGAGCGAACTAATCCATAGACACGAGGCACTGAGTTTCTTAATGGATCTTCCGTTAACGCGTAGTTGGAATAGCCTTTTAAGCTTCCAGCGAATACCTAGGGAAAATAGTCATTAGACTAGGACCTTGTTTAAACCACGTCAGACGTACCAAGTATCCTGCATAAATACCTATATAATGCAAGTTCATGAACACAACGTTATCAGAACTAATAAAATCGATCATCTGAAATGTATATAATAATATTTGCATAATCACTAGGACGACATAAAGTAACATTTGTTTATCACTTTCTCTATTACTCTCTATTTCGAAAAAGAAACATTCCTGCGGCTCGGTATGGAGTTTTAAAAGAGCCTTTATAACATCCGCAATTTCGAGCATCTTAACTCCGTACCGGTTACGATTCTAATCTCGTCCACTTCCTATCCTTCTATCCTTATAGTAAAGACTTTTTTTATTGCCCTTGTGGTCAGATGAGCATACGGCCCACCTAATGGTGAATGGTCGCCCATGGACTTCAGCATTACCAGGGGCAAAGCCAAGCCTTTGCCTACCGTTAAACTCCTATTTTGACATCTTAGATTTAGTGTTTCTTCATAGTCCAGTATTGTTTTCTTAGATTCAGCTTATTACCTGTATCACCATTTTCAAAACACGTCCATTTTTCGGCGTTGTTACTTGTTTAGTCGCTTTGGAAATTTTGAAATTTGAAATTTTGTAAATTTAAAGTAAATGTTTCGGTATTACACTAAGTTAGCCAAAGAAGAAGAAAAAAATGGAACTTAACGTTTCCTTAAACATTTATCATTTTGACAGGTCGTGAGACTACCGAATGATAAATACAATCAATATCTCGTCCTAGTATTACCACATTCACACAAAGACATAAAGGACGTTATTAAGAAACTTGAAGACTCTAAAACGTTCAGGTCGACAGTAGTTAATCTAGAAGGAGGGCAGGTTTCTGCTGTTAATCTGCACATACCGATTCTAACCGAAGGTTATACCGAGGACATGAAGAGGACTCTGGATAAGGTAAACAACTGTTGCGTTTAAAATTAATTCAAACAATTTCATATTTTCATAATAAATAGTTGTTGTATATTAAACTGTGAAGTATGAAGTAAATACAACCGATTTTTATGACGACCATACATTTGTTATTGATATGGGTTACTTTGTTCCTTTCCACCAAACCAATTGTTGGTTTTATCACTTGCACTGTAAATGTGAATACGACGTACGTATTCAAAACAGCGGGCGTTTTAGCATAAAATTTAATATGAATGGGTTTTCGGCATTTAATAAATACTATTTTTGGGCCGGGGTCTGAATCTCCTTTGAGATCCGTACATAGGAGCGCGTAAGGTAAATAAGACTGCCCCCGACGAAGCAGGAATCACCGAAGATGGAACTGGTGGTTTCAGCGACCTAGACGTCTAAACTACTTCCCTACCCTTAGTCGAAACATCCAATACCCACCCGGACCCGGTAGGGTAGAGGCAGTAGCCGTGGTAAATACTGGAACCAGACTGCAGCTCACCCTAAGGACGCCTGACGATCGTCGCTTTCTGCGTAAAATCCAAGAGGCACTAGGGCTGCGCGATCTCTACCTTGTTGTCACCCCGAAGCGGATCACAAAGTGAGATAGAGATCTAGTAAGCCTTCTCTTGCGTCTGGATAAAGCAAATAGTACGCCTCTCCAAAGCTAGAACAGCTCTCTAACTCACGCTTCTTGCCTACTTTCACCGAGACCACCACCTGGAAATGTTGAGCATCGCCTTCCAAAACACTTAGTGGCGAATACCACTACGACGGCTGTCAACAAAAAGGTTCGTCCGATTCAAGTGACGAAGACAGTACGCTAGTCCTCTCAGGCAGATTAGGAAGCGATGTGTGTTCTGCCATATCCGAATGGTGGCACTCTATCGTCAATAATAACCGCTGAGCTGGGTAGAGGCCGAAACAGATCTAACCCGTCATCAACTGCATCAGCTGAAAGGCAATCTTCGATCGCAGTTCACCAACTCACTGGCGAAACGACTGCGATCTTCGACGATGGCCTTAGACAGCAGTTAGGCCCGCCAGACGGCGTGACAGGCCTCTAACACGGCCCATTGAGATTGTAGTTTCTGCGCTCGGATAATACCAAAACTGGGAAGCGGCCGGTCATAATGTACGCGACCGTCTCGCAGGACACGGTGCAAGATCTTCGTATCACTTTACCATGACAGCGCTCTATGTACGTCTCAGCATCGCAATTTTTGGTTGGCGGAATTATATAGGGTTACAGTGATATGGAGCGTACCATCTTCACATAAAGACGCTGCAGCCATCAATATTTTGAAATGAGTGAAGAAACTCCAACGATCACCCAATCGAAGCCCAAGTACCGACGTCCCATATTTATCAGTAAGCCTTAAAGGCTGTATATATAGTAACTAGAGAAAACTTTAAATTAGGTCTCAAGCGACTAGATTGAATTTATGAAACAGAGCAATGATTAAATCAGCCTTAAAAATAGGTACATAATATGTTTGAGAGCTACGACGCCGTAAAAAGACTAAGAGCAGGGTTTCAAATACACGACAACTGTATGTTAGAAGTGAGTTAGTTTATTCGCTGATATATATTTATTGTTTGTTTTCAGACGTGAAAGTAACTAAAGTATTCGACCCTAAAACATCTGATAAATAACGTATACAACAAGGATGAAACAACTTACGTGTCTAAAGCCTTATCGACGGTTATATTTGATATGAGCAGCTTCCAAATAGAACCGGAACCTTCAAGAGGTAGGGATTTGTCTTGTTAATCAAATTTTACACAATGTTGTTTCAATAACATGAAAGATAAATTAAATAACATCAAACTTCCACGTTCCATTTCCCGCCTTAGGGCTTTCTCTGGTGTGATTGTGCTGGGAACATAATTATAATAGTTTCCTCGACTCGGAATACCAAATATCTGCACTAAAGTAACCGCAGCATGTCGATGCTAGTCTCTTATGTGTGTGTGTGTGTGTGTGTGTGTGTGTGTGTGTGTGTATGTGTGTGTGTGAGTGCGCGCGCGTGCGTGTGTGTGCGTGCGTGTGTGTATGTGTGTGTGTGTGTGTGTTTTTATTGCTTAGATGGATGAGCTGTGGCCCACGTGGTGTTAAGTGGTTACCGAAGCCCATAATAATCGACAACATAAAGCTGCCTCACCTTAAGACACGAGTTCTAACGCCCAGTTTATAGTAGGTACAGCAACTGCCCCACGGCAGAAATAGGCAGGGCGGTGGTGATTACCTATGCGGCTCACAACTCGCCCTACTACCAGTAAAGTAACTCTCAGGAATACTAATGAAATGTTTAACTTTTGTCGCAGACGAACTGAAGAGACGGGCTGGTTACCCACACGTGCTACGTGACCATCATTTCAAAGCTGACCATCCTTTCATTTTCTACCTTATATCCGGGAACATTCCCGTGTTGAGCGGTGTTATAGCTTGATAGGAAAAAGGTGAATATGTCAGTTATCTATTTATCCTCACGCTCTTGGCATTGTCGGCGATCATATGGGAACAACGGTAACCGTTTACTGCAAGGTGGGATGTAAGGATGTAAATTAAATCATACGACAAAGCCAGAGAAAGTTTATAATATAGCTTTGTTTTATTTACTACATGATGTGCCACACAATTCCCCTGACGTATAATTTCTAACTACAAAAAGTGTGAAATTAAAATTAAAATGGCTTTTATTTTAATAGCAAAGTACATACATACATTCTCATATTATATTTACTCACAAATTCCGTCTGTCAAAATAAAATGTCATTTCATACATCCTAACACTTCTCGTACCTATTACTTTAACAGCAGCGTGATAAAATAACTAAAATAATAATAAATAAATAATTCAAATAAGTAGTATTAATTGAAAGAGTTAAAACTACTTTATAGGTTTTTTTCTGTGAAGGATTTAAAGTTATGGTTGTGTTGTATGATGTATGATGTTGTGTATAGTAAAGACTTAAAAAAAAATATTTCTTTTTCAGATCTCAAAAGTTTTAGTATGTGTAGTTAATAAGCAAATGATTTGTATGTAAATAAAAAGAGTGCTAAAATAATAGTGGTTAATTATTTTTTTTGTCCACCGCATTTATCATATTTACTCGTATTTTATCGTGTCCATATTAATGAAAAATATTCAAAATATGTAGTGAAAACAAAACATTAATCAATTAACGAATGATTGAATTTGTAAATAAAATTAATTTCAATTTAAGATTGATGACCAGTTTCGTTTCGAAGTAGTTTTACTGGCCAGTATTGTAAAACGGCAATGTAATTTTTTTGTACTTAAACGGATAAACAAGCTCCTGGTCAACCTAATGTTGTGTGGTCACCAAAGCCGATAGATCTGCCAGATAAAAATCACAAAATGATTATCAAAATGAATATATGTAATGTTTACTGTATGAACTAGGTTTGGGTTCCTAATTCTTCTTTCCTTTTGCGGGCCTACTGGAAGAGATTTCAACATGAAATAAGTAGTGCCCTTGTACTCTGTGTCCTTATTGTCGTGCTTTTTCTAACAGCTGTGTGTACAAAATATTTTAAATAAAAAATTTAAAAAAATCTGGAAATATAAAGTCTAAGCTTCATTTTAATGTAAAACTAAGCATATATAACGCTGTAGCAGTGGCTTGGCTGTACTCCTGGTATAGTGTTCACTTTGGTGGGTAGCTTACCCTTCAAATCGTAATTTAACTCTTTCGCTACAGAAATAGGCAGAAAATTGTGGTGACTATTCGGGTGGGCTCGCAAACACCCTGACTTCCGAAAATGTTGACGTACTATTTTTTTTATTGCTTAGATGGGTGGACGAGCTCACTCACAGCCCACCTGGTGTTAAGTGGTTATTGGAGCACATAGACATCTACAACGTAAACGCGACACCCACCTCGAGATATAAATTCTAAGGTCTCAGTATAGTTACAACGGCTACCCCACCCTTCGAACCGAAACGCATTACTGCTTCACGGCGGAAATAGGCGGAGTGGTGGTACCTACCCGTGTGGACTCCCAAGAGGTCCTACCACCAGTGAAAACCTACTTTGAAAATTACGGTTTTCCATACAATTTTTCATCCTTTCATCCTTAATAACAGATCTTATGGAAAAATTATTTCAAGTACTAGCTGACCCGGCAGAAATCATTTCAAAAATCAAACCAGTTAGGTTTGCTCTTCGACTTTTTCGACCTCAAGAATTTTTTTGTACACAGCGTAATTAACAATGTTCAAATTTTATTAGTCTAATTCAGTCTAAGTCAGCTAAACTGTGCTTAGAACTCACACAATATTATGGGGGGTTGTATTGGGGGTTGATTGCTTCCCGCTTCCGTAGGTTTAACCCGCGATTCCCTACAAGTGACCCCTGGGTGGTGCAAAACGGGAGCCAAATACATAATCGGTGGTAGGACTTGTCCGACTGGCTGGCGACCACCCTCCAACTAGAGTCCACCGCCAAATAGCCTAGCTGTGTTCCGGTGTGTGGGTTGGAGAGCCAGTTTTATTCCTTCCCTTTCCTCTTCCTTGTTCGGGGTGAGTCTTGATGATACCTGGAACATGCGGAGCAGATGTGCGTGCGAGCTCGCGGGACGTGATTGTTTGACGGGGGTATAGGGAGACCCAGTGAAACGGTGTTCGCCGCCGCCCGCCCGTCAGTTGGGGACCTGAACCCGGGTGTCACTACTCAACTCCGCCCCGGGAAGCTGTCCCGCCAACCGGTGTAAAATCCTGTCGTGCGGTCGTCGTGCCGGAGTCGGAGACCGGAGTGGATCCCGGCGATCGCACGCAGGGTGGACTGGGGGCCCTTCCATGCCCTGCGTCAGTCTCTCACGCAACCCGTGGTCGAGCACGTACTGTGTTCCGCGCTTTATTCAGGTGTTGTCATGATTTCGCCTCGAACTTCCTACCCCACCTAATCCCACTCTCCAAAAAAAATATGACAGTTCGAAAAAGAAAAAGGGTTTTGTCGGCGATTCCCCATTCCACATTTAATGTGGATTTCAGCAATGTAAGGGGTCTACATAGCAACCTCGACGCCGTACACCACCATCTTGAGACGGCGCAAACTGCCCTGCTTTTTCTGACGGAGACGCAGATATCTGCTCCGGATGATACTTCGTACCTTGAATACCCCGGCTACGTATTGGAGCACAACTTCCTGCGTAAAGCCGGGGTGTATGTATTCGTCCGGGCTGATGTCTGTTGTCGCCGTCTACGAGGCCTCGAACAACGGGACCTGTCCCTCTTGTGGCTACGCGTAGATCACGGGGGTTGTACCAGAGTCTAGGCGTGCCTGTACAGGTCCCACAACAGTGATGCAGGTTCAGCTCTGATAGAGCATGTGCAAGAGGGGACTAACCCCGTGCTTGAGCAGTACCCATCTGCGGAGGTAGTGGTTCTTGGAGACTTTAACGCTCACCACCAAGAGTGGTTGGGGTCCAGAACCACTGACCTCCCGGGTCGGGCTGGCTACGATTTCGCCCTGGCCTACGGCTTCTCCCAGCTGGTGACACAGCCCGCCCGTGTCCCAGATATTGAGGGGCACGAGCCTTCTCTGTTGGACCTTCTGCTGACCACCGATCCAGCCGGATACAGTGTGGTGGTCGACGCTCCACTTGGATCGTCTGATCACTGCCTTATCCGTGCTGCCACACTACTCTCTCGTCCTAGTCGTCGAACGACGACCGGGTATCGAAGAGTTTGGCAGTATATGTCAGCAGATTGGGATGGATTGCGTGAATTTTACGCATCCTACCCATGGGGGCGTTTCTGATTTTCCTCTGCTGATCCTGACGTCTGTGCGAACCGTCTTAAAGACGTGGTGCTCCAGGGGATGGAATTGTTTATTCCCTCCTCTGAAGTGCCCGTTGGGGGTCGCAGCAGACCCTGGTATAACAATGCCAGCAGGGATGCTGCACACCTCAAGCGGTCCGCATACGTGGCATGGAATGATGCCAGGAGACGTCGGGATCCTAACATCTCAGAGGAAAGGCGGAAATATAACGCCGCTTCCAGGTCCTACAAGAAGGTTATTGCCAGGGCGAAATCGGAGCATGTTGCTAGAATTGGCGAGCGACTGAAGAGCTATCCCTCTGGGAGCCGTGCTTTTTGGTCGCTCGCCAAAGCTGCAGAAGGAAATTTTTGCAGGTCTAGTCTCCCACCACTACGCAAGTCCGATGACAGTTTGGCCCATAGTGCGAAAGAGAAGGCTGACCTTCTGGTCAAACTCTTCGCCTCGAACTCGACTGTGGACGACGGGGGTGTCACACCACCGAACATCCCCCGGTGTGATAGCTCCCTACCGGAGATCTGCTTCACACAGTGTGCAGTCAGGCGGGAGCTCCGACTCCTGGACGTCCATAAGTCGAGTGGGCCAGACGGCATCCCTGCAGTGGTTCTGAAAAGGTGCGCCCCTGAGCTGACGCCTGCGCTAACGCATTTGTATCGTCTTTCTTATTGCGCTAACAGGGTTCCGTCTTCATGGAAGACCGCCCACGTCCACCCTATCCCCAAGAAGGGTGACCGGTCGGACCCATCGAGCTATAGGCCTATCGCGATAACTTCCTTGCTTTCCAAGGTGATGGAGCGAATAATTAATATACAACTCCTGAAGTATCTGGAGGATCGCCAGCTGATCAGTGACCGACAGTACGGCTTCCGTCACGGTCGCTCAGCTGGCGATCTTCTTGTATACCTTACTCACAGGTGGGCTGAAGCCTTAGAAAGCAAGCGCGAGGCTCTTGCTGTGAGCCTTGATATCGCGAAGGCCTTCGACAGGGTCTGGCATAGGGCACTTCTATCGAAGCTACCATCTTACGGAATCCCCGAGAGTCTCTGCAAGTGGATCGCTAGCTTTTTGGATGGGCGGAGCATCACGGTCGTTGTAGACGGTGACTGCTCTGATACCATGACCATTAACGCTGGCGTTCCACAAGGTTCGGTGCTCTCCCCCACGCTTTTCATCCTGTACCTATATCAATGACATGCTGTCTATTGATGGCATGCATTGCTATGCGGATGACAGCACGGGGGATGCGCGATATATCGGCCATCAGAGTCTCTCTCGGAGCGTGGTGCAAGAGAGACGATCAAAACTTGTGTCTGAAGTGGAGAACTTTCTGGGGCGAGTCTCCAAATGGGGTGAATTGAACTTGGTTCAATTCAACGTTAAAGACACAAGTTTGCGCGTTCACTGCCAAGAAGGACCCCTTTGTCATGGCGCCGCAAATCCAAGGAGTATCCCTGCAACCTTCCAAGAGTATCGGGATACTTGGGGTCGACATTTCGAGCGACGTCCAGTTTCGGAGTCATTTGGAAGGCAAAGCCAAGTTGGCGTCCAAAATGCTGGGAGTCCTCAACAGAGCGAAGCGGTACTTCACGCCTGGACAAAGGCTTTTGCTTTATAAAGCACAAGTCCGGCCTCGCGTGGAGTACTGCTCCCATCTCTGGGCCGGGGCTCCCAAATACCAGCTTCTTCCATTTGACTCCCTACAGAAGAGGGCCGTTCGGATTGTCGATAATCCCATTCTCTCGGATCGCTTGGAGCCTCTGGGTCTGCGGAGGGACTTCGGTTCCCTCTGTATTTTGTACCGGATGTTCCATGGGGAGTGCTCTGAGGAATTGTTCGAGATGATACCAACGTCTCGTTTTTACCATCACACCGCCCGCCACCGGAGTAGAGTTCATCCATACTATCACTCTCTTTGGCCAGCCCATACCGTGGGCCTCGAAGGTCAAATATCTAGGCGTCACCCTCGACAGAGGGATGACATTCCGTCCCCATATAAAAACGGTACGCGACCGCGCCGCGTTTATACTAGGACGACTCTATCCAATGCTTTGTAGTCGAAGCAAACTGTCCCTCCGCAATAAGGTAACTTTCTACAAAACTTGTATACGCCCCGTCATGACGTATGCAAGCGTAGTGTTCGCTCACGTAGCCCGCACCCACTTGAAATCCCTTCAGGTTATTCAATCACGATTCTGCAGGATAGCCGTCGGAGCGCCGTGGTTCCTTAGGAATGTGGATCTCCACGATGACCTGGAGCTCGACTCATTTAGTAAGTATGCATCACTGCGCCATTTTGAGAAGGCGGCACGACATGAGAACCCTCTCATCGTAGCCGCTGAAAATTACATACCCGACCCAGTAGACCGAATGGTAAACCGTCGACGTCGCCCAAAGCACGTCATTACGGATCCTCCTGATCCATTAACGGTGCTTTTAGGCAACACAAGCACCGGTCACCGTCCTCGTCGAGCCCGTCGCTCGCGACGAAGGGCTCGACGAGCGAACTAACCCATAGACACAGCCCACTGAGTTTCTCGCCGGATCTTCTCAGTGGGTCGCGTTTCCGATCCGGTGTTAGCAACTCTCCGGTTGAGCCCCGCGAGCTCACCTACAAACGTTAGGGCGAAGCTGAAATAGCCTCTCAAGGCTATCAGCACAGATAGGAAAAAAAAAAAAAAGCCTGCCTGTTTCGGCAGAGAGGTGGTCATGTATGCCGTTTTATGGCACAAAATGCAATTGAGACATCCTTATGTCTCAAGGTAGGTAGTGGAATTAAGATTTTGATATTCTAAGGAAGAGTCTCACGTGTTTTCGACGGCGAACATAGCTTTAGATCCCTATACAAAATAAAGAAAAGCGAAGAACACTTGTAAAAATATAAACAATAACTTTACAATAAGCTTACTTTTTAAATGCAACTGTCATTATTTATATTATACCGTAGATAAAGGGCGTAAATGTACTATATGTATTATAATATTGAATAGAAAAATACACTTTTATTTATTATTCATTTTGAATGGATAATCTGCTTGATTTATGTAATAATAATAAAGAGCGATTTAAATCTTTGACATTACAATATGCTAATTGCAAATGCCACTGCTCTATATCAGGTTCTCCACTACCAGACCATTCCAATAGTCAAAATCAATATTCTATTTCTACCTGTAAGCCCGTTGTAAACAATATAATTAAACCTTTGCTTACAACAAACATTATTAAAATATTCAGTGATGAACTAGGGAAAAATATGGGTGTAGCGCTGAATGATCTGTGTTCGGGACAATCTGTCATAAATTATTGTATGCCAGGGGCTTCATGTACCCACATCCTTAATAAAATTTTAAATGTGACTCATTGCTCAAACACAACAATAATTATAATGATTGGGAGAAGGGGAAATGCAGATATAAGAGATATGAAATATCGAATAAATCAATTATTAACACTACAGGTGAAAAAGATCATCATGTTTGCATTTCCATTTATTCAGAGTATGCCAGCGGAAAACAAAATGAGACATAGTATTAATGATTTCATGCAAACAATTTCAAATGTAAATAATTATTATGTCACGACACCATGCAAGTCACAAAATATATTTTACACTATTGACATTAATTGCATGATAAAAAATAAATGTATTAGTATGACAAAACCTAACAAATACTATTTAGGTAGCTACAATTTTAGACAAGTAGCAAACTCGCTACATTATTTTTTACACATTTATCTAGCCATGAATTTGGCTAATCAACCTACTGCTTCTTTTGAGCAGGAAAAAAATATGACATCTATTAATTTGGAATCCGTTCCAAGTAATTTAAATTAAATACTAAGACAACAGAGTTTACCTCTTGCAGTAAATATGATTTATTTGGACACAGCCCATCAACAAATACTGTTTCTTTGAAAACAACTGTGATCAACCTGGTGCATCAGAACTTACAAGGTTTGATGGGTAAATAACTTGAAATTGATTTGTTTCTAGATTACAATAAAGTCAACTTTCTATGTGTAACTGAACATTGGCTTAAAAAATATGAATTAAATTGTAATTTTAAAAATCACCAGGTTATGAGTTCCTTCTGCAGAGAGAATGCTATACGAGGAGGCTCTCTTATCATTGTTAATAAAGATTATAAATGTAAGGAACGTAGAGACATTGTGAGCCTCTCTGTGGAACGGATTATTGAAATGGCATGTGTAGAGCTTGAGCGATTCATTGTTGTAAGTGTGTACAGGCCCCCGAATTCGTTATATGATTCTTTTGAAAATATATTGGAACATGTTTTATTAAAGCTTTCTGTTTCTAATAAACATATTTTTATCTGTGGTGATTTTAATATAAATTTATTAGAAAATACAAATGCCACTATTAGATTCAGAACATTGTTAAAATCATAATATAACCTTAGCAATTTATTTTCAGAGCCCACAAGAAAAACTAGCACATCGGCAACCTGTATAGATAATATTTTCACAAACGTAAAACCTTTGCATAAATATATTATTAATCATTTAAGTTCAGACCACAGTGGACAATTCATATCTTTTAAAATTAAATATGTTACAGATGTTAATAGTTCAAGAAACCTACAGTTTGTTCCTATTAATATTAGACGTATGGAGAAGCTTAGAGGTAAATTTTTGGCAAAAATTTCGAATGTTTGTTATAGTGAAGATCCTAATGTTCACTACATGGATTTATTTAATTGCATTAATGATGAATTTAGTGCCATCTTTACTTCTAAAACTCTGATCTTACTTAATAAAAGATCATTCAATGAATGGGCGACTGTTGGAATTCACAAAAGTAGGCAGAGATTATATGACCTTTATCATGAAAAATCATATAATCATAATAAGTCATTTCATGAGTATGTCTGTAAATATTCCAAGCTGTTTAAAAAAGTCTGTACATTGGCCAAGTCATTGCACTTAGGCAATCTTATAAAAAATGCACCTGACCAAATTAAAATGACTTGGAATATCATTAATAGGAAGACTGGGAATGTCAGAAACAGCAATGCTGAATCAATTTTGAAAATCAATGATAAAATAATAACTTCTCATCAAGAAGTGGCCAGTGCCTTTGAGCGCTACTTTGCTGATATCCCAGCTTCTACTACAAAATCTTTAATTTCATCTCCTACCGTCACCGAATCATTACTGCAACATCATGTTGATAAATGCAGTGTTAACTTTAAGTTCACAAATATTGCTATAAAGGACATAATTGATAATTTCAAGCTCATTAATATTAAAAAAACTGGTGATTTATGGGGAATATCAATTAAGGTTATAAAATCCATTATTGATATAATCGCACCTTACCTTGCTACAATATTTAATGACTGTATTGATAGTGGTGTGTTTCCTGATCTAATGAAATATAGTAAAATAATACCTCTGTTTAAATCTGGTAGTACTTTTGACCCCACTAACTTTAGACCCATTTCAGTACTACCTACATTGAGTAAAATTTTTGAAAAAATTATTTTGGAACAGCTTATGATCCATTTCTATTCCAATAACCTGCTTCATAACAAACAATATGGATTCACTAGAGGCCGTTCGACTATTGATGCAGGTGTAGATCTTATTAAAAATATTTTTCAGGCTTGGGAGGAATCGCATAATGCCCTTGGGGTATTCTGCGACTTATCTAAAGCTTTTGATTGTGTTGAGCATAATACATTGTTGAGGAAATTACACCATTATGGTATTAGGGGCGTTTCATTAGAACTTATTAAATCTTATTTATCCGGAAGAATCCAAAAGGTAGACGTTAAAGGAAAGAGATCTTCCGGTGTCTTACTTAATATGGGTGTTCCTCAGGGTTCCATATTGGGTCCCTTCTTATTTCTTGTGTATATCAATGATTTACCAAAGTTTATTGAAACCTGTCACGAGGTCGTATTATTCGCTGATGATACATCCTTATTGTTTAAAATTAAACGACAATTGGAAGATTATGACGATGTGAATGATGCTATCTCGCGCGTGGTACATTGGTTTAGTGTTAATAATCTGTTATTAAATAACAAAAAAACAAAATGTATAAAATTTACCACACCTAATGTTAGACAAGTAGACACTAATATCATTGTAAGTGGAGAGATACTGGAGCTTGTTGATTCGACAGTTTTTCTTGGTATAACAGTTGATTCCAGGCTGCAGTGGGGTCCTCACATATGCAAGTTAGCGAATAGACTTAGTTCTGCAGCGTTTGCGGTAAAAAAATACGAACGTATACTGATGAAGATACGGCACGTCTAGTTTATTTCAGTTATTTTCATAGTGTTATGTCCTATGGCATTTTGCTATGGGGCAATGCTGCCGATGTCGAAACTATTTTCATCCTGCAGAAGAGGGCTATTCGTGCTATTTATAATATGCACCCGAGGGAATCCTTGAGGGACAAGTTCAAAGAAATCAAAATTCTAACTTTAGCGTCCCAATACATTTTTGAAAATTTATTGTACGTGCGTAAAAACATTGTAGAATTCCCCAGAGTCTGCGATTTGCATAATGTGAACACTAGGAACAAACATAGGCTTGCGTTGCCGGCGGCTCGAATTAAGAAAATAAGCAACTCTTTCAGGGGGCTGGGTGTACAACTTTTCAACAAGATCCCACAAAACGTTCAACTACTACCTGTTCATAAATTTAAGAAAACTGTCAAGGAACGTTTATGCAACAAGGCATATTATAAAGTTAAGGATTTTTTACTAGATGGCACTACGTGGGAATGAGGCGTTCGCTCCTGGCCTTTTCATTTTTCATTATTATTATTATTTATTTGAATTGTATTTTTTTGACTTGTGTTTCGTACCGAAACAGATTTTTCGTGTTTCTGTAATTTTATTAATATCGAGTATTAGACAATACATCTTCAAGACAACACAAGTCTTAACCTAGGTGCAGTAAGGTTCGATCTTGCCTGTAGACGGCCGGCTAGCCAACCAGAAGCTTGCTGAGCAACCCCTCCAAGCCTACGGGCAGAGGTCGCCGTCGTATAGTAACTTAACACACGCGTTCCGCGGCAGACATTCTTTATTACAAACAACAAAAATTATCCAATGCAAGTCACGCGTAACCATTACAACCAGCGACAATTGTTCATCGTGTACCAGTCAAGGGACAGACGGTCCCACCTCCGGAAACGACGCTGAGCCCAGGGAGCGCGAGGCAGTGGAAGGAAGGTGAACCGGTAAGTCTTCAGACTTATTTCGTTCCTTGCTGTACAACTTGTTTTTTCGTATACTGTAAATATGTTTTCTTGTTTAAAAAGAAAAAGAAAATAGTTGAGAAAATACAAAAAAAAAAAAGTCCGCTGAGTTTGTTTCGCCGGTTCTTCTCAGAACTGTGGCTTTTTTTGGAACCGGTGGTAGAGTTAACATTTTCTTTTACATTTTGACATTCAACAAGTGTGTTTTTGATGACATCCAAGTTGAAATAAATTATTTTGAATTTGAATTTGAATTTGAATCGATATATTTATGATATAATTATTATATTATAGATAAATGATGTTTTGTAAGTAATAGAAGTTATGCTATCCGTTGTCAGTTACTGTTATCTATAAATTTATTCAAATTTGACATGCCATTGTTATGTTTAGATTTCGCTAATAGTGTGAAATCAAAATTAATATTACCATAGTTAATATACATGACTGAACATCTTTAACATTGTTAATTATGTGTGTAATATACGAGACATCACCGCCGTCTATGTCAAATATTGAGACAATAACTCAATATAATACAAGTAAAATAGAAATGTCAATTAAATATTTTACTACTTAGTCCAGCCATAACTACTGCTACAAATGAAAATGCATTTTTTTAATGTAGTATGTAATGTATAATAATATTATTAAGATTTAAACCTACATATTTATTAAAGTCTCAGCAAAAAATAGAAAAAATATTCCATTCGAATTGGCCATCTTTGGCTTTTATACAGGCCCTTAATCTGTTTGGCCACGTTTCCTAGGGACATTTTGCCACTGCTTGCTCTAAAGATTTTTTAAGAAACTCAATGTCGCCGTGTTTAGAGCATGTCCTCTAGAACTGAAATAAATAACTCGAAATCTAAAGGGCTGAGGTCTAGATGAGGGCCAGTCTTCAGGTCTTATAAAATCCGGAAGGTTGGTTTCAAGCTAGGCTTGGTTAGTTCGTGCCTTATGACCAGGTGCAGAGTCCTGCTGGAAAGTCCATGGTATATTTTTAAAAAGTGTATTGCTGAGTGGTTTCACAACACGATACAAGATTGTATCTTGATAAACATGGGTGAATTTTTCACTCCTTTTCCACAAAAATGTAGTTTTGTGACTCCTTGATAAGACACGCCCCACCAAATCATCACTGACGCAGGATGATGACCACGTCTTGTATTTTTTTGACCACTTGTTTCTTTAGAATTATGAGCGTCCACTTGATCATTAAGGATTATTGTAGTGTTCTTCAATTGTGAATTTTTTTCATCGGTAAAGAGGATATTTTTGTGCCTTTCCCCTGCATATCGCGACAGAAGGCGTTTTAATCGATCCGCTCTCTGTAATTGTAAAGATTGATTTAGTGCGTGCCCTGTACATCACCGAGCTTCAGGTCTTGTTTTATAATACGCGACGTCTTGGCGGGAATCTTCATTTCTCGCGATAAGAGATTTTGCTTTCTAATGGGGTTTGTATGAATTCTGGCTTTGACAGCATTAACCGTCTTTGTATTTCTAACAACACGCTGCCGCCCCGATCTTTTCTGGTCTTCGGCGTATGAAGTGTTGATAGTACGATATACGAACATATCGCGAATACCAAGCTTTTTCTGGAATATATCGACGGCTCCATACCCACTTTGTGCAAGGCGATCACTGCAATCTTATTGTTACGCCGTTTTAAAGTGCTTGTTAAGTGTTTTAAGTATTCTAAATGTTAATTTATGTTAGCTTATGTAACAGTATTTATGGTCAGATTACTTATTTCAAAAGTCGTCGTGACCCAAAGGATAAGACGTCCGGTGCATTCGTATCTAGCGATGCACCGGTGTTTGAATCCCGCAGGCGGGTACCAATTTTTCTAATGAAATACGTACTCAACAAATGTTCACGATTGGCTTCCACGGTGAAGGAATAACATCGTGTAATAAAAATCAAACACGCAAAATTATAATTTGCGTAATTACTGGTGGTAGGACCTCTTGTGAGTCCGCACGGGTAGGTACCACCACCCTGCCTATTTCTGGCGTGAAGCAGTAATGCGTTTCGGTTTGAAGGGTGGGGCAGCCGTTGTAACTATAATTGAGACCTTAGAACTTATATCTCAAGGTGGGTGGCGCATTTACGTTGCAGATGTCTATGGGCTCCAGTAACCACTTACCACCAGGTGGGCTGTGAGCTCGTCCACTCATCTAAGCAATAAAAAAAATTAAAAAAAACCTGGCGCCGAGTCTTGCTGGAAGGACCATTCTTGATTATTGAACGTGGTGTTGTTAAGGGGCTTCACTACCTTCTCAAGAATGGTATCTAGATACACTTGTGCAGATGTTTTGATAGCTTTTTCACAAAAGTATGGCTCAGCCACTCCTTCATAGCTAATACCCCACCAAACCATCACTGTCGGATAGTGCCCACGTTGCACTCTGTCGACTAATTGGGAAGCTTCCTTAGAGCTTTGAGCACACAAACATTTTACTAATACCAAGCGTATGGAGAGTTTTAAAAATTGCATTTGGCTCCATACCTACTTTGTGTAATGCAATCACAGCGATTCGGTTCTCTTCATCACCCCACTCCATTTTAATATCGCAAAATATTGTACAACGTATTGGCGCCAAAATGAAAAAACTCAATGAGCAATCATATAAAAATGACAGATTCCAAATTTAAACGTAATATTTTGTTTATTTTTAATTGTAACAGTATTTATGGCCAGACTAAGTATGTTAATTACCTTACTATTTTTTATTACAGAAGTACAAGAAAAAAAGTTTTGACGCGGACAGAATCAGGGTTTATCTCTAAAAATGAGAAATTGTAGAATTAATGCACTATTTTAAAGAGCAAGTCTTCTAGGGGACTTAATACGTTTATTGATATTGAAATATCAAAGAAAAACAATTTCGGTATACGAGTCAATTCAAAAACGACATGACAATGAACTTTTCCTGTAATTGAAACAAATTAACAAATTTTCAACCGATTGAAACGATTATGTTAATTTGAAATATGTTTAAATTAAAGAAACCGGTTTAAAATGCTTTAAAAGGTTCACATGAAAATGTAAATGGCAAAACGAAAAAAAAAACAGTGTTATTTTTCTTTTATTTAAATATTTACAAAAGCATCCTTTACATATGTTTACTTATATATTTGTACAAGTGCACGAACTTTAAACGGCGACTATAAAACAGTGAATAGCCTTGATAAGCACTTCAGAAAGCATTCTTTGGTGAAAATGTTAAAGACGTTCTTGTTCGTAGCCTGTATCGCTAATGTGCTTCTAGTAGACTCTACTGAAGGTAAGCTTGCATTATAAATTTCTTACGAAATTGTGTGATAAGAGAATACTGAATTTTTTTTTTTATTCATCCAGCACAAATTTAGACATCGCAATTAACTTCTTTATTTTATTTAAAAAAGTTGTTTAATATTTATATCCGAAAATTTTCATATTTATATTCAAAAAATCACGCAGCGAGATTGCGTAACAAAAAAAAAAGGACTCAACAGAAGACCACTAACGAAATAAATAAAATAAATCACTAAAATAAAGTTTTGGTGTTTTGTCTCAAGATGCCTCGTGATAAAATAAAAAAATCCCTCCCAAAAAAATCTGTTTGCTTACAAAAGACACTTTCTTAATTATATTAGTAAAATACGTTGCATAAAAATTAACTATTTCTATCTCCATATAACAACAAATATTTCAAATTAATAAAATGTGAATAAAAATTGTCGTAAAGTTCTGGAACTTTCGACGAATTTCAAATAATAGTTCACCTTTTATTTTATTTGGGAATAGTTTTTTTTGACAGTGTTTTTTGGTCCGCCCTATGCACTTTATTTTATTGATATTTAATGTCTACATTAAACATGTATGCTAAAAGACCTCCGTGATAAATAATAAGTCCCGATTAGTTTTCAATAAAGACTGGGGTGCCGTTATTCTAAATTCTAAAGCCACTGTCTCTCGCAACTAACCGGTAAAAATAATACCCAATACCGTAATTAATACCATGAGAGTTGATACGGGAATGACATAGGAAAGACTTGTACTTTGCCCCTGGATTGCGTCCCGCTCGATCCTCCCGCGCTCGCTAATATCGAAGCATCAGTGTGCCGAATCTCACTGACGGGACGCGCGCCGATCGTTATCGCGTCCGTTTATCTTCCACCGGATAAGATCGTTCTAAGCAGTGATATCGAGGCGCTGCTCGGCATGGGGAGCTCTGTCATTCTGGCGGGCGACCTAAATTGTAAACACATCAGGTGGAACTCACACACCACAACCCCGAATGGCAGGCGGCTTGACGCGTTAGTCGATGATCTCGCCTTTGATATCGTCGCTCCGCTAACCCCGACTCACTACCCGCTAAATATCGCGCATCGCCCGGATATACTCGACATGGCGTTATTAAAAAACGTAACTCTGCGCTTACACTCGATCGAAGTAGTTTCAGAGTTTGATTCAGACGACCGTCCCGTCGTTATGAAGCTCGGTCGCGCTCCCGATTCCGTTCCCGTCACGAGGACTGTGATGGATTGGCATACGCTGGGCATCAGCCTGGTTGAATCTGATCCACCATCGCTCTCGTTTAGCCCGGACTCTACCCCGTCTCCTCAGGGTACCGCTGAAGCCATAGACATCTTAACGTCACACATCACCTCGACATTAGATGGGTCATCGAAGCAAGTTGTAGCGGAGGGCTTCCTTTACCGCTTCTAATTTCCCGATGATATTAGGGAACTCCTTAGAGCCAAGAACGCCTCGATCCGTGCCTACGATAGGTATCCTAAAGAGGATAATCGTGTTCGAATGCGTGCCCTACAACGCGACGTAAAGTCTCGCATCGCCGAAGTCAGAGATGCCAGATGGTCTGATTTCTTAGAAGGACTCGCGCCCTCCCAAATAGGATCATATGATAGTATCATAAGAGGTGCGGCTCCTGGCCCAAAAAAAAAATGATGCAAAGCCAAAAAATATAACATAATGGATTAACTATCTGGCCATAATATATTGCAATATAAAATATTAGAGCAATTTTACCTTAATTACATTGCACCATAAATTATTTTAAGCATTAGGAAAAAAACTACCATGCACAGTTTTAAAATATTATACATACGTAAACTAAACATAAACTAAAGTTTTCTTTACTTTCTTTCTACTTTACTTTCTACCTGAAAGAGAAATCATTTGCAAGTTACCAAACGTGGCGACTTACGACTGTTTTTGAGTAAAATTCGTTTCGGTTTGAAGGATGGGGCCCCGTAGTATTATAACACTAAAACTCAGCACTCATGTCCCAAGGTGAGTGGCGGAATTTACGTTGTTGTTGACTATGGGCTAAGGTAATTACAACCAAGTGGACCGGAGCTCATTCACACGTTTACTCTATAAAAGAAACATAGGCAGGACAGTGGTACCTTCCCGCGAGGGCTAACTTTATTCCTTAACGCCAAACATTCAAGATTTGGTCTCGGGGTTAGAATTTTTATATAGCTATTTCCTATGTTTCGAACTTATGGACGGTAGTTAACGCCATTTTAAAATTTCTATACATGAAAACTGTAAGCTGTACCATAGCGCATCCAAAAAACAAATAACAAACTTTTTTAATTTAGCAAAACAACTTTGTGGCGAAAACGAAGAATCTTCAGATTGCGCCAATTGCTATGATAGTCCAGATTGTTGTGTGGATCCTATGGATTGCATTCAAGGATGCATTTGCAAAGTAGGATATGTGAGGAACGATGAAGGAGTTTGTGTTCGAGATGATTGTGATGGTACGTACGTAATCTCTATGATTTTTATAAGCCGTGACCATTTTATAACTATTCTAAAATTAAATCACAAATAATGTTACTTATTATTCACATAAATAAATATTAAATTGATTAATTATTAAATACTTTAAATTATGTATTTCATAATTAATTAATAGATTTTATTAAAAAGAAAAGTTACATTTTTTGATTTAATAGCATGCCTTATAGTAAGTGTATACCGTTGCTCGAAGACAATGTCAATGCCAATGTGGTTTGTTATTTGTATTCTCGGGATATTATGCTCCGAACACATAAAAGTCAAACACACCAATTCAACAATATAATATGTGTACAATGTTCTATTAAAAAGTAAAAAGAGTAAACAAGTCGCCAGGCACTACAAGGCACGAATTAAAACTAAAATTATATTACGTTTTACAATCAACTTAAATCAACGCGCGCGAATCTCGCAGTATGACGTCACGGGACACCTGCGCGTTCGGGAACTCCGATTGCATCCGATGACGCCCGAGTGCGACCGAATGTTGCACGCTACACCAATAAAGTATATTTATTATTGTTTACTACTGGAAAGTAATAGGGCTGTGGGAGCGCAGTTTAGAGTGAACTCCACTCAATTTCACTCTAAAGCCCAAAAAAATTTCTCAAAAAGAATGCACTGTTGATGAATGCCATAGTGCCTGATTAAAGAAAAAGTAGGTCTGCTCTGGTGTATAGCTAACCCCCGGTGAAGGTCAAGGGGCGACCTAAGGGGGTAGAGGCCGCGCGGCGCGCTACCAGCACTCTAGCGCGCCGCCAAGGAGTATCAATAATAGAGCGACCGGTTGGCGGTGTATCGCGCCCCGACCCGGCAGGCTGGTTCTGGTCCAGCGGGGTATTCCAGGATACCAGCGGCAGTGTCTGGGCGACCTAACGGGCTGCCGTACCGAGACGGCCGACGTTTCAGAGCCTTCGATTCGCCTTGAAGATTCCGTCGGCCGGGCGTCCTTGGGGTGAGCTGCGCCGTCTGGTTGTAGTGTTGACCGCGATAACTCCCTTACCTCATCGGGGTTCTGTCCTCGGAGGGGATCGGACGCTTGGGCGAAGGGAGCAGGGGACTCATTTAGTGGGTAGGGCCCTGAAAACTTTCTTGGGCCCGTGGTCTCGCAGTCGCGGACCAGTTCCAGATACCCCGCGCGCCCCCTAGGCGCGGGGACCTAATAGGAGGTGCGGCTTCTGGTCCAAAAAAAAAAAGGTGCAAAGCCAGAAAATATTATAACATAATGGATTAACTATCTGGTCATATAAATGAATAATGCATTTGTATTCAAATTCAACGATTAATTTCTTTTACATTTTATTTATTAGACTCATGCAATGGGGATCCGAACGCTGTTGCTGGATGTGGAGTAAATTGTAACAGACATTGTTATAATATCGGCAAAGAAAGTCAAATTTGTGCTGCTGTTTGCTACGAAGACGGCTGCGATTGTAAAGACGGATATTATTACGATGATAACATTAATAAATGTGTTTTACCCGAAGACTGCAGTAAGTTTGGATAATTTATTGAGTACAATTGTATTTTTGTGGTCAATTTCGGAAAAATTTAATTTATACCGAATGTTTTTTTTTTTTTTTTTATTGCATAGCTGTGTGGACGAGCTCACAGCCCACCTGATGTTAAGTGGTTACTGGAGCCCATAGACATCTACAACGTAAATGCGCCACACACCTTGAGATATAGTTCTAAGGTCTCAGTATAGTCAACGGCTGCCCCACCCTTCAAACCGAAACGCATTACTGCTTCACGGCAGAAAATAGGCGGGGCGGTGGTACCTACCCGCGCGGACTCACAAGAGGTCCTACCACCAGTAATTACGCAAATTATAATTTTGCGGGTTTCATTTTTATTACACGATGTTATTCCTTCACCGTGGAAGTCAATCGTGAACATTTGTTGAGTACGTATTTCATTAGAAAAATTGGTACCCGCCTGCGGGATTCGAACACCGGTGCATCGCTTCAACACGAATGCACCGGACGTCTTATCCGTTAGGCCACGACGACTACAATTTATATTTATATTATATTTTATATATTATATTATATTTATATTTAATGAAGTTTTTTTAAGTACTTTCATTACAAAACAATGGAATGAATATGTTTTTAAGAAAAAGCTGTGTCGTTACTGTTTTTGCATATAAATATTTACCAAACGTTGACTCTCACAACAGTGGAGACTGGTCATATTTAGCATTGCTCGCTGTACGCGGAAAACAATCACATCAAAATTGAAAAAAAAAAGGAAAAATAGCGAAAATACAATAATTATATAAAAGCGTAAATAGAAATGGACATTGGCCATAAGATAAAACGAAAAGAAAGAGGAGCAGATTACGATGGGGAAAAGAAATAAATTCAAAACTAAGAAAATTATAGAGACGGTCATACGGCCCACCTGAAGGTGAGTGGTTACTGTCGCCCATGGACTTCGGCAATGCCAGGGGCAGAGCCAAGCCGCTGCGTACCGCAAAATACTATCTTATTTAGTTTATACTAGTTTACAGAATAAATGAATTAGAAAGAAATGAAGTAGACCTCAATATTTAACCTCGACTATATACCTAACTATATAACTATAGCTCAATATTTAATATTTACCTCAATATTTAATAGTGTACATAAACATAATATGTATGAAACTGAAGTGTATTATTATTTATATACACATCTGTTAATAACGAATGTATAGGATTTATATTACTAGAAATTTGTGTAAGAAGTAAAGATTTATAAAAATAAATTTAAACTTATAAAATTTAAAGTGATCTTCTAGATCTTCTAATACTTCTACATCTTCTGTTACTAGACTGACTAATTTTAAAACAAATAACTATACATTTTCAGTATTGTATTTGTCGGAAATTTATTTCTGTATAATTTTCTGTAAAAGACAAAAAACGCAAATTCACAAATTTATTGGTAACCGATTTTTTATTGTAGAAACGTGATAAATATTACTTCATTTTTCTCTATACCCCTTGTTTCTCGCTACACCCAGAAATACTAACAACGCAATACTAGAAATAACAAAATATTAATCTAATCACGTTCACAACTTAAGTCACGAAACAAAACTAAAGATATAATGTTTTTTTTTTTCTTAGCTCCTACTTGTGGTAATGATGAAGTCTACAATGATTGTATACAAGGGTACTGCCAACCGAAGAATTGTTCGGAAATAGGGAAACCCGTTGCTTGCCCAAGAATAGATCCCAAGAATTGCATCAAAGGGTGCTTGTGTAAAGAAAACTACGTCAGAGCTGATAATGGAACGTGTATACCAAAAACCGACTGTCGTGAGTACTTTCAGTTATTAGTAAATATTTCATAATTTATTTAGAACTGTTCATCCTCACTGTTTTTCTATTCTCTTATTCCTCTCGTATGTATGTTATTATGACTGGTCTCCATTTAGACCTTAGAACTTATATCTCGAGGTGGGTGGCGCATTTACGTTGTAGATGTCTATGGGCTCCAGTAACCACTTAACATCAGGTGGGCTGTGAGCTCGTCCACCCAAGTAAACAATAAAAAAAAAATAAAAAAAGTAGACAGGCTTCGGATAGGACATTCTTACTTTTTTTTGAAGCCAATTTCTATGTTATTGTCGGACATGGTTAGCCAACGTCGTATCGTAGATTTAATAATACGTCAAGACTTTATGACTCAGCTGTCTAATTTTTATGATATTTTCAAACTAAAGAGTCAATTCAAAGCTTAGCAATTACAGCTGACACGCATGGATACCATAATCAAAATTAAATCTTATATCTCACAGTGGGTATTTCTTGGTTTGTATGGAGTTTTGTGACTGCGGACATCGGGTGGATGCATAAACTTAGTAAAATAAAGGCCAATTTACCGCGGATTGTCTTATTGAATCTCCTATTATGAATTTTCAAGCATCCTGCGGTGGAGACAACAACGCTCGTTCGGGCTGCGGCTTGCACTGTAGCAAACGGTGTGGCGATATCGGAAAAAAGCCAGGAACATGTGCTGCAGTTTGCTATGACAATGCTTGCGATTGCAAAGAAGGATTTTACCTAAACGAGAATACAGGAAAATGCGTAAAACCAAACCAGTGCCGTGAGTATTTTCAGACGTAGATTGTAGTTTAGAAACTACTTATACAATACTAATAAACTAGAAAAAAGGAATGAAAAATGTCGATTACTTGAAACTATTAACGCGCCTACATTGATGATACTATGACAGAAACCTTCCATGGAGGCCCAACCACAAGTATACGGTACGTACGTACGTATCCTATCATACGAGACAAAAACCTTCCTGGAGTCCCAACTATTAGAATTTCTTTTTCCTTACTCCTTTCTCGACTGCCCTATTCAGGTCTTCCCCTATTAATGCCATCTGTTGATGCTTCAAGTAAAACTAAGTTTGCATCAAGAAAATAAAACCAAAGAAAAAACAAATCAAAAGCGGTATAAAACTGAAATAAAATGCCGGTTTTTAAAACGAAAATTTGTGAATATTGTTAATCAATCAGCATATAAAACTCTCGCGATTGTGAAAATTTAATAAGTATCAAAGATCTTCGGAGTGAGTTAACAAGTTTATTTTTTTATCAGTTCCAACAACATTAAACACTTATCACAAACAAAAACCGCTTTCAAATGAATGCTTTTAAAGGCCAAAGAAATGTTAAAAAAGAGCATACAAATGCTCATACTCGTATGTATATATTTATCTAAATAATCGATATATGCACAATTAATGTATAAAAGTTGTTGGTTCATATTGTCAACAGAACTCTATAGGTAGTCCACACCCTTTAAAATAGAACGCATGACACATGACTTGACCTATATCTATTCCCCTGCCTAGTTCGGCCGCGTAGTAATAATTCGTTTCGGTTTGAAGGATGGGGCCCCGTAGTATTATAACACTAAAACTCAGCACTCATGTCCCAAGGTGAGTGGCGGAATTTACGTTGTTGTTGACTATGGGCTAAGGTAATTACAACCAAGTGGACCGGAGCTCATTCACACGTTTACTCTATAAAAGAAACATAGGCAGGACAGTGGTACCTTCCCGCGAGGGCTAACTTTATTCCTTAACACCAAACATTCAAGATTTGGTCTCGGGGTTAGAATTTTTATATAGCTATTTCCTATGTTTCGAACTTATGGACGGTAGTTAACGCCATTTTAAAATTTCTATACATGAAAACTGTAAGCTGTACCATAGCGCATCCAAAAACAAATAACAAACTTTTTTAATTTAGCAAAACAACTTTGTGGCGAAAACGAAGAATCTTCAGATTGCGCCAATTGCTATGATAGTCCAGATTGTTGTGTGGATCCTATGGATTGCATTCAAGGATGCATTTGCAAAGTAGGATATGTGAGGAACGATGAAGGAGTTTGTGTTCGAGATGATTGTGATGGTACGTACGTAATCTCTATGATTTTTATAAGCCGTGACCATTTTATAACTATTCTAAAATTAAATCACAAATAATGTTACTTATTATTCACATAAATAAATATTAAATTGATTAATTATTAAATACTTTAAATTATGTATTTCATAATTAATTAATAGATTTTATTAAAAAGAAAAGTAAAATTTTTTGATTTAATAGCATGCCTTATAGTAAGTGTATACCGTTGCTCGAAGACAATGTCAATGCCAATGTGGTTTGTTATTTGTATTCTCGGGATATTATGCTCCGAACACATAAAAGTCAAACACACCAATTCAACAATATAATAATATAATATGTGTACAATGTTCTATTAAAAAGTAAAAAGAGTAAACAAGTCGCCAGGCACTACAAGGCACCAATTAAAACTAAAATTATATTACGTTTTACAATCAACTTAAATCAACGCGCGCGAATCTCGCAGTATGACGTCACGGGACACCTGCGCGTTCGGGAACTCCGATTGCATCCGATGACGCCCGAGTGCGACCGAATGTTGCACGCTACACCAATAAAGTATATTTATTATT
Source organism: Bombyx mandarina (assembly GCF_030267445.1). Classification (NCBI taxonomy): domain Eukaryota; kingdom Metazoa; phylum Arthropoda; class Insecta; order Lepidoptera; family Bombycidae; genus Bombyx; species Bombyx mandarina. The sequence goes on from NC_143228.1 coordinate 11,249,279, forward strand.
GTTTACTACTGGAAAGTAATAGGGCTGTGGGAGCGCAGTTTAGAGTGAACTCCACTCAATTTCACTCTAAAGCCCAAAAAAATTTCTCAAAAAGAATGCACTGTTGATGAATGCCATAGTGCCTGATTAAAGAAAAAGTAGGTCTGCTCTGGTGTATAGCTAACCCCCGGTGAAGGTCAAGGGGCGACCTAAGGGGGTAGAGGCCGCGCGGCGCGCTACCAGCACTCTAGCGCGCCGCCAAGGAGTATCAATAATAGAGCGACCGGTTGGCGGTGTATCGCGCCCCGACCCGGCAGGCTGGTTCTGGTCCAGCGGGGTATTCCAGGATACCAGCGGCAGTGTCTGGGCGACCTAACGGGCTGCCGTACCGAGACGGCCGACGTTTCAGAGCCTTCGATTCGCCTCGAAGATTCCGTCGGCCGGGCGTCCTTGGGGTGAGCTGCGCCGTCTGGTTGTAGTGTTGACCGCGGTAACTCCCTTACCTCATCGGGGTTCTGTCCTCGGAGGGGATCGGACGCTTGGGCGAAGGGAGCAGGGGACTCATTTAGTGGGTAGGGCCCTGAAAACTTTCTTGGGCCCGTGGTCTCGCAGTCGCGGACCAGTTCCAGATACCCGCGCGCCCCCTAGGCGCGGGGACCTAATAGGAGGTGCGGCTTCTGGTCAAAAAAAAAAAGGTGCAAAGCCAGAAAATATTATAACATAATGGATTAACTATCTGGTCATATAAATGAATAATGCATTTGTATTCAAATTCAACGATTAATTTCTTTTACATTTTATTTATTAGACTCATGCAATGGGGATCCGAACGCTGTTGCTGGATGTGGAGTAAATTGTAACAGACATTGTTCTGATATCGGCAAAGAAAGTCAAGGTTGTATTGAGATTTGCTACGAAGACGGCTGCGATTGTAAAGACGGATATTATTACGATGATAACATTAATAAATGTGTTTTACCTGAAGACTGCAGTAAGTTTGGATAATTTATTGAGTACAATTGTATTTTTGTGGTCAATATCGGAAAAATTTAATTTATACCGAATGTTTATTTAATGAAGTTTTTTTAAATACTTTCATTACAAAACAATGGAATGAATATTTTTTTAAGAAAAAGCTGTGTCGTTACTGTTTTTGCATATAAATATTTACCAAACGTTGACTCTCACAACAGTGGAGACTGGTCATATTTAGCATTGCTCGCTGTACGCGGAAAACAATCACATCAAAATTGAAAAAAAAAAGGAAAAATAGCGAAAATACAATAATTATATAAAAGCGTAAATAGAAATGGACATTGGCCATAAGATAAAACGAAAAGAAAGAGGAGCAGATTAAGATGGGGAAAAGAAATAAATTCAAAACTAAGAAAATTATAGAGGCGGTCATACGGCCCACCTGAAGGTGAGTGGTTACTGTCGCCCATGGACTTCGGCAATGCCAGGGGCAGAGCCAAGCCGCTGCGTACCGCAAAATACTATCTTATTTAGTTTATACTAGTTTACAGAATAAATGAATTAGAAAGAAATGAAGTAGACCTCAATATTTAACCTCGACTATATACCTAACTATATAACTATAGCTCAATATTTAATATTTACCTCAATATTTAATAGTGTACATAAACATAATATGTATGAAACTGAAGTGTATTATTATTTATATACACATCTGTTAATAACGAATGTATAGGATTTATATTACTAGAAATTTGTGTAAGAAGTAAAGATTTATAAAAATAAATTTAAACTTATAAAATTTAAAGTGATCTTCTAGATCTTCTAATACTTCTACATCTTCTGTTACTAGACTGACTAATTTTAAAACAAATAACTATACATTTTCAGTATTGTATTTGTCGGAAATTTATTTCTGTATAATTTTCTGTAAAAGACAAAAAACGCAAATTCACAAATTTATTGGTAACCGATTTTTTATTGTAGAAACGTGATAAATATTACTTCATTTTTCTCTATACACCTTGTTTCTCGCTACACCCAGAAATACTAACAACGCAATACTAGAAATAACAAAATATTAATCTAATCACGTTCACAACTTATGTCACGAAACAAAACTAAAGATATAATGTTTTTTTTTTCTTAGCTCCTACTTGTGGTAAAGATGAAGTCTACAATGATTGTATACAAGGGTACTGCCAACCGAAGAATTGTTCGGAAATAGGGAAACCCGTTGCTTGCCCAAGAATAGATCCCAAGAATTGCATCAAAGGGTGCTTGTGTAAAGAAAACTACGTCAGAGCTGATAATGGAACGTGTATACCAAAAATCGACTGTCGTGAGTACTTACAGTTATTAGTAAATATTTCATAATTTATTTAGAACTGTTCATCCTCACTGTTTTTCTATTCTCTTATTCCTCTCGTATGTATGTTATTATGACTGGTCTCCATTTAGACAGGCTTCGGATAGGACATTCTTACTTTTTTTTTGAAGCCAATTTCTATGTTATTGTCGGACATGGTTAGCCAACGTCGTATCGTAGATTTAATAATACGTCAAGACTTTATGACTCAGCTGTCTAATTTTTATGATATTTTCAAACTAAAGAGTCAATTCATAGCTTAGCAATAACAGCCATCGATATATTGTGGTAATATATCGATGATAACAGCTGACACGCATGAATATCAAAATCCAAATTAAATCTTATATCTCAAACTGGGTATTTTTTGGTTTGTATGGAGTTTTGTGACTGCGGACTGCGGGTGGATGCATAAACTTAGTAAAATAAAGGCCAATTTACCGCGGATTGTCTTATTGAATCTCCTATTATGAATTTTCAAGCATCCTGCGGTGGAGACAACAACGCTCGTTCCGGCTGCGGCTTGCAATGTAGCGAACGGTGTGGCGATATCGGAAAAAAGTCAAGACCATGTATTTTAATTTGCTATGACAATGCTTGCGATTGCAAAGAAGGATTTTACCTAAACGAGAATACAGGAAAATGCGTAAAACCAAACCAGTGCCGTGAGTATTTTCAGACGTAGATTGTAGTTTAGAAAATATACAATACTAGTAAACTAGAAAAAAAACTTTAAAACTATTGACGCGCTTACATTTATAGTACTATGAACAAAACCTTCCATGGAGACCCAACCACAAGTGTACGTTACGTACGTACGTAAGTTTCATCACAATTGGATCAACGGTTCGGGAATGCATAGAGGACAAACATTCATATTTATTTTAATATAATAATATGTACAGATTGTAATATGAAACGTTTAAGCTTTCAATACAGCCTTTCAACCAACCCGGCATTAAAGCATCAGTCGTTCTGACATTTATTAAACATATCTATCTTAATGACACCAACACCAGCCAGATACAAATAGTATAGCCAAAGAGATTTTATTACAAGCGAAATTACTTTTTCCCGAACCTATTAATATGAATTTATTTGTATCGTTGTGATAATATAAACAAAATGACGTTTTCATTAAATAAGAATATTATGTATTGCAGTGCTACTCCTTTTAAAAACATTTGCCTAGATTAACGTTGAATTACCGTCAAAGAAATGATTTCCTAATTATTTAAGAAAAAATTTACAAGTACTCTATTGATATTAATCTTTTGTGTGAATATGTATGTGTGCGGATTTATATCTGGCTGTGTATTTGTGTGAATACGGATAAGGGAGTTCGTAATCATCCCATATTGATAATACTTATACTTTGTATGGTATGTGTAGTTTTGTGTATATATACTATGTTTAATTTATTTACTGCCTTGTTATATATTGGGATATGTGTGTATGCCTAGTCTTGCCATAAATACTGAGACAAAGGAAAAAAAATTCTATTGCAAATAACATTTATTACTTTTACAGTGTGTTAGTTTAATACATAACTATAAAACAATTTAAAGTATGAAAAGCTTATTCGAAGTGCGACGGTTGCATTGAATAAACGTGTATTTGATTTGCAGCTACTACCAATTCATCGGGAAATGTTGACCAATCCTTGGAAAAACTCCGCAGAGGAAACATGGCATTAGTTGGCCAGTTTCTTTGGGTAATATTACTTAATTTAATAAAAACTGTATTGTATGTAATGAAGCGGACTTGATAGTCAGGGAAGGAATCATAAACGTTGCTACTGAAAAATCATTTCTGGAAGTTAAACAAATAAGCTAGCGCTCACGGTACCAAAGCAATGGTCCCGAAACTGAGCATAGAGTACAGTTCATCCACATTTTCTGAAACTAATATCTTAATCTACAGTGCATTTACACAAACATTTTTTGCAGTCCTCAATGACAAAAAGTGATTGGTGCCCCTGGCATTGCTGATGGTACTAGTGACCATGACCACTGACAGAAAATCAGACTAGTTTTGAAAGAAAGGAAAAAAAAAACAGATAAAATCTCGCTTAAACCAAATAATATTTCTGTATTTAAATTCTGAAATTTTGCAGGCACTCTAAAAAGCTATTTATTTAAAATATTAATATCTACTATACTCTCATATAATGTAATTTTTATTACATTTGAAACATATTGAAAAGGTAAAAAATGTTGGTATATTGTCTTTGATATTCATATTTTTTCTTCTAGGAATTGTACAAAATGGATCCAGGACAAAGTTTCGTTACATCACCCGTATCTGTACTCATTCCTTACGGTCAACTAGCGCTATACGCCGTTAGAGAAACTTTAGATCAACTATTAAAGTTTATAAACCTCGACAATAAGGATCAGGTACAAAGTACATTTCATATTGTTCAAAACATTTTGCATTAAATTTATTTGTTTTTCTAAGAAGCTGATTAGTAGTTTTTACGGACGTCTTCTAAGTCAAGGGCCCTAATGCGTGAATATCTTCACAATTTTTGTTGCAATTATAGAATATGTAGGTATTGTTAGATAATGCACACCCTAGTATGAGCAGGTAAAGGCAGGTACTATCATTCTCAATCAACAGTTTGTGGCATCGGCAGAAGAACTTCCGCAAAATGGGAATACGATGACTCGATTACTTTTAATATATAATTAATACCGAGAGCTTGAAGACTAATAATAATAACGTAATTTATCAATACCAAATATTTTTTTCGCAGATCAAGGAAGCTTTCCCCGCTTTGCTTACGAATTATCGGTCTCAAAGCTCAGTTCTTTTGACGGTGGCAGTTAAATGCTACGGCAACATAAATTATCCTTTTACGGACCAGTTTAAGAACGACGCTGTAACTTACTTTGACTCAGAAGGAGAAAATATTGATTTTAAATATGCGAAAGAAGCTGCAGACACAATAAACGGATGGGTAATTAAATTTAAATTTCTTTATGGAAGTTATTGATTAATTTTATGATAGTTGTCATGTTGATAGTTCTCATAAATAAAATATACATTACATCACTGTGATCATAGGAAACAGATATTAGACCCCTTTAGTGCGAGTGGAATTACAAACACATGCACTATTTTACGTAAAATTGTATAAAGTTTCACTATAGATTTTTTACTGAAGATGTCTATTATAAATGATGTGCTGATTTTTTTTTAAATTTACTTTAAACACACTATTATTTAAAGAACTCTTACCACGATTTTCATCATTAAGGAGTTTACGATATTTCGTTAATTAATATACTTTTATACCTAACACATTTCCAGGTCGCAAACAAAACTAATAACTTAATTCAAAATCTTGTCAGCGAAGATTTGTTCAGCGATGACACTAGATTGGTTCTAGTTAACGCCATTTATTTCCTGGTGAGTTACTATTTTCTTAGATTTAATTTTTTTATTATTATTATCAAACCTCAAGTAGTGAGCTCTCACTGTAATTTGTATCATATGGAGAATGCCACGAGGAATTGTTTGATGTAATCCCAGTCCCTCGTTTACAAACCACACACATAGAAGACCAAAAAGATAATACAGATTTACTGACAGGTACTATGGAATACGTAACCATATTGTATAAGTATAGCCGCGTATTCTGGGAAGAACTCCCATCATCTGCGTTTATAGTTCGCTATGAAGCCTGCCATCAACATTTAAAGTAATGACCACGACCATCTGTTAAGAGTGATAAAGACAAGGAAGAAGAAGAAATAGCATGTCTTACTTCAATTGAGATACTACTTATTTGCAATCAATAATTTTCTGTCAGTCACGACCAGGTAGACTTTAATAGCTACGCCCATCAAGCCATAGCCGCTAACATTGTAGTTAATACATCTTTTACATCACCTTTTTAATGAAATATGTACAAAATTTTTCAGGGAAATTGGCAAAATCAGTTCAATCCTAATAACACTCGCGACAGAGACTTCTACATCACACCAAACAAAACTAAGTCCATAAAGACTATGTATCAAGAAAACAACTTTAATTATGGAGAAAACGAGATTCTCGATGCACAGGTATGAGTCAGCAACAACTTCTTTAAGTTGCTTTGTAAAAAATTGCACAAGAAATGTTGCTCAAAAAAGAATTTTGAGATATAGTAAAAACAAAATTGGCATAAAACCTAATTCTCTCACTCATCGTTGCGAAACAAGTCGAACGCAAGTTAACGCAGACTCGAGAACCTGTGCGAACTTGAAAGAAGAAGAAGAAACTTAAAAATAAACTTAAAACTTTAACTTAAAGAAACTTAAAAAAAAGCAATAAAAATAAAATAAAAACATTAATGACTTCGCTGGCAATATAAATTATTTATCGCTCTGTTGAACAGTTATACGTATACAGCCAAATGGGGAAAAAAATTATAAATTAATGAATATACTTGTTCCATCTTGATAAAAATATAATTATCCCGTTTCAGATCTTAGAATTGTTCTACAAAGGCGGCAATTCTAGTTTAGTAATCTTGTTACCAAAGAAAAAAGATGGCCTTCTCCAGATGTTAGATAAATTACGAAATTCAGATGAATTATCTAATAGCATTAAATCACTTAGGCAAGAGAAAGTCAAATGTTTCCTACCTAAGATGGATATAGAAACGAACATCGATATAGCAGAACTTTCCCAGAAGGTTAGTAATTCTAATAATCTAAAGAGTATTCGAAAATTTCGTTATAAAAAGTGTGAAAAGGGGAAGACTAATGTAAAAAGGAATATCAGTACTAGAATTTAATGCACTATATATAAGTATACGTGACATATCGACTCTCGGGATAAATATCACTAAATAAGAGTATTTCATGAAAATAATTTGAAATAAGAAACTAAGAGTTGTTACATACATCTAGTTGCAAATACAACCGCCCTGTACTATATAAACATTTTTCTCTTGTTTACTTCCTTTGTATCTTAATCACTCCTATAATAAATGCTTATAATTTGCTAATCCCGAGATCTTAAATAAGAACTGACGTCACCGAAACGCCAGAACTTGAAACTTAACAATTTGAATTTATGTTGGGCCGCTCCGATTGACTTAGACAAGGACATAGACAAGAAGAAGAATAATATCGTCTCCTTGAAACTGTATTGATATCAAATCATAAATTTCATGAGTTTAATGTTAAACAACATTTTCAATGTCATAGTAATATCAACTTTGCCTCGAGGCTCTTTCAAAGTATCGAACCTGAAAAAAGTGCCTACTATCTTTTTTGTTTAAGATAACATAGCCTTTCATATCACGACTATTTATTTATATTATATTTTGAAAGCATTAGTTACTGTATGTATACCATATTATGGTACCACATGATTTTCATCACCGATACTAATTGCTACTTGTCATTATAGCTGAATGTAACCAAAATGTTCGATCCACGATCAGATGATTTCGAAGGAATTTTATTAAATTCGGACCCTGTATATGTTTCTGCTGCAATACAGAAAGCTAAAATCATAGTTGATGAAACTGGAACCGAGGCAGCGGCAGCAACTGGTAAGATTATTTTTATGTTTTCAATCGGCAATCAAAATAATAAAATCTAAATCTAATCTATATCTAAATTATGATACTTTCAAAATTGACAAAGCTAAAAAATGTAACACTTTCCAATTTTGGAGTTTTTTTTTTAAAAGAATTCCGTAATATGAAAAAAAAAATTCAATTGTAAGCTTAACCACGACGGCAATTTCAAAGACAAAAATCAAATACGAGGGCTGCAATAAAAGTATCGGGAATGGAATATTTCCACTTCTTGCCCACCTAAGTACCACGACCTGCTTATTCTTGCGTGGTATCATTTATTCTTGTTTTAAAATAAGAAATTATTAAACTTTCAATAAAGAATTCAAACTCATGTCTAAAGGATTCAAACCATTCGAAGTTTGATAACAAGAATATTTCACCATAACAAACAAAATGGTGGTACCAACTTGTGCGAACTTACAATATGCTTTGCATCATAGTATATTTTAAGAGTTCCATTGAGTTTTAAAAATAATTTATAATAATTAGAAGAGCATTTTACGTAATCACGGACGACAGTCGTCACACTGTTGAGATTTTTCGTAACATCAGAAATTAAAATGTACTTAACATGTCAACGAAATGTAGTCGCGTAATAAATATAAATTTACAGCCGTCGTACTCACTAAAAGAAGTGGAACAGATATGTATTATTTTGAAGCAGATCATCCATTTGTATACGCAATCAAAGTTCAAGATGACATTATATTTAGTGGGGTTTTTGTCGGATAAGTTGAACAAATATTATTAATGTAAAGTTAAATGTTTGTAATTGTGAAGTTTTTGTAATAATAATCATAATAAGAGAATTATACTGTTTCGAATAAAAAATGTTTTAATAAATAAATATTTGAATCGCACTATTTTTTTATGATTGTCAAAAAAGTTATATAAATTATCTAGTACACTTAAATTAGTTATACTTCTGTACTCATTTAGAAATGCATTTGATCCTTTATTTGTTCAACAAGATATTTTGGATTCAGATTTACAAGACCATCCATACGTATTCTTCTTTTTGATTAACGATGAACCAATTTTCAGTGGATTGTTCATAGGTGCCTAAGGTGAAAGCAAATTGTGAAATCGAAGGGTGTAACTAATCAAATTGCGATATTAATTTTAGTAACTTTATTTATTCTTTTAATCCATCTACGTAAGGTTTTTTTTTGAAAACGCACCGTGTGGCTCCTAAGTGGGTTTTGATTATTCATAAGAAGGAATTCAAATAAAAAGGCATTATAATGTATGATTTATCAATATTTTCGTGGTTTTGTAATTATATGTCCATTTGCTAGACATTTACAAAGATCTGCCCAGATGATTATTTTTTTAATATATATTATTATTTGAATACCTATCATTATTATAAAGCAAGTTAATATCATTGGCAAAACTAATGTTAAAATCATTAAATACAGACCAAATGCATAAATAAAAGTGAAAAACAAAATTTCAGTGTATATATTTAAAAAAAATTATACATAATGACTGCTTTTGTATAATCATTTGCTGAGGCCGACCAGGTACACTGGCATAACTCTATATTCCGCTCTTTCCTCTCGTTTTATTTTTATAGATGAGATAGTAACTATTACATTAGAAATAAGACCTTGATCATATTGTCGTATGCGCCGGAATGCTATGCGTATGGATAAATGCTATGCGTATGGATACGAACGCCAAAAAGGCAGTGAGTTCCCACACATAAATATACGACAGTAATAATAATGATGGATCTCAATATAATTATGTACTTACAGCAGTAGTCGGTACCACGTTAAGTCTACCGATATCTGAAGTAGAACCATTAGTCTTCAACGCAGACCATCCCTTTGTGTTTGTTATTAAAATTGGAACAGACATAATATTCGGTGGAATATTCGCTGTTTAAGGTGATTTTTAGGAAATTTTGTACCCTCTTCATTGTTTGCTCCTTTAATTCTTGCTCTTTCTAGGTTTCACAAAAAATGGCTTAATATATTTTTATTTTCATTGTACTCTCCTATTAATCTAATATTACTATGGAATAAAATGGACTTCGCAAAACAATTTTCTATTTTCATGTAGTAGGATGTATAATAGATTTATACAATAGACTGGACGTTGAGAATATCGAAATTACCCTATATTTTTCTCAAATCAACTATTTTATGAAATTTGTTAGTTTTTATTAATTGCCATATACGTTATACTATCCTTTAGCCTTTCAAGATGAGGTCAAAATGTTATCAGATTTATGGATCGAGAATCTTAGGAAAAATTATTACAGCTCATCACTATTTTCGATTGCGCATCGTGTGATACGCAAACTATTCTTTTTAAATACTTTTAAATTACTCATAATATGCACACGTTTGGAAATTAGGTAAAAGAGTTTTAATTGAAACATTCTCAAGAACTTTGGAAAGTTGACGTAGCGAATTAATCCATTTTTCGGTATTTATTTCTAAATTTCCAGCTGTTGTCGGTGCCAAACCAACATCCGCAATTATTCCGGAGAACGAATATTACTTCATAGCCGACAGAAGCTATGTTTTTTGTGTGTTACTCCAAAGGGATCCATTGTTTTGTGGTGTCTTTAATGGAAATTAAGGTGACCTTCTTGCGCAGTAGTTCATGTTTTGGCTTTATTAACATTTATAGCGTGTGTTTGTATTGTGCATAACACATATGCTTAAAATAGCATATGAGTAATGTTACTTTACCTATTTCTAAGTATTTTGGGAAATGTAAAGAAAGAGAAAGGTTTTTTTTCGTGCGAGCGTGTATATTTAATCAGTTCTCTAGATTTCTTCGATATATGTGACTAACAAAATTTAAAACGTAATGATACCTTAAAGATTTACTAAATACTAAACTATAATTTAAATTATTTACAGGTCCATCATTGCAGCATATTTTTTCTTTGAGCTAATAAAATGTATTAGATGAAAATTTTTGGAGTTTACTCCTTTAGAATCGATTTACATATATAGGCCCGGGGTATGAAAATTATGGGGACCAAAATCGTACTAGCATGTCACACGAAATGCGTTATGCGCATTTCGTGTGACATGCTAGTACATGCGCCGGCAGTCCGCCACAAAGCCTCGTACTGATCGCGCGTTTCTCTCATTATTGTATTTTCATATATTTGTTAGTCGTTTGTTTTGTGTCTCGTTAATTTGTTAATAATCTGTAGTGTATCGTGTTGTCGTAATATAGAACTATTTCTCGTATTGTTTCGTTTAATTTTTATATCCAGTAAACTCCAGTCGTGCGTCGGAGCGGACACACACACTTTTTTATTACTAAATCAATTTTGAATAAATTATAATATTTTTATGTGGTGTTCTACAACTATTAAAACTATTTGTTTCCATATTTTTGTTTTATTTACATCACTCTCCATAGATATTTGACCTATTAAAAAAATAGAACTCGAACAAAAACTTTATTTAAATTTTACACACAAGGACATATGGTTACAAGAATATTTTACTGAATTTCACTTTGGTTTAAAGGGTGGGATACTTTACGATAGGCAGCGGTTTGGCATTGCTGATGTCCATGAGTGATGGCGACCACTCACCATCAGGTGGGCCGTATACTCGTCTGCCTACAAGGGCAATAAAAAAACCTTTTCGAGATTTCGTCCCCATATGTCAAGATATGGTACAATTAGTTATCAGTTACATCTTCTTGATGTTTACTCCTTAAGAATCGATTTATTAATTAATATTCGCTCGTAGCCTAAGGAGATATTCCAGCTTGTTACGGACGGGGGTATTTCAACAGTACACGAGGCTTACACACACATTCTTTACTGCTATAGATGAGCAAAAGTGGTTACAGCGCAGTTTTTGAAGTGAAACTTTTTTAGGTGCGTTGAGATTATCCTTCTTCAAATGAGACTTGTGGAGAGTACTTAACAGTAGGCAGCGGCTTGGCTCTTCTCCAGGCATTGCTGAAGTTCATGCAGAAGTTCATGCACCACTCACCATCAGGTGGGCCGTATGCTCGTCTGCCTACAAAGGCAATAAAAAAAAAGACAAATTTAACTCTCCACAGATTCGTTACGGCTAGAGAAAAAAAGAGAGAAAGAGCTAGGCCGCTTCTCTTATACACAGCATTCCGTATTACAAGAGAAATTTGATTTAAGGGTGAAAATGAAGAAACCCATAATACTACAGACCGCTAAAGAAGTTTCACTTCTTTCGCGTTCACCAAGTTGCACGCGCATCATTTTTGTTTTTAGCTGTCAGCTTGATTCATTGAGCATAGACAAGACGGTAGTATCCACTAGTACTGAGTGACATTATGGACTTATGAGCTACGAAAGTTAGACATCCGGTAGTTCCATGTCCCGAAAATATTATCCTTCTATAATGAACAGTAGCAGAGGTAATTCAAAGATTACAATTAAAATCCTATGTTATATGGTAAAAATACGAATTGTGGGATTTCTATACAATTTTAATCAACAACTAACTCTTAGAGTTTACGTTTGCTTATCTGTCAGTAAACCGTCGATAATAGAGTTACAATGTCCTTAAAGTACAAATTATAGTCCATCATGACTATAGCAAGGACAGGTCTCTTAAGGGAACAGCTTCCAATCAATAGGTATTAGCGGAATACCCGAGGCGAGAATACCGATAAGTGGAGATCAAATGAAATTACGAAATTGACATTAACTTTATAGCCGGTAGCCATCACGGTACACAATATATTTGACGGATGCCTGAATCTCGCTAACGACATTTTCAAGACAAGCTTGCATACTGCAAGTACTGAACAACCTGAACATTGAAGAAGGAAGAAAGAAGAAGAGAAGAATAAAGAAGGAGAAGATGAAGAGGAATTAAGTGACAGTCCCACCCATCACAATCTCAACTCAAGCCTTCTAGTTATCAACCCGCAACTCACCACCCCCGCCTCGATAGACAGGGAGTCACATGCCCGGGCAGAGGGGTTTCCCCGCGGCGCGTCCCACGCCTTTGCAAGGGGACGCGACGACTAGATAGTACTCGAACATATCGATCGTCGATGTCCCGAGCAATTTCACCCGTTCGGTCGAAGATATTCCCTTTGCCGTTAACCTCCCAAAACTTTAGAAAATACTACAGTCCTGTCACTCGACTTCTGCGAGTGCACCGTCTCGCAGAAGGGGGCGGCGGGGCGGGTGAGGCAAAGCTCTCCTCACTACGCAGAAATCCGCCGCCGCCGAGCAGGGGGTCGGGACCGGGGTCCCATCCATTACCTGGCCCCCTAAGAGCTTTGGGCTCCACCCGTTTATGCGGGGAGGGACCCAACCGTGGGGAGAGGTGATTTACACCACGCCCGTAATAGGAAGCCGGGTGATGGTAGACCGCGTTCCTCCGACCGCTCTGGGGGAAGGTGCAGCGTTGCGCCTTCAAGGTGGGCCCCCGGCCCGTCGACCGTGGCAACCGGTGGCTGTTTCGTTGGCGACCGCTGGTCCGGCCTCTGGGGGACGACGGGATGGATGTAATATGCTCTGCGTAAGCCCTGTCCCGCCGTCTTAATAGCTCCGACTGGGCTCCGGCCCGGTCCGGGGTAGGGCGCCGGCTGTGAGCGGCAGGAGTTTTTAGTGAGGTTCAACTTCCACATACCCCACCCGCTGCGCGGATGAGGATCCGGCGATTTTCTCCTGTGGAAAAAAAAAAAAGAACTTAAGAAATGTTCACGATTGACTTCCACGGTGAAGGAATAACATCGTGTAATAAAAATCCAACCCGCAAAATTATAATTTGCGTAATTACTGATGGTAGGACCTCTTGTGAGTCCGCACGGGTGGGTACCACCGCCCTGTCTATTTCTGCCGTGAAGCAGGAATGCGTTTCTGTTTGAAGGGTGGGGCAGCCGTTGTAACTATACTGAGACCTTAGAACTTAGAATCTGAAGGTGGGTGGCGCATTGACGTTGTAGATGTCTATGGGCTCCAGTAACCACTTAATACCAGGTGTGCTGTGAGCTCGTCCAACCATCTAAGAAATAAAAAAAAGTTATACTATATACTAGAATTCACTAGATGGAGCGTGACAATTGAATACAAAACAATTTAATATTTAGGCAGTATTTGATTGTGTGTGACAGTATTTGAAGTCTAATATTATATTCTAACTAGCTGACCCGGCAAACGTTGTCTTGCCATATATAAGATTTCTAGAGAATTTCTAGTGTAGAAAAAAAATGACTAACTTATTGGAAGTGTATAAGAATGTGGAATATGAGTGAAAAAGGCCTGGAGCGCTGTGAACGATGAGGGAATGTTGTTTAAAAATAACAAAACACCAAACATTAATTGTTTTAATTTATTAAAAGTAATAATTATATATATAATTAATTCATTACATAATAATAATCTCTTAATGCTGCAGCGTGAACAATATTTTTTGTTAGCCCGTCTTTAGCTAATAATAATAATAATAATAATTTATTTATTAATAATAATAATAATTTATTTATTAATAATAATAATTTATTTATTAATAATAATAATAATAATTTATTTATTAACCTTGAAAAACATTTACACGTAACAGTTAATAATAATTAATACAAACAAACTTGATGGTTTACCCACTCGAGAGCATGCAACGTATAATTGTCCGTGTGAAAAACATGGTGTGCTCAAATCTAAGCCACAAACAGACATTGTTTGGCCTTGGGATTTATTAATAGTCATTGCAAATGCCAATCTAATCGTAAATTGAATACGCTTAAATTGAATTGGCACATCTGTGGGTATAATAGGTATTCGTGGTATCAATATATTTTCACCTCGAAACTTGCCATTTATAATGGTGCCTTCGATAACTTTTTTCATTCTTTTTTTAATGACTAATCGCGTACCGTTGCATAACCGTGGCGGGTTCAAATTACGAAGCAATAATTGGAGATCCAACCTTCAATTGTAAGTGGCGTGCCTGGCAAATCCAGTGAGTTCAAAAACTCTGTTGGAAAATTTACAGATTCAGTGTCATCGCAAACTGTATCAATAGATTTATATGATACCAAGTCCCCTGGCAATAACTGTGTTATCTTCAGATTTAAAATGTCAACGTCCAAATTTTTTGCAGCTAACATTGCTCTTTCTGCAAGCCACTCGAGATTTATGTAATTCGTGTGTACATCGAGAAATATTTGTTCAATGAGAGCATCTTGCAAATCAATGATAGTGCAGAAATCATTCGCTAATTTTATGTATCCAGTTTCAGCTATTATGATTTTTCCATCGCCGATATTTAAGAGTTGTTTTGAGAATGTTTCAGCGGATGGATCTTGAAGCATTTGAACGCGCATATTTACTTTCAGCTGTACTATTTCAACATTACGGCACAATGTCGATGATTTTAAGCAGGCGTTGATTTCACCAGCGTATGTTGAACGTGGAATGACGGGAAGTGTTTGTCTAAAGTCACCTGAAAGGACTAACCGAGTGCCACCAAATAGTTTGTCGTTGTTTTTAATATCTTTCAATGTCCTGTTCAACGCCTCAAGCGAATGTTTGTGTGCCATGGTACATTCATATTTTCCACTCTAAGCACCGCCATGTCACTGCCTTTTTGGACATAATTGCAAATGTATTTGATGCTTTTCACAGAACTGCAGAACTCAACATTAATATGAGCATTGTATGTTTTGCTCAGCAGGGGTGAATATGGCACGACCTAACGATTGTCAATATCAATGTCTGTGTTGCTGATGTTTTTAATAAATGATTGTCCGCCATTATCTGGATTCCTTCAGCGATATATTGGATATCCGTCGACATTTGTGATTGTATCGTTAGTGAAATCTTTAGGGATTTTTTTTGTAGATTTTCCATGTGACATGCAAGGCGATGAACTAAAAATGTTTAACTACTACGCTTGAAGCATAAACACTAATAATAGCCGAAAACTGTAGAGGTAACGTCCCTACTCCGTGCTGTTTACTGGGTCAGAAGTGACACCTGTAGACATCTGGCGGGGATAACTAATTAAATGACGATTGATCAGTTTTCGACCGGAGAGGAAAAATGATTAAATTACTAAAATGGCTATTAAAAAATAAGGGTTGATCGTAGAAGAGTGAAAATTGAGGATTGTATGTATTTTTGTATGTTGTATCATAAAAAAATAGAAATTAAAATTTTTGTCTAAAAAAAAAAATTTTGGGGTGGACTACCCCTCACATTTAGGGGGATGAAAAATAGATGTTGGCCGACTCTCATAGATACCGGATAAGCACAAAAAATTTCATCAAAATCGGTCAAGCCGTTTCGGAGGAGTATGGCAACGAAAACTGTGACACGAGAATTTTATATATTAGATGATACATATCATGGGTCTATTTTACTACTTAATAAATTGTCGCATTATAACGTGTCTGTGTCTAAGGGTGTCCCTGGTATGCTGATGTTACATGAGGCCCAGTCGCGTCACTCCCCAAAAGGTGGTCTACGGGTCGAGAGACACGGGGCCGAGTTGCACCACTTCTAGACACGTCACCACCGGTAGACAACCGGTGAACAGGAGACTGTGAGGAGGATCTCAGGGCGCCACCACTTATCGCTCTGGGAGATTCACACCAATAAATGAAAACAATTACAATATAACAAAGCAGTGTTTATTCTATTTAAATAACACGGATACAATTGTTATAATAGTTCACAAAGATTAAATTAGTGGTCAGGTACAATATTACATGTGTGTCGGTAGGTACACCGAACACACGAGAAAGTTATCAACGAAATTAGTCTAAAATTAAATTACTAGAAATAATGACGGTTTCACCAGTTTAGTTAACAAACGGACGATGAAGGTTCACCGGATTGCTTCCCAGCAACTGGGGTTGATGGATCCGAGCAACGCTGGGTATGCAGGTGTGTTCTTGGTCTACCGTAGTCAAGTACTCTTTCTTGGATCGCCTAGCCAGAGTACCTCGCTTCCGGCAGCGTCCACGCAGAAAGGTACTGCGGGATCTCGAAGGTGATCTAAAAGTCACTCTCCGCACCCTAACTGATGTACATATAATGTACTAGTTATTAGGACCTACACGATAAGACAAAGTAGTGTTAGCTTCTAATTAGTTATAGTTTGTGGACACAGTGTGGAGAATAAATTATGAAACACTTACCCTGGTTTAATATAAGACACCAAGGAACTGTTTAATTGACTCAGGTAAATGCGTAACAAAGCTTTCACTGCAGCTCGAGGGATGTTGATCGAAAAAGGACTCAGACAAAGTGACTTGTCGTTTTATAGCAATAGTCTGATGGTTCTCGAAGATTATGCCTAATAGTGCTGTGCCAATCTCACCTTCGAACTATAGACAAGATCGCACAGTCACGTCATGCAGCGTCGAGTGAGAGAACTACTTAGTGTTTTAAAATTATTTTATTTCTCCACACTGCGCCACGTATACGCTAGATGGCGTTAATTTCTAAAAAAAAATTAAATTCAATTTTTCTAGCGTTACAGCATGAGCGTCAGTTCTAAGTTAAATTGGTTTTTCAGAAGTAAAATCTAAGAAATACTATTTAGAAGGATATTTTTTTTCAATTTGAACTAATCCGAGATTATATTTCTCATAAACTACCGTGGCCTTAAAAACGATAGATGACTTATTTAACCAAGAAATTAATATGCGGTTTTAAAAGAAATGTCATTAAGTTTTCACCTACATAGCTGTTTTTCAAAGTACTGATAAGATACGTTACGGTTTATGTCATTTTCGAGCAGTAATAAAATTTCTGTTTTCGAACGAGTTTTTAAATTTTTTTTACTGTTTATATTTCTATTTGGTATATACATTATAGAGAAGATATATATAGACGTGCAAACTAACCAATGACAGTGAGCTTCTCGCCGGATCTTCTAAGCGGGTCGCGATTCCGATCCGCTAGTAGATTCATTCTGGAAGCAGGTGCTCTTGAGCAGTTTAGGTTAGGTTAGGTTAGCTTGGACGCTCGGGCAGCTGATAGCCAATCCCACCTCTCCTGGTGAGCCTTTGCTCGCCCACCTGTCTTGGTGAAACTGGAAAGGCCTCCGGGCCAACAGCAATCCTTCATTCATTAATAAAAAATAAATAAATAAGACATATTTTTCTACCATTTCAGATTATAGGAAACACAGCGGATATCCACTGGTAAAATGACTAAAATATACTATTTTCATAATTTTAATTAAATTATAAAATAAAATTCAAATTAAAAGTAAGCTACATAAATTGCAGAAAAATATTATTGTTTACTTGGAATTGGCTTTTATATAGCAATTTGATAATCAATAAATAAAAACATCATTTCATTTTAATAACACGTTACACGCAATTCATTGCACATATTACTTAAATTATTATTAAAATATAATGTGCATCATTCAGAAGGATCCAACTCATAACTCAAAAGGTGTTATATGCTTAGTGAAGACTATAGATACTAAAACAATGTAAATTCCATCTATTTGAACACAGCCTCAAAAAACAAAGCACATGTAGAGTAAGGTGTAATACGTGTTTGGTTGTGCTATTGTTTTACTGCAGAAACAAAAGGGACGGTGAAACCAAAGCTATGCAGGCCAACAGAACTATATAGTTTTTTCAATAGGTGTTAAAAAATCCTTAGAGCAACGAATCCTGCTTACACTTCTTACTGAATTTCGAAAATATTCGTCATCATCATCATCTTTTATCCGCCTTTATCTGCCCCCTGCTGGACATAGGCCTTCCCCAATGCCTTCCACATAATGCGGTCCTCCGCCTTCCGCATCCAACGACGTCCCGCCGTGCGCACTAACGAA
Source organism: Bombyx mandarina (assembly GCF_030267445.1). Taxonomy (NCBI): domain Eukaryota; kingdom Metazoa; phylum Arthropoda; class Insecta; order Lepidoptera; family Bombycidae; genus Bombyx; species Bombyx mandarina. The sequence goes on from NC_143228.1 coordinate 11,267,973, forward strand.
ACGAGGATGACGGTGTCCTCACCCTCTCTACGGACCTCCGAAAGCCCAAGGATATGCCATTTAATGGACCTCAATTCTACTTCCAGCTCTTCCACATCCTCATTTCGTCTCAAAGTCCGGGTGTTAATCGTGCCAATGGTCAGTTGTTTATGGTGGCCTGCCGACCGCGGATTCTTCGCACCACCTGCCCTACCGTTACCGTGACCGCCACCGTGGCCAGAAGTAGTAGAGCTGCCGGGTACTGGGGGCCGTAGCATTTTCTGTCCTGTCATTGGGATGTTTGTGCCCTTAAGTCACCACGCTGGGGATGCGGGTTGGCAACTAGGAAGTTTAACGTCGTACCCAGGACGAAAAATATTCGTGACTAACTAAATTCCTATTTACAATAGTATTATGATAAAATCGTCAGTAAAATGCTAACGAAAATCAGAAGCATACAACATCTCAACTACACCACCTAAAGAATGCGTAGACAGTTAATATTATTATTATTATTAGAAAGTCACAAACATAAGATATATAAAAATAAGACCTTAATAAAAAACAAAGATCGTGACGTGCGTCATTTTAGTGTTACACATAAAAAAGCGCAATAAAATGAACACACGTTATCCATAAATTAATTGTTAATTACCTCAAAAGCGTGGTCGTTTTTGGACTAATTAAACAAGGAATTATGTAACATTACGTAATTGCGTTGCTTTTGCAACATTTTGATTTAATTGCAAACCTTACTGTCGATATTGAATTAAATATACTTTAAATATATTTTGATACCACAAGTATATAAGAAATACAAACATAAATTAGGTGATAAGACCTAACTTTTTCATAATGCTGCAGTTGGACACACGAACTCGTGAATAGCCTTTTGTTTAATAATTGTCGCAGCCCATAGACGCCAAAACAGTAGGAAGCCGTATGAAGACGAAATGTCTAGAGTATTGCACGAGTAGCTAGCTGGTCTATCTTTCAAACAGATCTACGGAAAAATAGAATAGTGCCTCGCCAGCTGTCTGTGGTCTCATAGAAAGGCATTCTTCGAATTAAATTTTTGCAGTCTAGAAAGATTTTTTTTATTTCTATATGCACATAAATATAGTATTTGATCTATTATTGAAAAATTAAATCTAATTGAAAAGTCCATTCTTGGTAAATCGCATTTCCGATGCTTCATAATCAAATCGGATATTCATTCTTCTTATTCTTCTTTGTCGTACCTTCACTAATGAAAATCGTGATCATATACGATTTGTCTCTATGCTTAATATTATGAGCGTGGAGTGTTTGTTTCTTTGTCCATCTTGCACATTGACATGAAACGACGGAATGACATAATTTTTTATCCCGAAAAAACATCTCATTCCCACGGGCAACTGTTTTATTATCTAAAAAATACTTACACTTCTTCTTGGACGCGCGGACGAAGCTTGTCATCTATAAAAAGTTAACATCTGAATTAAGGATTTTATTACCTCATGCGCATATTTTAAAGCCAATCGTCTTAAATTTTAGAGGTCATCCGGTTTTAAAACTATTGTAGTGATGTTCACGGCTTTCCTCAACTCAGACATATGTATCCTCATATTTTTTGGGAAATTCATTGTTGCTATGTGTTTTACGAAAGCATGCTTATTTACGCCTTTGGTTTTGAGTATTATCATGATCGTAAGTAAATGGAATGTATTTAATCCACCTTGAGTTTTTTTTTTAATTATTAGTGCAGTAAACACATTTAATGAAAACTCGTAAATAAATTATAAAGAAAAACAGTTATACAAATAATGAAAAACGGGGACCAGACATATAAATAAAGTCAACAGGTATGTGAGTTGAAGGTGAGCTCCAACTATCTATATTAATTACATTATTATTTTTTCTTACATCAGGATTTACCTCTAAAAATTAAAAATGTAGAATTGATGCATTATTTTTAAAGAGCAAGTCTTCTAAGGGAGTTAAAACATTATTGATATCCCAATAACAAAGAAAAAATAATTCGATATACGAGTCAATTCAAGAACGATGTGACAGCGAACGTTTCCTGTAATTGAAACAAATTAACAAATTTTCAACCGATTCAAACGATCATGTTAACTTAAAATATGTTTAAATTAAAGAAAATGGCTTAAAATGCTTTAAAAGGTTCACATGAAAATGTAAATGGCAAAATGTAAATGGCAAAACGAAAAAAAAAAACAGTGTTATTTTTCTTTTATTTAAATATTTACAAAAGCATCCTTAACATATTATGTTTACTTATATAGTTGTACAAGTGCACGAACTTGTATAAGCGGCGACTATAAAACAGTGAATAGCCTTGATAAGCACTTCAGAAACCATTCTTTGGTGAAAATGTTAAAGACGTTCTTGTTTGTAGCCTGTATTGCTAATGTGCTTCTAGCAGACTCTACTGAAGGTATTTATTTAACTTGCATTATAAATTTCTTACGAAATTGTGTAACAAGAAAAAACGGAAAAAATATATACTCATGCAGCACAAATTTAGATCTCGCAATTAATTTCTTTATTTTATTTTAAAAAAAGTTGTTTAATATTTATATCCGAAATTTTTCATATTTATATTCTAAAAATCAGGCAGCGAGATTGCGTAACAAAAAAAGGACTCAACAGAAGACCACTAACGAAATTAAATAAATAAATCACTAAAATAAAGTTTTGGTGTTTTGTCTCAAGATGCCTCGTGATCAAATAAAAAAATCCCTCCCAAAAAATGTTTGCTTAGAAAAGGCACTCCTTTAATTATTTTAGTAAAATATTTACGTTGCATAAAAATTAACTATGTCTATCCCGATATAACAACAAATATTTCAAATTTATAAAATGTGAATAAAAATTGTCGTAAAGTTCTGGAACTTTCGACGAATTTCAAATAATAGTTCACCTTTTATTTTATTTGGGAATCGTTTTTTTGACAGTGTTTTTTGGTCCGCCCTATGCACCAATAAAATAAATTATTGATATCTAATTTCTACATTATACATGTATGTTATAAGACCTCAGTGATAAATAATAAGTTCCGATTAGTTTTCAATACAGACTGGGGTGCTGTTATTATAAACCCACTGTCTCTCCCAACTAGCCGGTAAAAATAATACCCAATACCGTAATTAATACCATGAGAGTTGATACGGGAATGATATAGGCACGACTTGTACTTTGCACGATTTGTGCTTCACCAAAGCAATATTACGGTTTAATCTGAAGACTACCACAACTATTGTAATTACTAAATTAATTTATAGGTAGATTTGAATTTTATTTACTGAGCTAAGTATGTGGGACCGTTCGCATAGCAATTAAAATGGACATTAACGGGTTAATAATAGTTGAATTATGAGTACATATTTGTAGACTGAAAAAAATCGGTTAAATAAAATCTATTAATCTCTTAATCTTTTTTTTTTTTTAAAAGCAGTACTCTACTGACTCCGGGAATATCTTTATGAAATGACTATAATTTCGCGCAGTTATTTATTTTACGAATAAAAATTTAAATTCGTGAATAAACTTCATAACAAAGTTATTATCTGTGAGATGGCCATGTAAGAAACCTTGAATACAAGCTAGAAGTATTGATTTGAATTATAGTGACCACAGCTATTGAATTGAAAATTTTAATTAAAGAAAAAGCAATTTTCTAATTTTTAGAAACATGTGAACAAGATTCGGATGATTATCCAAATGAAAATGACTGTGGTGAGTTTTATCAAATACTTTCTTATCTATCTGTATTTTTACATAGATTTTTACTTTCTACTACATTTGTACAACACTTTTAGGCTTAAATGAAGAATTTTCGGATTGCCCCGATGGTGCCTGCAGACCCTTAACTTGTGATGAAGTAGGATATCCTGTGCCCTGCGCAGATATTGATCCAGAAAGGGGATGCCCAAGCGAACCTAAGTGTATTTGTAAAAATGGATTCGTATTGAATAACAGCAGCATTTGTATACCAATTAGGGAATGCCGTAAGTGTATTTTACTTATTTATTCCTTTTTTTCTTTAAATATACTAGAAATAAATATTAATTTAACGTAGATACTACAATTTGGATGACTGTTTTGATTATAAAGTTGATTATAAGAAAAAAATAATTATAACTATAATATTTCACCTTCAACTTTGCCTTTTTAAACTCTTCATAAAATAAATATGCGGAATCCTTTTCCATCGTTTTCCTATAGCTTCATGCCGTGGAGATCCCAACGCTGAAGGTGGAGGTTGCGGTTTGAATTGTGGCAATCTATGTAGCAACTATGATCAAAAGCCCATCAAATGTTCAACAGATATATGTGAAGCTAATGGCTGTGATTGTAGACAAGGATATGTTTTTGATGAAATCAAACGGATATGTGTCCTACCAAACGAATGTCGTAAGAATAAAAAGCAAAAATAATTTACCTGTTGCTATTATATAATTGCTATAAACTGGGAATTACTATGACGCAAAATACTTGGTTTTTTTTTTTCCGTATTTCCCTGTTGTTATTTCCTCGTCATCGTTTCTTTAGTCTTTCTTGTTATTAAGTTAAGATACTATTGTACGGGAAATTTCGAACTTAATTGTAATATTGAGTGAGACTTTACATTTATTTTAATTTTAAGACAATTTGTTCTAGTACTTATTGAAAATGGATCTTCTCAAAAATGTTGATTCAATTTAAACTATACCGCGATCGATATCTTTATTTCTGGTCGACAGATAAAAATATCTCAGTCCTCAAATGTGCTTTACATGAAATGATGATGAATTTCGTTGATTTCATGATTTCGAAGTCGTCGTGACCTAAAAGATAAGACGTCCGGTGCATTCGTATCGAACGACATTCTCGCTCACGACTCGGTCGTGCGCGGACGTGCTTTCCGATCCGTGGCCCGCTTGCTGCGTCTCTGAACTCACAGTTGTGCTCGACAGTGTAGTGACCGTGAATACATCGTGCGTACAATTCAGTAGTGCGGACGTGCCGATCCGTTGGTCGCTTGCGATCTGCGTATCGAGGTCCATTTTTGTGCGCTAAAGTTTTGTAACCGCGAACCCACCCTTACCAACTGCCTTTTTCAAGGCAAAACCAATCGCTACGTTCAGCTTCCTGTGGCACTCACAGGCTAGCGATTTCCTAACCCTTCCCAAAAACAACAGTCTTTTTCAAGACTAGACCCCCGCTCGCGATTCTGCCTGCTGTAGCACTATACAGCCCGAGCGGGTTCCTTTCCTTTTCCCCGCCGATTGCCGTTTTCACGGCATAGGCATTCCCCCCCCCTGCTCCTTGCTGTCCTGCAGCACAGGGGGGTTACAAATCCTATCCGGGGCCTCGCCTTTCGGCGAGTTCAACAAAAGTCCCGGGGCCGCCCCCCCGGGCAAGAAGACCGAAGATGAGCGAAGATTTTGTGTGCGACAGTGATAGTGCTAGGGACATTGTCGGGTTCCTCCGGGATAGGTACCCGTCAATTAGGGCCGAGTATCTCAGCTATAGGGCCTCTCGTGGCAATCCCTCCCCCCCCGCGTCCGTCGCCGCGTATTTCAACCGTGCCTCGGAGGCACGCCGCGCGCCCCCCGCCGCCGCGTTAAGTTCGAGCGCACGTTCCGACGATGCGGCTCACATAGCGCCTAGCGCTACCCCCACCCCCGCGCCCGCGTCTATTGCGTCAGCCTCACTGACTTCGTCCGTCGCGACCTCGATCGTCTCTAATAGCTCTGTCTCTAATAGTTCAGGCTCCGATACCGAATCGGAGATGGACTTTGAATCCGCGCCCAGCCCTCAGCCCGGAACCTCGGATGGGTTCCAAACGGTTACCCGCGGTAAAAAACGTACTCGCGTCGTGGAGTCCCGGAGCTCCACAACAAAACAAACGAAATCCGCGCCCGCCTCTCGACCGAAGGTAGTAGTTACACCGGAGTCGGACTCCGCGCGCCGCGTAACCCCACCGCCGCGTCCCAAGCCCGCGCCCGCTCCTAAAGTAGCTGCCCCGCCCCCGCTGATACTTCAAGAGAAGACAGCGTGGAATCGAGTATCCCAGGCCCTTCAGGCAAACAAAATTAATTACACCCATGCGCGTAACGTCGCGCATGGGATTCAGATAAAGGTCGCAACGCCGGGCGACCATAGGGCCCTCTCTTCATACCTCCGAAAGGAGAACATAGGTTTTCACACCTATGCTCTTCAGGAGGACCGCGAGCTCCGCGTAGTAATACGCGGAGTCCCCAAGGAGTTAGACATCGACTACGTTAAGGAGGATCTGATCGCTCAGTCACTCCCCATAGTTAGTGTGCATCGGATGCACAGTGGGCGGGGCAAGCAGCCCTATAATATGATTCTTGTCGCGTTGGAGCCAACCCCGGAGGCCAAAAAGAAAATTTCATGCCTCTCGAAAGTTTGCGGCTTATCCGGGGTCTCCATCGAAGCCCCCCATAAACGTGGCACTCCCGGGCAGTGCTACAGATGCCAGCTATATGGCCACTCGGCGCGTAATTGCCACGCGCGTCCCCGCTTCGTGAAGTGCCTCGGCGATCACGCTACGTTAGATTGCGTTAGAGATAGGGAAACCGCGACCGAACCCCCAAGTTGTGTCCTATGCCTTAAGCAAGGGCACCCCGCGAACTACCGTGGATGTCCTAGGGCTCCGCGTAAGCGTTCAACCCTCCCAGCTCCGCGAACCGTCGGCCCAAAGACTTCGGCACCCTCAGTGCCGAAACCTGCCTTCGTGCCGGCTGCAGTTCCCACGGTTTCAGCGTGGAAAAAGCCGCTGCCGTATACGAAGGCGGGAACGCAAACCGCACCCCCGCCCCCGCTCGCGACACGCCCCGCGCCCCAGCCCCTGCTCGCACCTCGCCCCGCGCCCGCGTTCCGCCCCCCGCAACCCTCTGCCGTCAACGACTTCGCGCTCGTGCGCGACTTCGTCACCGCTGTTAACTTCGACCGTCTGCGATCGTTCGCAGACGCGATACGTAGGTCGGTAACCCCCGAACAGAGACTCGCGGCCGCGTTCGATCACATGGACGTATACGAGTCCGTGTCCCGCACTTTATAAAAATCTTTACCGGTAATCAATGGCGCAAAAAGGTAGAGAAAAACCGTATTCCCTTACGTTAGCATTCTACAATGCTAACGGACTCGCGCGGCAACGTGATCAAATTTTCGAATTCCTCCGCGATAATCTTGTAGATATTCTACTAGTGCAGGAAACCTGTCTGAAGCCCTCGCGTCGCGACCCGAAAGTCGCGAACTACGTCATGGTTAGGAATGACAGACTCACCGCCTCCAAAGGCGGGACTGCCATTTACTATAGACGGGCCCTGCACGTTGTCCCTCTTGATACTCCCTCGCTCTTACATATCGAGGCGTCAGTGTGCCGTATCTCGCTGACGGGACACCAGCCGATCGTCATCGCATCCGTTTATCTCCCCCCGGACAAGCCCCTTCTGAGCAGTGACATCGAGTCACTGTTCGGCATGGGAGACTCTGTCATCCTGGCAGGCGATCTAAATTGCCACCACACTAGGTGGAACTGCCATCGTACAAACGTCAACGGTAGGCGTCTCGACGCGTTTATAGACGACCTCACCTTTGAAATAGTCGGTCCCCCAACTCCAACATGTTATCCGTATAACATCGCGCTCCGTCCGAGCACTATAGACCTGGCATTGCTTAGGAACGTAACTCTGCGCTTACGTTCCATCGAAACAATGTCAGAGCTCGACTCAGACCACCGACCTGTCGTTATGCAGCTCGGTCGCCCTCACAACCCAGTCACTGTTACGAGGACCATGGTGGATTGGAATAAGCTGGGCACGTGCCTAGCCGACGCCGCTCCGCCAATCCTCCCTTGCGGCCCGGATTCGAATCCATCCCCCGAGGACACCGTCGAATCCATAAACATCATTACCGATCACATCTCTTCCGCGATCATTAGATCTTCAAAAGAAGTCGATGTGGAGGACAGCTTCCACCGCATCAGACTGTCCCCCGATCTTAGGAATCTCTTAAGAGTTAGGAACGCGGCAATCCGGGCCTACGATCGTCTTCCCACGCATTCAAACCGGATTCGGATGCGTCGTCTACAACGCGAAGTCCACTCCCGCTTAAGCGACGCGCGTAACGATAATTGGCATAGTTATCTAGAACAACTCGCGCCCTCCCACCAAGCATACTGGCGACTAGCTAGGACTCTCAAATCCGAAACTACCGCTACTATGCCTCCCCTCATACGCCCTTCAGGCCAACCACCGGCATTCGATGACGATGACAAGGCTGAGCTGCTGGCCGATGCACTGCAAGAGCAGTGCACCACCAGCACTCAACACGCGGACCCCGAACACACCGAGTTAGTCGACAGGGAGGTCGAGCGCAGAGCTTCCCTGCCGCCCTCGGACGCGTTACCCCCCATTACCACTGACGAAGTTAGAGACGCGATCCACAACCTCCAACCTAGGAAGGCACCCGGCTCCGACGGCATCCACAACCGCGCGCTAAAATTTTTGCCAGTCCAACTGATAGCAATGTTGGCTACAATTTTAAATGCCGCTATGACGCACTGCATCTTTCCCGCGGTGTGGAAAGAAGCGGACGTTATCGGTATACATAAGCCGGGCAAACCGACAAACGAAACTTCTAGTTACCGTCCGATTAGTCTCCTCTCGACGATAGGAAAAATTTACGAACGGCTCCTTAGGAAACGCCTCTGGGATTTTGTTACCGCGAACAAAATTCTCATTGACGAACAGTTCGGATTCCGCTCTAAACACTCGTGCGTACAACAAGTGCACCGCCTCACGGAGCACATTCTGATAGGACTAAATAGGCGTAAACAAATCCCGACCGGCGCCCTCTTCTTCGACATCGCGAAGGCGTTCGACAAAGTCTGGCACAACGGTTTAATTTATAAACTGTACAACATGGGAGTGCCAGACAGACTCGTGCTCATCATACGAGACTTCTTGTCGAACCGTTCGTTTCGATATCGAGTAGAGGGAACTCGTTCTCGTCCCCGTCAACTGACCGCCGGAGTCCCGCAAGGCTCCGCGCTCTCCCCGTTATTATTTAGTTTGTATATCAATGATATACCCCGGTCTCCGGAGACCCATCTAGCGCTCTTCGCCGACGACACGGCTATCTACTACTCGTGTAGGAAGATGTCGCTGCTTCATCGGCGACTCCAGATCGCAGTAGCCACCCTGGGACAGTGGTTCCGGAAGTGGCGAATAGACATCAACCCCACGAAAAGCGCAGCGGTGCTCTTCAAAAGGGGTCGCCCTCCGAACATCACTTCGAGCATCCCACTCCGTAGTAGGCGCGCAAACACCTCCGCCGTTAGTCCCATCACTCTCTTTGGCCAGCCCATTCCGTGGGTCTCGAAGGTCAAATATCTAGGCGTCACCCTCGACAGAGGGATGACATTCCGTCCCCATATAAAAACGGTACGCGACCGCGCCGCGTTTATTCTAGGACGACTCTATCCAATGCTTTGTAGTCGAAGCAAACTGTCCCTCCGAAATAAGGTAACTCTCTACAAAACTTGTATACGCCCCGTCATGACGTATGCAAGCGTAGTGTTCGCTCACGCAGCCCGCACCAACTTGAAATCCCTTCAGGTTATTCAATCACGATTCTGCAGGATAGCCGTCGGAGCGCCTTGGTTCCTTAGGAATGTGGATCTCCACGACGACCTGGAGCTCGACTCCCTTAGTAAGTATCTACAGTCGGCATCGCTGCGCCATTTTGAGAAGGCGGCACGACATGAGAACCCTCTCATCGTAGCCGCTGGAAATTACATACCCGACCCAGTAGACCGAATGGTAAACCGTCGACGTCACCCAAAGCACGTCATTACGGATCCTCCTGATCCATTAACGGTGCTTTTAGGCACCACAAGCACCGGTCACCGTCCTCGTCGAACCCGTCGCTTGCGACGAAGGGTTCGACGAGCGAACTAACCCATAGACACAGCCCACTGAGTTTCTCGCCGGATCTTCTCAGTGGGTCGCGTTTCCGATCCGGTGGTAGATTCTGCGAAGCACTGCTCTTGCTAGGGTCAGTGTTAGCAACTCTCCGGTTGAGCCCCGCGAGCTCACCTACTAACGTTAGGGCGAAGCTGAAATAGCCTCTCAAGGCTATCAGCATAGGTAGGAAAAAAAAAAAAAAAAAAAAATTTCGAACGATACAACGGTGTTCGAAACCCGCAGGCAAGGTACCGATTTTTCTAATAAAATACGTACTTAACAAATGTTCACGATTGACTTCCACAGTGAAGGAATATCATCGTGTAATAAAAATCAAAATTATAATTTGTGTAATTACTGGTGGTAGGACGTCTTGTGAGTCCACTCAGGTAGGTACCACTACCCTGCCTATTTCTGCCGTCAAGCAGTAATGCGTTTCGGTTTGAACGGTGGGGCAGCCGTTGTAACTATACTGAGACCTTAGAACTCATATCTCAAGGTGGGTGGCGGCATTTACGTTTTAGATGTATAGGGCTCCGGTAACCACTTAACCAACCACACCAGATGGCCCATGAACTCGTCCACACATCTAACCAATAAAAAAATGTAATTAATTATCGATTCAGCTTCGAAATGTACGAAACCAAATGAAGTATTCGACGAATGCCCGAAAACATGTCCACCCAGAGTATGTGGCGTAGATGAACGCACGATAAGGTGCGCTGCTCCACCAAAGCCTGGGGATCCTGCATGCAAGCCGGGATGTCGATGTGCTGACAATTATTATCGTAACGAACAGGGTACTTGCGTTACGAAGAAACAGTGCAGTATGTAAAATTATAACAATGAAAAGCTTATAACAAAAAAAAGTTGTTGAACGTTGATATTTCTTTTTAGAAATCAAATGTAATCAGAATGAGGTATTCGATTTATGTCCTGCCCCATGTCCTCCAAGAATATGCGGTATAGACCCAGCCACAGTGAATTGTATTCCGTCGCCTAAAATCGGAGATCCAGGTTGCGAGCCCGGCTGTAGATGTATTGACGGTTACGTCAGGAATAATACAGATGTTTGTATTCCCAGAGAAGAATGTCGTAAGTAATCAAAGCTTAACAAATTCTGTTACTAAATTTCAGTTCACTGACCTGTCTACTGTTAGTATAATATTTTATAAGTAAAGTTAAAAGCTGAATACGAAACTGATTAAATTTGAATTCAAATTGGCTGATGCCTTTTTATCTTTTGCATATATATTTTATTTATTTAGCTGTGGTGTGTACTGGAGAAAATGAAGAATATGATAACTGTCCAGCGCCTTGCCCACCACAAACGTGCGACAGTCTTAAAATAAAATACTCTTGTCCCAAACAACGTATCGTAAACGGAAAATATATTCCAGACGCTAAAAGTGGCCAAAAGTGCGAGGGTTCATGTCGTTGCATACCTGGCTATTATAGAAACAAACAAGGCATTTGTGTATCAAAAGGAAGATGTAGTAAGTTAAAGAGAATTAATATAAAATATCGAGGCACACATAAATTTGAGATTATCCCATCATTTTATATTAAATTCACGGCAACATCCTACCCCTAGGATCATTGGGTTCATTTAATCTTCTGAGACAATTTTTGCCACCCACGATGTAACTCTGAAATGTCGATGCTATAGTGTCCTTGAAAAAAGGAGTGAAAAAAGTTTTTGCAGTAAGAGCACAGCTGTATATGAATATAACACTGAAAGTGAAGAAGTCTAGTTTGTCCTAGATGGTTTTAAAAAGTTTGGATTTCAAAAAGATGAGGAATCGAAAAATTTTAACTCGGTATTATTCATAAATTCATTTCCAACGAAGTCCTCTTCCTTTATTTAATCAGGAAGCAAAATAGACCACAGTTTTCAAATGGTGCATGTTTAACGATGAAAATCTTCACAGAGTGCGGAGAATACGAACGATACGAAGTATGCCCATTTGATACATGCACTGCAAAAAATTGTTCTCAACTCGGATTCGCAATAGGCTGCCCTGGGCAAACTCAAGACGGTAGTTGTCCTGGTGGTCCGGGATGTGTCTGTATCGACGGGTACTTGAGAAATGACGTAGGATCCTGTATACCACAGTCAGAATGTGGTAAGTCTAGGTTATTTGTAATAGAGCCCAAAGCTTATAATTCCTTCCTTCAGGGGAATTTGGAATTATTGTCTATCTTAACACAATATGGACAAAACTGAAATCTTAAGGTTCTTTGTTTTAAAAATGCAGAAATATTTATCTATGAAACTTCACAGACACAAATACAAATTGCCCAGCTTAATGCCATCGGCATCCTCTACCAGCGAAGCAAGGATGATGCAGAACAAAAACCTAGTAGGTTCAAGGGATGATAAAATAAACTAAAACAATATAATATCCTTTATAGAAACATGCGGAGGAGATCCTAACGCAAGAGCCGGTTGTGGGAGTAATTGTAACAGAAAATGCTCCGATATTGGTGCAAATGAAACAAAAGCTTGTACTTTAGCTTGCCGTGTCAACGCCTGTGATTGCAAAGATGGGTATTATCTCGATGAAAACACCGGAAAATGTGTGCTTCCTAACGAATGCCGTACGTAGATTTACATTGTCGTTACATCATCATCGCCTCGAATACTTTAAGAAGGAATAACGTGATACGTTACTATCATTTATATTGTCAACATATATAACAACGTTATCGTCATCACCGTTGCTACAATTAATTACAACCATTTCGTTCTGAACATTGGGATACTATATTTTTTTATTTGAGACACCTTTTGGAAATTTCATCCAATAAAAAAAAACGGTGCGTGTGCCACTTGGTGCACGTGAATGAAGTGAAACTTCTTTTTCGATGTGTAGTAATGTGGTTTTCTTAATTTTTTATCCTTTAATCAGATTCTTCTTATAATAGGGAATGCTGTGTATAATAGATGCGAAATCTTCAACATTAATATTTTAAATATGTTAAATTATAGTTAGAAAAATAAATATATAGTAAGGAATACCCTACAAAAAGGGTATAAAACCTCCACGCAGCTCCGTCACCGGCGCATTTGTCGGTTGACATTCGTTGAGAGAACATCTTTCAAAGACTTTAAGTGTTAATTTAGGAAACACGAATTTTATAATAATGTTGAGGGTACAGTGCCTATAAATAGCGACGCCTTTGCTCGAAACATTCATTCGATCGGCGGCGTTCGTGAGAGAAGGTAGTCGTGGACATGGTGTGCGTGAGTCATTGTTTTAAGTCTCTGTAAACGTGTGCTAATTGTTATTTTTTTAAATGGTTTTTCTTCTGATTCCTAATATCAGAAGTGGGATAAAGGACTCAAATAGCCCACAGTAGCGTAAAACTCTGAACTTCGTTTTGTTTTACAAAGACTGCTTACTTTGATGCTTTCATACTTTATTTGTTATTTTTCTTGTGTGATTGCAAATTTTAACTGTGATAATGAGACATACTGAAACTCCTAGTACACGGAGGCGACCGTCTCGAGATGATTCTCGTAATCGAAAACGATATTATGCTTTCACGATCACAGAGATGATAGACAGAATCGCGATACGAACGATGCGCTCGCGCACGATAGAACCTGTCGCGACACGTTCTAACGATAAGGCGCACGCTGAACAGACCACCGATATTCTACGGACAGTTACGACTCCCATGTCGAATATCGTTGGTTCGCAACAAGGCCACGTAGAATCTAGTATCCCTGGTTCTGAGGCGTCTACGCTCGCCAGTGCTTTGATAAAACGTTAATAGTGATACGGGGCATAATGGGCCCTCAGATTAGAACCGTGAACGCTAATCTACCCGCGATTTGATTTCATTTTTAGTGGAGGTCAGGTTAGGCCGAGTCCTCATAGGGTTCAGGCACTAGTTGAGTCACCAGTGACTCGTAATGTCACACTTGAGGTTGACTGCATACTTCCGAAGGTGAATTCGGGACTATGTTGGCAAAATTGTCAATTCAACTTTTGAGATTACAGCTCATTATGAACATCACAAAATGCAAGACAACAGACATCCACCCTGCAGCTTCTGATAGAAAAGACGCCACCACACCTGTGGTGAGGACGCTAATTAGTGATGTCATGACTGAGGTGTCTTGGAGCCGTGAAGTTCGTCGAGAACTAGGTCGAGGTAGAGCTCATCAATTGGTACCACGGAGTGAAAAGCGACATGATGCTCGCGTGGACGGGCACCGACGAGCAGCAGCCGTTTTTAATGTCGATAATCTTGTTTTGGTAATAACTCAGTCTACAGGAAATCTAGATCCGGCAATCTATGGACCTTACCGAATGGTGAGGATTGTGCCTCACGGGCATTGCCGCCAGCTCGGGCCCCTCGATGGTTCCTGCGACAGTAGCACGCAAGTGACGTGCCGGTAGCTGCGTAATATCGGTCGGCAGGTAAACTTGATTCCGGCATACGTGGCCCGTATAAGGTTGTCGAAATTCTACCCAGTGGACGCTATACCCCTCGGCTGCTCAGCGGCAGTTATGGCAAAACTACGCAAGCAGCTGCACAATATATGGTGTCGTGGCGGGGCGAGTGGACCCCTGAGACATGTGCTGCCTTCTTTGAGAGTCAGTAAAGTTAATAATGATCATTGTTCACAAATATACGTATTCCTATGGTGAACCTGAAGGGTGAGCTATAGATGATTGCTCTCTAGTTACGTATCCCTCACTCGGAGTCACGGTGAGATGCCTCAATACGATTGGTCTAGGCTGGCGTATTGAGAAGCCTCGGCACGTTTGAGTATGGTCGGCGTGTCGGGAAGCTTCACACGTTTGAATACGCTCTGCGTGTGGAATGCACTCGTACGTTTTTAATACGATCTTCGTACGAGTGGGTCTGGGACCATTTTACGTATCCCTCACTCGTGTGATTAATTCTACACGGTGAGATGCCTCAATACAATCGGCCTAGGCTGGCGTTTTGAGAAGCCTCGGCACGTTTGAATGTGGTCGGCGTGTCGGGAAGCTTCACACGTTTGAATACGCTCTGCGTGTGGAATGCACTCGTACGTTTTTAATACGATCTTCGTACGAGTGGGTCTGGGACCATTTTACGTATCCCTCACTCGTGTGATTAATTCTACACGGTGAGATGCCTCAATACAATCGGCCTAGGCTGGCGTATTGAGAAGCCTCGGCACGTTTGAGTATGGTCGGCGTGTCGGGAAGCTTCACACGTTTGAATACGCTCTGCGTGTGGAATGCACTCGTACGTTTTTAATACGATCTTCGTACGAGTGGGTCTGGGACCATTTTACGTATCCCTCACTCGTGTGATTGATTCTACACGGTGAGATACCTCAATACAATCGGCCAAGGCTTGCCTATTGAGAAGCCTCGGCACGTTTGAGTATGGTCGGCGTGTCGGGAAGCTTCACACGTTTGAATACGCTCTGCGTGTGGAATGCACTCGTACGTTTTTAATACGATCTTCGTACGAGTGGGTCTGGGACCATTTTACGTATCCCTCACTCGTGTGATTAATTCTACACGGTGAGATGCCTCAATACAATCGGCCTAGGCTGGCGTATTGAGAAGCCTCGGCACGTTTGAGTGTGGTCGGCGTGTCGGGAAGCTTCACACGTTTGAATACGCTCTGCGTGTGGAATGCACTCGTACGTTTTTAATACGATCTTCGTACGAGTGGGTCTGGGACCATTTTACGTATCCCTCACTCGTGTGATTAATTCTACACGGTGAGATGCCTCAATACAATCGGCCTAGGCTGGCGTATTGAGAAGCCTCGGCACGTTTGAGTATGGTCGGCGTGTCGGGAAGCTTCACACGTTTGAATACGCTCTGCGTGTGGAATGCACTCGTACGTTTTTAATACGATCTTCGTACGAGTGGGTCTGGGACCATTTTACGTATCCCTCACTCGTGTGATTGATTCTACACGGTGAGATGCCTCAATACAATCGGCCAAGGCTTGCCTATTGAGAAGCCTCGGCACGTTTGAGTATGGTCGGCGTGTCGGGAAGCTTCACACGTTTGAATACACTCTGCGTGTGGAATGCACTCGTACGTTTTTAATACGATCTTCGTACGAGTGGGTCTGGGACCATTTTACAGGGATCACTGGTAACCAAATGCAGAAGACACTTAACGAAGGGCGACGCACACTGGCCCTTGGATAATAACAGGAATATGCGCATTAAGAATGATTGTGCTACTGCGCGCACTGCTCCCATGCCGCTACCTGCGCGCGCTTGCCTGCTTCAGGCGTGCATACTGCGCGTACTGCTCGCGTGCCGCTGGCTGCGCGCGCTCGCCTGCTTCAGGCGTGCATACTGCGCGTACTGCTCGCGTGCCGCTACCTGCGCGCGCTCTCCTGTTTCTGGCGTGCATACCGCACGTGCTGCTTATGTGCACACTGCACGTGATGCTCGCGAGCCGCCGACTTCACGGTGCCGTACGACTGGCAGTGACGCAGAGGGCGATGTCGCTCGATCTGTGGCCTGCTGCTTCACTCGTTGGGGACTATGATGCCTTTGGTCCACTAAGCCCGACGCAGAGAGTCACGGAGTAGTTAGTTTGTAGTCCTGCTGAGCTACTTATGCGCTCTGCCTGCATTTTCAGGATTATCTATCAGGACGGTCGAGCGGGACGCCCGCCACACGTGGTGCAGCCTCACATCGTGGTTGCAGACTGGAGCTGGGACGGCTGCCGAACTTTCGGGAGGCGCGGACCTAACAAGATCTTTCGCACGCTTCCGCATCATCGTTACGAGTAGACCCCAGTTATGTGGTCGAGGACGAACCACAGTCAGGAGAGGCCGAGTAAGGAATACCCTACAAAAAGGGTATAAAACCTCCACGCAGCTCCGTCACCGGCGCCTTTGTCGGTTGACATTCGTTGAGAGAACATCTTTCAAAGACTTTAAGTGTTAATTTAGGAAACACGAATTTTATAATAATGTTGAGGGTACAGTGCCTATAAATAGCGACGCCTTTGCTCTAAACATTCATTCGATCGGCGGCGTTCGTGAGAGAAGGTAGTCGTGGACATGGTGTGCGTGAGTCATTGTTTTAAGTCTCTGTAAACGTGTGCTAATTGTTATTTTTTTAATGGTTTTTCTTCTGATTCCTAATAATATTATTATATATTTTTTTTTAAATACTTGATTAAAATATTGGACGCTACTCGTTGCTAACGCTCGCGCTGGCCTGTAACAGGTTTACTACGCGCATGCGTTCGAGTGCTACGCATTCACTGTCGGTCTGTCTCTTTCTAGTATGGTAGCGTTCAACGTGTAACGCAACCTTGTTAGAAGTCTCATT
The DNA here is from genome assembly GCF_030267445.1 of Bombyx mandarina. Lineage (NCBI taxonomy): Eukaryota > Metazoa > Arthropoda > Insecta > Lepidoptera > Bombycidae > Bombyx > Bombyx mandarina. The sequence goes on from NC_143228.1 coordinate 11,285,259, forward strand.
AGAAGCTTTACTTCAATAATAATAATAATAATCTTAGCTTTCGACCAAGCCTTAATTAAATTTCATTGTTTGTTTTTTAGCTTCAATATGCGGTCCCGATGAAGTGTATTCCGATTGTACAAACGGCGGTTGTAATGCGAAAAACTGTACACAATTAGGCAGACCCGTACCTTGCGTTAAGATTAATCCTAAGAATTGCAAGAAAGGTTGCATTTGTAAAGAGGGATACTTACGCGACGAAAACGGCCTATGTGTTCCTGAACAATCTTGTCCTCGTGCGTATATGTTGTTGCTTATCGCTCATTCATCATCATCATCATCAGTCCACAGTCGTCCACTGCTGGACATAAGCCTGTCCCAAATTACATCACTGAGCCCGGTCTTCGACTCTCCTCATCCACCTCTTTTACCATCCACCAACCACCAGTCGATCATTCATATTAAAAGTATTAGTAAGTTAAGTAAATTAGGGCCACTTTTTCAACATTTCTGTCCTACAAAAATCTGGTGGTAAGACTTATGAGGATCCTGTCAGCAGCCTTACAATATTTACCGAAAAACATTTATTTAGGTTTGTAGAGTGGTACAGCTTTTTTTAAATAATAAAACTAGTAACTAATTCTACGTAATGTTTTTTTTTTATGATTGAAAGATTACTGGTGGCCCGGTGGCCTTTCCAGTTTCACCAGGACATGTGGGCGAGCAAAGGCTCAGCCAGGAGGGGTGGGATTTGCTAACAACTGCCCGAGCACTTCCAAAGGAGACCTAACAACTCAAGAGCAATTGCTTTGTGAATGAATCTACTACCGGATCGAAATCGCAACCCACTGAGAAGATCCGGCGAGAAACTCAGCGGGCTGATGCATGGGTTAGGTTGCACGTCGACCTCTTTGTCGAGTTCGACGAGTACCGTTACCGGGGTCCCTAAGCCTGCTCCTAGTGTTAGAGCTGAAGGCGTCTAATGCAAAGGTTATTGGATCTGATGGATCCGTAACGACGTGTCTAGGGCGTCGACGATGACTGGCTCCTGCATGATCAGGATTCGGGGAGTAGTCAGCGGCAGCAACGGTAAGGCGATTATTATGACGCATAGCCTTATCGAAGTATCGTTCCGACGCTGACTTCATGTATTTCTGGACTGATTTGAGGCCCAGGTCATCGTGTAGGTCAACGTTCCTCACGAACCACGGAGCCCCAACGGCTAACCTGCAAAAGCGGGATTGTAGGGATTGGAGGGATAGGGAAATAACACTGCTGTGCTTTTCGCTGGGTTGATGTCTATGCGCCATTTTCTGAACCATTGTCCGAGGGTTAGCGCTGCGCTCTGGAGTTTACTTGCGATTAGGGACTTTTTTCTACTTGAGTAGTAAACGGTTGTGTCGTCAGCAAATAAGGCTAGCTGGGTCGGTGGCGACCGAGGAATATCGTTAGTAAATAAACTAAATAGGAGTGGAGAGAGAACGGAGCTTTGCGGGACTCCAGCCGTTAGTGGTCGCGCGGAGGAGCGGGTTCCCTCTACTCGATATCGAAAAGAGCGGATAGACAGGAAGTCCCGTATGATGAGCACGAGACTGTCCGGTACGCCCATGTTGAAAAGTTTGAAAATCAAACCGTTGTGCCAGACTTTGTCGAACGCTTTTGCGACGTCGAAGAAGAGGGCTCCCGTGTAGATCGGCTTTGGTCGGTCAAGTCCTACGAGAATGTGCTCCGTGAGGCGGTGCACCTGTTGTACGCATGTGTGATTTGCACGGAATCCGAATTGTTCATCGATGAGAATGCCCTTGGATGAGACGAAGTCTCTGAGGCGTTTGTAGAGCAGACGCTCATACAGTATGCCTAGAGACATGAGGAGGCTAATCGGGCGGTAGCTCGTCGGATGATTTTTTGGTTTATCGGGTTTATGTAATCCGATAACGTCCGCTTCTTTCCACACCGCGGGAAAGATACAGTTCGCCATAGCGGCATTGAAAATAGATGCCAACATCACGATGAGTTGGACGGGTAGAAGTTTAATAACGCGGTTAGATATACCGTCGGAACCGGGAGCCTTGCGAGGACGTAAGTCTTTGATCAAGTCCTTAACTTCCATCGGGGTGACGGGTGGTTATGCATCCGAGGCTGGCAAGGAGGCTCTGCGTTTTACCTCACTGTCTACTAATTCTACATGAACAAGGTCCACGGATTGAGTGCTGGGCGTGCACTGGGTTTGCAATGTATCCGCCAGCAGCTCTGCTTTTTCGTCATCATCGAACGTCGGCCTGAGAAGCCTACGAGGGGGGGCATAGTTACTACCGTATCCAATTTGAGAGTACGAGCTAAGCGGTGGTAAGACTTTTGAGAGGGCGCGAGTCCTTCTAAGAAATCAGACCATCTGGCATCTCGGACTTCGGCGTTGCGAGATTTTACGTCGCGTTGTAGGGCACGCATTTGAATACGATTTTGAGCGGTAGGATACCTATCGTAGGCGCGAATCGAGGCATTTTTAGCTCTAAGGATTACTGAAGTCCGTAACATTCAGACTGTTAACTCATTGCTCTGTCCATTGCATTAAAAAGCACATACATAATATGAGCGCTTGTTTCCACATTTTTTCTTAATCACTAACGAAACATAAACTATATTTGGTATACCAAAACTTATTTTTGTAATATTTTATCAACTAACTAACACGATTGCTCGGGTTATATTACTTTATTTTCCGCTTGTATTTTCACTGATTCTATTTTTCTATTTCAGAGTCTTGTAACAAGCCGAACGAAGTTTATGAGCGGTGTACCTTCGACTGCCCTCCACAGACGTGCGACAGTCTCGACAAAGCGTATGCGTGTCCATTGCAGAATAACCAAACTTGCGTAGGAAAATGTAAATGCAAACCCGGCTACTACAGAAATTTAATCGGAGAATGTATTTCCGAAGAAGATTGCCGTACGTATTAAGTTACTTGCTTAGACTTAATCTGGCTAAGTTATTCGATAAACATGTTTATTACAGGAAGATGTCCCGGAAAACATGAATATTATTCTTGTGGCGGAGCATGCGACAACATTTGTGACAAACTAAGCGAAGAGAACCAGACAAGTTGTTCGATAATTAATATAAAATGTAATGAAATGTGTTACTGCGAGGAAGGCTATGCACGGAATAAAAACAATATTTGTGTACCTTTTGATCAATGCAATGGTGAGTATCCAAAATCACAGAAATTAATATATAAATTCCAAAGTATGTCCATTAATTTTCGGTTTGTCTTGTTGTCTTCCAAGATACAGTTATACTACAACATGCAGTTATACTACAGCATGAGCAATAAACACATGGTAGAGCAGATTTTGTGCAGAGATATAATAGGGGTTAAAGTATGAAACTGCCCATTTGTACTGAAAAATTGAAATTCGTTTTTATTTTTATTTAACATATTTATTTAATCAAAATATTTACTATTATTATCTATACATTGCTGCCATCTAATAGGAAGGTCATTTATGCCTTTACGATAGAACTCTGGTGATCTAGATTTTACAAACTATGTGAAAGAATTTTGTGCTGCCTCCTGGGAAGAAAACTTTTTATCAAGTAGAAAATTGTCTAAATCACGAAAAAAATTATAGTCTGTTGGAGTAAGGTCTGGCAAATATGGAGGGTGATGAATGGTTTCTAATTGTAATTCCTGTAGAGTTAAAACGGTTTCTCGTTCTGTATGAGGTCTCGCGTTATCATAAAGCAATAATGGTGAAGATCGCTTCATGAGTCGGGGCTGTTTAACTGCAAGTTTTACTATCATTGTTCGGAGTTAGGCACAGTAGATGCCGTTATTGCTTGACCAGATCGGAGAACGCTATAGTGAGTAACACTATGCTGAGACCACCAAACAGTTACCATTACCATTTTATTGGTAAGCTTTGCTTTAGGACACTGTTGCGGCGTTTGACCTGGGGTCAGCAGTTTGCGTATTTAACTTACGGTTATCTTAAAGAATCCACTTTTCATCACATGTCACAATTCGATCCAACATTCCTTCATTTCTGTATTGATTAACAAGGCAACACAAGTTTCAACACGTGTGTCTTTCTGCAGATCAGTCAAATCATGAGGCACCCATTTTTCATATTTTTATTTTATTAATTTGAAGCAAACGAGTCAATATTGTTGGTAAGGTAACGTTAAACAATGCCGCTAATTTCCGGATAGTTTGGCTCGGATCGGCTTCCACCGTCTCTTTACATTCATTGTTATTCACATGTGTGAGCGGTCTTCCACGTGGTTCATTCTTCAAATCAAAATTTCCATCACGAAAGCGTTTAAACCAAAATCACCCGGTGCGTTATTTAGCAGCCCCCTGTCCAAATGCAACACTGATATTGCGAGCTGTTTCTGCAGCGTTAGTTCCGCGTCGAAACTCGTATTAAAAAATCACTCGAATTTTTGAAGTATCCATCTTTCTTGCCTAAGCTGAATAAAAAAACAACTGAAATTGAATGTTGCACATTTAAAAGAAGAACGAACCCTTTAAAAAAGTTTCACTCATAAATCTAAAGCCACGAAGGTTCTATGTGAATTCGAAGTACCTATTACAATAGAACGGCAATTTCATACTTTAACCCCTATGGCATTTTTTTTTATTCTGGGAAAAGGTATCATGCCATCATTAATTATTATTGAATATATCAAGAAACGTGACATTATACATTCCTGTATGATATTTATTCGTAGTTTGGCCTTAGATTTGATCATCGTTACTCTCCTATTAGAAACAAGTGTAAACTCTGTAACTGCTTACAGTGACCCTTTTTTTAGCAAGATTCCTACGCCGTGTGACATTTTTGTTGAGTTTTTGCCGAACAGTAAAGATCCCTTCCTTTCGCAGTCACATGGTTGCTGCTCCGCGGCCCTTTCTTATCGCTAACACTCATTACATTTACTTAATAAATGTGGTCTGTGTCTTTAATAAAATATGGCAGCGTACTCTCCTGTTTTAACTTTCTTACAATTTGAAGTCGTCGTGGCGTTCTTCTACATCTTCTAATACTTCTTTCTACATATTCTGTTACTAGACTGATTAATTTTAAAACAAATAACTATAAATTTTCAGTATTGTTTTTGTCGGAAATTTATTTCTGTTTTATTTTCTGTAAAAGACAAAAAACGCAAATTCACAAATTTATTGGTAACCGATTTTTTATTGTAGAAACGTTATAAATATTACTTCATTTTTCTCTCTTTACCTTGTTTCTCGCTACACCCAGAAATACTAACAACGCAATACTAGAAATAAAAAAAATATTAATCTAATCACGTTCACAATTTATGTCACGAAACAAAACTAAAGATATAAGGTTTTTATTTCTTAGCTCCTACTTGTGGAAAAGATGAAGTCTACAATGATTGTATACAAGGGTACTGCCAACCTAAGAATTGTTCACAAATAGGGAAACCCATTGCTTGCCCAAGAATAGATCCCAAGAAATGCATCAAAGGGTGCTTGTGTAAAGAAAACTACGTCAGAGCTGATAATGGAACGTGTATACCAAAAACCGACTGTCGTGAGTACTTACAGTTATTAGTAAATATTTCATAATTTAGTTAGAACTGTTCATCCTCATTGTTTTTCTATTCCTCTTTTCCTCTCGTATGTAAGTTAGTATGACTGGTCTCCATTTAGACAGGCTTCGGATAGTACATTCTTACTTTTTTTTGAAGCCAATTTCTATGTTATTGTCGGACATGGTTAGCCATTGTCGTATCGTAGATTTAATAATACGTCAAGACTTTATGACTCAGCTGTCTAATTATTATGATATTTTCAAACTAAAGAGTCAATTCATAGCATAACAATTACAATTGACACGCAACGCAAGGATACCAAAATCCAAATTAAATCTTATATCTCAAAGTGGGTATTTTTTGGTTTGTATGGAGTTTTGTAACTGCGGAAATCGGGTGGATGCATAAACTTGTCTATAAATCTCAACTAGTAAAATAAAGGCCAATTTACCGTGAATTATCTTATTCAATATCTTATTATGAATTATCAAGCATCCTGCGGTGGAGACAACAACGCTCGTTCCGGCTGCGGCGTGAACTGTAACAAACGGTGTAGCGATATCGGAAAAGAGCCAGGAGCATGTATTGCAATTTGCTATGACAATGCTTGCGATTGCAAAGACGGATTTTACCTAAACGAGAATGCAGGAAAATGCGTAAAACCAAACCAGTGCCGTGAGTATTTTGAGACGTAGATTGTAGTTCAGAAAATATACTATTAAACTAGAAAAAAAAGGATGAAAAATATAGATTACTTGAAACTATTAACGCATTGATGGTACTATGACAAAAACCTTCCTGAAGTCCCAAATATTGGAATTTCCTTTTCCTTATTCCTTCCTCGACTGCCTTATTCAGATCTTCCCTTATTCATGCCATCTTTTGATGCTTCAAGTAAAACTAAGTGTGCATCAAGAAAATAAAACCAAAGAAAAAACAAATCAAAAGCAGTATAAAACTGAAATAAAATGCTGGTATTTAAAACGAAAATCTGTGAATATTGTTAATCAATCAGCATATAAAACTCTCGCGATTGTGAAAATTTAATAAGTATCAAAGATCTTTGGAGTGAGTTAACAAGTTTATCTTTTTATCAGCTCCAAGCAGTTAGGAAAAAACTACCATGCAGACATTTAATATATTATACATACGTAAACCAACATAAACAGAAGTTTTCTTTACTTTCTTTCTGTTTTACTTTCTACCTAAAAGAGAAATCATTTGCAAACTACCAAACGCGGCGACTTACGACTGTTTTTGAGTAAAATCGAACCTGATATCAGATAAAGTAATGAAATTGTGGTCTTTAAGTTTTAGGGGTGTATAAAAAATGGGGGGAGCTGAAAAATATTTGATTTTCAAAGGGGGCGGTAAAAGAAATAAGTTTCATAATATCTGGTTTACAGAATAAATTAATTAGAAAGAAATGAAGTAGACTTCAATATTTAACCTCAACTATATACATAACTATATAATTATAACTCAATATTTAATAGTGTACATAAATATAATATATATGAAATTGAAGTGTATTATTATTTATATACACATCTGTTAATAACGAATGTATAGGATTTATATTACTAGAAATTTGTGTAAGAAGTAAAGATTTATAAAAATAAATTTAGACTTATAAAATTTAAAGTGATCTTCTACATCTTCTGTTATTAGATTGACTAATTTTGAAACAAATAACTATAACTTTTCAGTATGAAATACCAAATATGTCGGAAATTTATTTCTTTATTATTTTCTGTAAAAGACAAAAAACGCAAATTCACAAATTTATTGGTAACCGATTTTTTATTGTAGAAACGTGATAAATATTACTTCATTTTTCTCTCTTTACCTTGTTTCTCGCTACACCCAGAAATACTAACAACGCAATACTAGAAATAAAAAAAATATTAATCTAATCACGTTCACAATTTATGTCACGAAACAAAACTAAAGATATAATGTTTTTTTTTCTTAGCTCCTACTTGTGGTAAAGATGAAGTCTACAATGATTGTATACAAGGGTACTGCCAACCTAAGAATTGTTCGCAAATAGGGAAACCCGTTGCTTGTCCAAGAATAGATCCCAAGAAATGCATCAAAGGGTGCTTGTGTAAAGAAAACTACGTCAGAGCTGATAATGGAACGTGTATACCAAAAACCGACTGTCGTGAGTACTTACAGTTATTAGTAAAAATTTCATAATTTAGTTAGAACTGTTCATCCTCATTGCTTTTCTATTCCCCTATTCCTCTTGTATGTATGTTAGTATGACAGGTCTACATTTAGACAGGCTTCGGATAGTACATTCTTACTTTTTTTTTGTAGCCAATTTCTATGTTATTGTCGGACATGGTTAGCCAACGTCGTATCGTAGATTTAATAATACGTCAAGACTTTATGACTCAGCTGTCTAATTATTATGATATTTTCAAACTAAAGAGTCAATTCATAGCATAACAATTACAGTTGACACGCAATGCAAGGATACCAAAATCCAAATTAAATCTTATATCTCAAAGTGGGTATTTTTTTGTTTGTATGGAGTTTTGTAGCTGCGGAAATCGGGTGGATGCATAAACTTGTCTATAAATCTCAACTAGTAAAATTAAGGCCAATTTACCGCGAATTATCTTATTGAATCTCTTATTATGAATTATCAAGCATCCTGCGGTGGAGACAACAACGCTCGTTCCGGCTGCGGCGTGAACTGTAACAAACGGTGTAGCGATATCGGAAAAGAGCCAGGAGCATGTATTAGAATTTGCTATGACAATGCTTGCGATTGCAAAGACGGATTTTACCTAAACGAGAATACAGGAAAATGCGTAAAACCAAACCAGTGCCGTGAGTATTTTGAGACGTAGATTGTAGTTCAGAAAATTTACAATACTGTTAAACTAGAAAAAAAAAGGATGAAAACTATCGATTACTTGAAACTATTAACGCATTGATGGTACTATGACAAAAACCTTCCTGAAGTCCCAAATATTGGAATTTCCTTTTCCTTATTCCTTCCTCGACTGCCCTATTCAGGTCTTCCCCTATTCATGCCATCTTTTGATGCTTCAAGTAATACTAAGTGTGCATCAAGAAAATAAAACCAAAGAAAAACAAACCAAAAGCGGTATAAAACTGAAATAAAATGCCGGTTTTTAAAACGAAAATTTGCGAATATTGTTAATCAATCTGCATATAAAACTCTCGCGAGTGTGAAAATTTAATAAGTATCAAAGATCTTTAGAGTGTGTTAACAAGTTTATCTTTTTATCAGTTCCAACAACATTAAACACTTATCACAAACAAAAACCGCATTCAAATGAATGCTTTTAAAGGCAAAACATAAATGATAGCATACCGTTTGTATGCTATTTTTTATGTTTCTCTTATACTCGTTTAAATTTATCTAAGTAACTAGCAGACTCGACAGACGTTGTCCTGCAAAAATTCATTCAAGTCGATCCAGCCGTTTAGTTGTAGTATAGATAAATAACCTAGATACCGACTGCAGCGCCATTCTTCGGAATGACTTGTGAATCTAAATCATCCAGGGTGCCACCCAAATGCATGCAAAAAAAATCATTCAAATCGGTCCAGCCGTTTAGGACCGTAGAGGCGGGGGCCAGGGAGGCGGATCTCCCCCAAGCTGGCCCTCTAAGTGTTTCGGGTCCCCCTCACATGTCGGTCTGTGGACCGGCGAGGGGGATCTAAGAAGACGACGTGCAAGCTGCTTTGCACGCGTTTTACGCAAGAGCATCCGGGTGATGGAAGGCCGGCTATCCTTGACCCACGCTGGTTCTGACCCAGCGGGGTATTCCGTAGGATAGCTCAGTCTAACCGGCGCCATCTAGGCGGGCTCCGGATAGCCTGCCGACCGAGAGGGCTGGTGGTCGTGGCGCCGACGACCGCCAGTCCGGCGTCCCGAGGGGGAGGGTGATGGGAGAGATGTGCTCCGCACTAAACACTTCACTTTCCCCCCCTTTGCCTTTTCATGAGTTCTGTCTCATGTGAGGTTTGGACGTTGGTTGTTGAGCGACAGGAGGTTATAGTCGGTTCGACTCCGACATGCTCCGCCCGCCATCCCCAGTGGAGGGCGGAAGTCCGGCGATTTCCTCCTGACCAAAAAAAAAAAAAAAGCCGTTTAGGAGCTCAATGACAAACACACGCATTTCATTTTTCATACTTAAATCAGATTGTTCTTATAATAGGGAATTCTGTGTATAATAGATGCGAAATCTTCAACATTAATATTTTAAATATGTTAAATTATAGTTAGAAAAATATATATATCATTATATATATTTTTTAAATACTTCATTGAAATATTGGACGCTACTCGTTGCTAACGCTCGCGCTGGCCGGTAACAGGTATACTACGCGCATGCGTTCGAGTGCTACGCATTCACTGTCGGTCTGTCTCTTTCTAGTATGGTAGCGTTCAACGTGTAACGCAACCTTGTTAGAAGTCCCATTAGAAGCTTTACTTCAATAATAATAATAATAATCTTAAGTTTCGACCAAGCCTTAATTAAATTTCATTGTTTGTTTTTTAGCTTCAATATGCGGTCCCGATGAAGTGTATTCCGATTGTACAAACGGCGGTTGTAATGCGAAAAACTGTACACAATTAGGCAGACCCGTACCTTGCGTTAAGATTAATCCTAAGAATTGCAAGAAAGGTTGCATTTGTAAAGAGGGATACTTACGCGACGAAAACGGCTTATGTGTTCCTGAACAATCTTGTCCTCGTGCGTATATGTTGTTGCTTATCGCTCATTCATCATCATCATCATCAGTCCACAGTCGTCCACTGCTGGACATAAGCCTGTCCCAAATTACACCACTGAGCCCGGTCTTAGACTCTCCTCATCCACCTCTCTTACCATCCACCAAACCACCAATCGATTATTCATCTTAAAAGTATTAGTTAGTTAAGTAAATTAGGGCCACTTTTTCAACATTTCTGTCCTACAAAAATCTGGTGGTAAGACTTATGAAGATCCTGTCAGCAGTCTGGTTTACTGGTTTACTGGTGGTAGGACCTCTTGTGGTGAGTCCACACGGGTAGGTACCACCGCCCCGCCTATTTCTGCCGTGAAGCAGTAATGCGTTTCGGTTTGAAGGGTGGGGCAGCCGTTGTAACTACATTGAGACCTTAGAACTTATGTCTCAAGGTGTGGGGCGTATTTACGTTGTAGATGTCTATGGGTTCCAGTAACCGCTTAACATCAGGTGGGCTGTGAGCTCGTCCACACATATAAGCATTAAAAAAAAGCCTTTCAATATTTACCGCAACACATTTATTTAGGTTTGTAGAGTGGGACAGCTTGTTTTAAACAATAAAACTAGTAACTAATTCTAAGTAATGTTTTGTGATCAGCGTTAATTTTAAAATTGTGGAGTCTATCGTATTCTGGGTGAGCGATTACTGAAGTCCTTAACACTTAGACTGCTAACTCATTAGCATATAGTTATGTTACTTTACTTATTACTAAGCACTTTGGGAAAATGTAAAGAAAGAGAAAGGTTTTTTTTTCGTGCGAGCTTGTATATTTAATCAGTTCTCTGGATTTCTTCAATATATGAAACTAACAAAATTTTAAATTTAAAACGTAATGATACCTTAAAGATTTACTAAATACTAAACTATAATTTAAATTATTTACAGGTCCATCATTGCAGCATATTTTTTCTTTGAGCTAATAAAATGTATTACATGAAAAATTTTATTACTGAATCAATTTTGAATAAATTATAATATTTTTATGTGGTGTTATATAACAATTAAAACTATTTGTTTCCATACTTTTGTTTTATTTACACCACTCTCCATAGATATTATACCTATTAAAAAAAATAGAACTCGAAGAAAAACAATATTTAAATTTTACACACAAAGACATATGGTTACAAGAATATTTTACTGAATTCCACTTTGGTTTAAAGGGCGGGATACCTTACGATAGGCAGCGGTTTGGCATTGCTGATGTCCATGAGTGATGGCGACCACTCACCATCAGGTGGGCCGTATACTCGTCTGCCTACAAGGGCAATAAAAAAACCTTTTCGAGATTTCGGCCCCATATGTCAAGATATGATACAATTAGTTATCAGTTACATCTTCTTGATGTTTACTCCTTAAGAATCGATTTATTAACTAATATTCGCTCGTAGCCTAAGGATATATTCCAGCTTGTTACGGACGGGGGTATTTCAACAGTACACGAGGCTTGCATACACATTCTTTACTGCTATAGATGAGCAAAAGTGCTTACAGCGCAGTTTTTGAAGTGAAACTTCTTTAGGTGCGAGGTGCGTTGAGACTATCCTTCTTCAAACGAGACTTGTGGAGAGTATTTAACGGTAGGCAGCGGCTTGGCTCTTCCCCAGGCAGGGCGACGGTAACCACTCACCGTCAGGTGGGCCAACTCGCCACAGATTCGTTACGGCTAGAGAGAAAAGATACAGCGAGCTAGGCCATTTCTCTGATACACAGCATTCCCTATTACAAGAGAAATTTGATTTATGGATGAAAAATGAAGAAAACCACAATACTACACACTGCAAAAGAAGTTTCACTTCTTTCATGTTCACCAAGCTGCACGCGCACCTTTTTTTTGTAACTTTCAGTTTGGTCTATTGAGCATAGATAAGACGGCAGTATCCACTACTACCGAGTGACATTATGGACTTATGAGCTTCGAAGGTTAGATATCCCGTAGTTCCATGTTCCGAAAATGTTATCCTTCTATAATGAACAGTAGCAAAGGTAATTCAAAGATTACGATTAACATCCTATGTTATATGGTAAAAATACGAATTGTGGGATTTCTATACAATTTTAATCAACAACTAACTCTTAGAGTTTACGTTTGCTTATCTGTCAGTCAACCGTCGATAATAGAGTTACAATGTCCTTAAAGTACAAATTATAGTCCATCATGACGATAGCAAGGACAGGTCTCTTAAGGGAACAGCTTCCAATCAATAGGTATTAGCGGAATACCCGAGGCGAGAATACCGATAAGTGGAGATTAAAAGCGTCGAGTAAGAGAACTACTTAGTGTTTTAAAATTATTTTATTTCTCCACACTGCGCCACGTATATGCTAGAAGGCGTTAATTTCTAAAAAAAATTCAATTCAATTTTTCTAGCGTTACAGCATGAGCGTCAGTTCTAAGTTAAATTGGTTTTTCAGGAGTAAAATCTAAGAAATACTATTTAGAAGGATATTTTTTTTTAATTCGAACTAAACCGAGATTACATTTCTCATAAACTACCGTGGCCTTAAAAACGGTAGATGACTTATTTAACCAAGAAATGAATATGCAGTTTTAAAAGAAATGTCATTAAGTTTTCACCTACATAGCTGTTTTTCAAAGTACTGATAAGATACGTTACGGTTTATATCATTTTCGAGCAGTAATAAAATTTCTGTTTTCGAACGAGTAATTAAAATTTTTTTACTGTTTATATTTCTATTTGGTATATACATTATAGAGAAGATATATATAGACGTGCAAACTAACCAATGACAGTGAGCTACTCGCCGGATCTTCTCAGCGGGTCGCGATTCCGATCCGCTAGTAGATTCATTCACGAAGCAGGTGCTCTTGAGCAGTTTAGGTTAGGTTAGGTTAGCTTGGACGCGGTGCCTGGCAGAAAACCTGCCCGAGTGTTCAGTGGCTGCTGGTCCTTTTGTTTTCTTGAGGACGAGCAGGCGCTGGGCCGGTGCATCCTGGGCGTGGGCAACAATCTCCTCGTGAGGGGTGAGAAAGAGGAGATTGTTGTCCGCGGCAAATTTCTGCCGGGGCGGAGGAGTCGCTCCCGAGGGCTCTCTATCGTAGACCACGGGCTGTTTTACAGTTCGCGGCCTAGGGGTCTCCGCTACGTGGCGGTGTCGAGGTGGAGAAGTCCGTGGGTTGCTCCTCAACCTGTGGCCTAGAGGCATCCGTGGCGAGGTGATTGAGCCACGGTGCCGGAAGGTGGCTAGTTTAAGTTAGCTTAGTTTCGTTTAGTTAAGCAATAGAAAAAAATAAAAAAATTATATATATAGTTTGTAGATACCGAGCAGCGGGCGGTATATCCTGCACCGGAGGCATCTGCGGGCCTCGGGAGGATCAAACACCCTCCCAAAAAGAGCGGCCACATCGCCTTGGGGAAGTGATGTGCGTACCACCCACTTCTTTAATATGAAATATGGCTAACTATGAGAGAGATTTGTCATGCGACCCGGCTGACGCCCGGCCTTGGTTACCGATGGACGCGCAGGAGTAGGCGACCAGGCCTCTGTTGCTGATAATATTACTGGAAGCAGTTATTTTGAAAATATTGACGGAGAACCGCGTGGATCGTCTTCCGTTAGAAAACGCTCACGCGACAATGCTCCAGTGGGAGATGGGTCGGTGGATCTGTCCTCAGATGAGGAAGGCTTGCTGCTCCCGAAGAAATTACCGACCACGAGGAGAGGTCGGCAGGCTTCGAGAGGGGTGAGTGCTTCACGGCCGCGGAGGAACGCACAGGGTAGGTTCGTGTGCTCCAATACTCCGGCGGCCAGCAAAGCAGATAGTGACATGGGGGTCACTACCGAGGACCCTGGTGGCGAGAGCTGTGCCTCACTAGGGAGCTCAAAGGCGGAGATCAACGCCGCCAGAAGAGAGCAGCGCAAAACCATCGCGGCCGACGAAGTGTCGGAAATAGCCCGACGCGCACGCGAGCGACGCGCTGCTCTAGTGGCGGAAGGGGGGGAACCATCTGCGGTGGCCCTAAGTCAGCTTGCCTTGGATGGGGTGGACTTAGTCCTGAAGGTTGCCACCAAATTCGGCAGTCTGAAGGGCACGTTCACCCGCGGTCTGAAGGAAGCTGCCGCGGACATTAAGGAGGCGATTGGCATCCTCCTCGACAGGACGGCCTCTGAAGAGGTTGCGAAGTTGCAGGAGGAAAACAGCCGTCTCCGAAACAACATGGAGGACCTCCGGCGACAAGTCACTGCGTTGAGCGAGCAGCAGCAGCGACGTACGTCCACTGATGCCGCATCGGTAGTGGCCCCGGCTCCCGCACCGAGACCGGCAAGCACTCATACCGACGACGAGGTCGAGCGCATTGTCCGGCTCTGCATGCTCCAGTGCGGGAGCATGGTCAATGCTCGTATGGAGGCGATTTCTCGGCGCCTCCCTGCGGAAATCCTCCGTCCGCCACTAGCGGCCGATACACGGCGGAGGGCTGAGGAGCCGCCGAGACCTAAGCCTAGGAAGGGGAAGCCCGCGGAGGGTGTTAAAAAGCCCGTCGAGGGAACCCCATCGAGCGATCAGCCCACGACTGCTGGGTCTAAGGGTGAGACCTGGGTTACAGTCGTGGGCCGCAAGAAGGCACGCAAGGCCGCCAAGGCGGCCTCAGCAGCACCGCATGCCCCCGGCCAAACCGCAAAGGCGGTTGCGCAGCCTGCGCGGCGGGCTGCCAAAGGCGGTCGCAAAGGACCGACGATACGTGCCCCGCGTTCCGAAGCTGTGACGCTCACGCTAAAACCCGCAGCTGCGGAGCGCGGCGTAACGTACCAGTCGGTCATCGCCGAAGCCAAGGCCAAGATCAAATTATCAGATCTTGGTCTTCAGGCCGTCACCCACAGGCAGGCTGCCACGGGTGCACGGCTGTTCGAGGTGGCTGGTGCTGTGAGTGGCAGTGCCGAAAAGGCGGACGCTCTGGCCGCCAAGATGAGGGAGGTCCTCAACCCCGAGGACGTTCGGGTCTCCAGACCAATGAAAACCGCAGAGGTGCGGATTGCTGGCCTGGATGACTCCGTGACCTCTGAGGAGGTGGTAGCGGCCATTGCCCGAAGTGGAGAGTGTCCGCCGGACAAGGTGCGGGCCGGCGATATACGCACCGACGCCACCGGACTCGGCGTAGTCTGGGTTCGGTGCCCTGTAGTGTCGGCGAAAAAAATCGCCTTAAGCGGCAGATTGCTGGTTGGCTGGGTCGCAGCGAGGGTGAAACTTCTGCAGCCCCGGGCTTTGCGGTATTTCCAGTGCCTGGAGAAGGGGCACGTCCGGGCAAAGTGCACCGCTGAGGTTGACCGCAGTGACCTTTGTTATCGCTGCGGTCAGCCCGGCCACAAGGCGGCTCAGTGTTCCGCCGCGCTCAACTGCAGCTTGTGTTCAGCTGCAGGGAAGCCGGCAGGACACAGGCTGGGTGGAGGAGCCTGTGGCGCACCAGCCAGCAAGGCCAAGAAGAAGAAGAGGAACTCAAAACCTGCCGGGGAAATCTCGCTGCCCCCGCAGGCTGGTAGCTCCGTGGCCGACTCCCGGCCCACGACCGTTGCCGAGGGAATGGAATGTCAATAATGGCACAATTCCATTTCCTCCAGGGCAATATCAATCACTGTGCCAGAGCTCAGGATATTTTACTTCAGAGCATGGCAGAGTGGTCGATCCACGTGGCTGTGGTCGCCGAACCGTACTTTGTCCCCGCCCGTGACAACTGGCTGGGGAGCGTTGACGGCTTGGTGGCCATTATCGGCCAGACTCTGATCAACCCGTCTCGGGGCCGCGGCTGGGTTGTTACGGTCTCGGACGGCGTCGTCATTGTAGGAGCGTATTTTTCTCCCAACAAGAGTCTCGCCGACTTTGAGGGGTTCCTTGTCGAGTTGGGCGCCGTCGTAGGCCGCTATCACCCTCGTCCCGTTCTGGTGCTCGGGGATCTCAACGCCAAGTCATCGGGGTGGGGATCTCCGGTCACTGACCATCGGGGCCAGGTGCTAGAAGAGTGGGCGGTGACAACTGGTCTGGTCGTCCTGAATCGGGATTCGGAATACACGTGCGTGCGGCAGCGGGGCGGGTCGATAGTGGACGTCTCGTTCGCAAGCCCCTCTGTCGCCAACCGAGTCCGCGACTGGCGTGTCGCCGTGGAGGTGGAGACGCTGTCGGACCATCGGTATATCCGGTTCGACGTCTCTGCCCAGACCGCGAGCGGCCGCCAGCCAACAACCCCGATTAACGACGGCCCACGCTGGGCACTTAAGCGCATCGACAAGGAGCTACTCGAGGAAGCTGCCTTAGTCCAGTCCTGGATTTGGGAGTCGACAATGGACGGTCCCGTCGACGTCGAAGCGGTGGCGCTGTGGTTTAGAGGGGCAATGACGCAGATCTGCGACGCGTCCATGCCCCGTGTCCGCCAACAGTCCGCAAGGAGCCAGGTGTACTGGTGGACCGACGAGATCGCGCGGCTGCGCATTGAGTGCGTCGCGGCTCGCCGCCGGTACACGCGATTCCGGAGACGACGTCGACGGGATTCCGTTGAGGAAGACGCGCTGTATGAGGCGTACCGCGCGTCCAAGGAGACTCTGTGGCTGGCCATCGGCGACTCTAAGTCGCGTGCCAGGGAGGAGCTGCTGGGGTTCCTAGATCGGGATCCGTGGGGGCGCCCCTACCGTTGGGTACGGGGCAAGTTGCGTGCCTGGGCGCCTCCACTGGCGCAAAGCATGCAACCCCAGTTGCTAGAGGCGGTTGTATCGACCCTCTTCCCTGAGCGAGCGGAATACGTTTCCCCGGCGATGGCTTCACCCTCAGCTACAGACTCTCGAGAAGAGGAAAGCACCGATGTCCCCGAGGTGACGCAAGTAGAGATGAGAGCGGCCGTGTCGCGACTCCGGTCTAAAAACACAGCGCCGGGACCCGACGGAGTTCCTGGTCGAGCTCTCGTCCTGGCTCTGAAGGAACTAGAGCCCCAGCTGAGGGGGCTCTTCACGGCATGTCTCGAGCAGGGTCAGTTTCCCAGTGTATGGAAGGAGGGGTTTACTTTACGTGTTTACTTTATAATTTGAGGTTATTTATCAATAAATAGATGTCTCTGATTTTTGTAGGCACGGACTATAACAAATTGAAAAAATAGGTAAATGATATGTTTAAATAACATTTTTAGTTTCCTTATCATAGATGAACCAAGGATACACTTATAATAGTACTCGAGTAGGTACCCTTAGCAATTGCAGAGCTACCTTGGTACATATACATACATATTATATCGTTTGTTCTTTCTTCTTTGTAAATGTGTAAAAATGTGTGTCAGAGATAGGTACTTTTAACCTTTTGAACGAATTAGTCACATATTTGCGACAAACGAAGGCTTGCAAAGCTAATTTACTATAGTAGAATTATTTTATCCGTGCAGTTTGGGTCATAAAAAATCGGAGCGGTGAAGCGAGTATTTCGCTCTCTCTTCCACTCACGAGCCTTATGGACGGGCATAGTCATGCGCATTATGTCAGTTGTTATACTGTTCAAATCATTGTCATCTGCAGTGCTGGCATTACTATTACATATTTAGTTATTTAAGTACTAATTGTAACAAAGGATAATTAATATTATTATTTTCATTTTAAATACTTTATGAATATTATTCATTATCAAAAAATATTGCTTTTTTGTCCCAATAGTATAAATGCCATACTTTACAAATGTATTATACCGGAAGTACACAAAAATCGAATTAAAAGCTTATTAAATTAACGTTTTTTCGTGGCTTTGCCACGTAAATCTAACTTCGTATAAAAAACGAGCAAATAAAATGATGAAGTTTCGTTTATGTCTTAATCTAAGACGCCTTTTAAAACATTCAGGTAAAAAATTGCCATTGTTCTTTCGCCAAGACTACACTATAAAAAAATATTAACAAAGACAAACAATATTTAATCTCAATTTGAGAACAGACGTCAAGAACAAAAGTTTGACAATATAATATATATATATATATATATTCTTATACACACTTATATTCCACAATATAATATATATATATATTGTGGAATATAAGTGTGGAAAATTTCATACTCCTCCGTCCGCGCAATTTTCGTAAAAAGGGATACAAAGTTTTTGCTTCACGTATTCATATATAGATATACTATTTTCATAATTTTAATTAAATTATAAAATAATATTCAAATTAAAAGTAAGCTACATAAATTAGAGAAAAATATTATTGTTTACTTGGAATTGGCTTTTATATAGCAATTTAATAATCAATAAATAAAAACATCATTTCATTTTAATAACACGTTATACGCAATTCATTGCACATATTACTTAAGCCTTCGTCAAACAGAACGCGTACTTAGCGCGCGTCATAGCGCTAAACTAACGCCGCGCTATGACGCGCGCTAAGTACGCGTTCTGTTTGACGAAGCCTTTAAATTATTATTAAAATATAATGTGCATCATTCAGAAGGATCCAACTCATAGCTCAAAGGGTGTTATATGCTTAGTGAAGACTATAGATACTAAAACAATGTATATTCTATCTATTTGAACACGGCCTCAAAAAACAAAGCACATGTAGAGTAAGGTGTAATACGTGTTTGGTTGTGCTATTGTTTTACTGCAGAAACAAAAGGGACGGTGAAACCAAAGCTATGCAGGCCAACAGAACTATATAGTTTTTTCAATAGGTGTTAAAAATTCCTTAGAACAACGAATCCTGCTTACACTTCTTACTGAATTTCGAAAATATTCGTCATCATCATCATCTTTTATCTGCCTTTATCTGCCCCCTGCTGGACATAGGCCTTCCCCAATGCCTTCCACATAATGCGATCCTCCGCCTTCCGCATCCAACGACTTCCCACCGTGCGCACTAACGCAACGAGGATGACGGTGTCCTCACCCTCTCTACGGACCTCCGAAAACCCAAGGATATGCCATTTAATGGACCTCAATTCTACTTCCAGCTCTTCCACATCCTCATCTCGCCTCAAAGTCCGGATGTTAAACGTGTCAATGGTCAGTTGTTTATGGTGGCCTGCCGACCAGGGATTCTTCGCACCCCCTGCCCTACCGTTACCGTGACCGCCACCGTGGCCAGAAGTAGTAGAGCTGCCGGGTACTGGGGGCCGTAGCATTTTCTGTCCTGTCATTGGGATGTTTGTGCCCTTAAGTCACCACGCTGGGGATGCGGGTTGGCAACTAGGAAGTTTAACGTCGTACCCAGGACGAAAAATATTCGTGACTAACTAAATTCCTATTTACAATAGTATTATGATAAAATCGTCAGTAAAATGCTAACGAAAATCAGAAGCATACAACATCTGAACTACACCACCTAAAGAATGCGTAGATAGTTATTATTATTATTATTATTATTAGAAAGTCTTATACATATAAGATATATAAAAATAAGACCTTAATAAAAAACAAAGATCGTGACGTGCGTCATTTTAGTGTTACACATAAAAAAGCGAAATAAAATGAACACACGTTATCCATAAATTAATTGTTAATTACCTCAAAAGCGTGGTCGTTTTTGGACTAATTAAACAAGGAATTATATAGTATTACGTAATTGCGTTGCTTTTGCAACATTTTGATTTAATTGCAAACCTTACTGTCGATATTGAATTAAATATACTTTATCACTAAACTTACTCACTAATGAAGATCGTGATCATATACGATTTGTCTCTATGCTTAATATTATGAGCGTGGAGTGTTTGTTTCTTTGTCCATCTTGCACATTGACATGAAACGACGGAATGACATAATTTTTTATCCCGAAAAAACATCTCAT
The DNA here is from genome assembly GCF_030267445.1 of Bombyx mandarina. NCBI lineage: Eukaryota > Metazoa > Arthropoda > Insecta > Lepidoptera > Bombycidae > Bombyx > Bombyx mandarina. The sequence goes on from NC_143228.1 coordinate 11,305,347, forward strand.
TCCCACGGGCAACTGTTTTATTATCTAAAAAATACTTACACTTCTTCTTGGACGCGCGGACGAAGCTTGTCATCTATAAAAAGTTAACATCTGAATTAAGGATTTTATTACCTCATGCGCATATTTTAAAGCCAATCGTCTTAAATTTTAGAGGTCATCCGGTTTTAAAACTATTGTAGTGATGTTCACGGCTTTCCTCAACTCAGACATATGTATCCTCATATTTTTTGGTAAATTCATTGTTGCTATGTGTTTTACGAAAGCATGCTTATTTACTTATGCCTTTGGTTTTGAGTATTATCATGATCGTAAGTAAATGGAATCTATTTAATCCACCTTGAATTTTTTTTTTTAATTATTAGTGCAGTAAACACGTTTAATGAAAACACGTAAATAAATTATAAAGCAACCAGTTATACAAATAATGAAAAACGGGGACCAGACATATAAATAAAGTCAACAGGTATGTGAGTTGAAGGTGAGCTCCAACTATCTATATTAATTACATTATTATTTTTTCTTACATCAGGGTTTACCTCTAAAAATTAAAAATGTAGAATTGATGCATTATTTTTAAAGAGCAAGTCTTCTAAGGGAGTTAAAACATTATTGATATCCCAATAACAAAGAAAAAACAATTTCGGTATACGAGTCAATTCAAGAACGACTTATCAATGAACTTTTCCTGTAATTGAAACAAATTAATAAATTTTCAACCGATTGAAACGATTATGTTAATTTAAAATATGTTTAAATTAAAGAAAATGGCTAAAAATGCTTTAAAAGGTTCACATGAAAATGTAAATGGCAAAACGAAAAAAAAACAGTGTTATTTTTCTTTTATTTAAATATTTACTAAAGCATCCTTAACATAATATGTTTACTTATATATTTGTACAAGTGCACGAACTTGTATAAACGGCGACTATAAAACAGTGAATAGCCTTGATAAGCACTTCAGAAACCATTCTTTGGTGAAAATGTTAAAGACGTTCGTGTTTGTAGTCTGTATTGCTAATGTGCTTCTAGCAGACTCTATTGAAGGTATTTAACTTGCATTATAAATTTCTTACGAAATTGTGTGACAAGAGAAAACTGAAAAAATATATATTCATACAGCACAAGTTTAGATCTCGCAATTAATTTCTTTATTTTATTTTAAAAAAGTTGTTTTATATTATATCCGAAATTTTTCATATTTATATTCTAAAAATCAAGCAGCAAGATTTCGTAACAAAAAAAAAGTACTCAACAGAAGACCACTAACGAAATTAAAGAAATAAATCACTAAAATAAAGTTTTGTGGTTTGTCTCAAGATGGTTTCGTGATAAAACAAAAAAGTCCCTCCCAAAAAAACCTGTTTGCTTAGAAAAGACACTCTCTTAATTATTTTAGTAAAATATTAACGCTGCATAAAAATGAACTATGTCTATCCCGATATAACAACAAATATTTCAAATTTATAAAATGTGAATAAAAATTGTCGTAAAGTTCTGGAACTTTCGACGAATTTCAAATAATAGTTCACCTTTTATTTTATTTGTGAATCGTTTTTTTGACAGTGTTTTTTGGTCCGCCCTATGCACCAATAAAATAAATTATTGATATCTAATTTCTACATTATACATGTATACTAAAAGACCCCCGTGATAAATAATAAGTCCCGATTAGTTTTCAATAAAGACTGGGGTGCCGTTATTCTAAATTCTAAAGCCACTGTCTCTCGCAACTAACCGGTAAAAATAATACCCAATACCGTAATTAATACTATGAGAGTTGATACGGGAATGATATAGGCGTGCCTATATCATTCCCGTGACTTGTACTTTGCACGATTTGTGCTTCACCAAAGCAATATTACGGTTTAATCTGAAGACTACAATAACTATTATAATTATTTAGGTAATTTAGATTTGAATTTTATTTACTCAGCTAAGTATGTGGGACCGTTTGCATAGCAATTAAAATGGACATTAACGGGTTAATAATAGTTGAATTATGAGTACATATTTGTAGACTGAAAAAAATCGGTAAAATAAATTCTCTTAATCTTATTTTTTTTTTAAAAAGCAGTACCCTACTCACTCCGAGAATATACTTATGAAGTGACTATAATTTCGCGCGGTTATTAATTTTACGAATAAAATTTAAATTCGTGAATAAACTTCATAACAATGATATTATCTGCGAGATGGCCATGTAAGAAACCTTGAATACAAGCTGGAAGTATTGATTTGATTTATAGTAACCACACCTATTGAATTGAAAATTTTAATTAAAGAAAAAGCTATTTTCTAATTTTTAGAAACATGTGAACAAGATTCAGACGATTATCCAAATGAAAATGACTGTGGTGAGTTTTATCAAATACTTTCTTATCTATCTTTATTTTTACATAGATTTTTACTTTCTACTACATTTGTACAACACTTTTAGGCTTAAATGAAGAATTTTCGGAGTGCCCCGACGGTGCCTGCAGACCCTTAACTTGTGATGAAGTAGGATATCCTGTGCCCTGTGCAGATATTAATCCAGAAAGGGGATGCCCAAGCGAACCTAAGTGTATTTGTAAAAGTGGATTCGTTCTGAATAACAGCAGCATTTGTATACCAATTAGTGAATGTCGTAAGTGTATTACAATTATTTATTTCTTTTTATCCTTTAAATATACTAGAAAGAAATATAAATTTAACATATATACTACCATTTCGATGACCGTTTTGATTATAAAATTGATTAAAAGAAAGAAAAAAATTATAACTATAATATTTCACCTTCAACTTTGCCTTTTTAAATTCTTCATAAAATAAATATGCGGAATCCTTTTCCATCGTTTTCCTATAGCTTCATGCGGTGGAGATCCCAACGCTGAAGGTGGAGGTTGCGGTTTGAATTGTGGCAATCTATGTAGCAACTATGATCAAAAGCCCATCAAATGTTCAACAGATATATGTGAAGCTAATGGCTGTGATTGTAGACAAGGATATGTTTTTGATGAAATCAAACGGATATGTGTCCTACCAAACGAATGTCGTAAGAATAAAAAGCAAAAATAATTTACCTGTTGCTATTATATAATTGCTATAAACTGGGAATTACTATGACGCAAAATACTTGGGTTTTTTTTTCTGTATTTCCCTGTTGTTATTTCCTCGTCATCGTTTCTTTAGTCTTTCTTGTTATTAAGTTAAGATACTATTGTACGGGAAATTTCGAACTTTATTGTAATATTGAGTGAGACTTTACATGTATTTTAATTTTAAGACAATTTGTTCTAGTACTTATTGAAGATGGATCTTCTCAAAAATGTTGATTCAATTTAAACTATACCGCGATCGATATCTTTATTTCTGGTTGACAGATAAAAATATCTCAGTCCTCAAATGTGCTTTACATGAAATGATGATGAATTTCGTTGATTTCATGATTTCGAAGTCGTCGTGACCTAAAAGATAAGACGTCCGGTGCATTCGTATCGAACGATACAACGGTGTTCGAAACCCGCAGGCAAGGTACCGATTTTTCTAATGAAATACGTACTTAACAAATGTTCACGATTGACTTCCACAGTGAAGGAATATAGTCGTGTAATAAAAATCAAAATTATAATTTGTGTAATTACTGGTGGTAGGACGTCTTGTGAGTCCACTCAGGTAGGTACCACTACCCTGCCTATTTCTGCCGTCAAGCAGTAATGCGTTTCGGTTTGAACGGTGGGGCAGCCGTTGTATCTATACTGAGACCTTAGAACTCATATCTCAAGGTGGGTGGCGGTATTTACGTTTTAGATGTATAGGGCTCCGGTAACCACTTAACCAACCACACCAGGTGGCCCGTGAACTCGTCCACACATCTAACCAATAAAAAAATGTAATTAATTATTGATTCAGCTTCGAAATGTACGAAACCAAATGAAGTATTCGACGAATGCCCGAAAACATGTCCACCCAGAGTATGTGGCATAGATGAACGCACGATAAGGTGCGCTGCTCCACCCAAGCCTGGGGATCCTGCATGCAAGCCGGGATGTCGATGTGCTGACAATTATTATCGTAACGAACAGGGTACTTGCGTTACGAAGAAACAGTGCAGTATGTAAAATGATATCAATGTAAAGCTTATAACAAAAAAGATGTTGAATGTTGATATTTCTTTTTAGAAATCAAATGTAATCAGAATGAGGTATTCGATTTATGTCCTGCCCCATGTCCTCCAAGAAGATGCGGTATAGACCCAGCCTTAGTGCTTTGTGTTCCGTCGCCTACAATCGGAGATCCAGGTTGCGAGCCCGGCTGTCGATGTATTGACGGTTACGTCAGGAATGATACAGATGTTTGTATTCCGAAAGAAGAATGTCGTAAGTAATCAAAACTTAATAAATTCTGTTACCAAATTTCAGTTCACTGACTTGTCTACTGTTAGTACAACATTATATAAGTACTTTAACAGCTGAATACGAAACTGATTAAATTTTAATTCAAATTGGCTGATGCCTTTTTTTTATCTTTTGCATATATATTTTATTTATTTAGCTGTGGTGTGTACTGGAGAAAATGAAGAATATGATAACTGTCCAGCGCCTTGCCCACCACAAACGTGCGACAGTCTTAAAAGAAAATATTTTTGTCCCAAACAACGTATTGTAAACGGAAAATATATCCCAGACTCTAAAAGTGGCCAAAAGTGCGAGGGTTCATGTCGTTGTATACCTGGCTATTATAGAAACAAACAAGGCATTTGTATATCAAAAGGAAGTTGTAGTAAGTTAAAGAGAATTAATATAAAATATCGATGCACACATAAATTTGAGATTATTCCAGCATTTTATATTAAATTCACGGCAACATCCTATCACCTAGGATCATTGGGTTCATTTCATTATATCGTCTGAGACAATTTTTGCCACCCACGATGCAACTCTGAAATGTCGATGCTATAGTGTCCTTGAAAAAAGGAGTGAAAAAAGTTTTTGCAGTAAGAGCTGTATATGAATATAACACTGAAAGTGAAGAAGTCTAGTTTGTCCTAGATGGTCTTAAAAAGTTTGGATTTAAAAAAGTTGAGGAATCGAAATTTTTTAACTCGGTATTATTCATAAATTCATTTCCAACGAAGTCCTCTTCCTTTATTTTAATCAGGAAGCAAAATAGAACACAGTTTTCAAATGGTGCATGTTTAACGATGAAAATCTTCACAGAGTGCGGAGAATACGAACGATACGAAGTATGCCCATTTGATACATGCACTGCAAAAAATTGTTCTCAACTCGGATTTGCAATAGGCTGCCCTGGGCAAACTCAAGACGGTAGTTGTCCTGGTGGTCCGGGATGTGTCTGTATCGACGGGTACTTGAGAAATGACGTAGGATCCTGTATACCACAGTCAGAATGTGGTAAGTCTAGGTCATTTGTAATAGTGCCCAAAGCTTATAATTCCTTCCTTCAGGAGAGTTTGGAATTATTGTCTATCTTAACACAATATGGACAGAACTGAAATCTTAAAGTTCTTTGTTTTAAAGATGCAGAAATATTTATCTATGAAACTTCACAGACACAAATACAAATTTCCCAGCTTAATGCCATCGGCATCCTCTACCAGCGAAGCAAGGATGATGCAGAACAAAAACCTAGTAGGTTCAAGGGATGATAAAATAAACTAAAACAATATAATATCCTTTATAGAAACTTGCGGAGGAGATCCTAACGCAAGAGCCGGTTGTGGGAGTAATTGTAACAGAAAATGCTCCGATATTGGTGCAAATGAAACAAAAGCTTGTACTTTAGCTTGCCGTGTCAACGCCTGTGATTGCAAAGATGGGTATTATCTCGATGAAAACACCGGAAAATGTGTGCTTCCTAACGAATGCCGTACGTAGATTTACATTGTCGTTACATCATCATCGCCTCGAATACTTTAAGAAGGAATAACGTGATACGTTACTATCATTTATATTGTCAACATATATAACAATGTTATCGTCATCACCGTTACTACAATTAATTACAACCATTTCGTTCTGAACATTGGGATACTATATTATTTAATTCGAGACCCCTTTTGGATATTTCATCCAATAAAAAAAAACGGTGCGTGTGCCACTTGGTGCACGTGAATGAAGTGAAACTTCTTTTTCGATGTGTAGTAATGTGGTTTTCTTCATTTTTCATCCTTAAATCAGATTGTTCTTATAATAGGGAATGCTGTGTATAATAGATGCGAAATCTTCAACATTAATATTTTAAATATGTTAAATTATAGTTAGAAAAATAAATATATTATTATATATATTTTTTAAATACTTCATTAAAATATTGAACGCTACTCGTTTCTAACGCTCGTGCTGGCCTGTAACAGGTATACTACGCGCATCACCCTGGTACAAAAGGGTAAGAAGCGCGCTGCGGAGTCCCGAGCTCCCGCGGCCGCTAAAATTAGTAAAGCCGCGAACGCGTCGCGCCCTCGCCCTCCGACTCCCGTCGCTCCCCCTGCCCGTGCCACACCGTCGCCGCGTCCAGTGGCACAAAATAAAACTCAGACCCCTCCCCCGGTAATCCTTCAAGAGAAGGCAGCTTGGGACCGAGTTTCCCTGGCCCTTCAGGCCAAAAAAAAAAATTAATTTTATCAGCGCCCGTAACCTCGCGAACGGGATTCAAATTAAGGTAACGACACCCGACGACCATAGGGCCCTCTCAAGCTACCTCCGAAAGGAGCGTATAAGTTTCCACACTTATACGCTTCAGGAGGAGCGTGAACTTCGCGCGGTCATACGCGGCATCCCAAAGGAATTAGATGCCGATCTCGTCAAGGCCGACCTTCTAGAACAAGGTCTGCCGGTCAATTCCGTGCACCGCATGCACACAGGACGTGGGAGGGAGCCATACAATATGGTTCTCGTCGCTCTCCAGCCTACCCCCGAGGGCAAGCAAATTTTCAACGTACGAACAGTCTGTAGGCTTTCCGGAATAACCGTCGAAACCCCCCATAAAAAAGGCACTCCGAGCCAGTGCCATAACTGTCAGTTGTACGGGCACTCTTCCCGTAATTGCCACGCGCGCTCCCGATGCGTCAAGTGTTTGGGCGATCACGCCACGAGCCTTTGCACTCGCGATCAAAAAACCGCTACGGAACCGCCTAGCTGCGTCCTGTGCCGAACACAGGGTCACCCCGCGAATTACCGTGGTTGCCCCCGAGCCCCTAAAATAAATCGCCGCGTCGCCCGCCAAAATCGCCTCCGAGCTTTCGGCCCAGACATCAAAGCCACGGCACCCTCTGTGCCGAAGGCTAAGCCTGCTTTCGTGCCGGCGTCGGTGCCCAGCGTCTCGGCCTGGGCTAAACCGTTGCCGTACACGAACACGGCTACAACTCTCTCCCCCGCGACTCGTCCCACACCCGCGATACGTCCCTCCCCCGTGACTCGTCCCTCCCCCGCGACCTGCCCTCCGACCTCGTCCGACAATCTCGCTCTAGCGATCGACTTTTTTCAGTCGACCAACTTTGATCGCGTTAATGCTTTGGGCGACGCCATTCGCGCCGCCTCCACTGCACAACACTTCATCGCCGTTGTGCAAGAATACGCTGACGTATACGCGTCGTTAAATACGTACGTCCTCCCCTCACTCCGCTGGTAATCAATGGCGTACATAAGTAGAATCAAGCCCCTATCCGTAACGATAGGATTTTTTAACGCTTACGGTCTCGCAAATCAACGTGATCAGGTTTGTGATTTTTTGCGTGACCATCAAATTGACATCTTTTTGGTGCAGGAGACCCTGCTTAAGCCCGCGCGCCGCGACCCTAAAATCGCGAACTACAACATGGTTAGGAACGACAGGCTCACTGCTCGTGGTGGTGGTACCGTCATTTACTATAGAAGAGCCCCGCATTGCGTCCCACTCGACCCCCCCGCGCTTTCTAACATCGAAGCATCAGTATGCCGAATCTCATGACTGGACACGCGCCGATCGTTATCGCGTCCGTTTATCTTCCACCGGATAAAATTGTTCTAAGTAGTGATATTGAGGCGCTGCTCGGCATGGGAAGCTCTGTCATTCTGGCGGGTGACCTAAATTGTAAACACGTCAGGTGGAACTCTCACACCTCAACCCCTAATGGCAGGCGCCTCGACGCGTTAGTCGATGATCTCGAATTCGATATCGTCGCTCCGCTGACCCCGACTCACTACCCGCTAAATATCGCGCATCGCTCGGATATACTCGACATAGCGTTATTAAAAAACGTAACTCTGCGCTTACATTCGATTGAAGTAGTTTCAGAGTTAGATTCAGACCATCGTCCCGTCATTATGAAGCTCGGTCGCGCTCCCGATTCCGTTCCCGTCACGAGGACTGTGGTGGATTGGCACACGCTGGGCATCAGCCTGGCTGAATCTGATCCACCATCGCTTCCGTTTAGTCCGGACTCTATCCCGTCTCCTCAGGATACCGCTGAAGCCATAGACATCGTAACGTCACACATCACCTCGACATTAGATAGGTCATCGAAGCAAGTTGTAGCGGAGGACTTCCTTCACCGCTTCAAATTGCCCGACGATATTAGGGAACTCCTTAGAGCTAAGAACGCCTCGATCCGTGCGTACGATAGGTATCCTACCACGGAAAATCGTATTCGAATGCGTGCCCTACAACGCGACGTAAAGTCTCGCATCACCGAAGTCCGAGATGCCAGATGGTCTGATTTCTTAGAAGGACTCGCGCCCTCTCAAAGGTCTTACTACCGCTTAGCTCGTACTCTCAAATCGGATACGGTAGTAACTATGCCCCCCCTCGTAGGCCCCTCAGGCCGACTCGCGGCGTTCGATGATGACGAAAAAGCAGAGCTGCTGGCCGATACATTGCAACCGCGTTATTAAACTTTTAACTTTAAATGTTGGCATCTATTTTCAATGCCGCTATGGCTAACTGTATCTTTCCCACGGTGTGGAAAGAAGCGGACGTTATCGGCATACACAAACCCGGTAAACCAAAAAATAATCCGACGAGTTATCGCCCGATTAGCCTCCTCATGTCTCTAGGCAAACTGTATGAGCGTCTGCTCTACAAACGCCTCAGAGACTTCGTCTCATCCAAGGGCATTCTCATCGATGAACAATTCGGATTCCGTGCAAATCACTCATGCGTACAACAGGTGCACCGCCTCACGGAGCACATTCTTGTGGGACTTAATCGACCAAAACCGTTATACACGGGAGCTCTCTTCTTCGACGTCGCAAAAGCGTTCGACAAAGTCTGGCACAACGGTTTGATTTTCAAACTATTCAACATGGGCGTGCCGGATAGTCTCGTGCTCATCATACGGGACTTCTTGTCGAATCGCTCTTTTCGATATCGAGTAGAGGGAACCCGCTCCTCCCCGCGACCACTCACGGCTGGAGTGCCGCAAGGCTCCGTTCTCTCACCGCTCCTATTTAGTTTATTTATTAATGATATTCCCCGGTCGCCGCCGACCCAGCTAGCCTTATTCGCTGACGACACAACCGTTTACTACTCAAGTAGAAACAAGTCCCTAATCGCGAGTAAACTCCAGAGCGCAGCGTTAGCCCTCGGACAGTGGTTCCGAAAATGGCGCATAGACATCAACCCGGCGAAAAGCACAGCAGTGTTATTTCAAAGGGGAAACTCTCCGCTTATTTCCTCCCGCATTAGGAGGAGAAATATCACTCCCCCGATCACCCTCTTCGGCCAACCTATACCCTGGGTCAGGAAGGTTAAGTACCTGGGAGTCACCCTGGATGCATCCATGACATTCCGCCCACACATAAAAACAATCCGCGACCGTGCCGCATTCATTCTCGGCAGACTCTATCCCATGATCTGTAAGCGGAGTAAAATGTCCCTTCGGAACAAGGTGACACTTTATAAAACTTGCATAAGGCCCATCATGACTTACGCGAGTGTGGTGTTCGCTCACGCGGCCCGCACACACATAGACCCCCTCCAATCGCTACAATCCCGCTTTTGCAGGTTAGCCGTCGGGGCTCCGTGGTTCGTGAGGAACGTTGACCTACACGACGACCTGGGCCTTGAATCAATCCAGAAATACATGAAGTCAGCGTCGGAACGGTACTTCGATAAGGCTATGCGTCATGATAATCGCCTTATCGTTGCCGCCGCTGACTACTCACCGAATCCTGATCATGCAGGAGCCAGTCACCGTCGACGCCCTAGACACGTCCTTACGGATCCATCAGATCCAATAACCTTTGCATTAGACGCCTTCAGCTCTAATACTAGGAGCAGGCTTAGGGACCCCAGTAACCGTACTCGTCGAACTCGACAAAGAGGTCGACGTGCAACCTAGCCCATGCATCAGCCCGCTGAGTTTCTCGCCGGATCTTCTCAGCGGGTCGCGATTCCGATCCGGTAGTCGATTCATTCGCGAAGCAATTGCTCTTGAGTTGTTAGGTCTCCTTCGGAGGCGCTCGGGCAGCTGTTAGCAAATCCCACCCCTCCTGGCTGAGCCTTTGCTCGCCCACCTGTCCTGGTGAAACTGGAAAGGCCTTCGGGCCACCAGTAATCTCTCAATCATAAAAAAACTACGCGCATGCGTTCGAGTGCTACGCATTCACTGTCGGTCTGTCTCTTTCTAGTATGGTAGCATTCAACGTGTAACGCAACCTTGTTAGAAGTCCCATTAGAAGTTTCACTTCAATAATAATAATAATCTTAACTTTCGACCAAGCCTTAATTAAATTTCATTGTTTGTTTTTTAGCTTCAATATGCGGTCCCGATGAAGTGTATTCCGATTGTACAAACGGCGGTTGTAATGCGAAAAACTGTACACAATTAGGCAGACCCGTACCTTGCGTTAAGATTAATCCTAAGAATTGCAAGAAAGGTTGCATTTGTAAAGAGGGATACTTACGCGACGAAAACGGCTTATGTGTTCCTGAACAATCTTGTCCTCGTGCGTATATGTTGTTGCTTATCGCTCATTCATCATCATCATCATCAGTCCACAGTCGTCCACTGCTGGATATAAGCCTGTCCCAAATTACACCACTGAGCCCGGTCTTCGACTCTCCTCATCCACCTCTTTTACCATCCACCAACCACCAATCGATTATTCATCTTAAAAGTAAATTAGGGCCATTTTTCAACATTTCTGTCCTACAAAAATATGATGATCCTGTCAGCAGCCTGGTTTACTGGTTTACTATACTGAGACCTTAGAACTTATATCTCAAGGTGTGTGGCGCATTTACGTTGTAGATGTCTATGGGTTCCAGTAACCACTTAACCAGCCACACCAGGTGGACCGTGAACTCGTCCACACATCTAAGCAATAAAAAAATGTAAATAATTATCGATTCAGCTTCGAAATGTACGAAACCAAATGAAGTGTTCGACGAATGTCCGAAACCATGTCCACCCAGAGTATGTGGCGTAGATGAACGCACGATAAGGTGCGCTACTCCACCAAAGCCTGGGGATCTTGCATGCAAGCCGGGATGTCGATGTGCTGACAATTATTATCGTAACGAACAGGGTACTTGCGTTACGAAGAAACAGTGCAGTATGTAAAATTATAACATGAAAAGCTTATAACAAAAAAAGTTGTTGAACGTTGATATTTCTTTTTAGAAATCAAATGTAATCAGAATGAGGTATTCGATTTATGTCCTGCCCCATGTCCTCCAAGAATATGCGGTATAGACCCAGCCACAGTGAATTGTATTCCGTCGCCTAAAATCGGAGATCCAGGTTGCGAGCCCGGCTGTAGATGTATTGACGGTTACGTCAGGAATACTACAGATGTTTGTATTCCCAGAGAAGAATGTCGTAAGTAATCAAAGCTTAACAAATTCTGTTACTAAATTTCAGTTCACTGACCTGTCTACTGTTAGTATAATATTTTATAAGTAAAGTTAAAAGCTGAATACGAAACTGATTAAATTTGAATTCAAATTGGCTGATGCCTTTTTATCTTTTGCATATATATTTTATTTATTTAGCTGTGGTGTGTACTGGAGAAAATGAAGAATATGATAACTGTCCAGCGCCTTGCCCACCACAAACGTGCGACAGTCTTAAAAGAAAATACTCTTGTCCCAAACAACGTATCGTAAACGGAAAATATATTCCAGACGCTAAAAGTGGCCAAAAGTGCGAGGGTTCATGTCGTTGCATACCTGGCTATTATAGAAACAAACAAGGCATTTGTGTATCAAAAGGAAGATGTAGTAAGTTAAAGAGAATTAATATAAAATATCGAGGCACACATAAATTTGAGATTATCCCATCATTTTATATTAAATTCACGGCAACATCCTACCCCTAGGATCATTGGGTTCATTTCATTTTATCTTCTGAGATAATTTTTGCCACCGCCGATGCAACTCTGAAATGTCGATGCTATAGTGTCTTTGAAAAAAGGAGTGAAAAAATGTTTGCAGTAAGAGCTGTATATGAATATAACACTGAAAGTGAAGAAGTCTAGTTTGTCCTTGATGGTCTTAAAAAGTTTGGATTTAAAAAAGTTGAGGAATCGAAAAATTTTAACTCGGTATTATTCATAAATTCATTTCCAACGAAGTCCTCTTCCTTTATTTTAATCAGGAAGCAAAATAGAACACAGTTTTCAAATGGTGCATGTTTAACGATGAAAATCTTCACAGAGTGCGGAGCATACGAACGATACGAAGTATGCCCATTTGATACATGCACTGCAAAAAATTGTTCTCAACTCGGATTCGCAATAGGCTGCCCTGGGCAAACTCAAGACGGTAGTTGTCCTGGTGGTCCGGGATGTGTCTGTATCGACGGGTACTTGAGAAATGACGTAGGATCCTGTATACCACAGTCAGAATGTGGTAAGTCTAGGTCATTTGTAATAGTGCCCAAAGCTTATAATTCCTTCCTTCAGGAGAGTTTGGAATTATTGTCTATCTTAACACAATATGGACAGAACTGAAATCTTAAGGTTCTTTGTTTTAAAGATGCAGAAATATTTATTTATGAAACTTCACAGACACAAATACAAATTGCCCAGCTTAATGCCATCGGCATCCTCTACCAGCGAAGCAAGGATGATGCAGAACAAAAACCTAGTAGGTTCAAGGGATGATAAAATAAACTAAAACAATATAATATCCTTTATAGAAACTTGCGGAGGAGATCCTAACGCAAGAGCCGGTTGTGGGAGTAATTGTAACAGAAAATGCTCCGATATTGGTACAAATGAAACAAAACCTTGTACTTTAGCTTGCCGTGTCAACGCCTGTGATTGCAAAGATGGGTATTATCTCGATGAAAACACCGGAAAATGTGTGCTTCCTAACGAATGCCGTACGTAGATTTACATTGTCGTTACATCATCATCGCCTCGAATACTTTAAGAAGGAATAACGTGATACGTTACTATCATTTATATTGTCAACATATATAACAACGTTATCGTCATCACCGTTACTACAATTAATTACAACCATTTCGTTCTGAACATTGGGATACTATATTTTTTAATTCGAGACCCCTTTTGGATATTTCATCCAATAAAAAAAAACGGTGCGTGTGCCACTTGGTGCACGTGAATGAAGTGAAACTTCTTTTTCGATGTGTAGTAATGTGGTTTTCTTCATTTTTCATCCTTAAATCAGATTGTTCTTATAATAGGGAATGCTGTGTATAATAGATGCGAAATCTTCAACATTAATATTTTAAATATGTTAAATTATAGTTAGAAAAATAAATATATTATTATATATATTTTTTAAATACTTCATTAAAATATTGAACGCTACTCGTTGCTAACGCTCGTGCTGGCCTGTAACAGGTATACTATGCGCATGCGTTCGAGTGCTACGCATTAACTGTCGGTCTGTCTCTTTCTAGTATGGTAGCATTCAACGTGTAACGCAACCTTGTTAGAAGTCCCATTAGAATTTTCACTTCAATAATAATAATAATCTTAACTTTCGACCAAGCCTTAATTAAATTTCATTGTTTGTTTTTTAGCTTCAATATGCGGTCCCGATGAAGTGTATTCCGATTGTACAAACGGCGGTTGTAATGCGAAAAACTGTACACAATTAGGCAGACCCGTACCTTGCGTTAAGATTAATCCTAAGAATTGCAAGAAAGGTTGCATTTGTAAAGAGGGATACTTACGCGACGAAAACGGCTTATGTGTTCCTGAACAATCTTGTCCTCGTGCGTATATGTTGTTGCTTATCGCTCATTCATCATCATCATCATCAGTCCACAGTCGTCCACTGCTGGACATAAGCCTGTCCCAAATTACATCACTGAGCCCGGTCTTCGACTCTCCTCATCCACCTCTTTTACCATCCACCAACCACCAATCGATTATTCATATTAAAAGTATTAGTTAGTTAAGTAAATTAGGGCCACTTTTTCAACATTTCTGTCCTACAAAAATCTGGTGGTAAGACTTATGAGGATCCTGTCAGCAGCCTTACAATATTTACCGAAAAACATTTATTTAGGTTTGTAGAGTGGTACAGCTTTTTTTAAATAATAAAACTAGTAACTAATTCTACGTAATGTTTTTTTTTTATGATTGAAAGATTACTGGTGGCCCGGTGGCCTTTCCAGTTTCACCAGGACATGTGGGCGAGCAAAGGCTCAGCCAGGAGGGGTGGGATTTGCTAACAACTGCCCGAGCACCTCCAAAGGAGACCTAACAACTCAAGAGCAATTGCTTTGTGAATGAATCTACTACCGGATCGAAATCGCGACCCACTGAGAAGATGCGGCGAGAAACTCAGCGGGCTGATGCATGGGTTAGGTTGCACGTCGACCTCTTTGTCGAGTTCGACGAGTACGGTTACCGGGGTCCCTGAGCCTGCTCCTAGTGTTAGAGCTGAAGGCGTCTAATGCAAAGGTTATTGGATCTGATGGATCCGTAACGACGTGTCTGGGGCGTCGACGGTGACTGGCTCCTGCATGATCAGGATTCGGGGAGTAGTCAGCGGCAGCAACGGTAAGGCGATTATTATGACGCATAGCCTTATCGAAGTACCGTTCCGACGCTGACTTCATGTATTTCTGGACTGATTTGAGGCCCAGGTCATCGTTTAGGTCAACGTTCCTCACGAACCACGGAGCCCCTACGGCTAACCTGCAAAAGCGGGATTGTAGGGATTAGAGGGATAGGGAAATAACACTGCTGTGCTTTTCGCTGGGTTGATCTCTATGCGCCATTTTCTGAACCATTGTCCGAGGGTTAGCGCTGCGCTCTGGAGTTTACTTGCGATTAGGGACTTTTTTCTACTTGAGTAGTAAACGGTTGTGTCGTCAGCAAATAAGGCTAGCTGGGTCGGCGGCGACCGAGGAATATCGTTAGTAAATAAACTAAATAGCAGTGGAGAGAGAACGGAGCTTTGCGGGACTCCAGCCGTTAGTGGTCGCGCGGAGGAGCGGGTTCCCTCTACTCGATATCGAAAAGAGCGGTTAGACAGGAAGTCCCGTATGATGAGCACGAGACTGTCCGGTACGCCCATGTTGAAAAGTTTGAAAATCAAACCGTTATTTTAAACAATAAAACTAGTAACTAATTCTACGTAATGTTTTGTGATCAGCGTTAATTTTAAAATTGTGGAGTCTATCGTATTCTGGGTGAGCGATTACTGAAGTCCTTAACACTTAGACTGCTAACTCATTGGTATGTCCATTGCACTAAAAAGCACATACATATGAGCGCTTGTTTCTACATTTTTTCTTAATCACTAACGAAACATAAGCTATATTTGGTATACCAAAACTTATTTTTCTAATATTTTATCAATTAACTAACACGATTGCTCGGGTTATATTACTTTATTTTCCGCTTGTATTTTCACTAATTCTATTTTTCTATTTCAGAGTCTTGTAACAAGCCGAACGAAGTTTATGAGCGGTGTACCTTCGACTGCCCTCCACAGACGTGCGACAGTCTCGACAAAGCGTATGCGTGTCCATTGCAGAATAACCAAACTTGCGTAGGAAAATGTAAATGCAAACCCGGCTACTACAGAAATTTAATCGGAGAATGTATTTCCGAAGAAGATTGCCGTACGTATTAAGTTACTTGCTTATACTTAATCTGGCTAAGTTATTCGATAAACATGTTTATTACAGGAAGATGTCCCGGAAAACATGAATATTATTCTTGTGGCGGAGCATGCGACAACATTTGTGACAAACTAAGCGAAGAGAACCAGACAAGTTGTTCGATAATTAATATAAAATGTAATGAAATGTGTTACTGCGAGGAAGGCTATGCACGGAATAAAAACAATATTTGTGTACCTTTTGATCAATGCAATGGTGAGTATCCAAAATCACAGAAATTAATTTATAAATTCCAAAGTATGTCCATTAATTTTCGATTTGTCTGTTTGTCTTTTTTATTTTTTATTGCTTAGGTGGGTAGACGAGCTCACGGCCCATCTGGTGCTAAGTGGTTACTGGAGCCCATAGACATCTACAAAGTAAATGCGCCACCCACCTTGAGATATAAGTTCTAAGGTCTCAACCACCCTTCAAACCGAAACGCATTACTGCTTCACGGCAGAAATAGGCAGGGTGGTGGTACCCACCCGCGCGGAATCACAATAGGTCCTACCACCAGTAATTACGCAAATTATATAATATAAATTAACCATGTGTACAAAATTACAGTTAAGTACAGTTTTTATCGCTCTTTTGGTTTCGCTCTTTTGCATGATTTACCATAGTAATTTATTACATTTTAGTTCAATTCTTTACACTATCTACATGCATAAAAAAATGGAATAGTATTTAGATACATTTACTCGATTTGTTGTGAACTATGGGATCACTTTAGTCCAATATACCCAAAACGAAACTGTAAGCTGTGCGAATTTGTCCAACTTTACATGTTACTGAAAATCTTTCAACGATAGCTCATATTGTTTTATATGTTACTCCAAATCTTTCAATGCTGGCTTAGATAATTTTACTTGTGACGAGAAACCTTTTATATAAAATTCAGATAATTTTACCTGTTTATCAAATTATGGACAATATATATAAGTGACAATAACTGCTATATGCACAAATGATAGGCAATAGCCTTTAAATATATTCGATGGGCAATAAAAACTATTTCTAGGTCTATTAAAATAATTTCAATCCTACAGTTAGATTCGTTAAAATAATTTTTTTTTCTGATATTTCGACTTTAAATTGCTCTACTGTAAAGTTCACGCATTGTCGCTTAGTCATGTTTGCCTTTCAAGCGTCGATATCTATAATAATGCTCATCTCATGCTCAAACTTAAATGTTTTCAAGTAATCAATCTTTTAGATCCTGTTTGTCCTGAAAACGAAAGGTACGATAAGTGTCCTGCATTTTTGTGTGGTCCACAAAAGTGCTCTGAACTCGGCTTCGGTACAAACTGTCCAGCATCTGTCAATAATGGTACTTGTCCCGGAAAACCGGGTTGCGTCTGTGATAATGGATATGTCAGAAACAATAAAAACGTTTGCATACCACAGGATCAATGCCGTAAGTAAACTTTATAGAGCTCTGTAATTTTTCTCTATGATTGCCAATAAAAATTATCACGATGGGATGACATAAAATGTCGCGTAAACTGAACCAGTACGTATAATTTGAACCATAGAAATTTAGATCAAGCACTGTATGAGTATCTTAGAGCTATACTGAGGTAAAATTTTATAAAACTACATCTCTGGATGCAATCGTAAACGGAATATAAGGCTTATGATTTTTGTAGGTATTAAAATTCTTACTAAAAGCAAATTTGTCAAAAAAAAAGTTGCGTTAATTTTGAGGTTCTTTGATAAAATGAACAAGCTGATATTAAGACTGGTATTAAGGGTTTTTTTTTTTTTTTTTTAATTTATTTATTGCCTTTGTACTTTTTTTTTTTTTACCGGAAACCATAGATATCAGAACATAAATACAGTCATTCACCTTGAGACATACATAGGTATGCAGTTTTAATTGCACGTTATGCAATTAAGACTGCAAACCTATGTATATATATATGAAAACGTTATTTATTCCGCCGATTAAAGCAGAATATTTCTTTGCGCTAGAAATAAGACGGTGGTGTCTACGGCGGCCTTAATATTTACTCTAACTTTGTAATATACTAGTATAGTACTCAGATTAGATGGCTGCCCATTTCACGTGACTTTTGTTGCCTTCTACGAGAAGAGATAGAATAGTGATATTCTAGAGCACACGGCTCCTTCTATGTGTGAAGTAAATATAAGCATTCACATTTATTTGACCTTTTTTAGCTTCATGTGGAGGAGACGAAAATGCTCAACCTGGATGCGGTAATTAC
Organism: Bombyx mandarina; assembly: GCF_030267445.1. Lineage (NCBI taxonomy): Eukaryota > Metazoa > Arthropoda > Insecta > Lepidoptera > Bombycidae > Bombyx > Bombyx mandarina. The sequence goes on from NC_143228.1 coordinate 11,323,650, forward strand.
TGTGGAAACCGTTGCTCAGATTACGAAGGCGGACCAAAGATATGTCCTCTGATCTGCATCCTGAATTCGTGTGACTGTAGACCGGGCTATGTGTATGATGATCTAGTTAAAAAATGTGTTCTCCCGAAAGATTGCTCATGTAAGTACCATTTTCAAGACTTTAACAGACTTCAAAAAATAACGTCCCGCTAAAACTTTTTTAAAAACAACTGTTTTTATTGCTTAGGTTGTAGGTCGAGCTCACGGCCTACCTGGTGTTAAGTGGGTACCGGAACCCACAGACATCTACAAGGTAAATCCCGCCACCTACCTTGAGATATGAGTTCTAAGGTCTCTGTTTTTACAGTAAAACGGCTGCCCCACCCTTCAAACCGAAACGCATTACTGCTTCATGGCAGAAATAGGCAGTGTGGCGGTACCTACCCGTGCGGACTCACAAGACGTCCTACCACCAGTAAAAATACTAGTACTATATTATATTTGTACTACACGCCTTGAAACTTACCGCACGCACCTATTAAGTTGAAGGACTTCCTTTTCCTCATTCCTTCCTCGACTCCACTATCCACCTCCTTCAGATTTCATGCCTTCTTTTGATGCTCCAAGCAAAACAAAGTGTGCATCATGAAAATAAAACCAAAGAAAAAACAAAGCGGGCGGAATAAAACCGAAACACGATGCCGGTCTTTAAAACGAATACATTTTGTGAATATTGTTAATCAATCTCAAAATAAAACTCTCGCGATTGTGAAAATTTAAAGTGTGTCAAGGATCTTCGGAGTGAATTAACAAGTTTATCCATTTCTCGGACCCAACAACATGAAAAACATAACACCAACAAAAACCGCAATCAAATGAATGGCTTATAAAGGCAAACAGAACATAGAAACGTTAATATTATTATTTATTTATCTAAATGATAATACCTACACGACATATGCATAAACAATATAAAAAAAAAATTTGGTTCATTTTGTCACTAGAACTCTATAGGTAGTCCACAAAATTCCATCAGCTTTATTGGAGTGTTTTTCACAGCCCACCTGGTTTTAGGTGGTTACTGGAACCTATAGATATCACAATATATGTGTATAGTTATAGCATCACCCACCTTCACACATTGGACCTCATGTATTACGTGTATTGTATAGCGGTTGTCGCACCCTTAAAATCGGAACGCATGGCACATGACTTTGTCTGTTTGTATTCCTCTGCCCAGTTCTGCCGCGAAGTAATGCGTTTGGGCTTAAAAGATCTAGGGCTCTAAGGACTCTGCTAACTACAGCCAGGTGGGCTGTGTGAGCTCATTCACAAATCTACGCTATAAAACAAACATAGACAGGTTGGTGGTACCTTCCTGCGACAGCTAACATTATTCCTTTTACACCAAAATTTCAAGATTTGGTCTCCTGGATAGAATTTTTATATCGTTATTTCTGATGTTTTGAGCTATTAGACGGTAGCTAACGCAATATTAAAAATTCGACACATGAAAACTGTAAGCTGTACCATAGCGCAACCGAAAACAAATATCAAACTTTTTTAAATTTAGCCAAACCACTTTGTGGCGAAAACGAAGAATCTTCAGATTGTGCCAATCGCTATGATAGTCCAGATTGTTATGTGGATCCCAAGGATTGCATTCAAGGATGCATTTGCAAAGTAGGATATGTGAGAAATGATGAAGGAGTTTGTGTTCGAGATGATTGTGATGGTACGTACGTAATCTCTATGATTTTTATAATCCGTGACCATTTTATAACTATTCTAAAATTAGAAATATAAATTATCTATCTATTAGAATACTTTTAATTATTTAATAATTAATTAATAGATTTTATTAAAAAGAAAAGTTAAATTTTTTGGTACATTTAATAAGTGTATACCGTTGCTCGAAAACAATGGCAATGCCAATTAAGTATCTTTATCATTGTTTACTACTCGAAAGCTGTGGGATCACAGCTTAGAGTGAACTTCACTCAATTTCACTCTAAAGCCCAAAAAGAATTCTCAAAAAAATGCCTTAAAATGCACTGTTGATGAATGCAGTAGTGCATGGTCAAAGAAAAAGAAGGTCTGCTTTGGTGCAAAGCCAGAAAATATTACAACGTAATGGATTAACTACTTGGTCAAATAAATGAATAATAACATTTGTATTTAAATTCAAAGATTAATTTCATTTAATGTTCATTGGTACATTTTATTTATTAGACTCATGCAATGGGGATCCGAACGCCGTTGTTGGATGTGGAGTAAATTGTAACAGACATTGTTCTGATATCGGCAAAGAAAGTCAAGGTTGTATTGAGATTTGCTACGAAGACGGCTGCGATTGTAAAGACGGATATTATTACGATGATAACATTAATAAATGTGTTTTACCCGAAGACTGCAGTAAGTTTGGATAATTTATTGAGTACAATTGTATTTTTGTCGTCAATTTCGGAAAAAATCAATTTATACCGACTTTTTATTTAATGAAGTTTTTTTAAGTACTTTCATTACAAAACAACGGAATGAATATTTTTTTAAGAAGAAGCTGTGTGGTTACTGTGTTTGCATGTAAATATTTACCAAACGTTGACTTTCACAACAGTGGAGACTGGTCATATTTAGCATTGCTCACTGTACGCCAAAAACAAGCAAATCTAAATTGAAAAAAAGGAAAAAATTGCGAAAATACGATAATTACATAAAAGCGCAAATAGAAACATCGGCCATAAGATAACACGAAAAGAAAGAGGAGCTAATTACGATGGGAGGAAGAAATAAATTCAAAACTAAGGAAATTATAGATGTCCTATCTTATTAGTTTATAAAATAAATGAATTAGAAAGAAATGAAGTAGACCTCAATATTTAACCTCAACTATATACCTTACTATATAACTATAACTCAATATTTAATATTTACCACAATATTTATTAATATACATCAATATAATATGTATGAAATTGAAGTGTATTATTATTTATATACACATCTTTTAATAACGAATGTAAAGGGTTTATATTATTAGAAATTTGTGTAAGAAGTAAAGATTTATAAAATTAAATTTAGTCTTATAAATTTAAAGTGATCATATTCATTTGTTTTTATTTTGGCGAATCGTCTGGCGTTTAACACTGTCTTGGGATATTATGTCGATGTCAAAAAACAAACGGACTATTTTTTTTTCTATACTAATATTATAAAGAGGAAAGATTTGTTTGTTTGTTTGTTTCGAATAGGCTCCGAAACTACTGGACCGATTTGAAAAATTCTTTTTCCATTAGAAGCCGACATTGTCCCTGATGAACATAGGCTACTTTTTTTAATTTTTTTTTTTTTATATTTTTGGTTTCATGTGTGTTTTAATATTTCCGAAGCGAAGCGAGGGCGGGTCGCTAGTTTCTAATATTTTTCATGTTGATTTGATTTTTGAATGTCTATTAGCAAAAACATGTGGACGAAACGAAGTTTACTCCAATTGCACTCAAGCACAATGTGGACCTAAGAATTGTTCTCAACTTGGGTATCCAGTAGCATGTCCGATGATCCAGGCTAGTTCGTGTACCCAGGGCTGTTTGTGCAAAAAAGGATATTTGAGGGCTGAAAATGGCACTTGTATACCTGGAGAAAAATGCCGTAAGTTTATACGAGTAATATTTAAATACTATTAATTAATTTTCAATCCTTCGTTGGTCTGAGCTCCCTCGCAAAATAGAAAATTTCTAATCTAAATTGTATCATCTTCTAACAGTATATTATAAGTATAAGTATCATCATTCATTCATTCTCCCCACTGAACAATAAAAAGCTCTAAAAAAGCGGCTCTACATGATAATCCCTTATCGTGGCTGCCGATAACTGCATATCCGTTCCAAGCGATGTGACTATGCAAAGCCGCCCTTGCCCGAGACATGTCTTGTTGGATCTGTTAGTGCTTTAGGCTCTTCAAGCACCGGTCACCGAGTTTCTCGCCGGGTGTTCTCAGTGGGTCGCCATTCCGATCCGGTGGTAGATTGAGAAGCACTGCTCTTGCTAGGGCTAGTACTAGAAAATTCATTAAATTTGAGCCCGTGAGCTCATTTACCTGCAGAGGGGTTCTTACAGAATAATTTTAAACAAAAATTGTATTAAAAAAAAATATATATATATATAAATATAAATACCAAAACTAGGAAAATCAGCATACTCAAATTCCTCATATAAAAAAACAATGAATATCCATTAAATAAAATTTCTTTTTTGATACTTTTAAAACTATGCAACTGTAAACTAGCAATTTATGGAAGAAATAAAAGGCTTTTTTATTTTTTTATTTTGTCTATTATGGAGTTTTGTAACTGCGGACATCGGGTGGATGCATAAACCCGTCTATAAATTTCGACTAATAAGATAAACGCCAATTTACCGCGAGTTATCTTATTGAATCTTTTATTATGAATTTTCAAGCATCCTGCGGTGGAGACAACAACGCTCGTTCCGGCTGCGGCGTGAACTGTAACAAACGGTGTGGCGATATCGGAAAAGAGCCAGGAGCATGTATTGCAATTTGCTATGACAATGCTTGCGATTGCAAAGACGGATTTTACCTAAACGAGAATACAGGAAAATGCGTAAAACCAAACCAGTGCCGTGAGTATTTTCAGACGTCGATTGTAGTTTAAAAAATATACAATACTAATAAACTAGAAAAATAAGGATGAAAAATGTCGATTACTTGAAACTATTAACGCGCTTACATTGATGGTACTATGACAGAAACCTTCCATGGAGGCCCAACCACAAGTGCACGTTACGTACGTACGTATCCTATCTTACAAGACAAAAACCTTCCTGGAGTCGCAACTATTGGAATTTCCTTTTCCTTATTCCTTCCTCGACTGCCCTATTCAGGTCTTCCCTTGTTCATGCCATCTTTTGATGCTTCAAGTAAAACTAAGTTTGCATCAAGAAAATAAAACCAAATAAAAAACAAATCAAAAGCGGTATAAAACTGAAATAAAATGCCGGTTTTTAAAACGAAAATCTGTGAATATTGTTAATCAATCAGCATATAAAACTCTCGCGATTGTGAAAATTTAATAAGTATCAAAGATCTTTAGAGTGAGTTAACAAGCTTATCTTTTTATCAGCTCCAACAACATTAAACACTTATCAGAAACAAAAACCGCATTCAAATGAATGCTTTTAAAGGCAAAACATAAAAAATAGCATACCGTTTATATGCTATTTTTTATGTTTCTCTTATACTCGTTTAAATTTATCTAAGTAACTAGCAGACTCGACAGACGTTGTCCTGCAAAAATTCATTCAAGTCGATCCAGCCGTTTAGTTGTAGTATAGATAAATAACCTAGACACCGACTGCAGCGCCATTCTTCGGAATGACTTGTGAATCTAAATCATCCAGGGTGCCACCCAAACGCATGCAAAAAAAATCATTCAAATCGGTCCAGCCGTTTAGGAGTTCAGTGACAAACACACGCACAGGAGAAATATATTTATAAGGATTGATAAATGCACAATTAAAGTAAAAAAATGCTGGTTCATATTGTCAACAGAACTCTATAAGAAGTCCACAAAATTCCATCAGTTTTATTAGAGTGTTTTTCACAGACCACCTGGTTTTAAGTGGTAACTGGAACCTATAGATATCACAATATGTATATATGTCACCAAGAAACACGACTTCAAATTATCAAACATATTGTATAACGGCAGTCACACCCTTTAAAATAGGAACCCATGGCACATAACTTGGCCTATATCTATTCCCCGGCCGCGTAGTAATAATTCGTTTTAGTTTGAAGGATGGGGTACCCGTAATATTATAAAACTAAAACTCAGAACTCATGTCCCAACGTGAATGGCGGAATTTACGTTGTTGATGACTCTGGGCTCAGGTAATTACAACCAAGTGGACCGGAGCTCATTCACACGTTTACTCTATAAAAGAAACATAGGCAGGACAGTGGTATCTTCCCACGAGGGCTAACTTTATTCTTCAACATCAAAAGTTCAAGATTTGATCTCGGGGTTAGAATTTTTATACAGCTATTTCCTATGTTTCGAACTTATGGACGGTAGTTAATGCAATTTTAAAATTTCTATACATGAAAACTGTAAGCTGTACCATAGCGCATCCAAAAAACAAATATCAAACTTTTTTAATTTAGCAAAACCACTTTGTGGCAAAAACGAAGAATCTTCAGATTGCGCCAATTGCTATGATAGTCCAGATTGTTGTGTGGATCCCATGGATTGCATTCAAGGATGCATTTGCAAAGTAGGATATGTGAGGAACGATGAAGGAGTTTGTGTTCGAGATGATTGTGATGGTACGTACGTAATCTCTATGATTTTTATAAGCCGTGACCATTTTATAACTATTCTAAAATTAAATCACAAATAATGTTAATTATTATTCACATAAATAAATATTACATTAATTAATTTTTAAATACTTTTAATTATGTAATTCATAATTAATTGATTTTATTAAAAAGAAAAGTTACATTTTTTGATTTAATAGCATGCCATATAGTAAGTGTATATATACCGTTGCTCGAAGACAATGGCAATGCCAGTAAAGTATCCTTATCAAAAAATAAAAAAAATGGTGCAAAAATGGTGGTCAAAAAAAATGGTGCAGAGCCAAAAAATATTATAACATAATGGATTAACTATCTGGTCATATAAATGAATAATGCATTGGTTTTCAAATTGAACGATTAATTTCATTTACATTTTATTTATTAGACTCATGCAATGGGGATCCGAACGCTGTTGTTGGATGTGGAGTAAATTGTAACAGACATTGTTCTAATATCGGCAAAGAAATTCAAAGTTGTGCTGCTGTTTGCTACGAAGACGGCTGCGATTGTAAAGACGGATATTATTACGATGATAACATTAATAAATGTGTTTTACCCGAAGACTGCAGTAAGTTTGGATAATTTATTGAGTACAGTTGTATTTTTGTGGTCAATTTCGGAAACATTTGATTTATACCGACTGTTTATATAATGAAGTTTTTTTAAGTACTTTCATTACAAAACAATGGAATGAATATTTTTTTAAGAAGAACCAAACGTTGACTCTCACAACAGTGGAGACTGGTCATATTTAGCATTGCTCGCTGTACGCAGAAAACAAGCAAATCAAAATTGAAAAAAAAGGAAAAATAGAGAAAATACAATATCTATATAAAAGCGTAAATAGAAATGGACATCGGCCATAAGATAACACAAAAAGAAAGACGAGCAAATTACGATGAGGAAAAGAAATAAATTCAAAACTAAGGAAATTATAGATGTCCTATCTTATTAGTTTATAGCAGTCTTTCTCAAAGTGGACGATAGTGCCCCCTTGGGGGCGTTTGAAACCTATAGGGGGGGGCTTAAGGGGCCTAGAAAAAATGGAGGGCGTTGATGTGGGCTGGGTGGGCGATGTATGATTTGTATTTACATTTACTTTATATAGTATTTTAAATTTCACTAAAATTAAAAACCACAAAAACACATTAAAACACCCCATTAAAACACAATAACGAATAATTAGTTTATATTTCTATCCAGTATGATGTTATAAAAACTTATAGTTAAAAAATTAGAGCAAGTTTACCTTAATTTCATTGCACCAGAAATTAATTTAAACATTAGGAAAAAAACTACCATGCAGACTTTTAATATATTATACATACGTAAACCAACATAAACAGAAGTTTTCTTTACTTTCTTTCTACTTTACTTCTTACCTAAAAGAGAAATCATTTGCAAGTTACCAAACGCGGCGACTTACGACTGTTTTTGAGTAAAATCGAACCTGATATCAGACAAACTTATTAAATATCATCAAATTCATCCATCTCATTAGATTAGTATAAAAACGAAAACTGATTACATATTTATATTGTTTATTTTAATTTGATTAAAATGTATTATTAATTAATATTAATAATACATTTTAATCAAATTAAACCCAACTTTATAATTAAAGTTGGGTTTTATTTGCTCTCACTGGTAAAAAGTTCTAGTTTAGAATGTAAGTTTAAACATCAGAACCGACTAATATAACTAAATTAATTACAGTAATGAAATTGTGGTTTTTAAGTTTTAGGGGTGTATAAAAAATGGGAGAGCTGAAAAATAATTGATTTTCAAAGGTGGCCGTAAAAGAAATAGGTTTGATAATCACTGGTTTATACAATAAATGAATTAGAAAGAAATGAAGTAGACCTCAATATTTAACCTCAACTATATACCTAACTATATAACTATAACTCAATATTTAATATTTACCTCAATATTTAATAGTGTACATAAATATAATATGTATGAAACTGAAGTGTATTATTATTTATATACACATCTGTTAATAACGAATGTATAGGATTTATATTACTAGAAATTTGTGTAAGAAGTAAAGATTTATAAAAATGAATTTACACTTTTAAAATTTTAAGTGATCATCTACATCTTCTAATACTACTTACTACATCTTCTGTTACTAGACTGACTAATTGTAAAACTAATAACTATAAATTTTCAGTATTGTATTTGTCGGAAATTTATTTCTGTTTTATTTTCTGTAAAAGACAAAAAACGCAAATTCACAAATTTATTGGTTACCGATTTTTTATTGTAGAAACGTGATAAATATTACTTCATTTTTCTCTATACCCCTTGTTTCTCGCTACACCCAGAAATACTAACAACGCAATACTAGAAATAAAAAAAAATATTAATCTAATCACGTTCACAACTTATGTCACGAAACAAAACTAAAGATATAATGTTTTTTTTCTTAGCTTCTACTTGTGGAAAAGATGAAGTCTACAATGATTGTATACAAGGGTACTGCCAACCGAAGAATTGTTCGGAAATAGGGAAACCAGTGGCTTGCCCAAGAATAGATCCCAAAAAGTGCATCAAAGGGTGCTTGTGTAAAGAAAACTACGTCAGAGCTGAAAATGGAACGTGTATACCAAAAACCGATTGTCGTGAGTACTTACAGTTATTAGTAAATATTTCATAATTTAGTTAGAACTGTTGATCCTCAATGTTTTTCTATTCTCTATTCCTCTTGTATGTATGTTAGTATGACTGGTCTCCATTTAGACAGGCTTCGGATAGTACAGTTTTACTTTTTTTTTGAAGTCAATTTCTATGTTATTGTCGGACATAGTAAGCCAACGTCGTAACGTAGATTAAATAATACGTCAAGACTTTATGATTCAGCTGTCTAATTTTTATGATATTTTCAAACTAAAGAGTCAATTCATAGCTTAGCAATTACAGCTGACACGCATGGAAACCAATATCCAAATTAAATTGTATATCCCAAAGTGAGTATTTTATGGTTTCTATGGAGTTTTGTGACTGCGAACATCGGGTGGATGCATAAACCCGTCTATAAATTTCGACTAATAAGATAAACGCCAATTTACCGCGACTTGTCTTATTGAATATCTTATTTTAAATTATCAAGCATCCTGTGGTGGAGACAACAACGCTCGTTCCGGCTGCGGCGTGAACTGTAACAAACGGTGTAGCGATATCGGAAAAGAACCAGGAGGATGCAGTGCAATTTGCTATGACAATGCTTGCGATTGCAAAGACGGATTTTACCTAAACGAGAATACAGGAAAATGCGTAAAACCAAACCAGTGTCGTGAGTATTTTGAGACGTAGATTGTAGTTTAGAAAATATACAATACTAGTAAACTAGAAAAAAAAGGATGAAAAATATCAATTACCTACTTGAAACTATTAACGCGCTTACATTGATGGTACTATGACAGAAACCTTCCATGGAGCCCCAACCACAAGTGCACGTTACGTACGTACGTATCCTATTTTAGAAGACAAAAACCTTCCTGGAGTCCCAACTATTGGAATTTCCTTTTCCTTATTCCTTCCTCGACTGCCCTATTCAGGTCTTCCCCTATTCATGCTATCTTTTGATGCTTCAAGTAAAATTAAGTTTGCATCAAGAAAATAAAACCAAAGAAAAAACTAAACAAAAGCGGTATAAAACTGAAATAAAAAGCCTTAATTAAATTTCATTGTTTGTTTTTTAGCTTCAATATGCGGTCCCGATGAAGTGTATTCCGATTGTACAAACGGCGGTTGTAATGCGAAAAACTGTACACAATTAGGCAGACCCGTACCTTGCGTTAAGATTAATCCTAAGAATTGCAAGAAAGGTTGCATTTGTAAAGAGGGATACTTACGCGCCGAAAACGGTTTATGTGTTCCTGAACAATCTTGTCCTCGTGCGTATATGTTGTTGCTTATCGCTCATTCATCATCATCATCATCATCAGTCCACAGTCGTCCACTGCTGGACATAAGCCTGTCCCAAATTACACCACTGAGCCCGGTTTTCGACTCTCCTCATCCACCTCTCTTACCATCCACCAAACCACCAATCGATTATTCATCTTAAAAGTATTAGTTAGTTAAATAAATAAGGGCCACTTTTTCAACATTTCTGTCCTACAAAAATCTGGTGGTAAGACTTATGAAGATCCTGTCAGCAGCCTGGTTTACTGGTTTACTGGTGGTAGGACCTCTTGTGGTGAGTCCACACGGGTAGGTACCACCGCCCCGCCTATTTCTGCCGTGAAGCAGTAATGCGTTTCGGTTTGAAGGGTGGGGCAGCCGTTGTAACTACATTGAGACCTTAGAACTTATGTCTCAAGGTGTGTGGCGTATTTACGTTGTAGATGTCTATGGGTTCCAGTAACCGCTTAACATCAGGTGGGCTGTGAGCTCGTCCACACATATAAGCATTAAAAAAAAGCCTTTCAATATTTACCGCAACACATTTATTTAGGTTTGTAGAGTGGGACAGCTTGTTTTAAACAATAAAACTAGTAACTAATTCTACGTAATGTTTTGTGATCAGCGTTAATTTTAAAATTGTGGAGTCTATCGTATTCTGGGCGAGCGATTACTGAAGTCCTTAACACTTAGACTGCTAACTCAGTGGTATGTCCATTGCACTAAAAAGCACATACATATGAGCGCTTGTTTCCACATTTTTTCAAATCACTAACGAAACATAAACTATATTTGGTATACCAAAAGTTATTTTTCTAATATTTTATCAATTAACTAACACGATTGCTCGGGTTATATTACTTTATTTTCCGCTTGTATTTTCACTGATTCTATTTTACTATTTCAGAGTCTTGTAACAAGCCGAACGAAGTTTATGAGCGGTGTACCTTCGACTGCCCTCCACAGACGTGCGACAGTCTCGACAAAGCGTATGCGTGTCCATTGCAGAATAACCAAACTTGCTTAGGAAAATGTAAATGCAAACCCGGCTACTACAGAAATTTAATCGGAGAATGTATTTCCGAAGAAGATTGCCGTACGTATTAAGTTACTTGCTTAGACTTAATCTGGCTAAGTTATTCGATAAACATGTTTATTACAGGAAGATGTCCCGGAAAACATGAATATTATTCTTGTGGCGGAGCATGCGACAACATTTGTGACAAACTAAGCGAAGAGAACCAGACAAGTTGTTCGATAATTAATATAAAATGTAATGAAATGTGTTACTGCGAGGAAGGCTATGCACGGAATAAAAACAATATTTGTGTACCTTTTGATCAATGCAATGGTGAGTATCCAAAATCACAGAAATTAATATATAAATTCCAAAGTATGTCCATTAATTTTCGGTTTGTCTGTTTGTCTTTCAAAATACAGTTATACTACAATATGCAGTTATACTACAGCATGAGCAATAAATACATGGTAGAGCAGATTTTGTCTAGAGATATATTAGGGGTCAAAGTATGAAACTGCCCATTTGTACTGAAAAATTGAAATTCGTTTTTATTTTTATTTAACATATTTATTAAATCAAAATATTTACTATTATTATCTATACATTGCTGCCATCTAATAGGAAGGTCATTTATGCCTTTACGATAGAACTCTGGTGATCTAGATTTTACAAACTATGTGAAAGAATTTTGTGCTGCCTCCTGGGAAGAAAACTTTTTATCAAGTAGAAAATTGTCTAAATCACAAAAAAAATTTAGTCTGTTGGAGTAAGGTCTGGCAAATATGGAGGGTGACGAATGGTTTCTAATTGTAATTCCTGTGAGTCGGAGCTGTTTAACTGCAAGTTTTACTATCATTGTTCGGAGTTAGGCACAGTAGATGCCGTTATTGCTTGACCAGATCGGAGAACGCTATAGTGAGTAACACTATGCTGAGACCACCAAACAGTTACCATTGCCATTTTATTGGTAAGCTTTGTTTTAGGACACTGTTGCGGCGTTTGACCTGGGGTCAGCAGTTTGCATATTTAACTTACGGTTATCTTAAAGAATCCACTTTTAATCACATGTCACAATTCGATCCAACATTCCTTCATTTCTGTATTGATTAACAAGGCAACACAAGTTTCAACACGTGTGTCTTTCTGCAGATCAGTCAAATCATGAGGCACCCATTTTTCATATTTTTATTTTATTAATTTGAAGCAAACGAGTCAATATTGTTGGTAAGGTAACGTTAAACAATGCCGCTAATTTCCGGAGAGTTTGGCTCGGATCGGCTTCCACCGTCTCTTTAAATTCATTGTTATTTACATGTGTGAGCGGTCTTCCACGTGGTTCATTCTTCAAATCAAAATTTCCATCACGAAAGCGTTTAAGCCAAAATCACCCGGTGCGTTATTTAGCAACCCCTGTCCAAATGCAACACTAATATTGCGAGCTGTTTCTGCAGCGTTAGTTCCGCGTCGAAACTCGTATTCAAAAATCACTCGAATTTTTGAAGTATCCATCTTTCTTGCCTAAGCTGAATAAAAAAACAACTGAAATTGAATGTTGCACATTTAAAAGAAGAACGAACCATTTGAAAAAGTTTCACTCAAAAATCTTAAGCCACGAAGGTTCTATGTCAATTCGAAGTACCTATTACAATAGCACGGCAATTTCATACTTTAACCCCTATGGCATTTTTTTTTATTCTGGGAAAAGGTATCGTGCCATCATTAATTATTATTGAATATATCAAGGAACGTAACATTATACATTCCTGTATGATATTTATTCGTAGTTTGGCCTTAGGTTTGATCATCGTTACTCTCCTATTAGAAACAAGTGTAAACTCTGTAACTGCTTACAATGACCCTTTTTTTAGCAAGATTCCTACGCCGTGTGACATTTTTGTTGAGTTTTTGCCGAACAGTAAAGATCCCTTCCTTTCGCAGTCACATGGTTGCTGCTCGGCGGCCCTTTCTTATCGCTAACACTCATTACATTTACTTAATAAATGTGGTCTGTGTCTTTAATAAAATATGGCAGCGTACTCTCCTGTTTTAACTTTGTTACAATTTGAAGTCGTCGTGGCCTTCTTCTACATCTTCTAATACTTCTTTCTACATATTCTGTTACTAGACTGACTAATTTTAAAACAAATAACTATAAATTTTCAGTATTGTTTTTGTCGGAAATTTATTTCTGTTTTATTTTCTGTAAAAGACAAAAAACGCAAATTCACAAATTTATTGGTAACCGATTTTTTATTGTAGAAACGTGATAAATATTACTTCATTTTTCTCTCTTTACCTTGTTTCTCGCTACACTCAGAAATACTAACAACGCAATACTAGAAATAACAAAAATATTAATCTAATCACGTTCACAATTTATGTCACGAAACAAAACTAAAGATATAATGTTTTTTTTTCTTAGCTCCTACTTGTAGAAAAGATGAAGTCTACAATGATTGTATACAAGGGTACTGCCAACCTAAGAATTGTTCACAAATAGGGAAACCCGTTGCTTGCCCAAGAATAGATCCCAAGAAATGCATCAAAGGGTGCTTGTGTAAAGAAAACTACGTCAGAGCTGATAATGGAACGTGTATACCAAAAACCGACTGTCGTGAGTACTTACAGTTATTAGTAAATATTTCATAATTTAGTTAGAACTGTTCATCCTCACTTTTTTTCTATTCTCTTATACCTCTTGTATGTATGTTAGTATGACTGGTCTCCATTTAGACAGGCTTCAGATAGTACAGTCTTACTTTTTTTTTAAGCCAATTTCTATGTTATTGTCGGACATGGTTAGCCAACGTCGTATCGTAGATTTAATAATACGTCAAGACTTTATGACTCAGCTGTCTAATTTTTATGATATTTTCAAACTAAAGAGTCAATTCATAGCTTAGTAATTACAGCTGACACGCATGGATACCAAAATCCAAATTAAATCTTATATCTCAAAGTGGGTATTTTATGGTTTCTATGGAGTTTTGTGACTGCGGACATCGGGTGGATGCATAAACCCGTCTATAAATTTCGACTAATAAGATAAACGCCGATTTACCGCGACTTGTCTTATTGAATCTCCTATTATGAATTATCAAGCATCCTGCGGTGGAGACAACAACGCTCGTTCCGGCTGCGGCGTGAACTGTAACAAACGGTGTAGCGATATCGGAAAAGAGCCAGGAGCATGTATTGCAATTTGCTATGACAATGCTTGCGATTGCAAAGACGGATTTTACCTAAACGAGAATACAGGAAAATGCGTAAAACCAAACCAGTGCCGTGAGTATTTTGAGACGTAGATTGTAGTTCAGAAAACATACAATAAACTAGAAAAAAAAAGGATAAAAAATATCGATTACTTGAAACTATTAACGCATTGATGGTACTATGACAAAAACCTTCCTGAAGTCCCAACTATTGGAATTTCCTTTTCCTTATTCCTTCCTCGACTGCTTTATTCAGATCTTCCTCTATGCATGCCATCTTTTGATGCTTCAAGTAAAACTAAGTTTGCATCAAGAAAATAAAACCAAAGAAAAACAAACCAAAAGCGGTATAAAACTGAAATAAAATGCCGGTTTTTAAAACGAAAATTTGCGAATATTGTTAATCAATCTGCATATAAAACTCTCGCGAGTGTGAAAATTTAATAAGTATCAAAGATCTTTAGAGTGTGTTAAGTTTATCTTTTTATCAGTTCCAACAACATTAAATACTTATCACAAACAAAAACCGCATTCAAATGAATGCTTTTAAAGGCAAAACATATTCTTTCTCTTATACTCGTTTAAATTTATCTAAGTAACTAGCAGACTCGACAGACGTTGTCCTGCAAAAATTAATTCAAGTCGATCCAGCCGTTTAGTTGTAGTATAGATAAATAGCCTAGATACCGACTGCAGCGCCATTCTTCGGAATGACTTGTGAATCTAAATCATCCAGGGTGCCACCCAAACGCATGCAAAAAAAATCATTCAAATCGGTCCAGCCGTTTAGAAGTTCAGTGACAAACACACGCACAGGAGAAATATATTTATAAGGATTGATATATGCACAATTAATGTAAAAAAATGCTGGTTCATATTGTCAACAGAACTCTATAAGTAGTCCACAAAATTTCATCAGCTTTATTGGAGTGTTTTTCACAGACCACCTGGTTTTAAGTGGTAACTGGAACCTATAGATATCACAATATGTATATATGTCACCAAGAAACACGACTTCAAATTATCAAACGTATTGTATAGCGGCTGTCACACCCTTTAAAATAGGAACGCAAGGCACATGACTTGGCCTATATCTATTCCCCGGCCGTGTAGTAATAATTCGTTTTGGTTTGAAGGATGGGGCCCCGTAGTATTATAAAACTAAAACTCAGCACTCATGTCCCAACGTGAGTGGCGGAATTTACGTTGTTTGACTCTGGGCTCAGGTAATTACAACCAAGTGGACCGGAGCTCATGCACACGTTTACTCTATAAAAGAAACATAGGCAAGATAGTGGTACCTTCCCGCGAGGGCTAACTTTATTCCTTTACGTAAAAAATTCAAGATTTCGTCTCGGGGTTAGAATTTTTATATATTTATTTCCTATGTTTCGAAGTTATCGAACTTATGGACGGTAGTTAACGCAATTTTAAAATTTCTACACATGAAAACTGTAAGCTGTAGCATAGCGCATCCAAAAAACAAATAACAAACTTTTTTAATTTAGCAAAACAACTTTGTGGCGAAAACGAAGAATCTTCAGATTGCGCCAATTGCTATGATAGTCCAGATTGTTGTGTGGATCCTATGGATTGCATTCAAGGATGCATTTGCAAAGTAGGATATGTGAGGAACGATGAAGGAGTTTGTGTTCGAGATGATTGTGATGGTACGTACGTAATCTCTATGATTTTTATAAGCCGTGACCATTTTATAACTCTTCTAAAATTAAATCACAAATAATGTTACTTGTTATTCACATAAATAAATATTAAATTGATTAATTATTAAATACTTTTAATTATGTAATTCATAATTAATTGATTTTATTAAAAAGAAAAGTTACATTTTTTGATTTAATAGCATGCCATATAGTAAGTGTATACCGTTGCTCGAAGACAATGGCAATGCCAGTAAAGTAGCCTTATAAAAAAAAAAAAATGGTGTAAAAATGGTGGCCAAAAAAAAATGGTGCAAAGCCAAAAAATATGATAACATAATGGATTAACTATCTGGTCATATAAATGAATAATGCATTGGTTTTCAAATTGAACGATTAATTTCATTTACGTTTTATTTGTTAGACTCATGCAATGGGGATCCGAACGCTGTTGTTGGATGTGGAGTAAATTGTAACAGACATTGTTCTAATATCGGCAAAGAAAGTCAAAGTTGTACTGCTGTTTGCTACGATGACGGCTGCGATTGTAAAGACGGATATTATTACGATGATAACATTAATAAATGTGTTTTACCCGAAGACTGCAGTAAGTTTGGATAATTTATTTATTGAGTACAATTGTATTTTTGTGGTCAATTTCGGAAAAATTTCGTTTATACCGACTATTTATGTAATGAAGTTTTTTTAAGTACTTTCATTACAAAACAATGGAATGAATATTTTTTTAAGAAGAAGCTGTGTGGTTAGTGTTTTTGCATGTAAATATTTACCAAAACTTTGACTCTCACAACAGTGGAGACTGGTCATATTTAGCATTGTTCGCTGTACGCAGAAAACAAGCAAATCAAAATAGAAAAAAAAGGAAGAATAGAGAAAATACAATATCTATATAAAAGCGTAAATAGAAATGGACATCGGCCATAAGATAACACGAAAAGAAAGACGAGCAAATTACGATGAGGAAAAGAAATAAATTCAAAACTAAGGAAATTATAGATGTCCTATCTTATTAGTTTATAGCAGTCTTTCTCAAAGTGGACGATAGTGCCCCCTTGGGGGCGTTTGAAACCTATAGGGGGGGGGGGGGGCGTTAAGGGGCCCAGAAAAAATGGAGGGCGTTGATGTGGGCTAGGGGGGCGATGTATGATTTGTATTTACATTTACTTTATATAGTATTTTAAATTTCAAAATCAAAATTAAAACCCACAAAAACACATTAAAACACCCCATTAAAACACAATAACGAATAATTAGTTTATATTTCTATCCAGTATGATGTTATAAAAACTTATAGTTAAAAACTTAGAGCAATTTTACCTTAATTACATTGCACCAGAAATTATTTTAAACATAAGGAAAAAAACTACCATGCAGAGTTTTAATATATTATACATACGTAAACCAACATAAACAGAAGTTCTCTTTACTTTTTTTCTACTTTACTTTCTACATAAAAGAGAAATCATTTGCTAACTACCAAACGCGGCGACTTACGACTGTTTTTGAGTAAAATCGAACCTGACATCAACAAACTTATTAAATATCATCAAATTCATCCATCTAATTAGATTAGTATAAAAACGAAAACTGATTACATATTTATATTGTTTATTTTAATTTGATTAAAATGTATTATTAATATTATAAAGTTGGGTTTTATTTGCTCTCACTGGTAAAAATTTCTAGTTTAGAATGTAAGTTTAAACATCAGAACCGACTAATATAACTAAATTAATTAAAGTAATGAAATTGTGCTTTTTAAGTTTTAGGGGTGTATAAAAAATGGGGGAGCTGAAAAATAATAGATTTTCAAAGGTGGCCGTAAAAGAAATAGGTTTGATAATCACTGGTTTATACAATAAATGAATTAGAAAGAAATGAAGTAGACCTCAATATTTAACCTCAACTATATATCTAACTATATAACTATAACTCAATATTTAATATTTACCTCAATATTTAATAGTGTACATAAATATAATATGTATGAAACTGAAGTGTATTATTATTTTTATATACACATCTGTTAATAACGAATGTATAGGATTTATATTACTAGAAATTTGTGTAAGAAGTAAAGATGTATAAAAATGAATTTACACTTTTAAAAATTTAAGTGATCATCTACATCTTCTAATACTTCTATATCTTCTGTTCTATTTTCTACTTCTACATATTGTGTTACTAGACTGACTACATAATTTTAAAACGAATAACTATAAATTTTCAGTATTGTATTTGTCGGAAATTTATTTCTGTATTATTTTCTGTAAAAGACAAAAAACGCAAATTCACAAATTTATTGGTTACCGATTTTTTATTGTAGAAACGTGATAAATATTACTTCATTTTTCTCTATACACCTTGTTTCTCGCTACACCCAGAAATACTAACAACGCAATACTAGAAATAAAAAAATATTAATCTAATCACGTTCACAATTTATGTCACGAAACAAAACTAAAGATATAATGTTTTTTTCCTTAGCTCCTACTTGTGGAAAAGATGAAGTCTACAATGATTGTATACAAGGGTACTGCCAACCGAAGAATTGTTCGGAAATAGGGAAACCCGTTGCTTGCCCAAGAATAGATCCCAAGAATTGCATCAAAGGGTGCTTGTGTAAAGAAAACTACGTCAGAGCTGATAATGGAACGTGTATACCAAAAACCGATTGTCGTGAGTGCTTACAGTTATTAGTAAATATTTCATAATTTAGTTAGAACTGTTCATCCTCACTGTTTTTCTATACCCTATTTCTCTTGTATGTATGTTAGTATGACAGGTCTACATTTAGACAGGCTTCAGATAGTACAGTTTTACTTTTTTTTGAAGCCAATTTCTATGTTATTGTCGGACATGGTTAGCCAACGTCGTATCGTAGATTAAATAATACGTCAAGACTTTATGACTCAGCTGTCTAATTTTTATGATATTTTCAAACTAAAGAGTCAATTCATAGCTTAGTAATTACAGCTGACACGCATGGATACCAAAATCCAAATTAAATCTTATATCTCAAAGTGGGTATTTTATGGTTTCTATGGAGTTTTGTGACTGCGGACATCGGGTGGATGCATAAACCCGTCTATAAATTTCGACTAATAAGATAAACGCCGATTTACCGCGACTTGTCTTATTGAATCTCCTATTATGAATTATCAAGCATCCTGCGGTGGAGACAACAACGCTCGTTCCGGCTGCGGCGTGAACTGTAACAAACGGTGTGGCGATATCGGAAAAGAGCCAGGAGCATGTATTTTAATTTGCTATGACAATGCTTGCGATTGCAAAGACGGATTTTACTTAAACGAGAATACAGGAAAATGCGTAAAACCAAACAAGTGCCGTGAGTATTTTCGATGTGGATTATAGTTTAGAAAATATACAAT
Source organism: Bombyx mandarina (assembly GCF_030267445.1). Lineage (NCBI taxonomy): Eukaryota > Metazoa > Arthropoda > Insecta > Lepidoptera > Bombycidae > Bombyx > Bombyx mandarina. Next base: position 11,343,230 of record NC_143228.1, read on the forward strand.
ACTAGTAAACTAGAAAAAAAACTTTAAAACTATTGACGCGCTTACATTTATAGTACTATGAACAAAACCTTCCATGGAGACCCAACCACAAGTGTACGTTACGTACGTACGTACGTAAGTTTCATCACAATTGGATCAACGGTTCGGGAATGCATAGAGGACAAACATTCATATTTATTTTAATACTAGCTGACCCGGCAGACTTCGTTGTGCCTCAATCGAGGAAAAACAAAATTGTTATTTTTATTTAATTGCGAGCATTTTCATATTTATCTACCTTTTAAACCTTCTCTGGACCTATACAAATAATTTAATACCAAAATTAGCCAAATCGGACCAGCCGTTATTGAGTTTTAGCGAGACTAACGAACGAAGTTAAAAAAGTCGCACTAAGCACTGAGTTAGCTTACACGCGATCGAGAAGTTAAAAAATTCGCACTAAGCACACTGCATATTAAGGCACTGCTGGGCTATAAAACTTCAACACTAAAATTTTAGCACCATCATGCGGAAGAAATGAAGTATACAATAGCTGCGTCCAAGGACAATGTCGACCAAAGAGCTGCTCTCAGCTTGGAAAGCCGCTGTCTTGTCCTAGAATTGATCCTAAATACTGTAAAGGAGGCTGTCTCTGCGAAGACGGTTATGTAAAAGCTAAGAATGGTACTTGCATACCAGAGAAAGAATGTCGTAAGTAAATACATAAAGTAAATACGCTTGGCTTAAAATATGAAAGTGAATTTGAAATGTCATTCAGCTTAAGACATAAAACCGCAATATCATCTGAATAATGACTAATGACTCTTACGGGTCTTACGAAACCTCACGGGTCAGTACCACCGCCCTGCCTATTTCTGCGGTGAAGCAGTAATGCGTTTCGGTTTGAAGAGTCAGACGGCCGGTGTACCGTAAAAACTGAGATTTAGAACTCATGTCTCAGGATGGATGGCGGCTTTTACGCCATTGATGTCTATAGGATCCGGTGACCACTGTGTGGGACAAGGTGGGCCAAGATCATCCATAGTGGCAATTAAAAAAGTTGTTTCGCCTCTGAATTAAGACGACATTGCCAAGTCGTGTGGACAAACTGCCATAGCACTAGAACAATTTGAGTTATGAAGAGACATGAATGCGAATGATAGGGATGTTTTAATTGATTAAGGATCTTTGATATCGTCTGTGTACAGCTGGACAGACTTGTCATCTAATATTTAATGATGGTAAAGCTTATTGTGAGCTCGAAAGGAGCTATTTATCATCCTGTCTATTTCGGTCATGATTCAGTTATATGTTCCAGATAAAGGGAAGGAATTGGTTGGACAGCAGTTATATAATAAAATTGAGACTTCAACAATATCAGATGGGTGCGGTAATTACTTACAGTACACGTCGAGCTCGTCTAGCTAGTAGTGTAAAAATATAAGTTCGTCTTCATCAAATTTAGAAATGGTTTGGAACTAATCGGAGATATTTTATCAAACGTATTTTCTCTTTCTGACTGTAAATTGAATCATAATTATTCAACTTAAAATAGAATTTTATAACATAGCATTTAATAAAAGAGCAGTTATTTTCATAAATAAAAAGCCTTACTTTTAAATTACAGCATCATGTGGCGGTGATCCGAATGCCGAAGCTGGTTGTGGGATAAATTGTAACAGGCGTTGTTCAGATGTTGGCAAGGACCCTGAAGTCTGCGAGGAAGATATATGTGCTATAAACGGTTGTGATTGTAAACAAGGATATTATTATGATTCGACTTCATCGAAATGTGTTCTACCAGATCGATGTCGTGAGTGAAATAAACTGTTATTAGTTTTTTATTTATTTATTTTTTATTGCTTAGATGGGTGGACGAGCTCACAGCCCACCTGGTGTTAAGTTGTTACTGGAGCCCATAGACATCTACAACGTAAATGCGCCACCCACCTTAGAGATATAAGTTCTAGTCTCCAGTATAGTTACAACGGCTGCCCCACCCTTCAAACCGACACGCATTAGTGCTTCACCGCGCAGAAATAGGCAGGGCGGTGGTACCCACCCGCGCGGACTCACAAGAGGTCCTGCCGCCAGTTAATAACAAGGTGGTGATAACATGTGTAATTGGGTCTTATTGTGAGATACAGTACGGGTAGATAAAACTATCCTAACTTTTTCTAGAGCGAACCAGTCAAGCGTCCCAGTAAGAAGAGTTGGACAGCCACAAAAAACTTAGTTTCGACCTTATGTCGTGTACCGTCTCCCATAACAACCGTGGAAGGCAGTGGTTCATTTATCTAGTTTAAACAATGTTCTTCTCTAGTATTCTTCTTCTTCTAGTATAAAAAAAAAGTGTAGTCAGGGATAATACCTTTCCAAGGTAATTTAATTTCGATCGAATCGATTCGACACTATGATATTTTCGACACATGTATTTATTATTCATCCAAAGTTCCTTTTAGAGTTGATCAATGATACTCGTACAAAAATAGCAAGAATAAAATCTTACGAGACTGGATCCCCATGATACATTGATGTGTTGAATTTAAATTATAATATCATTGACGTAGTCATCAGTGCAGATACATCCACTACTGGACAACGGCCTCTCCAAAGGTTGGCCAAGGTTGGTCCTAGGCTGACCACCGGATTATCAGGTCCTTTACCAGGTTATCGGTCCAACTTTTGGACAATATGTCCAACTGGAAAATAGTACACTAAAAAATTATAAGCAATAACTATTTTTTCAATTATTCAATCGATTTTAGATTACATTGAATAAACGTGTATTTTGTTTGCAGCTACTACCAATTCATCGGGAAATGTCGACCAATCCTTGGAAAAACTCCGCAGAGGAAACATGGCATTAGTTGGCCAGTTTCTTTGGGTAATATTACTTAATTTAATAAAAACTGTATTGTATGTAATGAAGCGGACTTGATAGTCAGGGAAGGAATCATAAACGTTACTACTGAAAAAATCATTTCTGGAAGTTAGTCAAATTAGTTTAGCTAGTCACTCACGGTACCAAAGCACTGGTCCCGAAATTGAGCATAGAGTAAAGTTCATTCACATTTTCTGAAACTATTATGTTAATCTACAGTGCATTTACACAAATATTTTTTAATGTCCTCAATGACAAACAGTGATTGGGGCCCATTGGGGGCATTGCTGATGGCACGAGTGACCATGACCACTGATAGAAAATCAGACTAGTTTTGAAAGAAAGAAAAAAAAACAGATAAAATCTCGCTTAAACCAAATAATATTTCTTTATTTAAATTCTTTAATTTTGCAGGCATTCTAAAAAGCTATTTATTTAAAATATTAATATCTACTATACTCTCATCTATTGTAATTTTTATTACATTTGAAACATATTGAAAAGGTAAAAAATGTTGGTATATTCTCTTTAATATTCATATGTTTTTCTTTTAGGAATTATACAAAATGGATCCAGGACAAAGTTTCGTTACATCACCCGTATCTGTACTCATTCCTTACGGTCAACTAGCGCTATACGCCGTTGGAGAAACTTTAGATCAACTATTAAAGTTTATAAACCTCGACAATAAGGATCAGGTACAAAGTACATTTCATATTGTTCAAAACATTTTGCATTAAAATTATTTGTTGTTCTACGAAGCTGATTAGTAGTTTTTACGGACGTCTTCTAAGTCAAGGGCCCTAATGCGTGAATATCTTCACAATTTTTGTTGCAATTATTGAATATGTAGGTATTATTAGATAATGCACACCCTAGTATGAGCTCGTAAAGGCAGGTACTATCATTCTCAATCAACAGTTTGTGGCATCGGCAGAAGAACTTCCGCAAAATGGGAATACGATGACTCGATTACTTTTAATATATAATTAATACCGAGAACTTGAAGCCTAATAATAATAACGTAATTTATCAATACCAAATATTTTTTTCGCAGATCAAGAAAGCTTTCCCCGCTTTGCTTAAGAATTATCGGTCTCAAACCTCAGTTCTTTTGACGGTGGCAGTTAAATGCTACAGCAACATAAATTATCCTTTTACGGACCAGTTTAAGAACGACGCTGTAACTTATTTTGACTCAGAAGGAGAAAATATTGATTTTAAATATGCGAAAGAAGCTGCAGACACAATAAACGGATGGGTAATTCTCATTAAATTTAAATTTCTTTATGGAAGTTATTGATTAATTATAAGATGTTGACAGTTGTCATGTTGATAGTTCTCATAAATAAAATATACATTATATCGCTGTGATCATAGGAAACAGATATTATACCCCATTTAATGCGAGTGGAATTACGAACACATGTACCATTTAACGTGAAATTGTACAAGTGCTTTACTATAGATTTTTTTTACTGAAGATGTCTATTATAAATAATAAGCTGATTTTTTTTAATATTTACATTAAACACACTATTACTTAAAGAGTTCTTACCATGATTTTCACCATTAAGGAGTTTACGATATTTCGTTAATTAATATACTTTTTATAACACTTTTCCAGGTCGCAAACAAAACCAATAACTTAATTCAAAATCTTGTCAGCGAAGATTTGTTCAGCGCTGACACTAGATTGGTTCTAGTTAACGCCTTTTATTTTCTTGTGAGTTACTATTTTCTTAGATTAAATTTTTTAATTATTATTATCAAACCTCAAGTAGTGAGCTCTCACTGGAATTTGTATCATATGGAGAATGCCACGAGGAATTGTTTGATGTAATCCCAGTCCCTCGTTTACAAACCACGCATTGAAGACCAAAAAGAGAATACAGATTTACTAACAGGAGCTACGGCATACGTAACCGTATTGTATAAGTATAGCCACGTTTTCTGGGAAGAACTCCCATCATCTGCGTTTATAGTTCGCTATGAAGCCTGCCATCAACATTTAAAGTAATGACCACGACCTTCTGCTAAGAGTGATAAAGACAAAGAAGAAATAGCAAGTCTTACTTCAATTGAGATACTACTTATTTGCACTGAATAATTTTCAGTTAGTCACGACCAGGTAGACTTTAAGGGCTACGCCCATCAAGCCATAGTCGCTAACATTGTAGTCAATACATCTTTTACATCTCCGTTTTAATTAACTGTGTACAAACAATTTCAGGGGAATTGGCAATATCAGTTCAATCCTAATAACACTCGCGACAGAGACTTCTACATCACACCAAACAAAACTAAGTCCATAAAGACTATGTATCAAGAAAACAACTTTAATTATGGAGAAAACGAGATTCTCGATGCACAGGTATGAGTCAGCAACAACTTCTTTAAGTTGCTTTGTGAATAAATTGCTCAAGGAATGTTGCTCAAAAAAAGAATTTGGAGATATAGTAAAAACAAAATTGGCAAAAAATCTAATTCACTCACGCATCGTTGCGAAACAAGTCTAACGCAAGTTAACGCAGATTTGAGAACCTGTGCGAACTTGAAAGAAGAAGAAGAAACTTAAAAATAAACTTGAAACTTAAACTTAAAGAAACTTAAAATAAGCAATAAAAAAAAAAAAAAATGACTTCGCTGGCAATATAAATCATTTATAGCTCTGTTAAATAGTTATACGTATACAGCCAAGTGGGGAAAAAAATTATAAATTAATTAATATACTTGTTCCATCTTAATAAAAATATAATTATCCCGTTTCAGATCTTAGAATTGTTCTACAAAGGCGGCAATTCTAGTTTAGTAATCTTGTTACCAAAGAAAAAAGATGGCCTTCTCCAGATGTTAGATAAATTACGAAATTCAGATGAATTATCTAATAGCATTAAATCACTTAGGCAAGAGAAAGTCAAATGTTTCCTACCTGAGATGAATATAACAACGAACATCGATATGGCAGACCTTTCCCAGAAGGTTAGTAATTCTAATAATCTAACGAGTATTCGAAAACTTCGTTGTAAAAACTGTGAAAAGGGGAGGACTAATAATTATATAAACAGGAATATCAGTACTAGAATTTAGTGCACTATAACTAGTCAGGTCATAAGTATTGTCACACAGTAAAAACTTTTCTTTTAGAATGCTGGTCACAAAAAAGTTTATTGAATTCGAATTTCGAATTGTTCATGAAAATAAAAATGTATAACTTTTAGAATTTTACTCATTTTTAAATATGGAGTGGACGCTTAAAGAAGACCGTGTTGCAGTTATTGCGTTGCATCGTTGCGGTTACGCGCCAATTCAAATTTTTAACATACTGAAAATTTTGAATATAACCAAAAGATTCGTTTATCGTACCATCAAACGATACAATGAAGACTCTAGTGTAGATGACAGGTCAAGAAGTGGTCGCCCTCGGTCTGTTAGGACTCCAGCAGTGATAAAAGCTGTGAAGGCGCGAATTCAAAGAAATCCCAAACGTAAGTTGAAACTGTTGGCCCTTCAGATGGGGTTAAGCAGAACCACGGTGAAAAGGGTGTTAAATGAAGACTTAGGGCTTCGGGCATATCGAAGAAAAACAGGACATCGTTTGAATGCTCGTCTAATGGACCTGAGACTGAAGAGATGCCACGCTTTGTTGAAGCGGTACGTGGGAAAAAAATATCGGGAAATTCTTTTTTCGGATGAAAAAATTTTTACCGTAGAAGAGAGCTACAACAAACAAAATGATAAGGTGGACGCACACAGTAGTGAAGAAGCGAGCAACCGTATTCCGCGTGTCCAACGAGGTCATTTTCCATCCTCGCTCATGGTATGGTTGGGAGTTTCTTATTGGGGCTTAACAGAGGTACATTTTTGTGAGAAAGGTGTAAAAACGAATGCAGTTGTGTATCAAAATACAGTCCTGACGAACCTTGTGGAACCTGTTTCTCATACCATGTTCAATAACAGGCACTGGGTATTCCAACAAGATTCGGCGCCAGCTCATAGAGCGAAGAGCACGCAAGTCTGGCTGGCGGCGCGTGAAATCGACTTCATCCGGCACGAAGACTGGCCCTCCTCCAGTCCAGATTTGAATCCGTTAGATTACAAGATATGGCAACACTTGAAGGAAAAGGCGTGCTCAAAGCCTCATCCCGATTTGGAGTCACTCAAGACATCCTTGATTAAGGCAGCCGCCGATATTGACATGGACCTCGTTCGTGCTGCGATAGATGACTGGCCGCGCAGATTGAAGGCCTGTATTCAAAATCACGGAGGTCATTTTGAATAAACTTCAGTGTCATAAGAATCTATGTTTTGTTAAGTTCATTTTGGTATATGAATGGCTACATAATGAATAAACTTGTTTCAATTATTTTACATTAAACATGTGACAGAATTTATGACCTGACTAGGTATATAAGTATACGTGACATATCGACTCTCGGGATAAATATCACTAAATAAGAGTATTTCATGAGAATAATTTGAGTACTAGTATAAGAAACTAAGAGTTGTTACATACATCTAGTTGCAAATACTACCGCCCTGTACTATATAGACATTTTTCTCTTGTTTACTTCCTTTGTATCTTAATCACTCCTATAACAAATGCTTATAATTTGCTAATCCCGAGAACTTAAATAAGAACTGACGTCACCGAAACGCCAGAACTTGAAACTTAACAATTTGAATTTATGTTGGGCCGCTCCGATTGACTTGGACAAGGACATAGGCAAGAAGAAGAATATAAATATCGTCTCCCTGAAACTGAATTGATAATATCAAATTACAATTTTCATGAGTTTAATGTTAAACAACATTTTCAATGTCATAGTAATATCAACTTTGCCTCGAGGCCCTTTCAAAGTCGATCGAACCTGAAAAAAGTGCCTACTATCTTTGTGGTTTAAGATAACATAGCCTTTCATATCACGACTATTTATTTATATTATACTTTGAAAGCATTAGTTACTGTATACCATATTATGGTACCCCATAATGTTTATCACCGATACTAATTGCTACTTGTCATTATAGATGAACGTAACCAAAATGTTCGATCCACAATCAAATGATTTCGAAGGAATTTTATTAAATTCGGACCCCGTATATGTTTCTGCTGCAATACAGAAAGCTAAAATCATAGTTGATGAAACTGGAACCGAGGCAGCGGTCGCAACTGGTAAGATTATTTTTATGTTTTCAATCGGCAATCAAAATAATAAAATCTAAATCTAATCTATATCTAAAATTAAATTATGATACTTTCAAAATTGACAAAGCTAAAAAATGTAACACTTCTATTTTGGATAATTTTTTTTAAAAAGAATTCCGTAATACGAAAAAAATATGTCAATTGTAAGCTTAATCACGGCAATTTCAAAGACAAAAATCAAATATTAGATCTTAACCTATGAAATTGCCGTAAATTATACAGAAAGTTACGTTCTTTTTTCTAATAATTAAAATATGCACCGATGATATTGATATATCTGCTAGCGCACTGTCATTTTTCAATAGCCCTCCTGAAAAAGTCCGGTATACCGGAGCTTACAAACTGTTCAGAGGCATTTTGTAGTATTTCAGTTTTTAGTTTCCCAGTACTTTAAAACGCAGGTAAAGACCTAACATTAAATACTGTAAACTACCATATTTACCATGGTTTGAGTCAAGTTCCTTTGTTCTTATTCAATCGGGATATGCAAGAGTTGGGAATTTACCATAATACTCATATATGTTATATAGATATTATATACTTTATAGATAAAATAGTATACTAGACAAATCGTTGTGGTACCAACTTGTGCCAACTTACAATATGCTTTGCATCACAGTATATTTTGAGAGTTCCCTTGAGTTTTAAAAATAATTTATAATAATTAGAAGAGCATTTTACGTAATCACGGACGACAGTCGTCACACTGTTGAGATTTTTCGTAACATCAGAAATTAAAATGTACTTAAAATGTCAACGAAATGAAGTCGCGTAATAAAATATAAATTTACAGCCGTCGTACTCACTAAAAGAAGTAGAACAGATATGTATTATTTTGAAGCAGATCATCCGTTTGTATACGCAATCAAAGTTCAAGATGACATTATATTTAGTGGGGTTTTTGTCGGATAAGTTGAATAAATATTTTTAATGTAAAGTTAAATCTTTGTAATTGTGAAGTTTTTGTAATAATAATCATAATAAGAGAATTATACTGTTTGGAATTAAAAATGTTTTTATAAAATAAATATTTGAATCGCACTATTTTTTTATGATTGTCAAAAAAGTTATATAAATTATCTAGTACACTTAAATTAGTTATACTTCTGTACTCATTTAGAAATGCATTTGATCCTGTATTTGTTCAACAAGATATTTTGAATTCAGATTTACAAAATTGTTTAATAGCGTAAAGTTAAGTTTCGCAAATTCACAAACTTCTAGTGGCCCACTAACTGTATTGAACTAAAGCCCTAAGTAGTATTTCATTAAAATCCGTTCATTAATATCCTGTTTCTGTTCGAATCAAACCGCAAATGTTATTTCCAGCTGTTACCGTAAACTCGGATTCGATTGTCGAGGAATCTTTGCCCAAACTATTCATAGCGGATCGTCCTTTCGCATTTTCTGTTCTACTTTACGAAACACCAACTTTCAGTGGAGTTTCTCAGGGAATTTAAGCCGAAACACATAAAATTAAGGAAATAACAATAATAATATTAATAATAATAATTATAATTTATTTATTTCTCTCTTATAGTACAAATACAAATGGAAATTAACCTTATAATTTATTTTGTAAGGCTTTGAAAGAGCTGAAGTCTGTACTAGGTTCAAAGACCTGTATTACTGATATCCAGACTCCCTCCTCCTTAAGATAGATTAGGTTAGGTTAAGTCGTGAACAGATGCGGCCGACTAGTGTTGAGAGGGAGAGCGTGAGATAACACGGGCTTCTCTCGTTTATTGCGCTATCTTTCGGTATCTGCATGCTTTTAGTTCGCAGTTCCTAAGTTCTATTTTATTTCTAGTTTTTTTGTGGTTAATACACTTTTCCCATATGCGCATTGGCGGTCCGCTTGAAATGCACTAGAAAAGATCGTGGGGCTAAGTTTTTACCACTAGTCGATTGAATTACTTTCAGCTGTCATCGCAACATTATCTTCTGGACAAGCCAGCCAAGAAGTTTTGCCCAAATTATTTATAGCAGACCATCCATACATATTTTTCGTTTTGATTAACGATGAACCAATTTTCAGTGGATTGTTCATAGGTTCCTAAGGTGAAATCGAAGGGTGTAACTAATCAAATTGCGATATTAATTTTAGTAACTTTATTTATTCTTTTAATCCATCTACGTAAGGTTTTTTTTTTGAAAACGCACCTTGTGGCTCCTAAGTGGGTTTTGATTATTCATAAGAAGGAATTAAAAAAAGGCATTATAATGTATGAGATCTCAATATTTTCGTGGTTTTGTAATTATATGTCCATTTGCTAACAAAGATCTGCCCAGATGATAATTTTTTTAATATATATTATTATTTGAATACCTATCATTATTATAAAGCACGTTGATATCATTGGCAAAACTAATGTTAAAATCATTAAATAAAGTGCAAATGCATAAATAAAGTGAAGTGAAAAACAAAATTTCAGTGTACAAAATATTTTAAAAAAATTACATAATGACTGCTTTTGTATAATCATTTGCTGAGGCCGACCAGGTACACTGGCCTACCTCTATATTCCGCTCTTTTCCTCTCATTCTATTTTTATAGATGAGATAGTAACTATTACATTAGAAATAAGACCTTGATCTAATATTGTAGTATGCGCTGGTATGCTATGCGTTTGAATATGAAAGCCAACATCAAAAAGGCAGTGAATTCTCATACTTAAATATACGGCAGTAATAATAATAATGGATCTTAAAATACTTATGTACTTACAGCAGTAGTCGGTACCACGTTAAGTCTACCGATATCTGAAGTAGAACCATTAGTCTTCAACGCAGACCATCCCTTTGTGTTTGTTATTAAAATTGGAACAGACATAATATTCGGTGGAATATTCGCTGTTTAAGGTGATTTTTAGGAAATTTTGTACCCTCTTCATTGTTCGCTTCTTTAATTCTTGCTCTTTCTAGATTTCACAAAAAATGGCTTAATACTTTTTTATTTCCATTGTACTCTTCTATTAATATAATATTTCTATAGAATAAAATGGACTTCGCAAAACAATATTCTTCTTTCGTGTAATAGGATGTATAATAGATTTATACAATAGACAGGATGTTGAGAATATCGAAATTTACCCTATATTTTTCTCAAATCAACTATTTTATGAAATTTGTTAGTTTTTATTAATTGCCATATACGTTATACTATCCTTTAGCCTTTCAAGATGAGGTCAAAATTTTATCAGATTTATGGATCGAGCATCGTATTTGTTACAGCTCATCACTATTTTCGATTGCGCATCGTATGATACGCAAACTATTCTTTTTAAATACTTTTAAATTACTCATAATATGCACACGTTCGCAAATTAGGTAAAAGAGTTTTAATTGAAACATTCTCAAGATCTTTGGAAAGTTGACGTAGCGAATTAATCCATTTTTCGGTATTTATTTCTAAATTTCCAGCTGTTGTCGGTGCTAGAGCGACATCCGCAATTATTCCGGAGAACGAATATTACTTCATAGCCGACAGAAGCTATGTTTTTTGTGTGTTACTCGAAAGGGATCCATTGTTTTGTGGTGTCTTTAATGGAAATTAAGGTGACCTTCTTGCGCAGTAGTTCATGTTTTGGCTTTATTAACATTTATAGCGTGTGTTTGTATTGTGCATAACACATATGCTTAAAATAGCATATGAGTAATGTTACTTTACTTATTACTAAGCATTTTGGGAAAATGTAAAGAAAGAGAAAGGTTTTTTTCGTGCGAGCTTGTATATTTAATCAGTTCTCTGGATTTCTTCAATATATGTAACTAACAAAATTTTAAATTTCAAACGTAATGATACCTTAAAGATTTACTAAATACTAAAGTATAATTTAAATTATTTACAGGTCCATCATTGCAGCATATTTTTTCTTTGAGCTAATAAAATGTATTAGATGAAAATTTTTATTACTGAATCAATTTTAAATAAATTATAATATTTTTATGTGGTGTTATACAACAATTAAAACTATTTGTTTCCATATTTTTGTTTTATTTACATCACTCTCCATAGATATTATACCTATTAAAAAAAATAGAACTCGAAGAAAAACAATATTTAAATTTTACACACAAGGACATATGGTTACAAGAATATTTTACTGAATTTCACTTTGGTTTAAAGGGTGGGATACTTTACGATAGGCAGCGGTTTGGCATTGCTGATGTCCATGAGTGATGGCGACCACTCACCATCAGGTGGGCCGTATACTCGTCTGCCTACAAGGGCAATAAAAAAACCTTTTCGAGATTTCGTCCCCATATGTCAAGATATGATACAATTAGTTATCAGTTACATCTTCTTGATGTTTACTCCTTAAGAATCGATTTATTAATTAATATTCGCTCGTAGCCTAAGGAGATATTCCAGCTTGTCACGGACGGGGGTATTTCAACAGTACACGAGGCTTGCATACACATTCTTTACTGCTATAGATGAGCAAAAGTGCTTACAGCGCAGTTTTTGAAGTGAAACTTCTTTAGGCGCGAGGTGCGTTGAGATTATCCTTCTTCAAATGAGACTTGTGGAGAGTACTTAACAGTAAGCAGCGGCTTGGCTCTTCTCCAGGCATTACTGAAGTTCATGCAGCAAGCACTCACCATCAGGTGGGCCGTATGCTCGTCTGCTTACAAAGGCAATAAAAAAAAGACAAATTTAACTCGCCACAGATTCGTTACGGCTAGAGAAAAAAAGAGAGAAAGAGCTAGGCCGCTTCTCTTATACACAGCATTCTGTATTATAAGAGAAATTTGATTTAAGGGTGAAAAATGAAGAAACCCACAATACTACAGACCGCTAAAGAAGTTTCACTTCTTTCGCGTTCACCAAGTTGCACGCGCATCATTTTTGTTTTTAGCTGTCAGCTTGATTCATTGAGCATAGACAAGACGGTAGTATCCACTAGTACTGAGTGACATTATGGACTTATGAGCTACGAAAGTTAGACATCCGGTAGTTCCATGTTCCGAAAATATTATCCTTCTATAATGAACAGTAGCAGAGGTAATTCAAAGATTACAATTAAAATCCTATGTTATATGGTAAAAATACGAATTGTGGGATTTCTATACAATTTTAATCAACAACTAACTCTTAGAGTTTACGTTTGCTTATCTGTCAGTAAACCGTCGATAATAGAGTTAAAGTACAAATTATAGTCCATCATGACGATAGCAAGGACAGGTCTCTTAAGGGAACAGCTTCCAATCAATAGGTATTAGCGGAATACCCGAGGCGAGAATACCGATAAGTGGAGATCAAATGAAATTACGAAATTGACATTAACTTTATAGCCGGTAGCCATCACGGAACACAATATATTTGACGGATGCCTGAATCTCGCTAACGACATTTTCAAGACAAGCTTGCATACTGCAAGTACTGAACAACCTGAACATTGAAGAAGGAAGAAAGAAGAAGAGAAGAATGAAGAAGGAGAAGAAGAAGAGGAATGAAGAGACAGTCCCACCCATCACAATCTCAACTCAAGCCTTCTAGTTATCAACCCGCAACTCATCACCCCCGCCTCGATAGACAGGGAGTCACATGCCCGGGCAAAGGGGTTTCCCCGCGGCGCGTCCCACGCCTTTGCAAGGGGACGCGACGACTCGATAGTACTCGAATATATCGATCGTCGATGTCCCGAGCAATTTCACCCGTTCGGTCGAAGATCTTCCCTTTGCCGTTAACCTCCCAAAACTTTAGAAAATACTACAGTCCTGTCACTCGACTTCTGCGAGTGCACCGTCTCGCAGAAGGGGGCGGCGGGGCGGGTGAAGCAAAGCTCTCCTCACTACGCAGAAATCCGCCGCCGCCGAGCAGGGGGTCGGGACCGGGGTCCCATCCATTACCTGGCCCCCTAAGAGCTTTGGGCTCCACCCGCTTTATGCGGGGAGGGACCCAGCCGTGGGGCGGGGTGATTTACACCACGCCCGTAATAGGAAGCCGGGTGATGGTAGACCGCGTTCCTCCGACCGCTCTGGGGGAAGGTGCAGCGTGGCGCCTTCAAGGTGGGCCCCCGGCCCGTCGACCGTGGCAACCGGTGGCTGTTTCGTCGGCGACCGCTGGTCCGGCCTCTGGGGGACGACGGGATGAATGAAATATGCTCTGCGTAAGCCCTATCCCGCCGTCTCAGTAGCTCCGACTGGGCTCCGGCCCGGTCCGGGGTAGTGCGCCGGCTGTGAGCGTCAGGAGTTTTTAGTGAGGTTCAACTCCCACATACTCCACACGCTGCGCGGATGGGGATCCGGCGATTTTCTCCTGTGGAAAAAAAAAGAACTTAACAAATGTTCACGATTGACTTCCACGGTGAAGGAATAACATCGTGTAATAAAAATCCAACCCGCAAAATTATAATTTGCGTAATTACTGATGGTAGGACCTCTTGTGAGTCCGCACGGGTGGGTACCACCGCCCTGTCTATTTCTGCCGTGATGCAGGAATGCGTTTCGGTTTGAAGGGTGGGGCAGCCGTTGTAACTATACTGAGACCTTAGAACTTAGAATCTGAAGGTGGGTGGCGCATTGACGTTGTAGATGTCTATGGGCTCCAGTGACCACTTAATACGAGGTGTGCTGTGAGCTCGTCCAACCATCTAAGCAATAAAAAAAAAGTTATACTATATACTAGAATACACTAGATGGAGCGTGACAAGTGAATATAAAACAATTTAATATTTAGGCAGTATTTGATAAAGTCTAATATTATATTCTAATGATACATATCATGGGTCTATTGTACTACTTAATACGCTGCGCTATATACGCTAGCGCTGCACTACACCAGGCAACTGACCGGAACCGATGGAGGCTGACAGTAGACAAGCTAAAACGGAGTCACGATCCTCAGCAATGAGGGAGCGATGGAGAAGAAGAAGAAGGCCCTATAAAAGTATAGCCCATGTGTCCGATAGCGCTAGTAGTTCCGATGAGCAGCTCGAAACTGAAGACCTTATTGATTTATTTGAGAACTAAATGTTTTTGTGTGTTCCCCATTGCGGGAGCAA
Source organism: Bombyx mandarina (assembly GCF_030267445.1). NCBI lineage: Eukaryota > Metazoa > Arthropoda > Insecta > Lepidoptera > Bombycidae > Bombyx > Bombyx mandarina. Next base: position 11,358,312 of record NC_143228.1, read on the forward strand.
TTGTTGCAGGATGGTCGAATGTAACGGACGTGACGTCAGCTGTCATGCCCTGCCGCCATCCAAGCCGCCAAGCCATATTAACACGCCCCCTTCCGGCACAGCCACCGCCGCCGCCGCCAGCCAAAGCCAACGAAGGGGGGATAGTGTTAATAAAACAAGCCGTGCCAGCCATTTCTACCTGCTTTCTACATTCTCGCACAAATAAAAGAACTTGTCGTTACGCTGCTGGTTTTTATTGTCACATCATTTGCAACAATTATCTACTTTTTCCCTTAATAGCTCTGCAGTAGTTGGCAATTTTGTATTTATCATGACGTCTCATGATGTACTTCCCAATCATGCATGAACATTCTAAACTCTCGTGAGCTGTACGCTGGACCATTATCAGTCACTAATTGTGCTGGAATGCCGTGACGCGCGAACTGTTCCCTCAAAAAATTAATAACATGCTTAGAGCTAATATTCGCCAACTGTCCGACTTCTACGTAGTTAGAAAAGTAATCGACTAGGATAATATAGCTTTTCTTTCTATATTCAAAAATGTCGGAGGCTAGTTTATGCCAGGGTAGCGCGGGCACAGGGTGCTGTAGAAGCGGTTGGCATCGAGGCACGTGTAACGCACACGCTGCGCACCGCCGCAGTCCGGGCCAAAATATTTAAATGTCCCTCGTGGACCCTCAACAACATGTCGTCTCGTAAAGCACGGGGTATAAAGACACGTTCCCCCTTGAAAATAATCCCTTCTATATAATGAAGTTCCTCGCGATACAGCCAGAACACTTTTATTTTTTCATTTACATCACGTCTATTCTTTGGCCAGCCATGCTTTATGTACTTAATTAAACACCTACAATCACTGTCCGTCTCCGTTTCTTTTTTAATTACCTCCAACTTTTTGTTACTATACGGTATATTTTCTATCATGAAACACGTTTGCACGTTAACTTCAGAAGAAACCCGATCATTCATCATTTCATTCAAAGGAGCCCGAGATAGCGTATCTGCAATATACATATTTTTACCTGGAGTATATACAACTTTGAAATCATACCCTTGCACGGTTTGTTGAATAAAGCTTCTAGGGGCTTGTGATCAGTATGTACGGTTACGTCGGACCTACCGTAAATATACTGCCTGAACCGCTCAATCCCAAACACAATAGCTAGCATTTATTTTTCTATGTGTGCATACCTAGTCTGAGTGTCGGTGAGCGTGAGTGATGCGAACTCTACCGGACGACCGGCCTGTAGCAGCACGGCACCCAGCGCTACACTGGATGCGTCCACCGACACTACTATCGGTACACTCTCACTGTATTGTGCCAGCACGGGCGCACAGCTAAGCTTCATTTTTAGCTTGTCCACAGCTTCGGAATGATGCGATTCCCAGAACCACTCGAATTCCTTTTTCAGTAAGATCCGTAACACATTCACACTCTCAGAGTAATTAGAAATAAATTTAGCTAAATAATTAACCATGCCTAAAAATCTCTCTAACGCCTTCCTATCTTTTGGATGAGGCATTTCTAAAATAGCTTTGACTTTTGAGTCATCTGCCCGCATACCATTCGCATCGAACTTATGACCTAGGTAAGTAATTTCGGGTACACCGAATTTACATTTATCGCGATTAAACTTTATGCCTACTTCCTTAGCATGCTGTAAAAGGCACTCCAACCTCCTATCATGCTCTTCCTTTGTGCGTCCCCATATTATGACGTCATCGATGAAAGACTCCACACCATCTAAGTCTTCCAAATGCTGCCTGAGTTTAGCATGAAACACTTCAGGCGCACAGTTTATCCCATACGGTAAACGTAAAAATTGATACCGGCCGAACGGAGTACCGAAGGTGCACAGATCGGCGCTGGCGTCGTCTATCTGTACCATCCAGAACCCTTTTTTTTTTTTTTTTTTTATCCTACCTAAGCTGATAGCCTTGAGAGGCTATGTCAGCGTAACCCTAACTTTAGTAGGTGAGCTCACGGGGCTCAAACCTGACGATGTTGCTAACACGAACCCTAGCAAGAGCCGTGCTTCGCAGAATCTACCACCGGATCGGAAACGCGACCCACTGAGAAGATCCGGCGAGAAACTCAGTGGGCTGTGTCTGAGAGTTAATTTACTCGTCGAGCCCTTCGTCGCAAGCGACGGGTTCGACGAGAACGGTGACCGGTGCTTGAAGTTCCTAAAAGCACCGTTAGTGGATCGGGAGGATCCGAGATGACGTGTTTTGGGCGACGTCGACTGCTTTCCATTCTGTCCGCAGGATCGGGAATGTAGTTACCGGCGGCCACGATGAGAGGGTTCTCGTGTCGTGCCGCTTTATCGAAGTGGCGCATGGACGCCGACTGCAGATACTTATTGATGGACTCTAAGTCCAGGTCGTCATGGAGGTCGACGTTCCTGACGAACCACGGGGCTCCGACGGCTATCCTGCAAAAACGGGATTGAATGATTTGAAAGGATTTTAAGTGTATGCGGGCCGCGTGAGCGAACACTACACTTGCATAGGTCATGACGGGGCGTATGCAAGTTTTACCAGAACCCACAGCGCGCGTCGAGCACGCGCGGTGAACACAGTGGCACCACGCAGACGCGCTGCCAGCTCAGACACTGTCGGCAACGTGTACTGGGCGCGCCGCACCTCGCGGTTCAGCGGGCGGGGGTCTAAACATACACGAATGCCACCGTCCTTTTTTGCGATTAAAACAATTGCATTCACCCAATCGGTCGGGTGTGTGACCTTTCTAACCACACCTAACTCTTCCATTCTACGTAACTCGTCCAACAATATACCTTTAATTCCTAAGGGAATTTTTCTCGTTGGACTAACAACAGGCTGTATGTTTTTATTTATTACAATAATATATGTAAAGAAAGTTATTCCTTTCTTTAATTTTAATTATGTCACGCATGCGCTGTCGACATGTGCCGGAACGTCTGCGCATGTGCTGAAAAGTCGAGAAGCCTTGACAGATAAATATTATGTCATTGTATAAAATTTTATGAAAAAAAATTTCTAACAAGATTATAAATAAACTTTAAATGTCGTTTCTTTGTTATTTCGGAGCAACACATTGAAGTTTTATTTTAATAAACATATAATACATATAAACAAAACAACATACCTAATAATCTTATAAAACGACATTTTTGTTTATAAACTACAATCAAAGATGGATAAACTACGTTTTGAATTTACACTATTGCCTGGAAGTGATGGAAAATCAAATATTCTTTCGCTTACCTCAATAACCACAAGTGATAATAAAGTCTATTCAATACCTGAAGAGCTACAAGCAATTAGTTATCATAAGGAAATATTGAAAACAGCCGCTTACAATAAGGTGAAAAATAGTTTGAAAAAACGATACCAGGTAAGAAGGGTTTGGATTACAATGACAGATGAACTCAATAAAATATACATAGATGAAGACGATAATTTACAATTTGAGAATCAATATTTAGAAAAAATAAACCAAGAAAAAAATTCTATTGCATATCAAACAGAAACCGGTACGCTGGAAAATTTGTTTGAGAAATTTGTACAAAATACACAAGAAGTGCACATCAAAATTTATTATTGCACCACCAGTCCAAAGTCCGCTCAGCGGACTTTCCACGTAATGCGCATATGTGCATGTCAATTAATTTTGTCTATGCTGTGTTAAGTCCGCTGAGCGGACTTTGGACTGGCTAGGTTTTTTCGGTCTAGGTTTAGAAAAACGTGATTTTCTCAAAATTTAATTGGAATTATTCAAAATTCCAACTAGATTTATAATTCCAATAAGATTTCTTTATGTAATTTGTTAGACTACACTTGACCTTGAATTATATTGCAACTGTTCTATGAGAAATATAATCGGTTACCTAAATCTTATCTTTTGTTTTCCATTTATTAAAAAATAAAGACCTTGCTGGATGTAAAATTATATATTTTTTGTACAATACTAAGTGTTTGATAAAATAAAAACCAAAAGGCTTAAGTTCCAATACATTTTTTTTATACTGCACATATTTTTAAATTTTCGACAAAAAAAGACCCTCTTCAAATGTCACCTAAGTGGGTCTCATAATTCATTTGTTTTTATTACGTTCTCGGAGTCAGGGACAATGAGTGTTTTGTTTACAATAATTTAAGCTTATTGCCAAGCCAGTTTAAACAATGTCACGTTGTTTTATTCTACAGATCTTGAGTATGAACGTCTCAAATATTAAATACTCAAAATTGGTACAAAAAACAGGGTCTCATAAAAACTAAGATTTTGCAGAATATGTGCTTACAAGTGGTATAGTAATTTGTTATTCAAGATATACATGAAACTAGGCATTCATTCCAATGAAAAAAGCCACATGTTTCGAAGAAAAATATAAAAAAAAAAGTTCATAAACATAGCAAAAAAATAAACATGTCTGCTCCACAAAGACGACGTACATGGTATGGATAGGACATATTCCAAAAAAAATTATCCATTTTTTTTTGTTTTTTTTTAAACTTATTTTACTATTGATAAGTCAAAATTAGAATTATTTTTTTTGTGTGGCTTTGAAGAATGAAAAAAAAAAAAAAAAAGTGTGTGTGTCCGCTCCGACGCACGACTGGAGTTTACTGGATATAAAAAATTAAACGAAACAATACGAGAAATAGTTCTATATTACGACAACACGATACACTACAGATTATTAACAAATTAACGAGACACAAAACAAACGACTAACAAATATATGAAAATACAATAATGAGAGAAACGCGCGATCAGTACGAGGCTTTGTGGCGGACTGCCGGCGCAGCAGCCCGGCGCGCATTTCGTGTGACATGCGCATAACGCATTTCGTGTGACATGCTAGTACGATTTTGGTCCCCATAATTTTCATACCCCGGGCCTATATATGTAAATCGATTCTAAAGGAGTAAACTCCAAAAATCGCGTTGAAAAAAGGAGTCGCATTGAACACTAAAATAATTTATTATATGAATAAAAGTAAAAGTTTACTTTTACGTTTTGGAAATTTATGTTTGTTAGTATCTATACATTAAAACAAACAAATATCAAAATAAAATAAGGTATTCTGGACTAAAAGAAAAGATTTTTCGACCCTAACCGGCTCACTTCTGTACACACGTCTTTTAATTTCACTCCACAAAAAGAAGTCCATGGGCGTGAGGTCAGGTGAGCGTGAAGTATAGCAACATACTCCCGTGATGTGGACTAATAAGCCGTCAGGGAAAACGTAAACAAACAACTGTTGCAACGAAAAAATCATGCGCACACTTCCACTAACAATTTAGCACTGTTTTTTGTTGTTGTTGCGTCGGGGCGCGGCGCGGGCGCAGAGATACAGGGGGTGGCGAGCTTCGACGCGAGTTTGCCGGAATTTATCAATAGAGCAGCGCCCCGTAGGTGTCTCAAACGCCGCTGCACGTACCTACTATCATTGATTTAGTTATTTAGCATTTACCAATTATTACGTATTTTAGTGGACAGTTTTAGGACTTAATGTTTTTTTTATTTTTTAACTACACAACTATAATTAGTTAAAGATACTTAGAGCCCGGTTAAATTTTTTTTGTACTAATTTTAAAATAGTGGTGTATAACGATTTTTCTTCACAGAAAAAAAAACAAAAGGAAGATGATTGGCTTATGCTAAGAATCCTATCCTTGGTATAAAATATAAAAAAAATCAAATATAACCAAAACAACAAAAAATATATCATTACAATATTTAACATGAAGTTCATGTCATATCCATATTTTTTTTACCGGCAGTTATTTTGTCACGTGACCCTTCAAACTAGTGTCTGTGTGCAGTCCGTTTAGCGGACTTTACGGTGTTTTGTATCTTTGAGGACGAAATTTTCGTACTTGCGACTAAAATACACGTATTTTATACTTATTAGATTGAAGTTCACTATATAATGATCTGATTACACATTATTATTTTAATAAATTTCATAATTTTTCTATCAGATATTACAAAACAAAATCCACTTACAACTTCGAAAAATGACTTGGTCGTAGCTTCGATGGTGGTTTTTAACTTAAAATGTAAAGGATATACCCATATTAGTAAATAAAATTAATTAATACTTATTGTTGCATATTTCTCAGCAGACGAACCAAACTTATTACAACAATTAATTGCTGTACGACCGACTAGTTCGCGGGAAACACTGTTTGAAATTGCCACCAACTAAATCAACGATCTTGAAAAATTTTTGTACCACAGACCAAACAAATTTTATGTAATAAGGCGAACTTATTCATGCTTAGTCGATTTTTAAAGTACTTCAGAACGAGAACTCTAGTAAAAATATGTAACAGCCCATAATAGTGGAAGTCCGCTGAGCGGACGCGGCACTGTGGCCGCCACTGGCCGTCTGTGGGAAGTCCTTTGAGCGGACGGGTCACTGTTGATAGATAAATGTGATTTGACATTTCACGTATCTGTGGAGTCCGCTCAAAGGACTCCGAACTGTGGAGAGGTTAAAGAACAAATCTTGACAAAAATTGCAGAAAAGTTTGTAATTGAAAAATTTACAAGTAAACATTCTAATGCTAACCAATGGATTGATATTTTTGAGAGTGAATGTAAACGCTTTGATGTAACAGAGGATGAAAAGAAAATTGAAATACTTAGATTGTTTATGGATAAGGCTTGTGTGGACTGGTATAGTTCAATGGTAATAAAATTGACAATGAATTCGGAATGGTCAACTTGGAAAAACAAATTCTGTGAATCTTTTGCAAACAAAGGCTGGAACCCAGTTAGATACGCACTATTCTTTAAATATAAGGATGGTTCATTATTGGATTACGCCATGAGAAAAGAAAAACTGTTATTGGATATGAGAAGAACAATTGACACAGATACACTAGTGGATCTATTAGCAGCTGGTTTACCAGAATTCATACTAAATAGGATTAATAGAGAAACATTAAAAGATACAGTGGATTTGTTTAATGAAGTGAGTAAGTATGAACATTTGGTAAATTAAAAAAGCTATATGCCTATAATGAAAAATGAAAATATGAGAACTAATAATAGAAATGAAGAAAAATATGTATGCAAGATTTGTGAAAAGTTGAATAAAGGTTCTCGTTATCACCCTGAGTCCACGTGTTGGTTTAGAGCCAAGGAAGATGAAAAACTAAAGAAAAATTTCATTAAGCATGTAAACAATTCGGTGATAGAAGCAGAGTTAAACGAAACTAATCAAAAAAACGAATAGTAACACCATTAATTAATGTCAAACTACTATTGAATGATAAACTAGAAATATATGGGGTTTATGATTCTGGTTCAAATGTTTCTCTAATTAATTCAAAAATACTAAAGTTAAAAGGAATAGGAAACTTAAATTAAATTCCTTTCTTTAATTTTAATTATGTCACGCATGCGCTGTCGACATGTGCCGGAACGTCCGCGCATGTGCTGAAAAGTCGAGAAGCCTTGACAGATAAATATTATGTCATTGTATAAAATTTTATGAAAAATAATTTCTAACAAGATTATAAATAAACTTTAAATGTCGTTTATTTGTTATTTCGGAGCAACACATTGAAGTTTTATTTTAATAAACATATAATACATATAAATAAAACAACATACCTAATAATCTTATATATGAGTCGCCTATTATCAAAGGTGGCAATCTGTGCATTTGGACAAAAATTTTTTATTGATATGTCAATACAGATTGATTTGAATATAATCGTCTCCTTCAAAGAATACGGTTCAAAACTTGCATTAAATAAAGGTTAATACTTAACCTGTTATTTATCTAAGATGTCGTTCAGAAGAGTTTTGTGACTGCCAATGGAATACAAAGTCAATAATTCGTTTTTCTGATTTACCAATAATTGTCCAAAAGTCACATTGCCGGCTTTGATAATAGTCGACTCATATATTTACCAGGTAATTTTCCTAGACCTTGAAACAAGTCTGAGTACTTATCAATATTTATTACATTAACGTTGCTAATTAATCCCAAAGAAATACAGCTTTCTAAACCGAGTACATTCTGACAGTTTAAATTGGCAACAGCAAATGGCAAAAAATAACGTTTGTTATTGAATGTAACACACAGATGTTCAGTAATACCTATAATAGGTAACCTGTTCCCTGTAAAGGAATGTACCCGCAAGGGCTTAAGGCTGTTAATTGATAAACCCAAATTGAAAAAATCAGTTTTAGACATTACATTAATCATAGACCCCGTATCTATTTTTAACATAATATTTTTTCCTTTATATTTTACAATTTCCACCCATTCATTAGACGACTTACAATGTTATTGTTCCTCGCGATCGTATTCACATAGAACATTTCTTTACATTTTTCTTCACTATCACTGCTCGCAGTATCCATACTCAAATTTAATACCTTACGAATCGCTTTCCTTTGCACACATACTCGCGAAAAATGCCCCGGACAACGTTCACCGCCTAGACACCGGCTGTTTCCACATCGCTGACAGGCGCTGCGATCTGTTATCTGCCCGCCGTTACTGCCAACTCTTGCGCCGCGTACTCCTCTCGCGCGCTGTCCTCTTCGTTCACTGCTTCTGTTCTGAACTGCAGACACTTGCACACTGTCCGCAGCGCAGTTAATGTATTTACTGTCCTCTTTAGACATCTCGGCCGCCTGACAGAGTTGTAAGGCCTTCACTAGTGTAAGATCATCAGTGCGAAGAAGTCGATCTCTCACCGTGTTGTTATTGACACCGCATACGATACGATCACGTAACAAACTTTCGTGTAATTCACTGAATTCGCATTGCTGACTCAGTACCCTCAATGCGGTTATGTATTGGTCAATATTTTCGCCATCTTCTTGATCACGGGTGAAGAACTTATACCGTCTTACTATGATATTCGGTTTTGCTCCAAAGTACTTGTCGAACTTATTCAAAACACAGTCGATATCATCCTCACTTTCACCTTCGTTAAAAGTGGAGGTCGTATAAGCCTCGTAACCGGCCGATCCTATGAGATTCATCAACAAACTAGCCTGAACTTCTTTAGGCTCTTTGCTCACTCCAGACGCTTTAAAAAATACTTCGAACAGCTTCCGCCATTGCCGCCACGCCTCGGAGCGTGCAGCCGGACCGCCATCTAGTGATAATTCTGCTGGAGGACGCGCGTGTTCCATATTTATGTTGGTTACTTCCATTTAACGTGTATTAATGTTAAAAACGACGCACCGCTGCCACCACGTAGTGAAACACACGCCAGTTGGTTTAATACCGATTTATTTTAAAGACACCCTCACTACGTCATTATAAATATACTACAATTATAACGTGTCTGTGTCTAAGGGTGTCCCTGGTATGCTGATGTTACACGAGGCCCAGTCGCGTCACTCCCCAATAGGTGGTCTATGGGTCGAGAGACACGGGGCCGAGTCGCACCACTTCTAGACACGTCACCACCGGTAGACAACTGGTGAACAGGAGACTCTGTAAGGAGGATCTCAGGGCGCCACCACTTATCGCTTTGGGAGATTCACACCAATAAATGAAAACAATTACAATATAACAAAGCAGTGTTTATTCTATTTAAATAACACGGATACAATTGTTATAATAGTTCACAAAGATTAAATTAGTGGTCAGGTACAATGTTACATGTGTGTCGGTAGGTACACCGAACACACAAGAAGGTTATCAACGAAATTAGTTTAAAATTAACTTAAACTAGAAACAATGACGGTTTCACCAGTTTAGTTAACAAACGGACGATGAAGGTTCATCGGATTGCTTCCCAGCAACTGGGGTTGCTGGATCCGAGCAAGGCTGTGTATGCAGGTGTGTTCTTGGTCTACCGTAGTCAAGTACTCTTTCTTGGATCGCCTAGCCAGAGTACCTCGCTTCCGGCAGCGTCCACGCAGAAAGGTACTGCGGAATGTCGAAGGTGATCTAAAAGTCACTCTCCGCACCCTAACTGATGTCCATATTATAATGTACTAGTTATTAGGACCTACACGATAAGACAAAGTAGTGTTAGCTTCTAATTAGTTATAGTTTGTGGACACAGTGTGGAGAATAAATTATGAAACACTTACCCTGGTTTAATACAAGACACCAAGGAACTGTTTAATTGACTCAGGTAGATGCGTAACAAAACTTTCACTGCAGCTCGAGAGATGTTGATTGAAAAAGGACTCGGACAAAGTGACTTGTCCTTTTATAGCAATAGTCTGACGGTTCTCGAAGATTCTGCCTAATAGTGCTGTGCCAATCTCACCTTCGAACTATAGACAAGATCGCACAGTCACGTCATGCAACGTCGAGTGAGAGAACTACTTAATGTTTTAAAATTATTTTATTTCTCCACACCACGTATATGCTAGATGGCGTTAATTTCTAAAAAAAAATCAATTCAATTTTTCTAGCGTTACAGCATGAGCGTCAGTTCTAAGTTAAATTGGTTTTTCAGGAGTAAAATCTAAGAAATACTATTTAGAAGGATATTTTTTTTCAATTTGCACTAAACCGAGATTACATTTCTCATAAACTACCGTGGCCTTAAAAATGATAGATGATTTATTTAACCAAGAAATTAATATGCAGTTTTAAAAGAAATGTCAGTTTTCACCTACATAGCTGTTTTTCAAAGTACTGATAAGATACGTTACGGTTTATGTCATTTTCGAGCAGTAATAAAATTTCTGTTTTCGAACGAGTAATTAATTTTTTTTTACTGTTTATATTTCTATTTGGTATATACATTATAGAGAAGATATTATATAAGTGTAACCTACCAATGACAGTGAGCTACTCGCCGGATCTTCTCAGCGGGTCGCGATTCCTATTCGCTAGTAGATTCATTCTTGAAGCAGGTGCTCTTGAGCAGTTTAGGTTAGGTTAGGTTAGCTTGGACGCTCGGGCAGCTGATAGGCAATCCCACCTATCCTGGTGAGCCTTTGCTCGCCCACCTGTCTTGGTGAAACTGGAAAGGCCTCCGGGCCACCAGCAATCCTTCAATCATTAATAAAAAAATAAATAAAAAAGACATATTTTTCTACCATTTCAGATTATAGGAAACACAGCGGATATCCACTGGTAAAATTACTAAAATATACTATTTTCATAATTTTAATTAAATTATAAAATAAAATTCAAATTAAAAGTAATAAGCTACATAAATTGCAGAAAAATATTATTGTTTACTTGGAATTGGCTTTTATATAGCAATTTAATAATCAATAAATATAAACATAATTTCATTTTAATAACACGTTATACGCAATTCGTTGCACATATTACTTATAAGAAATGTTAGTTCTAGAACCCCAACTATTTGACAATAACTTCTTCAAATATACTATACCAAGTAAATTAAGACTATATTATTTTGTATACCTACAGACAGACAAACACACAGACGTACAGAGTCCGAAATAAACGTGCACACAAAGTCGATTAACACTTTGATATTATTAAAATATAATGTGCATCATTCAGAAGGATCCAACTCATAACTCAAAGGGTATTAATATGCTTAGTGAAGACTATAGATACTAAAAAAATGTAAATTCCATCTATTTGAACACGGCCTCAAAAAACAAAGCACATGTAGAGTAAGGTGTAATACGTGTTTGGTTGTGCTATTGTTTTACTGCAGAAACAAAAGGGACGGTGAAACCAAAGCTATGCAGGCCAACAGAACTATATAGTTTTTTCAATAGGTGTTAAGAAATCCTTAGAGCAACGAATCCTGCTTACACTTCTTACTGAATTTCGAAAATATTCGTCATCATCATCATCTTTTATCTGCCTTTATCTGCCCCCTGCTGGACATAGGCCTTCCCCAATGCCTTCCACATAATGCGGTCCTCCGCCTTCCGCATCCAACGACTTCCCGCCGTGCGCACTAACGCAACGAGGATGACGGTGTCCTCACCCTCTCTACGGACCTCCGAAAGCCTAAGGATATGCCATTTAATGGACCTCAATTCTACTTCCAGCTCTTCCACATCCTCGTCTCGCCTCAAAGTCCGGGTGTTAAACGTGCCAATGGTCAGTTGTTTATGGTGGCCTGCCGACCGGGGATTCTTCGCACCCCCTGCCCTACCGTTACCGTGACCGTCACCGTGGCCAGGAGTAGTAGAGCTGCCGGGTACTGGGGGCCGTAGCATTTTGTGTCCTGTCATTGGGATGTTTGTGCCCTTAAGTCACCACGCTGGGCATGCGGGTTGGCAACTAAGAAGTTTAACGTCGTACCCAGGATGAGGAAGATTAACGTCGTACCCAGGAAGAAAAATATTTGTGACTAACTAAATTCCTATTTACAATAGTATTACGATAAAATCAAAGGCCCAAAGTTTCTACCCCAAACGGAACAAAAATGAAATCTTTAGAGATATTTTCATATTTCCGCCGTTTGAGGCCTTCAGCCGTTGAAGCAGCGCTGCCAGCGTTAGGATTAGTCCCAGGAAGATGTGTCGGTGCCATGGTATCTACACAAGTCGCATCCCAAACGAGCGACCGACCCATATTCCAGGGAATAATCGACATACTGTCTGGTCTCTTACCATCGCCTCACACCAAACCATTCGGTTCTAGAATGGTTGGCACGCCGGCGCTGACAAGGGCCCGACGGACGATGTCATTTATGCTGGCGTGGCGGGATATTCTGCCAGCGTTTTTCGCGCATGAGAGCCCGTGGTAACCAAAGCGGTCGACAATGTTGCCACACTGGCAGTGATGCTGAACACAGCAGGCGAAGACAGGTTGCTAAACGAAAGCTATTGTCGGACATTAGAGTGCCGGTGTGAAGTGATGGATGGGCCTGCAACCATAGCCCCGATTCTCGTTCTGCAACTGCGAGGAGGCGAGCACGCTCTGTTGAATCTCTACATGAGTCAAGTAGATTTTTACGTATTAATTCACAAAGCGGCTCATCCCACAGTGGCGATGTCAAGAGACACCGCCAACGGTCGAACGGCCCTCCCGGAAGCCGAACTGCTCCGCCGACAGGTCTGGTCTAACTCCGACCAGGTGCTGAACGATGCGGGCAGCCAGAATACGCTCCAGCAATTTTCCCGCCTCGTCCAGCAGTACGATGGGACGATACCCAGCGGCTGTATCCACCGGGCGCCCCTCCTTTCTCAACAACACAAGTCTGCCCGTCCGCCAGAGCAACGGAAACCGTTCCGACTCCAGGCAACCATTAAATAGCTCCAGGAGCCGGACCCCAGGGCATCGAGGGCCAATGCCAGCACCCGGCCATGGACTCCGTCCGGGCCGGGGGCCGTGTCATTTGCAGTCATCCTAACAACGGCCACACGGAGCTCTGCCCCAGTAATACGGGGCACCTCAGCAGGGGCTTCGCCGTCGTTGGCGTCCGACGGCTCACCCATAGGGGAACAAAACCCTCCCGCTCCTGCGGGAACAACGCCGAAACGATGTCCCGCAGCTGTTGAGGCTGAAGTCGCTCAGTCAAAGGGGGGGCCCACGGGCGTAGCTTGCCACGCACCAGCCTCTACGGGCTCCCCCATGGATCCGCTTCGAGCGCATCTAAGAGTCTCTCCATGTTCTGCTCCTTGGCCCGCCTGATAGCCAGCCGCAGGGCGTCCTTCGCAGCGCGATATTCGCCGTGCAGCCGGATCTCCTCCTCCGCGAACGCGACGGAATCGTCGCGCCGCAGGTGGCGGCGACGGCGATGTCTAGCGCACCGGCGGCTTGCCGGTGCGCTAGACCGGAACCCGATATACCGGTGATCCGACAACGATTCCGCCCCCACCACCACGCCCCAGCCCAGGATGCGCTGTGCGATGGACGAGCTCGCGAACGTCAAGTCTACGATAGACTCTCCCGTCCATCTCACGTATGTCGCGACCGAGCCCCTGTTAACGATACAGAGATCGGCCGCGACCACCCACTCCTCTAACAGCCTACCAAGAGCGTCCGTGGATGGAGAACCCCAAGCGACAGACTTCGCATTGAAGTCCCCCGCCAGTATCACCGATCGGGGAGAGAGGTGACGAGCGATCACCTCTAGCCCGTCCAGAAACCGCTCGAACTCGACGGTAGGCCGATTTGGAGAGAAGTACACCCCGATCACGACGGTATTTTCTAGTTGTAACGCGACGATCTCGGGGCCCCTGGTCACCATCGCCAGGGGAGAAATCATCGCGGATCTTCTTAAAAGTATGGCCGCCAAGCCATCAACGTCCCCAAACCAGCAGTCATCCGCTGGGGGAACGAAGTACGGCTCGGCGACCACAGCCACGTCAATTGACCACTCCGACATAGTCTGGAGCAGCATGTCCTGAGCCCCGGCGGAGTGGTTCAAATTTCCTTGGAGGAAGCGATAGGTGTGATCCATTAAGGCTGGACCACATCCATCGCCCCCTCCCCTACTCTATTGTCCCCGCTATCGGGCTCGAACGCCTCAGTGGGGGCCAAAGTACCAGCTGGTGCTCCCCTGGCCGACCGCCAAGCTAAGCGGCGCCAATTTCGAATTGCATTTTTGCCGGCCTGGGAGCATGCCTTGCCCCCGGTCCGGTGATCAGCCCTGCGTCCGGCCGCCGCACATAATTAACAATGCGGCGCAGCCAAGCACACGGCCGCCTTGTTTTCAGGTTATCCAGGCGGAAGTCCGCTGCGGTCAACCGCACTCACGCACCTGACGAGGCAGTGCCCAGTGCTGAAGCACTGTCGAAGTCGTCGTGGCCTAAAAGATAAGACGTTCGGTGCATTCGTGTTGAAGCGATGCACCGGTGTTCGAATCCCGCAGGCGGGTACCAATTTTTCTAATGAAATACGTACTCAACAAATGTTCACGATTGACTTCCACGGTGAAGGAATAACATCGTGTAATAAAAGTGAAACCCGCAAAACTATAATTTGCGTAATTACTGGTGGTAGGACCTGTTGTGAGTCCGCGCGGGTAGGTACCACCGCCCTGCCTATTTCTGCCGTGAAGCAGAAATGCGTTTCGGTTCGAAGGGTGTGGTAGCCGTTGTAACTATACTGAGACCTTACAACTTTTATATCTCAAGGTGGGTGGCGCATTTACGTTGTAGATGTCTATGGGCTCCAGTAACCACTTAACATCAGGTGTGCTGTGAGCTCGTCCACACATCTAAGCAATAAAAAATAATAAAAAAAGCACCTTAGGCACCGCCAGGCACGCGGGTCTAGCAGGCGCACGTGGGCTGCTATCCAGCCCACGCGCAACCTGGCTGGATTCCCCGACGGTCTCCCGGGCGGAGGAGCAGGGCGACGGCCGCCTCCACCGGGCAACGTACCCACACGGAGCCGGCCCCGGTATAACCGGAGCGCAGCTCCCCTACCGTTATATTCTGCGGGGCACAGTTGCCCTGGGCAGCGACGGCCGCCGCCACCTCATCCCTGGTGGTGCAGCCGTCCAGGCCGGTCACTCTAAATTCGGCCATCTTAACCGGCCTATGCACTCGCACCTCCTCTTCAGGCGGAACCATACGGAGCCTTGCCGCCAGACGCTCCGCGATGCCGGGACTGTTGGCAACAGGACATTCTAGCAGCTTGGCCCCATTGCCAGTCTGCCTACAGCGGAGGCCCTCCCCCGCCAACCATTATGATAAGAAAAATTAAACGAAACCTTAGAAGAATAACATTTTTCTTATTATTTAGTAAATATAATAGTTAATGTATAAACTAAAATAAAATATATGATATAAAGAACAGTTTCAGTTAATTTTATACCAATTCAAAAATTGTCCCACCCTTCGTACTACTTACCGTTCGCGAATACTGACAGTGAAATAGAATTGTACCCAATGGTAAATGTAATCTTCACGATAACTCCCCACCACGACCTCAGTGCCCGCTAGTGACTTGAGCAGATTACAGGTCTTAAAGAGTAATTTGGCGCCAACGAAAAATGAATAATGTATAAAAAATCGTCCAGGTCAAAATAAAATCTTACCGTTCGTGTCTTCTAAAGGTAAGTTATTTGTTCAGATTAATTTAATTAATGATCTAAATATTTGAGATTAAATTAAATATAATAATAAGCCTTTATTGCTATTAAAAATTTACAATACTTATATCTAGATATTATATATATATATATATATATATTTTAATGCTAGGAAACAGCTTTTTTTTTTTTTTTTTATGATTGAAGGATTACTGGTGGCCCGGAGGCCTTTCCAATTTCACCAGGACAGGTGGGCGAGCAAAGGCTCAGCCAGGAGGAAACAGCTTGTCTCTCGACATAGGCCTCGTCTAATGTTTTCCACAAGGTCCTGTCCTTTGACTTTCTCAGCCACTCTCCGCCAGCTATTCTTTTGAAATCATCTTCCCATCTTTGATTTTTTCTGCCTTTACTTCTATGGCCATCTCTTGGGTACCATTCCGCTACATTCTTTGTCCACTTTTCTTGTGTCTCTCTTAACATATGTCCTGCCCATCTCCACTTTTGCATTTTATGTACCTTTTCGACGCTTTTTAATTTTGTTATATTTTTTACGTATGTTAGTCTAATTTTATCTTTTCTCTTAATTCCAGTGATACTTCTTTCTATATTGTTCTGACATAATATGTTTATTTTATTTTATTGTTTTTTTGTCAATGCCCATGTTTGGCATCCATAGATCAGGCATGGTAGAATGCACGTATTATATACTTTTCGTTTGTCTTTCATAGGCATATCTTTATTTTTCATTATTTCACTGAGGGACCAGTATCTCTTCCAAGTATTGGCTATTCTCCGATCGATCTCTTTTTGCATAGTGTCACTTGGCGATATTAACTATAATTAAATATTATATTATATTAAATATTTGAGATCTAAATATTTGATATAAGATTATTTCTCGTTTGGTAACGTATTTAGTCTCATAAGTCTAATAAATAATGCAACGTACACAAATGTTTCCAAATATCTACTCACCATTTTACTATTTACCATTTTTCCCGTTCACATTTTACCCGAATGGTAAGGAGCAAGCTAGAATAGTAAGTAGGTATTTTTTCTTTTTAAATGTAATATTGTTTCAATACATGCTATATTTAAACTGCCGTGTAAATTACTAAACCACTACAAATATCAGATTCAAGAAAAGGGCAAAATAGTACTTTCTGCGTTTTTTTTTCGCTGTCAATCTTCTCTTACAGTACAAATTGTAAGTCTGAAGCCGTAATCACTGGGCTACCAGTGCTCTCATTGAGGATTACGGCTTAATACCTCCTAACTCTTAAAATAGTTGAGAAGAGACCTATGGGATAGTAATGGATAATAATAATAATGATGATGATTGTTTAATTTCTCATTACCGTTTGCACAAAAATTTCAGATCCAAATTGTGACGTATATAAAGGCTTATTTTTGGTCTCACGCATATTTGTGTATATGTATGCTATCAGCTTTGCTTTAATTATCTAAAGAACAGTTTTGGAATTAAAATCGTCTAATATGTTCATTTGCAAATATTCACCCAACAATCAGGAATTTTGTTTTTATTTGTGTTAGCAAGATAGCCCTATCGACTGAATTGAAGGCTTTTTTGATGTCGACTTTGAGAACCACAACCCTTCCCTGCTCATGGAGAAAAGTCCTTAAGGCGTGGACAGCAGCCTCACAGCCGCCTCATGAGCCAAAACCTAATTGCACTGGTTGGAAGTATTGTTTTAATTTTTCCATGTTTTTCTTGCAACAGATTTTGGCTGCCAGACGGCGATATACCGTGCCCACGGCAATTGGTCTTACTCCCCCATCTTTCTTATTTAGAGCACATAAATTTGCACCATAGAGAATGTCAATGATTTTATCAATGACTTTGCCCGAAAGCATAAAATCAATGAAATCTTTTAAGCCTTTTAAAAGCGACTGGCTGACAGCGCCACAGCTGCCACTAGTTAGATCTTTAAGGTGCTGTGGCGTTAGGCTATCAAGCCCGCCCGCAGAACCACTCTGAAAAGATGCAAGAGCATTAGCAACAACCTCTATGGTCGCCTCTATGGCTTGTTCAGAGCTGGGAAGGTCAGGAAAAAATATGTTTGATGACGGATATGGGTGTTTACTTTCGAGAGCTTGCAAAGTATCGGAGGTATCAGGTGCTATTACATCAGTTAAAAACAAAAGTTTTGCAGCACCCCTTATATCACCATCAACGAGCCTAGTTTCAACTTTTCTAAAAAATGTGATCTCAGAGTCGGATTTTTTGGTTGACAAAATGAATGAATCACTATTGAAATCATTGCTAGAGATATATGTGTTATCACTACAATTATCTTTGATTGTTTGTGTTATAGTCGTTTTAATATTTTTGTTAGGTCTAATGTGTAAAATTCTGTAATAAAAAAGAAGGAGACGCTCCCAGGCCGAAAGAGAATTCTGTACTATAACGTTTTTGATCAAATTTGATAACGATTGTGATGCTGCAATCCTTGCACCACGGGGAATTCGTTTAATAACTGGAACGTTCTTTTTTAATTCTGAATTTTTTTCCCAAAAAAGTTTTTCTGCTTGTGACGGAGAAGTTTTAGGGTGTGAAGGAGGAATTATGGTATGATTTGAGGAAGGGTTACCCTTCCAAATGTTGGGTGTTTTCGACTGATATGTATTTTGAAACCACGATTTCCTTTAAAAAGCCTCACTTGGGGACATTTTGGACATTGCAAAATTTTTTCCTGAGATGCAGAAGCTCCCTTAAACCCTGACGAAGAAGAGCAGCCGTCTAACTGAGGGCACCTATCCATACAAATCTTTTTACAATAAACATACTACACATTTAAAATAGATAAAAAAAGTGTGTGTGTCCGCTCCGACGCACGACTGGAGTTTACTGGATATAAAAAATTAAACGAAACAATACGAGAAATAGTTCTATATTACGACAACACGATACACTACAGATTATTAACAAATTAACGAGACACAAAACAAACGACTAACAAATATATGAAAATACAATAATGAGAGAAACGCGCGATCAGTACGAGGCTTTGTGGCGGACTGCCGGCGCATGTACTAGCATGTCACACGAAATGCGCATAACGCATTTCGTGTGACATGCTAGTACGATTTTGGTCCCCATAATTTTCATACCCCGGGCCTATATATGTAAATCGATTCTAAAGGAGTAAACTCCAAAAAGTAAACATATATAAATAGTATATACCTATAGTATGCTATATTTATAATATAGTAGCTATATCTAGAATGTCTATAAATAGTTAGCTCAGCAGACGTTAGTAAAAAAATAATAATAATAATAGAAATGTGGGGCTTTCCTTAAAATCTGTTCCTAGTGAGCGTTCATGACTTGAAATGAACAACGATGCTCAGTTTCAATTCAATCGGACATCAGCTTCGGAGGTCTTGTGATGAGTGAGCCAGTGGTACCCCGCTTACATATATACCTCGCCACGTCGACCAGTGTCCTCTTCTCGTCCGGGGATTATGAGGAGGATCTTGAAGATCTCACTCAAATAGGTTGAAGAATATGTATGTTGGTTGATATGTATATGTATGCACTTTAACGTAGGTGAAGCTTCTATCTTGGGTCCAATTTACTTATTTATTTATTTCACTTTAAATATTATAGCAATATTTATAATATTGGGAATCCGCAATTAACATACGAAAATAATATATAGCGAATATTTTATAATTTTACATTTTATAAAAAAAATTAGACATGTCGTGTCTTATTGTCAAGATGGCGCTCAAAAAGTCCAAATCAAATTGGAAAGTCCATTCTTGGTAAATCGTACTTCACTGCATTTCCGATGCTTCATAATCAAATCGGATATTCATTCTTCTTCTTCTTCTTCTTCTTCTTCTTCTTCTTCTTTGTCGTACCCTCACATATGAAGATCGTGATAATATACGACTTGTCTCTATACATAATATTATAAAAGTGGAGTGTTTGTTTGTTTGTCCATCTTGCATACTGACATGAAACGACGGAATGACATGATTTTTTTATCCCGAAAAAACATCTCGTTCCCACGGGAAACTGTTTTATTATCTAAAAAATACTTACACTCCTTGGACACGCGGACGAAGCCGCAGTCATCAGATAGCTTGTCATCTATAAACAGTTATCGTCTGAATTAAGGATTATACTAGATGATGACCGAGCTTTGCTCGTTTTTTTTTTTCTGATAACGCCCTCTTGTTGTGTCTTTAAAGCGGTTAGTTGCCCTCAATTAAGAAAAATAGTATTATTATTCGCCAATAGATGTCGGGAACAGTTGATTATTGAAAACACGAATAAAACAACATTTTCTGAAAATAAATCGTAGCTAGATCGATTTATCGCCCCCGAAATCCCCTGTATACTAAATTTTATGAAAATCGTTGGAGTTGTTTCCGAGATTCAGATTACATATATATATGACGTAGGAGATACAAAAGTAATGTTTTTTAAAAAGTGATTAAATTCTTGACGATGACTCATGTTTGGGCTTCCAAAACAAAACTTCACGAGAACTTCACAAGAACTGCGTATATTTCACGAGAAGCGTGACAACGTTCAGAGAGATCCGTGGTACTGTGCTACCGATCGGACACGAATGACCAAGCGCTAGATAATACGGCCGTATATTTGAGTCGTCTATTATCAAAGGCGGCAATCTGTACATTTGGACAAAAAATTTTTATTGATATGTCAATACAGATTTATTTGAATATAATCGTCTCCTTCAAAGAATACGGTTCAAAACCTGCATTAAATAAAGGTTAATAGTTAACCTGTTATTTATCTAAGATGTCGTTCCGAAGAGTTTTGTGACTGCCAATGGAATACAAAGTCAATAATTCGTTTTTCTGATTTACCAATCATTGTCCAAAAGTCAGATTGCCGCCTTTGATAATAGTCGACTCATTTATAGGGCTTGGTACACGTCAGCGTGTTTACAAGTTTTTAAAGTATTGAAATTACAGTAAAAGGGACTGCTTAACATCAATTTCTCATCTTAACAAACACAGAGTAATTAGTTGATGACCAGATGATCCGATTATTACATTGAATCATTATTATTTTTATAATAGGTAGGTAAATAGTAATATTTGCGCCGACATATATATTAACATACAAGAATTGCTCGTTTAAAGGTATAAGATTAAGGATTTTATTACCTCATGCGCATATTTTAAAGCCAGTCGTCTTCAATTTTAGAGGTCATCGGGTTTTAAAACTATTGTAGTGACGTTCACAGTTTTCCTCAACTCAGATGTATGTATCCTCATATTTTTGGTATACCCATATTGGATTTAAGTCGTCGTGGCCTAAAGGATAAGACGTCCGGTGCATTCGTATCGAGCGATGCACCGGTGTTCGAATCTCGCTGGCGGGTACCAATTTTTCTAATGAAATACGTACTCAACAAATGTTCACGATTGACTTCCACGGTGAAGGAATAACATCGTGCAATAAAAATCAAACCCGCAAAATTATAATTTGCGTAATTACTGGTGGTAGGACCTCTTGTGCGCCCGCACGGGTAGGTACCACCGCCCCGCCTATTTCTGCCGTGAAGCAGTAATGCGTTTCGGTTTGAAGGGTGGGGCAGCCGTTGTGACTATACTGAGACCCTAGAACTATATCTCAAGGTGTGTGGCGCATTTACGTTGTAGATGTCTATGAGCTCCAGTAACCACTTAACACCAGGTGGGCTGTGAGCTCGTCCACACATCTAAGCAATAAAAAAAAAAAAAACCTCCTCGAGTTTTTTTTTAAATGATTAGTGCAGTAAACACGTTTAATGAAAACACGTAAATGAATAATAAATAAAATAAAAAATATACAAATAATAAATAACCAGACATATAAATAAAGTCAACAGGTAAGTCAGTTGAAGGTGAGCTCCGACTATGTATATTAATTACCTTATTATTTTTTATTACATAAGGACAAGAAAAAAAAAAGTTTTGACGCGGGCAGAATCAGAGTCTATCTCTGAAAATGAGAAATTGTAGAATTGATGCATTATTTTTAAAGGGCAAGTCTTCTAGGGGACTTAATACGTTTATTGATATCGAAATATCAAAGAAAAACAATTTCGGTATACGAGTCAATTCAAAAACGACATGACAATGAACTTTTCCTGTAATTGAAACAAATTAACAAACTTTCAACCGATTGAAACGATTATGGTAATTTAAAATATGTTTAAATTAAAGAAACCGGCTTAAAATGCTTTTAAAGGTTCACATGAAAATGTAAATGGCAAAACGAAAAAAAAAAACAGTGTTATTTTTCTTTTATTTAAATATTTACTAAAGCATCCTTTACATAATATGTTTACTTATATATTTGTACAAGTGCACGAACTTGTATAAGCGGCGACTATAAAACAGTGAATAGCCTTGATAAGCACTTCAGAAAGCATTATTTGGTGAAAATGTTAAAGACGTTCTTGTTTGTAGTCTGTATTGCTAATGTGCTTCTAGCAGACTCTACTGAAGGTATTTAACTTGCATTATAAATTTCTTACGAAAGTGTGTGATAAGAGAAAACTGAAAAAAAAATTTATTCATACAGCACAAATTTAGACATCGCAATTAATTTCTTTATTTTATTTAAAAAAAGTTGTTTAATATTTATAACCGACATTTTTTATATTTATATTCAAAAATCACGCAGCGAGACTGCATAACAAAAAAAAGTGCTCAACAGAAGACCACTAACGAAATTAAAGAAATAAATCACTAAAATAAAGTTTTGGTGTTTTGTCCCAAGATGCCTCGTGATAAAATAAAAAAATCCCTCCCAAAAAAATCTGTTTGCTTACAAAAGACACTCTCTTAATTATTTTAGTAAAGTACGTTGCATAAAAATCAACTATTTCTATCTCCATATAACAACAAATATTTCAAATGAATAAAATGTGAATAAAAATTGTCGTAAAGTTCTGGAACTTTCGACGAATTTCAAATAATAGTTCACCTTTTATTTTATTTGGGAATCTTTTTTTTGACAAAGTTTTTTGGTCCGCCCTATGCACTTTATTTTATTGATATTTAATTTCTACATTAAACATGTATGCTAAAAGACCTCCGTGATAAATAAAAAGCAAATGTGGTGTCGTGGGACACCAGGTAGGAACGAAGTTCCTTCGGCTAATGTAGAATCGACACAATTTGCAAAAAAAAAATCGTGCTCAATTTTATGTTGGTTTTCTTGATTTTTCTCTTAAATTTTGCTGATTAGTTTTTATTTAAGTACAGGAAAGTATTTAGGAAATTCAGTATTTTAGGAAATAATAAATTACGTAAAATAAAAATAAAATCGTAATTCAAATTATCAATTAAAATAACAAAATATGTCTCTTTATTTTTGTTTGACAACATAAAATTACATAGAAATAGAAATAATTACAAAATAGAGAGAGAAGGGATGAGAGAACGAAAAGAAAGAGGGAGAAAGAGAAAGGTATTATACACTACTCGCTTGTGTATACGACTGTCGCACCTGCGCACGTCTCATTTAACGGTTTTATTCCACGCACTTTTTTCCACGGATTTTTTCTTACCGTTTTACTATCACATTTTTTTCAGTTCGATCGCGCAGCAAAATCCCTATCCCCCCCAAGCCTGCCGTAAGGAACTTCGTTCCAATAAGTCCCGATTCGTTTTCAATAAAGACTTGGGTGCCGTTATTTTAAGCCACTGTCTCTCGCAACTAACCGGTAAAAATAATACCCAATACCGTAATTAATACCATGAGAGTTGATACGGGAATGACATAGGAACGACTTGTACTTTGCCCCTGCATTGCATCCCGCTCGATCCTCCCGCGCTCGCTAATATCGAAGCATCAGTGTGCCGAATCTCACTGACGGGACACGCGCCGATCGTTATCGCGTCCGCTTATCTTCCACCGGATAAGATCGTTCTAAGCAGTGATATCGAGGCGCTGCTCGGCATGGGAAGCTCTGTCATTCTAGCGGGCGACCTAAATTGTAAACACATCAGGTGGAACTCACACACCACAACCCCGAATGGCAGGCGGCTTGACGCGTTAGTCGATGATCTCGCCTTCGATGTCGTCGCTCCGCTAACCCCGACTCACTACCCGCCAAATATCGCGCATCGCCCGGATATACTCGACATAGCGTTATTAAAAAACGTAACTCTGCGCTTTCACTCGATCGAAGTAGTTTCAGAGTTTGATTCAGACGACCGTCCCGTCGTTATGAAGCTCGGTCGCGCTCCCGATTCCGTTCCCGTCACGAGGACTGTGGTGGATTGGCATACGCTGGGCATCAGCCTGGCTGAATCTGTTCCACCATCGCTCCCGTTTAGCCCGGACTCTACCCCGTCTCCTCAGGATACCGCTGAAGCCATAGACATCTTAACGTCACACATCACCTCGACATTAGATGGGTCATCGAAGCAAGTTTTAGCGGAGGGCTTCCTTTACCGCTTCAAATTGCCCGATGATATTAGGGAACTCCTTAGAGCTAAGAACGCCTCGATAGGTATCCTAAAGAGGATAATCGTGTTCGAATGCGTGCCCTACAACGCGACGTAAAGTCTCGCATCGCCGAAGTCAGAGATGCCAGATGGTCTGATTTCTTAGAAGGACTCGCACCCTCCCAAATAGGATCATAGGATAGTATCATAGGAGGTGCGGCTCCTGGCCCAAAAAAAAAAATGATGCTAAGCCAAAAAATATAACATAATGGATTAACTTTTTTTTTTTTTTTTTTTTATTGCTTAGCTGTGTGGACGAGCTCACAGCCCACCTGATATTAAGTGGTTACTGGAGCCCATAGACATCTACAACGTAAATGCGCCACACACCTTGAGATATAGTTCTAAGGTCTCAGTATAGTCACAACGGCTGCCCCACCCTTCAAACCGAAACGCATTACTGCTTCACGGCAGAAATAGGCGGGGCGGTGGTACCTACCCGTGCGGACTCACAAGAGGTCCTACCACCAGTAATATTGTATTCAAATTCAACGATTAATTTCTTTTACATTTTATTTATTAGACTCATGCAATGGGGATCCGAACGCTGTTGCTGGATGTGGAGTAAATTGTAACAGACATTGTTCTAATATCGGCAAAGAAAGTCAAAGTTGTGCTGCTGTTTGCTACGAAGACGGCTGCGATTGTAAAGACGGATATTATTACGATGATAACATTAATAAATGTGTTTTACCCGAAGACTGCAGTAAGTTTGGATAATTTATTGAGTACAATTGTATTTTTGTGGTCAATTTCGGAAAAATTTAATTTATACCGACTGTTTATTTAATGAAGTTTTTTTAAGTACTTTCATTACAAAACAATGGAATGAATATTTTTTTAAGAAGAAGCCTTGTGATTACTGGTTTTGCATATAAATATTTACCAAAACTTTGACTCTCACAACAGTGGAGACTGGTCATATTTAGCATTGTTCGCTGTACGCAGAAAACAAGCAAATCAAAATTGAAAAAAAAGGAAAAATAGAGAAAATACAATAATTATATAAAAGCGTAAATAGAAATGGACATCGGCCATAAGATAACACGAAAAGAAAGACGAGCAGATTACGATGGGGAAAAGAAATAAATTCAAAACTAAGAAAATTATAGATGTCCTATCTTTTTTTTTTATTGCCTTTGTAGGCAGACGGTCATACGGCCCACCTGATGGTGAGTGGTTACCGTCGCCCATGGACTTCAGCAATGCCAGGGGCAGAGCCAAGCCGCTGCCTACCGCAAAATACTATCTTATTTAGTTTATACTAGTTCACAGAATAAATGAATTAGAAAGAAATGAAGTAGACCTCAATATTTAACCTCAACTATATACCTAACTATATAACTATAGCTCAATATTTAATAGTGTACATAAACATAATATATATGAAACTGAAGTGTATTATTATTTATATACACATCTGTTAATAACGAATGTATAGGATTTATATTAGTAGAAATTTGTGTAAGAAGTAAAGATTTATAAAAATAAATTTAAACTTATAAAATTTAAAGTGACCTTCTACATCTTCTAATACTTCTACATCTTCTGTTACTAGACTGACTAATTTTAAAACGAATAACTATAAATTTTCAGTATTGTATTTGTCGGAAATTTATTTCTGTATTATTTTCTGTAAAAGACAAAAAACGCAAATTCACAAATTTATTGGTAACCGATTTTTTATTGTAGAAACGTGATAAATATTACTTCATTTTTCTCTATACACCTTGTTTCTCGCTACACCCAGAAATACTAACAACGCAATACTAGAAATAAAAAAAATATTAATCTAATCACGTTCACAATTTATGTCACGAAACAAAACTAAAGATATAATGTTTTTTTTTCTTAGCTCCTACTTGTGGAAAAGATGAAGTCTACAATGATTGTATACAAGGGTACTGCCAACCTAAGAATTGTTCACAAATAGGGAAACCCGTTGCTTGCCCAAGAATAGATCCCAAAAAGTGCATCAAAGGGTGCTTGTGTAAAGAAAACTACGTCAGAGCTGATAATGGAACGTGTATACCAAAAACCGACTGTCGTGAGTACTTACAGTTATTAGTACATTAATTTCATAATTTATTTAGAACTGCTCATCCTCACTGTTTTTCTATTCCCCTATTCCTCTTGTATGTATGTTAGTATGACTGGTCTCCATTTAGACAGGCTTCAGATAGTACAGTCTTACTTTTTTTTTAAGCCAATTTCTATGTTATTGTCGGACACAGTTAGCCAACGTCGTAACGTAGATTAAAGATAGACCTATATAGTTACTTCAGTGAGATTAAATAATACGTCAAGACTTTATGACTCAGCTGTCTAATTATTATAATATTTTCAAACTAAAGAGTCAATTCAAAGCTTAGCAATTACAGCTGACACGCATGGATACCAAAATCCAAATTAAATCTTATATCTCAAAGTGGGTATTTTATGTTTTCTATGGAGTTTTGTGACTGCGGACATCGGGTGGATGCATAAACCCGTCTATAAATTTCGACTAATAAAATAAACGCCAATTTACCGCGAATTATCTTATTGAATCTCTTATTATGAATTATCAAGCATCCTGCGGTGGAGACAACAACGCTCGTTCCGGCTGCGGCGTGAACTGTAACAAACGGTGTAGCGATATCGGAAAAGAGCCAGGAGCATGTATTTTAATTTGCTATGACAATGCTTGCGATTGCAAAGACGGATTTTACCTAAACGAGAATACAGGAAAATGCGTAAAACCAAACCAGTGCCGTGAGTATTTTCGATGTAGATTGTAGTTTAGAAAATATACAATACTAGTAAACTAGAAAAAAAAACTTTAAAACTATTGACGCGCTTACATTTATAGTACTATGAACAAAACCTTCCATGGAGACCCAACCACAAGTGTACGTTACGTACGTACGTACGTAAGTTTCATCACAATTGGATCAACGGTTCGGGAATGCATAGAGGACAAACATTCATATTTATTTTAATACTAGCTGACCCGGCAGACTTCGTTGTGCCTCAATCGAGGAAAAACAAAATTGTTATTTTTATTTAATTGCGAGCAGTTTCATATTTATCTACCTTTTGAACCTTCTCTGGACCTATACAAATAATTTAATACCAAAATTAGCCAAATCGGACCAGCCGTTATCGAGTTTTAGCGAGACTAACGAACGAAGTTAAAAAAGTCGCACTAAGCACTGAGTTAGCTTATACGCGATCGAGAAGTTAAAAAATTCGCACTAAGCACACTGCATATTAAGGCACTGCTGGGCTATAAAACTTCAACACTAAAATTTTAGCACCATCATGCGGAAGAAATGAAGTATACAATAGCTGCGTCCAAGGACAATGTCGACCAAAGAGCTGCTCTCAGCTTGGAAAGCCGCTGTCTTGTCCTAGAATTGATCCTAAATACTGTAAAGGAGGCTGTCTCTGCGAAGACGGTTATGTAAAAGCTAAGAATGGTACTTGCATACCAGAGAAAGAATGTCGTAAGTAAATACTTAAAGTAAATACGCTTGGCTTAAAATATGAAAGTGAATTTGAAATGTCATTCAGCTTAAGACATAAAACCGCAATATCATCTGAATAATGACTAATGACTCTTACGGGTCTTACGAAACCTCACGGGTCAGTACCACCGCCCTGCCTATTTCTGCGGTGAAGCAGTAATGCGTTTCGGTTTGAAGAGTCAGACGGCCGGTGTACCGTAAAAACTGAGATTTAGAACTCATGTCTCAGGATGGATGGCGGCTTTTACGCCATTGATGTCTATAGGATCCGGTGACCACTGTGTGGGACAAGGTGGGCCAAGATCATCCATAGTGGCAATTAAAAAAGTTGTTTCGCCTCTGAATTAAGACGACATTGCAAAGTCATGTGGACAAACTGCCATAGCACTAGAACAATTTGAGTTATGAAGAGACATGAATGCGAATGATAGGGATGTTTTAATTGATTAAGGATCTTTGATATGGTCTGTGTACAGCTGGACAGACTTGTCATCTTATATTTAATGATGGTAAAGCGTATTGTGGGCTCGAAAGGAGCTATTTATCATCCTGTCTATTTCGGTCATGATTCAGTTATATGTTCCAGATTAAGGGAAGGAATTGGTTGGACAGCAGTTATATAATAAAATTGAGACTTCAACAATATCAGATGGGTGCGGTAATTACTTACAGTAGGTACACGTCGAGCTCGTCTAGCTAGTAGTGTAAAAATATAAGTTCGTCTTCATCAAATTTAGAAATGGTTTGGAACTAATCGGAGATATTTTATCAAACGTATTTTCTCTTTCTGACTGTAAATTGAATCATAATTATTCAACTTAAAATAGAATTTTATAACATAGCATTTAATAAAGGAGCAGTTTTTTTCATAAATAAAAAGCCTTACTTTTAAATTACAGCATCATGTGGCGGTGATCCGAATGCTGAAGCTGGTTGTGGGATAAATTGTAACAGGCGTTGTTCAGATGTTGGCAAGGACCCTGAAGTCTGCGAGGAAGATATATGTGCTATAAACGGTTGTGATTGTAAACAAGGATATTATTATGATTCGACTTCATCGAAATGTGTTCTACCAGATCGATGTCGTGAGTGAAATAAACTGTTATTAGTTTTTTTATTTTTTTTTGTTGCTTAGATGGGTGGACGAGCTCACAGCCCACCTGGTGTTAAGTTGTTACTGGAGCCCATAGACATCTACAACGTAAATGCGCCACTCACCTTAGAGATATAAGTTCTAGTCTCCAGTATAGTTACAACGGCTGCCCCACCCTTCAAACCGACACGCATTAGTGCTTCACCGCGCAGAAATAGGCAGGGCGGTGGTACCCACCCGCGCGGACTCACAAGAGGTCCTGCCGCCAGTTAATAACAAGGTGGTGATAACATGTGTAATTAGGTCTTATTGTGAGATACAGTACGGGTAGATAAAACTATCCTAACTTTTTCTAGAGTGAATCAGTCAAGCGTCCCAGTAAGAAGGGTTGGACAGCCACAAAAAACTTAGTTTCGACCTTATGTCGTGTATCGGCTCCTATAACAATAGTGGGAGGCAGTGGTTCGTTCATCTAGTTTAAACAATGTTCTTCTCTAGTATTCTTCTTCTTCTAGTATAAAAAAAAAGTTTAATTAGGGATAATACCTTTCCAAGGTAATTTAATTACGATCGAATCGATTCGACACTATGATATTTTCGACACATGTATTTATTATCCCTACAAAGTTCCTTTTAGAGTTGATCAATGATACTCGTACAAAAATAGCAAGAATAAAATCTTACGAGACTGGATCCCGATGATACATTGATGTGTTGAGCATAAATTATGATGTCATTGACGTAGTCATCAGCGTAGAGACATCCGCTACTGGACAACGGCCTCTCCAAAGGTTGGCCAAGGTTGGTCATACGCTGACCACCGGATTATCAGATCAGATTACCAGGTTATCGGTCCAACTTTTGGATAATATGTCCAACTGGAAAATAGTACACTAAAAAATTATAAGCAATAACTTTTTTTAAATTATTCAATCAATTTTAAGATTACATTGAATAAACGTGTATTTTGTTTGCAGCTACTACCAATTCATCGGGAAATGTCGACCAATCCTTGGAAAAACTCCGCAGAGGAAACAAGGCATTAGTTGGCCAGTTTCTTTGGGTAATATTACTTAATTTAATAAAAACTGTATTGTTTTTTTTATTTTTTTTTATTTTTTTTATGATTGAAAGTTTACTGGTGGCCCGAAGGCCTTTCCAGTTTCACCAGGACAGGTGGGCGAGCAAAGGCTCAGCCAAGACGGGTGGGATTTGCTAACAACTGCCCGAGCGCCTCCGAAGGAGACCTAACAACTCAAGAGCAATTGTTTCACGAATGAATCTACTACCGGATCGGAATCGCGACCCGCTGAGAAGATCCGGCGAGAAACTCAGCGGACTGATGCATGGGTTAGGTTGCACGTCGACCTCTTTGTCGAGTTCGACGAGTACGGTTACCGGGGTCCCTAAGCCTGCCCCTAGTATTAGAGCTGAAGGCATCTAATGCAAAGGTTATTGGATCTGATGGATCCGTAAGGACGTGTCTAGGGCGTCGACGGTGACTGGCTCCTGCATGATCAGGATTCGGGGAGTAGTCAGCGGCGGCAACGATAAGGCGATTATCATGACGCATAGCCTTATCGAAGTATCGTTCCGACGCTGACTTCATGTATTTCCGAATTGATTCGAGGCCCAGGTCGTCGTGTAGGTCAACGTTCCTCACGAACCACGGAGCCCCGACAGCTAACCTGCAAAAGCGGGATTGTAGGGATTGGAGGGTGTCTATGTGTGTGCGGGCCGCGTGAGCGAACACCACACTCGCGTAAGTCATGACGGGCCTTATGCAAGTTTTGTAAAGTGTCACCTTGTTCCGAAGGGACATTTTACTCCGCTTACAGATCATGGGGTAGAGTCTACCGAGAATAAACGCGGCACGGGCACGGACTGATTTTATATGCGGGCGGAATGTCATCGATGCATCCAGGGTAACGCCCAGGTACTTGACCTTCCTGGCCCAGGGTATGGGTTGTCTAAAGAGAGTAATCGGGGGTGTGAGATTCCTCCTCCTAATCCGGGAGGAAATCCGTGTGGAGCTTCCCCTCTGAAATAGCACCGCAGTACTTTTCGCTGGGTTGATGTCTATGCGCCATTTTCGGAACCACTGTCCTAGGGCTAGGGCTGCGCTCTGAAGCTTCTTCGCGATTAGGGACTTATTTCTACTAGAATAGTAAACAGTCGTGTCGTCGGCGAATAAAGCTAAATGGGTCGGCGGCGACCGGGGAATATCGTTGACGAATAAGCTAAATAGGAGGGGTGAGAGGACAGACCCTTGCGGGACTCCAGCTGTGAGAGATCGTGGGGAGGAGCGGGTTCCCTCGACTCGATATCGAAAAGAGCGGTTCGACAAGAAGTCCCGTATGATGAGCACGAGACTATCCGGCACGCCCATGTTGAATAGTTTGAAAATCAAACCATTGTGCCAGACTTTGTCGAACGCTTTTGCGACGTCGAAGAAGAGAGCTCCCGTGTATAACGGTTTTGGTCGATTAAGCCCCACAAGAATGTGCTCCGTGAGGCGGTGCACCTGTTGAACGCATGAGTGATTTGTACGGAATCCGAATTGTTCATCGATGAGAATGCCCTTGGATGAGACGAAGTCTCTGAGGCGTTTGTAGAGCAGACGCTCATACAGTTTGCCTAGAGACATGAGGAGGCTAATCGGGCGGTAGCTCGTCGGATGATTTTTTGGTTTACCGGGTTTATGTATGCCGATAACGTCCGCTTCTTTCCACACCGCGGGAAAGATACAGTTCGCCATAGCGGCATTGAAAATAGATGCCAACATCACGATGAGTTGGACGGGTAGAAGTTTAATAACGCGGTTAGATATACCGTCGGAACCGGGAGCCTTGCGAGGACGTAGGTCTTTGATCAAGTCTTTAACTTCTATTGGGGTGACGGGTGGTAACGCATCCGATGGTGGCAAGGAGGCTCTGCGTTCTACCTCACTGTCTACTAATTCTACATGAACAGGGTCCACGGATTGAGTGCTGGGCGTGCACTGGGTTTGCAATGTATCGGCCAGCAGCTCTGCTTTTTCGTCATCATCGAACGCCGCGAGTCGGCCTGAGGGGGGGGCATAGTTACTACCGTATCCGATTTGAGAGTACGAGCTAAGCGGTAGTAAGACCTTTGGGAGGGAGCGAGTCCTTCTAAGAAATCAGACCATCTGGCATCTCGGACTTCGGCGATGCGAGACTTTACGTCGCGTTGTAGGGTACGCATTCGAATACGATTTTCCGCGGTAGGATACCTGTCATAGGCGCGTATCGAGGCGTTCTTAGCTCTAAGGAGTTCCCTAATATCGTCGGACAATTTGAAGCGGTGAAGGAAGTCCTCCGCTACAACTTGTTTCGATGACCTATCTAATGTCGAGGTGATGTGTGACGTTAAGATGTCTATGGCTTCAGCGGTATCCTGAGGAGACGGGATAGAGTCCGGGTTAAACGGGAGCGATGGTGGATCAGATTCAGCCAGGCTGATGCCCAGCGTGTGCCAATCCACCACAGTCCTCGTGACGGGAACGGAATCGGGAGCGCGACCGAGCTTCATAACGACGGGACGGTGGTCTGAATCTAACTCTGAAACTACTTCGATCGAGTGTAAGCGCAGAGTTACGTTTTTTAATAACGCTATGTCGAGTATATCCGGGCGATGCGCGATATTTAGCGGGTAGTGAGTCGGGGTTAGCGGAGCGACGATATCGAAGGCGAGATCATCGACTAACGCGTCAAGCCGCCTGCCATTCGGGGTTGTGGTGTGTGAGTTCCACCTGATGTGTTTACAATTTAGGTCGCCCGCCAGAGTGACAGAGCTCCCCATACCGAGCAGCGCCTCGATATCACTGCTTAGAACGATCTTATCCGGTGGAAGATAAACGGACGCGATAACGATCGGCGCGTGTCCCGTCAGTGAGGTTCGGCACACTGATGCTTCGATATTAGCGAGCGCGGGAGGATCGAGCGGGACGCAATGCAGGGCTCTTCTATAGTAAATGACGGTACCACCACCACGGGCAGAGAGCCTGTCGTTCCTGACCATGTTATAGTTCGCGATTTTAGGGTCACGGCGCGCGGGCTTAAGTAGGGTCTCCTGCACTAAAAAGATATAAATTTGATGGTCACGCAAAAAGTCAGAAACCTGATCACGTTGATTTGCGAGACCGTAAGCGTTAAAAAATCCTATCGTTACGGATAGGGGCTTTATTCTACTTATATACGCCATTGATTACCGGCGGAGTGAGGGGAGGACGTACGTATTTAATGACGCGTATACGTCGGCGTATTCCTGCACAACGGCGATAAAGTGTTGTGCAGTGGAGCCAGCGCGAATGGCGTCGCCCAAAGCGTTAACGCGCTCAAAGTTGATCGACTGAAAGAAGTCGATCGCTAAAGCGAGATTTTCGGACGCGGTCGGAGGGCAAGTCGCGGGAGAGGGACGAGTCGCGGGGGCGGGACGAATCGCGGAGGAGGGAGTTGTAGCCGTGTTCGTGTACGGCAGCGGTTTTGCCCAGGCCGAGACACTGGGCACCGCCGCCGGAACGAACGCTGGCTTAGCCTGCGACGCAGAGGGTGCCGAGGCTTTGATGTCTGGGCCGGAAGCTCGGAGGCGGTTTTGGCGGGCGACGCGGCGATTTATTTTAGGGGCTCGGGGGCAACCACGGTAATTCGCGGGGTGACCCTGTGTTCGACACAGGACGCAGCTAGGCGGTTCCGTCGCGGTTTTTTGGTCGCGAGCGCAGAGGGCCGTGGCGTGATCGCCCAAACACTTAACACATCGGGGGTGCGCGTGACAGTTACGGGAAGAATGCCCGTACAATTGACAGTTATGGCACTGGCTAGGAATGCCTTTTTTATGGGGGGCTTCGATGGCGATACCGGAGAGCCTACAGACGGCCTGTGTGTTGAAGATTTTCTTACCCTCGGGGGTAGGCTGGAGGGTGACTAGAACCATATTATATGGCTCCCTACCGCGACCGGTGTGCATACGGTGCACAGAATTCACTGGAAAGCCCTGTTCTAACAGATCGGCCTTGACGAGCTCTACATCTAACTCTTTAGGGATTCCGCGTATTACAACGCGGAGTTCGCGCTCCTTCTGGAGCGTATAAGTATGGAAACTTATACGTTCCTTACGGAGGTAAGAAGAGAGGGCCCTATGGTCTTCGGGTGTTTGAACCTTAATTTGAATGCCATTCGCGAGGCTACGGGCATTCGTGAAATTTATATTTTTGGCCTTAAGGGCCAGGCAAACTCGATCCCAAGCTGCCTTCTCCTGAAGGATAATTGGGGGAGGGGTCTGGGTTTTATTTTGTGCCTCCGGACACGGCGACGGAGTGGCACGGGCTGGGGGCACAACGGGAGTCTGAGGGCGGGGGCGCGACGCGTTCACGGCTTTGCTAATTTTAGCGGCCGCGGGAGCTCGAGACTCCGCGGCACGCTTCTTACCCTTCTGTACCAGGGTGAATCCATCCGTCGATGAGGCGGGGGCGAGGTCGACCTCCATGTCCGAGTCAGAGTTGGAGCACGAGGAGGCGGGTGCAGGCGACCTACGAGCAAGTGTAGGTGTTTTAGAGGGCGCGACGGAGGCCGCGGATGATCGCTCAGCTGAAACGATGGTCACGGCAGACGACGCAGCAGCTTTTATCGCCAGTATAGGCGACACGGGAGCGGCAGGCACGACAGAGGCTGCGGTGCTCAATGCAGAAGCTCTGCACGCAGGTACAGGCGACGCAGGAGCAGCGAGCGCGGCGGAGTCCTCGAGAGGGCTCGCAGTGTGATTGGCCTTGAAGGCCAGAAACTCCGAGGCGAGCTGTGGGTGGCGAAGTCGGAGGAATTCCGCGAATACAGCGTCCATGATCGCTGAATACCCAGGTGGGGCGGCCCCGGGTCTTGAAAACACTCGCCTTGCGGCGAAGCCCCAGCTTCTCGGACCTGAGCGGTTCTATTGAAGACAGGTGGCAATGCGGCGCGATTACTACAGGACAAAGAAAAAGCACAACAAAACAGAAATTACAAAAAGAAACAAAACAAATAAATACTTGCAGGAAACCACTTTGTCGGCAAATGTTCCACGAACACAAAAATAACTAAAACAAAACAAATAAAAGCTTCCAGGAAACACACTTGGTCGCCAGATGTATCACGAACACAGGCCGCGCGAACAATGGCCGGGCTAACAAAAGCCGGGCGAACAAAGACCGGGCGATCGAGTGGACGATGAGCACGTCCGCACGTGACGGGTGCCTCTATCGGAATGAACTGTATTGTATGTAATGAAGCGGACTTTATAGTCAGGGAAGGAATCATAAACGTTACTACTGAAAAAATCATTTCTGGAAATCAGTCAAATTAGTTTAGCTAGTCACTCACGGTACCAAAGCACTGGTCCCGAAATTGAGCATAGAGTAAAGTTCATTCACATTTTCTAAACTATTATGTTAATCTACAGTGCATTTACACAAATATTTTTTAATGTCCTCAATGACAAACAGTGATTGGGGCCCATTGGGGGCATTGCTGATGGCACGAGTCACCATGACCACTGACAGAAAATCAGACTAGTTTTGAAAGAAAGAAAAAAAAACAGATAAAACCTCGCTTAAACCAAATAATATTTCTTTATTTAAATTCTTTAATTTTGCAGGCATTCTAAAAAGCTATTTATTTAAAATATTAATATCTACTATACTCTCATATAATGTAATTTTTATTACATTTGAAACATATTGAAAAGGTAAAAAATGTTGGTATATTCTCTTTAATATTCATATGTTTTTCTTTTAGGAATTATACAAAATGGATCCAGGACAAAGTTTCGTTACATCACCCGTATCTGTACTCATTCCTTACGGTCAACTAGCGCTATACGCCGTTAGAGAAACTTTAGATCAACTATTAAAGTTTATAAACCTCGACAATAAGGATCAGGTACAAAGTACATTTCATATTGTTCAAAACATTTTGCATTAATTTTTTTTGTTTTTCTACGAAGCTGATTAGTAGTTTTTACGGACGTCTTCTAAGTCAAGGGCCCTAATGCATGAATATCTTCACAATTTTTGTTGCAATTATAGAATATGTAGGTATTATTAGATAATTCACACCCTAGTATGAGCTCGTAAAGGCAGGTACTATCATTCTCAAACAACAACAGTTTGTGGCATCGGCAGAAGAACTTCCGCAAAATGGGAATACGATGACTCGATTACTTTTAATATATAAGTAATACCGAGAACTTGAAGCCTAATAATAATAACGTAATTTATCAATACCAAATATTTTTTTCGCAGATCAAGAAAGCTTTCCCCGCTTTGCTTAAGAATTATCGGTCTCAAACCTCAGTTCTTTTGACGGTGGCAGTTAAATGCTACGGCAACATAAATTATCCTTTTACGGACCAGTTTAAGAACGACGCTGTAACTTATTTTGACTCAGAAGGAGAAAATATTGATTTTAAATATGCGAAAGAAGCTGCAGACACAATAAACGGATGGGTAATTAAATTTAAATTTAAATTTTGTTATGGAAGTTATTGATTAATTATAAGATAGTGACAGTTGTCATGTTGATAGTTCTCATAAATAAAATATACATTATATCATAAATATAAATAATAAGCTGATTTTTTTTTATATTTACATTAAACACACTATTACTTAAAGAGTTCTTACCATGATTTTCACCATTAAGGAGTTTACGATATTTCGTTAATTAATATATTTTTTATAACACATTTCCAGGTCGCAAACAAAACCAATAACTTAATTCAAAATCTTGTCAGCGAAGATTTGTTCAGCGCTGACACTAGATTGGTTCTAGTTAACGCCATTTATTTCCTTGTGAGTTACTATTTTCTTAGATTTAATTTTTTTATTATTATTATCAAACCTCAAGTAGTGCGCTCTCACTGTAATTTGTATCATATGGAGAATGCCACGAGGAATTGTTTGATGTAATCCCAGTCCCTCGTTTACAAACCACGCATTGAAGACCAAAAAGAGAATACAGATTTACTAACAGGAGCTACGGCATACGTAACCGTATTGTATAAGTATAGCCACGTTTTCTGGGAAGAACTCCCATCATCTGCGTTTATAGTTCGCTATGAAGCCTGCCATCAACATTTAAAGTAATGACCACGACCTTCTGCTAAGAGTGATAAAGACAAAGAAGAAATAGCAAGTCTTACTTCAATTAAGATACTACTTATTTGCACTGAATAATTTTCAGTCAGTCACGACCAGGTAGACTTTAAGGGCTACGCCCATCAAGCCATAGTCGCTAACATTGTAGTCAATACATCTTTTACATCTCCTTTTTAATTAACTGCGTACAAACAATTTCAGGGGAATTGGCAATATCAGTTCAATCCTAATAACACTCGCGACAGAGACTTCTACATCACACCAAACAAAACTAAGTCCATAAAGACTATGTATCAAAAAAACAACTTTAATTATGGAGAAAACGAGATTCTCGATGCACAGGTATGAGTCAGCAACAACTTCTTTAAGTTGCTTTGTGAAAAATTTGCTCAAGGAATGTTGCTCAAAAAAAGAATTTGGAGATATAGTAAAAACAAAATTGGCAAAAAATCTAATTCACTCACGCATCGTTACGAAACAAGTCTAACGCAAGTTAACGCAGATTTGAGAACCTGTGCGAACTTGAAAGAAGAATAAGAAACTTAAAAATAAACTTAAAACTTTAACTTAAAGAAACTTAAAAAAAGCAATAAAAATAAAATAAAAACATTAATGACTTCTCTGGCAATATAAATTATTTATAGCTTTGTTAAACAGTTATACGTATACAGCCAAGTGGGGAAAAAAATTATAAATTAATGAATATACTTGTTTCATCTTAATAAAAATATGACTATCCCGTTTCAGATCTTAGAATTGTTCTACAAAGGCGGCAATTCTAGTTTAGTAATCTTGTTACCAAAGAAAAAAGATGGCCTTCTCCAGATGTTAGATAAATTACGAAATTCAGATGAATTATATAATAGCATTAAATCACTTAGGCAAGAGGAAGTCAATTGTTTCCTACCTAAGATGAAAATACAAACGAACATCGATATGGCAGACCTATCCCAGAAGGTTAGTTATTCTGATAATCTAACGAGTATTCGAAAACTTCGTTGTAAAAACTGTGAAAAGGGGAAGACTAATGTAAAAAGGAATATCAGTACTAGAATTTAATGCACTATATATAAGTATACGTGACATATCGACTCTCGGGATAAATATCACTAAATAAGAGTATTTCATGAGAATAATTTGAGTACTAGTATAAGAAACTAAGAGTTGTTACATACATCTAGTTGCAAATACTACCGCCCTGTACTATATAGACATTTTTCTTTTGTTTACTTCCTTTGTATCTTAATCACTCCTATAACAAATGCTTATAATTTGCTAATCCCGAGAACTTAAATAAGAACTGACGTCACCGAAACGCCAGAACTTGAAACTTAACAATTTGAATTTATGTTGGGCCGCTCCGATTGACTTGGACAAGGACATAGGCAAGAAGAAGAATATAAATATCGTCTCCCTGAAACTGAATTGATAATATCAAATTACAATTTTCATGAGTTTAATGTTAAACAACATTTTCAATGTCATAGTAATATCAACTTTGCCTCGAGGCCCTTTCAAAGTCGATCGAACCTGAAAAAAGTGCCTACTATCTTTGTGGTTTAAGATAACATAGCCTTTCATATCACGACTATTTATTTATATTATACTTTGAAAGCATTAGTTACTGTATACCATATTATGGTACCCCATAATGTTTATCACCGATACTAATTGCTACTTGTCATTATAGATGAACGTAACCAAAATGTTCGATCCACAATCAAATGATTTCGAAGGAATTTTATTAAATTCGGACCCCATATATGTTTCTGCTGCAATACAGAAAGCTAAAATCATAGTTGATGAAACTGGAACCGAGGCAGCGGTCGCAACTGGTAAGATTATTTTTATGTTTTCAATCGGCAATCAAAATAATAAAATCTAAATCTAATCTATATCTAAAATTAAATTATGATACTTTCAAAATTGACAAAGCTAAAAAATGTAACACTTTTCTATTTGGAGTTTTTTTTTTTTTAAAAGAATTCCGTAATACGAAAAAAATATGTCAATTGTAAGCTTAATCACGGCAATTTCAAAGACAAAAATCAAATATTAGATCTTAACCTATGAAATTTCCGTAAATTATACAGAAAGTTACGTTCTTTTTTCTAATAATTAAAATATGCACCGATGATATTGATATATCTGCTAGCGCACTGTCATTTTTCAATAGCCCTCCTGAAAAAGTCCGGTATACCGGAGCTTACAAACTGTTCAGAGGCATTTTGTAGTATTTCAGTTTTTAGTTTCCCAGTACTTTAAAACGCAGGTAAAGACCTAACATTAAATACTGTAAACTACAATATTTACCATGGTTTGAGTCAAGTTCCTTTGTTCTTATTCAATCGTGATATTCAAGAGTTGTGAATTTACCATAATATTCATATATGTTATATAGATATTAATATTATATAGTTTATAGATAAAATAGTATAATAGACAAAACGTTGTGGTACCAACTTGTGCGAACTTACAATAGGCTTTGCATCATAGTATATTTTAAGAGTTCCCTTGAGTTTTAAAAATAATTTATAATAATTAGAAGAGCATTTTACGTAATCACGGACGACAGTCGTCACACTGTTGAGATTTTTCGTAACAGCAGAAATTAAAATGTACTTAACATGTCAACGAAATGAAGTCGCGTAATAAAAAATAAATTTACAGCCGTCGTACTCACTAAAAGAAGTAGAACAGATATGTATTATTTTGAAGCAGATCATCCGTTTGTATACGCAATCAAAGTTCAAGATGACATTATATTTAGTGGGGTTTTTGTCGGATAAGTTGAACAAATATTATTAATGTAAAGTTAAATGTTTGTAATTGTGAAGCTTTTGTAATAATAATCATAATAAGAGAATTATACTGTTTCGAATAAAAAATGTTTTATAAAATAAATATTTGAATCGCACTATTTTTTTATGATTGTCAAAAAAGTTTTATAAATTATCTAGTACACTTAAATTAGTTATACTTCTGTACTTATTTAGAAATGCATTTGATCCTGTATTTGTTCAACAAGATATTTTGAATTCAGATTTACAAAATTGTTTAATAGCGTAAAGTTAAGTTTCGCAAATTCACAAACTTCTAGTGGCCCACTAACTGTATTGAACTAAAGCCCTAAGTAATATTTCATTAAAATCCGTTCATTAATATCCAGTTTCTGTTCGAATCAAACCGCAAATGTTATTTCCAGCTGTTACCGTAACCTCGGATTCGATTGTCGAGGAATCTTTGCTCAAACTATTCATAGCGGATCGTCCTTTCGCATTTTCTGTTCTACTTTACGAAACACCAACTTTCAGTGGAGTTTCTCAGGGAATTTAAGCCGAAACACATAAAATTAAGGAAATAACAATAATAATATTAATAATAATAATTATAATTTATTTATTTCTCTCTTATAGTACAAATACAAATGGAAATTACCCTTATAATTTATTTTGTAAGGCTTTGAAAGAGCTGAAGACTGTACTAGGTTCAAAGACCTGTATTACTGATATCCAGACTCCCTCCTCCTTAAGATAGATTAGGTTAGGTTAAGTCGTGAACAGATGCGGCCGACTAGTGTTGAGAGGGAGAGCGTGAGATAACACGGGCTTCTCTCGTTTATTGCGCTATCTTTCGGTATCTGCATGCTTTTAGTTCGCAGTTCCTAAGTTCTATTTTATTTCTAGTTTTTTTGTGGTTAATACACTTTTCCCATATGCGCATTGGCGGTCCGCTTGAAATGCACTAGAAAAGATCGTGGGGCTAAGTTTTTACCACTAGTCGATTGAATTACTTTCAGCTGTCATCGCAACATTATCTTCTGGACAAGCCAGCCAAGAAGTTTTGCCCAAATTATTTATAGCAGACCATCCATACGTATTCTTCGTTTTGATTAACGATGAACCAATTTTCAGTGGATTGTTCATAGGTTCCTAAGGTGAAAGCAAATTGTGAAATCGAAGGGTGTAACTAATCAAATTGCGATATTAATTTTAGTAAATTAATTTATTCTTTTAAAATCCATCAACGTAAGGTTTTTTTGAAAACGCACCGTGTGGCTCCTAAGTGGGTTTTGATTATTCATAAGAAGGAATTAAAAAAAAAAGGCGTTATAATGTATGAGATCTCAATATTTTCGTGGTTTTGTAATTATATGTCCATTTGCTAACAAAGATCTGCCCAGATGATTATTTTTTTAATATATATTATTATTAGAATACCTATCATTTTTATAAAGCATGTTGATATCATTGGCAAAACTAATGTTAAAATCATTAAATAAAGACCAAATGAATAAATAAAGTGAAGTGAAAAACAAAATTTCAGTGTACAAAATATTTTAAAAAAATTACATAATAACTGCTTTTGTATAATCATTTGCTGAGGCCGACCAGGTACACTGGCCTACCTCTATATTCCGCTCTTCTCCTCTCATTCTATTTTTATAGATGAGATAGTAACTATTACATTAGAAATAAGACCTTGATCTAATATTGTCGTATGCGCTGGTATGCTATGCGTTTGAATATGAAAGCCAACATCAAAAAGGCAGTGAATTTTCATACTTAAATATACGACAGTAATAATAATAATGGGTCTTAAAATACTTAGTACTTACAGCAGTGGTCGGTACCACGTTAAGTCTACCCATAACCGAAGTAGAACCATTAGTCTTCAATGCAGACCATCCCTTTGTGTTTATTATTAAAATTGGAACAGACATAATATTCGGTGGAATATTCGCTGTTTAAGGTGATTTTTAGGAAATTTTGTACCCTCTTCATTGTTTGCTCCTTTAATTCTTGCTCTTTCTAGATTTTACAAAAAATGGCTTAATACTTTTTTATTTCCATTGTACTCTTCTATTAATACAATATTTCTATAGAATAAAATGGACTTCGCAAAACAATTTTCTTCTTTCGTGTAATAGGATGTATAATAGATTTATGCAATAGACAGGATGTTGAGAATATCGAAATTTATCTACCTATATTTTTCTCAAAACAACTATTTTATGAAATTTGTTAGTTTTTATTAATTGCCATATACGTTATAGTATCCTTTAGCCTTTCAAAATGAGTTCAAAATTTTATCAGATTTATGGATCGAGAATCGTATTTGTTACAGCTCTTCACTATTTTCGATTGCGCATCGTGTGATACGCAAACTATTCTTTTTAAATACTTTTAAATTACTCATAATATGCACACGTTCGGAAATTAGGTAAAAGAGTTTTAATTGAAACATTCTCAAGATCTTTGGAAAGTTGACGCAGCGAATTAATCCATTTTTCGGTATTTATTTCTAAATTTCCAGCTGTTGTCGGTGCTAGAGCGACATCCGCAATTATTCCGGAGAACGAATATTACTTCATAGCCGACAGAAGCTATGTTTTTTGTGTGTTACTCGAAAGGGATCCATTGTTTTGTGGTGTCTTTAATGGAAATTAAGGTGACCTTCTTGCGCAGCAGTTCATGTTTTGGCTTTATTAACATTTATAGCGTGTGTTTGTATTGTGCATAACACATATGCTTAAAATAGCATATAGTTATGTTACTTTACTTATTACTAAGCATTTTGGGATCAGTTCTCTGGATTTCTTCAATATATGTAACTAACAAAATTTTAAATTTAAAACGTAATGATACCTTAAAGATTTACTAAATACTAAAGTATAATTTAAATTATTTACAGGTCCATCATTGCAGCATATTTTTTCTTTGAGCTAATAAAATGTATTAGATGAAAAATTTTATTACTGAATCAATTTTAAATAAATTATAATATTTTTATGTGGTGTTATATAACAATTAAAACTATTTGTTTCCATATTTTTGTTTTATTTACATCACTCTCCATAGATATTATACCTATTAAAAAAAATAGAACTCGAAGAAAAACAATATTTAAATTTTACACACAAGGACATATGGTTACAAGAATATTTTACTGAATTTCACTTTGGTTTAAAGGGTGGGATACTTTACGATAGGCAGCGGTTTGACATTGCTGATATCCATGAGTGATGGTGACCACTCACCATCAGCTGGGCCGTATGCTCGTCTGTCTACAAGGGCAATAAAAAAACCTATTCGAGATTTCGGCCCTATATAATACTAAAATTTAACTCGCCACAGATTCGTTACGGCTAGAGAGAAAAGATACAGCGAGCTAGGCCATTTCTCTTATACACAGCATTCCCTATTACAAGAGAAATTTGATTTAAGGATGAAAAATGAAGAAAACCACAATACTACACACTGCAAAAGAAGTTTCACTTCTTTCACGTTCACCAAGCTGCACGCGCACCTTTTTTTTGTAACTTTCAGTTTGGTCTATTGAGCATAGATAAGACGGCAGTATCCACTAGTACCGAGTGACATTATGGACTTATGAGCTTCGAAGGTTAGATATCCCGTAGTTCCATGTTCCGAAAATATTATCCTTCTATAATGAACAGTAGCAAATGTAATTCAAAGATTACGATTAAAATCCTATGTTATATGGTAAAAATTCGAATTGTAGGATTTCTATACAATTTTAATCAACAACTAACTCTTAGAGTTTACGTTTGGTTATCTGTCAGTAAACCGTCGATAATAGAGTTACAATGTCCTTAAAGTACAAATTATAGTCCATCATGACAGGTCTCCTAAGGGAACGGCTTCCAATCAATAGGTATTAACCGAATACCCGGTTAACACCTATAAGCTATATTATATTGCTATATTAAGCTTGCATACTGCAAGTACTGAATAACCTGAACATTGAAGAAGGAAAAAAGAAGAAGAGAAGAATGAAGAAGGAAAAGATGAAGAGGAATGAAGAGACAGTCCCACCCATCACAATCTCAACTCAAGCCTGCTAGTTATCAACCCGCAGCTCATCACCCCTGTCTCGATAGACAGGGAGTCACAAGCCCGGGTTTCCCCGCAGCCCGTCCCACGCCCTCGCAAGGGGACGCGATGACCAGTACCCGAACATATCGATCGTCGATGTACCGAGCAATTTCACCCGTTCGGTCGAAGATCTTGCCTTTGCCGTTAGCCTCCCAAAACTTCAGAAAACACTACAGTCCTGCCACCGGAAATACTTTTAAAGGTAATTGGAAAAAATACCGTAAAGGTTTTTTTATATTATATCTTTTAAAGCAAACTACGCAAGAAATACTTTAATTTATTGAAGTAGAATTTAAATTTAAATTATAATTTGCACAATCACTGGTGGTAGGACCTCTTGTGAGTCCGCACGGGTAGGTACCACCGCCCTGCCTATTTCTGCCGTGAAGCAGTAATGCGTTTCGGTTTGAAGGGTGGGGTAGCCGTTGTAACTATACTGAGACCTTAGAACTTATATCTCA
Organism: Bombyx mandarina; assembly: GCF_030267445.1. Taxonomy (NCBI): domain Eukaryota; kingdom Metazoa; phylum Arthropoda; class Insecta; order Lepidoptera; family Bombycidae; genus Bombyx; species Bombyx mandarina. The sequence continues at coordinate 11,402,843 of NC_143228.1, forward strand.
AGATGGGTGGCGCATTTACGTTGTAGATGTCTATGGGCTCCAGTAACCACTTAACACCAGGTGGGCTGTGAGCTCGTCCACACATCTAAGCAATAAAAAAAAAAAAAAAAAATTGAAACCTGGAAATCAGCTCGTCTGTTCGCTTTTATTGTCCTATGTTCAGCGTTTTGGAGTTTTCGTGGCCTAAAGAATAATACGTCTGGTATCTTTGTATCAAGCGATGCAACTATGCCAAAGTTCAAATCCCGCAGGAAGGTGTCAAATCTTCTAAGGAAATACGAACGTTCTACGACGAATTAATACTTAGTATCGTATGATAAAATAAATTCAAGATCTGCGTAATAATGAATAAATAGTTGTACTATAGTAGTACCTTTTCGTGTGAGCTCAAAAAAATTACTATTTCTGCAATCATACATTCCAGATTAAAGGAAACGTCGCATAGCTTTTATACAATAAAATTAAGGCATCCACTTGAAATATCCCATTGTGAGCTGTGAGTTCGTTCACCTAAGTATAATATCTAACGCATATGACCCACTTCATAATTTTTTGTGATCAACATTTGTCTTAATTATATTGTTCACATCACCAATGGTATCTATACGGTGTCATTAAAATATAACATTAATAGTCTATACAAAATCGCAAATAATTATGATACATACTATATTAAACCTCCAATAAGGTAATGACAGGTAATATAATAAATCTTTATTGTCGGAGGACTGCCTAACAACCTCGTCCACGGCCATCTTTTTGGAACGAAGTTCCTTAAGGAACGATGCAGAGGGGTACCCTAACCGGGAAAAAATGTCCGTAACGTAAGATTTTTATTATTTTTGTATAGTCTTAGTATGATGGCTATACAGTATCTAATGTTCAGTCTACTTGATGACGGTTATTATTATTATTCGTATAAATAGCTGTTTCTTTGTATATTATTATTATTATATATTTTTTATAAATCATTGTGAATAAAATAAAGTTGATAACTTTGTAAAGTAGTTTCTTTTATTTTTATCAACAAAAAAATCATAGTAAAAAAGGTATATCCGAATAATTATTTTCTTTATACCTCGAATAGAACTTAAAATTAATATTTTTTATAATAAGGAACTTCGTTCCTATCCGGTGTCCCACAACACCACACATCTTTTTAACATTGCTACGGTAACTTTCCCTCACACCAGAAATCCCAGTATTCATCCACAGTATGTTTCCGGTGATCATCTTAGCACGTACTCGGAAATAAAGTTCACTCCATTACTTTTCCTGAGGGCTGACAATGACAAGTCTGTCTTCAAACAAGATGCTATTAAAACCACTTAACGTTAAGCTCGTCAGCCTACCGAGGGCAATTTCGTTTTATCGAAGCCTAGTTCTAAATAATAATACCAAACTTTAACGAATAAGAAATCCGGCTTCGATACATTAAAATTAGCATATTATCAATGTCACCGAAGTCGAATCAATTTTAAGGATTACTCAAAAACTACTGGTTAGACCATAATATTTTTTTTATGGGATCGCATTAGGAGCACAGCACAAGTTTTGGAATAAAAAAAAAGATATCTAGAAAAAAAATCTGAAAAAACATATAAAAGTTGAATCACGAAACCCTTTTATTTTTTTGTGTCGGTTAAACGAAAACCAGAATCACTCCTGATTTAATGTAAACAAAGGGCCATACATCACACGGAAAGAGCGGTTCTCCCGAGACTTCTAAATTGATGATTTAATTAAGCAGCTACCCACAAAGTTGTCTATTGGGCGGCTAAGGCTCGCGATCATACGAGATTGTTGTCCGCTACATCGGAATTTGCAATTAAGAAACAACGTCTCAGAACAAAATCAGTTCATGAAGTCTCCTAAAGTATTTTATCTAGTTTGATATTTAAACCCAAAAGATCCGATTGATGTGGTTTAAACATTGTTTAACTATTTGATGACCTCGATAAACTTATGGTCGGTGGTGCTACTACTGTACTTACTGTACAGGCTCGTTTTTATCGATTCGATTACCGGAAATCAGCTTGCTTTGAGAGTGTACGGTTCCTTCCCGTGATATTACAAAGAGAAGCTAAAGTGAGGGCCTTTGAATATGGAATATTTTGTAAGCGTGATGACGTAGATTGTAATTTTGGTTTCGGGAAATTCAATGTTAAATGTCCCATATTTATGCGGAGAGGAACCAAGTTCCATTTTGTTTGTGGTTTGTTATATTATTATTATGTTCTCTGTATTTGCGTTAAGTGGTTACTGGAGCCCATAGACATCTATAACGTAAATGCGCCACCTAACTTGAGATATAAGTTCTAAGTTCTCAGTATAGTTACAACGGCTGCCCCACCCTTCAAACCGAAATGCATAACTGCTTCACGGCAGAAATAAACAGAACAGTGGTAACTACCAGTGCGGACTCACAAGAGCTCGTACCACCAGTAATTACGCAATTTATAATTTTGGATGTTTGATTTTAATCACACTATGTTATTCCTTCACCGTGGAAGTCAACCGTGAACATTTTTTAAGTACGTATTTTATTGGAAAAATTGGTACCCGCCTGCGGGATTCGAACACCGGTGCATCGGAAGATACAAATGCACCAGACGTCTTATCCTTTAGGCCACAACGACTTCTAACTTAGGCCAAGACGACTTCTGTTCTGTTTCTGACGTCAGAGGACACCTGCGCGTTCGGAAATTCCAATCACGCCCGATGACGCCCAAACGCGACCCTACTGGTGGTAGGACCTCTTGTGAGTCTGCGCGGGTAGGTATCACCACCACCCCGCCTATTTCTGCCGTGAAGCAGTAATGCGTTTTGGTTTGAAGGGTGGGGCAGCCGTTGTAACTATACTGAGACTTTAGAACTTATATCTCAAGGTGAGTGGCGCATTTACGTCGTAGATGTCTATAGGCTCCAGTAACCACTTAACACCAGGTGGTCTGTGAGCTCGCCCACCCATCTAAGCAGTAAAAAAAACCCTATATGTTAATGTTGCACGCTACATGTTCAAGTTAGAACAATTTTTCAATGAAGGGAAATCTTTTGTATTCTACAATTAATCTGTTATATTCACGTAGTGTATGTAATGTGTTTAAATAGAACGTACTATAATATAATAGATAATATAATATAATCAATAACACTTTAGTTTAATTATTATGTGCTGTGTAACATAGCATAGCATAGTCATTGACTATATAAAGTAGGCAGCGTGAAATCTGATCCTTCAAACACGGTGAAGACTGAAATACTTTCAGAGGAAAAATCAATTAATGTTTTAATTATTAACGTATTGAAATTTAATAGTTTGTACAGGTAAATTGGAATGGTCGAGAAGTGAACTTTGTAAATTAACTTCGAGAAACCTCAGAATTTTCTAGAAAATTTCGATTGCTGTCGATTGTAATGACTGCAGCAAATCTTCGAGGGAAGGCCGGCGTTCGTCGTTCATTATGAAACTTGACTTGGCCGCAAACTAATTAAGCGGACAACCAATTTTTGCTTTAGATCAACTAAAAGTTTTATTTTCCAAACATTTAGAAGACTTGAGGAGACTCAACATTTGAATAATTAAGCCATAAAAGTGCCTTGCTGTTAAAATAGCGTCTAAATGAGTAGCAAGATAACATAGTAGCTGGTATTTTAAATATTGGAAAGGAAAAGTATAAATTTCGGTAATTTGTTTCAGGCACGTCTGCACCTAAAGCTTATGATGACGTGACTCAATTTACGAATATGTATCATTTGTTTGTTTTTTGATATATTTGATACATATTGTTATGCCATAATATCAGTAAAATTAGAGTTAATTTGAGAAGGAAAACATAAGGGGTTAGCAAGGATAAAATAATTGAAGCAAGTATACTTACTGCCACTACTGATAAATTAAGATTTGGAATGCGCTTACTTCAGCTACAAGTGGCCGCAGTCAAATACTGATAATATCTCCTCTCTTGATAAAAAGCCAGACCAAATATTATTATCTTTGTACGTTCATCTAACTATCATATACACGTTTATAAAAATATATAATAGTTTTAATCAATATAAGATTTTTCTAAAACATATTACCAATTCCATAAATGCCTTTGATTTCGACCTAACATTTCAGAGATGATCACGTTATTCTCAGAATTATTTTTTTCTACTTACCATCCAGCTTTGAAATGAACTGCTCTCCAGGATGTTTCCTGAGAGCTGTGTCACGTCTTTCTTTAACCGAGGTTTGCGGAGTACTCAGAGTGGTAGACATGTTTGGTCATTCTCTTGGCATTGCGACATTGAAGACCGACTATACGCACTCACTCCGGAGTGGGCCGTTTGCTCGTCTACCTACAAGAGCAATAAAAAACCCACAACCAATCATTTAAACGTGAATTCATTTCCCCTCAAATTTATTGAAGCTAGCAGCTAGCATTAATTAATTAACGGCATGCGCACAAAATGCTTTTTGAGACATTACAGTGCTCTGAACAGCTGTTTGTGTATTAAAATGTCTTCCAATGACCTTTCTGTTAATTATGAATCAATATTTAAACAAAACACTAAGACAATATTTTCCAATTGTTTCACAATAGCTCGTGTGTGTTCGTATATTATAGCATGTAATGTAATTCAATAACAGGTTTGAGAACGAACCTGTTATTAATGTTACAATAAAACGAGATAACAAAACGTACTGCATGAACTCTTCACGAATATATTACTTAGTATTTATGTGAAATTACTGAAATCCCAGATCACTACAACGATTTTCTCTATATACGTCAAAAGTGAAGTGTCCCTTTTTCAAATTTGAATATTTTGTGGATAATGATTGGTAATTGTAATTTATGAAAATGAAAGTGTTTTTATTTATTTTATTTTGCACTATTTTCTATATTAACGATGCCCTTGTTAGTGTAAGTAACTTATATAATTAGATTAATTAATTCAATGATAACTGTAATAGAAAAAATCACGACGTTGTAAAGACTAACTACAAAAGAACTCAATATACATCGAGAATTATATTAAATATAGAATTAAATGACTTCAACAACTAGACTTGTAGTGAGTCTGACCGGTATCACTACTCTGTATTTATGAAGCAAAGATATCTTGGAATCTAGTTTGAAGAAGTAATCGGACATTATAAAGCAATTGGGACCTCATGTTCAAGTAAGATAATTTTGTTATCATGATAATGTTCTTTTAGGTTGTTTTTTCAACCACACAGTTCAAAATAGACGGTGACCTATCCTTACAGTCAACATGTTTTAAATTAAGAAAAAATTCGAAGTGAATGTGTTTTGGATTACTCTTATGTTTACTAGTTATAAAATAGACATATTGTGGTTTTTTTTTTGCAGAAAAACATCATGAAACGCAGCGTTGATAGTTGTAAGTATTTAGCGTTAATAAATATGTCTTAATTGAGATATTTCTAATTTAAAGTTTTTTTCTCAGATGTTCAGTTATTTTTAATGTATATTTGTACAAGAACACGCCCCGCTTGGTGTTAAATACCGAGCTGATGCATAAGATTATAGACATCGAAACGTAATTGCCGCTACTCAACTTGATACTTGAGCTCAGAGTCTCAATTTTATTGCATATCGGATCTCCCTTGAAACCGGAACGCAGGGCTATTCACAGCAGATACAGTTAGGATAGAGGTACTTACCCGTACGAGCTTAGATACCATACCACTAATAAATTAAAAATAATAACTGATACCTCAAAAACTAGTCAATCAATTGGTGAAGACACTAAATATTTATCGTACTGTAACTTTTATGTATAATTTTACTTATTTCTCATTAAAAAAAAAGAAGTTTTAGAATATTTTAAATTAAATTCTTTGTTGTTTTTTTAATATTCTTCCCTACTTCTGCTAGTTCTTATCCAAAATTATATTATCTCGTCTCTTGAATCTGAACAGTCCATTACGTATTATTTTGTAACTAAGCAATACTTTCAATGCGTATTTAAATCGCGTCATAAAAAAAAAAGCCGTAGCTTATTTGAGTCGACTATTATCAAAGCGGGCAATCTGACTTTTGGACAATTATTGGTAAATCAGAAAAACGAATTATTGACTTTGTATTCCATTGGCAGTCACAAAACTCTTCGGAACGACATCTCAGATAAATAACAGGTTAACTATTAACCTTAATTTAATGCAGATTTTGAACCGTATTCTTTGAAGGAGACGATTATGTTCAAATCAATCTGTATTGACATATCAATAACATTTTTTTGTCCAAATGCACAGATTGCCACCTTTGATAATAGACGACTCATTTTACATATTTGTAAATCGTACTTTTTTTTTTAGTAATCGGTTCAACAAACTTTGGAGCTTCCACTACAAATGGAGAGCAGGGCGTGTCCGATTGCCTGGCCGCTGGTAATCTACCCGGGAAATGTTATACCGAGCAATACGGTATAAATCCAGAATGGTGAAAATAAACTAATCTTTTATTGACACTCGAGACATTATTTTAATTTAAACATAGATTGGTTTTATTTTTTCCATGTTTTTATACGTTAAGCGTCGATTGTGTTCTCAAAAACCACTCCGATGTGATGCCATTGATTTCGTTTAATTAAACTCTGGGTTTTAGTTATCCACTTTATGAACATTTGCATTTAAACAACAATGCTGTAATAATATTTAAATAATGATGTCATTAAGAACATACAATCGTCAGACACTATATCTAAATATTTTATATGTATTTTTTATTTATTTATCTTCTGTATTGTATAATCATCAATTATATTATGTATGTTTATGTTACGTTTTTGTGATATGGATAAAATTAGGTAAAATCCAGTTTATAGTATGGCTTATTAAGAAATTTTAATTTAATTTAAACTTTTATTTTACTTTAAATTATTAAGTATCAAATAACATGATCTAAGTAATATCGGGCGTATCAGCGATAGTAAATCTGTCAGCGTGTTCGCTGATTTGTGAGATGATGTAGAAATGGATCAACGTATCGACTGGGAGTTTATGAATTAGTGATTAGTATAGCAATTCTTCAATCAGTGCCTTTGATAAATATATATGATATTGAAGTATTAAACGTCATTTCGGATCCTCCCGATCCAATCTTGGTACTTTTAGGCATTCCAAGCATCGGTCATCATTCCCATCGAACTTGTCGAATGCGAATGTGAGAATTCGACAAACTTAAGCCACAGACAAATCTCACTAAGTTTCTCTCTGGATCTTCTCAGTAAGTTGTGATTTCGATCCAGTGGTAGATCCACCGTATCACACTTCTTGCTAAGGCAGATGTTAGCAAAATTATCTCAGGATAAACCCCGTGAACTCTCCCACATTCTACGTAAGACCAGAATAGCTCCTAGAGGCTACCAGCAAATAGGCTGGAAAAAGCAAGATCTTGTCTCACATGCTGCCTAAAAATCATAACAGAAAATCGTTGATTCGTACCAATTAGTATGACTATGCGTTGTCTTTTTTTTTTTTTTCTGCCAAGATGACGTCCAAGATTTTTGGAAAAAGTTTAGTCAAGGTGAGTTGAGTTGACTGAGTACAAGGTTTGGGAAGTACGGCGGAAAACGCAAAACTTCCAACTCTAGCCCGCGAGCGTTGTCGTGTAGGAGCCAATAACCAAGGCTGGTATATGATGACCCGCTTAAGATTTGAAAAATAATCCCATTTTCATCGCAAATCACCATACGATTTCAATCTCTCCGTTTCTGTGTCTGTGTCTGTTAAGCAATACAAGGCATTTTTTATTCGGGCCGTGTGTCGAACCTCCTACGAGGTTCCTGCGCGCACCCGCGCGCTGAGAGGGCGCGCGGGGTATGTGGGACTTGACGATCTGCAAGTTGTTAAAAGCAGACCCCGGGCCCAAGGAATACATACCTTAACACGTTCGTCACGCTGGTGATTGGTTCGTGGGGCACCCACTTATCAAGTTGACGCCAATTGACCAAATCGAAATTGACCAAAATTTGTTTTGTTGTTAATATTGAAACCTGCTGCTAAATAAGCAGCTTTCACAATTCCCTTTAATTCTTTTTGTGAACTTTACTGACGACCGCAGGCTTCATTTTTTAGATGAAAATTTCTAGCTCGGTGGCTGCTAAACCAATCACGAGTAGTGCGTTCGTTTGCAACATTCTCTCTGTACACGTCATTAATGTTGTGAGCCGCTTGTGCCATATTGCTAACGCAACGGTACTCTTATTTTTATCGTTTTCACATTTATGAAAAACATAAAAACATAGTGAAAACAAAACACTAATCAATATACAAATAAAATAATATGTGAAAAGCCGCATATAAATTACGTATAAAATGACAACTTCATAGGTAAAAAAAAACTATCATTTTACATATATCTGTCACGAATCTTTTAAACGTTCAACTTTCAAGGATAAGATATCTATTATACAATAATTATACAGTTGAGACTCGAAAGGTATTATTTACTTTGATATCTACAGGTTATGGTGACCAATGACCCATAGATTACTTTAAAAAAGTACATCAGATACGTCTTTCAGAAAGCACTAGTCCTAAAATATATGTACTACAATTACTATTCGGTTCATACCAATTTAAATGGCACAGTTCTGAATTGTCACAAGAAGTACGTGCCTTTAGAACCGTGAAGATTTGTCCGGTTGCGGTTTGGTAGCATGGCCGTGGAACAATTTAACAGACCGCGGTTTCGCCAGACATTCTGCAATCGTAAGCCTTCGTTTGCGGAGAGGAATAAATCTTTACCACACCCTCATTAAAACATCGACTTGTCAGCAAAATATATTATTGTAATATGAAGATTTCAATGAAACAGTTGCTGCTTTTTTAAAGCTGCCACTTATACATGTCATCTTTTAGAGTGGAAGGTTCGATCTTATGTCTCAACTGATTTGTATGTATGTGCCCGCGAAGGACAAGAAAAACAAGTAAATGTGAATTAAATTTATTAAGTCAAAAATTTGTAGAAATTGTGGAGTAACGTATTTAAAAATTATGGTTTACAATATCGTTTTGATAGTAAACACCGGAGAACAGGAGCGATGGAGTGTCGACACCTACGAGATTGTTCAGTATTGAAAATGCATAGGGACGATTAATCTCAATGGTTATCTTATCTTTATTTGCACAGATACTTTTCGCCACATGAGATTTTTTCATTGCGTCTGAAATAAACAAAATGTTACTATAAATGTGATCCAAACAGTTACAAAAAATACTAATTTGAACGACAAGACATAATTGTATTTTATTTGAGTGTAATAAAGAACAGTATAAAAGGAATTAGTGAACTGAAACTGTAGGTAAATAAATAAATAAATAACGGACCCCAAATTAGGATTCCCTGTGTTATGGGAACGAGAGACTAATACAGTTTTTAAATATTTTGTACGTTAAAAAATATACATTTATAGATAATAAACACCCAGAAAAAGAGAAAAAAACCTGTTCACCACATCGATGTGGGAATCGAACCCAGCACCTTCGGCACAAAAGTCAGGGGCGCTAAACACTGCACAACCGAGTCGGTCAAATACGATAGAAACACGCATTTATTTCATTGACGTTTTTAACGTTACCTGAATAAGCGCTGATAAGTTTTTTAAAGATAAATCAATATTCTAATTTATAGAAATTAAAGTTTAATTTTCGTTACCATAAGTATTCTAAAGTCAGTTCATACGTACCGAAATTGTCATCTTCGATCATTTTGCCAACAATGTACACTTCACTGAAGACACCTTCGATAGCACCGGATTCACATTTCTTCGTTACACCAGAAAACTTCGCGCGGTCTTTGTCAAATACTATATCCAAATTTTTAACCTGAAAGTTGGGTTACGAATGGTGCTCAAGACTTTAGAAATACACAATATACATAATAGGGCTCATAGTATAAAACAAAGTTGCTTTCTCTGTCCCTATATCCCTTCTTCTTCTTGCTTCGGTTTCCTCAATACTGAGGGTCGTGACCACCTCCTCGCAACAAGAGTTTATTACGAACCATTCCACGCCATTTGCCTCTATCTGCCGCCGAGTGTAGAGCATCGTGAACTGTGGTGTCGAGGGTAGTGCGGATCTGGTCAGTCCAACGTGTCGGGCCTCTACCTCGTGATCTTCTTCCGTTCACCTTGCCAGTCACCACATGATACTTTTCTATATCTATTCCTATATCCCTATATCCCTGTGTATGCTTAAATCTTTAAAACAACGCAACAGATTTTGATGCGTTTTTAATAGATAGAGTGATTGAAGAGGAAGGTTTATATGTATAATAACATCCATTAAATAGTGGAGAAATCAATAATAAATTATAGTTTCGAAGAGCTAAACGAGGGCGGCTAGTTATTTATATTCAGCTATTATAATGTCTTCAAATATGGCGTTTCAATGTTTTTGTAAAAAAAGCTTTATTAAGTCCCTACGCAATGTTCTTTTTACCGATTTGAGAATTTTCGTAAGATCAGCTTGTGTGGCGGCTCGCTGTAACGGTAGACTTATGTTCACACATCTAAATTCTTGAGCAGCAAAGGCTTCTTCAGATACATTTGATCCCTTAATCTTTTGTAGCATTTCGGGCAAACCGTCAACCTTATCAGGAAGAGCTACGAAAAATGTAAAAGCACCTCCATTCAATGTTATACTGATGAACTGAAAAAAGTATGGTCAAAATAACTGCCTCGATATTATAAGTATCAGAGTAAGTAATAAGTATCAGGGTAAGTATTATAAGTATCAGAGTAAGTAACCATAATACATCTGTATTGTAATTTAATGTTGTATTTTTTACTGTGTAATCGTGAATTAAAATGAACTCACAGTCAATCTGGTGTTAAGTAATAGTTCTTAAACACCAGAATGTAAATTCCGCCTTTGAATGCCTTGAGACGTGTTTTCGAAGTAGGTATGAATTGTAATGTTTAATTACTATCCAATCCATTAAAATTGAATTTATGAGTACTTCTAGGCAGCAATCGGCCGTTTGGTTATTTTTTTGGTAAGGACACACAATACGCCCTATTGCCAGTACCTAATTATTTAAACCTTTAAACAATACGGTTTGATCTATCACACGATAATCCCTTAGTCGTAGAAGTGGATTGCGAAACGGTGTTAGGTACTACATAATATTTTTTTAGACAATTTGACAGAGGAGCTGGTCTTATCTTTTTATCTATTATGCCGCGATGACTTAGTACGCGGAAAAGTACCACTATTGAAGATAGACCTCCTTCATAGTTTCAAAATTTGAAAGTGACCCGAATGTGCTGGTTTTACGATATTAAAGACCATTTAAAATAAAATGAGGTATATTTAAAACTACTTTTACGGTTTAATCTAAGTTTTTTTGTTGTCATTATAATATGATTTCTGACCTTTCGAATACTTTATAGGTTTGTGGTCACAGACGATTACGGGTTTTTGATTGACATTTGAATATTGTGCTGACTACCAACTATTTTTCTATAAAAACATATCTAGAGTTTTAAGTTTCATTTCACACAGAAAGAACTAATACTATTTTGGAGTCTAGCAGTTTCTTTAGCTTGGGTTTTCATCTTTACTGCAAGAGGATCACTGGTGTTAGATAAGTTATATGAACATTAATGATTTACCTGTGCCTTATATTTTTCAAGGTGTGCGTATTTTACGATTCCCGTCCCAACTAGTGCAGGTGTATTAATTATTTTCCTTTCGTTCGAATAAACATTAATTAGTTTAACTTGTCTTGGATTGAATCCGGTGTCGAAATCGAGCTGAAATTTAACATTACGAATCATCGACTCTTCGAAATTTCTATGAAGTATCTCAAATATATTCGCTTTACTTTCTTACCTCAAATTCGAAAGAATTAACAATAACAAAACCTTTATCTTTCTTTATCTTGGTCGCATTCACTAAATCTTTGTTTCCGGCCTGACCGATTTCTTGGCTGTTGACCTTTGAAACAGAATTGTTAACTAAATAAATAAAAAACAATTGATGAGTACTAATTTCAATTATTGGCCCTTTGGTCTATTGAGGTAAACGAACCAGGAAAGATATCCATCCAGCCGAGCGCGCGAATTTGCTCGGTAAGCCGATGGTCGAAATGTTCGGAACTTGTATAATCATATCAAAACTCATCTTGAAAATGTCGTTAGCATCATTCAGGTGTCTGTCATCATCATTCACATCACACATAATGGGGAGATAATTTATAATTAATGATAGAAATAAAAATAAACAAATATTGACACAACACAATTATTTATTTATTTATAACTTTATATACTAGACAGTATAAAGGCGGACTTTTTTTTATTGCTAGATGGGTGGATGAGCTCACAGCCCACCTGGTGTTAAGTGGTTACTGGAGCCCATAGACATCTACGACGTAAATGCGCCACCCACCTTGAGATATACGTTCTAAGGTCTCAAGTATAGTTACAACGGCTGCCCCACCCTTCAAACCGAAACGCATTACTGCTTCACGGCAGAAATAGGCAGAGCGATGGTACCTACCCGCGCGGACTCACAAGAGGTCCTAACACCAGTAATTACGCAAATTATAATTTGGTGGGCTTCATTTTTATTACACGATGTTATTCCTTCACCGTGGAAGTCAATCGTGAACATTTATTGAGTACGTATTTCATTAGAAAAATTTGTACCCGCCTGAGATTCGAACACCGGTGCATCGCTCAACACGAATGCACCGGACGTCTTATCCCTTAGGCCACGACGACTTAATACCATAGGCATTCTCTGACAGTCTACCTTAGGAGGGTGCAGAGATGAACCTTGGTAGGTGTCGTATGATAGTGATATTACTTAAACATATGTGTATATATAACATACATATTTATAGATACAAATACTCGTACTTAAATAAATACATATACATATAAAAATATATATAAATAAATATTATCAATTAGATGACTCTGCTAACTCTCTGAGAAACAGTTCTCGAACCCTCGTCTTAAGCGCTTCACGTGTAGTGGCCGACCTATCTTCTATTTACCGACTTATCTTCTATTTAATATATTTTTGAGACAAACGAGCTGATGAAAAATGTTTTTGTCCTGTAGGTTAGAGAGGGCGTGCATGGGTTTTGTGATCCTATCGTCTGCGTTCTAAATTGTATACCTGTTGCTATCTTAGAGCAGCTTATAATTTACTTTCTAGAGCTATTGCGATAATGTACACTGCGTTCTCCGTGATAATTAAAATTTATATTCGGTAGGAACATCTTTCCAAGTGTTTCCAAGGGCTTGAGTAACATTCGTTTTTGAACAAAGTTAGGAAAGATTACGAGTATAGCCTGCCTATAAAACAAATATAAAAAAAAATACATACCCATGCATTTATGGTTCTGGCCGCTTTGGTAGGATTATCGAAATCGGCATTTCCAGTTTGTCCTATGAAATAGTTTGAGAAGGAGTTTTTGAAAGCCGAACAGAACGTATATTTGTCGTCGGCGTAAATTTTTGTTGCATACCTCAGCGGAAGGTGTAAATCATGGTCAAATGTCCTTTTATTCACTATTTTTAGTATTCTTTTCATCTAACAACATATTAAAATTGAATAAAATATAAACCAAATTAAAAAACACCCCGGGCATTTCAGAAATCCCATGTTAAAACGGAACCTTAGGTACTCACTCCATAATATTTTCCAAATTAATTATCACTCGCAGAGGAATCTATCCCATACATCCAAATATTTTCAAGCACTTAAAATCTATGGAGTATAAAAAAAGTCACATACGCACACACCTTGAAAGAAGAAAAAATAAAATAAATAAATTTTTCTCTTGAAAAGCTATTGCAAGCTATCGCAAGCAGTCGCGATATTGCAACCTATCGCAAACAATCGCAATATTGCTAGATTCTTATCTTGCAATTACATTAGTGGTTAATATTGTTGTAAAAGTTATTCAATCCCGTTTTTGCAGGATAGCCGTCGGATCCCCATGGTTCGTCAGGAACGTCGACCTCCATGACGACCTGGATTTAGAGTCCATCAGTAAGTATCTACAGTCGGCGTCAATGCGCCATTTCGATAAAGCGGCACGACAAGAGAACCCTCTCATCGTGGCCGCCGGTAACTACATTCCCGATCCTGCGGAAAGAATGGAAAGCAGTCGACGTCGCCCCAAACACGTCATTTCGGACCCTCCCGATCTACTAACGGTGCTTTTAGGTACCGTTCTCGTCGAACCCGTCGCTTGCGACGAAGGGCTCGACGAGTAAATTAACCCTCAGACACAGCCCACTGAGCTTCTCGCCGGATCTTCAGTGGGTCGCGTTTCCGATACGGTGGTAGATTCTGTGAAGCACGGCTCTTGCTAGGGTTTGTGTTAGCAACGTCGTCAGGTTTGAGCCCCGTGAGCTCACCTACTAGTTAAGGTTCCGCTGATATAGCCTCTCAAGGTCAGCTCAGCTTAGGTAGGGAAACATTTTTTTTTTGTAATAATAATAACTAGCGCAATTTGTTTTAAATTTTGGTTTATAAATCGAATCCACTACTAATCCCCAAGTGCTTAAGTTGATAATTAACTATAGTTCTTCTTGGTGTAACTTAATAATTTCATAACTTACTTCAGTTGTATTTTTCGTTCCCAGCGCATCCTTGATAGCTTTTAACGTTTGACCTTTCGAGTATAACGAGAACTGCGCTAAGGTATTGTAAAACGCCAAAGCTGATAACACGAAGGTTTGCCTTGGATACGATTTTAGAAGTCCCTGTCAATGTAATTATTTCATACAATAAAATTTCATATTTCATATTCGAAAATATCAATTTGAACTATTCCGTGCTGTAATTAATAATAATAAATAAATAAATATTTACTAACAATCACGCCACGTTAACTGGTCCCGTGATAAGTTCGTAAAGAACTTGTGTTACAGGTACCAGATAACGGAAATAAATGTAAGATTTTTTTATACACATACATATATTTAATATACATACATAACCCTGGAAAAGACATTTATATTTATCATACAAATATCTTCCCTTGGCGGGATTCGAACCCGCGACCCCCTTGTGTAGTGACCATGTCACTTACCACTACACCAGACGGCCGTTGTAATTGTGCATTGCAAGTGTATTTTTTTATAATTTAATATATTATTATGCATTTCATTGTTTTTATTGTTCTTGTTGCAGTTATTGTTGTTGTTGTTGTTATTCTAAGCTCAGGTAATGATAGGTATTGTTATTATATAAAAATATTCGCGAAGCACGACTTCGAACTTCGTTCGAATTTATCGTAATGTTCACAGTTATTTAAAACCAACACATACATACTTATGTTTCTGAATTAATCCTCTTGAAATAATCTACCTATAAATTTTATAACACTAATTTAAGTAATTTCGTCAATAACATCACGATAGCGTTATAAAATGTAAAGTTTTTCACTATTGTAAACTTACGTAAAATAACTGCCGTGTCAATTGATTGTAGTTTTCAACGAGCCGCTTAGTGTCCGGATTACCTAAAACATAAAGATTGCTGAAAATCGTTATTAAGTACATAATGTGTACGTAATAAGCCCTAAAATTCTACTATGCAAATGTTTCGAAGTCATCGTAGCTTAAAGGACCAGAAGCCAAGTATCTTAAATATCTTTTGACTATGCGACTGTACCGGTACTTGAATCCCGTAGGAAGTACCAGTTTTTTAAATGAAATACGTATCGACATGTTCATGATTCTCTTCCGCTAGGAACAACAACAACCATAAGTACACGTCCTCTTTTTATTTTTTATTGCTTAGATGGATGGACGAGCTCACGGCCCACCTGGTGTTAAGTGGTTACCGGAGCCCATAGACATCTACAACGTAAAATGCCGCCACCCACCTTGACATATGAGTTCTAAGGTCTCAGTATAGTTACAACGGCTGCCCCACCTTTCAAACCAAAATACATTACTGCTTCACGGTAGAAATAGGCAAGGTGGTGGTACCTCCCCGTGCGGACTCACAAGAGGTCTTACCACCAGTAATTACGCAAATTATAATTTTGTGGGTTTGATTTTTATTACAAGATACTATTCCTTCACCGTGGAAGTATTTCATTAGAAAAATTGGTACCGGTGCAACGCTCAACACGAATGCACCGGACGTCTTATCCTTTAGGCCACGACGACTTTAAGGAATGGCAGGGTATAATAAAAATCAAACCCCAAAAAACAAAATAAATCCGTGTAATTTAGTGATTGTAGGACGCCTTGAGAGTCCGCACGGGTAGGTACCACCACCCCAGAAGCAGTAATGCATTCGGATTTGAAGGGATAGGGACAGCTGGCGTGAACGACTGGTACTTACAGATGGTTGGGTAAGTTGTTATCCCACATCGGTGGGTGTCACCATCCTGCCCATTTCTGATATAAAGTAACCATGCGTTTCGGTTTCAAGGGCAGGACAGTCGTTTCCCAATACAATTGTCACTTCGAACACATATTATTATCATATATATTGACACTTCGAACACATATTATATCATATATATTGACACTTCGACCACATATTATTATCATATCTCAAGGTTTGGCCGCAAGCATGTTCTAACCAGGTAAGCTAGGAGTTCGGCGACCCGTCGAAGCAAAAATATATCAATAGGACTTGGCGTCAAACCTGCAACTATTTGATTCCGACTTAAAGATGATACGGTCGGACGACCATGGCGATCGAGTGATATGTCACTGCTTCCTGAAACAACATTACTTCATTACTAAGAGCAGAAATAACAAAGTGTAAATAGATTCGTCACGTAACTATTCAATTGCGGGCTTTATTAAAAAGGAATAATTTGGTTCAAGCCGTTTGTTGAAACGTTATTTTATCTGTACAATATAAAACAGTCGTCATTCTCGTTCTTTTCTGTGTGTGTGGGTGTTTGGGTGCTTATGTATGTGTGTACATATTATATACTTTCTGTACGACTGAATGGTCTTAAGTGCATTGTTTACCACGAAGAAAACATTAAAGAGAAATTTCCGTGTACATCAAAATGATGCCTATATGCCTGCAACTGATCTATTGTCCTGACACTAGAATGTACTAAGATAGTCACTGGCCCATGACTTCAGCAGGGGCCAGTGACTTCAGCAGAGAGAAGGGACCCAAAAAAGAGCCCAGGCGAGGTATGCGGAACCCTCTATACTACTACCCATCTAAGCAATAAAAAATAAAAATCGCTTTGCTATCTCACATTACCCTCACCCTGCTGTCTCTGCTAAAATCCTGGCCTCTAATTGTTTAAAGTCTCTTCAGTATTCCGGCTTCGGAGCTAGTGAGAGAGATTCAAGGAAACGACATGTATGCTGCTTTACAGGCGTCGTCTTGCGAAGCGGTGACCGGATAACGGAGTACCCTCATTGAGATTTTCCGAGGACACAAGGTGGAGGCTCCACAAAAGCGGGCTTTAGTAGTCTATCGACCGAGAGACTTAGCGTTTGTGCCGCTTACAACCGCTGTTTCGGCATCCTGAAGTGATATGACCACCGTTGGGTAGGAGAGATGCGATCCGCGCAAAGCGTTTGGCGTTGCACCCCACCCGCTTCTTTCTGTTCGCATTACGTTTTATCTTACAACAGGCCTACACGCAGTTCGTTGAACGACAAGGTACTCGGTCATGCTCGCAATTCATGGACGGATCCGGCGATTATCAGAGTTTACCGATTGCCACGGTGTGCGTCCAACGAACCATACTAATGCTATGGCACCGTGCTAATTTTCGCATACAGCAATATTTAATATATAGTATAATAATACATATATTATAGATAGATAGTATAGATAAAGTATAATAATAGATAAATACAAATCCACGGTAAAGGAATAACATCGTGTAATAGAAATCAAACCCGCAAAAAATTATAATTTGCGTAATTACTGGTGGTAGGACCTCTTGTGAGTCCGCACGCGTAAGTACCACCACCCCGCCTATTTCTGCCGTGAAGCAGTAATGCGTTTCGGTTTGAAGGGTGGGGCAGCCGTTGTAACTATATTTAGACCTTATAAAAATATATTAATTCATATTCCAAATAACGGGGCTGTTTCATAGACCCCCAAAAGTCCAGTAGCCACTCTATAGCCCAAGTACATCAGGTGATTATCTAGCAATACAAGTATAATCAAGTGAAAAAAATACCAGTACTTTAAGTACTCAAAATGCATTATATACCTTTTGAAATTATAACTGCTGATAAACCAAATAATGCACACAAATAGTACACGTTTAACTTCACCATTATTACGCTATACGATTTCTGGAGAATTGGTGATTACAAAACTGACACTTCACTTAAATACTATATAAGACGTATTACCGACATACTCGTAAATGTATTTTAATTTTATTTAATTCAAAACTGACAATCGAAAGTCATTAAACTAAGGTATTTATTGATGTGTTTTTGAATAAAGTTTAGACATTAAATTCGACAATTTAGACATTAAATTAGACAATTTAAGGCTTTGTCAAACAGAACGCGTACTTAGCGCGCGTCAGAACGCTAAACTGACGGCGCGCCATGACGCCGAGATGTGAATTACCACTATAACATACCGTCAAACAGAGCCCCAGCGCTATAAGTACGCAACGCTCTGTCGCGGGATTAGGACGCTTTGACGTCAAGCGTTGTAACTTTTTACAAATTTCATTTTAGCGTCCGAGTGAATTTGTATTAAAATACTGGGTAATGCCCGAAAAATTGATAGAACTAGTTAGAAAATAGTCATGCTTATACAATAGCACATCTGAAACACTCGACATCTTAATACTTTTAAAATTTCACACTGCTATCGAAAGGCACTATGATTTGGCGAATGCGTTGTGTCAAGGAGCGTTGGGCTCATCTAGTCAATTTGTGTGACATGAAAAGAGCGCGACGTTAAAACGCAGCGCTAAGTACGCGTTCTGTTTGACGAAGCCTTTAGATTTTAAATTATATAAAGTACTGTTATTTTCGAAACTAGAGTCAGCTAAATGTCGCACCAAGAAAAAATTATGAGCCAAATAATATTTCATGCATAAAGAAATAGAAGTTTATCTTTCCGAAGAAGAAAAAAATTAATAGAGATGGAAGTCTGAAGTTTAACTTTTGTTTTCATTGCGACTTTGCTGATGTAATTGAATCAAAAATACTGAACATATCCCTCGGAACAATAGCTGGGTGTGTCATCACGGATTTAAGTTTCCTCTTTTTGATTAACTGATTTGATTACCATAAAAAAATATATATTTAATTAGGTCACTACGAGAGAATTTTCCAAAAAAAAATGTACTTTACACAACAGTACTAAATACACATAGGACAACAGTAGCTAGATGAAACAGGGTGACATCGCTAAGTACTGCTGAAAGATTTGTTCAGAGGCCAAATTCAGATCTGAAGTCACCACTACAAGTGAATTCACCGAGAGAAACATATTACTTGATTTAACAACAAGACTCAACCAGTACCTACTGGAAAATGTAGTCTTATAAACTATTTATATTTTGAGTGACATTCCAGAAACGTTGCCGCCTCTAGTGCACAGCAGTTCTACTGTGGAAAAACGAGCCGTTGGCAGAGTATCACGTTCCGACTTAGCAAGGTATTCAGGGACATCAGCGGCACTGACAGGGGGGGTCTTACGGGCTACCGTAACGAAATGGCCGACGTATAGACTTGTCGACTTCGCTTCGGCCAGGCTTTCTTTGTGAGGTGCACTTCGAGTTGTAATTTAGACCCCGGAATCCACATAAGCTTCCACTGGTTTGGTCTCGAGCGTCGGACTAAAGTGCAAAGGAGTTGTATAATGAGTGCCCCTGTAACATCTTTAGCATCAGCCTTGAACTGCTTCGTCCTCGAAGTCCCACATATACCAAGGGCTCCCTAGGCACAGCAACGTTGTAAAGCCGCCAAAATGACAGTCCAGGTCCAAAACCAGCAGATAAACCCGATTGAGCTTCACACATATGTGCGACAGGGTGACGTTATATCGCCGAAACTGTTCACTGTTGCTCTCGAGGATTTCTTCAAGACTCTGGACTGGAGTAAGCTGGGCATCGATGTGAATGGCGAGTATCTCTCACGCCTCCGTTTTGCAGACGATATCTTTATAATGGCAGAGTCGCTGGAGGATCGCAGCTGTATGCTGGGTGAGCTCAATGCCGCGTCACGACGTGTTGGTCTGGGAATGAATCTGGACAAAACTAAGGTCATGTTCAACGACCGTATCATTCCTAGACTGATAATAGTCGAATCCGCGGTACTCGAAGTTGTGTCTGAATACACCTATCTTCTTCTTCTTCTCCATCGCTCCCTCATTGCTGAGGATCGTGACTCCGCTTCAGCCTGTCTACTGTCAGCCTCCATCGGTTCCGGTCAGTTGCCTGGTGTAGTGCAGCGCTAAGTGGTCCGCTGGTTTGCTCGGAGATCTGGTCGGACCAACGTTTGGGGCTCCGGCCTCTAGGACGTTTCCCTTCTACTTTCCCAGTGACCATCAGACGTTCCAAGTTGTCTACACCTCTGCGGGCAACGTGGCCAAAGTAGCGCATTATGCGTTGCAGACAGGTGGCAGACAGGCGTTGAGCGTTCTCCATTTTAAGCTGATGTAGGACCGAGATGTTCGTGCGGTGGGCTGTCCATGGAATCCTTAATAGGCGGCGCCAGCACCACATTTCAAAAGCATCAACTCTGTTTCGGTCAGCTGCTTTTATGGTCCATGTTTCTGCTCCATACACCTATCTAGGCGACATTTTTCAGCTAGGCAGGGCCAACTTTGAGATGGAAGCTGATAGGCGCATACAGTTGGGCTGGGCTGCGTATGGAAAACTCAGTCATATTTTGAACTCAGCAAACCCGCAATGCCTAATAACAAAAGCCTTTAACGCTTGCGTGCTACCGGTAATAATATATAGCGTTGAAACGTGGACATTGACCGTAGGTCTGGTCGGTAAGTTCAGAGTCGTTCAGCGTGCTATGGAAAGGTGTATGCTCGGAGTTGTTTTGATGGATCGAGTCAAAAATGAAAAAATCTGCCAAAGAACCAAAGTAACCGACATAGCCCTAAAGATGAGCAAGCTGAAATGGCAATGGGCCGGACATACGTGTTGCAGAACCGATGGCCGATGGAGCAGACGTGTTCTGGACTGGAGACCACGTATCGGTAAGCGCAGCGTTGGGCGTCCCCTTGCCCGTTGGACCGATGACTTGCGGCGATATGCTGGGAAATATTGGATTCGGAAGGCGGAGGATCGTTCATTGTGGCGGACTATGGGAGAGGCCTACACCCAGCAGTGAAGAGGCTGATGATGATGGCCGAGAAGGCACAATTATTAACACCATCGACAAACATTGTAAGGACGAATAGGGTGATCGAGCTAAGAGAAATACTGAGTACACCAATCACGTTTGTTGTTTTAGAACATCATAGAAATCTTCTCTTGACGTTAGCAAACGAAAACGAATGACAGTTCTTAGGACGGAAGCACCGCTCTTCAAGAAAGCTGGTGGGTAAGTGTGATGTCGTCTACGCACCTTCATCAGCTAGGCTCTGTCGTAGCACGAAGTTAGCCGAGTCCCGATGATACCGCAATCGTGCTGCCATCTCTCGGGAATCATGCTGCGTTTCGTTTAGCTACCAAAGTAATGACCGCCTCCGACATAATAATATATTATGTTTTATATATTATGATATTCAAAAAATTTTCATCAAAACGATGATCCTTCTATTCATGTCCGTCAATAAAATAATAATATGTATTTATAACCATTGACACCACGCACCCCACGCTATTTTTACAATAAATTTACTTTCTATTTTTTATAAAGGCTATTTTATATTTTTAGTTGGATTTTCTATAAAAGCGTGTTTTTTTTGTTTAAGGTACTAAAATCACGCTTTTTAACCGTCTTCAAAAGAGGAAGTTATCAATTCGACCACCATTTTTTTATCTATGTATGTTCACTGATTTCTCGAGAATGCTTGAACCGATTCTAATAATATTTTTTCTATTTTTTTGTTCGAAAGGGTAGACTTCCCGAATGGTCCTGTATTCATCAAGATCTCATGATGGGATCCTCGATCCTCGAGAAAGCCAGAAAAATCTATAATTTTCAATGTGTAGTGAAGTGAGGGAAAATGTCTTTAAAATTAAATACTTGTAATGCATAACGTATTTATTTGAATAGGGACTAATATCATCTTCATAAAAATATCTTCACATATAATGCTTTATTTTGGAACAAATTTGTTTAGCATAAAAAAGGTTATAGTGAGCCAACCTTAAAATATAGAGATATGCTGTCACAGACTTTTTTTTTTACTTTTAAAGGGGAACAATTCTGTCGTACATTATTTTAGCAAAACTTTAACCGTTTTCGCAACACACGCAGCGGAAGCTCTCAAAAGGGAATAAAAAACCCTATTTTGAAACATTCTTTATTGGTGTTCCACTTGTACTGATCTCAGCGTGATGTTATATAGCCTATAGCCCTCCTCAATAAATGAGCTATATAACATTGCAATAATTTTTCAAATCGGACGAGTAGTTCCTGCGATTAGCGCGTTCAACAAACAAACAAACTCTTCAGCTTTATAATATTAGTATAGATAATAAATTTTAACTACTGTAAACATTAGTTAGCTTAGATTTCATTGCAAGTTGAAAAGGCCTAAAATTCGTTAAATTTTAAATTTATTAATTAATTTACAATTTAATTAAGTCACAGGTGCTACCAAATTATAAGCAAAGAAACACTAAAATTTGAAACAAATCTTTATTAAGCTTCTATTATAATTTATATTTATAATTCAGCCATAGTAAACACCAGCCATAAGCAATGCTTTCGGAGTAGCATCCAGGACGTTGTTGATTATGGAAAAGGCGAATGGACGATTAATTTCAACAGCTATCAGTTTGTCTGAACAAACTTCTTCTGCCTTATTGGGTTTCTTCACTTCATCTGGAAATATTGATATACTATAAATATTTGACGTGACTTAAGTATTTCAATTATAAATTAATAATGTATTTTCAGTTTGTAACAAGAGAAACCTAGGCGCAAAACGAATTTCCAAAACACATTACCCCTCACTGCTTTGGTTACAAGTCATTAATGTCAGATCTCCCGGATCCATTCTCGGTGCTTTCTTCAAGCACTGGGCACCGCCCTTGTCGAATTTGTCGATTACGATGAAGAGTTCGACAAGCGAACTAACCCATAGACAAAACCCTATGAGTTTCTAGCTGGGTTTTCTCAGTAGGACGCGATTCCGATAGTGTGGTAGATTCAGCGAAGCGCTGCTCTTGCTAGGGCTCACCTACTCGTTCGCGCTTAGCTGGAATAACTTCTTAGGCTACCGGCGATTAGGCAGGGAAACGATATTGAGATTGTTTTCGACATCCGACAGTATTTTTATTATCTTTTGTTTTGTCTTCGAAGTTTTCGTTAATATTCTGCTTAATTTACTTTATTTTACTTCTCTTTATTTGACCCCATCGACATCTACAACGTAAATGCCGCCACCTATCTTGAGATAATAGTTCTAAGGTCTCAGTTTTTACAGTACAACGGCTGCCCCACAATTCAAACCCAACGCATTACTGCTTCACGGCAGAAACAGGCAAGGTTGTGGTACCTACCCGTGCGGACTCACAAAATGACCTACCGCCAGTAATTATGAAAATTATAATTTTACGGGTTTTTATTTTTATTACACGATGTTATTCCTTCACCGTGGAAGTCATCGTGAACATTTGTTAAGTGCATATTTCATTAGAAAAATTGGCTAAAAAAAACAAAGCCGCTGCCTGCTGCTCAGGATTCTCCAAACCTTGGATGAACAGGGTAATATGACAGCACTTATAAAACAACGTGAAGGGGAATTCCCTGAAAACCCACTATAATAGAAAAAAGTGTCTCTAGGTAGTATGGATGACCTTTGTTTCGGTGGCGGGTGGTGCGATGATAAAAACGAGATGACGGTATCATCTTAAATTATTTCTTAGAGATTTCTCCATTGAACGTTGTTGTTAGAAAGGGTTCTTTAAAATAAAGTCAACTGTTAAAGAGTAAACTACAAGAACGGTTTCTTTTTTCTGTGAAAGTCACATAAAATTAATTAAGCAACTGTAGGTACATACCGAAACTATTTTCTTTAATTATTTTATCAACAAGATAGGTATCGGTCAAGAAACTTTTGATTACACCGGGCTCACAGTTCTTGGTCACACCGGAGAGCTGGGCACGTTTTTTATCAAACAATATGTCCAAGTTTTGTATCTGAAACGTTGGGTTCAAATTGAGAATCACGCTTACAATAAGAAGATATTTGTATATAAATAAAACATTTAAGTCTGTGTTTGTCCGGGCTTCCGAATAAATCAATCCGACTGTGACGAAATTTGATGCGGTTGTCGTTGGCATTTCCAGAATTGCTTGTCATATTACCATTAACGTATGATAGTGAGATGTGGTCAGATGGTTGTTTCAATAAAGCGATGTTTCTCATACAATTAGCGATATTCCCAACGGAAGCCCAATGATGCGGTACAAAATAATTTTAGGTTATTTTTTTCAAATCCGTTAATTATGCAGTTAATTAGTATCAAGAGATAATAGCATTAATTAGCAAATATTAAAATAGAAGATTTAACATAATTTGAATCTTATCACACCGCTTTGAGGGCCTTCGTAATGTCCAGTTGAGTTAATATCTCTCCAAGGGGCAGATGTAGCTCCACGCATTTATATTCTTGGAATGGACTGATTTGTGTGAAAACTTCGGCTTTCGAACTTCTGAACTTCTGTATGAGCTTAGATAATCCATTGATCTCATCAGGGAGAATTATGAATAGTGTCAAGCCGCCTCCCTTGAGGGATATGCTGATGAACTGGAAAAAAATTATATGTGAAGGAACAATCACTAAAATCTGAATTTTCTGAGCGCATATTTTTTTGTTTTTTTGTATTTCCATGTAATTTTTTTATACTTAATGGACTGACTTTGGCTATCTCTTCAGTTGAAGAAGTGCTTGCTGTGGACTTTGCTTAAATCTTGCTTCTCTCTGTAACTTGTCTCGAATGGTTTAGTTTACAAAGAGTGTTCCATAGTGCTCTCAGAATTAGTTCGAGAGCTAACCTCTCTTGAATGGAATTTTAACATTTTCTAATCTGTCTTATGCACTGACACTGCCCGTCCACAGAGTACTGGACTGGGAAGAAGGACCCTTTTGTCGTGGTATCGCAATTACATGGACTATCCCTACAACCTTCAACGAGTATTGGAATTGTTAGGGTCGACATCTGAAGGAAAATTTTCAAGTGCAAACCAAGCTGGCAACAATATTGTTGGGGGACCTCAACAGAAAGAAGTGGTATTTCACGTTTGTATAAAGACTTTTGCTTTACAAAGCACAAGTTTGGCCTTGCGTGGAGTATTACTTCCGCCTCTGGGTTGGAATTTCCAAATACCAGGTACTTGCATTTGACTCCTTATAGAAGAGGGCCGTCGATAACCCCACTCTCACGGATCTCCAGAACCGCTGCGTTCATCCACGGTGCGATTCCAGAGATATTTTCTGTCACGTACCGTCCGCTTCTGAAATTCCTATCCACAGAATTTCCCGAGCGCTATGACATGTCCTTCTTCAAAGGAAGCTTGCGGAGAGTACTCAGAGGTAGGCAAGACTTGGCTCTGCCCCTAGTATTTGTTGACGTCCATAAGCGGCGTTAACCACTCGCTATCAGGTGGGCCGCATGCTTGTCGGTCTTCAAAGGCAATAAAAAAGTCCATAAGTGACAGTAGACGCTAACCCCTCAGTTGGGCTGATATTCGTCAGCTTCTATAGAAATTAAAAAACAAAATAACTACTCGTCCTTGCTAATTGAAACCATTGTAATTCTTTAAGCTTTGTAGTTAATTCTTTATTTACGAGAACATGTATCCACCATTATAATCAGCTTAGATCTCAAATGAGGAATAGGAATAAAAATAAACACTAACCTGTGCATCATATTCCGGAACTTTGGCATACTTTACGATTGCCTTTCCGACCAAAGCAGGTGTCTTTATCTTTTTCTTAGGGTTCAAATAGAAATCAATTGTTTTCACTTTCGTTGGATTGAACCCAGTATTGTAGTCAAGCTGAAATTTATGAAATGATGTTATGAAAACACAAAAAAAGTAAAACTTAATCGGACACTAAACAGGTGAATGTCGTCGTGGCCTGTTAGATAAGATGTTCAGTACTCGTATCGAGTGATGTGATTCAGGTCGGGATTAAAATCCCGGAAGTACATAGACAATTTTCTGAGGAAATACATACATACCTAATTCAGGTACCTCCACGATGAAAGAATAACGTCGTGTAAAAAACAAAAACCATAAAATGTATAAGTTCCTGTAGTTGAGTATTATGAGTATAAGGCCGTACAGATTAAAATCTCAGTTTTACTGGTGGTAGGACCTCTTGTGAGTCGGCACGGGTGGGGAAGCCGTTTTACTATAAAACTTTTTTTCTATTGCTTATATGGGTGGACAAGCTCACAGCCCACCTGGTGTTAAGTGGTTACTGGAGCCCATAGACATCTACAACGTAAATGCGCCACCCACCTTGAGATATAAGTTCTATGGTCTCAGGTATAGCTACAACGGCTGCCCCAGCCTTCAAACCAAGACGCATTACTGCTTCACGGCAGAAATAGGCAAGGTGGTGGTATCCACCCGTGCGGACTCACAAGGGGTCCTACCACCAGTAAAACTGAGATTTTAAGCTGATTTTTCAAGGTGTTCATGAGCTTAGGTAACCACTTAGCTCCAGATGGGCCGTCAGGTTTTATGTCTATCCGAGCAATAAAAAAAATTCACCATAACATAACGATAAAAACATAACAATAAAATTGACACTCCGGTTTAAAGATGAGTAACGGCAGTATCTCTGTGATGTCTACAGACGTAGTCAATATCAAGTGAGCCCTGGGTTCCTCTGTCAATTTACAGCAATAAAATAAAAATAATAAAAATCCTTCCTCTCCCTTAATATTACCTCTAAATCTAGAGAACCAACTACAATGAAGCCATCGCCACCCTTGAATATGCTTGGATCAACTAAATCTGTGGTTCCATATTCGTCGCATTCTTCTTCGACCTAAAAAAAAACTCATATTGTGATGTTTGATTTGTAAAAAAAAAGCACTTACTTTTTTACAATCATTCCTTTCGTTGAAAACAAACATACCACACATAAATAATATTTTTACTGCGAATATATAAAATATATTTATTTTTATGTCTATTCATAAAGAAAGTTGTGTCTAAGCTATAAATTAGCCAAGACAATTCTTATTATTTTTAATTAAAGACATAAAATGAATCTAGATCTTGCGGAGTACATGATTTATTCTGTTTTTTTTTTTCGATCACTGACCGAACATTAATAAGTATACACAGCATACCTTTTTCTCCTATGCTTGCCAAGGACTTTTATTGTTGATTGCTTATCGAGTTCATGTTATATAAAACCAAACAAAAATATTGGAAACAAACTACTATTTCCCTATCTTGACAAGTAAAAATGTCAACAGCACAAGAAAATGTCAAGCCTACGTAAATCTATAGGTACTAGTGGTCCCGCAGTAGTCGAAATTCAACTATAATTAATTGGAATTGTAAGTTTGTACACTATTATGATTGTAATTTTTACTTCTATAATCACAAATTTCGTCAAGACTACACTGTAAAAAATATTAACAACAATATTTAATCTATTCTCAATTTGACAACAGACGCTATGAACAAAAGTTTGACAATAAATAGCATGCATGCGTGTGTGCGTCAAATACATGGTATGTAGTGTGTATAATGTTTTCTTTATTGATTTAATGTATCTTTTATGCATTATTTGGAAAAAATATTAGCATTGTGCACTTCTTCTCTATATTCTCTATAAGTGTGCAAAATTTCATACTTCTCCGTCCGCGCAATTTTCGTAAAAAGGGATACAAAGTTTTTGCTTCACGTATTAATATATAGATTGGTGATTATATTTTTATCAACACTATTACCGACGATATTTTTACAACAAATTAGTTACTTGCATAAAGACTGCAAAGGGAGGAACTTAGGAACTTATCTACTGAAGATACATACCCACTCATTTATTTCTTTGGCCGCTTTCTGTGGTCTATCGAAGTCTACATTTCCTGTTTTCCCTTTAAAGTACTGCGAATAGGTTTTCTTGAAAGCCGGACAAAATTGGTCTTCGTCATCGGCGTATATTTTCGATGTGTACCTGAGTGGAAGATCACTGTCAAATGTCCTTTCGTTTCCTATTTTGAAACTCCTCTTCACCTAATAACAAATTCAAATTTACAGTTATTAAAAAAAAACTAAGGTTCATATCTCGTAGTGTCATATGTGATAGATTTGTTTTTTATTTTTATTGCTTAGGCGGGTGGACGAGCTCACGGCCCACCTGGTGTTAAGTAGATACCGGAGCCCGTAGACATCTACATCGTAAATGCCACCACCTACCATGAGATATAAGTTCTAAGGTCTCAGAATAGTTACAACGGCTGCCCCACCCTTCAAATCGAAACGCCTTACTGCTTCACGGCAGAAATAGACAGGGCGGTGTTACCTACCCGTGCGGACTCAAGAGGTCCTACCACCAGTAATTACGCAAATTATAATTTTGCGGGTTTGATTTTTACTACACGATGTTATTCCTTCACCGTGGAAGTCAATCGTGAACATTTGTTAAGTACATATTTTATCAGAAAAATTGGTACCCGCCAGCGGGATTCGAACACCGGTGCATCGCTATATACGAATGCACTGGACATCTTATCCTTTAGGCCACGACGACTTTTTTGTGTATTTTTTCGCATTTATAGCGTAGCTATAGTGTAAATCAAACCAATATTATTTTATCTTAATCCTACAGACATTTTACCACTCTAGACACCAAAGATACCAATACTAGATACCAAACTACAAAATTATGAAACTTTTTGTTTTTTATATTTCCTACCGGAGGCTGGTATTATGTGGTACAATCTAATATAGTATATATACATCTACATACATCAGTACTATTCTTCAATCCCACTATATCTGTGACAGTTTCAAAAGTTTCTCCTTTGGAATATAAAGAAAGCTGCCCCAAAATGTTGAAAATGGGCACGGATGTTACAGCAAGAGATTTTCCTGGATAATGTTTTTGAAGTTCCTGTAAAAATATATAATATTTTAAACACTGCCAGGACTTAAGCTCTATTTTAGTTCAATATAATATTTATGTCTTCAGTTGGAATGAGCATATTTTTTAAATAGTTTATAGGATGTTTTGAAAATTGCATCTTTAATTAAAAAGTTTATTAAAAGTATTTAAATAATTCATTTTATTTTGCCATATGTCGCACAAACTGCTTGTAGATATTTCAATTTGATAGGAAGATACTTTAATGCATATTAAAAATATTAATTTTCATATAATATTAGTTTTCATGGTCAAAGAAGACGGGACACTAAAGACAAAGATAGATTGGAAATATTAAAAAGTGGAAGATAATCGAACCCTATAAATCATTTCGAACATATCTTAGGAATGATTGGATCAACTGAACAGACAACGTATATTACAATACACTTCCCAACATAATATTTGACTGATATGATACTATGTATAAGAAATTTTAAGTACTAAACTTACATAAAACAGGTTCCTCGTTAACTCATTACTATTTGCAGCAAGCCAGTTGCTTATATTTGCGTTTGGATTATTATCTAAAAACATAAGAGTATCGTAATATATTGCTAAGTAATAGCTGATAAATTATACGCTTTCACTGACAGGCAGGGAGGCACGGGAATCGTGGTATTAAAAAAAAATCGCACGGCATACATTTCTAATGGTAAGACGTATTGTCAATCGTTTTGCCAAATTCTACAAATCAGTAGTTTCGTGTTCTGTTTTGATGGGTTGGGACAATTCATATACAAATGAAGCTTTGACTCCGGGTCTCAAAGTGGGTGGCGATATTCACGTTGTGTTGTCTATCAATCAGCTTTTAATATCGCATAGACTTAAAGCGCATCCTGAAACCCAATTCTATTAAAAAAAATATTAACAGACACCGACCCGATTTTTTTAATGTAGAACTTGTATAGTAAGTTAAGCTACGAATATGTAGAAATTACACAAATTAAGAATGGAACACGTTTTGCTCCATGCCTGTGGTAGAGCATACAAACAAACTTCAAAATGCTGCTTTAAATCAGGTCTACATACAACCTTTATTTATTTACTTTTTCCTATCTTCAGGAATAGTATTACAAAAAAAGGAATCTGATTTTCTAAATTTCAAGTTTCGGTCATCCGATCAGGCTGACTATTTAGTATTTCTAATTCAAGCTGTAACCTTTTGCAAATAAATTACATAAATTTTAACTACAAACCTTCTACGAATGTGGCGGCTAACAACCCAAATAAGGAGCACAAACAACTCAACAAAGACTTCTTCATTGTGAAATGTTCCTGCAATTTCTGGAAAACCAATTGTTCAAACTTCTCTTATATAAAACCAATTTTAATTAATTCTCTTTGTTTAATTCAAAGATAAAATCGAATAATGTAACGTTCTTAATGTGTTACTCAATAAAATTTATTGAGTCGTAATAGTTGTTGAGTTTGAGTTTCAGTTTCTAAAACATGTTAGAAAACGTGACGCGTTAATGGATCTTCGCTAGAGTGTCCTTTCCGAGTTCCATCTTGGATAGAATCGGACGCTTGGGCAGAGTGGCGAAGAATTTCTGAATGCGGTTCGATTCCCGTTATTCTTAATTTGAGTTTTCCTCTAATTAACATTATTATGTTTGCCTATTTAATTGAATTTAAACTGTAATCTTGCTGTTTTCTTGAAATAATAAAGAAATTTTATGGATTTTCATTCACGCAACCTACTAAAAATTCTTTATTTTTATTTTTATTGCTTAAATGGGTGGACGAGCTCACAGCTCACCTGGTGTTAAGTGGTTACATCTACAACGTAAATGCGCCACACACCTTGAGATATAGGTTCTAATAGAGCATCAAAATTATCACAGACGGCTTTCTATAGTGCTGGAGTATGAATCAAATCCATATAGAAGATGAAATACAATAAGACCGTTATATTAAAATTTTCCCTGGCACCTTCCTGTGTGCGTTTGCCGCAAAGATTGCTCTCACCTCACCTCACTGTTTTTTGAACTCTAAATATTTAATTTTGTAGTCCTGACTTAGCCATTATCCTTATGCAGTTGCAAATTTAATTTTATTTCTCAAATGAGCATTGTCATATATCCTTTCGCTTTGTCATATATCCCTCGGATCGCCGGAGTAATATCTGGGTAATAAATAAAAATTTTCAAGCATTAGGACATTTTCAGAAATATCGCGTCAATTCGAGTGTTGCGAGAAATTTCGGAAAGATTCTAATTCGTTCTGTACGACTTTGTCAGGCCGTTCCAGTCCAATTAGGACTCAAATAATGAGAGTGGGCAACTGAGAAGTTCAATTGTAGCTCAAACAATACAAGCCCAAGCAGTGGAGGCAAAGTGAATATGCGAAAACATATTATAATGTATAATTTTAGTGCTTAAAATTGTTAATGGCGTTGAGACCTGTCAATGTCAACGGAATTATTTTAAAAAAAATGTCATTTGGATAAATCAGTCCACTTATATTATTATCAGGCCGCGAGCCTGTTTTGCTAAGGGTCTATGTACGATTGTATGGAAATAGCGTTACTTTTGACGCGAAAAAATCATTAAGATGCAGTCTTCCACTGTCGGGTGCAGTCTATGAGGAAATATTCAATAGATTCTTAGAGAGTGCAGGAGACTAGCTCTATAGGCTGATTGTCTGCAGGGTGCACTGCCTCGTACAGCATTGGTAAAAAGAGTAGTTAAAACTGCAATGAAACGGATCGATAACCTTTTTTTTTTATTGCCTTTGTAGGCAGACGAGCATACGGCCCACCTGATGGTGAGTGGTTACCGTCGCCCATGGACTTCAGCAATGCCAGGGGCAGGGCCAAGCCGCTGCCTACCGCTTAATACTCTCCACCAGCTTCGTTTGAAGAAGGACATGTCATAGCGCTCGGGAAACACCGTGGAGGGGAGCTCATTCCATAGCCGGATGGTACGTGGCAAAAAAGATCTCTGGAAACGCACTATGGATGACCGCAGTGGCTCCAGGTAGTATGGATGAACTCTACTCCGGTGGCGGGCGGTGCGATGGTAAAATCGAGACGTTGGTATCATCTCGAACAATTCCTCAGAGCACTCCCCATGGAACATGCGGTACAAAATACAGAGGGAACCGAAGTCCCTCCGCAGACCCAGAGGCTCCAAACTATTTTACGAATTTAAATTTATGTTCTTTAACAAAGTACGAAAACGTTGCAATTATTTTATTACCTTTCACTTCCTGTAGTTAATGTAAATTTTCGTAAACTAAGTCACTAGACGTATTTATTATTCGATATTGTACTTCAGAAAACAGACGCTGATAAAATGAAAATTTTAAAATAAATATACCACATTTGTAGTATTAATTTAAACACTGCAATGTCCCTGCCAAATTTTTATGTTTTCTGGGATACGATGAATTTAGAATTATGTAAGTGACGGACCGATTAGACTGTTGATATTCCAATATGGCATCAGATAACCTCAAATTCCAAAAAGAAAATACATAATGGTATACCGTGAAATCCACTACATTACACTTGCTAATGATGTCTGTGCGCTTTTGAAAATCATTCTTCCTATTTCTGCCGCAAACCAGTCATCCATTGCGATTTGAAGTGTGAGGCTCCCTAAAACATACCGCTTAGGTTACAAGTAATTTGGTAGGCAGCGGCTTGGGTCTGCCCCTGGCATTGCTGAAGTCCATGGGCGACGGTAACCACTCACCATCAGGTGGGCCGTATGCTCGTCTGCCTACAAGGGCAATAATAAAAAAAATATATAATGTCAGATTCACTGGATCCATAATACATTTAAGTCTTTGATTGATCTCACGGTGGATGGCGGTACAGTACTTGAGTGTAATAAAAAACAGTATAAAATTAATTAGTGAACTTTTTTTACTATTTTTTATTGCTTAGATGGGTGGACGAGCTCAAAGCCCACCTGGGGTTAAGTGGGTACTGGAGCCCATAGACATCTACAACGTAAAGGTTCTAAGGTCTCAGTATAGTTACAACGGCTGCCCCACCCTTCAAACCGAAACGCATGATGCTTCACGGCAGAAATAGGCAGGGTGGTGGTACCTCAGGGCGAGAATATTGTGGACGTTACGTTCGCAAGTCCGGCCATCGCACGCCGTATCCGCGACTGGAGAGTTTTGGAGGGGGCGGAGACGCTGTCAGATCACCGATATATTCGGTTTGATCTCTCCGCCCGCTCCGCAGTCGCGGACGTCCACGGGGACCACCCCCGTGATGCGCCCCGGTCATTCCCCAAGTAGGCACTGAAGCGCCTGAATAAAGAGCTCCTGACGGAAGCCTCTACGGTGACGGTGTGGGCGCCCATGCGTCCACACCCGGTCGAGGTCGAGGGAGAGGCAGGGTGGTTCCGGGACACGATGCGTCGCATCTGTGATGCGTCGATGCCCCGAATCGGCCCTCGACTTCCTAATCGCCAGGCGTACTGGTGGTCGCTCGAAATTGCGCAACTGCGCGTGTAGTGCGTTCGGGCGAGGCGCGAGTGTGCCAGGCATCGCCGCCGCCGCCTGCCGCGGCGCAACGATCAGATGGCGGCAGAGGCCTGGCTGCACGGCGCATTTCGCGTCGCACAGAGGGCATTGCAGCTGGCCATCAGAAGAGTCAAGAACCAACACATGGAGGGTCTCTTGGAGACGCTGGATGAGGATCCGTGAGAGCGGCCCTATCATATGGTGCGCAATAAAATGCGCCCATGGGCCCCCCCGATCACGGAGCGTCTCCAGCCTCAGCAGCTGCGGGACATCGTCTCGGCGCTGTTCCCGCAGGAGCAGGAGGGATTTGTCGCTCCCTCTATGGATGCGCCGCCGGAATACGACGGCGAGGTCCATACTGAGGTGCCCCGTATAACGGGGGCGGAGCTCCGTGTGGCCGTGCGCAAAATGTGCGCGAAGGACACTGCACCAGGCCCGGACGGCGTCCATGGCCGGGTTTGGGCCTTGGCTCTTGGTGCCGTTTCCTTCATCGTGGAGGACGAGCAGACTCGTGCTGTTGAGAAAGGAGGGGCGCCCGGTGGATACTGCCGCCGGGTACCGTCCCATCGTGTTGCTGGATGAGGTGGAAAAGTTGCTGAAAGGCATTCTGGCAGCCCGCATCATCCAGCATCTGGTCAGGGTGGGACCCGATCTGTCGGCGGAGCAGTATTGCCGCTCAACGGTAGACGCGATCCTTCGCGTGCGGGCCCTCTCGGAGGAGGCCGTATCCTGGGGTGAGGTGGTTTTGGCGGGGTCGCTCGACATCGTCAATGCTTTTAACACCCTGCCCTGGTCCGTGATAGGGGGGGCGCTGGAACGACATGGAGTGCCTCCCTACCTTCGCCGGCTGGTGGGTTCCTACTTATAGGACAGATCAGTCACGTGTACCGGACACGGTGGGATCCTGCACCGGTTCCCGGTCGTACGCGGTGTTCCACAGGGTCGGTGCTCGGCCCCCTTTTGTGGAATATCGGATATGACTGGGTGCTGAGAGGTGCCCTCCTCCCGGGCCTGAGCGTAATCTGTTACGCAGACGACACGTTGGTCGTGGGGGGGGGGGCGGAATTTTGCTGAGTCTGCCCGTCTTGCTACTGCTGGGGTAGCGCATGTCGTCGGCAAAATCAGGAGATTGGGCCTCGACGTAGCGCTCAGTAAATCCGAGGCCATGTGGTTCCACAGGCCCCGGAGAGTGCCACCTGTCGATGCCCATATCGTGGTTGGAGGCGTCCGTATTGGGGTCGGGGTGCAGTTGAAGTACCTCGAAGTACCTCACTTTCAGAACCTGGTCCCTCGTTTGTTGGGGGTGGCCGGCGCGTTAAGCCGGCTTCTGCTCAACGTTGAGGGGCCTGACCAGGTGACGCGCTGTCTCTATATGGGGGTGGTGCAATCAATGGCCCTATACAGGGCGCCTGTGTGGGGCCAGTCCCTGGCCACGGGGGTGACGAAGCTGCTGCAACGGCCGCAACGCGCCATCGCGGTCAGGGTCATCCGTGGTTATCGCACCATCTCCTTTGAGGCGGCAGGTGTACTGGCTGAGACGCCGCCTTAGGTTCTGGAAGCGGGGGTGCTCGCCGCTGACTATCAGTGGCGGGCTGACCTTCGTGCCCGGGGCGTGGCGCGTCCCAGCCCCAGTGTGGTCAAAGCGCGGAGGGCCCAATCTCGGCGGTCCGTGCTGGAGTCATGGTCCAGACGGCTGGCTGATCCTTCGGCTGGTCGTAGGACCGTCGAGACGATTCGCCCAGCGCTTATGGATTGGGTGAATCGTGACAGAGGACGCCTCACTTTCCAGCTCACGCAGGTGCTCACTGGGCATGGTTGTTTCGGTGAGTTCCTGCACCGGATCACAGCCGAGCCGACGGCAGAGTGCCACCATTGTGGTTGCGACTTGGACACGGCAGAGCATACGCTCGTCGCCTGCTCCAAATGGGAGGGGTGGCGCCGTGTCCTCGTTGCAAAAATAGGAAACGACTTGTCGTTGCCGAGTGTTGAGGCATCGATGCTCGGCGACGACGAGTCGTGGAAGGCGATGCTCGACTTCTGCGAGTGTACCATCTCGCAGAAGTAGGTGGCGAGGCGCGTGAGAGACGCACAATCCGGCCGCCGTCGAACGGGGGCCAGGGAGGCGGATCTCGCCCAAGCCCTGGCCCTCTAAGTGTTTCGGGTCCCCCTCACATGTCGGTCTGGACCGGCGAGGGGGGCCTAAGAAGACAACGTGCAAGCTGCTCTGCACGCGTTTTACGCAAGAGCATCCGGGTGATAGAAGGCCGGTTATCCTCGACCCACGCTGGTTCTGGTCCAGCGGGGTATTCCGTAGGATAGCTCACTCTAACCGCCATCTAGGCGGACTTCGGATAGCCTGCCAACCGAGAGGGCTGGTGGTCGTGGCGCCGACGACCGCCAGTCCGGCGTCCCAAGGGGGAGAGTGATGGCAGAGATGTGCTCCGCACTAAGCGCTTCACTTTCCCCCCTTTGCCTCTTTATGAGTTCTGTCTCATGCGAGGTTTGGACGTTGGTTGTTGAGCGACAGGAGGTTTTAGTCAGTTCGACTCTAACATGCTCCGTCCTCCATCCCCAGTGGAGGGCGGAAGTGCGGCGATATCCTCCTGATCAAAAAAAAAAAAAGGGTGGTGGTACCTACCCGTGCGGACTCACATGTATGGGGTAAATTCCACTGCGAGTGATAATTAATTTGAAAAGGATGATAGTGGAGGGAGTTCTTATGGTTGCGTTTTAGCATGGGATTTCTGAAATGCTGGGGGTGTTTTTTAATTTGGTTTATATTTTATTCAATTTTAGTTTGTTGCTATCTAGCAACAAACTAAAAGATACCGGCTTACTGTTTCACAGTAATGCGTTTCGGTTTGTAGGGTGAAGAACTCATATCTTAAGGTGGGTGGCGGCATTCACGTTGTAGATGTGTATATGGGCTCCAGTAACCACTTAACACCAGGTGGTATGTGAAGCTCGACAACCCGTCTAAGCAATAAATAAAAAAAATTATGATCCTGTATTCATGTCTGACAATAAAATATGTATTTACAACCATTGACACTAAGATGACACATTCATGTCCAAAATTGAAATAAAGAAAATATATTTTGAAGAAAAAGTAGTTACATACATTTTGATGCATCCTTTACAACAAGATCCCAAAACTTTCTACTACTACTACACATACGTAATAAATAATATGTGCGGTTAAGAATGAAGGAAAAATTGAGTGAACACAAAGTTTATGATTACCTACGAGACCGCGATTAGAGACCAGGGAATGAGGTTCAAACAGTTTGATGTTATCATGCCATTGAAGTTTTCTAAAGCACAAATAAAGAAAATTTTGATTGGTTCTTGTTTATTTTTTTATACCTCATTTATTTATCTCTATATATAAAAATTTATTGCTGTTCGTTATTCTCGCTAAAACTCGAGAACGACTGGACCGGTTTGGCTAATTTTGATCTTGAATTATTTGTGGAAGTCCAGAGAAGGTTTAAAAGGTAGACAAACATAAAAATGCTCGGAATTAAATAAAAATAACAATTTTGTTTTTCCTTTGATGTGTCCTCCGTCGGACGGATTCCTTTTGTTTGTTTTAAGTTTATTTTATACAAAAGCTTAGGTCTCTTATCGATTGAGGCACTATGAAGTCGGCCTGGTCAGCTAGTTTTATATAAAAACTTCATTATTTTCAACCCTATGGATGTTTAATGGGAAATGTCCCGAGCCACTTATCACTTAAGAACATGGCGAATCTAGTGATTACTGATTACTGATACGGAGTTGTCGAACATCAATTTGAAGAATTATGCCAAGGACAACAGATATACACTACTTTATTTGTTTAAATAGTCGACTACTTAGCACGATGATTCTTTAGATTTAAATAAACTAGAGAGACAACGTATAGTTTGTTTTGTAATATATCATATTCAGAGAGTCATGCTATATGCGGCCTGGAATCTATGGAATTCAATGATGTTATCTTTGTTGATATACAAGCATTCTTCTTTTATGGATATCTGACGGAGAAAACGATTAAGATTAAATTTGCAACGTAGATATATACCAGTAGATAAAAATTCAGCTTGAAAAAGGAAAGAAAACAACCAAATGAATACAATTTTCTTCAATCACAAATTATGATTTCTTGGGATTTTTTTTTATAAATTTCATTGGACATACCAGCGTTTGATGCAGTGGTAGCTTATTAAATTAATCAATCTAATTATTCATTTAAATTAATCAATTTTAACTATTGTAAACATTAGGTAGTTTAGATTTTACTGCAGGTTGAAAAAAAAAGCCAAAAATTCGTTAAATTTTAAATTTATTTATTGATTTACAATTTCATTAATTCACAGGTGCTACCAGATTTTAAGCAAATACACACTAAAACTTGAAACAAATCTTTATTAAGCTTTTATTATAATTTATTCAGCCATAGTAAACACCAGCAATAAGAAATGCTTTCGGAGTGGTATCCAAGACGTTGTTGACTATGGAAAATGCGAATGGACGATTAATATCAACAGTGATCAGTTTGTCTTTGTCTGAACAAACTTCTTCTGCCTTATTGGGTTTCTTCACTTCATCTGAAAATAGTTGTCGTGATAATACTTAAGGTATTTCAATTATAAATTAATAATATAGTTTCAGTTTGTAACAAGAGAAACCTAGGTGCAAAACGAATTTTCAAAACGCATTACCCCTGACCGCTTTAGTTACAAGTCATTATAACGTCATATTCAGTGGATTCATTCTCGGTGCTTTTAGGTTATTTCAGCACCGGTCACTGCCCTCATCAAACTCGTCGATTACCACAAAGAGATCCACGAGCGAACCAACCTATAGACAAAGCCCTCTGTGGTGTCTCGCCGGATCTTCTCAGTGGGACGCGATTCCGTCATACGGTAGATTCCGAGAAGCGCTTCTATTGCTAGGACTGGTGTTAGCAAATTCCCTCAGCTTGAGCCTGTGAGCTCACCGACCCATCCGTGCTTAACTGGATGGGTAGGTGATGGACTTGGAATAGCCTCTTAAGCCACCAGTGATTAGATACGGAAACGATAATAATATTAAGATTATTTCCGACATATAAATAGCGCGAGCAGTCAAAACTGAATATTTTTTTCGATTATCGATGATTTATAATGATTTGCAATAGTAAATTTGTTTCTATATTTCTGATCATCTTCTCACGGTTTTATTACTGTGCACATAATCTCAGCGTACGCTTATTTCCGTGTTCGTGTTTAAATGACATTATGCTCGTTTGTTAGTTAATACGGTGAATAGATTTTAATATACGAAATAATCTCAATAACGTCAATCATAGTTTGCGATATGCCTCCTGTTAGTTTGAGTTCATATTAAATATTAGTAATATATTATTATTTTCATGCCTACAGAATGTCAATCATGGAACTAAGCTCACATATCTAAATAATTTAGATATTTAAGCTTAGTTCTTAGAAAATCGATTTCATGTTACCAAACCTTAATTTTCAAAAGAGTTATACGTGTGGAAGTCACGTAAAATTAATTAAGCAATTGTAGGTACATACCGAAACTATTTTCTTTAATTATTTTATCAACAAGATAGGTTTCGGTCAAGAAACTTTTGATTACACCGGGCTCACAGTTCTTAGTCACACCACAGAGCTGGGCACTTTTTTTATCAAACAAAATGTCCAAGTCCTGTATCTGAAACGTTTATTTCAAATTGATAATACATATAAGAGATATACATATATAAATAAATATATCCTTCATAATGTATACATATATATAATAAATAAAACATGTAGGTTTGTCCATTGACACAATGACGTAAATGCCGCCACCCACCTCGAGACATAAGTAAGGTCTCAGTTTTTACAATACAATGGCTGCCCCACCCTTCAAGCCGAAACACGTTAATTATTGTTTCACGGCAGAAATAGGCAGGGTAGTGGTACCTACCCGTGCGAACTCACAAGAGGTTCTACCACCAGTAATTATGCAAATTGTATTTTTGCGGATTTCATGTTTTTATTACATGATATTATTCCTTCACTGAGGAAGTCAATCGTGAAAAATTGTTAAATACGTACTTCATTAGAAAAAATGGTACCCGCCTGCGTTACATCGTTTTGATACGATTGCACAGGGCGTCTTATCCTTTAAGCCACGATGATTTCAAATCATTAATTAAGGTCGAAATTTTAAAATAATTTTAAAAATATCACACCGTTTTGAGAGCCTTCGTAATGTCACCTTGAGTTAATATTTCTCCAAGGGGCAATTGTAGTTCGACGCATTTATATTCCTGGTATGGACTGATTTTATTGTAAACGTCAGTTTTCCAACTTTTGAATTTCTGTGTGAGCTTATATAATCCATTGACCTCATCGGGGAGAATTATGAATAGTGTGAAGTCACCTCCCTTGAGCGATATGCTGATGAACTAAAAAAAATGTGAATGAAAAATTACTTATTATAAATATTAGGTCCTTACATATGAAACTAGCGTTTTGTCGTATTGATCTCTTTCATCTGAAATATCTCCTCTTTGGTGAAGAATTCCGAATTCAAATTTATAAATTCATTTAGCTGGTACATTTGAGTTTTGCAAACATTCATTCACTTGTTTTTTCCTCATTATTTTTAAGCTATTGCATAGCTTCTATTGCGCGCTTTGAGCACGGCGACCGAACCAAGAAATTCCATAAAGAAAATAAAACCTAATTTCCTAGACTCCCCCTACCATGTAGCTCACGTTCAACACATTCACACGTTGCGCTTGTGTAGTGTTTGTGAATAAGCGCGCGGCGTGACGTGATGTGACGTGCATGCGCATCATGCAAAGTCTGCCCAACTCTCTCTTGCGGTTTAGCATAAGTTCATAAGAGTGTGAAGGGGATAGTTAATGGTTTGCTTTTGTTAATGTTTATAAATATAGCGTGGTCTTATTTTATTATTGTATTAATATTAAATTATTATTGTCTAATTATAATTGCATAAGTTGATAAAAAATGCTATGCAATAGCTTTACCGCGGCAGTCCCCGAGTGCCACACGTATTTTTTTCTTTGGCGCCAATTATTACCGCATAATGGAAAACATAAAATATCGGTATATTTACGGGTACTAGTTTTACCGTGGCACCAGTCCTGCATAAACAGCTCGTAGGATTAATGATGTGTACGGCGCTGGTGTCGCAAAAGAAAGTACGAGACGTTTTGATTTCAACGTTTTCGTTCTGGAAATTTTAACCTTCAGAACCAAACCCGTGAACGGCCGGAGACCAAAGTTGAAAATGAAGAATGAAAGGCTATTGTGGAAGCAGATATTATTATGTTATGTAAGGACCAATATTAATTTTCTGGGCGCATATGTTTCGATGTTCTTTTTTATTATTTAGTATACTGAATTCGGCTATGATTCTAGTTCACGAAGTGTCTATAGATTGTGATTAAGCCTTGCTTTTCTCTGTAACTTGTCTCGAATGGTTTATAGAGAGAGTTCTGTAGTGCTGTCAAAAATAATCCGAAAGCTGCCTTCTCCTGAATGAGTTTCCAACATTTTCTGATCTATCTTATGCACTGTCCTTATTATACCGTCCACCGAGTACTTCTACGTATTTAATTGCATACATTGCTGTTGCTATTTCCGGTGTAAATTTAGTTGTGAAATGATCCTGTACCGTCTTAGCTATTTGTTAGAAAATGTTAAAATATTATGAGAATTGTCTTCAAATACAGCTTGAAAAGAGATTAGCTGCCCCTGGAATTACTGTGCCCCTGGGATTACTGATGTTTTGCGTTCACTGCGAAGAAGGACCTTTTTGCCATGGCACAGCAATTACGTGGACTATGGCTACAAACTTCCACGAGTATTGGAATTCTTGGGGTCGACCTTTGGGGAAGAATTTCGGAGTGCTTAAAAAAAAAATATTTTACTTCGTATAAAAGACAGCCGTTCGTTCGGATTGTCGATAACCCCATTTTCACGGATATCTGGAACCGAAGCCTTCATCCATAGTGCGTTTCCAGAGATCTTTTCTGTTACGTACCAACTGACTCAGGAATGAACTTCCATGCACGGTATTCCCCAAGCGTTATGACATGTTCTTCAAATGAGGCTTGCAGAAAGTATGCAAAGGTAGGCAATGAGTTGGCTTTGCTCCTGTCATTATTAACGTCCATGAACGGCCACGGGCCACTGGTCACCAGGAGGGCCAATTGCTTGTCTGGCTTCAAAGGCCAGAAAAAAGTTTATAAGCGACGGTAAGCCCTTAGTTGGCCGA
Organism: Bombyx mandarina; assembly: GCF_030267445.1. Lineage (NCBI taxonomy): Eukaryota > Metazoa > Arthropoda > Insecta > Lepidoptera > Bombycidae > Bombyx > Bombyx mandarina. The sequence continues at coordinate 11,444,887 of NC_143228.1, forward strand.
AAATCGTCAATTTCTGTAGTAATTAAAAAAACGAAACACTCCGCCGTACTAATTGAAACCGCTGTAGTTCTTTAAGCTGTAAACAGCTTAAAATAAATTTTTCAATTTATTTGTGAGAGCAGTCACCGATTTTAAACGTGGCGCAGTTTAAATCTACAGTAATAACAAATATAGCTAAAAATAAAGACTGACCTGTGCATCGTATTCCGAAACTTTGGCATACTTTACGATTGCCTTTCCGACCAAAGCAGGTGTCTTTATCTTTTTCTTAGCATTCAAATAGAAATCAATTGTTTTCACTTTCGTTGGATTGAGCCCAGTATTGTAGTCAAGCTGAAATTTTTCAAATTATGCTAAATATGGGAAACAAAAAAAAGATTTGATCGGACAGTAAACAGGTGAATGTCGTCGTGGCCTGTTAGACTAATTTGATGTCTACAGACTTCAGTAGTCAAGGTCAAGTGAACCTTGGGTTCTTCTGTCAATTTACAGCAATAAAATAAATATTAAAAAAAATCTCTCTTTTAATATTACCTCTAGTTCGAGAGAGCCAACTACAACGAAGCCATCGCCCTCCTTAATTACGCTTGTATCAACTAAATCTGCGTTTCCATATTGATCGAAATCTTCTTTGAGCTATAAAAAAACATATTGCCATGTTTGATTCATGAAAAAAACACTAAATCCTTTACAATCATTATTTTATTGAAAACAAATATAGCTTCGACACTTAAATAATATTTTTACTGCAAATATGTATATTATTTATATATCTATATACAAATAAAGTTGTATATAAGGTATAAATTAGGTAGGACAAAATTGTAAATTAGTTATCTTTACTTCGCTAATGTTAAATTAAAATTAATGTTATTAAGAAGTTTGTTGAAATATCAAAAACAGCACAAATATATTTTAATTAAGACTTAAAAGGAATCTAGACCCTGTGGAGTCATTTATATTCTGATTTACACTAGTAAGTGTACATAGCATACCTTTTTCTCTTTTGTTTGTCAAGAATTTTTTTTGTTAATTCCTTATCGAGTTCATGTTTTATAAAAGTAAACAAAAATATTGGAAAAAAAGTTACTTTGTCCCCACCTTGACAATTAAAAACGTCAACAGCATAAGAAAATGTTAAGTATAAATGAACGTAAATCTAGAGGTATCTGAGATTATTGTCAAACTTTACAATTAGTTATTTGCATAAAGAATATAAAGGTTTCCTACCTTTATATTTTTAGGAATTTATCTACTGAAGATACATACCCACTCATTTATTTCTTTTGCAGCTTTCTGTGGTCTATCGAAGTCTACATTTCCTGTTTTCCCTCTAAAGTACTTCGAATAGGTTTTCTTGAAAGTCGGACAAAATTGGTCTTCGTCATCGGCATATAATTTCGATGTATATCTGAGTGGAAGTTCACTGTCATCAAATGTCTTTTCGTTTGCCATTTCGAAAGTCCTCTTCACCTAATAACAAATTCAAATTTACAGTTAATAAAAAAAAACTAAGGTTCATATCTCGTAGTGTCATAATATATGATAGATTTTTTTTTATAAATTACAAAATTTATTGTAAAATAACAAAACCAGCAAAAGAGTTATTAAAAGCAACCTGCTCAAAATTAAGTTTTATTAGACTCTGAGGTTTTAGACCATCTTTCTTTCGTTGCCATTGAAGGCACATGGGTCTACAACGTACCTCATCGGGGTTACTGTGGTGGTGATGCAAACTAAATATCGTATCTCTTCTATTCTCTCAACAAAAATCGATATGAATGAAATGCTGTTCGTTAGTCTCGCTAAAACTCGAGAACGGCTGGGCCGATATGGCTAATTTTGGTCTTGAAATATTTGTGGAAGTCCAGAGAAGGTTTAAAAGGTAAATAAATATGAAAATGCTCAGAACTAAATAATAATAACAATTTTGTTTTTCCTTTGATGTGCCCTCCGTCGGAAGGATGCCTTTTATTTGTTTTAAGTTTATTTTATACAAAAGTTTAGGTATTTTATTTATCGATTGAGGCACTACGAAGTCTGCCGGGTCAGCTAGTATAATATAAAAAGGAATTTTAAAAGGGATAAAATTCAATCTCCCACCATTAAAAATGGTTAATTTTATGTGAAACATCAATATTTTTAAATCATCGAATCTAACATATTAAGGTTCATATCTCGTTATGTCATAATATGTGACTAATAATTTATCGTTTTATATTTTGGCCCCAAGCGAACTAACTGTCAAAACTGTATTATTAGATACCAAACTATGAAATTATGATTTTTTTATTTTTCACATTATTATGTCCCACCGGAGGCTGGTTTAATGTGGTACAATATATACACATCTACGTACCTCAGTACTATTCTTCATTCCCAGTGTATCTGTGATAGCTTCAAAAGTTTCTCCTTTGGAATATAAAGCAAGCTGCCCCAAAATGTTCAAAATGGGCACGGATGTTACAGCGAGAGATTTTCCTGGATAATCTTTTTGAAGTTCCTGTAAAAATATGAATTTTTTAAAACACTTCCAAAACTTAAGGTTTAATGTAGTTAAAGATAAGATTTATATCTTCAGTTTGAATAAATGTGTTTTTATTTTGTCGGATATTTTGAAAATTGTATCATCAATTAAAATTAATGATAGAGGAGTATGGGAGGAGAAAACATCTTTCGCCGACCCCAGGTTACTGGGAGAAGGGCAGGAGAATAAATGGTATCTTTAATTAAAAAGTTTATTAAAAGTATTTAAGTAATTCATTTAATTTTGCCATATCGCATAAACTCAATCGTGAACATTTGATTAGTACATATTATTTCATTAGAAATATTCGTACCCGCCTGCGGGATTCGAATGCCGGTGCATCGCTCATCACGAATGCACCGGACGTCTTATCCTTCAGGCCACGATGACAAAATTGTGTATTTGACTGATATGATACTTTAAGAAATTTCAAGTACTACACTTACATACAACAAGTCCCTTGTTAACTCATTATTATTTTCAGCAAGCCAGTTGCCTATATTTAAATTCGGATACTTATCTAAAAGCATAAAAGAAACGTAATATATTGCCAAGTAGTAATTAATAAATTATGCGCCTCCACCGACAGGCAGGGAGGCACAGGAGTTGTTATGATAAGAAGAAACTTGCGGGTGGCGATATTCACCTTTTTTGTATGTGGGCTCTGGTAGCCTTTTAATATAGCATAGACTTAAAGTGCGCCCTGAAACCCAACTCTATAAAAAAAAATAACAGACTTCGAATCCGATTTTTTCTAAATTTTATGTAATATAGTAAACTAAACTAGAAATGACACAAATTATATAGATGGAACATGTTTTGCTCCAGACCTAGAGCATATTAACAAACTTCAATATTCTACCTACATATTAAGCAATCTGATTTTATAATTTTCAAGTCTCGGTCATCTGATCGAACTGACTATTAAGTATTTCTAATTCAAGGTGTAATCTATTACAAATAAATTACATAAACTAATAAATAAATAAATTTTATTAAATACAAACCTTCTATGAATGCGGCGGCTAACAAACCAAATAAGGTACACAAACAACACAACAAGGACTTCTTCATTGTGAAATTTTCCTGCGATTTCTGGAAAACAAATTGTTAAAGCTTCACTTATATAAAGCCAATTTTAATTAATCTCTTTGTTTAATGTTTAATTAAGACATAAAATCGAATAATGTAACGTACTTAATGTATTTTGTAAAATTTTATTGAGGAACAATAAAATTTAGTGAGTCGTAATAGTTATCAAGGCTTTTCTGAAACATGTTAGAAAAGGTGATGTGTAGATGGAGCTTCGTGAAATCGAACGCTTGGGCAGAGTGACGAAGGATTTTTGAATGCGGTTCGATTCTCACTATTCTTAATTTTTTTTTCTTCTTTTTATTGCTTAGATGGGTGGACGAGCTCACAGCCCACCTGGTGTTAAGTGGTTACCGGAGCCCATAGACATCTACAACGTAAATGCGCCACCCACCTCGAGATATAAGTTCTAAGGTCTCAATATAGTTACAACGGCTGCCCCACCCTTCAAACCGAAACGCATTACTGCTTCACGGCAGAAATAGTCAGGGTGGTGGTACCTACCCGCGCGGATTCTCAAGAGGTCCTACCACCAGTGGTATTACACAAACAATAATTTTGCGGGTTTCATTTTTATTACACGATGTTATTCCTTCACCGTGGAAGTCAATCGTGAACATTTGTTGAGTACGTATTTCATTAGCAAAATTGGTACCCGCCTGCGGGATTCGAACACCGGTGCATCGCTACATATGAATGCACCGGACGTCTTATCCTTTAGGCCACGACATTTCAGAAATCCCACGGTAAAACAGAACCCTAGATACTCTCTCCATTATCATCTTTTTCAAATTAATTATCACTCGCAGTGGAATCTACCCCATACGCGTGAGTCCGCACGGGTAGGTACCGCCACCCTGCCTATTTCTGCCGTGAAGCAGTAATGCGTTTCGTCTTGAAGGGTGAAGAACTCATATCTCAAGGAGGGTGGTGGCATTTACGTTGTAGATGTATATGGGCTTCAGTAACCATAACACCAGGTGGTCTGTAAGCTCGAGAATCCGTCTAAGCAATAAAAAAATTTAATAATTATGATCCTCGTATTCATGTCTGACAATAAAATATGTATTTATAACCATTATCACTAACGTGACACATTCATGTCCAAAATTGAAATAAAGAAAATTTCTTTTGAAGAAAAAAAAACATACATTTTAATGCATCCTTTACAACAAGATCCCAAAACTTTCCACTACTACCCATAAAGTAATAAATAATATGTGCGGTTAAGAATGAAGGAAAAATTCAGTGAACTCAAAGTTTATGATTACCTACGAGACCACGATCAGAGACCAGGGAATGAGGTTCAAACAGTTTCATGTTATCATCCTACTCAAGTTTTCTAAAGCACAAATAAAGAAATTTTGGATTGGTTCTTGTTTATTTTTTTATACCTAATTTATTTATTTTATATAAATACTTCACTATTTTCAAGCCTATGGATATTTTTGAAACCGGTAGTAGAAATCGGATTTTAATTGGAAATGTCCCGAGCCACTTATCACTTAGGAACATGGCGAATCTGGCAGATACACAGTACTTAATTTGTTTAAATACTCGACAATTTAGCACGATGATTCTTTAGGTTTAATTAAACCAGAGTCACAGCGTATAGTTTGTTTTGTAATATATTATATTCAGAGAGTCATGCTATATGTGGCCTGGAATCTATGGAATTCAATGATGTTATCTTTGTTGATATACAAGCATTCTTCTTTTATGAATATCTGACGGAGAAAATGATTAAGATTAAATTTTCAATGCAGATATATACCAGTAAGAGAGAGGAGAGGCCTATGTTCAGCAGTGGACGGCGATAGGCTGAAATGATGATGATGATGATATACCAGTAAATAAAAATTCAGCTGGAAAAAGAAAAAAAAAACAACCAAATGAATACAATTTTCTTCAATCGAAAATTATGATTTCTTGAGAAAAAAATTATAAATTTCTTTGGACATACCAGCGTTTGACGCAGTGGTAACTTATTAAATTAATCAATCCAATTATTAATTTAAATTAATCAATTTTAACTATTGTAAACATTAGGTAGTTTAGATTTCACTGCAGGTTGAAAAAAAAGCCAAGAATTCGTTAAATTTTAAATTCATTTATTTATTGATTTACAAATTAATTAATTCACAAGTGCTACCACATTTTAAGCAAATACACACTAAAACTTGAAACAAATCTTTATTAAGCTTCTATTATAATTTATTCAGCCATAGTAAACACCAGCAATAAGCAATGCTTTCGGAGTGGTATCCAAGACGTTGTTGACTATGGAAAAGGCGAATGGACGATTAATCTCAACAGTAATCAGTTTGTCTTTGTCTGGACAAACTTCTTCTGCCTTATTGGGTTTCTTCACTTCATCTGAAAATATAGATATACCATAAATAGTTGTCGTGATAATACTTAAGGTATTTCAATTATAAATTAATAATATAGTTTCAGTTTTTAATAAGAGAAACCTAGGTGCAAAACGAATTTCCAAAACGCATTACCCCAGACCGTTTAGGTTACAAGTCATTTATAATTTCAGATTCACTGGATCCATTCTCGGTGTTTTAGGTTCTTTCAGCACCGGCCACTGCCCTCATCAAACTCGTCGATTACCACAAAGAGGTCCACGAGCGAACCAACCTATAGACAAAGCCCTCTGAGTTTCTCGCCGGATCTTCTCAGTGGGACGCGATTCCATCGTACGGTAGATTCAGCGAAGCACTGCTATTGCTAGGGCTTGTGTTAGCAAATTCCCTCAAGTTGAGTCCGTAAGCTCACCTACCAATCCGCGCTTAACTGGATGTGTAGGTGATGGACTGGAATAGCTTCTTAAACCATCAGTGATTAGGTAGGGAAACGCTATTAAGATTATTTTTGACATTTGAATAGCGCTAGCAGTCAAAGCTAAATATTCTTTCGATTATCATTTGTTTCATCTTCGTTCAATATTCTGTTTATTTTACTTCCAATCTTTTTTAATAATTTGCACTAGTAATTTTGTTTCTATATTTCTGACGATTCTATTACTGTGCACATAATCTCAGCGTATGCTTATTTCCGTATTCGTGTTTAAATGATATAACGCTCGTATGTTAGTCAATACGGTGAATAGATTTTAATATACGAAATAGTCTCAATAACGACAATCATAGTTTGCGAGATGCCTCCTGTCAGTTTGAGTTCATATTAAATATTAGTAATATATTATTGTATTCATGCCTACAGAATGTCAATCTTAGAACTAAGCTCACTTAACTAAATAATCTAGATATTTAAGCTTAGTTCTTAGAAAATCGATTTCATGTTACCAAACGTTAATTTTCAAAAGAGTTATGCGTGTGGAAGTCACGTAAAATTAATTAAGCAATTGTAGGTACATACCGAAACTATTTTCTTTAATTATTTTATCAACAAGATAGGTTTCGGTCAAGAAACTTTTGATTACACCGGGCTCACAGTTCTTGGTCACACCACCGAGCTGGGCACGTTTTTTGTCAAACAAAATGTCCAAGTCCTGTATCTGAAACGTTTATTTCAAATTGATAATACATATAAGAGATATACATATATAAATAAATATATCCTTCATAATGTATACATATATATAATAAATAAAACATGTAGGTTTGTCCATTGACACAATGACGTAAATGCCGACACCCACCTCGAGACATAAGTAAGGTCTCAGTTTTTACAATACAATGGCTGCCCCACCCTTCAAGCTGAAACACGTTAATTATTGTTTCACGGCAGAAATAGGCAGGGTAGTGGTACCTACCCGTGCGAACTCACAAGAGGTTCTACCACCAGTAATTATGCAAATTGTATTTTTGCGAGTTTCATTTTTATTACATGATATTATTCCTTCACTGTGGAAGTCAATCGTGAAAAATTGTCAAACTAAATACGTACTTCATTACAAAAAATGGTACCCGCCTGCGTTACATCGTTTTGATACGATTGCACAGGGCGTCTTATCCTTTAAGCCACGATGATTTCAAATCATTAATTAAGGTCGAAATTTTAAAATAATTTTAAAAATATCACACCGTTTTGAGAGCCTTCGTAATGTCACCTTGAGTTAATATTTCTCCAAGGGGCAATTGTAGTTCGACGCATTTATATTCCTGGTATGGACTGATTTTATTGTAAACGCCAGTTTTCAAACTTTTGAATTTCTGTGTGAGCTTATATAACCCATTGACCTCATCGGGGAGAATTATGAATAGTGTGAAGTCACCTCCCTTGAGCGATATGCTGATGAACTAAAAAAAATGTGAATGAAAAATTACTTATTATAAATATTAGGTCCTTACATATGAAACTAGCGTTTTGTCGTATTGATCTCTTTGATCGGAAATATCATATGTTTTTGTATTACGATGTTCTTTTTTATTATTTAATGTACTGAATTTGGCTATCATTCCAGTTCACGGAGTGTCTGTGATTATGATTAAATCTTGCTTTTCTCTGTAACTTGTCTCGCTTATAGATAATTGCTTATAGAGAGGGTTATGTAGTGCTCTCAGAAATAATCTGAAAGCTGCCTTTTCCTGAATGGGATTCGAACATTTTGTGATCTATTTTATGCATTGTCCTTATTATACCGTCCACCGAGTACTTCTACGTATTTTATTGCATACATTGCTGTTGCTATTTCCGGGTTAAATTTAGTTGTGAAATGATCCTGTACTGGATAGCTATTTGTTAGAAAATGTTAAAATATTATGATAATTGTCTTCAAATAAAGTTTTGGAATTGCGGTACCCCTGGAATTACTGATGTTTTGTGTTCAGTGCAAAGAAGGACCTTTTTGCCATGGCACAAAAATTAGATGGACTATGGCCACAAACTTCCACGAGTATTGGAATTCTTGGGGTTGATATTTGGGGGAGAATTTTGGAGTGCAAACTAATAAAAATTATTTTACTTCATATAAAAGACAGCCGTTCGGATTGTCGATAACCCCATTCTCACGGATATCTGGAACCGTTGCCTTCATCCACAGTGCGTTTCCAGAGATCCTTTCTGTCACGTGCCAACTGACTCTGGAATTAACTTCCATGCACGGTATTCTCCGAGCGCTATGACATGTTCTTCTTCAAACGAGGCTTGCAGAAAGTACGCAAAGGTAGGCAATGACTTGGCTCTGCTCTTGTCATTATTAACGTCCATGAACGGCCACCGTTCATGGACGTTAATAATGGCACAGAAACAAGTTTTTAAGCGATGGTAAACACTAACCCTTAGTTGACAGAAAATCGTCAATTTCTGTAGTAATTAAAAAAACGAAATACTCAACCTTACTAATTGAAACCGCTGTAATTCTTTAAGCTGTTTATTTTTCAATTTATTTACGAGAAGAGTCACTGATTTTAAACGTGACGCAATTTAAATATACAGTAAAAAATATAGCTAAAAATAAACACTGACCTGTGCATCGTATTCCGAAACTTTGGCATACTTTACGATTGCCTTTCCGACCAAAGCAGGTGCCTTTACCTTTTTTTTAGCGTTCAAATAGAAATCAATTGTTTTCACTTTCGTTGGATTGAGCCCAGTATTGTAGTCAAGCTGAAATTTATGAAGTGATGTTATCAAAACCCAAAAAAGTAAAACTTAATTGGACAGTAAACAGGTGAATGTCGTCGTGGCCTGTTAGATAAGATGGTATCGAGTGTTGTGATTCCGGTCGGAGTTCAAATCATGGAAGTACATAAAAAAAATTCAGAGGAAATACGTACCTAATTTAGTAACAACTTTCACGATGAAAGAATAACGTCGTGTAGAAAACGAAAACCATAAAAGTAATAAGTTCCTGTAGTTGAGTATCGTGAGGCTTATTGTAAGTACAAAGCCGCAAAGATGGGCACTACCATCCTGCCTTTTTATTCAGTGAAACAGTAAAACGTTCCAACTTGAAGGTTGAGCCGTTACTATAAAACTGATTATTAAAGTGTTCGGCGGAATTTACATTGTAGATGTTAAGGGTTCTACTAACCACTTAAGTCCAGATGGACCGTCAGATTTATTGCCTATCTGACCAATAAAAAAAATTAACCCTATCATATAAATAAAATTGACACTTCAGTTTCAAGATGAGTAATTTGATGTCTACAGACTTCAGTGATCAACGTCAAGTGTGCCTTGGGTTCTTCTGTCAATTTACAGAAATAAAATAAATATTTAAAAAAATCCTCTCTTTTAATATTACCTCTAGTTCAAGAGATCCAAGTACAACGAAGCCATCGCCCTCCTTAATTACGCTTGCATCAACTAAATCTGTGTTTCCATATTGATCGAAATCTTCTTCGAGCTATAAAAAAACATATTGCCATGTTTGATTCATGAAAAAAGCACTAAATCGCTTTCTTTATTTATTAATATATCTATATATAAGTAAAGTTGTATATAAGGTATAAATTAGATAAAAGTACATTACTTTTCTTTACTTCGCTAATGTTAAATTAAAATTAATGTTATTAAGAATTTTGTTGTAATATCAAAAGCAACACAAATATATTTTAATAATTAAGACATAAAAGGAATCTAGATCTTGCGGAGTCATTTATTCTGATTTACACTAGTAAGTGTACATAGCATACCTTTTTCTCCTTTGATTGTCAAGATTATTTTTTTGTTAATTGCTTATCGAGTTCATGTTTTATAAAAGTAAACAAAAATATTGGAAAAAAGTTACTTTGTCCCCCACCTTGACAATTAATAATTTCAACAACATAAGACAATGTTAAGTTTGAATGAACGCAAATCTAGAGGTGTCGGTGATTATTGTAAAATTTTACAATTAGTTATTTGCATAAAGAATATAAAGGTTTCCTACCTTTATATTTTTAGGAATTTATCTACTGAAGATACATACCCACTCATTTATTTCTTTTGCCGCTTTCTGTGGTCTATCAAAGTCTACATTTCCTGTTTGCCCTTTAAAGTACTTCGAATAGGTTTTCTTGAAAGTCGGACAAAATTGATCTTCGTCATCGGCGTATATTTTCGATGTATATCTAAGTGGCAGATCACTGTCAAATGTCTTTTCGTTTGCCATTTGGTAAGTCCTCTTCACCTAATAACAAATTCAAATTTACAGTTAATAAAAAAAAAAAACTAAGGTTCATATCTCGTAGTGTCATAATATGTGATAGATTTTTTTTTATAAGTTACAAAATTTAATGTAAAATAACAAAACTAGCAAAATAGTTCTTAAAAACAACCTGCTCAACATTAAGCTTTATTAGACTCGGAGGTTTTAGACCATATTTCTTTCGTTGCCATTGAAGGAAGGCATGGGTTTACAACGTATCTGATCGTGGTTACTGTGGTGGTGATGCAAACTAAATATCGTATCTCTTCTATTCTTTCAACAAAAATATAATGTATATATGTATATAAAAATGAATTGCTGTTCGTTAGTCTCGCTAAAACTCGAGAACGGCTGGACCGATTTGGCTAATTTTGGTCTTGAATTATTTGTAGAAGTCCAGGGAAGGCTTAAAAGGTAGATAAATATGAAAATGCTCGGAATTAAATAAAAATAACAATTTTGTTTTTCCTTTGATGTGTCCCCCGTCGGACGGATTCCTTTCGTCTGTTTTAAGTTTATTTTATACAAATTTTTAGGTCTTTTATTTATCGATTGAGGCACTACGAAGTTTTTTTTTTTTTTTATGATTGAAGTATTACTAGTGGCCCGGAGGCCTTTCCAGTTTCACCAGGACAGGTGGGCGAGCAAAGGCTCAGCCAGGAGGGGTGGGATTTGCTAACAGCTACCCGAGCGCCTCCGAAGGAGACCTAACAACTCAAGGGCGTCGACGGTGACTGGCTCCTGCATGATCAGGATTCGGGGAGTAGTCAGCGGCGGCTACGATAAGGCGATTATCATGACGCATAGCCTTATCGAAGTACCGTTCCGACGCTGACTTCATGTATTTCTGTATAGATTCGAGGCCCAGGTCGTTGTGTAGGTCAACGTTCCTCACGAACCACGGAGCTCCGACGGCTAACCTGCAAAAGCGGGATTGTAGAGCTTGAAGGGTGTCTATGTGTGTGCGGGCCGCGTGAGCGAACACCACACTCGCGTAAGTCATCACGGGCCTTATGCAAGTTTTGTAAAGTGTCACCTTGTTCCGAAGGGACATTTTACTCCGCTTACAGATCATGGGGTAGAGTCTACCGAGAATAAACGCGGCACGGTCACGGACTGATTTTATATGCGGGCGGAATGTCATCGATGCATCCAGGGTAACGCCCAGGTACTTGACCTTCCTGGCCCAGGGTATGGATTGACTAAAGAGAGTAATCGGGGGTGTGAGATTCCTTCTCCTAATACGGGAGGAAATCCGTGTGGAGCTTCCCCTCTGAAATAGCACCGCAGTACTTTTCGCTGGGTTGATGTCTATGCGCCATTTTCGGAACCACTGTCCTAGGGCTAGGGCTGCGCTCTGAAGCTTCTTCGCGATTAGGGACTTGTTTCTACTGGAATAGTAAACAGTCGTGTCGTCGGCGAATAAAGCTAAATGGGTCGGCGGCGACCGGGGAATATAGTTAACGAATAAGCTAAATAGGAGGGGTGAAAGGACAGAGCCTTGCGGGACTCCAGCTGTGAGAGATCGTGGGGAGGAGCGGGTTCCCTCGACTCGATATCGAAAAGAGCGGTTCGACAAGAAGTCCCGTATGATGAGCACGAGACTATCCGGCACACCCATGTTGAATAGTTTGAAAATCAAACCGTTGTGCCAGACTTTGTCGAACGCTTTTGCGACGTCGAAGAAGAGAGCTCCCGTGTATAACGGTTTTGGTCGATTAAGCCCCACAAGAATGTGCTCCGTGATGCGGTGCACCTGTTGAACGCATGAGTGATTTGTACGGAATCCGAATTGTTCATCGATGAGAATGCCCTTGGATGAGATGAAGTCTCTGAGGCGTTTGTAGAGCAGACGCTCATACAGTTTGCCTAGAGACATGAGGAGGCTGATCGGGCGGTAGCTCGTCGGATGATTTTTTGGTTTACCGGGTTTATGTATGCCGATAACGTCCGCTTCTTTCCACACCGCAGGAAAGATACAGTTCGCCATAGCGGCATTGAAAATAGATGCCAACATCACGATGAGTTGGACGGGTAGAAGTTTAATAACGCGGTTAGATATACCGTCGGAACCGGGAGCCTTGCGAGGACGTAGGTCTTTGATCAAGTCTTTAACTTCCATCGGGGTGACGGGTGGTAACGCATCCGAGGGTGGCAAGGAGGCTCTGCGTTCTACCTCACTGTCTACTAATTCTACATGAACAGGGTCCACGGATTGAGTGCTGGGCGTACACTGGGTTTGCAATGTATCGGCCAGCAGCTCTGCTTTTTCGTCATCATCGAACGCCGCGAGTCGGCCTGAGGGGCCTACGAGGGGGCGCATAGTTACTACCGTATCCGATTTGAGAGCACGAGCTAAGCGGTAGTAAGACCTTTGGGAGGGCGCGAGTCCTTCTAAGAAATCAGACCATCTGGCATCTCGGACTTCGGCGATGCGAGACTTTACGTCGCGTTGTAGGGCACGCATTCGAATACGATTTTCCGCGGTAGGATACCTGTCGTAGGCGCGTATTGAGGCGTTCTTAGCTCTTAGGAGCTCCCTAATATCGTAGGATAATTTGAAGCGGTGAAGGAAGTCCTCCGCTACAGCTTGTTTCGATGACCTATCTAATGTCGAGGTGATGTGTGACGTTAAGATGTCTATGGCTTCAGCGGTATCCTGAAGAGACGGGGTAGAGTCCGGGCTAAACGGGAGCGATGGTGGATCAGATTCAGCCAGGCTGACGCCCAGCGTGTGCCAATCCACCACAGTCCTCGTGACGGGAACGGAATCGGGAGCGCGACCGAGCTTCATAACGACGGGACGGTGGTCTGAATCTAACTCTGAAACTACTTCGATCGAGTGTAAGCGCAGAGTTACGTTTTTTAATAACGCTATGTCGAGTATATCCGGGCGATGCGCGATATTTAGCGGGTAGTGACTCGGGGTTAGTGGAGCGACGATATCGAAGGCGAGATCATCAACTAACGCGTCAAGCCGCCTGCCATTCGGGGTTGTGGTGTGTGAGTTCCACCTGATGTGTTTACAATTTAGGTCGCCCGCCAGAATGACAGAGCTTCCCATGCCAAGCAGCACCTCGATATCACTGCTTAGAACGATCTTATCCGGTGGAAGATAAGCGGACGCGATAACGATCGGCGCGTGTCCCGTCAGTGAGATTCGGCACACTGATGCTTCGATATTAGCGAGCGCGGGAGGATCGAGCGGGACGCAATGCAGGGCTCTTCTATAGTAAATGACGGTGCCACCACCACGAGCAGAGAGCCTGTCGTTCCTGACCATGTTATAGTTCGCGATTTTAGGGTCACGGCGCGCGGGCTTAAGTAGGGTCTCCTGCACTAAAAATATATCAATTTGATGGTCACGCAAAAAGTCAGAAACCTGATCACGTTGATTTGCGAGACCGTAAGCGTTAAAAAATCCTATCGTTACGGATAGGGGCTTTATTCTACTTATATACGCCATTGATTACCGGCGGAGTGAGGGGAGGACGTACGTATTTAATGACGCGTATACGTCGGCGTATTCTTGCACAACGGCGATAAAGTGTTGTGCAGTGGAGGCAGCGCGAATGGCGTCGCCCAAAGCGTTAACGCGCTCAAAGTTGATCGACTGAAAGAAGTCGAGGACGCGGTCGGAGGGCAAGTCGCGGGAGAGGGACGAGTCGCGGGGGCGGGACGAATCGCGGAGGAGGGAGTTGTAGCCGTGTTCGTGTACGGCAGCGGTTTCGCCCAGGCCGAGACACTGGGCACCGGCGCCGGAACGAACGCTGGCTTAGCCTGCGACACAGAGGGTGCCGAGGCTTTGATGTCTGGGCCGGAAGCTCGGAGGCGGTTTTGGCGGGCGACGCGTCGATTTATTTTAGGGGCTCGGGGGCATCCGCGGTAATTTGCGGGGTGACCCTATGTTCGACACAGGACGCAGCTAGGCGGTTCCGTCGCGGTTTTTTGATCGCGAGTGCATAAGGCCGTGGCGTGATCGCCTAAGCACTTGACGCATCGGGGGCGCGCGTGACAGTTACGGGAACAATGCCCGTATAATTGGCAGTTATGGCACTGGCTAGGTGTGCCTTTCTTGTGTGGGGTTTCGACTGCGATTCCGGAAAGGCTACAGACCGTTCGTATGTTGAATATTTGCTTACCTTGGGGGGTAGGCTGGAGGGCGACGAGAACCATATTATATGGCTCCCTTCCGCGGCCTGTGTGCATGCGGTGTACGGAGTTAACCAGTAGGCCTTGTTCGAGAAGGTCGGCCTTAACGAGCTCGGCATTCAACTCTTTAGGGATGCCACGTATAACGACACGGAGTTCGCGCTCCTCCTGGAGCGTATACGTGTGGAAACTTATACGCTCCTTACGGAGGTAAGAAGAGGGGGCCCTATGGTCGTCAGGTGTTCGAACCTTAATTTGAATGCCGTTCGCGAGGTTACGGGCATTCGTGAAATTGATATTTTTGGCCTTAAGGGCCAGGGAAACTCATTCCCAAGCTACCTTCTCTTGAAGGATTACCGGGGGAGGGGTCTGGGTTTTATTTTGTGCCACCGGACGCGGCGACGGAGTGGCACGGGCTGGAGGCGCAACGGGAGTCTGAGGGCGGGGGCGCGACGCGTTCGCGGCTTTGCTAATTTTAGCGGCCGCGGGAGTTCGAGACTCCGCGGCACGCTTCTTACCCTTTTGCACCAGGGTGAATCCATCCGTCGATGAGGCGGGGGCGAGGTCGACCTCCATCTCCGAGTCAGAGTCGGAGGACGAGGAGGCGGGCGCAGGTGACCTACGAGTAGGTGTTTTAGAGGGCGCGACGGAGGCCGCGGATGATCGCGCTGCTGGAACGGTGACCACGGCGGACGACGCAGCAGTTTTACTCGCCAGTATAGGCGACGCGGGAACGGCAGGCACGACGGAGGCTGCGGTGCTCGATGCAGAAGCTTTGCACGCAGGTACAGGCGACGCAGGAGCAGCGAGCTCGGCGGAGTCCACGAGAGGGCTCGCGGTGTGATCGGCCTTGAAGGACTGAAACCCGGAAGTGAGCTGTGGGTGGCGAAGTCGGAGGAATTCCGCGAATACAGCGTCCATGATCGCTGAGTGCCCAGGTGGGGCGGCCCCGGGTCTTGAAAACACTCGCCTTGCGGCGAGGCCCCAACTTCTCGGACCTGAGCGGTTCTATTGAACACAGGTGGCGATGCGGCACGATTACTACAGGACAAAGAAAAAACACAACAAAACGGAAATAACAAAAAGGAACAAAACAATTAAACACTTCCAGGAAGACAGTTTGTCGGCAGATGTACCACGAACACAGAAATAACAAAAGGAAACAAAACAAATAAAAACTTCCAGGAAAAACACTTGGTCGGCAGATGTACCACGAACACAGGCCGCGCGAACAATGGCCGGGCTAACAAAAGCCGGGCGAACAAAGGCCGGGCAATCGAGTGGTCGATGAGCACGTCCACACGTGACGGGTGCCTCTATCGGAATGAATGCACTACGAAGTCTGCCAGGTTAGCTAGTATAATATAAAAAAGTAATTTTAAAAGGGATAAAATTCTATCTCCCACCACTGAAAATGGGTAGTTTAATGTCAGCCATCAATATTTTTAAATCAGTGAATCTAATATATTAAGGTTCATATCTCGTTATGTCATGTATGTAATATGTGACTAATAATTTATCGTTTATTATTTTGGCCCCAAGCGACGTCACTCACCAGCTGTCAAATCTGTATTAATAGATACCAAACTATGAAATTATGTTTTTTTTATTTTTGATATGTCCCACCGGAGGCTGGTTTAATGTGGTGCAATCTATACACATCTACGTACCTCAGTAGTATTCCTCATTCCCAGTGTATCTGTGATAGCTTCAAAAGTTTCTCCTTTGGAATATAAAGCAAGCTGCCCCAAAATGTTCAAAATGGGCACGGATGTTACAGCGAGAGATTTTCCTGGATAATCTTTTTGAAGTTCCTGTAAAAATATGAATTTTTTAAAACACTTCCAAAACTTAAGGTTTAATGTAGTTTAAGATAAGATTTATATCTTCAGTTTGAATATATGTGTTTTTATTTTTTATTTTGTAGGATATTTTGAGAATGGTATCTTCAAATTAAATTTATAATAGAAGAGTATGGAAGGAGAAAACATATTTCGCCGACCCCAGGTTACTGGGAGAAGGGCAGGAGAATAAATGGTATCTTTAATCAAAAAGTTTATTAAAAGTATTTAAGTAATTCATTTAATTTTGCCATATCGCATAAACTCAATCGTGAACATTTGATTAGTACATACTTCATTAGAAATATTGGTACCCGCCTGCGGGATTCGAACACCGGTGCATCGCTCATCATGAATGCACCGGACGTCTTATCCTTTAGGCCACGATAGCAAAATTGTGTATTTGACTGATATGATACTTTAAGAAATTTCAAGTGCTACACTTACATAAAACAAGTCTCTTGTCAACTCGTTATTATTTTCAGCAAGCCAGTTGCCTATATTTGAATTCGGATACTTATCTAAAAGCATAAGAGAAACATAATATATTGCCAAGTAGTAATTAATAAATTATGCGCCTCCACCGACAGGCAGGGAGGCACAGGAGTTGCGATGATAAGAAAAAACTCGCGGGTGGCGATATTCACCTTTTTTGTCTGTGGGCTCTGGTAACCTTTTAATATAGCATAGACTTAAAGTGCGCCCTGAAACCCAACTCTATAAAAAATATTAATAGACTTCGAATCCGATTTTTTCTAAATTTTATGTAATATAGTAAACTAAACTAGGAATGACACAAATTATATAGATGGAACACGTTTTGCTCCAGACCTGTGGTAGAGCATATTAATAAACTTCGATATGCTACTGTAAATCAGGTCTCCATACAACCTTTATTATTATACCTTCTCCTATCTTCAGGAATGGTATTACATACTAAGGCAATCTGATTTTTATAATTTTCAAGTCTCGGTTATCCGATCAGGCTGACTACATATTTCTAATTCAAGGTGTAATATGTTACATTTGTATAATTACATAAACTAATAAATAATAAATAAATTATTATACTATAACTACAAACCTTCTATGAATACGGCGGCTAGCAACCCAAATAAGGTACACAAACAACTCAACAAGGACTTCTTCATTGTGAAATTTCGCTGCAATTTCTGGAATACGAATTCTTAAAGCTTCACTTATATAAAACCAATTTTAATTAATCTCTTTGTTTAATGTTTAATTTAGAGATAAAATCGAATAATGTAACGTACTGAATGTGCTACTCAATAAAATTTATTTGAATCGTAATAGTTATTGAGGCTTTTTTAAAACATGTTAGAAAACGTGAAGTTTAGATGGAGCTTTTAATCGGACGCTTGGGCAGAGTGGCGAAGAAGGATTTTTGAATGCGGCTCGATTCCCACTATTCTTAATGTGAGTTTCCCTCGAATCAATCTATGGAATTCAAAAAATTGGATGAATTGGAAATAAAATTTTATTATATTTGTCTATTTTAATAGAATCTAAACTGTGAACTGTGAATAACATGTCACGCAACGTGGTTTTTTTATTACTTAATTTGGACGAGCTCACGGCCTACCTGGTATTAAGTGGTCACCAACTGGTTTACAAAGTGGATGCCGCCACCCACCTTGACTCTCTGAAGTTCGAAAGAAATTAAGTTTTTGAAAGACAATGCAGCATACTTGGTGCTTTTTAAAAATTCTTTTAATACTGCTTCTTATAATTTATTTTTAAATCTTACTTATGATACAAGGCTATAAGGAGCTTTATCATTTACATATTGTTTTTAACAAATCGATGTCATTATTGTTTAGGTTTTGCTTATAATGTGTATCTTTCTTTAAGTGTTATTTTAATATTAGTTTGATCTGAAATATCTTCTCTTTGGTTAAGAATTCCAAAATCAAATTTATAAATTCATTTATGGTATATTTGAGTTTTCAAAACAGTCATTCATTTGTTTTTTCCTCATTATTTTTTTCTTTGGCGTCTCTTATTACTGCACAATAGAAAACATGAAATATCGGTATATTTACGAGTACGTGTTCTACCGTGGCACCAGTGCTGCAGAAATAGCTCGAAGTATTAATGATATGTACGGTGCTGGTGTCGCAAAAGAGAGTACGGTACGTTTTTGGTTTCAGCGTTTTCGTTCTGGAAATTTCGATCTTCTGAACATACCCCGTGGACGGCCGGAGACCAAAGTGAAAAATGAAGACTTAAAGGCTATTGTGGAAGCGGATCCATCACAAAGCACTTCCGAGATAGCTGCAGGCTTCGGGGTGAGTGTTAAAACTGTATTAATCCACTTGAAGCAAATCGGGAAAATAAAATAAAAACTTGTACGATGGGTAGCTCATGAATTGAGTTAATCGAACTTGCAAACACGCGTCGACTGCTATGTTACTTTGCTCAACCGACACAATAATGAAGGGATTTTAAATCGAATAATTACTTGTGATGAAAAATGGATACTGTACGATGATCGAAAGTGTTCGTCGCAATGGCTGAGCCCTGGAGATCTAACCCAATCCTGCCCTAAATGAAAATTGACTCAGAACAAGTTACTTGTGAGTGTTTGGTGCAATAGCGCCGGTGTTGCTCACTACAGCTAAAATCTTGCCAGACAATTACGGCAGATATCTATCGTCAGCAACTACAAATCGTCAAGGAAGAACTAGCTAGTTAGCAGCTGCTAAACAACCAAGATTGGTCAATAGCTCTAGGCACTCCTGCTTCACGACAACGCAAGAACACACACTGCACAACAAACAACCACTAAGTTAGATGAGCTACAATTGGAATATCCACGACATCCACCGTACTCCCCGGACCTTACTCCAACAGATTACCATTTTTTCCGGAATTTGGCCAACTTCGTACAAGGAAAAAAATGCAATTCCGAAGCGACAGTCCAAACCAGCTTCAAAGAGTTAATCGATTCTCACCCCATGGTTTTTTTTAGTAAAGAGATCAATGAACTACCTATGAGATGGCAAAAGTGCATAGATAACAACGGTGTAAACTTTGATTAGTTAAATATATTTTTCACAAGAAAAAATTTACTTTATATTCCTTCCGCACAAAAGGCCAATTTCATATGTAAGGACCTAATACGCGTAACTGGAGAACAAAATTTTATTATCTTTCATGATTATTACATCCTCAGTATGAAATTGTTTGACTGTAAAGGCAAGGTACCCACTGTACTCGTATCCTAGAAATATTAATATCATAAGTCGTCGTGGCCTAAAGGATAAGACGTCCGGTGCATTCTAATCTAGCTATGCGACGGTGTTCGAATCCCGCAGGCGGGTACCAATTTTTCTAATGAAATACGTACTTAATAAATGTTCACGATTGACTTTCACAGTGAAGGAATAACATCGTGTAATAAAAATCAAACCCGCAAAATTATAATTTGCGGAATTACTGGCGGTAGGACCTCTTGTAAGTTCCTGCAATGATAATGATAAGCAATAATGCGTTTCGGTTTGAAGGGTGGGGTAGCCGTTGTAAATATACTGAGACCTTAAAACTTATATGTCAAGGTGGGTGGCGCATTTACGTTGTAGATGTCTATGGGTTCCAGTAACCTCTTAACACCAGGTGAGCTGTGAGCACGTCCACCCATCTAAGCAATAAAAAAAGTCTGGAAATATCGTATCGAATTAAGGATCACAATATGTAGGCAGCAGCTTGGCACTTCTTATGTATAATATAAGTGACGTAAACCATTTCCCATCAAGTAGAGCATCAACATTATTACAGAGGACTTTCTATAGTGCTAGAGCATGAATCAAATCCATATAGGAGATGAAATAAAATAGGATCTTAAAATTAAAATGTTTCCTGGCACTTTCCTGCGTGCGTTTGCGCAAAGATTGCTTTCGCCCTACTGTTTGAACTCTTAATATTTATTTTTACAGTCCAGACTTAGCCATTACCCTTATGCAGTTGCGACTTTAATTTTATTTCTCAAAATGAGCGTAGATATTCGCGTTGTTATATCCCTTGGATAGCTGGAGCAATGAAAGGATAATAAATGTAAAAAATTCAAGCATTACAGGACATTTTCTCAAATATCACGTCTATTCGAGTGCTACGAGAAATTTCGGGAAGATTCTAATTCGTTCTGTACGACTTTGTCAGGCCGCTCCAGTCCAATTAGGACTCAAATGAGAGTGGGCTACGGAGAAGTTCAATTGTAGCTCAAACAATACTAGCAGTGGAGGCGAAGTGAATATGCGATAACGTATAATTTAACAGCCCACTGAGTTTTTCGCCGGATCTTCTCAGTGGGTCGCGTTTCCGATCCGGTGGTAGATTCTGCGAAGCACTGCTCTTGCTAGGGTCAGTGTTAGCAACTCTCCGGTTGAGCCCCGTGAGCTCACCTACAAACGTTAGGGTGAAGCTGAAATAGCCTCTCAAGGCTATCAGCATAGGTAGGAAAAAAAAGTATAATGTATAATTATTGTAGTGCTTCAAATTATTAATGGCGTTGAGACCTGTGAATGTAAATGGAGTGATTTTTAAGGAAATGTTATTTAGACAAATCAGTGCATTGTTATATCAGAGCATGAGCCTGTTTTCTAAGGGTCTATGTAGATTGTATGGAAATAATAGGTTGGGAAAAAGTCTTTTCGCATTATAGTATGTATGAACTTGTAATAAAATCTCTTTGGCTATACCATTTGTATCTGGCTGGTTTTAGCATCATTAAAAGTTTAAATTTTAAAGAAGATAATTCCAAATTCAAATTAGGATAATATGTGATTTTTATATAATTTTCGTATTGTCCAGATGAGTGAATCTAATGAAGAAAATCGATACATTTTAAAACTTTACTACAAAACAGGTTAAAATGCAACGCAAGCCGCGAAAAAACTTTGCGATGTTTATGGACCTAGTGCAGTGTCTGTGAGAGTAGCACAAATTTGGTTTAAGCGTTTTCAATCCGGAAATTTTGATGTCAAAGATGCACGTCGCTCTAAATGGATGCCATTTTTGAAAAAGTGGAGCAAGACCGGCTAATCGATATCAGTAGTTACGACATAACTAAAGAACTAAGAATTGACCACAAAACAGTATAGGCGCATTTGAAAAAAACTGGGTACACAAAAAAGCTCGATATTTGGGTACCTCACGAGCTCACCGTGTACTCATTTGTGATTCTTTATTACGACGTATTGAAACCGAACCATTTTTGAAAAATCTGATAACTGGTAGTTAAAAGTGGATCACGTACGACAAGAACGTGCGAAAAAGGTCGTGGTCAAAGGCCGGTCAGGCTTCACAGACTGTGGCGAAACCCGGGTTAACTCGCAACAAAGTGATGCTGTGTGTGTGGTGGTATTGGAAGGGCATTACTCATTATGAGCTGTTACTAGCAGGTAGGACCATCGATTCTGACCTATACTGCGAACAACTGATGAGATTAAAGCAAGAAGTTGAGAGAAAACGGCCGGAATTAATCAACAGAAGGGGTGTGGTTTTTCATCATGATAACGCGAGACCTCACACATCTTTAGCCATTCAGCAAAAAATAAGAGAGCTTGGCTGGGAGGTGTTAATGCATCCGCCGTATAGTCCTGACCTTGCACCTTCAGATTTCCACCTGTTTCGGTCTGTTCAGAATTCTTTAGGCAGTGTCAGGTTAACATCACGAGAGGACTGCCAAAACCAATTGTCGCGTTATTTGGATCAGAAGCCCCAAAATTTCTATAGCAATGGGATAATGTACCCTACCACAAGATGGCAAAAAGTTATCGAACAAAATGGTACCCACATTCTTTAGTTAACTGTAAATAAACTATATTAAGAAATGTTGTGAATTTTCTTGAAAAATGCGAAGAAAACTTTTCCCCAACCTATTAGTATAATTTTTGATGCTAAAAAATCGTTAAGACGCAGTCTTGCACTGTCTGGTGCAGTCAATGAGGAAATATTCAATAGATTCTTAGAGAGTGCGGGAGTCTAGCTCTATAGGCCGATAGCCTGCGGGTTGCACTGCCTCGTAGAGCAAAAAAAAGGGCAGTTAAAACTGCAATGAAACGAATCGATAACCTACTAAATGTATGTTCTCCTTTAACAAAATACGAAAACGTTAGAATTATTTTATTACCTCTCATTTCCTGTAGTTAATGTAAATTTTCGTAAACGAAGTCTCTTACTATTCGATATTGTACTTCAAAAAACAGACATTAATAAACTGAAAATTTTAAAATAAGTATACCACATTTCTAGCGATAATTTGAACACTGGATTGTCCCTCGCAAATTATAATGTTTTCTTGGACACGATAAATTTGGTATTATGTGAGTGACGTATGTACCTATTTATTTGCATTTAACAACATAATATTTCTTTGGAACTTCTCCATACAAATTTCAAAACCGAATTTAGTGACGAATAATCAAAATAATCATAACATTTGATGCTTCATACCAAGAAGAAAGTTGCAAGGAAAATATGGCACAAAATTATATTTGATAGTGATGTCTGTGCGCTTTTGAAAATCATCCTTCTCATTTTACCTCAAACTAGTCATGCATTCCGGCTCGAAGTGTGAGGCATCCGTAAAATAATACATCTGAGACTTTAATACATCTCACGGCTGATGACGGTTTTCGTGTAGATAGATGTCTATGAATTCCATTAACAAAATTATAAGCCGCGCCAATAAAGAAACGAATCTAAAATGGCGGCGGCGATCATGCGCTCTCACTCTAAACTATTGCTGTCTTTAGTCGCATACGGCGCGTACTGCGTGCAAAAAAAATGTCAGTTTTGACTTTGTTGTTGAGTTCGAGTTTTTTCACTTTTGAGTTGTGCGACTTAGATGACTGGCAGCAAAAGTGTATACGCAAGTTGCATCCCAGATGAGACACCTCGCCCTGTGCCAGGGCATAAAGTAAAGAACATTCTCATTTGCTTTTTTTATATTTTTTTCAATTAACAACTTTTCTTTCTATCTTTGTTTTTATTTGTTGACCCTACCATCTGTCAGTGCAGGTACATAGACGCCATTTTCGATTCGTTTCTTTATCGCGTATAAGTCGCGCACAAGGTGGGTTGTGACTCCTTTAACCCACGTACTTAATAAATAAACAAAAACCTTCCGACGATAGTAAAAACAAGTCTAAAGTAGTAGATGCATTGATTTTCGCTGCTATGGATTTATATCTTCTAGTTGGATAGATTAATTTGCGGGTAGATCTTCAGCTGTCTGGTAGTCGAAAATAATTTGCTCTCCGTTTGTGATGCAAGCACCTTAGCTTGTTAACTAGTTTGCTACAGAAAAGTGTTTTTTTTTTTTTAACAATCACGCTACGTTAACTGGTCCCGTGATAAGTTCGTAAAAAACTTGTGTTACAAGTACCAGATAACGGAAATAAATGTAAGATTTTTATTATACACATACATATATTTAATATACATCCATAACCCTGGAAAAGACAATTATATTTATCATACAAATATCTTCCCTTGGCGGGATTCGAACCCGCGACCCCCGTATGTAGTGACCATGTCACTTACCACTACACCAGACGGCCGTTGATTATAATCACTTGATATTTCTACATACACTTATCACTTTTTATTATTATTCTCATTATCCTCTCGCAGGTCTGCTGGAAGAGATTTCTCAAAGAAATAAGCAGTGCCTTTGTACATAATTTTCCTATTACTCTGTACTGTGTCTTGTTTTCTGTGTGTACATAAATAAATAAATAAATAAAAATAAATAAATATTTACGTACGTAACTAATGTGAACAAAATATATCAAATCGCAATTAAAACCTATGTTTGGTTTGTTCTCCACGCAGTGGTGGGTCGTTTTCAAGTTTGGGGCCAAGAGCGAGTTATTTGATTTAATTCTCATAACCTTAACGTTGCCGTAATTATAAGTACATTAAATTTGTTGTCGTGTCAACAAGCGGGTGATCCTATAACTATATTCGTAAACACTGCTAAATTAGGAGTTATACATTAAAAACTACCCCAAATTTCATTCGTATCACTGGTTCGAAATTCAAATTCTAAATTGTTTGCTATTTTTCCAGTAATGCGTGTTGAAATTAGGCAATTTTGTTTAATCAGTATGTAATACAGTAATAAAGGAAAACTAACTGGATATTACAACATTATTAAAAACGAAGTACGATTTCTAAGCTTTTAAAAAAAAAAGTTTCTATTTGAATGGTCATCCGTGTTGGTGTTATCGAATGCGTAAAATGAAAAATATAAATGAATATTATATAATATTATCAATAAATGAGTGGTTGACTTGATTGTGATGAAGCATTTTTCATTTTGAACATGCCTAAATACAAAAAAAAATGGAAAATTAAAGAAAATTGAAATTCATGAAATCGTTACTTTTTTGGACCGCAAAATTGCAAACGGCCTGTGCAGCGGACGAATGATGAATCATTGCAAGCCTGACGGCGGCAGCTATAATCATTGCACCCCCAATACCACTATAATACTTAAATAAAAAACCGAACGCCTTCAACCGAAGGGGACTGATCCGTAAACGCTTCCTGGGACTTTGTCACCTCAAAATGCATCATCTTAGACGAACAGCAAAGATTCTGTACTAAGCACTAGTGCATTCAACAAGTGCACTCACCACCTTATGGAGCACAACTTAGCTCAACATATCTAGACCCTTTTTCCACGCGAGCCGTCTTATTAGATATCGTGAAGGTTTTCTACAGAGCCTGGCAGTACGGCTTAATTTACAAACTGTACAACATCGCAGTGCCAGATAGTTTCATGTTCATCACACGAGACTTGTTGTTGAACCGTTCCTCTTAGTATCGGGTCGAAGGAACCTGATCTCTCCCCCTTACTATTTTCTTTGTATGTCATTGATATACCCCGGTCACCGGCGACCCAGCTAGCCCTCTTCGTGAATGATACGGCTATCTATTAGTCGAGTAGGAAGATGTCGTTCATCTACCGTAAGCTCCACATCGCAACCAATTTAGGAGAGTGGTTCTGGTTGACATCAACCCCACGAAAAACTCAGTCGTAGTTTTCGAATGGAGTCGATCACGACATCACTGCGCGGTATTAGGCGCGGTAACTCCATTGCCGCCATAAAAATCTTTAATCTATCCATTTATAAAATATAGTGAGCCCTTACCCTGGGCAGCTAAGGTGTAATACCTAGGTTTTTTTTTTTGTAGATGAGTGGACGAGCTCACGGCCCACCTGGTGTTAAGTGGTTACTGGAGTCCATCCCATTGTAGATGTCTATGGGCTCCAGTACCTACTTAGATGTAGATGTAGATGTCTATGGGCTGTGACCTCGTCCACCCATCTAAGCAATAAAAAAAAGGTCATCCTCGCCAGAGAGATGAAATTCCGTTTCCGAATATTGTTCAAACCTGTGTTCTTAATCGGTCGTCTCTACCCCATGAGCTGCAAGCAAAGTGAATTGTTTCTTTCGTAAGAATATGACAAGTAACACAAAACGTGCATACGTTCAGTCATGACATATGAAAGTGTAGTGTCCGCTCACGCGGCGCGCACATGTAATCTCTCTCCAGATTTAATCAATATTTTTTTCGACTTTTGCGAGTCTTACAAATAATGAAAATTACTTTTACAGCTTAATCTCAGATTCATATTGCCAGTACATTATTTCCTATGCTTCAAATGCCTTACAATTTTCGTCAAACAATTTACAAGTTTCGTCACATACATCGTCCGTGTCGGTGGTGATGGACTATTTGATTATAGTTACAATAAAAAATGCTAGACTAAATTTTTAAAATTGTTGAATTAACTGTATAGACTAATTTAGTTTCAAGAAACTATAGTTATAGCGCCTTAAAGATTTAATTGAAATGATATGAATCCTTTTTTATCTTCAAAATATCGTTCCAACAATTTATTGTCTATTGTTTTCATTCAAATTAATTCATTAGTATGTTAATAGTTGAGAGCTAAGCCGTGTCTTGGCATAATTAGCTTGATTTACATTCTGCTCGTACTTGACAGGTTAACTAGCATGTGCCAATATTGAATCTAGTATAAATTGCCTATTTGTTATACCGCAGAAGGTAGGTACTTATTTTAGTTTAAATCGTATAATAAAAAACATTTATTTTTACTCAGATATGTCTAGCGGTCAGGTAACTTCGATGAGGAAAGTTCATTCGAAAGTCGGAAGGTACTTGGGAAAAACGCAGTGAGGATGAACGAATTAATTCTACACAGTATAATAATACATTATATATTTTATTAAATAATATGTACGTTCTGTTATACAGATTGTAAATTATAGCATTAGGTTTTTACCTACCTACGAAAGTACCGTTTAGTAAACAGAAAGTTAATAAAAAAAATATAACTATTTCTTATTTCTATCAATCGAAATATGCACTCATGATATCAATGCACCTCTGCGAGCCTAATGGTAATATTTCAATGCCTCTCTTGAGAAAATCAAGGGTACGGGATCTAACAAACTCTTCAAAGGCATTTTTTTTTCTTGGGTATTGATTTTTTTCCCTGACGTTGTCCAAGCTTTGGAAAAAGTAAAATTCTTTTAAATAAGGTCTGGTGAGTACAGTGTATAACGTAAAGATTTCAACCCTAGCTCTTGTAGCTTAAAGATCATTTATTGTGCCGCATGAGGTCGAGTGTTTTCGTGTAGGAGCTTAACCAAGGCTGGCCGGAGTTTTTTTTTTTTTATTGCCTTTGTAGGCAAACGAGCATACGGCCCACCTGATGGTGAGTGGTTACCGTCGCCCATGGACTTCAGCAATGCCAAGGGCAGAGCCAAGCCGCTGCCTACCGCATTCTCGACCTTCTCTATCATTGTGTCCAGTTCCTCACAGTACACATTCGCAGAAATGCTGGGCCATTTGGTAATACGCTGTGATTAATTATACCAGCACTTGACCATAGAAGAGTGACCACAGTGTTTTAGCGGAAAGTTTTCCTCTAAGCGCTGAACCGAGTTCTAACGAAATTATCAAAAAGAATTTATTTTTCGGCATATGTGACAATACGGTACAAAATCCCTTAACTGTTAAACGTATGCTCATGTTGAAAGCTGCTGCTATCTCAGAGATATATAGAGTATCGTCAGCATTCTCTATCGCTTTTAATTTTTCTACCTAGGTGCTAAACCAAGTTCTAACTAAATTATCGAAAAAAAAATATTTTTCGGCGCATGTGACAATACGGTACAAAATCCCTTAATTTCTGTCTCTGTTAAACGTATGCTCACGTTGAAAGCGGCTGCTTTCTCAGAGATATATAAAGTATCGTCAGCTTCCACTATCGCTTTTAATATCTCTTTGTTGACTTTAGATTTCGGGCGAACTCGGGGTTCAGTTTTCAATGCCGGAAGCATTCATACCAATAACAACGAGCTGTGCGATCATTTGTAGTATTCACTCCATACACCTCATTAACAGTGTGAACCGTTTTAATATCCTACTTACTTTATTAATCTCTCTCTTCAATCGGTCCCTCATTGCTGAGGATCGTGACTCGGTGTGATTCCGTCAACTAGCTGTCTCTATCAATCCCGTTCTGTAGCTTTGTGGACTGCGTCGCTGACAGGTATTATTAGTTCCTTCGCTATTTGGTTCGACCATCTTTGGAACCTCTACCCCTAAGTCTTTTTCCCTCTATTTTACTTTGTTAATACTACTGTTCATATTTTTAATTGCACAAGCCTGACCTGGAGGCTCACCTACTGAAACCCATTTGCACGAAATGGAAGTTTCATAATATTGTAAGTAATTCCGAATGCTTCCGCTCTTAAAACCATAAGGTACACCTAAAACAATAAGTATCAAGTATTTGCGACCTTAAATTAGTAAATGAATATAAAATTAAACAACACACTAACTTTTTTTTATTTTACATAATTAAAGATTCCCTATTCGATGGTTCGAAATATTATCAATTTAACATTAATTTTTAAATATCGTAGAGGATCAAACAAATTTCAGAGAGTGCAGGCGATTTTCAGCAGAGCCATGAATACCTCAAAGGTAATTTGGCCTCATTTATTCAACACCAAGTAAAATTGTGTCGTGTACGCAAAGATTTACGATGAAGTCATTACGTTTTATGGGCCATAATTGATAGAGATAACATCTCAGGCCCACTGAAATTGCAAAGTGGGGCTCCGGAGCACATTGAACTCGAACTTTTGCATTAGTGCAAAGAAAAATAACCTCTATTAACATTTAAACGAACGACGCCATTGTCATTAATTACAAAATGTTATAGGCGATTTGCACGCGAACAACCTTTCATGTTAAAAATGTTAACATAAACACTTTTTTTCAACCGACCCCCATAACTGTTACGAAATGAGATCTGAACATAACAAGTGAAATTTTTTCTTCGAATTACATTTACAAACATGCTTAACATACTGGTCGATTATTACCGAACTAATTTTTTTTTTAAATCTTATACCTTTAAACGAGCAATTCTTGTATATTAATATAATTATATGATAATATAATCTGAATCTCAGAAACGGCTCCAACGATTTTCATAAAATTTAGTATACAGGGGATTTCAGTGTGATAAATCGATCTAGCTACGATTTATTTTCAGAAAATGTTGTTTTATTCGTTTTTTCAATGATCAACTCTTCCCGACATCTATTGGCGAATAATAATACTATTTTTCTTAATTGAGGGCAACTAACCGCTTTAAAGACACAACAAGATGGCGTTATCGAAAAAAACCGAGCAAGGCTCGGTTATAATCTAGTTTAATTAAAACCCGTAATACTCCATGTAGGTAATTGAATTTTCTCTAATTTCCTGTAGTTATTCAATAATTTGTTGCCTAATGAAATTACCACTCTAGGTGTTTGTAATTTTTACACTGCAGTATTTTTCACTTATTCCTGTTTTTATTTTATGATGTTGACAATAGTTTACATTGTCGTACCTATAATTGTGGTGACATTTGTCCTGTAGGTACTTTAATGTTTCCACTTACAAATTATCTGAATTAGTGTCCACTCTTTTAGTATAATTAATTTAATAAATATATAAACACTATTTTTAGTGAACGTTAGATATTCAATAAGCACATTATATTTATTATTCGAAATGGTTAAATATAGGAAATTTACTGTTCAGTAAAATGCTTTATACCCAAATTACCTGCGAAATAAATAACAGTAGACGAATAAACAAAAGCCCAAAAAACTCTAACTCGATTATTTAATTTGAAACTCGTGCACGCACGAACTTTTAACTTGTTCTATCAAGTTACGTTTCTCCAGGTGCTAATTTATTTATGGGCCACCATACAACTTGTTAGGTAAAGAGCACTACAAAATTAATATCGTCCTTTGCCTCAAGAGCTACAAGTTTATACGAGGTAAGTTTGTGAGCAAACTTATGATTAATAGCATCCAAGAATTTACGAACAAGTGATAGTTGACCATCTCTTTGGGATTAAACTTCAAATTACTAGAAGCAGCGTTCTCGCACGCTGTTTATGCTATTTTTCTATCGTATAAATATAGTGTGAAGTCGGCGGAAACCCGATAGAAGTAAACCTTTGCATATTTATGAACGAAGTTAAATTTTTTTCCATGCAACACATCAATATCGTTTGTCAAAAGCTATTTTAGAATAGCCAATCCTCAATAATAAAATCACTTTAAGCAACTTAATAGCAAGCGGTGTACTTTAATTTTATTTAAAAATTTCAATTCAAAATATTAAATAGAAATGAATTCTAATCTTTAAATTCATTCCGAAAATCCCAAATTCAGTGGTTCGTATTTGCATACGAATACATTTGCACGAAAAGCATTCGTCCATTAAGGAGGGTTCCTATGTGCTCCTTTACTTAGACGTTGCAGACTGCTTATTACTTAATTTACAAGTTAAAGGCCGCGCCCTCAACCTGCCCAAAAGAAAAATGGGTTACGTGAAAGCTCTGCCTTACTAATTGAATGCTTTCAAGCCCACATGTGGCATAATGTAGCATATTTATCCGAATAAATAGTTGTGCCTGTACGAAACGGTAGAATAATCGACCGACATTTTAAAAATCGGCCTTCTATACAAAAAAAAAATATTCTTGAGAATTTATGTGGCAATCTTGCCTTTCAATCTGTTAACTATCTGTTAATTAATCTATAGTTAATCTTCAGTTAATTAAATACATACAGCTGGTACATTTTTTGTTTCGTGAAGCGAAATGAGATTGTTTTTGTTCCTATTCGTACACTCTTTACAGAGTGGTCGTGGTCATGCATCAGTCGGATCCTGCGATACCGATGCTCTCGCGATGAAATTAATTAAATATAATAACCGAAATGAGATGAAGTTGATTAATTTGGGAGTTTAATCAGTTGCGATGAAATTAAATGAAACGACATTAGTTAATAAACCACCGTTATCATATATTTAAGCCTGTAGAAACACTAAATTAATAAAATAAAATAATTCATACAACCGTGCTTCTCATGTTCCAGCGAAAAGTCGTAGTTCAATTTATTTAACCCCGACAGTTCAATATTGTTATTTCTTGTACAATTATCACGTTACTGTTTGGTTCCAGTGTAATCGCAAGAATTATCAGGCGAATTATCATACTGAAGGACAACGAACTCTACCCTTTAGATATCCTTAGGTTACAGTCTGGCGTACTTTCATAGATGTGCTTTACGTAAAGCCTGTTGCTTCAGGACAAAGTCGAAGCTTCCGAGCTAAAAGGTAAGCTTATGTAAGTTACAGTAGCATAACGTCGTTGGAACAGGTGTCTGCAAACTGTCGGGCTAGGACTAACTTAAATTAATTTTGGAGACCGTATCTTTTATGACTAGTTATGGAACCGCATTGAGAGGACGGTTTTGATTCTTATTTATAATATCATTTCGAGTACGGCGAAAACGAGTTTATGGTCATTCTGGTATTAGGTTACATAATTAGATTACCGTCTTCATAGCTTGGATGCCGCCACACACTTTCAGACATAATTTTGAATCTTTTGATTTAATTCGCGGCCCTGGTATTATTAAGTGGTTACCGTAAATACCGCATCCTTGAGATTTGATTTCTGAGTCTCAATTGTATAATAATTACAACAACAATTACATAAATTGTACTTTTTGAATACAAGCATAGTCGCAAGGCCTTCAAAAGGCTCAATTGCACAGTACCACGGCTATCCCGTCATCAAAGCAAAACACACCACTGCTACGGTGCAGAGCGTAAGGGATAATTGGACTTATTGGCTTATAAATATAATATTAGGTATTTTCCTACGAAATTGTCGTTTATAGCAATATCATTAATAAATAAACTAAATAGGAGCGGAGAGAGAACGGAGCCTGGCGGGACTCCAGCCGTGAGTGGTCGCGGGTAGGAACGGGTTCCCTCTACTCGATATCGAAAAGAGCGGTTCGACAAGAAGTCCCCTATGATGAGCACGAAACTGTTCGGTACGCCCATGTTGAAAAATTTGAAAATCAAAGTGTTGTGCCAGACTTTGTCGAACGCTTTTGCGACGTCGAAGAAGAGGGCTCCCGTGTAGATTGGTTATGAACTGCCTCCGTGCTATCTCTACAACGCCTTTATAGTCGATACGACATCCCTAGAATTATCGAGAACATTACTGACAAATCGAGTAGTTTCGATTTGTGTTTTCGCTATTTGATAAAAAATGACGTTGTACTTCTCGAGCGTTTTTGATTTTACTAGTTCTTTCGATATTTGTTTCTGCTATTCGACGATAGATGGCGTTGCTCTTACCGGCGTAACAATACATATTAACTCGATTTGCGTTCCAAATGTAAAAAAAATAAAGCGAAACGAATGAAAAAAAAAGAGAAATTAAAGAGAGAGAGAAATCTTTTAAGGGCTTGCGGAATCCATAGAAAGTAAAGGAAAGTAAACAGAAACATTTGTTTCAAAACGAGTTTCAATACAATAAAAACCTGAGAACTTCTCTATTATAAATAACTTGTTAAAAAAGCCTTTCCCTAACATTGTTAAAGTTGTACGTAACTGCGAGTTCTCAACGAAATAAGTCCTCATTGTATACTGAATGTATTGTTACGCGAACTGTATTGGATTTGTTATCATAACTAAGTTCTGGGCTCGTTAGTATTGTTGTACGCAATATGTATTCATTAGAGCAAGCTGTTTACATAAGACGTAATTGTGACAGTGTCTGTTTTATAGACAGTATAAAGAAATAAAACTTTAAGACTTTAAGAAATAAGAATTAACTTTATTTCATATACGGTTCATTTTGCTTAATATGAATAGATGAATAGTCGCGTCACTTATCCGCTTGGGATACCAGATTACAATTATTTTTTTTAATGAAGTTTTACTGGTGGTCCAGAAGCCTTTACAAATTCATCAGAACAGATGGGTGAGGAAAGGCTCAGCCAGGAGGGAATGGGCTGCCCGAGCACCTCCAAAGAAGACCTAACAACTCAAGAGCAACAGTTTTGCGAATCTATCTTCAACCGGATTGGAATCTCAAAAATCTCAGTGCGATGATATGTGGATTAGGTTGCACGTCGAGCTCTTTGCCGAGTTCGACAAGTGCGTTTACCAAAATCTGCTCCTAGGGTTGAAGGTATCAAATGCAAGAGTTATTGGATATTTAAGGACGTGTCTAGAGCGTGAACTAGCATGACTAGCTACTGCGTGGGCAGGAGTAAGGGAGTTGTCCGCGAGGGCAACAATAAGGCGATGAGACCCATTATAACGCGAGGCCCCTCCACAACGCGAGACCCACTACAACACGAGGCCTACTACAACAAGAGGCCTACTACAACAAGAGGCGTACTACAACGCGAGACTCACTACAACGCGAGGCCTGCCAGAACGCGAGACCTACTGCAATGCGAGAAAAATACAACGTGGGGTCAACTACAACGTGAGGCCCACTATAACGCGAAACCTGCTACAACGCGAGGCCCACTACAACGCGAGACTCACTTAAACGCGAGACCTACTACATTGCGAGGCTCACTACAACGCGAGGCCTACTACAATGCGAGGCCTACTATAACGTGGTGCCTACTACAACGTGGTACCTACTACAACGTGAGGCCTACTACAACGCGAGGCCTATTATAACGTCTAAGGTTTCAGTAGACTATTTATTATTCTAACACGAACGCTGTGGTTACTCTATGATAAATATAGCGTTTGACTTTATGTAGGCATAGTTGAGTTTTTTATTGTTTTGATAGCTTAGATGAATGTGCGATTTCACGGCTAACCTGGTATTTAATGGCTGCAGGAGCCCATAGACATCTTAAACGTATATACCATCATTTGCCTTGAGATATGAGTTATAAAGTCTCAGTTTTAATAGTACAACGGCGGCAAAATAATGAATCATGGAAATTCATGAAGAGGAAAGATTAGATTATTTGTTTGTTACCGTTAGGTCCAGATTATCTGCGGCACTCCCGTTTGGTGCCGCACCCGCAAGAACGTCGCCATGCTGCGACATTCGCATCGCGCTATCGAGGTCAGGGCGATCCGTGGATACCGCACCGTCTCTTACGAGGTGGCGTGCCTGCTTGCCGGGGTGCTACCCTGGGGCCTGGAGGCGGAGGCTCTCGCTGCCGAGCACAGGTGATGTAGCGACCTTCGCTCTAGAAGAGAAGGGCGCCCTGGGTAAGGATTCAATAATATAAAGGACGTAATTTATATTATTGAAGTCTATGGGCGCTGGTAATCACTTAACACCAGTGAGCGCGTTCACTCTTCGATGCAATATAAAAGGCCTTTGAAACAGACCTTAGGATCGGAATCGCAACCGCTTTCGACGAGTTCGACGATATTGGTGACCGGTACTTCGAAGGACCCATGACCTATGCAAGTGTAGTGTTGGTTCACGCGGCCCGCACTAATTTGAAACCCCTTGAAGTCATTCAATCCCGTTTCTGCAAGATAGCCGTCGGAGCACCGTGGTTCTCAAGGAATGTATGATGATGATGATCCGTAGCTTGATTCAACAGTACATAAATATATACAGACAACCATCAATGCGCCACTTTGAGAAGGCGCCACGACACGACATTACATAAACGACCCTGTGAATCGAATGGTAAACAGTCGACGTCGCCCTAATCACGCCATTACGGATCCTCCCGATCCATTAACGGTGCTTTTAGGTACCTCAAGCACCGGTCACCGTCCTGGCCGAACACGTCGCTTGGAGGGTTCGGCGAGTAAATTAACCCATAAACACAGCCCACTGAGTTTCTCGCCCCGATCTTCTCAGCGGGTCGCGTTTCCGATCCCGTGGTAGATTGTCTAGGGTCAGTATTAGCAACACCTCCGGGTTGAGCCCCGGAGCTCACCTACATGCTAGGGTAACGTTGATATAGCCTCTCAAGGCTATCAGCATAGGTAGGATAGTAAAAAAGATAATGCCGCATGCGGTCCTCATGTTAAAATGAAATGAAGATTAAATATTATGAAGAACTATCAAGAGGATCATAAAGGACACCTCTATGGCGACGGCACTTGTTTTATTCTATTCCCAAAATGCATTATTGTATGGGCCCTTAAAAACACAAGAATACGTTTACGCCGAACTTTCACCTTGTTAGCAGCATTCAAGCAAATGTTCTCAAAGCCGTTTTTTTTCTTCAATTTATTCTTTTCTCAGCCTTTGATATTTTATTCGAAAAAAGATTTGCAGTTCCGTTGGTACCACAAAGCGCTTCCGCTGCGACATTTCAAGACATCTTTCACACACATGTAAAGCGGTATCGCTTCAAATGTTTAAACGACTGAATAAAATTATAAGTCTTTACCTAAGAAGTTTCCGCTTAACATAACTGGTAATTAATTCTAAATTACGGCGTCTCCGACGGCTATCCATCAAAATCGGGATTGAATGACTTTGAGGGGCTTCAAATTAGTGCGGGCCGCGTGAGCGAATACTACACTTACATAGGCCATGACCGGGCGTATGCAAGTTTTGTAGAGTTTAACCTTATTACGAAGGGACAATTTACTTCGCTTGCAAATCATGGGATAGAGGCGTCTTAGTACGAAAGTGGCAAGGTCATGTACCGGATTTATGTATGGTCGGAATGTCATCCCTTTGTCGAGGGTGATGTCTTGTATTTGACCTTCGAAGCACACGGTATTGGCTGGCCAAAAAGAGTGATGGGGCCAATGGCGGAGGTGTTAACGCGCCTGTTAGGAAGTGGGCTGCCAGAAGTGGTGTTCGGAGGGTGACCCCTTTTAAAGAGCACCGCTGTGCTTTTCGTGGGGGTCGATGTCAAGCTGAGCTAGCAGTATCTATTAAATTTAGCGATCATCAAAATGGCAAGGTAAAAAAACTTGATAAGTGAATGGAATAAAGAAATTATTTCTTTTATAAAAAAAAACCTTCAACTTTCTGTATAATAAATATAGGTAATTCGTAGATAAAGTATATTTACATTCATTAAAATTAATTTAACTACCAGTACCACACCGGTACCCACAATTATTTGAATAACAATAAGTCAAAGTACATTGACCTTTCCGTTGCACTATGTAGACGTTTTCCAACCATTTACCAGATAAAATAACATCTTAAATGATACAGTTCTACAAATTTTCTTATTCGTATATCAAAAAGGTAGGTGGGTAGATTTCATAGCCAAAATCCTCCGGGGGTTACTTAGTGACTTTGTCATGTAAATCAGCCACTCAAATCCCTCGAGGAGACGCTATTGCAACTGAAATATTGTAAATGTTTTAGTTCTGAATACTTGACTTTGGTATCTATTTTCATTACTAGTTTTATTTAACGTCTATCAACATAATTAAAACTGTATTTAATGGTATAGTCTTGCGTTTATTGTTTTCATTGTGTTTTATCTAACGTTTCAAATGCTTACAGGTTTTTTGGCCCAGACCAGACGACTAAGGTGATATCCGTCGACACGTGCATATACTGCACACTGATATCTAATTAAAAAAGTCTTTATTGGCATTTAACTTTTTTTTTCCATCATTATGAGTATATCAGAAGAGTTTCAGAAGGCAAATATATTTACTTTGTTTGAGATCATAAAAAAACTTTAAAAGCGTTTCCTTTTTTTTTAAATATCCATTCAAATCACGGATTTCTAAACAAATTAACGATGTTAGTAGTGCCAAACCTATTAGTCAATAAGAAGCATTTTAATAAATGTATGTGGCTTATAACAACGAATTTCTATGAGCCACTTTTCAGAACAGTACGGGTAGGAAGACAACTTCAATCCTTTCTTATAATTGTATAAACAAACAGCTACTAAAAAAAGAACGTAATATCCGACACAATATTTTTATTAAAAATTATAATTGAAAAATATTATCTAAAATATTTAGAACTAATAATCTCAGTCATATGGTTAATATGTACATATTGTACATAATAATAATATGGTAAATTTGCTTTGACATATTCGTGATTTTGTTGTTAGTTGATATACTTTTGGCTGTGTGAAAATCTTTTTTTATTTTTTTTATTGCATAGATGGGTGGACGAGCTCACAGCCCATCTGGTAAGTGGTAACTGGAGCCCATAGACATCTACAACGTAAATGCACCACCCACCTTGAGATATAAGTTCTAAGGTCTCAGTGTAGTTACTTCAATTTACTACTATTCTTATAGTTCAGTATAGTTTCCAGAGTACTTACATAATATTCCCCATTACTACAACTTTTTCTGGCAGATTGAATACCTTGACATTACAGTTTATTCGTCTCCTGAAGCTATCCACGAATTAGGCAATTTTTTGAGCGGAACTACTGACCAGCCCTGCCTCACACAGTATTGCCCTTGATACAATGCATTGCTTAGAAAACGAATAGTTTCGTTAATGTTTATTATAAAACAATGACCTTTTTTAGGTTTTAGTTTTATATTATTGTTTATTATGTTTATTTATGTCTGTTTTACTACATATGCAAGTTCTACTACAAAACACCAACGGGAAAGATCTGTCCGCAGTTGAGTTTAGGTGAGTATTACCTTGCTCTTTGTATAATATTGCGCACGATTATAATATTAAATTAGTGTGTATGTTAATTCAAAGCACACTTTAGTGTTGGTAAGTTTAGTGTAAGGTATTCTTTAGAAATATTCTTTAGAATACCTTACAATGTTCAAACAAAGCTGTGACCCGAATAAATATTGAACAAAATTTTATCCATCTTGAACGATACACTAAGAACGTTTAACCGGTTTATTGATTTCTTTGAAATGTCGAACATTTTGATTTCAATAAAAATATCACTTCGCACGACGACAGATTTCATCTTTGATATGTAAATCAACCCCTCGGGAATTCATACCTCAAATGGGGTGTCTGAAGGCAGGCATACACTTACAAAGATATTCCAATATTTATGTTCCTTTTACGCCATCCATTTTTAGATCCAAGCTGATGCCATTGTGAAAAACAATGGATCAATTTTGTCGGATCAAATATAAAATTTAATCTAAGTAACGATATCTTTGTTTTTGTCTGTTCCCTGTACATTTTTTTCAATTAAAATTCAAAACTTAGATTTCATGGTTTTTCTTAACATTCCCGGCCCACCAGATATTAAATGGTCACAAGAACCAAATTTAATTCAGCCAGAAAACGAGCAAGAAAACACCTTCTGCTTCTGTGAGGCAAAAATTGGAGAGTAAATTAGTAATGAATATACTAATGCTATAAACTGATTAAAGGGATACAGTCATCACCCTATTGACATAGCTTGAGCGCATACTATTTATTGATCTAATTGACCTTTTTCTCGGGCTGGATGTCAATGATCCTACAAGGCTCTCGGTGGCGCGGGACGTGTGGGACTCGATGGTGGAAGATGGTAAAGACCTCGGCCGAAAGACCAGGACCGAAGATGGCAAAGGTTCACCTACCAAACGAATCGCCTGTACCTCCGACCGACGCCAGATCCACCCGAGAACACGGAACAGACAAAACCACCAACCGGTTGCTCTTCCACAGCAGCTCACAGAAGTCAATCATCGCCTTCCAAGACTAGTCGTCGCCGAGCATCATAGCCATAACGGCGGTAGCGACAAATCCGTTCATTTAACTGGCTAGCCAAACCAGACTATTTCAATCTGGCCTAATTTTTTATTAATTCTTCTCAGTCGTACACTCTGGCGGAGTGGTCGTGGTACGTATGTCTTAATGCTTGGTTGCGGCTTTTGAGAGACTTCTGCATCTCTCTCTATTTGTGGCGGTACGTCTACATTCAGTAAAGGAACACTTCATAGATGACTTTTCTAAAACCATCCGCATTATGTTTTCGGTATAGATATTAAACAAAAGAGGGGAGAAATTTAATTATTAAACAAAATTTTAAGACTCAAGCACCAGCTTGAGTCTTAAAATTTTCGGAATCTATTCCGTCCACGCGAACAGCAGCTGTGCCGTCTTCATAGTCTCTTTATGAGATAAACTAGATGTTCTGGTACTCCCATTATTATTTATTATTTTTATTAATAGTATAATAATAATGATTTCAGGCCTGAGTCTTTATATTAAAATAAAACTTTATTACCACTGTAAGACCCCTATATTCTGTTTTATGGCACCGAATCGATTTTAACTCTCAAACGACACACGAACCGAACGTTCGCCATCAACTGTTTCAAATATTTGACGTCCCAGGAAGATGTATTCCGTCCTAAACAAACAACCGAACAAGATCCTTCGATACTTCTCTGTGTCGATGATACAACGTACGACACGGTTTTGCGACGTGAATATTTTTTTACCCAAGCGCCAGTAAAAATGTATGTTAGCTTTCGTCTTTGTTCGTTTTCTTTCAGTGTTTATTTTTCCTTAAAACTAGCTGAACGCATAAATATATAAGATAGAACGTCACACAGAACGATTTCAACCGATATGTAATTCTCTTGTTAGGAATTTTTGATTATTTCGTTTGACAACATTGATCGCGTGCTCGCCTTATACAATTGTACTCTCACTACAACGTGGATTTTGCTTTCAAACAATATCAAAGTTCCAATAACTTTAATAGCTGCGTCCTGCTTTTCGAGTCGCAGCAAACATATGTTTTCGAAGCTTATCTTCAAACAAAAAAGATCTTATCGTCCTCTTACCGCCTAATTACACGAAAAGCTAAACTCAAATCAAGAGATTTCATTGAATCCTTGTGCACATACCAGAATGACATCCCAGTTTTACATATTTTATACCTTATCTCAAATATGCTGAACAGAATACAGTGCTAAGCAAAATTCATTTAAAAGAACAAAAGCGGTTCACGGCGCTTCACCGAATGCAAAGTGCAGAGCGCAAAGTTCAAGCAATTCCCGCGAAATGGGGCTCGCGTTTGAAACAAGAACGAATTTTCTTACCTAAGCATTCTCACTAAACTGTATTCTCTATACTTGGGTACACTACGTGTCAGGTATTGAACGGTAATTCTCCACTGTCAAACTGCTCTTTCCCACGTTTCAGATTTACCTACCAGTGATTTTTTGTTTTATAAAATACTTTTTTTTTACTGCTTTGGGTAGACGAGCTCACAGCCCACCTGGTGTTAAGTGGTTACTGGAGCCCATAGACATCTACAACGTAAATGCGCCACCCACCTTGAGATATAAGTTCTAAGATCCCAGTATAGTTACAACAGCTGCCCTACCCTCCAGACCGAACCGTATTACTGCTTAACGGCAGAAATAGGCAGGGCGGTGGTACCTACCCGTGCGGACTCACAAGAAGTCTTACCACCTTTTTAGTGTAATATTGAGGACATGGTAAATATTTAAAAGGCACAGTTATACACATAATAATCATACAGATCAATTTCAAAGTCTAATACTAGTATTGCGTAGTTTGTGTGAAAATAAACCAGTTTTAACAGGAAATTTAAATTGCTAACGAGGTCTTACCTAAGCAGTCTTCATTGAACACTATTTAATATCAAATTATGTGTATCAAACGATAGGAAACTCATTACTGCTTTACGGCAGAAATAGGCAAGATGGCGGTACCTACCCATGCGGACTCACAAGACGTCCTACCACCAGTTATTTAGTTCCGCAAATTATAATTTTGCGGGCTTGATTTTTATTACACGATGCTATTCCTTCACCGTGGAAGTCAATCGTGAACATTTGTTAAGTACGTATTTCATTGGAAAAATTGGTAACTGGTGGCGAGATTCGAACACCGATGCATAGCTACATACGAATGCACTGGACATCTTATCCTTTAGGCCACTACGATTTTTTTTAAATGACCATACCGTTGCTATATCAGATGTGCTACGTCAGCATAAGCAACGTTGACTATTTACCATCTGGTACCGGGGCGGCAGGTGTTATGATCGTCTGCCAAAAAAGACAACTAAAAAACAGGAGTACAAACTATATATTGGTTAATTCTTGTTTTTTTATTGCTTAGATGGGTGGACGAGCTCACAGCCCACCTGGTGTTAAGTGGTTCCCGGAGCCCATAGACATCTACGACGTAAATGCGGCACCCACCTTGAGATATAAGTTCTAAGGTCTCAAATATAGTTACAACGGCTGCCCCACCCTTCAAACCGAAACGCGTTACTGCTTCACAGCAGAAATAGGCGGTAACCCGCGCGGACTCACAAGAGGTCCTGCCACCAGTAAGTTACTTTGTCTGACTACTTCAAATTTTAGTTATCGACAGTTTCAATACGGTCGGTCAGGTGACCATAACTATATGATGATTGGATAAAAACCCGATAAATAACTCCTATATCCATGTTTAGTTACATTACAATAAAAAAACATCATTTCAGTGACAATAACATAACGAATAGTCTATAAACACTAGATGAACACCGACGAAATTGAATTAAACCTACAACGTATAAAAAACCAATGAATTTTCAACCAACATAAATATTTTCAGACGAGGAAACCGTGTTTTATTTTTGAAAACACTGTACATTATATGCTTACTATTTTAAAAGAATTCCAATTGTATTGCATTCACTGACGAGCTTCAATTTTATAGTTTTAAAAGATATTCATATTTTAGTTGCACTTTATTTATTTAAGTGAGGCTTTTAAGTTCATAGCGATGTTACTGGTTGTTTTCTTTCATAAAAATATCACTCATTTGCGTTTAAAATTATTATCATATGCATGAATAATCATTGCGATAAACTCGCAGACTGTTTAATGGCAAATCGACAAAGCGAACAAAACGGTCGATTGGATCTCAAAGCGTGGAAATACAACGCGAAAATTGACTATTATAACACCGAATTTATAAATGTGTGAGTACAATTTATAATACAAACCCGTTTTAGAAGAGGAGGTTAGCTTGAAAAGATAATCTAAATAGAAACAATTCATTTGCTTACTACGGCGTATTAAATTTCATACTGAAGCCAATTAACAATAAAGAAATACGTAAATTTTTACATTTAAATAATTATTTATTACTAAACAGCAGTACGCGGTATGCAAAGTCTACCTAATCTTATGTGATTTGAGCCGAGGGTCTGTAAATCAGAGTCTCCAATTAGCGTATACCGCCTCCCAGCTCATAATACCCCAATAAATGTTTCGCACAGAAATAGACCGGATGATGGTGATCATCCATGCAGGCTCACATCTTATATTGTACTAGCGACCCGCCCTCGCTTCGCTTCGGAAACATTAAATTTTATTATTGATACCTAGTTGAGTCCCGCGATGTTACCCGCGGTTATTGTTGTACCGCGGGTGACGCCGCGGGGCGAAGCTAGTCTAAAAAAAGTAGCCTAAGTTACTCCTTATATCATCAGCTACCTGTCAGTGAAAGTCCCGTCAAAATCGGTCCAGCCGTTCCAGAGATTAGCCGGAACAAACAGACAGACAGACAAAAATTGTAAAAAAAATTATTTTGGTGTATGTACCGTATATATATTCATATGCATGTAGTAAAAAGCGGTTATTTCAATATTACAAACAGACACTCCAATTTTAATTATGTGTATAGATTACGCCTGTAGACGAGGCCAAAAGATTCAGGATGAACCTGGTAATTTAAGAATGACTACCTGATACTCCACATGAGCCGAGGGAATTTGGTAGCTAGTAATATGGCTGGAGTTGCAGACGCGCATCTCCAAACGCATATATCAGGGATGAGCCCTCTAATCTCATTGTTTTGGCTGATTAAACTACTGCCTGGAAGCCGATTTGTATGGTAGGCCTGATGACATACTGTTACATACAAATAGCAAAACCATACTCCATTCATATCAATAGAGGAATATCATGGAAATATTAAGATGCATTGTAACTTATGACTTAGTACAATGCGAAGATCACGCTTTATACGAGCATGCTATTAAATCGACTCCTCTACAAAATTAACCAACTAATAGTAAAAGTATTACACTGAAAATTTTTAACTAAATCGAATCCTATTGGACTGCGTTTTGTTCTTGTTAATAAAGATATTCATTCAAGTATAGGGCTTGAAAATAGCTCAGTCAGC
Organism: Bombyx mandarina; assembly: GCF_030267445.1. Taxonomy (NCBI): domain Eukaryota; kingdom Metazoa; phylum Arthropoda; class Insecta; order Lepidoptera; family Bombycidae; genus Bombyx; species Bombyx mandarina. Next base: position 11,488,131 of record NC_143228.1, read on the forward strand.
AAACACGGGGAACAAGCATTAATTTAACACTTCTGTGCAATTAACGTGAAACGCTGGCCCGTTGAAAACAATGTTCGTTTTATTTAGCGCAGCCTTCCGACAAACAACGCGGACCTCCGCTATCCAAACAAAATGTGAAAGCGAAAAATATTTTCGTATACCTACAGCTAAAATACCGGTATTTAAAAAAAAACTTTTCGTTGAATTTTTACTGAAAACCCATAATGCTTAGTTCGTAGTGAATGTGTGTAAAAAAGCGTGGTAGAATTATGGATTTTCGATTGTTGTTGAATATGTGATTTCTTGACGTGACATAATTTTAGTTCATAATTTTCTAACGAATGAGGTTGGTAAGGAGAAAATGAGGTTGGTAAGAGAGTGTTAACTGTGAATGTGGAAGGATATAGAGGAAGAGGTAGACCTAAGAAGAAATGGATGGATTGTGTGAAAGACGATATGGGTAAGAGGGGAGTGAGCGAAGAAATGGTATATGATAGAGGAGTATGGGAGGAGAAAACATGTTGCGCCGACCCCAAGTGACTGGGAGAAGGGCAGGATAATGATAATGATGATGAATTTTCTAACGAATCGATTTCGATATGTAAAAGAATTTTAAGAATTTGTTTAAACTGAAAAGAGTCGTTTGTCTCAAATTCCACGGTGCCATAACGCAACTGAAGAATCTCAAAAATTTCTGAAGTATGGTGTACCTCTAACACGTAAATGGCCTTATGGGCGAAATCCCTGGCTACATTTTCAGCGTAAGGGCCTGGCCACAGCTACTGGCGGTGCGTTTTGCGGTGCGTTGCGAGGCGCGGCGGGCGGCGTGATTTGCGGGGGTATGCCACAGCTAGACTAGTTGCGACGGCGGCGGCGTCAGAGGTGCACGTATTTAGAAAGCCCTATCAAATTTCCCTTTCAAAAGTGGCACGATATTACCTTGAAATAAGTGCGTTCTTAGCTGAAGATATTATTCAATCAAGAATAGGAGCGCACCCAGTTAGAAAAAGAAAGAATTTGGCGAATTTCACCCTATTTATTAGGTATTCTATTAGGAATATTAGGAATATAAGAACTATCCCGATAAATAGATTATTAATAGATTCAACCTTCACAGAGATTACCAGTTTCAAATCTCAATTTACCATAAGTGTTAATTGCTGATAAAGCCTATCCTCTTAAAAAATTTTTGATGCGCCCATATCCACCGGGTGGTTTAAATGCGGAACAAATAATTTTCGACAAAACATTATCCCGGGCAAGTGTCACAATTCAGTACGCGTTTGGTATTCTAACTAATAAATTTCGTATTTTTACGAAAAGTGTAAAGGCAAACAAAAAGCACGCGACATTGATTATAAAGGTTTCGTGCCTTAAAAGAAAGTGATGGAGACAGAGATGCAGATTTTCAGCAGTTTGTTTCCCAGTTTGGAGACTCCAATATTCACAATAGCGTACGCAGATCAAGACGGAATAATCGAGCAACGGTTCAAGCATCTAGAATACGAAATGAATTCAAATTTCAAATTTTATTTCAATAATCCTATCCAAGAGTATCTAGGAAACCATTAGTACCAGAAAATTGTTGTTTTATTTCGTCCCACATTTTTTTTATAACATGCCTATATTTATGATGTGGATGTTTTGACATCCATATTTCTGGTCTACTCAGTATTTCACTAATGAATTGTTCCACATCCATTATATTTTATTAGCTCAACGCGCGGTAAAAACAAAATGATTTGTTTAGGTCGCGCGATGCCTCAATGCGTCCACCGACACCGCCGCGCGCGCCGCTCTGAGCTGTGGCCGCCTCCATATTGTCTAGTACATTTGTTTCACTCGCACATGGCGCAGCTCGTCGCCGCCAGATGTCACGCGCCTCTCACCGCGCCTCGCAACGCACCGCAAAACGCACCGCCAGTAGCTGTGGCATACTTCATAGGCTGTCTACCATTTGTTTTCGCCGCTCCCGCTTGCCGCGCCTCACGACGCACCGCAATTCGCACCGCTCTTGGCTGTGGCCAAGGGGTAAGGGCCTGGCCACAGCTACTGGCGGTGCGTTTTGCGGTGCGTTGCGAGGCGCGGCGGGCGGTGTGACTTGCGGGGGTATGCCACAGCTAGACTAGTTGCGACGGCGGCGGCGTTAGAGGTGCACGTATTTAGAAAGCCCTATCAAATTTCCCTTTCAAAAGTGGCACGATATTACCTTGAAATAAGTGCGTTCTTAGCTGAAGATATTATTCAATTAAGAATAGGCACCCAGTTAGAAAAAGAGAGGACTTGGCGAATTTCACCCTATTTTTTTTTTTTTATTATTGCTTAGATGGGTGGACGAGCTCACAGCCCACCTGGTGTTAAGTGGTTACTGGAGCCCATAGACATACACAACGTAAATGCGCCACCCACCTTGAGATATAAGTTCTACGGTCTCACGTATAGTTACATAGTTATATATTTATTAGGTATTCTATTAGGAATATTAGGGATATAAGAACTATCCCGATAAATAGATTATTAATAGATTCAACCTTCAAATCTCAATTTACCATACGTGCTAATTGTTGATAAAGCCTATCCTCTTAAAAATTATTTGATGCGCCCATATCCACCGGGTAGTTTAAATGCGGAACAAATAATTTTCGACAAAATATTATCCCGAGCAAATGTCACAATTCAGTACGCGTTTGGTATTCTAACTAACTAATAAATTTCGTATTTTTACGAAAAGTGTAAAGGCAAACAAAAAGCACGCGATATTGATTATAAAGGTTTCGTGCCTTAAAAGAAAGTGATGGAGACAGAGATGCAGATTTTCAGCAGTTTGTTTCCCAGTTTGGAGACTCAATATTCACAATAGCGTACGCAGATCAAGACGGAATAATCGAGCAACGGTTCAAGCATCTAGAATACGAAATCAATTCAAATTTCAAATTTTATTTCAATAATCCTATCCAAGAGTATCTAGGAAACCATTAGTATCAGAAAATTGTTGTTTTATTTCGTCCCACATTTTTTTTATAACATGCCTATATTTATGATGTGGATGTTTTAACATCCATATTTCTGGTCTACTCAGTATTTCACTAATGAATTGTTCCACATCCATTATATTTTATTAGCTCAACGCGCGGTAAAAACAAAATTATTTGTTTCGGTCGCGCGATGCCTCAATGCGTCCACCGACACCGCCGCGCGCGCCGCTCTGAACTGTGGCCGCCTCCATATTGTCTAGTACATTTGTTTCACTCGCACATCGTGCAGCTCGTCGCCGCCAGATGTCACGCGCCTCTCACCGCGCCTCGCAACGCACCGCAAAACGCACCGCCAGTAGCTGTGGCATACTTCATAGGTTGTCTACCATTTGTTTTCGCCGCTCCCGCTTGCCGCGCCTCACGACGCACCGCAATTCGCACCGCTCTCGGCTGTGGCCAAGGGGTAAAGCCGCTCAATATTTATTATTCATTCATAAGGAGCACTGCGATATTTACTCTCCCATTACTCGAGCCTCGGAGTCGCGTTTCTTTCATTTAAAATTTAACACAAAACCCGACTAGAAAGAAAAAACGAATAAAATGTTTATTGAACTATATTAAACAGACATACTGTCGAACGTTCGCAAAAAGGCGACAGTTAGACTTGCGCAACAATCCGCAGTTCGGGTTTTACTCGTAGAAATTCAATTCGGGATAGACGGTTAAATTCTTAATCCGAAATCGATTGTTACGGACTGTGTTCGCGTCAATAAATAACCGCAGAACGATAAAGCTGAACAAATCTATATTCACGTAGGCGGGTGTGTGCGAGTTTCGGAAAAAATTGGAAACTATTAGCACTACACTGCCGGCCGCTGCGACCGTTCGACAAAAAGCTATCAACTGGAGTAATTTAGTTTCAATCGTTGAAGTATCATAAAGTGATTTATATTTTATTTTTAAAATAGTGAAGTCCCGCTTCGCTTTGGCTATAGCTGATTGCGTGAAAGGAAAAACAATTTCTTGGAGTTAATCGCGAACCATTTGCTGGACATTGTGGTAGGTACTGTAACAGAAACCTGAAGCAGCTGCTCTCGAGTTGTTAGGTCTCCTTCGGAGGCGCTCGGGCAGCCGTTAACTAATCCCAGCCCTCCTGGCTGAGCCTTTGCTCGCCCACCTTGATAAAAGTGGTAAGGCCTCAAGGCCACCAGTAATCCTTCAGTAAAAAATAAAAACAGAAGCCTTCCCTGGTGTGAAAGCGAACAACAACTGCACCAAGTGGTAGAGCGAATCTACGAATCGGCCGTGCGCTGTTGACTCGACTGTATACAGTAAAAATTTGATTTTCAGAATTGTAGGACCAGGGAGAGACCGTGCCCTAACTTTTTCAGCAATTTCCTCAACGTGGATTTCAGTTTCTGTGGGCGACCACCTTTCTTCACCGCTTGATAATTCTCGGAGACAGCTGATGTGATCGACGGTTACGTAGCTCTAGAATATGCGAGACTTGTCTTATATATTACTAGCTCTCGACCGCGATTTCGACCGCGTAGAATAGTTATGTACTTTGGCATAACGCTAAATTTTACCCGCCTCTTCATTTACGCAGAAAGTGAAAATATTTTTGAATAACAGTATGTAAAGGAGCTATTTAAGGTACCAAAATTACGTTCTTTAACCGACTTCAAAAGAGGAAGTTATCAATTCGACCATAATTTTTTTATCTATGTATGTTCACCGATTTCTCAAGAATGCTTGAACCTATTCTGATAATTATTTTTTCGTTCGAAAGAGAAGACTTCCCAAATGGTCCTGTAATAATCAAGATCTGACGATGTGATCGTAGCGAAATCTAGCAAAATCTATAATTGTCAAAGCCTATCTTGAAGCGATTTGAGTGTTTCAATGTTGTAATGAATAGCGTATTTATTTGGATAGGACTAGGATAGGATAATGTCATCTTTATAAAAACACCTTCACAGATAACGCTTTATTTTAAAACAAATTTGGTTAGTACAAAAAACATTATAGTGAGCCAACCTTTAGAAATAGACATATTAATATGCTGTCGCGGACTTTTTTTAAACTTTTAAAGGGGAAATTTTTTGTCATACATAATTTTAGCGAAACATTAACCGTTATCGCAGTGCACGCAGCGGAAGCTCTCAAAAGGGAAAAATACTCCGATTTTGAAACATTCTTTATTGGTGCTCCGCTTGTATTGGTCTTAGCGTGATGTTAGTATAGCCTATTATAGCCTTCATCAATAAATGAGCTATCTGACACTGAAAGAATTTTCAAATCGGACCAATACTTCCTCAGATTAGCGCGTTCAAAGAAACAAAAACTCTTCAGCTTTATAATATTAAAATATAATAAGTATAGATTTACTTAAATATTTTATGCAGCGGTTTACTCAGAAATTTCGTCATTTCTTCTATTGGCGGTATTTTTATATTGCCACAGATTATTTATTATTATGCAGCAGTCTCAAAAAAGGATTTATGGGTATGTAACCTTTCCCAAAATTTAACTAAAGAGCTTTACCATGATATTTGATCACAATCGAACTCATAGACGGTTCAAATATACGTCTATCTTCCGTCTGAACGTTTTGCATAGACGAGAGAACTAGCTGAAGGCATTAAGGCATTAAGCGGTTAGGATTTGAACACCGGCAAGCGATTCCCTATACCAGGCGCTTTCTCCTTCCGAAAGCGACGATCTATGTAAGTTTACCTATGTTACTTATGTGCTTTGTTATGTAAACGTTCCCCTAATTCTTGTCCTTACTTGAGAATTCCAGACCTATCGTTCCCGATGGCCAATGTAAAACAAGTTACTACTTTTAACCAAGTGCCTTATTGTGATATTCTATAGAGTCCATCAACAATATAAAGAAAAAGCGACAATTTAAATCTCTATGTATTTGAAACTAGGTCGTAGCAGAGACATTTCAATTCTTTTCGATACACGGTTTGTCGGATCGCTATGAAACAGTTGACCCGTGAAGCACTAATAATAACGAAGCATACAATAGGCATACCAAGCAAAACCGAGCGGTTCCGTTGAATCAGCGAAGTGAAAGGAATCCTCGAGTTGGATCTGCGCCCGGTCTTCACGAGATTGCAGCAATTTATCCAGTCCGTGACATCTTAGATACGTTGGTATTGTTACTTATATATCACGTTGATATCTAGATTTATTGAACTTGACTTTTCATCACATCTATCCAGATACGCAAGAACTAGTACCGCTATTACAAAATATTAACACACTCAATTCCCTGCTAAGTGAATGTGTAAAAATAAATAAAAAAGATGTGTGGTTTCGTGGGACACCGGATAGGAACGAAGTCCCTTATTATAAAAATATTAATTTTAAGTTCTATTCGAGGTATAAAGAAAATAGAACTGGAGGTTTCGCAACAACGCGCGGTCATTCGGTAACGTGCGAACTTATTGTGGTACACTTCATTCACAATTGTTTGCATAAGAGTTAGTGTATTGCGCAAACGAACGCTCTGAGATCGTGGTCAATGAATGATAAAAAAATATGTTATTTTTTGTACGTTATTACAAAGTTAAGTCGTACACTGTGTGCATTACTAATAAAAATCTTACGTTACAGACGTTTTTTCTCGGTTAGGATACCCCTCCGCATCGTCCCATAAGGAACTTCGTTCCAAAAAATAAAAAATAGTTTAGAAGGCAGAGGGCTTTTGCAATTGACTACGAGGTTTATTCAGGAGAGGTAAGTTTGTTACCCCAGTCACCTTCTGATGCAACTATTATTTTCTTCGTTTATGCTCCGTAGTAGTGACTTCACATACTTTCTAGTAACATCTTCAGTGTTCCCTCATTCATAGCGGTATTGGTGGTAGAGCGTGTGTTAGCGCGGTTCATGCAACACGGGTTGGTATTGTCATCTTCTCTGTTTCGGCCATAAACCATGTTCCAATTAAACCTAAAATTCGACCGGCGGTCTCAAAGAGGTGGTCTAAAGTCTTTGTTCAAACAGGGGACAGTGAATGAATCATTTTGTTTTTGCTAATAAAAACACTAAGAAATTCTTAATATATCATCGGATAAATCTTCCATAATGAAAATATCATTTTAATCAAAACATGTTTGTACAGTACCGAAGTGAAAAAAACTCGAAGCGCTTTGATATTCCTTAATATTTCCTCCTTTCATTTCTTGGACTCTTTGGAACCATATACAGTTCGCAAAGAGCTTTTGAATGTAACATAATATGTACATTACTAACAAACTCATGGTCGGATTCTAAATCAGTTTTATACGGATTTATATGCGGCTAACTAACACATATAAAGCGGACGGGGGCAGCCGGCGTATAGTGGTGGCCGGCAGCCCTAATGGCTTCCATTACGTTGCTTACCACCTGCGCTAATGGCTCAGAAATATTTAATTGATGAGAGCGGTACAGATTTCCACGATTCACATTTTTCATCCGTTCGTTAGTGCTTTATGTTCGTTTTATGGAAACATGTCTCATTAGGGCTGAGGTCTCGCGCTGTTCACGTTTTTGAACGAAACGTGCGGATACTAGTGCATCTTTTTTTTTATCTTAACTTAGCTTTTATCTTGATTTAATTACAATTTTTGAAACTGATAATGAGTGGCGACTTGTGTTATTTCAAAAACTTATTCTGATTTAGGCGTCAAACGCAAAGCAATAGTATCAAAACAAACTATATTTTCTGTTTGTCATTTTCAAAAGTAAAACTAGAATATTACTAACATACTAAACACAAAGATAGCTGTTACGCTTATGAAACGCTTTGACTTCTGATGCAGTTTACTGGTGGTGCCTTGCTGTATAGCGCGAGCCTGTTTGTACGGGTAGGTACCATCACTCTGCCTATTTCTGCCCGAAGCAGGAATGGATTGTGTTTTGAAGAGTGGGACCGTTTTATTATTGAACTGAGACTTTATATTCATGTCTCAAGATGGGTGTTGGCATTTAAATACCGAATAATAATTAAAAAAAGATCTATAGACTCATTCAACAGATTTGAAGACAATTACCTTCTCAACTTTGATAGTAATAGAGCTTATTGTGAGCGCGCAAGACTAGGTATAACCATTCCATTTCTGCCGTGAAGTAGCTTTCCCGTTTGAAGGGTTTATAGTCTTTATGTATGTGATCCAATTTATGGCGAAACAAATAATTATCCATTAATCAAAAGATCCTTCAAAAACATTAAAGCTTGGCACTCGAAACATTAAAGCTACCTATGTTACGTTGTATTATTTTAACTACATTTCAGCCACTGAGCATGGCTACGGCTGAAATCGACTGATGTTTATTTACACACAGAATGGACTAAAACAAGTCCTCAGCACCGAATCCAGATTGTGTTTGTACGTTATGAGGAACGTGAATCAAACCGTAAACGTATGTAGGACTGTTTTCATTTACTAATTAGATATAAGGGGGAATTGTTTGTACAATTCGTATTTACAAACAAAACTGTAATTTGTGTACCGCTTTCGCTAAAATTCATTTGGTGTGGACTTTAATTGTCGTTCATAATGAAAGCATTTGACTAATTAAAAAAATTTTCATGTTTAATTTTTTAACTTCTCTCCTTTGTTTAACCTTAAACCATCAAAGATAATTGTAGGTTTCTTCCAAACATTTCTAACCTTTTTTGTGCTATACGCATCCAACTATCTTACCTACCTGGCTTTCCTAATTTTCTACTACTACTTTGAATTTGATGTAATCGTTTAAATAGACTTTTTAATAAATAGTTGACCCGGCAGACTTCGTAATGGCTCAATCGATAAATAAAAGACCTAACCTTTTGTATAAAATAAACTTAAAACAAACAAAAATAATCCGTCCGACCGGGGACACTTGAAAGGGAAAACAAAATTGTTATTTTTATTTAATTCCGAGCATTTTCATATATTTACCATTCAAACCTTCTCTGGACTTCCACAAATAATTAAACACCAAAGTTAGCCAAATCAGTCCAGCCGTTCTCGAGTTTTAGTGAGACTAACGAACAGCAATTCATTTTTTTATATATAATAGATAGATTTAGTACTGCTGGCCTGGAGGCTTTTCCAGTTTTAGCAGGACAGACGGGCGAGCACGAGCTCAGCCAGGAGGGGCGGGATTTGATAACTGCTGCCCGAGCGCCTCCGAAGAAGGCCTAACAACTCAAGGGCAGTTGCTTCGCAAATGCATATACCACCGGATCGGAATCGCGACCCGCTGAGAAGATTCAGCGGGAAACAGGCAGTGACTTGGCTCTGCCCCTGGCATTGCTGAAGTCCATGAGCGACGGTAACCACTCACGATCAGGTATCTGGGGCCATATGCTCGTCAGCCTACAAGGGCAATAAAATAATAATAATAATACTGAGCGTGGTGATGTAAGTTTGGCAGTAGTACGGTTACCAGGGTTCCTATGCCTGCTCCTGGTGTTAGAGCTGCAAACTTCTAAGAAGCGAGGAGAATGGACCCGTAAGGATGTGTCTATGGCGTTGACGGTGACTGGCTCCTCCGAGAGCTGGAGTTAGAAAATAGTCAGCGGCGGCAACGATGAATCGATTATCATGACGCCTTATTGAAGTACCCTGAAAAAAACTGGATTGAAGAGCCTGAAGGGTGTTTAGGTGGGTACGGGCCGCGTGTGCGAACACCACACACGCAATATGCCGTATTCAAGTTTTGTAAACCTTATTACATTTTACTCCGCGTGCAGATCATAGGATAAAGTCTGTCGAGGATAAATGGAGTGGAAAGTGCACGGCTGTGCTTTTCGCTGTGTTAATATCGATGGATACTGTACAGTGTACTACGTAGGGCATGGTCAATACAAAGTACTGACTACGCTCGACGTTACTTGACTTCGGTGATCAGACCAGAACCAGTTTTTTTGACATGAAATGGACGTTGGCTTATTTATTCTGCTATGTTGTATGTCGATTGTAACTTCTCAAGGTGGGTGGCGCACATACGTTTTAAATTTCTACGGGCTCCAGTAACCACTTAACATCAGGTGGGTTGTGAGTTCATCCACCCATCTAAGTATGAAATAAAAAAAAAAAAATTAACAATCGTAAAAGCGCACAAATGTACAAAAATGAAGTCGCTTGACCTGGCTTTTTGGGTTTTTTGCGGATGTTTGCTGATCTAGTCACCATTTTACTAAGACTATATTTCAGCCTATCTCAACTTATCATTTAATTCCACCTCAATTGATTACAGTCCCGGATAAATCAACTTCATAGATAAAAGATAAGCCTGTATGGTCTGATATCTTCACTAAGTTATAAAAATGGAAGTACTACAAAAATAACTGACAACCAAAGCTACTGACATTAACTCAGATTATGACTTTTTGGCGGGAACGCGAGGAGCGAAGTTATGTGAATTGTTTTAATTTGTCTATTTAGTGTTTCTTCAGGTTTAATAACGGTGGTTTATTAACTGTTTGATATCTGTGAAAGTGCATAAATGTGGGAAAATGAAACAAAGCCGCTGGACGTAGCTTCTCGGGATCCTCTCAAAATACCACTAAAGAGTCTCAGTAAATAATCACCATTTTACTGAGAATATATTTTATCCCATATCATTTAATTTTATTTCATGCTAATTGCTTAATGTTTCAAATTGATTAACATAATTTAATTCATTATACACAATATTATAATTATTCATAAAAAAAAATATATATTATATAAAAGAATAGGTTATGGTATGGTAAGATACTCTTGCCTTTTCAGTTGGAAAAATAGAACTATTCAGATTGTGAATTGTCAGTAGATTGTCAGAAACTCAAATTGACATTGAAAATTTCGGCAAGTGGCGCATACTTCTAAATTAGTTACTATTTAAGTTTTTTACAATTATTCGCATATATTATTTTATCAATAGTTTTTTTAAGTAATAATTATAATATATTAGAAAGCTGTACGTATATTTATAATGTCGCACCAAACAGGGATTCAAGGTGGGTGTAGGAAAATTGCAAAATACAAAATACAGTTATTTGTCAATTTTTCTAAATGTGTGAAAAATAATTTTTAGAAAATTCATGAACCATTTAAACTATAATCGATTAACTAAATATGATTGATATAGTTTTGTTGATGACCTCGGACAGCATTGACAGTTAACCTCAAGTTAAGTGATGTATTTTTTAAGCAAATTTCTTAAATAAAGTAAGATTATCTTTCCATAACTTTCACTTAATTCTGAAGATCGTAAAAACTCCAAGTTGGTATGGTTGGCCCATGTCATTCTATTATGATCTGGTTATACATGATATAATATAGTTCTATAATACGTCTGAGTTCATAAAATATTTCTAAGAATCTAAAAATAAACTTCAATGTACTTCATAGATGACTGAATCCGTTTATCATGTTAGTGTATAAAATACAAATTTTGATTGTTACTGAAATGAAAAGTTAGTTTCTCTTAAGTTAACGAAATAAATCAATATTAAAAACTAGCTGAAATAATTGAGGTTGACATAAGACATATTATACGAACATGTAATCTTCAGTGACCAATAACTAATTTCAGATTAATCCATACATTTGATGTGATTTGTTATTGTATTCGTCACATGTATTACAAAATACCTTATGTGAACAATTTAAATTAAAGATTTTTTAGAATTTTCAGAAATCCATTATCTCACATACATACACATACACTCACTTTTATGATTGGATTATGCTTATAGTTTACTGTATTATTCACTAATACTGGATTATAGTTTATTGAACATATCAGCGTTTGCTTGCTTGATATGAGGTGATTTGAGAATTGACACTTCTTTTCATTATGATATTTGTGTTTTATTATCACATTTTTATATTGTAGAAAATATGTAGAAATGTGATTAAACTTTGGCAACCACTTAACATCAAAAGGATATACTTATCCTTAATGGCATTTAAAATTACATATTGGTTTCCTGTCCTGGTGAAACTGGAAAGGCCTCCGGGTCACCAGTAATCCTTCAATCATTAAAAAAAAAAAAACATATTGTTTCATTCTGGGACATTTAAAATTTTTATGCGAAAGAAAACCTCTTTGAAACTAGCTGTTGTCATAATTTGCAATAATATGGTTGATGCCACTAATGTGATGATTACCTAACATTAAATTCTTGGCACGGTAAAAGTAAACCTCAAAGAGTATTTCTAATAATAGACATAAAATAATTAAAGTTAATAAAACCAGCGCAAAAATTGTAAATGCACCATCACAACAAACTAACATACCCAGCACACCAGCCCAGGGCATGAGCAGAAATTACTATAAAAAAATATATCACAGTATATTTCAATGCAATCTAAATGACGCTCACCAAAATTTAAATGGATAAGCTGTTTCTTTGGACTTAATGTTAGCATAGCTCCTATAGATGGTGTCAGCATGATTTGTGTATATCCTATTTCTGACTGCTGGATATTGTACTGGTTGAATTCAGCTCATATTAGATTCATCAGAATAAGAGGGAACAAACTAACTAAATCCTTTCTATTTTATTTCAGCAAATGCTGAGTTAAAGAAGTACATCAGCAAATGCCGGGATAGTAAACTTCGTGTTTTAAAAGTCACTATTGAAAATGGTAGGTGTCTTCTTATTTATGACTTATATTAACATGAAAAAAAAACATAGGCCTGGGCAATAAAACTTTTTGCCATCCACTCTTTTCCAGATACTGGACAATGGTATGGTCCATATGAATTCCAAGATATGAGTATGATCTTGCTGAGATGTGTGGATAGATGTCTCTTTACCCTATTTTATCAAATGTGAAGAGATCCTTATGCCTAGTAAATTGAAACGACAGTCACATATACATTACATTTTATTTTTTATTGACATTGTGCCATAGCACTGCTGAGTCATCATCGAACAATTCCTATGCCAGGCAAATATTTGTGTATGTTCATGTTCTTCATGTTATATTATAATTATATTTATCAGCTTCTGATTCCTATAATACAAGGAAACCTAGTTTGGGTCAGAGGACTATGTGATTCAAATTCAACTCTACTTATTTAATAAAATATGACTAAGCTACCTGAATTTTATGATTTGATGACTAGTAAATTATTAAAGAGTATTGAATGCATTATAATATATGCTGTGTGAATTTTCAGAACAGCTGACAATGGCTAAGCATTTTTCCACAAAAGGAACATGGGAGCATGATTTTGATAAATATATACCATCATTGATTGAGGAAGATCAACCTTGTTATGTATTATATAGGTAAAAACAAATATTTTAATGATTTTCATCAAATGTGTTTTCTTAAGGAAATTATTTATAACTTTTTTTTTATTTTATTACCTGGCGTACCTGATGATGAGTCGTTACTGTCGCACATATTCACCAACACACCGGGGCACAGCCTCGTCGCTTACTACCTTTGACTACTCTCCAGAAATCTTGTTTGAAGAAAGGCATGTAATAGCGCTCAGGAAACACTGTGTAGGGGAGTTTATTCCTAAGACAGAGGGTATGTGGCAGAAAATATCTCTGGAAATGCACTCTCGATGAACGCAGTGGTTGGAATACTTTTGTTTAGATAGTAAGAATGAACTCTGCTCGGGTGGCAAGCAGGGCCATGGTAAAGATGAGATGATGAGGATGCGCTTCCGATGTAACATACGGTACAAAGTACAGAGAGAATCGAAGACCTCCGTAGATCCAGAGGTTTCAAACGATTAGTGAGCATGGGGTTATCAACAATCCAAGCGGAACTCTTTTGTATGGAGTCCAATGGAAGTAGCTGGTATTTGGAAGCCTCAGTCCCGAGTTGGAAGCACTACTCCACGCGAGGTCGAACTTGTGCTTTCTAAAGCAAAATTATGGTGTGAAGAACCCCTTTGCTCTGATAAGGGCTTGAAGAGTCTCGGCATTTCTGATGCTAACCTGGTTTTGCTGTCCAAATGACTCCGATACTGGACATCCCTCGAACGTCAACTCCAAGAATCCCAATAACACATAACGCATCATAAAAAGTTATTCATTTTTTTTTCAGGTTCGATTCAAAAAATTCCCTTGGTCACGAATGGTTGCTGTTGAGTTGGTCCCCAGATAGTGCACCCGTTAGGCAGAAAATGTTATATGCTTCAACGAAAGCCACATTGAAACAAGAATTTGGTTCCGCCCATATTAAAGATGAGATGCATGCAACTGTTAAGGTACACAAAGCTCGGAAAAGAAAAAATATATATTGGCATATCATTAAAATTCAGTCTTATTCATGAACAAAAATATAAATTGTAGTGCATTAATGGATAATCGCGTCAAATTTAGATGATGGCAAATGTAGTTTCTCGAACTGCTTCATATTATTTTAATATAGAACATCGAAAGGACTTTATTACGAGAATGCGAGGAGGGAAATCATGTGAATTTCCTTTATTTTGTTAATTTGGTATTTCTTTAATGTATTCATAGGTTTCATATGTAATAACGGTATCTTTTTAATTGTTTACCATATTTAAAAGAGGCCAACTCTGGGTCAAGCCAAAGTATACAAAGCCGCTGGACGGAGTTTCCAATAAGTTCACTGAAAAAGCCGCGATAAATAACCACCATTTTACTGGGACTTTATTTCATCACATCTCGTTTCATGTAATTTCATTCCAATTGATTAAAGACCCAAATTAATCGGCATCATATCATTAATATGTCCATATTTTTTTAACTATCGAAGATTTCTTATGAACTTGGCAATGGCAAACAGTGACGTCGTAAGAAGCCAAGTAAAATGGAGGAACACCGAAAGTTTGTTTCATAAAAATAACATTGTCTAAAATATTAACGCGGTGGGGGTTGTCATCGATATTAATAAAATATATAACTTTATAACGGAACCAACGGTACGGAATTAAGAGACAGAACTTTCTTTTCTGAGCCAAAAACCACGCGCCCTCGGCGTGCGCGAAGACGACCGGCAAAATATTGTCAATATTAGCTTGTCTGGACTTTTCTCATTTTGTTTTATTTTAGTTATTGTGTCGCTTTTCTATTCAAATCTTATCCAAATCAGTGTTCACATCAGTTTTATACTCTCTTCGCAAACAGCCCGGAACACCGAAGAAACCCACAAAAAACTCACAAAAGTCCCGCCAGTCGGACTTTTAGTGTTAAAACTTATATTTAAGTTGTTGATACGAATAAGTCGAATTGCAACCACAGTCTACTCTATTATCATCAATCATCATCATCATCAGTCTACAGCAGCCCACTGCTGGACGTAGACCTATCCAATTGCACGCCACTGAGCACGATCCGCGGTTTCTCTCACCCAGCTCTTGCCATAAATATCATAACTAACACAAAAAATTAAATAAACGTAATCTCCAGTTGTCAAAAAGACCATTCTAGTTTAAATCTTGTCTATGATGCTTTTTACTTTAATAACACTAACTTAACAGAATCAATTCTGGAGACAAAAGAAGTCATAATATCTAAAGAAATTGAACCATGACGCACACATTGCTACAAAAACCTTTTATGTATATGGAGACTTTTTTAAGTTTACTTGATTTGAAATTGAAGAAAATAAATCCATTAAAATTTTTTTACAGGAAGAAGTCTCTTTGAAAGGCTACAAGGCGCATTTGAGCGGAGTGAGTGCACCCGCCCCCCTCACGGATAGAGAGGAAGCCTTGAAAGAGTTGCAAGAAAGCGAACATAACACCAACTACGGGGTTGATGCCAGGTAAAATTGTAAATGTACTTAGACAGTAATAATATAGTAGTCTAATGGTAGGCAGGGGATTGGCTCTGCCCCTGGCATTGCTGACGTCCATGCGCGACGGTGACCACTCACCATCAGGTGGGCCGTCTGCCTACAGAGACAATAAACAAAAGAGATTCCAAATAGATAAGTAAATTTCGTGAACCGGCTCCGGTCACCGTCCTCACCGAACTCGTCGCTTGCGACGAAGGGCTCGATGAGTAAATTAACCCTCAGACACAGCCCACTGAGTTTCTCGCCGGATCTTCTCAGTGGGTCACGTTTCCGATCCGGTGGCAGATTCTGCGAAGTACTGCTCTTGCTAGGGCCAGTGTTAGCAACACCCCCGGTTTGAGTCCCGAGAGCTCATCTACACTACACGCTAAGGTACCGCTGACATAGCCTCTCAAGGCTATCGGCATAGGTAGGAAAAAAAAGTGAACCGGCCATTGTAAGACTTCTGGCGGACGCAACTTATGTTCTAAAATATGTTACCCAAACCGTACGTACGTACGAACGTAGACCACAAGCAAGCTCGTATTTTCCTAGAGTATCAAAAAAAAAAATACCATATGGATAAGGAAAATGTGAGCTATGTTTGTACACATAAGATTGGTTTTGTCTCAACAACCAGGCGACTGTTAAGAATATTTGCAAGTACAACATAACATTAATAATAATTGTATTTTTCAGGCAATCAACAATGGGTGGTGTAGCCTTTCCGATAACAGAAGCCGCTAAGCAAGGAATAGTTGATCTCCAAAGAGGTTCCTATAATTATTTACAATTTAGAATAGGTAAGATTTGTTTTCGAATATGTGAATCTTGAGGCTATACAGTTAAGGCTATATAGTGTCTACATAGTATTTATTATAGCCTATTCGTTATTTTGATGTTTGATCAAAATCCCTCTGTTAGTTTTTGCGTGAAAGTGAAAAACTTCCATTAATCTACAAAAACTTTTCAATTATAATATTAGTAGCATAACAGAACATGTCCCATACTCCAAGCCGATAAACGTGACAATTAGTGGCAAAAATGCAGAAAATGTCGGATTATTTGTCAATTAAAACTTCACCACTCTTTCTCAACTTGAAGGTTATTAAAATGTATATATGTTTGTGTGTGTGTGTGTGTGTTAGGAGTGGGTAATATCGGTTTTGCCGCGTATCGAATCGTATCTATATATCGAGGATCAATATCGGATATTGAATCTATATATTTTCTGAATCTATATATTGATGGATGCTAGTAGATTTTCTCGATTCATGATATTTGAGATTTGAAACGAACGCTGATATAATATCGTAGTAGATATAGATTTAAGTCAACGTTATACGGTTGGTTTTCTGATATCAATTTATAATATGATCTTAAAGTAATAAAAAGAACATGAAAATAAAAATATCAAAAAAACTTTCCTTCATGCCCAGGCTTAGGCTTAGGACTGGCTACATTATTTTCAGTTTTTAGTATTTTGTGTCTTAATTTAAAATTACAAAATATACCAAAAGAGTGTAGATTTCAAAAGTTTAATACAAACACAAGAAATAAACTCAATTATTTGGATAAAAATAGAAAAATGTGTACTTTAAAAATCAAACACAAAAAACTTTTAAGTATTTATAAACACTTGTCCAAAAATTCTAGTTCAAGGTCAAAGCGCGTGAAATTAAATTCAACGATGCAAATAGGCTATACTGCATTCAAGTTAGGGTCGAAAGTTGAAACTTCTTTCCTTAATTGTATCCTGCTGATACGCTAAGAATAATCTACAGACATATGGACTTAAATATAAGGTTAACAATTGTATGGATAATGCCTGTTTCTGTTTCATTCATCACATGATATCCCTATCGTGCGCTCGCTCACTCTGGCCGATTCGATACGAACCAAACGAATATTGCTGATATTAACGAATCGGTACGATATGCCGATGCGCATCACATCGAGCAATATCGTGTATCGGCTGATATCGAAATATAGATTTCGATTCACGAATCGCTACGATATGGCGATGCGCATCACATCGAGCAATATCGTGTATCGGCTGATATCGATATATAGATTTCGTGCGGGGCGATATCGGATTCAACGATATTGCTGCGATATATAGATATTGAATCTATATACGATTTATATCACCCACTCCTAGTGTGTGTATGTGAAAAGGAGTAGAGCAATGATTTAAAAAAAAAACATGGAGAACCGCTGGCCTTATTTTTTTATTTTTTTTTTATTGCTTAGATGGATGGACGAGCTCACAGCCCACCTGGTGTTAAGTGGTTACTGGAGCCCATAGACATCTACAACGTAAATGCGCCACCCACCTCGAGATATAAGTTCTAAGGTCTCAGTATAGTTACAACGGCTACCCCACCCTTCGAACCGAAACGCATTACTGCTTCACGGCGGAAATAGGCGGGGTGGTGGTACCTACCCGTGCGGACTCACAAGAGGTCCTACCACCAGTGATTACGCAAATTATAATTTTGCGGGTTTGGTTTTTATTACACGATGTTATTCCTTCACCGTGGAAGTCAATCGTGAACATTTGTTGAGTACGTATTTCATTAGAAAAATTGGTACCCGCCTGCGGGATTCGAACACCAGTGCATCGCTTCAACACGAATGCACCGGACGTCTTATCCTTTAGGCCACGGCGACTTATTATTCTGGTCATTGGTTCTGCTGTAGTTTATAAAGTCTTACAATCTCATAATTATTCCACAAAGCGAACTCTAGGAGTGTAGTTATTTTTAAGCAAGGAATTTTAGCAATAAAACACATCAATAATTACAATTTAATTTCTCCGATGCAAACTTTAAACCAAACAAAAACACCTTTTATAATATTTGTTCGTCCTACGTCAACCAACAAAAACACTTAAATAGCAAACAAAAAACACTAGGGTTGGTTATAATTATGTGAACTAAATAACATACGAAAATAAATAGTTATGTAAGTAGTAAATAATGATTCCCACAGTGAGCAGATTATTCCCAAATTTCAAAATAAATGACATCACATTTAAACATATTTTTTCTGTAAGTCTGAGGGTAGGTTGTTAGATTGGAGATGCTACTAATAGGTTGACCATGAGTTCTTAACTGGTACGTAATTTTATTCATGCTTTCTCATACCATCTGCCTGTTGTCCTTGACTCAGCATCTTAATTTTCAGATTTAGAAGAAGAAAAGATTAACTTATCGAAAGCGTCAAAGATATTATTAGAAGAATTACCTCTCCAAGTTCCCAATGACCAAGCCAGATATCACCTTTACATATTCACACACACGCACGAGGGAGACCACATGGACAGTACAGGTATCAAGATAATAACGTGCTTATTTGTATAATATAGTTTCAACGAATACTTGAATTATAAATATGAATGCAAAAGCTCCTTGAAAATATTGTTTATGAATTTTTTTAAACTTCATCAATACATAATATTGAAATTAATATGAAAACTTAAATACTCTTGACAGTCCTAGTATATTGGATTTTTTTGGTAAATAGCTTATGGAATTGTGTGCGGTGAGTTATAGGGCGTGGTAAGGCACACAATGAGTCAGCACGTGTAGATCCCAACAAGTCGTCGTGGCCTAAAGGATAAGACGTCTAGTGCATTCGTATCGAGCGATGCACCGGTGTTCGAATCCCGCAGGCGGCCACTAAATTTTCTAATGAAATACGTACTTAACAAATGTTCACGATTGACTTCCATGCTGAAGGAATAACATCGTGTAATAAAAAAATCAAACTCGCAAAATTATAATTTGCGTAATTACTGGTGGTAGGACCTCTCCGCTAGTCTAGTCCGCACGGGTAGGTACCACCGCCCTGCCTATTTCTGCCGCGAAGCAGTAATGCGTTTCGGTTTGAAGGGTGGGGCAGCCGTTTTAACTATATTTGAGACCTTAGAACTTATATCTCAAGGTGGGTGGCGCATTTAAGTTGTAGATGTCTATGAGCTCCAGTAACCACATAACACCGGTTGGGCTGTGAGCTCGTCCACCCAACCAACCACAAAAAAAAAAACGGATACCTGTATGTGTAAAAATCATTGAAGAATCAACTAATATTTTTCATTGTTGTTTCAGTATTCATCTACTCAATGCCCGGCTACAACTGTAGTATTAAAGAGCGAATGATGTATTCAAGTTGCAAAGGGCAGTTCTTAGAAATCATAGAGAAAATGGGCGTCGAAATAACAAAAAGAGTGAGTTAGTTGTTTTTGTCGTCATACTCCCTATGACATGTCCTTCTTCAAACGAGGCTTGAGGAGAGTATTAAGCGGTAGGCAGCGGCTTGGCTCTGCCCCTGGCATTGCTGAAGTCGATGGGCGACGGTAACCACTCACCATCAGGTGGGCCGTATGCTCGTCTGCCTACAAGGGCAATAAAAAAAAAAAATATGACTCCGCTGTTGTGATGATGATACACAGATGCTATCACTAATTCCTTATCCATAAAACCTTAAAAGAATCTAGAAATTTACATGTAAATACATTGTGGAGAGTATTAAACGGCAGACAGCGACTTGACTCTGCCTCTGGCATTGCTGGCATCCATGAGCTACGGTAACCACTTACCATCAGGTGGGCCGTATGCTCGTCTGCTTAAAGAGGCAATAAGTAAAAAAAACAAATACATATTATACAAAAAATGCTAACGCACTGTCTAAAGTTCATCGATATTTAATGACAGGATAGTGCGGCGCCGTCTTTATTAACATGCCATTAATGATTATGACAACCCTCCGTAAGTCTTAAGTATTAAATTAACTCATTAGGAAGCTTCACTGCTGTAAACGTTTTACTTAATTTGGTTTTTTTGAATATTCACACGAATTGTATTACCGTGAATAGAAAACGGTTACCTATGTAAAAATTATAAAAGGCGTCCTCAAAATGTAGGAACAATTCAGCCTCGGGAAAACATTAAATGTATAAATTAATATTATGTTGCAATCGTTCCATAAATGGTTAATTTATAGAATATAGAATAATTCGGCTTTTTTTAATTTTGGTACATCATTGTTTTTTGTCATTACATAAGTACAATAGTTATTTTTACGCCTATCACAGGCTCTCAAACTTTTTGGTCCCACCACTATTAGTTTTTTTTTTTGTAATACTTGACTCATATAATGAAGGTGATTAATACGCATGAGTAATTATGCGAGCCGAAGCAGTAGCACTAAGGAGCCAGACTTACACACCCCTTTCATACTTTTATCATTAAATGTATAAAGTAAAGATTTTTTTTTTTCAGTTGGAAATCGACGATGGCAAAGAACTGACCGAAGAATATCTATATGATGAAATACATCCGAAGAGAAACTTACACCGTCCCGCTTTTGCCAAACCTAAAGGCCCCCCGAATAGGGGTGCCAAACGTATCACAAAATCACAGACCTCTCAGTAGTAAGATATTTAAATGTTTTTACTATTATATTATTTTATACTCTTAAATCATGCCAAGTAGTTTTTAAGTATATTACCTGAACGAATTTACCTATTTTTTTGTGCCGAAAATTGTTTATAAAATTTCAATGCTTTTGCTGGTTTTTTTATATGATAAAAATAATGTTTATAAAGTACATTACTGTATATTTTAATGAAATTACATTATCACTTTGTATTTTTTAATCTATTGCTTCTTTGTTTTAAATGCACCAGCACCAAAGGCTGTGTGATTGATTTTCTTCGAATTTTTTTTAACTTTTTTAATGTATTTATTCCCCTAAATTATTTGATCCATATTTAATACGTATTTCGTGCAATCATATTCAATGTTTGGAATATTTTATTTATAAGTTGAAAATCAAGTTGAAGTCAGCTTTTATGGAACGTATTATCTAATAATTATATATCGTGTGGTATTTAGTTTAAGAGATATTTTGGTTAATACGCGACATATATCTTTGTAATTAAAAGTCCGTTTTATTTGGTATTAGTATCAACAGTACGATATCTTTATTTAAACTTCAATTATGTTTACGATATTCAAAGAGCTGAAGAAGTTTTTTTTTTATGTTATTTTTTTTCAAATTTTAAAATTTAAATAGCTCTTATAAAGTTGCAAAAATAGCCTTTCCGATATATACCTATATACCACTCGATATATACCTAGTTGAAATTTAAATAAGGCTTATTTATTTTATGTATTGTTTTGTATATAGGTTATTAAATTATAGAATGAAACGAAATGTATTATGGAGTCATTATATATCAAGTGATTTTAAGAAGTCAGTATTTATTTAGTTTCTTGCCTTTTATAGGCGTAAAATGTATGTTTGTACAACGTATATTGTTTTTACGAAGTTCGCCTGAGAATCAACTGAAGCTAAATTGATCTGATGATTGTTAAAAATCCGAAATTTTTATTTTAATGTTACGTCTCTACGTCGCAATTAAATCTCGTTAAAAAGCAGTGCTTTGAGACTGCCTATTTTAATTGAAACCTTATATTATTATAATACACATAAAGTGCGGAAGTTTCGTTGCAAACATAAATGACTCTGACGGATAATTAACGTTTATACGAATAGTATCTATAGTAAAGGTTTTATATGTATGAAATTAATGTAGAAAATGCATAATATTTTTCGTAATTGATAAATTATATTTTTATTAGTGTCGCAATATGCATGTTTTTTCACTTTAAAAAATCAGAGCAGTACACTGCACGTGCTCAGAAAATACCGATTTATTATTGTGGGCGAATGAATCGAATAAATCGAACCAAACTTACTGTGTATTAAAAATAACTAAAAAATAAATGTAGCCGACATACGAATGTACGTACAAAATTCATGACAATAATAAAGTATGAAAGCTGCGTATTGTTAAATCGAGTAATTTATAACTAAAATTACTACTGGTTGGAAATAAAACACGTGAAAATTTGTCGCTATATACAGATTTTTTGTTCTCTCGTAAATTGAGTTTGGATATGCTTACGAATGGTTACACGTTTTTTTTGCAATGTAATATTATCATTCGCATATATATATTTACACCCTTTTTTTACAGTGCCAATGAAATTATGCTTTTTTATACTGCCTAAAACTTTGGTTGTGTACTGTACCATTTGAAATCTGTTTGAAAATATATAATAAAATCGTGATTTTGCTTGTTTACAACTAAATATTCTAATTATTTTATTATTAAAATTAATAAATGAATATTAATGCAAAAAAATCTCCACGTTTTATGCACAAAATTGTATTGTATAAAATGTAGGTACCTACTTGATATTTTTGTATACTCTGATTATGAGATCGTTTTGTGCGGAAACATTTTTTGTATCTGTTCATCAATAAAGTAGTATTTTCATTCATAATATGCGTTTTATTTACGGTGCATTCAAGTTACAGGACATTACCTGCAACATACATATTTTTCAGTTTGCTTAGAAAAATCAGTAAATTTGAGTCAAATTTTTTACAGAGACTTGCTAGTGTATTTCACATTATAAAAGTTTACAGATACAATTGAAAGTCAATATGATAAAATAAATAGTTTTGTAGGTTGTTTCTAATTTTTTATTCCTTAAACTACTCGTTTTTGGGCAAAAACGAACAAAAAGATTATTTTAGAGTGCTTTATTGTACACCAATATAAAAATAAAACAAACTCAAAATACAATTACAAATTTCAATGGCAGATCTTACCACTAAGAGCGATCTCGTCCAAACAACCTTCAGATGGACAAGGATCATCTAAGAAACTAACCACGATGTACTTACAATGCCTGCGTCAGATTTTGAAAATCTTTTGGCCCGAGACGATCACTAATAAAGAGCTGTGGAGGATCACCAAGCAGACACTAATGGAGGAGGAGATCCTTACACGGAAGTGGTATTGGATTGGTCACATATTGAGAAAGCCCGATACACATCTATCCAAGAGAACACTGACTTGGAAAGTGTCTGGCAAAAGGAAGAGAAGCCGTCCCAGAACATCTTGGCGTCGCTCGGTGGAACGTGGACGTCTAGGGCATGACGTGGGAGGAGCTAGAACAAACTGCCCAAGACCGATTTAAATAGAACGATTTGATTCGAGCCCTACACGAGGTGGGCCGTGTGCCTCACCATCAGGTGGGCCGTGTGCTCGTCGACAAGGGCAATAAAAAAAAGGAAGAAAGAAGAAGACTTAAAATGTATGACATTAATATTTTACACATAAAAGCAATAAACAGTCTATACTTAAACTAGTTGAACCGCGCCACTTCCTCTGCGTCACATAAGAGAGAAAGAGATGGTTAGAAAGACTGGAGCGTAGGCATCCTATGTTAGGTCAGGTTAGAATCTGAAACTTTGTTTTATCTACGAACCACGTCTGGAGAATAATTGACCCAAATTTAGTAGGTTGGTACCTGCATAAATTAAAAATAAGACGAAACCAGGTGAAGCTTTGTATATCTTTAATCGGTAATATTTATCGGTTATTTCGAAGATTTATTTTAATTTTTCAACTATCTACAATAAAAGTTATAATAAGGATATCTTGTGATAGAATAACAAACTTTTTCTGCAATCTGATTGTGATACTGTCCTTGTGAAAAAGTCTTGATGTAGGTAAATCTATTCTTACGTGATCAAATGTTTGCGGCAAACTTGCGAGATACTGAACGAATATGTAATGGGAAATTTTATTCATCTGAAGTTAATAAGCAAATCATTGGGATACGAGGCTACCAATCGACCAAGTGACTCCTGTGACTGCAGCGCATATAGGTAATTCCGCGTTATCATTCTTTTTTGTAAATATTTAAAAACTGTTATTTAAGCTGAAATGTTCATTGAAATCAAATTATGTAAGGAACGATTTTGTTCGAAATGAAATACTTGTAATGAATAATTTAGGTATCTGCATTTGATTAGTACAATGTTCATAAAAAAGTCCTTGGCCATGAATGGATTATTTTAGAACATATTTTATTACGATTAAAAAAAATTATGATGAGCCATCCTAAAAATATATCTAGCTGAAATACGCTATTTTAGGAACAATTTTTGGAACTTTTTAAGAGGAACAATTCGATCAAACATGATTGTTGCGTAGCTAACCATTTTCGCGACGCACCCAATGGAAACTCTCAAAAGGAATAAAATATCTCAGTTTTTGCAACATTTTAAAATAAACTCCTGTCCGGCTAGGGTGGTGAGCATGTTGCGCGGGCGCAACGCCCTTATCGATAAATACAAATGAGTCATCGAAGGCAGGTATATACACGGCGGCGGGGTGGTATACGAAGGGTGGTGAGACATTGTTGTTATGAGTTATTTGTACTTACCTGCAAATTATAGTATAATAACCGGCAAACTTCTTGAGCATTTGTCGACGTAGTGGGGGTAAGTTTGCGCATGGTACACTCACGTGCAAAAACATTACTTACTCTGCGTCATAATGCTATTAAATTATTAAAATCAACATATGTATTTATTTATATATTTATTAGAACATCAACAAAACATATAGGTTAATAATTGTAATAATTTAATCTTGGGGTAAAATAGATATTCCTTCTATTAAGTCAAAACTAGAGCTGTTGCCAGGTCTTGGTTCAGTTGAAGCGAAGCTGGTATTTGTAATTTTTTTTTCGTTATCATAATCTTGACCATCATCATCATCACTGTTTTCATCACCCGAGTCGCTATCATCGTGATGAGTCGACATAGGGCTCATCGGCGTAGTTTACAACTCTGTCGATTCGGTCTTCTTTTTTGTCTATAATTAATTATTTTTTGAAGATATTCGATTCGTAGTAATCGAATGTTACTTTTTTCATTTACCAGCTTCCGATTATTTTCTGTTCTTTTTTTCCATCTGAAGCCTAGCTCTTTCATAATCCGTCGTAAGCTTAATTCCGAGCCATTAAAATTTATATCTTCTTTAAATTTTTCGAAGCCTTTCTACGGTACGGAGTTTCGCTGCTTGTTATGTAGTTATTATGATTACATCTTTTTATTACAGATTGAACGAAACTATCCATTCCGGTAACTTTCTTCTTCCCTGATCTTTTCTTACCCGGAGTCCGAAACACGGCGAGCAAGCCAGAGCCTTTAGCTTCGTTAATAATGCACCTAACAGTACTCACTGATGTTTTTGTTGCTTCCGAAGTCTGTTTTAATTTTTCCATATCATTCTTCCCATGTTTTATAAAGAAGCAATATACGTCGTACACAAATTTTCTACCCTTTCTTTTAAGTACTACACCAGTTTGTCACGGCATAGTGTATGTTTTATAAAAAATCAACAAACACTCAACAAATAGCAATGGCAACAAAGTCCACAAGCAATTATAACAAATAACTTAACGATTAATAACGATAGACTTTCCACTGTACGCAAGCGTACTTTTGGGAGCAAGCGGAATGAGGGCGCAGTGCGGGACGCAGGGTTAGACTGATCTACCAATAACGCGCTCGATACGATTTCCCCTGCCGTCGCGCCTCACCCTCACCACCAAAGTGATCTAAAATTCGGTTCTGCGCAGTCAAGGTCATTTGCTCACGAAGTTTGCCGATTACTATACATTATGTCGAAGAGAAATGTGTTTTTATGCATTCGTTCTCTGAATTTCTTTAGTGACACAATGGCTACTCATTTGTTTTGTATCAAAACGGCAGAATTTATTCAAAATAATATTTGCACGTTTTGTTATCAACAATGTGTTAAAATTTTTCACTGAAATAAGAATAGATCCCGAAAAGTGACAGTGTTAATTTCTGCCGTTCTCGTTAACTTGCTGCGGCGATATGTGGTGTAAGTGTTCGATTAGTGATTTTTTCTTTCATTTTTATCACTAACCCAAAAAATGACAAAACTAAATACACTATCGATAACGCTTATCGACAACAATAATGCGCATTGCTATGCCCGTCCATTAAGGCTCATGAGTGGAAGAGAGAGCGAAATACTCGCTTCACCGCACCGCTCCGATTTTTTATGATCCAAACTGCACGGACAAAATAATTCTACTTTAATCGGAAATACAAATTTATTTTACCGGAGGTGTGTTCTACAAACGAATGCAGTGAAGGAAGAATCAATTCACTGCCATCATTAATTTTACGTCTCATCAGAAAACAGGGAGCCAATATGTTATCACGAGCGAACTCCAGGCGTCTTTTGAGATAAAAAGGAACTTTGCCATAAAAGGCAACAAATGTTCAATGTTATGCAATGAAATAAAATAACAAAACTATAATTCATTATGAAGAGGTTTTAATGTACAACACTTATTGAAATAAAATAAGAAAACAATAATTTCATTATAATGAGGTTTTAATGTACAACACTTACAATATTTACAAACATAAAATTAAATAGGTAGTAACTGTTTTAATCTCAAATGCTTTGCAAAAGCATATTCTATCAAGCATTCGAAAGTTTTATATACCATCCTAGTTTATTACATCTTCGTGAAATTACGGTATGATACGTTGAATTTTAATTAAACCTCCTCAATCTTCACTTCACCTTGCTCTTGGACTATTGTGTCATGATGTCTTGTCAAATCGTCGTGTTTGATTTTTGATGATTTCTCTATTGCTTGATTATAGTGATCAGTCCTATTGAATAAGAGAACAGTACATTAAAGCAGATATAGTGGTATCATGCCAATGTTTTATATTTTTTACAGTCACACGCTAGTAGTCAGATGTTGAATTCTGCACTACAGTGATCACTCATTGTGATTTTGAACAAGTGCTTAACGTTTTTTATTAGCATCCGCTAAGAATAGCACAAATAAATAAATAATCATAAACCAGTTTAAAAACAATAATTTGCATATAGCCTACCTGACCATATGCTTGTGATTCCTAGAACTTATTATATTATTTTGATTTTATCTATACTACTCGTAATATTACAAATAACCTAACTGAATAGATTTGTATCAAATATTGCAGAGATTATATTAAAAATACATCCTGGATTACCACATGGGATACTTTATATCATGGTAAATGACATGACCCTGTTAATGCCAGATATATCTAGATAATCTGCTATGGTAAATATGAAAATATGACTATGAATATAAAAATGGAATGAGTTTTAAATAAGCAAATGACACTGAAAGTCTTTATTCTAGGACAATGCAATCTGTTTCATAATTTCTAAATTACAAATTTAACATGAATGAAACTGCAAGGCATATTATTAATAATAATAATAATAATGTTTTTATTGCAAGTAACCATGACTCATATAAATTGTTAATAAGACTTAGACCTATGTTAGTAGTTATATTTACATCACAATGAATTACTGTCGTAACATCCCATGGGAGATGGCACCACAGCGACCCATGTATACACAGTCCAGCCTGCTTGCGATCATGCTCAGGATACTGTTGGAGCTGGCCCTCACTCTGCTTACCAGAGATGCACACCTCTTACGCATGGTAGTGTAAAAACAATCTATGGCATAGCTAGTACTGACTAATTTTGACATTTTCTCTGAAGCTGTACTTGAAACTTACCTAGATTCTTTGATTTTGTATAATGCTTGTCGTATATCGCTCATACGAACACCAGTAATTTTTAATATTCCAATAATTAAAAGTCCACCTATTGTACTTAATACAGCTCCTAAAAATAAAGAAATATATAAATAATATGGTAACTAGTAGTAAAAAATGTCTGGCTGTTTCTAATCGTTACCTAGGGAACCACCAACAATCATAGCAGCCAATCCTAAATTTGCTTTATACAATGCTCCGGTAAGTGCACCTGCAGTTGTGTACTCGATGAGTGTTGTATCTCCACGATATGCAGATATTGTTGTGGCTATCAAACTGAAATGTTCCAAGGAACTTAACAAACATTCACGATTGACTTCCACAGTGCAGGAATAACATTATGTAATAAAAATCAAATCCGCAAAATTATAATTTGTTTAATTACCAGTAGTAGGACGTCTTGAGAGTACACACGGGTAGGTACCACCACCCTACCTATTTCTACCGTGAAGCAGTATTGCATTTTGGTCTAAAGGGTGGTGTAGCTGCTGTATTCTTAAAAATGAGACTTCAGAACTCATGTTTCAAGGCGGTTGGCAATATTTATTTTGTAGATGTCTATGTGCTCCGTTAACCACTTAACATTAGGTGGCTCATGAGCTCGTCCTGCCATCTAAGCAATAAAAAAATGTAAATACAGTAAAATCAGTTTAATTTATTCAACCATTAGGTTATAATTATATGACTATCACATTTTCACATATTGCAATGTTCGATTATTATCATGATCAAACACTGCGATAAAATTTGACAAACAATTGTTAAAATGTAGTGTTATTTAAAAAAATCACTAAATGAGTTGTAGAAGAAATTGTTTCAAAAATGGTACAAGTTATATGTACCTTATAATTACTTCGGCATGAAAATGATATGAATTAGTAATGTGTACATTTTTTTTCTCATTCAAAATTTTCAAGAAAAAAAATTGGATCTTTGTTTTAGATATCTTCATTGCTCATAACTAATACTAAAAGCATATGTAATACTGATGATAAATATAATTCCACTTTAAGTCCAGTGCATTTGAACTAATGATGAAATCTGCGTCTACTGCGAGACTAAAGTCTTCACAATAAAATTAAATGTAAAATAGGATTAAATAACAAATAGAATATATGCTAAGAATGTTAGAGATTTGATTCCTTGTGTTTACATGTACTGTATTTATATGTATATATATTATATTTATTTATTTATTATATTTATTTGAAAGGCAAACATGACTAAGCAACAATGCGTGAACTTTACAGCAGACGAATTTAAAGTTGTAATACCTGAAAAAAATTATATTTTAACGAATCTAGCTGTAATTGAAATGGTTTTAATAAACCTAGAAAAAAAATTTTTTTTGCGCATTGAATATGTTTATTGCCTATCATTTATGTACAAAGCAGTTATTGTCGCTTAGTCACGTTTGCCTTTCAAGCGTTGATATGTATTGCTTATATTAGTCTTAATAAATTTACCTGAACATTCCTGTAAAAATACTTAATTTCCATCCCCACTTGTAGGCACCTTTGGCAAATCCAATTGTTACATAGTCTTGCAGTTTTTTCTGTAATCCATCACCAAGGTTTTATAAAATCATTATAAAAGATAATAAATTAAGGATAAAAATAGTAATAATTTATATTCAATATAAACTAATAATAATTTACAGCTTTCTAGGCAGACAAGCATACTGTAATCCTGTGACAGCATTCTACCAGGTGATCTGTAGCTGTATTAAGCAGGATATGGAGAAAAGATATTGAAGAACCGGTACATATTCTAGTAGATATTCTTGGAAATGTTAAAAAAGTTAATGAGTTTGTTTCCTCGCTGGCCACTTGTTACATGTTACCACTTACACATAACACCTAATATAGTTAAAGTTACATCTATTGTGAATTAAAAAATAATTCAAAAGTGGGTTAAGATTAAGCGGTTGAGTGTTTGGGAGCATCTTTATCTTCCTGAACATTCCAATTATGAATGTATCAATAAATTAAATAAAGAATAATAGTTAAGGATACAAAACATTTGAGTCAGCATCTCTATTTTAAAAACAATCATGTATTATGCAAACCTTTTACAATACCTTTGCATCGCCTACTGTTTTATAAGCGGTTGCTTGATTATTTTCAATAAAATACAGGTAGGCTTCTCGAGATGAGATAAATCCTCCGAAACAAACACCAACAAATGCACCGCACAATGTGGATTGTACAACTGTATTCAGTTCAGGAGAAACTTCGTCGAATTCGCTAAAATATTTGTTTATTTCATAAATCTCATGGAGTTCACTTAAATTTGAAGCACTAATGCGATTCAGTCACGAAAATACCATAAATCCATAGTATTATTTTATTAGTAATTTTAAACATAAAATCTTAGCGAGTATGATTATTAAATAATATTGATGAAAAATGCAATTTTCTTACTTTTTTTTATACATGGCTTTAACCCGATCCCAGCCTGTCTGAGGGCCTCCAGGCAGAGGTCTGTTAAGGACATCGTAATCATTTTCATTTCTTTCACGAAAAATTGGTAAGACAAAACTTGGAGACAACCTGATTACCGTTCGGATCATTTCGACAAGATCCCTTTCCCTTTTTGATAACTACAGAGAAGACAGACATCACCAACCAATCTGAACTTTTAACTTAAATGATCTTTTTTTAAAGGGATTTTATGACTTGGTAACTAAGACCTTTAAGTCACATCTTATTTTAATTTATGTTCTTATTTTTATGAAAAATTATAATATGAAGTGAAATGAAATGAAGATGAGTAATTTGAGACATTAATCAACTGAGATGAAATTAAATGAAATGATATCCGATTTGAGAGTACGAGCTAAGCGGTACTAAGACATTTGGGAGAGCGGGAGTCCTTCTAAAAAATTAAACCATATGGCATCTCGGACTTCGGTAGGTAGTCTACCTATCATAGGTGCAGATCGAGGCGTTCTTGGCCGGAGTCCCTAACATCGTCGGGCAATTGAAGGAAGTCCTCCGCTACAATTTGCTTCAATGATCTAGCTAATGTCGAGGTGATGTGTGCCGTTACGATGTCTATGGCTTCAGCCGTATCACATTTACTCACTGGAGCTTACCCACTGGGAGCTTAGGTGCTCACTGAAACGCTCATCTGAAGGCACGCCATAATAGACCAGTGTAACAGGCACTGGTATCCCCGAGATGACTGGACCTCCAACGAAATTACTCCACTTTCTTTAAAAATAAGCAATTTCCCTAAAATGTCACTAGCACGATTCAGCCTTTCAGTGAATAGCTCTTAAAATAATTCGTATTCTTAAATTATTTTCACATGTGTAAATAAGTTATTCAATTATCGTGCTACTTTATTTCAAATATTTAGTATTTTGTGTTTAAATTAATGAAAATATTGTTACGTGCAACGAGGTCGTTCAACAATAGTGTAGTATGAGGATGGTAATGACTTCAACTCGGCTTACTTAGCTCCAGTTAATTGGAGGTGTGCGTAGCTAAACTTTTTCTGGTGGTAGGACCTCTTGAAAATCTGCGTGGTTAGGTACCACCACCCTGACTATTTCTACCATGAAGCAGTATTGCGTTTTGGTCTGGAGGGCGGGGTAGCTGCTGTACTGTTAAAAGTGAGACTTTAAAACTCATGTCTCGAGGCGGTGGCAATATTTACGTTGTAGATGTCTATGGGCTCCGTTAACCACTTAACATTAGGTGGGCTGTGAGCTCGCTTTTGAAGTCGTCGTGGCCTAAGGAATAAGACGTCCGGTGCATTCGTGTTGAGCGATGCACCGGTGTTCGAATCCCAGGCGGGTACCAATTTTTCTAATGAATTACGTACTCAACAAATGCTTACGATTGACTTCCACGACGAAGGAACAACATCGTGTAATAAAAATGAAACCCGCAAAATTATAATTTGCTTAATTACTAGTGGTAGGACCTCTTGTGAGTCCGCGCGGGTAGGTACCACCACCCTGCCTATTTCTGCCGTAAAGCAGTAATGCGTTTCGGTTTGGAGGGTAGGGCAGCCGTTGCAACTATACTGAAATCTTAGAACTTATATCTCAAGATGGGTGGCGGATTTACGTTGACTCCAGTAACCACTTAACACCAAAAAAAATACGCTTCTATTCTAAGGACGGGGGAGCCGTTTTAAAATTTTATTCTTCAATTTCGAGCATTAAGGTATTCAATTAGAGATATAAATGAGCTCCAGTAAGCATTGGACACAAGGTCATTCCGATAGAGGCACCCGTCACGTGCGGACGTGCTCATCGACCACTCGATCGCCCGGTCTTTGTTCGCCCGGCTTTTGTTAGCCCGGCCATTGTTCGCGCGGCCTGTGTTCGTGATACATCTGCCGACCAAGTGTGTTTCCTGGAAGCTTTTATTTGTTTTGTTTTAGTTATTTTTGTGTTCGTGGTACATCTGCCGACAAAGTGTTTTCCTGCAAGTATTTATTTGTTTTGTTTCTTTTTGTAATTTCTGTTTGTTGTGCTTTTTCTTTGTCCTGTAGTAATCGCGCCGCATTGCCACCTGTGTTCAATAGAACCGCTCAGGTCCGTGAAGTTGGGGCCTCGCCGCAAGGCGAGTGTTTTCAAGACCCGGGGCCGCCCCACCTGGGTACTCAGCGATCATGGACGCTGTATTCGCGGAATTCCTCCGACTTCGCCACCCACAGCTCGCCTCAGAGTTTCTGGCCTTCAAGGCCAATCACACTGCGAGCCCTCTCGAGGACTCCGCCGCGCTCGCTGCTCCTGCGTCGCCTGTACCTGCGTGCAAAGCTTCTGCATTGAGCACCGCAGACTCTGTCGTGCCTGCCGCTCCCGTGTCGCCTATACTGGCGAGTAAAGCTGCTGCGTCGTCCGCCGTGACCATCGTTTCAGCTGAGCGATCATCCGCGGCCTCCGTCGCGCCCTCTAAAACACCTACACTTGCTCGTAGGTCGCCTGCACCCGCCTCCTCGTGCTCCGACTCTGACTCGGACATGGAGGTCGACCTCGCCCCCGCCTCATCGACGGATGGATTCACCCTGGTACAGAAGGGTAAGAAGCGTGCCGCGGAGTCTCGAGCTCCCGCGGCCGCTAAAATTAGCAAAGCCGTGAACGCGTCGCGCCCCCGCCCTCAGACTCCCGTTGCGCCCCCAGCCCGTGCCACTCCGTCGCCGCGTCCGGTGGCACAAAATAAAACCCAGACCCCTCCCCCGGTTGTCCTTCAGGAGAAGGCAGCTTGGGATCGAGTTTGCCTGGCCCTTAAGGCCAAAAATATAAATTTCACGAATGCCCGTAGCCTCGCGAATGGCATTCAAATTAAGGTTCAAACACCCGACGACCATAGGGCCCTCTCTTCTTACCTCCGTAAGGAACGTATAAGTTTCCATACTTATACGCTCCAGGAGGAGCGCGAACTCCGCGTTGTAATACGCGGAATCCCTAAAGAGTTAGATGTAGAGCTCGTCAAGGCCGATCTGTTAGAACAGGGCTTTCCAGTGAATTCTGTGCACCGTATGCACACCGGTCGCGGTAGGGAGCCATATAATATGGTTCTAGTCACCCTCCAGCCTACCCCCGAGGGTAAGAAAATCTTCAACACACAGACCGTCTGTAGGCTCTCCGGTATCGCCATCGAAGCCCCCCATAAAAAAGGCACTCCTAGCCAGTGCCATAACTGTCAATTGTACGGGCACTCTTCCCGTAACTGTCACGCGCGCCCCCGATGTGTTAAGTGTTTGGGCGATCACGCCACGGCCCTCTGCGCTCGCGACCAAAAAACCGCGACGGAACCGCCTAGCTGCGTCCTGTGTCGAACACAGGGTCACCCCGCGAATTACCGTGGTTGCCCCCAAGCCCCTAAAATAAATCGCCGCGTCGCCCGCCAAACCCGCCTCCGAGCGGAAGCCCAGACATCAAAGCCTCGGCACCCTCTGTGTCGCAGGCTAAGCCAGCGTTCGTTCCGGCGCCGGTGCCCAGTGTCTCGGCCTGGGCGAAACCGCTGCCGTACATGAACACGGCTACAACTCCCTCCTCCGCGATTCGTCCCGCCCCCGCGACTCGTGCCGCTCCCGCGACTCGTCCCTCTCCCGCGACTTGCCCTCCGACCGCGTCCGACAATCTCGCTTTAGCGATCGACTTCTTTCAGTCGATCAACTTTGAGCGCGTTAACGCTTTGGGCGACGCCATTCGCGCTGCCTCCACCGCACAACACTTTATCGCCGTTGTGCAAGAATACGCCGACGTATACGCGTCATTAAATACGTACGTCCTCCCCTCACTCCGCCGGTAATCAATGGCGTATATAAGTAGAGTAAAGCCCCTATCCGTAACGATAGGATTTTTTAACGCTTACGGTCTCGCAAATCAACGTGATCAGGTTTCTGACTTTTTGCGTGACCATCAAATTTATATCTTTTTAGTGCAGGAGACCCTACTTAAGCCCGCGCGCCGTGACCCTAAAATCGCGAACTATAACATGGTCAGGAACGACAGGCTCTCTGCTCGTGGTGGTGGTACCGTCATTTACTATAGAAGAGCCCTGCATTGCGTCCCGCTCGATCCTCCCGCGCTCGCTAATATCGAAGCATCAGTGTGCCGAATCTCACTGACGGGACACGCGCCGATCGTTATCGCGTCCGTTTATCTTCCACCAGAGTTCCGTTTCAGAGTTAGATTCAGACCACCGTCCCGTCGTTATGAAGCTCGGTCGCGCTCCCGATTCCGTTCCTGTCGCGAGGACTGTGGTGGATTGGCACACACTGGGCATTAGCCTGGCTGAATCTGATCCACCATCGCTCCCGTTTAGCTCGGACTCTACCCCGTCTCCTCAGGATACCGCTGAAGCCATAGACATCTTAACGTCACACATCACCTCGACATTAGATAGGTCATCGAAACAAGTTATAGCGGAGGACTTCCTTTACCGCTTCGGGTTGCCCGACGATATTAGGGAGCTCCTTAGAGCTAAGAACGCCTCGATACGCGCCTACGACAGGTATCCTACCGCGGAAAATCGTATTCGAATGCGTGCCTTACAACGCGACGTAAAGTCTCGCATCGCCGAAGTCCGAGATGCCAGATGGTCTGATTTCTTAGAAGGACTCGCGCCCTCCCAAAGGTCTTACTACCGCTTAGCTCGTACTCTCAAATCGGATACGGTAGTAACTATGCCCCCCCTCGTAGGCCCCTCAGGCCGACTCGCGGCGTTCGATGATGACGAAAAAGCAGAGCTGCTGGCCGATACATTGCAAACCCAGTGCACGCCCAGCACTCAATCCGTGGACCCTGTTCATGTAGAATTAGTAGACAGTGAGGTAGAACGCAGAGCCTCCTTGCCACCCTCGGATGCGTTACCACCCGTCACCCCGATGGAAGTTAAAGACTTGATCAAAGACCTACGTCCTCGCAAGGCTCCCGGTTCCGACGATATATCCAACCGCGTTATTAAACTTCTACCTGTCCAACTCATCGTGATGTTGGCATCTATTTTCAATGCCGCTATAGCGAACTGTATCTTTCCCGCGGTGTGGAAAGAAGCGGACGTTATCGGCATACATAAACCCGGTAAACCAAAAAATCATCCGACGAGCTACCGCCCGATTAGCCTCCTCATGTCTCTAGGCAAACTGTATGAGCGTCTGCTCGACAAGCGCCTCAGAGATTTCGTCTCATCCAAGGGCATTCTCATCGATGAACAATTCGGATTCCGTACAAATCACTCATGCGTTCAACAGGTGCACCGCCTCACGGAGCACATTCTTGTGGGGCTTAATCGACCAAAACCGTTATACACGGGAGCTCTCTTCTTCGACGTCGCAAAAGCGTTCGACAAAGTCTGGCACAATGGTTTGATTTTCAAACTATTCAACATGGGCGTGCCGGATAGTCTCGTGCTCATCATACGGGACTTCTTGTCGAACCGCTCTTTTCGATATCGAGTCGAGGGAACCCGCTCCTCCCCACGACCTCTCACAGCTGGAGTCCCGCAAGGCTCTGTCCTCTCACCCCTCCTATTTAGCTTATTCGTCAACGATATTCCCCGGTCGCCGCCGACCCATTTAGCTTTATTCGCTGACGACACGACTGTTTACTATTCTAGTAGAAATAAGTCCCTAATCGCGAAGAAGCTTCAGAGCGCAGCCCTAGCCCTAGGACAGTGGTTCCGAAAATGGCGCATAGACATCAACCCAGCGAAAAGTACTGCGGTGCTATTTCAGAGGGGAAGCTCCACACGGATTTCCTCCCGGATTAGGAGGAGGAATCTCACACCCCCGATTACTCTCTTTAGACAACCCATACCCTGGGCCAGGAAGGTCAAGTACCTGGGCGTTACCCTGGATGCATCGATGACATTCAGCCCGCATATAAAATCAGTCCGTGACCGTGCCGCGTTTATTCTCGGTAGACTCTACCCCATGATCTGTAAGCGAAGTAAAATGTCCCTTTGGAACAAGGTGACACTTTACAAAACTTGCATTAGGCCCGTCATGACTTACGCGAGTGTGGTGTTCGCTCACGCGGCCCGCACACACATAGACACCCTCCAATCCTTACAATCCCGCTTTTGCAGGTTAGCCGTCGGAGCTCCGTGGTTCGTGAGGAACGTTGACCTACACGACGACCTGGGCCTCGAATCTATCCAGAAATACATGAAGTCAGCGTCGGAACGGTACTTCGATAAGGCTATGCGTCATGATAATCGCCTTATCGTTGCCGCCGCTGACTACTCCCCGAATCCTGATCACGCAGGAGCCAGTCACCGTCGACGCCCTAGACACGTCCTTACGGATCCATCAGATCCAATAACCTTTGCATTAGACGCCTTCAGCTCTAACACTAGGAGCAGGCTTAGGGACCTCGGTAACCGTACTCGTCGAACTCGACAAAGAGTTCGCCGTGCAACCTAACCCATGAATCAGCTCGCTGAGTTTCTCGCCGGATCTTCTCAGCGGGTCGCGATTCCGATCCGGTAGTAGATTCATTCGCGAAGCAGCTACTCTTGAGCTGTTAGGTCTCCTTCGGAGGCGCTCGGGTAGCTGTTAGCAAATCCCACCTCTCCTGGCTGAGCCTTTGCTCGCCCACGTGTCCTGGTGAAACTGGAAAGGCCTACGGGCCACCAGTAATCTTTCAATCATAAAAAAAAAAAAAAAAAAAATGGACACAAGGTGTGTGCGGTAAGTTCGTTCACCCATTTAAGAAATAAAGATTTGAAGTTATCATTAGATTAGCGGTTAACAATTGTACTCAATTTACTTGCTTTGAGATACTAGGTATATTATATTGTCCAAATATCGGGACCTAAATAAATATAATATTCGTGACGTTTTTGTATATTTTTATTTCTTTTAATTCTACTTAATAAATTGCTCAGTAGCAGAATAGTTGTGTCGTAAAGTATATAACAATATTTTTAACAAATCATTTACTAATTTCATCCTGCCTATAATCTGCCTTGTTGTCGCATTGATCGTTGCTTAGATCGGTGAAAGCGGTAGACCTTAACAACGTGGATAGCGCTCCCACCTGACCCGAATTCTAAGTCTCAGTTTTATAGTACAGCTGCTCCATCCTTTAAGCTGCAACGTATAACTGGTTTAGGGCAGAAATTGGCATGGCAGTGGTACCTACCCGTATAGGATCACAAGACTCCCTACCACCAGTAAGCCAGAAAAACTTGTACTAATAGCAATAAGATTCAAAAAAAGTCCTCGGGGGTGAACAGTGATTTGGCCGTGTCCCTGAAATTACTGATGCCCATAGGCCATGATACTTTATTTGCACCCGGTGGAAAACACCTAAAACAACAGGTCGAATGTTGGCTCATCTGTCTTCGAAAGTCTAAAAAGAAAACTGATTCTCCAATATATATTTTTTCGGAAAGTTTAGCGGCCGTATCGCATTGCAAAGTGCTAGTATAATATGTGGCGGGTGAAACAAATAATTAAATTTAAGCAATGCTTTTGTATTGCAGCTAAATGTAAGGATATTGAAATTTAAAATAAAACACACAATCATTATTTTCAACTATGTTTTATTATAAAATCACAAAGAATAAATCTAGAGTTCAATAGGGTAGTCACTTAGATTGTAAGAAGTGTAATATTAGTATAATTTATATCTGCAGTAAAGTAGACATCAGCGTTTCCGGCTTCAAGAGGCCTTTGAACTTCACAGAACAATTACTTAATCTTCAAGAACGGCTATCATCAAAATATGTTTTATTTTTCAATTTAATACTCGTTATAACTAATTCTTCCGCTAGAGCTTATAACGTGTAACGTCCATAAAATGTATATCGAGAATTTAAGTTAGGTGAAAAGAAAAAAAAATAGGTAAGTATTAGATCCCTGTTATTATGTCCCAATGATTGGTCTTTGGCATATCGATTAAAACGCTATGATATTGAATTTGGATAGTTCCAGAACATTCTAGGTTAAATAAAGTAGATGTGCACATTTGAGAAAACAATTTTTTTTTCGTTACATGAACGATTGTTTAAATCTATTAAACTATTTTAACTTTACACACAACCCTTCGATTTGCACACCATTAAATTCATTTAAAATAAACAACTTAACGATCATTTATTTAGCAAGGAGCCACGGTAATCTAATGTTAGCTAGGAAGTTTTTTTTATTTCGATTAGTAGATTTAAACTAGATTTACCTATTGAAATTAGAATAGGATACATTAATTAGTTAATCTTACAATAATGATTATGTTATTCTTTACTGTATGTAGATACTATATATTTTTATATGTAACTATATGTAACGTAATTGTATTTTATATTTACATTTGCAGATAATATAACAAGATTACAACTGCCATGTATTAGATTCACCCGATTTCCTTAGCATTTGATACTTAAATTTATGAGTATCATCTAATCTCTAAAATAGATATGATATTATGAGTGTTTTATTTTAATATAATCTTTTCCCTTACTTGGACATTGTGGTGAGTCGGGTCCCGTGGGAAAACCTCTTTCGATTGGCAGTTGTATATATTTTGCTAAGACAACAGTTTAAATACGGAATGATTCAGTTCTTCGCGTTTTGGGAATAAGGGACGTGGCACGGACACAAAATAACTGTCGTGGGCTTCACTTAGCCCCTGGACAGCATTAAAAATTCACAACATACCCTGTGCGTAGTATATTCCATTTGATAATATTATATAAAACATATCATATTTATCATTGGCGATATTTAAGTCCCTTACTCCTTTACAAAAATTCATTTAAGCATTTCCTAATATTCATTTACTAGTCAGATCACTCGTGTGAACGCAAGACGAATTTCATATTTCTATAGTAGTACTTCGAAGCGTTTTGAAGTTAGTGTAAGATCGTGTAGATTAATGACAGATAGAAGTTAGATCTAAAGTACGAATAAGTCTAGAATACCAATTGTGTACTAATTGTACATATTTTTTTTCATTATATTGATCCCATTTAATATTTTATAAATTTTATTTACAATGATTTCTCATTTATTACGCAACGAAATGATTACTGAAATAACGATATTATTTTGTATTCAGGTATTAATAAGATAATATATTGATTTTATTGATTTCAAAACTGACATACAGAATACGGACTTAGTGAAAATGGCAATCTCAAACATCTAGTTACCTATGGTGTACGGTATACAATTGGTACATTGTAAGTTTAAAAAAATAATAGGAAAAAGGTAATAGGATGGGATTGGAGAAAAATAATGAACAAAAAGTATCAATGATAATAATAGTTTAATTATGAAATTGAAAATAAAAATGAAATTGACCACACACAAAAAAGGCTTAAA
Source organism: Bombyx mandarina (assembly GCF_030267445.1). Lineage (NCBI taxonomy): Eukaryota > Metazoa > Arthropoda > Insecta > Lepidoptera > Bombycidae > Bombyx > Bombyx mandarina. Next base: position 11,528,211 of record NC_143228.1, read on the forward strand.
ATTAAAAATAAAGAAATAGGTGTAGTAGACACTAACTTACCAAACGATTAAAATATAAGAAAAAATACGATTATTCAGATTAATGTGTCGCGGCGAAGTGAAAGAAAACAGAACTTCAAAGCCAAGTGAAGAAATCGAAAAGCATTGATAGCTAAGTTTCTGTTTATTGATATGTTGGTTTTTATTCTTCTCAATAAAGAATATAAAAATATAGTTAACATGGCAATAGACGAAAACTTACGAAGCGCAATAAAGTTTAAGCACTGGATGATATGAGGAGATATGTGTTGTAGTAATAACACCTAGTATTCATGAAGTATATAAATACAGTTAGTATTAATTTGTAATAAGACCAGCATTGGTTAAGGGAAACGTGGAATCAGAAACAAATGAAGTAATCAAGAAAAATCTGAATCAACTTCACAATTATCAATGCACAACTTTAACTAACAAATTGAAACAATATCTAATTCACAATGAATACAATTGCATAATATATTGCGTTTAATAAAACTCTGTAATATAATTTAACTGTAACATTTTCATCAACTTTTCAATAAATGTTAAGATTACTTCATTAATCATTTTACCTAAAATAATGTGTATTGACTTTAAATTTGGCATCTCATCCTAAACATTGATCTATTATTTTTAATAACATTAAGATTATTATCTAAATATTTAAAATACTTTTCTAAACACATAAATTCCTATAATAATTATCTATTAGTCAATACAATGTAAAAAGAAAACTTAGGCCCAAAGACGCTACACACTTATGTATATAATCCCCTACAAATTGAGCAGAAGCACTACAAGTGTTAACTGTATGAATTATGAGTGTGATATCTATACAAGCGAACAAATAATATAAATAGGAATTTCAAAATTTGTGTGTAGCGTTCTACTCTATATAGTGGATATGTAAGTTCCTTTTTGCATAGTTGATTTATTTATTCAATTAAATATGTAATAATAATAATAATAATAATAATATTTTTAAAATTACAAATGCGTTTACCATTTTTATCGCAAACAGACCACCACCAGTCGCGTACCACATTCCGAGACGTTTCATAGCACAGGCACGTGATCCTGCATCTTATATTAAAACATTTTCAAAAACGTGCAAAATATCACCACACCCTGGTCACCTAACATTATCTAAACCGAATAACTACATTCTTACCGTATATAGGTACTGGTTAATACGATTTGTATGATTAAATTTTCACTATTAACTCTTAAATCGTAATGACAATCTAATATTTTTATTTTTATTTTTTTTTAGTTAAATCATCTTACTAAGCTCTATTTTTAATTACGATAAGTGATGTATACTATACATTTTTTAATTGTGTAAATATGCGTTATTATATATATTTTTTTGTTTTTTTTTCAGAAATAACTTATAAAGTAAAGATATTTTTGTGACTATGTGATATTTTGTGACTACGGTAGATATGTTAAATCTGGAGCTAAATGATGTGGCGTGCGTAATGATCGGCTAGATAAAATAATGCGCTACATTTACATTTACAATTCATAATCCTTCTCCGGTTAATCATTCCTCCGAATCGAATCTCCACAGTGGCGGGTCGCGATAATTTACATTTTATAAAGGTGCATTTCAATCAAATTCAATCGGTTCAAACGAAGACGGCGTTGTTTATTTTGTCATAAATTCAAATATCTGTTCCACGCATGCTTTGCCTAATCACATAAACTGGACGTGTAACTGAACACTCAAAAAGGTCCTAAAGGCCGTATTTCGAGACGTCTAAGACCGAACTCACTACAATTGGTATTCTATTTAATATAATTTCATTAAATTAAAAAAAAAAAAAACGTTCGGAAGAGTGTGTTGAAATTTTCCCGTGTCAGTAAATTTCCTTAACGAAAAAAAAAAAAAATACGAAACCTTAATCTCCTTCTTATTGGACTAGACGCATTTCAAATTAATTCAAGAAGGCGAACATGTGTGAGAACCAATCGTGTATTTTTTATTATTAGCGGAGTGCGAGAGTATGTGAAGCTTAGGTGGCCGAAGTTGAAACAAAGGAACATATTATTTACAATACGAAGAACCGAGCGACAGTTATTCATCTAAAATACTGTTTTATTAAAGTAAACTATTGTGACCTAGTGTAAATACTGCTGATTATTTATGTATTAGAGCAATATCAGATCGTGCTAATACTTTCGCAATCGCCCTTGTCGCCTCTCACGAGCGAGTGTGGCCGTTTTTTTTTTTAGATAGTTTTACGGCCCTGGATGCGAGTCCTTATGAGCCCGTAGTAAGGTAGTGTGACCGACCGCGTCGACTTTACCTGCCAACTGTAATGTCGCATTCGAGCTGGTCACACTGCCCGCGTATAGGGACAAAATAAATAATAACCTTAAATTAATCGTTTAGTGAAACGCATGCACGAGCATTTATTTTACATTATTTAATGTTGTAGCTACCATTAATTTAAATTATCATCGAAATAAATGCATCATGTCACTATTATGTCACTGAACATAACGTTATAGTTTAACCGCGCACGCCATTTTTCCTTATTAGGTTCCGAAAGGGAAATAGGAAACCCGTGTTCGATTTCCGAATGCAATGCATTTCGTTGAAGTGCTCTATACAGCGCACACGCTTAACCCACTGAGTTTCGGGTTTTCTCCGTGGATCGCGATTCCGATCCGGTGGTAGATACAGCGAACCACTGCTCTTGTTAGGGCCAGTGTGAGTAATTCTCTCAGATTGAGCCCGTGAGCTCACCTATCGGTCCGTGAGCTGTTGAAATAGCCGCTTAGGCTACCAACGATTAAGTAGGGAAAAAGAAATAAAAACACACGTTCTTAATTTTTCCGGACGGAAACGTGAATAGTGTGATTAGTGAGAGTTTGTTAACGTTCGCGTAAAAGTTAGTCCAATTTTGTATGCAGTTGGAACAGCGCCCTTAGCGGCAAACGTAGGCAAAGGATCCCATTCCATACAAATATGAGCTAACTTTTACGCTATCGAGAACGTTAAAAAACTCGCACTAAAGCACACAGAATCATTCATATCGTATTCGCATTTCCTGGTTCTCGAAACCGAATGTGAAAACGTGACGTGAGCGGCCACGCTTAAAAAGTGATTTAAAACTAGAGGCTTAGCTATAGAACTGTGATTACACTAACTAATCGTCAATAACTATTATATTATCGAAGCAAAGATAATATTTACCTAAATAACGAAACAAGTATGGAAGCATGAAGATGGACACCGATTATCCGGCAGCAGAAGACAGTTGTGTCTAATATATTTTATTTAACAATTACTTCTACAACTAATATTGCACACACATACACATTTCTAAATATGACATTTCTGTATTTAAAATAATAATAATAATTAAAAAAAAATGTGTATGCGCACAAAACTACATTTATAAAGAAAACGCTATTAAAATATAATAATAATATAGTAAATTGTGCATTTTTAATAAGAGCGAATAAAATATATTTTATAAAATACAATTCAAGAGTTGTAACTGCAAATCATATTGTAAATATTGTAACCGATGAATATAATAACAATGTAATGTAATAATAATTAGGGAAATTTCCGTATCCTGAATTTAAAACAACAAGCGTGGCAATGTCATACATTGCTATCAAAATACGTTCCATTTCACATAATATTGCCAAACGAATCTAGCGCAATCTAATTGCAAAATAAAACTGTTATTTTAATTCGTATAAATTCAAATTATGTTGATACAATATAGAAATCAACGCACGAATTGTCTACAAGAATAAAAACGTACGTAAACAAATAATTAGAACGAATATCACACAAAATAGAAATCCTCTCCTGTGTAACAACGGTTATGGAAGTTAGATACTATTCTGATAAAACAAGCATGATTCGGCTTAATGTTCATGTGACGATTCATCTTAGATTTAATTATATTGTAACAGTTAAATGTTATTCATATAAGAAAATAGAATAGCACTTAATCTATAGACTGATCCGAGTAAGCGTAATACATACATATATAAAATTTTCAGTCGAGCGAAAATTCTCGATTTTTATGAGAGGTGAGATGTAATTGACAGTCGCATCGAATTGATATGCGTTACTGGAACACGAGTCTCCGTCGACACAATCTAAAATAATTATGACAAACAGTACCGTAAGAATCTTCAATTATAGTTTAGATCCAATAGAACGGACGCGACTGCCAAGTATTGTGTGATATTCAGTTTGATAGTCCGGTCGAATCCGTTTAGATGCTTGATTTGGAGAAAGACACCCTGAGGTGATTGGATTCCGAGAGCTGGTAGTTGTGCATCTTGATGAGCGCGGTCACTGCGTCGTCGATGGACGACAGTTGGACCAGAGCCATTTTGCGGTCCTTCCTGTAAATAAAAATCGAACTCTATATCTATATTTCGTTTGAAACACATCCAAACATAACTCTTATAATTGCTTTGTTACTATAAAATTAGAAAAAAAAGGCGCGCGTGAATGAAGTGAAACTTCTTTTTCCATCTGTATTGTGGTTTTTTTCATTTTTCATCTTTATATCAAATTGCTCTTGTTATAGGGAATGCGGTGTATAAGAGATGCGACTTCTTCAACATTTATATTACATAATAATATATTTTAAATTATAGATAGAAAAATAAATAAATATATATTTTTAAATATTGCATTAAAATATTGGAAGCTACTCGTTGCTAATGCTCGCACTGGCCTGTAACAGGTATACTACGCGCATGCGTGCGAGTGGCACGCATTCACTCTCACTCTGTCTCTTTCTAGTATGGTAGGGTTACACGTTTAACGCAACCTTGTTGGAAGTCGCATTAGAAGTTTCACTTCAATCATGTTAAATGTCAAAGAATACGAAAAGCTTTCATATTTATTATGGTTCAGGCATCTCGTGAGCCCGCATGGATAAGTACCACCACCCACCCTACCTATATTATTTCTGCCGTGAAGCAGTAATGCGTTTCTATATGAAGCGTGGGGAAGTTATTGCACTGTAAAAACTGACAATTTTAACTCATATTTCAAGGTGAGTAGCGGTATTTACGTTGTTGATGTTCATGGGCTCCGATAACCACATAACATAGATGGGCCATGGGCTCGTCCAACCATTTAAGCAATAAAAAAAGACAACATGCAATATCACGGTAGGTAGCGGCTTGGCTCTGCCCCTGGCATTACTGAAGTCCATGGGTGACGGTAACCACTCACCATCAAGTGAGCCATACTCGTCTGCCTACAAGGGCAATAGAAAAAAATAAAAAATCCTAATTCCTAAGTCGTCTTTTATGTCGCTCACAGAAAGATATGGCGTGATGCTATTCTATTGTTTGGTGTTGCCACTGCACGACATGTTACCTACCACTACAATCTCTTGTAAGAATCTGAAGTAGATGGTAGAAATTTTCCACATGCATTCACAAACTCAATATTAAATCTGGCATCAACGCATCACTTCAGACTTGTTCAACGAAACTGAATTAAAACTTACGGGAAAAATTTAAAAGCCTTAATTGTGAATCCCCGTTTGGAGAATGCATCTTTGATATCCTCTTCAGTCACGGTGGCTCTGAAACATCATCATTAGCAATTTAAACAAGATCTCTTGAAATTACAACGTTGTGTAACTATTGAAGATTAAAAGAATGCTCACGGAATGTTCGACAGATGCAGAGTGGCGCTTGGCGGGTAGATGTTCTGGTAATTTTTGCTACCAGGTTTCTTGAATCTGTGGAGTGGGCTCTGCGAGTAGTCCCTGTACCAAAAAAATTACATTAATAACACAAATAGCCTCATTCCCGTGATCCTTGTTTCGTTGAGGGCGATTTTAACGATGCGAACTTCACTTACCTGGTAAGACCAGCGTCAGGTTGTCCTTCTTTAGGGAGCTGAACAGTTTGGTGCTTACTTAGCATAACGCGCATTGCCTTTCCGAACACGCGTAACTTGTCCATGTGGGTCAGGGCTGAAATTGAATGTAACCAATTAGGACAACTTAACTCAAGTCGACATCAAGGAGAGACTATCGTCAACAGTCCAAATACGAATCAAGTTCTTCGGGCACATCACTCGTAATGAGGACTCCGTTGAGCGGTTGGTGGTGCAAGGGAAAGTCGAGGGCAAAAGATCTCGCGGACGATCTCCAACACGATGGACCGAACCTCATAAAATCTGTGACTCACTCTAACATAAATTATTACTCTCATTCTGCGAAACACCGTGCCACATGGCGTCGCATCGCGAGAGCATCGGTATCGCAGGATCCGAATGATGCATGACCAAGACCACTCTGTCAAGAGTGTACAAATAGGAAGAAATTAGGACAAGCTTATGAGAGCTTGAATATTCATTGTACAGTCATTACGAATATCATCTTTGAGATCGCTTGTACTGTTAAAACTGAGACCTTACAACTCATGTCTCGAGGTGGGTGGCGGCATTTACGTTGTACCTAGATTTCTATGGGCTCCGGTTACCACTCAACACCAGGTGGGCCGTGAGCTCGTCCACACATCTAAAGTATAAAAAAAAGAGGAAATTGTTCAAAATAGGAATGAGGAAAGGAACAGGAAGTTAAGTACCAAATAAGGTCACTACTGGTATAGAGGAATTATGATGAAGTTGCTAAGAGAAGATGGAGGAGGCCGGAGATGAAAACCCTTGATTTTCGTAATATGTCCTGTCAATGTTTGACCTAATAATGAAATTCTTGAAAGTGCCTCTAGAATGTTCGTAATAGAAAGACCATAATTTGTATTTATCATACCTAGATGGGCCTGGTGCGGTTCTGCCATCTGAATCAAAGCCGAATCCTTCTTGTTGTAAAGTATCTTCACCCGTTGCACGTCACCATACACGCCTATACATACAAAATGTCTTACAAGTCAATATTTGATCTTAACATATCCAAGCTCGGATAACAATAAAATATTTAGTTCTTCAATATCTAACTAAACTACTGACATCGTTATTAACAGTACCCAAAATATGCCATAAGAGTAGTCGCTAGCTTGAATGTAATCTTATAAATCATTATTGCAAGATGACAATACACAAGGAATTTTAAGTTGTTTGGTAATGCCACGAAACAATAGCGAGAAGATAACACAAGAAGAAACAATTCTAAGCTCTCTAAGCTGGTCACGTTAAGCTATCGATTAATATTGTAGCTGTTAACAGATGAGCCTCGAACGAGTTTATCTTAAGCAAAATTTTCAATACAACATTGTTACTAAATGTACAACATATTTTTACCAGAAAAGAATTTGAATTCAATCGAAACGGGATGTGACAATAGTATTTTTTGTCATTAAATCAGTCATTTTAGGCAGGTTTAACGATTCTTATTTAGGTATAACTGACACGGGTGGTTTACAGTGAAAATACAAAACTGGGTACAAAATACACTAACTTAACTACAAGTGTAGGTCTGAAACACAAATTGTCAAACGAGTTAATAAAGCATTAAAGACTGGAACGGTGTTATCAAGCGAAGCTTCGACGTAGATTTGTCGGATGCGGTTATCAGTAGAGAAGACAAGAATGTTAGCTGACAATTTGTCTTCCAGGCGACAGGGCTCAGGAGTAATATTAATGTTTTTAATATAAAATACGGAATGTATGTGCACACGTACCGAAAAGGGTAAAGAGAGCGTCAGGCGTGACCATCTAAAACAATAGGAAAGAGAAAAGAGACAGTATTATAAATAGTCGTAAAAGATATCTGACATCATATCTATATAAATTAGCAACTTATTTTAAGGAGTTTACATAGAATATAATAATATAATTCAAACAGCCCGTAACGACGTTCGTATTAGTGGATGCATTAGTTGATGTTTTGTAAACTTGAATCCATTATTGAGAGGTATTTAATGTAGACGTTACCGACTGTTATCTTAGCGTGATGATTATTGCCAATACGGGAACTATTACATGTTTATATTACGTTCCACTTTTCTTTTGATTATTAATGTAAAGTGGTCTTTTATTTTCAGTGTTCTCGTAAAATTTTGGTTATGTTAGCGGGAGACTTACCTCTTCGTTTAGGTTAGACACCAGTAGGACTGTGGCTAATGGCAAAGGTGGGGCAGCAAGAGCTCGCAGAGCAGGCGAGGCCGGTGTGAGAGTGAGAGCTCCGAAGGCTGGAAGCCCCACTCCACCGACACCCACACCATACGGCGAAGCCAATCCCGAACCCAAGCCCAGGAACTGAGGCGCCAACACACCTCCGCCTGTTATATCACAACATGTATTTAGTAAGAGAAAAATAATAAGAAAACGTCAAACGTTCGATTTCAAAAGATTTTTCAATCAATAACATTTTTTTATTTTATGTTTTAGCAATTAAGCATTAACAAACTTTAAATAAAATAAATAATCAATTTCAGGAAATGTTAATTTAAAATAATACTGACTAAAATTAAATAGGTATGTCGAAGTTTGAATAGAACATCACAAAGAAATAAGATTGATTTAAAGAACGTGTGAGAAATCCTCTATGGTGCAGTTGGGATTGGAAAGTAGATTGATCGTATCATGAACTGTATCTAAGAAATAAGAAATGGAATAAGTATGTCTAACAAGCTATTGTCTTTTGACTACGTGAACAATGTTAAGTAGATTTTTCACTTTAAGAGTCACTCTGTATTGCTGATCGAGTAAGATACGTAATGTATGGTACAAAGAGGGATGCTATTATGAATCATTTAACGAAATAAAATTTCATAAATTTCAAAAATCAAACTAAGCGCAATCAGAAAAACGGGAGTGAAGAGTCTACAAGGGCGTGTTCAAGTTTGAGGGCAGTGTTGAAAGCGTCCAGGTGCTCGGAGTAGTAGAGGACTAACTCATCCTGGATGCGAGGGCCAGCGCGAGGCGTGCTCGCAGTGGCATCAACTCACTGGTCAACAGCTGATGAGCGTCGCCGTCTCCGGAGGGAAGCGTCGGATTCGTGTAGTCCCGCGACTTGTCATTGTTGTATTTCACGTTCAGGCAAGTCATCTTCGAATAGTCGATGCGGAGTGTGCAGCACCCGTTGTAGATATTCTGCCCGTCGAGCGCCTGAAGAATTACAAGGGATCAAAATTCTAAAACGAGTTAACACTTTTTATTGAAATAACTTTTCTCGTTTCACATGAACAGGATAGACGAGCGAATTATAAATCCCATCAAAAATATATTAGCACTTCAAAAAGTTTTATTTCCTCCGACGGTCGAGATTTTTTTCCCGTAATAAGGACTTGTCGCTTTCACTGACGTAACATTTTGATTGCAAACTCTCAACTTGAATTATACAGGTCAAATGATATTTCCACTTGTTTCTTTCGACCTACTCGACGAGGTATTTTCCATAATTCAAATTAAGCTAAGATAAAAGTGCTTTCGAAGATTTTAATAACAGTGTGTACACTAGTCGTAACACAGAAGAAAAACTCGCATTATGGCTGTGTCAAAATCGTTATGTCCCGAGAGTAACAGCTATTTGTTTGTTCGCGACGCCTGCGGCAGGCTGATAACACCACATCGCGATAGAAAAGAGAATTAATTAAAATGCAACAGCACTCAACCCATTCCTGCGCGCTTTATGCTTCTCAGCGGCTTGTACATATTATTTTTGTAATGAAAACACTAGTGCATCGCATTTTGTTTTACACAATGAGCGCTGAAATATGTAACAGCACGGTGTAATTAAATTAATAGCTCTGTAACGAATAGAGTTCTAAGACTGTTGTATCATTTAAAGTAGAGCTGCAATTAATAAATTGATTTGATTTCTTTCGTTGTTAATTTTGTGAACTGTCTCAGAAGTTCAATTTTCATTATAACCTATAACTTATCTCCCTTGAGAGTTCTAAATCAAATTTATTAATTTTAACAATTAATGACGCGCGCCAATTAAGACGACGGAAGTGTCTTAAGAACATGGAACATTTAATGTATTGGAGTGATTTGTAACAAAATTTGGTTGGAAATAAAAATATTTAATTATATTAAGTATCCTACGTTGTTGATATATTATGTTACTGCATAAAAATCTCAAGATATTTTATAGTCACGTTTGATTTGTTGCTCGTGTGGCTGAACGAAATCACGGCACAGATGGTGTTAAATGGTTCGCTGAAGTCCATTGATACCAAAGAGACGGCCGGCAACTATGAGACATATGGTTGAATTTTCACTTGTGTTCTGCATCGACTATCCTACCTATCCTTCAAGCTAGAACACATTACTGCTTCGCGGCTGAAATAGGCGAAAAGATTCTTTCATCGTCAGAGTCATTCGTCAACACGTGTTAAGTAGGTACGTGTTGCTTTGAAATAATTCCTTTGGATAAATTCCTGTGACGTTTGAATAGCATCGTTTCGTGTAAGTACATCAAACGTTTTAATCTCTGGGCCGCAATTATTGATAAAACTGTTTTTAATTTACAGACAGAAAGCCGAGCAGTAGATGCCGCTTTTTTGGCTGAGTGGTTCACAATCCTGACAGCCATTATTAACGATCCTAGTCACTATCTTTGCTAAATATGTTTCAAGTTCAGGTTATGTGAATATTTACTATTGACTCTTTTATCGTATGAGTGTTTTCAGTATCGATATGAGATAGTCATATGTTGGATTCAAGGCTCGTAAACTATAGCATACTAATTAATACTTATATGACGCTATTTCTTATTTTATTAATTCATATCTAGAGTACCTACTATTAATGATTAACAACGTAATCGCAAAGACAAAACCGCCATTACATTAATTCAACGGAGGCTTCAAGATAATGCTTTAAGGTCTCCCCGCTACCTTCCAGTTGTAGTATCTTTGGGTTTCGGCAACCACCACGGATAATTCGGACTGGAAGTTTGTCTACGATTATAAAAATTTATGTTAGCACTGACGAATTATTTGTTTTAAGCACTCATACATTTTGTATACCTAAATATTATATCGGTATTGCTTTAGTGTATTATGGATATGATTCACCCATAATGAGTATTCGATATTGAAAAGAGGTGATAGAAAGATGCAAAGCGGCGATGTCGGCTCTCAGAATATTGGCCGCAGATTTAATAAATTTTTGTTCTATATGCAAATGTGACCCCCTGATGTGTAGACGTGAATAGATTGGCTCGTTTAAAACTCAACTTATATGGAAATTCGAAAGGCACGTAAGAAAACGTGGAAGAAGAACGCTTCGATACGTAATTAGTTTTGTAGACCCTCGCGGGTGTGCGGATTCCGCTCCCAATGCCGAATGTAGGCGGAAAGCGAAAATAACGAGTAATTAATTTACAATTCTAATGAATAAATTTTCTTGAAGAATTGACATCGGAGCGCCGTTACGATAATATTGAATTTCTAATGGCCAATGATCTGCATTTACGTTACGTAATGTAATTGATTTGTTGAATTAATGTATGTAATTAATATACTTCCATTATTTGTAAAATCTTTTATTTTTATTTTTTTTATTGCTTAGATGGGTGGACGGTGGTGGTGGTAGGACCTCTTGTGAGTCCGCGCGGGTGGGTACCACCGCCCTGTCTATTTCTACCGTGATACGTCTCGGTTTGAAGGGTGGGGTAGCCGTTGTAACTGGCGCACTGGGTGGCGCATTTACGTTGTTGATGTCTATGGGCTCCAGTAACCACTTAACACCAGGTGGGCTGTAAGCTCGTTCACCCATTTAAAGAATAAAAAAATTAATAAAAACGAGATCACAAGCCACCTGGTATTAAGTGGTTACCGGAGCCGATAGACATCTACAACGTAAATACGCCACCAACCTTGAGATATAAGTTCTAAAGTCTGAGTACAGTTATAACGGCTGCCCCACTCTTCAAACCGAAACGCGTTACTGCTTCACGGCAGAAATAGGCGGGGTGGTGGTACCTACCCGTGCGGACTCACAAGAGGTCCTACCACCAGTAATTACGCAAATTATAATTTTGCGAGTCGCGTTGACGCACTTATAGAAAATATATAATGTACTTACAATAATAAAGTTATATAAAATGATGTTCTTGCCAGTTTGACGCAGATGGCCGAGAAAGAATGAGTGAATAAAAGTGTAAGAGGGCAAGGATTTTGAATTGCAGATTAATTTCTTACTTTTTATAAGCTTTCCAGGGGCACTTTCGTATTTAAGTCGCTCGTTACTTTACGAAGTCTTATTTTATATTAAAGGTTTTGGAAACCAAAGATTTGTTTTCTACTTTTTTTTAATTGTTGTTTACGACGGACACAATTATGGTGCTTTTGCCCTTAATGGAGACCATAGACATCACATAGTGACATGAAATAGAAGTTTTAAATGTGTCGGAATAGCTGCCTCATGGTAGTATTTGAAATTGACGATAAGGTGGTATCGGCTAGTATGAACGCATAACATACTGCCAACACTACCAACAATTAAATGTTGCCAGCTCTTTAAGAGTTGCGTGCGTTTTTTTATTGTCACCACTATCAGTGACCTCGAAAACAGTAAAGTATTTAACACGTCTGAAATAATATAGTAATAATAACAATAAAGAACGTGAAATTAATCCGTGAAAGTATTTTTTATTATAACAATATTATAAACATTAACTGTTGTAAAAGAAACACGCGAATCCGAAAAAGGCTACATAACACTACAGGGATTCATAGCTATACTCCCAATCAACTCCTATCGATATCAATATTCGGGGGAATTTTATTTTAATCTTCCGAAATGGTTATTTGCGATCACGGGGGGGAGCCGTAATTGAGGTAAAAAAAATATTAGGAGGAGTGACAAGGTGATAAAACGACAAACGTCACGCCCGATTTGATATTGGGATCCCTTATTGCGTAATAAGGAAAACGAATCTCGAATGTTTCGTTTCTTTCCCTGAATTTATTAGATTCGTGAACGGTCAGAATGGCGGACTAAAATTTAATTTATTATTCAAATATACTAGTAGAAGTGGATGTATTGATTTCTATATAAATAAACAAATTCAAACACAAACCCTAAGCTAGAGTTTTCTCCCCCGAAAAACGTAATACAGTTCCTGATTGACATAAAATGGACTGCGATGGATGCAAGAGTCACTAAAGGACGAAAATAACAGTAATTTTTTTTTACTCCATAGATGGGTGGACAAGCTCACAGCCCACCTGTTTTTAAGTGGTTACCGGAGCCGGAGCATAGACATCTACAACGTAAATGCCGTCACCCACCTCAAGACACGAGTTCAAAGGTCTCAGTATAGTTAAAACAGCTGCCCCATCCTTCAAGCCGTAACGCATTACTGCTTCACGGCAGTAATAGGCAGGGTGATGGTACCCACCAGCGCGGATTCACAAGAGTTCCTACTATCAGTAATTACGCAAATTATAATTTTGCGGGTTTGATTTTTATTACACGATGTTGTTCCTGAAGAAACCGTGGAAGTCAATCGTGAACGTTTGTTAAGTATGTATTTCATTAGAAAAATTAATACCCGCCTGCGGGATTCGAGCACCTGTGCATCGCTACACACGAATGCACCGGACGTCTTATCCTTTAGGCCACGACGACTTCAAATCGAAACGCATTCAATGGTATTTTGTAATGCCCTTGTAAGCAGACGAGCATGCGGCACACCTGACGCTGAGTGGTCATCATTACTCATGGACATCAGTAAAGTCAGAGGCAGAGCCAAGCCGTTGCTCAAAACATCCGACAAAGGTAAGAAGTAACAAGTGTCTTATATCTTTAAATTACGCTCTTGGTAATTGTTTTATCTTTAGGTCGTTAGAACTCGTTTAAGCAAAGCCTTCTTAGTGAAGGATTAAATGCGGTCCGCCTTAATCCAACCCCCTTTGCTAATTCGGGCGGTTTTTCCGCGGAGTGCAGACAAACGTTTTTGTTGGGGGTCCCGTGTCGTTCTTGAGAGTCCGAATATTTCAAGCTCCAGTGCTTCTGTTACGATAGAGAATAGGTAATTACGAGAATATTCATTAAAAAAAATCCCTCTTTCTCTGTCTTTTTGATGAAATAGCCTGGACTTAGCGGACAACTGTCAATAGGTACTTTAAATAATAATGTGCACGAACTTATCAAATTAGGTATTATATCCACGTATAGTATATAACATAACATATACGATGTGTGTATACATATGTGTATATGGATGGATTTTAAATTGACACCTGGAGACTTCTAATTGAATTGTTTTACAAGACATGCGATTTTTTGCTTCGAAAACGTGTGCCACTTTAAGAATTAAGTAGAATACTCTGGAAAATAAGAGGCTATAGAATAAAGAGAAGGTAATAAATTTTGAAGTCTGGAATATTTTCAGGCGCTTAAATTTTACAGTTGAACCACAAAACATATTTTTCTCTAAATTATGACTTCCTTTGATTTAACCCTACTAGCCTACTGCGGAACCTTCTACTGTGTGTTGTCCGACGCGGACTTGCCCGGTTTTTGTGAATCTTATATTCAATACTTATAAACAAAACACAGTCTTGATTACCTTATTTTCGAATATTAAGTACTTTTCGTAAGGACCTCTGTATAAAGAGATAATAAGTTATTGAGACGACGATTAGAAAACCTACTAATAATCCTTTGAAAATATTTCATTCCAAAATCATCACAAAATACGTCAGTATGAATAAATCAACTTCATATTATTATTGATTCTTCATTTTTGATAGGCAAAAGCACTTAAATTAAGAGCAGCAGGTACAAAATGAAATTGAGCTTTGACGAATTGCACTTTCAGTAATTAATTGACTGGGGCCTGTCACAAACCAAGCTACAAGCGTATACGTCTGTATAGTGCTATAATATTTTATATGACAAGCAAACATACCGTTTCCGATGGCGAAACGGGAATAGGCTCCGGAGGAAAAATATGTATATTTTCTAAGATAAAAAGTGTGATGTTAGTAAGTTCAGATGTAGTGCACTTGTAACGCAAAAGTAGCAAAGTAGCATATGTTTGAGATAGTAGATTATCAGTTCATTTTTCATTGTGTGCAGCGCAAAAAAGTGTCCGTAATAATTACTAGAATAAATAATTCGAAAACAAATCTATCATATCACATTTTTTCGGGAAATTAGAAAATAATATATGGACTACGTGTGTCTAAGGATATATATTTAAATATGAACGTAATTTACCAATATATTTATATTGGTAGTGCATCTGCACAACTAAATTACAAATGTATGTGTGCAGTGAAATCCGGCTTATGTTCAGACCAGTCTGTCCCGAGATAGTATTTATAATTCAAATGTTTTTAGAAATATTTCATTCAATATATGTAGCTATAAATTTAATATAGCTATATGTTTCTATAAAAACTACCACATATACAATAAAATATACATAAAAAAAATTAAAACAAAAATAAAAAACTTTTTCCTTTTTTTGTCGAGCGGAGGAGCAAGTTTAGTGATTTTTCAAGATTATATCGAAATATACAAAACGTATTTTGAATCCAGCGATAACTAAAGCTTTCTCGAGATATGCCGTTGCCTCTCTAAAGGTTAGTTTTATCTTCTATTTTTATTTACCTCGTGTCCTGTGGGCTTCCGTAACCACTTAGAATCAGGTGACCATTGAGCATAGCAACGTATATCAAGTGGCTATTTTTTTTTATTGCTTAGATGGGTGGACGAGCTCACAGCCCACCTGGTGTTAAGTGGTTACTGGAGCCCATAGACAGTATAGTTACAACGGCTGCCCCACCCTTCAAACCGAAACGCATTACTGCTTCACGGTAGAAATAGGCAGGGCGGTGGTACCCACCCGCGCGGACTCATAATAGGTCCTACCACCAGTAAACTCATAAGAGGTCCTACTACCAGTAATAATATAATAATAACAGCCATATCAATTAAAATGAGCGATTTTAGCTCTGACTGTAAGCACTTTCGTAAGCACACATTCGATTAGCCCTCACTAAACAAACCGCATTCGCTCCATTAGACAATGTAATTAATACTGATAACCCCTAATTGTGGTTGACATACATTGACGTACTAAAATCGAGCGACGATCACCTAACAACCGCGCCCACTTATAGCACTATTCGAGTTTGCTTTGGAAACGAACGCCGAATTGGCGTCAAATGTATACTGTGACATCATGAATAATGAAGTCTCTACGTTTGTAGCCGGAGGAGCATGAATCGGTTTTGTCTGCGAACAATATTATTGTTCCCCGAATATAATGGTATTGTTTTACGGGTCCTAAATGTAGCGGGCGTGTGCGAGGCGTTTCGCAGCCCAAAATATGAGCACGGCAACATGAAAGTTTGGAGCGGATGTTGATTACGGTAAGCAAACCTCGACGTAGAACACCAACAAAACTGTTAAACAATGTTTGACACGTAACTAGGTGATATAGAGTGTGGCTCAAGTGCTGTTGACACAACCTACAGGAACCTAAGTGGGGGAGGGCGATGGAACGTCCAATTTTAAACGAGACTTGGACCAACGCTGGTGCTTCACTGTTTGTAGCGCACCGTGAAATATCAATGAAGTTTTCGCAGGCGAACGAACGCCACATATCGGACTTAGCAACTAGCTTTCGGTGCTTACCTTCTATCTAATATAAAATATAGTTACTACCTACTAATAAAGTAATCCTAAAAATGAATACTTTAGAAAAGTTAAGAGACTATTTTTTTTTTTTGACAATTCTTATGTAAAGCCGCTGAAAAACTAAAACAATTATTAGGTACGAACGATAAGAATCTTAAAATAATTTATATCGTGAACATTGTTTTAAAAACGTAATTTCCGTGAAGTTTTTCAACAACACAATCCAAGTTTGTTCTCTTGTGTGATGCGTATATTTTTTAAATATATTTTAGAGGATAATAACAATTAAAAAAAAAAAAGATATATTTTAAAAGATAATAAGCATTTTTCTCTAAAAAAAAAAGCGATTTCGTAGTTACTACAAACATACTGGTAGCGTGGAACATCAATCGCACGACGCGAGTTATTACAGAGGACTCCGGGCGGAGATATAACATTTTTGTCGTTACATTGTTTGAGCACGTTCTTTTGTTGACACAAAGACACCGGTAAGACGTAGCCGCAGTGCAAAGTGCAATTTTAAAATGTAAACAAAGCTCGCACCTTGAGTCCATAAACGCTATCTCGGATTTCGCCTTATTGAACCTCCGAGGCGAAAAATAATCTTTTCATATTTGCTTCGCTTTATAACGAAGAAGTGAACTTTGTTATGTAAATCTCTTTTGAAATAGTTCTTGGCAATTTTATAACGTTATTAAAAAAAAGCGCATCTTTCGTAACTTCTTAAGAATATAATTAATTCTGTGAAAACAATTAATTTCTTGGAACAATAATAAAACATACTTGCGGGCCATCTATCGTTTGCTGATGGTTTTATCACAAAAACCACCCGTGGGGTGCTAACAACAACATCTGTATCAAGTTTCATCATAATCGGATAATTGTTTAGGAACACACAATGGACACAACTTAGATACAAAAATATGTTTTTATTTATTTAGATCTAAAAAAAGTATATAGCTAACTATAAAATTTTAATATAGGTATATTAATATAAATATGAATGTAATTCATAATTACAATCTAATTTGGATTCTTATTTATTAACAAACTCCGTAGCATCAGTATATTTTTTTTCTAATGATAAAGAACAAGAATTATTTATTTTAAATAATAAATACTAGTGGATTCTAACAGTACATAGAAATTAAGCAGTTTTGGTGTATTAAGTTTATTAACTTTTCTATGTACGATTTCTTTACATTTAACCGATTTACAAAGACATAAGAAAGAAAGTAATTTGTTTACGGCTTAAATAAGATACAATACGCCAACGAATGATAGTTTGCTTTGAATTGTGATAATAAGGATTGTCAGTGACGGGGCAGTCTAGTTATGGATGAGGCAGTACAGTGGTCCAGAATCCCGCATGAATCAAATTGCTATCAATCATAACTTACTGATGGAGCGGCTGCGGTCTGATTAACGTTGGTCCTACTGCGACTGACTAATGATTGTTGCGTAATTTGAACATGTTTTCAACTACATCATAGTCTTTCTACATCTTCAGTTGAAGGCGATATGATTGATCTTTCATATTCACTTTTCAATGATGTCGGTTGTATTAGAGTGATTTTGAATTTCGTGTCAAAAAGAACTTGCTTTTCGACTATTTTAACCGAATGTTCACGATTGACTTCCACGGTGAAGGAATAGCATCGTGTAATAAAAATCAAACCCGCAATTTAATTTGTGTAATGACTGGTGGTAGGACCTCTTGTGAGTCCGCACGGACACGCGCCCGTTTTATGTATTTTATTGCACATTTCTGCCGTGAAGCAGTAATGGGTTTCGGTTTGAAGGGTGGGGCCGCCGTTGTAACTATACTGAGACCTTAGAACTTATTTCTCAAAGTGGGTGGCGCATTTACATTGTAGATGTCTATGGGCTCCAGTAAACACTTAACACCAGGTGGCTGTGAGCTCGTCCACCCTTTAAGCAATAAAAAAAAGATGTGTGGTGTCGTGGGACACCGGAGAGGAACGAAATTCCTTGTTATAAAAAGATTAATTTTAAGTTCTTTTCGAGGTATAAAGAAAATAAAACTGGAGGTTTCGCTACAATCCACGGTCATTCGGTAACGTGCGAACTTATTGTGGTACACTTCATTCACGGTTGTTTGCATAAGAGTTAGTATATTGCGCAAACGAACGCTCTGAGATCGTGTCAATGAATCATAAAAAATACGTTATTTTTTTGACGTTATTAAAAAAGTTAAGTCGTACACTGTGTGCATTACTAATTTCTAGGTTATTACAAAGTTAAGCCGTACGCTGTGTGCATTACTAATACAAATCTTACGTTACGGACGTTTTTTCTCGGTTAGGGTACCCCTCCGCATCGTCTCGTAAGGAACTTCGTTCCAAAAAAAAAGAGTGTAAAATCCAAGGCTATCTCAAAAATAAAATTTAAAGTCAGCGCATTAAAAGCGTACGTTTCGTGTCTGCGTATACAGGCTGCCCTCTGAAAGATTTGGCGAGGTTAGAGATTTATGTCAAGGATCATAGAGGTAGGGATCGAGGGATTTCAGCGCTCCTAACATCCGACTGTGCCCTTTGTGCCTGGAGCACTATCCGGGTTCACTTCACTTTGTACCTCTTACTTGTGTTGCCACTTAACTCGCGGGACGTTTTAATTCCATTTCGAGAAAAATTCGTGGCCAGTTCCTTCCCGAGTGGTTTCGTGAGGAGTTGCGCGGATTACAGCTCTCTCGTCTAACTTTTTCCGAATAACATCACGTAAGTGATGTCAGTTTGTCGACCGATATCGTCTGTACGATATATAATATGGTACCTAGTATGTACCTAGTATTTATAATACGCTCTTATTACATACGTATTAAGCTAGGTGCGTATGTATTTTTGTGTGTATGTAACAGAATATTTGAACGTGAATTTCTCCGATTTTGAACCTATGACAATAATTTGCAAAATTTCGCTCTAATATCCTGACCAGTATCAACGGCTTAAAAAAATATGAAAGTAATTGTTTGTTCCTTGCTATTTAAGCGCGTTTTTGTTTTTGATTTTAAGCTGCATACTTTTAATCAAACCAAAGTGGGGCACTAAAATAATTAGTGTGAAAATTGATTACTTTTTTCCTTCTTAGTTGATATTTGAAAAGTCCAGTTATGTTATCAGATCTGTTAACGGGTGCCAGACTTATTGCAGTAGCGAG
The DNA here is from genome assembly GCF_030267445.1 of Bombyx mandarina. NCBI lineage: Eukaryota > Metazoa > Arthropoda > Insecta > Lepidoptera > Bombycidae > Bombyx > Bombyx mandarina. Next base: position 11,547,985 of record NC_143228.1, read on the forward strand.
CGCCATAATGCTACTGCTAATGCATTGTTACTACGCGGCTAATACGTAATGTACACTCGGTCTCCCGCAGCAGTGCAGGCTACGTAGTTACTCTAATGTACTGTTTTTATTTCCATTTTTTGTTCACTACAAAATTAGACTTCATGTGTAGGTGTAAACTTTTTTTTGTCGTCTTTTTTTTCCTACATATGCTGATAGCCTTGAGAGGCTATATCAGCTTCGCTCTAACGTGTAGGTGAGCTCACGGGGCTCAAACCGAAGTGGTCCTAACACTGGCCCTAGCAAGAGCAGAATCTACCACCAGATCGGAAACGCGACCTACTGAGAAAATCCGGCGAGAAACTCTGTGGGCTGTGTCTGTGTGTTAAAACTTATCGCTAAGACATCGATCTTAAAAGCATAATTCGAGTGACCTTTTGTAAATAATAAAGGGTGCCACATCCAAATGGTATTTCGGTTTGTTTTAAAATTTCAATTACTGGCCACTTCAAAACATGAAGTTAATGTTTAAATTTAGGAAGCCGCATTTGAAACAAGTATTCCGTGCGGACTTTATTTCTATTAAAGCGGACTCCATTAGCAGAGTCGAGTTGATGAGACTTAGCGTTGCTAAGTTTTCACCACTACGCTTTGCTGGTGATATCTCAATTTCATGACGGGTTTCCTCGCTACAGAACATTAATTTCATAAATAAGCCACGAGCGAGTAGCGTTTTGTAACTTATAATATTCTATTGTCTGCCATGTTAATGAAAGCAGAATGATGTTAATACGCTTCACTTTTACACTTGTACCGCCAGCACTCCACAGGAATCGGGCGTAAAGAGCGACTAATTAGGACGACTAGTCGAGTCGCTATTGTAGAATTCATTAGCGAATTGTACTCCGCCGACAGGGGTATTACAGGCAAATTCGACAAATGAACAGAGTAACAAGCTTTTCAAAATTTGTTTTTGTATTCGGGCCCTCTATTATCGATTACGTGCGTTATCGATTTCATTGTCGTGTTTCAATAACGCAAAATAAAATTGTTCTGCTATCGACTCGTAATAAAATTACCGAGGTTCATAGTGGCGCGCCGACGGAAAGCTTCGATAATTATGTTCGCGAACTGAGTTTGCGGAAGCCACAAAACGAAATTTAATTTGCCCTGAACGCTGCATCAGAAATAAAGTTAAAACAGTCGTTGCAGTCGGCCGCCGTACGTCCAACTTCTAACGCAAATGAATAGCGAATAGGAAAAGTTGGGTCGAGAAAAATGATGTCCCACTCGGTAGCGGGCGAGGGCTATTGTCGCGGACTCGCAGCCGCCGCTCTGCTTACCGATATTATTGTTATTAAATGTGCATAAACGTTCTGTTGTAACTTATACTTTCAACAACCACGAACGTACAAAAACATTAAAGTTGCTTTCGCATAGAACTAGTAGTAGTACCTATTCTGAGCAATCTGATTTATAAAGTTTATACTGTCACACGTATGTTCAAAAACAGTTTTTACTGGTGATAGGACATCTTGAGAGTCCGCGCGGGTAGATACCACCGCCCTGCCTATTTCTGCCGTGAAGCAGTAAAGCGTTTCGGTTTGAAGGGTGGAGTAGCCGTTGTAACTATACTGAGATCTTAGAACTTATATCTCAAGGTGGGTGGCGCATTTACGTTGTAGATGTTCATGGGCTCCAGTAACCACTTAACACCAGGTGGGCTGTGAGCTCGTCCACCCACCTAAGCAATAAAAAAAAAACATATATTTTCTAATTTTACACATGTTTCAATGTGAGTGATGTTCATTTCAAATTATGAGATAGGTTTTGCTATTGTTCGACTTAATCCGTAATCAGGAACAAAACGTCGAGCTTAATAATTACGAATGCGGTCGGTTATGACGCTGAATACAACAAAGTGGCTACAAATACATAATTGCAACTATCAATATGAAACTTTGGTACCTACGCAGTCGGAGCGGAGTAGATAAGAAGACTTCATACCCAGATAGTTCGAAAGCGAGTCATTAAAGTGAATGAAACGTGCGGCAATAGGAACTTTGTTTTATGGCATTGCTTTACAAACAGTTAAATAAAAACAAAGAAGTCTTTAGTGCTCACCGTTTTTGCTGTTTGCGCCGACACCGTGTCTGGATACTGAATGAGAGCTTGGAATGAATCTGAAAACAAAATACATTTACATTATTATCAGTGGATTTAAACTCGGAATAATTCGCAACTTCTCCCGAATTCTACCGTTAAAAGTATTTGTAGTATTTCAACAGGGCTCTCTAAAGCAAATTCAAAAATTGCGTGACCGTTTTCGAGCCTTAGATATTATTAATGGATACTTCGTAAAATATTATTTACAATATGCGGACAATGAAGACGAAATTGGCGCCCAACGTGGGGCAGACCTGAACCCATGCGTCATCAAGAGTAAGTCCCGTCTCAGGTGCAACACAGCTATTTTATCATGTACAACACTTCAGTAAATATTCGAGCACGTAAGTTTCGCGCCTATTTTACATTCGGGGTAGTCGTGAAGTTACAAAATTTATTGCTTCAGTAGCTCATTCGCGACTGCTGTTGTTAAAAGTTTGATGATACGACGGCGTTTTAAGAGATAATCGCAAACTTATATTGAGCTCTATAATATTTTAGTGCATATTTTGTATGGTTACTATTGTTAACAAAGCTAAAACGAGAAAGCCGTGATAAATAATAAACGAACAAAGTAGTTGGATATGTTCTCGCATTCGACGTGAATGGCCTTGCAAGTAATATAGTTGGTCGTCGAGTATATTTACTGCGAGAGGAGTAGCGTTAAACCCCCTAATTTAAGGCGTGATCCGGGCGATCATTGCCGCCCGTTGGCCGAGGACATAAATTCACATTTTTAGGAAACATTGGTAGAGCCACGTCGGTCGCCTATATAAGGTAACGTTATGTTGGTACTTGAAGATAGACCAAAGTTTTTTTTAGGTGAGGAAGACGGAAAATTCGCGCGATACTATTTCGGCGTGTATTCAGTATATTCTATCATAGTCTTATTTTAAAACTGTAAAAAAGTTAACGGAATGGCCTCTCCAGTTTATAGGCAGCGAGAAAATGAATAGAAAAAAGATAATGCACGCTCACGTCGGACCCATCGCAGCTAATTCCCTTGCCCTTAATAAATTTGCAAGACTTATAAAATATAGAGAAGAGAATCACTCAACACACAGTTTGTTTATTTTGTTGTTAGTGATAGATTTAATGGTAATAATTTATTTTTACAGTAATAATTTGATGTTGTGACTGTACTCCTGTACCACTAACTACCTGTTTTGTTCTTTTTGTATTTTTTGTACGATAATGCGGCTTAACTTATGAATTTTTTTTTTAGCTTTTTTTTATGTGTGTGACATTTTGGACATTTGGACTTTTTTTCTCTGTAAGCCACGATTATTATAATGTATTAGTTTAATAAATATATAAATAAATAAAGATACGATAGTCAATGTAAATTAAAAGTAACGCACTGTGTCTTTCATAGATAGTTAAACGGTAACGTGCGAGCTTGTTGTGGTACACTTCATTCACGGTTGATTGCATAAGAGTTAGTGTATTGCGCAAACGAACGTTCTGAGATCGTGGTCAATGAATGATAAAAAAATATGTTATTTTTTGTACGCTATTACAAAGTTAAGTGTACACTGTGTGTATTACTAATTTGTACGCTATTACAAAGATAAGTCGTACACTGTGTGCATTTCTAATTAAAAATCTTACGTTACGGACGTTTTTTTCCCGGTTAGGGTACCCCTCCGCATCGTTTCATAAGGAACTTCGTTCCAAAAAATAATAAAAATGATGAATTTACATAAATATATGCACAATAATGTACATAAAATATTTTCTTAAATAGATACATACTGTACTGTACATATGATTTAATTGATTCAAAAGTTACAATGCGTCAAGCCGTTAACTGTGAAACTCTTACAAACGAGCCGGACTGCTAGACACTCTTGCTTCGTTTATTTATTCATGCTGAAATATTCAAGTTCTAATTCAATAAGATGTTCCGATTGCGCGCAAGTTATTCAAATCTCAATCAATCGGCGGCGTGCGCGCCGCTTCATTAAGTTTCATTAAAAATTCAAGCGGAAAGCGCAATTACATAATGGAATATTCAAACATCGATGTCTGCGTAAACACAAGATGGAAGTTGCGGTGAAATTAAAATTTCGTAATCCGCATTTCGCTGTAGCGAAGAGGTTGCTTCCGCTATGTTAATATTAAGCGAGAGGGCGGGCGGTCGCCGGCCGACCGATTACAGTATAATTTGATATCTTAAATCTCGACATCTCCCCTGCAATGAACGGGCTCCGTCAAGCTTGAATGCGTCCTCGTTCGCAAATTACGCGTCTTTTCAGCTAACCGTTCAACTCTGATACTCGGATACTACTGGTGAATCTGACTCGAACAGATGTAAGTAGATGTCGGAGAAGCCACAATTATTAACACCATCGTCACACATCATAGGGACGAATAGGGTGAGCGAGCTAAGAGAAATATTGAGTACACCAATCACGTTTGTTGTCTTAGAACAATTTAGAAATCTTCTCCTGACGTTAGCAACGAAAATGAATGACAGTTCTTGGACGAGGGCACCGCTCTTCATGAAGGCTGGTTGGTAAGTGTTAAGGCATCTACGGGTCTCGTATCGTACTGTGTTTCGTTTAGCTACCAAACTAATGACCGTCTCAGATATGACTCGATACTAAACTCGATACCCGATAGTTAAATATAAATTTAAAAGTCGATCATGCCACTTAAGTACAGTTTCATGTTAATTTATATTGGACGGTTAAGCCTGAACGGCATCCGAAATGAGATCATAAGATTTAGACTCAGACACCGCACTGTCCGTAGACGAATCAAATCCTTAATTAAGGGGGTCCGACGACGAAATAGACAAGACGTGTACCGCAAACAGGGTACGCATAATAATTGTAGCGGTCTGCTACACCTTAATAAAGCCAATCGGGGCAGACGAGGGGCGAGGAGATCACGGAGGGGGAAGGATTACGGCGACTCCGCGCTCTTCATTGAGATTTGTTTCGGGATTAGGAGCGCGTTTGATGGTAACCTCCGTGAGGTCGCAGCCTGTCGCTAAGAGCGCACAACCGTCATCACATTCCCCGTCCGCATTCAATATTAACACGATACACGAACTTAATATTCATCAGAGAAACTTCAACGGGACTCGTGAAAGTAGCACGCGTGAAACAACACGTATCAAAATTTAGTAACAAGTTCTGAACGATGGGAGTTCGAGCATAGTCGAATCGGTGCCTACCGTATAAGATGCTTAAGTAGTAATACCACTTTATTAATCCAAGAATCGGTAGCGATTTAACTCCTGCACTGCTAATACGGGCGAGGGTACCACTCACCTTCAGATATCACTACTTGTCAGCCTTTCAAGGCAATGAATAGCAAATAAAAAAAACACGGATTTTTGGTTCAAATATTTTGGTTTACATTGCTTTCAATTTTGCCATTAAATAAACTCTTTGACATATACATAAGTATATCAGTTCGCATGAACGACAAGAAAAGCGGTTTAATGCGACTTTTGGTGCGTGATGATACGAAAACTATTCATAACATTCGAATATAAGATGTAATATTGTAGTTTATGTATTTGCTACCACGAGATCGGGTAATTGAACTAAGAATTTATACGTTCCGGATGTACCAACTACTTTGGGTTAGACGCCAATATCTCCTTACACGGGTTTCTGAATTCACACTAACTTTTCAGGCGTGTACGGGTTATGATACGTTTTGACTTTTAAGTGTTATGTGCATGAAAGAAATATCATTATTAGATATTACCATTGCGCAAATCTTTATGGGCCCGGCAGCCACTTCATATTGTGTGGGTTGTCAGCGAGTTCACTAGTCCAGTAATAAAAAATATGATTAGAATGAGAAGGGAATGAGTTTTCTAATAAGTTTTTAAAAATTCCGTTTTTTAGTAGTATTATTTGTTGGTTTATCTTATGTGATCGTATTTGTGGGATTTAGTTGAGACTTTGTACAGCTATTGAGTTCGCTTGTGATGTATATGGTGTATATGTAATTCAGATATTACTAAGTTCAACTAATACAAGATAAAATCGATTTGTTTTCCAACACCAGCTTTTTTTGGAATTAGGAACAATTAAGAAACAACTTAGTATTGGAAAATACCTATAGAAAAAAACAGTCTTATATTTATTGTCCACGCTCGGGATAAATAATAAGTCGGTTGTGTGTAAGTGATGTTATATATTTTAGTCCGACAATAATAATTAGTTAAAATATGTGAAAATTTATTAAAAAAAGGCGCCAAAGTCGTGATTGAATAAAAAATGCACAGATAATAAAAAAAATGAGGATAAGTTTCTTTTCACGTTTAATGTAATATGAAAAGATACTCTTCTGAAACACGAAAAACTGTGGCATTCGGAGCATTGAATATTTCGATACAAACAAAATAAACATTCCCAACAGATTTCAACGAAAACACTATGCAAATTCACGGTATGTTTACAAAGCAATTTACAAAAATTACCGCGACTCTATCTGTCTATGGTTGGAAATGTTTCATACTCGCATGAATATTCAAAAGAACAATACCGGAAAATAGTACGAGCCTAAAGCTTTTTACGATTGGACAATGATGAACGCGCTAAAAAAACAAACAGCCGGTCATCGGTACAATCCGAACAACACGAACTCGACGTTCGGAAATTGGAAACGCTTGCATTAGCACAGGTGCTGTGATACGAGAGGAGTTATGAGCATCTATGCTGTTTAGCGAGGACCCTTGTGCATCCAAGAGTTTGCGTTCGATTAACTTGGCCATGACAAATGCGATCCAATTTAGATTTTGAATTTAGAACTCGAATTCAATGTGGGTTTTAGTCGTATATCTATAGACTAGCTTGGAAACGCATTTAGATGCTACTATATTTAGTACTTATTTACGTAATTCGTTTTTTTGGAAACATAAATGATTGATGTCATGGAAATAAATGGGAAAAGCTGGATTCGAACATTAAAATATTGTGTAGTATTTTTCGTTGATTTTGTTGGTGAGTACTTTTCGAGGGGACGAGGTTTTTATATAAAAGTTTATTTGAGGTTTCCGACTAGGCGCCAGTATAATTAGGCGAGAGTGAGCACCGACTCAACGCTCACCCGAGAGCTTATCAAATATGTACCTACCTGCTGCCTCCTGTGTGCCGGATTTATTTAGGATATGCATGAGGGTACAATTTAAATTTTAAACGGATTGCGCCCTTGGATTTCGGCCCTGTGTTACGCTTGGTAAATCTATCACTATAACGCGGGCGAAATTAATTTTAAAGCCCACCTCGATTCGATTTATTAATAGTGGTTTTAGTCGGTGTAATCCTGCTGGGATGTAATGTACAAACGCATTTGCAATCAGAGGCTTATCAACGGATGTATTTCGTCGCGAATACATTTGTAATATCTACAATTACTTGTTGTGTGTTGTTTCAAAATTACGTATTCAATTTTTTTTTATTGAAGATTTTGTAGTCGATACATCTATATATATATAAATAAAATTAGAGTGTCTGTTTGTAATATAGAAATAACCGCTTTTTACTACGTGCATCTGAATATATATACGGTACATACACCAAAATAACATTTTTTTAAATTTTTGTCTGTCTGTCTGTCTCTTTGTTCCGGCTAATCTCTGGAACGGCTGGACTGATTTTGATGAGACTTTCACTAATAGATAGTTGATGATATAAGGAGTAACTTAGACTACTTTTTTTAGACTAGCTTTGCTCCGCGGCGTCAACCGCAGTAATTGTCGTACCGCGCGCAACATGGCGAGACTCGCGTATCAATAATAAAATTTAATGTTTCAGAAGCGAAGCGAGGGCGGGTCGCTAGTGATTACATAAAGTAAGATACTATTTGAAGATATCCAGATTATGCCGTAGTTGGATCATCGGAAGACAACAAATCTGTCAATTACGTTTAAATGTACTTACTAGCTAAAGAATTTGTAAAATTTCCTTTATTTATGATTGAATGATTACTGGTGGCCCGGAGGCCCTTCCAGTTTCAACAGAACAGGTGGGCGAACAAAGGCTCAGTCAGGAGGGATGGGATTTGCTAACAGCTGCCCGAGTGCCTCCGAAGGAGACCTAACAACGCAAGAGCAACTGCTTCGCGAATGAATCAACTACCGGATCGAAATCGCGACCCGCTGAGAAGATCCGGCGAGAAACTCAGCGGGTTGATGCATGGGTTTGCACGTCGACCTCTTTGTCGAGTTCAACAAGTACGATTACCGGGGTCCCTAAGCCTGCTCTTAGAGTTAGAGCTGAAGTCGTCTAATGCAAAGGTTGAAATTTCCTTAAGACTTATGCCGCACTATCTGCATGGTATTAACTATCACCTTATCCATTTGATCCTGTGATGCAGTCTTGCCTTCCTGTTTGAAGAATACTGTTTTCTCTTTGCAATTTTGGACTACGAGTGGGTTTTCTGGTGTCTTCGGTCATCGGCAACTTCTTCAAGTGCGCTTACTCATCTGTGCTAACCTACCATTACTATATTTATGCAAAACGAATGATAATTAAAATAACTTACTGTTTTTAGTGAAAGTTACAATCTTGAGCACCTTGCCGTAGCGTTGGAAGATCGAGTAGAGGACGTCCAGAACGATGGGATATAACATATGCTCTATGATGACACGCAGTACTGTATTGGGACCGCCCTGTAACAATACAAAATATTTTTATCATTTAAATATACCTATACATATAAAATAAAAAATAAAAAATTACGTAAATTATGAATTTAAATAAAGAATAGAAGAAGGTTCATTTATTGCATATTTGGGAGAACAAGCTCACGGCCCGTCTAGTGCTAAGTGGTTAACGGAGCTCATAAAATCACAACTTTAAAGCCGCTACCCACAGCCAGATCTCAATATTGAAATTTGTAGTTTGACGTTGTATTGGACTAAATTCATTACATACACGCTATTTTCATGGTGTGTGCTGAATACAAAGACATATAAAACGGAGCTTACTAATCAGTATTGTCTTCACAAAAGTGAATCACGTATCGATATTCGACCGAATCTATGAAAATTTAGAAAATTAGCAAAAGCTATGAAAGTTCGGTCGGATATCGATACGTTTTTGAGTTACTCAACAACGCATTACCATATTGTTATTAATTTAAATAAAGTAACACAACGCCTGAAATATCATATTATCATCAAACTAAATTCATTAATGCACGTTGCTTTAAAACGGCACATTGTATGCCACGAGCAATTAATTACCTTACAAATACAACTGTGAAATTGACTTTTGTTAATGAAAGTATTTCAGTCAGTTAGAGTATTATAAGTTATCCGGTGAGTGTAGACCAAAAAATAAACTTATATAGGATTAAGAACTTGACATGTGAGAGTCTATTTCAAGTGAGATCCTTTCTTACATGTACTTTTTGTATCGTAATTATTGTGTTTCTGTTCGAGAAATAAAGAGTATATATTTATTTTGTTTGATATACCTAATGTTGTTTGTGTCATCGTACTAATATAATGATACATTGCCCTTATGTAAGTTCATTGAAATTGTTATTTTTTTTAGCGTCTTAAAGTATTTTTATTACTTTTGATAGGTAAACTATCTCCGAACCTACCTGATGTGGAGCCAACAATTGTTTTGTATAAATATGCTATTTTAAAAACGAAAAACAGTGATTGCTTCTCGGCAAACATTTGCGGCATTGTAGTATCTATGCGCACGTCATGCTCTCAACGATGAAATAAAAATTAATGTTCACAAAGTGACACACGAAGTTCACGAATTTTAAGTATAGTTCACTAATGACTGTTTGGTCTATTGAATTAAACTGTAATTAATACAAACTAAGAATATATTAATGAATATAATCGGAAACATATCACATATGGTCACCTATCTGTTAGTGAGGTTTTCCTTCACTATGAAATTCAGAGACTATTATAAATACTAGTGGTCCCGCAGTTGTCGTGAATCGACTACAATTAATTGTATTTATAAGTTTGAATGGACATTATTATGGTTCTATTGTCAAAGACTAATTGACTTTTTTATTCACAGATTTCGCCAAGACCACACTATAGAAAAATAATATTAAAGATAAACAATAATAAACTGTTCTGATTTGACCACAGACTAAGCAATAACAAAAGTTTGACAATAAACAAAGAGTATATTAAATGTGTGTGTCTCAAATACATGGTAGTGTAAATTTTCTAATTGGTTTAATGTATTATTAATGCATAATTAAAAAAATAGTTAAGCATACTGCACTCCTTCTCTATATTCTCTATAAGAGTGGGAAATTCTATACTCCTCCGTCGGCGCAATTTTCGTTAAAAGGAGTACAAAGTTTTTTTTTCACGTATTAATATATAGATACATATATATTTTCGTGACACGAAGCTTTGCCCGTTGTGGGAATAGAAGCCACGACTCTCGACGATCGAGTCAGTCATAGCTCAATATTCGAAACATTGTCTTGATGATTACGAAATATTTAAATCCGATTTGGCAGTATGTTAACTAAGTAAACTATTCCGGAATAGCATAGTTCGGTGTATGGACAAGGCTTTGTTTCAAGCATATTGGCCGTCGCGACCGCTCAAGTGCCATCGAGCCTCGGGGTGACCGATCTAACGATGCGTCTTATAAGCTAGTATCGCAATCTGCATACGACAAACTGCCCAGAAATTGATTTTAACGTTAGCCCAAAGGGAATATTGAGATCTGATTGAAGCAGTTGTTGTATTCAAGATGGATTTTGTAATAGGCTTGTGTTTTTAAGGTCGGGTTGAGCGCAACTTAAGGTTTCGCTGTGAATCGCCCGGTTTATGTTTTTTATTGCCCCACCCCGCCTATTTCTGCCGTGAAGCAGTAATACGTTTCGGTTTGAAGGGTGGGCAGCCGTTGTAACTATACTTGAGACCTTAGAAGTTATACCTCAAAGTGGGTGGCGCATTTACGTTGTAGATGTCTATGGGCTCCAGTAACCACTTAACATCAGGTGGGCTGTGAGCTCGTCCAACCATCTAAACTATTCTAAACAAAAAAAAAGGTCGATCTAGATGAGATGTCGAGCTCGCGGCTCACTTAGTGTTAAGTGGTTAATGAAGTTCATAGATATCACAGGATTATTAGTGCAGTACACCATGTCATTGTAAAATGTTTAAATATTTCATGTAAGAGAATAGATCGATCATGCATTGGCTGACTAGATGTTTTTTGTTGTTTAATGGTTCGGCTCTTTAATGTTGGGACTGAATCAAGCCGCTGCTGGAGATTCATGGATTTGGTAGCCGATTCAGATGACACCAGAATGAACTGTTTCGTTTGCCATTTATGTCCGAGTTCATTGTCTATACGTTTATATATTTAAAATCAGTCTCTGCTCCCATGTGTGATATGTATCGAATATACATACAAATATATTTTTTAACCTACTTACTAAACTATTGCACAGCCTGGAGAAACTCATCATTCTCGGATAAATGGAGGGGAAGCGCGCTAGAGGAAGAGCGCCAGCTAGATGGGTGGACCAACTCAAGGAGGTGACTGCAGGCCAGATACAGGGAGCGGTATATATGGCGCTGAACCGGACCGAGTGGAGAAGATTGATATACAGTCACGATCCTCAGCATCGAGGGAACGACCAGAAAGAAGAATAAATAATTCCACATACTACATACCTACTATACATCCAAACACAAGAATGCGTATAGAAATATTTAGATGTTTCTTCATTCAATTCAATAGTTATGTAGTGTTATATTTGAAGAGATCTCTAAAGCGTTGCAAACGATATAAAATACTATTGTGGCCCTCGCTAATGATTTTCATACCTGTATTTCTGTACCGCCATTAGCTGGTTGCAAAGCGTTACCGCCGCCCGCAACAATGGCCGCACCAGCGCTATTCGATATGACTTGTGCCGCCTGTAAAGCCGCTTGCGCCGATGCTGACTGCAACAATGATATACGGATTGTAAGGATTTTAGGATATTAGAATATCAGAGAAAGGATGGTAGAATATTAGAAAGAAAATATCAATATTTTGATCCCCTCATTTCCTTTTTATCATCGCACCTCCCGCCATAGGAGCAAAGTTCATCCATATTATCTGGAACCGCTGCGTTCATCGACAGTGCGTTTCCAGAGGTCTTTTTTGCCACGCACCATCCGGCTATGGAATGAGCTCCCCTCTGCGGTGTTTCCCGAGCGCTATGACATGTCCTTCTTTAAAAGAGGCTTGTTGAGAGTATTAAGCGGTAGGCAGCGGCTTGGCTCTGCCCCTGGGATTGCTGAAGTCCATGGGCGACGGTAACCACTCACCATCAGGTGGGCCGGGCCGTATGCTCGTCTGCTTACAAGGGCAATAAAAAAAAAGAAGAGAGAAATATCATTTAAGAAACTTCAATCTGAGAATTCAAATGTTCTTAATTGACTATAATGCACTTTGTCTCTCTCTCTCTCTCTCTCTCGTATATTATGTATTTCCGACGCTTTGACTATGGATGGGTCTAGTGTCTATTTTTCAATAAAATTTTTGAACTTTTACGTTTTTTTCACACATAGCGAACCAATATAATCTTGAAGTCTGGCATTTTATTTGATTTGGATTCATTATCTTCACGACAAGAGGATTCCGGGTGATAGATAAATGCCAACCATCAACTCTATTAAATTCTTGAATAGATCGATTCCTGAATTAAATGGTTGAAGTCATATAATTGTTTTTTAGTTACTGCAGATAGATAGCTAATTAACAATCGTTTTAGTCTCAAAAGCAGGACTACTTTGCGTCACAGTAAAGTGGTACTCTCCTAATCGGGTTCACAATAAACTCAACCAGCATTTGTACAAACAACGCCGTGTTATTCTTTTATAGGAAAAGTTTTTCGTGAACACGTTCCGTAAATACTTGACGTCTGACCCAGGATTTGAAGGTCGGCCTGATTGCATCACTCGATACGAGAGGGTAGTCTTTACCGGGTGTCTTACAGTGTCTTTAGACCTAAGATATTTTTCGTCATACCCGAAACAGGGATTTGGGTAAATCAAAGAGATACGTATTTATGGACGCAAACGCCACTATTGGCAATAATTAACATAATAAGATATTGTTCACGACGTTCAGGGCGAGAGAGGGGACGGGGGAAGGCAGTGGGAGGAGGATGCGCCCGCGGCCTAAGATTCGTGTTGGTCGACCAGCAGCCGTGACACGCGTCAATCTTTGTTAATAATATAATGTATTTTGCAAGTAAATAAATAAAACTATCAAAATTCTGTCATGCGTGGTTTCTTCTTCACCATCGTCATGAACAGATATAGTTTAGTTTATTCTATGTTATTGTTTATTTATTCTTAGCAAAATGAAACTGTTATTCTACCATATTTAATAATTAGCAGACACTGTTTTGATCTTAAGATGTTCGTTTATATTAATGTTTAAAAACACAAATGACTGTATAGATAACTAAATATGAATAAAGCATAAATATTAATAATAATTTATATTATAATTAACAGTAATAATTTAATTAAGTATTGTAATTGTTATGCAATTATGTTGTTGGCGCCATCTATTATTACGCTGGTTAATAACCATGTTAGTTTATATTAAAATAGTTAAAAGTAATTTATGTAAAATAAATTAATGTCAGAGTCATGTAAAAATCACTAAAATGTGTATTGTGAATATTAAGCCATATTTTGAAAATTGTTTCGCAGTAATTACATTTGTTTGTATAAAAGAAGTTGTAGTTGCTATGACCATCACAAAATGGCTAATTGTGTAAGAACTAAGACGTGGCTTTTTGTAATAGACAAGTAATGTTAAAGTTTTATAGAATTGTATTGTATTTTCATTGTAAAAGAACTTATGTGTGAAAGCCCTGGCTTAACGCCGACATATATTATACTTGTTTAATCACAGGTAATTTAAATTTTCAACTACCGCTCACAAATATATCTATTATAAAAAATGTATATAAATTAAATTGTAATTTATAACTTCGTTATTTTCGTATTCAATAAATAAGTATATTTTAATTTAATTTTAAATAACTATATATGTATTAAAAACATTTCTGTCTATTAATATCATATTAACGAGTTTTTAAGCAGGCATTGTCGGCAGTAAGTAAATTTTCTCGGTATGTTTGAAAGTATACCTATTTAAGATAACTGCCTTAAGTCTCGCGGGCTCCCAGCACATAATACATTTAACGTATAAAGTTTTTGGGTTGCTAAGAGTTTGTTCAGGTTTACCTGTCACATCTGTGTGTCCCGACAGTCGAAGGTAAGTAGGGACGTTAATATTGTACATGGTAATGTATATGGTTATAATGAATATGCTTTAATAATATACGAATATGAATGAGGGGGAAGTGAAGGTATGAATTATTTAATTTTATTTAGAAAATAGAATATTCTTTGGGTCTGGTTTTTAGTGTATGTATGTACGTGGAGGATACGTTTTCGCTATCTCCTGAGAAGATTCGGTTAGAAAGTCAGTAGGAAATGTGACCGGTGCTTCAAATACCTAAAAGCACCGAAAGTGGAAGTCAATCTCCGTCACCTCAAATTGCTTATATATTACTTCCATATCTACTATCAGTCGTAGTATCTACTGTCATTACAGTATTGTTTTATTAAAACCTCCTTTTTAATTCTATATTGCTTTGCCGGCATTAGATTTGACGATAGTCGGTAGACGAATCAAAAATCATGATTTCTGTTTCTAATTCGCACTTAAGTATGTGGAAACTTAATTTTGCTTACATCATAACAATGTTTACGCTCCGTCTATATATTCGGAACAATAAAACGTGTTATGAAGCTGATGAGTTATCTCGTGCACGCATGAGCCACCTTCGAATGTCCCAAGACTAACAGATAACATTGACCACAACAGACAAAAGCCGGCCGTAAACTTATTTGTATCATCAGAACAATTCGTTACTTTGTTACCTCGTAATGTAGGGGTGGACGTCATTGTGGAACCCCGAAACGTGAACGTGCAGATAAGACGTAAATAAATTGCTCACACAGAAATATAAAAAAAAAAGCAAAAACAAAAAAACGTCACCCGACTCTGTGTTTTGTTATGAATGAAAAAAAAGCGTAATGACAGGCGAGTGAAATACGTTGTGTTTACACGTTACGATCGCATGCAAGGGGTGCGAGCACTTTGATCCTATATTTCCACATGGCTTTGTGCCCGACGACGGCCTGACAAGCGGGCAGGCCAGACACAAAAATAAGGCTTTAACCGTGTCATGGTAAGCCTGCCGCCGACGGCAAAGGCTCCTGAACAAATTCACGTTGACTTGCTCTCGCTCTACCGTTTTCCTTCGAAATAATATAATATGTTCTTTGATATATCTATTCTACGAAACCTATGAAGGGTTATGTCTTCCTGCAAAGCGTATTTTTCATGTCCTGTGTACCAAAAGGTCCTGACTTTTTAAAATTTACTAAAATATATTGACTTAGCTCTCTATTTCGGTTACTGAGGAGTTTTGTGTTTTATGCTGTGAAATTTTAATACTGTTAGGGATGTTTGATGTTAGATGGACAACTTATGACATTTTGAAGATTGAAAGTGGTTATTTCACCTGTTTAAAGTCGTCATTGCTCGCTTTTAATGCTTAAGAAGTGCAGCCTGTCAGATTCTTCGACTTGCGGACTTATCGCGACAACTTTTCCATTTTCCATCATGAAGAATCGCCAACAAGAAATTAAATGAAGTCGTAATGGCGAATGCGTTAAGAATAAAATGCCTGTTGTACTCATAGCGAGCGATGCAGCTATGCCAGTGTTCAAACTCCACGGGCAGATACAAATTGATTTTAATGAAATATTTAATTAACTCACCTTAATTAAGTTTAATGTTCACAAGTGACTCCTATGATGAACGATCGGGTAATAATAATCAAATCCACAAAAATTAATTTACGTAATTACAATACAATTGGAACATAGACATTAAGTCTTGAGCTGGGTGGTGGCTTGACATATCCATGGGCTCCGGTGATCATTTAACACCAGGCTTAATACAAGAAAACAAGTCGTTTGTCATAATGACCAGGCTAACAGTTTTTTTTTATTGCTTAGATGGGCGGACGAGCTCACAGCCCACCTGGTGTTAAGTGGTTACTGGAGCCCAGAGACATCCACAACGTAAATGCGCCCCCACCTTGAGATATAAGCTCTAAGGTCTCGAGTTAGTTACAACGGCTGCTCCATGCTGTTCGATAGTTCCCACTTTTTACAACCCGATCTATATTGTGCGATCGCTATGCAATACCGAAACGATTTAAGCATTAATGCATACGGAAATCATCCGGTGAGTTCACTTTAAAATTCTGAAATTCATAAAACGAGCACGCAACAGGGATACGGGTATATGCGATTCGATCAAAAATATTTTCCATGTCACCGACGCTTGTGCCGTGCCGGGCTCAGGAATTATTTGAAAAGTTCTTATTCTGAGGACGTGCAATCTTTCACCGCGACTATAGTCAGACGACTTGACGACGTCTTCACAAAATAGTTCCGAATGCTTCGTTCGGCTTCACAAAAAACCTTTCGTATCGCACGATTGATCAAAGCTTTGTGTCGCGCGCACTACGAGTGCACTCTTGATATTTTTTCTACTTCTAATTTGAAGGATAACACTACGTTTAGCTAGGAACGTACATCGGGCGAACGACAAACGTGACGTAATTCCCGGCGGCTCTTTTCATGTGAACCTCTGTAACAATGCGTAGTCTGTCTTTTCGTCGTAACTCCCTCGTTATAAGTTTTAATAGTGTGCGATACAAAGACCTCCCGAATTGTGAGGACGAAGTAAATCTTTAGCACATATTATGTGATCTATTAAGAGTAAATGCACACACATTGATATCGTAGATAAACTCTGAACTTTAGAATTGTCGTGTTGTTATTTTTAAAAAAATCTCATTCACCAATTTGGTTGAAGTCTTTTTGTTAAGAAAATTTTAAAATTTAAATAAGCATCTGTGAGTGAAAAGTGCCTCGGGAAATGAGTCCTTGATAATGGTAACGAGACGACGACAAAGCACGAGTCACGTCGTTATGAAGAACCATTGAACGTGGCGTCTCAGGAAATGGAGATGACAGATCCCGTCAAAATATTACCTTACTTTATGTATTGCATTTTATGATGATTAGCTCTCGGACGAATATAATGCTTCTTAAGAAATTAAATGAATCGATGCAAATGCTTCCCTGTTTGAACATAATTTATGAATGTAACACTGGATTGTTCATTGAACTAATCATCTTAATAGTTTACCATCAAAGTAGTGTTGAGAAATTATCCCTTTAATTGTGGAGAGTGATTGTTATATTATCCTTAGCAGTTTCAATGTCATTAAACATTTTAAAAATACATAGGTAGTTAACATTTTGAAACTTGGCCCATTATTTTTTATAAAAAATAATAATAATTTAATGCTTAGATGGGTGGACGATCTCACAGCCCACCTGGTGTTAAGTGGTTACTGAAACCCGTAGACATCTACAACGTAAATGCGCCACCCACCTTGAGATGTAAGTTCTAAGGTCTCAGTATAGTTACAACGGCTGCCCCACCCTTCGAACCGAAACGCATTTATTGTTAAATTTGTTACATTTCTTACGTTTTTACTCACGAACATTTGTTAAGTACGGATTTCGTTCGAAAAATTGGTACCCGCCTGCGGGATTCGAACACCGGTGCATCGCTACATACGAATGCACCGGACGTCTTATCCTTTAGGCCACGACGACTTCGATATATTCCTATACGTTGTTATGACTGAAAATCAAGCAGGTATCCATTTTGACGGCCAATTTTTTAAATGTGTTACTTGAACAAGAGCTCATCTGTAAAACTGATTTGATATGTACATATATATTTATGCATATAATTTTTTTGTTGGTTCTCAACCACCCGTTTAAAAGAATAAACAAAATAAATATATAAAACTACGGACACTTTTTATTATTTTATTGAGATTAAAATTAAAATTGTTTCTATATGGCTTATCACAATTGTCATCCATTACTTTTTATATCACAAAGCAGGTAGATAGGGAATCAGGCACATTAAAGCAATAGTTTTTAACAACAATCACGAGGTTTTATGAATAGAATTTTTGTGGTTAAAGATGACTCAACACCATCCAAATTGCTTCGTGATAGTTGAAAAACAATGTAAATTTTAATGGCCTAAGCTGCTTACTACCCTTTTTCTTCCCATCCATGTATATACCTTAATTTATCATTCATTTCAACATTTGACCCTATTACTGGCAAACATATCGAAATGTACATTTTGCAATCGTAAAACTGTCAGTAGCTTCATGCAGTCCATTTGTTTGTATATTTGGTCAATCAATTAATACATTGGTAAGCTAATCATCCAGCTGCAATATGCGCATATTACATACGTAATTGATTAAACTGCAATGGGGACGCAACGAATGCACTAACACAAACATTTCTCGTAATCCAGTGGTCAATATTTTGATGCACGAATTTACTAATAATATATCTCTACTTTGTTGCTAAATTGCTGATCATACGACATAACTTATTGGTGGTAGGACGTCTTGTGAGTCCGCACGGGTAGGTACCACCAACCTGCTCATTTCTGGTTTGAAGAGTGGGGCAGCCATCATACTGTTACAACTGAGACCTTACAACTCTTGTTTCAAGGCGGGTGGCGGCATTTACGTTGTAGTTGTCTATGGGCTCAGATAACCACCTAACAACAGGTGGGCCGTAAGCTCGTTCACCCATTTAAGCGATTAAAAAAACATTCACTTCTTCCAGTTATATTGTAATAAACAAACATATAAAGAAATTAAATAATAGCCTAAATCCAATAAGGAGATAGGTGAGAAAAAAATATTGAAGGGTAAGCGTGAATCTTAAATAGAAATGTTGAAATATTTGATCAAAGGATAAATT
This sequence comes from Bombyx mandarina, assembly GCF_030267445.1. NCBI lineage: Eukaryota > Metazoa > Arthropoda > Insecta > Lepidoptera > Bombycidae > Bombyx > Bombyx mandarina. The sequence goes on from NC_143228.1 coordinate 11,567,075, forward strand.
GCCTTAGAATAACTCTTTCGAGTCGAAATGCACAAATACTTCGCAACCAGACTGTGGAACCAACATGTCTGGATTCGTGACACACCCTGCCATCACTGTTATGGTAGTATTTAAAAGGAGATTTATGTAGGAAAATACTAATAATACCACAAATGAAAGAAATAGTATCTTCAGTACCGTATCAGATTACTCTGGCCTTTACTCAAAATAGCGGCTCAGATACTTGATGCTCTATGACAAACTCATGGAATATTCACATTTTAAAATTACGCTGTTAATAAAAAAATAAGATCAGTGACATTAATTAAAACATGAAATTCATTTTATGTAACGTTTTGGATTCAAATTAAATCCGAAAGCCACAGTAAAGCATTTCAGAAACCAGCATTACACTACCGTAAATATTTACACAACGCCTCATAAAGGGTTTGCGGATTTGGGCAAACAGATAATAAACACCTAGTTGTATCCGTTTTCAGTATAATCATCACATTAATTAGCCATTGTATTGACACAAACCGTTGTTTGCATAGCTGGCAATTAGATCAAATAATTCGTAACTATTTATTTAACAAACAGCCACGTATTGTGATGTTATTAATTAATTGTTCGACAATGTTTAACGTAAGAATATTGACGGGACAAAAAACGTTGATTTAACCGAAATAGGACGATGAAAATAAAAAGGAAACCGATAATATTGAATGTTGATTTAATTTGACGTAATTGACACCAATCTAAATTGTGTTCCAGTTATAGAATAAGTTTGTTTTCGAGGAAGGGCTGGCATTTGAAATTTTGTTAACGTAATTCCAAGATCTTCCTAATTCAACGCAACTTATGTATAATTATAATGATCTTATGATATTATTAACGATCCTTGATTGAGTGTTTGTTTTTGATAGGTATCATGGATAAACGAAAGCAATTTAGCGTTTTAATTAATCCTCCCATTGGGTGTTTTGTTACAGAAATTATCGATTTACTCTGAGTGAGTAAACCTTTGGGGAAATTCTTTTACGGGTTCGCTTGAACCGTAAACCTTTATTAGTGCAATGCTACAACGAAAAAGTTTTCTGTCCTGTATTAATTTATGTTAATTATCGAAAAAAAAAACAAAATAATCTAATAAACATTGAAAACTTAAACAATTAAACGGCCAAATTTTTTCTCGTGAATATCAATTACCCCTGGATTTAGCAGATGGTGTTAAAGCGACGATTAAATTGTAATTCGGGAAGCGAGATTGTCTCGAGCGTGACGTCAACGTACATTTAAGAGTCAGGACACGCACCGTCCTCTGACTGGGGTGAAACGCACAGACAGTCAACGGTTATAGTTCGTAACTCAATCAAATCCGAACAGCGTCCTCCAAAACGTTCCGAAGCGACACGAGGGTTTATTGAATACTGTTATCTTAATTTCGGGTTCTTGATGTCCCAAACAACGATTAAATTAACAGGTCCACTGCGAGCCCCGCTTTTGTAACTGTGTATTTCCAAATTGGCAGCCGGCCTTTAGTTTCAATCGCGTACCACACAATAATCTGCTTGTAGTTGTGATGGCGCTAATTGAACTATGGTTACCTTGTTAGGCATCGAATATACGAGGTTTGATTTGTTCGAATTTAATGAAAATCAACAGTTAGGATCGGATTAACTATTTTCATTTTGAATTTAAGAGTTTATCTTAATCATCTCGTTTGTGTTTAAGTATCTGTCCACATTGACCATAACAAAAGAGTTGAAATGTGGTTATGTTAGGATTTCAAGCACTGATTTCTTGTACAATGCGCGTGTTGTTGAATAGGTACATTCAGTGATAAATCCAATTATTTCATTGAATTATTAATTGAAATTAATTAATTGAGAGAATAACCAGAAATCCCTATAGGTTTCGATTTAGGAGTGTTTTCAAATAGTAGTTTGAAAATGAAGTTCTAGATTATACTTACGGCATTGCTGTGCGTCTGATCAGTTTTTAGCTCCTTGTGGTTGGAGAACTGAACGTAAACCGCTCGGCCACGCAACTGCGCTACACATCCTCCGAAGTACGCGACCATAGCCACCGCAGATATCTCCTCTGCCATTTCAAGGAATGCCTGCACAAAATGAAAAATAAATGAAAAGTCGTCCGGGATAAACTATGATTCCTCAGGCCCAAAACTAAGATTCGCTATGGAAACTATACTATGGGAACCAAAGACTATATACTAGAGACAAATCTAATACCTTCGAGTTTAATGTATAAATATTAAATGCCAAAAGAAAGAGCAAGCGAACTTGTTCGTCGTAATGCCCAAAACAGGCAAAAATCGGACATATGATTCCCAGTATTCGATTACACTGATGATGACACACTAAAGATGGAGGACGATGAAGAAAAAGAAATAGCTTTGATAGTTTAATAGTTTTTTTCATTCAAGTGCAATGTTTTTAGCTTCTGTACTAAATTGAATCAATTTCATATGAAACGAAGTATTTCATGCTCGCACATATTATGGAAACATAAACTAATGAAACGTTTTAGTTACTGGTAGTATTGGTCTAGCTAGTGCTGTGGAGTAAAACAATATAGGTGTAATTCGGTGCACCTCAGCTCGGTCTGTATTCGTTGAAAACACGTAGCTCAAATCGGATTCAGTTCTTTAGACCGTGAATATACCGACTCAAACAACACCGGCCCGATACTCTGCAATCTCTGTGCCGATGCTAAGCACATTATGATTTCGAACGGCTATTTTGAGGGTAAAATTTAGTTACCATCGCATGCACGTTCCAGACCGCAGAATTTCTGGTTCTGGCATCAGACAATACTGACACGAAACAAACCGCCGCTAGTGTGTGTTTATCCGCAATTTCAAAAGCATTTACCTATTTTAGCAACACGATGAATAAATTTATCACATTTCTTAAATTTTATTTTGTATGTGTGGAAACTGTTTTTTTTGGACCTCTTAGGAGATCGGACGCTTGGGCAAGAGTCTATGGGAGTAATTTAGTAGGTAGGGCCCTAAATTCCAGCTCATAGGCCTATGGTCCGCTCCTAAAATCTGTGGACCATCCAGTTCCACATACTACGGGCGCCTCCTAGGAGCGGGGACGTTGTAGGTGGTTCAGCCCCCGGCCCAAAAAAAAGGAAGAAAAGCAAATCTACCGCTTTTACTATTAAAAAATAAATTTAACAAACTACAATAGTCCAACCTTAACGGCTGAATTCACTATTGTGTAGTACTTGAATTAGTAGTAGTATCATTGGAAATTAAAATCGAAATATTCCATTCAATCAGGATTTTATCCTACGATATAAATTAATATCGATGGATAAAATGTACTTGTCACGATACGTCCGATCGTAAAATAGTGTCAATGGCTCTTTGAGTTTAATCACTGAGAGTGGAGCAGATTGTCGGGCCGACTCTTACAGTGTTTGCCGTCCTCTCCAAAAAGCCTTTGTAACTGGACCGGGAGCGTGGCCACACATTGTCAAGGACATTTTTCATCATCTATCGAATCTTGGTAAACATTATAACGACTGTCATTTTTAGGTGCTTTAATTTGCTTGAAATAAACAACATTTAAATAGAATTTATAAGGAAAAAGAAGTTGGAAGAATACGAACGCTTATAAAAAGGGACTCGTCATATTTCTTGGTGTAAGAGAAATTGTTTTCTCCACGGAGATATTGGATAGACGTCATACGAACTATTTATTAGACCGGGAAACATTGTCACGGCAGCGTCCGGACTCGTAATAAGATTTTTCCTTTTATTTCTCGGTTGTAAACTAACTCGTTTTTAATTTGTCTGTGGGAGACCGTAAATTTGTCGTTGCACGCGCCCTTGCGGCTGTCCCGACGTAAAAGTCGCCGTAAAACAAACTGGATGCCGCGTTATGACCTGGGAAGTACTTGGCACTAGGGTGATCATGTCAACATGCCCCTTGATGCGTCGCCCCCTGTAATGAACGGTGTCAGTGCAGTTTATTTAATACGTAACTTTTAATTTGTAGCCTCTAACCTCTGGGACATTGGTCCGTATGTATGTGTAAGTCTGTTTTATTATTATTATTATTTACGTCTTGATTCTAAACTAAATGGCCACATAAGAGGACTTAATTTTTTTTAATTATGAATATTCACCATTTTTTATTCCACCATTTCACAAATCGCAATAAACAATAAATAAATAAATTATGCTTTTTGTACCTAAAAAAAATTCATCCCCGAAGAAGTAAATCGAGCACGGCAACGTCAATGTTGTTAGTTTTATTAATTTAATGTTTAATAATCAAACCACAATCGGATAGATACAGATACCTCCAACCATTTACATTCAGAGGTGAACCCTACTCGACCCAAATTGATTTTAAACGTCAACGCTCCTCTTTCATTTCCGCTAAATATAATTTCAGATGCAATCTCACTTTCGGGTTCAAGTCGGGAAGCTTCTGTCGTTTAAAAATTTACGATTGAAAACGTGAAAAATACGATTCCGAGATCTGTATGGTCAGTTAACATTAATAATTGCACTGGGTGTAATGAAAAAAAATCGGTTGTCTGTAAAGTCGGTTTACTGACGATAGTTGAACGTGACAACGTCATAAGAAAATACTGATGGAATGGTTTCATTTTTCAATTATCGCAATTATCGTTGCTATAAACAATTGACACCACATTCACTTTTCACTGAACTTCATACTTGACGAAAACATGTAAATGTATTATTGTACAGCAGCTGTCCACGCGGATGCATCGCTCACTCAAGTAGGAGAGAGACAGATGTCGAACGCTGCCGAACGCGGAGGCCGATTGTGCCTCTTTGTCGCTCATTGCGCGCTCTCGCTTACACTACAAGCCTTAAATGGAACGCCTCAGAGCGAGGTAACGCCGTATGAATCATGTTTTTTAGTGCGTGCAGCCGGCTCCATCGAGTTATAAGACGTTGTCACGTCAAAAAAAAAAAAGAATTGTATTAATTTAGTGTTAAATGAATTTAGTGCTTTTTGTGAATGGATTAATAAATTTATATTTAAGCTTCCGTTATTTTAACACATTTCTGAAGTCATAAAGATTCTGTAGGTAAAAGTCACTGAGGAGTTTTAGGAGCTACGATCCTCTACGAGCTATGAGACTTAGAACTTAGAACTTGTGTTTCAAGGTGGGTGACGACATTAAAGTTGTTAGTTGTTACGGGCTCTAGTAATTATTTACCAGATGGACATTGAGCTCGTCCACTAAGCTATAAAAACATCGTTCAGATATTAGGGTTTTTTGAATTAATGTTAGTGGACGGGCAGTCTACAAGTCAATCTATTACCAGAAGCTCGAATTTCAGTTGTGTTTATAGAGCGAATGCCCTAAAAGTATCATAATGTTATTATTGCTACGTATGGCAGAGGATCAATATTAAAATAAATTTTCGGATACTGATTTGGTTTACAATACAAACTCTAATTAAATGCGGAATACGATCTAGTTCAATTTCACTAATGGTTTATGACAACTGGAATGTGTGTTCCACAACATCGTTATGTCATATCGTCAATAGAATAATGAAATTGTTTGAAACTAATCGAAGTGTGACAGTAACGAGGCCGGGCTATAAACGTTAATTGGCTATAAAACGATAAGATGCAGAATCTCTGATCATCAAAATGTGTAATATACGGTTACATGGATGTTACGTAATTTCTTCGAAAATATTATTACCCGTGACGGCTTTATTTACATCACACGTACATATTATTATATTACTTTTTTTTTCGTTTATATCGATGGAGGATCGTCCACCTGATGTTAAGTGGCTACCGGAATCCATAGACATCAACGACGTAAATGCTGCCATCCACCTTGAAACATGAGTTCTAAGTCTCAGTTTTAAAATATCCCGCCCCACCCTTCAAACCGAAACGCATTACTATTCCAAGCCTGAAATAGGCAGGGATGGTGATATGATGCTAACCGGCTTACAAGATGCTCTACCACGGATTCCGAAAATTATAATTTTTGCAGGTTTCATTTTTATTACAGTTATTCCTTCACCGTGGGAGTCTTTCTTGAACATTTGTTAAGTACAAATTTTATTCGAATATTATTGGTAGCTGCCCGCGAGATTTGAGCACCGGCATGGTCACACCGCTCGCTACGTATGAACCGAGAATCTTATCCTTTAGGCCACAACGATATCAAAATTAATTATTACTGTACTATTTTGCTATTTAGAGTAACGGATCGTGTATTGTCAACGATAGCTTTTACTACTGTGTGAAGTAATCATCACTTCTACAATTTTCTTGAGATTGTTATATCTAATGGCGGCATTATTGTTAGATAATTGGCGGCATTCTTGTCTACGGGAATAGGTGACTGTTAACATCAAATAGACTATGCACTTATCTTTAGTAATAAAAAAAACAAGAAACGTCAACAATCGCAGTTTTTGTTTAAAAACAAAACGTTTAGCAGCTGCAAATTTAATTTAGCTCTAAATTTTTGCAAGAACGCAAACTGACTGGTTAGGAAGTTACACATCTGGGTCAATGGGGTATCGTATATTAGAATATTTGCTCACCAACGGCATCTTCGTATGAATATCCAGATAGTTGGAATAGTTAAAGGTAATGTTTCCTTGCCCATTGTTAGAATTTCATATCAAAAATATTGGCTTTTAATGTTTTTGTATAATGATTATTGAAGCATGCTGTTTAAGAGATGTTTTTAAATAGGCTCACATACTTTGGCATGTTGGTTTCAGTAAGATTTAAAAAAAAAAATATTGCCCTTGTGGGCAGACGAGCATACGGTCCACCTGATGGTTAGTGGTTACCGTCGCCCATGGACTTCAGCAATGCCAGGGGCAGAGTCAAGCCGCTGCCTACAAGATTTCCGGATGCTTCGAATTCAGAAAGGTCGTAGGGTTTGCGTCAATTTTTTCGCGATGATATCTCGAAGACTGCCTCCATTATATATTTTTGTTCAATAAAGCAGAGTAAAATCACGTAGGCTGAGGTGTCACAATGACTAGCGGCCTATTTGCGGAGCGCCCCACCCACTTGTTGTGCCTTCCGGCGCAACGTCCATTGTGCCTAGAGTAGCTATGTTACATGACCGAGTTAATTTACTAAATGAGGGAAGTGATCAGTTACATGATAAAAGTTAGTCGGGCGCCTCATCATTATTTAGCCTGAGAGCCTTTCGCCGTTTTCTATTTCCAAGTTAATTGCTAGGGCAGAGATTGATGTTAAAGGATATTGTTTTACTTGTAGGCAGTACTTTATTTGGGTTTTGATTTGACGACAATTCGTTTTGTGTAAAATCAGTATAATATAGCTTATTTGATAACAATGCCAACTGAGATATAAGACATCGCACGCATGTGCACTTGTTAGGTTACTGTACTTGAATTTGAAGTAAGACATCTATATAAATAAATATAACTGAAATATCCGTTTCTAATAAAAAAAATACAGCTTTTTTTACTAAATGCTTCCGCAAGTATACAGTAATTATGGGATTTATCAAGACGACGATGATACTTTCAAGGGCTGATATTATAAGAAGCTATTTAAGCTTTTTATTATTTTAGAAAAATATTGATTGAATTTGATTTCTTCGAGAAAAAAACCGGTGAAACTATGAACAAAGTACCGATTCAAATAGAAAAGTAAATATTATACGCATTATTAATATCAGACAAAGCTAAAGTATACTTTGGCTGGACGTAGCTAGCGTTGAAGACAATAATTTGACTTGACATTTTCTTTAGTCGTGTCTAATATTTAGGTAGAATAGAAGTTTCATGAAGATATGCCAAGTTGCATTGTAATTACGTCATATTATGACGTCAGAAGCTATGATCGTTTTGCAGAGAAGCCTGAGCTAATTATCTTTTTTTTTTATTGCTTAGATGTGTAACGAGCTCACAGCCCACCTGGTGTTAAGTGGTTACTGGATCCCATATACATCTACAACGTAAATGCGCCACCCACCTTGAGATATAAGTTCTAAGGTCTCAGCATAGTTACAACGGCTACCCCACCCTTCAAACCGAAACGCATCACTGATTCTCGGCAGAAATAGGCGGGGTGGTGTTACATACCCGTGCGGACTCACAAGAGGTCCTACCACCAGTGGTTACCGTCGCCTATGGACTTCAGCAATGCCAGGGGCAGAGCCAAGCTGATGCCTACTGCTTAATATTCTCCACAAGCCTCTTTTAAAGAAGGACATGTCAAAGCACTCAGGAAACACCGTGGAGGGGAGCTCATTCCATGGTACGTGGCAAATCAGTTATCAGTTATCAGTACGCTTATCTATAAATGTGTGTAAACAAATTATCGTTGTACCTGATTTTTGCCTTTGAGCACTAGAACGTTGGTGACTCTTCCGAAGGGCAATCCGAGTTGTATGATCTCCGCTTCCGTCGTCTCGTTCGGTATGTTCCGTATGTGAATGACTCGAGACGGCTTACCGACATTTTGTTCCAGTTTCACCTGGCGAATGAAAACCAAAATTAATACGAGCTTAACCAACAAAATACATTATAAATTTATAACTGATTTAATTTTTTTAAAGATTTTTCGCATGTTTAGCCTGCCCTAAATTAGGATACACTGTGGTATGTGTACCAGAGACTTACGTACATACTTATGTACGTTTAAATAAATACGTATATAGATAATAAATTTCCAGAAAAAGAGCAAACAGACTTGTTCGTCACACAAATGTTTCCAGATGTGGGAATCGAACCCACGACCCTGGATGCAATAGTCAGTGGCGCTAACTACTGCATCGCTGTGTCAGTTTTGATTTTAGGATTTTATGTACATAATTTTGATATAATGAACATTGACACTAGTCCAATAAAGAAACAACCTTCGTCTACAAGATGGATACGTCGATGGATATACACATGCATGTATTTACCAAATACGTATGAAATAAAATATTCCATAGTCCAATTCAATTTTGATCTATACTAATATTATAAAGAGGAAAGATTTGTTTGTTTGTTTGTTTCGAATAGGCTCCGAAACTACTGGACCGATTTGAAAAATTCTTTTTCCATTAGAAGTCGACATTGTCCCTGATGAACATAGGCTACTTTTTTTTTTTTTTTTTTTTTTTCATGTGCGTTTTATTGTTTCCGAAGCGAAGCGAGGGCGGGTCGCTAGTATCTTATAAAATTAAAGTCATTTTTGAATTCACAAAAGCACAGATATCAATTGATCTCATAATAGGCGCTGCTAATAAAGAACATCATTATCGGGAATGTAAATGGCACGGAGATTGTAAGCTGACCGTCCTAATACACGTAAATAAACCTAGCATTGTTCGCGAGGAAGAGCAGTTGGATAATTGAAAAGTCGATGTAGTATAATTGTCGAGGCTTATCGGGACCGGGCCCGATGTGGGCGCCATTGTTCCCGTGAGAGCCTTTTGATTACGGCGGCGGGCCAGAATCGAGCCCCAAATATATTGTAGCTTTGTATGACACTTCACTCTCATTTGAGGTGAAAAGAGCAACCCTAATTCAAAGATTTTTATTTGATTTTTATGACCGCGGCAATTAGGATTAGTGATTACAATTTCGGAGGCACAATTAAGCGCTACAATTACCTAAGAGTAGCGTAATTGAAAGGTACAATATTGAAAAGAAATAAATCTTCGAACTAAGTTTGTAAAATACTTGATACCGAATGATCATTGTTCTATACTCTTCGTATATACTGTGTTACTTATAATATTTTGTATTCAAGTTTAACAATATTTGCTATGTGTATGTGCATTACTATAATTATTATGTTGTATTTGTTATTTTAGCTGTTCTACACACACTCATCACTTTTAATTATTATTCTTATAATCCTCTCGCAGGTCTGCTGGAAGATATTTCTTAAAGGAATAAGCAGTGCCTTTGTACATAATATTCCTATTATTTTGTACTATGTCTTCTTTTTTGTGTGTACATAAATAAATAAATAAAATAATCATTAACTTCTTAGTTCAATTCCGTTGACACGGATTATGAGAGTTCTCACGAATTTCACGTTATCATTAAAGTAATTGAGCATAAAATCTCTTTAGTCTTTTCTTCCGTTTCACTTAGGAGTTAGAGCGAGATTTCGGGAGACTATCTATCTATCCCATTTTTACGTTCTTTGGCGGGCGGCGAAGCGTGGAGGTGTAACAAATGAGTCTAATGCCTATTAGTTCGACCTTGTTAAGTTCAGACAAAGTGAGCAGCTGTTACAAGGAAAGTGCAAGGAAAAAGCTGAACCTGTTCGGAACCGCGCGGCTAGACGGGCGAAACTAGAAAAGAATTCATCTTACATTTAGTCGTGTTATTTTGGAGTGTCGTGTGTGTATTTAAAAAAACTAGAGGTCCCGCAGTAGTCGAAATTCTACTATAATTAATTGGAATTGTAAGTTTGTACACTATTATGATTGTATTTTATACTTCTATAATCACAAATTTCGCCAACACTACACTATAGAACAATATTAACAAAGACAAACAATATTTAATCTATTCTCAATTTGACCACAGACGTCAAAACAAAAGTTTGACAATAAATAAATAGTATGCATGCGTGTGTGCGTCAAATACATGGTGTGTGTAGTGTTTTCTTTATTGATTTAATGTATCTTTTTTGCATAATTTAAAAAAAATATTAGCATCGTGCACTTCTTCTCTATATTCTCTATAAGTGTGGAAAATTTCATAATCTTCCGGCCGCGCAATTTTCATAAAACGGGATACAAAGTTTTTGCTTCACGTATTAATTTATAGATATCACGTTATTCAGTATTTATACTCAACCATCAATTTTCTAATTTTCTTAAAGGGTTCAACGAGCTCACGGGCTCTCTAGTGTTATGTGGTTACCGGAGCCCACAGATAACAACATTATAAATGCCGTCATCTACCTTGAGACATGAGTTCTAAGTCTCAGTTTTATAGTTCAATGGCTACCCCGCCTTTTATACCCAAAGCGTATGATTATGTCGCGGCAGAAACAGTCTAAGTACTGGTACATAACCTTGTAGTCTCACAAAACAGCCTAGCACCAGTAAAAAGTTATAATACTAGCTTATAATAAAAACAGAATAGTAGTGATATTTTTGAACTATTCCAATATTGTTATATTCGACATCAAAGGACCCGACTCCCCGTAAACAAACAAATAAAAAAACATTTTCCAAAGTGACTTGCAAAAGGGAGGAATAAATCTTGGAACACCCTCGCCCACCTCGATATTTTCTATTCTCGTGCAGAGAAACAACTGGCACGTGAAAAGCAAAAAGGACATTACTTACGTTAGGTCAAAAAATCTGCAAGGAATGATTTTCGCATGAAGCGCTTTAAATCATCCGCTCCGGCTCACATTTCGTCCATAAATATTAAATCTTAACTCGGTCATTCGGACAAAAAAAAAAAGATGTATTACATGACATTTCCCTGAGAGGATTCCCCGGAATCGGTCAATTTTCTCGGTGATTGCGTCGACCATGTTTATTGAAACACCTACTCCAGTATACTGTGGCAATCGTTCACATGGAAAATATTGCATAAATGTTGTAACTATACTTGAGACCTTAGAACTTATATCTCAAGGTGGGTGGCGCATTTAGTTGTAAATGTCTATGGGCTCCAGTAACCACTTAACACCAGGTGGGTTGTGAGCTCGTCCACACATCTAGCAATAAAAAAAAAAAAAAATTTTTAAAATCAATATCTTATCACATTTTTTAATAAGCACAAAACATACATAGCTGCAAAGAAACTAACTGTTTTTAAAGTTTTCGAAATTCACAACCCTAATAAACTTGTTTCTGATGGATGCTGTAGTTTATTCGAAGTTAATCTTATCGTTTTCTGCTAAGGAACTTCCTCGGATCCTTCCGACTTTACATAATTTCAAGTCAACTTTATTTTAAACTTTGAAGATAAAACAACACCGTATAAGCATAGATTGAGATCGCTCAATACGAAATAAGCAAGATAATAATCATTTCTTTCGCCATGTCACTCAGTAAAATATCTAATAACAACACGTATACTCATATTAGCAATGAAAGACTATTATTTATATTTTGGCTTATTACCAGCTTCTTTCTTTATACGGAAAAATAATTACTGTTTAGGTAACGTAATATAGTGTGTAGGTACGTACATACAGAGCTACGTATGGGGTGAGTGTATCTTACATGTCGACAGAATATTCCCGTAGGTTGTCGGTAAAGGAACATGTAATCCGCTTGTAGGCCAGGTCACGGTGACGTAGGTTCACGAGAAATGGAGATAGGGGGCTTATTTATTAGATACTCGTAGGATTATTGTAGTCTTGATACTTCTCTGTTAGTTATAACCGTATAGGTTATGTTAGATTTATAAGGATTTTCTCATCAATATTATGTCTGTGAAAATGTTCACTGGCAGACAAAGCTATCAGTCAATCTGCTTCTTTAGTTTTCCCTTAGACTATTATGACTTACGTATTACCATTTATTTGTCTTGATAAATAAGGTTGAAGTATCAACTGCATCGTAATTAGGATTATCATACTCTTTGCGTTGTAGACATAGTTTTCCTCAATTTATTATCAGTACTCAGTACAGGAATTGTTTAAATCATATTTTACAGTTAAGAATATTAATGCTTAACATTAAAAAAATAGCAATAACGGTTCATTATGTTATTCTTCTAGATATCTTCTAGGTTAAAAAGTGACTCTCAACTGGAAACAAAATAATTTACAATAAGCACATGCGTTAACACCATGCGTCCCGTTGTAATTTGTAATTGTAATTACGATTTGTTATAGCATAGCTTTTTTTTGGTTTCATCTAAATCGTTATAAAGTTTAAACATGTGTATGTTTATATTCGTAATTCTCAAAAGTGAATGTCGATACATATTTTAAATTTAAAATCTTTTTTCTTTTTATGGAACAGCATACGTAATAGGTGAATCATATTAAAATTTCTGATAGTCACGCACTTCGTGTTATCTATTGTAATGTTGAGATGGTAAGAAACGAGCGTGCGGGTACCGAACGTGGACAGTGACTTGGCAAATATAAGGAAGGTGAGAGGGCTCCGCACGTAATCGATTTCGTGATACAAGCAAGATCCCAAGGGTGTTATCCAGATATAAACATCGATGCACTCCGCTTATATTGGTCAAAAATGCTCATTTATATTTTCGGTTCCCTTACTATGACTTAAGAGATTTGTTTGCACGTCTTTTTTTATTTGTTGTTGGCAATTGAGTTTACGGTCCTTCTCGTGTTAAGGGGCTGTCGAAGATATCAAAGCGACTTGGTTACGTCGCAGATGGTTTTGGTGAAATAGCATCGTAAACTTCAAGCAGAAGCGCACGATTACTGCAGATCACAAAATGTCCGTCACGGGTAGGTACCACCATCCTGCCTATTTCTGCCGTGAAGCAGTAATGCGTTTCGGTTTGAAGCGTGGGGCAGCCGTTGTTACTATACTTGAGACCTTAGAACTTATATCTCAAGGTGGGTGCCGAATTTACGTTGTCTATGGGCTCCAGTAAACACATAACACCAGGTGGGCTGTGAGCTTGTCCACCCATACAAGCCATAAAAAAAAAACATACTAATTTAATTTTGCAACATACACATACATACACACACTTGAAAATTTTACGTTAATTTCTATTTTCAGATATATAAACTTAATCGTTTGCATTATCTCAAAGTTTAATTTGATCTAAGCATTATAATAATGTAAATTTACAAATGCCAAGAAATTCAATATGAAATTGCACTAATTTGTTTTGCAATCCATACATACGGCGATTTAAAAACTTTTGCAACTAAAATGAATCTTACAACTGAGTGATCGATGAATTTATTTACCATTGGACGCAGTAGCGAGTGACGCCAATAGAGTTGCATTCGCTGTTAAATTTCAAGTGCATTACTACACTAGAAATCGGGGCCCGGTCCACTGAAACTTTTAATTGGCTGTACGGCTGAATACTGTTATTGCATTTCCGTTATTGATACCATTCGATACGGATTTACAGGCACGTTGTTTACTCTCAACATTTTTTTTATATCGCTTATCCATAGGGTAGAGCGGTTCGAGTCAGCTATAAGTCGAATGTTATATATATATTTTTGTAATGCTATGTTTGTACATATATAAACTTATGGAAACAACATTTTATTGACCTTTTAAAAAGACCAACGCAAATGCTTAATTAACGCACGCAAATGTACCAAGTGAATTGCGCGCTTCGAAGCATATGAAGTCTTTTTTTTATAATTGATTTAAAATAGGCCAATTTAATCACAGCTCACAAGGTTGTTAAGTGATTGTGAGGTCATAGACATTATTACGAGAATGCAGAAATTTAAAATATATATTATTAAGTCAATTTTTCAATTGTATCCGGTATTTAACTATTGTTTCAGCCAACTTTTTAAAGTGTAAAAGTGATTTGCAACTTTAATAATTAAATAGACAAGATGTAAAGATGTGGGCTCACAATAAGCAAAAGCACAATACAAATAGCAAAGCAAAGAATTTTTTTATTTTTTATTGCTTAAATGTGTACACGAGCTCACAGCCCACCTGGTGTTAAGTGGTTACTGGAGCCCATAGACATCTACAACGTAAATGCGCCACACACCTTGAGATATAGTTCTAAGGTCTCAGTATAGTCACAACGGCTGCCCCACCCTTCAAACCGAAACGCATTACTGCTTCACGGGAGAAATAGGCGGGGCGGTGGTACCTACCCGTGCGGACTCACAAGAGGTCCTACCACCAGTATTGGTATTTTATTTCCTTTATTGTTTCGTGTCTAGGGTCTCTATTGTTCGTGAAAAAATAAAACGAATACACGTGAATTTGAATCGTAAGAGTATGTAGTAAATATTTATTTTATTTATAAATTTTCGCGGGTTTCGATGTTTCAATTTTACAGGTTTTTGTGCTTTATAGTCAGTGGAGGTCATTCATGAACGCGAGTAAGTCACGTATTCACCTGCCTATCCGTCGTCAACCCTACTCGGAAATCGTAGATCTTGGACTGGAAAATCTTTATAAGAATTAGTACTAGATTAAAGCGATAAAAACGTATCCAAATTCGATAGGATATCAAAGAGGATTTATACATATATATGAAACTAGCTGGCCTGGCAGACTTCGTTGTGCCTCAATCGATAAATAAAAGACCTAAGCTATTGTGTAAAATAAACTTAAAACAAACAAAAGGAATCCGTCCGATGGAGGACACATCAAAGGGATAACAAAATTGTTATTTTTATTAATATTCCGAGCATTTTCATATTTATCTACCTTTTAAACCTTGTCTGGACTTATACAAATAATTCAAGACCAAAATTAGCCAAATCGGTCCAGCCGTTCTCGAGTTTTAGCGAGACTAACGAACAGCGATTCGTTTTTATATATATAGATATACCAAGAATTAAGTGAATTAAATTGAGAATAATTTAAAAAGAGAATGAAACATTCTTTAGTGAAGAGAACTTGTGGGACATTATATAATAGTTTCAGGAATGTATATAATGTATTTATATCTCGAAAACGAAACCCTTCAGTTGAACTTCATTAACAAGATACATCTCAGAGATTACTTAGAGGCCTTTAAGTAATAACAGTAAAATGAACACGAAGAGTATTGTTTACACGGCACTCGGTTTAATTAGTGATGCAGCGAGCATTAGCGATGAGAATTGTTTCATTAGCATAGAAATTATGTGCTAACAATGTTAGTATCGATTGGCATATACTAATATAGGTATTTAACACAAGTACCACAAGCAATTTGTGCAAGTCATCAATAATTTTAGATATGAAAACTGATAGTTTTCTTTCTTTCCTGGTTATTTGATAATTAGTTTTTTGACCCAATGCCCAAAAGTGGGTGACGTATATATTGAGATCTCTGGTAACCACATAGCATCACAAAGAATTGTAAATGCCTCTAATTATGTAAAAATTCCATGGCCTAACTTTGGATTAAAGGCAGTTGCGACAACATAAATCCATATCGCAGTTCATTGTGGAATTATTACTCTGTGCATACTCAAAATGGTTAATAACGGAATTTTAGGGCAAAGTGGGACGTTACTAACATCTTTTCTAATACTAGTAAAAATAAAGAGCTCAAGTTGATCGGTAATTCTGAAACGAAATTCCCTGGGCAATGCTTTTTATTGTCTTATTAGATAGATGAGCATTCATCAAACTTGGTGATCAATGGTCACCGATGCTCTTGAACAGCTATACCTGGGAAATCTGAGCCGCTGTCTATCTAATATGTAATAGCTAATAATGAGTCCCATATTTAAATTATTGCTTTGTACGTTTATTTGTTTTTTTAACTATATTAATAATTTTACTCACCGATCAAGATGGATTCATAAAACACTATCTATATAATAATATATAAAAATGAATTGCTGTTCGTTAGTCTCGGTAAAACTCCAGATCGGCTGGACTGATTTAGCTAATTTTAGTTTTGAATTATTTGTGGAAGTCCAGAGAAGGTTTAAAAGGTGAATAAATATGAAAATGATCGGAATTAAGTAAAACAACAACAAAATTGTTTTTCCTTTGATGTATTATGCATTACGAAGTCTGCCGGGTCCGCTAGTTAGTAATAAATATTTGTATTTAATAAAATATCAGTCACGATTTTTCACGATCTCTCATACCAGGTTAAGTATACAAGAAAGGCTTATCTCGGTCGGTCCGAGGCTTCCTAAAAAATCAAAGGACCGGGTTGGTGACTTCATCAATTATTATTTTATAGCTGTATCTTTTCAATGCGGCAATCTAGTAGGTGATCGTAAAAAGAAAATAACATTTACCTTTGTCAATGAATAAAAGAAAGGCACCCAGATAAGGTAAACTCTATTCCGTATAAGATCCTTGAAAGTGCGTAAAAAGTGGGAACTCTCCGAGACAAGCTCGTAAATGGTTAAGTAGTGGTAAACGCGGTCAGGGAGTATCTTTTGTTTTGATTGATCTTCAAAGAGTGGGACTCTCCGCCTTTTTACAGGCAAACGTCACGAAAATGAGGAAAAAAACAGGGAACATAATTAATTACTTTATTTGGACATTAATGACCCGGTCAAAGCGGACGAGGGTTGATTAGTGTATTTTCTGCAGACGTGCTCTGACCGATATTGGAATTTGGGCATAAGAAGACAGCAGTAAATATTTCCGTTAAAATACCATACTATTCAAATAGATTGGAGTCTGAAGTTTTTACACATAAGTTATATGGCGACATACAAGCGTTCCATATTCGAATTATATTAGAAATAATACCCGTTAGACAATTTCGGTCATTACAAGAACACAGTCCCCTACCTTTTTTGTATACCGTTTATAACATTAAAAAAAATAATCTATGATATTTCTTAGATAATAAAATATCTTTTTTTTCAACCAGCATATCTTAAACAATCTAACTTAATGACTACCTGGTGACGGAATACTATAAGTTAGTTGCCGTTTATAGACTTGTACATAGTCCAATGCAGTTGTGTAAAAAAAAAACGAATAAAAAATATGGCAAGAGAAACAGATATTTAATATTTTACTTATTTAATAACATTCCGTGCTCCCTGGGAGATGCAAAGAATGGGCATAAAAATACTTTAAAAACGAGTCGCCGATAGCCTCCCAAATGAATATTCAGAGTAACAAAGAAGAAGGGGTGTCGCGAGAGGCGTCTTATAAATTTTCACAGCGGAAAAAAATTGCCTCGCCATTGCTAAACCATAAAATGGCAAATAAATAAGAAAGACAGCGACACGTCCCTGTTTAATTATGAATTAGGGCCAAGCTGTAACGAGATCACAATGTAATTAAGATTACTGCGGCGGAGTTTTTTCACCCCGACCCCGAACAAGTGAGAGTAAATGGCCTGCAAAATGTTGCTCAACTAAAATACCTTGTTTTGCTTACAGAGATACTGGGCGTTTGTTTTTTGCGACACTTAGTTCAGATTCGTCATTTGTACGTAAATTTATTCCGAAAAATTGCGTTTAGCATTAAAATTTAGAGGATTCGTTGAAAATTTTAAGAAATAAAGTTACTACATCCAATGAATAGTTGATGACGGAAAAAACGAAAAAAAAAACAATAATCATTTAATTTTTAACTTTATTATTTAGTTAAGAATTATTTTGAATCTAGTCATTTTAAAAAAAAAAAATATTTATTTTATTGCATAGATGGGTGGACGAGCTCACAGCCCACCTGGTGTTAAATGGTTACCGGAGCCCATAGACACCCACCCACCTTGAGATATGAGTTCTAAGGACTCAGTATAGTTACAACGGCTCCCCTACCTTTCAAACCGAAACGCATTACTGCTTCACGGCAGAAATAGGCAGGGTAGTGGTACCTACCCGTGCGGACTCACAAGAGGTCCTACCACTAGTAATTACGCAAATTATAATGTTGCGGGTTTGATTTTTATTACACGATATTATTCCTTCACCGCGGAAGTCAATCGTGAACATTTGTTCAGTCATTGCAAAGACTTGTGTACCGGAAGACGTAGCGTAGGTAAACCTATCGCAAGGTGGACCGATGACCTATTAAGGTTCGCGGGGATCCGCTGGATGCAAGCAGCGCAGGATCAATCTTCGCGGCGAGGCTTAGGGGAGGCCTATGTCTAGCAGTGGACGTCTGTGATCTCATCGAATAGAACAGAATTGCGAAGATTACCGTGCAGAAATACAAAAACCCTATCTACGATTCTGTTAGAAACCGTATAAGTTTTAATATGACCGTTTAATAATTAAATTATTTCCAATGCCATATTTATTCAGAGATGAACGGAGACGCTTAAATATTTTTCTTCTCGTAAACCAGGCACGATATTATATTTTATTTTCAGTCTGACATAATGACCGGTGACAGCGGGGAAAATAAACTGCCCGAGGGAAAGAATAAGAAAATGGTTCCTTTTCAACAGGACGGTTCGTTTCTATTTAATTTACGTAAATGATACCTAAGGAGTTTGGTACATAAGAACGTATTTCAATAAGGTACGATTGTTAAATCGAAAGCTATTTACCGACGTCGGTAATGCGTTTTGAAAATACGAGCTCCTTTTCGAGTAGTGCTCATTTATATAATTAAATTCTGTAATTGAAATTTCAGGGCGGCATCAACATTAAAATTATATTCAATACTAGCGACCCGCCCTCGCTTCGCTTCGGAAACATTAAAACACACATGAAACCAAAAAAATAAAATAAAATGAAAAAAAAGTAGCCTATGTTCATCAGGGACAATGTCGGCTTCTAATGGAAAAAGAATTTTTCAAATCGGTTCAGTAGTTTCGGAGCCTATTCGAAACAAACAAACAAACAAATCTTTCCCCTTTATAATATTAGTATAGATTATTTTAAAATTCATACTTGTTTTAAAATTACGAATAGAAAAATAGCTTTCTTATGAAAAATACAGATACCTAACCAACTGAGATAATATGATTAACATTCAAAGAGATACATATCTTAAAAGATATCTGACGACTAAATTATAATGACACTTATTATACGCACATTTTCCCTTTGAGAAGATATCATTCAGCTCTTAAAAGAAACATTATACAAACCAATTACCTTGATGAATGAAAATAGACGGGTATGTAACACTGAAGAACAGACTCTGAATGGTTTTAATTTTCGTGAAAAAACATTACCGTGTATTTGGAATCATCTTCCCGAATCCGTCATATCTTGTTTGAACTTTCCGTCAGTGTTTTTGCTTACATTTAATTTTGATTTCATATTGTTGCAATAAAGTCGAGAGGGTGAAGATTAATCGAAATTGTACTATTCTAGTAGATGGTGGTAGGCTCAGATGCAAACATCTTGCCTATTTATTTCGTTGCCTGTAATTTCAATATTATTAATTTTTCATCAGACCGAAATGTATGTAAATAATATGTTGTAGGTTTTTGGATTACTTAACATTAAAATCAGATTCCCTTGTAAAACTTATCTATTTTGATTTAGTAAAATAAATTCGAAAAATATCGAAGGTTTTAGTTTGGATTTCTTTGACCTACATAAATAGAGATTACTAAAAGTAACAAAAGCACAAAACTAGACGAAAACGCTTCTGAATTGAATTGTGTAACATCGTCCCCGTAACGTGTTTTAATGGATGATGCAATCCATTTGGTGGTCGGCACGCGGACAGCAGCGGTCTCCGCAAACAAAGAGCATGTTTGCACAGCGGCAAACAAAGTGTGCATGCAAAACCCGCTCCGTATTTATGTAAATACACGATGGAACAACTGTGCAACGGGAAAAGACCCCGAAATGCGCGACCTTGCTTACATATTTTTTTCCGGGGCAGTTTCTTTGACGTTGATTGTTTTCTACTCTCCATCCTTTTGTGCATTTGTGTCGAGAATTAAAATTGTCGCTTTTAAAACTCCACGCCGCGCCGTATTTAAGAACGAAGCATAAAAACCTTTTTACATGGAACGTAAAGAAGGCTTTGTTAAAGTGCCTACTGTTTAGTGTTTTTCAATGGAAACTTCGGCATACGTTTTTCAATTAAACTTTTTAAAACGTCAAACGCTGTTGTGCCTTATGCTTTAAACTTTACTACTTTTCTGTTTTGCAAAAGAATTGGACATCATTCTGAATAGTTTAATATTGTTCTTAATATTTATTTTAACATTTTGTGAAAGCATTTATATTTATTAACAAGTAATTTTGAAATTGATACGATAATTTTACATTATCTTATTTTACTAAAGTCTTACGGTGCCAATAAAAATTAGACAGCCGTTTTTACATTCAAAGCTATAAAAATAAACAGGTACATACCGAAAAACATAAATTATTTTCTAAAGAACGAATGATAGGTGAATAGAGCCATGAAAATGGAATAATGGTTGCTCATGAGATATGTTGTTTTATGAATATTGTACTCTGAAGTGAAGTTTATAGGTTCACAATGGTTTTACTTACAGACCGTAGTGACGTGAAAATTTTATGGGAGTCTATTCGATGAGGTATCGCAGGAGTTACGTAAACGTTATAAATTACATTTGTACAACTGTAATGTACAGAGAAAATTCTAGATTACAATCGTTATATGTAAGGGAAGACTTCAGTGAAAATCTGTACGTAAATAGGGAAAATACGTAAAGGTTAAGTGCTATTTTCTCCTTTGTCTCCGATTTTACTTTATTTCACTCATTTAGAAGCTATTATTGACGAGCTTGAGTTTAAATACAAATGTTTTGAAAACAGTCTTATGAATAAAACAAAAAAAACTAAAATAAAATGGAAAAATCTCGAAGTGCCAGTAATTGTAATCTAATTTCGATCATTGGCCGATCTTTTCAATGGCCGTTATCATTCACAGCCTTTCCACGTTCAACAAATTCAATTTACTAAGATATTTTCACCGGTGCCGGAGACGCGATGCAAAGAAACAGCTTCAGAATCAAATATCTGACGGAGATATTAACGAAACAGGAAACGAACCATGATTCCGTGCTACGGTAACCTGACTCATGAACCACTTAACTAATAAGACGATCAAAAAAAAAAAGCGCGTAAAAGAATAATGATAATGAAATATCACATTTGTCAAATAGAACAAAAAAAAAAAAACTGTAGCCAAAAGGATCCCGATTCCGAGAGCCATCAACGTCATTTCAATTCCACATGTAAAATCTGTCCGATCGAAATTTGTAGGTAGAGATTAATAAAAATTTGACCCTCCAAGCCATTGGGGAAGCCTTTTATGGCACGTTGGCTTTTTATGAGGGCCCTTTTATTTTAATACTTATTACGGTTTCGCGATTTCGTCGTTTTATCGTTTTTATCACGATTAATCGTTTTTCAATTAATTACACAATCCACGAACTCGTTTGCCGCTTTTTTATGTGAAATGTCTTTGTATTGCATCAAGCGATTGTTATGAAAACTCAATTTTACGTATGCACTTGTATGTTAATTGCGTTAATTTCAAGTTTTTCATGCTTCGGATAGACCTGACTCATCGACTGATATCATCGACTAGTAAGTACTGATCTGTCTTGAAACGTGAGGTTGGAATCTGAATCTGATAAACAGAATAATCTAGCTGTGCGGTTTCATAGCACGCCGTACCGATAAAATCTTATCAGAAACAAAACTGGATGTTCTATTTCTAATAATAAATGATTCGATTCTATTACTTTTTTTTAATTTATTGACCAAAGTTAAGTTTATAAGAGCCTTTTTTGCTCGAAGCACAATGTTGTCTAAGCTATTTTATGTTGCATATATTATTATGATAAGGGAAAGTTTAACATAAACATTCAGATCCAGCTGCCCGTGATTGTGAAAACTAAAACGTGCATTACCACAATAAATAAGCTGATGGATACGGCGCAAGACTGTTGTTTCAATGTTAGCTGGCTAGAATTACCTTCTTGGCAGCAGAGTCCTGGTTGTTATTGTCGGCATGGTGCGGAGCGGCGGGCGCCATGACGGTGACGCCACTCTGCGACAGAAGCTCGTCGGAGCCTCTCTGTAACAAAAAGCAACAAATCATCAATCCATTCCATTTTAAAAATTACCACACAAAAAAAAGGTTTGTTATTGCCTAGCTAGAACTGAAAGAGGATCCAAATACTCAATAACTATGTAATGTATAGCAATAACTATACTGAGACCTTAGAACTTATATCACAAGGTGGGTGGCGCATTTACGTTGTAGATGTCTATGGGCTCCCGTAACCACTTAACATCAGGTAGGCTGTGAGCTCGTCCAGCCATCAAAGAAAAAAAAAAAAAAAAAAACTCAAGTGCTATTACTATTACCATTGAAAACGAAGGACCATTAAATATTCATGACCACTCACGAAATGTCTATATCAATTTGAACTCTTAAAGGTGTATAATACGCGCGTTTCTTTTAAGCAAACATGTCCATCAGAATTTGAAGAAGCGAAAAATAAGATCTAAAATATGTTCTCAGGTAACGTTGCGTGTGTGTGTGTCTCATCCCCTTACGAACAAAGGTGGAAGGTAACGAAATAAAACAAAAACACAATTTCGCGACACACCAACGCACATGTCAAGCCGCCCTTCCCCGGGATCAATCTCAATTTAAGACGGCGAAATGACAGACCTCAGCAGTTAAACGCACCGGGCCAACATATAAATCACGTTACGTAATAAAGCAAATGTACGAATGAAACAAGACGACAAGATTTTGTATAGCGCGTGTGTCTCGTCTGTAATACACCTGCCGCGAACGTATCACTCATCTCCGGCACTTATTGAATTCGAAAATCTTACCTACGATACGTAAATGAATTTTTGTGGACCTAAAGGTCATCTGTGTAGACTAACCCTGTGTATGCCCGTCTGCCTACAAAGGCAATAAAAAAAGAAAAAAAAAAACCGAAGTGGTTTGTATATAAACTATAAAGAATTCGGCTGGAATTGGTCCGGTTCATTTTAACAGAGTATACAAGATGTTCTGGCAAATTTTAATAACTGAACTTATCTCGTTAAAGTGAAAGACTGTTAAAACAGATCCCTCTGCCTCATTTTCAGCACGAGGCTTTCGTTGTAGAGAAAAAAAAAACCATTTTCACCGAAATAAAAGCAACACTCGCGCAAGTCTTATTCCTCGGGGTAATTCCGTAGAGCGCGAGTAATAATTGCTCGAAATTAAATAACATTTTTCACAACAAAACAGTAAAGATGGAAACATTCCGCGGAAGAATACTGTCAGATATAAAGTGATGTCGTCAATTAAAATTGAATTTTAAGAGTTTCACAAAACGTCTATGTAACATAGATTTTTTTTTTTTTTTTTTGCGTTTCATTTTAAAGGATAATGAAATGTGTCGTTTAGAAAATAGAGTAAAAATTTAATTGCATTTGTTAGTGTAGGAATATTTTTATAATTGTTTAACTATTTGGAGCATAAAATTCATTAAAAACCTGCCGAATAACTAAAATTATCTACTAACAAAAATGTTGGCCAAACTTCCCTGAAACTCCGATGATTGTTAAAGCGATCTCATTATTATTCCCGAAATCATATCTTTGCTATTCCAACTTAGATACTCGAAAATTAATGATCAATTATCATTAAGTGATTATCATAGTCAATTGAAGTTGAATTTATTTGGAGGCGATTCCTTAATTCATTTTCCTTATTATTTTTATTACGAAGAATAATTATTTTTTTAGACGTCTAAGACAAAGCCGGAACTTTTTGGGGGCGTAATTAAAAAGTAAAAAGTCTATAAAGATTATAAAAATAGAACATAAGTTCTACTTTTAAATCATACATATGCGAATGTTTAAATTTTGTTTACTTAAAAAAAAAAAGAGATTAAATGGAAACCGCTTTTGCGGAATCAATCCGCGATATTGGTTCACGATTCGATGTTATTTGGTTTTGCTCTCGAAAGAAAACTGTATATTTTCTCGATCAAGCATATCGTCGAGCGTTTCGCCAATATGTCATTTGAATGATACTGGGGGGCTCCATCAAAATATTGAGAATAAAACATACATGAAAGGTTTACTTATAACAGACGAGTGAATCAGGCCCTTTTGAGATAGTAAAGACGCGGAATGATATGTTTACGTGGTCAAAGGAAAACGCTGGCCATTGTCGGAAATCAATACGGATAATGTATTAGTGATATTAAAATGTACGACAAACATGAGATGTGGTCCAGAATGTTTTCGACTATGTATACTTTTGGCTGCGAATGTTTTCCTTTTACCTTAGTTTTCATAAAAGATACGTTTTTGGTAAATAAGAGAAAACGTTCCGATATAACGTATAAATAAGAAATGTAATAAGATTGTGACAAAAGTTTGCTCAACATTTTTTTTATTGCTTAGGTGGGTGGACGATCTCACAGCCCACCTGGTGTTAAGTGGTTACTGGAGCCCATAGACATCTACAACGTAAATGCGCCACCCACCTTGAGATGTAAGCTCGAAGGTCTCAAGTATAGTTACAACGGCTGCCCCACCCTTCAAACCGAAACGCATTACTGCTTCACGGCAGAAATAGGCAGGGCGATGGTACCTACCCGCGCGGACTCACAAGTGGTCCTACCAACATGCGAGATAGGCGTGTAATTTACGTTTTCAAACATTACAATCATCGAAACAGGATATCTACATATAAATTTTATCGATATATAAATTCGTACATTTACGATTGCACGTATCCGTGTATATATGAATAAATCTACGATCACATAAACTGTCGTAAGATAACAACAGATGTCGGGTGCGTTGTGCAAATAAAATCTCCACTCCACGAACTAGCCAAAGAGCCTCCGATTTTTATGAGCATCGTAAACGCGAGCAACGCACTATCGTTGTTCATGTGAAACATTTATGCTTTGATCATATTAAAAAAAAAAAAAATTGATTGACGTTCGATTTTTATGGAACTCATAGTTTTTATTTCTATTTTATTTTTATTGCTTAAATGAGTGTCCGAGCTCACAGTCCACCTGGTGTTAGTAGTTACTGGAGCCCATATACATCTACAACGTAAATGCGCCACCCACCTTGAGATATAAGTTCTAAGGTCTCAAGAATAGTTACGACGGCTACCCCACCGTTCAAACCGAAACGCATTACTGCTTCACGGCAGAAATAGGCAGGGTGGTGGTACCTACCCGCGCGGACTCACAAGAGGTCCTACCACCAGTTTTTGGAGCAACTAAGTGGTATATAGCACGTAGATATATAAGTTTTTGGAAGGTGAAACTACCCTTAAAAGTGCTAAGTGAACTCTATTATTGTTTTGAAATTCTACTTTACCAAGCACAGGTGTGACTTAGCGTATATCCATATATGTTACTGTGTGTTCTTTAAGGCGTGCTCTGAGATCTGTTTGCGTTGAATCTCTCAAATTTTTTTTACAAAGACAGCCTTTAATGAAGGTATAGATCGAGCTAATTATCTGGTATCATCTCAGTCATACACAGTATAAAAGAGATAGGTTTTTGCTGTGGATCATTAAACTGCAGAATAAACTTCCTTAGCATATCCGCAGCACTGTGACACTGGATGAGACATTTGATCTCTTAGTAAGGATATTCATCATTCTCTTACACTTCTCCCAGTCACCTGGGATCGGCGCAACATGTTTTCTCCTTCCATACTCTTCTATCATATGCCATTTCTTCGCTCACTCCCCTTTTACACATATCGTCTTTCACGCAATCCATCCATTCCTTCTTAGGTTTACCTTTCCTCTTCGTAAGGAATGTAAAGAGTTATTATCAGTTAGCAGATATCTATAGATATTAAGCAAGGTAGCTTTTTTCTCGGGCCAAGATCCGATAATCCTACGAGGTTACTGTGCCTAAAGAAGCAGGGTATGTGGATCTCAGTGGAAGTGGAAGATTGCAAAGGTGGTGCTGAACATTTTAAAAGGCTCACCCACTAAGTGAACCAAGAGGGTTCCACGCCTATCTGTGTCTTTAGAGCAAATCTATCTGTCTCTATATATAAAAATGAATTGCTGTTCGTTAGTCTCGATAAAACTCGAGAACGGCTAGACCGATTTGGCTAATTTTGGTCTTGAATTATTTGTGGAAGTCTAGAGAAGGTTTAAAAGTAAATAAATATGAAAATGCTCGGAATCAAATAAAAATAACAATTTTGTTTTTCCTTTGATGTGTCCCCCGTCGGACGGATTCCTTTTGTTTGTTTTAAGTTTATTTTATACAAAAGTTTAGGTTTTTTATTTATCGATTGAGGCACTACGAAGTCTGCCGGGTCAGCTAGTTAGAAATATAAATGAATGCCCGCTAAAATAAGTTCATATACATAATTCGAGTTTTATAACACATTTGGTGAGTATTAAAACATTATCATCTCACTCACGTCTATTTTTTAACAGTACAAGTATAGTTTATTAGCGGTTTTTTTGTTTTTGTTAGAATACGATTCGAAAATTAATAAAGAAAATTAATATAGGTGTTTTAATAAAAAAGTGGTCACAATTTAAATGACAAACAAAAAAAAACCAAGAAGAAGCAAGAAGCAAGGGAAAGTGAACGTTTATGATGCGAATGAAAAATCGCTTCGGTATTTATGATGTCATTGTTCCTGAGAACGGGTTCTAATGCAAAAAAAAATGGTCCAACAAGGAAAGGCTGTAACGAGTCTAATAATTTTTATTGCGATTTCACGAGCTCACAGTCTGATTTAAGTCAGCGTGTGTAAATTATGATTTAATTTCATAACCAGCGCTGGAAACGAGCGTAAAATGTTTTTATGCCAGATAATACCGTTTTCATTAAGAGTCATGCGTTACCTCGCAGCTTTATATTCGTTTTTATGGGCTCAAGCAAGTTGGCGGAATTGAATCGTTAGCAAAAAATGTATACAAATTCGCGTTACCTATAAGCACGCGAGTATGAAGTACGCACCCGAAAATGCACGTCATAATCACTCAGCTGCTCAGGATAAAGAGAAAATTAACACATTTGTCTGTTTTAAAACAAAACCGCAGTCCTGCTTTTAACTCTAATTGCGGCTTTGAGTCAAAAGGTTTATGAAGAAAACTGGATGAAACAATTCGAAGGAAAGTGCTACGGTAGTTCAAAAGAAACTGCAAGGAAGCGGATTAATTGGTACAGGCATTCCTATCGCTGTTCGTCCAATTAAGTTTGTGACGCACTTATTAGGAATTTAACGAGTAATTCTGGCCTATTTTCAGTTCTGTTACTTAACGTATCTCGCATCAGTGAAACAGATTCGACTAAGATGTCGAAATTAACGATCTCGATAATATTTGTCGGCTCAACGCTGCGAGCTCCACTTGTAATTAATTGCACCAATTTGTTCTGCGCTTATAACGGGCATTTGTCAAGAAGCCATCCGCGCCCGATGATTTTCGCACTAACTTCATAATCGATATTCGGTAATATCGATTAATCGCGGAAAACCTTTGCCCTAACTTCGATATTAAGACCTCCCACAGTAATTAATAAGCCGTAACGATGTTTTCCTCGAGGACCGACTGGAATTAATTGGATTAAAGATTTATTGAGGTTCAGAAGCGCATATTGAAAAATTCATAGCGTGTGCAATAAATCACGAAAATTGAATATATTGTATGTTTAAGATCTCAGTACTCATCGAGGCTGCGGTCTGGGCTCCTAAATCCCAGAACAATATAAGGCTACATTATTCGTTGTCACAAAACTCACGGTTCTATTTTATAGGAAAAGTAAAAGGATGCGCAAGTTTGTCCGAACAAAGTTGTTTGGGTCCGTTACTTCTGTAATGGATAGAGACGTTAGGCGGTAACCACCACTCGAGTGTAACTGGCATACCGTTTTAAGTTCCACGCCGTAAACTAAACAATGTTGATTTAATACGATCGCAACCTACTTTATTTTAACTAACTGCTTCAATAAGAATGTATCGCAGATTTCACGATTGTTTTCAATCATACGAAACGTTAATGCAATATTATTTCATCGGTGACATTTTCTCTTGTTGCAATTCACTGTTAAAAGTGAGACCTTACAACTTATGTCTGAGGGTGGCGGAATTTACAGTGTAGATGTCTATGGGCTCCGGTAACCACTTAACATCAGGTTGGCCGAAAGCTCTTCCACACAACTACGCAATTTAAAAAAAAATTGCTGTATCAAAATTCCTAATGTTATTAAAAATGTAATACACGCGTGAAGCCAAAGCCAATATCATTAAGTTTTACTGGCAAGAACACATTCTCTGTATTTGTAGAATCCAAACTAATTACAAGAAAGGTTGAATGATAAAAGTTAACAGAAGCAATCAGAATAAAGGGAGATGTGAATTACAATTAAAAGGTCAAAGTTTTGTCCAAAAGTGCATTGAAACTGCTGTCTCGTTGCCTTGTTGTTTACATTAGTAAGAAAATAAAATCAACTAAAGATATTCAATTCATATTCAAGGGTTAAAAAAATGTATACATAGAATGTTATTCAAAAATGTTCGATTTATCTAATCCTTGTATAATTCACATAAAAAAATACAAACGCACGCATGTATTTGGTGAAGTCAGTGAAGAGATATTAATAATAATATCGTATCGTTACATTCTTATTGTTAATTGTCTAAATCGTACTTAGCGCTTATACGTAAAGTATAATTGAGAAGTCATTATTGCATTATACGTTAATATCCAGGGTCCTTGTAATACTTCGATCAACAACTATTGTTGATATTTATAAGTGAAGCGATTATGCCGAAAATAAATTCATGCCGAAAACAATTTCCTGCCGAGCAGGTATAATTTTTCCTAAGTAAAACGAAAAATAATAGTTACTTATTTTCCCGACTAACAGATCTAACAGATCTAACAGTAGTCATTAAAATATATCATTGTTTCAACGTTGGAAAAATGTTGTAATTTTATTTATCCTGCATTCAGTATTATACATCGATCGGCGGTCGGACAATAGAATTTGTAACTATTAGCAACAATGTAACTCTATAAAATTTAATCTTCATGAAATTTAAATTCGGTTTTTCTGTTGATGAGGCGGTACTTAGTATGTTATCCTTGTGAAAATAAAAAGCGCATTTATATGTAATCGTGTTATCCAGAGCTTTTATAAATCTATAATCCCGCGCCAATGTGTTACGGCCACGTAAGGTCGGACAATAGAGTTTGTAACTATTAGCAACAATGTAACTCTATAAAATTTAATCTTCATGAAATTTAAATTCGGTTTTTCTGTTGATGAGGCGGTACTTAGTATGTTATCCTTGTGAAAATAAAAAGCGCATTTATATGTAATCGTGTTATCCAGAGCTTTTATAAATCTATAATCCCGCGCCAATGTGTTACGGCCACGTAAGGTCGGACAATAGAGTTTGTAACTATTAGCAACAATGTAACTCTATAAAATTTAATCTTCATGAAATTTAAATTCGGTTTTTCTGTTGATGAAACGCTACTTAGTGTGTTATTCTTGTGACAATAAACAGCGCATTTATAATAATATGTAATCGTGTTATCTAGGGCCTTTATAAATCTATAATCCCGCGCCAATGTGATACGGCCACGTAACTACACATGTATGATTACTTGAACGCCTTCATCAAACATAATTAGTGACAACAACGTTTTTCTCCTGTTAGATTAAGTTAGTTCTCTGGATCCAATAAAGCCTAACGTCACTTTGAGAAACGTGTTAATGGATGCTATTTATCGTCCTAGAGCGGCGCGTGAGAACAATCGCTAATTCGGTTGAAGACGGACATTGGATACCGGAGGAGGCTGTTTTATCATTGTAAGAAATTGCATTTAATATATCAGAATTAATTGTTTTAATAAAACTTTGAAGTTTTGTAATTATCTTAGAGTATCTTTAGATTTGTGTCTTCAGTGTACAAATTCAAAATTTACTAGGTGTAACTAGGTGCATTCGGTGTATTAGGCAGTGATTAGTTATCGTGATAGATCGTATTATAAGTATACGGGTGTTTATCACAATACTACCCAATTTTTCCGCGCATTGTAATACGTACTAGCTGGAACATACGATCACATATCGTTATTACGATACAACAGAAGCTTCGAACTTATATCTCAAGAAGACTGGCAGAAATCATATTATAGTGCCTATAAGCTATAATAACACAATTCTAAGTGAGCCACGATCTTGTTGCGCCAAATAATGGCATCATGAAATAATTTATGGAAAATATTCGCTTGAGAAATAATCAACTACAATATTTTATTTTATATAAATAATTGTTTATCGAATAGCGGATTGGCAAACTTTGTAAGAATGTGCAATTTTTCTCATTTGATATAGCATGATTTAGGTAGGTAACGGCTTGACTCTGCCCTTGGCTTTTGCTGACGCGCGACGGTATCCACTAACTATGAGGTGGGCTCTACGCTCGTTTGCGTACAAGGGAAATAAAAAAAAAAAACACGTGTGGCACTCAGGGACTGTCGCGGTAAAGCTATTGCATAGCATTTTTTATCAACTTATGCAATTATAATTAGACAATAATAATTTAATATTAAAACAATAATATAATATTGTATAAATAAAACCACGCTATATTTATAAACATTTACAAAAGCAAAACATTAACTATCCCCTTCACACTCAGAAGATAGACCGCGCGAGACAGAGATGGGCAGACATTTCATGATGCGCATGCAGTGGAGTAGGTTTTATTTTCGTTACGGAATTTCTAGTTTCGGTCGCCGCGCTCAAAGCCCGCGATAAAAGCTATTCAATCGTTTAAAAGAAAAGAAAACAGTAAATTTAGTATTTTGTGAAAATTTGAAATGAAATTGATCACAAATTTATTATACTCGGTGCTAACATGTAACAAGAGAAACATTATTATATTCTCTTTGAAAGCATCGTAGAAGGGACGGGACACAAATAGAAACACAAATTATCTTCAATTGTAGAGGAAACAGAGTACTGAAACACGACTAACTCCCAAACTAACAGACCTGCACAATTTAACCTTAAAACTTCAATAGCATTAAATTGCCTTGTTTGCACTTCGAAACCGCATTCAAGTAAACTCGAAGTTGCATGGGGAAAGCTTAGAATGTGACCAGACCGGAGGAGTCTCGCGCAGTCTACTAATGAGAAACTATCAAACTCTGACAGCACATTTGTCTTGTTAATGCTAATATTCAATACCCGAGGCGGCGCTCGCTAAATAGGCTTTTAGACCTCTATCAATGAACGGGACGAGCACTTCCTATTATATTAAGTTGATGTAAAACTAAAATATGTATATTACAGAATGAATATACTGATTGGAAATTACATGAAAGTAAAGACTATAAGAAAAACAATCGATTTCACACGAGTCAACGAAAAACAACCGGTGATAAGACCTCTTGGTGGTAGGACCTCTTGTGAGTCCGCACGGGTAGGTATCACCACCCCGCCCATTTTTGCCGTGAAGCTGTAATGCGTTTCGGTTTGAAAGATGAGGCAGCCGTTGTAACTAAACTGATACCTTAGAACTCATATCTCAAGGTGGGTGGCGGCATTTACGTTGTAGATCTCTATGGGCTCCAGTAATCACTTAGCACCAGGTGGGCTGTGGCTCGTCTACCCAGCTAAGCAATAAAAAAGAAGAAAAAGTAGATTCTTCATGGCGATGTACGGAGGTAACAATTCAGACTCAATGGGATGCGTGGAATCCAAAACGATCGTAATTTCGTCGGGTAATATTCTGACTTTTCATATTTTCCTTTCTTGCCTTCCAAACGCTATATCGTGCCCAATACAAGACAGCGATTTCGTTTGTTATTTCAAGCCCCCTCACGCCCCTAAGATTTCGTATATCGACACGTGAAGCATCAGTTAAATATAATAGAGGCACTTGAATTACACCATTTGTCACACAAAGGATAAGTTCTGAATCCAATTTGATTGTCTATCTAATTAGTATTTTCACTAGCAAGTACACTCATGAAAATTTAAAGGAAGAGTGAAAGAAATATGGAATACTATTTCAAACAAAATAATGATTTCACGAACGAATTTGTGTATACTTTTCAAATTTCCATTTCATACAAACTGCAGCGTCGGCTCGTTTGCTACCTTTAGATAGTATCGATAGAAGTCTTTCACAAGCTCGGAAAAGACAAAACGCGACACCGTTAGTCGTTGCACGAGACTATGTCAAAGAAGACAGTCCACAGCTTATGTTGATTTTGAGCTTTTGAGGAAATGCATCCGGCACTAGATTATGCATGCTTTTAAACTGCCAACGAATATGTTGTGTGAGTATTCCGATATTTGTGAAGCGTATTTGGACGAAGTTCCCGTATCAATTTCTTTATGAAGTTGTTGGGTAGAAGTTTCGCGTTTAAACCATATTTACATTCTCCCATAAATCTCTTTAGGGACACAGGAGTCAAGATGAAGTTCCCAAATTGATCGATAGCTTTGATCCATTTATTCAATTTTGACACTTTTCAAAATCAGATCATATAACATATACATACATATTTACAAACAACCACGCCACGCTAACTGGTCCCGTGCTAAGTTTGTAAAGAACTTGTGTTACAGGTAGCAGATAACGGATATAAATGTAGGATTTTTATTATACACATACATATATATTAATATACATCCACAACCCTGGAAAAGACATTTTATATTTATCATACAAATATATCTTCCCTTGGCGGGATTCGAACCCGCAACCCCCTTGTGTTGTGACCATGTCACTTACCACTACATCAGACGGCCTTTAAAGACGACAGATCGCTCGGTTGTTTTTTTTTAAATTAGTGTAAGATTTTTTTAGTAACTGTGCAATTAATGAAATTACAAGCTTGAAGAACAAAGCAAAATATTTTTAATTCTATTTCATTCAGCTAAAACAAAACGAAACTCTTTTGGCTCTGTTCTGTGTTAAAAATAGAAGAAAAATGTACTTAAGGTCTTCTATACAATTATCGCTATTTTGTTGGACGCCGGCTTAAAAGGAAGTGAAAGAAGTCATTCCAAAGGCAGTGGCTCTATTTACATTTGTCTCTGGAAGTTCGCCATGTAGCCTCAGATATTTAACTGCTACCGGCGCTCAATAAATAAAGCGACTTGGACTTAAATTCTTCAACTTGTGATTCATTATCATTATTTACAGTTAAGCGATAAGCAGTGTGCCTCATTTTATTTTAGCAATTTCTTAGGTTTTAACGAGTCATAGACATAATTAAAACTACTTTTACAGTTTAATTCGTTGTCCGTGACAGTAAAAAAAAACACAAAATGAAATGGTAAAAGTAATTTTAATTAATTATTTTATCTTATACCTTTAAACGAGCAATTCTTGTATAAAATATATATAATCTGAATCTTTATACCTTTAAAGGAGCAATTCTTGTATACAAAATATATAATCCGAATCTCGGAAACGGCTCTTACGATTTTCATAAAATTTAGTATACAGGGGATTTCGGGGGCGATAAATCGATATAGCTACGATTTATTTTCAGAAAATGTTGTTTTATTCGTGTTTTCAATAATCAACTCTTCTCGACATCTATTGGCGAAAAATAATACTATTTTTCTTAATTGAGGGCAACTAACAGCTTTAAAGACACAACAAGATGGCGTTAACAAAACGAGCAAAGCTCGGTCATCATCTAGTCTCTATTTAAAAGCAGATCGTTCTTAAAATCACAGCAAATTTTACATTTAATTTAAATGTTCTGCTTAATGCGAGTATATTTTTAAGGTAAGTTGCCATTATACGTAACTAAAATCTGGAATGTAGTTGGAAACTCTGATATTATTGAAAAAATATAGACTACTCATCAAAACATGCTTTTATCTAACAGCCCCATTCAGATTACGTGCTATCCATAGATGAAAATTGTAGCTCGTCAGCTATTGATACCGCACCGACGGTAATATGAGTGCTATTATGCTGTTTTAAACAACAGAAACTGCTGGCCACAATTTCAATGAATTTGTTTAGGATTGGCCCGTTCAGAGTAATTCGATTTTCATTTTATGTATTTAGTGAACCACGCTAAATATGTTCTCATATTGTTTTTGAAGTTATACTTTTTTAGGCGCGTTATGAAAAATTTATGAGGCAGAAATAGGCGGGGCGGTGGTACATACCCGTGCGAACTCACAAGAGGTCCTACCACCAGTAATTGTGCCAGGTGTGAGATTTTTGTATCGCTTATTGAGTGAATGAATTAATTAATCGCGTATCTACGTATATGGATGATCGTATCGTCTTCTTTACCATGTATGGAGCAGAGACAAGTTTGTTGCAGCATTATAATCAAATCAAAACACCAGATTTTCACAAAGGCTTACATAGCAATTGACCGGATAAAGTAAATGTTGTCGGCAACTTCCAAAAGCCTTTTGTACGAAAATAGTTTGTGAACGGCGGTCTTTATCTTGTAATGGAATTTTCAACTTTGCCCAACGCGACGGAAATTTATGTTTTCTATCTTTATACAGAATATCATCAATATTAATATAAAATATGATGACAGTGTCGTAGGTAATTATGAAGGTTTTGCTTTATTTCTATATTGTTACACGAATAGGGTGGCCCGTAGTTTTATGAGTATACTAAACCATCGTTCTGCCCACATATACTGCGTTAAGCAATTGCGCTTCGGTTTCAGAGGTAAGACCAACATGTATGCAATAGAATTGAGATTTCAATCTGATTTCTTAAGGTGGGAGGGGATTGTTAAGCATTTCAGTAAACATTTACCATTATGTGGACCGTATATCTGACGCCGATAACAAAGTATAAAATGTATAATAAAATACATACTGACAAAATCAAGTAATTGCGTGTTGTGTCACCCACACAACTTTAATATGTATGCATAAATGTTCAAAATACTATAATTACTTGACATTCATTGATTCAGATAATGATATGACGGTCGCTTCGCAAAGCCTTTTAGATTACAACTCTATGATGATATAAGCTCAAATTACTAAATCGTCTTCTCGCATTAAAACTGTATAATCTCAAAACTTACTAATCATACAGGAGAGTGTTTTAAAGGATTCACACGTGATATTTTTAATATTAATCATCTTTGCAACATTTATTTTTTTATTTTTTACCAGATACATTATCTGTATTTTAAAGTAAGATAAAATTATGTATTAATTTTGTTAATAGTATACAATACAATATAGGTTAACTAAAAAAAAAACTAAAACTAAACTACACTCTTTTGTCAGTATTTAAGAGAAAAATACTGGTGATACCAAATGATTCCGCATATTAACACAATTTCGAATATTTTTGGAAATTGTACACTTTAAATGCGAAAAGACGAAATGTAACTCATAAGTTTAACGCTTTCGTTACATACTAAATCATTCCAAAGTTTATTTGACATTTGGCATTAGCTAATGTTTGAAATCGGGACAGTCGGGTAATGAGCCACTACAAATATTTTGCCTCTTGGAAACGCTACCTGACCGAAGAAGTGGCCGCGGGCGCGGGTGTCGTCGGAGACAAAGTAAATACGTCCCAGTATCCTCGGTCCTCCCCACATTTTATCGGGGAGCGATCGGCGCTCGGGTCGGGAAATGAATTTAAAACGTGTTTGCGGGTAATCTGTTATCGGTCCCTTGTCTCTACGATATAGACGTTTGGCGAGCCCAGTATCTCGTAGTGATTTCGTGCCTCCACTATACGTGTTAGTTGTGATTGTCGGTGTTCATTCGATGGAACAGATATATGAGTACTATTGTCTAACAAGTTACAAGTTTAAACAGTTCAATATTTAGATAAATGCTTTCACAATCCAACAATTCTGCTCGAAGATTCACGAAACAGCCAATGAAATTTGAAACACATCAGCAGTATTCATAAATTCAAGATGTGCTAATACAGACATCACCGGGTTAATTGTTTCGGTATGAGAGTAGTCGTTAGCTACTACAACAGTGCTTCAGCCAAGCTTGGGGGGCTATAAAAGCTACATTATTCGTGGCGACGTAAAACTTTTATTAGTTTAGTATCTGCGAAATAGTCACACAGAAAACATATCGTAAAATAAAACCTGTCGCATTGATGAATGCCTATTTTTATTTATATTAAAAAGTATTGTATAACGTTGGTCTAAATCCAGGATGCAGCATGGATGGATAAGATTTACCGACCGACGTGTATTTCCATAGAAAATGCAGACTTTATGGCAACTGAGGGATAAGTTTCCACTTTAAATTGAATACTTTCTCTGAAATATTTCCTTGTGTCTCGTCCGAGCTCAGTTCACGATTCTGAATAAAAATTCACGTCAGGTGAGAGCATAGAAATATTTATACAAACTTGAGCACTTGCTAGGGATGCAAGTGGATAAATAAATACACACAACCCACCCAGTGCTCACTGTTTTGATATTTGCCGATACTTTCGAAGATATTTTATTATTTCAGTTAATGTAATAATGCTTGCACAAGCACAACGAGAAACGCTGGAGGGTTAAAGTGGATTGAGGTAAAAGTTCCAACAAGAATTATTAAAGTTTTTTTTTTACGAAAATGGGACTAAGTCTCGGATACGCCCATTTACATAGCCGATGTCGACGCGATGGTGCGTCGCGACTTCAAATAGGAATTATAATACCAAATTGAATACAAAACTTTCCTTTCAGTGCCAAGTAATGGAGGATTCTATGCACCGGAACAATCGAAAAGACAAATAGAACGAGGGAAGAGACGAGCCTCGCTCTGTTCATAATAAGAGGCTGAAGTCTTTTTGCGGGATCGTGTCGACAGTTTTGAAACGATAAATTTAAGCGCTTTGATTTTTCTCACTTAAATAAGCTTTTTATAAGTGAACTTCACAACTTATGGGTCGATATTTCGAAGCATTAAGTGAATCAACGAAGCGATTTTCCTTTCCGCCGGCCATATCATTCTGATTGAAATGCAAATGAAATCGTGTCTATTCGGAACGCATTTATTATGTTGAGCTATGAAATAAAATCAATATTAAAAAAAATGTGGTGTCGTGGGACACCAGGTAGGAACGAAGTTCCTTCGGCTAATGTAGAATCGACACAAATTGCAAAAAAAATCGTGCTCAATTTTATGTAGGTTTTCTTGATTTTTCTCTTAAATTTTGCTGATTAGTTTTTATTTAAGTACAAG
Source organism: Bombyx mandarina (assembly GCF_030267445.1). Lineage (NCBI taxonomy): Eukaryota > Metazoa > Arthropoda > Insecta > Lepidoptera > Bombycidae > Bombyx > Bombyx mandarina. The sequence continues at coordinate 11,604,780 of NC_143228.1, forward strand.
AAAGTATTTAGGAAATTCAGTATTTTAGGAAATAATAAATTACTTAAAATAAAAAAACATCGTAATTCAAATTATCAACTAAAATAACAAAATATGTCTCTTTATTTTTGTTTCACAACATAAAATTTCATAGAAATAGAAAAATAGAAATAATAATAGAAAGAGAATGGATGAGAGAACGAAAAGAAAGAGGGAGAAAGAGAAAGGTATTATACACTACTCGCTTGTGTATGCGACTGTCGTGCCTGCGCACGTCTCATTTAACGGTTTTATTCCACGCACTTTTTTCCACGGATTTTTTCTTACGGTTTTACTATCACATTTTTTTCAGTTCGGTCGCGCAGCAAAATCCCTATCCCCTCCAAGCCTGCCGTAAGGAACTTCGTTCCAAAAATATGCAATATTTTAGCGCTTATTATAATTGTTTGAATGATCTGTATTTTTACGGGGTAATTTAAAGCAGTTCACTATTTTGTTCCTATTTAGCACCCAATGACTTTCCCATCGTTTCTTTTGAACATTCGCTAATTTCAGGGATATTTTTGCATTCCTGGTTCTAAATTTCTTGTATTCTTTACATAATATAGTGATGCTGTTGTAGAATTGACACGAAGTAACTGTGTTACCAGTGTTGAAACAAGCAGCAAAAAACATTTGCCTATGCCAACGTTAGTGAATTGTTCTCCTCTGTCTGTGGCTGGGTAATTTCCATACATTTCAAGTTCCATCGCCTGCGGGACGTTCGTTCTTTTGTTGATAAATGTTTGACGGCAACTCCGGGGACGCCATTAAAAGTTTTTTTCGTGAATAATTCCAGTTTACATACGCAAATGTTTACTTGTGAATTTACCCGCACTCACCTATTCGGTGATTTCTTTTCATGGGCGTTTGTTCAAGGAGCGGTAGATGTCTGAACCGACTCGTTGAATACGTAATTGAAAAAGTTTCGTGTTTTCTTTGTTCATAACCTTAGTTCGGGCGCGATTCGTTTCTTGTCGCCAACCTTTGATGTTGATATTATCAGGATCTCGTTTCCCGAAATGAAGTTGATTGAAAAGGTGAGTTTCAATGAAAGTTTGCAAGAAGTTTTTTGTTGGAACAAACTAACCGATAGAGACACGTGGCCCTTAAAGTTGTCGGCAACGTTTACGGAGAGGCGGTAAGTTTCCGGAGCTATAACTCACCGCGGTGAGCTTGTTCGATCAGATTGTGGAAACAAAAAGAAGTGGTAGGATCACGAGAGCTAGATTGCATGGATAAACGAGCTCTCTCGACACCGCGGGCTAAGCTCTATCTTATCAACTGTGTTTTGCAGTACACAAATAATAAATTTACAGTTTTTGGAATTAAGTTCCTTATGGGACGATGCGGAGGGGTACCTTAACCGGGAAAAAACGTCCGTAACGTAAGAAAGTACAAAAAAATAACATATTTTTTTTTCATTCATTGACCACGATCTCAGAGCGTTCGTTTGCGCAATACACTAACTCTTAAGCAATCAACCGTGAATGAAGTGTACCACAATAAGTTCGCACGTTACTGAATGACCGTGGGTTGTTGCGAAACCTCCAGTTTTATTTTCTTTATACCTCGAATAGAACTTAAAATTAATATTTTTATTATAAGGAACTTCGTTACTATCCGGTGTCCCACGACATCACACATCTTTTTTTTAATTGCCCTTGCAGGTAAACGCCGCTGCCTACCGAGAGACCTACCGAGAGTATAGTATGTTATATTATGTTAACAGGTGCGTGCGCCAAGCCTCAATCCGCGAATTATGGAGAACAGCTGTCAAGGATTTAATAAACAAGGACTCCACATGACCACGACTGCTCTGCCAAGAGTAACCGATTATGATGATGATGATGTTAGTAGATACACCATCATATTATTTATACATTTAAGAGAAAATACGCAGCTTAAAAAAGACAATAGGCGGTCTTATTGCTATTTTTCTTTAATTTCTTACCGACTCCTTGGGCAACACTAAGAACAAAAAAATACTATATAACCTGTGTAATGTTTAAATCTACTTAAAATTTTCAATATGCTTAATATTATAGAGAAAACAATTAGTACGATTCGATAATCAGCGACGCACCGATCTAGTTAGGACCAGTGCTAGCATTTCTCTAGGGCCAGTCAAAAATTATGTTTAAATTATTGAAACATTAAACAAATACTACCAACTCTCTTACAATCTCATAAAAATGCAAAATAGGAATCGTCAATACAATGGTTTATATTAAAATTTTATTGGCCCACACTGTTATTATTGTCTACATAACTAAAATAATAGGTATTATATGTTTTTCACGTCTTGTTTTATTGTTTATTTCAAGTAACGAATATTTGAATATTATTAAAGTTTGTATTTCAACCTCAATGGGCGGCTATCGTCATCAAATAGCACACCCAACATTTTCACGACTATACTTAGTCTAAAACGTTAAATACTTTACGGTATTACCACTGTACAACTTGTTTACACTCTGTAGTGCCATAACACTCCAGATTTTACCGCGAACAGGGCTTTAAAGACCAATGCGATTCCACAGAATATTGATCCTGAATGTTCACCCTTTACTCGTCGTTATGCAGTAGAAAATGGAAACAGTTATTTTATTTAGTACCTACACATCAAAAAGAATTGGAAGCTTGTTTGGAACCATCAACAAAACTATAAACATAATATCTTTCGTGTAAAATACCCCACTAACAATATGGTAGTAGTATGTATTAGGCGGTCTCGTTTTATTGCGCTCTTTTCCAGACTATTGAGGAACTAACTAATGCTACTGGTACACCGGTAAGAGTAGCGCCATCTATCGCCGAATAATCGAACGAATATCGAACGAAGGATCTATGATTATCTAGTATTATCTAGAACACTCGAGAAGTACAGCGCCATCTATTGTCAAATAGTGGAAGCACACAATACTAGACTTTTGTGGAATATTATCGACGATTCTAAGGATTTCGTCTCGACTATAAAAGCGTTACAGAGATGGTTGAGTATTTTAACGTGTTTTAAGTGCGAACACAGAGTTAACTTGTAATTCGATATAATTTTTATTGATCCCGAACCCTAGGGCGTATCACTATAATTATTAGTTTGTAAAATAATATGAAAAAATATCAAATTATAAAATGATCTTCTAGAAGAAGATTTCAGAATCTACTAGAAAGCAAAAAGAGTTTTTTTTTTCGCATTCGTTCACAAAAACCACTGATATAAAAATGAAACGTACGTACTTTATTTAAATTTTCTATTAAACGGTGGGGGATGTAAGCATAAATAATTTTAAGGATCAGTGGAGGCAGCCAGTGTGATTATTTCGCGCTAACGAAATTAATAAGGTAAATTTCAGCGGTGTGAGAGAAGGCTTTATTGCGTTACAGCGAGACCGCTTGTTTGATGTGAAACAGCCAGGAAACGCAGCGATTTTAACGAAACATTAACACGACATTGATGATTGCTTTTTATATATTTTTAATTAAACCCGGGTAGTTAATTCCATGAATTCATAACTATCATAGTAAAATATGCATAGTATTTTATAAACGCATATCTGTCACATTTTTTTTAAATAAAAGTTTAGAGAATTCCCTCCTCCTCGCGTCGTTTTCCTCATTACTGAGGGTCGTGACTCCCCCGCTGCATCAGTTTCTCCCGTACGATTTTCTTCCATCTACTGAGATCCTTAGCTTCATGAAGGGTATTGTGGAAGTTGATGTTCAGAGAAGATCGTATTTGGTCCGACTATCTCGTGGAACTGCGTCCTCTGGGACGTTTGCCATCTACCTTTCCTGTCACCATCAGCTGTTCTAGAGTGTGATCTCTAGAGAGCTCTAGAGAATTCTAAATATAAGTTATTATGTACTAAAGAAACGAATAATAATAGTACCAAAAATTAGAAAATAAAACAAAATAATAAAATTAGGTATATAAGTGGTGAAACTTGATTGAGGAAATTGATGGGCGAGGAGAAAGAAACTTGAACTGTATACCGTATATTCGGATCAGTCGCACAGACGAATATCGAGATCCTTTAACGTAAGATATCTTAACTTTTTATGATGTCCTTATTAAATTTTTCCTTATAATTTGATCGGCTAAGATCTCGATTATTAGTTTAATCATATTCGCACGACTTACAAGAAAATAATTAGACTAAAAACAAACAAATTCTGCTAAAGATAAAACGTGAGTTATATTTTCAAAATATTAACAATATGCTTCACAAAGTACTTGTGCTATAAGAAATCGTAGTGAAATGAGAATATCTAAGTGAGAAGCAAGATTCTTACCAGTTAATAGATATGAAACTTTTACGATCCATAACGTCAACTCCGAAAGTGAAATAAAAGGTTATAACTTTTTTTATGCAGCAGCTACATAAACATAGGAGGGTTAGTGTATTGGCAATATGAGATAGTGTTATTACCGTGTTTATAAATTTGATAGTTTTTTCAAACACCAACAGAATTGTTATCATTATTTTACTCGTCTAGCTGCTTTTGAGTTCGTGGGTTATTGAACGTCAATGAATATGCACTAGTTTTAAAGAGCTTACTACTGGTTTTGATTGCATTTTATGCTTACAATCATTTCGTCAGCAGCTAATGTAGTATGACTTATCTTAGTTCTACCAATGTCGATAATTAAATAACTATAATCGTGTACTAATAGTAGATTTGATGTTAAAATGTACTGAAAATCTAAAAAATTGTGGTTATTTCACTAATGTACATAATTAAATGATTTTTATTTAATTCTAAAGACACAAATGTGTATTATCCGCTTCGGGTTCGTAGGACAAATTATGTGCCAAGTAACAGATAGCGGAATTGTCCTCACGAAAACACTTTTCCCTTGTTTTTCCACGAAAACGTGTACGAGAGGGAAAGTGCTAGTTTGGGAAGACAGCTTGATCCGGCATTCGACCGTTTGAAGGGCAGCAACAAGTCCCACATGAGGCGAAACGAAGGTGAACTTTATGTTTGATGTCTTAAAGTTTATTTTTCAACTGAAAAATTTTTCATACATGTCTCTGAAGAGGTGTAGTGCGAGAATGATAGAGCTCTTTTATATTATGTGAAGATCAATTGTACTTGAAGTAGAATTGTTTTGTGTTTATTGTTCTTTTTCATAAATAATTGATTTGCACCCTTTATGGCCGCTAAAATTGTTTCGTGGCCTGAAAACCTTGCACGATCTGTTTGTCTTATTAATAACGTATTTGTTCAAAAATATACATTTGGCTGCCATTTCCTTTTTATATTGCACGCTAAAGAAAATAATTCACAGATAAATCAAAATCTTAAAAAAGATAATTTAGTGTCCCTGTCTGATTTCAAGCTGCCAAAAGGAAGCTCTTTTATGTAAGGAAATGACAGGCGACCTATCAAAAGAGTTTTGTGTAAAAATGAAAACTTGAAACTAAGCCATAGAGAAGCTATAAAACGCTATTAGGAAAGTTTGCAGCCTTACTTATTTTCCAAAGGAGTTTTTCGAGTTAGACCCGTGTTCTCTGCATGTGACTGAGAAAATGTCCATGGTCAATGAATTGTGAATAAAGCTGTAGTTGTAGTTGTTTATGTAGCGGGTTGGAGGGGGTTTTGGAACGGCCCGCAAACTGAGTGGGTTAAATGGAGCGTGGACGAGGCGAGGCACCGCTGCACTTGTTGCAATTTCACTCCACTCCACAACTTAATTGTGCCGAGTGTACCATTACATTCAGTATAGACGAATGGCGTTAATTCCGTCTCGAAAGGTTACCGTCCATTACTCTAATTGCGAGCCACATTTCATCTAAGCATCTCACAACTTCGTTCGGTGGCGACGACTCTCGGAGCAAAGTTGAGAGAATTTCACAGAAAGCGACTACCGAAGAGTATAGACGTAGACGAGGAAGCTTGTCTAATATTCCTAATTAAGCTTTTAATGTAATTGAATAAACGGAGACACATCGCGACACGGTGCCGCGAAGTTACGCACCCCTTCGCGGCCAAAAATACTCTCAGATAAATTACTTAGAGGAAGTTCGGTGCGCATACAAATCGACCAGCGATTCTCCATATTTCACGTTTCTGAACGCTCACTAGATTTACACACACCCTTAATAGGGCGAGGAAGAACGAAACCATTTCTTTATATAGGTAAGGAAAAGTGCAGATCCAAAGTCGATGAAAATTAAGCCATTTCCGCAACGTTGAATCTCGTTGCAAATTTATTATTGGGTCACGTTACAAAAACGCTAAAAAAAGATTTTTCGATTTAAAGTAAAACCGGCGTCAAGATCTGGGATCGTGCTAAACTGATACCGTTTGGCGTCTGTCGCGACGTGGCAAATAGCCGAAGAGCCGGGGCACCTGTGCTCGATAATACAACGCCCCGTCTGGCCGAAAGGGCGAGGAATCAATTAGGCCGTTGCCGAATTGCGTAAAGGCTCTAGTTACGAGCGTTACGAGTGGGTCTGCAGCTGCTTTTTGCACATCTAACCTCCTGTTATTGCGCAATCGACATTCGACGCCTCAGATTAAGATATTACGTATTCATCCGATCTTTTTATTATAGTTTTATTGTAAGGATTCCGGAAGAAAGGCTTTGTTACGCTTTACGACTCACGAAGCTTCCAAATAACTTCTACAGGCCAACAAACGTTATATAAATACATTTTAACTTAAAATTGTATTTTTATCTCATCAGGTTAAGAATGATTGGTAGTTTTTGAGCTGATTTGGCATATGATTGTCACAGCATCAATGTATTTTGTGCTTTAAGCTGCATATTCTTGATGAGTACTATTTTATAATACTTAATGTTTTAAATTTTGAGCTTAATTTGTTCTATGTGTTCCCGCGTCGTTTATCCGATTCGCGTTGAAACTTGATAGAATTGCTTTTGATAGTTCTTTAAGTGAATCTTTTAGGAAATTAGTGTGTTTTACGTTTTTTTGAGAAAGTGTTGCGTACAATTGATTTTTTTTTAAACCATGCCCGATTTCGACACTAAAGTAAACTTGTACCCTAGCAATAGTGGGAACACTATGCATTTATTTAGCTATATATAAATAGCTGTCGTTTCAATAAGATCATTGTCGCGAGCTCGCAATGAATATAAATGGGATGCAGCTCACATGCACACTTTGTTTATAATTACATTACGCGCTGTTCAAAATATATTAGCAAAATGAAAATGTTTACTTTATCGATTTGTTTTTGTGTTATCATCGTTTTGTTTATTACCTATCTTGGTTTTATTTATTGCATACATAGCCAATTTTACGGGTCATCTAGTTTTCACACCAGGTAATCCTGAACAGGGTTAGGCCGAAGTACTAAAATTAATGTATCGTCATCGGTGTTTGATACTTGTACAAGATTTTAAGTTTCTAAAATGTCTTGAAATTAGTCAAAGTTGTTAATAAAAAAGAAGATCGGTCTAGAAGCAGAGAACAGAAAGGTACTTACTGGTGGTAGGACCTCTTGAGAGTCCGCGCGGGTAGGTACCACCACCTTGCTTATTTCTGCCGTGAAGCAGTAATGCGTTTCGGTTTAAAGGGTGGGGCAACCGTTGTAACTATACTTGAGACCTTCGAACTTATATCTCAAGGTGGGTGGCGCATTTACGTTGTAGGTGTCTATGGGCTCCAGTAACCACTTAAAACCAGGTGGGCTGTGAGCTCGTCCACCCATATAAGTAATAAAAAAAAAAAAAACTGAAAAAGAAATCGTTTTATCTTTGCCCATCCAAATATATTAGGATAAAGCCGTCTGTCCAATTGTGATGGTTTTCCAGAAATTATAAAATTCAAATTAATTAGGTCGAATAAAGTCATCGCGCGAGGGAGCTCGTAATTTTCGACGATGTCCGTTGTAGATTGCGGGGTGTGAGGGCAGTCGTATGTGAATTATTTAGAGGCGGTCGCGCGGCCGACTGGCCCGCAATTAATGAAGTGGACCGAGTCGTTTGTCAATGCGGTGCTCTGTGGTGGTCGGCGAGCGCTCACCTATAGCTGAATCTTTCCTTAAATGTGTCAGTTCACCGCAAGCCTCAAGGTCAAATTTGATTCATAGTTCATTTGATTTAGTGCAGATTCGGTACACAGCAATTGTAATTAGCTATACTAATCGTAGGTAGGTAGTCTATGATTATAATAATATGAAGTTGTAAATATACAAGTTATCGTGGCATACAATAAAAAAATCGGTTGTCAGTAAAGTCGGTTTACTGACGATAGTTGAACGTGACAACGACATAAGAAAATACTGATGAAATGGTTTCATTTTTCAATTATCGCAATTATCGTTGCTATAAACAATTGACACAACATTCACTTTTCACTGAACTTCATACTTGACGAAAATATGTAAATGTATTATTGTATAGTAGCTGTCCACGCGGATGCATCGCTCACTCAAGTAGGAGAGAGACAGATGTCGAACGCTGCCGAACGCGGAGGCCGATTGTGCCTCTTTGTCGCTCGTTGCGCGCTCTCGCTTGCACTTCAAGCCTTAAATGGAACGCCTCAACGCGAGGTAACGCCGCATGAGTCATGTTTTTTCGAGCGTGCGTCGAGCTCCATCGAATTATAATACGTTGTCACGTCAAAAACAACTAAAAAAAATTTGTAAGTATTTGCCAAGATACAATAAAAAAATATTATTGCTAATTTTATTCGATATTATATTTTCTTGTAATTATTTAGTTATTGAAACTTTGTTGACTATCACGGAAAAATGATCCTAAAGCTAATGTTAGCACGTTAAGACCTTTTCGTGATCTCGCTATCCGATTCACAGCCGTTGAATAGGAGGAGAGCTACAATCATTTTATTATTCAGATTACAACGCACTACCTCATACCTATTCAATTAAATTTCACTAATATCCATTCAGTGTTGTGACATCATTGTGGCTATATTCTAAAAGGTGATTATAAATCTAGTGAAGAGGTCGGAAATAGGCCGAAGCGAGGTCCCCGTTAATTTTAATGACGAGATTTATTTGTCCCCGATTACACGCAGTTTGATCAAATTTCGAGTTGGCGTGCAAACGTTCTCGCGACGACATTAGACGCTGCCCGAGCCGCGCCCCTGTTATCATACCGTTTAAATATAATTGCAATAAGTTAATAAAATCCCACAGCTCTTTTAATTAATTTGTGGCGACACAGGCGCCCAATTAAATGGGGATTTCGGAAATTTCATAAAGCGCCGTTGTGTGGTAAGTGCTATTTTTGTAGCGTGTATTTTAAACGCGGCTCGTTTTTGCATGCGCGGTTGGTCATATTGCTCGGGAATATATAATAGATGTGTTGAATTCGTGTGGCTACATTTAATTAATTTGATCCTAGTTTATACCTATGATATTTAATTTTGTATTACGTACGCCCTTTTCTTATGAAATCTCAATGAATTGGTATGTACATAATATTATATATGTATGTATGTATGTAACTACCAAAATCACAACGAATCCTAAGTTTACCAATTCAACTGCAAAAACTCAACTATACAGCACCTAACTCGACAAAACAGGTACAGTATACATGATGTCCATATGTAAGTAACAAAAATAAAATACGTACTACTTCCTCTCTCTACGTTTCCTAGTTGATACTTACTTGTATGGCGAGAAATCACAGAACGGGTTCATTTAAAAAAACAAAAGACAATTTTTCGGTTTTAATTATCGACGTATCGATACGAATACGAACGTAATAATCATTTACATCGATGCCAATAGCAATTAAAATATTAAATGTAAAACGTATTGTACAAATCTATATGCATTAGGGCGGATGAAGTGCAGGTCCCGGGCTCTCATTACTCCGATGTGTCATCAAAGACGTCCATGATACGGACCGTGAAGTGTCCCGGATACAAGCCGCTCAATTATGTTAATGGATTTGCAGAATTCCCAACAACAGGGCCGTCGGCTGGTTGATATGCAGCTTCCACTGTATCAAAGACTACTATTACGTTTATGTACATGTAAAGTGGTGCAATGACTACATCTGTGTACAACTCGATACGGGTCATTTATAGTCATTTCGCATTAAAAGTGTACAATTTCGAAAAAATATTCGAAATTGAGTTAATATGCGGAATCATTTGGTAACGCCAGTATTTTTCTCATAAATACTGTCAAAAGAGCGTAGTTTAGTTTTACTTTCCTATTTTTTGACTACTATTAAGAAAATTTATACATAATTTTATCTTACTTTAAAATACAAATAATGTAACTGGTAAAAAATAAAAAATAAATGTTGCAAAGATGATTAATATTAAAAATATCACATCTATACTAATCTATCTATACTAATATTATAAAGAGGAAAGATTTGTTTGTTTGTTTGTTTCGAATAGGCTCCGAAACTACTGGACCGATTTGAAAAATTATTTTTCCATTAGAAGCCACCATTGTCCCTGATGAACATAGGCTACTTTTTTTTTTTTTTTTTTGTTTCATATGTGTTTTAATGTTTCCGAAGCGAAGCGAGGGCGGGTCGCTAGTGATATAATAAACCTTTAAAACACTCTCCTGTAAAATTAGTAAGTTTTGAGATTATACAGTTTTAATGCGAGAAGACGATACACGTTCGTATTGGAATTTGAAGCTATCAACTGTATTTATTGTTGTACTTCTCGCGGCTCGTATTTCATCAAAATCAATACCGAAGTTTCCAATAAAACAAATAAATATTACATTTTATCTCTCGACGTGTTGAGGTCCGGGCGGATGATTGATAGTGCTAGTAGATTTGAGCACACAAAGGCTATTTGGTCAAAATAAGCGAGGGGCCCTTGTGGAATAACGCAATAATATCAACTTCAATCACATATACAGAAACAATGTTACAATGAAAAACATTTTATAACTTGACTTCAAAACAAAAGGTACTCACTCAAACAGAATAGGAAACAAGGTATATGCTATGTGTAACTTACACGTGATTCTCAAAGCGGTCCCGTCAAGAGTTACACTCACAGGTGCGCTGTAACCTTAAGATCGTCAGGAAAACGTCGACTCACTCAGGCCAGTATAAGCTTAAATTACGCGTAAACCCGAACACAAAGGCTATGCGTATTCAAATTCCATTAATCTCCAGCCCGGGCGAAGGTGGGGTAAAATGAACCGGCGCGGACAAAAACAATGCCTCCGGCAAATAACCGGCTCAGCATTGTTCCGGCAATTAGAAAGCTTTCCCATGTACCGGCCGTGTATAAAAACAGTGTAACATCAGCACGAATCGCAGCCTATTGCTCGTTACCGTTGATGCTTATTACGGTTATTAGGACTAAGCTGCGGCTGTACTATAACAACGTTTTCGGTATAAGTTGATTTAAATTAATCACATGGTACAATTTCGCGTATGACTCTCCGAGGAGGCACTCAATCTGTTTTGTAACAGACCTATTTAAATTTAATTCCGATTGTAATACCGGTTAGACTAAGGCTTGAATATTTTATTTTAACGGAGCGGTGTCGTACGCCGATAATCTGCGGAAAATCCGGATCAAAGGTGGAACATCGGCGAATTAATACTGGCTGACCGATACCGAACGCGACAAATGACGTCGATTTACGAATTGATTTTGAGATAATCCTTATTAATCCATCATGAAATAAAAGAGTTTCTACTATAAATTTAATTTCTCTTAATTGTTTTTTTCAAGCTAACAGACTATTAGTATTAATCGGTTATCGGAGTCCATGGACAGCACTGCAGATTGGCAGAAAACGAATAGTTAGTTGGATCCGATTTATTATGAGCGTTAATATATACTACATATTATTAATCGTAATCACAATATAGGTATATAATTTAGACATTGTTAGACATTGATCGTTTGAATTAGAACATGATTGTTTATAATCACACTATACACAACATGAAAGTATTTTTTTTCTTACTTTAACATTCCCCAAAACGGGATAACAAAATGAGAACGGAAAAAAAATATACAGCACGCAATTTCAACTTTGACTCAAAAATCTTCAGACTCCAAAATAAGTTGATCATAATAAACTGAAATAAACAACCGACATTCAAGTGCTGTTTGCATCTTAGCGAAACTTGTGCCACGTAATAGAACAATACGGTCTCGCAGTCATAAGGATGGCGGGCCATTGTTTTTACCGCTGTTATTGCGGAGTGCCGAGTGGCAATAAGCGTTGTTTGCTAGGGCCACTATTGTACTTGATTATTAGGACAGTGGCGACCGTCGCAGCGGGCTACGATCGGCTCAGAGGCTTGCTGCTGGCAGATCTCCTTTCATCTGACAGTTTCACGATGAGGCACAAACAATTTTAGATTGTGAGCGCATTTTGCAGTTTCGACTTCTTATAGTCTTTAAATCATGTGATTGCTATTATTATATTCATGTCATAAAGTTTTTGAAACGAAGTTCCTTATGGGACGATGCGGAGGGGTACCCTAACCGGGAAAAAACGTCCGTAACGTAAGATTTTTATTATTTATGTATAGTTTTAGTATGATGGCTATACAGTGTCTAATGTATAGTCTTCGTGATGACGGTTATTATTATTATTCATATAAATAGCTGTCTCTTCGTATATTATTATTATATATTTTTTATAAATCATTGTGAATAAAATAAAGTTGATAACTTTGTAAAGTAGTTTTTATTTTATATTTATCAATAAAAAAATCATAATAAAAAATGTATACCCGAATAATTATTTTCTTTATACCTCGAATAGAACTTAAAATTAATATTTTTGTAATAAGGAACTTCGTTCCTATCCGGTGTCCCACGACACCACACATCTTTTTTTAGGCGTTTTGCGAGTCGTAGACATAACTATAACGACTAACTATAAGATCGTCCGTGATTATCAAAACTGTAAAGTATTGAAAACGTCAGAAACAATATGATGACAAGAAAGAAACTAAGCTGCAAAACTTATTTTAATTCTATTTAAGTGATTCGTGTAAATAAGATAGTCAATTGAAATGTTAATATTAAATAATGAAATTATATCCAGTATTCGGTAATTGACGATACAAAAAAAAAAAAAACGATTGTAATCGTAAGATAAGATGCGAGAAGTAGGGAGTTAGATAAACAAAGTTAAACGGCAAATAAAAACGGATGCAAAGAACGACAATGTATTCGCAAAGTACATTCTGAACAGTCTGTAAAACACGTTTTAAACAAGTCCGAAATGAACTGAAACAGAGAACCAAAATACATTTAGAGCGCTTACTTTAGAGGAAATTAATGGATGCTACTGTGACAGTCCCCGGTGTGAGAACAGAACAGGTTTTGTCAAAACAAGCTCAGGTTCTCGGACGTAAAGCGTTGCTCTTTTCACATAAAAAAAAAACCCGACTCATTTATCAAATCACTGTTGTCTACATTACGGCATCGGAGGCGTTTTGTGAGCTAGCTAAAAAGCCCGTCTACACAAAGCAGCATTTTGAGACAATCTCGACACGTTTTATTGACAAACGAATATAAGCCTTATGTGTCATCCTTAAGATTTCTTCTCGCAATATCAATGATTGTCATTCAAGCAACCGCCCTATTTGCAACAGTTATTTAAAGCGTAAATTAAACGCGTTAAATTTAACAAATGAAATTAATGAAAGCGAAAAAGCGCTACAGTTTTCCGAATAAACACATTACTTTGCAGACTGTGAATAATTAAGAATTATTTTAAACGCTTGCAGTCAGCACACAATGGAATTAATTTATTGAGCTGTACCGTTTCACAGCTGCTTACAAGTAACTTCGAAAGTAAATTACGACATGCATACGTCAATTGATTTTTTAACGTATTGCATGTTATTTTAAAAGTGTTGTAGTTCACGGCAATCACTGAATTAATCTAATACGATTCGGATTTTGATATGTAAATTAGATGAAACTGCTATTATATTTTATCGGTGATTTATTTCCGGCAATAGACAGGTTATCTCGCGGTAAAATGCGTCAATAAGCCCCATCAATCCAGTATAGGGAAACCTTTTTGATACCCGGACATTCAATCTGATTGTTACGATCAAAACAATGGGATTTATCATATACGACGTCCATTAAAATTTCAGCAGCTTACGGTAAATCGGATTTCCTTACGTCGGAATGGCTACACAGGATAGTTTTATATCTAAATGGTTTTAAGTTATGTAAGTGTTCAAGCATAAATACAGAGAACCTTGTTGAATAAGATGAAGTGTGCAACGGGAAAGGCTTACTTAAAAATTGCCCTCAGTAATTTCTATGACGAGCACGTACAGTTCCAGTGTACTTCACATCGGAACCGAAGGCGGAAGGCTTCATCGAGCCTCGTTACATACTCCCGCTCCATACCGCTCTGCGAGATCCGACGAATCGACTAAATCAATTTAGTCTAAGCACTCGAAGTATTACCTGCACTCGCAAATACAAGGACCGGCTTTAGAACCTGATTATCGACTAAGTGAAATCTATTTTATCACGCATCGTCGACGTGTTTTATTGTCTAATGGAACATTCCTTTTACCTTTTCCTGAAGAGGCAACAAGAAAAAATGTTTCAAGCTTTGAATATTTCAGTAATGTGCTTTCCGTCAACACGGGACGAAAAAAGGCAAACGAAAGAAGTATTATTGAAAGATAATCCGCTTTTCCCCTTTCTATTATTATTAAATATAAACACGCACTTAAGCAATTCTTAAGAAGGAATGAAAAAAATATTTGCGCCACGTCAACGGAGGAGTTTTCTCGTTGGAAACTCATATAAAAGACATTTCGGTGGAGCTCGTTGCCTATCGGCGGTATTATTCAAATTAATTTAGCGCGGCGAAGCAAAAAGTGTACGCGTTGAAAGCGCCTCCCCATATTCATAGAGCTGCCCTAAATTAGCATCACAATGAAGTGTTAGAAGCGTGAGCGGCAAGTGCTTAATGCTACCTACGTCTCCTCACACGGTTATGTTACATACTAATGAATTAAGTATAAAACTTCACAGCCGCGAATTTGTTTGAACTCACACCGAATTCACTAAGAGGATGATAGTTATGGAACGCTGTATGTATACCATGGAGCCCGGTAGCTTAATGATTATGTTTCGTCCTCATAAAACTACGAGACTTGCGTCGCTTATTCGAGGTAAGAGTGTCCATGAAATTTAATCATAAAAGTATATTATGCGAAGTGTTCCGGGCCGCGTCAGCTGAGCGTCGCGGTATATTGTTTTTGGACCACCCTTTTACGCTTTCACGCCTATAAATAAATCAAAATATTCGGGAAGGGCTCGACTTTAAGGCGGCTTAGCGGAATCGTAAAATTCAACAGCGTTCGCATCGCTCCAGGGTTTATCTTTCGCCAACGTTTGCCATGTTTTTCGCTGGAATCGTAAAAGAGTATCACGGTGTATGAATAGAAAGCGACCGATTCTTTTACTGAGCACACACGGAGGAGAGCACTCCGAACCTTTAATGCTGAAAGCAGATTATGTCAGAACAGTGCGAAGCAAAAGTGTTCTCAGGTGAGAGTCGCAGTTAAAATTATTTTAAAATGCATTAGTGAAAAGGTTACAAGCTTACTTAATTGAAAAGTTACAGTAAAATAAACATAAGGTATCGTAATAATACCTTGAAGTTTTCGTTTGACTAAAATATATACGTAAAATACGACCCCTGTTATTATTCAAAAACAGGGGTGTTTGGGTCATTAATAACCATTTGTTTCGCACAATACCGTAATTTTAGTTTACGAATTCTACTAACCTTTGTGAAAATGAGGATTTGATTTTAAATCATCTAAATTGATTAGTTAGATAGTTTGTTATAAATTGCACGAGTTTCAAAGTTGCGTTCCAAAGAATAGTTTTACGAAGCACCTTTTGTTTTACAAGACTAATTTTTTTTTATTGCCCTTGTAGGCAGACGAGTATACGTCCCACCTGATGGTAAGTGGTCACCATCGCTCATGGACGTCAGCAATGCCAGGGGTAGAGCCAAGCCGCTGCCTACAGCTTAATATTCTCCATAAGCCTCGTTTGAAGAAGGACAATTCGGTTGATTATTTTAAAAAGGTAAACTACATTGATCGATTAAATAATTAGTTCTAAAAAGTTTAGTTTTAAAATGATATGACACTATAAACTATAAAATACTGCTGTCCACAATTAACGTCATAATGAGAATTAAAATTCTAATTTAATAATTCAAACAGGCTTTCACTGGTGCTTTTTATAGTCATGTTCGACAACAGGTTCGAAATTAACTTATACAACTGAAAAGAATCGGCAAGTAGCCCGCCAAAGTGTTGCTAATACATCAAAGCCTTCCTAGATTAAAAAAAAAACATTCCAGTTAAGAAAGGAAAAAAGAGAAAATTAAATCAGACGACGAAATAAATTCATCCCAAAAATTACTTTACAGAAAACACAGAAATTAATTTAAAACGGCATAAATCAACATTAAGACCCCAAAACAGACTTTCGTTTGTGAAAGCTTTTTTTTTGAAATATAATGAAATTACCGTTGGAACTAAAGTGACCTGCCTCAGGAAAAATAATACTCTCGGCCCCTTACTACAAAGAGGCTAGCATTCGTATTATCATTCCATTAAACAAAAGTCACCGGAGTTTCAAATGAAAACACAAAACTCATTATTCCTGGGACAGAGAAATGATTTCGAATGTTAACAAGATTCCCCATAATAGAGTTGTTCACAGAGAGATTTAAGAAAAATAGGTTGAAACCGCGGCGTTTTCCTTGTGCTGCGATTTCGGGAAATTGTGTAAGTCGATTAAAATGCCCGATCCCAAAAGGGTTTACATTTTTGTTAATATTTAACAGCCGTTTCTCATAGATGAGTCTCTCGTGACTCAAAACTGTATTCTCTTGATTTTTATCTACGACTAGCTGACCCGGCAGACTTCGTAGTGCCTCAATCGATAAATAACAGACCTAAACTTTTGTATAAAATAAACTTAAAACTAACAGAAGGAATCTGTCCGAGGGGGGACACATCAAAGGAAAAACAAAATTGTTATTTTTATTTGATTCCGAGCATTTTCATATTAATATACCTTTTAAACCTTCTCTGAACTTCCACAAATAATTCAAGACCAAAATTAGCCAAATCGGTCCAGCCGTTCTCGAGTTTTAGCGAGACTAACGAACAGCAATTCATTTTTATATATATAGATTAAGCTAAATATTTTTTTGTTAATACTGATTTATTATTTTTATTAATTTAACGCATAAAGTTTCACTGAAAGCTTTTTGTAATATCAGAATTCTAGTTGGGCACATTTCTATTTTTTACTGAGTATACTGCTCTACGTAAAACGTGACAATAACGTATGCTTAAACAATAATACGAGTTTCTTCAACGCCAAACATGCTCAAAACAAGAAGGGATAGGGCAAATCCAGTACATTTTCGCTGAGCCCCTTGAGGAATTCCCGTATTATATAGTACATTGGGGAGGATCATTCTGCTCGTTTACCGCTGGATATATCTGTGGAAGCTCGTTTGTCAAATGCGCAGTCATTTATTCAACGATAATAGGTTCATACATTTCAAATAGGAGCTTTGTTTTGAAATTTTAAACGATAATGAATTGATATGTTGCACGTTTATTTTAAAATACTTCGTGGTACATCTTAAGTCTTCCATTACTTTCAATTTGAGGTTTAATATAAAAAATCATCCAAAGTATGGAATCGAGAATAATTGTAGCTCCATATATTTTAACGCGTTTTCTTAGATTTTTAAATATATTGTATGTATGTTTGTCTGTAACTGAATCATTGAACGTCATTTTCATGGACTTAGACGTCAGATTAACTTGAAAATCTGCATACGACCGAATCTCAAGGATCGATGACAACACAATCATTTTATACCGCTACCGTTTAATTCTACAAGTCTATGCACCCACAGAGGCTTCGAATGAAGACGAGGTGGAACGGTTCTATGATACTATCAATGAAACTTTAAGAAAGACAGGTAAGAACATAATAGTTATGGGCGACTTTAACTCTAAAATTGGGAATCCTAGACCAGAAGAGAGCCTGATAATGAAAAACCATGGATATGGGGTGAGAAATAATAGAGGTGAGCGCCTGATTGATTTTGCATACGAAAATAAACTGAGCATTACAAACACCTTCTTCAAAAAACCAAAAAATCTAAGATGGACCTGGAGATCTCCAGATGGAAATACGAAGAATGAAGTCGATTACATATTAACAAATCTGGATAAAAATGTTCTAAATGTGCAAGTCTTAAATGTGAACTTTCCCACCGACCATAGACTTGTAAAGGCAACTTTTATACTACAAAAAATTACGAAAAGCCGTGCAAAATACACAAACTGTTTAGGAAAAACATTGAAAACCGAGATGGAAATATCATCATACAAACTATGTTTAGAAAAGCTAGAAGAGCAACTGCAAAATAAAGAGGATGCTACTATACAAGAAAACTACGATAATATAATTCGAGGCATAGAAAAAAGTCTACGTAGCGCACAAAACACCCAACAACACACTACTAAACCTAGTGTAATCTCAGCCTATACTAGGAAACTCATGGATCGGAGACAGCAACTACATGTAACCAAACCAAAAACAAGAGCATTGAAAAATGAACTAAAAGCTTTATATAAACTCATAAGTAAGAACATAAGGAGAGACTACATGCTCCATCGATCAAAAACATTTGAAAAACATATAAGTACTACTGGGAGCATTAAAAAGGCGTACAAGGAGCTAATTACCTACAAGCCTTGGATTAAACAACTAAAAGAGTCAGATAAACTATCACATAATAGGACTGATATTATGAAAACCGCAACCAATTTCTACAAAAAACTGTATGATTGTCAAGTCCAAAACTTTACAAATATATTTGTCAGCACCAGCATACAATCACCAGCGGAAGACGTCTCACAGATAAAAAAGATAGATGATTTAGAAGTTATAGAAGGAATAAAAAAACTTAAAGCTGAAAAATGTCCAGGGCCCGATGGAATCACTAACGAGGCAATAAAAATAGGTTCTAAATATCTTGCACATCCTCTTTAACTCTATATTAGATTCAGGCACCACACTTTTTCAATGGTCAGAGTCGAACATGATTCTACTCTACAAAAAGGTCGATCCCACTGATATAGGCAATTATCGTCCTATCAGTCTGCTACCCACACTCTACAAACTTTTTTCATCAATAATCGAAAAGAGGATTAGTAAGAGAATAGAAGAACACCAACCAATAGAGCAAGCTGGTTTCAGACGTGGATATTCTACAATAGACCATATCCACGCAATCGAACAAATTGTCGAAAAATATAATGAATATCAGAAACCACTCTATGTTGTGTTTATCGATTATCGGAAAGCCTTCGACACAATCCGACACTCTTCTATATGGACCGCCCTAATCTCACAACGCGTTGAACACAAATATATAGAAATAATAAAGTATTTGTATAACAACTGCACAAGTAGAGTCAAACTTGAGACGACAGGACCACCGATACCCATAAGGCGAGGTGTGAGGCAAGGCGACCCACTATCTCCGAAAATTTTCATAGCGGTACTGGAGATGGTCTTCAGCAAACTAAATTGGGAAAGAAAAGGGCTGAATATTAACGGCAATTTCATCAACCATCTAAGATTTGCGGACGATATTATTCTATTATCTGAAAGTGCTAAAGAGATGGAATCAATGATACACTCGCTAAAAACTATGAGCTATGAAGTGGGTTTGGAAATGAATTTAGAAAAAACAAAAATTATGTCGAACAGTATAAAACATCCCATATATCTCGACGAAAAACCATTAGAATACGTAGATAGCTACATATACTTAGGCAAACAAATTTCCTTTGGAAAACAAAACAATGAATTAGAAGTTGAACGAAGGATTTCAGGCGCATGGAAAAAATTCTGGAGTCTAAAAGACATACTAAAGGGAACGATGCCTATTAACTTAAAAAAGAAACTAATGGACACATGCCTGCTCCCCTCTATTACCTACGGCTGCCAAACGTGGAAATACACGCTACGCGTAAAGAACAAAATCAGGTCTTGTCAACGAAGTATGGAGAGAAGCATTACGAATGTGAGAAAAATACAAAAAATCCCACATAATGTCATACGGGAAAAGACTAAAGTTATAGATGCACTAGATTTCTCACAAAAGTTAAAGTGGCGCTGGGCAGGCCATGTAGCCAGGATGAGCGATGACCGCTGGACCTGTAGACTCACGCTATGGCGGGGGCCTGCAGGTATTAGAAGGAAAGGAAGACCGGTAACGCGTTGGGACAACGATATAATAAAAATCGCTGGTAAAGACTGGAAGACAATTGCCAAAAATAAAGACAAATGGAAAAGTCTGGAGGAGGCCTTCACCCTCACATAAGAGGGGTTCTTGCATGCCTGCATGCTAAATTCATATAACCTTTTTATATCTTTTATGTTGATCCGACTAATATTATACACAATTTATTAAGAATTCTATCATAATTAGTATCTATTATTATTAATGTATTATCAACAATTTATATAATTTTCGTAATGTCACTTTTTTTAAAATGCAAGAAATAAAAGGCTTTTTATTTTTATTTTATTTATTTATTACCGTTTAATTCCGATACCGCCACCATCAATAGGAAAAAATATGAACTTAGTTTTTTCTTTTCAACTACATTTTCTTAAGCTTTAGCTTAAGTGGCCAGCTTGCGATTTCAGCATTAAAATCAATGTAAATCCGAATTAGGCATGTAGAAGATACCCGCGGATAAACCACTTTTTACTTTTTATTCGCACTTTTTACTATCATTGTATTATTACCAAGAATATTTCCAGTAAGCGTAGTGTTTACGTAGTCAGTTGACCATAATAATGTGACGATGATTACAAAAACACGCGAGCTTAAACTGTAACAATAGGTTTAATTATGTCCATGACAGGCAAAAACCGATGAAATAACTAATAACGAAATGTTAAATACTAGTGAGATAAACAACTCAGTAATAAAGCCCGTATCATGTCAGAACCTAACAAGCACTAGACTGATACAATGCACATCCTATGCGATTGAATGTGATAAATTCTATTGCGGTATTCGGGAACTGATCCTAACTATCACGGACCTTTCTCTCTGCATGCTATTGACTGGACAACACAATAGGTCAGTGTAATGCTAGCCTAACTAACAGTATTGAACTCAATTCTGAATTATGATCTAATAGTGGGCCTGAAGACGTTATTATGCTGAAATGAAAAATTCGTATATCTGATTACAGTACCAAAGCACCGGGTCTAATAAAGTATTTTTTTAAAGTAGTTTTACAAGTTTATATTCTTTTATTTTATCTAAAAGGGAGCTTTCCTACGATGTTTTTCGCGAGAGCATCTAACATATAAATAGGTACATAGCATTAACGCCTAATAGGTGCAGCTTGAAATCTAAACCATCGCCAAAAAACACTAAAAACATTTCGTTAAAATCGGTCCAACCACTCCGGAGGAGTTCCGTATCAAACTGATACATACATTTTTTAATTATTTCTACTGTTTTAATTAAGCTAAACTATTATTTATTTAACTATTATTAAATGGTAACTAAAATAAGTTTTTTTTAGCTATAGTGGAGATCAGAGTGTATTTATTATCCGACATACAAAAAGTTTATTTTTTACTTTAATATTTTGTGTTTTATAGATTGATTTTTATAGATTATTTTATATATTTATATTTTGCTGTTGTTGCTCATATACCATATTAATTAGAAGATCGAGCTTTTGAGATATCTCATGATAGTCTCTATTGTATGTGAGCGGTTTTTTTTTATGTTTATCAATCATATTCAGTTAGTTATGCGTATGAAATCATTAACAATCTTTAAACATCTTTGAACATTTTGTGCTATAGAAGTTTCTTCGGTTTTTCAGACTTAGATGGTTAACACTACTTTCACAGTTTCATTTTGCTGTTTTAATGGCGTTTATAACCGCGTTTTTTGTCACTTAAAGTTTTAGCATTTCTTATTTTATTACTTTTTCCCTATTTCTATTATTCGATTCCTAGTCGGACTCTCTGTCTTAATAATATTTGGAGTCCAGACTGCGTTTATCTTATGTTGTTTTTAAATACATCTCCAGTACCCATAAAACAGAAGAGAATCCTAATTCACGGTCATTGTATGGGAAACGTTTGTGAGTTTTTTGATTTGAGTTCGTATACCTATTTCCTAAAATCTGTATTTCTATAAGTTAAACGAAACAGTCAGACTGCATCACACAACGGCATCACAAAAGCGTTTTGAATACGCTACAAAATAAACGAGTCAATTTACATGCGTTGTGAATAGTGAAATTATTCGGTCATTAATCCGCAATTCATTGAATATCAACAATTATTTCCCCTCGGTAATGAGTCGTAAGTATCATATTGGAGTCCGTCTAGTCACAATGCAGATGCAGGATATATAACAGCGTGTAAATAAACAAACCATTAAACAAATTTATGTTAAAATTGATATTATGTAATGATTTGTTTACGCTGTTATTTTTCATAGTGAGATTATTTGGAAATTCATAATATGACGTGTACAATGTTTCCCGTAGCAGATACATAATTTATTTAAGTGTGAAGATAAATTTGAGGTAAAATATGCTTCAGTAAAAAATAATTAATAAAAATTTGGTAGGCAGAAATGTTTCTGATCTGTGTTCAGAAGATAAAGAAGGAAATATATATGTTTTGGATAAAAGCGATTGTGAGTTTTGATTGATCGGTGTTAAGTTCGTCTTGAGATGAAAGTATCTGTTGAAGTCATCGTGGCTTAAGAATATCCCGGTGCTCGAATCTCGCTTGTAGGTACAAATTTTAGAAAAAAAATATTCATATGTTTTTAATAATGAATAAGGTATTTAGCCGCCGTTTCATTAGTTTGTATCATTCGTCAAAACATTGTGTAATAAAGAAGAGATCCACATGATTTATAAAGTTGCGTAATTACAGGCGATACATGCCTATTTTTGTTGAACAAAAGTCATGTGTTAAATAGGTATATTGAAAGATGAGTATTTATAGGACATAATTAATATTTTGACTTCATATTTCTAATTGGATGGTGGCATTCACGATATGACATCCACGAGTTCCAGTATCCCTAATATTTCTAAGAAGGCCGTGGTATAGTTGGTCCGTTCATGATGCGAATAAAGTTGCTTATACATCTATCTTATCATTTTTAACTGAAGCGCTAATTCATATTAATTATGTACTAAAAAAAATTCAACATGTCAAAATTTTCGTCATCTTATTTCACAAATGAAATAAACTTAATAGAAGTAAAATGTAAAGATACCGATCTAACATCAATAAATTATAGGGTGGCAAGTCGAGTGGTGGAGGACACGATTGTAAAAAGTTTCCGGCCTCGTAAAACAACCGCGCTGTAAACTGAATCCTTCATATTTATTTCTGTTATTCGTTAAAGGCCTCGTAAAGTTAATAAAGGGTTTTTTATAACAAGTAACCAGCACGTTCGAGATAAGCCCCGGTTTCGAGTTGGAATCTTTTAAAACGTCGTTAAAACCAACCCCTACTCGGTACAGACAAAGGCCCAACGGCCCTAATTGTTGACGAAAAATATTCTCGATGCAAATTCGCTCTTTACAGCCCATTCGGAATTTGTACTGGACCCGAAAGAAGTTAACGTAATTAGCGCCCGCTGTACGAGAGCTTCGGATTTTGTTGCTGTGCATTCGAATAATCATGTTTTCATTTATGTTTTTGGTATCCTTAGATTTCATTGTTGCTGATTCTCAAGTGTTTTTGGATATTTTAACACTGAAGATTTAATTTAAAAAAAAAGTCAAATATATTTTTATCGTAGTAGGGATATTAGGAATATCCTTCACGGTTGTGGTTGAAATTTAGTGGTTACATAATTAAAGTGACTTTCAATTATACTTTTATCGTAGTAGGGATATTAGGAATATCCTTCACGGTTGTGGTTGAAATATAGTGGTTACATAATTAAATTTGACTTTCTACCATTACATTATTTAAACCATTTTAAATTAAAAATATTTTAATGAACATAACATAAAATATTGTGTTTCACTCCATTTACGCAAAATTTTGTTTAAAGCGGCATTTAATTAAAATAATTTCAGTGAAAACGTCGCATATCACAAAATAGATTGTTATTAATATTTAATTAAATTCTTTGGCAATGAAACGGTGCAGTAGAATGTCTAACATTAGCAGCCTTTGATTTAGATTCCTATGTAATGGAACGTAATGAATACACTGGACTGCTTTGGTCATTGATCTGAGATGATGATAGGAATGAAGCTGATTGTGTTGTGAAATGGATTGATAGATGTGATTAAATTTAGGTGTATATTTATTATTCTTAGTTATTGCTTTGCTTACTATCTCTTATGAATAGTTTATTGTGAGAACTTCAATTTTTTGTTGAATTTCGTGCATTCAAGGAAGTAGCAACAATATTGAGTGGATTAAAAGTGCACCGAATCGAAACAGATGTCACAATAAAAGCTACATAGTCAAGGAAAACAAAACAGAAGTCCGTGACAAAAATATTTCACAACAACAATATAAATCCAACGAAGCCTACAAAGAATCCTGTTGCTAAAATATGTCCGCAAGTTGTTGCTGCGTAAGTGTTGAATATATTACATTTCACTTGAACATTGAGCGCGGTATCAAACTTATTGGAAGTATCTAACGTACTTACCGACTTCTTTTATGTCTTTGATATGTGAACGCGTTGGAAACAAAAACGAAACAAGAAAGTTAGAAACACGCGGCTCGAGATAAATATTCAATCTAGTGAATCGCTAAACATAATGATGGATAATACAAGTATTTTCAATAATTTGCAGATTATGCAATTTAAGCTATTGCTTACAAATTACTTATTACACGTTAAATTTACTAGGACACAACGTCAACGACAATTGCGAATTGTTGTTCTTAATTGGTTTCTACTGGTATCCAGAGAGCTCATTGGGCACACTTCTCCCAGAAGACAAAGGTTTTTCGAGTCCTTGCAATCGGATCCGCCGCCGTCGTGCCCTCTCGGTAATTTTCTCGTTAACGGAATGAATAAAACATTTCATTCCTTACCTTTCTTTTGTAATTGTTAATGGTTGATGGGTTTTGGAAATTTATGTTCGGTTTCTTTCAGAAACCCTATTTTACAGGGTCATTTGTTATAAGATATCCTCGTTCGAGATTTAAGTGACGCCCATCTAATTTGTTCTTCGGGAGCGATCGACAATGCAAATCGTCTCAAGCGGAGACGACTCAATTGTTATCGAGATACAGTGCTTACAAAGAAATCTGAGAATTATTATTTCTCCTCGTGTAAAATACTCAAAATAATAAAAGTTGCCACCGCCGCAACAGTCAATTTGCAAAAGAAAATACATCACGATAAAAAATGTAGCTCTAACGAGAACATCAAAATGGCTCGTAAGCAATGAAACAGCGCAATTTCATGAGAAAGGCGGCCCACAAATAAACCAAAGCGGAGCACATTCCCGCCTCCATAAAATGCAAACTGAAATAAACGTAACAGAGTCTGGGCTCTTCAAAAAATCCGTCGACAACGACAACCGCAAAGCTCAGCAGAACTCTCTAGAGTGAGGTGGGATTCCAGTGTTGGTATTTTCATAAATGGCGGACGACGCCGACGGTCGTGGAGGCGTTCCAGGTGAAAAATACCGAATTTATATCCGGTGAAGCGTGGTGACGCCGATCAGGTTCCGAGCACGATCGGGGATCCTAGTTTTGTAGTTTATGATATACGGACCGCTATACCGTACGCCGCCCTCACGCCTCTCACGAAATATGCCCGCGGCCCTCCGATGACAATAAACACCCCGTGCGAACGTTGCCCACGTGAAAGTTTATTTCACCAGGTGTCATGTTCACGTATGCGTTAAATGAATACGACCCTGTTCTCTGTCATTAAAACTAAATTGGAACTACACTTTATTGAACATACAGCCACAGCACACACTATAAAAATGTTAGCTGCATGTTTATTGTGTTAATTACTTTACAATATTACATATAGCTCTGTTTACACAATTTGAATTCAAGTATTCATATATGTTAATGATTCCTAATTCTGATCAAACATCCGAGTGAAGTAAGTATGAGATTGTGGGCAACACCTCGCGAAAATTACGCGAGTTTTTCATATGAAGCCATTCGGCCAATTTCCTCATATCTAACGTAGAGGCATAATAAGGGAGGCTTTTGTGAAGGAAAGAGGTTTGTAGGTCTACTACAATGCGTAGGCACCGCGTGTATGCGTCGTTGAAAAGGGTGGAGAGAAGCAATATTTGGTTCTCTTTAGGATCGGATAGCTTGGACGGTTTTGATGTCACCAGCGAAAAGTAGCGAACTCATAATTTTTTTTTCAGCCTTAAGACTTACTCTAAAATTTTCCGGTCAATATACCGGACTTACTGTTTGTGTTTTGTTTTTCTTCAAATAGAGAATCGCTTACCTGAAAAAAAACACAACAGTCAATCAATATTTGTTTTTCGTTGACAAGCGTTAGCAAAAAATACAGGTATACAAAAAAAAATTCGGTGAAAATTATGATAAGTTTTCATACCAGACGTGTCATATCGCGCGTTGAAGCGGCCGTATCCAGCTTTTCATTAAATCTTGAGTAATAAAATGGATGCGCCATCAAAATCAACATTTTAGTAGTCAAGCAGTTTAGGAATAAGAACTAAATAAAATTTCGGTAGGTGTCGCTACGAATATCTCGCCTGACTCTGCCGAGGATTCAAACATTCTTGTTCAAAGGATAAGTATTGTTTATTACGTTGCAACTGAGTTATGTCTCTGGCTGTTTTTTTATATATTGTTCTAATTCCGGCTAACACCAGGCGACAACGGTGAGCGAAATTCAAATAGGTTGATGATTACGAATCTTTAAAAAAAAATTTAAAGTGATCTAAATGTTAGCGTGATCAAGAACAAAACCGATTATATGACTTCTTTTGTTTTGGAAGTATGAGTGAGTATCTGAGAGTTTTTATCGCAATAAATTTAGTTAAAAAACACGATTTAATAACAAGTCGAACTAATAAAGCAATCGTTTTTTTTTCTCATACCTATGCTGATAGCCTTGAGAGGCTATTTCAGCTTCTCCTTGTCGTGTAGGTGAGCTCACGGGGGCCGGGAGTGTTGCTAACACTAGCCCTAGCAAGAGTAGTGCTTCGCAGAATCTACCAGCGGATCGGAAACGCAACCCACTGAGAAGATCCGGCAAGAAACTTAGTGGGTTATGTCTATGGTTTAATTTACTATTCGAGTCCTACGTCGCAAGCGATGGGTTCGGCGAGGACCGGTGCTTGAGGTACCTAAAAGCACCTTTAATGGATCAGGAGGATCTGTAATGACGTGTTTAGGGCGACGTCGACTGTTTACCATTCGGTCCACAGGATCGGGTGTGAAACATCGCAAGATACTGATAAATAAATTGGGCCTGAGTATAAGGTCTTTGACCCGCGTGAAAATTTTCAAAATAATCGAATGTCTTAAAACTACCGTAAGATTCTGTTTCATGGGTCACAGGTAAAGCTAATGAAAGCGCGTTAAAAAGGTTTTTGCTTATGTAAAGTGTACAAGTTTAATAAGAGCACACATTCGCACAAAGGTACGCTTAATTAATTAACCCACACAACAGTTTCCGGCAACACAAACAGATGATTGTGACAGCGTTTGTTGCGGTCAACTCGGGTCGCGCCTGTAAACGTCCCACGAATCTGCTCATACCGTACTGAATATTAACCGTTCTGAAAATATTACTAGGGTTTTTTTTTTTAAGTTGAGATTTAAAGAAATACTGGATTTTTGGTTTATCGTTTTTAGTTTTTTAAAGTTTTGTTGTTATTTTTCATTTATGTTTTTAAAGCAAGTCATTTAATAATCTCTAAAGTGGTGAGAGGTGAGATGAAACTCAAAATCAAACAAACTGCCAGCTGTTAAGATAGTGTTATCCGTGCAAATAAATGTAATTATCCAAATTTTTTTTTTAAACATTAATCGGCAGGTAATGCTATGTTTGAATGTTAATAACCAAAGATTTTTCTTCGCCCCTGGCAATGCTGATTTTGATAAGCGATGATGACCGATTACCATTTCATGTGCCGTATGCTCGCCTGTCTAAATGCCATTAAATAACGAGAAAATCAACAAATAACACCTAAGTCGCTCGTGATCACGAAATCTGTAAAGTACTTGAAAAATAGTAAAGTGATTATAAAAAAATTATCGCATTTTTTATCGCAGATAGGGTGATTATTTCGCAGCGGGAATAAGCAACAAGGCACTAACCACTCATTACAATACGCATTACTATTTTGATTTTTATTACCCGATGCTTTTCCTTTATCGCGCAAATCATTCATGGGCATATTACCTAAAAAGTTTGGTACCAGTCTATGCGAAATTATTACAAAAAGAGTTGCATCTTTCCACAAAAGTTATCGAGTGTTTCATTATTTAGACAACGACAACTTTCATAGTTGTATGTCTGAAATAGTCCCTCTGTAATCTTCTGTTAATGATCATGGTAGAAAATTAAGTTTCTCGCCAGTTCTTCTCAGCGGGTCGCGATTCCGATCCGGTGGTAGATTCTGTGAACCCACACCTCTTGTTAGGGCTAGTGTTGGCAAATTCTCTCAGCCCGTGAGCTCATCTACTTGTACCCTTTAAGGTTTCAGCGAATGGGTAGGAAAAAAAGATCTGCGTACTTCATATCAGGTGAGTGGGTAATGCGCGAACACTTCCAATACAAATACAATGCATATTATTATTGCAATTATAATAATACAAATTTTGTAATCGTATTTATAATACTATCAAAGTTCACATAGCACATCCTAAATAATTATTCGTAATATTGTATATGATGACATAAACTCAGCAAACACGCAAAACCATGTGGTTACGACGGCTGATGTTGACAGTAGCGGTTGTACAGTATTCATTTACTTCATTAACGTGTATGACGAATATTCAAATAAATTCTATAAAAATAGGTATCATTTTGTAAAAGTCCGCTTTTTTTAATAAAGACTCAATATGTAAAGATAGGAATGATTAGTGTTGTGTATTGTTGTATAGTGTAGTATACTTCTTCAAAAGAGGCTTGTGGAGAGTATTAAGCGGTAGGCAGCGGCTTGGCTCTGCCCCTGGCATTGCTAAAGTCCATGGGCGACGGTAACCACTCACCATTAGGTGGGCCGTATGCTCGTCTGCCTACAAGGGCAATAAAAATATATATATATATCGGAATTGAGGATAAGTCCCCCGCTATATCCATAACTACGGCGGTATTTAAAATCCAAAAGCAGATAATAGTTTCGTAAAAGAAGTATCTACGCACTGAAGCAATAAGAATCAAAACTGTGAAATTTATAAATTTGCGTAATTACCGGTGGTAGGAGGAAATGTAAGGCCGAACAGTTAGGTATCAACTTCCTGCCTATTTCTGCTTCAAGGCAGCAACACATTCCGGTTTAAAATGTCGTACAACCGACAAACTGTCTGTTAATGGTGGCCATTCGTAAAGTCCAACAACATCAACCTCCACCACCAAAACCAAATAAGTAATGATTAGTACAATTTCCGAACACAGATCAAATATTGGGGAAACCACTAACCCAACAATACAGTGCCTCCAATAGAAAGAAAAAAATAAGAGTGTATAACAATCTAATATGTTCAATGGACTATCTAATAAAATATCGGACATATTTCAATTGCTGTCCTAAGAGAACGGTCCGGCCGAAATTTATTTGTGTAGTAACACCCCTAAGGCCGCAGTGGACTACGAAAACGGTATTGCCATAGCAATAAATTGGTACAGACGTGCTCGCGTCGTGGTAACGCGGTTACTGGTTGCCGTTTTTACTGTCGATAGTTTTCTGCGTTCCGGGACCATAAGGACCGGTCCCGGGGCGAACGGTTAAGAAATAAGAATTCATTAGGATCGTTATTTATTGTTGTTTACGTGGCTCGCTCGTATTTATGTTTCGTTCGGATAATTATCTGCGTTGGAACGTATGACGATCCACGGAAGGGCGGTGTTGTCCGAATGTTTCGGGAGAGGTAATGTTTCGTTCGATTTTTTATCGCCCGTAAAATTGTTTTATTATTATTTTTATTTATTGCTTAAATGGGTGGACGAGCTCACAGCCCACCTGGTGTTAAGTGGTTATTGGAGCCCATAGACATATACAACGTAAATGCGCCACCCACCTTGAGATAAGCTCTAAGGTCTCAGTATAGTTACAACGGCTGCCCCACCTTTCAAACCGAAACTGCTTCACGGCTGAATTAGGCAGGGTGGTGGTACATACCCGCGCGGACTCACAAGAGGTCCTACCACCAGTACACTTGTTACTTAGAAAGCTTTCTTTTTTTTAGTAGTCAATTCCCTTAGCAGTAATTTTGCTTACGTCAGTTCATTTGGCACATACATTGTTGTTTGTCGTTCACGTAATGGATGTTCCATTGAGTTAGAAAAATAAAATAAAAGTGTCACCTGTATGTAATAAATCAGGAAAGATTTACTGATCAGATTATGACTGAGGCGATCCAACGTTTCTCCAAAAACAGTGACACTTCGGTAGTTTACGTACAGCATTAAACATGGTCACAGTATTTTTACGAGTGTCGCTTATCACACAGCGCTATAAAACTAAAGAAAGTACTACATATAACAACACGTCGGAACATAAACAATGATCATTTTGATGTTCGTTAGTTGATTAGGCGCTAAACAATAAAATTAATCTGGATTCCTTATGATATCTATATTTATTAATACGCGAAGCAAAAACTTTGTATCCCTTTTTACGAAAATTGCGCGGACAGAGGAGTATGAAATTTTCCACACTTATATAGAGAATATAGAGAAGAAGTGCACAATGCTAATATTTTTTTAAAATAATGCATAAAAGATACATTAAATCAATAAAGAAAACATTACACACACTACATACCATTTATTTGATACTATTTATTGTCAAACTTTTGTTCTTGACATCTGTTGTCAAATTGAGAATATATTAAATATTGTTTGTTTTTGTTAATATTTTTTATAGTGTAGTCATGGCGAAATTTGTGATTATAGAAGTATAAAATACAATCAAATAGTGTACAAACTTACAATTCCAATCAATTATAGTCGAATTTCGACTACTGCGGGACCTCTAGTAATGATAATTATGGCTGATTCCCTTTAGCAAACGAGACCCAGGTACTTTAGATCGAAAAAGCTCGAGCCCATGACCACATGTTGTCCATGAAACAGCAATTGCTTTACGACAGAAATGAGCAGTTTAGGCTCGAAACAAATTCTCCAATTATTAAAATCTCACGGCAAGAGTAACATTTCCTCTTTATCTCTCTCTCTTTCTCTATATCTATCTCTTTCTTAAGATATTCTTATACATCACCAAACAACATTGTATTGAAATGCTAAACGTTTTATTCACGTACAGTGAGCATAAATTACGCGCATACAGCGTTTATGCTCGTTCGTTTATTTTTAGGGTTATTTTTATTTAATTCTGGGCAGGTGAGTTACGACAGCGTTTCACCTATTTTCGTACAATTATCATGTTGATGAAAAACCAACAACAGAAAGCTACGTAGCCTTCAGTACGAAGTTTTAATTTTACATGAAATTTGTATCCGCCGTTGAAAAACAATTGTCTTCGAAACAAATATTTTGAAGGAATTTTTCTTTACCACGTTTTTTATTTATTGCTTAGGCGGGTGGACGAGCTCACAGCCCACCTGGTGTTAAGTGGTTACTGGAGCCCATAGACATCTATAACGTAAATGCGTTACCCACTTTGCGATATAATTTGTAAGGTCTCACAGTATAGTTACAACGGTTGCCCCGACCCTTCAAACCGAAACGCATTACTGCTTCACAGCAGAATTAGGCAGGGTGGTGGTACCTACTCGTGCAGACTCACAAGACGTCCTACCACCAGTAATTACGCAAATTATAATTTTGCGGGTTTGTTTTTTAATTCCACGTTATTATTCTTACACCGTGAAAGTCAATCGTGAACATTTGTTGAGTACGTATTTCGTCAGAAAAATTGGTACCCGCTTGGGATTCGAACATCGGTGCTTCGCTCAACACGAATGCACCGAACGTCTTATCGTTTAGGCCACGACAACTCTGTTCTATATTCTTAATGTTATAATTATATAGTTAATGAACAAAATCGATTAAGTTAGGTATACGGAAACCAATAATAATGGATGATCGTTATTTTAGTGATAAAAAAAAATCGATATGAAAACAGGACTAGCATACCGAGTCGAGAGTGCGCAGTGGTTGATTTAAGATACACAGCCTTCCTTCCGCGGTTCGTGAATTTCGTGTAAGCAAGTATAAGTGTAGAGGCCGACTACGGATAAATCTTCGAGTATTATTGAATTCATATTCAGGGGAAGACGGCTGCTCCGATACTTCCCTTTATGTATCGGTTAAGCTCTTCAGAAAAATTGAATGAAGACTTTGTTAACTGATAACGAATTCATCCCCCCGTGAAAACGTATTGCCGTTCAAATTCGACCCTTGGTTTGAATAAATTTTCGAAACGAAGACATGATTAAATATAAAAATCATAAAAGCACAAAAAAGAAAACATATATCGTGTTTCTTTCTACTTAAATCTTTACAGCCCGAATAATGTTTCTAGGTGACAGAGTAAAAACATTTTTGGTAAGACCTACTAATTTAATGATATCTAAACAGTTTCTTCATAGCTATTGTTTTGTTTTTTGTTTTACAAATTTGTAATTTTATGTGTAAATTTCTATATCTCCTCGTGGTGTATCGTAAGTTCGTACGGGTTGCCGACTGTTGTGGCATCGATGCTCGGCGGTAACGAGTCGGGGAAGGCGACGCTCGACTTCTGCGAGTGCACCATCTCGCAGAAGGAAGCAGCGGGGAGCGTGAGAGACGCACAAGCCCTCTAAGTATTTCGGGTCCCCCTCACATGTGAGTCTGGGTACAGGCGAAGGGGGCCTAAAAATCGACGTCCAAGCTGCTCTGCGCGCGTTTTACGTAAGAGCCTCTGGGTGATGGAAGGCCGGCTATCCTCGACCCACGCTGGTTCTGACCCAGTGGGGTATTCCATAGGATAACCCATTCTAACCGGCGCCATCTAGGCGGGCTTCGGATAGCCTGTAGACCGAGAGGGCTGGAGGTCGTGGCGCCGTAGACCGGCGGTCTGGCATCCTGAGGGGGAGGGTGATGGGAGAGATGTGCTCCGCACTAAGTGCTTCACTTTTCCCCCTTTGCCTTTTCATGAGTTCTGTCTCATGCGAAGTTCGGACGTTGGTTGTTGAGCGACAGGAGGCTTTAGTCGGTTCGACTCCGACATGCCTCGCCTGCCATCTCCAGTGGAGGGCGGAAGTCCGGTGATTTCCTACTGACAAAAAAAATTCGCACGGGTAGGATGCTGCGAAGCAGCCAATCGCTCCAGTTTGAAGGGTGGGATAGTCGTAGATAATTAAAACGAGACATATCGCAAGGTGGGGGAAGGTCACTCTTCGAAGTTTATTAGCACCGGTAACAATTAACATTAGAAGTTCAACCGCCAATTAAGAGCTTGTAAAGCAATAAAATGTTCAACTACAGTATATACGAAATAGTTTTTTTGGCGAGACGATTTTTAATTTGAATACTATGAATTACCACGTGAAAATTTCATAAAAAGTGTATATATTATTCTGTATATAATATACATACATGCGTTCCTAAGCGATTTATTTGATTGTGATGAAACTCGATATAGTTGCTTGACGTTCCTGGGTTTACTGGTGGTAGGACCTTTTGAGTCCACACGGGTAGGTACCACCACCCTACCTATTTCTGCCGTGAAGCAGTAATGCGTTTCGGTTTGAAGGGTGGGGCAGCCGTTGTAACTATACTCAGACCTTAGAACTTATATCTCAAGGTGGGTGGCGCATTTACGCTGTATATGGGCTCCAGTAACCACTTAACACCAGGTGGGCTGTGAGCTCATCCACCCATCTAGCAATAAAAAACAAAATGTCATAGTACCGTCAACGTTAAAACGTAACTTTAAAAAATCACATACAAAATGATATAATAATAATAACATTACTATGATATAAAATGATAGTATACGCCTATGCACGAGCGCCGAGAGACACTGCTTAACGCCGAGCTCTTGAAGAATGGAAATATTGGTGCGAAGTTCATGGGTATATGCATGGGTGCATACTATCGTTCTTTGGACATATCTCCCGGCGAGGAAATAGCTCCATAGAGCGTCTTGTCGTTCAGGGCAAAGTAGATAGCACCAGACCGCGTGGAAGGTTGCCCATGCGATGGACCGACCAGGTCAAGACGGCAGTTGGCGGCTGTTTGCATGAGTGTACCAGGCTCACCACAAACCGGGAGGAGTGGTGATTGCTCGTGAGGCGTATAGCATCCGCCCACAGCAATTATGGTGAATGACGACCACGACCGCTTTGACAAGAGTGATACGACAAAGGAAAAGATGATATAAAAACTAAGCTAGACATTCCCCCACCAATACCACACGGCACTAATCATTAAAATAGATTATCACTATTATAATTGAGATAAACGCGAATAATGCAAATAATTGTAACAAACAGACTCATAAATAATACACGAAAGAAAAATGTAAATAAATAGACGGGCGGAGTCAAACATTCCGATCAGTGAATCGAACAAGATTTACCTACGGACCGCGATGCGAGAGTTGGTTTGTTTATACTGTAATATGCCAGTTACGATGTAAAAATACAAGAACGATCTTTAAACGCGGAATTTCGGATTCCATGTAATGGAGTACATGGTGAATGTGGGCTGACATAAAAATGGAAAGATTAAACGTGAATGTTTTAATTTAGGGCGCTAAAATTTGAAATTGCGCCATATTTTCTTGCTTCTATCATTTGTAAAAAAAAGGGTGTACGCGCGTAAGAAGTTATACTTTATTTTTATTAAATTTATTTCTTTTTTTTTAATATTAAATAATTAATAATAAATATTTAACGTTAATAATTTAATAATATTTAGTATGAACTATATTAAATAATATTTTTGTCATTTATATTACTAAAAAATGAATGCTAATAACACTTTTTTTTACGAGTGTACATGCGCGAAAGTTCACCTGCGGCTATATTCAGACTCGCCAAGTTACGTTGGTCGTATTGTAATGAGCGATTTAGTGGGCAACTTAATTTCTGTTAATTTTGTGTCACGGTGCGCGCGTATCGTAAAATTTCACTCTCATCAATTTTTCATAACGCGCCTAAAGAAGTATAGCTTCAAAAATATGTGACACAAAATACAGTGATATTCAAAATAACTGAACAGATGCACGAACCGGCCAAAGTTAAATGATGGGTATAAAAGTTGTGCAAATATGTTCATCTGTGCGAGTAAAAATTTTTCACAGTGAAGTGCTTGGCGACGTGACACGACTGAGAAACATGCAGGGCGATATGTTACGCCACCCGCGATGCTTTCCTGTGATTAAACGTAAGAATATTCTATTTTACCGCTCATTGTCAATACTTTAGTGGAAGCTTCGGATAAGTGTATTTAATAGAAAATAACTTCAACAAAATTATTATAAAATGTCCATTTTTACGCATTTAAGGTTTAATTAATAGCCGAAGCCTTTAAAACCGTTTTTCACAGTATTAATGGCCTTAAGAAGTTATGGCCAAGCATTTCGAATATTTCCTAATCCGATCTCTCGATCCGGATCTCTAAGCCGAAACAAGTTAGTTATGATGGTGATACATTATAATGCGTTAGGTAGTAATATTTATCTTATCTACCTAGTCAGGTCATAAGTATTGTCACACAGTAAAAACTTTTCTTTTACAATGCTGGCTACAAAAAAGTTAATTGAATTCGAATTTCGAATTGTTCATGAAAATAAAAATGTATACTTTTAGAATTTTACTCATTTTTTAAATATGGAGTGGACGCTTAAAGAAGACCGTGTTGCAGTTATTGCGTTGCATCGTTGCGGTTACGCGTCAATTCAAATTTTGAACATACTGAAAATTTTGAATATAACCAAAATATTCGTTTAGCGTACCATCAAACGATACAATGAAGACTCTAGTGTAGATGACAGGTCAACAAGTGGTCGCCGTCGGTCTGTTAGGACTCCAGCAGTGATAAAAGCTGTGAAGGCGCGAATTCAAAGAAATCCCAAACGTAAGCAGAAACTGTTGGCCCTTCAGATGGGGTTAAGCAGAACCACGGTGAAAAGGGTGTTAAATGAAGACTTAGGGCTTCGGGCATGTCGAAGAAAAACAGGACATCGT
This sequence comes from Bombyx mandarina, assembly GCF_030267445.1. Lineage (NCBI taxonomy): Eukaryota > Metazoa > Arthropoda > Insecta > Lepidoptera > Bombycidae > Bombyx > Bombyx mandarina. Next base: position 11,641,217 of record NC_143228.1, read on the forward strand.
TTGAATGCTCGTCTAATGGACCTGAGACTGAAGAGATGCCGCGCTTTGTTTTTTTTTTTTTTTTTTTTTTCCTACCTATGCTGATAGCCTTGAGAGGCTATTTCAGCTTCACCCTAACGTTAGTAGGTGAGCTCGCGGGGCTCAACCGGAGAGTTGCTAACACTGACCCTAGCAAGAGCAGTGCTTCGCAGAATCTACCACCGGATCGGAAACGCGACCCACTGAGAAGATCCGGCGAGAAACTCAGTGGGCTGTGTCTATGGGTTAGTTCGCTCGTCGAGCCCTTCGTCGCAAGCGACGGGTTCGACGAGGACGGTGACCGGTGCTTGTGGTGCCTAAAAGCACCGTTAATGGATCAGGAGGATCCGTAATGACGTGCTTTGGGCGACGTCGACGGTTTACCATTCGGTCTACTGGGTCGGGTATGTAATTTCCAGCGGCTACGATGAGAGGGTTCTCATGTCGTGCCGCCTTCTCAAAATGGCGCAGCGATGCCGACTGTAGATACTTACTAAAAGAGTCGAGCTCCAGGTCGTCGTGGAGATCCACATTCCTAAGGAACCAAGGCGCTCCGACGGCTATCCTGCAGAATCGTGATTGAATAACCTGAAGGGATTTCAAGTGGGTGCGGGCTGCGTGAGCGAACACTACGCTTGCATACGTCATGACGGGGCGTATACAAGTTTTGTAGAGAGTTACCTTATTACGGAGGGACAGTTTGCTTCGACTACAAAGCATTGGATAGAGTCGTCCTAGAATAAACGCGGCGCGGTCGCGTACCGTTTTTATATGGGGACGGAATGTCATCCCTCTGTCGAGGGTGACGCCTAGATATTTGACCTTCGAGACCCACGGAATGGGCTGGCCAAAGAGAGTGATGGGACTAACGGCGGAGGTGTTTGCGCGCCTACTACGGAGTGGGATGCTCGAAGTGATGTTCGGAGGGCGACCCCTTTTGAAGAGCACCGCTGCGCTTTTCGTGGGGTTAATGTCTATTCGCCACTTCCGGAACCACTGTCCCATGGTGGCTACTGCGATCTGGAGTCGCCGATGAAGCAGCGACATCTTCCTACACGAGTAGTAGATAGCCGTGTCATCGGCGAAGAGCGCTAGATGGGTCTCCGGAGACCGGGGTATATCATTGATATACAAACTAAATAATAACGGGGAGAGCGCGGAGCCTTGCGGGACTCCAGCGGTCAGTTGACGGGGACGAGAACGAGTTCCCTCTACTCGATATCGAAACGAACGGTTCGACAAGAAGTCTCGTATGATGAGCACGAGTCTGTCTGGCACTCCCATGTTGTACAGTTTATAAATTAAACCGTTGTGCCAGACTTTGTCGAACGCCTTCGCGATGTCGAAGAAGAGGGCGCCGGTCGGGATTTGTTTACGCCTATTTAGTCCTATCAGAATGTGCTCCGTGAGGCGGTGCACTTGTTGTACGCACGAGTGTTTAGAGCGGAATCCGAACTGTTCGTCTATGAGAATTTTGTTCGCGGTAACAAAATCCCAGAGGTGTTTCCTAAGGAGCCGTTCGTAAATTTTTCCTATCGTCGAGAGGAGACTAATCGGACGGTAACTGGAAGTTTCGTTTGTCGGTTTGCCCGACTTATGTATACCGATAACGTCCGCTTCTTTCCACACCGCGGGAAAGATGCAGTGCGTCATAGCGGCATTTAAAATTGTAGCCAACATTGCTATCAGTTGGACTGGCAAGAGTTTTAGCGCGCGGTTGTGGATGCCGTCGGAGCCGGGTGCCTTCCTAGGTTGTAGGTTGTGGATCGCGTCTCTAACTTCGTCAGTGGTAATGGGGGGTAACGCGTCCGAGGGCGGCAGGGAAGCTCTGCGATCGACCTCCCTGTCGACTAACTCGGTGTGTTCGGGGTCCGCGTGTTGAGTGCTGGTGGTGCACTGCTCTTGCAGTGCATCGGCCAGCAGCTCAGCCTTGTCATCGTCATCGAATGCCGGTGGTTGGCCTGAAGGGCGTACGAGGGGAGGCATAGTAGCGGTAGTTTCGGATTTGAGAGTCCTAGCTAGTCGCCAGTATGCTTGGTGGGAGGGCGCGAGTTGTTCTAAATAACTATGCCAATTATCGTTACGCGCGTCGCTTAAGCGGGAGTGGACTTCGCGTTGTAGACGACGCATCCGAATCCGGTTTGAATGCGTGGGAAGACGATCGTAGGCCCGGATTGCCGCGTTCCTAACTCTTAAGAGATTCCTAAGATCGGGGGACAGTCTGATGCGGTGGAAGCTGTCCTCCACATCGACTTCTTTTGAAGATCTAATGATCGCGGAAGAGATGTGATCGGTAATGATGTTTATGGATTCGACGGTGTCCTCGGGGGATGGATTCGAATCCGGGCCGCAAGGGAGGATTGGCGGAGCGGCGTCGGCTAGGCACGTGCCCAGCTTATTCCAATCCACCATGGTCCTCGTAACAGTGACTGGGTTGTGAGGGCGACCGAGCTGCATAACGACAGGTCGGTGGTCTGAGTCGAGCTCTGACATTGCTTCGATGGAACGTAAGCGCAGAGTTACGTTCCTAAGCAATGCCAGGTCTATAGTGCTCGGACGGAGCGCGATGTTATACGGATAACATGTTGGAGTTGGGGGACCGACTATTTCAAAGGTGAGGTCGTCTATAAACGCGTCGAGACGCCTACCGTTGACGTTTGTACGATGGCAGTTCCACCTAGTGTGGTGGCAATTTAGATCGCCTGCCAGGATGACAGAGTCTCCCATGCCGAACAGTGACTCGATGTCACTGCTCAGAAGGGGCTTGTCCGGGGGGAGATAAACGGATGCGATGACGATCGGCTGGTGTCCCGTCAGCGAGATACGGCACACTGACGCCTCGATATGTAAGAGCGAGGGAGTATCGAGAGGGACAACGTGCAGGGCCCGTCTATAGTAAATGGCAGTCCCGCCTTTGGAGGCGGTGAGTCTGTCATTCCTAACCATGACGTAGTTCGCGACTTTCGGGTCGCGACGCGAGGGCTTCAGACAGGTTTCCTGCACTAATAGAATATCTACAAGATTATCGCGGAGGAATTCAAAAATTGGATCGCGTTGCCGCGCGAGTCCGTTAGCATTATAGAATGCTAACGTAAGGGAATACGGTTTTTCTCTACCTTTTTGCGCCATTGATTATCGGTAAAGATTTTATAACGTACGCGACACGGACTCGTAGACGTCCATGTGATCGAAAGCGGCCGCGAGCCGCTGTTCGGGGGTTACCGACCTACGTATCGCGTCTGCGAACGATCGCAGACGGTCGAAGTTGACTGCGGTGACGAAGTCACGCACGAGCGCGAAGTCGTTGACGGCAGAGGGTTGCGGGGGACGGAACGCGGGCGCGGGGCGAGGTGCGAGCAGGGGCTGGGGCGCGGGGCGTGTCACGAGCGGGGGCGGGGGTGCGGTTTCCGTTCCCGCCTTCGTATACGGCAGCGGTTTTTTCCACGCCGACACCGTGGGAACTGCAGCCGGCACGAAGGCGGGTTTCGGCACTGGAGGCGCCGAAGTCTTTGGGCCGACGGTTCGGGGGGCTGGGTGGGTCGGACGTTTTCGCGGAGCCCTAGGACATCCACGGTAGTTCGCGGGGTGCCCTTGCTTAAGGCATAGGACACAGCTTGGAGGTTCGGTCGCGGTTTCCCTAACACGCGAGCAATCTAGTGTGGCGTGGTCGCCGAGGCACTTTACGCAGCGGGGGCGCGCGTGGCAATTACGAGCCGAGTGGCCGTAAAGCTGACATCTGTAGCACTGCCCGGGAGTGCCACGTTTATGGGGGGCTTCGATGGAGACCCCGGATAGGTCGCAGACTGTCGAGAGGCATGAGATCTTTTTCTTGGCCTCCGGGGTTGGCTCCAACGCGACGAGTATCATGTTGTAGGGCTGCTTGCCCCGCCCGCTGTGCATCCGATGCACACTAACTATAGGGAGTGCCTGAGCGATCAGGTCCTCCTTAACGTAGTCTATGTCTAGCTCTTTCGGTACTCCGCGTATTACTACACGGAGCTCGCGGTCCTCCTGAAGAGCATAGGTGTGGAAACCTATGTTCTCCTTTCGGAGGTATGCTGAAAGGGCCCTATGGTCGCCCGGCGTTGCGACCTTGATCTGAATCCCATGCGCGACGTTACGCGCATGGGTGTAGTTGATTTTATTTGCCTGAAGGGCCTGGGAAACGCGGTTCCACGCAGTTTTTTCCTGGAGAATCAGCGGGGGCGGGGCAGCTGCTTTAGGAGCGGGCGCGGGCTTGGGACGCGGCGGCGGGGTTACGCGGCGAGCGGAGTCCGACTCCGGTGTCACGACTACCTGCGGGCGGGAGGCGGTCGCGGATTTTGTCTGCTTCGTCGTGGAGCTCCGGGACTCCACGGCGCGAGTACGCTTTTTACCGCGCGTTACGGTTTGGAACCCATCCGAAGTTCCAGGCTGAGGGCTTGACGCGGATTCGAAATCCATCTCCGATTCGGTATCGGAGCCTGAACTCGAAACGATCGAGGTCGCGACGGACGAGACGCGCGATGACGTAGTCGACGCGGGCGCGGGGGTGGGGGTAGCGCTAGGCGCTTCATGAGTCGCATCGTCGGAACGTGCGCTCGAACTTAACACGGCGGCGGGGGGCGCGCGGCGTGCCTCCGAGGCACGTTTGAAATACGCGGCGACGGACGCGGGGGGGGAGGGATTGCCACGGGCGGCCCTATACTCTAAGTACTCGGCCCTAATTGACGGGTACCTATCCCGGAGGAACCCGACAATATCCCTAACATCTTCTTGCTCCATTTCTTCGGTCTTCTTGCCCGGGGGGGGCGGCCCCGGGACTTTTGTTGAACTCGCCGAAAGGCGAGGCCCCGGATAGGATTTGTAACCCCCCTGTGCTGCAGGACAGCAAGGAGCAGGGGGGGGGAATGCCTATGCCGTGAAAACGGCAATCGGCGGGGAAAAGGAAAGGAACCCGCTCGGGCTGTAAAGTGCTACAGCAGGCAGAATCGCGAGCGGGGGTCTAGTCTTGAAAAAGACTGTTGTTTTGGGAAGGGTTAGGAAATCGCTAGCCTGTGAGTGCCACAGGAAGCCTGAACGTAGCGATTGGTTTTGCCTTGAAAAAGGCAGTTGGTAAGGGTGGGTTCGCGGTTACAAAATTTTAGCGCACAAAAATGGACTCCGAGACGCAAATCGCATGCGACCAACGGATCGGCACGTCAGCACTACCGAATTGTACGCACGATGTATTCACGGTCACTACACTGTCGAGCACAACTGTGAGTTCAGAGACGCAGCTCGCAAGCGGGCCACGGATCGGAAAGCACGTCCGCGCACGACCGAGTCGTGAGCGAGAATGCGCGCTTTGTTGAAGCGGTACGCGGGAAAAAAATATCGGGAAATTCTTTTTTCGGATGAAAATTTTTTTACCGTAGAAGAGAGCTACAACAAACAAAATGATAAGGTGTAAGCACACAGTAGTGAAGAAGCGAGCAACCGTATTCCGCGTGTCCAACGAGGTCATTTTCCATCCTCGCTCATGGTATGGTTGGGAGTTTCTTATTGGGGCTTAACAGAGGTACATTTTTGTGAGAAAGGTGTAAAAACGAATGCAGTTGTGTATCAAAATACAGTCCTGACGAACCTTGTGGAACCTGTTTCTCATACCATGTTCAATAACAGGCACTGGGTATTCCAACAAGATTCGGCGCCAGCTCATAGAGCGAAGAGCACACAAGACTGGCTGGCGGCGCGTGAAATCGACTTCATCCGGCACGAAAACTGGCCCTCCTCCAGTCCAGATTTGAATCCGTTAGATTACAAGATATGGCAACACTTGGAGGAAAAGGCGTGCTCAAAGCCTCATCCCAATTTGGAGTCACTCAAGACATCCTTGATTAAGGCAGTCGCCGATATTGACATGGACCTCGTTCGTGCTGCAAATAGACGACTGGCCGTGCTGATTGAAGGCCTGTATTCAAAACCACGGAGGTTATTTTGAATAAACTTTAGTGTCATAAGAATCTATGTTTTGTTAACTTCATTTTGGTATATGAATGGTTACATAATGAATAAACTTGTTTGAATAATTTTACATTAAACATGTGACAGAATTTATGACCTGACTAGGTATATACCTTATATAAAAATGAATTGCTGTTCGTTAGTCTCGCTAAAACTCGAGAACGGCTGGACCGATTTGGCTAATTTTGATCTTGAATTATTCGTGGAAGTCCAGAGAAGGTTCAAAAGGTAAAAAAATATGAAAATGCTCGGTATTATATAATAACAATCAATTTTGTTTTTCCTTTGATGTGTCCCCGTCGGACGGATTCCTTTTGTTTTTTTTTATGTTTATGTTATACAAAAGTTTAGGTCTTTTATTTATCGATTGAGGCACAAGGAAATCTGCCGGGCCAGCTAGTTAACATTAAATTTTCCGTATAACCACGATACAACACTTAATAAAAGTATTCAAATGTAATGGAAAAACTAATTATAGGCTCAAAGCCAAATAATGGTACGAAGCACCACGGAATGGAAATGCTGACGATAAAATTTAAAAAATCAATTAATAGCACGTGATCCCATTCAGCACAAAAGCAAGTGACGGAATATATTTTTAATTGATGCATACAGCGTCCGATGTGTCGAGTAAACATTTACGGGGCTCGAACGATGGTAGGGTCGCCTTTGTGAACGTTTTTAACGCGAAACATTAATTGACGAAAAACTGTATATCTCACGTGCTTAAACATTCGGTGGATGTAAATATTAACACTGTAATTATGAGGGCTGTGATTGTATGTCCTGTTGATGGTAATTACGTATTTCGGTTATTTATTTTACTTAATTAATTGCTTAATTTAGTTTTTTTGCTCTATTTTTCAAAGTCAGTCAAAGCAGATGATTCGCGAAATCTATACTAATATTAGAATATAAAGCTGAAGAATTTGTTTGTTTGAACGCGCTAATCTAAGGAACTACTGGTCCGATTTGAAAAATTGTTCCAGTGTTAGATAGCCCATTTATTGGGGAAGGCTATATATAGGCTATATAATATCACTCTAAGACCAATACAAGTGGAGCACCAATAAAGAATGTTTCAAAATAGGGTTTTAAATAGCTCCTTAACATTCTATAATTCAAAAATATTTTCACTTTCTACGTAAATGAAGTGGAGGTAAAATTTAGCGTTATGCCAAAGTTACTATTCCACGAGGACGGAGTCGCGGGCTAAAGGTAGTGGTGTATACGCCGCAAAAACTCAAGTTTATTTTCCAGTTACCTGAATCTTAAGTACTACCGAGATGGAAATACGACATAAAAAAACAAAGTTGAATCTTGTTTTCCCTTGTCTCTTTATACGAAAAATATAAAAATAAATAAGCCACATTATAGGTATTTACAAAACAAAAACGGAGCAAAGACAAAAACGTATTTAACGCGTGCGAGTTCTGAACGTAACATCATTTTTAATTTCCGTCGTTGGGCCACCCACCGTAGTGAATACCAATTACCTCGACTGTAACTGTTGAACAGGCGGTATGTAGTTCCCTTGGCTTACCGGATCGATGGTACGTACAACGCTTCTGAGATCTGATATGCAGATATACTTGATACAATAATGAAATGTGTATTTTTAGAACAAAATATGTACTAGTAGTACCTGTGTTCTAGAAACACAGATATTTAAATTTTTAAATTATCGTTCAGACTCCAAATACGTTTGAGAGATATAAAATATAACCAATTGAAAAGTTCAGATTTTTATTTGGAGGTTTTTTTGACATGTATTGTACACATTTTTCTAATGAAATACCTACGTACTCAACAAATGTTCATGATTGACTTCCACGGTAAAGGAATAACATCGTGTAATAAAAATCAAACCCGCAAAAATTATAATTTGCGTAATTACTGGTGGTAGGACCTCTTGAGAGTTCGCGCGGGTAGGTACCACCATCCTGCCTATTTCTGCCACGAAGCAGTAATGCGTTTCGTTTGAAGGGTCGGGCAACCATCGTAACTTTACTTGAGACCTTAGAACTTATATCTCAACGTGGGTAGCGGATTTACGTTGTAGATGTCTATGAGCTCCAGTAAAAACTTAACACCGGGTGGACTGTGAGTTCGTCCACCCAACTAAGCAATAAAAAAAAAAGATTGAGACGATTTCTTTTAAGAAACAGTATTAAGTCATGAGTAGGTAAGGAAGTAAGTCATTCCCTTTTATACCGAAAAAATATATCATTCCCAAGGGAAACTACACTGACACGTTTCCTTGAACACGCGAGTGAAGTCGCGGGTAACAGTTAGGTAGCAGTTTAATATAACTAGGTAGTTTTCATATTAGATATTTTATTATAAGAAACTTTTCTTATGAATTGAAGATTGGCAGTCTCGATTTCAAAGAAATAAATCGATTGAAAGAACTGTAAGAAGATTAAGCCGTAAAAGCGGTTTTATGGTCTATCACCCGGGAAAACGATGCAAATACTGCATTGAATGAGTTAATTTAATTGAAAGAGATGTTTGTTAATAGCACGTTGTCATAATTAACAGGTTATATAGTCAAAGATTAATTCTTTGAAACAAATGCCACAAATATAGTTCCTGGGACGAAAGCCATCAACAGCGTGGAAGTTCTTACGTTATTGAAATTAGCTTTTCAAAACAATGTTAAAGTGCATCACGGGTGCAGTATTTACGCTGTGACTAGTTCGGGATAGTGGCCGAAGTTTTTACGATAGCTCCAGAATATTGTTTGGTGCATTAAAGTTTAATGCCCCCAGCAGTTTCGTTGAAATTTAAAATTGGTTCACGAGCGGTGGCGATTAGGGCCGGATCCGGGGCTAAACGTATTGTCGGCTTGAGTGTTTTGTACCGTAATAGACTATTAGAATTGAAAGTGATCTTGAAAGGGTTTTAAGTGGAATTCACTTTATTTTAATGAGATACGATTTTTTTCGTACAGAAATTTTGGGAACTTTTGATTTAATTTTCAAATATACACTCTTACTACAACAGCTGTTTAACATAATATATTCAAATCACGCTGCTGTGTTACTAACTATTATAGAATTAATGAAAATTTGTTTGTAATATTTACTTAAGTTTTGCTAAATGCGAGTGATAGTGTAGCAGTAATCATTAGCGAATGTAGATAGTCTAATAAAATATGAATCGCATTAAAAACAATATCAAGAAATCTTGGTTATTATGTCAAACAAAAATACCCAGTCCATAGTTCTACTGAGCAGAGACAACAACCCGCTTGGCGTACTCATTATGCAAAGGAAATCATTGATTAAAAAGCATGGCAAACTTTTTTTTATGTTACTTAGATGGGTGGGTAGACGAGCTCACAGCCCACTTGGTGTTAAGTGGTTACTGGAGCCCATAGACATCTACGACGTAAATGCGCCACCCACCCTGAGATATAAGTTCTAAGGTCTCAATTACAGTTACAACGGCTGCCCCACCCTTCAAACCGAACCGCATTACTGCTTCACGGCAGAAATAGGCAGGGTGGTGGTACCTACCCGCGCGGACTCACAAAAGGTTCTACATATTACTTCAACATTACACTGAAGACTAGCAGGAGGTAATACTTAAATTGTAATTACATTTGTTTGAGAGCAACTCAACATCTTCTTGTGGACTTTAAAGTCTATTCACGGAAAGTAGTATTGTTGCTGACATTTAAACAACTTTATGTTTCAAGGGGACATCGTTCGTCGGAGCGGTATCAATTTCCGGGCCTCCGCTGCCATTTGATTTATGTTTGCTCTGGCTTTTCCAAACAAAACTGTTTTGTTGTGAGCCTGTGTGCTACGAGAAGAGCATGCGAATCTAACTTTTGCACGATAAGCGTATTGGTGCAATACTAGCGGCTTGTTTACTGAAAAATTCGGGAAATAATAGTTTGAAAGTTATTCGACAATCACACTGCAAATTGTATTTGCTCGGTGGAATCGATTTATGAATTTTTTTTAGTACGAAAATTTTTTTATTAGGTTTTTTTAACTGATTGCGAACATTCAATGGTGAATATTCAGTTCTAAAAACTGTTTGTACTCCCTGATTCTAGGTATATTTAACGATCGTCTGGTGTAGTGGTAAGTGATATGGTCACTACACAAGGGGGTCGCGGGTTCGAATCCACCAAGGGAAGATATTTGTATGATAAATATAAATGTCTTTTCGAGGGTTATGGATGTATATGAAATATATGTACGTGTATAATAAAAATCTTACATTTATTTCCGTTATCTGGTATCTGTAACACAAGTTCTTTACGAACTTAGCACGAGACCAGTTAACGTGGCGTGATTGTTATTAAATATTTATTATTTATTTATATTTTTCTCATTAAAGTTTACATCGGCAATATAAGAAACGTGCTGCTGATTGAAGGTAAGCGCTATTTAAAGATGCCCCGTAGAAAGATATACATACGTACCTCTGGAAAAACATTGCCTATTCCCATCAGAGTATATTTCAAGAAAGCATACGAATCGTATTTTATATATGTCATTGATACGCTTGAATTTCACGCCACATCATACAAATGACTAATCAAAAACGAGCGAACTATTAACAGCTGCCGACAAAAGTGCTCCCGACCTTAATATTGTTACAAAACAGTACCTCTCAGGTGGCAGCCATGTTACTATTCAGTGATTAATACATAGACCGTGACTCGACATTTACACGCTTGCCGTAGGTTTTCTTGGCTGATACTGGATGTTTTTATTTTTTTTTTATTGCTTTTATATGGGTAGCGATCTCACAGTCCATATGGTGTTAAGTGGTTCCCGATAACCATAGATAACAAAACGTTAATTCCGTTACCTAGATTGAGATATGCATTAATGCAAGTTTTCTTTTATGTTGACAACGAAAAAAACATTTTTAAATTCATAATACTGTATATATTTTGTGTCTGATTAATCAAGGTGGTTACTGTGGTTAGTAATCCGGACAATTTTAAAAACTATATTAAAATTGAATAATTTTGAAAATACATATTATATATTCAACTACGCGAAGACGATGATTTTCAAATTATATAAAAAAAAAATGGTAAACGTGAAATTGAGGTCATGATGGTTTTCATTGTTTTTTTTTTTATTAATTTTTTTATTGCCTAGATGTGTGGACGAGCTCACAGCCCACCTGGTGTTGAGTGGTTACTGGAACCCTTAAGCATCTACACCGTAAATGCGCCACACACCTTGAGATATAAGTTTTAAGGTCTCAGTATAGTTACAACGGCTGCCCCACCCTTCAAACCGAAACGCATTACTGCTTCACGGCAGAAATAGGTAGGTGCGGCAGAAATTGGTTAAAAATACATATTATTATTTCGTTTCCGACCACAGCTTTTACGGTCAAAGTTCGTTTAGGTTGTTATAGTGCGTTAATTATCACAACCCTATTTACACTTTAACACTAATTACAGACATTAATTATTATTAACAGAGCTGTTGTGAAATTCTATAACTGTGAGTTCCGTTCAAAAACTCGTTAATGAATCGCGCTACGCAAGAAAAGGCGTAACGAATTTGATTCATAAAATTTGTTAACACATTATTTTATTGTAGTCAATCAATCAATCAATCGCGACTACAATTGAAATGAAGTAGGCGTTAAATTTGATAAGCTATTGTGCGACCTCGCCATTCATGAGCGGAATTCTTTAGAAAATATGTTTCGTGTTCAATGCCTACGGATTTCATAATATCTAAATATTACAATTTTTTTACTGATGGTAGGACCTCTTGTGAGTCCGCACGGGTTTTTCATAAATTAGATCGACAGTTGAATATTGATAGCTAATAATAATAATTAAAAAAAAAAAACGAACAGCTAATAAAACAAAGCATTGTTATGTTTTAATTTGGAATTCCATATTACCATTTCATTAAACCGAAATTTGAAATTTAATCGAACGTTCTTATTTTAAATATTTTTCATGAAATAAAAAATATTATGTAAGTTAAAATAAAAAAAAAAAGAAGGAATCATAATAATATATTACATACTGCTTATTTATTTACCTGGTTGACTTGATCGTGATCATGCAAACAATTACGTTCGTCGTGTATATAACGCAAGCGCGAAAGCATTTCGCGTAGACTAAACACCATTTTTTCTATTTGACACTTGAATAAAAAAAGAAAAAAATATAATATTGTAAAGAGGACAGATCAGAAGTAACTTTAAGATATTGAGAATGGCAGAATAAAGATTTTTATCAAAACAATTAGTACGCCATACTGAATGTTGGTGGTTTTTTTTTTTAACTACCTACCATAGAAAATTAAGAATTCATTTTTTATGAGGCAAAGAAGATTAAGTCCTACAGTCCAATGCAATTATATAGTTTATTTTTAGTTTGCAAGTTTATTGGGGTTTTATTTTCTTAATTTGTGTATATTGTTTTTAAGCTATATTATTATAAAATTTAGAAAGATATTTAATTAACTACATTATTATAGGGCTTTTTTTGTTACTACGTTTCCACTGATCAAAATACGGTTAGAATAGAAATAAAAATTAAAATTGGTATTTAAATTACATAGCTGAAGCAGCTTGACTATGGCCCTGTCATTGTCGATGCCCACGAGCAACGATGTCGCACTAGCACCTTTCAGTCAGATGATCTATATAAAGCATGAATTGTAATATCTACGATCATCCTTACTAAGCACGTTCATAGCTATCATATCTCTAATCAGATTCAATACTAAATTCCTAAAGTTCAGATCGTTTCCATATGTCTAACAATCGCAGCGGAAACGCACGCACGGTCCGCTGGAGCGAAGCTGTCAAACGAAGAGTTCACGTGGAAATCTTACGCTTTTCCATTCCAACTACGAGCTTCGGATCTTTCCTACCGGTAATATAATTGCTTTCACAAAGTATAACTAAACAAGCATTTCTCCAATATAATTCCTGCAACATTCTAGACTAGCATTCTGCCCAATCTAGACAGGCCATGTTGCTTAATATCATTACCCGTACATCTTGTTTGTGTGTGTTTTTTTTTATTGCTTAGATGAGTGGAAAGGTCACAGCCCACCTGGTGTTAAGTGGTTCCTGGAGCCCATAGACATCTACAACGTAAACGCGCCCCCCACCTTGAGATATAAGGTCTAAGGTCTCAGTATAGTTACAACGTCTGTCCCACCCTTCAAGCCGAAACGCATTACTGCTTCACGGCAGAAATAGGCGGGGTGGTGGTACCTACTCGTGCGGACTCATAAGAGGTCCTACCACCAGTGATTACGCAAATTATAATTTTGCGGGTTTGATTTTTATTACACGATGCTATTCCTTCACCGTGGATTCTTCGAAGCAGTGCCCTTACTAGGGTCAATGTTAGCAACACTCCGATTCGAGCCCCGTGAGCTCACCTGCATGTTAGGGCGAAGCTGAAATAGCCTCTCAAGGCTATCAATATACGTAGGAAAAAAATGTAGCTTATTAGCATTATCCCTTCATCGTGTGTTTGATATGTTAGTTAATTTTTTATTTCTGTTTTCTTAATAGATATGTCCATTAATTTGTCGGAGATTTTAGGATTTTTATTATTGCTATCATGAGATATGAAAGGGAATGAACAACGAAAATTCACAACACATTATATTTAAGTCACAACAAATTTGTCACTTGTATACAAACCAGACCCACAGAACTCGTTAAGTAAATTAAGAGTCAGTCGAACAGAGCTTAGTGGTATTATTCGAAACAGCCGTCAATTACAAGCTGTGTTGGGTACAATGTTGTGTGTGAGCGAGACCGCATCAGATGCCGGATGCAAGTGCATAATATGTTCCTTAATGAACAATGGCACGTCCACTTTAGTCTATTGAACCAAACACTACAGACTTGGGTATGGCTTAGTGGTTTTTGTACGATATGTCCGATGGAGGATCGGAGCCGCAGTACCGATTGGTTCGATATTGTTAGGCGTTGTTGAGCCGGTAACCGGTCTTTTAAGCTTCGATATTTTTCCTTTCTTATTTTTTTCTATTGTAATGCGTGCTTGAAATAAATGTTTACTGTTATTATTACATAATGACACTAGGTCTTTAGTGGTTAGGAGTCTTAAATTTTTTTAATGCATAGACGGGTGAAATATTTCACGGCCCATCTAGTGTTAAGTGGTTAGCAGAGACAAAAACACCACAATGTGTACGCCATGCCCTAATCCACATTGAGACTAAGTCAATTTTTTTTTTAGTCTGTTGCCTCGAACCTCATATGAGGCCGGCGCTCAGGAGATGCGCGGTGTATGTGATACTTGAAGGTCTACAAACAGTGTGGAGCAGACCGAGGGCTCAAGGTGTTTTTACCCACTAAACGACTCGGCTTGCACTGTCACGCCCATCGACCGATCTCTACTCGAGGTCGAAACCCGGGCAGAGTAGGAATAGTAAAATGAACTTTTGGCTATAAGATTTGAAGACCAGCATAGTCATGTTGCTTGTTAGTATACATTTGGAGTCTTATTTTTTACACTATGACGACACCCGATAATAATACTGTCATTTTTTGTATTATGAGCGAAGATGAGCCTACAAACCAATTGGTAACAACTATCGTTAATATGATATACTATGATAGATATGCTATGGGAATTGTTAGGCCGCAGCCTAATTGGAGTAACAAGGCAACTGAAGGGTAGGACAGTGGTTATCAAATGCAGCTTACACTTCGACCTCTGCTATCTTTACTACTATTACTATCTAACTTGAGTAAAGAACCTCAAGGTAGATAGCGCCCCATATTCTGATGTCTACGGGCTCCAAAAAGCTACGTCAAACTTTATATATATATTTCTTCTGTGCGTGTTTGTCACTGAACTCCTCTTAAGCAGCTGGACCGATTTTAATGAAATTTTCTGTGTACCTTCAGGTGGATTTGAGAATAGTTTAGATTTACAAATCAGCCCGGCAGATGGCGCTGCAGTCGGTATCTTGGTTATTTATCTTTCCTAGAAATAATTTATATGGCGATACAACCTTTGCCGGGCCAGCTAGTATATATAATAATATATACATTTGCGGATGTTTATCGAAGAAAGTCAAAGGGTTGAAAGAAAAAAGCGAGAACCCCACAATATATAACATTTAGTATATACATATAAGCCTAAAACGCTTTCAGCTCCTATTTAGGCTTACGTACAATTTCCACTAATATGCTGTCTAGTTAAGAAAGTTACCCAGATGCTTCTATCCGGGGATCTTAATACATTAAATAGTTTTTTTTCGTGTAACCCAGCCTTGGAACGAGTAATAGAAGACAATTCACGTAAATGTTTATTCGATTCGAATGTCTGTCGTTCGAGAACTTTCTGGTAATTGCTTAAATAATTTAGAAGTTTCTATTTGTAAAATGTAACAGATATATAACACTATGTGTATAGGCACACTTCTAGGGATAACTAAGACTAGTTTTACGGTTTAATCTCTTTTTTTTTTTTTTTTTATTATTTCTGAGGTATGAAAATACTTAAAAGTTTTTTATGTCACAAACGACAAAGGTTCGTACTATTTTTAATCTATTTTTCTATCAAAATATAAAATGTATCTAAACTTTTACTTTAAATTTTAATCGTAAATATAATCGTCTTAAACTTAAATTGTGTACATTATTTCGAGCGGTGAAAGGCTATTTGGTTTAAACGTCTATTTAGCAACTTTAGAAGAGAAACATTTACAGTTTAAAATTTGAAAAAAATCTATATATAGTTATATATAAATTAATTGCTGTTCGTTAGTCTCGTTAAAACTCGGGAACGACTGGACCGATTTGGCTAATTTTGGTCTTGAATTATTTGTGGAAGTCCAGAAAAGGTTTAAAAGGTAGATCAATATGAAAAATCTCAGAATTAAATAAAAATAACAATTTTACTTTTCCTTTGATGTGTCCCCCGTCAGACGGATTCCTTTTGTTTGTTTTATGTTTATTTTATACAAAAGCTTAGGTATTTTATTTATCGATTGAGGCATTACGAAGTCTGCCGGGTCAGCTAGTATTATAATAAAAAAAATTCTTCTGTTATTTGAATGGAGTAAACTTAATTGATGTTCAATTGAAAATATCGAACTGTTGATACTGATACCAAATAAAACGCATCTTAAAAAGATACATGTTGCTTAAACCAAAGAGCCTCTTTCACCTCTCGAATATAATAACAATAAAAACGTGATATTCAACAGTAAAGGTGGTTTTAATTGTGTCCACTACTCGTGTTGACCGAAAACAATGAGTATCTAAGTAATTGAAGAGATTCATATTATAATAAAAAAATAATGCTATCAAAAATACAAATATTTTGTATCTGCTAAGAAGTAATTTGCTTAAGGTACACGTAAGACATTATAATATGCTGCTCTTGGCTTAAAGTATGCAGTTAATCAGTTATTTTTCTTCAGACAAACGTGTCACTGCTTGATGACTAAAATAGGTGGGACAGTGAAATTAACCTACTCTGACCCACAATAAACTCCGTAGTAGGATAACATTACTGAATATAAAAATACAGGACGGTAGTAGAGGAAGCTAGACTAAACTAAGCGGTGATAATTCTGCTGCTATTAAGGACGCCTCTTGAACAGTAACCCGATAAGATCGGGACTACTATAAATTTGCGTTGCAATCATTGATTCAAAACACACTGAAATAGTCATCATATCTTAAAAACACACTAACATCACAATATGTGCTGTAAGATCGTTCAGAAATAACATAACAGAATCATAATTTAGGCAGCTTTCGCGTTGATCCTAACAAGCAATTACCTAGTTACGTGTAGCGTAATAGGATGTAATTGCAATCAATGATTCACGGTCGAATTCTTTTCGTTCTCACTGGCTGTATTAAATACCCAAATGATTCGCCCAGTCCAACAGCCGAGCTTGTGTATTCAAGCATCTAATCAAATGAATACGAATGATCAACCTATCGTAGCTTGTGCGAGTAGAATAAAACAAACAAAAAGAATCGTAAACAAAGGGATGTAGCACACGCAGAAAGTCACAGTAGGACATAATGCGTACTCATATTTCTTACATAAATTTTACACACGCGTCGGTGAGCAACACAAAGCTCGAAGGCTTCTTTAAATATTCCTTTCCTTCATAATCAAAGTGCTGCGTTTGTAAGATAAGAATTCCCAACGCGCCAGAACGTCTACTGTGTATGAGAATCGTTATGGGATGAACGAAATTATTTTACTCGGCTATTTATCAAAATACTGCGCGGAAGGAGACGAGAAATAATTCTATAATTCTGTCTCGTTACTGTTTGCAGCCAGAGACACGAGTATGTTTAATTCATGTACATAAGTCCTTACTGAATTAGCTCGATTCTTATTAAAACCTACGATTGTTTGTTTTGAATTCGCGGCGTTGTATTCATGTTCCGAATGTGATTTAGAGTATTAATTTGTGTGAGAAATATGTTGTATTAGTTTGGTTTCGTTACGAAAAATAAAAAAAAAACAGAATGCAGCCACACTGCAGTTATTAATTTAAAAGTACTATTTGAATGCGCTATTGAACACGGCTAAGCACTAAACTTAAATCAAATGTTGTGAGTCAAAGAAAGGTAGATAAGGTTTTCTCAGTTCCATATACATATTAGGCGATTAATATTTTCGGCTTTATCATGAAATATTTTTAGTTAACTTGAATGGGCAAATGTTGAATCCTATTTTAATCGTTCACCGAATCACGTAGCAACCATAATTGTAAATAATAACGTTTGCTTTGAGACATTAGATTAACATAGACGATTAATTTAGTTTAAGTTTAACAGTATTCATTGTACGATACCGCTTGGTTCTATAAATGTTTTATTTTACATAAACGGTTATCTAGAAGAGTTTGCTTTAAATTCGGTTAAGCTATCTGTACTTGCTGTGTTTTTATGTTATGAAACAAAAATAAATTAGGTTGATTTTTTATTGCATTGACATAGCGATAGGACGAATCCTGCGATATCAGACATTACTAATTCGATTGGTACCCAATCTATGTGAGTTTAGAACATATGGTATCATTTTAAAGAATTCCGATCTTTATTTAATAAAATATTATCGTTTTAAATATCTTATACCTTTAAACGAGCAATTCTTGTATATGTATATATATATATTATCTGAATCTCGGAAACGGCTACAACGATTTTCATTAAACTTAGTATACAGGGGATTTCGGGGGCGATAAATCGATCTAGCTACGATTTATTTTCAGAAAATGTTGTTTTTTTTCGTGTTTACAATAATCAACTTTATCGATAATCAACTTCATGACTCTTCCCGACATCTATTGGCGAATTATAATACTATTTTTCTTAATTGAGAGAAACTAACTGCTTTAAAGACACAACAAGATGGCGTTATAAAAAAAAAAACCGAGTAAAGCTCATCATCTAGTGACATTTAAGTGTTTTATTAGCAAGTGAACAAAGCTAGCAAAACAATAAATATAAAACACCCAGATGTATTATGTGAAGTTGCTCGGAGCGTGAAATTTCAATGAATACCCTTAAAACGTGCAGATTAAACCTGTGAAAACTTTTTGTATTTGCTTAGCGACTGATATAAGTGGATTGCAAAAGTTCCGAGGATGAGCATAAAAATGCTCAAGTTAGGGAAAGAAAAGAAAATCAGTATTAAGAGGGTGTCGCAATAGCTGCGAGTATATTTTTGTTACGTGAAAGTTCTTGAGTACTAGGCAAAGCTCGAATAACGGTAGTCGAGTAACATTTTACGAGTGACATTAACTCAGAGAATTGCCTTACGTCTTGTGTACGCAAGGTTTATAGATGACTGATATTATTTTATTCAAGATTTTTGTTGTTTATTGCACGATCACGTTAAATTATTACCTGAGAATGTGTGGTAGAGAGACGGGCACGCGTATGAGGTCGAGAACGTTGTTCTTTATCTTTCATGAACATTACGCTATTAACTAAATGATTTCGTTTCAAAACGAAAATCGCAGAATTTGGGCCGTATTTTCAAACAAATAAACGACATATACTGGTGGTAGGACCTCTTGTGAGTCCACGCGGGTGGGTACCGCCCTACCTCTTTCTGCCGTGAAGCAGTAATGCGTTTCGGTTTGAAGGGTGGGGCAGCCGTTGTAACTATACTTGAGACCTTATAACTTATATCTCAAGGTGGGTGGCGCATTTACGTTGTGGATGTCTATGGGCTCCAGTAACCACTTAACACCAGGTGGGCTGTGAGCTGGTCCACCCATCTAAGCAATAAAAAAATGTTTTTTTTTTTTTTTATTCGAATAGATAAGTGGTTCTCCAAAACAAAACTCAGTAAATCGAATTGCGATCTAACAAAGTGTTTGTGTATTTTTAGTACTACGTATTCTTCTCGTTATATATTTCAGTGAACTAGTGTAATTACTGAAGTGGGCTGGATGTTGAAGATCGTTAATTTGCGATAGAGCCAACGATGGTCCTGAATGGAGATGAGCTGCCCGCAAAATGTGGATGGGTCGCTTGTAACAAGACAGGATATATTGTCCGACACTTAAGTATTTTCTAAGAAGTTTACTCAAACTGTTATTAAGAACCTTTAATGTTTAGGGCACAAAAGGTCAGGTAGTTTGTTTACCATTAAGTGTTGGGAATTGAAGATAAAAATTTATCGAGTTTGCTCTTTACAGAAGTTATGTAAGAAGATTATATTTTTGATGTTTCTTTTTGGGAAACATTAACTTTTACGCCAAAGATGTTTTCAAGGAAACCTGAATTAGGAGAATTACACTGAAAATATTACCGCCCACTGAACTTACTAGGCGATGTATTTAGCATACATATTTAGTATAGGCTAAGAGTTATTTTTATTTACTTATAACATTTTAATTTGTCATATGCCAGTATTAAATAATTATTGGTGAATTAGTTTTCGTTTATATTCATGAAATTATCCTTCGTTATTTTACCTTTATTCTACTAGGTGTACAACATTTATCCATTTTATAGTTTCATATGGCTAACAACTGGCCCCCTGTATCGGGAGGTTTAATCATTGGATTATTAGAGCGTATTGGACCTGTGGAGTTGTATTTTTTGGAAGGCTGAATCGACTTAAAAATTCCACTGCGGCTTCGGGCAAACGCACGCCGGACCAGCAGTCGTCGATGGTCTGTACGAAGCCCACTCAAACGATACCCCACGCATCCTGAGATACCCCTCTGATAATCGAAAGCACCGGGTTCAATGACTTCATTGATCTTGGATAACATCGACCAATGAGAATAGGCTTAGCTTTGGTAAAATCAAAGCTTAAACTAGTTGTAAAGTTAGGCTGTGAAGTAAAGTCAGGAGTGCGAGTAGAAACACCGTTTGACAACACAATTTTTTTATTGCTTATATGCGTGGACGAGCTCACAGCCCACTTGGTGTTAAGTGGTTACTGGAGCCCATAGACATTTACAACGTAAATGCGCCACTTACCTTGAGATATAAGTTCTAAGGTCTCAGTATAGTTACAACGGCTGCCCCGCCCTTCAAACCGAAACGCATTACTGCTTCACGGCAGAAATAAGCAGGGTGGTGGTACCTACCCGCGCGGATTCACAAGAGGTCCTACCACCAGTAATTACGCAAATTATAATTTTACGGGTTTTGATTTTTATTACACGAAATTACTATTGGTGAAAGATGAGGAACTAAAAGTAGTAGCTGGAAATGACTCGAGTAATATAATGTGAGATCTTTTTGATGAAAAATGAAATATCTTAAATATAAATAACTATATCATATTCATAGCCTAGAGGTAGGCAATGGTTTTGTTTTCTCCTAGTATTAACACTATGCACGAGCAACGGTAACTGAATTATAATAGTTTTACTAAACTAAAACTAATTTGTCTCTATACATTACAAGAGTTAAATAAAGGAGTAGAGCTTGTCATCCAAAATGTTTAAAATAAAGTTTTAAAAAAATCATTGATGGCTCACGGACCACATTTATGTATCAAGACGTTATCAATTCATCGTATCGTCTTTTATAAAATAGGATCATTTTGTAAAGAAAAAAAAGGAATCATAATATAACTTGGGACATTTGTCCAAGGGAAACATTTTTTCGAACATCCGAAAAACGTTAAGTTAACAATAGCCTTTACAGAAATAAGATATTCAAGACGCGCTTGGTTTCGTTCGACTTGAATTGCGAGAATCCCTTTCATTTGATGGATGCACTTTTGAAAGCAATCATTGTGCTATTTAGAAAATTCTATTTAATTTTAATTAATTACCATTCATTTATTTATATAGTTTTACTTTCTTTCACTAGTTCCCTGAAATTTTCATCCTTGAAACTAACCAAGAGAAGAAAGACACAAAACTATTTTCATTGTTTTCAATAGAATTTTTTTTTCCCTTGTAGGCAGACGATGACATGGCCCACCTGATGGTGAGTGGCTACCGTTGCATGTGGACTTCGCAAATCCAGGGGCAGAACCAAGCCTCGTTTGAAGAAGGACATATCATAGCACAGGAAGTACCGTGCAGGGGAACTCATTCCAAACCTGATTTGTGTCAATGAAACAAGAAAGTTTGGTTTTGAGCTTTAATCAGACTCACGATGCACCTGACGTTGATCAGGTCATGAAACCAATAGGCTTGAATATGAGTCCACACTAAGCTGACTGACTCAAAGACCCATTTACTTTCCTGTCATTGAAACTAAAATCCAAGATTGTTACTAAGCCATTACTGAATGTATTCTAGTTACAAATGCTGATATATAAAACAAATTTAAACACTGTAACCGTCACACGGATTCAGTTTATAGTCAGAACGTCAATTTAATCGATACATCGGAGTGAAATAATGAACTGACCGTCGCGACCATAAAACACGATTTTATCATACCGTTGGGAGGGACACGCTTTCGAATATCGTAATAAAAATTCACAGATGTCAAATTTATGAGGATCGACCATTGTAGAGAGATTAAAAGATTTACTACGGATGAGGGTGCCACGAGCGCTACGAAGCTACGGCGCTACGGAGCTACGAATCAAGTTCTACGACGAAATTTACAAGTTTAATAGCATTGTAATCCTGCTATATCGGTTTTGAGCTTCTTATAGAGCACGTGTTACCTGAACTGCTTCGTGTATTCTGTGAGACAATATTCCGAATTGTACGAAAGATAATTTTGAACTCTGAGCAGTTAATTTTTCTACTGATACTCTCGTGGATATTAACTCACCCCTTTTCAATTAATGATCACAGAAAATACATACCTGAAACAAAATATAAAACATCAGTATATAGTCATATCAAAAAAAATTAAATTAGTTGCCGCTTAACTTAATGCTTTTTGGAGTTTACTCCTTTAGAATCGATTTACATATATAGGCCCGGGGTATGAAAATTATGGGGACCAAAATCGTACTAGCATGTCACACGAAATGCGTTATGCGCCTAGCATGTCACACGAAATGCTTTATGCGCCTGATTGGCTCCTGATTGCGTGATGCGTGCGCGCGCCAATCAGGAGCCAACGCGCGGCCGCGTTATCGCAGGTGACGCCGGGCTGCTGCGCCGGCAGTCCGCCACAAAGCCTCGTACTGATCGCGCGTTTCTCTCATTATTGTATTTTCATATATTTGTTAGTCGTTTGTTTTGTGTCTCGTTAATTTGTTAATAATCTGTTGTGTATCGTGTTGTCGTAATATAGAACTATTTCTCGTATTGTTTCGTTTAATTTTTTATATCCAGTAAACTCCAGTCGTGCGTCGGAGCGGACACACACACTTTTTTTTTTCAATTTTGATAGAGGGCTTCGAAATAATTTAGTTATTATTAATTAATTATGAAAAGAGGTAAATGAATGAAAAATAAAAATGTCATCGAAATCGTATTTCAAGTGAATGAAAAACTGTACTAATGCTATAACAACGGGAGATTGAGTTTATTTGTTACGCTTTCACGTCTTAACTACTAACCAGATCATCATAAAAATTTACACACAGGTGCCGAAAAGACAGAATATATATTTCATTATATTTAGATTATAGATTATATTTCAGAAAATACTACTATTCTGAAATAATATTATTATTGTTTTCAATATTACATTAATGCGATCGAAACCATGTGTAACAGCCAATTGGTTAAAAGCATTGGAATTTCTTAAGCATTTATCCTATCCTTATTTTTGAGATAAACAATAAGTTAATTTTCTTTAAAAAAACTATGAGTACCTTCTTGTTGCTGTACAGTGGTTGTTAAGCAAAAATATAAAATGTTGTTAAGGTGAGAGATCATTTTACGATTGTAGGATTTTCGGAATCATTCTGAGTTATGAAGTTGAAAGTATTAAAGTACTGAATCGTTTTACACGTACAAAACAATGCCAGCCAAGCAAAGCTGTGACTTTAGTTAGCATACGATGAAACAACTCGTGTACTGTCTAACAGATATGTGCTCTTCTATTAAATACTAACCACTGAATCCAGTTTCACTTAAATCGATGATAAGCGGTACACATGAACTCGATACACACCACTAAAAATACAATTTAGTATTTATTATATTTGTTTATACAGTCATTGTTTTGTCCGCTGCTTAACCAAGCGCGTCAACCTCTGCGAATTATGAAAAAGATATTTCCCCCGGGCTAGGGCGACGCCTTATAAATGTCCGTTACGCGAAGTATAAATCACCGTAAACGCTAACGCCGCCAAATAAATAATTTTCTTTATTCATCAAAATTAAAAGGGGCAGTTGACAAAGCTTCGCCTTAATTAAAATCCGTCGGCCATTATGCCTTGATCGGGCTTAGCTTATTTAGTGAAAAGCTACAATCACTATTATTAAGGTGAAGTTGACTTAAGACCGTTCTGTTCATATTTTAAATTTTTATTTGATCATAGTTATCGAAAAAATATTTTTTGAGATGAACTCAGAAATAAAACCGTGATAAATTAAAATTTAGTGCGCTATTTAGCATATAAATGTTTTATGCCTCCACGATATATTTGTAGGGTATCGCCAAACTCCTATTTGTGCCAAAAAAATACTACACAGCTTATGTTTGACGCATCGCTGGCAAAAAAACTCAAAATTCTAAAACGTTACAGCGGCGCTCTTGCTTCTTTTTATTATTGGACAGTAGTGATATTATCACCTATCTTCCTACTTTTCTCTTCTTCAACCTTAAGCTAAACATTACCGAGTGTAGGTTCCTGTCACCTATGTTAAACTTTTTTTTATTGCCTTTGTGGGCAGACGAGCTTACGGCCCACCTGATGGTGAGTGGTTACCGTCACCCTTGGACTTCAACAATGCCAGGGGCAGAGCCAAGCCGCTGCACATAACATATTTGTACCTTACGTTTTTTGGCTATACGCATTCAGTTATTACCCAGGGCTCTGCCCATATTTGACTATTTTCCTTTATCTCTAATTAAAATCTTAAATACGATGTTGATGACAAAGAAAACTGCAACCCCGTATATGTGGTCACCGTCCTCTTTAATTAAAGAAGTCATCATATATTCCAGCTTAAAAAGCAATCGTTGTTACAACGCAACGGACTAATAAACAAATTCGTATCAATTCGTTTAATTTTAATTTTTAGTTATTTAATTTTATATGCGTTCCAAAATTTGCTTTACCTACAGAGGGCACAAATACATTTTTACTTTATTGGCCAGGAGCAAGCTTGACTCGCCAAAACCTAACACAACATTTACTGACCTATTATTTACCTTCAAGCAACTTCCTTGAAAATAACCGGTATCATTGTTTGAATTTACTTTGAAAAATAAATAAATATAAACACATTTTGTTTCTAGTTTATAGCTCGAAGTGTATGTAGGTCACGACTATTTTAGAAAATCGAATGTAGGTCTTCTAGACTTGAGTTTTTTTTTTCATTCTTAATTTTTTTTCTGTTCCCTATTTATTTTTGAAGGGAAAGAAGCAACTTTTACTAGGATGCATTAGTGGCGAGCTTCGGCGCAGACCAGGAGATTAGCTAATGGTCTAAACTAGACGCGAACTGTTCGAGGAACAAAAATAGCAGGAAAACTTAAGTGGTTTGTTAGGGTTCGTGTTGTATCAAGAAAATGTTCAATTGTACCAGTGTTGTCCATTATTTTTTGGTCTTTGAGGTCTTCTTTGCTTAGAGTCATTATATTGTTTATCGTTATTACCGTGTTTGAGGACATGATCTCAGGGCTCACCTGATGTTAAATAAGTCCAAAAACAATAACAAAAGCAAATTATAATCGATAAAGTCATCACTGATTTGACATTATATAATGAAAATAGCGGTACATCATAACATTATTTAAGTGTTTAAACAGTAGCTACAAATTGAGTGATAAAAACAAAAACTAACTAATTCAACGGCCTCTAAAGAAATTACTAACAACCTTAAACTTTTGTGATATTAAATCAAATTGAAAAAGATATCTTCCGAACAATAACTAGCTTAAGTATTTGACGCTTTCTATAATTAAATTATAAAGTTTAATAGAAAATATAATATTACTGGAACTAATTAGGCATTTGGTAATTTTCGTAAACGTTTGCTAAAAATTTGAACATTGATTCAATAATTGGAATCGTACTTCCACGAGCTTTTTTTGTTAATATGAAAAAACTATATTATTAAACATTTTTGTTCTAAGAAGTATAAAGTGAATATGAATTTATACCACAGCTACTAATTTTGAAA
The DNA here is from genome assembly GCF_030267445.1 of Bombyx mandarina. Lineage (NCBI taxonomy): Eukaryota > Metazoa > Arthropoda > Insecta > Lepidoptera > Bombycidae > Bombyx > Bombyx mandarina. The sequence goes on from NC_143228.1 coordinate 11,666,944, forward strand.
TTATTTTCACAATGGTTCTATTATTAAGATTCGTTGCAGCAAACTTTTTGTAATTCGTTGTAGCTATACTTGAGATCTTAGAACTCATATCTTAAGGTGGGTGGCGGCATTTACGTTGTAGATGTCTATGGGCTCCAGTAACCACTTAACAGCAGGGGGGCTGTGAGCTCGTCCACCCAAACTAAGCAATAAAAAAACTCATACTTCAAACGCATTAAAAGAAGAGCTCCGTTTTTTTTTTCTCCAAGCTTTTCTCGTCTGCGCCTAATTAATTTTAACTATGCATTTAGCATAAAAAGTAAGTTATAAACAAGACCTATAAATCTCGAGTCGTAAAAGATTTATTTGCGTGTTAGCTTTCCGTTCAAGTGCACATCGAGTTTTCAATTACACAAAGTGACGGGCGCTGTGTTGCGGGCGTACCGCGAAAAACGTTGGCGCGGTCAGGCGGCCTGACCGATTGCACGCCGCTCACCCAAAACTGATATTACCAAACTAAAAACAACTCAAGCAAACAGATGTTAAGGCTCGCAATCCAACGAGCGAGCCGTGAAAACTACTAAAGTCGGCGGACAACTCGTTTTCGAAAGGTTGAAGGAAAACTCGATCGCTTTTCCAGGGGGAAGCTCTCAGTGGTTTATTGCGTTATTACCTGGACGTGTCTGCCGCGACGGGACAGCCGCAATTCGAGAAGAAAAGAACGATATGTTGTGAGGAAAGGGATTTTATAGAGCTCTAGAGCGAGCTCCCGAGAAAAGACCAAGTGAACAACCACTTTCCGCACCAACCGTAATTTTCTTTGATGAAAACTCGACTGGACATCGCAAAGTTTTTATTTTTCATTCAATTCAATATCGTTGAACGGTTTGCAAGGTAGGACCGGTAGGTTTTCCTGTTTTATATTTCCAGGTGATCGTAATCAAAAAGTTCGAAACGAGGACAACAAACGGATTTATTTTAAAACTAGCCGTAGTGTTCACACGCTGCAAGAAATGCACTGCTAGAAAACAGAGAGCTTATATTGTTTAATCCAGTAAAATTGTATTTACTATTTACTTTAAGAGCATTTTTTTTTTATTGCTTAGATGGATGGACGAGCTCACCGCCCACCTGGCGTTGAGTGGTTACTGGAGCCCATAGACATCTACAACGTAAATGCGCCACCCACCTTGAGATATAAGTTCTAAGATCTCAGTATAGTTACAACGGCTACCCCACCCTTTGAACCGAAACGCATTACTGCTTCACGGCGGAAATAGGCGGGGTGGTGGTACCTACCCGTGCGGACTCCTAAGAGGTCCTTTTTTTTTTTTTTTTTTTCGGGTAGAGGGCCGAACCTCCTACGAGGTCCCCGCGCAAAAGGGGCGCGTGGGGTATGTGAGACTCAACGATCTGCATGGTGTTGTGAGCAGACCGCGGGCCCAAGGATTTTAGGACCCACCCACTAAACGACTCCCCTGCACTCTTACACCCGACGTCCGATCCCCTCCGAGGTCAGAACCCGGATGAGGTAGGGGGGCTACCGCGGTCAACACTACAACCAGACGGCGCGGCTCACCCCAAGGACGCCCAGCCGACGGAGCCTTCGAGGCGAATCGAAGGCTCTGAAACGTCGGCCGTCTCGGTACGGCAGCCCGTCGGGCCGCCCAGACGGTGCCGCTGGTGTCCCGGAATACCCCGCTGGACCAGAACCAGCCTGCCGGGTCGGGACGCGATAGACCGTCGACCGGTCGCTCTATTCACTCCACGGCAGCGCGCTAGAGTGCTGGTAGCGCGCCGCGCGGCCTCACCCCCTCAGGTCGCCCCTTGACCTTCACCGGGGGGAGGCCGCCACCTACAGGGGCCGGGACGTGCGGGCGTATTCCCGCCTCCGGCCCCCGGCTCGACGGCGACGGATCGGTGCGGAAAGGGAAGAGCTCTCCCTCTCTCGCTCCGCCGCCTCCTTCTGCGAGATGGTGGACTCGCAGAAGTCGAGCATCGCCTTCCAGGACGCGTCGCTGCCGAGCATCGTAGCCACGACGCGCGGCAGCGAGAGGTCCTCTCCAATGACCGCGACGAGGGCGGCGCGTTGCTCGTCGAATCCAGAGCAACGCGCCAGCGTGTGTTCCGCTGTATCTTCCTCGTCGCGGTCCGCGCAGTGGTGGCACTGCGCCGTCGGTTCCCTTCCGGCTATCTTATGCAAGTACCGGCCGAAACATCCGTGGCCGGTAAGCATTTGCGTCAGCCGGAAGGTGAGGCATCCGCGGTCGCGGCCCACCCAGTCCGCGAGAACCGGGCGGACCGCCTCGACGGTACGGAGGCCGGCCGACGGGTCCGCCAAGCGGCGAGACCACGCCTCCAGCACGGACCGCCGAGATTGGAGCCTCCGCGCTCGAACTACTCCTTCGCCGGGGCGCCCTTCCCCCCTAGAGCGAAGGTCGCTACGCCACCGGTAATCGGCAGCGAGCGCCTCCGCCTCCAGGTCCCAGGGTGGCGTCCCGGCGAGCAAGCACGCCGCCTCGAATGACACGGTACGGTATCCTCGGATCGCCACTGACCGCAATCGCGCGCTGCGGACGTCGCAGCGCCGCGACGTTCTTGCGGGTCAGGGCGTGGCACCATACGGGAGCCCCGTATAGTGCCATCGACCGCACCACCCCCATGTAGAGGCGGCGCGCCACCTGATCGGGACCCCCGACGTTTGGAAGCAGCCGGCTCAAAGAGCCGGCCGTCGCTATCAGTCGAGGGCCCAACTTCGCAAAGTGAGCGCGGAAGTTCCACCTCCTAAGAGGTCCTACCACCAGTAAATTTTTTATTGCCTAATTGTATGGATGAACTTAGGCATCACCTGGTGTTGATTGGTTACTGGAGCTCATAGAATGTCATCAGATACCTTGAGAAATAAGGTCAGTCTCAATTATATTGTATAATGACAATTTCACCCCCTAAACCGAAATACATGACTGTACAAATGCGTTTTAGTAGAAATAAAAAGTAGTACGTATCTGCACGGACTAACAATACACCCGACTACCAGTATTTGATTCCAATGGTTTTCTTATTACAGTAAGAACAATTCTCACCAATGCGAATTCAGTGAATGAACTTTATTACGCCGAAAAAACCTCAGAAATTGGTGACAAAAAGTGTAACACAGTCTTAGGAGTCGTGAAATAAGAGTGATGTCCATAAAATAAAATAATAAGCGCCCAATAAAATCTATCGTTGCGGCCGGGTTTGGGACAAATCTGTCAAATTCGTCTGGTCGATTGAGAGGGGGAACAAAAGGAAGACGTCAGGGGCGAAGTGGGTGAGAAGTGGTCGAAATTTGATCTGAAGCAGATCGCGATCGTAGTTGCCATCAATCGATGGGTAATTGGGAGCCATGTCAACCGAGTAAACGATACCGCCAATGTGACAAGAATATTGCCGTTTTATTTTATTTGCGGGGCTCGGAAGTCATTTTTGCAAATCTTTTCTTCTTGTATTTATTTCGTTTTCTTTGTATCATTTTTATGGCTAGGAGGCTATTTACATTTTAATGACGTGCATATATATAATAATAATATGTAGATGTTGTAAGAACATAATATGTATATTAATACGTGAAGAAAAAACTTTGTACCCCTTTTTACGAAAATTGCGTGGACGGAGAAGTATGAAATTTCCCACACTTATAGAGAATATCGAGAAGGAGTGCATAATCCTAATTTTTTTTTTAAATTATACTTTAAAATATAATACATTAAATGAATAAAATAAAAATATTATATACACTACCATGTATTTGACACACACACGAATATATGTTCTGTTATTTATTGGTAGTCTGTGGTCAAATTCAGAATAGATTGATAATGTTTGTCTTCAATATTATTTATCAATAGGCTATGATAATCTTTGACAATAGGCCTAATAATGTTCAAATTTTTTATTTAAATTAATTATAGTCGAATTTCGACTACCTTCCGGGCGACCACTAGTTATATTAAATAAGTTATATTAACAATTTGTTTAATTTAATTAATTTCAATTTAGAGATTAAATTATAAGTGAATTAAATTAAAACTTTCAAATATTGATTTCACCACAACATTCCTTCATCAAGGGGTTCGTGAACAGTGGATAAGTATGTATTTCCTTAGAAAAAATGTCGGATGCGGCTTCGATATCAGCGTAGTCGCATCGCTTCTAATAGGACATCGGCCGCCGTAATCTAAAGGCCATAGCGCTATAAACAAATAATTTAAGCTACATAATACTAGTTACTAATTATTTAAGCATCATGTGTTTTTTATGTTTAAACTCTAATCTTTTTTGTAACGAAGTTCCTTATGGGACGATGCGGAGGGGTAGCCTAACGGGGAAAAAACGTCCGTAACGTAAGATTTTTATTAGTAATGCATACAGTGTACGACTTAACTTTGTAATAACGTACAAAAAATAACATATTTCATTGACCACGATCTCAGAGCGTTCGTTTGCGCAATAGACTAACTCTTATGCAAACAACCCTGAATGAAGTGTACCACAATAAGTTTGCACGTTACCGAATGAGCGTGGGTTGTTGTTAAATTTCCAGTTTTAATTTATTTATACTTCGAATAGAACTCAAAATTAATATTATTATAATAAGGAACTTCGTTCCTATCCGGTGTCCCACGACACCACACATCTTTTATATTAAATATTAATCATTTCAACTATGATATTAGACAAAAATACGTAATCGATTCTTGATATGGACATCTGAATATCAACGCAAGGGATTATGCAGAAACATTTCATCCGGCAGATGGAAACCTAAGCAATAATAATATGGTACATACAAATTCCTCTCTGTCAGTTATATGACTGACATTTTCTTGAAAGCGACGTTTAATTAAACGCGATTCTGATCGGAACGGATTTTACCAAAACAATATCGTGTTACATCTGATCCGCAACGTGGAAATGGAAAATTAATTAACGACTAATTTGTGTTGTTGCACGTTTTTGTTATGAATTTTGATGCACGAAGTTAAGTTAAGCTGATGTTGTTCTAAGAATTCTGATGCTTCGAGTTTTTCGCTGAACTGCTAATTAATTTCTAGAAAGATTTAGAGGTTAAACATCTTCATTGGAACGTTATTCAAATTTTATCGGGGTGAGACGTGGAGTGAGCACAAATGGTTTGATGCCGCTGTCCCGGATAAAATATCGAATGCTTCTGTCCTAAGCGAAACTGTTATTCTAATGTCATTTAGACTTCAATCTCACATGTCAAGTTGAGCACCATTATGAATTCAGAATGCTGCTCAACTTTCAACTTATTATGATTTTTTATAATCTCATCAACACTAATTGAAAACAACAGTAAAACAGCCGTCGACTAAATAATATACCACCAAATAATAGTATTGTAAATGAAAGCCATGGTCCGTAACACACAATCATTGAGCGCAGTTACTCGCCACACTGACTATAGTTTGTATCAATTAACGTTATAGTTAAGCATAGGGCAGGCACGCGGATCGAATCGCCCATCCGAGCGGCCGATTCACCGGAAATGACGCAGAAAATTGCTAGCCGCCTCACGTGGACGCAATATCCTACGACGACTTCCAATTATGTAGATTATGTACCTGACGATACACTCACATGGACATTATGTGTAACGGTTTTTAATGTTCCGACTTACACGAATATAATACACAAACATATAATTATAAAGTATTATTAGGACTAAAGTAAAGTGAATTCATTTTAGAAAAATAATTTCACAAATTTCAAACCGAATAAATGTTTCCTTTTTATATGTCATTATAGGCAGACGCATACGGTCTATCTGATTATGTTTAATAATATGTCTAGTACTTATTGAGAAACAGCTTAAAAAATTAATTATAAAAAAGTTTCATTTTAAATATAGTTTTCTTTTATAATTCAGGTATGCGTAGGTAGGTAGACAACATTTTATTGATAAAATGTACATTAAAAGTAACTAGTATTCGCCAATGATCGAAATTGGACCATAATCACTGACGATCAAGATTTAGATTCGTTTGATGTATTATAATATATTTTCTCTTTGGTCTTCTTAAGATTTCGAAGAAGAGAATACTGATTTATTTCTAATTATTTTATTATTAGCACCGAAACTCATCAATAGAGAATAACCAAAAGAAAATCGGTTGACAAACAGAGAATAAAGTGCTACTTCTTTGTATGGTGGCATAACCAGCCCAATGCCTACTCCAAAACTACTACAATTATAAGAAGAGGCTAGACTTTTGATATATTAATATCTAATATACAAAACTCTAATAAAAAACTCTAATATACACTTTTTTGTTAATACGGCGATGACATCGTGATAGTTAGTAGTCGTTTATGGCATGTAATTGTGGCAGTTGCTATGATAGAATACAAAATACTCGCATATGACAGATGCTTGAATCTCGCTAACGATATTTTAAGGATAAATTTGCATATACACAAGTGCCGAACAACAACATTCGGACCGTCGGTATTCTGCACAATTTCATACGCTCGGTGGAAGATCTTCTTATTATAATTACCTCTCAAATATTTATGATTACGACGAATTCTTTTGCACTTAAAAACATAAATATTTGATGTTATTTCATAATTTAACGGCATTAGTTAAAAATTACCCAGAACAAACACAGACACGAAAAATATAAACAAAAATTCATTAGTTTATATCTTTCAATAAATCACAATTTCAATTTTTAATTTGAGACTACATTTATGAAATCGCGTTTAATAAAGAAAAAAAAACATTCTAAGTTATTATTGCTGTGCATTAAATATTTATAAAATACAATTAAACCGAACGAAGCGATTCAAAACACGCGGCGTGCCACAACTCAAACCGTATTTGTTCAAATAATTTTATCTACATGCTAATACAAGACATAAAAACGTAATCTCGTCGAAAATAAACATGGCTGCTAATATTTTATGGCAGACAAAGTTTAAAGAGGTCGACAATCGTACAGCGCTTAGTATTATTATTATATGCAACATGACTGTTGGAAAGTAGAATTTATCGAAGATTTTTTTAGTCTCATTATTTTGTTAAGTTTCTGTCTGTAGTGCTAGATTTTTACATATATAAACTTACTTTTTTCTTTATTATATATGAAGGTACAATATTGTATATACAATTTGTATTTTTGTGTTATATTTATTTATAACCTATCATTTAGCTTAATTTAAACCGATTCTCCTTTAAAAATATGTAAAGCTATAAATAAATAGACCATCGAGTACAATTAACTTACGAATTAACATAAGTCTCCAAAATGATCCCCTGCACTCACATACTGATATATTATGAACATTATAATACATGTTCTAATTAATACATTAATTTAATTTAAAATTAAATACTCAGATGAAGACCATACCATATTATAATAAACTATTTGACTTCTTTCTCTTTAGTCGAATAACTTTTTTTATTTTACATTATTAAATATCCAACAAGACATGATAGATAATAGTAGTTTTTTATATTTCAGAGTAGGGTAGGGTGGGTTTGATTATTACCATTTTGGAAGGGTAATGTCATGGTAGAAAGCTTACCTGGCTATCATGCTACCGATTTCTACCGCGAAGCTCTCATAAAATTCTGGTTGAAAAAACAAAAAACACATAATCTGAACGTGGAGCAATCTTAAATATCTACCTTTTTTAATAAGTTGAAATGAAAATTCGTTCAGTACTTTGTGGAAAATTATTCAAATAATAAAAAGTCCCGTTGTGCTGTCTATAGCAAGTGTCTGTATTGTCTAGTAAACATTCACATGTGGATCGAGGGCCAATCTGCATAATGAAAAGAGGTTATTGCGCGGATCGGACTAAGTCTGCAATTTCCCGCCTCAATTGTTATGGTCTCGGGAGCACTGCATATTGATTCTTAGTGTCGTGCTGTTTTTTGTTAGTGGTTACTGTGTAGCGGATTTAAAATGATAGGTTGGATCCAGGAGGGTCGACTTTAATGTTTTTACCGGCGGTTTTAACGCATCTTGTATGCTCACGTGGTGTTGGTACCACTATCCTACCTATTTTTCCCGCGAACCAGTAATGCATTACGGATTACGCAAATTATAATTTTTGCGGGTTTGATTTTTATTACACGATATTATTCCTTCACCGTGGAAGTCAATCGTGAACATTTGTTGAGTACGTATTTCATTAGAAAAATTGGTACCCGCCTGCGGGATTCGAACACCAGTGCATCGCTATATACGAATGCATCGGACGTCTTCTCTTTTAGGCCACGACGACTTCAAACGACTTTATGGGCCTTTCATTCTTAGAACAACTAAATGCATCGATATCTCAGTTTCAATATTTTTAGTTTTACCGCAACCTCAGTAAACCAAATTAAATAAAGTTGTTTCAATTAAAATTTTAATAAATAAATAATAAAATAAAAATTATCATTAGCCTAGTAAGAGATTATTTGATTAGGTAATTTTAATGGGATTATTCATTTTGTCTTGAGGATTTCTAAGAACTTTGTAAACATAGATGCGGCATCATTACTACAAATATTTCGGCTTTAAAGAATATAATATGAAAGACTTAGACTAGATCCGAAATATAAAATATATCCATATGACTATATTGCTACTGATATCAGAGCAACAGTCCGTGAAATCAACGTTCCATAGTACTAATAACGGTTACAGTATAAAATGAAATCGAAATACATTCTCAAGAATTCAGAAATGCTTAAGAAGAAAATGACAATGACCTCATCTACCAGTAAAGTATGAAATTTTTGATATTTCCAAAAAAAAAAATTAATTAAAACGCTAACATAGAATGCGGTTTATATACCACGTCACGATCAATGGCTCTAATTCATCCCGAGCGTCACGCGATCTGCCGTGTTCGGTTTTTTTTTCATCAGATGAAAGCCCGTATTTATAAACTACGGCGAATAGTTTCAACGGACCAGCGGGTTACGAGTTTTTGCAACAAATGCACCCGTGGCTGATTCTGTTGAATGTTAATTGGCCTACGATATATACTACGTGTTTGTTGTTTTTATTAGAAGAAAATTCCGTTTAAACTTTACGTTTATTATATTACAAAAGGTAACTCTTGGAGGTAACAATTTGTTTTTTATTTGGATCGTTTGGTTGAGCTATAATTTAAAATCACTAAATCAGGTTTTGAATTGTAATTAATAGATACCGTTCACTTAAGTAAAGGGTTTTTCATTAGGATTATCGTTCCGTGGTGAAATGTAAAGACCAAATATGTGTTCATGTCAAATTTGACAGGTATCGCTTTACCAAGATGGCCGCTATGAGCTGAGCTATCAAATTCGCGCGTCCCTATTGAAAACCCTATAATTTTAATTTTTTTTTCTCTATTATCTTCATCGTTCTATTAATTTCAGGATTTTAAAAATGATTTCACTTCATAACTTATTTCCATATAAGATATACCAAACTTATATTTTCTATATGGTTACTTAACTAGCTACAAATTAATCTACGGACGTCTATAAACATCAAATAGGTACCTTTTGAGGTAACTGATGCGATATTGTAACCGGAACCTAGAGAATTTAGTTAGTGAAGACTCGAGGTCATCACTAGTCTCAACTGAAATACAGTAACAATTCATGCCAAAAAGCACTTTGTGTTTTTTTATCTCCAACGAACATTATCCAGCAAATCCCTGGAAAACAGATCTAAGAATTGCCCGCTATTAAACGCTCTATTATCGTGAAAGTGTTCTTAAACAGCCTTGCGCTGGTGAGACCGTAGTGAAGTCGATTAGACGAGATTATGTTGGAGCTATGCAGTTACTACGCAACTGCAAGCCACGATTGCTGTGTCATCGCATTTCAGCGAGAGCTACGTGACCCCATCAGCCAGTAATCCAACAGCACCTGGTTTTCAAATCTTCATTTCCTTTGCAACGATTTGTCGTGAAACCGTTCGTTCGGATACAATGGAAATGCTAAGTTTCAATTGGCTTGTTTTGAAATTCTATAACGTTTACTTGGAAACATTCCATACGAATATACGTGTTTATTTTTTTATTACGGCTTACAAGATTATTCCAAATCCAGAACACTACCTTCAAATATTTAGCCTGTGTTATTACATTTAAAATATCAACGATTACTTAAATAACTAGTAAAATCAATCTCGTTCTAACTCTTGTATATTTACATTTTAGCAGTAATTAAAAATAAGGAAGCACAATTCCTACTTAATTGGCCGCCAATGCAGTCACAAGTCTTTCCGCGATGCTCAAAATTATTTCAAGCGAAATTAAAATGTTTACGACGAAGCATTAACCGGATCTTTCCGGAGTTTCTGTTAATTAATCTTTTAAGCTATTTAGTCAAAGAGAAGTAAATTCCTTTGGCAGCTTTATTGAATTCGTAAAGTTAGTTTTAAATAAGAAAGCATCGATACTGGTGTCTGAGCTCGGTACCCTTAAAGTGATTTCCCAACTTAATATAAAGTTACAAGATTGTGTAGACGGGGTTTCAAGCGTTTTATTGAGATTTTCGTTACAGACACTGTTCGTTCCAGAATTGATTAAACATATTTTTAGTTTATGAAAATAGAGTACTGTTGATGATGATGAAATTTTACGTTGATCAAATATAATCAAATCAAACGTTGTATTTTTTGTATTAAATACAGCGCATGAAATCAGAAATATGTTCTTAATATTTTTTTAATTTGAGTGTGAAGTGATCATCACTTAGATTTATAAACAACTATTGTACGGCATTACTATTGCAATTAACAGTAGAAGCAACGTAATTTTAATCAAATTAAGCACGCTAACGTGTCGTCGATAAAATTTGCATATATGATTCATCAATATTGATACAGTTTTCATTAAATTAATTGCTTATTTGTAACATAAATGTTGACAAAGTAATCGCGAATATTGAATTACGAAAAGTATTGGATGCAGGAGATGAATCTGGCTTTTTGTTGAAACTCCTGTGGGAAATTCCGGGCAACACTGACGACAAAGCCTCGATTTATGCAGGGACCGCATTCCCGTCTAGCTGGATGACAATTTTGACATATAGAAATACGAACACAGGGATACAGACATTTGGAGAAATTCAGAATGTATGCTCTGTGAATGAAGACAGAAACAAAGTGAATTTAAAGAGTGCTAGATTTGAATAGGATTCAATTTTACAAGATTTTTGAAGTGAACGGAGTAAAGGTGTTTCGAGAAATTACCGTCTTATTCTAGTTTGGCCTTATGTCTGTCTGTGAAAATTTCAAAATAGTTACTGCTATATGAAAAGAACGACCGCAATAGGCATTTTGTATAATTCTGCTTTAATAATAACTGTGAGAACTTGATTAGAAATCAATGATAATACAAGAGACGTTGTCACTTCAATCTGTATTGCGTGTTAGTAAAACAAATAAAAATAGTAAACCTAGCCAGTCCATCGGAATTGATAGCAATGTCGTGTACAAATCTTTTATAAAGCACGAGTTCCCGTTTGAAGAATCTTTGAGCTCTGCTAACGTACATACTAATAACATAAATAGAAGAAGCTCTTTAGAACACGTTATCTTAGGTATGCGAAAAAAAAAACAAAGCTACTGTACTCCTTTACATATTGACATAGTCGCAAATTCGATTTACAAATTTACAAAAAACTATTGCTTGAGCCTCATGTATAGCTTTCCATTCCCTAAACACAACAGCCCTAAGACAATACGCAGACACAACTAAATCCAGTACAAATTCTAGGATCACAGACACACATAGTCGGTATTGTATCGGTGGGGAGTGGGACGCCTCAACCTGTTGCTTCAACTATTTTATTAGCGGGAATGTGTCGGCGCTCCATTCTTTATCGTTCTTTTGTTGTACGCCGTTTAGCGTACATTGTGCCCTGTAGTGATTGGATTCAAAACGCAAACGGAAAGCGCAGTTCCAATTTCCTTTTGTATTTATTTATTGGAATTGATTGATATGTTTTAGCTCTAAAAGCTTAGAAGTTGAGTTTACTTCTGCGGTCGTTAAAATAGAAAAAAATTGTAGTCACATGACGTTCTTGGTACCAACAGGTTATTTCGGCCAAGAATTAGTCTTTCTTTCCAGAGATCTCAACTGTATGTCTCAAAGTGTATGCTGGTATTAACTTTGATTGCTCGTATCGTATGAACATTACAGAAAAAACTGTCAAACAACGAAATTTAACGGTAGGCAGTGGCTTGGCTCTGCCCCTGGCATTGCTGAAGTCCATGTAAGCTACAAGGGCAAAAAGCAAAAAAAAAAGCGAAGTAATCCTAATTTCAATACATCTAAATCTGACTTTGAAAAACGTATTTTAAACTGTGTACAAATAAATGTGTTAATTCTTCTAATTCCCGTCGATGACGTGAATAAATGAATCCAAAGGCCCATAATAAGCCCGCAGAGTTATGTAGGTACAAGCTACAATTCATGCGTTCCAGTTTAAAGGGTGGGAGGGCTTTGTAATAATTGCGACTTTTGACTTAAGGTAGGTAATGACATTCACGTTGTATCTCTGGAAACCGGGCAGGCTGTGAGCTCGTCTACCCATCTAAGCAATACATATAATAATTCCTCTATACTTACACAAATAGGGTATAAAGTTCCACTTATGTTTTGGTGCCCTTAAAACCATGGAAAGAAGGGAAAAAAAATGAAACAATCCAAAGCCACCTCAAAATAAAGGTAACAATCAATAAAGGTGAATTAATTTCCTTGAAAAGTCTAATAAATTTGCGCTCTAGGGATTCAGATGTTGTTAAAAATTAATTCGTCAATTCCTTGAAGCCACAAGCCGAGAGCTCGAGGGTTTCCCTGCGTCGGAATGTAAGAACCCTTTTACAAGGAAAGTTACTCCTGTGGGAACGTTCTCTTTATCAGTCAGGTATTTAGCGAAGAAAATACAAATCGTCGAAATAACATCAAGAACATTACACCAATTAGTGAAAGATAGGAAAGTATTATCATCGTCTTGTTTGCGATTACGCTTTTCTCATTTACTTAAGATGGGCAGATCGATAAACGATCTACACCGTATTTATTAGTTACTAGCTTTTGCCCGCGACTTCGTCCGCGTGGAATAGTTCACAAATAATGCTTTATTTTAGAACAAATTTGGTTAGCATAAAACACTTTATAGTGAGCCAACTTTAACATATAGACATATGCTGTCGCGGATTTTAATTAGATCTTTTGAAGGGGACCAATTTTGTGATACATTATTTTAGCGAAACTTTAACCGTTTCTGCAGCGCACGCGGCTGAAGCTCTCAAAAGGGAAAAAACCCCGAATTTGAAACAGTATTTTTGGTCTTGACGTGATTTTATATAGCCTATAACCTTCCTCAATAAATGGGCTATCTAACACTAAAATAATTTTTCAAATCGGACCCGTAGTTCCTGTGATTAGCGCGTTCAAACAAACAAACTCTTCAGCTTTATAATATTACAAAGTACTATAGATTGGAGCCCACAGACATCACCATGTGAATGTTCCCTCTCATCCGGAGATATTAAATCGAATCCTTAATTGACTGTGCCGCAGTAGAAATAGTCAAAAGTCAAAACATACTTTTAAAATTGAATGGGTTTCTTTTCTAATGCACAATATTTTCCTTCGTCGTGATAGATATCGTTACGTCACTACATTGTACGTTATCTACATTATGAAGCTAAGAAATGTGTACGTCATAAAGTCTACAAGTCACATAAAACAAAACACTATCAGTAGCCGAAATCCCGGTTCTCAAACCATCTGTAGCGTATTCACTAGTGTAGTTGTATTCGGATGTGGAGTGTCTATTATGTGCCCGTACGATGGAGGGCTCTCGACGCAAACCTGCATTGTTTTACCGACCGGACGCACTTGAGTCCCAACTTGGCCTATATTTACGTTACGACTATATGAACTTGCTTCTTTCATTTGCCTTTAGCGTTTTGAACTCGTTAAGTTTTAATGATAATGGATACGTAACGGTTCTTGTCTTATGCGACGGTACAATTAATAACTTTTTATAAGCTAAGACGAGGGTTCCTAGTTCCTTTTTTTAAATTCAAATGTAAATCTAAATGTCAGCAGCATATAAAGTTCTATCCTACATATTATGATTACATATATGTATACATCTATACGACGTTACAACCAATTCCAATTTCAAATGGTCAGTTTGTAAATATAAAAATATGCATACCGACTCAATATCGCTAATTTAGAAAGAGCTATTGCTAAGAATCTTATACTTAATAAGGTACAAGTGAAATAAATTGTTATCATTACTAACACGCAAACTCACGCCTAAACAGCACACGCGAACACAAGAATGCGGTACGACAAGTCAAACAACTGTTTTCCAACATTTACACAATACAACAAAACTACTTATGCTTTTGGCAAATTTTACCTATGTTGACTAAGCGCTGTTTACGGGACAAGTAAGCAGGGCGGCTGCGGACGTTGAGCCCCTAATACCCGGTCGCGTGTACCGTGCGGTTTCTGTAAGGGATTTGTAAGTTTCTTCTATTGGTACAAATGCTTATTTCTGTTCGCTGCAAGTTACGTAACTTCCCGCACCTTGTTTTTGGAGTCTCAACTAAACCTTTGATGTCTCGACGATTTGCGGTTCGTTTTCTGTCTAAGCGTTTCGTCGTGATTATCTGAAAAAGCTTTCTACTCGTGAATCTTCTTGTATCAAAACTAGTTGTTAATCCGATCAGAAGCTTTGAGCGTATTATATTTTTAATTAATCAGCTTAATAAAAAAAGATATATCAGATTTTATGTATATTTTTTTTTAAAGCCAACGCTTATAGTAATTGTTTACCGCCCATGGACATCGACGAAACCAGATACACAATCAAGTCACCCACGTTTTATGAAATAATAATAAATGATGAACTTACATCAAACCAAAACATGCGTGTTGATAATGATACATGATTCGAGTAAACATCGAAAAATACAATTTAGACAATCGATTTTACATTTAAACGTCACGTACCAGAAGCTCATTAACGAGAAATACGTGTACATCATTTACAAAAGTCATTCGTTTCCGAGACATAATATTATTCGGAGCTCGAATAAAATGAAAAGACACGCATTAAATTATGAATAAACAAAAGGCCTCGTTGAGTGTTCGACCGCGGACGGCGGAGTACAATCTATTATACAAAACAGCGAATACATCGCTCGGGAAAGCGACTAAGTGAGGAGTGACAAAACTTGAGTCGACGACTAATTAGCAATACAAACATGAATCAGAGGCTATTAGTTGTAATTGAATTGTCGCTGGCGGCGGAGTTGTCGCGGCGGCAAATTTAAATATCGCGCTTTACGAGGTTTCAGCGGAGCACTTTGTTCGCTGTTGTTATGAATGCGTAACTTTTAATTGCAAATTTTCGATGTCGACCAAAGACTCCGCAGTAAAAAAAAAAGGAAGCGCAAAATCTGATAAGGAAAAAATATTAAACTAAATGCCGAAGGAATGTTTTATGCAATCACTCAAATTATGAAATTCCTATTTTCATATTTCAGTGACTTAAGTTGTTTTATATTTTGTACGTTTATTTGTTGATTTAAGATATCTAAGAAATTCGCGGCCCGTCCAGCAACAAAAGATGTAACTTACTAATTATATCGACATCACTATCCTATAAACCGGAAATAATATTTTTTTCACGACAGTAAAAGTTCATTCAATCCATACAGAATTCCCTACTACCAGTACTTAGTTTGAAACTAGTTATTTATATATTAGGAAGATATTTAAGTGGGAAAACACATGAGCGTATGCGATGAGAAAAACTTGAAAAAGTCGAAGAATGTGGAATCGTATAACCCTTAGCATAGTTTTGCTATTAATTGCCATACGGAATATTCTTAGACTAGACTTCAGATTTTTTAACCCAATAATATGAAAATAAATAGGTAGGTAGGTAGTAAAGGCATATCACTTCAAAGAAATTTATTTTCCACATATTTCATATAAATGTAAAAATGTCAATCGATTTCTACATTGAATTTCAAAACGGTCATTGTTTTCGGATCATCTAATAAATATTCATAGGAGACAAATGGCGCTAAATTACTGAGGCGAGCCGACCCGATCACAAGACCTCTACTCCGTTTTTTTTTTACAGCGACAATTTTTCACTGAAATTCATAAAACACTCCTGTCGTTGCTCCGAGGAAATTATCTCCCCCATTGACTAAAATTTTTCACGGCAAGTTTGACTTCAATCCATTACTTTTTCCCACTTTTATCTCGAAACCGTCACGGGAAAGTTAAATTGCGTTAATTGCGGACTTGGTTACTTTTCGTGGTAGCATTTCGCGATAAACTGAGCGAGTTCTTTTTTTTTTTAAACGTGAAAAATTATTGCGGCCGTCGAATAGTTTAGGAGCCGTGATAATGTTTTGAAGCATCATTTATTTTCTGCTTTTTTTTAACTCAACTTCCTCAAGAGACTTTATTGTTCATAATTCTAGCTCCAATTATTTTTAAGTCTAAATTTATATAAATGTATGTATGTCTAAACGGATTTCGTTCGTGATTTACTCCCTGTACTTTAAGGTTAGCAGATTAAATCACATAATTATGCTGTCCTTGCAGTCCTACCTTGAAGTCGCAATTATATTGTTGTTTATCACCTTATATTTTTATCTACTAAAATAATAACGTCTTGCTGTTTAAGATTTTTAAATTGCGTAAATTATCTCACTAACCTCTTACTACGTTATTACCTTTTTTTTTACCGGGCACGAGGCAGATACCTCGTATATGAGGTTTACGTTTTTTTGCCACGTACCATCTGGCTATGGAATGAGCTTCCCTCCACGGTGTTTCCCGAGCGCTATGACATGACCTTCTTTAAAAGAGGCTTGTGGAGAGTATTAAGCGGTAGGCAGCGGCTTGACTCTGCCCCTGGCATTGCTGAAGTCCATGGGCGACGGTAACCACTCACCATCAGGTGGGCCGTATGCTCGTCTGCCTACAAGGGCAATAAAAAAGAAAAACGTGTCTAGGTGGTGCGTAAGGTATGTGGGTCATGACGGTCCACAGACGTTGGAAGTGGACGACGGCCCTAAGGATGTTTTAGAGCCCTATCCACCAAACCCTTGCCGTCTCTCACCCAACTTCGGATCTCCGTCCGGGGATAGAATCCTTGCAGAGTAAGGGGTTTTTCGCGGTCAACACTACAACTAGACTCGCGCGCCACCCCGAAGAAGGATTTTCGGTGTCGATGTGTTAGTCGACGACCAACAACACCGGTCTCCGCGGTACGGCAGCCCGGGTAGTGCCGCTAGTGTTTCGAGATACCCCGCTGGGTCAGAACCAGCCTGCTGGGTCGAAACGCCAGACACCACCGATCAGGTTACTCTTTCAGTAAGTCTGGCGACGACGGTGTCAACGCCAATGAGGACTGCAATGCAACCGCAGTCGCCACCGCGTCATGTGAACCTGCTGGTGACAAAATTAACAACCAACTCTAACTAATTTACTAAAACCAAACTATTAAACATTTACTAGTAGCACACTTACTAATCCTTACTAAATTCAATCCGGAAAGCATGACGAATTTGAGGCATAAGTAGACATGATGGTGGAATCAACCCATGTGTGCTTCTATCACAACCAATGACTATATAAATTTATAATTGCGGCTGTTTTAATTTTTATGACACGAAAGGATAAATAGCCGCTTCATCGTGAGATTTGTCCGTGGACATTCATTAAAAAAGTGTACAATTCAAAGTCGGGGAAGTCGAACTTTATGTCCCATTATGACGTAGACTGTAGATGTATGTGTTTGTCTCTTTCTAGTAGAGTTGTTTAGTTAAGGGAATTATTATATTATAAGAATATTTCACTATGAAAAGTTGATCTATACTATTATACTATTATTAATATTATAAAGAGGAAAGATTTGTTTGTTTGTTTGTTTCGAATAGGCTCCGAAACTACTGGACCGATTTGAAAAATTCTTTTTCCATTAGAAGCCGACATTGTCCCTGATGAACATAGGCTACTTTTTTATTTTATTTTTTATTTTTTTTTTTGGTTTCATGTGTTTTAATGTTTTCGAAGCGAAGCGAGGGCGGGTCGCTAGTACACGATATAAGTAATTAGGTAGCACGCGTCCTCGCGAAGCTAGTTCAAGTAGGTACGTTCCCGGACTAATTGCGTCACATACGTGGAAGGCGCTGACATATCCTCCGGTATCTTATTGCATCTTTGCAACCCCAGTCTAACACGAGTCTGCATTAATTATTAGAATTATATTCTGAGTGTGTTCGCAATTCACGTTAATATAGGATTACGTTTACGAAACTGCACAAATTGAAATTTTTAAATGTTTATTTCATTACAATTTAACTGGTGGTAGGACCTCTTGTGAGGGGTAGGTACCACCGCCCTGCCTATTTCTGCCGTGAAGCAGTAATGCGTTTCGGTTTGAAGGGTGGGGCAGCCGTTGTAACTATACTGAGATCTTAGAACTTATATCTCAAGGTGGGTGGCGCATTTACGTTGTAGATGTCCATGGGCTCCAGTAACCACTTAACACCAGGTGGGCTGTGAGCTCGTCCACCTGTCTAAGCAATAAAATAAAAAATAAAAATACTTCTTTAAAAAAATTCATGAATATTTTTCCGATTAAGATTTAGAACCATATATATTTAAGTTTATTTAGTTAACTCTAAAAATCTGAATGGTCAAAAGAATTGAATAAAACATACTAATTGTTCTTATATAAACGACAATCCATAAATAATCTCTTTACGAAAAAAATGTACTAAGCAGTTTTTGATGCAGGTTAATTGCAGACAAAAGACCTGACTAGCAAAATCGAAAGGTAGTTTGTATGAGAATGGAATTCCACGAGTCAGCTGAGGGTGGATTACGTTTTTTCGGGCAAGTTTTGAGATTTCTGAATCCCTCCCACTATCCCGTCAAATTTATGGTTTTCATAAATCCATATTATGAGTACAATTTGATGTAGTTAAGTAGTGACGTAATAGTAATATTAAATAACTAACTAGCTTTTGCCGGCGACTCCGTCCGCGTGGAATAGTTACTTTGGCATAACGCTAAATTGTACCCCCCACTTCATTTACGTAGAATTATTTGAATTATAGAATATTAAGGAGCTATTTAAACGCCTATTTTGAAACATTATTTATTAGCCTATAGCCTTCCTCAGTAAATGGTCTATCTAAAACTTAAAGATTTTTTTTAAATGGAACCAGTAGTTCCTGAGTTCAGCGCGTTCAAACAAACAAACTCTTCAGCTTTATAATATTAATAGTATAGATTAGTATTCATAAGCCGATTCCAAAAAACATATAATTCGACTATTATTAAATTGACAAAGATATTTTTCTTGAATTCTAAGTATCAAACAAGACTTATCGAAATCACATCTATATTTATAACTCAATAAACACGCCTAATCGTTCAAGTACTTTAAACATAGACATTCTACGAAAAGGAACGAAAATATTATATTATGTATAAATAAATATATATATATTTATGTATTCCAAAACGTTCAAACGAAAACAATAACAGAACCTCCGGAGCACACGCGCGTACAAAGAAAATTCTTTAACAAAATGATAAAAGCCTCACGTAAATCATAAAAGGAACTTTGACCGATCGGCGTAAACTGATATTGATATATTTATTCTTAGATTGCTTTTCCGCCGCAAAAAAATAGCGGCACGTTGTTTGAGTTGGACAAACATTATCCCGGAATCGGGGCCGTCCCAATAACGTATACGTACTATACGGTTAGAGTCCGTTTTCACTCACCAACTCTAATAAGTTCCGCAGAGAACGGACTTTACTATTTAAACCTATTTACTCGGCGAGTCAATAGCAGTGATTGTTTTTAATGAATACGAAATTCGAAGTTGCTATCTAATAGTATATTATATACACTATTAATACATACGAAGTCGATAGTTTAATGGATTTCAGGGATTTTTTTGCTTTGTTTTTTTTTTTGTTTATATGGGTGGACGAGCTTACAGCCCACCTTGTGTTAACTGGTTACTGGAGCCCATAGACATATACAACGTAAATGCGCCACACACCTTGAGATATAAGTTCTAAGGTCTCAGTATAGTTACAACGGCTACCCCAACCTTCAAACCGAAACGCATTACTGCTTCACGGCAGAAATAGGCAGGGCGTTGGTACCTACCCGTGCACAAGAGGTTCTTCTACCACCAGTAATTACGCAAATTAGTTAGCAATTAGTTTTATCTTTGCCTTTTTGTAAATCTGAATTTTATGATTATAGTTTTTGTTTTTGCCTGAATGGATGAATGAGGCCGTATCCCACTTAAAATAAATGGTTACCGGAATTCATAGGTATCACAATGCAAATGGTGCTACCCAATGTGAAGTGCAAATCTTAGATATATAGTAAATTTTACTAACCTGTCCACCGCATCAGACATACAAATTTTTATTTATTTATGCATTGCATAGATGGGTAATCAAGCTCACAGCCCACCTGATTTTAAGTGGAACCTGTAGACATTACAATGTGGATGTCTCCACTCACCATGAGAAGCGATGTGGAAGTTTCAATTGCATAGATTTTTCAATTGCATATAACGGCTGCGCCAATCCTTCAAAGCGGAACGCATGATATTTTTTGCAATAAAAAAAGCAGAGTGGTGGTAAATAGTTGTGAGGGCATATAATACGCTATATTACCAATGCTTAAGCCATATTTTTTTTTTCTTATCTCTATTTATATTTGGGGGAATTTTCCCCCCACCGCGGAAGATGTTCGTGGACTTACGTAGGTGCTAAATACGTTTTCCATATTTTTTTTAATTGGCACCTGTCTTCAGGGCCTGGACACTAATATTCTTCTTCTCATTCGAACACTCTTGACTAGAGTAGTTCTGATTAACTTTGACTATCACTTGCGCGTCGGAGTATTTTTCAGAGTTGAATTGTTGGTTGTTATCTCGTCGGTCCAATGTACAGATTTTACGAGATCTAAAGTCATTGCCTCGTATCGAATTCTCTTCAATTCTGATAACTAGCTAATTAAATGAAAATCATAAAAAAATCTGAACGTATTGTGTGCAGAAACACGTATGAATAAAACAAACGAATTAATCTGACTAATCTATAAAGAGCCAGTTATATAAACGAATCTTTAATAAAATCAACAACTACTCTGATATACATCAGGCCTGTAAGAAACCTTACTAAACTTGTTTCAAAGGTTTTCGCCTTCTATAGTGCACGTAGTGTAAGACAACCGAGAGGTCCCCAGACTTTATCTGATCTAGTCCGTGGATTAATTAACTTAAATGCAACAAGTCCAAGTTTGTTCTCCTCTTCAGATAGACTGTCGCGTGTTTTATTATGGAAGCTACTGAATTAAGTAAGCACCCGCGACCTCTTGGATTTTATTACGTTTCGCCATCGCCGAGTCGACAATCGCGTTATGATCTGTTTATTCTAGTTTAGCTTTTTTAATATCAAAAGTGTTTTTTGATTCGTCTTGCGATAGCTACAAAGTTTATTTTGCAGCAAACAAAAAAAACTTAATAATTATGATCGAAAGCGTTCGCTACGAAATTAATAGGAAAATTTAATGTTAAACAAACAGCGAATACGCTTGTTGTACTCTGATCGTTAGGTTTAATTAAAAAGAAATCGCTTACAAAACTCGGAAGTATGATACTCGTGTATATTTGTTTTATTATGTGTATTGTTTCCGTGAGTTCGCTAGCTCCGATTAATTGACTTAAAACGTAACAAGTCAGTTTGCTTTTCAGAAAAACCCGTAGTATGTTTTTTTTTTTAATACAGACTTAAATAACGCTCGAGGCTGGCTTTCAGTGCGGAGAATAAAAAAAAAATATCCATTCGTATCTGCTAATAGGGACGATGAGATCTGCTTCCGACTTCCTTGGTAACTAGAAAATTTTGTATTTTTATTTGCCCTTAAAGAAGTTACAAATTTCATGGCTATTTACAATTGTGGGTATAATTATTTTGAAATTAAATTGAGTTTTAACTATTTCTACGTACGCTTTCCATTCTCATTTTCAAATAGAACGATTTAATATCAATATACTGTAAGTTCTCAAAACACGAATTACTTTACGACGGGCACATAAAAACTTGAGTATCAATAATTTAGATTCCATCATCGTAACAACATTCGAATCTAGGGTTACCATATTCCGGAGTCATAAAATTGTAGTCCCGAGACGGACATTCGAATTTATCCCATTCGTCCATTGAAATAGATTCGGGTCATTCGGGATGTACGGGAGGTTTGTAGGGTTGTACGGAAGCGGCCTAATGACGGCATCCAGCACAATAGCACGTGTGGACCCCTTGTTATTGGTATCTGACTTGACCGCTACGAGCGATTTGTCTAAATGAGATCCGGACCTCTTCAGTGCTACGTCTCGTTATGTTTTTTTTTTTAACTTTTGTACCTCAAGTTATTCTTTCGAGTGTCACACAAATGAAAGGACCATCCACTTTTATTTGGAGTTTTGCTAGCCCTATATTTTGTGACTATACCATTCCATGTTAAAACGTATGTATATGTAAATTATAAACATTGTGAAACGATTTAATTTTGTTTAAAAATTTATTGAACGTGGACTAATGATTATTTCCTTTTAAAACTATTAGATTTGGTTAATTAGTCAATCAAACTTGAAACAAAATAATGAAAATAGATTATTGAAAAATAGGCAATTTAGATTGTAGCATTTACCTTCATTCGGTATACATTAAACTATAATGAAATAGTCTTGTTAAGCATAGAAGTTTAAGTAGCCATCATACCTGGAGGTCTAACTTATTTACTCATAGAACCACAAACGACTTTAAGCCTTCCAGTTAAGGGCTTAGAGGTGAAAATAGTTAAATAGTTTAAAGGTTATAGATGCTTGTGTCCACCACAACTACCGTAATCCCAAATGCCGGCGATTAATCTTCGTTCCGGCTCTCACGAGGTGGTTTGTTGTGGGTAAATTTGTGGGGATAGCCACGATTTGCTGGCCACGGGTCCCTTGGGTCGTGTTCGTCATACATTAATCCTGGATAGATTTAATCACCTCTTTTATCGGCCTTAGATAAGAGACGTGAGCGAGATTCTTTGGAAAGTATTAAGATTTTTAGTATGGGAAAGTCGTAACAGGTTCGAATTTAGTTCATTAGCGTCATTAATTTAATGGTGTACAATTTTGGGTGTGTTCAACGTTAGTTTTAAAGCTGTTTAAATTATCTGACCAATTCGAACACGTTTTGTCATCGGCGAGGGACGACAACGGAGAAAGTTTTGTTCGTTTTGTATCTTTTACCGTGCGAGTATATTCCATGGGCGATAACCTAAAATAATTGTTTGAGGTGACTTATCTTTTACAGTCTCACCGGCTACCAGTTAATCTCTACCGCTTGGAACCGCTACGTTCACCCTCATTACCGTCATATGAAATATCTTCCACGATATTTTCCGCGCACCATAATATATGCTTCATTATAGCGCTCGGTACATGCTTCTTCGAATAAAGTTTGCTAAGGGGTTCTTAGTTGTAGATATAGAGTCAGTTCCTTGTACATCTAAAATTCCATGGTAATCAATTATGTTCGGAAGTGCTATGTTATATTGCTGGCCTGTAACAGCAAAAAAATAAATAAACTAAAACACCCGGGCCCAGTGAAAACAATCGAATGCCGCAACATTATAAGACTCATAATGCCCGCACCAAATCCTGAACCCTTTGATTAGCAGGTGGTGTAAACAAGTCGCACCGATAAGCCTCAATAATTAGACCTTTCGTATATAATTTTCTTCGAAAACACATATTAGAACATTAATTTTGTATTATTTCTTAGTAATTTGGTGAGTGTCGTAGGCAAAGCGCGGCGAAGCGGGCCGCTGTCACGTGACTCGCCCCGCCCGCCTAATGTTTCACTCGCGTTACTGTGACAACTTCTACCTTTTACCAAATTGTATTTTCGTGTTCGGCCGAGTTTTCCTTATAAATACTGTCATTAAGACAGCGACACCGTGACAGCTGCTAATGTTTGTGGAAGTATCGAACCCATTTGTAAGTAATGTAAACAATACAATGCGTTATGACTTTAAGTGACCGCTCGTGTGATTGGAATTCGTATTTGCCTTCTGCTTCTGTATGAAATGAAAGTTTCAAAATCAGAACGATCAAAAAATCGGTAGTAAAACAGATTTTGTTTTCGGGAATATCAAGCTATTTCTGTATTTACTAACTGACCCGGCAGACTTCGTAGTGCCTCAAATTTAAACTTTTGTATAAAATAAACTTAAAACAAACGAAAGGAATCCGTCTGACGGGGGACACATTAAAGGAAGAACAAAATTGTTATTTTTATTTAATTCCGAACATTTTCATTCATTTATCTACCTTGTAAACCTTCTCTGGACTTCAACAAATAATTCAAGACCAAATTGAGCCAAATCGGTCCAGCCATTCTCGAGTTTTAGCGAGACTAACGAACAGCAATTCATTTTTATATATATGGATAGATAAATAGATAAATGCGACGGCAACTTATCATAATCTGAATACAGCGGATTTCTAAATAAATATCGTTAAAAATATTATTTAAACAAGCTATTTAATATCGGTATAAATTGAAAAATTAACGTCTGTGAAATACACAGCTCGTGCCCATGTGGTGAGGGTATTAAGCGGGATGAAGTATAAACCCACAAATGATGTTAGATACGACTATAACGACAAGAACTCTCGCGAATAAATTAGAATAGGGGAAACATGGAGGGGACAAAACGGCTTCTATCAACCTATGTTTTACGAATTCTAAAACGCGGCTACGAATTTTTGGAATGAAAACATTTTAAATCTCAAATCAGGAAAGTTCTCGCCACAAAACGACACGGGGGGTTCCTTCCAATCTTGAATCTTACTACAGTTGCCCTAATTTATGTTTTATTGTCCGATCTCGGGTTCAAGCAAGACAGGTCCATCAGATACTACACCAGTAAATTTGGTGTAGCACAGAGCAACATCAAGTTTAAAATGGGCTCTAAAGGACGAAGAAGAGCCCCTCCTGGTGCGTCATTACGAGGCCCCACGTCATTTGTTTATTAAACATCCACCGAGCTGGAACAAAATAATGGCGCCGTAGACTTTGTCACGGCCGCTTTCCCTGAAATTAAATCATAATGACGATGCGAACCTCACTAGCCGTCGTTTTCGGCAGGCACGACCTCTCCCCAGTTATCAAGTCCCATCTTGAGGTCAGAATGAATGGGATTTTTTAAAAGCTTTGGCGTGACAACTGTCATAGTTATGAAAGGAATCACGTTGAGTGGCGCGCAGTCGTTATACAGAATGTTCTCGAAATAAACCGCTTTTTTAACGACCTTGCTTTTTTGCGGGTGAATAATCGATATCAAAAATGAGAATTAAAAAAGGAAACTTTTTTTATACGAGACAGTGTTATGAAATACGACAAATATTTTTGATCAATGTAATTAATTACATTACAGGAGAAACTACACCGTGTGACATGAAATATAAAGTTTGTTTGAAACGAATAAGATTTTGTTTTTATTATTAAATTATTATTTGCTTTTTTTTTTAAATAACCTTTCATTTAATTTATTTCGTTAGCACACAAAATTACCCACTCTAACCGGCGCCATCTAGGCGGGCTTCGGACAGTCTGCCGACCGAGAGGGCTGGTGGTCGTGGCGCCGACGACCGCCAGTCCGGCGTCCCGAGGTGGAGGGTGATGGGAGAGATGTGCTCCGCACTAAACGCTTCACTTTCCCCCCTTTGCCTTGTCATGAGTTCTGTCTCATGCGAGGTTTGGACGTTGGTTGTTGAGTGACAGGAGGTTTTAGTCAGTTCGACTCTGACATACCCCGCCCAGTATCCCCAGAAAAGGGCGGAAGTCCGGCGATTTCCTCCTGACCAAAAAAAAAAAAAAGCACACAAAATTAAAATACTTGATATTAATTAAGTATTAACTTCTTAATCTAATTTTAACGTTTTAATTGAGACGGTCTTGACTGCGTCGGTCTATGGCAGTGTTCATAGTAAAAAGTACCCCATCCTGAGCGGGAACCCAAATGGTCAACAAACAAACCCCAAATTTAATTTAACTTTTACCCAGATAGTGTAATTATAGAAGCAACAGATTAATGAGCTTATGTTATCCTATTTCCAATAATGAGCTGATATTTTTTTTTTACTATAAGATATTTGAGTTGCAGGACGCGTCGTTAGCAAGTAAGGGTACATAAATCTGTTTGATGTTTAAAAATACTTTTAAAGTTTAATCCCGAATTACTGTCATTATATTGTTTCCAACGTTTCCAATACTTCACAATTTTCGTGGCCGTGGACGTCTGTTGTATACGCAAGATTAAGCTGTGAAGGTAGTTTTAATAATATCTACGACTCGTGATAACCAAAGAAAGCACTAGACTCAATTTGAGTTTAAATGGTATTGAATGATGCGACCGTGCAATAGTTTAATTATACGGTAGATACCATTTGCTCCAAGGGAAGACATGTCTGGCAAAATTTCATTATTGAATTTCACGATCGAGGAGAAAATCGTGTAGAAAATGTATTTTGTAATTATTATTTTTATTTACGTAAAAGAGGTGCTTGTGTGAGCTTATCTGCTACCATCGTGCCGAAAATATTTGCCGTGAAGCTGCTAATAAAAGAACGCAATTCTGACTTCGGCGCGTCTCACGATGTGCGGTGCTAGCAGTTTATCATCATAATTTAAAATGGTCATGACGACTGTAACTTATCAGCCCACATACGTCGGATGACGGTCATGGTTATGACGGCTATGTCGGTTACCATGCTTTTCCTGCGAATCTCCTCATTTCTGCTTTGATCTCGCAGGGAAACTCCGAGCATAGCCCTCTCCATTGCTCTTTGGGTGACTTTGAGCCTTCTCATAAGGCCCATTGTGAGCGACCACGTCTCAGTGCCATATGTCATCACTGGCAACACACACTGGTCAAAGACTCTCGTCTTGAGACACTGTGGTATTTGCGATGAGAAGATTTTACGTAGCTTTCCGAATTTGACGACCGTAACAATAAACTATATTTTTGCACAATCAATTCCAACCATTTTAATTGAAGAAATATTGTACTTTTTATTTTTATTGCTTTGATGGATGGACGACCTCACAGCCCACCTGGTGTTAAGTGGTTACTGGAGCCCATAGACATCTACATCCGTAAATGGGCCACCCACCTTGAGATATAATTCTAAGGTCTCAGTATTGTTATAACGGCTGTCCCGCCCTTCAACCCGAAACGCATTACTGCTTCATGGTAGAAATAGGCAGGTTGGTGGTACCTACCCGCGCGGACTCACAAAAGGTCTTACCACTAGTAAAGAGTACCTGTTAACGCTTAATAAAAAAATGATTGACATGTTAAAGAAAATATGTGTAATATATATTTTTTAACGCGAAATGGTACATTTCCTGTACAGTAACATCGAGGAAAACGGACGTTCAAT
Organism: Bombyx mandarina; assembly: GCF_030267445.1. Taxonomy (NCBI): domain Eukaryota; kingdom Metazoa; phylum Arthropoda; class Insecta; order Lepidoptera; family Bombycidae; genus Bombyx; species Bombyx mandarina. The sequence continues at coordinate 11,694,525 of NC_143228.1, forward strand.
TCCCGGAGCCGAGCAACTGCCAAGCGCATCAATGTCATATCAATTACCTCGTAAACTTTTCTTATGTGACATTTTTATTTTATTATTTTGTTTCTAAAATATTACCATAGTGTTGGGGGACTTCGTTTGAACTGCGCCTTTGTTATATTGTTTTTTTTTGTTTTTTGTTAGTTAGATAATACTCACAGAAACAATTTCACTGACCGATTGGGAGCAAGCACCTTTGCGATATTGGTGATTAAAAATACTTATTTAGAAACTGCTTAAACTGATCCTAGTTTTCGAATATCAGCTAAACTGGAAGAGAGGTCGGGCTCCACTTGGAGGATAACGACTTTTTTATTGCATGAACGAACTCAAGATCCACCTGGTATTAAGTGGTTACTGGAGCCCAATAGCCGAGAACAACGTAAATGCCGCCATCCACTTTGAGTTATAAGTCTCAGTTTATAGAGCAACGTGTAACGGCTTTCCCACTCTTCAAACCGGAACGAATTACTGCTCCTGCAGAAATAGGCAGGGTGATAATACCTACTCGTAGGGGTGGGTCACAAGACGTCATACGAATAATAACTCAAATTATGATTTAAACGGTTTTTATTTCTTTTACGCAATGCTATTTATTCTTCATTGTGGAAACGATTCCTGAACGTACCTATATTAAGTAAGCATTTCATTATCTAAGCTCTTTATTTCATTTTTATTATTTCTTATTACGAAATAAAAAGCCTCTAGAGGCTTCTATACATTAAGAAAGAGAAAGTAATGAAGAAATATGTTAGGTGAGTAATAAGCCCTTTAATGCATTGGTCTTAGTTCGATGGCATTGTGAATTTTTCCAAAGGTTCACAGCGTTTACATAAGCGCTTAATTTCTGCACCGTCCTACGTCAGCAAGTCGAAGCACACACATAAATCCAGACGAAGCATGCGCTCCCAGGGGATAAGTGTGGAGTAATTTGCGAACATACGAGCTTGCTCGACTTGGCGCGGACATTAACTATTAAATTCGTTGCATATTAAACTACAACCTTAGCTGTAATCCGGAGACGACCGGAACACCAAGCTCACGTCCCCTTAAGAGTCTTCAGTGCATTCTTTAACTACTCCACTAAATAATATTGAATCACAATCATCAAAAATATGAACATATTATTGAACGGGCCAAAATTTTAATCTTACGATTCAACCTAACGCGATTGTTCTGGAAATATTTTGAATATCGAAGTATAAAAGTGAACTTCGAATATGAAGTCGTCGTGGCCTAAACGATAAGACGTCCAGTGCAATCGTGTTGAGCGATGCACTGGTGATCGATTCCCGCAGGCGGATACCAATTTTTCTAATGAAATACGTACTTAACAAATGTTCGCGATTGACTTCCACGGTGAAGGAATAACATCGTGTAATAAAAATCAAATCCGCAAAGTTATGATTTGCATAATTACTGGTGGTAGGACCTCTGGTGAGTCCGCACGGGTAGGTACCAACACTCTGCCTATTTCTACCGTGAAGCAGTAATGCGTTTCGGTTTGAAGGGTGGGGTAACCGTTGTAACTATATTGAGACCTTAGAACTTATATCTCAAGGTGTTGAACAGGCCAAAATCACAATCTTACGATTCAACCTAACACGATTGTTCTGGAAACATTCATATGAATATCGAAGTATAAAAATAATGTTGATCGCCTAATTGGTCTGATGAATAGCGATGACCCCTATTGTACTGTGTGTTAGTTCGACTCTCAGTTCGAGTCGATTCCGATCTTTGAAAGGTATTTTTCCAGAGCCTGGGAGTGCTTATTTCGATAAAATTTTAAGTCTAAGTCGTTGAATGTGAAATCCTCAATCACATGATTAAATCGACAACATAACAACAACAAAGCAGCAAACGTATAGAAAAGAACGAGTCACAACGCGTCATATATAATCTACTTGAAGAAAATACTATAATTCATATGATATTAGTAGAATTTTAAGTTATAAATGACTTAAAGGACGTGGCATCAGTTGATACAGTAGTCCTCAAAGAGAAGAATTACGTCGGAAAATACCCACTTTATTCAACAGGGAACAGGCACTCTGTCCTGCTGAGGAGCACGAAACCCACTTGACACGCTTCATTTTTACCTTTTTTAAATCTAAACTGGAACGAGGGTGCCTTTTCTATGCGCCACATATCAGGTGTATGTAGTAAAACACATTTTCGTAATATTTTGTAATTTCTATAATTTTTTTTTATTGCTTAGATGGGTGGACGAGCTCACCAGCCCACCTGGTGTTAAGTGGTTACTGGAGCCCATAGACATCTACAACGTAAATGCCGCCACCCACCTTCAGATATGAGCTCTAAGGTCTCAGTATAGTTACATGCGGTATTCGTGTTACGGAATCTATAATTTAACTGTTGTTATGTTACGGCAAGAAGAACTTTTCCCATCGGGTGCGGTGCACTGCAGCGTTCGTGGCAATGCACTTTCGCTGACCCTTTGCCTCCTCCCACGGAATCTTTCTCTGTCACCCCAACAGCTTTCCTAGAAAGCTATCTCGCTTGCACGCGTGTTTGCGCTCGCGCTTCCCGAGCACCGAGGTAATAACATTCTACGACGCGGTACACCGCCGGAGTGGAACGGGTTCTTTCGACGAATTCGACGATTATCTGTACGAGACAATGGTCAGAATGAGTACTCGATGGCTTCGCGAGAGCTATCGAAATATTGACAGTATCTGACGTCACGTTTCTGATAAACGAATGCGCGTAACAGCCGCGAGATATGTCCACGATAAAACATCAGCGTCCTGATACTGATGCAATTGCAAAATCTTGTCAAACATAACTTTGACGTGTCGAAACATTACCCGAGAACAGTGTGCTTAGTGCGAGTTTTTTTAAGTTCTCGATAGCGTAAAAGTTATTTCATATTTGTATGGAATGGGATCGTTGGCCTACGTTTGCCGTTAGGGGCGCTGCTCCAACTGCATACAAAATTGGGTTAACTTTTACGCTATCGAGAACGTTAAAAAACTCGCACTAAGCACTCTGCTCTCGTTCAGAATACCGACTTCTTATTAATGAGCTATAGTCCGTCGCTTAAGTTAAAGAAAGCGCAACGCTAGCTTGGTTGTATCACAACAATATAATCTCGGCCGACGAGCTCCGTAATGTATGAGCAATTGACGCTACATTCGTTCATTTACTCCGAGTAACTGGAATAACTTTCTTGGTTAGGAGAACGCGACGAGTGTCTTTGTTAACGCCCTATATAGTTCGCTTTTATCTACATGCATTCTAGGTGAACGATCTTCCTACACAATATTTCTACGTACGCGCTGCAGTCGGCACAATTCTAAGTATACATAAAACAAATTTACGCTTCTATTTTTTGTAGTCTCGATTTGACTTCGGTTTACTTGTAGAGTATCGCGAGACAGAGTCAAGTTACGGATTACGTGGGAGTACGCCAGAATGATCCCTTGTCGCGAGATGAGACGTCGGGTATGCGATCAGGCGAGGATGATATTTCGACTTTATATATCAAAAATTTAGGACGACATTCGTTAGCATCGGACTCGGGGGACGCCGTTCTAGGCTTGCCAGCATACTGTGAAAGCGCGGTTTCAAAGGCCTTAAAAGCAACGTGCGCTTTGTTGTATTTCGAGACGTGGGTTTGTGGGTTAGAGTACAAATTCGTTTGGCTAGCCGCTGCTGGTTTGGACCGTTGAGACTGGGAAAATTCCATAGCTCAATGAGTAATTTAAAAATTCAAAAACTCGTCGAGGCCCGACATGCGCCAGGTGAAGCGATCCGACGAGTGGCGCTTTGCAATCGACACTGTTATCTGTACAACGTTACATGGCAACACGCAACAAGAATAAACCCGCGCTGATGGATAACATGGTTACCTAAATGTATTATCCGCTGTAACATATTATAACAATACAATATACGTAATGGAAATTGTTACTGCAAATATGCTTTAGATTGTTTGTACGTACTAAAATTACTATATCTAATACTCATTCTGGAGCATTATGTAATGCTGGTAAACGAGAAAGGGGGGAATTTATATACCCTTACATCAATCCTATTGTTAGTTCTAATTAGTAAGCATGTAGCGATCAAATCGCGCAAGTTCCGTCGGTCTGAGCTATTTTAAAATTAAATTCTTTTCTCTCATGCATTCCAGAGCACGATTACAGCGCAATCGGCAAACTTCGGTTTTCGAATTCCCAAACAGATAGTATTTGATTGCAATTTAATTATTCAGCCTTCATACGTTATTTTGTTGGTGTTGTTTAGAGAAACTCTGAATTAAACTGCTGAGAAATGCATGTTTTTATATTAGGTATATTTTTTATTTTTTTATTGCTGAGATTCTCGGACAGATGGAGGGGAAGCGCGCTAGAGGAAGAGCGCCAGCTAGATGGGTTGACCAACTCAAGGAGGTGACTGGAGGCCAGATATGGGGAGCGGTACATATGGCGCAGAACCGGACCGAGTGGAGAAGATTGACATACAGTCACGATCCTCAGCATTGAGGGAACGACCAGAAAGAAAGATTGCTGAGATGGATGGACGAGCTCACAGCCCACCTGGTGTTAAGTGGTTATTGGAGCCCATAGACATCTACAACGTAAATGCGCCACTCACCTTGAGATATAAGTTCTAAGGTCTCAAGCATAGTTACAACGGCTGCCCCACCCTTCTAACCGAAACGCATTACTGCTTCACTGCAGTATTGCTACCGCAACAAAACAATTTTTTTAAATTCTATACCCTTCATAGGCCGATACTAATTATGATGATTAGTTGTCACCGTTGCTTCTGGATGTCAGGGATTCCAAAGTTACAGCCAAGCGTATCGCTGCGGATTCCCCAATTAAGTCGTTTGAAGAAGGGCAGTCATAATGCTGAATGCACATTTTGGAGGCAAGTTTATTCCGAAGCCGGATGTTACCTAGCCTTAACAATCTCCGGACATAGGAGTATGGAATATGCGATGGGTTATGATCGGATAATTTCACCATGTCGTATACGATAAGATACTTAGAGAATGATATCCGCAAAATTATAATTTGCGTCATCACTGGTGGTAGGACCTCTTGGGAGTCCGCATGGGTAGGTACCACCACCCCGCCTATTTCCGCCGTGAAGCAGTAATGTGTTTCGGTTCGAAGGGTGGCGTAGCCGTTGTAACTATACTGAGACCTTAGAACTTATATCTCGAGGTGGGTGGCGCATTTACGTAGTAGATGTCTATGGGCTCCAGTAACCACTTAACACTAGGTGGGCTGTGAGCTTGTCCATCCATCTAAGCAATAAAAAAAAAAAACCGAACGATCCTCTTTGGTATGGAGTCAAATGACTTCCATTTGACTCCATACCAAAGCTGGTCTTTTAGAGTCCTTGCCAAGAGATTAGGAGTATAACACGTAATGCCGACCTTAGGTATAATTTCTAAAGCATAAGTCGTTATCAAAGTATGAAGGATCGCTACCTTCTGTTACCTCCAAACCGTTCAATCATTCGTAACATTATGACCATATTTGGTCGAAGATTTTTATATGAAACCTCGCAAATTGTTATCGCTTCTAACATTTTGTAGATATGTTCATTTTAAGATAATGATTATATTAATAATTGATAAAAGTATTGCGAAATGCAAGTCGAGACGAGAAATGAAACCAAGTAATTTGAAAGCAGATTTTCGCAAAAAACTAGACATGATCGTGTGCCTCATTGTTTGAATTGTCAAAAATCTTAAACTTTACCTTTATAGAACTAGTAATGTAACTTTTCTGTTGCTTTAATGAATAAAGAGAAATATTTGACTACGGGATCAATACCACAAAACCGTAGCGAGTATTTTTCACAATTTATTACAAATAAGCATAAAACCCACTTTTCATCTCAAAATAATAAGCGGCCTCGAATCTTAAAAACTGGGAGGGAAATAATTACAGTTATTAGTAATTACAAACTCGTGGTATACGAACGAATCTTGAAAGTTAACCAGCTCGAAAATGGTTTAATCGTTTCTCGTACAAATTCAGCGCTAATTCCTTTACGCATAAAGTGTAAAATTGTTTAATTCTAGCAGCTTAACTTGCACAAGTCGAATTTTAAAGTTGGAACATAGACTTTATGAAAAAGTCGTTTAGTATCAATTCGACTTGACTTTGATTATGAGATTATTAAGGTATGCGATAATGAACGTAAAGGTAATTATGATTAAGGATTAAATTTATTTGTTCGTTTTGCTTTCTCTCGCTACGGATGCGGTTGAAACATGCGAGTATTAGAAACTGCAGTGTAATTTGTGTTTGTATTTATAGCGCGGACGGAAAATAAAATTAAAATTGTCTATGAACAACGGCATGCAATTTTGTATGGAAAATCAACTGACGAAAACTCATTGAATAGATTTATCATTAGTTTATGTCAAAATAGAATAGAAGATTGCACATAGTGGGAATGAGTTGCTCGCTCCGGGCATTTCAATATTATAATAATTGTTACGTTATAATACCAATTGTAAAAATTTTTTTTTTTAAATCTAATATTAAAAAAAAATCTAATATTAAAAAAAAAAAGAAGACATGCCCGCTGAGTTTCTTGCCAATTCTTCTCAGGACGGAAGCTAGTTCTTGTGAATTGGCGATAGTTCTTTTGACGTTCAACAAGTATGTACTTTCATTTAGGTATGTTGAATAAAAAAAAAAATGATTTGATTTGAATAAAATAATAAATTTAATAAAATAATAAAAAACTTATTAGTGAACTGCATTAAGACATATTCTTCAATTTTTACGACCCTCAAACTTTACGATTTAACCGTTTCCTTTCATTTGAAATCTGAAACACCTGGATGCTTATGAAAGGGGGTATCGTGAATATGAAAAACCCAGGTTAAACAAACTGCCAGACCTCAAAATATTCCTAGCTCTTTCTGTGCGCAAAGAAACGTAAATGACAAATTCTAATATAGAAATTGTGAAATAGTTGACGCATTAAACAAACGTCGAAGAGAAACAACATCTTAATCGTCTGTGAATATGAAATCTAATTCGAAACGCTGGTGATAATAAAAAACAATTGACTTGGAATCAAACCGGTGGTAGGACCTCTTGTGAGTCCGCGCGGGTAGGTACCACCACCCTGCCTATTTCTGCCGTGAAGCAGTAACGCGTTTCGGTTTGAAGGGTGGGGCAGCCGTTGTAACTATACTTGAGACCTTAGAACTTATATCTCAAGGTGGGTGGCGCATTTACGTTGTAGATGTCTATGCGCTCCAGTAACCACTTAACACCAGGTGGGCTGTGAGCTCTGACACCCATCTAAGCAATAAAAAAAAATTGTAAAATTACTTTTAATTACAGGTCAATGCAATTTAATTATACTTTAACTATTATATTTTCACAAAATCGCACATTGAACTTTGCACTTAATACTTGAATATCATAAACACAACAGACCAACTATAGCTATGTTATCAGATTGCCTCCCACGCGTTCAGTACCGTGTACATACACTTTAGGATCCGCCTTATCAATTAAACCCTCAACTAAAACTAATCTCATTGACGTTCCACGTGCGAAACACATGTAATGACATCATACGCGTTATCTTTTACGATCGATTCGAATCGGGTAACGGCTGCGTCCAACTTTCTTGAAAACTGAAGGCTTTGAGCTAAACTAGGAGTTAGCTAGTTTGTGTTCAAATCTTTTAGTTCCTTTTACCTAATCATAAGCGGCTACCACAAAAATTTCAGTGTCCAAATCTACCTTGCAATTTGTGGTTGTATTCTATTTTACAATCTCTTAGAACAGCAGGACGGTGGCCAGGCCGTGAGTAATAGCATGTTCAGTTTTGCGGATTATATAATAGTAAATCACACCCGATCATCTGGCTATCCAAACTAGAATTCACTGTACTATTGGAACCAATTAAATTAGAATAATTATAAATTACGCTATAGTTTTCATTGATTGTAGTAATTATAAAAAAATCACTGGTAGTAGGACCTCTTGGGAGTCTGCACGGGTAGGTATCACCGCCCCGCCTATTTCTGCCGTGAAGCAGTAATGCGTTTCGGTTTGAAGGGTGGGGCAGCCGTTGTGACTATACTGAGACCTTAGAACTATATCTCAAGGTGTGTGGCGCATTTACGTTGTAGATGTCTATGGGCTCCAGTAACCACTTAACACCAGGTGGGCTGTGAGCTCGTCCACATATCTAAGCAATAAAAAAAAATAAAAAAACATATTTACTGAATTTTATATTCCAAAATTGCATCTTTAATTTGCTTTAATAAATGCCGTTATTGACCATGTACAGAATTAATATGAAAGGTTAAATTGTAGCATCAAAATTATGGATACACAAATAGGTGTGCGAATAATCAAATAGGTATCTACATAGTTACTTTAATTTATTTAATTCTAGTGTTAGTAGCAAAATGACTTACCGTCTCGGACGCTGTGTAACGCCCGTTGCTGCACTCAAGTAGTGAAGATTCACTCACCTGAAACAAATTATTTTTAAAACATTAATTCATTTCCAAAATATAAATTTTGGTTCATAAAGATTAAACATAACCTAGACGAAATATTATCAGCAAAGATCATCCTTCCATTTGGCAGGCCATAAGTTCATCGACCCGTCTTAATATTTAACACGTACTAGCTTTTCATTGTCAAAACATACTCAAACCTAAACTAATATGTCATATTTTAAGAGGGAATATCTCATTATATCTCTGAACCACTATTCGTAACCTTTTTGTCTCTTTAAAATTAGTTCATCCCTGTGCGGCTTTTAATTATCTCAACAGATTTAGAATAACTTTATTTTTGACATAAATTAATAACCGCTAAGTCGACATCCCTATTCCGAATATGTGTGTACAAAGTGTTCACTGTTAGACCCAAACGTACGAATCATACGGGCCGAGGAGAACAGGCCACAATCTCCGCTTAACTTCATTATTAAAGCGAATTGCTAAACGTTCCTATTGTTGACCACGGCCCCACGCCCCTGGTCCCGAGTTTAAGGGGGCGGTTAGTCATGCAAATAGAGATCAACTGGAAACAAGAGCCCTCGTGGGATTCAAAATGTGTCCCGCTGTTTTGGTGTCGGAGGAACTTCGTTAACTAAGACTTCAATCGCAGGAACACGACAATTAATTTATATTATTTTTGTACAAATGTGTAATTATATAAAAAAAAAAAACTATAAATAAACCTGTACGAATTCCCTGAGTAAATGTTCCTTTAGTCTAGTTTCACTTTTTTTTCTTCATCTTTTATTTAGTGTTTAAATTCATTAATGTCAGTACAAATGTATTTAATATGATCATGCTTTAAATATTAATTGATATTTTAAATCACTGCAAGACACAATGAATTCTATTGCTATTCCGAGACTGGCAATGATAAAATTAAGAATGATCAGCACGCATCAACTTAGTTTGCAAAGAATATAAAATAAATGAGTATTAAATAAGTGAAAAAAAAACAAAACAGCAATCCACTTTAGAAAAGCCGGCTTGCCCCGAATACGATGTATAGGATTACCAAAATGTACAATTAGTAAACAAATCGTTTTGAAAATATGGAACAATAGTTTCCAAAACTGAAAGTCAATTGAATGCGACGAAGGCTAAAATGATTTCACGTTAATACACGCTTAAAGCACAAAGGACCGTAATGGAGAATGGATTTATGGATCGTTGGATTAATAATGCAATTGTAGCAATGTTGCCTGAGTTCCGGATAGAAATGCAATCGGCACGAACAATAATGATGTGTTGAGCGACCGCCGATGAAATTTGTTTCGTATTAGGATGATGTATTGGAATGTTTTCATTAATTGCTTTTACTTTAATGAGTTTTATTTGTAGTTATTTAGTTTTAGACTCAAAAGGTGCATAGAAAATATAGCTAAAAAATGAAATATATAACGAAAAATGATGCATGAAATGTGGTAAAGTTTTTCAGTAAAGTCATCGTCAGTCAGCTATTTTGAAGTTTTGAAAATTATGGCTAACTGATGATAATCGCTATTAGTCATTGTGGCTCACGGACATCAGTAATGCTATGGGTACAACCAAGTGGCTGTCTTCGGCCACGTAGATATCCAAATACATCAAAATTGTAAGTGCGCATTAAAAACGAACGATTTTAAATCATAATGAAGAGAAAAAAATAATTCAAAATATCTGAACTTCGCTTTCGACGTTGAAAAATCAAACATTGTACGGATTTTTTTTTGCCGTACATTACATTGGAATGTGAACAATGGCATCGAAAGTATTGTAAAACGATCCTCTGATACGGACTACCTTTATTGAGCGAATTCCTAAGGTTCCATTCATTATATCTGTTTAATTTGGGCAAGCTATACATATGTATATATTACATTGAATGATATGGAATACATAAATGTATGAAATTTAGATAGCATTTTAACAAAAAATTATAATAAGATTTTTGTGGTTTTTCGTCTATTCTAATTTTTATTTAAATGGACAGGCGAAGTCAGCAACGTGAGGTAAGGTAACCTTAAGTCATCGGGTTCAAGTGTCAATTTTATCCAACCCTCCGAAATCGGAACGCATGACTGATTCTGGACAGAAATAGGCAGGATTTTATTCAATGTCATTATTATATTGTACTATTAATGAACGTGGCAGGTATACGCATTCTGATTCTGTAGAAGTTATTTATGCCGGTTCAAAAAGGTTTTTTCCTTGAAACAATCCAAATGTGACTTTTATCTTATGTTGAACCTTATCTATACTAATATTGTTAAGAGGAAAGATTTGTTTGTTTGTTTGTATTGAACTACTGAACTGATTGGAAAAATTATTTCACTGTTTGGAATTATTCACTATTCCCGAGTGACATCTTTTTTGAAAAAAATTAGGGATCCTTACTAAAACTCTAATAACGTAATCCTAGGTGTAAAAAAATTCCTAAAATATTATTTACATCGCGTGTCATGCGAAAGCTATTGATGAAATAATTAAATAATGTACTACGACTTTGTAGAACACATTATTATTTACAAAAAGTGTCGCGACAGCATATGTCTGACTATTATAGTTATGCCATAATAAGTGTTCTTTTATTTAAAAAAATAAAACAACGTCAAATATCGTTGAAATTTTTGTTAAAGACTCGGGCGTAGCCGGAGCGGGCCGCTGGCTATAGATAATTATGTCTCTGCTTATCTATTCATAGAAGTGTTCTAGCGGCCAGCTCACGATATTTTATGATAAAATTAACAATTTCAATTGTCTCAAAAAATCATGTCAAATAGACATTTTATTAATAATACAATAGATAGACGCGAATCAATCACGTAAAGAAACGTTTACATTTCAGATATTTGCAAGTGACGAAGCGACAAAATGCGCAAAGTTACTCGCTACGTCGAGCACGATCTCAGCTCACTGGATCACACCAACTCATGGATTCTATTGATGCTCATTCCACGTATTGCTCGATTTTCATCGATTTTATTCAGCCATCTTCCGATTTACTTTGTAACTTCCCAACCGGAAAGCTTTGTGAAACTATAGCAAATAAATAAACAAATTATTAGATTTTTTTATTTATTTATAAATGGGTGCCTTATTTTTTTTATCGCATAATTGGCATTGCTTTTAAAAATACAGGCTGTTATTCAACATGACCAGCCCTTGCGAATTACTTTATTAACAAAACACCGTTAATGTGTATATATAATCTTCACAAAACTACGCATGAAAATGATTCCATTTGTAATATAACATAAACTGCCCAAAAGCATGCAAGCTCAAACATAAAAACGAACTTATTTATTTAAATGTGTCTGTACGATTCTAATTTTAATACGGCTGGGTAAAAGTGATAAGCATTTGGTAAAACATCTTTAAATAATATACAATCATAACCGAGGCCCGTAAAAATATAAACTTAAATATTCACTTTAATTAATTTGAAACATAAACGAAACTTCTCACAGTTGGCTGCAAGTAAATCTTCGTCTTGTTACTCAGTAAAACTAGCTTTGTGCCAGACAAGGGATTTTCTTGGAAACTTCAACAGAATACAATGATGTTGCTCCGGGGTGATCACAAGGTAATTCAGCGCCAACTTGTTGCACTTACATGTCTTTAAAACTTGACTATTTGACTATCTAATTAATTAAACAAAACTATGTTTGCTGTAATAATGTTCAGGAATTCATGAGTTGAGTTGCCAACAAAGTCGATGTCGGTGAATCTCTTTGTGTAAGGAGTTCAGAGCTCATATAACGAAAACTGTACTGTAAACTAGAACTACTCGTGTTGTTTGTTCGCGTTCCAATCTTTGGACCAAGAAAATACCATTCCTTAACGAAGTATCGAAAATAGTTTGAAGGCACCTTACGCTCGGTTCATTAGCTGGTCTACGTCGACTTATGTCAGGTTATGTTCAAAACTTAATAAACTTCAAACAATACCCAGGAAGATGCGTTGTCAGAACTTGCGAAACTCCAAGTTAAACTGGCAACTGTGGAAGTTTCACCCCATATTAAAATACATATTGCGTTTAATATATTAATAACATACCTTCGGTTCACGCCTGTTATTAATAGATTTAGTAAACGGGGCTACGAGAAAGCTCTAAATGCAAACGTAAACTGGGACCGCAATTGAAATCAAGAATGTAAGCGCAGTTAAGTCAATGACACTGCAATGGCGTCCACATTATGATGCTTCGACGAATTTGTACGACGAAACATATGCGGAATGCCTTCCAGTTTAACAGTTCACTTCGAAGAAGTAGCATAAATAAATTTGTATCGAAGAACATTCTCAAAATTTATTTGGTCAAAATAAAACTTGAGAAATGTACAGCTTAGGCTCATTCGCAAATGTTTTCACATCACTGACAAAGAAAAACTTTTTGATGAAATGTCTCTTGTAAAGGAAGAAGAAATAGTTTGCCGCAAAGTCGTTCGATTTCATTAAACCGCACAAGTTCTCATAAGCAACGGAACTTCGCTAACTACGAATTAGTTTTCATCTTCAAAGTAGACATTCCTGAGGTAAATAAAATATTGGAATCGAGGTCCTGAGATACTCGAAACTCAGTGACGATGGTCCCAATTCCTTGCCTTTGATCACAGGGTACTTGGGGACTTTTCTCGTCAAATTTCCAAAAAACTCGGCTTTGTTTGTGCGAGTTGTTTGACCACTTCTTTTTTGTTTTGATGGCAATCGAAATGCGAATTATAGATCACGTTATTGGCGAGTACACTTAAAATACTGAGCGAAATGTATAAAATTGTGTTAATTTGTCAGGAAATATGGTAGGTATAATGTCCTAATAACTGAAAGCTATCACTATAAATAGCATGTCCGTAAAATAAAAATATTACCGTAAGGAACATTTTACGACTCACACGTGAAGAATGTTCTACATTATTTAATTTCAGGCTAAGACTATGGTGCATTATTTTCTCCGCTTATAATATGAAACAATTTTTTAAACAGAGCTATAAAGCAAAGCCTTTTAGAGCCAACTCGGCTAGCTCACCGGAAATTTAATAAAGAGAACCTCTTTCTATAACGTCTAGAATTATTTAAAATAATTCATATCATACGAGAATTTTATTTTTTGTTATCCATTACTTTTAATTTGGAAAACATAGACTCATCTTTAACATAAAAGATATGATCCATATACATAAATTTGAAAGAATCTTTGCTAAGATTTTACATAGAATTCAGAAATGAAATAGAATATCCAATAAAATAATAAAAGTCGATTAAGAAAAACCCTTATTTGTTTCTTTTTTAATTCAAAGAGCAATTTGAGTGGCGTCATAAACTCACGATATACTTATATTAATCAAATGCTTCGTTCGAACTGTATTCCAAAGCTCTTCGTACATACATACATCTTTATTAATCCTTTGTATGCTTTCGACTAGTTCCGAAACCGTAATCTCATATATTCAAAGCACGTCGAATGTTTATTAACATATCGACCATGAAACGGACAGAAGCAAATCTCTGCCGATTTTTTCCGTTTTTCCGGTGCAGACGGTGCCTATTCAGTGAGAATTTTTTGCTGTGACGCCCAACGAACTATTTTGCTGAAAAAAAAAGAATATCGATGCCATGAGTATCTATGTACGCAGAAAAAACGAGAGGTTACATCCTGTTGAACTGAGGTATCGCTTTAATGGATTACGGAGTATTGGTTTTTGGGAAAAAATGTGTGTATCTAAGTCACGTTTCGGTTCGTGAGATTGCACGTTAAATAAACACTTTTTAGCTGTGGCTATTTTGATAACAGTAATTACAAATTGTTACTTCACTACATAGTATAAAACAAAGTCGCTTTCTCTGTCCCTATATCTGTCTGTTCCTATGTGTGCTTAAATCTTTAAAACTACGCAACGGATTTTGATGCGGTTTTTTTTAATAGATAGAGTGATTGATAATAACATCCATTAAATAGTGGAGAAATCAATAATAAATTACAGTTTCCGAAGCGAAGCGAGGGCGGGTCGCTAGTAAGAAATAAGACAGTCAGTTAATCATTCTTACTTGTGGATGGGCTTTTAGTTCGCTGGTATCTTTACCGTGCTTCTGTCTATTTCTAAGCCGAATTGGTTATAGGTTCCAGATTGAAGGGTGGCTACCTTTCCAATACCCTGGAAAATTGCATGACAGTAATCACGCCATGTTTATTCTAGGCAGACTGTATCTGATCATCCACTTGCGGAATAAATAGTCCTTTCATAGTAAGGTAACACTTTACAAACCATACATTCCCCATTTACGACAAAGGCGTGTCTGGTGTTGGATCACGCGGCCCGCACCCACATAGACTCCATCCAAATATTACAGTCTAACTTAAGTGAGATCTCAAGCCCATCCGCTAGTCTATGAAGCTAGCATTGAAGACTACTACGAGACAGTGATGCAGCACAAAGCCCCCATCATCGTGGCTGTGGCTAACTATACCCTGTCACCTAGTCGTGTGCTCACGCAGCAGTCGGTCACCTAGTCGTGTGCTCACGCAGCAGTCGGTCACCCTCAACGCCGTAGACAGGTCCTGTTCAATTCACTCGATCCACACTTAGCCGTTTGAAGCTTCTAGTTCTAACTCCAAGAGCAGTCATAACCCAGATCACCGCACTCGCGGAACTCACGAGGTCCACGACTCACCTGATGTTAAATGCTTACCGGAGCCCATAGACATCTACAACGTAAATGCCACCACCCACTTTGAGACATGACCAAAGGTCTCACTTTTAACTACGGCTGCCCAGCTCCTTCAAACCGAAACGCATTACTGCTTCACGGCAGAAATAGGCAGAATGGTGGTACCTACCCATCCGGACTCGCCAAACGTCCTACCACCAGTAAATGAAATTACATTATATAGATACTCCTTTTATTAATGAATTAGCCCTTGCTCGCTCACACGTCCTTATGAAACTGAAAAGATCGTCAGCCATCTTTCCTAAACAAAAATGTATGCAATAGGAAGATTGAGCTCAAACCTACGATGGTACACAAGACAAACGATGGCATTCCAGTCGGCAGATTTAAAACGTGACTACCTAAAATAAATTTTATTCCACAAAATTTTAACATGACAATATGAAGAAAACGACAAATAAATTGTAAACGTTCGTATTGAATGATGTTTACATTGCATCCATCGAATCTTCGAGACGTTTCTATTCGCAAGCATCTCGCAACGTCAACTCCAGCAAACACGAGAAAATGAAAATAAATAGAGACGTACTCACAAACGTTATGCGACGCAGAAAAATGAATCTGTCTAAACGAAAAGGGGGACAAAAGATTAATTGAAAATCGATACATGGACATACCTTCGTGAATCTATCAAAACACCTACAGAATTTGCTTCAAAACGATAGATATCGTCGGACCGAATTATACTGTCAGTCCTGATTAATGCTGACTTATGACACGGTTTATTGACTCTTCCGAATGATGCTGACTCCGCATATTAAGAGAAAAAGCAGCTCGTCACGAGGAAAGGGTCCTTTCCGGACTAATTAAATGAAATGGTAATAATGATTTATTATTTGCAATTTGCATTAATTAACAATTCGTTCGCATTAAATTTACTCGGTGACGCTAAATCAAATTGAAATTTGATTGCGAGTAAGAATACAAGTAGTAAAATACGATGTATAATGATACAAAATCCGTTATACGCGACAAACTAAAACTTGGTTTGATTAAAAGTATTGAATTCTGAATTCGATACTTTACAAAGTACATGAACATCAGAAAATAACGAGGTTACGTATCAATTAGTTCCATTTTCCCCTTTTTTTATATTCTGAGCCATTAAATAGCTCTGGTTTATTTGAAAACCATTAGCGAGCCGAATGGATACGGTTTGAATCATCGATAAAATGAATGGCTGTCTTTCACAAAGGCCCGGTATGGGGGTCGAATGTGAATCGAAATTATTAAATCAACCTTAGTAAAATATCTGGGATGAAATGATTTTTTTTTTTAATTTACGTACGCAAAATATCTACCGTCCTCTGTTAATTATAGGTAATAAATCACTGAGTATTACAGTCCATTGATCGGATATTTAGGCTTCACTTTTGGAAAATGCCATTGGGTAGAGAAGCAGCTAAGGCGTATCGCACGTGGCTTAATTGGGTCGAATATATTGCTGAAAAATTCGATTATGAATATAAAGATGGATGAGTTGTGTCATTGAAAAGCAATGAAAAGGGAAGGGCCGGCAAATTTTTAATTACTTTTAAACCGATACAAAACCGCTCCAAAGAACACAATCAACGCTGGGTGCACAACACTAAATCAAAACAAACTTCCGACTGGATCCCTTTTACCAACTTTCTAAATAACGGCGAACAATCTTTTTCATTAAAAATCTCCATGAGCCCGATTATTAGGGGAGTAAAACGCCTCCGGTGGGCCAAAGCGAGTTTGCGAATTCGCCTTAAGATTTTCGCGAGGTCAAACTTGGGAATGTTAACAGATAATTACGGGCAAGTTTTAGCTAGTACGAGACATTTAACAGATGCTTTATTCGGGAGCGCGCGGCCGCGAGCGCACGATGAATGCTAATGAGATATTGCTTTAAATAAGCGTCGCTTTTATACGCTACGGCATAAGATCTCATATTGCGTAGCCGCCCAATCGATCCGAGCTTTCGGGAAACGCCCGTTAACACATTTGGATTCGTGTCTAAGGTTAATTAGATTAGTATCCAACAATGCTACGCAGATGTTATGGAAAAACAGATTGGGTGTGTTTTATTAAATTGTATCGTTATTGTCGGTTCGAGAATTGAAAACTTTGAGAATGTCAATAATTACAACGCCGCATTGTTGTGATGAGTCCGAAGTTTTCAGATGTTTACCTAAATTTTGTATAATTCGATGCTAAATAGATATTTTAATAGGAGCATTTTAATATCGTAAAATATACGATTCTAAAGCTCGGCGGAGGTGGAATTCATCAGAAGTTCAGGATTCCCGAGAGCTCTAAGATACCGGCAATTTACATGAGTTGTTGCAGTCATACATCCTTCCGTGCGTTACGGACCAATTAATTTTACACGGAAACGGATATGCGAAGCAAGGCGCAAACGGGTTCATCACACGAATAACATACACCTCGGTTAGTTTGTGTGCTAATACACTAGTTGTGCTTCGAATGTTCGCTTACTAAATACGTTAATTTAAGGTTGCTACGCTAAAAGCATTTTCTGTGTACAAATATGCAAAAGGTATCTTTATGAAAAAGGTATCTTTAATTTGGATGTATGCTTATGTTTTACTGGTTAATTGACAGACGACCTTATGGTTGATTTCGTAGTGTACGGTTATCAGAGGTCAATGTTTTTCACATCAAGACTACGATGGTCTGTCTTGAGAAACGAGGTAGCCTCAATTATATTATATGATAAAGATTTTCCAACTCTTTAAATTGCTTTAAATGCTTGATAGAAGGGGTAAGCAGTGCTGTTAAACCTACCGAGTTTTATTAGGGAATTAGATAGGAAAATACATAAATACGATTAAAAGTGTTGATGGTAGGAAAGTTGTGGCACAAGGAATCTAAGGGTCAGAGTAATATCTATTGTATGTGATCAAAACACATACAATTCTAGTTGCATAAAATTGTCTCCAGAATTGTCTTCAAATTAAAAGGATCTAGTTAGTATAATACCTAGTTTTAAACTTCAATGCCCTCTTCTGAGAGGTACACAATAAACCAATAGGGTCATGTCATCTTGGCTCAACAGTGTATTTATTATTCATAGCGATAAGTATTCTGACAGGAATGGACGGTCTTTATCTTTAATATCGATCTTCAAATTGAAACGGCCGTCTGGTGTAGTAGTAAGTACATGGTCACTACACAAGGGGGTCGCGGGTTCGAATCCCGCCAAGGGAGGATATTTATATGATAAATATAAATGTCTTTTCCAGGGTTATGGATGTATATTAAATATGTGTATGTGTATAATAAAAAATCTTACATTTATTTCCGTTATCTGGTACCTGTAACAAAAGTCCTTTACGAACTTATCACAGGACCAGTTAACGTGGCGTGATTGTTAGTAAATATTTATTTATTTATTTATCTATTCACTACACTACATTCGGCCACCTACGAGATGGGGCGACGACCTGGTAAGAACCGCTGGGTCACGTTGGATGCAGGTGGAAACGGACCGGCCGCACTGGAGATCACTTGGAGAGGTCTATGTTCAGCAGTGGACAACGGACAGGCTGAGATGATGATGATGATGATTCACTACATGTAGAGTACCAGTATACTGTGATTCCTGATGTCTAATTTCAAAGCATAAGCTCTAAAGTTTAGAAACTCGATGCTCTGATATGTAGGCCTGAAGCCTAGCTTAAGCACCAGTCTCTCTAAAATATTGCTCATTATCATTTGTAATCTAAATTTGTAAAATGATTTATAGTGTAAGCTAAATTAAAGCACAATATGTTCTGGAGTGCTTTTTCTCTTTGCTTTAGTTACAGTGCAATTATTCAAGGAGCTAAACTTCGAAAACAACGTAAAAGCCTAATTTATTCCGCCCAGGAAACGGAAGGGCAGCAGGTCGCGTCATTATATGCATAATGCAACATGCATCGCATGCGTTCAGCATACTAACGTCTAGGCATGTGTCGGACCGCCTTAATCGCGGATAATCCTAAGATTATATCATTAGCATTATACATATATAAATAAAAACTTACTGAATCCATTATTTATTTTATTTATACTTATTGTACACAAAAAGAAAATACAATAAAAACAGATTTAAAAAATGTCTAAATACTATGTACAAAAGCGAGCTTAACTCATTCATGAGTTTTCTTCCAGCAAACCATTAGCAGAGAGAAATACGATGTATAAGAGGGGAATAGTGTACAATATAAGAGCTATTAAAGCATGATTTTTAAACTAAGCTTTAAAAAATATATCTAATATTAAATGAAAAATACATATAAATAAAAATACATAAAACAATAACTTAAATACAATTAAAGTGACAGGAAATGTTTCTTCATTTGACGTGTTTTGCGTGTCATCCTTGCGCAGTCTTTGCGCATTCTTAATATCAGTCAAATTTCATTTTGAGTAATCGGATAGCGTATCTCTTTTTGGCTTTATCGGTAATTACAGAAAATATACACTTAGAACAGTATTTAAGCTACTAACAACACCGTTTGCATTGAAAGTTATTGAAAATCGAATACGTGGACTTAATTCCGATGCATCTAATACTTTACATGGAAATTAACAAGAATCAAGAAATAATTTTACATAAATTTAGACAGTGCTTAGCGCAATATATAAATGATCGGCTCGACAAAGTTCGTTAGGAATAACATGCATTTTTTTTATATTACTTAGATAGATGGGCTAGGTCACAGCCCACCTAGTTGTTAAGTGGTTACTGGAGCCCATAGACATCTACAGCGTAAATGCGCCACTCACCTTGAGATATAAGTTCTAAGGCCCAGTATAGTTACAACGGCTTTCAAACCGAAACGTATAACTGCTTCAGTTCAGAAATAGGCAGGGTGATGATACCTACCCGTGCGGACTCACAAGAGGTCCTACCACCAGTAAAAAAATTCCATTTGATAAATTTGTAATTTCTGGTATGTTTTGATTCTGATTTTTCAGTGTATTTTTAAAATTACCTTTCATGCATAAAAACTTTTTCGGATATGAATAAAATATATAAAACGAATATGATCCGAATATGATCATTAAATATTTTTTTTATTTTATTTATTTATAACTTTATATACTAGACAGTATAAAGGCGGACTTATTGCCATAGGCATTCTCTGACAGTCTAGTCTCTGCCGAGATGAACCTTGGTAGGTGTAGTGTGATAATGATATTACTTAAACATATGTTTTTTATTGCTTAGATGGGTGGACGAGCTCACAGCTCACCTGGTGTCAAGTGGTTACTGGAGCCCATAGATATCCACAACATAAATGCGCCACCCACCCTTCAAACCGAAACGTATTACTGCTTCACGGCAGAAATAGGCAGGGTGGTGGTACCTACCCGCGCGGACTCACAAGAGGTCCTACCACCAGTAAAAAATATATAAATATGTATTTATAATATTAGTTTCAATATAATTCCTATTGATTTTACAGTCAAAGTAAATTCGTTCATAGATTCGAACGTGTACTTTATTAACACAACTTTTAAAACAATATAGTAGCCGGTGCGTTTGTTTGGCGTCTGGTGTATTTCACTCGCCGAGAGCTATCGTTATTGTTGTAAATCACCAGCCGTACTTGCTGGATTTTATTTTTAAAACTATGACTATTTAAAATAGTGGCCACATTTAGGCGTAACCATTCGTTTTTTTTTCTTTTTCGAATGGCTATTTAACTGTTGCCATGTTAATTTTTATCATCATAAAAGAAATACTGGAACGCGTTATTGGGGACGTATCTTTTGTGGTGCTGTTACGAAAGTCCGATACGCATTAGTTGGCCTTCGTCTTGAATGGCGCTATGCGTTCTTGTATTACGTGAAGGAATGTCAAGCTTAACAATTACTAAGTGAGTAACTTAAATTTGAAAAACGTAATTTTTATGAACGCAACCTATGAGGAGCCTATGAAAAATTGGTTATTATTATTTTGCGTTTTGATCAGTTGTTGTTTGAAACTATTAATGAAGAATAAGGATACATCTATTACTGGTGGTAGGACCGCTTGTGAGTCCGCGCGGGTAGGTACCACCGCCCCGCCTATTTCTGCCGTGAAGCAGTAATGCGTTTCGGTTTGAAGGGCGGGGCAGCCGTTGTAACTATACTTGAGATCTTAGAACTTATATCTCAAGGTGGGTGGCGCATTTACATTGTAGATGTCCATGGGCTCCAGTAACCACTTAACATCAGGTAGGCTGTGAGCTCGTCCACCCATCTAAGCTATAAAAAAAAAAAAAACATTCAACATGTGGGATTTATTGAAATCGTCCTTGACGCGGTTCCGCCGTAGCTTAGAAGATAAGAATTCCGGTGTAATCGTATGAAGCGATAGCACTATGCTAATGTTTAAATCCCGTAGAAAGGTACCAATAGTTCTAAGGGAATAAGTATTTAACGCAAGTTCATAGATCACTTCCACATAAAGTGTATTTGCTGGTTATAGAGCGCACTGAAAGTCCATACGGGTAGGCATCACCGTTCTGCCTATTTCTGTCGCTAAGTACTTACACCTTCCGATTTGATGAATGAAACAGACTCTAGACAAAACAATTGAGATTTCAATCTCATGTATCAAGATAGGTGATGGCATTGACGTTGCAATATTCGTTGGACACAGGTACTTATTTAACGCCAAGCTTGGTCATTTATTTCTGCAATTTTAATAAATAGTATATTTTTCCATTATAAAGACCGTTAAAATATAAGACATATGAAAAATTTGAACAGTAGGGCGGAAAATAGAATGTTATTCGATTTTAACTATAGTAGCTTGTTGTACAGCGGGCAATATTTATTCAAGATCTGGGCAAGATCTTTTATTAAAAAAATATTTATCGTAATTTTTAACATCATCCTTTATATCTCACAGAAAAGGTCTCGAAGTCTAGGAAGCTTCTAGAAAAACATGATAAACGACTATTGAAGTACCATAACTCAAGCGTATAGGCTTTTTTGCAGAAAACCACCGGCCGTAATTCACGCACGGCTACACATCTGCAGAATGCAATTTACAATAAATTACGTTGATATTAATAAGTAGGTACGTAGGTTAAGGGTTGGATAATGGTTTGGCCATTCATCGCACGATAAATTGCGAGTGGAGACACAGTGTAGTCAGATTACGTGTTCTAATATCCGGAATAAGCCGAGGATCGAGGGTCTATTCTCGAGAATTGTCGCTTCCCAAGTTTTTCGAACTTTTGCGAGTAAGATTTTTTTTTGTGGGTCGAAGCGATTATACAATAATTGTTTCGACGATGTAAGAAATTTCTGACTGTATCATGATTTATTGTTTCATGAATTACGGAATGGGAATACGAACTTCTAATGATTCGGTCAAATCTATATATTAATACGTGAAGCAGAAACTTTGTACCTCTTTTTACGAAAATTGCGCCAACGGAGGAGCACGAAATTTTCCACACTTATAGAGAATATAGAGAAGAAGTGTACAATGCTAATATTTCTTTAAAATAATGCATAAAATATATATTAAATCAATAAAGAAAATATTACACACACTACATACCATGTATTTGACGTACACACGCATGCATATTATTTACTGTTAAACTTTTGTTGTCAAATTGAGAATAAATATTGTTTGTCTTTGTTAATATTTTTAATAGTGTAGTCTTGGCAAAATTTGTGATTATAGAAGTATAAAATACAATCATAATAATGTACAAACTTACAATTCCAATTAATTATAGTCGAATTTCGACTACTGCGGGACCACTAGTTTTGTTAATTTCACAATGTGACGTTGTTTTTAGTAAGGTATTGAAAAAAAAAACAGGAATTCCATTCGGAAATGAAAGTTGAATTTCGTACCTACATCAAATAAAAATGTTATTCCCCAAATATTGACATGCAAATTTACTGTGTCAATGTTTCACGAAATATTAGGCCGAATACAAATTTGACGAATCAGAATTCAATCTAATCCACGTATTTACAAATTGAACGTATCCAACGGTAAACTCTTTGAGAACGTTCCTGTTTAGACACACACAAGCCTAGTGATAGCTTACTCAAGCGACCGACGAAAATAATGTTAATTTCTTTTTCCGAACACATTTCGTGAGGCATCAGGCGTTTCCTCGTGAAATTACAGCGGCGACCTGTCGTGATGAGGAAATCGTAGTTATTTGTGAGCCTAATGTAAGCTATATGTTTTTTTAGGTGGAGTATTTCCGCTAAGAAACTTTTGGAAAGTCACAACAAAAATAAGGAACTTCTCGTATTTTTAGTACTCCAATTATAGATATTATAGCAATTGATAATGTGTATTAAGATGTATTAGAACCCACAAAGATATCGACAAAACCAAACTACAGAACAAACACAAAGATCTGTTTAACATTCGCCGAGCGGTTGACAGATTAACTCCAATATTATCCTTCGAACGCGACCCGGCTACAGAACTATAGACATCGATACGAGTCAAATCTTAACACTTAATCCTCACTAAACACTATTACATAGACCACGTAAATTTATTCGACGGAGATCGCTAACGAAACGGATAAACTTTCATTGTCGCCGACAAAGTTCTAAGCGGTACACTAACGAATAGAAAATTGAACTCTATTGCTTAAGCTCAAGTTTCGGAACTGATCGGCAATGGACGAAATCAGTGGTGTCGGTGCAAAATGAGATACGTAGTTGATTGACAGAAGTCACGCTGTACATTGTATTGAGGGATTGGGGGAACTTAAACTGTCAGGCTTGTTACCAAGTTGAATGGGTCGTAGGCTTAGCGCAGATCGCAAACTGCTGCTTTGATCTTCATAACAGCTAATTAATTGGGTAAGGAAAGCTTAACCAAACGCATTGACGGGCCGAGAATTCTCGCCGTGTTTCTCTTTAAACAACTTAAGGGACCGAGATTGTTTAATGATTACCTTACGGTGCGAATTTTCCGCTATCGCCTCTTGAGATATGTTAATAATATGAGACCATTCTGTGTATCTTATGGGTTCTAGTATTTGATTTCGTTTGACAATTTCATTGGGTTATTTGTGTAAAAATAACATTTTATTTAAATGCCGTGAGATGACGTCACATCGGAGCCATTCAGGCATTTATTACGGTACTGGTGATTACAAAGCGTTTCATTCATGATCCAACAAACGTCCGTGGTGTACAAACGCGTCACTTCAACGGAGAGGTATAATTTTCGCAAGGCATGCGAGTCGGAACGCATACTGCATGAATAACGTCGGCAAGTAAACAGCCCACAGGTAATTCTGGTATTCATGTCTCGATTCAGCACTAGCACAATTAACGCAGACGAAGTGGCCTCAAAACGAACGAGTATTGTATAACTTGAGACATAATTTGAAATTTATGAAAGACTTTCTTCGAACCTTTGATTGGGCGGATGGTTGGTTATATTGTAGAATAAATGAATTATAAACATTAATTTTATTTACACATTAGTTCAATTAGCAAAATAGCTTTATTCGTGTTTTATCTCTTTACAAGCGGCCCGCTCCGCCTCCGATCGGGTCTATAACAATTTCAACGATATTTGACGTTGTTTAATTTTTTTAAATAAAAGAACACTTATTGCGGCCTAACTATAATAGTTAGAAATATGCTGTCCCGACCCTTTTTGTAAATAATAATGTGTTCTGCAAAGTCGTAGTACATTATTTTATTCTATCATCAATAGTTTTAGGGCACGCGATGTAAAGAATATTTTAGGAAACTTTTTTACACCTTTGGTTACATTATTGGTAAGGATCCCTAATTTTTTTTTTCAAAATGATTATAGCCTATGTCACTCGGGAATAGTGTAGCTTCCAAACAGTGAAAGAATTTTTCAAATTAGTCCAGTAGTTTCCTCTTTCCTCTTTATTAGTATATTAGTATATAAGATAAGATAAGAAGTATAGATTTCGAATTTCTAATATTCGATGAATTATTTTGTACTGCTGCCAAAGTGCATATACATACACTATAAAATACACGTTCGATGTTAAGCGCCCTCATAAAAATATATGGATTTTAATTGATAGTACTTTACGTGCTACCGTGCTTGTTTGCAACAGGATACATAGCGAGCAATTTTACTATAATATTTTATATCTATAAAACGAATGGCAAATAAAAAAGTATTTTTTAAAAACGAAATATATTTCTCTTTAGAAAAATAAAATCATTTTAGTTTTACTGCGTTCAACTGACAATAGAATGGCTTTATCATTCCAACGAGTGTCTCTAGTATTTCACACAAATTCGTAATGTTAATAAAAATGAAAAGGATACACGAATTATATTGTTTATATTTTATCGCTAATTATTACAATGGAGTCCTAAATATAACTTAGTATCTCATACATTGCGATGCGTTCCTACGCACTATTCCCTCCCCATAGCTGCTGAAACAATTGAATGTCTTTGTAGTAATTTAGAAAAGTTTAGACAAAAATTTGGAGGTTATTTTAGTGAACTTGATTGATAAATACGAATGCATAATTAGTACGATGCAGTACCCTTAATTTAACAATATTTATAATATTACATCACATACAAACTACAATTGCATTCTTCAAATAAACAAGGTACTTTTCGTCTTATTTTACGAATCACACATAAAATGTATTAGACAATAATTGTACTGCCCAATGGCGGTTGAGTCTATTCCCTAAGTAAACAGTTGGTAATGCCCGATAAGTAAGTTGCACCACGAGCAAAATCCTCACTCCGAGACCGGAGTTACGATTTGTATGAGGAGGGTTAAGTAGATCTTATCTTAAAATTAATAACGATTGGATCGCCTTATTTTACAAAGGTGCCTATCCTTGAAGAAGATTAGCAATGTTAAGCCTGAGTTTAAGTTGTGAAAGGTTAGAGCTGTTATCGGAGGATTGAAATTCTGTGGAAAGTACCGATTTTTCTAAAGAATACTTAAGTAGCTGATAAGTATTTTGGTCATAAGTGCGTTATTGATATACGCCTGATAGCCTGCGAACCTATTTGGCTTGACTTGAGGACGGATCTACATATTTACAAAATTTTCTTTATAGGAATATTATTTTCATTTGTGTGCTGTGATATATACAAACATCTCTTCCTTTTTTTTTATTACTTAGATGGTTGGACGAGCTCACAGCCCACCTGGTGTTAAATGGTTACTGGGGCCCATAGACATCCACAACGTAAATGCGCTACCCACCTTGAGATATAAGTTCTAAGGTCTCAAGTATAGTTACAACGGCTGCCCCACCCTTCAAGCCGAAACGCATTACTGCTTCACGGCAGAAATAGGCGGGGTGGTGGTACCTACCCGTGCGGACTTACATGAGGTCCTACCACCAGTAAACTTCCATGAAGTAGTCATATACAACAGTTTTGTGGGTGGGACTGCTGCTATACCAGTGGAGTCGTAGTTGTTATTTATACCGATAATGACTTAACTCGTTGAAACATGCGCTCTTCTAGTGTGATTGTTGTTTTTCTACGACCAGAGGTCCTGCAGTAGTCGAAATTCGACTATAATTAACTGGAGTTGTAAGTTTGTACACTATTATGATGTATTTTATACTTCTATAATCACAAATTTCGCCAAGACTACACTATAAAAAATATTAACAAAGACAAACAATATTTAATCTATTCTCAATTTGACAACAGACGTCAAGAACAAAAGTTTGACAATAAAGAGTATGCATGCGTGTGTGCATCAAATACATGGTATGTAGTGTGTGTAATGTTTTCTTTATTGATTTAATGTATCTTTTATGCATTATTTTAAAAAAATATTAGCATTGTGCACTTCTTCTCTATATTCTCTATAAGTGTGGAAAATTTCATACTCCTCCGTCCCCGCAATTTTCGTAAAAAGGATACAAAGTTTTTGCTTCACGTATTAGATACGACGTTTAATATAAAGTATAATAATGTCATTAAATAAATTAAAAAGCACGAATATGTACTTGGAACAAATTTTTAAATAAAACGCTATTGTTACAGGGATCGTAGTTGAAAGAATAAACAAACAACATAAAAGCAAGCAACAATGTAAGCATGTTTAAAACCAAACTGTAGGATCTAGAGCAGTGATTCTCAACCTTTTTTTTGTTGCGGCACATATTAAACGATTTCAAAATTTGGCGGCACACAAAAAAAAATGATAAAAATTATTTACTTGCTACAACACACTGCATAAATAGTTTATCAAAAAATTTTAATATACGAAATAAACTAAAATATACTATAATTTTTTTTTGTGGATTTAAATATATATTCATGTTTAAAATATTTTTCTTTTAAAATGATATATTTTAATAATATTAACATTATTATATATTCGCAAAATTTGGCGGCACACTTTTGAAATTTGGCGGCACACAAAAGTGCCGCGGAACAGTGGTTGAGAATCACTGATCTAGAGTATGTACGCGTTATTATGGCTACTACTAAGCTTGGCCCATCAAACGCTACTGGTAATGGACTATGTTTAATAATTATAATTTCCTTGTATCGCATTCTGTGTGAGGTCTATAAATAATAAGTGACTAAACAGAACTACATTTTTTTATAAAAACCCTTTGTATTATGTTTATTTAAATAAATATTTTTTTACTGCAACAACATTATTAAATTATTATAATATAATCTTTATTTATTATTAAAAAAAAAAGAACATAATATTCCTAACCTAAAAGTACATGTTATTATCCGCGACATGCTTCGTCAGATTGCAGAAATAGAGTTATCAGCAACATGCTTCGTCAAAACTAAATTGTGTTGTGTTACCCAGGTTTTCACATACGCAGCTTCGTTAGAGAAATAGATATATTTCATAAACCATAAAACGCATATTGCGACAATTACCATATGACGATAGCACGTAAATTATACGTTGGGTACGGCGCCGTTTTTATTATTGTTTTCACTGTTCGAAAAACCATAAAACATGTATATGTGCAGTTTACGCGACTGAATGTTGTCATTGAACATTTTAAAACCGATAATCAAACAGAACGTGATTGCTCAACGAATGCTAGTGATAGTTTGTTTCGTTGGACGGATTCAAGGTTTTTTTTATATTTTATTCAATATCTTCACTTATACTTTCATTAATAGCTTTCAAATTTCTAGCTCCATGGTTACTGTCTTCAGTAATGGATGGTAAGTTTTTTTTTTTGGAAAATTCCATCGGTAGCACCAATTTTCCTAATTTTTCTTTGGAAACAGCTTTGCGTTTTTTTTTTTTTTTTGAGAAGATCGGACAGCACTGTACGAATCTTATGTTTCAAAATGGGTGAAGCCAATTGACGACGACGATTTACCTATGGGCCTCGGAAACCTTCAAGTGCACCTATGAGCTTGTCTTTTACCGAACAGAATGTATTACGGTTTTCCCGTTCTCACAACAAAACGCATGAATACTTGACATAAATAGACAGGGTCGTGGTATCTTTTCGAGTGTGCCTACAATACGCTCAGCCCGTAAATCTATAGACAACATAAAATTAAATAGACAAAAGAATACAACAAAAAATCCACTTTAGCGACCAAGTACCCGCACAATAATCTCGACCGCCCCGATGATTGTCCAAAGCATCGGGCACTCAGAACACAAGCCGCAGCTTCGAAAGGTAAAAATCAATAATTATGATGTTTCGGTGACCGGGTGTTTGGTTATCCGAACGTTTTATCGTCTGCCCGAGTTTTCTGCTTTCACGATAACATAACTCTGATTAGAGATAATGAATTGTGGAACTAATGTTTTTAATTCATTACGCTTTTTTTGGAACGAAGTTCCTTATGGGACGATGCGGAGGGGTACTCTAACCGGGAAAAAACGTCCGTAACGTAAGATTTTTATTAGTAATGCACAGAGTGTATGACTTAACTTTGTAATAACATACTACGTTTTATTTTCTTTATACCTCAAATAGAACTTAAAATTGATATTTTTATAATAAGGAACTTCGTTCCTATTCGGTGTCCCAGGACATCACACATTTTTTTTTCTGTGCGAAAGTAATCTAGCAGATAGTTCATAATAAGGGGTTGCCGAGGAACACAGGCATGATTCTAGATGGGGCGCGATGCACTTATAGACATGAGGTGAACATTTCGATTGTATTTAGTAATCACTTGACACAAGGTTTTTTGTGAGTTTGTTTACCTATTTAAATAAAATAAAACAATACTAATTGGGGGGATCCTTCATTAAAGCTACCTGTAGTACCTGTAGTATTTAATACAATAAGTTTATTAGTAGAACGGATAAAGTAAATCACTATCGAAACATCTACATACGTAGTGTTAGTTTAAGTAAGATAAACCAAAGCTTCAAATACCGAACGAATAATTTGGCAAACGTTTTAAAACTCCAACGAATAAACAACAGAGAAAATCAGTATCGGCTCCAGAATTACGCGTAAGCAGATAAATAAATCCTCGGGACCGTATCTCTAAATACTAGCACGATCTGTTCTGTTGTCGATAAATCCATCCTCACTCACTTCCATAACGCACTCCCAACTTAACAGATAAAACTTTGACCCGTTTAGTTCGATTATACAAGACGCCGACTTCCTCTATGACCCCCTACTTGAGGTTACAAATTTAGGCGCTACCTATTTAAACGGCGCGGTGCCAAATATCCACGTATGTAATTTAACCAAAGTGCGGTTCACACCGGTTCGTGTGTGTACGTAGGACTGTGAAACGAAATAAATCTCGGACTGGGAACCCAGCGATTTATAAGCAACCGGTGATTTGTAAGAAACCCACCGGGAGAGACACGAATTTGATTACGAAGGAAAATGGGCTTGAAAATTTTGCAATTGTAATGTTTAATAATAAATTATTTCACATTGCCACGGTGTTTGGTGAAGCTTTTATGTGCCTTTCGAGATTTATTGTCTACAAGATTTTGTGGAATTCGGATTTAAATTGAATAATTGCATTCTTTTCATTTGATCTTATCTATCTTATCTTTATCTTCAGTCAATCAGTGATTAGTTTGATATTTTGCTCGAGTTCGAAGATTTTTGCCGATAGGCGTACTAGCTTAAGGCGCTTCTCGTTTCAAACAGCTACCGGAGCTCATAAAGACTATAATGCCGCTACCTAGATATAGAGTACAGTCAAGTATCGAAGCGTTGTCATCCTTATTTAAAGGGACTGTAAGATAAAATTTCTTTGCAGCAGATATCTTCAGAGCAATGATGCCATCTCATACAGACGCATGACAGATCCTACTAGTCACATAGTAAGACAAGGTGAGGGTACAAATAGTACGGTAGGATAATTGCAAAGCAAAAAATAAGTATTAAAGTAAGAGATTCAAGAATTCGGGCTCATATACTGTGTCCTGAACTTGTTTTTGAGCAGATCACGTAAAATTATTTTACTTGTGACTGAAGCAAAATTGATACCTTCCTTCTAATCTTTTATTCCAATAATCCACGGTCGACTTGATTTCCTAAGCCCATAGACATTATTACAACAGCATGAATACCGATGCTCATCTCGAAACATGAAGTTGAAGTTTGAAATACATTGTTTAACTGCTGTGCCTGTATGTTCCTACAAATCAGATTGAATAACTATTTCATGGTAGAAAGAGGCAGATTGTACCTACTTAAGGTACTCGCTACCGTCAGTAAAAACCGACTGGCGATCGTAGAGCGCTTTTTTTTTTTTTTTTTCCTACCTATGCTGATAGCCTTGAGAGGCTATTTCAGCTTCACCCTAACGTTAGTAGGTGAGCTCGCGGGGCTCAACCGGAGAGTTGCTAACACTGACCCTAGCAAGAGCAGTGCTTCGCAGAATCTACCACCGGATCGGAAACGCGACCCACTGAGAAGATCCGGCGAGAAACTCAGTGGGCTGTGTCTATGGGTTAGTTCGCTCGTCGAGCCCTTCGTCGCAAGCGACGGGTTCGACGAGGACGGTGACCGGTGCTTGTGGTGCCTAAAAGCACCGTTAATGGATCAGGAGGATCCGTAATGACGTGCTTTGGGCGACGTCGACGGTTTACCATTCGGTCTACTGGGTCGGGTATGTAATTTCCAGCGGCTACGATGAGAGGGTTCTCATGTCGTGCCGCCTTCTCAAAATGGCGCAGCGATGCCGACTGTAGATACTTACTAAAAGAGTCGAGCTCCAGGTCGTCGTGGAGATCCACATTCCTAAGGAACCAAGGCGCTCCGACGGCTATCCTGCAGAATCGTGATTGAATAACCTGGAGGGATTTCAAGTTGGTGCGGGCTGCGTGAGCGAACACTACGCTTGCATACGTCATGACGGGGCGTATACAAGTTTTGTAGAGAGTTACCTTATTGCGGAGGGACAGTTTGCTTCGACTACAAAGCATTGGATAGAGTCGTCCTAGAATAACGCGGCGCGGTCGCGTACCGTTTTTATATGGGGACGGAATGTCATCCCTCTGTCGAATGTGACGCCTAGATATTTGACCTTCGAGACCCACGGAATGGGCTGGCCAAAGAGAGTGATGGGACTAACGGCGGAGGTGTTTGCGCGCCTACTACGGAGTGGGATGCTCGAAGTGATGTTCGGAGGGCGACCCCTTTTGAAGAGCACCGCTGCGCTTTTCGTGGGGTTGATGTCTATTCGCCACTTCCGGAACCACTGTCCCAGGGTGGCTACTGCGATCTGGAGTCGCCGATGAAGCAGCGACATCTTCCTACACGAGTAGTAGATAGCCGTGTCATCGGCGAAGAGCGCTAGATGGGTCTCCGGAGACCGGGGTATATCATTGATATACAAACTAAATAATAACGGGGAGAGCGCGGAGCCTTGCGGGACTCCGGCGGTCAGTTGACGGGGACGAGAACGAGTTCCCTCTACTCGATATCGAAACGAACGGTTCGACAAGAAGTCTCGTATGATGAGCACGAGTCTGTCTGGCACTCCCATGTTGTACAGTTTATAAATTAAACCGTTGTGCCAGACTTTGTCGAACGCCTTCGCGATGTCGAAGAAGAGGGCGCCGGTCGGGATTTGTTTACGCCTATTTAGTCCTATCAGAATGTGCTCCGTGAGGCGGTGCACTTGTTGTACGCACGAGTGTTTTGAGCGGAATCCGAACTGTTCGTCAATGAGAATTTTGTTCGCGGTAACAAAATCCCAGAGGCGTTTCCTAAGGAGCCGTTCGTAAATTTTTCCTATCGTCGAGAGGAGACTAATCGGACGGTAACTAGAAGTTTCGTTTGTCGGTTTGCCCGGCTTATGTATACCGATAACGTCCGCTTCTTTCCACACCGCGGGAAAGATGCAGTGCGTCATAGCGGCATTTAAAATTGTAGCCAACATTGCTATCAGTTGGACTGGCAAAAATTTTAGCGCGCGGTTGTGGATGCCGTCGGAGCCGGGTGCCTTCCTAGGTTGGAGGTTGTGGATCGCGTCTCTAACTTCGTCAGTGGTAATGGGGGGTAACGCGTCCGAGGGCGGCAGGGAAGCTCTGCGCTCGACCTCCCTGTCGACTAACTCGGTGTGTTCGGGGTCCGCGTGTTGAGTGCTGGTGGTGCACTGCTCTTGCAGTGCATCGGCCAGCAGCTCAGCCTTGTCATCGTCATCGAATGCCGGTGGTTGGCCTGAAGGGCGTATGAGGGGAGGCATAGTAGCGGTAGTTTCGGATTTGAGAGTCCTAGCTAGTCGCCAGTATGCTTGGTGGGAGGGCGCGAGTTGTTCTAGATAACTATGCCAATTATCGTTACGCGCGTCGCTTAAGCGGGAGTGGACTTCGCGTTGTAGACGACGCATCCGAATCCGGTTTGAATGCGTGGGAAGACGATCGTAGGCCCGGATTGCCGCGTTCCTAACTCTTAAGAGATTCCTAAGATCGGGGGACAGTCTGATGCGGTGGAAGCTGTCCTCCACATCGACTTCTTTTGAAGATCTAATGATCGCGGAAGAGATGTGATCGGTAATGATGTTTATGGATTCGACGGTGTCCTCGGGGGATGGATTCTAATCCGGGCCGCAAGGGAGGATTGGCGGAGCGGCGTCGGCTAGGCACGTGCCCAGCTTATTCCAATCCACCATGGTCCTCGTAACAGTGACTGGGTTGTGAGGGCGACCGAGCTGCATAACGACAGGTCGGTGGTCTGAGTCGAGCTCTGACATTGCTTCGATGGAACGTAAGCGCAGAGTTACGTTCCTAAGCAATGCCAGGTCTATAGTGCTCGGACGGAGCGCGATGTTATACGGATAACATGTTGGAGTTGGGGGACCGACTATTTCAAAGGTGACGTCGTCTATAAACGCGTCGAGACGCCTACCGTTGACATATGTACGATGGCAGTTCCACCTAGTGTGGTGGCAATTTAGATCGCCTGCCAGGATGACAGAGTCTCCCATGCCGAACAGTGACTCGATGTCACTGCTCAGAAGGGGCTTGTCCGGGGGGAGATAAACGGATGCGATGACGATCGGCTGGTGTTCCGTCAGCGAGATACGGCACACTGACGCCTCGATATGTAAGAGCGAGGGAGTATCGAGAGGGACAACGTGCAGGGCCCGTCTATAGTAAATGGCAGTCCCGCCTTTGGAGGCGGTGAGTCTGTCATTCCTAACCATGACGTAGTTCGCGACTTTTGGGTCGCGACGCGAGGGCTTCAGACAGGTTTCCTGCACTAATAGAATATCTACAAGATTATCGCGGAGGAATTCAAAAATTTGATCGCGTTGCCGCGCGAGTCCGTTAGCATTATAGAATGCTAACGTAAGGGAATACGGTTTTTCTCTACCTTTTTGCGCCATTGATTATCGGTAAAGATTTTATAACGTACGCGACACGGACTCGTAGACGTCCATGTGATCGAAAGCGGCCGCGAGCCGCTGTTCGGGGGTTACCGACCTACGTATCGCGTCTGCGAACGATCGCAGACGGTCGAAGTTGACTGCGGTGACGAAGTCACGCACGAGCGCGAAGTCGTTGACGGCAGAGGGTTGCGGGGGACGGAACGCGGGTGCGGGGCGAGGTGCAAGCAGGGGCTGGGGCGCGGGGCGTGTCACGAGCGGGGGCGGGGGTGCGGTTTCCGTTCCCGCCTTCGTATACGGCAACGGTTTTTTCCACGCCGACACCGTGGGAACTGCAGCCGGCACGAAGGCGAGTTTCGGCACTGAAGGCGCCGAAGTCTTTGGGCCGACGGTTCGGGGGGCTGGGTGGGTCGGACGTTTTCGCGGAGCCCTAGGACATCCACGGTAGTTCGCGGGGTGCCCTTGCTTAAGGCATAGGACACAGCTTGGAGGTTTGGTCGCGGTTTCCCTAACACGCGAGCAATCTAGTGTGGCGTGGTCGCCGAGGCACTTTACGCAGCGGGGGCGCGCGTGGCAATTACGAGCCGAGTGGCCGTAAAGCTGGCATCTGTAGCACTGCCCGGGAGTGCCACGTCTATGGGGGGCTTCAATTGAGATCCCGGATAGGCCGCAAATTGTCGTGAGACATGCGATCTTCTTTTTGGCCTCCGGGGTGGGTTCTAGCGCTACTAGAATCATGTTGTAGGGCTGTTTGCCCCGCCCACTGTGCATCCGGTGCACACTAACTAGCGGGAGGGACTGAGCGGTCAGATCGTTCTTAATGTACTCGATATCTAGCTCTTTTGGGACTCCGCGTATTACTACGCGGAGCTCGCGGTCCTCCTGAAGAGCATAGGTGTGAAAACCTATGTTCTCCTTTCGGAGGTATGAAGAGAGGGCCCTATGGTCGCCCGGCGTTGCGACCTTTATCTGAATCCCATGCGCGACGTTACGCGCATGGGTATAATTAATTTTATTTGCCTGAAGGGCCTGGGAAACGCGGTTCCACGCAGTTTTTTCCTGGAGAATCAGCGGGGGCGGGGCAGCTACTTTAGGAGCGGGCGCGGGTTTGGGACGCGGCGGTGGGGTTACACGGCGAGCGGAGTCCGACTCCGGTGTCACGACTACCTGCGGGCGGGAGGCGGTCGCGGATTTAGTCTGCTTCGTCGTGGAGCTCCGGGACTCCACGGCGCGAGTACGCTTTTTACCGCGCGTTACGGTTTGGAACCCATCCGAAGTTCCAGGCTGAGGGCTTGACGCGGATTCGAAATCCATCTCCGATTCGGTATCGGAGCCTGAACTCGAAACGATCGAGGTCGCGACGGACGAAACGCGCGATGACGTAGTCGACGCGGGCGCGGGGGTGGGGGTAGCGTTAGGCGCTTCGTGAGTCGCTACGTCGGAACGTGCGCTCGAATTTGACGCGGCGGCGGGGGGCGCGCGGCGTGCCTCCGAGGCACGTTTGAAGTACGCGGCGACGGACGCGGGGGGGGAGGGATTGCCACGAGAGGCCCTATACCTAACATACTCGGCCCTAATTGTCGGGTACCTTTCCCGGAGGAACCCGACAAAATCACTGTCACTAATAACACTCTCACTGAGTTCTTCCATGCTTCGGTCTTCTTGCCCGGGGGGGGCGGCCCCGGGACTTTTGTTGAACTCGCCGAAAGGCGAGGCCCCGGATAGGATTTGTAACCCCCCTGTGCTGCAGGACAGCAAGGAGCAGGGGGGGGGAATGCCTATGCCGTGAAAACGGCAATCGGCGGGGAAAAGGAAAGGAACCCGCTCGGGCTGTATAGTGCTACAGCAGGCAGAATCGCGAGCGGGGGTCTAGTCTTGAAAAAGACTGTTGTTTTTGGGAAGGGTTAGGAAATCGCTAGCCTGTGAGTGCCACAGGAAGCTGAACGTAGCGATTGGTTTTGCCTTGAAAAAGGCAGTTGGTAAGGGTGGGTTCGCGGTTACAAAACTTTAGCGCACAAAAATGGACCTCGATACGCAGATCGCAAGCGACCAACGGATCGGCACGTCCGCACTACTGAATTGTACGCACGATGTATTCACGGTCACTACACTGTCGAGCACAACTGTGAGTTCAGAGACGCAGCTCGCAAGCGGGCCACGGATCGGAAAGCACGTCCGCGCACGACCGAGTCGTGAGCGAGAATGCGTAGAGCGCTGAGACCGTTACTGCCGATTCTCCGGTGAATCTCTTAGTCGCCTTTTATAACTCTGTGGAATGCTTAACGACGAAGGGAAGACCTGCCACCCAGCGGATGATATCGCGGATAGTGTTGTATAATGGCTACCGTCACAACACCTACGGGAAGAAACGGAGTGAAACTATTCTAGGTCAAACAGTCTATAGGCCGACACTATACAACTATTTCTTCTATTCAGAAAAATCTAAACAAAATACATGAGAGTAACAATAACACTTCATTTATCAGACAATAAATAATTTAACCAAAAAAAAAAAAAAAAAACTCTCCTTTTCTTTGTAAAACTGACCTTGCATCGTGCATTAAAATCAACAAGTTTTTTTTTTTTTAAAAACACTCCAAACTTTTTATCCCCCCCTTCAAATTAATATTTATTTGGCGTGCAAGCGGTACGGTATCTCCCCATAGGTAAAGTAGCTAAGTTCCGTAGTACTGTCATCATTTAAGCCCCACATTAGCAAAACTTGCGCCGTTTATACTGACACCTGGGACCGCCGCGACACACTACTCGATATTTTACTACGAGAATTAACTGTCCTACAAAATGTAATTTTCAAGTTGGCACAACTTATCGTAGTAGCTTAAGTTCACAAGATTTTGATTGAGAGTCTATTTTTTTTTTTTTTCAGTTAAGCGAGAGTCACACGCGCGTCGCATTATTTAAATTGTTTGAGCATAAATAATTATTTTCGCGATTACGATATTAATGCGCCCCCGATATTTAACTAGGCTTAAATTTATAATTTAGAAATAATTGATACGCATTGCATAAAGAGTTGTTTGTGTCACTCTCTAGTCCACAACTATTAGTCTGTAGATGCTTTAATACGTAAAATCACGAAACAACAAATTGTCGTATTTATTACATCTTATACTCGGTATTGTGCGGCTCATCTCATCCACTATAATAAAAAGTGTCCTAACTCTTAATCAAGAATATAGCATGTGTCATTACTAATTTGCATCCAATTCCCGTTAGTTGTGCAATTTTGATAGTCTTTAATATTGATAATATAATAATAACAGTATACCTGCATACTTAGCTTTGTTTGCTATATGAAAAGTTAGCGTAAGTACCTACTATACCAAGGGGTCCGCCTTCGATTCCAGATCTTAATCACCATTTTTGTCGAAGATATTTAGTCTTCACTGTTTGAAGGGACATATTCTTGTCTCGTATTTAGTTTCAGTAACCATAATTTGAAACTTATAAAACATATTTTATTTTGATGTAAGTTCTGTTATATTGAGATTATAAAGTAATACTGGATGATTACTGCTCATTGTTAAAACATCTATTGCTCTTGTGAATAGTATTATAAAATATGGTCAGAATGACTGTTGAAACATAGATAGAGGTATTGAGTTCAGCTCAGTAAATTCATTCAGTACAGAATAAACCAGTGAATCCGTAGCTTTCAAATGTAAACAAAAAAACTAAAAGAAACTGACGGAGGTTCTTTTCAAACGCAAGCCGAAGTGAATACGTTCTACACGTTCACGGGAGGATAGAATTTAAATTTACAGTGTCTACCTTAACCAAATCGTTGGATATCGACCCGTGCTCTACCTGAGACCTAAAGGGCTTTCTGAAAGCCTTCTGTTTGTACAACCCGGTTCAGAGCTTAAGTATAATCGGGGCGGTTCTCTTCTTCATTCAAATTCTTTGACAGTACGTTCAACTAGTGTGATAAAATTTACATGCGTTAAAAATATATTATTTTTAAAATGAAAAGTGAAATTTTGGCCGATTAAGTTATTGATATTAAATTTAAAAGTCGCCGTGGCTTAAAAGGATATGACGTCCGGTGCATTCGTATCTAACGATGTAACAGTATTCGAATCCCGCAGGCGGGTACCAATTTTTCTAATGAAATACGTAGGTACTTGACAAATGTTCACGATCGACTTCCACGGTGAAAGAATAACATCGTGTAATAAAAATCAAAACAGCAAAGTTATAATTTGCGTAATTACTGGTGGTAGGACCTCTTGTGAGTCCACACGGGTAGGTACCACCACCCCGCCTATTTCTGCCGTGAGGCAGTGATGCATTTTGGTCTGAACGGTGGGGTAGCCGTTGTAACTATACTGAGACCTTAGAACTTATATCTCAAGGTAGGTGGCGCATTAACGTTGTAGTGTCTATGGGATCCAGTAACCTCTTAACACCAGGTGGGATGTGAGCTCGTCCACCCATCTAAGTTATGAAAAAAAAAACTAACATTTGACTGTACTCACCAAATATAATCAAGTACATAAAAACAAAAAAAAACACACACACACACATACACAGGAAATAAAACAAAACCTACTACTTACGCTGTAACCAACGTAAATCTACTTGAATTTTCTCTAACAACCACGTACCTGAGAACAAAAAAAAATTAATTATTAATAAAACGCCATCAGGTCAGAGAGTAGAAAAATTAATTCAATTAATGTTACACGAAATCGAAACAGAATTCCCGATACGCTTTAGCTGCGTTTGAAACAAACCAATACCCTCGCTGGGGAGCCACAGTGCGCCAGTTAATCGCCGCCAACTAGTGGGTAATCCTTTCTAGTGGTGTGCATATAACGACTGCATTCCGACCCGCGTCGCGTTCCAAGCGCATACACTGAAATTGCTACACTCGAACCGCTCAAAGCGATGACGGGCCGTATCATAGCTCGATGTATATCAGCAGCGTATGAGAGCGACACGCTAGCGATCACTATGTCTGTATTTTGTACAACTAGTACGAAATATTTTTGAATTGAGGCCATATCAGCTTCTCCTTGACGTGTAGGTGAGTAGGTAGGGCTCAAACCGGGTGTGTTGCTAGCATTGGCCCTAGCAAGGATCGGAAACGCGACCCACTGAGATGATCCCGCGAGAAACTCAGTGGGCTGTGTCTATGGGTTAATTCACTCGTTTAACTTTGTGTGCCCACAAGTATTTTATTGAGATGATTCTTTATCCGAATAAATTAGACGAGAAGCAGTATCGGGAGTTTGTTCTTAAAGTTCCAACTAGTAGCCTGTCGCCGGTCTATGCAAGTGACGCTCAATTCGCCAGCTCTTTGAACGAAATGGCGCGTGCCATTTCCCAACTTACACCAACTTCTGAAGCTTTCAAGTCTCACCCACTTCACAAAGTCAATTCGATGAGTTTTGGAACGAAAGTCCTTATGGGACGAGGAGGGGTACCCTAACCGGGAAAAAAACGTCCGTAACGTAAGATTTTTATTAGTAATGCACACAGTGTACGACTTAACTTTGTAATAACGTGCAAAAAATAACCTATTTTTTATTTATTTTTACCAATAAAAAAATCATAATAAAAAATGTATAAACAAATAATTATTTTCTTTATACCTCGAATAAAACTTAAAATCAATATTTTTATAATATGGAACTTCGTTCCTATCCGGTGTCCCATGACACCACACATCTTTTTTTTAGCTTTTTTGAGATTAAAGAAAACTAGGGATATTGTTCTGTAGTTTCACAGAGATGTTCTGAATGGGAGGCTGAGAGCTGCGCCGGCGCCGCGTGCATTGCCCTCGCGTGTCCCCGCGCCCTCCCCCCAAGACGTGGTACGAACGCGACTGACTGCATTCCGGCGCGCTTCCTGACCAGGGCAAGTGCACGGCATTACGCTGTAAGTACGCAGTCCGTCCCCCGCGCCACGCTCGCCCTGGCTCCTAGCTTACTACTGAGGGTTACACAAAGAAAAACGAAAACATCTCATTTCGGCACGGCAACGTAATTCAATAAAAAAATGTCTGATCAATGGCACCGCCTTTTGATGTGTAGAAGCGACGAGACTTTTCTCCTTTTAAAATAATCATAAAATCTAATACGAAAAAAAAAGGGAAAACTCCTCGCTCGATGTTCGCTTGTTCCGAGTAAGCCCTTTGTAATCTAATGCATTAAGATTATTAGGTTGTTGTAACATCATCTTATTTCTTTAAAAAATTACTGGTGATTTAGAATATTCTGACTGAGAAAGGTTCGTAGAAAACATTTTATATTTTGCTTATTGATTTCAATCTGAAAAGCTGTATGAATTTTCGAATCAAATAGCAGATGAACTAGCTGAGTGAGATCACAGTTCAAAGTGAGTAATTAATACCAGCGAGGAATTATCAAACGTAGATTCCGATCATGCTCTCAGCGGCTCCGCGTAACGTACTACACATAACTCAGGCCCGACGGTTCAAAAGCAAAAAGTACGGAAACGCCCGTAATAGTCTGGCTGCTGAAAGCGTTTTCCATGAGGCTTTTAAGCGCTTATCTTCGGAATGATAGCCGTTGCCGGACGTTGAAAGGTTGTGACGGCAATTTGCTTACATTAGGACATTCCCTATTCAGACATCGGTACACGAAAAGCTTAAGTTTCATTTTTGCCTTGTTAATTTAGGAATTGATGTAACACGCCAATCGAACCAAAGCCAGTCAACTATGAACTCGAAACATATTATTCAGGTATCCATAATGCTACAGAGACTGATGCGTCGGTTCGTTCAATTCAATTGAGTATTCTATTGTTTCAGAACGTAAGGCTACGTTGATACGACTTTGAAACGGAATACAAGTTTAACCTTTTAGTTCTTGGACAAAATACTGAAATGACAGCAAAATTTCCCTTCTGTACTCATTATTCGATTGTTATTTTAGCGTTCCCTATTACTGTACATTATAATAAGTAGCCGTGCAACGTAATATTATTAAGTGAACGAATCAAGCTAATAATAAACTGTTTATAATTCAGTAGATTATAAAATCTCGGGTAGGCTACGAGAGTGCGGTCTCCAGTTGTGTTTGTTTTCCTCTGCTATTTCTGGCTCGCGTCCGCGGCGATTGTTCCATAAGTTATGGCCGTTGAGGTTAAAAAACAAAACTATCAGAGAATAAAAGTGAAAATATTGAACGAACCCTATATATTATGTTACGGGGGATTTATCGTAAGTGTTCTTTGGAGTTGTGTAAGGAATTTTTCGAGGTTCCAGCTTTACGCTGTGGGTTGTTGAAATGATTATTTTCAAAATTTTATTTTGCTTTTCACGAACCCAAAGATCCTTGGTGTATACTATTATTTTGTCTCTAAACAGAGGCGTGAATTCTGTCGCCTTCTTACAGAAATTCAGACGAAGTTTCAATTGAATTTGAACCGCTGCTTTTACGTGGTTCACTTTGTGGCTAGAAAATACAAATTTCAGCTATTCTTTAGCGGTATCAGCATGATAATGACGCCTAAGGCAAATAATCTTTTTCTTACATTTTTCACAATACAAGAAAAATCGAAAATTTACTATAACACAAAAACGTAGATATTTGCGAGGTATGTTTGCACGCATCGCGCTGACGCGGTACCTGGCTGTTGCTCACGATTCAATTGCGACCGATAGTTTCGGTATCCAGATCGTTATTGCTCCAAAGTAAACCAATATTGCCGTTAATGGTCGATCAGTTTCAACGTTTGCAAGCATTTTTCTCGGATTTCTGTTTCGAAGTCGGATTCGTGGCGACCGTGATACCTTTATGAAATCCCGCTTCCCACATTGCAGATTAAAATAATGAGTTTCACTTTTTTTTCTGTGACTCTACAGTTTTCCAGATTCAAGACTTTGACTTGGATTTAAATATATTCAGGTGTTGGTTTTATTATAGTGTCCAATAAAGGTTGCTCGATACTGTATTTTAACGATTGGAAAATTAAGAATTTTTAAGAAGGCTTTACGCAAAGTTGATGAGTTTGGCGAAATAGTGGTAGCACCTTATCCCTCCTCGTCAATGGATAGCAGCGTTTTCCGAGCGTTATACCAGCATCCTTAGATCACGAGATTGTTTTTTTTTTTGCAAATTTATGTATTCTCAAATTAGAGGAAGAGGTAGACCTAAGAAAAAATGGATAGATGTATGAAAAATGATATGACTAAGAGGGAAGTCAGCGAAGAAATGGTATATGATAGAGAAGTATGGAAGGAGAAAACATGCTGCGCCGACCCCAGATGACTGGGAGAAGGCAAGGGGAATGATGATGATGATTATGTACAGCCAAACTGGCATGGCCAACGATGAGTGGTCACCGTATCTGGTGGACGCCAGCAAAACCAAGGCACAGCCAAGAAATAAGGTTAAAAATCACCACTGAAGAAAATTTTCTTAGAGCCACTAGCTCTAAGAAAATTTTATATAAATTATTAAGAAGATTATGACAAAATGATATTATTAAATAAATTCAGAATTTCTAAACTTCTTAAACATTTTGTGAAGACTAAATCATTGTTCGGAGCTTTTATCGTCTTCCATCTTAAATTGCACAAAAGAAATTGACAATATTAAAAATTACTAGACTCGTAACAAAGGTACAAGAAATTTATTTTTTTGTCGGTAGCTCAAAAGGAAGGTTAAAAGTTAATAAGCTTATGTACAATCTACCTCTTTTATGCTGACCCGAGAATTTTTTCATGCCATATTTTTTCATAACCTGCACTATAAAGAAAGAATTTTCCACTTCTCCGTGACGTATTTCTTCACAATACCCTTTCTTCGCATAATGCTATTGTTGAAGAAGCAGTACAATTATTATTAAAGAAATTATTTCTTAATACTTGTCCATAGACAAGTCCTTTTGTTTTTAAAATACCGTGTTTTTACATTGTCTTGAAAAAAAGATAAAAGGCAGATTCGGTTTTAATTGATTCTTTTTCCCGCTTTTTTTTTAATTCTTTATTAGAGCCATACACCTATTAGGTTAAGTCGGCTTCCCGCTTTTAATGATCAAATAACTTTTTTACTTTATTTCATTTTTCCTGCCAATCACAGTAAGTCA
This sequence comes from Bombyx mandarina, assembly GCF_030267445.1. Classification (NCBI taxonomy): domain Eukaryota; kingdom Metazoa; phylum Arthropoda; class Insecta; order Lepidoptera; family Bombycidae; genus Bombyx; species Bombyx mandarina. The sequence goes on from NC_143228.1 coordinate 11,737,642, forward strand.
AATATTTCGATTTTAAAACAATTTCAAATGTTTCTTTGAACACCACGTCCGGTAATTCTAAACCGCGATACAAACAAATAAATAACACTTTAATTATTAAAGCAGCGGTTGAGTTTCACCCGATATTAATATTACGCGAGAGAGCCGACGAGGAGATATTCAACGAAATTGCAGTTGGAAAAGATCCTATTAATGAACGTCCTGAAGGTCTTTGTCCGCTGTCGAAGCATTTCCTGCACAATCGCTCAGAAACCGAGTAATTATGGAGAAAAATTCGTTACTCCGTACCTTGCGTCACTGGTAAAATTTATAAGTCGATTCTCAAAAGAACTAGTTGTCCAACAAGTCAGTTTTGTGACAATAAAAGGTTACGTGGCTTACATGAGATAGGAAAGGAATTTTAATTTAATCTGTAGGTATACGAGAAAAACGCTTACAGATCTGTACAGTACTAATAAGTCAAAGTTTATGTTATGTACATTCCATCAAATCTCGGTACAGGTTCTTACTAGTGGTAGGACCTCTTGTGAGTCCGCGCGGGTGGGTACCACCGCCCTGCCTATTTCTGCCGTGAAGCAGTAATGCGTTTCGGTTTGAAGGGTGGGGCAGCCGTTGTAACTATACTTGAGACCTTAGAACTTATATCTCAAGGTGGGTGGCGCATTTACGTTGTGGATGTCTATGGGCTCCAGTAACCACTTAACACCAGGTGGGCTGTGAGCTCGTCCACCCATCTAAGCAACAAAAAAAAAAAAAAAAGATTTATCAGCCACTGTAGGAAAAGATTTTATTTTAGAATGTTATCGTTGTGTGGCAAAGGTTGTCGCCTAGTCATTTAAACTGATGTATTTCATATATTTAACGATATTGGATTGATACGCTAGTGTATTTAATAAAGGAATTCACTGTGTACTTTTATATACTCAAAGAGCTGCAGCTAATTTTCATCAAAGTTCACTTTGCATTTTTTAAAGGACACTTAAAGCTCAATTAAATTAAGAAGGAATATTTTTTTAAAGAGGTTTGCGCGTAATATACCGATTATGCTTCAGACTGTACTGAACATAAATCAGTCAGTTCTAGAAGTAGTAGGTACTAAAACTCGTCTAAGGGAAATCAATAACAAACATATTCTGACTTTTCTTTAAAAAATCGCCCGTCTAGGTTCAGGTAGCCTTGAGATTTTGTTTTTGACTATTAACACTGTGTGGTGAGTGATTACTGTTGTCCATGGACATCAAAAACACCAAGGGTACAGCAGAAACGAATCTGAACGCCAGTATTACGAGAAAAAATGATTATGTACTGGATTATTTGCATGTACTTCTAGAGAAGACGCTAAAAATGGCCAGAAAGACAATAGCGGGACAGACCAGTATTCTCAATATTCCCAAATGTATTTTTTATGTTCTTTACACCTAAACATAGGTAAACTTAGTTACGGTACCATAAAAACATAACTTAAATGAAAATTAATTACACTACTTGCTATCATAATTAAATTAATATCATTTTTCAAAAGATTTTTGGTCATCAACATTGCGTTTTTAATGTTCTGCTATATTCAGGACCTAGACTTAATTCCCCTTCCCAGTGTTTTGAAGTTATAAAAGTATTGTAACAAACAATTTACAGATTTATATCAATTGATCAAAAACCACTGGATCATTGTCTAATCGAAAAGGTTTCCGGCTACAAACACTTATTTTCAATCACAATTTACAATCTAAACTACAATTAGATGATTTAACAGAACTTAAATCGCAAAAAAGCCTCGCGTACATGAATCTTCACATTATTTTAACAAAAGAGTAGCTACAAATAGTAAGAAGCTGGTTTTTACAGACACCCGTCGTATCTTTAGTGAGTTACTAACACATATTATTGTACATCTGTTCTGCTCTCGCGTGTGGTACGGTTAAAGAGAGCGAGTGTGATGGAGAATTAAGAAATTTTAAAGTACGGTCGGTAAGCTCAGTCGACACTTGAATCTACGTTCCGGTTCGTAGTCGGCACGATGACCTTATATTATTTATGGATTGGAGTAAAATGTGGGCGAAAGCGTTGTGAAATTTTACGAAGACACATAGTGTAGTATTTTTATTTACATTTGAATATTCTATATAATAACGAGTTGTTTTTAACAAAATTAATTTATAGTTCATAACGACAATTCGAAATGTTGTATTGTATATTAGAATCGCTTTTAGTGTTGTTACTTGATGATACACCTCAAGCACTTAACATTATTTAATATTGCCTTTTTTTTGCTTAGATGGGTGAACGAGCTCACAGCCCACCTGATGTTAAGTGGTTACTGGACCCCATAGACATCTACAACATAAATGCGCCACCCACCTTGAGATATAAGTTCTAACGTCTCAAGAATAGTTACAAAGGCTTCCCCACCCGTCAAACAGAAACGCATTACTGCTTCACGGCAGATATAGGCAGGGCGGTGGTACCTACCCGCGCGGATTCACAAGCGGTCCTACCACCAGTAAGTACCCTGTCTATGGGTGACTGAAACAAGACGCTATTAACATAACTGTCATAACAGATCATTTAAAAATATAGTCTGTGTTTATTGCTATAAGCACCATTTTAAAACCAGTCTCCCCAATTATTCTATTGGTCGGCGGCAATATCTAATCATCGGCGGTCTAATCATCCCATAATCAAACGCTAATCGCTTAACACCGATACTATATAATTATAATATGTTATGAATTTTTCTCAAAACACGCGATGACGCAACTGGGCCCCTAGGAGTACAACTTTTTATATGCATGGCCGTAAAATGACCAATCTTGATTTCAGTAGAGCTTTTGTCTTCGAATTCGCGGGACAAGTGGCTTATCGTATTATCGTTGTCGAAAAAATATATGAATTATTTGGAATTGAAACGGAAAATTTACATTTGATCATTTTCTTTTTGAAATTTAATTTCAACGTCACAGAGAAGCGTATCCCCCGGTAGCCGTACTCGTCGAACTCGACAAAGAGTTCGCCGTGCAACCTAACCCATAAATCAGCTCGCTGAGTTTCTCGCCGGATCTTCTCAGCGGGTCGCGATTCCGATCTGGTAGTAGATTCATTCGCGAAGCAGCTGCTCTTGAGCTGTTAGGTCTCCTTCGGAGGCGCTCGGGTAGCTGTTAGCAAATCCCACCCCTCCTGGCTGAGCCTTTGCTCGCCCACCTGTCCTGGTGAAGCTGGAAAGGCCTCCGGGCCACCAGTAATACATCAATCATAAAATAAAAAAAGAAGCGTATGAGTTAGTGGCCTGAATTACCATCCCAAAGACAAAGTTAATGTCAACGCACTTGAAACTCGAAAATCAATTACAATTGAAAACGACTACCCTATTCAACAAATGGCATGATAATTATATTAGTAATTTGCTGGGTTCTAAAAAGATATTTTGGCCCGCCATTCGCTCCCAATATCCGTGAACTGTCCCGCATACTCCGCGCACTTTCTAGACGCGGACACCTCATGCATGAGGCTTGGTCACACGCCCGAAACAAAATAAAAAAGGTAAACTATACTCTGTCCTTTTTTGACATTCCTACCACCCTAATCACACTACTAAGTTAATAATCAGATTTATTCAATATATTGCTTTCCACACGACGAATGTTTGTTTGCTTAACGATTTTAGTCAATTTTATCATTCCACGAAAAAGAATAATAATTTGGAAAATAGGTTTTTTAGATAGCTTTAGTTATAGATGATGTCGCTTACGATACAGTTAATGTCCACAGATGTTTCAATTTTACTACGTGAATACGATTCACTTCGTACAGATATAAAAAGGCCTAAGTCTCAATTAGCACTGTAACCCCATTGCGTTATTAATCAAAACTACATGTACTTTAAGCCGGAACATTTTTCTTTGCATTTAATATGGTAAATAGTTTGTACTGATTGAAATAATAAACAATTTTAGTTTTTATCAAAGACCAGCTGACCCGGCAGACTTCGTAGTGCGTCAATCGATAAATAAAGGACCTAAACTTTTGTGTAAAATAAACTTAAAACAAACAAAAGGGATCCGTCCGACGGGGGACACATCAAAGGGAAAACCAAAATTGTTATTTTTATTTCATTCCAAGCATTTTCATATTTATCTACCTTTTAAACCTTCTCTGGACTTCCACAAATAATTCAAGACCAAAATTAGCCAAATCGGTCCAGCCGCTCTCGAGTTTTAGCGAGACTAACGAACAGCATTTCATTTTTATATATATAGATAAATATTAAGTGCACAAATTTATAAATTATATAAAATAATCTCTACGGATTGATTGAAAACTCTGATTCTACGGAAGCACTTCGGTTGTTTCGGTTTTGTAAATTATATTCCATTGGGAGCGTTGATAGTTTAAGATGATCCCGACCTCGTTTTTACCATCGCAACGTCTGCCGGAGACGAGTTTATGTGCTCGGTCCAGAATCACTGCATTCATCAAGAGCGCGTTTCCCGACATAATTTTTGCTATATGCCACCCGCCTTTGGAAAGAAATTCCTTCTTCAAGCTTCCCACAGCCCACTAAGTTTCCTGTCGGATCTTCTCAGTAGGTCGCGATTCCGATCCGGTGGTAGATTCCGCGAAGCACTGCTACTGATAGGGTTAGTCTTACTAAATTCTCTCAGGCTGAGCCCGTGAACTCACTAATTATCCAGGCTGAGCTGGAAATAGTCTCTTAAGCTAACAGCGAATAGGTAGCATTTTTGTTTGGTTGTAGGTTTGGCTATTTTCCTGGCATTGCTAACGTCGATGAGCAAAGGTAACTAACTACTCACCATTAGCTGGGCCATATGTTTGACTGACTACAAAGACCATAAATAAAACAAAAACTATTTCTGTCTATTCTTTAGTCAAGATATAGTTGAAGTCATCAATTACAGTAACATTTGGAATAGTACGGTACAGTCATAATTAGTTTTGATAAATTTTATTACGATGTTTACATGGTAGTAAAGTTTTCTGGGAATATATTAATATATATTATACATATATATATTTTACTGTTATCTAAAACTTGAAATCGTTGAAATAATGATAAAATGACGACATATTTAAACAAAAGGGGTACAAACGGAGGAGAATACTGCAACACTAGTATTTTTTATAGAGATATTGTATTTAGTTGACTTTGCCAAGGCCCGACCATACTGTGATATCAACGCTTGAATTATTAAAATAGATGATACTGAATTTAAAATTTGTATCATTTTAGAGGAGGAGGTTTTTAATGTTTAATTGTTCGTTGCACTCCACAATTTTAATTCGAAATCTGTACACTATTAATCCTAATTACCATTTTTGATTAGTATAACGTTCACAAGTCATTCACTTAAAACTATAATGTATAATTTCGAACTCAAACATCTAAAGACGTAGCTCTCGATTTTGCACTTTTCGAATTTAGAGAGCGCATTTTTTTTTAAAGTTTATTTTTATTGTTCTTGTAGGCAGACGAGCCACACGGCCCACCTGATGGTGAATGGTTACCGTCGCCCATGGACTTCAGCAATGCCAGGGGCAGAGCCGAGCCGCTGCCTACCGCTCAATACTCTCCACAAGCCTCGTTTGAAAATAGAGTTCGAAACTGTTTTGACTTAAGATGATCGTCACAAACAAACGTAACTTTCTCAGTGAAACCGTCACATGCGAGCCATCATCATCATCATCACGTGACAGAATTTCTGAATTAATCATTGAATCGGAATTAATGCATTCATTAGATGAATGCAATTAGGCGAACATTGGCGAATACCGTTACGTGCGGCCGCACACCGCAGCTTTCCAAGTAAACGGTGAAAATTGATCACATATAAACGCGATACAAGAATATCTTACACGACTTATTAGTAAATGCATGTAAGTTACTACTCTGGGTTAGACTAGACTGTATTTTTTTGGTTCTTTTGTAGTATATAGTCGGATGAGTTAATTGACTTTTTGTTATTAGATTATGCTCACATACGAAAAGACGGCTTACGGAACCATCATTCATGTCATTATCCGTGATTAATGTAATTCTTGTTGTCTGGCCTAATATTGCATGCAATAGTGATCCTTATTTAATTCTACATTCTCCCGTTTTTTCCTAATACTGCTTCTTCTTTCTCTTTTTTCACCTTACCACACTAGGTGGGATCGGCACAGCAAATTTTTCTCTTCCGTTCTCTTCTACCAGTCGTCATCGCAACACTCACTCCTCTCTCTCTCATATCGTTATTCACAAACTCCATCCATGTCTTCTTTGGTCGACCTCTTCCCCCTCAACCTTGCACTACCATTTTCATACATCTCCTAGTCTCACATGCATCTTCTGTCTACGCATCACATGTCCATACCACGCTAACCGTCCGCTCTTTAATTTGTTATCAGTATTAGAAGTATTTTTCCCAATACTTTATAAATCACTAGCGACCCACCCTCGCTTCGCTTTGGGAAACGTAATTTATTATTGATTTTTCCACTATTTAATGGATATTATTATACATATAAACCTTCCTCTTCAACCACTCTATCTATTAAAAAAAACCGCATCAAAATCCGTTGCGTAGTTTTAAAGATTTAAGCATACACAGGGACAGACAGATTTAGGAATAGAGAAAGCGACTTTGTTTTATACAATGTAGTGATAATGAAATATTACTAAGCAGAATCAAATCATGATTTCGTACGGTATAAATTAATTGCAAATGAAGGACGCCGCCGTATCCAAGTATAGAGTATTCCGTTATCTAGACGCAGACTTCCTTGAAGTATAAGCATGGTAATGGTTCTTCATTCTTCGGTTACATTTTGTGGTCCGTTATAAATGGCCGTCGCTCTGAACAGTGACGTGCGTGATGTAAATTCAAACGATATTATTCAAATGAACATTAGCAGTGATTTTCTCTTACATTTTTTTTTGTTTTTTTTTTATTTTTTTTATTTCGTAGCAACGACAATGCGTAGACTAGTTTAAGTGAATAAGGAAAATGTACATGAAAATATCCGCCAACCAGATTAGAAATTTTTTTTTATTGCTTACATGGATGGACGAGCTCACAGCCCACCTGGTGTTAAGTGGTTACTGGAGCCCATAGACATCCACAACGTAAATGCGCCACCCACCTTGAGATATAAGTTCTAAGGTCTCAAGTATAATTACATAGCGAAAGGGATTTAATTACGTTAAATTATTGGACGCGTTCTCAACTGACCGTGCTGTGAAAGAAAATTAAGACGAGGAACAAATATTAAAATAAACACATCCAACGGGTGCTCTTAATGAGAAAACTTTGATGCAAGTCTTTCATTCGAGTCGAAGCTCTCTGTCATTGAGTTGCGCCTCTGTGCATACGTAGATAAGGCACCTGAAGCGAAGTAAGTGTACACAAATAAAAGTTGATTTGTTATCGAGTGCCGAGAGTGTTTCGTTCGATTTCCACTTCGCCCCTAAGTTCCGGGATTGCATTCGAAATCGCGTTAAAAGTTTACATTCACCAAGTTGTCGGCGCGAGTTTAAAACGTTATTTCGGTTAAAGATAACAAAAGTCCCGCCAGACAAATTCGAAAAGTCGTATTTTCCGATTTAGAATATTTGTACTTTGTGGAACGCGGTGTCATGAATGTTCTTAACAGTCACTAATTAGATTAATGTTAATAGATTATTGCTTATAAATAAATATTAACTAAATAGGAGAACAGTTTGAAGTGTCAAAGTTCATCAATTAATTTCAATATTCTCACGAGATCAATATAGTCGAAGTTAAATTCGCCGCGGAGACGTTAATACGCTTAACTTATGCGTGCGAACTTGAACTTCTCTTAGTTACGACTTACGAGCCAAGTTAAGCAAGTAAGGAACGCTTAGTTCGCTTGTCTATGAATAACTTCATTAAACGACATTACATGGTAAATAATAGATATTTATATTTGGGTCGGTACAAGTTTTGATCGGTGTGCTATTCGTGTCGTATTCAGGGTTTGGAAGCAGCGATCGTATCGCTATACATTATTTGTCGGCCCGAGAGACTTATTATCAGATCTGTTCGTTCGTAACTTTGGCAGCGTCGTATTCTCCACTTGTAGAAAGTTCTAGATAAAGCTATAGAAGAAGATATAAACCGGATACGGAAGTTGTGCGGACTTACCATGTTAGAGAGCAGCAGTCGATGTTGTTTAGCGACTTGGGGATCTAGAGCTTGGAGTGGGAGAGCGAGGGTCAACGGGAGAGGCAGTGACAATGGGAGTGGATGCGGAGCCGGCTGCACGAGCAGCGGCGGGCAGCAAGCGCACGGCGTCACGTAGGACACGCACCCGAGCTGCGGTGGGAACAGCGTGCCGGCGGCCTCCTCGAGGCCTCGCACTCGTCTCTCACGACCGCATCCGCGGCCGACCTCCGAGCGTTCGACGGTCTCTTGCACCGCCGACTTCCCGAAACTCAACTCGACTCTCGTACTCTTTAGTGCCGTGACTTAACAGCCGACCTGATAATACAGGTCACTTCGGACGACGCGCGGGAACTTTGAAAGTTCTCAAATGACTCCCAAAGTGCGGAAAAAGTATCGAAACTCGAGCGCTAAGTTACGGGATAGGACCGGATCGCCGCGAGAAAGCGGGAAACTAAGTGATCGGGAGAAGCGAGAAACGACGCGCAGGGCTCGCGAGAGTGTGGAGAGAGTGGCGTCGTGCACGGAGCACAAGTCGCCAGGCCGGCGTTTGGCGGTGGACTGAACGGCGAGGCAGGTGCGCGAGACGCGCGGAGGGCACTGGGGGCGGGCCCACCTGACTCACCTGGGCGCCTGCGCCGCGCTCGCTCAGCCTCCGCGACCACATCTCCCTACATCTCTACGCTCTCTCTTACTTTTAAACGCTACTCTAGTGTGCGGCGAACGGACTTTCCGCTGCAACTTTTAACACTTGATATGAAAACTTTCGAAGTTCATACGACTGAATATGATATGGACATTACGTTGTGGCTATTAGGTTTGTTTTTTGTTACTTTTTTTTTTGTTTAGTGACAAATGAAAACGTTATCAATATTTTTCAATGACCAATGAAAAAAAATGTTATTTTAAGAGAGAATGTCCCGTTTTTTAAACTACAACTGCATTGCACAAACCAAGCCTTCTCATGGTTCGTTGAAGAGAAAATCCGAAAATCGCTGAAAATTGACGACTCAACGTCGCAAATAAGCGAGCATTATCTTGCGGAAATCTTTAACGGGTAACGGGGACAAATCGCATTGATCTCAGAGGTCCGACTTTCGTTAAAGGACATCTGAGCACGCGATGTAAGCTCATTGTACGTGCTTACGGAGGATTAGGCACCTTTTAACGTCGCGCACTATTTACCTTTCCTTTCTGAAAGCAGGAGACACAGATTACTCCGTCTCGTTAGTGGACGAGGAGTAAACAAATAAGTATTTACCTGAACAGGTTCCACTTGAAAGCACGCTTAATTCCATTAGAAATCTTATTTTCTTCGAATGTAAATAAAATAAACAAGCTTAAGCTGTCTGTGGAACGAGCGAAGCGGTTACAATTAATTTTTAATTATGTGCATCCTTATTCGCCAAAGTTTATCAAAGTCTGAGATTTCACATATTCTTTTTAAAGAATTATGAAGTTTTACAACTTACTAGATTTCGCAGAAAGCAAAGGATATTCGGCGAAAATGTTATCCAAAAAAATATATATACTATATTCATTGCTTCTTTGTTACTTTTCTGATAGGTAACGTGATTAGATCGATGAGCTTAATACATAAAACATAGTTTAAAAATCGTCGTGACCTATGAATGATTAATAACGTGTAATAAAACTCAATACCGCAAAAATTATAATTTGCGTGATTGCGTACAATTGAGACAAATCTTAAAACAGGATGGCGGCATTCACGTTGTCATGTCAAGAGCTCCAGTAACCATTTAACACCAGGTCTTGGCCAGGTCCAAGGTCCAGCGGCTTGGCTCTGTCCCTGGGATTGCTGAAGTTCACTGACGATGGTAACCAATCACCATCAGGTGGGCTATATACTCGTCTGCCTACAAGAGTAATAAAAAAATAAAAAAGTCGACTATGAGCTCACAAATTAAAAACTCAAATTTAAAACCTTTTTTTGATAGAAACTAGCGACCCGCACTCGCTTCGCTTCGGAAACTGTAATTTGTTATTGATTTCTCCACTATTTAATGGATTTTATTATACATATAAACCTTCCTCTTCAATCACTCTATCTATTAAAAGAAACTGCATCAAAATCCGTTGCGTAATTTTAAAGATTTAAGCATACATATGGATATAGGGACAGAGAAAGCGACTTTTTTTTATACTATGTAGTGATATGTTAAAATCGCAAACATATTTATCAAATCCACTTAAATGACACATTAACAAACACAAACCTTCCGAAGAATAACTTAAATTTGAATTTATCGGTTCTTACTTTAGCTTTTAGTTTTCCACAAAAATTAATAAAGCTACAGAAATACAATTAATTGCTTAATAAAATACTTTATTAAATTGTGAACTCAACTAATCATTTCATTTTAATAACGCATTTCTGACTTGCCTCCTTCATTTTATCGGATATTTATTTATTATCGAAAAGCCTCCATTATTTGTAATAAAGTTGAAGCCTTTTGACGAACTAACGAGAAATTGTTATTAAAACAGATTACTATTATGATTTCCATTTGTAATTAATTTCTTAGTCGTCGGTGTATTGTAGATAGATTTTTGTATACACCAAAAATAAATTTAAAAAATTCTTAAATTGGTTGCTCACTTCTCGGAAATTTTGCTTATTAGTTAACTACTTTTAATTTGTCAAAACATTTAACTATTTCTTTAAGTCAATTCGTAACCATTTTCTGGATGTTAAAAAATGCTTGAACCCGACTTGAATTTTTCAAATTTAAGAATGTGTAAATAATTCAAAACTCCTTTAATCAAATACTAAAATTCAAACGTTTACTCATAATTTTTTTTTTTATTGCTTAAATGTGTGGACGAGCTCACAGCCCACCTGGTGTTAAGTGGTTACTGGAGCCCATAGACATCTACAACGTAAATGCGCCACACCCCTTGAGATATAGTTCTAAAGTCTCAGTATAGTCACAACGGCAGCCCCACCCTTCAAACCGAAACGCATTACTGCTTCGGCAGAAATAGGCAGGGCGGTGGTACCTACCCGTGCGGACTCACAAGAGGTCCTACCACCACCTATCTAAAATAATAAAAAGTTTTAAATGAATTTAAATTATTTGAGATAATTGTTATGAAAACGCGTATAAATCATTTTTACGCGTAAATTTGTACGTACATATAGTTACATTAAATTTATATCAAAGCACATGAGTTGATGCCATGGTATAGAAATATAAAATGTACCGGCTGTGGATTCGTTAAGCTGAAACATGACTGGTACCACAGAGAAATGAGAGGCAGTAGTGAACCGTGGTTTAAGCCGCCAGACAGAAAATGCCAGCGTCAATGTTGAATCTGAAGACTTTTTTAAATATGGAAATATTAATATCGTGGAACTTAATGTTTATAATTTTAAATATTATTTAATTCGAACCCGTTTTTGTGTGGAATTAAATGCTTCAATTATTCCTGTTTTATTTATTCCTCCCATCTATTATTATATTGAATAATGTTCATTACCAATTTAACAAATTATGGTGTAATGGGTAAGACTACTGAGCTAATAGTAGGCCGTGGCTTGCTCTTTGGCTCTTTGGATCCTTAGCTCCTGGAATTGTTGACATGCATGAGCGACGGTAACCACTCCACCATCAAGTGGGCCCTAGACCTAAAAGGGTCATAAAAAAGAGATGTATGGAATTAACCGATTATACCACTGTATGTCTTTTTCTCTGTATATTTGTATGTATTACTTACGTGATCACGAATGACTTTTTGTTGAATATTTTTAACAAAATCAACCCGAAGATTTGTAAACATGCGTTACACTTTATTATTGCAAAAACACAGACGAGCTCACAGATAACACAATCAGGGAGGGCTACACCCCCTTTTTTTCAGGCAGGGGGAGAACCTCATACGAAGTGTCCGCGCTTCAGGGCAAGCGGGGTATCTTGGGCTTGACCCACAGTCTGCATTTTGGGAGCAGACCGTGGACCCAAGGATATATACATGTATATACCCTTCCTCCTATCTTTTCCTACCCATGTCCTACCATCACTGAAAATACTAAGACAAATTCGGGTAGGACACAAGGGTAAGTTTAATCGGTTATTTTTAGCCAACACATTTCAAATAAAATCAATGGATTACCACAAAAATATTATTTTTTTTAACGTAAAAGGAATATTTCAATTTAGAAAGGTATACAAATCAAAATGAATACATTCAAAACACAAAGCTAATCGTCTACTATATATCCTATCATGCTCCAAAAACGGCTGTTTTCGATAGTATTAATTTAATTCTCGTCATCGGCACATACGAGGTAATTAAGGGGAATTATCAGCTTGTTTTTGAAGACACAGAAACGTTATCTCTGTTACACTAATTAGATTAACTTACCCTTAAGCCAATATGTTCAAGACGTTCGGGATTCAATTATAATAGGGAAGATTCATGAGGTTTTTATTTTCCTCTAATCGTAATACCGTCCACAAAAATGGTTCGTTTTTGTGATTTATGTACATAATATTTGTCGGGGGAGATACAGATGGAACGTTTTTAAAAAGTGTGACGTCAGCATTGCTGACGTCACGGTTATTGCTTTGTTGACGACAACTCATGTTTGGGTTTCCGAAACAAAACTTCACGAGAACTTCACAAGAACTTCGTATATTGCACGAGAAGCATAACAACGTTACAGAGATATCCGTACAGTACAACGGCTCGGACACGAATCAATCAGTGCTAGACAGCACGGCCGTATTTATGGGGCTTCGTACCCGTGAGCGTGTTGACACGTTTTAAACACGTGAGCGTGTTTACACGTTTTTCAAACACGTGAGCGGGTTTACACGTTTTTCAAACACGTGAGCGGGTTTACACGTTTTTCAAACACGTTTTAAAGTATTGAAATTACAATAAAAGGAACTGTTTAAAATTAATTTCTTATCACAGAGTAATTAGTTGATGATCAGTAGGTAAATAGTCATATTTGCGCCGACACGGCCATACTGACAGGCGGTGCGCGCTCTGCACCAGCCGCCCATGTATGGTGTATCACCAGAGAGTTCTTGGAGTCCATCTGAAACAATGGAATGTCTGTTTCTGAGATTGGTATCTGTGTACCTTTTTATGTTACTTTGAAAGTAACTTATTTTGTGTAGTTTTATATTGTGACGTACACTGTGGTACTATGTAGTGGACGTACACTGTGGTACTATGTAGTGGACGTACACTGTGGTACTATGTAGTGGACGTACACTGTGGTACTATGTAGTGGACGTACACTGTGGTACTTATGTAGTGGACGTACACTGTGGTACTTATGTAGTGGACGTACACTGTGGTACTTATGTAGTGGACGTACACTGTGGTACTTATGTAGTGGACGTACACTGTGGTTCTTATGTAGTGGACGTACACTGTGGTACTTATGTAGTGGACGTACACTGTGGTACTTATGCAGTGGGCGTACACTGTGGTACTTATGTAGTGGGCGTACACTGTGGTACTTATGTAGTGGACGTACACTGTGGTACTTATGCAGTGGGCGTACACTGTGGTACTTATGTAGTGGGCGTACACTGTGGTACTTATGTAGTACAGAATAAAGATTGAGAAGCTTTATACAAAATTGTTATAAGTATAGGAATGCTGTACATGGGAGGTGAGCGATGATATTGAAGTGCTTGTAATGCTCCACGCTTACTCGCACGATTTATGTACTCGTAGATATATCGATACAAATGCTCCACGCATAATTGCACGATTTGATTTCTCGTAGATAGGATTGATGCTGTGGCGCTGAGCGGTCTCGAACGCCGTGGTCCACAGGGGCTCTAATGGAAGTGGGAACTAGGACGATGCTGGGGCCTAGGCCTAAGTCGGTCAAAGTTAGTCAGTCATAGTCAATCATTTTGACCGTGGTCCCCAGAGGCTCTGAAAAGTAATGTTTTGCCTTTTGTTTAGGCTTATGAGGGTTTGATGCTGTGGTGCTGAGCGGTCTCGTACGCCGTGGTCCACAGGGGCTCTAAAGGATTGTGAAGGTCGATGCTGTGGCCTGGGCCTTATATTTATGACCGTGGTCCACAGAGGCTCTGAAAATAAATAGCGTAATGAAGAGCTCACATGGGAATGATGCTGTGGTGCTGAGCGGTCTCGTACGCCGTGGTCCACAGGGGCTCTAAAGGATGTAGGTAGGACGATGCTGTGGCCTAGGCCTTATGTATTATGACCGTGGTCCACAGGGGCTCTGAAATTGGTTCAAGGAAGGAAAATAGGATAGGGGTAATGTACAGGCTTACTTTTAATGATGGTCGACCCGTCAACAAAGACAAAGGCCAACGGCTGGATCTTACTGCTGATGTTGATACTGACTTTCTCATAAATTGGTAAACATTTTAAGTAACTATCAGGATAGCAGTAAGAAATATAAATCGGCGCGCGGCGGGGATGGTTAAGCGGTAGTTTCCGTTATCACTCGTGTTCGATTGAACTCAGTTTAGTCAATAAAACTTTTTGAATAATAATTATTGAAACCCAACACACACAACTTTCACAATGACAGGGTAAACCGACAGTTTCGTGCCACATACCAACAGACTGACTGACTGCCAGAGACTCATTGACTCTGACGGACGGACCGTCTGATACGGACTGGATGACTGTCTGACACGGAACGCCACGACTCTGTCCACGTACCGCCATTTTATACTGTGGCGTTACGGAGTCTACCCTACATTTTGTGATATTTATCAAAACAGCATTTCATCATTTAAAATAATAGTCAAAATAACGTCTTAATATTACTAAAAGTCTTTAATCACGACACGGCCATTCTGACATGTCACACGTCCCTGTGTGACGCTCCTGCTAGAAAAATAACCTTCTGTAATATCAAACAGGTTTCGTCTCGGCCAATCCTGATTCATTCAAGATTGAGGATTGGGATTCTTTCATTACAAAACATAACGTTAGCTTTCAACAAGATCTTTAACCTGTGTGAGTAGATAATTTAATTACCCAATTATTAGCGACACACTATACAACTGAAAAATTTCATTAACGCTCAATAAGCATTAGAAACCAGAGTCATTACAAAACTAAGTAATGTGAGTAGTATTTCATCAGTATTCAGTATCAATCACAAACTGTCGTTACAATCACCTCCATCTAGTGAGAGTAACTCATGCCACCTATATCGAGTGACGATAACCTTGATACCTCCATCGAGCGACGCAAATAAGTGGGACCTCCATCCGGCACCCAACTTCAACATAAAACACACGCTCGATTTAGGTGATGTGTTCAATTACCAGTTTTATAAATGACACCGAATACTTATCTTTACTAATCACACAAAATAGGACAACAAAAATCCTTACTTTAATCAGTTAGTTGTATCGTGGTCTTTTGACTCTACATCTTCTAAGTCACTAGTTTCAACAAAATCGTATTTAGGGATTGCACTACATTTTGATGAATTAAGCACACACACATAGTAAAAGCTTAGAAAATTCTCAAGTATACGGAAATAATTGATCACAATAAACTTCTAGAGCAAATTAAAGAGCGGAGGATGATCAGAGCCTTGTACCACCGTCGTTTATTCATTCAACCATTTAATTAAGCATAATTAAATTATCGAAACTTCACATAAGCCTCTCTATCGCCACGGCTCTCCCGCCGACCAGCAATCGCAATTGCCCTCATGATGCGCATCCACAGCGTGAATCGCCCGTGTGCATCACCCCCTGACTACACACGATGGTATTTACAGACCCCGACCTCCGTCAGAGCCAAACGCGCACCGCGCACCCACGGACTACTTGAGTTGCCTCAAGAGACATCGATTTCTACCGGGCTATGACTACGTAATAGCTACTAGTACGGTCGAACACAATACGGCCGATAGAGTCTTACTAGAGTTTCCAGCACAACTTAGGCTCACTCATCTTCAATAGGATCATTGTCAACATCAACTTCGACTGGTACATGACCTACTGATATCCTCCTCAACCTATCGTGTGCATATTTGTACGTACGCTTACCGGAAAATTTTAAATTTTCGCCTTTGTTTGATTAAATCGCGCCTTATCATAATCTTTTGTTCTCATACGCTATCTCGCGAATTTCGTCAATATCAATTTCAGTCTACATCGCTACACATCAACGACGGTCTTGCAACCTTGCCGATTAAAAGCTCGAGTGGCGATGCTTTCGTTACACGACTCATCGTGCAATTAATAGCTAGCTGAACCTCACCTACAACATCTTGCCACGATCTGGTATCGCTAGTCTACCGCTGTTAACATTGCTTTTAGGACACTCATAACGCGCTCTACCTGTTCATTAGTACGAGGGGAACCGGTTGCTCTCTGGTCTCGTCAAGGTTAATCTCTTGTTTTCAGTATCATTTAAAGTAAAAAGCTTTTCGGGGTATGGCACACGAATTATTAAAAGCTCAAGAGGGCTCACCCTTTTTATACGTTGGATAGAACAATTTAAAAAATATGTGCTTCTAGCACTTCTTGTCAAGAACATGTCAAGAACAATTCCATGAGCTAATTGCGAGCTTGGTCAGCAATAACGCAAGTGTGGGCTTTGAATAAGGACACACTAGATTTAAGTGCTTATTTCGCTGAATGCTCAATCTCACTGAACCGATTAAAACAACTATCGGGTAGTACATGACATTAAAATGGTTAAGCAATAAATCATCGCAAAGGATTTGTTCCGTACAGTTTTGGTCAAAACAACAGACCCTTTATGAGAACCATCGCATAAAATTCCTGAATTATGAAGCTACTACTAATAGATTTCTCGACAAGAGAACATTCGGCATCAGATTCCAAATAAAAGTAAAACGACTCACCAGATTTTTCTCATTTACCAAAACACCCGATGTTACGCAGCTACCGGCACGTCGCTCTGCTGCTGCGTTGCTCGCGGCCGTCGATGACATCGCGCCATCAATTTGCCTCGGCGGCAACTCGTGGCAATGTTTTTGCTTAGATGGGTGGACTATGAACGAGCTCATAGCCCACCTGGTGCTATGTAGTTATTGGACCCACATATATCCACAACGCAAACGCGTCATCCACCCCGAGATACAAGTTTCAAGGTCTCAGCATAGCTACAACCGCTGCCCCACCATTCAAACCGAAATACACCACTGCTTCACGGCAGAAATAGGCAGGGTGACGGTACCCGTGCGGTCGATGGCACTATACGGATCACCCGTCTGGTGCCACGTCCTTACCCACTAGAACGTCGCTGCGCTGCGACGGCGGCAACGCGCGATCGCGGTCAGAGTCATTCAAGGATACCTCACAGTCTCCTACGAGGCGGCGCGCCCTAGCGCAAGTGCAGCCGGAGCGCGAGGGCTCCAAACTCGGCAGTCCGTGCTGGAGGCGTAGTCTCGTCATTTGGCGGACCCGTCGGCCGGCCTCCGTACTGTCGAGGCGATCTGCCCGGTTCTCGCAGACTGGGTGGGCTGCGACCGCAGAAGTCTCACCTCTGGCTACCTGTGCAGACTCACAAGACATCTTACCACCAGCCACCACGCAAATTACAATTTTGCGGGTTCCACCTCTACTACACGATGTTACTCCCACACTGCGGAAGCCAACCGCGAACACTTGTCAAGCACGCACAAGCACACACTTCACCCGAAAAACTGGCATCCGCCTGCGGGACCCGAACACCGCCGCATCGTCAGACACGAACGCACCGGACGGTGTATCTTACAGGTCACGACGACTTCAAATGTGTCAATTTTCTTCCCCACGAAAAATTGCTTGCTTTCTTGTTTGCTTGCTTGTCGTCATGACAGATCCATTATTGTGATCGAACTTCCACTTGAGACTTGCACTTGCCTTAATTTCTTGCAACAGCTTGTTTTGTGTCCTATTTCCGCTAGTAAATGCCATGTGATAAAGTTTCTTCGTGGCTCAGATCTTCCATCGAGGTAGCAGACGCTATTACACGACTTGCGTATGCTGCATTCACGCTTTTGTGGCTTACCATTGCTTAAATTGATAAGCGTCGCAGCAAGAATTTTGCATAACGAGCGAGAAATAAGTCGCAAATGCCTCCATGTGACACTTACGTATGAAATCCGCGACAATCATGATAAGGCACCGCCTTTCAGGGCCCCACTGAAGACTACAATGAGCCGTGAACCATCCAGTAGACGTTTATCGAGGTACATATCAATCGTAGCGCACCAAGCACATGGATCGGAATCTGTCTGTTCCCGAAGAATTTCTGACCCGTGATCTCAGATACCGTTACTGGTATTCTCATCTGCATCATGTTTTTCCGCTGTACTTCGAACATGTTCAAACACGTCACGCCAGTGAGAGTAAAGTCCTGATCCTTCACTTCTGATGTCGGGGGAGATACAGATGGAACGTTTTTAAAAAGTGTGACGTCAGCATTGCTGACGTCACGGTTATTGCTTTGTTGACGACAACTCATGTTTGGGTTTCCGAAACAAAACTTCACGAGAACTTCACAAGAACTTCGTATATTGCACGAGAAGCATAACAACGTTACAGAGATATCCGTACAGTACAACGGCTCGGACACGAATCAATCAGTGCTAGACAGCACGGCCGTATTTATGGGGCTTCGTACCCGTGAGCGTGTTGACACGTTTTAAACACGTGAGCGGGTTTACACGTTTTTCAAACACGTGAGCGGGTTTACACGTTTTTCAAACACGTTTTAAAGTATTGAAATTACAATAAAAGGAACTGTTTAACATTAATTTCTTATCAGAGAGTAATTAGTTGATGATCAGTAGGTAAATAGTCATATTTGCGCCGACATATTTATAACAATGTTTGTTTATGTATGTTGAAGCTATTTTAAAAGGGAAAGTATTCTTGTGGCTTGTTATAGATGCAGCAACCGATGCATAATATATTGAATTGTTTTCGCAATCAGATTATTTCCTTTAATTTGTCGCGAGTGGCAATCGTCATAACGCAACTGTCACCACCTGGTTAAAACTAGAGTTCTACGCTATGAGAGTTGTTGAATGAGACAATGTAAATAGATTTCACAAACTGAAAACATAATGGTACATCGCCAATCTCAAAACTTCGCAACTCGCAAGAACGACAGATGATTTTTACTATAATTAATTAGTTTTTCACAAAAAAAAATTTGTATTTTATCAAAACCGTTGAAATTATAGCAGCCCCATACTTTTAAATCCGTTCAGCAAAGTCTAAGTTACATTTTGAAATTGGGTGGATAATTAACAAAAAGGAAAGGATTGAATGGTTCATGACGTCATGGCCTGTAAATGCGAGTGTGCAAGAGAGATAGCACAATATGCACATGCTCTACATTTAAAAAAAGCACCAAACTCTAGAGCTGCAATCCTTTAAAAGATCATAACGTGAATTTATCTCAACCAAGTGTTATCATAAAAATGAACAAATTTATTGATGCAATGCAAACACATGTCGCCACTGAGAGGAAGCGCCAAGAGTCGAGTTACACGCTACGTCACGCGTGATCCAAATCGCGCCTACTGCTAACATATCAGCAAACACGGAGTAGCCCTGTGTTAATGAATTGAAGAATACTAACATGCGTATCCTTTCATATTGGCCTTTTTTTTTAGATCGTACATTAGATTAGAGTAGGGCTCACGTAAGGCAGCAAGGCACGCAAGGCTCTACTGGTGGTAGGACCTCTTGTGAGTCCGCACGGTTAGGTATAACCACCCCGCCTATTTCTACTGTGAAGCAGTAATGCGTTTTGGTTTGAAGGGTGGGACAGCCGTTGTAACTATACTGAGACCTTAGAATTTATATCTCAAGGTGGATGGCGGCATTTACGTTGTAGATGTCTATGGGCTCTAGTAACCATTTAACACCAGGTGGGCTGTGAGCCCGTCCACCGATCAATGCAATAAAAAATAAAAAAGGCATTTTGTGGTTTACCGCAGCACTATTGTATCCCAAAATTTTTTTACTGCCTAAATGTGTGATCGAGCTCACAGTTCTACCTTACCTGGTGACCGGAATCCATAGTCATCAATACGTAAATGCTCCAATCCGCCTAAAAAATGAGATCGAAGTCTCAATTTTATGATTATAACGGCTTTCCACCCTGCAGATCGTAAAGCAATACTGCTTCGTGGCAGAAATAGGCAGGACGATGGTGCCTACTTGTGCGGACAAAAAACGCCCTACCACCAAAATAAATTGGAGACCACTAAATATTACCGACGTTTCTGCTTTTTCATTACATTTCATGCTTGAATATTGTACCCCCTATGAAATATGATGTCGAAGTCCCATTTATATTGTATACTGGATGTTTTACTTATCAAACTAGTACGTGCAGTCCCACCACATATTTAGGTATATCATTCGCCCAAAAAAAACGCAGACCAGATAACGCGTTGTTAATTTGGCTCAAATTCAATTTAGCGCTGTAACACAAATCCGAAAAAAAAGCGTGATACTCTTCATTGATCGGTTTATAAGTATCACTAACATAAAAGAAACAATTAAAAAAAAAAAACAATCACTTAAATCTAAAACATATCGTACAAAGAACGCTAGTAATTTTCCTTCAATCTACATTCAAAAACCGCTCTGACTAGTGTGACTCAATTGACTAGTGGTAGGTATGTGTGTGCGAATTCCACATTCAAGTTAGAAGGCTGTCGCGCCTGCACGGCCTCAGGTCATTGAGCCGGCGCTCGCGCCAAGCCGTCTACAAAACTGATTATGTAACATGACCTTAACATTGTCACTGTGGAACTAACCTTATTCAAAACGTCCTTGCGACTGTCTCATGATAATATCTCGGTATTATTTTGGACAATAATTTAAAAAATTGGGGTCGGAAATTTGTAATCTATATAATTAGAAAGCAAAACAGTTTTAGAAGGTTTTCTCGTCTATGCCTTAGAAGAAACAAGTTGAATATTGCACGATATCAAAAGTCAAATATGGTCTGTTATGTTTTTACAAAAAATCACAATTTTTGTAGTATTATTGTTTTTCAAGCTGAACTATATGAGATTTTTTGATCATAAATTTAGTCACGAAACAATAATTGTAAGCATGGAAATTTAAATAATGAATATCCTTACTTATTCCTGAAAATTAAATATTGGTTTTGATATTTTATTTCGCCTCATATTTCAACATGAATTTAGATTATGATGTTTCCAATAGCTCTATATCAACAGTTAGGCCACGGGCAGATTATTTAGTGGCAGCACTAGAATATTCTTATAAAAAAACGCTATAATACCCATTATTTTATGCATAATATGTTGTACTTATTGTCAAAAGGGTAGCGTGAAGGATTATCACAATGTTGGAAAATTAATTAAATAGCTTCAACTTCATAATTATTATATTTTAAGAACAACAATTAAGTATTATGACACCAATTTACTTTTATACTCTGTTAAATCTGTGATTAAGAATAATGGAACTATACTCAATTTACTAAAAGCAAACTAGCTGTATATGCATTATAATTTTTATTGAAAAATTAGCTAAGCGTATTCACTGTTTGAGCATAATGTACTGGATGTAGAGTGTACCGATCACCCACCACTACCCACTAGCTTTGTACTAGGGTCTTGTTTATTTTTAGCAAGCAGCAACCGCGTCTTTTGGCTTCAAGAATTGAAAATAAATTAACTGAACAGACAGACAGACAGACCTAGAAAAGCTTGACCTCCGGTATCAAGGAAGGAAATTCGCGCTTTAGTGACCTGGGAAACTAATCTACCGAAAAAATGTCTTTATATTAGTTTCGTACATATAATACTTGTGTTTTTGATTTATGCGTCTTAGCTTAAATAGGTAGTGATTCTAAAAATATTTACATAATTAAAAAGACGTCTAAAATTTGTAAGCTAATGTTTCTACGTTATAAGCAATGTAATCCAATAAAAAAATGGCTGTTGCCCGGAATCATCGACCAGTAGGAAGCGTAGGAGGCGGTTACCGATCGTCTTTGGCGTACATCGCGGGTCCATTAAATTCAAGTCTACGAAAACTATTAAATATATTCTACTTTTAAACGGATGTTCCCGTTTTGCCTTCGGAAACTCTCTTTACACATGGTAATTAAATGTTAATGCTCTGTTCTTAAATATGCCTCGCGCTGTAATATTACATGCGCTATGCCTGTGTTGTTAGTATTTTAATTAATTTCGATCTGTGGAGACCTTGCTGTCATAGGATAATACAAAAGTGTTCATGCTTTCATGCTTTATTAAACAGGTACTTAGATGTATTATATCAATTACTATAAATGGGAAAGTTTGCGTGATTTTTACATCTCGTTCGCGGAGCAATGTGTGGGTGACTCACATGTATTTATTTATTTTATAATATTTTATTATAATTACACTACACAACAACACATACATACTTTATTTTATATCAACACATTAATTTATCACACAATCATACAAAACATTATTTCTTCTAATGAAAATATTTTTTGCCCCTGAATATATGCCGATGATTGCGTGTGGCATATCAAACCCATGAGCAGAAAGACAGCTTGCTCCATTGCTCCACAATGGAACGCTAATTTTATCAGTAAGATTATGCGTCAGAGAGCAATGTATACAGACATATATGCTACTATTGATTAATTGACGTGTCTCAATATTTTACAAATACAGCAACCCCTGAGCACAGCTATTTCATACTTTGTAGCTTAAAATGGAGATTGAAAAACACAATGTAGCTTCATCTCAATCATCACGTCCAAACAATTAACAGTGACGAAACTCATTTAAAATTACTGCCTAATTATTTACGCATTAATTTGTTCTTAATTGACTTTCAGTCGCTGAAATCGGAGACCTGTTCATTCCTGTTAAGCAATTAAACGAAATAAATTATAATTTATTTACTTTTCTATTTAAAACAAGTTAGACCCATCCAATATTGATTAGTAATGTTTTGTACAATTTGCGTTGGGGTTGTGTTGGATGTTACTGTTTTTTTTAAGTTAATTTTATATGCAATGAAAGTTTTGGTAAGACGCTAATCTTATCTAAGCTCATTTTTCGATCGACGCCCTGCCTCTTCTTAATTTGAGTGGTTTGTAGAATTCCACACATGATTAAAAATAAATTGAAATTGAAATTTCATTTGTGACGAAATCGTGTTCTAAATTTATGAAAAATTTTGTACTTTAACGCTGCTTTTTATTAAGTACACATTTTATAATTTACTAGCGACCCGCCCTCGCTTCGCTTCGGAAACTGTAATTTATTATTGATTTCTCCACTATTTATTTGATGTTATTATACATATAAACCTTCCTCTTCAATCACTCTATCTATTAAAAAAAACCGCATCAAAATCCGTTGCGTAGTTTTAAAGATTTAAGCACACATAGGGACAGACAGATATAGGGACAGAGAAAGCGACTTTGTTTTATACTATGTAGAGATCAAGCAAAGAACGCTTACAAATTCAGTAGAAAAACAGTAATACTGTAGGCATACGCACATACAACACGAACACAAAAGTAAATTTATTAACCGTATACAACTGCTTATAATAGTTAAAAATTCTACATACTTAACAAGCTTATCATATCACAGTAAAACATTTGAAACAACAAACAAAACAATCTTTAATCCATCCGGACACACGAAGAATTCAAAATAACGGACGTTTAAAACAAGTAAAAATACAAAACAAACGTATCGAACGTAAGTAAATCGACCGTGGAACGCGAGAACAAAACGGAATAAATTGTTTTAATAAGGCATAAATTGTTTAAGTAAAAAACAATTGCGAAGAATAACTACGCGGCTACGATGGGTGACCATGGCATTTACGCTTTACTGGATTCTTTGGACGATGCGTTCTGCATTTTTTTGCAAGTACATAAGCTTCAGTTCACCTGATGTGTTGTTTCTGATCAATGAATCCGAAAAGATTATTAAAGGTCTCGTTTTTTATAACACATAAACGTTCTAGTATTAAGTAACGAAAACATCACAATTACGAATGTCGAAGAATCAATTGTGTTGTACAAAATTGTATAATTTTTTGTATACAGGCTTTGTTCATGGAAGAAATAGACAACAATCTCTGTGGACCCACAATCTTAGACTAGATTTTTAAGAAATGGTGCTTACTATGCACAGGTCAGTCTGATTGGTAGTGACGATCAAATGGTGTAGAGGTACGAAATATCGTAATTGTAAAAACGCGGAAATAAGACAGAGATCCTTTCGATCGGATTCAATGTACTTATCTATACTAATATTATAAAGAGGAAATATTTGTTTGTTTGTTTATATTGAATCGGCTCCGAACCTACTGAACTGATTTAAAAAAATCTTTCACCGTTGGAAAGCTATGCTATCCCCGGGTGAGATAGGCTATCTTTATTACATTTTCAAAAAAAGGGATATTTGAAACTCCAATAATGTAAAAATTACCTAATTTTGTTTACATCGCGTGCGCTACTACCCAAGCGAAGCCGGGGCGGGCCGCTAGTTTCTAATAAACAAAACCATACTTGAATCGTTGTGAAGGCGGCCTAATACTGGTTTTTGCAGTTTATTTGCGCCGTAATTCTACCATAACTGTTACCTCTGCGTTGCAACGGGACGTTATGCTTTGATGGACTCTTGGTAATGCAAAGTTCACCACGTGTGGATGATTTTTTATTTATTTTTTAGATGGCATCTAAGTAATTAAAAAAAATATAGTTGAACGAGCTCACAGCCCACCTGGTGTTAAGCGGTTCCTGGAGCCCATAGACATTTACAACGCAAATGCGCCACCCACCTAAGAGATATAAGTTATAAAGTCTCAAGTATAGTTACAACGGCTGCCCCACACTTCAAAGCGAAACGCATTACTGTTTCACGGCAGAAATAGGCAGGGTGGTGGTACCTACCCGTGCGGACTCACAAGACGTTTTACCACCAGTAATAAAACAGCGTAACAGCGTTAGTTAATGTACTTTGCTGTTGGATAGTTTTATAGCAGTTCTATTTGATTAACATCGATATTCAGATGAGCTCGATCGTTAACTATTGCGTCAGCGCTCATAGACTTGACCCATTTTATGAGCAACAACTTGGCTGTGGCCCTGGCTTTGCTTTGTTCTTGAGCAACGACGACTATTTATCATCAGGTGGGCCGTAAACTCGTCTACCAACAAATTAAAATCGTATACCAACCAATGCAATAAAAGAGATCCTCGAAAGTTGAAGGGTTTTTGAATTTTAAACCGAAATATGTAAGTCTTCGCCGCAGAAAGGACAAGATCACCAACCCGAGTGGATTCACAGTAAGCCATATTACAAGTTCTATAATCCGGCCGTCGAGTGAACGCTATCGATATGACTTATATTTAGAGTAAAATTTTAACATTTATTTATAATAGTCGACGTTATTTTTTTAATTCAATTTAAGTCATTCGTTCGATTATTGACACATTCTATCAGCGGCCGGGCAGCATTCGCGTTACTTATAATATTAAGCCTCAAAGAAAACATACACCGCTAACTTATAATTATCAGTCTTTATCATGTAGTGTGCAGCTCGCCTAACCTTATATTTGTAACTGCACACACTAAATTATGACAGTATTACACGAATTCTCGACTTGAACAGTTCTCTTTTATTTTGCCTACATCACTCCAATACAATCATGAACCTTGATCTCTTTAAATACAAGCCATGCTTACCCTAAGAAAAACGGTTTAATGTTTTGAATAATTATTTCCTTTCCGTTGAGGCTCGCCTACGTGGAGTACGCTTATTTTGTATGGGCGAAGACCCACGCTTAGCGGTGGGATGAAAGGCCTATATTCTTTCCCGGGTCTCTTACTATTTCCAAATCGAATTAAGTAAATATCCATTCCGCAGTCTGGGCATAAGAAAGTAACTGAGTTTTTCTTCAAATATTATTGATTGTGTAATCTCTATCTATATAACATTTTAATTTGTATTTCTTTCTAATCTCCGTCTATATTAAAAGGAAATTTGAAAAATCTTTAAACGACAATTTTTTTTTTTTACAATTTCCGATTTTGATGAATCCAAAGCCTTCCTTCTGTTCCAATTATCTGTCTACCTATGGAGATTACATGAAAACTAGTTCAGTAGTTACGGATATGTGTGCAAACAAACATATGACAGGCAGACAGATATTTATTGAAAAAATAGAAAAAAAATATTAAAACATCTTTAGAAGAAAGCAGTGAATCTACTATTAGTACCTTTCCTTATTTATAGTATATCAGATTTTACTGTATCAATATTTATTGATGACTAGCTGACCCGGCAAACTTCGTAGTGCCTCAATCTATACTAATATTATAAAGAGGAAAGATTTGTTTGTTTGTTTGTTTCGAATAGGCTCCGAAACTACTGGACCGATTTGAAAAATTCTTTTTCCATTAGAAGCCGACATTGTCCCTGATGAACATAGGCTACTTTTTTTTTTTTTTATTTTTTTTTTTTTGGTTTCATGTGTGTTTTAATGTTTCCGAAGCGAAGCGAGGGCGGGTCGCTAGTCGATAAATAAAAAACACATCAAGGGGACACATCAAAGGAAAACAAAATTGTTTGTTTTTATATAATTCCGAGCTTTTTTATATTTTCTCACCTTTTAAACCTTCCCTGGACTTTCACGAATAATTCAAGACCAAAATTAGCCAAATCGGTCCAGCCGTTCTCGAGTTTTAGCGAGACTAACGAACAGCAATTCATGTTTATATATATAGATGATTCAGTACTGTCTCTTTTTTGTTTTTTTTTTAAATCCACGACATAACATAGATAATATTCTTGGCTTAATACAAAATATACTTGTAAACTAGAGACAGACTAAAATTTATGCAATGCATAATTCATTCATGTTGGTTTTTATTTGAACTCTCTAACAAGAAAACAAGTAAAAATTATTCTACAATATTTGTTTACAAAAGCCTCATTAAAATTCTACATTAACGAATAGCATCTACACAATACGCCAATTCATTCCGCTGAAATTTCGGTTTAGTGCTTTCACTGGAATATGTTTATGCACGTAACTGAATGCTCATTATTAAATTATAATAGAAGTTGTACCAAATACGTTGTGGTTGCATTAATTACAATTTATTATGCTGAAACGCCGGAAAACATTCTAAATAGTCGAATAGTACACGAAAATTATAGATTAGTTAACGTAGACAATCGATATTTTATTTATAGCGTGTTCATAATGTTGTTTTGTGTTTGATGCGATTATATCCGATTGTTTGTGGATGTTAAAATTTTGTTAAATGAATGCTTGTTAAGGCGTTATTGCTTTGATTCCATTATATTCAAGTCATGTTTTCTTTCTGTTAATAGATTTTGTCTAAACTGCTTAAGCTATATGTAAATGAAATTATTTAGTAACCCTTTACATATTTTTTTAAACAATTATTTATTAATTATTAAGTAGTGTTCGCACAGCTATTTCATAATAATTTCAAGATTTAGGTTAATTTCACGTTTTATTTTTTGGTTTGTTACAACTCTTCATCGTTTAAAGGTGGAAAGGATAGAAGAAAAATATATTTACTGATACCATTAAAGCTGGTCATTATTTATTTACTAAAAAAAATCGAATAAAAATCTGAGAAATATTACTGTCCTTTTTTGTCTTTACCTAATTATATAAAAAAAATATTTCTATACCTACTGCATGAGTAAATGATCTCACAGTCTACTATTCTAGTTTTAAATGGTTACCGAATTCCATAGACATTTCAAAAGGTCAAAGCCTCGATTTTTTTTGTAATATAGCTATTTTTTATTACTCTTTTTGACGCGAGCAGTGAGCAATGCCAGGGGCAGAGCCGAGCGGCTGCTTATAATTAAACTCTTCTTACCCTTCAAACAAGAATGCACGACTGCTTCGAACGTGAATGGCTCTTATTACGAACAATTTCACGAAGTTAATCTCGTTATAACTTTAATTAAACACGAAGAGTAACCTATAACAATCAAAAACGAAAAAAAAAAAAAACACGAAAGGATTCTCGAAAATTAAACAATTTCGATATCGACAAAATGCTCTTGCGAACAGATCCAGCGCTGTTTCCAGCGTCAACTTCGGATCAAATTAAAAACGGAATTTATTATAAATGTTCATTAATTATTAAATGCAATACGGGCGATGCGAGAGGGTCCGGGCTCTGACCGCACGACGTGTTTTTGCAACGAAATTTACAGGTACAAACAGAATAGGATATTTAGATTAACACTGTAAAGGGATACGCAACTTTGTAAAGTCGTCAACGTTGAGAGGGTAATTAGTTCCTCGCATAAAATATCACTATAACCTGGCCTTAGTGTCTGCCGCATTATATTTTATTTAAAATCCTTTTACGAAGGTGTTAAAGTGGAAAACGTAAGTAAATTAAGGTATTATTAATTTTAAGTTTATCCTGATATTTTTACCGTCTTTTATTTGTTCATTTTTAAAGGTACCGCCTGGCAGAAAGACTCTTTTAGCCCGAAGCGTCATTCATGGACCACACGTAGATTTAAAAATAATATTGTTGAATTAAACTCGCGAAAATAAATAACTAGTGAAAATGGATCACCAAGTTCTAGACATATTTGATTGAGAAAAAAAAAAAACCGCTATTCAACCGGTTTCGATAATCTAGATTTATAGCGGCGAAAGCGAGATGAAAAAGATTTTTCTATTGACAATACGTTAACCTCGAATATCTGCTTACCGTACAAATACGCGTTATTTGAATAACTTACAATAGGGCAATACTTTTCCCTTACTAAACTCGAATAGAAAATACATGACACTTTCCCGATTATTCGGCTAAAGGCTTCTGATTTATATTTATAGGAAACGGCACGTAATCCTCGCGTAGAAGATAATCCGACACTTCTGTATGCTAGTTTTTGTATTTCGAAAAAACTTTTCTCGGTGGAATTTTACGTGTTTTTTTTTATTAAATATGAAAACTTTTCTAACTTCACGACAGAAAAAGTATTTTTTTTTGTATAAAAAAATATCAACATGCTTAAATTTAAATAAAATGGGCAACGAATTCTCACGTGTAGAGCAACTTCCACTAAATTAGGGTCTATTGTGTCATCCCTGAAAAATCCACGGAACAGCGAAACTACCGGAAACTTTCGACTTGAATGCCAAATTAGTCTTTTGAACGTCTGTTTGCATTAATAGTGGGCACAAAGGGCCACGACACGGAATTAAATATGAATATTTGTCTGGGCCTCGTCAACAGAATTTTCGGAAGGTTCAAATCTCTAGTTCTTTATGACTTTGTAGCGGTTTGCAAGCACCAAACGAAGGTTTACTTAGGTCGTGTCCTCCGGGCTACTTAGGACGTCCCTACTCATGAACGAATACGAAAACGTATTTGCTTTGTGACTTACAAATGCCCCTTGGTAATATGACTACATTGTTAATAAATAAGTTGCAAGACTGAGTCTTGTAAAAGTTTGGCGACGCGTGCAAGATTGTTGTAGTGGGACGGAGAGAGCAATGTGGACTTAAGTAATGTGGACTTAAATTAATTACGCTCGTAAAATTTGAAATGTACACCGACCAATAAATTTATGCGTAATCCACACATTTTTGGGAATGCCTTACATTTTTTAGGGTATAGCTTTGTTGTGCGAATTAGTAACAAGATTTTTTAGGAAATGTTGGTATATTTTTGTTTACATCTATACATATAAATAAAATTGGTGTGTCTGTTTGTAATATTGAAATAGCCGCTTTTTACTACATGCATATGAATATATATATACGGTACATACACCAAAGTAGCATTTTTTACAATTTTAGTCTGTCTGTCTGTTTGTTCCGGCTAATCTCTGAAACGGCTGGACTGATTTTGACGGGACTTTCACTGATAGGTAGCCGATGATATAAGGGGTAACTTAGGCTACTTTTTTTTAGACTAGCTTTGCCTCGCGGCGTTACATCGCGGGACTCAGCTATTAATAATAAAATCTAATGTTTCCGAAGCGAAGCGAGGGCGGGCCGCTAGTCAATATAAACATTACATTTTAACTATTTCTAGGCATTAAATGTTCTGTGTAGATTTATCAAGCGATGCGATGCGACCGACATAGTGGGTATTCAAACTCGGCAGGCTGGTTCCAATTTTCGTAATGAAATACTTAAGTTTTAATATATATTTACGAACGACTTCTAAAACGTACGAATAACATAGTGTAAAAATCAAACATACTGTTATACATTAAAATTGAAATTCATACTGATTGGGCCGTAAGCACTTGCCTCCTAACTAACTATAAAAATTGAACAAAAAAATGCATCTGTAATTTTTTACTAGCAAACATGTAGCTTAGTTTCACGATATTTCTCTCTTACTCAGTACATTGTTTCGATTTGTTTTCATTGAAAGCTCTGTAGATTACAAACACTTCCACGAATTCATCACCACTCTGTGTATCTATACTAATATTATAAAGAGGAAAGATATGTTTGTTTGTTTGTATTGAATAGGCTCCGAAACTACTGAACCGATTTGAAAATTTCTTTCACTGTTTGGATGCTACACTATTCCCGAGTGACATAGGCTATAATCTTTTTTGAAAAAAATTAGGGATCCTTACTAAAACTCCAATAATGTAACCCCAAGGTGTAAAAAAATTACCTAAAATATTCTTTACATCGCGTGCCCTGCGAAAACTATTGATGATAGTATAAAATAATGTACTACGACTTTGTAGAACACATTATTATTTACAAAAAGTGTCGCGACAGCATATGTCTAACTATTATAGTTATGCCACAATAAGTGTGTTCTTTTAGTTCTTTTATTTAAAAAAAATAGAACAACGTCAAATATCGTTGAAATTTTTGTTAAAGACCCGAGCGAAGCCGGAGCGGGGCGCTAACTTACAATATATTTGTCTTAAGTGCAGACAAAGCGCACCTCTCTCGACTCTCGTTAAACAAGGGGAAGCGTTCGAGGTAATTGATTTAAAATGTACATGTCGAATGTTAATGAGTCAGTACATAACCACAGATTTACGTAAACACTAGAAACGCCCATAAACCGCTGACTTAATCCATCGGTAACAAATTAAAAACATTTAAAAAAATATACATATTGCTCTTTCTCCGTTCTATTACAGACTAATTTTACTAATCCACGTAGACTAGTTTTGATAATAAAAGCTTGGGTTTTTGAGATAGTTCACTTGACTCGGTTGAGTAATTTTCTTCTGCATAATTAATTAAGTTTAACAACTATTTAGGGCGTACTTCGGAGATTTACTGAACATAAAAGCCGTATCAATCTCACTGAGTGCCCGTTTGGTACGATAACGCTCGTATTTCTCATTATCATTATTGCGGTTAATTAAATTTTTGGTTCCTTAACCTTATTACGGGTAAAACTAGGAACGGGGCTGTAATAATGTAATTGGTTCGATTGAATTTGAACAGCTGTTGGTGGGACGTGACGTTGAGAAGCCGAACAAAGTTTGGCGATTGAGGGTCTAGTTGAGATTTTTAAAATTCGTACGTTTACTTCTAAATGACAGAGACAGAGAGAGGTGACATTTTTATTTAAATCTAGCTGTACCCGTCCGCTTCGCTGGCCATTCAAAATTAACATTATCGTTTGTCACCCCCACAAAGATTCTCATCATTAACGCCCCCTCAACCGGTGTAGGGAGTCCAACACTCATAAATATTAGTCTATCCATTAAGTACATGTATTTTCTACATGGATACCAAGTTTCAAGTCAATCGGATGCATGGTTCAGTAGTTATAACGGAACATCCGTAAAAACCACTGTAGATTTATCACTATAGATATGTTATATATTTGTATAGATATGTCGCCATATATAGATATTGTAGGTGTGCATCCACAATGAATACGCGGTGGCGGAAGCAATATTAGGAGCGTACACGTGGCCACAGTGTGCAGAGAGCTGTTTTTATCGCGTATATGTATTTCAGTTACCGAAAGTCATAGACGAGTGCTCTGAGGAATTGTTCAAGATGATACCGACATCTCGTTTTTACCATCGCACCGCCCGCCACCGGAGTAGAGTTCATCCATACTACCTGGAGCCACTGCGGTCATCCACAGTGCATTTCCAGAGGTCTTTTTTGCCACGTACCATCCGGCTATGGAATGAGCTCCCCTCCACGTTGTTTCCCGAGCGCTATGACATGTCTTTCTTCAAACGAGGCTTGTGGAGAGTATTAAGCGGGAGGCAGCGGCTTGGCTCTGCCCCTGGCATTGCTGAAGTCCATGGGCGACGGTAACCACTCACCATCAGGTGGGCCGTATGCTCGTCTGCCTACAAGGGCAATAAAAAAAAAATACGAGTTTTCAATATATGTGTTCTGACATGTGTTGTACTTAAAATGATTTTCATGAAATGAATTAAAAAATCAAAAATCGTATGCGGTAAATATTTTGTCAACTAGATCATAATATTTGATTATTTTAAGTACTGTTTCATTGACACCACCATCCTACTTATTCCTACCAAGACTTCCTCTTACATTCTACGCAGAATATTGACCAATTCAATATAAATATGACTTTAAACTCACGTTATAACCATAAGTGCTGCCAATTTATAAATAGTCAAGTTTATGAGACAAATATTTTTCAATAATAGCTTCGTCTTCATTACAAGGCTGTCTCATAATCCGAATATTATATTTTGAGCCTATATGTCTTCAGCGTTATAAATGGTTACATCATTTTCATTGAATTATTATTGAAGGACCATTAATTTAATTGGCTTGGTGTTTGCAAAGGATTCGTCGATTCCAATCAGCCGAGATTCCATCATCTGTTCCTTATGAACAATATACCTCTGGGGTCTGGCTTTAGTAAAAGCTTTTCTTGTTTATAAAACTTTTTGAAGTCATGTTTAATGTTTATACATAGTAAATTGTGATCTATGATTTTAGTAGAGAGCTTGTTATTGTGCACGAAAATTAATATGCACAGCTTTTAAGATAAACGCTTGATTATTTTAGAACAAATATTTTAAAGGAAGGAAGGAAGAATCGATGAAATTAGAGAGTGCTGTGAAATAAATCTTCCTTGAACTGCCAACCACAACTATATCTACGTGGTACATCCGATTTTTGTTTATGGTTTAGCATTCAAAGAAATAATATTTTTTCATTATATATATATATATATATAGATTTGTACCTATGTGCATACATTTAATTTAATAATATGCCACCAAATATCTTTGTTATTTTAATTTAATTAATATTTTCTTCGGTTTTCGCGAATCGTAAACATAGTTAAAACTATTATACTTTTATGGTTTTAAACTATTTCACAATTTTCGTCAGACGTCTGACCCGCAAAAACTGTAAAGCATTTGAAACGTCAGATCCAATGTAATTATAGTAACTAGTGGTCCCGCAGTAGTCGAAATTCGACTATAATTAATTGGAATTGTAAGTTTGTACACTATTATGATTGTATTTTATTCTTCTATAATCCCAAATTTCGCCAATACTACACTATAAAAAAATATTAATAAAGACAAACAATATTTGATCTATTCTCGATTTGACAACAGACGTCAAGAACAAAAGTTTGACAATAAATAAATAATAGTATGAATGCGTGTGTGGGTCAAATACATGGTAGTGTGTATAATGTTTTCTTTATTGATTTAATGTATTATTAATGCATAATTTTTAAAAAATATTAGCATTGTGCACTTCTCTATATTCTCTATAAGTGTGGAAAATTTTATACTCCTCCGTCCGCGCAATTTTCGTAAAAAGGGATACAAATATTTTGCTTCACGTATTAATATACAGATAAACATTATTAAACCGTAAAAAAGTTTTTGTTTTTGACGGATTACTGGTACAATATAAGGATAGGTGGTACCATCACTTTGGTTATAGTTATGTCTTCTGGGTAATTTAAACCTTAAGGGTGGGACAGCATTAATTTTATCAGATACTTCGTTTTCGTAATTTTTCTCCAATCGTTTTTATGTAGATTACGGCTAGCACTTCGAATGATTTATCATACTTGGTACTCATGAATTTTTATAGAATCTGCTATGAAATAATAATAAAAAACACTTAAATCCCGCATATCTCTGCATTTGAAATTATAATATGTATAAAATAATATACAGTAAGCTCCTTTCAGGGCCGTGGTACATTAACAGCAGAACTCTCAGGAGATTGTTAGCTTTAAATGTAAAGTCATTACATATTAACAAAATTCTGTGTTTACGTACCTAACTAAGCTTACAAGTTACCTAGGTGAGAACTTAGAAAATCGGCTTACTACTCGAATCCCGAGAGCAATAGTTTCGAGAACTTACCATATTAAACACACAATGTACTATGATATTTTAACGCGTATACATATACCTCAAATTTTTTAATTACGTCTATATTAGTTTTTTGAGCTTAATCGAAACGCAAGCCGCGTGTCCGACACACTTGGTGTGGTTATGTGGGTAGACACAAATATATAAAGGGCTGTTAAAATTATCGAGTAATGCATTCGGGATGCTGATGGGGCTAACCCGAAAATGATTTTGAGGTTGATAGTTACAGTTTTCAATTTTTCAATTTTTTTTCAAGACCAGACGGTTAGCGTGGTATGGACATGTAATGCGTAGAAAGAAAATGCATGTGACTAGGAGACGTATGGAAATGATAGTGCAGGGTAGAGAGGGAAGAAAGAGGTCGACCGAAAAAGACATGGATGGAGTGTGTGAATGACGATATCAGAGAGAGAGGAGTGAGCGTTGTGATAACGACTGATAGAAGAGAATGGAAGAGAAAAATTAGCCCCCACCTAGTGGGATAAGGTGGAGAAAAAGAAGGTTACAGTTTTCAATGTCAACGAACTCTTGAACATTCTAATTTGATAACACAAATTCTTATAACTGTACATTGCGTTTGTAACAAAATAAGATTATGTAGATAAATTGTGAGAAGCGCTACCGAGTCAGTCACAAAAAGCAAAACCGATGTGGATTTTATTTATAGATTGACATGAGCTTCTTACAAACTATGTATGATACCGTCAAAGTATATTATTATGACATACCGCATTCCCAAAAAAAATACAACTTTCAACAACAACAACAAAAGTGTGAACGCTCATGGGCTTTTTTGTGAGTACTTAATAAAAATAATTAAGAAAGCTGATATTGTGTATAATAGTTTTACTGCTTATGTAATTCTTAAAATGTAGTCATAATTTAAATTGAATTTAGAATCGAATTAAATGTATAGGTATCGGTAGCACGATTCGAATTTTGAGGCCGATCCCAATTTTTTTAGGTAAGCCAGTACCAAATCACTGTTAACAAATGACTGTTACAGTCATTTCTTCTACTAAAATATTATCCGGATATTAGAAAAATTAGAAAATTTTCATAATCGAATCAACGCAAGTCGAAGTGCGACCTTAAGGTAAATAATTGGTCATGCCGCCTATATCTATCACAAAGCATCTATTCCATTTTCTGGGCATTTTTCGCTTATGACTCATAGTGCAGTAGGTTGCGGCTTGGCTGTGCCTCTGACATTGCTGATGTCCATGAGCGACGGTGACTACTTACAATTAAATTGGCCATATGCTTGACTGCCTACAAAGAAAATAAAACGCTTTGACCGCAAGTGTTGAGAGTTTTCCACAAATTTTTACACGAAATCACTATTTTGCTAAAATGGAAAATATCATATACAGAACGGGAAATGAATAACAACTTCACGGAGATAGTAAAAATAGCCAGAGGGATGCGAACTGCGCTCATTAAAGCACTCTTATTCGAGTAAGCAGACTTTCTTCGGTTGACTGCGCACAGAAAAGTTGATTTAATCAGATCAGGTATTCGGAATGAGTTCAAAGTGTGCCCAGCCGTGCGGACCTGGGCGTCACCTCTGCTCGCGGCAGTTACAAAACAAGAAACATCTCTTGTTATATTATAATATTCACTTTTCCCCTCCCCGCCCCCCGACCCCGTGGTCCCTTCCGAAAGCTCTTAATGCCAAGGCGGCCTGACCTCATGCCGGTTCCATTAAGCCGTTTATACATTATGTATGAATTTGTTATGCCGTTTGATGTAAAGAAGCTTCAGCCCAGGTAGTGATAAGGTTTCAGGTTGAATTTCTCTAAATATTTGACAGGTTTTAGCGCTCCATTTATTAATTTGAGAGGCGTTAGGTTTGACACTTGTTACGCTTTTGTGACAGTAAAAAATATAAAATAAACAATATTTATTTGAGTTTTAATGTATAGTATATTAGATAATGATAATATATGTATACGTACATATAAAATATAATATGTTATGTATATTTTTTTAAAATAATTTTATTCAGCGAATTTCTGCTCCACTATCACCGTTATCTCGTGTATACGTTTTAATGTAGTACATATTTACGATTTAATTTTAATTTTGAGTTATTTAGCTATTTAATTATCGATTTGATTATCATACTGCATGTAACATTGGACACAAATAATTTGTTTTAAATAACGATTTCAAGAATCAAAGCATTTTTTATTTATTTAACTCAATTACGTTTCTTTGTAGTTTCTTATATCAGATTTAACAAAAACTAATTTGTACGAAGTAAGGTAGGTGACAGTGATCACGTCTTTGGTTCCGGTAGCCCCTTTACACCAGGTTGGCCGTGAGCACGTTGGTGCAGCTACGTAATATATTTTATTACAAATAATCGAACACATTTTTTTATATTATGTACGGAACCTATATAGGACACAAGTCCTACTCACGTTCGTCCATACAACAAGTAAAAATAATCTACTCTCTTTCAAAGCCAACTAAAAGTTCCAAACAAAACGACATGAAGCTTTCATCAAACGAAAATATGTACGTTCTATCAAAAAAAAAAAAAAAACACATTAAAATGTTTACAAATTTACTTCCGCAAACGAATTTGGCGCTGAATAAATTTCGAGCTTAATACGAATGCGCAAAGTTTTTTTTTCTGTGGAAAGATGTAAAACAGGTCAACACAGATGTTAATGAAGAAACATTGAAAACTACTGGTTCCCTGTGGCTCGGGCGGAAAAGTTGTAATAAAAACAAACGAAAAACGAAACCCCATTCACTCCGGCTTCGGACCGTGCAGCTCTGATGTAGTCAGCTATCGGAAAGATTTCATACATTTATCACAGCAGTTCATACATTCAGATATCACTGAAAATAAATAGCTGTGTGATAAAAACAAAATATTGCTTAGCTATTGCGTTTTAAAATCATTACGATTTATCATCAGCATGACGACATTAAAATTATAAGGTGGTTGCGCCTGCGGCCCAGTTCGAATATATTAGATTACTAAATGATTTTCAGAAAAATAGTAATAATGCCATCTATTAATTACTACTATAAACGCGGTTTAAAACTTTGTGGCGCATCACTATTCAATGCGTGCGCCCATCACTACGCGATCGCGTAACGAGGTAGCGCGTGTTAAGACTGGCGCAAACTCACGCGCCAGCAGTCAATGCGACGAGCCCATAACTTAAAACTTAAATTAAATGAAGTCAACTTAATTATTTTTCAGATAACCACCAAGTGGTTTAGAATTAAAACCAAAAATCTAATTTCGAGCATGGATCATGGATCCATGGATGGAGCATGCATCGCAGCAAGAGAATTTTGCTGCGATCCATTATAGGTATATTATATTAAAAGGTATAATTTTTTGATGACGTAACAGGTTAACAAGCTTACGGCCCACCCGGTATTATGTAGTTACCGAAACCCATAGTCATCCAATATGAAAGCCGCCACCCACCTGCAAACATGACGTAAAATTAAATTCTCTTGCAAACTCAATTTTATGACATGACCATATCGGAGCAGAAATAGACAGCCAATCGCTGGCTCCATAGTATGCTTTAAATAAATTACAAATAATATTTATAAAAAACGTATAGACAATACATCTTAATGCGTATCAAATAAAATTGTTAATGGAACTATAAAACTAATTCAGAGTTCAAAAATTTCAGTCGAAATAAAATAAATGATAACGTATTTTGATGCAAATTTGTCTTCTAAAACGACCTCTCAGAGCTTTCCTTGTTGAAATGCTTAAAACGTTAAGTAAATGGCGAAATGATTGCTATGCACCTCGTTACAGAAGCTATCACAGCTTCTTGTAAATCAGATAGTTCATTATTATTTTCTTTCATCGAGAAATCGTTTTTAGCTGATACTTATACTGAATATGATGCTAGATAGATATTAGCCAAAGTTAAAGTATAAGTAACCATCGCGCTGTCTCTAGTATGACAGCAGTAGTTAAGCTTTTAAATAAGTAGTGCAAAAATGTTGTTAGCTGCAACAACGACCAACAACTGCAAAAACAAATAATAAGCTGGAATGAATGATGCTCGAACGCTACGAACAATAATACCGATTTATTTTTGCAATTAAAAATGTTTTCTAAGTATTCTGTGGCCTCACTACCGGTGGTAGGACCTCTGACGATTCCTCACCAGGTAAGGCTGTGAGCTAGTCCAACTATCTATGCCATAAAAAAATCATTGATCTTCTTGTGAATCTGTCATCTGTAAGAAGGGTTTTGAGCTCAATTTCCGGTCATAGGTAGTATCTTTGGATCGTTGACTAGAGCCAAAGAGACGACGAGTAGATGACGGATCAGAGATAGCCCGTCGACTTCGACTTCGATGCTCGGAGGTTGTGGTACAGATGACCGTCGGTTTTACTATCCGTGGGTGGGGAGACACGGACTTCTCGCGAAGCATGACACCTTGGGTCCAAGGCATGCTCATTCAACCCTATCTCGTCATAGACTCAGACGCATGTTGTTTAACGAAAGCTGCTATCGATGGCTGCTGACCGAAAAAAAAACTATTACCACAGAGTGCTTTCATTTTACGCAGCCATTATCGGGAGCGTTGATTTAACTCTGAAAGGGTTATCTTAACTGTGAATACTTCCAATATGATACCCGTACAAGTTTTTATAAAGGATTTCAAAGACGAATTTCCAGACGAATGAGATTATATTTTTCTATTGTAATAACAAGTTCTTTTGAGTTCTCTGCAAAACGACGTTCTCGTAGTCAAGCGAAATAAAATGTTCAAATTTTCTGTTCAATGGCTCGACAGTATTTGTAGGATCGCGAGTTACTACCGGATAAGATTGGCTCAATACTTGGATGAATGGAAGAGAGGTGTAATTATGACGATGTACTTAGATAATACTGGCTATATGACATTTTTTTAATTTTTTATTGTTGCTTAGATGTGCGGACGAGCTCACAGCCCACCTGGTGTTAAGTGGTTACTGGAGCCCATAAACATCTACAACGTAAATGCGCCACACACCTTGAGATATAGTTCTAAGGTCTCAGTATTGTCACAATGGCTGCCGCGCTCTTCAAATCGAAACGCATTACTGTTTCACGGCAGAAATAGGCGGGGCAGTGGTACCTACCTGTGCGGACTCACAAGAGGTCCTACCACCAGTAAAAATATGTTGCAAATTCATTACGATTTGAGTGAAAGCAGTTTTGGATAACTGTCCATTTCTGAACTACAAACGAACGTAGAGACATTAAATTGCAGCAGACCCATTAGTAATCTGTTTGAATGTAACTTGTTGAATATTTAAGATCCCCAGATACCTTACAGGCAATAACGTTTTCTGATTATACAACGAAACTAAGATGTGAATTCGTGCATTCTGAACTAGCTATTTGAATAAAGGAGAGGTTTATAAAATTCAGTACATACATTCTTAAACTACTTGATAATTTTTGTACAGATACATAAAAATAAGTACCTGGATTTCTGACATTTAGCCAAACCAAATATATGTGTTTTAAAACGTAAGGCATTAATTTTTTTTACGAAATATGTACCTAGTCAGGTCATAAATTCTGTCACACGTTTAATGTAAAATAATTGAAACAAGTTTATTCATTATGTAACCATTCATATACCAAAATGAACTTAACAAAACATAGATTCTTATGACACTAAAGTTTATTCGAAATGACCTCCGTGATTTTGAATACAGGCCTTCGATCTGCGCGGCCAGTCGTCTATCGCAGCACGAACGAGGCCCATGTCAATATCGGCGGCTGCCTTAATCAAGGATGTCTTGAGTGACTCCGAATTGGGATGAGGCTTTGAGCACGCCTTTTCCTCCAAGTGTTGCCATATCTTGTAATCTAACGGATTCAAATCTGGACTGGAGGAGGGCCAGTCTTCGTGCCGGATGAAGTCGATTTCACGCGCCGACAGCCAGTCTTGTGTGCTCTGCGCTCTATGAGCTGGCGCCGAATCTTGTTGGAATACCCAATGCCTGTTATTGAACATGGTATGAGAAACAGGTTCCACAAGGTTCGTCAGGACTGTATTTTGATACACAACTGCATTCGTTTTTACACCTTTCTCACAAAAATGTACCTCTGTTAAGCCCCAATAAGAAACTCCCAACCATACCATGAGCGAGGATGGAAAATGACCTCATGGACACGCGGAATACGGTTGCTCGCTTTTTCACTACTGTGTGCGTACACCTTATCATTTTGTTTGTTGTAGCTCTCTTCTACGGTAAAAATTTTTTCATCCGAAAAAAGAATTTCCCGATATTTTTTTCCCGCGTACCGCTTCAACAAAGCGCGGCATCTCTTCAGTCTCAGGTCCATTAGATGAGCATTCAAACGATGTCCTGTTTTTCTTCGATATGCCCGGAGCCCTAAGTCTTCATTTAACATCCTTTTCACCGTGGTTCTGCTGAACCCAACTGAAGGGCCAACAGTTTCTGCTTACGTTTGGGATTTCTTTGAATTCGCGCCTTCATAGCTTTTATCACTGCTGGAGTCCTAACAGACCGAGGGCGACCACTTCTTGACCTGTCATCTACACTAGAGTCTTCATTGTATCGTTTGATGGTACGATAAATGAATCTTTTGGTTATATTCAAAATTTTCAGTATGTTAAAAATTTGAATTGGCGCGTAACCGCAACGATGCAACGCAATAACTGCAACACGGTCTTCTTTAAGCGTCCACTCCATATTTAAAAATGAGTAAAATTCTAAAAGTATACATTTTTATTTTCATGAACAATTCGAAATTCGAATTCAATAAACTTTTTTGTGGCCAGCATTCTAAAAGAAAAGTTTTTACTGTGTAACAATACTTATGACCTGACTAGTTATATGTAGAGCTATAATCCGTCTAGGAAACAAAAACCATTGTTCTTTGTTATTTCAATGTAAAGTAAAAATTCCTAATTTAGCATCGACAACAATGACGACAGATTGCACGTGAAAAATGAACTCCGATACAGTCAACGGTACAATGCGTTTCGATTCGAATGGACGTGTTCCGCGAATGATGTACCAAACCATCCCTTTGATGGCAGATTCCCCTTTGTTTTACCAACTACAAAAAAAATCAATTAATTTAGTAAGTTTTCAATGGGATTTCACGACCCGTTTTACTGATATGATAAATCACCTATATCGAACTTATTGTTTAAGTACTAAGCTAAAATTGGATATTTCAATTATATTAAGACGCCGCTGTAGAAGAATATAACCACTATCGGAGTATTTGAGGAACACATCGGAACTTGGTCTGTGAAAAAATTTATAGTACAGGAGACTAAGGACGAACGCCGAGATTAAAGAACCGACTGGTGTTTGAACCAAACACTAAAGGTGAAACAAAAGCACACTCACTCCGCTGGTTCCGCAACGGCTGGTTGGGTGATCCAAGCACTATTGTAAAGATCAGGTTCAGGAGAACGTGCTGAAACCCCAGGCCATACAGTTTCAGAAAGCAGCACAGGACCACAATGAACCGTGGGAAGGAACCACAGGGTCTCGTGGTATCGGAGGTGAAGCTTTAGTTTTGGTCGCTGCGCTAACTTTAGCTAGCTAGCTTTAGTTAGTTAGTTTTTCACCAAACTTACCAGTATATTTTCAACCATTACAGCTTGCGAAAGCCGTTGACGAAATCAGCAACAATGTCACGAAAACAGAAATAGAGTTTAGTAAGTGCGGTAATCAACATTGCGGAAAAAAAAAAAACTAGAATTCAGTAGTTGGTATGAAGCCGGTGACCGATGTTATGGCCACGGACAATGTAACGTAATCCCACTGGTAGAACGGCCAGGTTATAAACTGCAGTAGACGTAAGCTTCTCACTGCTGATACTTTAATGTTATGTCCAAACACCCAGTATTCAGGGAGATTACAGAACAAAATATAAAAAAATGTTGCTTTCACTCGTGAATTGTACTGTCACTGTTGAACTTAAGCGGTTAATAGACAAGCAAGCTATTTCCTAACTTCTAATGTGTTATAGTACAATTCCGTTTTTTTTATAAGTTGAATAAATGAGCTTATAACCCACGTAGCGTTAAATGATTTCGGAAGCACAGAGACATCCCAAAATGCTACCGCACGACTTGAGATAAGAGTTGGAAGTATCATTATTATTATTAGTAGATCCGGAATGCTTAACGGCATATACAGGCAATGCAATAATGCCTACTTCAAAGCATTTTGATGTAAGTACACCATTAAATAAACATACTAAAAAAAATTTCGTCACTATACTCTAACTATGAAGAACATGAGAATTTTTCGATACAGTTATCCATCTGCCATCTGAACCTCAATTCAATTTGTATAGTTTTATATAATATTGGTCCCGCAGTAGTCAAGATTCGACTATAATTAATTGGAATTTTATGTTTAAACATTATTATGGTTCTATTGTCAAACATATTATACTTCTATAATATAATCACAGATTTCGCCAAACTACACTATAGGTAAATAACATTAAAGACAAACAATATTATGTAATCTATTCTCAATTTGACGACAGACTTTAAGTATTAACAAAAGCTTGACAATTGACAATAAACAAAGAGTATATATTTTTATGTATGTGTGTGTGTCAAATACATGGTAGTATGTGTAATGTCTTTTTTTAATGATTTAATGCATTTATTAAGCATAATTTTTAAAAAACTAGCATTCTGCTCTCCTTCTCTATATTCTCTACAAGTGTGGGAAATTTCATACATACTCTTTCGTCCGCGCAATTTTCGTAAAAAGGGGTACAAAGTTTTTGCTTCACATAATAATATTTTGTATATTATTATATTAAATATCGCGCAGGAAACTTTGAATTGTGCTGAAATGCATCCAGCTTTGAGGTAACGGAGGCAACTTGGACCTTTGATTGCGAATCGCAAATGTTTGCCTTCGCACACGAGAGCCGCATCAATTATTCAAATAACTCCGCACACAGAGTGACTAGACGAGTAATTTTGCGAATATTACCTCTAGAGGGGCACGATATGTAAGCAGCTTACAAGTTTTGCGCCAAATAACTTAGGGACACCCGGTAAATGGCTCTTGTGATAAGTATGCAAGTCCGCGTTTCAGAGCCTAGTTGTTAGTTAAGAGGATATTAATCCGATGAAAAGACCCATTGATCGTATCTAGGCCTTTTGGAGTTTGCTCGACAGGATTATATTTACTAATTAACAATTTAATTGGAATCGGGACGCTTTTGTCGACAGCTCCATTGAATTTTAGTAAACAATATTCAAACTTTTAATCGTGATTGTCTTTTACGTATTTTCTAATATAGTACATACAACGAAACCTTATGATTGATATTTGAATGGTGGAAATATTAAGAACTGAAACAACGTCGACGTCGCCCAAAACACGTCATTACGGATCCCCCGATCCATTAACGGTGCTTTTAGGTACCACAAGCACCGGTCACAGTTCTCGTCAAACCCGTTGCTTGCTACAAAGGGCTCAACGAGTGAATTAGCCCCCTGAGCTCACCTACATGTTAAGGCGAAGCTGAAATAGCTTCTCAAGGCTATCAGCATAGGTAGGAAGAAAAAAAAACTGTAACAACCACTGAAATAAGGTAAGCTTTAAAAAGGAGAAAGATACAATTAGAATAAAGTCAGTATGATTTTGACTCTAAAAGGGAAGGAGGATTAAAGAGGTCACGAAGCTGACATAGTAGGATTAACTGAACGTAGCCGTGTCAGCAAATAAATGATGCTCTTTTGAACGGATACCGCATTCAATTGAAGAGATGTCGAATAGGTACTTTTAAAATTTTTTGTACTTGCCAATTGAACAGAACTGGATGATTACCGGTTTTTTTTTTGATAACGCCATCCTGTTGTGTCTTTAAAGCGGTTAGTTGCCCTCAATTAAGAAAAATAGTATTATTATTCGCCAATAGATTTGATTATTGAAAACACGAATAAAACAATATTTTCTGAAAATAAATCGTAGCTAGATCGATTTATCGACCCCGAAATCCCCTGTATACTAAATTTTATGAAAATCGTTGGAGCCGTTTCCGAGATTCAGATTATATAAGTATATATTAAAGGTTATAAGATCAGAGAATCAACAATTTTCAGTTAACTAATATATCGTTTGCTTTATTGCAAAACGATTCAGGCACACTGAAACTAGAATATTTTTGAAATGAAATTGG
Organism: Bombyx mandarina; assembly: GCF_030267445.1. Classification (NCBI taxonomy): domain Eukaryota; kingdom Metazoa; phylum Arthropoda; class Insecta; order Lepidoptera; family Bombycidae; genus Bombyx; species Bombyx mandarina. Next base: position 11,782,395 of record NC_143228.1, read on the forward strand.
TGTTATTAGACTATCGTAAAGAGTTATTGAAGTGTTAAGCGCCTGTAATGCCCGTTGCATTGAATCAAGAATCTCAATCTCTGAATCAAGAAAGATCTCTGAATGTAACTGGCTCAAGATTGGATATACGCCACATGCGTTTATCTGAATGATAAGTACGTAATTTTGCGTTTTTAGACGAGTACCGATAGCTAAAAACTAGTTGAAAAAATAAGGTTTGAATTGCCCAAGAAGTGAGTTTGCAATTTATACAATTTATACAATTGACATTTTGAACAGTGACAATGCCAACAGAAAGAAAAAAGTTCGTAGTATTTTGGGAGATATATTTAATAATAAGCCCTGCTTGTCATATATATCAGGAGCGGTCTAACGACTTGAAAGAGTAGACAGAGATTGTGATGTTGATAATTAAAAATAGTTAAATATAAGAGAATAGGTATAACAAAATTCGCAGTCCTCTTCCAGTTAACGATAGCATCCGTTGATTCCCTTGAAAATAGGCTTAGTCGGTCGCGAACACGTCAATAAATCTGACACTTGTCAACAGCGAAAACGCTTACATTTTCTCCGCTTTTGATTTTAATGGCGAGAAAAAAATATATACAAAAAATGTTATCTTTAGCATTTATAGTACGAGATGGATTAGATTCTTAACTTTAGTGTCATTGCGTACTTTATAAACCTATGTGTATTTCAGGACTTTTGTAGTCTCATTCATAGGCATTAAATATTCGAGTAAAATCTATATCTTCTCTCTATCTAATATATAAAATTCTCGTGTCACAATGTTCGTTCCCATACTCCTCCGAAACCGCTTGACCGATTCTCATGAAATTTTTTATGCATATTCAGTAAGCCTGAAAATCGGCTACTATCTATTTTTCATACCCCTAAGGGGTTGTCCCTAACATATGTTTTTTTATTTGGACTTTTTTTTGTTATAATGAGGTATTATGTGGTTGAATGAGGTTTTGTTATTTTTATTATATATTCCCTCAACGTTCACAGCGCTACATGTCTCTTTCACTCATTTACCACATCCTTACACACTTACAATAAGTTAGTTTTTTTTTCTACACTAGAAATTCCCTAGAAATCTATTATATGGCAAAACAATGTTTGCCGGGACAGCTAGTATTATATAAAAATGAATTGCTGTTCGTTAGTCTCGCTAAAAGTCGAGAACGGCTGGACGGATTTGGCTAATTTTGGTCTTGAATTATTTGTGGAAGTCCAGAGAAGGCTTAAAAGGTAGATAAATATGAAAATAATTTCGGAATTAAATAAAAATTACAATTTTGTTTTTCCTCTGATGTGGCGCCCGTCGGACGGATTCCTTTTGTTTGTTTTAGGTTTATTTTATGCAAAAGTTTAAGTCTTTTATTTATTGATTGAGGCACTACGAAGTCTGCCAGGTCAGCTAGTTATTAATAATAATTCAAGTATCAAATTATCAAAACGCATTGATTTTGTTTAATTTAATGGAAAATAGTAAAGGTTTTTTTTTTATCAAGGTGAATTTAATACATTGCATTGTCGTATGAAAGACGAAATTAGAAAGAGAACGTTCATTTAAAATCTTCACACTCCGCTGAACAAATAAATACTTCTGAGTCAGTTTTAAAATTCAGAAAAAATAATATTTCGTGCAACAGAAATACGAGAATTTTGTACGAGCTGTTTGGAAAAAATTCGCCAAGAATCTTTAATGAAGTAGTTATAAAATTTAAAAAGAGAAGAAGGAACGAATCCCTTCCGCAAAAAGTAAACATAGTGCCACTAATTGAGTTGTAACTTAGTCTTCCTCTGGTGTGTACCATCACAGCGATTCCCTCGTATTTAGCGAAGATAAAAAGCAAAACAAACTTCATTGCGATGTTTATTTTACCAGCATTTCAATTATACGCAGCTCAGAATGAACCTTAACCAGAACTATTACAGTTTACTTTTAATTCAAAGAGTTGCATTCAGCTGCAAGTACATTTACGAATTCGTATTTTAAGCTTCGCTTCAGAATCACAGGATATTAGATAATGGTAATAGGTACAAAATGTACTGTCAATGTTAACACAAGTCGGTTTTTTCCCGGTTCTTATTTTGTGAAAATTATAGAATATATTATTCTATGTTTAATACGTTTATTTTTCAATGCAGCTTATCAGGCATTCTTTAATTTCATATTTATCGGAGCCATTTTTAACAAGCGTAATTAAAAAGTCCTCGGAAACTATAGACGTCTGTGTGAATTCGCAAGGTATAACACTCATTTATATTAAAACACCGCTGTTTTACCATTCAAACAGGAACCGATGACTATTTTGGCGCGGGTAGATAAGTATTTATTTCTAATATTACTGCATAGTCGCGTAGATCGGTAAGAAATCGCGAATTTAACTCTTTTCTTTATGGCTAATCCCAAAATAAAGCTATTTTTATTTGTAGCCTGTATCACCTATATGTTGGGTGTAGTATCAGAACTTATTTAATACCATGGACGAGAAAAAGCCCTCCCGACGTTAATAAGTACCAGATCTAAAAGATACCACCCTGCCTATTTCTGCCGTGAAGCAGTAATGCGTTTCGGTTTGAAGGGTGGGGTGGGTGTAACTATACTTGAGACCTTAGAACTTATATCTCAAGGTGGGTGGCGCATTTACGTTGTGGATGTCTATGGGCTCCAGTAACCACTTAACACCAGGTGGGCTGTGAGCTCGTCCACCCACCTAAACAATAAAATAAAAAACGTGAATGATCCACCTTCTCCCACTCTCAAAACCAGAATACATTACTGGTTCGCGGCAGACATAGATATTGTGAAAGTACCAATGATTAAGGTATCACAAGACCACGCCGCAAGTAATTGCGTAAATAATGTTTGCTAGTTTGATTTTTGTCACACCATGTTATTCCTTCAGCGTGGTCGTTTTTGGAAACGATTCGTTACAGCTTGTGGAGCTAGCAGCTAGCTAGTGTGACGTGATTCTATTATTAGTAAGAGTGATCGATCTATCAATCCTTTAACTTCTATCAAGCAGCAGTATGTAAATTTTGTTTTATCAATTTCATTAAATGATGAGTAAAAATTTTGTAGTTTATTAAAATAAAATTTATTAAATGACGTTTAGTTTATTGGATTTAATAAAAAAAGAAGGATAAACTTTATCAAAAACTGTTTCTTCCGCAAACACCATTAGGATTAACAAAATCCCCTTTCGCAGCTCTAATTTCGCCTTAATCAACGAATAATAAATACACAAAATCATATTTATAATTAAGTTAAACATCGACCGCCATTATCCGCTTTGTTAAATTTTTAATTAGAATCGGAAGTTATGACTTGTATACCTGACATAGGTACCAGTTTGAAGTTGAACCATAAACTTCTCTTTGTTTATACAACTCGGAGTTTGGGAAGCAGGTAAGTTTTAGAACATTGCGGTTTTAATGATCTAATATTAAACGAACGCTGAAGGTATTAATTAAGGATTCGGTGTTTAATAGCTACGGAGAAATTACTAACGCTTGGCCGTAATTCGCCTGTGAGGCTCTGTTGTATCGGATACCCGTTAATACGTTTAGATATTTTTTGTTATTAATTTAATCCTTTCTATGAAATATTAACGATATGAAACTTTATAAATTTCATCCCTCTTATCATTCCGAATCGAGTTCAAAGTGCTGTATTGTATCTGATAATTACGTAGTAAGACGACATCCCTTAAATCGGATATTTTAAAATACAAAATCGAAATTAATTAGACTTTTGATGATAAAGGACGAAGAAAGATGAAGAAGATGGCATGAGAACTAAAAGTGAACACAGGTGTTTTGTGTTACTCCAAGTATGCGTTTTAGATAAAATGGTGTTAAAAATGTATGGTAGGAAAACAAATACAAATTTAGCACTAGCGGAAATAGTAATTAACTCATTCCACTCGATTTTTATATAGCAGAGTGCGTGTTGATATAGTAATTGATTTTTGTGAACTCGACCTAACAACAATCACATAATGAGATGTCAATAGCCCGACGGGAAAAAAGATAATTTATATTAAGACAATATGTATTATGAAAGTTTAATTTCGCGTTATAGGTTTCGTTGTGATGGACTGCGTTGACGTCACCCGAAACACGTTATTTCGGATCCTCCCGATCCACTAATGGTGCTTTTAGGTACCTCAAGCACCGGTCATCGTTCTCGTCAAACCTGTCGCTTGCGATGAAGGGCTCAACGAGTAAATTAACCCACAGACACACACAGCCCACTGAGTTTCTCGCTGGATCTTCTCAGTGGGTCGTGTTTCCGATCCGGTGGTAGATTCTGCGAAGCACGGCTCTTGCTAGGGTTCGTGTTAGCAATGTCGTCAGGTTTGAGCCCTTTTTTTTTTTTTTTTTATAACGCTGGGGAATCCATTTACGGATACCCGGTTGAGGGGGGTAACAGACCGGGTTATGTCGGACTCCGGCGCCTCCTGAGAGGAAGAAGGGGAGAAGAGAAGAGCCGAGGTCCTTCACCTCCCCCAATTTCTCACAGGAGACTACGCCTTGAAAAAGGCGCGCGAAGCACTTGCCCCGCAGAACGACTACCGACTAAACCCCATCGAGCCCCACCACTCCGACTCCACGAAACCCACGGTACCGCACAGTGCGCGCCGAAGGCTCGCCGTCGCCGGTTCCTCCTGTTAATAGGACGGCACTCCATCCCCGGGAAAATCCCGCAGGACGTCGTCTCGGAGACACACCGTGAGCGGTGCACAGGAACCACCTTGCGCCGCCTCACCACCGGACCAACAGCCGAGTACCGGGCACCCCCGCACCCGGCACCCGACAGCCCCTACGGGAGATGAACGGGAGCTTCGCGCCCGTGCCGCCCACTCCGCCTTCTTCGCTGTGAAGCCGAAGAGGGATCCCACTCCCTTTCGCGCTCCTCAGCCTCACGGACCGCCATGACCAGGTCGCAAAACCTGGTCATGGCCTCCCAAGAATTCTGGTCCTCTAGCATGCGGGCGATGACAGCCCGCAAGGAGAGGTCTCTCCCCAGCACCGCGATGAGATCTCGCCGCGAGCGCTCCCAACGCGGGCACGCTTCGAGTGCGTGCTGAGCGTCATCGTCCGGATGCCCGCACTGGTGGCAACCCGGATGTGGCTCTCTCCTGCAGACCTTCCACAGGTACCTCCCGAAGCAACCATGCCCCGAGAGGACCTGCGTTAAGTGGAAGGAGAGCACGCCGTGTCGTCTATCTGACCATGCCTCCAGCACGGGCACCAGGGCCTCGAGGGTGCGTCGGCGAGTGACTGAAGTTTGGCCAAGCTCCTCCAGCAACCGCTCCCTCCACTTGGCGTACGCCAGATGACGCGCAGCACGCCTCCACCGACCGACAGCCGACGGGCCGGGCGTCCGTCCCCGACTCAGGGACTGTGTTCTGCGCCGGTATACCGCAGCTGCTACCTCAGCCTCGAGATCCCAAGGAAGGGAACCGGCGAGGGCGCAGGCGACCTCCCGGGAGATCGTACGGTACCCCCTGATGACTCTCACCGCGAGCACCCGCTGCGCTCGTAGCAGCAAAGCTGCATTGCGCGCAGAGAGTGCGGGCGACCACACGGGAGCGCCGTACAAAGCCATACTGCGCACGACCCCCAGGTACAGACGCCGGACGCCGGCGCTGCAACCACCGACGTTGGGGAGAAGACGGGCTAGTGCGCCCGCCATCCCCAGCAGCTTCGGGACTAACTCACCAAAGTGGTGGTCGAAGCGCCATCGACTGTCCAGCACAAGGCCCAAATATTTGAGCTTCGGCTGGACAGCGATCGATACTCCGCCGACTATGAGATTCGCTCCCGGAGGAGGTCCCCTCCGGACTGGGTGAAAGCACACCGCTTCGGACTTGCGGAGGGCCACCTCAAGACCTAATCTCCGAATGCGACTAACGACGGTGGAGACCGCCGCCGTCGCAAGGATCGCTGCGGCTCTGTAGTCAGCTCCGCGGGCCGTCACCAGCGTGTCGTCGGCATAGCACCCAGTGAGCTTACCTACTAGTTCGCTGAATCTGGAATAACTCCTCGAGGTTGCTAGAATAGGCGGAAAAAAAAATGGACTGAAGAAATCTTTACTGCTCAGCTCTCTTCAATTTACAGTCCGTACCGACTATATTTTGCAATGTTTCAAATTTGGAATATATATTATAGAAATGCATTCGTATCAAGCGATGTAACGGTGTTCGAATCCCGCAGGCTGGTCCCAATTTTTGTAATGAAATACGTTCTCGACAAATATTCACGATTGACGTAATAAAAATGAAACCTGTAAAATTTTAATTTGCGTAATTACTGGTAAATTATTACCAATACAATTTGGAAGCGCCTGTAAGGCCTAAATAGAACATAATTATAGGTATATAACATAAATAGAGATATTTAGATTTTTTGATAGATGGATCCATTTTTGGCTATGTTACATTCGTCAACCTGTTTCACCGTAAAAATGTCTATAGTGAATTATAATCATGTCACCAACATTCCCTGTATAACCGAAATGCATTACTGTTTCGCGGCAGAAATCGGCACCTACACGTGTGAGCTTACAATACGCTTTACCACGAATTGTTATTATTATTCTTTCAAATTAGAAGCTGTTCATAAGCATGCATTAACTACCCAATTATTTGACTTGTAAACTAATACTAGAAAATTTTGAATTGAAATTAGAATTTACATTCTCATAAACAGGAAAACGTAGAATTTCTAGTCTTCTGAAAACTTCGGTCCTTAAACAACTGCAGTGAAAAGACTATCATTCTTGTGACTCCACTTTACGAGCAGGAATTGACTACCAATTCTATAAAGATCCGACATTCCAAAGGTTTTATATTTATTACTCGAATATGAGTGCCGGAACGAGGAACGGTGTTCATTCCAGAAAACAATTAATTATTTTTGATGCCCCAAGGAAATTAAATGTGTAAAACAGCTTTAATGTGCGATCGTATCAAGGAATGGAACCAATCAAATAAAATAATGTTCACAAAAAGTATGTAAGAAGTTGCTATAAAAATAATTTACGAAGCAACGTATTCGAAATCATACAATTTCTATTCAGTCACTTGTTTATTTCGAATATAAACGAGAAAAATGGCAGAATTTTTACACTTGCCCATGCAATCTAAGAATATGTTTTACCTTTAAAATTTTTAATATTAGTTCTATGCATTTTATATCTATAACTAGTCAGGTCATAAGTATTGTCACACATTAAAAACTTTTCTTTTAGAATGCTGGCCACAAAAAAGTTTATTGAATTCGAATTTCGAATTGTTCATGAAAATAAAAATGTATACTTTTAGAATTTTACTCATTTTTAAATATGGAGTGGACACTTAAAGAAGACCATGTTGCAGTTATTGCGTTGCATCGTTGCGGTTACGCGCCAATTCAAGTTTTTAACATACTGAAAATTTTGAATATAACCAAAAGATTCGTTTATCGTACCATCAAACGATATAATGAAGACTCTAGTGTAGATGACAGGTCAAGAAGTGGTCGCCCTCGGTCTTTTAGGACTCCATCAGTGATAAAAGCTGTGAAGGCGCGATTTCAAAGAAATCCCAAACGTAAGCAGAAACTGTTGGCCCTTCAGATGGGGTTAAGCAGAACCACGGTGAAAAGGGTGTTAAATGAAGACTTAGGGCTTCGGGCATATTGAAGAAAAACAGGAAATCATTTGAATGATCGTCTAATGGACCTGAGACTGAAGAGATGCCGCGCTTTGTTGAAGCGGTACGCGGGAAAAAAATATCGGGAAGTTCTTTTTTCGGATGAAAAAATTTTTACCGTAGAAGAGAGCTACAACAAACAAAATGATAAGGTGTACGCACACAGTAGTGAAGAAGCGAGCAACCGTATTCCGCGTGTCCAACGAGGTCATTTTCCATCCTCGCTCATGGTATGCTTGGGAGTTTCTTATTGGGGCTTAGCAGAGGTACATTTTTGTGAGAAAGGTGTAAAACGAATGCAGTTGTGTATCAAAATACAGTCCTGACGAACCTTGTGGAATCTGTTTCTCATACCATGTTCAATAACAGGCACTGGGTATTCCAACAAGATTCGGCGCCAGCTCATAGAGCGAAGAGCACACAAGACTGGCTGGCAGCGCGTGAAATCGACTTCATCCGGCACGAAGACTGGCCCTCCTCCAGTCCAGATTTGAATCCGTTAGATTACAAGATATGGCAACACTTGAAGGAAAAGGCGTGCTCAAAGCCTCATCCCAATTTGGAGTCACTCAAGACATCCTTGATTAAGGCAGCCGCCGATATTGACATGGACCTCGTTCGTGCTGTGATAGACGACTGGCCGCGCAGATTAAAGGTCTGTATTCAAAATCACGGAGGTCATTTTGAATAAACTTTAGTGTCATAAGAAGCTATGTTTTGTTAAGTTCATTTTGGTATATGAATGGTTACATAATGAATAAACTTGTTTCAATTATTTTACATTAAACATGTGACAGAATTTATGACCTGACTAGGTATATATAAAAATGAATTGCTGTTCGTTAGTCTCGCTAAAACTCGAGAACGGCTAGACCGATTTGGTTAATTTTGGTCTTGAATTGCTTGTGGAAGTCCAGAGAAGGTTTAAAAGGTAGATAAATATGAAAATGCTCGGAATTAAAAAAAAAATTTGTTTTTCCTTTGATATGTCCCCCGTGGGACGGATTCCTTTTATCTGTTTTAAGTTTATTTTATACAAAAGCTTAGGTCTTTTATTTATCGATTGAGGCACTACGAAGTCTGCTGGGTCAGCTAGTTTATGGTAAATTTAATGAGGTATGTACGTGACTTATGATTTAAATCTCGGCACTGGTTTGTCGACAAGCGCGAATAAACAATAAAAATAAAGCAATCCAATTACGTTGCCCGTATAAAATTATTATGCAAAATTGTCTCCAACGTTTTTTCGCATGTCCCACCCAAATGAGCATTGTAATACATTTTTGCATTGTCAACTTCGCGCTTCAAGATAATTTATGACCCGTCCATAAATTTTCTCACTTGTTACGTGTGACTAATAGCGTTTTATTTTCGTCTTTTAAAATATTCACGTCAACTGTTTACTTTTTTAAAGTAACGCGAAAGAACTTATTTCCCACCACGTGCAACGTTAGGAACACGGCGGTACTTACACTGTTACTTCAATCGGCTTCTGAAATAATTTAACACCAAGTGAGTTCGTCCGATGCCGCGTCTTAAAGAATTATTGGTGTCCATAGGTATCCACAGCCACAGCCTATCACGGGGATTCCATTCGTTGATCTAACTACTTTTATACTCACCAAGCGTAGGTTTAAAACATGCCGTATCATAATTACTTAAAATGATAATTCTACGGATGGTCAACAAGCTATTAATTCCGCGGAGTAGACATTGGACAGGGACACAACTATTATTGTAACGTGACATGTTTATGTTTTCCAAAAATAAATTGCTATTTTTCATAGATGTAGTCAAATTATTGATCTCAATTAGAATTAATGTTGTTTATTGCAATATGTTCTGAATAAGACCAATAGGGATTGGATCCCTTTGCCTTACACGGCCGCTTGAAGTTGTGACAGCTATGTTGCGTATGTCAACTGTCACGAAGCCACGACGACAATTTGAGATAGGTCGATCTCCGGAGATATGTTTTTTTCGGACAAAACTCGCGCCGAGAAGAACAGTACGATTTATAAGTAAGGAGGTATTAAGATTAAAACCCGCAATAAAATGCGATAGCCACATTGGGGCCAATTTTTAATTAACCAATCTAAAACATGAGAAAAAAATGAAATAATGGAAAAAATGGTCACATTTGAAAACTATAAAATGTATTTCAATTGAAACACACCCACGACATAGCTATCGAGGTACCTTAATAGCGGAATCTCGCTTAGTCGTAACGCTACAATCAGAACCAGATTTCGAAGGCAAATTATTCAAACCCCTAATAGAGCACGGTTCGCCCTTAACTAATGAGGCGTGCCCTCAGAACGATTTCTATCAATCTGATGGTTCGTTCTTACGGGCACATACGTCTCTATGCTTCGCTGACTCCACCAATTCGTATCCTTAGAGTTTAATAAGGGATGTAACCAGAAAATAGGCTGGGGAGGATCCGAGAAAACGATTCGTGGTTTGAGAAATTTGGCGTTTTAATGATGCTATCCTGAGATGGCTTCAATGGTGTACTCAAGTGGAAATATTTCAATTAGTTCGTGTTCAGATCGCACGAGTACCAAAATCTGCAATAGCCTAATAATATATCTCAGCCAGTACTTTTTTTTTCCTATCTAAGCTGATAGCCTTGAAAGGCGAGGCAGCGTAACCTTAACTAGTGATGGTAACACTGAACCTAGCAAGAGCAGTGCTTCGCAGCATCTACCACTGGATCAGAAACGCGACCTACTGAGAAGATCCGGCGAGAAACTCAGTGGGCTTTGTCTATGGGTTAATTCGCTCGTCGAACCCTCCGTCGCAAGCGACGGGTTCAACGAGGACGATGACCGGTGTTTGTGGTACCTAAAAGCACCGTTAATGGATCGGGAGGATCCGTAATGACGTGTTTTGGGCGACGTCGACTGTTTACCATTTGGTCAACAGGATCGGGTATGTCAGTCAGTACAATGCATCAGTTATATCTTATACAAAATTTTGCACCCATGAGCAACAGTAGGTAATAACCTATACCTTGTGTGCCGTAAACTCTTAAAATATAGTCAAAATCTAATAATGTTGCACTAACAGCAGACGACTTGTCTCATTTTATATAATTCATACAATAATATATTCTGTAACTTTAGAACTACAAACACAAGATTTGGCCTACGCAAAAATGTACACTAAAAAATTTAAATTCATTTCGTTCTTATACTGTTAATATTGCAGTATTTTCATCGGTTCTATTGATACTGGTCAGGATATTAGAGTGAATTTATAGAATTATTCTATATTATCATTAGTTGGTTGAGGTGTGCGCAAATTTTCGAGTTAATCGGATGTCTAGAAGTCAATAAAAACGACGTTCAAAGTTTCAGTTACATACAAACAAACATATAGACATACCAACATAATGAAATCGTGTAAAAAAAAAAAAGTATTCTTGACTGTTTATTCGTAGAATGTCAATAATGGGTCTAGAATACCTAATTTCATATTGTTGTTAATTATTTTAAGGCTTCATTTGCTATAAAATCAAATATCGAATATAAATTATGTTTAATCAGAATTTAAGTCATTTACTTAAGAGAATAGAAAATACCTATATATACAAATAGACTGCATGCTATACTTACTATCTTGATATTAATACAGCAGGGTTCAGAGTGACTAGTCTTTAATAAAAACAAAGACCCAACTTCTAAAGGTGTATTAATTAAACCAAGCCAGGCGCTGTACGAGATGCATGTTATTTCAATAAAAAGGTTTATAATATGACGCTACCGTTCATGCATATAAGTAGGTATGAAGCGACGAAGTTAATTAAATTATTAAGGTATATTGGAGGCTAAATTATTGATGCTATAAATTCGACAAAAGCATGGCGGCCGTATGCTAAGAGAATATTGCTGTCTTGAATTACGAAATATACCCTACAGTCTTTCAAATATTTTGGTACATCTTCACCTGAATTTGATCTCTATGTTGTCTTTTGCTTTGGTTATTTCCATCTCATCCATACAAATTTCATGAGTGATGTGATATCAATTGTTGACAGTTTGATATTTGAAAATAAGTCATTATTTAAATTTTATTTGATCTATTAAATAATAAACAAACAAATAAATATAAAGTTCTTCGTGAACATAATAATATGTTAAAGACGTATGCTCGAGACAATCGGGAAAATGGGATCTGCACTGGATTCCGAATCATTACATTGCATAGCCGCATCATTCGTTACAAGTGAACCAAGAATGAATATTCAAGACGTAATTGAACTAACGACGAAGGAATCGAATTCGATTTTGTTTTGTATAAAGTTTGAACAGAGCCTCATGAGGGTTTTTGAGATCAAAAATTCATAAGATACCAGTAAGCCAACATGCACTTTCTTTACTGGCACATCACTAAATAAGCTACAAATTATTCATAACATAATTAATTCCCACGAACAATACGAAATGTACACAGAAATACAATGTAAAAAGCAGACGATATTATCTCGGCTTACCGGAACTGTTGATGCTCAACAGCCGATTCAATTAAGTGGGCAATTATTAAAACATCGCTCGACAAAATTTATTTCAAACTTATTAATTAACAGTACAGTGCATTTTTATTTTGTTTTAATTAGTACAAACAGTACGAGACGCAATGCATTATTCGAATTTCGAATATAAAGGACAAAACAATGCAATCAAAACATAATATTATATAGAACATGAAACCGCTGCCCTCCTTGAAGAATTAGATATAAATCTAAATTGCATTCAAGTATCAATTATTTTACTCTTTGGATAGGACTTTGGGATTGATTTATTCCGGAATCAAACTGTACAAAGTTATTAGATGACTCATAAAACGCCGGACAGTGCTAAAAATGGGAAAACAAAATTTGCATTGAACTTATTTACATTTCCCATAAAACTCAATAAAGCGTTAAACTATCGAAAATAACAGTTTTAATTGAATCCAGTGGTTCAACGGTGTGAGAGCTTACGCGAAAAATGTTCATTGTTCAATGCCTGTAACTGGCCTTTTGTGTTCATTGAACATTTGTATTTAAATTTCAGGCTTGGTTATTGAAGGCTATTTAATATTTTCGTGACGACAACCCACATGATTGAGAGCTGTCAACAATCACACTGCTGTTTAACCATAATCTGGATTTATTTGTTCACAATTTCAATGGAATAAAAATTACCGCTGTGCCGATCCCATCTAGACCCATTTCAGGCAAGTGAGTTTACGGATTACCTAGTATTAAATTGTCAATGAAACCCAAGGAAGTTACAACATAACTTCCGCAGCCAACCTTGAAACGCGAGGTTTTTTTTTTTTTTTTCTTGCTTAGATGGATGAACGAGCTCAATAGACATCTACAACGTAAATGCGCCACCCACCTCGAGATATAAGTTCTAAGGTCTCATTATAGTTACAACGGCTACCCCACCCTTCGAACCGAAACGCATTACTGCTTGACGGCGGAAATAGGCGGGGTGGTGGTACCTACCCGTACGGACTGCCAAGAGGTCCTACCACCAGTGATAAAATGAAATGTCGAAACTGGGCTGTGTCGCAAAGCAGCTGTCTCTGTCAATCGCTTGACGTATTCATTAATTTACGTCACATAAGCTGAATATGCACAATAAATGATCTAACTACATTGGGAAATAGGTAGTTTAGCAAAACAACAATTCTTACATTTGCACATAGGAATGAACAACGATACACGTTTATCCGGAAGAACACAAACATTGCTATGCAAATTAAAATGAAACAAAAAAATACAAAATAGACAAAAAAACATCAAACGGCTGAATTAATTACCATAGTATTTAAAACAAACAAAATATAATTAATAGCTAACCATTTAAAATTACAAGCGAGCGGTACATAGAAACCGGCGCGGCCATTGCTTTTGCTTTCACATATTTAAATTTAATTAACTTTCAAGCGCACATCTCCTTTGTGCTTCAGGACCAAGGAACGGAATGTTTGCCGGGCAAAAGAGGCCAGAAGCTCGATCTATAGTTGTTTATGTTGACTTCGTAAATAATTGATATATGATTTTAAGCTATTGCATAGCTTTTATCGCGGGCTTTGAGCGCGGCGACCGAATAATGAAATTCCGTAACGAAAATAAAACCTAACACCCCCCACTCCGCCTACTATATAGCTCGCGTTCAACACATTCATACGTTCCGCTTGTGTAGTATTTGTGAATAAGCGCGCGGCGTCAAGAAAAGTCTGCCCAACTCTCTCTCGAGCGGTCTAGCTTATTAGTGTGAAGGGGACAGTTAATGTTTTGTTTTTGTTAATGTTTATAAATATAGCGTGGTTTTATTTTTTATTGTTTTAATATTAAATTATTATTGTTTAATTATAATTGCATCAGTTGATAAAAAATGCCGAGTGCCACAGGTTTTTTTTTTTGTAAACGTAACTAACAAAATAAGTCTTGATGAAGTCATTACAAGTAGATAAATCTAAAAAGGTTCTAGATAAAAATATGTACCAAATCCCCTGAGTAACAAAAAAATTATGACTCACGAGAGGATTTGACACATTGATTTAAGACAGAAAAAAGTTTATATTACAGATAACGGACGTACTTTACTTTTCATGTGACGTCATATAATTTAGATATAAATTTAATTGTGATCAGCACGATTTTCCTAGGTACGAATAGAGCCGTCTAAGAACTTAAAACTGTATTTGTGAATTTAAAAATATTATTATATATGGTCCAACAAAATTATGAATCACCGTACATTCTACAGATACCGCTCACCCACTTGAATTCTTGCTCTAAAAAAGGCTTTTTATTCCATTTAAATCAGTGTCTCACAGAATGAATAGCCCTGCCATTAATTAGAGATTTTATTTCATATAAAACGTCCTATTGAATAATATTATGAATAGTAGCGCGGTTCTTAAGTGTGTCAACTTATTTTTTATACTCTTAATAAAATGCAATTTCAAAATTAAAACCAATTTGGAGATCACGGAAACACTTAATACAAAATACTGGAAATGAAACTACAGATTAAACTACAAAAGTAGTTCCGAATCATTGTCCTGGTAAATTTTATTTTAATGGAGAACAACTTTTCTAAGAAATACTGTTTTCTGATTTTATTGAGTTTCGTGGGGTATCCTTTAAATGGATCTTAACGTAAATTGGGTTTTGAAAATTAATATGATAATATTATGCTCTATACTAATATTATAAATATGAAATCATTAATATTTGGATGTTTGTTGTTCAATAACGCAACAATAGCACGAACGTATTTGATTTAAAATATCGCGCAAAAATTGTTTATAATCAGGATGAATACATAGACGAAACTGCTCAGTGTATGCGAGTGAAATGGCAAGGCACGTCTAGCTAGGAATTGAAAAGAAAAGTTTTAACATACAGTAGAGGTATAATCCGTATAGATACAAATATATTAAAAACTACATATTTCTGCCGGGAAGTAATTCACTGTGGTTTCAAGGGTGGGGAAGATACAATAGAAAACAATTGAAGCTTCATCCCCGTGTATCAAAGTGGATAGCGCCATTCATGTTGTGAGGTTCACATGCTCTAGTAACACAATGTGGGCCGTGAGGTTGTTCGCTAATGAAGCTGGATTGATCCCGTAATTTTATTTTATTTTATTTGGAAGACAAACAGTGAACTTAAACTATATAAAATCTAATCATACAACTAAACACCATTTAAATGTCTCCGCATTTGAATAACTAAAAACGATTGTGGCGTCGCATCGCCTAAAATTAAATAATTAAAGCAAAACGTAAAATAAAAAAATAAAAAACCCAATTTGAAAAAAAAAAACAGAAAAAAGTAGTAAATAGAAAACAATCAATCAGAAATTTGCATTCAAGCATCGACTGACTAATGTTCTCCTAATACTCTTAGTAGAGGTGTATTAGGAGCACCATCGTACCATCCATCAACTAAATATCCGCTATCTAGAATCACCATCTGTATCCACAGCTCAAATTTAAATTTTAGTTATGCAACGAATATTTCGTCTAACGTTTGAACTCTATTCACTAAAGGCTATGACATGTATTTCTTTAAGCAAGGCTTGAAAAGATTAAGCAACGGCTTGTCTCTGAAGGAGTATAGTGCTCTCTGATCTACCAACAGTCTGCGTAGGCTTCGTTCCATCTTCTTTCCATCGTACGAAGATTATTTGTTCAACGATGACTTTTTAATGCAATTAAAAATTTAGAGGCACTTAAAATAAAACAATTGACAGAAGTAATAAAATACACGAATTAAATAAAGAAATCCAAGCCGAATCTCGACTCTAACGAATAAACATCTAATTAAAAGAAGCATTCGAACATAATCACTAAGTAGAAACAAGCTCTCGGACTACTAAAGACTCATTGAACACCAATTACCTCGAAGGCCTCCAAAAGCCTTTAATTAAATCCTTCTCCGATGACGTCATAATTATAGAATAAATTGGACTGAGACACCCTTGTTTCGTTAATTTCGTGAATGAAACAATCTCTTGTATTAAATTAAAAAAAATAAGGCGGCTAGAAATAATTGCCTATGGACTTTATTTAATATTCGATTTCAATTCCGAATAATTTATCTAAAATATGTAAAAAAGGATAGATTCACAATCAACTCGACTTATAAAATCGATTTTCACATTCGAATATTCATTGAATTATATTTAATATTTAAGTATACATTACCGATTTTTAATAAACAATCTAAAGAAAGGAATTATACCAAAAATATTTTCTACAATTATTCCATTAAAATGCTCTTAAAGAAAACAACAAAGTTCCATCATTGATATGCCTTAATGGACACTCAATTAAAAAAAAAGAATTGTGTCATCCTTTTATCAACCATAAAAAAAACTAGCTCTTGAACAAGGAACATCAAATTATGAATTATTCTGTTTTACACAGCAAATGGAACACGAAAGGAGGATGGAAAAAAAAAACATAAATTTTCAGCTTATTTGCGTTGTCTTGTTTTGTTTATTTTTGCGTGCATATACAAAGAGACTGAAAGTCTAGAGTACGAGAAGGTGGCAAATGTAGAGAACGATAGTAGAGACGCTAAAATTGTAACTATGTATAAGTTGAATCCAAGTTTCAGGAAGGTTTTTTTTTTTCCACAGGAGAAAATCGCGGGATCCCCACCCGCACGGCAGGTGGGGAAGGTAGTTAGTTTTAGCAGATGGTTTACCTGGTGTTTCTGTTCGTAATGGGTATGACAATCTATGAACTCAAACCATCGAGGCGAAAAGTAAAAGTGGTTCCATATAGAGTAGGGTAGATGAGCACAGTGGTAAAAAGGAATTGATGGGATAATCTCAAATTAACACATAGAATAATACTGTTTGATGCAAAAAAAAAATACGTCCTGTTTTATCAATATGCAATAAAAAGGAGAGCATGAAGTGAAGAAGAACGAATATATTTTTCAGAAAATTAAATTCAACAACCCCTTGGGCATATTAGTCGCTTATCTCACGGTCTGCTTTGTTTGTGAAATTGTATCAGGAATGATTAAATACAAAAGTTCAATGCATCTAAGATTAGAGGTAAAGAAGTTTCGGAAGATAATAATTTAATTTTGATACCATCATGAAAATATAGAAAGACTAATAAAATGTGATATTGTTACCTTTTGGTTTTTGAAATTCTAATTGGTTGCGTTCTGTTTACGTGTTGTGTATGTTATGTGTTGTATAATCTTTATAATAATATAATGCAAGCCGTAGAACCAAAAAGGGACTAAGTAAAATAAACAGAAAAAATCCCCGACTATGTCACTTTGCAGTTGATATACTACTGGAGCTAAAACCAAAGCAGAGTTGACGTCAGGCAGGTAGGTGTTAAAACTTATGCCAATTCTAATGCAGAACTGCGCCGACCTCACATTATATGGGATAAGAGCAAGAAAAAGATGTTTCCAAAGATACTTAATTTATCTTTTCTAAGAAAAATTCAAAACAGGAACCGAATTATGCCGTATTTAAAAATAGTTTTTGTATTTATTGGTTTGGTTAACATCCTGGCTAATAATGAAAAACTGGAAATATATAGGATGAAACCAATCCATACCGAAACCCAAAAGCAGCGAAAAAAAAAACTCCATAAAGTTTTTAATCAAATAATTAAATCCCAAAAAAACTAAGAATCTGTATTCGAATGATACAGTACCCCGAGTTTACTCAGCTCTACGATCGGTACGATATGGCCATTATAAACTGATCCAGGCGGTCCATCATTATCGATAAGAACGTCGTAAATACCTTTTTTTTTTATTTTCTTCCATCAAAATATATACATGAACACGTTGTAACGTTGTAACGTTTGTTTCGGAACAGTCCGAAACAAACGTTAATTGGTAACGCAATCCAGGGTTTGTACAAATAAGCCAAGTTTAATTGGACGATAGTTGGTGTACTTTGATATCGGCTGCACGCCTAATAACTTAATTAAATATGAGTAATTTCACCAGGGTCCGAACAACAAATTGAGGTATCCGAAACTTTAATTCTTGGGTGCGACCCGTATTAAACGTAGACCTTGCCAGTTTTGTAAATAATAGTTTCATTTGGAGCATATATTGATTTATTTAGTACGCTTTATTGAACACCAGGTCGTACTATTAAAAGCAATATTTTTCAGGCAATCATTGTTTAAATAATGTGACAAGAAATATCTAAGGAAATTATCTTTTCAATAGTATTATAATAATAATGTTGGTTAATTTCACTATTCCTCAGGAAAGGCCTCATGAAAGTAGAATAGAATAAATTTCTAAAAAAATTAATCCTGGCCCAAGTGACTACCTCTATGTGGCATGTTAATTCAACTGTCACTAAACTAAAACTGAAAGCTTCGAAGAATAATGTCCTAGAAGCTTTCTCTATAAAGTTGGTTATAGACCTGGTAGAGAAGGCGGTCATTCTTGACACAACGCACGTTGTAATGAGTCCTAACCACAGATGACTTTGATATATTTAAACCGCTTGTGGCAAAATATTTTACAATGGTTTTGAAAAAAAAAATAAAAAAAAACGTGTGGCACTCGGGAATTGCCGCGGTAAAGCTATTAGCATTATGCGCATGCAGTGTGATGTCACGCCACGCGCTTATTCACAAACACTACACAAGCGCAACGTGATGTGTGAATGTGTTGAACGCGAGCTACATAGTAGGCGGAGTGACGGGTGTAAGGTTTTTTTCGTTACGGAATTTCATGATTCGGACGCCGCGCTCAAGGCCCGCTATAAAAGTTATGCAATAGCTTAAAAGTATTATTTGAAATAAATACAACTTGTAAAAACCCATTTGTAATTAAAATTTATAAGAATTATAAAATACACTGTTAAAAAAATAAAAAAAGATTGTCCTTGAAGGCAGACGAGCATACGGCCCGCCTAATGGTGAGTGATTATCGTCGCCCATGGATGTCAGCAGATGTAGAACCAAGCCGCTGTCTACCGTTAAAAAAATAATGAAATATTCAAATGATTAAAATAAATTACTTAAAAGTTAAAATAATCAAATGAATGCTAAAAAATAGGTCTAGGACAAAGTAACACATACAACCAGACAACCCATATTATTGTAAATAAATTCAGAATTCGGTCGTAAATATATTGCGGGTAGACGGAAGATATTATTGTCTAATGAATAATTATAATTTCACTGCCTTTTTTATTTCATTGCACTACCATTATAATATATGGGGTTATTTTTTCCTTTCCTACCTACTCTAGTAACCTCGAGGGGTTATTCCATGGGCTTAAGGAGCTTACAAGCCATCTAGTATTAAGTAGTTACCGGACCTCATAAACATCAAAATACGAACGTCACACCCACCTTAAGATGTGATATGAGATCTGAGACCTTATAACTTATATCTCAAGGTGGGTGGCACATTTACGTTGTAGATGTCTGTGGGCTCCAGCAACCACTTAACACCAGGTAGGCTGTCATGTCGTCCACCCATCTGAGTAATAAAAAAAATTTGAAATCTCAATTTTTTTTAGTAATTTTTTTTATTGCCCTTGTAGGCAGACGAGCATACGGCCCACCTGATGGTGAGTGGTTACCGTACGAATACCCCACCTCTCAAACGTAGAGCGTGAGCGTAGAGCGTGACTACTTTACGGCAGAAATGGCAGGGTGGCGATATCTACGTTAGACTTGAAAATATTCATAAACCATAATAAAAATGCTTTGTCCACTTGAACAGCTTCGATAACACAATATTGCACAGACAAAAGTGGCGTGCGAAAGTCTCTTTAAAAGTTTGCTCAACCATATCGTAATTATCTGTTTGTTATCGTGGAACGCCTAAAAAAACACGTGTGCTGTAGATAAAAGCGAGTGTCCCGGCCACATTACCTGTGAATATTCATTTTGTACGTACACGTAAAACAATTTGCCAGTCAAATGAGTTTTCTAAAAAGCCGATTAAGCGAAAACTAAAATTGGTTAGTTATTTATCGGACCTGCTTTTAAATGACACGGTATTATCGTTTCGGCATCCGCTTATAAATGTTTAAAGCGCGCGTATGAATAGAGTTATTTGAAATTAATAGTATTTTATAATGTGAAACTGTGTCCACGACTATTTTTAGAATATCATTTCTGAAGGAATGACGTTCTAATTCTTAAATTAAATGTGGTTTTCGACTACTGACTTTTTTATAGCATAAAATGTCAAACTTTACTATAATTCCAGTACTCATCAGTGGAGCAGTTGAAGAAATCATCAGGAGACTTAATTAGTGCTGATTCGTGAGAATACTACATACCTTCTTTCGTTTTTTTTTAACTTAAAAAAAGGAATCCAGCTTACCTGAAACAAACAAAATAAATATTTAAGTCACATTTCACAGTTTCCTTCCAAAATTTTATTTTCTAGACGCAAAATTTAGTACTTGTAAATATTATATTGTTGATTTGTAAATTTGATTTTTTTTTTGTTATAGATGTGTATGGGCTCCGATAACTACGAAGCACATGTCGATTTCGCTCACTCATCTATGAAAAAAAAACATAAAAAGGACTACCAGATTTTGTATTAAATTAATTCTTAGTCCCAAGCATGACTTAAAATATTATCTTCTAACAGGAACACACCCATTTTATCTTTTATGTAGCAAGCTTTCCTGAAAATAGCGTTAGTTGAATCACAAAAAGTACGCATTAACTAGATCCCATCATATCGGAATTAATGATCTTTTCACACAATCTCTAGGGACTAATTGAGGTATAATAGCTAAGCTCTATGCTAGAATTTTGCTAAGCTTTGTTGCTTCATTTAATATTTTTTTATTGTTAGGATGTTTAGGTGAATTTCAAGCTTAGTTCTTGCTTGATGTCTCATATCAAACTTAACTTAATTTTTAACCTATCTGCCAGTAGTATCTAGGAGTGATTCTGGCTTCACCTTGATCAGCGGGCAAACTTGAAAAAGTTTTCTAACATCCGCCCTATCAAGAGCAGCACTTCTCTGAAGCTATCACCGGATTAGAATCGCGACCCATTGAGAAAGCGGCGAGAAACTTGTGGGTTACTAGCTTCACTGATTGTATAGATAATCTGAAACGCTGCAATTATATTAGTAACATTCGTCAGTACCATAGCATCAGAGTTTTTATCTGCATTGAAAAAACAATGAAAAAAAAAGATGTGTGGTGTCGTGGGACAAGTTCCTTAATATAAAAATATTAATTTAAAGTTCTATTCGTGGTATATAGAAAATAATAATTCGGGTATACATTTTTTATTATGATTTTTTTATTGATAAAAATAATCGTAAGGGTCAACCTCTACGCAGTGCAATGGAACAGCCTCGCCCTGGGGGAACCGCCTGCATGATCACGGTATCCCTTACGCCAGGTAAGTATGATTAAGCAAGAGAAATACGAGAACGTCTATCAACTGCGTAACATCTCGTCACCGCGATTCAGGAATTGTTGAATTTACGTGCAGCGACATCTGTTGAAAACAAACTAAGTAGAAAAATCTTACGTTACGGACGTTTTTTCCCGGCTAGGGTACCCCTCCGCATCGTCCCATAAGGAACTTCGTTCCAAAAGATACTGCTAAGTAACTAATGGAAGCTAGAAATAGACAGGGGGACGGTACCTGCTCATACGGATTCACAAATGGCAACAATCTTTTTCGAGTGCAAACATGTAGTCATCAATATTTGGCGGTGCGCTGTTTGCACTCCTGAGCGGGGTAACATCGAGGCTTTTATACTAACATTTAAACAGCGCGTCGGCTTCGGAGAAGATTAAGGTTTTGGATGTGTTCCATGTTCAAAACTGTTACACATCTGGTTTCAGCTATTAATTAGCTGGTTGAATCTTTTCAGGTGAATGATATTTTTATGAAATTTACTTATTTTTAAAGGTTAAGTTATTAATTAGTAAATTGATGTAATTCACACATACATACATATGTATACGCTTGAAAAATAATAGAGCGAATTTAAATTTAGATTTGTTTTTTAAGCGTCTCCATTATAGTAGTTTATTCTAAATAATTTTCACATTAAGATACCCGTAACATTTTTCCGTTACTTACTTTTCCGGGAAAATCATTTAAATACGTCCAACTAGAATTTATATTGGCTCGGCATATTTGGCTTACAGTATATCCTTCCGAAGCCAACTAACCTTAAGATGACGTTATCAAATCCGGTTTAAGATGCAGCCCTTTCACGATAAGGCCACCAGATGTCTCCATCCTTGTAATTGCGTCCTTTGTGCCATTTCTAATGAAAGGTTGGCGAAACTGATATAGCTATCTTTAATCAAAGAGAAACTTGTGCGTTATGCGGGTGTTTGACAGCGGATGTCACAGACAATGTACGGATTACGTCGAAAATAATTATGACCGCAAGCGACAGACATGTCTGTTATAGGGATATTCGATAGTTGTCAGTGCATTGTGATTCACTGCAGTACACCGAATGAAATTCAAGTTGAGATTTTTATTTGAATTATTTGAAAATCATTTCATATACATCAATTTATAATGTATACAAATAAGAAAAAACCTTTTTGTTCCAAGGTCTCAATGTAATGGGCTACGTTCGGACATTTTGTAAATCATAAAAATTCCAATTCGTACGGCAACATTGAAGTGTAAGGAAACTAATCTCTTTGAGACAATACTAAAGCAATATCTCTGGTTTACGACAGCCCATGCTGACTACAACTACAAATATTTGAACAATTCTCCTTGCCACCCATTGTCTAGGTCAAAGTAATTTTGGCGTCCTCTGTGGCGGTAATTTAATTTTGCATTAAGATCATCAGTTTAACTCGTCTGGTTAACCATTCTATTAGGCTTGCTTTGAAGCTAAACGTCCATAAATGAGCCATGATCTTCATTGAATTAGTAAAACAGTTTTGAGATTTGAATGAATGTACATATGTATTTCTATATTCAAGTTATAAAATCTCTATATATAAAAATGAATTGCTGTTCGTTAGTCTCGCTAAAACTCGAGAACGGCTGGACCGGTTTGGCTAATTTTGATCTTGAATTATTTGTGGAAGTCTAGAGAAGGTTTAAAAGGTTTCTAAAAATATGTAAAATGCTCCGAATTAAATAAAAATAACAATTTTGTTTTTGCTTTGAAGTCCCCCCCGTCGGAGGGATTCCTTTTGTTTGTTTTAAGTTTATTTTATATAAAAGGTAAGGTATTTTGTTTATCGATTGAGGCACTACGAAATCTGCCGGGTCAGCTAGTATCTTTACAAATATTTAAATTATATAAAAATTCCTTTTAATTATAATTGCGAAAATATTATGTACGAGTTCGATACAATGTTTTCTATGGCAATACAAACCTAATACGTTTGCAAGAACGACTTCCGCAATGAAGAAAAAACTTCAACTATAAAAAGATAAATCTAAAAGTTTTATAAATATTGGAAAAATTCTAGAAGTGAACCGGCGCGGACAGTTGCGATTATGCTGTTTAATCTGCCACATAGTTTTAAAAAACAGTTGTGACTTTGAATTCGTGTGGTGAAATAATAATCTATGGGCACTGATAGTCACTGAATAGTAGGTAGGAGCATTCTCCATGTGCCAACATTAACAAAGAAAAAAACCCCGTAAAAATGGTTTTAATTTAATTGCATTTTATTGTAACAATGATATTTGAATTTAACTTTTTCATCATGAGAATTACTCACTTTCGTTTTTGTTACATCGTATCCCCAGTTCTAAGGTTAGTATTATTGTTACGCCGGTAAGAGTAACGCCATCTGTCCCCAAATAGCCGAACGAATATTGAAGGATCTAGTAACATCTAGAACGCTCGAGGAGTACAACGCCATCTATTTTCAGATAGCTGAAATACAATACTTGAAATGTGTGGAATATTCACGATTATTCTAGAGATGTGGTATCGGCTATAGAAGCGTTGCAGGGGTGGCACGCAGTCAGTCAGTATTCGGAACTACTCGAAGCGAAACAGCGAACGGATCACCTGAAGCGAAGCGGAAGAAGCGAATTGAGAATTTTATCTGTTTGTGAAGTGCTGAATATAGTTTTTAGTTATACTTTGGTGGAATTTTATTTATCCCGAACCCCAGCGCGTAGCAATATGTATACCGAATAACTGTAAGTTTTAACATGCCTTTTAGCCAACTGCTTCCACCTCACCATGACGTAAAGTAAATATAAAAAAATTATACCGGGATAAGCTTTGGCCTCAGCCGTTGACCATTAACTATGGCCACTGGAGTTAATTACTCAGACGTGGGGGGGGTCACATACTATTTTGGTTTTGGATTCAATGAAAGTACTTCCTTATATAACCAAAATGCATAGCAAAGAACGGTTAATCGTCACTATTACAGTGCTATGCCGTTTTATTTGCAAGAAGCGAGTTACGCTCCGGCGCATAAGGCCAGTTCCTCGGCGGGCTCATACATCACTTAGTCGCCCGAATTGGCTCTAGCGCGCATGCGCCAAAAGTAATTTTCCAACTTCAACGAAACTACGTTATGCCCCTGGGATTTTAGATATTTTGGACACGGCTTTTGAGACGTTTGGGCGGGATCAAAAATATTCACGAGTATATTAGAAAGTGAGATAGTGTAGGGCCGAAGTATTGTGTTATTTCTAACGAATTTCTCTATATTACTACGCTTTTATTGGCTTCAGACGTATGTATGTAACGGAATCTTTGTACATGATTTTGACCCCCTTCAAAACGTGGGATCAACTCGAAATTTGGCATATTTATTAAGAAGAAGAATGAGAATTCAAAATAAAAAAAATATATGACAAAATTGAAACTCAACTAAAAAAAAAAAAAAAAAATTGTTTAAAAAAACTTAAAAAATACGCTTTTATAGAAAACGTTACTAAAAAATAGAAAATCAATTTTAATAAATTTCAATTAAAAATAGTGTAAGAAAAAATGATTTTATTGTAAAAAAGCGTGGGTGCTTTTCAGGATATTGTCAAAATAACCCTTCTACTCAAATCTGTTCATAAAATATTTATAACTACTGATAACATGCACCCCATGCTTTTTTTTACAATAAAATCATTTTTTCTTACACTATTTTTATTTCAAATTTATTAAAATTTATTTTCTATTTTTTAGTTGGATTTTCTATAAAAGCTTATTTTTTTTAGTTATTTTTTTTTTTTTCATTTTATCTCGTTTATTAACAAAAAGTCAAATCAAAATAATTTAACATAACTCAACCCACACAGTAGAACAGATCTTCCAACGCGCTTGAAGGAGGCACAGTCCCCAAGATACTGGCTACGTTGCCTCGTTGGACAGCCAGACTCACTCTCTGTGCAAAGTACCAGCCAGCCTTAGCATCATGTGTAACCTCCTTCAAGCGTTTGGAGATTTCTGTTAAAAATTTCTTTGCTTCAGGGCCCCAAGGGCCCATCGTCTCAACCGCGAAAGGCAAAAAAGAATAAGACAAAAAAGAATAAGAATTTTAGTTTTTTAAAACTATTATTTATTATTAAATGTAGTCGAAAAAGCTTTTACTACATGCGCCGTCGTCAAAGCCTAAAAATATCGATGTTATTTCGTGTATCTATTTTTGGACATGTTTTACATAATTAAATACATCTCTATGTTACGTAAAAAGTTTAATAAATATTTCTTCCTATAAATGTACACACAATCACACTGTATATAACCTTTTTAACAACATACATTTTTTTAAATATGAACCCAGATGACCGAGCGGGAACTGCTGATTAAATTACGGTCCTTTTGATCACCGGTCGACCGACATGCGTACTCGTGATGGGATTGAAAAAATAAAAATATCAAAATTAAAAAGTCAACTGAATTTTGCTTGTTTTCATTAGAGCCGCGGCGAGGCGACGTCAATCCACACAGCCAATTACAACTCCGTATTTATCTATGAAATTATTTAAAATCTACGAATACGACGAGAGCTTAAAACACCAATTATAAGTGAATGAAACATTTTCAAACATCAATAGACGAGCAAAGTTAAATAGAAATTTGCTGTCTTTCAATTAGGTCAAAGCGAAATAACTTTGACTAATAAGGTAGCGCGATAGTGGCTTGACATTGACATTGACGTCCATGGGAGAAGGTAAACACTCACCAGCTAAACCTAGTGGTGAGTGGTCACCTTCTGAAGCCACCAATGGTCGTGTAAGTAATCACACAAGCTAATTATTTACCATGTCTCCTCATTTCCTTACACAATGTCGAAGATATGAAATAGAAAGTACAGAAATCACTGTGACCTGAGTAGTAGGTAGTAGTTAAGCAACATTTTCCCAAGTTATCTCAAAATTATTACAAGTACAAAAAACGATCGCTTATCTATCTGTAAACGTGCCATGAATTTCAATAAATCGACGTGAAAGCATTGAAGTTTCTTCACAAATCGGCTTCGCAAATTGAGTCTCATGGGTCGATGGCATTTACCTATCGCACCCAACCGACTCGCTAACTAGTCGATGTCGTATAAAATATTGCTGATTCAAATAAAAAAACCGATTGCTATCTCACTTTGATGTTGTCAGAGGAAATGAGATCTGCTTCCGATCCGCGAGAAAAGGAAAAACCTTCCCGATTCGAAGTTCCGTAGACGCTAACCGGAACCCCTTTTAATATTGATTCAATATTTATCCGACCTCGGTGCAGCCGTTCAATGCATTACGGCTAAAATGATTGATCTTGTGATTTTATTATAGCTTTACCTGATTTGTAGCTTCATAGTTTTTAGAAAATTATACGGACGAGAACTCTTTTGAATTACTTTTACTGGTGCTAGGACCCTTTGTGAGTCCGCACGGGTAGGTATCACCACCCTTGCCTAAGCAGTAATGCGTTTCGGTTTGAAGGGTGGGGCAGCCGTTGTAACTATACTGAGACCTTCGAACTCATATCTCAAGGTGGGTGGCGGCATTTGCGTTGTAGTTGTCTATGGGCTCCAGTAACCACTTAACAACAGGTGGGCTGTGAGCTCGTCCACCAAGGTACGCAATAAAAAAAAATAAAAAAAAACCACCACTTTTTAACTTATTACTACTTATACTTCTTTTACTTCAAGAACGTGTGATAGTTTCTGTTGCTGCAATTAAAATGTAGTCAAACTTAATGTTAATGGGCCCTTTTTTATTGCTTTACAGATCACGGCTTATCTGTGGTCATCTGCGTATCGAATTAGAATTATTACGTTTTCGGATTATCCGATTTGTGTAAATTTTACTTTTTTTTTTGTTTAATATTTTCAGCTTCACTTGACGATTGATATAATGTTTGATCCTTCAATTGTAATACTTAAAGCGTACTTATATAAAGGCTGGTACAGAACCATACAGGCTGTGCCCGTGTTAGCTTTGCATTTCAAAAGTCTTCCCGCTAGCTAACGGGACGAATAGCACGTCATATCACCGGTAAGGGGTCGGTGTCGACTTTTGACCGTTTCGAGTGCCGATCTAATTTGTGGAATTGAGGAAGCATGTGAAATTTAATCGATTCAAATCATAGCAAAAACGAATTCAAATATTCGCGATTCTAAGATTTTGCACAAAACGTGTACTGCTACTAGGAAATTGGTGACGCTTGATTTTGATTACAGGGAGATTTATTCTACAAACTTTAATTGAAATCGGTCAGATCTTCTTTGATACTAACACATTTATTATGAAAAAGAGGATCGGAACTACCCCGATGCACTAGAATCATTCAAGTAAGAGACGGCGGTTTGCAAAAGTTTACATATACTATGAGGCAAATATGAAGGCACACAGCCACGTACTACTCATTTCTGCGAGGAGTGTAATAGCTATTAAGCAAATTGGGAATTCGACTACATGCCTATGGGCATTCAGTTATAATATCGGTTTACTTCGACGATCACTCTACATCCATCAAATTTTACTACAAAAAAAAACCAAATGGCCCAATAAACGTTCAATATTTATTTAAGTTTCCAAAAATCGTACTCACATTTTATATTATAATAATTATTATTTCGCACTTATCTTATTTTAAGGCGACACTTCGAATACTTTCCAGTTTTGTTATTCACTGTTTACTGAAAATATAATAAGTGCGTCAATATCAAATTGACACCGAAAATTTCTAAATAATAATTTTTGTCACTCAACCCAAAACAAGAATTTGACGTGTTATGCCAAAAATATACACATGCATACAAGTTATGAAACAGATACACAAGGCACCATCAAACTTCGAATTTCAAATATATTAAAGGTAGATTCTGATAGCGAATTTTGAACTTTATATAATATTATCTAAAGCTATTTAGAAAACTTCGCCCCAGAAGAAACGATTAAGGACTGAATAAAAGACAGCACGATGTGAAAACTCGAATCCCATTTACAAAACAAAACAAAAAAAACTCTACTTGAATTAGAAAATTGAATTCCGAATCAAGTTTCAATACTTTTAACTTATAAACTATACCGTAGCTGTATGACACTACGAGTATACCATCATGAAATTTAAACTTACAAAATGGAACATGCTGTCGAAATTGTTAATTAAAATAAACAAAAAACATAAACGACCGCACGCAGATCAAATGTATCTATTTCAATTCGGATGTCCAATGTTAATTCGCGGTCAGCGATGCTCATATTAATTATGTTTTATACATATATATGTAGAAGCTCATTACAAATGGAATTGGCCAGAGTGCGGTCGCTTCTGTGTCTTACTTTAATCCGCTGCGTTTGACAGGATTTATATTATGCGGTCAACGGATTATTTTGGTAGTATCCTGCTTGCATTAAGCTGGCGATTGACATGAGCGTACGGTTTCGTAATGTAACATTCGCAACGAGCGCAAGTCTTAGGAAATCTGCTAGAAATACGCTAAGAGATTTTACACGATCCTTGTGTTAACGCCATTTTACTTGAAAAACCAATCCGCCCTTCAAACAGAAATGCCTCATAGATTTGCAGCAGAAATAAAAGCGATGCTGAAGTCGTACCGTCAATGAAATTTGTATTATGGACAAACATACACACACACACACACACACTTCACACATACACACACACAGACACACACACACGCAAAAACACGCACACGCACACACACTTCACATACACACACATACACACACACACACACACACACACACACACACATTCCACAGTCCTAAGATAGAATTATCTCTCATGTAACGGGTGATTTAATCTCGCACGTAACAAATAACTTTTACGGCAAATCGAACCCGCACCCCGTTCTGCAGATGTTCACTAGCCATTCTAATGACCGCGCGGTGTTAGTCAGTCTGAAATTATACGTCCATTTGTCAGATCGCGACCAGTCTCTCATCCGTCCACGGTCTAATTCATATTATTAGTGCTGGCGTGTTGTCAGTTCCTACAAGTCGATACACAATGAAATCTGTCCTAAAGTATCATACTGGTTTGAAGGCAAAATGGCCGTTAATATTATGACAATTCATATTCTGAGTTTAAGATCTAAAGAGGACAGTTGCACTAATGCTATGTTATTCTATGTCTGTAACGATATCTCTAATGGCTCAGTACATTCATTATACACTACTGACACAAGTAAGTCGCCAGTCACACGTACATTGATTTTTAAAATTATTACCTTTATTTCGGGCTGTTTGGTTTTCTTAGATTTTAGCTTATATTTAGGTTTAATAAAACCTAAATATAAACGCAAACTTAATGCTTACAATAGTAAGCATTAAGCATCATTTGCGTTTCAATTGAAGAACTGTACGTTTATTCAGAATTCAATACAATTTATAGTATGTTGTTTTTTTTTTTGCTTAGGTACCTGGACGAGCTCACAGCCCACCTGGTGTTAAGTGGATAATGGGGCCCATAGACATCTACAACGTAAATGCGCCACCCACCTTGTGATATAAGTTCTAAGGTCTCAAGTGCAGTTACAACGGCTGCCCCACCCTTCAAACCGAAACGCATTACTGCTTCACGGCAGAGATAAGCAGGGCGGTGGTACCTACCCGCGCGGACTCATAAGAGGTCCTAGCACTAATAGGTACGTCAAAATTATTAAAGAGAAAAATATACTATACAAAGTATCAAAACAAATACGATGATTAACTGTGCGTTCTTATCTGAACATAATTATACATTTTTCATATGTGCTATGAGGTTATGCTGAATCTTTTCAATGCTACGAGCAGCCTCCGATTACCCCCGTTTTTCCGCCCCGTATCACTTCTCGCAAACGCTTTCTTTATCCAATTATCCGAAGATAAATCTCACCTGTGACTGCTGAGGAAATAACGAAAACCTTATGTTAGGGAAAAGTTATATTTCCACAAATCCTGGCTTTTTCTCTTCGTTTGACTTACTGAAACGGCGCGTCACGTTCGTAATGATATCTTTGCGTTTGTGATTTAATTTCTGTTTCGTTTTTCAATTTATTAAGAACAATGTTACTGGGTTTTATCTCGCATTTATATTGTGACAGGCTCTTCCGCGGTTACAGTAACTAGATATTTTCAAGGTTGATTTAAATTGTAATATATACAAAATAAAAGTGAGATTAAATTTACTGGTGGTATTTATTTACTGGTGGTAGGACCTCTTGTGAGTCCGCGCGGGTGGGTACCACCACCCTGTCTCTTTCTGCCGTGAAGCAGTAATGCGTTTCGGTTTGAAGGGTGGGGCAGCCGTTGTAACTTACTTGAGACCTTAGAACTTATATCTCAAGGTGGGTGGCGCATTTACGTTGTGGATGTCTATGGGCTCCAGTAACCACTTAACATTAGGTGGGCTGTGAGCTCGTCCACCCATCTAAGCAATAAAAAAAAAATTGAATATCGTGCTTACATACTAATGGCATGAGTTTTGAAATTGATGTTATTTGTACAATGGATAAATTCGAAACAAAACATAAAAACTTTAAAAATTAAACCAAAATTTAACATTAGTGATAGTTAAATTGAAACTGTAGCACATGTTACTAAAATATAAACAAAACTTACCTGTAACAAGAAAACATTTAAAAAAATGCACACAAGCACACACTCCGAATATTAAAAATTCAAACAAAAGTAGCATGAATGTTAAACATTGCTTAGAGTGTAAGACGTCACAAAATAAACTTCAGAACAGCCCTACTTTCATCTAAAATACTCTAATTAGTTAATTTTATTGGTTCATTCTAATGTGCAATCGTGACCAAGCTATCTCAAGAATTTAAGTTTGGTCCAAACAAGATTAAAAGCTTCAATTTAACATTGTCTTAATTCCACGAAGCCCTGAACGAGAGCGTAATTTTTTTGTATCTTAGCAGGTATATCTTTGCCGATGTCCACGGCCAACGCTTCTTGAGTAGGTGGGCAAATAGCTTATTTGCTTTAGTCAAGATTCAAAAAGTACATTTACATTTTAAGATGTTCATATTTCAATTCAGTATTTTAAGTTTGAATGTATTAAAATTAGATAAAAATTGAAATGAAAAGAACACGAACATATCTGCGAATATTGCACGTACGTAATTCAAAAGGTAAATCCGTAATGCGTTCCGAGTCGGGTGTTTGATTTATTTTGCGGTTTGTGAGTGATTTAGAAATGTATTTACAAAGTGAAGCCCAAAACAGACGAAAGGGTTAGCGTGGCGTAAATTGAGAGCGGTGAATAATTCATATACGTATATTTGTGAATTACCTTAACCATTTCACGTAATGCGTCCGGTCGCCAGTCGGAGACGTCGGGCCTCAACTAAGTTCAACTTTATTTAAATTTTACATACACTACTTGTTCTACTTAACGTTTTCTTTTACTGTCTTCAGTTGGAGTTCAGGATAATAGCGGGTCCTGAAAATCAATTCGTAGCGTTAGTAAGCGGCAACAAAAGAGCGAGTGTTGAAAAATGACTTCAATTTTATGTAGTCGTATACCTTCTTCAGCTTTTGCGAGTCTCAAACGTAATTTACTTCTACTAATTTACTACTAATTTACTAACTACTTTTGCGATTTTATCTCGCCTTTACTGTTTTCATTTTATTACAATTCTATAGTTTTCATCGTCACCTACAACTAAGATGTTATTCGTCGGCATTTAAACATTGTGAATATTGTGAAATATTCAAACCGTAAAGTAGTCTATACTAATATTGTAAAGGGGAAAGATTTGTTTGTTTGTTTGTATAGAATAGGCTCCGAAACTACTGAACCGATTTAAAAAATTATTTCACTGTTTGGAAGCTACACTATACCCGAGTGACATAGGCTACATTCTTTTTTAAAAAAATGAGGGATCCTTACTAAAACTCCAATAATGTAACCCAAGGTGTAAAAAAAATACCTAAAATATTCTGTGTATGGCGTGGGGGCGGGCAGCTAGTTTTAAATATAGGGATGAAACGACATACGAAAGAAGTTCTATACCCAACAAGAGCACGAGACATTAAATCGAAAGTGTTGTAGGTAGGCAATGCAGTGCGCTTCCGAACTGGATATTGGCATTCCCGTTTTTTTAAGCGAGTTTCGAGTTTGCTCGCCGGAATCAGTTTACGTCAACATTCTATCGAGTATTCCTTTCAAGAAGCTAAGCGACGGTGGCTGATAATTTGTGCTGTGTTAGGTAAACAAGATCGGCGTAATTTTTGATGTAATCGAAATGTCCACGCCGCGATCCGTTTAAATTTTGTTGATCTTTGTGACATTTTAAATGGAAAACATCTTATTTTCATTTCCGAGCTTTATAGTTACTTATTTATAAGCTTCAGCTATAGTTTGGAAACGAGTTTTCAATAAAAACAAATTAAAGCTTCGAAGGAGTCCCACGCTGTGTCTCACAATCAAACTATTATTGATTCAGTCATTATTTAATTTTTAATTGTTCAATATGCTTAGCGTTTTTTATTAAATGATAATAATCCTGTTTTTTTTGGTAAACTATTTATTAATTGATCATGACTTAGTTTATTTCGTTATTTACATTAATTGTATGTTTATATACTTTAGGCGAGAACGTTAATTCCTAAATTCTTTATTGCGTTCTGGTGCACCAAAATAAAGGCAATATTTACTGGTAGTTCGCACGGGTAGGTACTACCACCCTGCCTATTTTTACCGTGAAGCAGTAATGCGTTTCATTTTGAAGTGTGGCGCAGCCGTTGTACTGTAAAAATGATCGCTTTCAGGGATAAATTCGCCCATTGTACTTTAGTTTTAAGGTTATTTTTTCTCATTCACTTTCTCTGTACTTTTTATTTATTGCTGATTACCGGAGCCCATAAACAGATCCCAGTGCTTAAAGTACAGCACGTGAAGAGAATAGTGTTAAATTTGTATTAAAAACTAGCTGACCCAGCAGACTTCGTAGTGCCTCAATCGATAAATAAAAGACCTAAACTTTTGTATAAAATAAACATAAAACAAACAAAAGGAATCCGTCCGATGGGGTACAAATCAAAGGAAAAACAAAATTATTATTTTTATTTAGTTCCGTGAATTTTCATATTTATCTACCTTTTGAACCTTCTCTGGACTTCTACAAATAATTCAAGACCAATATTAGCCAAATCGGTTTAGCCGTTCTCGAGTTTTAACGAGACTAACGAACAGCAATTCATTTTTATATATATAGATAATAAAAACATTTATGATAATTTTTTATGATTTATATTCCTTCTAAAATAAAAGCACACATCCTTTGATATTCTATTTGAAACATATTTTCGTATGTCTGTATTTTTTTTCTGCTCTGCAAGCTTACAGATAAAACAAATAAAGCTTGCGCATCGAAACAGCGGGCACTGCGTTCGGTATTTGGCCAATATTCATGTTTTCTCATATATGCTGCGGACGTCTATTTTTTAAGCAGCACTACAATATTGAGAGTACATCGTTGTTACTTCATAATACTCGAGTTTATTGTTATCGAACGAACAAAACTTTTTGCATCATTGTTGCGATGCCTCTGATATTATAACGGTTTAAGGAAAACACTTATTATGAAAAAAACAATGATTATGGTATAGATGTTAGGTTAAGTTCTTTTTTATTGTTTTATAATGTTTTGGGTAGTAAAGTAATATTTCATACAGCCATTGCACACGTGATCGGGCTAATGAATAGATATTGGAAATAAATAAAGTTAACAATTAAATAAATTTGAAATAAAAATAGTGTAAGAAAATATGATTTTATTGTAAAAATAGTGGGGTGCTTTTTAGGATATTATCCAAAAAAATTAGGATATTTTCTTACACTATTTATAATTCAAATTTATTAATATTTATTTTCTATTTTTTAGTTGGATTTTCTATAAAAGCGTATTTTGTGAATTTTTTTTATGTTTCATTTTTTAGTTGAACTTCAATTATTTCAATTATTTTTTTTTCAGTTATTTTTAAATATTGTATTGTCATTGGTCCTTAATAAGTATACCAAATTTCGAGTTAATCCGGCGTTTTGAAGATTTCCTTACATAGGTAGATAAATACATAGATAGATACGACTCAAGCCAACACAAGCGTCCTAATTTATATGTGTGAGTGTGTGTGTGTGTGTGTGTGTGAGTGTGTGTGCGTGTGTGTGAGTGCGTGTGAGTGCGTGTGTGTGTGCTTGTGTGTGCGTGTGTGTGCGCGCGTGTGTGTGTGTGAGAGAGTGTGTGTGTGAGAGAGTGTGTGTGTGTGAGAGTGTGTGTGTGAGAGAGTGTGTGTGTGAGAGTGTGTGTGTGTGTGTACATATATGTACGACTGGCTAGGTGGTTTCGTGGGTTCGATTCCAATAAAGGGCAATCGTTCGTGTGATGAACGAGTTTGTTTGCCTTTTGTGTGTTTATTGTTTTTATGTATGTGTATATTTAAACGTATATAAATATGTTTGTCGGTCTCTGGTAGCCATGACACAGGGAATCCTAAATTGGGGCCGAATGACCATGCGTAATTTGTTACCAATTATTATCATTATTACTTTGTATTCACTTTCAGATTTTAAAGTTCATACTTGAATATTTTTAGTGGACCAACTCACGGCCTATCTTGTGTGACATGGATATCGGAGCCCATAGACATCAACAAGGTAAATGCCCCCACCCAACGGCTACCCCACCCTTTAAGCTAAAACGCATTACTGGTTTACGGCAGAAATAGGCGGGGTTGCGCAACATGCCCATGTGGGCTGACAACAAGCCTTACTACCAGTCAGAAATATTTATGTTTATCAATGTGCATTTTTAGTCTTTTTTTTAATTAGGCCTGAATTTGATTGAGTCTAACTTGTATCCCCTAATATTAGCGATAAAAGACGGTGACCATTCACCATCCAAAAGATCGTGGGCCTTGCTGCCTTCGAAGACAATTTTTCACTCTTTTTTTATTTAGTTATTGCTTAGATGGGTGGACGAGCTCACGGCCCAGGGCCCACCTGATGTTAAGTAATTACTGGAGCCCATAGACATCTACAACGTAAATGCCGCCACCCACCTTGATATATGACTTCTAAGGTCTCAGTATAGTTACAACGGCTACCCCACCCTTCAAACCGAAACGCATTACTGCTTCACGGCAGAAATAGAAAGGGTGGTGGTACCTACCCGTGCGGACTCACAAGAGGTCCTACCACCAGTAAGTCTTCTTCAATTCAAAAATTCTTCAAAAACATAGAAAAATAAAATAAAAACTTTAATTTAGTTACAAAATAATAATCATTTATTACAGATTTGCAAACAATTCGAGCAGACGATAAATATGGATCTCGTGAATAAATTTCAAGAGTACAAAAATCATTGTAATATGTACATTTTTGATTTTTCTATAGGCTTCATATTATTCTTTCAGGAGCGCTCGTCGTAAGTAGCCTTTTAAAAGTAAAAACCGACAAAAGAATATCAACAGGCTTGTCTTTTTCAATATTTTTTCTAAGATAAAAAGTTACGTTGCCCTTATTCACAAGTTAAGAGAAGATTTCCATCTAAAGTCTTGGAAACAATAAAGCTAGAATACAAAGAGAATATAACATGTGAATAGTGATGTGTTATGTTTGCAACTGTGTTGCGATACTTTAAAAATAGTAACGCGAAATACATTTGAAGTAAATCGCGGACAGGGACGTCATTCGGTTTTAAATATTGATAGGTTGAAATGACAATAATATATTACAAACATTTATTAGACTAAGTCTTAATTATATAGTATAACAGCTGCCTCACTCTTCATCCTGGAACGCATTACTGTGTCGTGGCAGAAATAAACCGGGTGGTGGATATCCATGTAGGCTCGTAAGACCCTTTACCGCCAGTAATTACGCAAATCGTATTATATATTTTTTTCGAGTTTGATTTCTCGATATTACCCCTTTATTGTGAAAATTATTCGTGAACATGTTTCTAGTTCGCATTTTAAAATAAAATGCGGAATTTCAACATTGGCATAGTCACATCGCTCATATATAAATACGCTGGGTGGCTTAGGTTTTTGGCCGGAATGACTTCAAAATTCATGACTGGTTGCTAGGTTTAGCTTAATGAAAAAATAGTTACATTATTTTACTTTGGCTCAATAACATTTAGGTAGATAATACAGCGTAAAAGCTCGAGAAAACCACCAAAGAATATTCTTATTTAATAATTTACGAAATATCAAGTTGCTTCGCCTTTATGAGAATATTAAATACTTTAGCAGCGAAACGAGTAATTTTATTAATTAAAGTTTTAATTTTCTTGCTTGCGATTTTTCATTATATAGTTGGGTAATAAGTAATGAAGGGTTGAAAGGGTTATGTTTTATAACGACATTTTCATTTATTCAGCTCTGAAAAATTCCCCTTTGTAGCTTATTGAATACTTTTGTTTAAAACATTTTCTGAAGTAATTAGCTAACATGTTTTATTAAATTATTGAAACGAGATGAATTGGTTTGCAAA
Source organism: Bombyx mandarina (assembly GCF_030267445.1). Lineage (NCBI taxonomy): Eukaryota > Metazoa > Arthropoda > Insecta > Lepidoptera > Bombycidae > Bombyx > Bombyx mandarina. The sequence goes on from NC_143228.1 coordinate 11,819,523, forward strand.
TATTTTTTTTACCAACAAGCACGTATCGCTTTGGATGTAGAGAAATGTGACGGCTATGAAGAAGCATAATCAGATAAGACGGCGTTTCCTACGGCCTCACGGTATGCAACACGAGTAAATGTTTGGCTGTATGGACTTTTAGAATAGCACCACCCTATCTCTTCCTACCAGTCTCGTAAAAGGCGACAAAAGAGATTCATTGGGGTATGTCCAGCAGGGTTTTTTGCGTATTAAACCAGGCTACTGCGAACGTCTACTGGCATTTACACCAAACGACCTCATATCTCAAGATGGCTAACGGTATACACAATATAATGTCTATGGTTCGACAGCCATTTAACATCACCGTAAGTTTGTCACGTTGTGACGTCGCCACAATACTCACATTATGTTAGTCTCCGACAATTGCTCACACCTAGCACCTACCAAAAAACAATTTCCCACGGAAATGTTAAATGAAAATAAATCTACACCACGCTTCCACTAATAAACAAGTTAACAATTTTATCGTTTCCATCTAGTTGGCAGTGTACTTAATCACCGGGGAATTAAGTCTTCGTGTCCGGAAACGGGCCGTCCGCGTCGCTTACGTTCCGGATTGCCGGAAGTTTTGCTTGTATTCTAACACCAACTGTGGCTTCTTGGTCGATGACTTGATTAGGTTCATTTGAATGTTCATTTTACATGGATGATTATTTGAAATAGCAGCTAGGGTCGATCAAGCTCCAAGACTTTTGAATTTAGCTGTGATAAGTATCATTCTTTAAGTATGTTTTTTACTTGTTTGAGTTCACGATCCGCCTTATGTTATCGAAGTTTTTAGACCATTTTTTTTATTTGGTCAACGTGCTAAACCTCATATGAGTTAATTCGTGAAATCATAGTATCAAGTCATGCATGCTCAACTCGCCCTGCCTTCAGTTTAGAAGATAAGAATAATGAATAAAGTTAGACCGAAAATATATTGGTCATAGCTGTATTTTGATTAAATCTGAACGCTGAAGCCTCACCTAAAGAATATAAATAGATTTTCGATCACTGAGAAGCATTTTCGAGAGTGAACCTAATTACCAAAGGATTGGACATTCGACTCCAGGTCAGTCTCCTATCCAGGTACATCCCTAAGTACTTTACATTTTCAGATTGCGGGATCTCTATATTATTCAAGGTGACTGCAGGACAAGTTTGTCTTCGAGTGGTGAAAGTAACTTGTACAGACTTAGATTCATTCGCTGTTATGTTCTGATAGCTAAGGTTCGGATTCCCGCTGTAATTTTGCTAGTGCTGTATTAAGAACTAAAATTCTGTTAATAATTTTACTATAATTTCAAAACTAAAATCAGATAGATTCACTTTTCTGACACACGTCACTTTTATTTTTTGAAGGAAATATAATAATGTACATATATGTACCCTTTTTCTGTGAATGAAGCTATCATAAGCTTAGTATCAATCTTCTCAAACCTAAGGGAATGAGCACGATGGCGTTAGATTGTACGATGTGGTTTAAAAATAATAACTGTGTGATTCTAATTTCTAATTATCCAATCCCAAGAATAAGTATTATTCAAAATTAAATCCTCGTTGGCGTAATGAAATTTTAATTTTGGCAATGTTACTCGATAAAAATTCAAAGTGACATTAAAAGTATATGAAAAAAAAAAACAAATATAAAAATTACAAAGGTACGTCATAAATTGCTACTGGTGGTAGGACAGCTTGTGAGTCCACACGGGTAGGTACCACGACCCTGTCTATTTCTGCCATGATGCAGTAATGCGTTTCGGCTTGAAGAGCGGGGCAGCCGTTGTACTGTTAAAAGTGAGACCTTACAACTCATATCTCAAGGTAGGTGGCGGCATTTAAGTTATAGATGTCTATAGGTTCCGGTAACCACGCGGGCCGCGAGCTCTCCACTCATCTAAGCAATAAAAAAACAAATAAATTGGACAAGATAATAGGTATTAATGTTTCGAAATGACCAACTTTCACCCTGAGAACTGACAATAAAACATTTTTCCCACCCGGTGACCGACGAAATGAAAAGCTTAATTGACCTCGACAGAAGTACAGTAGCCACATGGTTTTTTTTTTTTCTGTTTTATCAATTTTCAGTAACTATCTAGTTGTTACCACGGTATTACGAATATCAACTCTTACATTTTCATTAGTTTGCATTCGTCACCATGATGCTAACAATTTCAATACATTAGTAGGCGGCTGCTAACTCGGACTCGTAAAATAACCCACGTCACAGAATTGCTTAGAAAAGCTCTCGCATTTTAAAGTTAAATCCTACTCGCAAATAGTTTACTTGGCAATTTATGAAAGGCAACCGGTACGCTGTCTCGGCAACCTCTGGCTGATTCTACTCTTTGGTATCGTTATCTTCTATTCGGCTACCTTCTGGTTCCCAAATTAATCCTCTCCTCTTGGGTTTCTTCTTAATCATGCGGCAAGAATAATGAGATCATCTGCCAATCGATTGCAATAAAAAAACATCGTTTTTACTTTTTTTAGTGTTTCCTCCGTTACATAATAATATAAATATTATATCGAGGGGTGGAACTCTCACCCCTCAATATGCAAATACGCAGACGTGATAAAACAGACTTTAAAAAAAAGATTTATAAAAATATATGAAGGATATCACTTTCCATCACGTATTAGTACCGTCTGTTTCACCTGTGATACCGAAACCGATTACTGTTTGGTGACAGAAATTATCATGATGGTAGTAATGGCGGTGCACGCTTATAATGTGCTCTACCTAAATTAAAATTTCCAACATCACGAACACTACACGTATTTTTGTACTCATGGATATAGGATATTCAAGTTGGTGCTGTTCTTATTCCAATAGTAGAGCCCTTCAGTAAATATGTATGTAGAGTACCATTGACACGCATACCTCAAATTACACAGATAGCAACTGTTAAAAGTTAATTTATTTGACACCGCGTAGTCAATGAGTGTGCTTTCATAAAGTTCGAAGCTAACTTTGGCTTTGTTGCTACTTATACTTAGTGTAGAAGTGTTTTTTCACAGTTTAGAATATACCTGTGAATAATATAGTGTTCGGTCATTTACCTTATCACCATTTTGAACATTAGAAATATAATGAATTTAAAAATAGATTTCAAAAATGAATAATTTTCCAGTCTAATTACATAAAAATTTTACGTCTTCAATTAAGTTTATGGACGGATGTTGTTCAAATGACTTATTTTATTAGTGAACGCCATAAAACTCAACTCTTAATTAAAATTTCAGAATTGTATCAACATTAAAAACTTTCAATTATTAAGCTGTTTTTTTTTTCCATAACAATATTGATGCTTTACATTGATACCGACAAATTAGTCTAATGATAGATAATATTGATCGATCATCCTAATATGTACATTTGCCTGGGTTTTTTGTCAATCCTTCTTTGTCAATCCTGTTAGTAGTCTTTTAGTTTGTGAGTCCTCACTGAATACAAAATAAATACTTCGTAGCTAAGGTAAGCAATATGGTAATATGCTCGTGACCTTATTCGCTCACAACACTTCTATTGCTAGTAATTACGAATATTTATAAACTCTTATATTGGATTTTATCACCCGATGTTATTCCTTCTTCGCGCTACACATGCTAAGCAGTTTCATAGTTACTTAGGGAAATTGGTAATCCTATCGCACCTACTGTTGTGGGTGCACCTAATGCACATTAAATTTATACTACGTTCAAAAACACGAGTGTATCATCTAATAATCCATGTATTCCCAATCTCTATATATAAAAATGAATTGCTGTTCGTTAGTCTCGCTAAAACTCGAGAACGGCTAGACCGATTTGGCTAATTTTGGTCTTGAATTATTTGTGGAAGTCCAGAGGTTTAAAAGGTAGATAAACATGAAAATTCTCGGAATTAAATGAAAATAACAATTTTGTTTTTCCTTTGATGTATCCCTCGTTGGACGGATTCCTTTTGTTTATTTTAAACAAAAGTTTAGGTATTTTATTAAGGCACTACGAAGTCTGCCGGGTCAGCTAGTAATCAATAAAATGTTTTAAATGTACTAATTAAACAAAAACCCAAACACAATATCGTAAGTACTTTCTTGTCTCCAACTTTGTTTCCTAAGTCAATGGAAGGCTACGACTGCTATCAATTGTCACCTGTAAGCAATAATCGAAACAACGGCACAACTTACCTATTGGGAGGGCCCTTTATTAGAAAACTTTTATCCCTCATATACGTTGAGGACACATGGAAAAATAAAAGTTGGCTGTACGTGGTGTAAATAAGACATAACGACCGACATCCAAAGCTGGGATTAAAGTTAACGATAGCTGATAGTATTGTTTAGCGGTTCAATATAACATGATGTGTAAGCCGATAGAAAATTTCTACGCTGATGATGCAAGCATATAGTTTCTAAGAAGGATTATAATAAAATGTAACTGTCGTAACATTACAGAACAGATGAAACAAGATGTAATGTGATGTAGTCCATTCACGTGATCATTAAAAAAATAAAAATGTACCAAACAACTTTTGAGTATAAAATAAAAAATTGCACAAAAGCCTGGGAATAACGCTATTTGAATCTTTAAATAAAGAACTTAAAATATATTCTAGAACGTAATGGGATACATTATTATTTGCGGTATATGAGATTTTCTGACAACTATGATCATTATTCTAAACTAAGATTACAACTATTCTCCTTCTGTAATCAATGTTTTTATGGATAATGTGTAAGGGAATAGGAAATATGTATTATTGTGAAGCTTGTGGATACATGGAGATATTAAATACGACTTTCTTAGGAAGGAAGGATTACTGATGGCCCGAAGGCTTTTCCAGTTTCACCAGAACAGGTGGGCGAGCACGGGCTCAGCCTTTTCTTGGTCATAATTAACTGTAGCTGTATTTGTTGGGTTTTTTTACACAAAATTCGAGTAACATTATTACTGTTAAGGAATTTTGGAATATCAGTTTAACCGTAACCATAGAAATCATTTTTTTAGCAATCGGCAGACAAAATTAAATAACCTCGTATTGTATATTATACTCGATGTTTATATAAATTCAGAACAGGAATGAGCAATTTTCGCAGGTATTTTTGGTATTGGTTCTGAAGACGTTCAATGAATCGTTACGAGCTCCTTTTGTTAGATTTATATGGATATATTAAAGTCACCGTTTGCTGAAAATTAGTATGGTTCTTCTAAAATTCTTCAGACAATTTTAATATATGCATAAATGTTCACTTATTGAGAAGTTTACGAGAATTTTGATTTAGCTGTAGTGATTTTTACATTCTAAGGTGTTCTAGAGAGATTCACTGGTGGTAGGACCGGTCCGCGCGGGTAGGTACCACCGCCGTATTTCTGCCGTGAAGCAGTAATGCGTTTCGGTCTGAAGGGTGGGACAGCCGTTGTAACTATACTGAGATCTTAGAACTTATATCTCAAGATGGGTGGCGCATATTTACGTTGTAGGTTGTCTATGGGCTCCAGTAACCACTTAACACCAGGTGGGCTGTGAGCTCGTCCAACAATCTAAGCAATAAAAAAAAAAAATTTGACTGTAAATGATTTTTTTACTATTTTTGTTGATCAATAGACACGATAATTCAGTGGTAGTTTCCAGAACTTCTAAACGGTACTGGCAAACGAGATGGAATACGTGATTGTATTAGTAGTATGCCTGCTTATGCTGTTCCCATAAAAATCCATACAATAATACAAGAGAAACTATGTGATGAATACAAATAAATTGAATTATTTTCCATTTAAAACTTCAATTTTCACGTTGTCAAATATTGATTGTTTACCTGTTCCACCGAATATAAACCGACACAAAGCAGAACATGAGATAAATGAATTCTGTATGCTCTGTTCAGTTCTGCCCTGAGGCAAACAAAGTCGGATCATTTCCATGTAAAAATAATTTTGAATATACTAAATAAGTAAGCTAGCGTGTTCTTTTGTCAAATGAAATGTTTTTGTGAATTCACAGGAATAATAAAATAATGTTTGTTTTGGATAGTGATCATATGATATTAATATTATGGACTATTATTATATTAAGGAAACCAAATTAGCTATTAGCTATTAGTGTTTAAATGCGAAAAAATTAAAAATAGTCGTATTGTTTTTTTTTTTTTTGTTTAATCGATATTAAGTTTGAATTTGTAATTGTATAAACGTAATACAATTAAAATAAATAAGGGGATATCTTCCGTAGACATACATCAATAACATGAATACCTAATTAATTAATAAATAAAATAAACTTTTATGTCGTAAATTAATTCAACGCAGTTTTTTTTTTTTTTCCTACATTTGCTGATAGCCTTGAGAGGCTATTTCAGCTTACCCTAGCTTGTGTAGGTGAGCTCACGGGGCTCAAACCGGAGAATTGCTAACACTGACCCTAGCAAGAGCAGTGCTTCGCGGAATCTACCACCGGGTCGGAAACGCGACCCACTGAGAAGATCCGGCGAGAAACTCAGTGGGCTGTGTCTGTGGGTTAATTCGCTCGTCGAGCCCTTCGTCGCAAGCGACGGGTTCGACGAGGACGGTGACCGGTGGTGATAAACACATACAGTACATTCTCATTTATAAACAGATCAACTAAACCTTTAAATTTATGATTAATTAACACGGCTTAAAATATTACATCTGAATATAGTTTCTCGCTTTTGACCAAAGATCTGCCTTATGCCGATTATAATAAAAACCTAGTTTACTTTAAATTCTCAGTCATGCAATCAATCAATCTATACATATTGAACGTTATGCTTAGACAACTTAAGTCATTCCTTTATCGTGAAAGTTGCATATGAGGCATGTGTTTGGTACGTATTAATTAAAAAAATTGAAAGCTGTCTGTGAGATTTGAACTCTGGTATAGTTGCCTTACTCGATACGTTTACACCGGACGTCTTATCCGTTAGGCCGCGATGGCTTCCAAAGAAATATTCATTTAATATAAAAACTGATAAAACATCGCAGCGCAGTCAAAATATCGCGCTAGCGACGTTAAATAACAGGGCATTATCTCCGGAACAATATAACAGCAACCTGCGCCGCAATAAGCAACGCTCACCAGTTAATGGCCGTCCGTCCGTCAAAAATGGGGTGCCAATGATTTGGGATGGATTTTTGTTTGTTTTATCTGAACGTGGTAGTTCGTTAACCCTCATAAGTAGACATGAATTCAACGTTTCACTTTACCACAAGCACCGGTCATTGTCCTCGTCGAACCCATCGCTTGCGACGAAGGACTCGACGAGCAAATTAACCCACAGACACAGCCCACTGAGTTTCTCGCCGGATCTTCTCAGTGGGTCGCGTTTCCGATCCTGTGGTAGATTCTGCGAAGCACTGTCCTTAACTAAGGCCAGTATTAGCATCACTCCGGTTTGAGCCCCGTGAGCTCACCTACATGCTAGGGCGAAGCTGAAATAGCCTCTCAAGGCTATCAGCATAAGTAGGAATAAAAAAAAAGTTTCACTTTAATAGTTTTAGCAGCGAAATCCTAGTACTAACCTTCATCGATAACCCTTATTACCAATCACCGCTAAAAATTGCGAGTTTCGTTATTAAAATCGTACGCGAAAGCGTGGAATGTGCTGATTTACTTCGTTAACATTTACTTAAAGAGAAAAACCATAAATTTTTGCATGACTATGCATTACTTAGTATAAATACTTCAAACGTCTTGCTATGGTCAACCAAGCTAATGTCGTTTTAAAATGCTTTTATCTAATAAGTATTTCAAATAGTTGTCCATATTGTACATTTATTTTGTTCATTATTTATTTTTATTAAGGTATCAAAATTTTGTAATTACAAATTTATACGCGGAAAAATGTAAATTGTGCCTTTTCCTTGAAAACATGCAGGGAAAAACTTTATCAACAAACTTTAATTGAGTGAAGAGAAACATTAAAATATGTATATTTTAACTTTTACAATTATCAAGTACAGAATTATCTTCTATTTTTAGGAGTCTTAGACGTAATCAAACATACTTTTAAGGTTAAGCTTCATGGTTATTATTAGAGAATTAGCACAATATTGAAATTTGACAACTTAGTCACCCTGGACCACGAAAAATGTAGAATATTCGGAGCGTTCGAAATAATAAACAAAATTAATAGACGCAAGATTAAAACTCTAATCAAATATTATCCGATTAGAAATTGACGAAGAATGTAAAAACATTCTGACCTTTTTTCACAAGCACCCTTTTTAATCAGATTTCTCTGAACAAAAATTATGGTTAACCTAATCTTGTTTCGTCTATAGAAAAAGTGTTATACAGATATTGACATTTGTATTTTGTGGCCTCGCCGTTCTATCCTTGTTAGTAAAATTTATTTAGTATTATTAAGTTCTAGAGTTGCTATCTGATTTGAAACAAAAGCTTCATTGTCTATCAGTATTTCTTACTTAGTTTCGAAATATGTTTAATTAATATTATAATGATGTTTTTTTTTTCAGCCTTTCTTTTTCTAGTTAGACAATCTTTTCGTCTTCTTCTGTATAGTATAAGAATTCACACAAACACGAATGCTCATCACGTTGCAGCAATATACAACAATGTGATACCAATATATTCAAATAACTAGGCACCGTCAGGACAGCCACAGCCCTTTCCGATATAGGCACCCGTCACGTGCGGACGTGCTCATCGACCACTCGATTGCCCGGCCTTTGTTCGCCCGGCTTTTGTTAGCCCGGCCATTGTTCGCGCGGCCTGTGTTCGTGGTACATCTGCCGACCAAGTGTTTTTTCTGGAAGTTTTAATTGTTTTGTTTCCTTTTGTTATTTCTGTGTTCGTGGTACATCTGCCGACAAACTGTCTTCCTGGAAGTGTTTAATTGTTTTGTTTCTTTTTGTTATTTCCGTTTTGTTGTGTTTTTTTCTTTGTCCTGTAGTAATCGTGCCGCATCGCCACCTGTGTTCAATAGAACCGCTCAGGTCCGAGAAGTTGGGGCCTCGCCGCAAGGCGAGTGTTTTCTAAGACCCAGGGTAGCCCCACCTGGGCACGTAGCCATCATGGACGCTGTATTTGCGGAATTTCTCCGGCTTCGCTACCCAAAGCTCACTTCCGAGTTTCAGGCCTTCAAGGCCGATCACACCGCGAGCCCTCTCGTGGACTCCGCCGAGCTCGCTGCTCCTGCGTCGCCTGTACCTGCGTGCAAAGCTTCTGCATCGAGCACCGCAGCCTCCGTCGTGCCTGCCGTTCCCGCGTCGCCTATACTGGCGAGTAAAACTGCTGCGTCGTCCGCCGTGGTCACCGTTCCAGCAGCGCGATCATCCGCGGCCTCCGTCGCACCCTCCAAAACACCTACTCGTAGGTCACCTGCGCCCGCCTCCTCGTCCTCCGACTCTGACTCGGAGATGGAGGTCGACCTCGCCCCCGCCTCATCGACGGATGGATTCACCCTGGTGCAAAAGGGTAAGAAGCGTGCCGCGGAGTCTCGAGCTCCCGCGGCCGCTAAAATTAGCAAAGCCGCGAACGCGTCGCGCCCCCGCCCTCAGACTCCCGTTGCGCCTCCAGCCCGTGCCACTCCGTCGCCGCGTCCGGTGGCACAAAATAAAACCCAGACCCCTCCCCCGGTAATCCTTCAAGAGAAGGCAGCTTGGGAACGAGTTTCCCTGGCCCTTAAGGCCAAAAATATCAATTTCACGAATGCCCGTAACCTCGCGAACGGCATTCAAATTAAGGTTCGAACACCCGACGACCATAGGGCCCTCTCTTCTTACCTCCGTAAGGAGCGTATAAGTTTCCACACGTATACGCTCCAGGAGGAGCGCGAACTCCGTGCCGTTATACGTGGCATCCCTAAAGAGTTGGATGCCGAGCTCGTTAAGGCCGACCTTCTCGAACAAGGCCTACCGGTTAACTCCGTACACCGCATGCATACAGGCCGCGGAAGGGAGCCATATAATATGGTTCTCGTCGCCCTCCAGCCTACCCCCGAGGGTAAGCAAATATTCAACATCCGAACGGTCTGTAGCCTTTCCGGAATCGCAGTCGAAACCCCACACAAGAAAGGCACACCTAGCCAGTGCCATAACTGCCAATTATACGGGCATTCTTCCCGTAACTGTCACGCGCGCCCCCGATGCGTCAAGTGCTTAGGCGATCACGCCACGGCCCTATGCACTCGCGATCAAAAAACCGCGACGGAACCGCCTAGCTGCGTCCTGTGTCGAACACAGGGTCACCCCGCAAATTACCGCGGATGCCCCCGAGCCCCTAAAATAAATCGACGCGTCGCCCGCCAAAACCGCCTCCGAGCTTCCGGCCCAGACATCAAAGCCTCGGCACCCTCTATGTCGCAGGCTAAGCCAGCGTTCGTTCCGGCGCCGGTGCCCAGTGTCTCGGCCTGGGCGAAACCGCTGCCGTACACGAACACGGCTACAACTCCCTCCTCCGCAATTCGTCCCGCCCCCGCGACTCGTCCCTCTCCCGCGACTTGCCCTCCGACCGCGTCCGACAATCTCGCTTTAGCGATCGACTTCTTTCAGTCGATCAACTTTGAGCGCGTTAACGCTTTGGGCGACGCCATTCGCGCTGCCTCCACTGCACAACACTTTATCGCCGTTGTGCAAGAATACGCCGACGTATACGCGTCATTAAATACGTACGTCCTCCCCTCACTCCGCCGGTAATCAATGGCGTATATAAGTAGAATAAAGCCCCTATCCGTAACGATAGGATTTTTTAACGCTTACGGTCTCGCAAATCAACGTGATCAGGTTTCTGACTTTTTGCGTGACCATCAAATTGATATATTTTTAGTGCAGGAGACCCTACTTAAGCCCGCGCGCCGTGACCCTAAAATCGCGAACTATAACATGGTCAGGAACGACAGGCTCTCTGCTCGTGGTGGTGGTACCGTCATTTACTATAGAAGAGCCCTGCATTGCGTCCCGCTCGATCCTCCCGCGCTCGCTAATATCGAAGCATCAGTGTGCCGAATCTCACTGACGGGACACGCGCCGATCGTTATCGCGTCCGTTTATCTTCCACCGGATAAGATCGTTCTAAGCAGTGATATCGAGGCGCTGCTCGGCATGGGGAGCTCTGTCATTCTGGCGGGCGACCTAAATTGTAAACACATCAGGTGGAACTCACACACTACAACCCCGAATGGCAGGCGGCTTGACGCGTTAGTCGATGATCTCGCCTTCGATATCGTCGCTCCGCTAACCCCGACTCACTACCCGCTAAATATCGCGCATCGCCCGGATATACTCGACATAGCGTTATTAAAAAACGTAACTCTGCGCTTACACTCGATCGAAGTAGTTTCAGAGTTAGATTCAGACCACCGTCCCGTCGTTATGAAGCTCGGTCGCGCTCCCGATTCCGTTCCCGTCACGAGGACTGTGGTGGATTGGCACACGCTGGGCATCAGCCTGGCTGAATCCGATCCACCATCGCTCCCGTTTAGCCCGGACTCTACCCCGTCTCCTCAGGATACCGCTGAAGCCATAGACATCTTAACGTCACACATCACCTCGACATTAGATAGGTCATCGAAACAAGTTGTAGCGGAGGACTTCCTTCACCGCTTCAAATTGTCCGACGATATTAGGGAACTCCTTAGAGCTAAGAACGCCTCGATACGCGCCTACGACAGGTATCCTACCGCGGAAAATCGAATTCGAATGCGTGCCCTACAACGCGACGTAAAGTCTCGCATCGCCGAAGTCCGAGATGCCAGATGGTCTGATTTCTTAGAAAGACTCGCGCCCTCTCAAAGGTCTTACTACCGCTTAGCTCGTACTCTCAAATCGGATACGGTAGTAACTATGCCCCCCCTCGTAGGCCCCTCAGGCCGACTCGCGGCGTTCGATGATGATGAAAAAGCAGAGCTGCTGGCCGATACATTGCAAACCCAGTGCACGCCCAGCACTCAATCCGTGGACCCTGTTCATGTAGAATTAGTAGACAGTGAGGTAGAACGCAGAGTCTCCTTGCCACCCTCGGACGCGTTACCACCCGTCACCCCGATGGAAGTTAAAGACTTGATCAAAGACCTACGTCCTCGCAAGGCTCCCGGTTCCGACGGTATATCGAACCGCGTTATTAAACTTCTACCCGTCCAACTCATCGTGATGTTGGCATCTATTTTCAATGCCGCTATGGCGAACTGTATCTTTCCCGCGGTGTGGAAAGAAGCGGACGTTATCGGCATACATAAACCCGGTAAACCAAAAAATCATCCGACGAGCTACCGCCCGATTAGCCTCCTCATGTCTTTAGGCAAACTGTATGAGCGTCTGCTCTACAAACGCCTCAGAGACTTCGTCTCATCCAAGGGCATTCTCATCGATGAACAATTCGGATTCCGTACAAATCACTCATGCGTTCAACAGGTGCACCGCCTCACGGAGCACATTCTTGTGGGGCTTAATCGACCAAAACCGTTATACACGGGAGCTCTCTTCTTCGACGTCGCAAAAGCGTTCGACAAAGTCTGGCACAACGGTTTGATTTTCAAACTATTCAACATGGGCGTGCCGGATAGTCTCGTGCTCATCATACGGGACTTCTTGTCGAACCGCTCTTTTCGATATCGAGTCGAGGGAACCCGCTCCTCCCCACGATCTCTCACAGCTGGAGTCCCGCAAGGCTCTGTCCTCTCACCCCTCCTATTTAGCTTATTCGTTAACGATATTCCCCGGTCGCCGCCGACCCATTTAGCTTTATTCGCCGACGACACGACTGTTTACTATTCCAGTAGAAACAAGTCCCTAATCGCGAAGAAGCTTCAGAGCGCAGCCCTAGCCCTAGGACAGTGGTTCCGAAAATGGCGCATAGACATCAACCCAGCGAAAAGTACTGCGGTGCTATTTCAGAGGGGAAGCTCCACACGGATTTCCTCCCGTATTAGGAGGAGGAATCTCACACCCCCGATTACTCTCTTTAGTCAATCCATACCCTGGGCCAGGAAGGTCAAGTACCTGGGCGTTACCCTGGATGCATCGATGACATTCCGCCCGCATATAAAATCAGTCCGTGACCGTGCCGCGTTTATTCTCGGTAGACTCTACCCCATGATCTGTAAGCGGAGTAAAATGTCCCTTCGGAACAAGGTGACACTTTACAAAACTTGCATAAGGCCCGTCATGACTTACGCGAGTGTGGTGTTCGCTCACGCGGCCCGCACACACATAGACACCCTTCAATCTCTACAATCCCGCTTTTGCAGGTTAGCCGTCGGAGCTCCGTGGTTCGTGAGGAACGTTGACCTACACGACGACCTGGGCCTCGAATCTATCCAGAAATACATGAAGTCAGCCTCGGAACGGTACTTCGATAAGGCTATGCGTCATGATAATCGCCTTATCGTAGCCGCCGCTGACTACTCCCCGAATCCTGATCATGCAGGAGCCAGTCACCGTCGACGCCCTAGACACGTCCTTACGGATCCCTCAGATCCAATAACGTTTGCACTAGACGCCTTCAGCTCTAGGAGCAGGCTTAGGGACCTCGGTAACCGTACTCGTCGAACTCGACAAAGAGTTCGCCGTGCAACCTAACCCATGAATCAGCTCGCTGAGTTTCTCGCCGGATCTTCTCAGCGGGTCGCGATTCCGATCCGGTAGTAGATTCATTCGCGAAGCAGCTACTCTTGAGTTGTTAGGCCTCCTTCGGAGGCGCTCGGGTAGCTGTTAGCAAATCCCACCCCTCCTGGCTGAGCCTTTGCTCGCCCACCTGTCCTGGTGAAACTGGAAAGGCCTCCGGGCCACCAGTAATCCTTCAATCATAAAAAAAAAAAAAAAAAAAAAAAAGACAGCCACAGTTTTGTAAATCCTTTGGTGCCATTGTCCTGTACTATTCTGCTGATGCAAAGGAGTCACGCGTTCCAATTTAATAGGAAGTACAGCAGTTCTAGTGTGATAAAAGTGCACGATGTCGTACAACGGTGTCGTTTCTGGTGGTAGGACCTCTTGTGAGTCCGCACGGGTAGGTACCACCACCCTGCCTACTTCTGCCGTGAAGCAGTAATGCGTTTCGGTTTGAAGGGTGGGGCAGCCGTTGTAACTATACTTGAGACCTTAGAACTTATATCACAAGGTGGGTGGCGTATTTACGTTGTAGATGTCTATGGGCTCCAGTAACTACTTAACACTAGGTGGGCTGTGAGCTCGTCCACCCATCTAAGCAATAAATAAAAAATAAAACGTAAATACCGCCGCCCACAAAGATAATATGAGTGATGTGACTTCTGAGTTTCAATTATGTAGTACAACAGCTTCCCCTCCCTTAAAAACCGAAAAGCGTTAACGCTTCGCGGCAGAATAGGGGTGATTTTACTCATCTGTGCGAGATCATTAGACGTCCTACCATCAGTAAGTACGTTAAAGAATTTATAAGATTATTTTTTTAATTTTCATCAATTGCGTACTACGGTGACAGTAAAAAGTTGTCTTTGGCTCAAAACTTTAGCTGTTATATTATAATTATCAAAAAGAATCGCGTTGGCCAGAAAGAATCACTAACAAAACTTAGTCAATGGTATCTACTTTTTATTTCATATTCATTGACTATTATTAAGCGCTATTAGGTTGCAAGCTTAACTTAATTTATCGCTTTATTCAGTACAATCACGTAATAACTCATCGAATTTGAATTATAAACAACAGCTTATCACGTAGCGACCGACGTAGCGCATTCGTAGCATGACTCGTAGCAGCGGGATAGATCTAATGAGGGGCACTGATATTGTAGCGCTCAGCCGGCGGCCAACTCCAGCGGCCTTTATAAATTGGTTTCATGCATATTTATTTATTCAAATATTTATGAATTGAAATCTCCACAACTACTGAAATATGCCCTCTCCGGGCCAGAACTGAATCAACAAGGTAAATTAGGTAGACGCGTGCAGTAATAAATAATGTTTGGTTTTAGACCGATCCGAATGAAAACTAACTAAGAAAACTTCTCTTGTGGTATTCAAAGTATTCTTCATAAAGTTTAGCTTTCGAACGAGAAAGCTGCGAGCATTTTTTAAGTTTTACTCGCCTGACGATTCAGGGAATTGGTGCATAATGACCGAACTTCTGCACTTTTGTGATGCACGTGCAGTGTTTAATGAACGTTTCTATAGTGCGTACGCAGTCAGGCCTTACTGATAGATTTATAATATCTTCACTAAAACGAATATAATTATACGCTTTGCATATTTTGAGATTGTGTAGTTAGACTTTTTTTCTGAGAATACGCTAGAATACTAATAAGTGTAATCAACAGTATCACATACATACATTGTGTCAATAAGTTTTTAAATAACTTAGTACACACTATTTATTTTAAGGAAAACACGGTAACAATATACACTATTAGGAAATTTATATCAGTGAAGAAATATTATGTCGTGTGAAATTTTAGTAATTCACCTTACATTTAAAATATGGCAACAAAATGTACATAAAAAAAACGATGTTGTCAATGGACATAAATCATAAGTCGTGACGTGAGTATGTAAAAAGCTTAAGAAAAACAAAATAAGTTAGTTCTCTGCATTTTCTTCAGTCAAACATTTCCTTAGACCGACTTCAAAGCTCAAAATTGAATCGCAAATTATGGCCACCGAATCTAGATGCGCATTATATGTCTACAGTTAGGGCTACAATTTGGTAGATATTTTACCGGTTAATACATAGAAATTTTCGCTGAAATTCTGACAACTTCGAAAGGCTGATAGTAACATGTGAACAGAAAAGACCAATGGTCAATCACCTTACAGGCATGCTTATTACTGAAGCAAAACTGCCGAAGATAAAAACACGTGAAGAAGAATAGAGACGACCGTCAGAAATAAAGGTACCGACTCAGAAGAAGAAGCAAAAAGTTGTAAGGAAAAAAATAGGAAAAATCAATATCTCATGCTATTTCCTAAGTTGACTTTTAAAACATACATTCGAACAGGCTTGATAAGTGAGGGGAGCTTCTCGAATTGGAAACTAATTAAACTCGAAGGCACGAATCAATACTTACAGTTGTGAATTAAGACATTTCTACTTGCGAAGGTAATTGGGCAAAAGTTCATTTCAAATATTGATATTGGTGTAAGGAAGATTTTACTTTGAATTGAAGGAGATTTTAGGTGGTGCGTGCAAAGTTTCTTAAGATTCCTATTTCTTCTACCGATAAAGTCATGATACTACAATCTTATATATGAACTGCCTTAATAACCAACAAAATGGATCCCGGAAAAACTGCGGATGAGAACTTCGCTATCCACGATCTGCTGCCAAAGGATCTTCTTTTATTTTGGCCACCTGCCCGTAGATAACTACAAGACCTCGACAAGGCTATTATGGTTATTAGGGAGAAAAACCTGACGATTAATCATCTTGTACTTGTCGAGTACTAATAGCTACCTAAGGGTATCAATTCTTTTATTAGCCAGAGTGCAAATCTTTAATGATATCCCTGGGTAAAGGGATAACCAAAAATAGGACGGTTCTTTTAATATCTCTCCTACATTCTTCGCTTTCATGCTTTTAATAGATAATTTTGTTAATTCTTCATTCAAGTCATTTGTATTTTTTTTGTTTTTAATTGCTTAGGTATGTGGACGAGCTCACAGTCCATCTGGTGTTAAGTGGTTACTGGAGCCCATAGACATCTACGACGTATATGCGCCACCCACCTTGAGATATAAGTTCTAAGGTCTCAAGTGTAGTAACAACGGCTGCCCCACCCTTCAAACCAAAACGCATTACTACTTCACGGCAGAAATAGGCAGGGTGGTGGTACCTACCCGTGCGGACTCACAAGAGGTCCTACCACCACTAAAAAATTTGTGAATATGTCATGTGCGTATTTCGTTAGAGAACCTGTCTGCGGGATTTCGTCACCAGAATAGTCGTGTCACTCGATGCGAGTACATCGGGCGTATTATCCTTTAGGCGACGACGGCTTACTGAACCATAAGCTATCCGTTATACTACTGAGTCTACTTCATGTCTTAAAATGCACAACATGTGTCCTGAACTCAATTTATCATCGAGTTCTAGTAGCGAACAATTCAATACCTCTGATTAAATTTAAAAAAATATATAATTCGCCCCAAATTGCGTTGCGATTCTCATTTCCTAATTTTAATCTCCTTTATCCGAGTAAACTACATTCGATTATAAACGATACGAACTAATAGGACCGTAATTGGTTATCGAACGCAACTAATTTGTTAAACAGCGTATCATCGCCGTGTTACGCAACAAAGCGATTCGATTTCGTAAACAATTCGTATTATTAGATATATTGCGAAGAAGAAAAATAATGATGATATAATTAACATTTAAAGCGGACTTGAACGTACGTGATCCTAAGTGACTTGTTGCAAAAAAAAAGAACTATAATATTGCGGGTTTCATTTTTATTACACGATGTTATATCTTCACCGTGGAAGTCAATCGTGAACAATTGTTAAGTACGTTCATTGGAAAAATTGGTACCTGCCGGCGGGATCGAACGCCGATGCATCGCTACATACGAATGCACCAGGCGTCTTATCCTTTAGGCCACGAAGACTTCAAGTTGATAAAAATATAATCCAATTAAAGTTTTATCAAAAAAAAAACGTCCAAAAAAACGCTTCTCTAACTTCCTTTAGATCCCAGCGTCGCGTTTCAAAGTTGTATTATATTCCTGTGCTTACTTTATATTATTTAGCTTTGATATATTTGCAATTTAAGTTGCCTGAAACTCGGCGAGAGTGAGGCCAGATTAAATTACATATTTTTGTGTTACTCTCTAAAGAAAGCAAACGACTTTAGACTGTAAACAAGACAGGGAGAGAGTAAAAAACAAAGTTAATAAAATTGAACGTACGAATATTAATACGCGAATTGGCTTAAGGCTTTTGAAAATTAATAATGGAATTGGCTGAGACAAGTGCCTGGCGTATGCACGGATTGTTATTTGGGATTTTACTTATAAAATTTTTAAAATAATAACGCTTTTGGTTTATTAAGAGGTAAAACTGGTATTTTGATTCGTTTTTGCTTAAACATAAGTACATCTATAAAATTCTTCAATATATAGAGTCTACCACACCACCTTACCACGGTATTGTCATATTTACGTTTTAAGCAGCCAAATGCATTTCAATATTACTATGGTCGCCTTAAGAGCTTACAAATCGCTACCAGAGCAATTCCGTACGGTAAATACCAAAAAATTATGTCTATTTTTGCCGCATTGCAATTATGGTAAGCGGTAAGGTCTTCATTTATATTCCAGGCCGGCCGAACCTCATACGAGGTGTTCTCGACTAGGATGTACGCGGGGTATGTGGGACTTGACGGATATTTGGGGCAGACCGTGGGCTTAAGAATATTATTAGGGCTCTACCCACCAAACGCCCTCCGCCCGTGATCTCCGCCCGTGACCAGAACCCGGGCAGGGTAGGGGGATTCCCGGGGTTAACCCTACAACCAAACTCGCGACGCCACTCTGAGGACGCCCGACCGACGGGTTGTCGAGGCGATCGTTGACGACTAGCGGCGCCAGTCTCCGCGATACGGTGGACCGTCTGACCGCCCGAGTGGTTTCGCTGGTGTTCCGGGATACCCTGCTGGGTCAAAACCCAGTGATGACGTATGTGATGATTCAAAAACAGCACGTGAATACTACCTTTCAAATATACCTGAATTGTAAATTTCTTATGGCCCACCATTTCGTAAGAATTCACATTCACTTCTAGACTATCTATACCAACCATACATCTATCCACTTATGGTAATAAAAAAAGATTACATATTTTGAAAACTGATAAAAGTTCTTTTATTATTACCTTTATTCCAATGTGGATCGGGAAGTCTGAAGCTAATGCTGGTTGCGGATGTAACGCCGGCAACAGCGGCAGTGGCAAGGGACAGGACATCATAGTTGCGCCAACCTAGAAAGAAGAAAAACATCAAATAACTGCTATAAATAAGTAGCGTAAAGAGTACACTTTTAATGTCAACGTCATATCTAACATTGGTGTCTTTTGTTTCAAGATGATTTAAACAATGATTCCTAAAAATGTTCATTAATATTGTTTGGAAACTTCATAGATTTTTTTTTTTTTTTTTATTGCTTCGATGAGTGCACGAACTCACAGCCCACCTGGTGTTAAGTGGTTACTGGAGCCCATAGACATCTACAACGTAAATGCGCCACCCACCTTGAGATATAAGTTCTAAGGTCTCAATTATAGTTACAACGGCTGCCCCACCCTTCAAACCGAAACGCATTACTGCTTCACGGCAGAAATAGGCAGGGTGGTGGTACCTACCCGTGCGGACTCACAAGAGGTCCTACCACCAGTAAAAAATTCGCATAAGACATATCGATTAAACCAACAATTGGATGATTAAAATTCTATGCGAACGAAATTTCGGTGCGAACTCAAATCATTACGAATTATTAAAATAGCACTCTTGAACTCATCAAAGTTTGTTTAAAAATAATACGTAATACCTTGTCTTAAAACCTAGCGAGAAATATTACTAAGGCTATAAAATTATACGCCTTGTAAAACACTGTATTTAACAAATAAACGACACATTACCGTTTCGCTGGACACATTTAGTTAAGATAAATGAGTCGCGATTTGAGAAAATAAAAAGTTCCCCTGAATATTAGCACAAAAAGTATGTAAATTACAGTTTTAATGGAGGACGCGATGAAGCGACATCTGCTGGGATAATTTAGCGGGGGACACTAATTTCAAAGGATGTACTATAACTTGAATCGGTCGCTCGTTAAGGATTCAAGGAAATATTTAAGAATGCTATCAGGTTTTCGCTTATGTAATTTTTTCTCTAAGTGTTTTTAGTTTTACATTGATGCTTTGCCATGATGAAAATAGTATTTTATAAGGCCTCGGGTGGACATTGGACTTCAATTTTAATTCTAAGTAATCCATCACTAGGATAATACTGAGAATTCAATACGTTGTAAATTGCATAGTGATATTAAAAAAAACAAATTACATATTGATCCACGTGGCACTTAATAACGACTGTTGACTTGAATCTTTAGGAGACCTTTCATTTAATGGCACTTACTACTTGTGCCAGCCCTAATGTCGTTCAGGATGTAACCAGAATAAAATCACGAGGTTTTATGATAATTTTTTTATTGCTTGGATGGGTGAACGAGCTCACAGCCCACCTGGTGTTAAGTGGTTACTGGAGCCAATAGATATCTACAACGTAAATGCGCCACCCACCTTGAGATACAAGTTCTAAGGTCTCAGTATAGTTACAACGGCTACCCCACCCTACAAATCAAAACGCATCAATGCTTCACGGCAGAAATAGGCGGGGTGGTGGTACCTATCCGTGCGGACTCACATGAGTTCCTACCACTATTATGAATGCGGAAACCGTAAAATCTATAATTAATTATATTCACGACTCGCGAAAATGGATTAAAACACTAAAGATAATTAAAAGTATTTTTGTTGTTAAAAATGTGTATCTAAGCTGCAGATTTGATAGCAGTAATTTCGTTAAAAGCTTATCGTATTTCTTTTTGCTATAATGTATCAATAAGCGCCTTTAGGTATACAGTTCGGAGATTATATCCTCCTGATTCACTATTTGTTTTTTTTTTTTTTTGTCAGGAGGAAATCGCCGGACTTCCGCCCTTCACTGGAGATGGAGGGCGGGGCATGTCGGAGTCGAACCGACTAAAACCTCCTGTCTCTCAACAACCAACGTCCAAACCTCGCATGAGACAAAACTCATGAAAAGGCAAAGGGGGGGAAAGTGAAGCGTTTAGTGCGGAGCGTTTAGAAGTCGTCGTGGCCTAACGGATAAGACCTCCGGTGCATTCGTGTTGAGCGATGCACCGGCGTTCGAATCCCGCAGGCGGGTACCAATTTTTCTAATGAAATACGTACTCAACAAATGTTCACGATTGACTTCCACGGTGAAGGAATAACATCGTGTAATAAAAATGAAACCCGCAAAATTATAATTTGCGTAATTACTGGTGGTAGGACCTCTTGTGAGTCCGCGCGGGTGGGTACCACCACCCTGCCTATTTCTGCCGTGAAGCAGTAATGCGTTTCGGTTTGAAGGGTGGGGCAGCCGTTGTAACTATACTTGAGACCTTAGAACTTGTATCTCAAGGTGGGTGGCGCATTTACGTTGTGGATGTCTATGGGCTCCAGTAACCACTTAACACCAGGTGGGCTGTGAGCTCGTCCACCCATCTAAGCAATAAAAAAAAAATAAAAAAAAAAAAAACATCTCTCCCATCACCCTCCCCCTCGGGACGCTGGACTGGCGGTCGTCGGCGCCACGACCACCAGTCCTCTCGGTCGGCAGGCTATCCGAAGCCCGCCTAGATGGCGCCGGTTAGAATGGTCTATCCTATGGAATACCCCGCTGGGTCAGAACCAGCGTGGGTTGAGGATAGCCGGCCTTCCATCACCCGGATGCTCATGCATAAAACGCGTGCAGAGCAGCTTGCACGTCGTCTTCTTAGGCCCCCTTCGCCGATCCCCAGGCCGACATGTGAGGGAGACCCGAAACACTTAGAGGGCCAGGGCTTGGGCGAGATCCGCCTCTCTGGCCCCCGCTCGACGGCGGCGGGCCTGTGCCCTTCGAGATGGTGCACTCGCAGAAGTCGTTGTTCTTCGAGATGGTGCACTCGCAGAAGTCGAGCATCGCCTTCCACGACTCGTCGTCACCGAGCATCGATGCCACAACACTCGGCAACGACAAGTCGTTTCCTATTTTTGCGACGAGGACACGGCGCCACCCCTCCCATGCGGGGCAGGCGACGAGCGTGTGCTCCGCCGTGTACAAGTCGCAACCACAATGATGGCACTCTGCCGTCGGCTCGGCTCCGATCCGGTGCAGGAACTCACCGAAGCAACCATGCCCAGTGAGCACCTGCGTGAGCCGGAAAGTGAGGCGTCCTCTGTCACGATTCACCCAGTTCACAAGAACCGGGCGAATCGCCTCGACGGTCCTACGACCAGCCGAAGGATCGGCCAGCCGTCTGGACCATGACTCCAGCCTCCTGATTCACTAACGGTGCTTTTAGGTACCTCAAGCACCGGTCATCGTTCTCGTCGACCCCTCGCTCGCGACGAAGGGCTCGACGAGTGAATTAACCCTCAGACACAGCCCACTGAGTTTCTCGCCGGATCTTCTCAGTGGGTCGCGTTGCCGATCCGGCGGTATATTCTGCGAAGCACGGCTCTTGCTAGGGTTCGTGTTAGCAACGTCGTCAGGTTTGAGAACGCGTGAGCTCACCTACTAGTTAAGGTTACGCTGAAATAGCCTCTCAAGGCTCTCAGCTAGGTAGGAAAAATAAAACGGAGATTATAGCCAACGTTACACATTGACGGCTCAAAAAGTCAACATTAATTTAAATGAAGAGATAAATAAAGGACGATTGTGCCGGCTGTCCGTTTGGCCGCCGCTTATATTTGTCACGGTACGAACCGTTCGTAATACCGGCCTGATCTCCGGAGCTTCGAATTCGGCCAGATATATTATTCATAACATTTTCGGCGGACGTACCTGTCCACACGGAATATTAGAGGGGAATATCTACTGAGCTTATTCGGCTTTTTCGAATCCATTGGTAACTAAATTGTTTTCTGTGCATCGGTTTGTTTGTACCCTAGTTTATTTCATTCTTTTTAATGGCCTACAGAGGACTTATGGAGTTAGCGTTCGCCAGTTGACACAACTTGTATGCTCTGTGTATATCCGTTTTGCGCAAATCGATCGTTTGCGTTTTAAGTAAGAAAAAACTTTTTGTTTAAAATTCGGAATTAATGACTTCTTTAAAAAGTACAAAGACATATTATTGGACAAGCTATTGTTATTAAAAGTGACTGCTGCAGTTTTTAGACATAATTATGTCGATTTCTCGTCCTTAAGGCGAGATTTTAAATTCAAATTTAATTCGCACTGGTAAAACAGACACTAAAAAACTTCTAATCATTAAAAGAGTTACATTGTTCATTATTGAATAGGAACAAATAGCTTCTAAATAAAAGCAAGAATGTAAATGATATGTTTTTATTAACAGGTATCAAGAAAAAAATAACAGCCTCTCGAGAAGATTAAAACCCTTAAATTAACAGCGGGATAAACTATTTATAAAGATCCTCTGACTCTAGAAGTATCTTATTCAGAAACAGTCAAATCATAGATTGAGCTAAAAGAATCCAATCCAGAAGAAATCCAAGAAGCCAATCCAAAATCTTATTTATTTAAGAATATCTAAAAAGATGAAGAAATGTCGATGTAACGAAAAAAAACTGATAATTTTCTAAAACTGTGAATAACAACAAAATAAACACATAGTTTTAATACCCCACAGTAGTCGTGTAATCCGAAATACGATTCAATTAAGCTTATGTTATCAAAACATATTTCAATACAATGTTGTTTTTGGGAAGACAAAAAGTTTTAATCGAAATTTTGGAGGCTCAGTTCCGGTTACCCCGAGGGGCCGCTCGTTACAATAAATTAATTAAAACAAGCACTAATTGAATGACATAAAACAAATTAATTGTTCAAGTGTTATTGATAGAAAAGCTCTGTTCAAATGGCGTTTAGCTTAAACAAAACAAGACTTTATCTATTATTTGAGTTTTATTGTTTTATTAAGCGTTCGTCTGAATTATTTATTGTTTATGAATGGTGAATTCGAGATTACATTTCATCATTATCATCATCATCATCATCAACAGCCCACAGTCGTCTACTGCTGGATATAGGCCTCTCCCAATCCACACCACTGAGCCCGGTCTACGGCTCTCCTCATCCACTTCTTGCTGACAACCGTTCGGAGGTCATCGCACCACCTAGCCAGAAGGCGTCCCACGTTACGTCTTCCGTTGCGCGGTCTCCACTCGAGAACCCGTCTGCTCCAGCAATCGTCAGTCCTACGGCATATATGGCCAGCCCACTGCTACTTCAGCTTGCTGACTCTTTGAGCTATGTCGATGACTTTAGTTCTCTGTAGAATAATCTCATTCCGGATTTTATCCTTTAGAGAAACTCCGAGCATGGCCCTTTCCATGGCTCGCTAAGCGACCTTGAGCTGACGGACCAACCGTACTGTGATTATTATTACATTTTACTATTTAGTATTTCGACGATAATTTTTTGCGTGAATGTGCTCGTTCTGAAAGACTATCAATGCTGTTTATAGGACAGCAGCTGTCTTATCTACTAACGTGGGACGACTGATTGCTCAACACAGAAGTAAGCGAGATGATGGTATTATTCCGTGCGAGCTTACAACATGCCCTACCAATGATGGTACTTATATATTGGTGGTAAGATCTCTTGTGAGTCCGCACGGGTAGGTACCACCACCCCGACTATTTCTGCCGTGAAGCAGTAATGCATTTCGCTTTGAAGGATGGGGCAGCCATTGTAACTATACTGAGACCTTAGAACTTATATCTCAAGGTGAGTGGCGCATTTACGTTGTAGATGTCTATGGGCTCCAGTAACCGCTTAAAACCAGGTGGGCTGTGAGCTCGTCCACATATCGAAGCAATAAATAAATAAATAAAACTTAGTTTAGGAGTCAGATTGAAACAATCGACCTAAAATCGATAATTCCATTCCAGTTTCTGCTTAAAGAAGATCTGATAATTGATACGTTAAGGAACAAATTCTGTTATCGCTGACAACAGACTATCTGACCGCGACGGAGCACGAGCAAAACCGAGCTCAACAACTATTCGCGCCTCGGAGTTGTTACTATGACAGTTTGCCTAACTCTATTCATTAAATTAATGACTGCATTAATATAATTTAATGAGTTAGAAACTACGCCGCGGGCGGATACTTCACCGAGACGTTGAGTTGAGGTTTTTTTCTCTATATTCGTTTGGTTTCAGACAAATATAACTTTAGAATTTTCAGTTCACAGTTTTATTGTCACTCGTG
Source organism: Bombyx mandarina (assembly GCF_030267445.1). Lineage (NCBI taxonomy): Eukaryota > Metazoa > Arthropoda > Insecta > Lepidoptera > Bombycidae > Bombyx > Bombyx mandarina. The sequence goes on from NC_143228.1 coordinate 11,844,489, forward strand.
TCGTTTTTGGAGATTGTGAACTGAACATGAATCGAGCGGAAGAAGTTCTCAAGAATGGAGGGATTTTTGAGCTACCGTACCCTAAAAGGATACTATGTGAATTCGTACGGGTATCCATCCACTCTGCCTATTTCTGATTCAAAGTAGGACTGGGTTCTGATTTGTAAGGGGACAGGCGTTATAATACTATTTAATTGGGACGTTGAAGCGGGTTTGTTACATGTGTTGATTTCTATAATAACAATTATACATCAGGTCTAGTTTTTTTCTTGGCGGCTTGTTTTTGGTCCAGCGAGCTACTCCGGGAAATCAGCGGTATCGCCTGGGGCGGCCTAACGAACTGCCGTAGGCGTACCGAGACGCCTGACGTTGAGTAGTCGACTATCGCTGCGACGTCCCATCGATAGGGCATCCTAGGAGTGACGCCGTGAGTCTGGTTGTAGTATAGATCGTGGGAATCCCCGACTCTGCTTTGGTTCTGACTCCGGCTGAAGATTGGACGTCGGGTGAGTACAAGAGGAGTCGTTTGGTCATTAAAGCTCTAAAACATCCATGCGCGCGGTCTGCTCCCAATATCTGCATACCGTCAAGTCCCGCACGCCCCCTAGGCGCGAACACCTTGTATGAGGTTCCGCCTGCTAGAAAAAATAAGGTCTAGTCTATCAGAATAAAAAAAAAACATAATGTTTAAAGCATTTAGTGTCAGTTCAATCAAATATTTAGTAACATTTAATTTACCCTATGTAACATATCTGTAGACCCAATTTAATTGGATCTGACCTGGAAGAGAATGGCACCCAACTCCAGAAATAATAATAAAAATATTCAAACGCCAAAAACAATCAGTACTGAAATAAGATTCGATTCCTATAATTTTGACGGATCCAATTATTTAATCGCCCTGAACGGCTGAATACCCTCGAAATTAATTAATTAACTATTGGTTTAATTAATTCATCTCGACTCCGTTAAATTTATTCTTTCGGGTGACGGGCAAAGTTACTTAGTTGAAATACTGTGGCAGTTGGATCACGAGATGATTGACATTACTCATGTTTGGCTTGCTTCACATAATGTTAAGAAATATAATGCTTCATAATTACAAAGCTGAAATAGGCGGGGTGGTGGTACCTACCCGTGCGGACTCACAAGGGGTCCTACCACCAGTAATTATACTCATGTTTGGTTTGCTTCACAAAATGTTAAGAAACATAATGCTTCATAATGACAAAGCTGAAATAGGCGGGGTGATGGTACCTACCCGTGCGGACTCACAAGACGTCCTATCACCAGTAATTACGTAAATTATAATTTTGCGGGTTTGATTTTTTTATACGATGTTATTCCTTCCGCGGAAGTAAATCTTAAGCAATTATTAAGTACGTATTTCATCAGAAAAATTGGTACTTTCCTGCGGGATTCGAATACCGATGCATTGCTAGATACAAACGCACAGGACGTCTTAACCTTTAGGCCCCGACTTCAATATAGATAAACCAGATTGATTTCAGTTTTTTGTGTCGATCCTTAGTCCTAGAATACAAATCAAATGCATCATTTCTCTAAGACCTATTCATTATTTGTAACAATAAACCAAAAGCACATATCGAATCTAATTGAGCGATGCATTTCTCGTGAATAATCTGGTATTGTTCCGATAAACATATTCATAGTTCATGTGATTCGCGGACTTATTTTGTATATTCCAGTGGAAGTGGCTGGTAAGCTGGAGATTGAGCATAGTCCTTACATATGTACTATAAGTTTGTGTCCAAGGATGAAGTGCGTCTTGTTCATAATTCCCCATAGTTGAGTATAACTAGCTAACTTCTACTTGCCTTTATGGATAATGGATATATTATACATACTATATTCAGAATTAATGAAAAGGTAATAGGTATATTACTTAAGCCAGCCGTTATATCGCTTAAGGCAATAAGAAAACAAAAATGTTGCCAACCCTGCACTAACTAAAGTAAGTTTCAAAAATTAGCAAATTTCTGTCTCGAGCCCTGATACTTTCCCTTTGGACGGTTATAAAGTAGATCAATAGAGACTTTAACGTCATGTCGTAATGTATCATTTACGTCATGATGTCTATACAAATCAACCACGGTCATCCGGCTGCAAATTAAGTAGGTAGGGAAAATGAGTTATACTTATAACACAGGGAATCCTAATAACTACTTAAAACCCTACTACCCACTAGAGGTACTATTAAGATACATACTTATATACGTTTAAATCTATACATATTTATTTATATAGATAATAAACACACCTGTTCATCACATGAATGTTTGTTCCCAATGCGGGAATCGAACCCAAGAGCCTCCTCGCAACAATCAGAGTCGCTAACTACGCACGCACTACCAGATCAGTCAAATTATAAATTATTAATCAAAAGTCTATGAATTATAATATGTGAGTTGTTACATGATTTTCCCCTAAGCTTCAAATTTTAATTCAAGAACAAAGTACTGAGCGCCGTAGCTCACTCAAACTGTTTATTAAAACAATACTAATTTCCATGTTTAAGAAACGTAATCTTAAATGCGCTCATAATATTATATTGTGAACTTATTGGAACAGAAAACGGAAGTTGGCCGGCTTCGAACTGACTTCACACAATGAGACTTAGCGTCCGCTTGTTTGTTGTACGCTAGAACCCTGTCACATTTACGGAGGTAAGCTATTTACAAAAAGTTTAAAGAAATATAAGTAAGATAAAAATGTAAATTAAGCGGATATTCGATAAAATAATTACAATGATAACTTCATTAATTCAATCTCCCAGTCGGCAAGTTTTTATTTATTTATTGGAACGAAGTTCCTTATGGGACGATGCGGAGGGGTACTCAAACCGGGAAAAAACGTCCGTAACGTAAGATTTTTATTAGTAATGCACACAGTGTACGACTTAACTTTGTAATAACGTACAAAAAATAACATATTTTTATTATACATTTTTTATAAATCATTGTGAATAAAATAAAGTTGATAACTTTTTTTTATATTTTTATTCGCTCTAATGTACTCCAACGAGCGCACGTTTAACCTTATGTTAAGTTGTTACCGGAGGGGTGGCGCCGCGTGTCTGGTTGTAGTGTTGACCGCGGGAACCCCCCTACTCTGAACGGGTTCTGACCCCGGACGGAGATCGGACGTCGGGTGTAAGAGTGCAGGGGAGTCGTTTAGTGGGTGGGCCCTAAAATCCTTGGGCCCGCGATCTGCTCTCAACACCTGCAGATCGTTGAGTCTCACATACCCCGCGCGCCCCCTAGGCGCGGGGACCTCGTAGGAGGTTCGGCCCCCGGCCCGAAAAAAAAAAAAAAAGTTGTTACCGGAGCCATCATACCCATAGACATCAGAACGTGAATTTAGCATAAGTAGGTATAGATACTTGAAATCATTCAATAAGTCAATCAATTGTCAATATGTATTTAGGATATTTTTTTGCGGGATTGCTTGTTACGCTGTGGTTTCCTTCGTCGTAGAAGATATGCGTGAACAGGTGTGAAGTACGTATTATTTAAGTAGAAAATGTCGTACATGGCTGCGCGATCACCAGCATAGTCGTATCGCTCGATACAATTACACCAGGCGTTTTATCTTTTAGACCATGACAACTCTTAATTCATCAAGTGAATTTTATTTGTTACTAGTTTTTACCTGCGACTTCGTCCGCGTGGAATAGTTACTTTGGCGTATATATCTACATATAACGTAAGCCCTCAAAAGGGAAAAATACCCCGATCTTGAAACATTCTTTATTAGTGCTCCGCTTGGTCCTATTCGTCTTATTAGTCTTAGCGTGATGTTATATAGCCTTCCTCAATAAAGAGCAATCTGACACTGAAAGAATTTTTCAAATCAGACCAGTAGTTCCTGAGATTAGCGCGTTCAAACAAACAAACTCTTCAGCTTTATAATATTAGTATAGATTCTGATTCGATTTTTGTGTTTTTACAAAATTTCTAAAACTTTGATCTAATAAATCTTATAAACTCATCGCTAAATATCTACTATATAGTAGGTAGGTAGCGAGCGATGCACGAAAAACAATCCCTTAATACAAATATGCGTTATTTAAAATGTCATAAATTCAAATTGAACTTTTGTTAATGGATTGTATAATTAATATTTGAATAATAAGCTTACAACTACAATTATATACTTCGTTGAATACGCACCTACTTTTACAAAAATTAGTTCAGCTAATAGCTATACGTAGGACAGTTACTTAGCTTAGCGCACAAGTCGCAACGACATGATTGCAACTTAATCTCTAACTTAGTGCTTAGTACAAGTTAAATCCTTAAGAAATAGTTTAAAATTATTGTTGGAATTGTAAGATGCGGTTTGTTCGCCGGAGAATACAATTAGATGCGGCCCGGGGATCTGCAGCTACCCTTATCGTTTAACGAGCTTAAATTAAAAAGCTAATTAGTTTTTTGAACTGTTTATCCTTTTTATTGTATTTTTTTTATGATTTGTTCTTAACGTCTTGCGTGTTTTTTTTTTGTTGTTTGTTTTTTGATGTTCGATTTGTAAGCCTGCATGCGAATGAGGTAATCATGCATTCGGTTTTGATGGGTGTGAGAACTGTTGTATGTACAATGCAATTGAGACTTCAATCTCGAATGTTAAGGTTCATATTTCACAAACAGCTGCTCATAGCTTCCGTAAAAACCCAATAAAACAAAGTCATAAACTCGTCTGTTGAGCTCAAACAAAAAATTGTTTGAAAATTGAATTGCCTTAATGTGTAACATTTTGCGCATATTTTTACCTTTTAGCTCTAGATAGAATAAATAAATAATAATAATAAATAAATAAATATTTACCAACAATCACCCTACGCTAACTGGTCCCGTGATAAGTTCGTAAAGAACCTGTGTTACAGGTACCAGATAACGGAAACAAATGTAAGATTTTTATTATACACATACATATATTTAATATACATCCATAACCCTGGAAAAGACATTTATATTTATCATATAAATATTTTCCCTTGGTGGGACTCGAACCCGCGACCCCCTTATGTAGTGACCATGTTACTTACCACTACACCAGACGGCCGTTATTTACTATATATATTATTAGAATATTCATTATATAGCGGTTGCGGACCTCTTTGCTATTTTGATAGTTGATGTTGTATTTTATTTCTTGGCTTTTTAACGTTGTCTATTCATTTTTACCTATTTCTTTCCGTTTACTTAATTCTCTGTTTTTATTTTAAAAAAAAATAAGTCTCAACTTGTTTCATCGTTTATCATTTGTAGAGATTTATTTAGTTAGTTCACTTCAATAGCCTTACTTTATAAAGCACGCTTTATTCCGCGGATAACTAAATGTAACCGGCGAAATATTCTCCTTGAATTAGTTTAATAAATCTGCTGCTCATTATAACGGACAAATATCCGGTACCTCAGGAACGGTTTTCATAACAGAATCTTTGCCGCCTATTCGAGCCTAATTAAAACGATTGAAATATTTCATAACGAAGTGAAAAACGCATTAAAAGTTTATCGGCGTACGGCTAGGAGGCCTCCCCGTCGCCCCTAAATAATAACAGCGGTATAGATTACAATTTTATTTTCTTAACACCCAAGATTTTTATTTGGTGTACTGTTTCTTTGATTGTGATTTAAAACATTACAGTTTTTTTTTTTTTGTTAATAATTACTTGACGTTCCGTTTGTGGTTAATTGTTTTTGAAGTATAATTGAATATGCATTTTCGAAAAGGGCACATGTCGCATATTTTGTCAAATACGTTTTTTCATATACATGTAGTTTTGAGACTTACCTACTTGCCCCATTTTATAATAATTCCAGTAATTTTCAATTGCTAATTAACACTAAAATATATCTCAAAAGTTAATATTTTTTATTTTACACTGCTTTAGAAAATAATTTAGTTTTTTTTTCATTTCCTGAACATTTTACATTTTCAGAGACATGTGCCCTTTTCGAAAATGCATATTCAATTAATTGCATTATCTATAGCTCTAAAGTAAATTCTGTTTTTTAAATTCAATTGCTTACCTTTAATGATGTTATTAGCCAATCGTCGCTTTATTTATAGCAGTATTTATGTCTTTTAGTATACTCGTTATATACTATGCAAGCTTATAGCATTAATCTATATATTAATACGTGAAGCAAAAGCTTTGTATCCCTTTTCACGAAAATTGCGCGGAAGGAGGAGTATGACATTTTCCACACTTATAGAGAATACGGAGAAGGAGTGCACAATGCTAATTTTTTTTTTAAATAATGCATAAAAGATACATTAAATCAATAAAGAAAACATTACACACACTACCATTTATTTCACACACACCCATACATAAAACTATACTCTTTGTTTAGTGTCAATTGGGAAACTTTTGTTATTGCTTAAAGTCTGTGGTCGAATTGAAAATAGATTAATATTGTTTGTCTTTAATAGTATTGATCTATAGTGCAGTTTTGACGATTACAATTAGAACTATTATTAGAACCATAATAATAAGCTTATAATTTCAAATAATTGTAGTCGAATCTCGACTACTGCTGGGCCACTAGTTCTTTATAACGGATATGAAATTTTAAAAGATTAGACTGTGACTTGGCTTTATCTCTGCCATTAATGACGTCCATGCGTGACAGCGATACCTCATTATCAGAACCATCAAGTAAAAAATATGTTTCAACTAAATTACCTACTCTATACTTTTTTTCTATTGCTTATGTGGGAGGACGAGCTCACAGCCCACCTGGTGTTAAGTGGTTACTGGAGTCCATAGAGATCTACAACGTAGATGCGCCACCCACCTTAAGATATAAGTTCTAAAGTCTCAAGTATAGTTACAACGGCTGCCCCACCCTTCAAACCGAAACGCATTACTGCTTCACTACAGAAATAGGCAGGCGGGCAATATATACTCTATAAATTTTCTAAGTTCAATGAATTATTATTATCAGTCAGCAATAGTTGTCGCTTCATAGAATTCAAGGCACAATCTCTTGTTCATCGACACTTGCGCATGTTACACGAAATCTGAACACAGCATACGTGTGCCATTAATACGAGGAGTTATCAAGACAATGTGACGAGGCCGGAACGTCGATAGTGCGCCGATATACAACCTATCGCTACATAAACCCGCTTCCTCGGTTTGTGTTAGATTAATTGCGGCGGCATTCTCCGCACAACTCACCGGCCCGGTATGTCAATGAAAGCAATTACTCGTACCAAACACGCACGTTGCCCAATACCAATAAGCAAATCGATTAACTAATAGATACTCTAAGCACATCTCAATTTGGTTATGCGATATATTGAGGCTTTGTTCCTTTCACACTTACACGGATGATGGATTGCTTACCAATAGCTGGTTGGCAGCTCGCAAACATCCACTCCATCAACAGGGAAAAAGCGCCTCTAACAGCGTCCTCGCGCCCTCATCGATCTACGACTTAAGGTCGAACTTCCTTTGCACAATTGCAAACAATTTCTTTTACAAAGATGTAAACGCCAATCGATGTGTCAGTGGTGTGATAGGTAAACTTTTCATTTTGCCGATGTACCTACCCGGCCCGGGCTGTTCGTCGAGAAACAATTTTCTTGTTGTTTGAGAGCTCATTTTTAACGTTATTGAGTGCGAATTTTTTCCGAAGTTTTGTATGTATTATTTTGCCAGTTTTCATTGTTGTTTGATGGATGGATTATTATTATCGGGGATTTTTTTTTTACTATAGTCGATTAGGTGCGGAACGTACAAGCTATTGAATATTGGTCACGTTACGGCAACCGAAGAATATTTTTGTATAGTAAAGACACGGTTGCTAATGGGGACTGAGTTAGAGAATTCTATTAAGCTCACATCGAAATCTGTGTTTAGCAACTCATATAATTGACTGATTCGGTGATGCAGTAGCTAGCGCTGTCGCACCGAGGGTGGTGCATTCGATTCCCATAAATATCCTGAAGAAAAATTATTTTTAGAAACTAAAGAGTTTTAAATAATTGAAAGTTTTTCCTTGAGATATAAGTTCTAAGGTCTCAAGTATAGTTACAACGGCTGCCCCACTTTTCAAACCAAAACGCATTACAGCTTCACGGCAAAAATAAGCAGGTCGGTGGTACCTACCCGTGCGTACTCACAAGAGGTCCTACCACCAGTAATTACGCAAATTATAATTTTGCTGGTTTGATTTTTATTACACGATTTTATTCCTTCACCGTGGAGGACAATCGTGAACATTTGTTAAGTACGTATTTCATTAGAAAAACTGGTACCCGCCTGCGGGATTGGAACACTGGTGCATCGCTAGATACGAATGCATCGGACGTCTTATCCTTTAGGCTACGACGACTTCAATATAACACAGAATCATTCAACGATTCCCGTGATCAACAATGCCGCGTAGTAAAAATTATACCTTCATAATTATAATTTATGAAATTACCGATAGCACGTTGTATCGTATTACTGATGCCCGTGGACTCGTTCACCTGTCAGTGCTAATTAAAAAAAAAAACTATGCACAACTGTTGTACTAGTACGATGCGAATAGCTTAAAAAGGAAATGCTCTTTATAAACCACTAGTACCTACATTATCGTTGTTAGCAACTATTTAAGTATCGTCTACTTAAAATAAGACTCTAATACTTAAGAAATAAGTACTCTAATTTCCGAGCTAAACAAATAAAAGACATCGAATAAAATCCCTAAATAATGTAATACTCGAAGAGTGAATACCTTAGCGTCGGATGTCAAGAGTACAAAATGATTTAGTAGAACAGGTAAGTACACTATTTTTGTTGGCGGCACGTCCTTCGCCAGTTTTGCCAATTTTTCTTCATTCATTCTAGAGTACTACCAGATTGTTTGATAAAATATACGTTTTTGGGATGGAAAAGAACATTGATTTTATTTTAGTTGTTTTTTTTTTCTAGAAATAACGTAGGTACTTAAAAATTCATGGTAATCTCGTATAATGTAAAAAGAATCTTAAAGGTACTTTATGTGAATTCCTTAGCCGATTTTGAGAAGTGTGTTCGAAGTATATTTTTTTATTTTTTTTTTATTGTTCTTGTAGGCAAACGAGCATACGGCCCACCTGATGGTGAGTGGTTACTGTCGCCCATGGACTTCAGCAATGCCAGGGGCAGAGCCAAGCCGCTGCCTACCGCTAAAACCGTATCTATAATATATTTTTCTGCAGTAGATGTGACGTGGCAGAATTAGACAGAAGATACAAGGTACGACAGTCAGGCCGCCAAGACCGCAGGCGTAGCTTCAGACGCAACAGTAGTGCTAATTTGTAACCTTCTTTTAATGATACCTCATTTCTTCATTCAATCATCTGCCTCATATTATATGCAGTTAAAAAGTTGAAAATGAACTTTAAAAGTATTCAAATAATGGCTATCCTTGTAAGCGGAACGCGTGAATCCGTCCCGGTAAAAATAAGCTATGCGGTGTTACAAAAAAACGATACAGAATCAAAGCGTAAAGATTTCGCTTTGTAAATTAATGGAAGCGTATTTATTACTTTGTTGCATGAAGTAATATGTAAAACCGATAGGCGTGTAAATGGGTTGTGGTCTAATCACAAAAAAAACACAGCATTGTTTTATTTTACGCGATATTTAATTATATTATCATACTAGCGACCCGCCCTCGCTTCGCTTCGGAAACATTAAAACACACATGAAACAAAAAAAATAAAAATAAAAAAATAAATAAAAAAGTAGCCTATGTTCATCAGGGACAATGTCGGCTTCTAATGGAAAAAGAATTTTTCAAATCGGTCCAGTAGTTTCGGAGCCTATTCGAAACAAACAAACAAACAAATCTTTCCTCTTTATAATATTAGTATAGATTTTCACAATTACGCTTCAATGAGACGATCGATACGCGAACGTGTAGACTATGAACAAAAAAGCGTATGTATTTTAAATTAAGCTTAATTGACTTCAATAAGGAGGCTCTATTTTTTATTGCTTTAGATAAAAGAACGATTTCATGACTTTCTAGATTTTAAGTAATTACCGAAGTCCATAAACATGCCATGTTGATGAGGTCTCAATTATATAGCAGAACAACTCTCCCATCGTTCAAAACATAAATAAGTAGGATAGTACATAGTTGTATGGGCTTATAATATTGTTACGCGCTATCAGGCAATAGATGGCGTTGTACTTCTCGAGCATTCTAGGTGCTGCTATATCCTTCGATATTCGTTCGACTATTCGACGATAGATGGCGTTACTCTTACTAGCGTAACAATATTTACTGAATAAATGAACAAGAGAGAGCTCATTCGGACCATTGTCGTAGTTTTTCTTAAATACATTTTTTACGTAAGCATATAGACATCAAATTAGGAGTCGTAGTAGAAATATCAGTATCTTGCTATAATATGTGGGCATTAATGTAAAAATGAAAGTTAATAAACGACGGTCAAGACAATTTGGAAGTATAATTTTTGTGGACACATTACAATCATGCAGATTTCAAGCGAGCTACTCATCCCATAGTTTAATCAGACCCAAATAACTGAGTTCAGCCAAGTTTTGAAAATAATTAGGCTATTACCTTCAACGCGTAATTATTTAGTTTTATTCATTTAATAGGTTCAAATTTGACAATTGTAGTAAATGTCTAAAACAAACCACCATAACTTTAAACTTGTATCTTCTATCGCTCATAAATAATATAATATTTGAAATTTTGGAACGAAGTTCCTTATGGGACGATGCGGAGAGGTACCCTAACCCAAAAAAAACGTCCGTAACGTAAGATTTTTTTTAGTAATGCACACAGTGTACGACTTTGTAATAACGTACAAAAAATAACATATTTTTTTATCATTCATTGACCACGATCTCAGAGCGTTCGTTTGCGCAATACACTAACTCTTATGCAAACAACCGTGAATGAAGTGTACCACAATAAGCTCGCACGTTACCGAATGACCGTGGGTTGTTGCGAAACCTCCAGTTTTATTTTCTTTATACTTCGAATAGAACTTAAAATTAATATTTTTATATTCGTTCGTTATATATTTCGTTCCTATCCGGTGTCCCACGACACCACGCATCTTTTTTTTTTTATTTCCTCTATAAAACTCTAAATAAGTAAGGCTTAGTAAATAATAATTTAAATTTATATTCAATTAACAAAAGTTAATAAAAATCGCTTTCGCCTGTGACTTTCACGGAGGATAAACTGGATATTTCGTATTTTAACTGAACCGGGCGGCATGTTTCTCTTTATATGCCTTTATGCATTCGGTAATATTTATGTAATACCCATTACATACAAGTTGAGCCTTCGACGCAAAATCCACATTCTATAATGAAGCTTTATTGAAATAACATTCAACGCAATCTGAAATGTTTTGATAAAATTCATACCATGCCGGCTTTTCTAATTCGTCGACCATCAAATTATTTTATGGCGGCAGCGGATAATGGAAAAGCTTTGGCAGATGCCTGAATCTCGCTTTCGATATTTTTAAGATAAGTTTGCATATATACAAGTTCCGTCAGTCTAACGAGCAATATAAACTGCTCGGTGGAAGATCTTCCCTTTGTCATTACGTACCAAAAGTTAAACCTTTTTTTCATGTTAGCTATAATTTATTGAACAAGGGAACACATATTGAGCACAATAAACATAATGTATAAAAACATATAGTGTGTATATTACACACACATAAGGTAGGAGCGTAAGAAGACAGATCTTTTTATTGCCATTACGGGCAGACGAGCGTACGGTCCGCTAGATGGTAAGTAGTCACCGTCGCTCATGAATGTCAAACAATTCCTCTAAATTATAATCCCCATGGAAGGCGTTCTTCTTCCTAGTCGTAAATTCTTGACATTGTGGTCGTGGTCATGTATCAGTCGAATCCTGCGACACCGATGCTCTCGCGATGCGACGCTATGTGGCACGGTGTTTCGCAGAGTGAGAGCAATCATTTATGTTGGAGTCACAGATTTTATGAAGTCGATCCATCGTGTTGGAGATCGTTCGCGAGATCTTTTGCCCTCGACTTTCTCTTGCACCACCAACCGCTCAATGGAGTCGTCATTACGAGTGATGTCTCCGAAGAACTTGAGAATTCGTATTCGGACTGTTGACGATAGTCTCTCCTTGATGTTGAGCTCTTTCAGGATCGAAACGTTGGTACAGTGCGCGGTCCACGGAATTCTGAGAAGATAGAAGGCGTACGAACGCTGGATGTTTATTCCATTAAAACTTGTTGGTAATTCAAAATTTCTTGCAAACGTCTAACATTGGGTAGGAATCATCATAAAATAGATATGTGTGTAATTTACTTACCCACGCACGGAAAACGAGGTTAGATAGTTTTTTATAAAAGAGATGATTTAGACGAAAGAAATAGTGACCGTCCATTTTATATGAAAAGCTAACGGCTATTATCTAAAACCCATATTAAATTAAGCCTTAGCTTTCCTAGAATTTCGGTTTGAGTTTACTTAACGTACTGAATGGGAATTCAAAACACCTGTACAAACAGAAATACATAAAGGACTACAATATATGAAAAACGTATCGTGTAGCTTTGATCACCCCTTTTTCAATAATAGAGGCGAGGTCGGGTGCCTTTGTGTCGGTTCTAGCCTGAGGCCGCCCTGTCGCGGTACAGTAATGTGTCCATTTAATTTACAATACGAAAATTAGACTCGAGACCGCACCAAGCAATATTACGCTTTAACGTTCATGATAGTAGTTACAAATTCGCGTCTCGCCAAACTGTGTTGACAGTGAAAGCGACGTCACGTCTGAATGGAATTTTTACATTCGTGACGAGTTCAACAGTTTTCCTTTTAGTACTCAAAACAAGTATTTTGTGGTGCTTGTGAAATGTCTTTATGACGTGTAGGTATACATTTTAATTACAAAATGTTGATACTTTAAGTTGAGTGATTGAGACAAGCTTAAACTAACAGACAACGATGGATAACGTTAAATTTCGTTTTAAACTATTATCGAAGTGAAACTTCTTTAGGCGCGTTGAGAGTAAAATTTAACTCGCGACAGATTTGTTACGGCTAGAGAGAAAATATACAATTTAGGAAGAGCGAGTGTGGGAAAATAGACAGAACGTCTCGCGAACCCTTCGACCGTGGAGAGAGGAAAAGGATAAAGCGAGCTAGGTCGTTTCTCTTAAACACAGTATTCCCTAATACAAGAGAAATTTGATTTAAGGATGAAAAACGAAGAAAACCACAAAACTATACACCGCCAAGAAGTTTCACTTCTTTCACGCGCACCATTTTATTTTTTAAGGTGATTCGATTTATAATTAAGATAATTCTTTCTCTATGGATACTTTCGCTTTTATTTGAACGCATTTTGTAATTTTCACTTGTTTTAATTTTTCTAGAAGTGAAGACGGAGCATAAAATTATTATTTTTGTGTGTTTCAGTTGTTAATAGAATTTTACGAGGCAGTGAAATCACGTGTAATAATTAATTTATGTATATGTTATTCATAAGCACAGTACCGACAAACGTACAATACACAGCGATGGAATGCGGGTTGACAAACAAAGATGCCGCACTCCACGTCGTTTTTGTGGCTCTCCCCAAGATATGTACAATTCGTTTGCGCATACTTTTATGAATTTATTTATTTACTTGGTAATATTTTGAGTCGCAATGAAAAATAAAGTCCTTCAAATCAAAATATTGCCTATATTTTGATTTGAAGGACTTTTTTTTTTCACCAATTAATTTATCTTTTTGTCATAACATACCTGACAGTTGTTGTGGCCTAAAGGACAAGACGACTGGTTTATACGTATCGAGCGATGCGAATGTGCCGGTGTTAGAATCATCACGCAGGCAAATACAGTTTTTTTCTATTGAAATATATAAAAATTCAGAAACGAATTCCATGGTTATGGTATGGTAATTACTGGTGATAAGACGTGTTGCGAGCATGCACGGGTTGATACTACCACCCGGCTTATTTCTGTCGTGAAGCGGTAATGTGTTTCGGTTCGAAGGGTGGGGCAGCCGCTCTAACTATACTGATACCTTAGAACTCATATCTCAAGGTGGGTGGCGGAATTTACGTTATAGACGTATATGGGCTCCAGTAACCACTTAACACCAGGTGGGCTGTGAGCTCGTCCACCCAAATAAGCAATAAAAAAAAGATGACCTGGTTTTAAGTGACTTCATTCAAAATGATAATGGTGCGATCCACCTTGACATATGTTACCGTACAATATTGATATCTTTAGTTCCAGACAAACAAAATAAACTTGCTCATTTTAGGTATAATGGCAGTAGTTTTTCACGTGAGATATTCAATGATCATCGACGAAAAATCAAAAATTATATTATTATTATTGCTACTAACAACACCTATAATTCTGTTAGCATCTCAAAGCAAGATACGGATTTTCTCATTTCAGAAAAATAAGTATGACTAAAAAAAATTATATTTCGCATCATATAGCAACACTCTAAGCTGCCAGTTAGCTGCTAGTTATTTCTTCCACCTTTTATGACACTTAATGATTTAAAATTGTTGACACTGCGCCAAATTGTAGAAACGGAATCAATTGATGGTATATCAACATAAAATAAAATACACTATAAGAAATATGCTAAAGTTAGTAGGTGCGAAGCTAAGACGGTCAGAAGTTAGTATTGTAACTTTAAAAAAAAAAACTTTTATCTTCAGTTCTTGGTAATGTTTTATGCTACTCGTAGTGCAAAAGGAAAGATGCATACGACCTGTTTATCCTTGAAATCGGGGGTTCAACACTTCAGTTGATTTTAATTGTATTTTATTACATGCACTGCAAAAATACTCGTAAAAAAATTGCTTTTTGTTTTAAGCCAAACGTCATCAATCACCAACAATTTTAACTGTCTTCATTTTAGAAATGGTTCCTTTGCACTAAGCAGTTCATAATTAAATGGCCATTGCACACGGGGTGTAACAGAAAACGAACTAAAAGAAAATATTGCGAATACGTTCGCTACGACTTCTGTTTTTATAGGACTGCGGTTAAAAATTACAACGTATTTAATGTTGTTTTATATTCAAAAATACACAGGGAATTTCGCAATGTTTTTATTCGTTTGCTTAAAATAGAACACGGAGAGCTCGTACATAAATGTATTTTTAATGTGAAGCTGCCAGTTGCATCACAAAATATTTAAACAATTTAAAGCTATTTGATAATGTTTGTACCTCGTTATTTGAGTACGCATTGGTATCTAATACCAGCTTACATAATATATGTATTTGCCGAGAAACGGTGATGAGGCTTAAGTTGTGACTGTCTATTTATGTATAAAGAGAATAAATAAAAACTATTTTATACTATTCTATAATACTATATATTAAATACTATCTATAATTCTATATACTAAAATTGTTGTACAAGTAATTTTTTAAATGTTTTAGCATACCTACGTGTGTCAATAACAAAATGTACTAATTAAATTAAATTGAGAAAATCTAATGTCGAGCAGTTTACATTGCATGTTCATATGGAGAACAATTTTACTAATATTATCACAACCAATCCATCAGACAATTCCATCGGACTATATTAGCATTAGCTGACCGTCCCTACAAAGGGTTTAATTCACTTATCTCACGCTTTGTTACCGCTCTATTCTTTATTCTGTCTTACCTTTTGGATCTCATACAATTTACTTTCAACAAAGAGATACCCTTGTGTGTTTGTGAATTCCCGAGTAATGTACGGGAATTGATATTACGAATTACGTTGAGGGGCATTCCATTCCATTAATAAATTATTTTCTTTAAACTTGAATAAATTTTAATCGTATTGTTTTGTTTTAGAGCTAGGCTACCATTATACATAACTATAAGCAAATAGGTAAATAAAAAAACCGGGAGACAACAATTTTACACGTTAATCTAACCTCAAATTAGGACTTCCTGTGTTTTGGAAAACAGAGACTTATTTACATACTTATGTAAAATATATAGATATGGACAAAGTGCAAGAGAAATTGTTTCATAAGACGAATGTTTGTCCGATGCGAAAATAGAACTCACGACTATCGGCCTAGTAGATAGGGACGCTAACTGCTATACCACCAAGTCAGTCACGATGCCGTTGATTTGATATTGAAACGGACTGTTCGAAGGAAGGTTTGACGATGAACATTTTCTAGCGCTCAAAAGCATAGAGGAATAGTTTTCGTGACGAATTACTGAAAATAATATACGGGCTAGTTTTTAACCTCCTATAAAGTTAGAACTAAATCTGAACTCTTGTTTGGGCTCAAGGTCTTATAGAATACTGAACTAGGCTTGGTGCATATCCAAAGTCAAAAAGATAAGACAAGTAATGATTTAGTTGTTTGTTGATTGAAAAACAGAAGGCAGCGACTTTGCTTTTCTACTATTTTAATTGGTAAGGTTCACGGACGATGACAATCACTCAATATCAAATAGCTCGTATGCCCGCCAACGAAAGAAATTGATAAAATAAAACTAGCAATATATTATCCTATCTGCTTCGCATATGTTACTCTCATATATGTATTTATATCACAGCACAAGTTTATTTTCTAAAGTTCACAAGAAAATGTACAAGATCAAATAATTGGTTTCAAAACAAATAAATCAAAATCGTGTTTTAGAGTAGAGTATGCTTTACTATATGCCAATATAAAATTAACTTAAAAAGAAAAAAATATACCTATATATACAAAGCTTTTTTTATTAAGTAGTAGGTATTGCTTATTTTGCGCAACCGACATCAAAAGGGCTAGAAACTCGGCTTATTCGATAGATATAACGCACTGTAGATTCGAAAATTTCTTAAAGAGAAACGACGAATGCTTCCACCATTGTACTACGATAATTATAATTTTCGACTTGAATATATACGCGAATACTTTTAAGCGCTTTCTAAGTTAAGTTTAAATTAAAGCTAAAATTCGGCAGCATTTATAAAGGCAGCTAAAGAAGACGGCCAGCCTCCGCCTGGAGGCACCCTACTGAGCAGATTTAATTAACAAGATATGGGTCTCTTTTAAACCAACTCTACCTACTTTTTGGAACATTGGAGATTAAAATTCAATGAGCCGACAAGATATTAAATAAAACCGAAGCCTGTAGTTTCGCGTTTACGTAAAATGGAGTTAATTAATTTTTAAATGAATCAAGTGGCCGAACGCTCTGTCAATAGCGGAGCTCTCGCAACGCTGAGCGGGAATACGAGAAACATTTTTTTATTTTATATTCTGTAATTCGATTAAATATCTGACGTAGAATTGTTTTCATTATCCATTTTGTTTTGGTACACTGTTTACGGCTGTGGATCTCGTAAATTATGAACTGTATCCCGTGCTAGCCCTCAGGCTGGACTGCCGATACAGTTAAACCTGTTAAAACAAATTGAAAACCGGTAATCGAATGCGCAACGGGAACTATGTCAATATTTTTATTTAAATATCAAGTTGAAATACGAACGTGTTGTAAAGTTTTTTGAAGTGAAAATTTATTTATTTTACAAACAATATTATTTAAAAACATCACGGAAACGCTGTAAAGCCAAAACATTTTCGGTGTCAGATTTAATTTCTGGCTATGATTTGAAAGTAAAAATATTAAATCGTGAGATTGTTGTAAGAATACCAATAAATTTTACAAAAAGAAATGGACATGAAAATTAGCTTCATAGCTTAATTAAATACTTGCAAAGATTATGAATTCTAACACAGGGTCGAAAGTTCATTGCTGCCACCCCCGAGACATCTTTCTCGTCATCTGACGACGCACTTTGACGGCGAAATTAAAAAATATCACAACACCTGCGAGCCTTAATTAGAATTTTTCGAATTATACTACGTTTTTTTTTTTTTTTTTTGTTACGTCACGTCCGGATACTTTCACTAAATTACATTGTGTACCAAATATTTTAAGGCTTCGTATTAAGAAAACATCCGAAATGTGTGCACCACAAGTTGGATCTCAACGTCAACTAAACAGTAATTCACTTACTGACATTCTACGCTCTCAATAATTTCGCAGAATTCCCCTTAATTTACCTGCAATAAAGAATGCAAAAATTAAAATATAACTTTTATTTATTAATGCGTTCCAGTATAAAGGGTAGGGGAGCTATTGTCTAATGCTACAAAGACTTTCATTTTTGGTCTCAAAGTGAACGCGACCATAAGTTTGTGAAGTCTTATGGGCTTTTATAGGCACTCAAACAACGTTTCACCCTGAACTCCATGGTCATTAAAAGCAAAGAAGCAATGGATCTCGTTTTTATGCTCATAAAGTTTTTAATTCAAAACATCTTCTATACTACATATAAATAAAATTGGAGTGTCTGTTTGTAATATTAAAAAAAACGCTTTTTACTACATGCATATGAATATATATATTATGTTAACGGAAATGTATGTAATCCGTCATTGTATACAATTCCTAGGAAATGTATGTAATTCCTAAAATCGCACGGAAATGTGTGAAATAAATTATATTATACTTGCACATTACACATTTCCTAGGAAATCTATACATTTCCTAAATAGCAATCGGAAATGTAAAACATTTAAGATATTGGTGGGTACGCGGGGACAGCGGGACGAGTCTTGCACTACGGTCAGTTGCCAACTTGCAATCCACTGGAACCGGCCAGGGATTTAAGAAGTGCCTTTGCAAGAAAAGCTGTGCTACATCAAGATGTCTGTGTTTTAAAAATAAAGTATGATGTACTTCCAAATGCCATTCGAGCTTACCCTGCAAAAATAAATAGCTATATGAACTGACAAAGTATTATAATATAAAGATTTACTTTTATACTTTGACATTTATAATTACTGAATTATCAGACTGATTACTTGCCAAATGAAAATTTTATTTTAGAAGAATAAATATAAGTTGATTTTGTGATACGTTAAAAGTTAATAGATAGTTGATTTTAGAAGATTTAATTAGTAAGATAATATGAATATATTATTATTATTTTACGGTATGACTGTTACTCGATTGTCTCAATAAGTGTTATAATAAAAAAATATTATTAACAACGTATTTTATTACAGAAAGCATTTACTTTATACATTTCCTAATACGATATTGGAATTATATACAATTCCGAGGAAATTTATACATTTCCTAGGATATCTATGCATTAAATAGTTTTTCAAACAATATTTTATACATTTCCTAAATAGTATCGGAATTGTACACATTTCCTAGGATTTGTATACAATTCCTTGATTTCATACATTTCCGGTAACATATACATTACATACACCAAAATATATTTTTTACAATTTTTGTCTGTCTGTCTGTTTGTTCCGGCTAATCTCTGGAACGGCTGGACCGATTTTGACGGGACTTTCACTCACAAGTAGCTGATAATATAAGGAGTAACATAGGCTACTTTTTTTAGACTAGCTTTGCCCCGCGCCTCCACCCGCGGTACTACAATAATCGCGGGTAACATCGCGAGACTCAACTATCAATAATAAAATTTAATGTTTCCGACGCGAAGCGAGGGCGGGTCGCTAGTAAGTTTATAAATGTGTAAAAATAAAACGAGTCGGTGGTAGGTCTTGTACTAAGTGAAAATTCAACAGAATAAAGTCAACAGGTGGTGCTGGCGTGCTGCCAGGCCGGTCACGAGTTGTGCTTATCTCGACCACAACTAAATATCTATTGAACCACACTGGACACTAGCAACGAAGCTTTAATAGGAAAACTAATTTTTAGTATGCAGATAACGCTTATAACATTAAAACTTTATATATCAAATGACTTTACTTGTATTTCAGAGTACAAAAAAGAATACATTGTACTTTTAAACAGGCATGAGACCGAACCAAATAGTAACAATGTGAATTATATGTGGCACTTTATCGAGTATATAAAAGGTTAAGAATCCAGTTACGCGAAGTTTCATAGTAACATACAAATAAAATCAAATAACCAACACATTTAAAGTTCAACAATGGTTATATGAAAGCAAAGCCACATACGGCCTACATCATATTGACAAAGGGCTCTCCCTAGGGTAAATAAGGTTTAAACGCAAACCAGAACTGAATTTATATTTCACTAAATGGAATTAAGTTGTGTTCTCAACACTAGCCTAGGATTTCGGTTCAAAATACTTAAAATAGAGCATTTAGATTGTGTTGACACAAGCTTCCCTTGGGATTCGCTTAAGCTACAAGGTTCCACTCGTGTCGAATTTCAAAATCGACAGCAAGAAATGACGTTCCATTATTTCGAGATAAAAAAAATCTGCTTTCCGAGCTATTTCTCTAATCTCTCATTCTCTCTAATCTCTCATTCTCTATGTAATCTGACATTCTCTCTCTAATCTCTCATTCTCTCTCTAATCTCTTATTCTCTCTTTAATCTCTCATTCTCTCTCTAATCTCTCAACACAGAACAGAAATATCAGATAGTGATATTTCTGTTCCTGCGTTAACAAATAAGCAGAAAGTACCGATTCGATTGGCTCGTACTCGGGCCGTGTCAGCAATCACAGCGATGGCATCTGGACGCAAGAAAGGGACAACGAGTGCGACAACAGTATTTCCTACGTCTGCCGCACATTCCGTTTGCACTTTGCATGACAAGCCACTGGATCAACCTTCATCGGATGCCCCTGTTACCCATCACAACGTCACTAAAGCGCAACTATCGCTTTCATCCGGGACAGCTGAGGTTCAATCTGGAACACTCAATGAAAAGTGGGTTGAGGTTAAGTCGCGTCGTTCCCGAGGTCCACCAGCTAATGTACTCAAAGGAACGGCCACGCCCGGAACTATGACCATCGAGGCTGCTGAGAGATGGAAGTATTTACACCTTTATTTTGTTAAGGAGGGAACTACCGATGACATCATTCGCGATCACCTTACGCAGATTTGTAAACAAGATGTATGTATAGTCGAGTCACTAAAACCTCGCGGTAAATACGCCTCTTTCAAAATAAGCGTTCCCGTTAAAATGGAGGGTTTGGTTATGTCTTCGGCAAATTGGCCAGAGGATATTTGCATTAAGCCATGGCGGCTGGGATTTCGTAAGCCCAGCGACATTTAAAAATACAAAAAATATTGGTAAATCGTTTTCAGTGTATATTTTATATCAAAATGTACGCGGTCTTAGATCTAAGTTAAGTTTATTTAAAAAATCACTTTTGAATACGAATGCACATTTGATAGCTGTTACCGAGACATTTCTTGTTAGTTCGGTATATGATGGAGAGCTGTTCCCTAGGGGATATACTGTCTATCGACAGGATCGTGCTAACGATGCAGGCGCGGGTGGCGTCTTGCTCGCTGTTCGCGACACTTTCTCCTCACGCCGTATTACTAATATTGATGGTCTCACGGCGGCGCAGGAGGTTTTATTTGTATTAATAACTTATAAAAATATTAAGTTTCTCTGTTGTGTAGTATACTTACCGCCTAATTATAATAATATGGAGTATATACATGTGTTACAAACCATCGAAAATGCTATTTGTAAACTTGCACCGGTGGAAGTAGTTGTTATTGGTGATTTCAATTTAAATTCTGTGTCTACCTATGTACGCGAGCAATTCGAATATTTCTTAAATTTTTGTAAATTAACGCAATTTAATACTATTCCAAATCATCATGGAGGTATCTTGGATTTCGTTTTGAGTGGACTACACAGAGAACGTGTCTGTGTTGTGAGGGGAATCGGTGCTCTCGTGCCGGAGGACTGCTATCATCCGACGCTTGAAGTATCCGTGCGATGGCCTAGCAGGCGGAGCTGTGTCGGCGCCGGCATGCCCTCCCTCCCTCTATCATCCGATCCAGCCTACGTACTGGATAGCGGCTTCCAATGGAATTTTCGTAAAGCTGATATTAATGTACTATATGCATCTTTTGCTGAGATTGATTGGAGTGACATTGTTTCTGAGACAGATGTCAACATCGCTCTTAATACATTTTATAACAAATTATACTCTATAATCGACTACTGTGTGCCGACCAAACGTTGCATAGTAACAAATCAAACCAATAAATACCCAACTTGGTTTACTTCCGAAATAATACAAAACTTAAGATTCAAACATTTTAACCACAAAAGGTACAAAGCTGAGGGAAAAGAAGTAAATTTAGAATTGTTTAAATATTATAGGAGTAGAATAAAATATCTGATCGAGACAGCGTATAAAAAATATTTGTTGAGTATAGAGAGAGACATCGGTGATAATCCAAAAATATTTTGGAAGTTTATTAAAGATAAGCGACAAAGTAGGCATAATTGTAATAAATATTATGATTACTTGGGAAAACCTGTGGAAGGACAATACGCGGCAGATGCATTTGCAACTTACTTCAGTTCAGTTTTCTTAGCCGATGAACCCAAATTAGATCCAACTGAGGCCCAGCATAGTGCAGCAATAACATCACAGTTTTGTTCCAGTGCTCGAGTAGCTTTATTGACTGTAGATAATTCCGACCTGCGCTGTGCTGTGAAGCGCATTAAGCCGTTCTCCGCATCAGGTCCAGATCGTATCCCTTCCTTTTTGGCTAAGGATTGTATAAGTGTGCTTAGTGTACCACTACTACATATTTATAATCTCTCACTCCGATTGTCCACATATCCATCTACGTGGAAGCACACTAGAGTAACTCCGGTCTTCAAGGGTGGTGACCGCACAGATGTGAAAAACTATCGACCCATCGCAGTATTATCAGTATTTGCAAAGATATTTGAGTCCATTATTAATAAACATGTTAGTGCGCAGATCCGGAACCAATTGACTGACAGTCAACATGGTTTTCGAGCTGGTAGATCTACGGCAACTAACCATATTAATTTCGTCAACTATGTTGCTGCTGAAATGGATGCAGGGAAACAAGTCGACGCTGTATACTTAGACTTTGAAAAAGCCTTCGACCGTGTCGATAATGACGTATTGTTGATGAAATTTGCTTCATTCGGATTTACCCCAAAACTCCTCAAATTATTTTCTTCTTATCTCTCTGATAGGTCTCAGCATGTTGAGTTAGCGGGTTTCAAATCTAAAACTTATTTTACAAGATCAGGGGTCAGTCAGGGTAGTAACCTTGGTCCCACTCAGTTTTTAATCATGATAAATGATCTATCTTCTATTCTCAGTGAGAGGACCAAGTGTCTTATGTTTGCTGACGATCTTAAGCTGTACGTTGGGGTCGGGTGTGATGCTGAGCGCCATGCTTTGCAACGCGACATTACTCGGGTTGCAGAATTGGGAGAGCGTAACCGCTTGCATTTTAATACTAATAAATGCAAGGTCGTTGCTTACAGCCGGTCACGGTCGCCCGTGTTGTTTCCATACCATTTATCTGGAGTCATTTTGAATCATGTGGCAGTTATACGTGACCTGGGAGTTATTTTCGATTCCAAGCTAACGTTTAAAGATCACATACAAAATATATGTAAAAGGGGTAGTGGTCTGCTCGGGTTCATAATTCGTCAGACGCACGACTTTGTAGGCCATCGTGTGATTGTTATGCTGTACGATGCCTATTTGCGAAGTAGTCTTGAATATAACGCACTCGTGTGGGATCCTCGCGAAGCAGTTCAAAAGCTAATGCTGGAAAAACTACATAAAAAATTTTGCAGGTTCCTATTCAAGAAAATGTATGGATACTATCCGTTCTTGTATCCATCACTTTATGTGACTGGTATGGTCGGATTAGATACTCTTGAGCTCAGACGGAAGATGACTCTTGTGGTGCATTATTATCAGCTATTGCATAACAAAATTGATAACTCCACTGCACTGGAATCAGTGTCGTTATATGTGCCTGATGGCTACATGCGCGGATGTATGTGTGGAGGGGTGCGTCGCCAGCGGCAGCTTCTTAGTACTACGCACGCGCGTACGCAGCACACCGTTAACTCCCCGACGCATCGTGCTGTCTCGCTACTCAATGGCTTGCTAGCTTATGCTCCGGAAATGGATATATTCCATGATGGTTTGCAGCGATTTATTTTTGTTGTCAGGAATTACTTAAGCTAATTATTAATACCTTACAAATGTTTTGGTTTATACTGTTAATTTGTAAGTAGACTAATTAAATAAATAAATAAATAAATAAATAAATAAATAAACTAAAGACCCAGTTCTAAAATAGTCCGTTTAGATTGTATACAACCTAGAACGCAGTTGTTTGATCCTCAGTGCGTTTCCAGAAATATTTTTTGCCACGTACCATCCAGCTTTGGAATTAACTTCCTTCCACGGTATTTCCCGAGCACTACGACATGAGCTTCGTCAAACGAGGCGTAAGGAAAATGGTCAGCGGTAAGCAGCACCTTGGCTGTGCCTCCGGTTTTGTTGACGTCCATGAGCGACAATGACCACTCACCATCAGGTGGGCCTTATGCGCGTCTGCCTACAAGGGCAATAAATAAAAAATATATCGCTTTCAAAAAGTCATGTCAATTCATTATTGCCTTGCTGCGTGATAGAAAAGCATCAATCTGAGGTCATCAGATATTATTTGCAGCTACTCAGAAGGAGTGGGTATGCGACTCTAAATCTGTGCTATTCCGTCAGAATTAGTCAGATTATTTGGTATTTTCTATCCTGCTCCCTAATTAAGGACCCCCGAGTTTCACTTCAGGAAAAAATATGGTATAGTTTGTTGCGTGCTCATCAATACATCTGCCACTTGATTATTTATGTCTCGAATCAAAAAAAATATTTTTGAAAGTTTTAGCAGTTTTCGATGCCTAGTTCTCATAGTAGATGGCGACATTCACGTTGTGTTTCCTATGAACTGTAGTAGTCACTTGACACAGAAGTGGTCTATAGGCATTTTGCTGTGTAAAATTTAGCGAAACCAGATCGATCGTTTTAGAGAATTCTTTTAGACGTATTCAAGTTTTGTAACATCTTAAAAATAACGTTTTTAGCAATACAGCTTTACTGCAAATATTATTCGGATTCAAATGACGGTCACAGTCGCAGAGTTGAATTATTCACGTCTCTCTCTTCGCCTCGCACCGAAATAATGAAAGCAGTAAATGAACGAAATATATTTGGTCATACTGCACCTAGTTTAAAAAGAGGTCACTTAATAAAAAGTTCGAAATATGAAATAAAGAATTTCGTGGTATTTGTTTAAGGTCCTTTACTTTTAACACCTAAAATAGTGTTAGATGAGAAGCAAGAATTCAAGAAGTCTACTATGACGTTAAATAGACAAGCTTTCACTTTGAGTCGAGTCCATTTTTAGATAATTCTTATAAAAAATACTTGAAAATAATGCCCACCTACTCTTTGGATCACAGAGCAAGATTATTTTCTATACCATCAAGCAGCAGTTAGCAATATAAAACAACAATTTAAAGAATGTTATGCAATAGCTAAAAGGTCAGTCTAAGGTCAGTTAGTGTTTGTTTTAAAATATAAACGGGAAAGTAAAGTCTTTTCTTAGTTTTTTTTAACTCGTGCAACAGTTACTAAGGTCTATGAGAGGCTTAAGAACATGTCAGTACAACAGGTAGGCTGGCATGCGGCCAACGGCTGCGGCTACGCTTTGTGCTACGATCCTACGATGTAGCAGTGCTACGTGGCTTTTAAATGGCTGCAGCTTTAAGCATTTATATTGCGGTTTTGTTCTTCTTCAAGGTTAAACAAGAAACTTTTTAAGTATATTTTTTTTTAATACGAATTTAAAAATCTTCTAGTATGCCATCAGTAAATTTTACTTAAGTAGTACTTACTATTCAAGATCTGGTTGTTATGCTCTAGTAGCGCAATAAAATATATTTTTTTTGTAACAAAGCTCTTAGTTATTAATTGATCAAAAAAAAATCTGTCTAGACGATGGACCCCAAAAAATTGCATTTTACGCCCTTTTTCCAAACGCGTAAAAAAGGTATACGATCCGAATTAAGAACTACTTCCTTCTTTTCTGAAGCCGGTGAATAAAAAATACAACTCGACTTCCATTTTGCGTTTCCAGGCTTATGACATCCACTGATTGGATAAAACTATAGACGCCCTACGTCTTCCGTCGGGTCGGTGGCTCAGACGCTCATCACCAATTGAGAAATACGTGCGTCAAATATAATACTTCAAACATTTTAGCTTCTAGAGCTATTCTACATTTAAATAAATCAAAAGCACATGTTTTTCTTTGCATAATTTATCTTTCACTCGATGCTAGACGTACAGGACGAATTACCCATTCTCATTATACACCGCGTCGCCAAAGAGCACAGTCGGGGGTTAAGCGCGCGTATCATACAGACGTTTACAAATTTTATTACCCATCTCCTTTTGTTCTGGTTGCGGGCGTCGGGTTCCGTACGTCTTATTGTAGAATACAGGGTGTGCATCTTAATTGTTTAGAGCACGTTTTGTGCCCAATTTTCTATGTGCCTTGATGTTTTTTTTTTGTTCTTACTCAGCAATCATCATTAGTATTATTACTCACTAGTGAAATCTAGTAACAATGTGATTATTTTTATATTCACTACTTGCGCCTTACGTAGTTGTAATTCTAGAAACATCTCAAATATAAAATAACCCTTGAACATATTTAATTTAATTGATGACGTAGAATGGCGAATAAATAAAAACACAAGGCCACAAATATCCCTTTTCGAAGGAATATTGTTGAAAATCCCTGTTTTTACTTTAGAAGGTCAGAATTAGACTTGTTTGCGGACTTTACCAAAGTCCAATATTTAATAAATAATAAAAACACACACACATAGTAAATAATATGTAGAAATCAATTTTGGCGCGACCAACGTCAAACAAGTGTTACTGGTGGTAGGACCTCTTGTGAGTTCGCACGGGTAGGTACCACCACTCCGCCTATTTTTGCCGTGAAGCAGTAATGCGTTTCGGTTTGAAGGTTGGGGCAGTCGTTGTAACTATACTGAGACCTTAGAACTAATATTTCAAGGTAGGTGGCGCATTTACGTTGTAGATATCTATGGGCTCCAGTAACCACTTAGCACCAGGTGGGCTGTGAGCTCGTCCACCCATCTAAGCAATAAAAATAAAAAAAAAGTGTAATATAATGAATTCGGATAAGCTGAAATATATGGGTAATTGGTTTCTATTCTTTATTAATTTATGATATAATTCAATCTTTTTAGTAATGATTTGGTTTTATTTTAACATACCCATGTTTTTTTAACACACAACCATGAGATTATTCATTTAGAACATCCTGTGCCGTTAAAGCCCCTATATCAGACGGATTAGCGAAAATATAAATTTCGAAGAAATCTCCACTCTCCGAATGAATTATGAACAAGCTTCACATTTCTCGATTGCTGAGGTTCTTAATACGTACATGTCTTTGTTGAGGAGCCGAATACATACGTCGTTTGGAATTTTAAGAACATTCAATCTATTGCGTGCTTAAGGATTATCCGTATGTGTATAAGCACACATACGTTGAATTTCCACATGTGCGTTGTCACTAATTTTTTTACTGTAAATCGACAGATTATCTGACAGTTCGACAAAAATGTTTTTCTATGTATATTATTTATATTTTAATGATAATAATAAAAATAACTATATATATATAGTGTAAATATAGTATGTAAAATTATCATCGATACTGCACGCATTGGAACCGGTGGTAGAGTTAACATTGTTATTTGTATTTTGACATTCAACAAGTGTGTCATACTGACATCTAAGTTAAAATAAATTATTTTGAATTTGAATTTGAATTCGTGAGGAGTTTTCTCACTCTGGAGTCCTAACCACTGGTGGCTTGTGTCGTAGACACCGCCATCAGCGGCAATCTAATTTTATATTGTGTTTTTTAAAAAATGTATAATATTTTTAACATCTTTTTTAAAAAATATTGTATAATTAATAAGATTTTAAATAAACATAAATAAATTATAAAAACATTATTATAACTAACCCGTTACTCGAGTAGAAGATTTTTTTAATCAAAAAACCACCCTGAAGCTTTTATGCAATAAAATAATAATAAAGAAGGAAGCAGAATCCCCTTTACAAATGAAGTACAAATAAGTACTACGAGGGAAGTTCTTCGGCTACGTCGTTTATCAGAAGTCTTCGACAAAACTTTTTACGGTTTGATTTGTTACCACTCACTAGCAGGGATGTTTAATCAATGGATCTAACGTTGATATTTTAATAAAATAACACTTAACCTTTTGTTTTAACAAAACTAATTCCTTTTGTTTTGATTTGAACATGAGCACTGAGACGCTTATGTAAAGAAAATTGAGCCAAGTTTTCCAAATTTTTAACCGTGTAATCGTCAAATACTGAATTGAATATTGATCCATTTCCAATGGAATAACGTTGATTTTTTTTATTCAATTCTCGTGCCATAAAATATGTATGTGTACACGAATTCCGTTAAAACAAATAGTTCTACCGCAATTAAATAGTTCATTTAGGAAATTGGTAAAAACCAATATTAAGGGTGAGATAAATCTATCAAACTTAGGAAGATCTAGAATTATCCAAAAAAATTGACAATGAAATAATTTTGCTTAATTAGCACTTGCTTGCTCATTATACTAACTAAATATGAATTCTATTTTAATTACTAGCAGACCCGGCCACATAAGAAATCATTTTATTGTTAATTAATAAATGTTGCGACCATTAATCGGAATAAAAACCATCGTATGACCTAAGTTGGAACAAAAGACATATTAAAAAAAAAGTTAAAATTCATTCAGTAGTTTAGGTGTCCATCGCGGACAAACAACTTGACACGTTATTTATATATATTAAGATTTAATGTTTTTAGCTATATCCAAACATATTCAGGATCTTTACATCTGTGTTTGGTTACGGCTTCACGCTTTGCAAATCTATCGCTCCGCTCCGTTTGAACTCCTTAGTTATTTTGAAATGTTTAAAAAGTTCTCGGATTAAGGAATGGATTTTACAAGATAAATACAGTTACGAACTTACTTAATAAGCATTTCGATTTGTAAGCTTGAACGAATTAGCGATTCTAGTTTGATTATATTGCATAAATGTAATTACTGATTTTAAAAAAAAATTGGGTACATATTTACGAGTAATTTCTTAAACCAACATACAATATTGAAGTTATATTAACGTTATAGAACAATAATTTTGAATACAATACACACAGCTATAAATAAATGACAATCGTTTCTTTTTAGGGAATTTCTAAAAAAGATACAGCAGGTATGTTGCGGTGTACTGTTATGTATTATATAAGTACATATTAACGACATATATATAGAACAATGATTTTGAATACAATACACAGCTATAAAAAAATGACAATCATTTTTATGCAGGGAATTCTGAAAAAGATACCGCAAGTATGTTGCGGTATACTGTTATGTATTATATAAGTACATATTAACGACATAATTATTTTAAATAAAAATATTTCTTGGTAAAGAAATTTAAATGTCGTAAAATTTTAAGTATTCGAAACTTTAGAATTAATTAAATGATACGTATTTTATTATTTTCATATGCCATGGTAAACTAATGGTGTTCATATATTCGGTAGTTACTAGAGCCGTATACCATGGCATATGTGCATCCACTTCTAATCGGCCGTAGGGCGCTGAAGAGGTAAGTGGGATATTTTAAACACAAATAATGGATATGTACCTGTATGTATACGGGATACGTACTTCAATTAAAATCGCATGGACCTTACGGTAACCACTTAACAATTTAGTGGACTGTAAGCTCGTTCACCCTTTTAAGTATAGTCATGTTATTAGTACTAGTTAATTACTGCATAAATTGATGATGATTACTGCATTTATTTTAATTTACTTTTTTTTTATTAATTTAAAATACATTTTTTGCTTCTGATTCGGCATTACAAAGCCGCAATCTTTTATTAATACATTTTAACGTAATATCCAATACTACTGTAACCATTTACATCAGGCGGGCCGTAAACTTGTTCACCCATCTAAGCAATAACCCTGCCTTTGTTCTGCAGTAAGCAAAAGGGATTTTGTAAACGAAATTCATTTTGAATAAAACTCCTTTTAAATTAAAAGATAAGTAATTTTATCTTGCGGCTTACCCCTGGCAACATCGGTAAAGGACAATAGACCCCGGGGTGAGTCCAAATGATCCGTGTCGAAAACGAGACGAAATCAATTTAAAATTTTCTCCTCGATTCTACATCTTTTAAATGTTCGCTATTATCTAAGTATTATGTAAGAGACTTCTCAGATTATGGTGTAAAGTTGAAATTTTATTAGTTCCGCGAGTTCTTTTTGTAATCTCTCGTAGTGGTAATTTTTTTTTGTATCGCTTAGATGGGTGGACGAGCTCACAGTCCACCTGGTGTTAAATGGTTACTGGAGCCCATAAACATCTACAACGTAAATGCGCCACCCATCTTGAGATATAAGTTCTAAGGTCTCAGTAAAGTTACAACGGCTGCCCCACCCTTCAAACCGAAACGCATTACTGCTTCACGGCAAAAATTGGTAGGGCGGTGGTACCTACCCGTGCGGACTCACAAGAGGTCCTACCACCAGTATATGGGCAGCTATGCGATAGCTACCCAAACACTAGTGTTAAATAGATATATCTACATACTTCACTTTCTTGCGTAAATGAATTGACTAATTCATGGCTCATCTTGTCCAAAGCAATCAGCGTGATCTATGGAAATCACCAAGTGAATACTACCATCTACCCTTCAAACCGGAATGCGTAACTGTTTCTGATAACGACAAAGGTAAAATCTTCTACCGAGTGGGTAAAATTGCACGATAGACAAATGGTCCAAATTGAACTTGCATAATCCAAACTTATCTTGAAAATATCTTCAGCGAGATTAAAGCATCTCTCAAATCTTGTGTTCTATCTATGATAACCACCCGATACAAATAGACTAGGAATAGGCAGGATGATGGTATCTACTTGTAGGGGCTTACACTACGCCTTACATCAAGCGAATGAATGCGACTTATCGATCGCAATACGCTGATATAATACTCAGAAATAGCTGTTACTTATTATCCGCTAATTCCCTTAGTCATCTTTAACGTCACCCACAGTAAGGGACGGAGTGATCTATTCTACTACATAACCAATTAGAGAAGTTATACTACAAGTACGTACAGGTGTGAGGTTAGCATGACCCGTGGCCATGTTCTGCTCACCACGTACCACCAACATAATATCCAAATAGACTTTTTACCTAAACTAGTGGTCCCGCAGTAGTCGAAATTCGACTATAATCAATTGGAATTGTAAGTTTGTACACTATTATGATTGTATTTCATACTTCTAAAATCACAAATTTTGCCAAGACTACACAGTTAACAAAGACAAACAATATTTAATCTATTCTCAATTTGACAACAGACGTCAAGAACAAAAGTTTGACAATAAATAGGATGCATGCGTGTGTGCGTCAAAAACATGGTATGTAGTGTGTGTAATGTTTTCTTTATTGATTTAATGTATGTTTTATGCATTATTTAAAAAAAATATTAGCATTGTGCACTTCTTCTCTATATTCTCTATAAGTGTGGAAAATTTCATACTCCTCCGTCCGCGCAATTTTCGCAAAAAGGGATACAAAGTTTTTGCTTCACGTATTAATTTACCTAAATATTGCAAGCGTCAAGAAATAAAATTTAGAATTTACAAAGTCGACTAGGCTGCGTTAATCTTTGTGAAGCTCTATCGAATATTTCATCTGGAACATAAAATAAACGTCAGACATCACGCCGTAGGTACAGGATGGTACGTAAATAGCGTAATCCTTATAAGGGCGCTTTCACACTAGATAAAAAAAACACACACAGGGTTATCAGACCCCAAGCTAAGATTCCCTGTACTATGGGAACCAGTTAAAATATACAAACAAATAAATCATGAAATATAATATTCATAATATAAATAAATCATTAATAAATATATTGATTGATAATGATTTGATTTTGATTTAAAAACACACAAAAACAGAGCAAATAAATATATGTATGTATTTAACTTAGGACGTTTTCAAACTTTCAAATATACAGTAATTATATGTACATTCCAGCATATATTATACTCTATTGTATAAAAATATATACTTTTATGTATTTTTACTGGTGGTAGGGTCTTGAGAGGTACGTCTTGCGAGTCCGCAAGGATAGGTACCACCACCCTGCCTATATCTGCCGTGAAGCAATAATGCGTTTCGGTTTGAAGATTGGGGCAGCCGTAGTTAAAAGTAAGACCTTAAAACTCAAGTCTCAAGGTAGGTGCCGGCATTTGCGTTGTAGATGTCTATGGGCTCCGGTAAACACTTAACATCAGGTGGGCCGTGAGCTCGTCCACCCATCTAAGGAATAAAAAAAAGAATTATATAAAAAAAAATTATATATATACTATATACTCATATGTATGTACCTAAATATTTTATAATTTTTTGAGAGTCGTATTGTACAATTCTGATGAGTTTCTCACCTCATGTCTAAAGATGGCTGTCGACATTTACGATAAGAGAGATGTCATTGTAATTGTACTACATTACTCGCAACACAAGAATCGTCCGTCTAGTACATTAAATAAGAAAGGAAAAGGAAGGAAAAGGAAAAAAAAGACAAATTAATGGTCATACTGTTATCAGTGCAGAATATGAATGACCAAAAACTACTCGCAGTTGACATTATTAATACTGTGTGACAATAATTTCGAAGTATTTGCTTGATAGTCATCGGAAAGTTTGTTAAGCACATTTTTATCTGATAATTTGCGTTATCTATACTAATATTATAAAGCTGAAGAGTTTGTTTGTTTGAACGCGCTAATCTCAGGAACTACTGGTCCGCTTTGAAAAATTATTTCAGTATTAGATAGCCCATTTATTGAGGGGCGTAGTCCCATGCGCTGGTCCGAACAGATTAAGACGATTTTGGAATCCAGCATCAATGTCGCTATCCACTGCGCGGAGGACACAAGTGAAAGGAGGAACAAAAGTGCTAAGTAAAGGTCACGACCCTCAGAACTGAGGAATACGACGCACGGAGGAGGATAGGCCATATAACATCACGCTAAGACCAATACAAACAGAGCACTAATAAATAATGTTTCAAAATCGGGTTTTATTTTAATATTAAATTATTTTATTTAATCACTTATTATGATGTTTTCGTCTTATTTTCGGCGGTAAAAAAATCTCGTGCCCAGACTATCTTCTTTATTTAAACCTCTCGTGCGTTCCGGTTTACGCAACACACAAAAAAAATGGTGCGTTCTTAAACGGCACATATCTAAACACGCCTTAAGAACTTTGAGCACCAGTGTGATTCTCGTCATCTTCCCGCCATAACAGCGGCCATTGTAAGCTCGCTTATTGTGCGACGGGATTGGTTTCTCGGCGAAGAAAGCACTGGAGAATCGATTTAAAATTTCTCTCGAACGAACGATCCCGCAATAGCGGTTAATATGGGATCTCTTGAATCTCGTACATGCGGTATTATTAATTGGGTATGTTGTCGGATTTGTCGCTTTTATCTTTCCTTATTCCGGGTTAATATAGGGCCGTGTGCACGACGTGTATCCATATAGTAATTTGCTTTGATTTACAGTCACACCTATTGACAACAATCAACCAGCAAACGTTCAATTGTGAAACTTTTTAGAGGGTTACTTTAATAATTTATTTATTTATTTACTAAAAGGAAAACCAACAACCAACTATTATTTAGTCTGGCCATAAATACTGTTACAATTAAAAATAAACAAAATATTACATTTGAATTTGGAATCCGTCATTTTTATATGATTGCTCATTGAGTTTTCTCATTTTGGCGCCAATACATTGTACAATATTTTGCGATATTAAAATGGAGTGGGGTGATATAGAGAACCGAATCGCTGTGATTGCATTACATAAAGTAGGTATGGAGTCAAATGCAATTTTTAAAACTCTCCATACGCTTGGTATTAGTAAAATATTTGTGTACCGGGCTGTTAATAGATGCAATGAGACCTCCTCTGTTTGTGACAGAAAATGATCTGGCCGTGCACGTAGTGTTCGTACGAAAAAGGTGGTCAAAGCAGCAATGGAAAGAATTCGAAGAAATCCTGTCTGAAAGCAAAATATTTTATCTCGGGAGATGAAGATAGCACCTAGAACTATGTCGCGTATTTTAAAAGATGACTTAGGACTTGCAGCCTATGAGAGACGTACTTTTTTTTTTTTTTTTTTTTCCACTGGAGAAAATCGCCGGATCACCACCCACACGGCGGGTGGTGTATGTGGGAGTTGAACCTCACTAAAAACTCCTGCCGCTCACAGCCGGCGCCCTACCCCGGACCGGGTGGGAACCCAGTCGGAGCTATTGAGACGGCGGGACAGGGTTTACGCAGAGCATATTACATCCATCCCGCCGTCCCCCAGACGCCGGACCGGCGGCCGCCAGCGACACGACCGCCGGTTCCCTCGGTCGACGGGCCAAGAGCCCGCATTGATGGCGCCGGGCTACACCTTCCCCCGGAGCGGTCGGGGGAACGCGGCTTACCACGCCGCCCCACGCCTAGGCTCCTTCCCGCACAAAACGGGTGGAGCCCGAAGCTCTTAGGGGGCCGGGTTACGGACGAGACCCCGGTCCCGAACCCCTGCTCGGCGGTGGCGGATTTCTGCGTAGTGAGGAGAGCTTTGCCTCACTCGCCCCGCCGCCTCCTTCTGCGAGATGGTGCACTCGCAGAAGTCGAGCATAGCCTTCCAGGACTCGTCACCGCCAAGCATCGACGCCACGACGCCAGGCAGCGACAAGTCCGGTCCTATCTTTGCGACCAGGACACGGCGCTGCACCTCCCAAGCGGGGCAGACAGCGAGCGTATGCTCCGCCGTGTCCAGGTCGTGTCCACAATGGTGGCACCTCGTCGTCGGCTCAGCTCCTATCCGGTGCAGATACTTTCCGAAGCATCCGTGCCCAGTCAGCACCTGCACCAGACGGAAGGTGAGGCGTCCTCGGCCACGATTCACCCAGTCATCAAAGACTAGGTAAACCGCCTCGACGGTCCGTAGACCCCACGTGGGGTTGGCCAACCGCCTCGACCACGATTCGAGCACGGACCGCCGAGAATGGGCCTTCCGCGCCCGCAGCTCACTTTTGGAGGGACGCACCACGCCCAGAGCACGAAGCTCGCTGCGCCACCGATAGTCGGCAGCGAGCGACTCCGCCTCCAGCTCCCATGGCGGCGTCCCCGCCAACACACACGCCGCCTCGAACGAGACGGTGCGATATCCACGGATGACCCTGATAGCAACGGTGCGCTGCGGCTGCAGGAACCGAGCCATAGCTGCCCGGTTGCGTGGCTCAGCCCATACAGGCGCACCGTACAGGGCCATCGATCGCACCACCCCCGATAAGAGACGTACTGGTCATTTTTTAACTGATAATTTAAAAAAGAATAGAGTAGTAAAATCGAAACAACTACTGAAGCGGTACGCAAAGGGAGGTCATAGAAAAATTTTGTTTACGGATGAGATTTTTTTTACAGTTTAGCAACATTTTAACAAACAAATGACCGTATTTATGCTCAAAGCTCTACGGAAGCTTCCCAATTAGTCGACAGAGTGCAACGTGGGCACTATTCGACTTCAGTGATGGTTTGGTGGGGTATTAGCTATGAATGAGTGACTGAGCCATACTTTTGTGAAAAAGGTATCAAAACATCGGTACAAGTGTATCAAGATACCATTCTTGAGAAGGTAGTAAAGCCCCTTAACAACACCATGTTCAATAATCAAGAATGGTCCTTTCAGCAAGACTCGGCGCCAGGTCATAAAGCTCGGTCTACGCAGTCTTGGTTGGAAACGAACGTTTCGGACTTCATCAGAGCTGAAGACTGGCTGTCGTCTAGTCCCGATCTTAATCCGCTGGATTATGATTTATGGTCAGTTTTAGCTTGCTCTAAACGCCATGATAATTTGGAGTCCCTAAAACAATCCGTACGATTGGCAGTGAAAATTTTTCCCA
The DNA here is from genome assembly GCF_030267445.1 of Bombyx mandarina. Taxonomy (NCBI): domain Eukaryota; kingdom Metazoa; phylum Arthropoda; class Insecta; order Lepidoptera; family Bombycidae; genus Bombyx; species Bombyx mandarina. The sequence goes on from NC_143228.1 coordinate 11,880,498, forward strand.
TGGAAAGAGTGCGTGCTTCTATTGATAACTGGCCTCAACGTTTAAAGGACTGTGTTGCAGCCAATGGAGACCACTTCGAATAAGCTTTTTATACTTTAAATTGTTTTATACTTATGTATTAAACTAACACACTGTAAAAGTAATAAATGTTATTTGCAATAGATTTTTTTTTATTTTTAATTGTAACAGTATTTATGGCCAGCCTAAGTATAGCAAAGAATAGAAACAAAGAAATTAAAAACAATCAGCCTATAATGTAGGATATTACTGCTGTAAACATTTTGTGGAGATCTGGGTCGCTTACACAAGTCTACTGATTATTACAATAGCAGGATAGGATGAAATCATGTAACATTTCCATTACTAGCTCATTTCAGGGGTGTTCAATGAACAATTATGAAACGAGTATTATTTTTAGATTTTTTTTTTTTATTGCTTAGATGGGTGGACGAGCTCACAGCCCACCTGTTGTTAAGTGGTTACTGGAGCCCATAGACATCTACAACGTAAATGCGCCACCCACCTTGAGATGTAAGTTCTAAGATCTCAGTATAGTTACAACGGCTGCCCTACCCTTCAGACCGAAACACATTACTACTTCACGGCAGAAATAGGCAGGACGGTGGTACTTACCCGCGCGGACTCACAAGAGGTCCTATCACCAGTAATTACGCAAATTATAATTTTGCGGATTTGATTTTTATTACACGATGTTATTCCTTCACCGTGGAAGTCAATCGTGAACATTTGTTGAGTACGTATTTCATTAGAAAAATTGGTACCCGCCTGCGGGATTTGAACACCGGTGCATCGCTTCAACACGAATGCACCGGACGTCTTATCCTTTAGACCACGACGACTTCATTGACGACGACGAGATTAATTATAGTCGGTAGTGTAAAACTCAATGCCCTGTACTTCAAAGTTTTTTTGCTGTTAAATAGAACGACATAACAAAAATCGTTTGGAACCTCGTTTAGAACATTTGAGTCTACGGAGGGACTTCGGTTCCCTCTGTATTCTGTACCGTATGTTCCATGGGGAGTGAGTGCCCTGAGGAATTGCTTGAGATGATACCATCATCTCGTTTTTAACATCGCACCGCCCGCCAATGGAGTAGAGGTCATCCATACTACCTGAAACCACTGCGTTCATCCACAGTGCGTTACCAGACATATTTTTGCCACGCACCATCCGGCTTTGGAATGAGCTCCCCTCCACGATGCTTCCCGAGCGCTATGACAATCCTTCTTCAAACGAGGCTTGCAGAGAGCACTTAACGGTAGGCTTGGCTCTGCCCCTGGCATTGCTGAAGTTTTTTTTTGTTGTTTTTATTGCTTTGATGGTTGGACGAGCTCACAGCCCACCTGGTGTTAAGTGGTTACTGGAGCCCATAGACATCCACAACGTAAATGCGCCACCCACCTTAAGATATAAGTTCTAAGGTCTCAAGTAAGTTACAACGGCTGCCCCACCCTTCAAACCGAAACGCATTACTGCTTCACGGCAGAAATAGGCAGTCCATGGGCGACGGTAATCACTCACTATCAGGTAGGCCGTACGCTCATCTGCCTACAAGGGCAATAAAAAATAAAATATAAAATGCGTTAAAATATAAAATGTTACGAGCAGATCTTATTATATACAAAATCCACATAATAAACTAGTCGCATTCAAGTTTCCGTATTCATTGACCGTAAAAATGTTTTCTATTTTGTGAGATTGAATTTTCTGTAACATTGTTTGTAGGCGTTCATGTCAGGTAAGGAGAGCGTATAAATTTTATTTTATACGAGATGCGATGCGGTTCTCTTCGTTATACGCCTTTTATGGATTTATAGCTTGACGGTAACTGACAATGTTGTCTATCATCCTTAGAAAATATCTATATCGATGCCTACACAAGTGGCTTTGAGGAATGTATAAATATAAAATTAATAAAAAAGACGATGAATTATTGGTGTCGGTTCGACGAGAACTTTTTTGATTTTTTTATTCAAATTCAAATTCAAAATCATTTATTTCAACTTAGATGTCAGTATGACACACTTGTTGAATATCAAAATATAAATAACAATGTTAACTCTACCACCGGTTCCATTACATTAGGTTGTTACCGGTTGTAACCTATCATCAAGTGAATCGACCAACTCACCTCTGTTTGTTACATTCACAACCCTAATTATGTTTATATGTGTGTGACCTAGGCCTATAGCCACTTCACATGTCGCTATCCCCTTTAGAATCAGACCTTGAACTCACATTGTTATTGTCATAATGATCATCGTCTCTCTTACTGTAAAAAAAGCTTTGAAGTCGTCGTGGCCTAATGGATAAGACGTCCGGTGCATACGTGTTGAGCGATGCACCGGTGTTCGAACCTTAGGTAGGCACCAATTTTTCTAATGTAATACGTAGTCAACAAATGTTGTAGGTTGACTTCCACGGTGAAGGAATAACATCGTTTAATAAAAGTCAAACCCGCAAAATGACTATGAGTCTGCGCGGGTAGGTACCACCATCGTACCTATTTCTTCCGTGTAGCAGAATGCCGTGAAGTAATGCGTTTCGGTTTGAAGGGTGGGGCAGTCGTTTTACTGTAAACACTGATATCTTAGAACTCATATCTTAGGGTACGCAGCGGCATTCACGTTGTAGACGTCTATGGACTCCGGTAACCATTTAATACTAAGTGAGCTCGTCCACCCATCGAAGCAATAGAAAAAAAAACTTTAATTCATAGAATAGTCGGAAACGCTAAATTGATCGCAAGTTTGCACATGTAATATTAAAGAGAAAAATATAAATGTGGTGTCGTGGGACACCAGGTAGGAACGAAGTTCCCTCGGCTAATGTAGAATCGACACAATTTGCAAAAAAAAATCGTGCTCAATTTTATGTTGGTTTTCTTGATTTTTCTCTTAAATTTTGCTGATTAGTTTTTATTTAAGTACAGGAAAGTATTTAGGAAATTCAGTATTTTAGGAAATAATAAATTATGTAAAATAAAAATAAAATCGCAATTCAAATTATCAATTAAAATAACAAAATATGTATCTTTATTTTTGTTTGACAACATAAAATAACATAGAAATAGAAATAATTACAAAATAGAGAGAGAAGGAAAGAGAGAACGAAAAGAAAGAGGGAGAAAGAGAAAGGTATTATACACTACTCGCTTGTGTATGCGACTGTCGTGCCTGCGCACGTCTCATTTAACAGTTTTATTCCACGCACTTTTTTCCACGGATTTTTTCTTACGGTTTTACTATCACATTTTTTTCAGTCCGGTCGCGCAGCAAAATCCCTATCCCCTCCAAGCCTTTTTTTTTTTTTTTTTTTAACGCTGGAGAATCCCCTCCAAGCCTGCCGTAAGGAACTTCGTTCCAAAAAAGTAAAAAAATCCAAGTTATGAAAGTAAATTATAATATGTATGTACAACAATAGGGTAAAAATAATAAAATTCAGTATGTTTGTAGAAGAAGCGAATAAAATAAATAAAGATAAATTAAAATCACTCTCTCTAATTTTGAATTCAAATGGAGGAAATTTACAAAACTTAAAGGTTTGAGGTAAAAAAGGAACACATAACATAGACTACATTAACTAATCAAACCTCACCCATTTTCCTGGATCATTTTTGATTTGAATGTTGATACGATCGCTACCAAAATTCACAGAATTACTCGTTAGGTCAATCTGAAGATTTTCTGAAAATTTCAATGAAACGGGTCCGCCTTTTCAGAGTCTATACAGAACATAAGCAAGCACACATCGCCTTTAATACATATAATATATTATTTGGATTAAATGCTATGTTACAAATACATAGTAACAGAAAAATATAACCTCAGGTCACTCCTGAAAATTGCTTTTTGACTTTACTTAAAATCGAAAAAAAGTTATCTATATATTAATACGTGAAGCAAAAACTTTGAACAACTTTTTACGAAAATTGGGTGAACGAAGCAGTATGAAATTTCCCACACTTACAGAGAATATATAGAAGAAGTGCAGAATGCTAATAATTTTTTTTAATTATACAATAAAAATACATTAAATCAATAAAGAAAACATTACACACACTACCATCTATTTGACATAACACATAAGTATAAATATACTCTTTGTGTATTATCAATTGTGAAACTTTCGTTACTCTTTAAAGTCTGTGGTCAAATTGAGAATAGATTAATATTTTTTGTCTTTAATATTATTTATCTATAATGTAGTTTTGGCAAAATATGTATTATATAAAATATATTAATATCTGTATTATTATAGAAGTATAATTGTGTTTGACAATAGAAGTATAACAATGCTTAAACTTTTAATTTCAATTAATTATAGTCGAATTTCGACTACTGCGGGGACCACTAGTTATTATTTCTATTCTAAGAGGCAGTCAAATTTAAACGCTCGCGAATAAATAATGTTGGTAAATGACTCTTTTATCAACTAATTACACAAAGCTATGAACTTAATTGAGATCTACAGCTAACTCAGAAGTTGAGAATAATAATAAATATTTTAACTACTCAAGGTATGATCGCATTTTGCTTTCAAAATTCAATGAATTTTCGTTAAAGTATTCATTGCCCTGCGATCGTTATTTAACACAATATTCAATTTTATCACTATATAGAAAAACTATAATGTGGCAGCGTATATATGGAACTCAAATAAAAAAATGGTCACAATTGGAAGTATTATTTAGTTCAGTATCAAGCAAGCGAAATCTAAACTTTTTATTCGCCCGACTTATATGATCGAATCTCTTACTAAGTGTCGGACAATGTACAAACTAGAGAAGGAAACATACTGGATACAGTAATTCAAGATTTGACGTGAAGTTCTTGTAAATCTATAATAATTGTAGACATCACGAAAGAGTTGGATAATGAAACGCCATGAACTATACGTACATATAATTACTTGTCCTTACTGACTATTTCCTCAAGGAAGAACCTAAGCCGCTAAGGATATAGAAATATTCTAGTAAGCGTTCACTAAGGAAGGCTTTTTCGAAATTTCTCCCATAAGCTGGCAAAATACGGGATGAACGGCTTTATAGTATAGTCCTTTATTTTCAAAGTGACATGCCCGAAATTTGGTATGTTTACACTTACAAATATGTATGTATGTATTTATATCGGTTTACTTTTTAAGTTTTACCCCTAACCGGATTAAACATTATCATTGAAGTTTTATTGTAAGTTTGAAACCTTTGAAGGAAGAAGCTTGAAAAGTAACATTAAAGATTCTGATTAATAATTACTGTATTTTAATTTCAGCACAGTTAATGCTAGGTGGTTCGATAGTATTTGTAAATCGCTGACAAAAAAGTATTTCAGAACATGATACGAAAGTGGTCTCAGTAATTCGAAAGAACCTTGGTTGTCACTTCTTATAAACAGTCGAGAAAGCATAGGATGTTTTGTGATATTTCATCATAAATGAATCCTATCAAAAATACATTCAAAGCTAAGTTAGTACAACTATAACTACATGTGAGCTATAATTAACAATGACATCGGCCATCACATATTAACACGACTAGTAATTCGCTTTAGATTTATTTTAATTTAATTAATTTATTTTATTAATTGCTTTAGATACGAGAGACGGATACATACATTTGTATATCGGTTTTATTTACTTATTAGGCACAAAACCTGAGATTTGTCCTATTGCATCAGGCTTATTGCAACAGTTCAACTACACTGATTGCTAAAATAACTAGTATACAGATAATCCATTCGTGGATCATGTGTTTCGATGCATCGGATTGTACAAATTAATTGGATCAAAGCTTGAGGTAATTACACATGTTCCGAGTTCTTGTCCTATGTTCGATACAGTACATGACATATTGAATGCGAATTGTAATCAATGGACTGTACAATAGGGATTGAGCGGACAGTGCAGTCGGTGCCTACAATGCATCGGGGACAATGACGTCACCTCTTTGAAATAAGGAGATCGGATATAAGAAGTTTAAATTGAATATAGAACGCCTATTATGTGTGCAGACAAATCTTGAAACCACTATATTGTCCGTTGTAACTGATTTGTTATAGATGTTTTATTTTCTATATTCTGAGCTTAGAGGGTTTATCAAGTTTTTATTTTATTTTGTAGCGATAATTTTTATATTGCGCATAATAGTTGTTATGAGGACCCCTCGCCGCCTTGGGTTCTGGAAGCGGAGGCGCTCGCCGCTGACTATCAGTGGCGGGCTGACCTTCGTGCACGGGGCGTGGCACGTCCCAGCCCCAGTGTGGTCAGAGCGCGGAGGGCCCAATCTCGGCGGTCCGTGCTGGAGTCATGGTCCAGACGGCTGGCCGATCCTTCGGCTGGTCGTAGGACCGTCGAGGCGATTCGCCCGGTTCTTGTGAATTGGGTGAATCGTGACAGAGGACGCCTCACTTTCCGGCTCACGCAGGTGCTCACTGGGCATGGTTGCTTCGGTGAGTTCCTGCACCGGATCGGAGCCAAGCTGACGGCAGAGTGCCACCATTGTGGTTGCGACTTGGACACGGCGGAGCACACGCTCATCGCCTGCCCCGCATGGGAGGGGTGGCGCCGTGTCCTTGTCGCAAAAATAGGAAACGACTTGTCGTTGCCGGGTGTTGTGGCATCAATGCTCGGTGACGACGAGTCGTGGAAGGCGATGCTCGACTTCTGCGAGTGCACCATCTCGCAGAAGGAGGCGGCGGGGCGCGTGCGAGACGCGCAGGCCCGCCGCCGTCGAGCGGGGGCCAGGGAGGCGGATTTCGCGCAAGCCCTGGCCCTCTAAGTGTTTCGGGTCTCTCTCACATGTCGGCCTGGGGACCGACGAAGGGGACCTAAGAAGATGACGTGCAAGCTGCTCTGCACGCGTTTTATGCAAGAGCGTCCGGGTGATGGAAGGCCGGCTATCCTCAACCCACGTTGGTTCTGACCCAGCGGGGTATTCCGAGGGTAGACCATTCTAACCGGCGCCATCTAGGCGGGCTTCGGATAGCCTGCCGACCGAGAGGACTGGTGGTCGTGGCGCCGACGACCGCCAGTCCGGCGTCCCGAGGGGGAGGGTGATGGGAGAGATGTGCTCCGCACTAAACGCTTCACTTTCCCCCCTTTGCCTTTTCATGAGTTCTGTCTCATGCGAGGTTTGGACGTTGGTTGTTGAGCGACAGGAGGTTTTAGTCGGTTCAACTCCGACATGCCCCGCCCTCCATCCCCAGTGGAGGACGGAAGTCCGGTGATTTCCTCCTGACAAAAAAAAAAAAAAAATTAGGACCCCTCCAGATCAGGCTAGGGAGACGACAATGGCCTCGGTTGCAAGCCGCGGTTGCCTCCTTAGGTCATCCTGTGACCATTGCCGAGAGAAGACTGACTCCTCACAAAGGATGGAACCGCGTGAAAGCCCTTTTCCAGCTCCTGGCTCGGGGGTGACGGATTAGTACGGGTAGGGACGAGCTCTCCCTCTTTCTTTCCGCCGCTTCTTCTGCGAGATTATGGAGTCGCAGAAGTCGAGCATCGCTTTCCAGAACTCGTTGCTGCCAAGCATCGTAGCTACGACAATCGGTAGCAAGAAGTCCGGCCTATTTGCGCGACGAGGACACGATGATATTCCATCCATATTCCAGTTACGTAGGGCACTGCTCAAACAGCTGAAGACTCTATCTGCATGGAACATGGAATAGCCTGATAATCATCATAATATATACCTGAAAGGACGAATAACAGGGCCGGATTGTCTACGGAATCCTATCACCTATCGTTATGGAAAAATTCATGGATGCGGTATTTGAGGAAGTGGATTAAGGATCGTGACTTAACATGAAACAAAAGATCCTTAAGGGTCGAAGTGTCAAACGATTGGACCGCCCAATTTCGGAAGATAACACATGAGTCAGGGTTTAGGATTTTCAAAGCTGGGTAAGAATTATAGAGTCATAGTTCCGGTAACACGATTGTTTCATACAGATAACTTCTGATACTTGTGCCTAAATTAAATATTGTCGAACAAAACGAATTCAATGTTGCGACAAATTGCTTCTCGTTCGTCACTTCCGAAGTTCATAATTCAAGAACCGGCTTAAAAACAGGCGGCTTAATGTCAGTTTTTTCCATTAGGGCGCCATCGCCTTGAGTCGGGGATGAATCGGCGACCTGTTGCTGAGTTCATCGATGTATGTGTATGTAAGTCGCTACCACTTGCGAGTATTCTATGTATGATTTTCTTCGAATCAAATCAGTTCCTTGAAGTGCTTTTGCTACATGATAACGCAATTTGTATCAATTATCACAGAGCATTGGCTCAACTCAAGATAGTTATGTAGCTATTAAATTACTATACCAAACCTGTATTAAAGGTAATAAGGTAAAGGTAATCCAGGTATATGGTTAGGTTAGGTTAGATTACCACAAATTGCCGGAGGTCGGAGGAGGGCATTCATCCAGCTTCGGCCCTCCTCAGAGGCAGTCACCTTCCGGTGATGGTCATTGCGACCTGAGGGGGTTTGAGGCTGCGGCGTACGCTACCGTCACTCTAGCCCGCTGGCACCAGGAAGATGTCCGCGATGAGTTCCGCATTGACGTTGTCGCTGTTGTCGCTCAACATATTCCGGAAGAGCAACCCGGTCGGTGGTGTATCTCGTTCCGACCCAGCTAGCTGGATCAGACCCAGCAGGATATCCCGGAACACCAGCGGCATCGCACGGGTGGCCCTGAAAGCCGCCGTAACTCGCCCTTACTCTGACCGTGTTCTGACCCCGGGCGGAGTTCGAACGTTGGGTGTGAGAGTGCAAGGTGAGTCATTTGGTGCGGTAGGGCCCTGAAAATATCATTGGGTCCGCGGTCTGCTCCTAGCATCTGTAGACTGTCAAGTCCCACATACCCTGCGTGTACCCTATGCGATGGTACTTCATAGGAGGCCTGACCCCCAGCACAAAAAAAAGGTTACCATCATAAAAAGGATTTTTTTTTAAATGTACATTATATTTAAAATAAATAACATTAATATTTGGAATTCGCCCACGAGTTTCAGGGTACAACGTAATACCAGGAAGACTGTGAATTCCTCGGCCTTTCTGAAACAACTAACAAAGATATCCGCTATTTAACAAATGTCGTCATCGTGGTCTAAAGGATAAGATATCCGGTGCATACATATCTAGCGATGCAACGGCGGGTACCAATTTTTCTAATGAAATAAGTACTTCAGAAATGATCGCGATTGACTTCCACGGTGAAGGAATAACATCGTGTAATAAAAATCAAACCCGCAAAATTATAATTTGCGTAATTACTGGTGGTAGGACCTCTTGTGAGTCCGCACGAATAGGTACCACCGCCCTGTGTATTTCTACCGTGAAGCAGTAATGAGTTTCGGTTTGAAGGGTGGGGCAGCCGTTGTAACTATACTGAGACCTTAGAACTTATATCTCAAGCGTGCAATCATTTACGTGGTAGATGTCAATGGGCTCCAGTAACCAATTAACACCAGGTGGACTGTGAGCTCGTCCACACATCTAAGCAATAAAAATAAAAAAATGTATTTATGCTTGCTCCAAATAAACAAACGAGGGTAATGTAGGCTTATTTCGCCTGTCATTTTTAATCTTACCCGATTATTTTCGGTTGTGATAAAACCGGTTAGTTAATGATTTTGGGGAAGCCTAACGACAGAGGGAAGATCTTCCACCGAGCGGGTGATATTTGCTGGGTAGACCGACGGTCCGAATGTTGTTGTTCGGAATTTGTATATTTGCGCTTTATCTTGAAAATGTCGTAAGCGAGATTCAGGCATCTGTCAAATATCTTGTGTTCTGTGATGATTACCGTCACACCACTCCCCTCCGAGACTGGAAGTCGTGTCATTTAGTTAGCGTTGTCCGTGCTGTGATTAGATTGCAAGGGCCAGTGCTGCTCGAAACCTGCGGTGAGTCGAGGTTGAGCTTGAATGCTGCGTGAGTGTCGCCAGTGCTGCTCGAAGTTTGCGGTGAGTCGAAACTGAGCTTGAATGCTGCGTGATTGTTGCCAGTACTGCCCGAAGTCTGCAGTCAGTCGAGACTGAGCTTGAATGTTGCGTGCCGTAGGACCAGGAAGCGCGGTGAGTCGGCTGCGATGGTCCTGTTGAGGCTGTGATGCTGGCTTGCTGTGGGACGACTGTCAATGACTTGCTTTTATCTGCGAGAATGCGGGAATTGTGGTAGCCGAAGTTCTTGATGCGCTGATTATGAAGGCTGCAGTTGTTCTGTCGCAGGTCACCACTTGTAGGCATACGACAAAGGGAAGATCTTCCACCGAGCGGGTGATATTGCTCGGTAGACCGACGGTCCGAATGTTGTTGTTCGGAACTTGTATATATGCGCTTTATCTTGAAAATGTCGTAAGCGAGATTCAGGCATCTGTCAAATATCTTGTTTTCTGTGATGACTACCGCCACAATGATAAATGAAGTTGGTAGCTATTATTTTTTTTAATATCAAATATTTAAATATTTGTAAATTCAAATTAAATTGAAAGCCGTAATAGATTATTCATTCCATACAAAAAGTTTTCGTAAATCCATTGTTGAAGCATATTGTGCCAGTCCGCTGATTCTCGGAAGCCGAGGTTCTGTAGAATACTGTATAATTTTTTTTTTTTTTTTTGTAAAACATCGACACATTTCTTCACAACAATACATTTATTTTGAAGGAGATTCATCTTTTTTTTTCATTATCATCCAGCAAAGTTAAATTTTTTCCCTTCCAACTTATTTATTTAACATTAACAAAAGGAATAAGTAAGAGAGGGAACAAAACACCGATCCGATATTAAAGAACCTTATTTCTTCCGTGAAAAGAGAGTAGCTATCGAAAACATCGAATAATACTTATTACAGCGTACAAGTTACAATAGCTCATCCTCTACTCACACCGTCGTGTAACTGATGTTCTCTCATATATATAATGATTCATCGCGAACGTTAAGTTTCTCGGTCCAACAGAAAAGTATTAAAAGAAGTAAAACTGATTTTGTTTTAAATTACTTAGTATCTGTGTTTAAGCATACTTTACTATTCACTATCTAACTTACTTATTCACTATCTAACTAACTTAATAATAACAAAAAGCCAACTACACATGAACCTATTAAGGTGAGATTATTTCATGAGCTTGAATTTTTATACTTAAACTTCAAACAAAAGTCACAGTCCAGAATAAAAATTGAAATGTGGTCGCAAACATTTCACGCGGTTGACATTTAAAAAAACAACGTTCAAACTTAATAGATCTTTAAAAATACATTTTGATGGTGAGAACATAAATTCGACATACAAAATAATACAATTACAGAAATGTGAAAATGTGGCGTAAATTGGAAAAATGTGTGTATATATGCTTATATTCAAATGTCAAACGCAAGCTCTACACCAATCTAAATTATTATAAATTACTAGCTGTGTTCGTCCGCTTCGCTGGGCATTTAAAACTAACATTATTAATTCTCACCCCCAAAAAGATTCTCATCATTAACGCCCCCGCAACTGGCGTATGGAGTCCAACACTCATATAAATATTAGCCTATCCATTAAGTACATGTATTTACTACATGGATACCAAGTTTCAAGTCAATCGGATGCATGGCTAAGTAGTTATAGCGGAGCATCCGTAAAAACCACTGTAGATTTATATATTAGTATAGATAAAACAAGTTTAACTTGTTATTACTAGGGCTTTATGCCTCTATAGGTTCTGAATATAGAATTACTGTAAAGTACAATTAAATATAATTTTCCAACGGTTAATTAAAGATTCACAATCATAGTTCACTGGTGTGGGTACATAGTGAACGGAATTGGATTTTTTTGGGACGGAAGTATTGCTGGTATTGTGAAAGCAAGAAAAAGGAATGAAAGAACGGATTGGCGAACTTGCGGATTTAGAAGGAATGGAAAGGCTTGGACCGGAATTGTAAACTGCTGAAAAGATCCATTGAGAAATGCAAGGGGGTAGGTGCCACATTAAGCACTTCGACCGTTTTGAAAGTACTGTTACCTATGCTTTGGCTACTGCTTGACTGAGAACTGGTAGATACATACAGTACCTGCTACATAAGCCAGGTCGGGAGAAATTCGCTTTTCAAACAAGATAAATAAAAAAATATTTACATTACTCAACGGTGTACTAGATGGAATGGTATTTGTAAGTCTGGACCAATTAAGCGCACGGATAGTGAAAATCACTTCATCATTCGTGTAGCGTATAGCTCAATCGATACGTGAATTTATCAAAAAATCACTAACGAGCTTTTTTATATTCAACACCATAGCAGATTCCAGTTATATGCTACTTCGAATACGTAAATATTATGCAAGATTTTTTTCGATGGGTCCTTCGTGTCTCGTTTTAAGAGTGATTAGTTTAAAATTTAGGAATAGTTGGTTGGTTCACATTTGTACAGCAACTGTTGGTGTCGAGAAGAAATTTGTTGCTTTTCCTTTCAATTTTGAATATATCAGATGCTTATTAAAATGTCATCACGCAGATAATCTGACAACAATCTGTTCGGGTATTTAGTGGATGTGGTAATAACTTAGCACCGGTAAAGCCGAAATCTCATCTACCAATCCACATTAACAACAAATATTTTGACATCTTGACATCCAATTATCGTTTGAATTCGTCCAATTTATATGACAAAATTGTGTTAACAAAATGAACTATTTCATTACATAAAGTGACTATAACAGTGACTACTAATAACGAACCATTGTAACAATCAAACTGTCGCTAAACGTTGTAAAACAACGTACAAATCTAACTATAATTATGTCCCTTTTGTCCGTCGTATTCACTCCTAAACCCTCCCGTATAATCCTGCAAGCAACAATGTCCGCCTAATGAATTTCATTATAAACTATTTCCGTTATCTAACAGGGATTAACGGAACTATTCTCACTTAAATATTTATTGGTTTAAGGCTCTATCCATCCTCTAGGAAACCGCAGCTCGTCAATAAGGGAACATTGATAGATATTTGTGACAGTAAGTCGTGAATATTACACAAGTTCGTAGGACTTAGTCATGTTTAATTTCTAACTGCCCCGGTATTGTATTGATTCTGTTCGTGTGTTGGCACAGTTGGGAGATTGAAGGCTCAATAACCACATTATTTGGAACACTACAAACAATATTCCATTCAAAGAGTTACTTAACTTAAACTTACTAAGTCGAATTGTTTTTCTTTGATGTCCCACACATTTATGAGGATACAGGTTAAAGTACCAACATCTTCGGTTTTCAAAACTAGTCTTATTTTGTTTCCGTTACTATTTACGTACAGCTTAAAGTAAAGTCAGTTTTGAAGTCTTCGTGGCCTAAAGGATAAGACGTGCGGTGCATTCGTATCTAGCGATGCACCGGTGTTCAAATCCCGCAGGCAGGTACCAATTTTTCTAATGAAATACGTACTTAACAAATGTTCACGACTGACTTCCTCGGTGAAGAAATAACATCGTGTAATAAAAACAAACCCGCAAAATTATAATTTGCGTAATTACTGGTGGTAGGACCTCTTGTGAGTCCGCACGGGAAGGTAACACCGCCCCTCCTGTTTCTGCCGTGAAGCAGTAATGCGTTTCGGTTTGAAGGGTGGGGCAGCCGTTGTAACTATACTGAGACCTTAGAACTTATATCTCAAGGTGTGTGGCGCATTTACGTTGTAGATGTCTATGGGCTCCAGTGACCACTTAACACCAGGTGGGCTGTGAGCTCGTCCAAACATCTAAGCAATAAAAAAAAAAGTCACCCATTATTACTAAAACTGTAAAGTAACATAGTAAGTGTGAGTTTGAATCTTAGTAGAGAATAAGCTCCAGTTGCACAAAACAGTATAAATCTATTGAGACCATTTATTTTCATCCAAAAAACAGGTACCGTTGAAGGATCTTAAAATATTAGATTTCACAACTGATATATTATTTCTCTGCTCTTCAATTTCTCAAATTTTATCCAGTCGAAGCTTAATTTCTTAATAATAGAAATAGAATCCGATAAGAATCATTTTACTGAAAAATGAACTTGTGGCCGAATTTACACAGTAACTAGAATTAGTATGATATAAATTTGAATCACGCTCACGATCACTTTATTTACGCATTTCAAATTATTATACATCAATAAATATATATTAATACCTTCTGAAACAATATTTCTTATGTACTTAAATTCTTATATAGTATACAAATATCCGTATTTTTAACGAATGTATGAGAACAGTTCTAGTGGATTAATCCATAAAACTCGTATTACAAGTGCTATTTAAAAAACAAAATTCCGATATGACGAACCAGTGATAAGGCTTGTAACTGAGAAATTAGAATTTGAAAATTCAGACATATCAAAATTAGACTAATTATTTCAAAGGCATCGTAAACATGTAAACAAAACATGTAAACAAAACTCGTAAACAAAACGGGATCGTAAGCAAAGCCCATCTAAGATATTAGCAATCCTTTTTAAGTTACATCCGACTGTGACAAATGAATATTTAGCTGAGGGTACCAGGTGCTCTCGGTTTATGAGGCGCGGTCTCGTGGCGACGCGTAAATCAAAATAGTAAGTAGAATTGGATGTTTTAAGTATCAAAGAGCTTCTTCGTTTGTTTATTTCTTTATACTAGAGGTCCCGCAGTAGTCGAAATTCGACTATAATTAATTGGAATTGTAAGTTTGTACACTATTATGATTGTATTTTATACTTCTATAATCACAAATTTCGCCAATACTACACTATAAAAAATATTAACAAAGACAAACAATATTTAATCTATTCTCAATTTGACAACAGACGTCAAGAACAAAAGTTTGACAATAAATAGTATGCATGCGTGTGTGCGTCAAATAAATGGTATGTAGTGTGTGTAATGTTTTCTTTGTTGATTTAATGTATCTTTTATGCATAATTTTAAAAAAATATTAGCATTGTGCACTTCTTCTCTATATTCTCTATAAGTGTGAAAAATTTCATACTCCTCCGTGCGCGCTATTTTCGTAAAAAGGGATACAAAGTTTTTGCTTCACGTATTAATACATAGATTTAAAGTTAATATGAGAATTCCTTTTTTCAAACGTTTCGTGCAAAGCCTTAATCCGACTCATAAAATAATATAGATTTTTAATTACTTACAATTTACTTGGTTTTTAGGACAATTTATTAAATAAAATTTAATCTTTTACATTCTATTTGCATTGCATTTTACCTATTCTCCTCCTCCTCCTTGCGTCATATTCCTCATTGCTGAGGGTCGTGACCACCCTTTTGTATCACCTTCGCACGCACGATCTTTCTCTTCCCATTTTTGTCTTACTACATTACCCATTCTAGCTAGTATTAATTATTATACAATAGTAACTATTATTATCATTATAGTACCTTTATAGTTGTACTCATAATTGAGTATTGAGTTTTGTGTCTCTCTTTCGAACTGGTTTGAAGTTTGCTGTCAAATAAAAAAAACAGCGTTCCAATAAATGACTCCACGGATTCATTTCTTCTTCTTCATTGATTTAGGGGATTAATTTTACATTAACGAATAACAAAAACCGATAAACTTTAAAACTATCAATATTTAGAGGATAAATAAAAGCCATCGGTATGCAATTTACACATAGATCATAATAGGTTATGGAAATATTCTTAGGTGAATTCAAATATGTTCGAAAGCGTTGCAGATTAAATTAGAGACATGTAGTTTATATTTCCATTCTAGTTTTTCTAATAGCAAGTAAACCATAAGTACGAGAAATATTGAACGGAATCAAAGTTCAAGACAACAAAAGTCAAGTATTTTATTGTATTGATTCGCTTTCATGTTCCTGAAATGTAATTGATAATATATTTTTTTCATTTGAAACTGTTAAAAATCAGATGTTGCGAATGATCTACAGTTTTCGTAGACAATGAATGCTAAATAACTTTACTTTATTTTATTATCAATTATTGTTAGGTGGTCGAAATTTCTATTAAGCTGTATAGGTTCCTTATTCTTTATAGATATTATCTATTTTATATATATTGCCAGAAATATTTCCAAAATCACTTCCTTCCCTCGTGGCCTCGACTTCGTCGTACTGTAAGGTTAAGGCTACATAGATATAGACATAGGCGATATAGATTCTATTCCTACAGACAGGCATCGCAAATGAAATACGCACTTAACTCATTTTTACGACTGACTTCCACAGTGAAGGAATAAAATCACGAAATAAAAACCAAATCCTCAAAAATCATAATTTGCATAATTACTATATCATTGACATATAAGTCTCAAGTTCGGTGATGGCTTTGAGTTTATGATGTATATGACTTCAGTAACCACTTAACGCCAAGTCAGCTTATTCATCCATCTATGCAATAAAAAAAGAATTTCGGCAATTCTACAAAGTGAATTTTTAATGAAAAAAAGATTTCAAAGTAATTAAGCATAAATAAGATAAAGAAACAAATACGGATTTTTTTCTTTTAGTCTTTTAATTACTCAATTGAATAATTAGCAGTGAACTTCAAAAAGATTGTGACATGAAAGAAACGTCTTTATTAATCTTAATTAATTAGTATTTCCTCAGTGAAATGCTCCTTTTCATTTCGGAATTTCGTCTTTAATATTTTCTCTGTGCATATAGTGATTCTTGTGATTTGGAACCACTTCGAAACTAAATTATTACGATATAATATACTTATTTTACTGTGTTTTTTTACTGATGAAGGTGGTGGTAGGAGGTATTGTAAGCAACTCGGTTTGCGGTGCGCCTTATTCCGGGGTATTCCGGAATACCAGAGACAATGCGTGGGTGGCATAACTGACGCAATATCCAGGAGACTGGTGTCGTTGACGAACGGGTTGGGTGGCCTCGGGGTGGGCCTTCGATTCTGGTTGTAGTGTCAACCGCGGGAACCTCTCTACTCTGCACGGGTCCTGATTCCGGACGGAGTATGGACGTGGACGTCGGCTGAGAGAGTGTAAGGGAAAATGTTTGGGGGGGTAGGGCCTCTAGAAACATCCTTGCGCCGCGGTGTACTACAAACATCTGTACACATTCAAGACCCAATAACCCGGTGCGGAGCCTTCGAGCGAGACTCGGCCCCTGCACGAGAAAAAAAAGGAGATATTGTAAACATGGTACGATCATCCTGCCTATATTAAACTTGAGACCAGTGCGGCCTACTGCCAATAAAAGTGTTGGTTGTTTAAAAGCGATCATAACTGACGTTCAAAGACTCCGCTATATAGAAACGTTAATGAAATACGTACTCAACAAATGTTCACGATTGATTTCCACGGTGAAGGAATAACATCGTGTAATAAAAATCAAACCCGCAAAATTATAATTTGCGTAATTACTGGTGGTAGGACCTCTTGTGAGTCCGCGCGGGTGGGTACCACCACCCTGCCTATTTATGCCGTGAAGCAGTAATGCGTTTCGGTTTGAAGGGTGGGGCAGCCGTTGTAACTATACGTGAGACCTTAGAACTAATATCTCAAGGTGCGTGGCGCATTTACGTTGTGGATGTCTATGGGCTCCAGTAACCACTTAACATCAGGTGGGCTTAAAAACAAACATACCAAGATAACAAAAGCGTTTTAAAAACTATATTTACTCAAAACTAGGATAATGGGCACATTACAGCCATATGCGATTAAGCAGGATATACTTTACAATTATTGGGTCGCTACCAAAATATTTGCATAAACACAACACTTAATCTGTCAAGAACATAAACACAAGTGTACCTATGTTCGTAAGTAAGCGGAACTCGAGAAAGAGTCAGGTAGCAAGCGTAAGACAAACCACTAAAAGAACACGTTACTTCCCGAGACACGTTAAGACTTTTTAGTGTTGTATGCAGTTTTATCGATAAAGAAAAGTTTTTAATTGTAATTGCTACGGACAAAACGACCTTACTCGTTTATATGGCTACGGAAATCCAGGTACCTAGTTTGAATGTTACGATAGCAGCTATTTTTATGTGTTCAAAACATCGATCTTATATCTGCAGACATTCGCACCTACTGTGGTAATAAAGTAATATCCTACAAATTGCATGAAGTGCGCATTGCAATCACGGGATTAGAGGTCGGATATTTTTATTGCTTGTGTCGACAGACGAGCAAACGGCTCAACCGATAATGAATGATTACCATCGCCCATGAACATCTACAATCCCGAAGGCACATTCAAGTGAGCCTTCACAAGTCACACCTTCAAGTTCAAGAAGAAAAATGGAATAGAAGAATGTTAGATGTTACAAGTAAATTTAAAAAACCGGAATATCAATGTTTTTTCTTATGTGAAACGTGCTCAAGTGCTCACGACAGGCGATTTACTGGTGCTACAAGTATCGGATGTATTTAAACAAAATGAAATCGCCTGGAAATTATTAGCCTTTTTGGTAGTTTGCCAAAAATGTCGATACTCTAAGATGTTCGCCCAGCACTAGTGGGGCGGGGCGGGCCACGGGCGGACGATTAGCCGTGGTGTTTCTCTGGCCACCGTCTTGGAAATAGAAAATAAAGGCCCCGTGACATGGGCGTCTGCTGCGTTTGGATCTACTTGTATGAAAGCGTTTTATTATATATTATTTGCACAACATTACTATGAATTTCCAATATATGCAGGTTTTGTTTTTTTAAATTTAAGTATTGCTTATAGACTTCAAATTTGACTTGTTAAAGAAAAATAAAATAATTAACAACAAATAAACTCAATCATTTTTTTTTAAATGTACAATTGTAATTTGAATTATGGAGTTTATATGTTAATTAATAGACAATAGATAGATGAATAGACAAATTTGCATTTTATTATTATTGCTAAAGTCCGCGGATATGAGAAAGTGAATGCCGTAGTAAATCAACGAGAAACATTAAAATTTGTCTATAAGCTTTCATGAATCGTGGAAGTGAAAAAAGTGTGTTCAAAGCAAAATTAAGAGACGTCGCATATTATAAAGGATGCTAATTACCAAATTAAATTCAAGTAATAATCATGTAACTAATATCTCTTAACTATTACTATACTATTTGCGTAAAATTATAATTTGCGTAATTACTGGTGGTAGGACCTGTTGTGAGTCCGCGCGGGTAGGTACCACCGCCCTGCCTATTTCTGCCGTGAAGCAGTAATGCGTTTCGGTTCGAAGGGTGGGGCAGCCGTTGTAACTATACTGAGACCTTGCAACTTATATCTCAAGGTGGGTGGCGCATTTACGTTATAGATGTCTATGGGCTCCAGTAACCACTTAACACCAGGTGGGCTGTGAGATCGTCCACCCACCTAAGCTAAAAAAAAAAAAAAAAACTTAAAACTGTATTCGACTTACTAGAAAATTGTTCGAAATTAATTTACAAA
Source organism: Bombyx mandarina (assembly GCF_030267445.1). NCBI lineage: Eukaryota > Metazoa > Arthropoda > Insecta > Lepidoptera > Bombycidae > Bombyx > Bombyx mandarina. Next base: position 11,899,885 of record NC_143228.1, read on the forward strand.
ATAGTGTTGCACAAGTTGACTCGCACAAGTAAGCTAGCGCGTCTAAGCACACCCCATTCCATAGGCGATACAAGTGAAATGCGCCAGAACGTGACCGTTTTACGTATTTATGCAGATGTACATCTCCTTTATACCTGTCACGCTTCGGTCCTAAGAATTCAACTAACGTCACCAAGTTAGGGCTTATTATTGGAAGGCGGATTACGGATTTTCTTCACAACGAAAAACAATGAACGGGCATTGATGGAGCAACCATAACGGTATTTTGATGTAGTACGGATTGTACATACGGAATTTTTCAAAAACATTTATTTCAACGAAATATTTACAATTCAATTTTGAATTAGTTAATAAACAAATTAAATTGGCACATTTATAATGCCTATTTTTGGGGGTTAGGGGTTAGCAATAAGCAATAAGGGTTAAGCAAGCTAAGCAATATAAAAAAATATTCAAAATCAATAGAATATTGACCGAAATATTCCGTAAGATGCCAACTAGTAATTTCTCTGTGAGCTCAACGTAATTAGCTAGAGTGATAATTATAGTAACAATATTTTTGTTTCTATTACTAAATGAGAGAACTTCACTCAAAAGATTCAGATGCGCGATAAATCGAACGACACGTCTGCGTAGATAGTCAAATAGGCGAAGTTAGCATTCAGGAGTCTCAACCCAAAAGTTGAAGTTATACGTTGAACGATCCAAATTTCACGGCCCCAAGCTAAGTAGGATTGTTTCTAGTGATATTGGTACTAGAAACACATGCGAGCAAGTAGAGCAAGACCAAAAGTATATTTAACAAAGATAACACTCAAACCGAGAACGGAACTGTGTCCTCGGATACATTAAACTGACTAATAAAACCAACAAAGCAATCTAAGGTGAGAGTGCCCCACGCGAGATCCAACTTAGCCTTAAAATAGCAAACCTTTATTCATGAATGAACAACGAAATAATAAATTTTAAATGAATATTTTTAGGTTTGTTTGTTTGTTCGCGCCTAACTAACAAACTCTTGACGCGTTTACCGCATTTATTTATTATTTAGTCTAAATTTTACACGATCTTTATAGACATCTCAGGGAAAGTTTTTGGTATAAATATCACTTAACCATGACCGTTGCACCCGAATGATTTCAAAAAAGATACATAGAAATATAAATTTACTGGTGGTAGGACCTCTTGTGAGCCCACACGGGTAGGTATCACCGCCCTAACTATTTCTGCCGTGAAACAGTAATGCGTTTCGGTTTGAAGGTTGGGGCAGCCGTTGTAACTTTGTAACTATACTGAGACCTTAGAACTTATATCTCAAGGTAGGTGGCACATTTACGTTGTAGATGACTATGGGCGCCAGGAACCACTTAACATCAGGTGGTCTGTGAGCTCGTCCAACCAGCAATAAATAAAATATTTTTATTTTATTTTATTGCCGAGCCTACGACCTTCCTAATGGTTACTGGTTACCGCCACTCAGCAATGCCAGCAGAGCCAAGCCACTGCTTACCATTATTTCATGTATTTCATAGAATTCTTATAGTATTATTTTGCTTTCTCTTGAGTATGGAAAGCATGACTTAGATACGATTTTCTTTGAAACGTGTTTCTTGCCGATAAACATGCACGGACATACGAACATTATATATTGTTATGTAGCTTGCATGAACGGGTTCTGTCTTCAGCACTCACTGTTAATAACATTCCCGGAGAAAAATCATAGTTTATGGCGCACAATCTTTCGCCACGAAAGTCGAGAGCCGCAAAGAGCGAAACATTAATATTGCTTACAGTAAAATGTAAAATTCATTTCATAAACTGTGGCTAGTTTTATTACGTTTTTTTTTTCTTTTTTGTTTCTGAATAGTGATAAATGATATCGCAAAGTAATCTCGCGAGCAATTAATCAGGTTCTTTCGCAATATTTGAAACAAAAAGTCGGTTCGGGCTGTCCGGAATTTCTTATTTATTGTCGGTTGATAATCAGATTGTAATATTCAGTTTTATTTTATGTTTTTGGTTATAGTTGTGCGTCAAACTAAATTAGCAGCCGCAAATCGTTGTGACTATTGCTAAACGGCCTCATATTCTTGCAGTTAATGACTACGGTATTCTGATGTTGAATCAGGTCTCGGTCAGAGTCAAATCTTTGTTAAAAGCCATTTGGCATTCGGTGTCTAAGCTTACTTGTTCTTGACTCGCATATCATTCCTCATTTACAGTTGATTTGAACTTGGAGATTTTGTATGTAATTTTCTTACCATATTTCTCAAATATGCTCAATAGCCCGATAAGCTGATATCATATGATTCTCTGAAACACTTCCATTAATTCAATATTGAAGAGTTAAATAATATTTTATTGTATTCCAGATTTGCGCGAGCTGCAGATGTAGTGAAAGGTAAAAATAATATTATAGGTTTTTATCATTCATTTTAGATGAGTAAAAGAAATCATATCCGATAATTTGAACTTGAAGAAATGTTGCCACCCAGTCCAGTCCAGTCCATTCCGAGATAATCTATCGTGAAATTAAAATTTTATTGTATAGGCTATTCAGATATTATTTGCTTCAACATTTTCAAATATGATGCGAAACATAGCATCTTTTAACATATCCCCGATTCCTTTCAAGACTCCATAACATTACACAAGCACATTAATCACAATTAAAATCTCAAAGCGAAGTCATTAGCCATAATAAATCAAGCAACAAATGCTTCCTGTAAATCAATCATCGCCGCCTAAATCGTTTTCCAACTTAACTCACATTTGCTTAAGGCCTCAAACGTCTCGGAGGACCTCACGAGCCAGACAGGATCCCTCGTCACACGAATGTGAAAAGGGAAAATCCCGTGAATTAGGATGGAGTGATTCGAAAAAGCATTAGGAGTTACTAAATCAGGCGGTGGATGAACTTCACCTGTTGGTAGTGAAGCAGATAAACGTAAGAGAGGCACATAAATCAATCATTCAATAAACGAACCCCGCCGAGAATCGTAACGATTTGTCATGTGACCGAGGGGACCGCAGTGCGCTTTCACTCAACTAAAGCTTCCGCATTCTTGTTTCATTATTTTAAATCGTGCATTCTATTATATTGGTCAGTCTGTATAAAGACATTAAATTATAAGTACGTTCTGGACCTAATGACTACATTAAAAAGAACGTTTACCAAATTATCTTGCTCTTTAATGTTTGAAAAGAAATTAAAACATATTTTACATTTAATTATCGATATAGTGTTACGAACAATTTTTGGTACGGAATCACTTTCCATTGCAAATTCTTACCAACCTAATCAAACTGTTTATTCACTTTAATCATTATTCGACAAGACTAAAATAACATGAAATGTTCTAAAGTTCTTAATTCTAATTGACTCAGTATCAGAATCTGCTTTAAATAAGCTGATCAAAATCAGTTTTCCTCCTTCCGATAATTCCAACGATATCTACGTCTTTCGATTTAGTAAAATAAATACGTTTCGAATGTACATCTAAAGATATCCGTCCCTTCAAAGGACGCTTTTGTTTCTCAAAGCAAACTCCGATTATCCTTGGATTTGTTACAAAAATAATAATAATAGGTAAATAAAAATATTTCCTGCAAACAACTTATGTATTCGTTTGCTAACAATGCGCGCCCCTGGGCCCCTTTTGTGAGGTTGGGTCAACCTCACACTTCGTTATCGAATAGGCCCGTGTTATATCTGCCCGTTACGTATTACTTTAATGTTCCCTAGAGATTTTCTTATAGCCTCTTAACAGATTCCAGACCGCTGGACGATTTAAATGGAATATTTAAATCCAGACGGTTCTGATCAAGGCTTAGTTGAAATCGTTGCACTGTAATTACATATTTTAATTGAAACAAGAGTCATTGGGTCGGAACAATCTTCAATTCTTCTTTAATCGTTTCTCAAATCTGCGTGTAGATACTTCATCATTGAAAACGTTTTTTTCGTTATCTTCATCAGTACATGACCTAACTGATATTAATTTATCGGAAAGCGTAGGTAATAAACTAAATGCCATTATTAAACTTAAAATTAATCAATTGCTTTGATGTTAATCTGTCTGTCTTTTTCTTTCAATCCAAACGCTTGATATCATCGCAGCAGTGACCTGCAGGGAGGTGGTACCTATTCGTGCTTGCTTGACACATGCCCTACTACTAACACTTGAAGTAGGACTTTAGGAATTAGGGATATAGGTATGAAAACTGAAGATCCTACTATTTCAGTAACGAATGGGTGTAATTAAAATTTTATTGTTTTATTGGTTTGTTAAACAAAATCTTATTGTAGTAACTATTCTAGAAGCTGGGTTGCTAGTAACACCGACTTAGTGAATGTTCTTCAAGATTAATTAACTACGTACGACAAGGATGTAACTTTTTTTATTGCTTAGATGGGTGGACGAGCTCACAGCCCACATGGTGTTAAGTGGTTACTGGAGCCTATAGACATCTACAACGTAAATGCGCCACCCACCTTCAGATATAAGTTCTAAGGTCTCAAGTATAGTTACAACGGCTGCCCCACCCTTCAAACCGAAACGCATTACTGCTTCACGGCAGAAATGGGCAGGGTGGTGGTACCTACCCGTGCAAACTCACAAGAGGTCCAACGACCAGTACTTACGCAAATTATAATTTTGCGGGTTTGATTTTTATTACACGATGTTATTCCTACACCGTGGAAGTCAATAATACGTATTTCAATTAGAAAAATTGGTACCCGCCTACCGGATTAGAACACCGTTTGTAATAGCTTGAGGACTGGATCATATGACCGTGTCTTGTGATTAATAGCCGAAACAACTACTATCATTCCGAACCTCTGACCTTTATTCGAATCTGTTATGACATACCTATTATACATATCATACAGTATCTTTACCGCTTTGTTATTCTGGGGCTTAGTAATGCTAAATATACACGAGATCAGAATTCAATCTTCCGTTAGTATGAACCTAGCGATTCTTAACGGCTGATAAACATAATAACCAAACACTTCGGCTTAATAGTAATTTTATGTTCGGATCAGCAAGTTAAAAAAAAATATATTGTCAATTTGGCTCGATATGAAAGCGACTTATTTTGTTTTTAAACTTTTTTTTGTTGTTGTGTAGGAGCACTAATCGTTATTACTTCAACGTTCAAAGTGTTGCATCATTTGATTTGAGGTGTTCACGATCTCCAGTAGCTTCTATAATAATAAAAAGTGTCTGTCACCAACAACAGTGTCAAGTGACAATTTTATTATCATCTATTCATTGTTGTCCCAAACATTTTCATTGAGAATGTTACAAAACAAAAAAAACGGCATGTTATTCATTTTCATATTGGCAGTGGATATAATAATATTAAAAAGAATATAAGACGAGTTCTAATAATAATAATAATATAACACTTTATTTACACCATATGTACAAAGTAAGCATATAAAAACAAATAATAGTCGGTGACATAAATTGGTGGCCTTATCTCCAGAGAGAGATCTCTTCCAGGCAACCTTGCAGGGAGAGGAATAAGCGAACGGGACGGTGCTATATCTTAATAAACTTACATAAAAATATATACTTGTATACACAAGTGAACAATAAATACAATATAAGATAGACTTACATACGATTAAATACAAATAAATACTAAAAATATGCAAGTAAATACAAAATAAGTAGCAACTTGTACAGTTATATTGTAGGAGCCATATTATTATTGTGAAAGGTAGCGCCATCTTAATCTGAACTTGAAATTTTCCGGCGAGGACGATTGTGGTAGTGCATTCCATAAACGGACTGCTTCAACCGTAAAGGAATGGTCATAAAATGACGTCCCGTGAGCCGGAAACTTCAGCATTAAGTTCTCCGATGAACTAAGTGAATGGGAGTTTGCAGTATGTAGGAAATCAAAACGTTCCAGAAGGTAGCGCAGGGACGAGGAATTAAACAGGACACTGTAAAGAAGAGACAATATATGAACATACCGGCGATAACGAATAGGAAGCCACTTGAGCTTAACTCGATACTCAGAGACGTGGTCATATTTGCGTAAACCAAATATAAACCAAATATAATAATACAAAGCGAATCTGCCAAAGATTTTTTTTTTATTACTTAGATGGGTGGACGAGCTCACAGCCCACCTGGTGTTAAATGGTTACTGGAGCCCATATACATCTACGACGTAAATGCGCCATCCACCTTGAGATATAAGTTCTAAGGTCTCAAGTATAGTTACAACGGTTGCCCCATCCTTCAAACCGAAACGCATTACTGCTTCACGGCAGAAATAGGCGGGGTGGTGGTACCTACTCGCGCGGACTCACAAGAGGTTCAACCACCAGTAGGATGATAATAAAATTTAAAAATATTATCATAAAAAATATACCATATTGGGCCGTCGTTAGAATTTACGTGCTTGTGCTTAACATTTAGGAACTGATATTAAATTTCATCAAATAAAGACAAACAATTTTACTTTGATGATACTACTTCTGCTACTGCTCGACTGCCCAAAAAAGAATTATAATTTTTTTAGAGTTGCTGAAATATGAATTACTTTACACATGTAGTTTTTGATACGCAACTGTATACTTACCTACCATATTGTGCTTCATACCTTACAATTCTTATAATATTTCGAATAGCACTTACGGTATGTACGGTACTTTCGGTATGTCAAAGAGTCAAACTATAGTTAAATCTTTTTATTTATAGCGTTTTAGAAGTCTGCATAATATTTCCAACTCAGCATTCCAAGTATTTTATAGAATCCGTTATCTATAGTGTAAATGAGTCGACTATTATCAAAGCCGGCAATGTGACTTTTGGACAATTATTGGTAAATCAGAAAAACGAATTATTGACTTTGTATTCCATTGGCAGTCACAAAACTCTTCTGAACGACATCTTAGATAAATAACAGGTTAAGTATTAACCTTTATTTAATGCAGGTTTTGAACCGTATTCTTTGAAGGAGACGATTATATTCAAATCAATCTGTATCGCCATATCAATAACATTTTTTTGTCCAAATACACAGATTGCCACCTTTGATAATAGACGACTCAAATATCAAATAAAAGTCTTCTTAAAGCAAGACAAGATATAGCACTCCATACAAATTTTTCAACGGAAATTCTCAGACGCTTTTCTCGAAAGCAAATATTCACGATAATACCGTGAAGCTACAATTGTGCCAAATACATTTAGATGCACGTCGAAATTCGTAACAATACTTGAGTATCTCCGTAGAGCAATACGTAGGTAAATCAAGTATTTCCCGAACAGTGAATAAGAAATATGCCATAATGGACGCTACAATACTGAATATTCTATTTAAATAGCTGTACATTTGGCTCAAAAGCTTTCTCAGTCGACATCATAAGAAATGCACGAGGTCACACTGGATTGAGTCGCAAAAACTCAACGATCGTATATACATAACTAAATATGTATGTTTATATTTAATATCAGCTCTACAAGCGCCTTTTTTTTTTTTTTTTTTCGGGTAGAGGGCCGAACCTCCTACGAGGTCCCCGCGCAAGAGGGGCGCGCGGGGTATGTGAGACTCAACGGTCTGCATGGTGTTGTGAGCAGACCGCGGGCCCAAGGATTTTAGGACCCACCCACTAAACGACTCCCCTGCACTCTTACACCCGACGTCCGATCCCCTCCGAGGTCAGAACCCGGATGAGGTAGGGGGGCTACCGCGGTCAACACTACAACCAGACGGCGCGGCTCACCCCAAGGACGCCCACTCTACAAGCGCCTGTTTTATCATTGTTTTTTTTTTTTTTTTTAATGTATGAAAATTATACTAGATGTACCTTTTTTAGTTGCTTCGGACACTCGTCTTATGCGTTTGTAAGTAACTTTTTATGACGACATAAATACGTTTTCAATAATGATGCTGGAATAAATAGGATTGATTGATTCTCTATAACGCATTGATACCTGAACAAGGAATAAAAATTGAAATGAAAGTATTTTTTTCGGTTTTCCTGGCTCGTAGGTATAATGAAGCCAACTTATTCGTTTTTTTTTTGTCATAATATTATTTTTAATTATTTAAGCACTACAGTTTTCGTGGTGATGGACATCTAAGGTATTAATCGCCGATATTTGAACAACTATAAACTAAGAAAAATTTACGCCATTTTCTTCGTTAGTTAAGTAAAATTAGGTGTCTATGTATGATAATGTAATTTTTTTTTCCTGAAATGGCAATAGAGACCAAAATAAAACCAAAACGGAGATATATTATTATGTAAATAGTTGATTTGTCCGTCCGGTAGTATGTTTGGGTTAATTTTTGAAACAGCTCAAATACAAATCGAAGCTTTCACAATCAAAAGAGTATTAAAAGCTGAACAGTTACAAGTGAAGTCAACAAAATCGTATAAAACTTTTTAAGAGTCGCATGAAAGGTTATGACTGAATTCGACTTTCGTTGATAATTTTTTAGTCAAACCCTCAGTGGGTCAACGATTTCAATCCTCAGTAACTCATAGTCAATTGAACGATACGGATTCTCCCTTCTTTGATAGAGGCGGAGGACTTTTTTTGCCACGTACCATCCGGCTTTGGAATGAGCTCCCCTCCACGGTGTTTCCCGAGTGCTATGACATGTCCTTCTTCAAACGAGGCTTGTGAAGTGATTATTATCGTATCCAGTATTATTAAAGTTATTCCGGAAAAAATATCTCAATATAATCATAAATATTACCGTTCGTATGTTTCAGTAGTTTTTCTATACGAGTGAGTACAACGGTAGTCTGAACCACGACTTCATCATCGTGGTCAGAATCTTAGTCACAATCGTAAAAACAATTGTAGTCATCTCTAGTTGTTGCAGTTATTATGAGATTATCTATATATTAATCCGTGAAGCAAAAACTTTGTATCCCTTTTTACGAAAATTGCGCGGATGTAGGATTATGAAAATTTCCACACTTATAGAGAATATAGCGAAGAAGTGCACAATGCTAATATTTTTTTAAAATAATGCATAAATGATACTTTAAATCAATAAAGAAAACATTACACACACTACCATGTATTTGACACAACACATACATAAAAATATACTCTTTGCTTACTGTCAATTGGGAAACTTTTGCTATTGTTTAAAGTCTGTGGTCGAATTGAAAATAGATTAATATTGTTTGTCTTTAATATTATTGATCTATAGTGCAGTTTTGACGAATACTGTGATTATATTATCAAAATATGATAGTGTTTGACAATAGAACCATAATAATGTTTAAACTTATAATTTCAATTAATTATAGTCGAATCCCGACTACTGCGAGGCCACTAGTTTTCTTAATTTCATGATATTACCATTCGTATTCTCCAACAATAACAAAATAATTCCAGTAACGAATTGAACAAAAAACGTGTTACGAAACAAACTTTTATGGCAAATAAGGCTTTTATCGAAATAAGGCAGTTTACCCAAACAATTTATAAGCAACGTTATTTATTTAATTCTAATTGCGCAGAATAAATAATGCAACGGGGTTCACCTCATTATAAGCGAGTGCCTCAAAAACGAGACAATTAAAGAAATATATACAAAAACCCTTGTTTGGACTTAGGACGGTCTTTGAAAGGTTCTCGTAGAAAACATTATTTAAGGAAATCTTGTTATGTTGCTTTCTTTGGAATTAAATTCGGAAAAGTTGGAATTAAAACGTCGTATATTAAATAGCTCATTCGGTTCAAGAGTTTATTTTGTTTGTGTTTTATTTTTTACTAGAGGTCCCGCAGTAGTCGAAATTCGACTATAATTAATTGGAATTGTAAGTTTGTACACTATTATGATTGTATTTTATACTTCTATAATCACAAATTTCGCCAAGGTTACACTATAAAAAAATATTAATAAAAACAAACAATATTTAATCTATTCTCAATTTGACCACAGACGTCAAGAACCAAAGTTTAACAATAAATAGTGCGTCAAATACATGGTATGTAGTGTGTGTAATGTTTTCTTTATTGATTGAATGTATCTTATAAGCATTATTTTAAAAAAATATTAGCATTGTGCACTTCTTCTCTATATTCTTTATAAGTGTGGAAAATGTCATACTCCTCCGTCCGCGCAATTTTCGTAAAAAGGGATACAAAGTTATTGCTTCACGTATTAATATATGGGATATATGTTATTTTATGCTACATCTTTAGAAAAAAAATATTATGTAGCACAAATGACAAATCAAACTTTTTATTTATTTATTTCCGTATAGGCAGACGAGCATACTTACGGCCCACCTGATGGTGAGTGGTTACCGTCGCTCATGGACGTCAGCAATGCCAGGGGCAGAGCCAAGCCGCTGCCTACCATTGAGTACTCTCCACAAGCCTCGTTTGAAGAAGGACAAGTCATAGCGCTCGGGAAACACCATGGAGCGGAGCTCATTCCAAAGCTGGATGGTACGTGGTAAAAAAGATCTCTGGAAACACACTGTGCATGAACGCAGTGGCTCCAGGTAGTATGGATGAACTCTAATCCGGTGGCGGGCGGCGCGATGGTAAAAACGAGATGGTGATTATTGGTAGCAGGGCGTCTTGTGAGCCAATAAGGGTACGTACCGTCAACTTGGCTACCGGTTTTAGGGGTGGGACAAACGTTATATGTGTAACACAATCGAGACTTCGATATCATGCCTTAATGTGCTCACTGTCACATTTCGAAATCGAAAGAAAATTCAACGATTGAAAGTTTATTTGAAGTTATTATCAAACGTATTATAATCCATATGGAGTAAATACGAAAGTAGCCAGCTAACTCTGTTTGTCACTTACGTTTTCTCGCTCAAACCACTCAGTCAATGTTCTTAAAATTCGTACCTAATGGAAACAACTTGATCCCTATGAAAACCTAGTTTGGCAAACAACTAGTACAAATTACATTCGTTTGAAACGTTAATCATTTCAATAATAAGTAAAGGTCTTTTAAATATTTTACAAGACTTCAAAAAGTATTTAATTTCATCATGTTAGTAGCGACTGGTATTTACTTTTTTTTCAGGTAAATATTTTAATAACAGCGCCATCTGTGAAACCACCCAAGAACTATATTGCGCTGTATTCCACGTTAGGAACGAATCGAAATGTGATGGTTCCAGAATATTAACTACGCGACACTAGCGCTCCTGGTTGCTAGTGGCAAACACGGTAACTTAAATCGAAAATAAATTAATTTATTCCTCCATTTTTGATTTATGTAAACAAAGAGCCTGAATAATATTATATTGCATTTGTTTCTTTAATGTAAAATTATTGGCAAATTGAGTATTTCATTGTGCCATTAAAAGCTAGGCTGGACTTATTTAACATTAACAAATTTTTAACTAAAAAAAACTTAAATAGATAAAAACTCCGGACTTTGTGTTCATAATTCATTCATTGTTGTTTGGATTTTTTTCATCCGTACATTCATTAAGTACCTGAAACAAGAAATATACGATTTTTAATAAAATGAATAAGAAGCATTTATATTATGGTCAGCAACTACATCATACAAATGAAAAATCAGCACAAAACTATTGACAATGGACCCCCCGTATGGAGCAGCCTTATTTTCAGTGCAGAAATTAGCATAAAAGTAAAGTTAACGTTCAACAAAAAAAAATATTATTTTTCACAATAATGTATTATCTATAGTACACCGCAACATACCTGCTATATTTTTACATTTTCTAGAATTTCTGTAAATTAAACGGTTGTGTGGAAGAGATCGCTATTATCGATAAGACGGCCTATTGTACAAATGTATCTGCTTTTTTTGATTGTTTTTTGAATGTAAATTGTGTTTTGGTGTGCAGTAAATAAAGTGTATTCTCTCTCTCTCTCTCTCTAATAATAAATATAAATTTTTGGACGAAAAACTAACTATATACAAATAAACGGGCGTCAAACATTTGAGTAGCACTCACTTCTATGTGTGTCAACGTATAAACATTGTTCTAATGACTCTAGTGTTTTCAATATTTAAATTTCGAATTGGCGACCATATCGATGCCCCCTAAGTACCTACTTATCACTGAGTCAAGTACACAAATTTAGGTAATTTTATTTCGCGCTTTTAAAGGTTTTGTGATTTATAATTGTTGTTGTTATTTTTCTAGTCCTAGAGTACCCCGCTGATACATAAGGTCCTCACAAGTTGTCTTCACTTGACCCCGTCTTGCGCTTGATCCTTAACATCACTCCAGGTGAGTTTGAATTATTTATGATTAAGGGCAGTAGGGCATCTTGTGAACCCGTATGGATACTCAGCACGGGTAACCTGCCTATTTCTAACCTGAAGCACTAAAGCTTGAAGGATTGGACAGCCGCTGTTCTATAAAACTGAGACCTAAAGCTTATGTTTCAAGGTGGGTGGTGGCATTTACGTTTTTGGTGTCTATGGGCTCCGGTAGCCCTTTTGACATCCGGTGGGCCGTGAGTTTGTCGAATCATCGAAGCAATAAAATAGAAAAAGAGATCACGTATTATCTCTTTGTTGCATTAACATTGGGAATACAGTATTTTGCTCTTCTAATCGTCTTCCTGTTATGTTATTACGAGTACTTACATTTAGAAGCATACTTAGCAGCCACCGGTATTATCACGCTTGTGGTAATTCTATGCAGGAATGCGGGTGCAAAAGTAACATTATGATACTTAGAGCTTTATAAATGATCATCACGACATATCCCACAGTTCTTCGATGAATTACGATAATCTCAAAAATAGGGTCAAACACAGAACGCTTATATACCAAATTTCATTTTTTCTATGCCACCTAGATTCTGTACGCGTCTAAGTTTGTATCTCATTGAACAATTTTACTCATGACCCGGATGTCACATATCTCATAGTTATAAAACACGTTTGGAAAATCTTCACTATGAATTTCCATAGCGAAATCTACATACGGATCATAGCCGACGTATGCGAACCGTCACGTAATTAGTATTCTAAACACCACGTCACGATTGTCGGTCGCGATGGGGCACTTAGTTTTAAATCTGTTTAAAAATCACAACTGCCCGTCAAATTGAGAAATAGCATCGCGGTATTTCTGACTTAACACTTTTTGACATTTGTCATCCTTTTGGATGAGTTCACGGCCCACCCCATCTCAGGTATCTGCTTCAGCACATACACGATGTGAATGCCGCCACCAATCCGAAAACACAAGGTAGAAATCCCAATTTTAATGTATTGTAAAACGTAACAATTTTGCAGTTAAAATAAGCAAGGTGGTGGTACTAAGCCCCTTGCGGGCTTACCATACGCCCTGTAACCTGTAAAAAGATCTCCAGCAATCTTTGAAGTTCGCGACTGTCAATCAAAATAGTCGTCGTAATTTTGCGGTTAAGATAGGCAAGGTGGTGGTACTAAGCCCCTTGCGGGCTTACAATACTCCCTGTAACCTGTAAAAAGGTATCAAGCAATCTTTGAGGTTCGCGATAGTCAACGAAAATGGCCGTGATAGATCTTTGTAAGCTGTAGATATCAAATCAAAGTTATGTTTTTTTAAATATGGGCATTGTAGTGAGATAATCATACGCCCATTTCGATTACTGAGTTTTGAAAGATTTTCGTTTACTTGATTACTAAGCATCATTTGACCAATTCGATTAAACGGGTAAATAAGAATTCCTATAATTTTAAGTCAGTAATTAAATTAATTTCAAACTAGTTTTGAAGTCTGTTCAGAATACTTTTTATAAAGATTTATGAACATACCTTAAAGCGTTAGTTAAATTTATACAAAATACTAATAACAGCATATATACATGCATATATTATATTAAATTAATTTATAAGCACGGCACGTGGAATATTATAGAAATAGCTTGGCACTTCTCTGTCTTGCAGTTACGCATAACTGTATCAGCTACCGGTGCATGCGTGAATGCACCATAAACAATTCGCGCAATCGTCTTTATTGCTTATGCTTCGTTTAGTTTACAGCACACCACTTGCACGAGCCACTAAACTATAATTATTTTCTAAAGCGATTTCCCATCTAAATTAATTGGGTTTTCCGTATGTTCTGTTCTGGTCCGGCTGGTTTGCCACCGCTCATCTTAAGGCTGAAGTCCCAATAAAGGATATCTCACTTATCCAACACAAAAATGGTGCTATCTACCAAAGTTAGCCCAAAAAACATCTTATCGCTAGTAAAAACACATTTAGCTAAGGTGTTAATTACACAACGCAATGTAATTTAGAATAATTTTCAATCTCACTTAAAACAAGGTACAGAAGAAGTAATAACATCATTTACGCTCATCTTCTACACAGAAGGATCAGTAAGAAAATCAATTAACTTTCGGAATAGGCTGGAAGCTTAATGCACATCACATGTCGAAGCCATTACCGCTGCTCTAGCTGTCTGAACAGGCCTTAATACAGAGCTATTTATTTAAAGACGTGTAGAATAGACAATAGTTTTTGTTAGTTTCAGGACAACGACTTACAAAAATGTAGTTTTTGTAGATTAATCTAAGAACAGGACGCTATGTGAAAATTGTGTTTTTTCACTAGACGGAAAATATAGTTATGTATGTATATGTCATTACGTATTTTGGAACGAAGTTCCTTATGGGACGAGGCCGAAGTACGGCCGTACGAGGTAACGAGGCCGGTTAGTACCCTAACCGGGAAAAAACGTCCGTAAGGTAAGATTTTTATTAGTAATGCACACGGTGTACGACTTAACTTTTTAATAACGTACAAAAATAACATTTTTTTATCATTATTTGACCACGATCTTAGAGCGTTCGTTTGCGTAATACACTAACTCTTATGCAAATAACCGTAAATGAAGTGTACCACAATAAGTTCGCACCTTACAGAATGACCGTGGGTTGTTGCGAAACCTCCAGTTTTATTTTATTTATATCTCGAATAGAACTTAAAATTAGTATTTTTATAATAAGCAACTTCGTTCCGGTGTCCCACGACACCACACATCTTTTTTTTAAATGTACTTCATAGAGCTCAGAATAAGTAAAATGCCCAGGAGAGCTTTCTAGGTTTCAGAAAAATTGATAATGAAATACTATTTGTAAGCGGCCATAGCTGTGACGAGTACATTTTGATCTGATGTCAGTTGAAAAGTAAATTTTATAATAGATTACGTTTTGTGCATTTTAATTAAAATATATATATATATTTCTTATTTACTAGAACACAGCAAAGGCTACATCGCATTCACAAGCCTGCGGCGTAGAACGAAACGTCAGAAGCGCAAATGGGGGACGTCATAATAGAGAGATGTACGCGATTCCAACGCTCAAGGTCCCAGACGATTGTTCCGTTTCAAAGATAAGTACCATGAGTTATACCAGATAGCTCTGATATAACGGTGGATGTTAAAACTTTAGGTCGCTTATGGATTGTTCGGACTAGGTCTATTTTATTTTAGTCGAGTACCGAGTAATTTAGTAGCTAAATGTGTCTGAGCACCAATAATTTAGTCGAGTAGGTTAGTAAATAATTTAGTCAAGTCAATCCATTTTGTTCTATTTTTTCGGGCGAGTAGCGAGTAGTTTAGCCACAAAATTACTCGGTACTCGACTAAAATACTCGCCTAGTCCGAACAAGGCTTTACGGATTGATGTGAGTTTACTGAGGGTATTTTTAAATTTGTTCGTATACAAATGCATATTATGTCGTATTTACTAGACTAAGATTTCGTTAATGACAAAAAGAGTCGGCAGACGCTGGAGTTGAGGTCACCGTTTTTCTTGTTTTTGTCGGGAACGAAATCGCCATACGTCAGAAGCGATTGCCTCAATTATTCGAATACAATGGAAACTCATTATTGATATATCGGCTGTCGACTAAAAATTTAAATCCTTTTCGTGATTTAAGGTCAATGACAAAGTCCCGCTTTTGGTTTTTTTTTATTGGTGCTGGCCCAAACGAGCTTACTTCCCTGGGACTATCAATAGGATTTAACATATATTTTGAAAATTAGAAAAAGCGTCAATTTTATTCTGCCCTCAAATACAGTACAGGAATGCTCTGGGTTTTGAAAGCCTAAACAGCAGTATCCACCCATATAGACTCAAGTACGTCCCACAATTCGTCTCCTAAATTGTGACTAGAAAAACCTGAAACCAGCGTCCTATTTTGAAAACAACAATAGGTTTTACTGTGCGACTTGACACAATAACGTGGATGTGGACGAATTATTTTTAATGATGTATTTTTAATGGTGCCTCCTGCAGGATACCGTTCCGCGGGCAGTGTTTTGTTTATTTATTTTGGGATTCAGCTGTCTCCTCTTTATCATAATAATACACGCTAATAAAACAGACTGCATTGCTAACTTCGAACCATTGCAAGCCCAATGCGCTCTAAGAGACTTAGAGTTACTAGTCTTAGTGACAATATGTATGTTTCTTGGTTATTTTAAGATAACATTGTCATGTATTGTTATAATCATAAACCAAAATTTTATATTTTGGTGCTATATAAAAATTGGTCCCGTTAGCGAGTGCACAAGAAGGGCCGCGGTACGCGAGGAATGGCGACGTCTGGTGAAGCGCACCACCAACCAAAGTGATGACCACGACCACTCTGCCAAGAGTGCATACGACTGAAGAGAGAGATAAAAAATTTAATATGTTTTGGAAGTTTTGCTTTTGATTTATAAAGACTATTGTATTTATTATTAAAAGCTATTTTTTTGTATGTATATTTACACATTATGCTTGGAACAAATTACTGTAGCGATCTACTAGACAACTGCTTATGAAATATAAAGCGAAATTACGAATTCGTATTTAATCACTACATAGTATTAAAACAAAGTCGCTTTCTCTGTCCCTATATCTGTCTCTCCCTATGTATGCTTAAATCTTTAAAACTACGCAACGGATTTTGATGCGGTTTTTTTTAATAGATAGAGTGATTGAAGAGAAAGGTTTATATGTAGAATAACATCCATTAAATAGTGGAAAAACCAATAATAAATTACAGTTTCCGAAGCGAAGCGAGGGCGGGTCGCTAGTAAAGCAAAATAAAGCTTTTAGTTAGCATTTTTTTCTAACAAACAATTAGCGTAATAGGGGCAACTGTTAATTTTGAATATAATACTGTAGTTTTTTTTTTGCGCTGATGTAAGGCTAAGTGGCAGTGTCCCTATTCTGTTCTATACAAACGTTGCTTACATAAATAAAGCAAGTAGTGCTCTTACGTCACAGTCAGGGCACCGCTTGTTAACGAATCCTCGTTTGAATAGTCGTCGTTGTACGCTCAGTAAACTGTGTCTGACGTATTAACTGTTGTGATGAATTAGGGGACACGAGATAATATTTTATGACCATTGAGGTTCAAATTTGAAACGATTACATTCAATTTAGTTTAGTCAGTGGCAGTTTTAACATGACAGCTAGAATTTTATGAATACGGCATTAATGATAAAGTATCTGTCACTGTTGTTTTAAAGTTTAATGGTACAAATCAACCGTGGCTTGAATACTTGTGGTCGTGCGACTTTGATGACGACCGATTATAGAACGCATACTAATTTCCTAATTATCTTAATTTTCAAAATATCTACTACATCCATAACACCATAATAACACCGAGATAAAATAAACAAAAAGTCATATTTGGCGACAGTTTTAGTAAATACCAAATTATTTTACTGGTGGTAGGACCTCTTGTGAGTCCGCACGGGTAGATACTACCACCCCGCCTATTTCTGCCGTGAAGCAGTAATGCGTTTCGGTTTGAAGGGTGGGGTAACCGTTGTGATACTGAGACCTTAGAACTTATATCTCAAGGTGGGTAGCGCATTTATGTTGTAGATGTCTATGGGCTCCAGTAACCACTTAACACCAGGTGGGCTGTGAGCTCGTCGACCCATCTAAGCAATAAAAAAAAATTTTTTTTTTCATTTCACAGCACCAAACAATTTTAATACATTGCAAATGAATAATGATTAAAGAGAAGCTTCAACAACGACATTCTAGTAAATGAAATTTCTTGCAAAGTAACGTTTTCCAATAAATAAATGAAACCGGGTCACGGTACGAAAATAATCGCAAATTGAATTCTATCTTTTACACGAGATAATAAAGTCGTCGTGGCGTGTTGTAATCCGGGCGTTACTTATTCACTCGACATCACACTTTTGTGTAAACAGTTAGCGTGCGAAGCGACAAACCCCTCGAACTAATATTAGTTTCGCATTTCATTCACTTGCTTGTAAATTTTAGTAGTTTAATGTTTTGGCACTACACACTAACAAACTTACATTTACTGTTCACGAATTATTTACAGTCGGTTAACGTTCTAGTTCGTGTGATCATAAAGAATAAATTCGCTAAATTTTAATGAATTGCTATCGGTGTTTTCGAAGTACTTATGTGGTACACGTCTTGACGTTTGAACAGAATATTATAAAATTTGATTTATAAGAAACATATGTGTTGGTTTATTTAAAAAAAAACGTTTTTTTCTTTTCTCAAGACCCGAAGACATTACTTTTGTGAGCAAAATTTTCTCGGCAACTTTACATTTTCACATATAGCAACCGAAATATTTATTTTCACTTCCTAGAACTTTGCATAGCATGAGGAAGTTAGACCAACTATTTTACTGCCCCTTCTCCATGTTTGGAAATATTATTACAACTGATATTTCAACATTTTTATCAATTAAAATTTTAAACATGTCTTTATTGTAAAAAAATGGAGAAGAAAATTCTCAAAAGCGTTTTTCATCCTATATATATAGGATGATTCTATCTTACACAGATTTTTACTTTTCATAGTTATTTGAATAACTGACAGAGAGCACACATGACCTGCCTCTGATAGGACCGGCCAAATTCTCTTATTGATAAGTCGTCCGTAAATTTTCTTTTTTACGATGCGATGTTACGAAAGGACATATTAAATAAAGATTCAATATGTTGGGGCTACGGTAGAACTGGGGCCACATCGTGCGACACCATTAGGAAGTGGCGGCACGGAAAACCTACGGAATGTTCTGCCTCCTTTACATCTTCGTATTCCACTTGACTATATTTTAAATCGCTTTTTCATTTTTAATTCTGCAAACAAGTAGATAAGCTCACTTCATTTTTAAAATGATCGAAGCCCATAGCCGTGTAGACGTGAATGCCGATAGCCCCTTTCAAAGGTGTTAAAGTCTCATAGCTATCCTATTCTCTGAACTTGTAACCCACAAGTGCTTCTCAGCAGAAATAGGCAGTATTATTGTATCAACTCAGCTCACAATATTATGATTTAACAAAAGCACTATGCTTTAGTAAAAGTAGCGATCCATCCCATTTAAAAAAGACATTGTGTATTTTAGAAATGTGAACTATGCAGTCTTTCATTTTTTGGCATTAATATACCTACATGTGTAGAATTTATATTATGGATAATATACTATGGAATTTTTGGTGACCTTAATTAAACTTACTTAAACTAAAATTAGCATGAATATTAGTGTCCACAATGATACCAATACCTATATAATATAATTAGGACTTGTTTTGATTGTTCATAATGTCGGTGGTTGTACAAATAACAGCCATTCATTTCAGTATTAATTTTACAACATAAGTATTTAAACTACTTTTACCGAATCGTTCCAATGATCTTGGCACTGAAAAGATACGTACGGAAACACACAGATACGAGACAAGAGCAATTATTGTGACAATAAACTGTCGAATAACCATAATAAACATGTTGATTCTAACCTGGGATGCTAAGTCAATGAGCTGAGTAGTAGACGACCTACAAGCTATACCTTATCCTTTATTAATCACTTAATGTTTCAATAACATGAGATAAAATAACTAAAAATCCAATTTAAAAATTTGTTACACAAACACACGATTACGTCGACTACCGCTGAAGAAAATTTACTACTAGCCAACATTTTTCATGCAAGTTAACTCGCTAACACAAACGAAGCATATACACGGATTCCATTGAAATGAAAGGATATGCGCTGTGAAAAAGCTCTCGACCTGAGTAGGGCACCTCGAAGTAAAATATCTCAGTCGCCAAATCTTTTATTCACTTCGATACTATCCTAACACCAACTATTCGATCAGGCTATCTCACTCTTTCTTCAGAAGTACGAGGGAAATAGAAAATTGAATAGTTTTAAGAAGCTGTTGGTAATAAATGAATTAATAGTATACACATGGTTTTATACATTAGTAAAGGGCCAAAAGTAAACTCACCAATAAATTATCGTTACGTGGTTTATGAAATCGTAATCTTGAAGTGTTCATGAAGACAAAAACTTCATTATATTATTATATAATATTATTATAGGCTTAATAGGCAAATTTGATCTATACAAAAATTGACGAAATAATTTCAGGATACAAAAAACTAAATAAGAATGATAATGTATTAGAAATATATCCGGGAGAGTTGCCTTCCCGAGAGGCATACAAGCAGTGCTGTTGTATTTTACTCATAAAGAAAAAACACATCGTAGGAGCTGCGAAGAAGCGATTTATTTTGTTAATAATTCACTATTATCCTTTGGTTATTTTAATCATGTTAACGGCATAAACTGTTCAGATACCATTAATAATTTGATTTGCAATTTCGGCACAAGGAGTTAAGGCCGATCCCGTGTTGGTTACAGGAATGTTTAGACTTTTTTTTATTGCCTTTGTAGGCAGACGAGCATACGGCCCACCTGATGGTGAGTGGTTACCGTCGCCCATGGACTTCAGCAATGCTAGGGGCAGAGCCAAGCCGCTGCCTACCGCTTAATACTCTCCACAAGCCTCGTTTGAAGAAGGACATGTCATAGCGCTCGGGAAACACCGTGGAGGGGAGCTCATTCCATAGCCGGATGGTACGTGGCAAAAAACATATTCACATATTCATACGTATTGGGATACTAAGTGCGTGAAAATGTAAAGTCACAGAATCCATTAGCAAAAACGAAGTAGAATACTGCGATAGGCATTGTTCGTATTAGTTTTTATTTATTGAGTGTGCTAGATAATTATTGTATTCTCGCCAAACAATAAGCGAGTCTATTATACATTCCCAGACAACGTTACAAGAAGAATGACGACCGAAAACATAAAAATCATAGTGCGCCATTCCGTACAAAATGTTTTGTAACAATTTACTAAAGATTTATCGCGGTCGTCAACTTGAGTTTATTTACTGTACAATCAATCACTGTTGGCGATAGTTGTGACATCGTGATGATGTGGGTTTCGGTGACGAGAATTCAAATTTTTATCCTCACGCCTCTCAAACATTTTCATTGATGATTTGTAAGAGCTATTTGACATCTTGTAAAATGTATTTGTGTGATAGCGGGCTTGTACTTATCTTTGTTTGTTGCATGCGCTTGTTGCTGTCTCTCTATGCGATTTAGTTGAAAATTTTCTGTTGATACTTTAGGAAAAGTTTTTGATGGGAAATGTGGTGCCCAAATAGTTTTATTAAATGGCAGTTCTTTCACATATCCAATTCTAATTATACTATAAGCGAACTACACTTTCATTTACAGCCAAAGTTATGCAGATGGTGTAGTACAATATTAATTAAGTTTTGATTCCCTTCGCGAATTCGATTGACTCACACTTAGATGCTATTACGATTCGACTACTGTATCTTAGTTAATCGAATTACGATTCAATTCGATTAAATATTGTTAACATTTTAACATAAGCCCTTTGTTTTACAAAAAAACGGTGCCTTGTTTTCGTCGGTACATTTTCTGACCGGTGACTTGAATTACTTTTTCATGACCCCATCTTTGGGGCTGTAGATTAGTATGGACCACGCCAGTCCGGAAGGCTATCCAGAATGCGACAGTGCCTCACGAAACTCGGAAATATCCAGCGGCGTCTGAACAAGCGTGCGAACACTATCTATCACCCGGTTAGTTTTTGGCAGGCAATGCAATTGCTTAGAATTTCTGACACCGGCAGCATTAGATACTACTCATTATTAGGCCGGTGGAAACTACTTTTGTTCATTGCTGACGCATACTGAAACTATTTATTCCATCGCGAGAAGATAAATTTTAAAATTCAATACGTCAAAATAGGCGTTTTGATGAGCGCCTCATGTTTGGAACTGTAACATCAAAAATTATATTGAGGAAACTATAAAAGTTCGGATAATCGTAAAAGCGGCGCTGGAAGGCAGCCAAAAGCCCGACAATGAAAAATAATTCGACATGCGCCAAGATGTTCAATGGATTCAGTTCAAAGTTTCGGTTTTATTGCGTTTCTTTAATTTTTATTTATAGAAGCGGATACATCTGTCAGATAAGAATTTAGTTCGTCTTTCTTTTTGATACTGAAGATTGTTTCGGATTTTAGGTCGAATCGAAACGCGGTTCCCATATTGTATCGATGTCAAAATTAAGGACTGCAAATTTAAGATTCGATTGTAGATTTACCCAATAATAAATATGTAAATAATTATTTTGCCCGTGTATGTGTTAGCGAACTCGTCCTAAACGGTTGGACCGATTTTGATAATCTTCTTTGTGTGTGTTCTAGTATATTCAAAAATGGTTTTGATTCACAATTCGGTACACTAAAAGAGGCTTTTTTAATAATTTCTTTCTAAAAAAGGTTTCAGATTTAGGACAGAAAAACGTCTATCAGGCCCACTAGTTTATTTATATTTCTCATTGATCAGATGTGAAGCGATTACTGGAAACCGTGCACGTCGCAATATGAATGCTCTCTTAAGAAAACTCACTAAAACAAATCTAAGTGGTAATGTAAAGTAGTAATGTAATTATATATCACAATTGCATTGGGCAAAAAAGGCAGATAGGCAGAGAGGCAGGTAGATAGTAGTATCTACTCAAGCTTGCTGGCTATATGCCCTACCAACATAGAAAGCCGGCTGGCGATCATAGTATGCTTGTATGCGATTCAGAGACTGCTGCCTATTCTCCAGATGCTGTGGTGCTATTTAAGGCCACCAAGAAAGGCCAGACTTCGGAGGCATTGGAAAAAGAAACCTTAAAGACATGAAATTCTATCAATCTAAAAAATATTCTCCGTAATGAAGAATAAATTGAAACGAAAGAACGATTGCAATTTCTGTAACGCTCAACCAATAGCGGTTTGCTTGGAGATTTTCTCAATTTAATGAGAAAGAGTAGACGACGAGTTAACAACTACCCGTCCTTTTGAGATTTAGACCTTTAATTTTTATAGCATACTATCTTTTTTCCGTGGCTTCGTTCGCTTTAATGTAGAAAAAAATATCTCGGTAATAATGATTTTGGATGAAAGGTTTTTATGATAAGAAGTGATAATATTTCTGAAGATGCGTTATTTTGTCTATTGACAACGTAAATGAAATATCATCATCATCATCATGATAATCAGTAGTGTAGATATGATGGAAAAGCGTCAGAAATAAATAAATAAATATATTAATTAAGTAAAACCCATTTAAGCATATCAAATTTTGCGCAACTAAAAACGCTCAGATTAACATTAAAACAAATCGCCTCACGTTGAGACAACACAAATCCGGAATTGCAAGCGTTACACCCAACATACAATGACGTCAGAATCATACAAATGATGGAGTCATCTTCAAATAATTTATTTTCCTTACCGCATTATTCAGAAGCTGCAGTGACGTCTTAGTTTATATTTATTTTAAAAAGAATCATGTTTAGATTTAGATCTAAATCTAACGCCCCAGTGAAACGCAAAGCTTCGGAATTACCCTATTTATTGTTTAAAAATCCTTACTTTTAAAATATATCGATCCATTTTCCGAAGTAAGTAGTGTCTTGATGTTCTAATTATTCAGTTTTCTCCCTGCTAAATTACAATAACTAAATGATTAATCTTTATTACCAGTAGTAGGGTAGACTGGGTACGGTTGAAACATTTTATCGTTTATCATGCACAGCATTGGAATTTATTATGAGAGTGATGACGTAAATATATTAAATAAAAGACCTTATATCTGTCTACTACTGGGCAATGTTATTTAAGATTATTGTATAGTATTTTCAGTATAAAATCATATTTAAAAAAAACAGTAATTTGTTTCAACCGTTCCCATTCCAGGGTCGGTTGAAACAGTGCCTGGGGTCGATTGAAACACATGCAAATAATACAAAATATAATCAATAATCATGTTTCATTAATCATCTAATAATATTTTACAAATCGTAATGACACAGTTGAATATCACAAATGTGTTTTTTATTAATAATCAATCTTTGGCGATACTTATAATCTAACATTATTTTTAATCAGCCTTTAAAGTTTTATGATAAGTACAACTTAAACTAAATAATAATCATACATTGGTGACGATATTTTTGCAATATTTGTGTGAATATATTTCTCAACTATTGACAGCATTATAAACTTTTAGAAAAAAAAAGACATTATTCCTATAAAAAAATTATATTTAAAAAAAAATACTTGAATGGTTACGAGATCATTCGGAGTCACAATTGTGACAAACATAACTAAGGCTACCTTGTGTGCACTCTTCATGCGCCCACATTTTACATACTGTGCATTGTATCCATTTTTCCCTGGGTCTGCTTTCTGAATATGCTGACATACAAACAACACAGTAGCACTCCTCTTCTTCTGATGATGATGACTCTTGGTGCATCTTAATTTTTCCCCTGCTTCTAGCATTTGTTTTAGTCTTTCCCCCATCTAATCTTTTCTTAACTTGTTTAGCTTTGGTTCGTTTCAATCTGTTTTCATATTCTCTTCTTATCTCTTCTTTTTCAGGTGTGTCTGTGTAGATAGTAGATTTCCTGGTTTTTCGGCCCCTATTTGTTAATTTCCTTGGAGGAGCTTTTGGTAGTGGTCGTATTACTTCTGGCGAAAATAAAGATGGTGTAGTCGAAGTCATGATACTTCCCATTTGATTTGTTAACACAGGAATGGATTGAGAACTTGTAGAGGATTTGGGTGAAATTTGCTGAGCGCTACTACTACTTTGATGTCCGGGTAATATAATCAAAAGTTTTGGATTTGCAATAATGTTTTCCTGTTCTTTATCAAGTACTTGTGAACATTGTGGCATATTTTCAGTCGGTTGTTGTACAAGAAGAGCTTCATTAGAAAGCTCCTCCATCTCTTCTTGTGGTTCGAGGGTTAAAATGGAAGGTGATGTTGGTGGCGTTTTATCCTCAAGTGTATTAATATTCTGAATAGGACCATCAGCTGCTTCTAATGGATTTGGCCTATCTGTCACAAAGGCAGGTGCAAAATCGAGCTCAGTAAACAAATGTCGATTAAATGGAACAATCCCAGTTGTGCGAAAGCCAGCTTGAATATTGGATTGTGTAAGAGCAAGCGGCATAGCAGTAGTTAAAATCCCTGGAATGTCGTATATTGTCATTGTCTTTCCGGGGTGGCTTCGCATCCATCCATCGCAGGTCGAATTTACAGCTTTTTTTAGTGGACCGAATACAGATCGATCAAGTGGTTGGAGTTTGTGTGAGCAGTGGGGAGGGAAAGATAGCATTACAATACCATTCGTCTTGCAAAAGTCTAGTGCGTTAATGTGTATATGTGATGCGTGGTTATCAAGCACAAGTAAAATTTTACGCAAAGGAGAAGCATTCGTATGTTTCCTGAAGTGATCCAGGAAATGCATAAATGATTCATCCTGCATCCAGCCAGAAGGATTTGCACTCCCAGCAGATCCTATTGGCCCATCCCTGACAAAGTGATCTTGGTATCGTACTCGCGGAAAGACAAAGAACGGAGGAATAGCATTTCCGATGGCATTGACCGCAATGGCTACTGTAACTAAAGCACCCCTCTCCGCCGAAGTTACTGAGCCTACTTGACGAGCACCACGTCTAGCTATAATTCTGTCGGGTTTTTGCACAGTAGTTATGCCAGTCTCATCAACATTATAGATATTTTGTGGTTCAAATTTATAGCGGTCCATAACATTAGCCAAATTGTCGTAGAAAGCATCTACGTTTTTCCTATTAAAGCTAGTCGCCCTAGAAAGACTTGTGGCTTGTGCTGCACGTACTGACAGTTCAGAATTTCTTTTCATAAACATGCGAAACCATTCTTCGCCAGCCATTCCGTTGTCATCCCAAGTCCGAGGTCGTGATAAGTTGTACTTGACGGTTAGTTCGTATGCCAATTTCATGACATCCTTTTTAGTTAGGCCAAAATATATATCTGCACATCTGATTAAATATTTAGATAACTCAAGCTCTTGTTCCCGGGTAAACACCCGATTGTGGGCCTTATATCCCATTTCTTGATTTTCGTCGTTACCAGCCGCATCTCGTTTATGTACATATCGGAACAGGGAACAGTGGTTCAGTCCATGTTTTTCTGCCGTTGTTCTTAACGACGATCCCGCTTTTACATCATCATAAGCTTGTTTATACGTTGATAAGTCTGCCCGACCTTTCGTAGTCTTTCTTTGGCGTACCCTTGGCATCTAGGAAACAAGAAAATTAAATAAATAAACTGTTTCAACCGTACCCACAAATAACGTTTCAACTGTCCCCAACCCCCGCTCTTGGTATAAAACGGTTCGCAGTAAGAATGATAATAAATTTAAATAAAAACTAATCATACTGCGATATTCTTCAAACTTCAATTAAAACGGAACAAAACGCTCAATACTCTAACTTTAGACAAAATCTTTATAATTGCAAAAATGTAGTTACCAAAATACTTACTTTTCCGTCAAAAAAGACAATGGGGCCTCCTATACACGAGGACGACACCTGAAGAGCGACGTAATACTAAAATTCGTGTTCCGACTTGTCGTCCGCTTCGTACTCCCCTTGCACCCCTCACCTTACCACGCACTGTTTACGCGATATTCATTTTGTTTCAACTGTCCACCGTTTCAACCGTACCCAGTCTACCCTACTATAAAGATGCCGTTATGTTTACTGGTGGTGGAACCTCTTTTGAGTCCGCACGGGTAGGTACTACCACCTGCCTATTTCTGCCGTGAAGCAGCCATACGTTTCGGTTTGAAGGGTGGGGCAGCCGTTGTAACTATACGGAGACCTTAGAACTCATATCTCAAGGTGGGTGGCGCATTTACGTTGTAGATATCTATGGGCTCCAGTAACCACTAAGCAGATGGGCTGTGAGCCCATCCACCCATCTAAGCAATAAAAAAATTAAAAAAATATATCGACAGAATAAGACGCCCGGTGTACTCGTATCGAACTATGCGACTATGACTAATGACTGTAACTATGGAAACCAGGTTCAAATTTGGCTTCCACGACGAAGGGACAATATCTTGTAATAAAAGCAAATGTCAAATTAGTAAAATTACTGATGAACTCACAATAATCCTGTCTATTTCTGTCATAAAGCATCAGTAATTCGTTCCAGTTTAAAGGGTGGGATAGCCTTTGTACAATGCAATTAAGACTTTAACGGCATGTTTTATGGTGGATAATGGCATTCTCGTTCTGATATTTTTAGATTTCGGTAAGCTTACAGTAGAGCTCGCTGATCTAGTTCATCATCATTCATCATTATCCTGCCCTTCTCCCAGTCACCTGGGGTCGGCGCAACATGTTTTCTCCTTCCATACTCTTCTATCATATACCATTTCTTCGCTCACTCCCCTCCTACCCATATCGTCTTTCACACAATCCATCCATTTCTTCTTAGGTCTACCTCTTCCTCTAAATCCTTCCACATTCATAGTTAACACTCTCTTAACAACCTCATTTGATCCTCTTGAACCTCGCTGATCTAGTTAAGCAACATAAATGTAAAGAAAAATATGAAGATTGATAATTGTCATTCTATGTATTATATAACAAACGAAACAAAAATATAAGCAAATTAATTTGATTTGTGGTAACCCTAACGACAAAGGCATATAAAACCAATGAAGTATAAAACCTATATCTTAACTTGACATAAGTCAATTTGTTCCAAATTAATTCTGCGTTCATGTAACAGGTTTATTGTATATCATAAAATCACTCTGTTCCTCTCACACTAGTATTTCTAGCAATGCTTCTATGTTCGTCTAAGATTTATGCCAACGCAACATGCTCCAGCTTATTTATTGAGTTTCAAGTTTGTATTATATAATTCGGTTTTAAGGATAAATTAATCTTGTTACTGTCAATAACAATGCCTATAAAGTTTGTGTTAGATAATAATAATCTGTTTAAACGAAGCTCCGACAGAGGAATGGATCTTAAACAGATTTTAGATAATTTCGAAATAAAGGCAAAATGGAAGTCTTTTTTATTATTGTAGATGGGTAAACTTGTTCACAGTCCATCTCGCATTACGAACCAGAGTCCAAAGAAAGAGAGATAGGCAGGATGCTGATACCCACCCAATCGTGGCTTCAAAACTCCCTACCATCAAAAATGTAACTAAAGAACTCTGCTAACTGTTCCGTAATAAATCATTTATTCGCCTCTTGTGATGCCTAATGAAAAAGACGTGGTGGTGTTATTCTAAGCCAATACACAACCAAAGACATGCCAGATAAATAACGAACTTCACAAGTCAAGTAGGTCAGGAAATAAATAAATAATTTGCAAGCGATGTTAGCAATATTCAAAAGTCTATCCTCAAAATAGAAATGCCTAGCGAATCTACGTATGAACTCAATAAAAAATGTGATCTAGAAAGCTCAGAAAAAAAACGAGGAGGGGCGCTTCGCAGCTGATTGGGCGATCTCATTAAAATCAGGAAGGAACTGCCGACGTTAAGCGTTCCGTTACCGAGCCGTCTGTTCTGAAGAGAGTTTTATTCGTTTATAAAAACAGGTCACAAAAAAACATGCTAAGTTTTATAACTGTGAATGATTTCGCAAATTTTCAAAACTAACAGTGAAACTATATTTTTTTTATTGCTTAGATGCGTGGACGAGCTCACAGCCCAGTGTTAAGTGGTTACTGGAGCCCATAGACATCTAAAACGTAAATGCGCCACCCACCTTGAGTTATAAGTTCTAAGGTCTCAAGTATAGTTACAACGGCTGCCCCACCCTTCAAACCGAAACGCATTATTGCTTCATGGCAGAAATAGGCAAGGTGGTAGTACCTACCCGCGCGGACTCACAAGAGTTCCTATTACCAGTGAAATTTACCTAAATATAAGTGTATATAGAGAATGTCTTATTTTCTTCTTCAACTTCTACACATGCTCCAACTATAATATAGAATATCATATAATTAAAAGATTTTTTTACAGATCTCACATAATAATATGCTTTTATCCGACTTCATACTGACCGACTGATGGTTTGGTGGGGTATTAGCTATGAAGGAGTGACTGAGCCATACTTTTGTGAAAAAGGTATCAAAACATTGGCACAAGTGTATCAAGATACCATTCTCGAGAAGGTAGTGAAGCCCCTTAACAACACCATGTTCAATAATCAAGAATGGTCCTTCCAGCAAGACTCGGCGCCAGGTCGTAAAGCTCAGTCTTGGTTGGAAACGAACGTTTCGGACTTCATCAGAGCTGAAGACTGGCCGTCGTCTAGTCCGAATCTTAATCCGCTGGATTATGATTTATGGACAGTTTTAGAGAGTACGGCTTGCTCTAAACGCCATGATAATTTGGAGTCCCTAAAACAATCCATACGATTGGCAGTGAAAAATTTTCCCATGGGAAGAGTGCGTGCTTCTCTTGATAACTGGCCTCAACGTTTAAAGGACTGTATTGCAGCCAATGGAGACCCCTTCGAATAAGCTTTTTATACTTTGAATTGTTTTATATTTATGTATTAAACTAACACACTGTAAAAGTAATAAATGTTATTTGCAATAGATTTTTTTTTATTTTTAATTGTAACAGTATTTATGGCCAGACTAAGTATATAGATTAAGTTATAATTATTTAATAAAACAATTAAAATAAATAATTTAAATAAAACAATAAATATAGGTAACACTTTGTAACCCACTCTAGCTACATCTAATATATAAAATTCTCGTGTCACAGTTTTCGTTGCCATACTCCTCCGAAACGGCTTGACCGATTTTGATGAAATTTTTTGTGCTTATTCGGTATCTATGAGAATCGGCCAACATCTATTTTTCATCCCCCTAAATGTTAGGGGTAGTCCACCCCTAAATTTTATTTTTTATTTTTTAGACAAAATTTTTAATTTCTATTTTTTTATGATACAACATACAAAAATACATACAATCCTCAATTTTCAGCCCTCTACGATCAACCCCTATTTTTTATTGGTTAATTATAAACTTTAATTTTTTTGGCAAGATTTTCATTTTTATTTTGTCATGAATTAAAATAAAAAATCTGATGTTACTCTCAATTTTTCATCCCTCTATGATCAACCCCTATTTTTTATTTGTTAATTATAAACTTTAATTTTTTCGGCAAGTTTTTTATTTTGTTTTGTCATGACTTAAAATAAAAAAAATCATATTACTCTAAATTTTCACTCTTATACGATCAACCCCTATTTTTCCATTCCGATTAATATTTTTTTTATTCTATGCACAGATCCGCAATAAGGTTGCAAGATGGCAATCAAATATTATAATTGTAGTACGATAAATTCTTATTCAGAGTTTATAATATCAAGTTCCTTTAATTATGATTTTTTTTAAATTGAATTTGATCTCCCGCCCTCGGCGGTCGACTACTGATCAACTATCAATCGATCAGCTATCCCCGCCAGGTGTCACCACTCATCCAGCAAACATCACGTAGTAGGGATGAGGACGAAGCCGGCGAGGGAAATCAGTTCCGATTGCATCGCCGTTCGGTCCGGACGCGTTTTTGCAAATTATTGTCGCTGCCGTCGCGAACGTGAGTCTCGAGTTGTCCAGCATTGTCGTTGTCGCACCGATCGCGGCATTGTTGTGCATTCTTGACGCGCTGTCGCTGGCGTCGCGACCTTGAGTTGTAAAAACAGTTTGTACTTGAGTTGTGCACTCGTAACGCTAACTCATTATCACCCATCCATTTCATATATTAAATTCATTTATATATTCGGCGAGCAAAACAGTCTCTTTCGAGACTAAAACTCCACTGAGATCACCGCTTGTTGTGGCATTCTCACAACCCAGTGGAGCCCTACCTTCCCAACTTTCCACCCCAATTCCCAGCCGACTGCCGTTTTCACGGCAAAGGCACTCCCCCCCCTTGGAGCTGGTAAAGCTCAGGGGGTGAACTCCCACTCAGGGGACTCGCCTTTCGGCGAGTTTGCTTAAGTCCCGGGGACGCCCCCCCCGGGCACACACTCACCATGAGTGACGCCAATGGCGCGCTCTTCTTTAAGTTCGTCCGCGACGTCTGTCCGGACATAATCGCCAAGTTCGAAGCTTACAAGGCCGGCCTTGACGCGCCGGCACTCCGCGACTCTCCGTTGTCGCCCCCCGCGCCGGTACCTCGCGACTCGCCGATGTCGCCCCCCACCCCCGCGCCTGCGTCGATCGCGTCTTGCGCGTCATCAAGCTCCGGCTCCGACTCCGAGTCGGAAATGGAGTACGAGTCCGCCGCGAGTCCCCAACCGGGAACCTCGGAAGGGTTCACCACCGTCGCGCGCGGGAAAAAACGCGCCCGCGCCGTGGAACCGTCCGCGGCGCCGAAACAGCCAAAGGCCGCGAACGCGTCGCGTCCTAAAGTCGTGGTCTCACCCGACTCCCCTCGCCGCGCAACCCCGTCGCCGCGACCCCAACCCGCGTCCGTCCGCAAAATTCCCGCGCCGCCGCCGGTAATTTTGCAAGATAAGACCGCGTGGGATCGCGTATCCCGTGCCTGTAAGGCACAAAACGTAAACGTCATCCATGCGCGTAACATCGCGCACGGCATTCAAATAAAAACGGCCTCACCGGACGACCACAGGGCGCTGACAGCCCACCTCCGAAAGGAACGCATAAGCTTCCACACTTATGCGCTCCAGGAGGATCGCGAGCTCCGCGTAGTAATACGCGGAGTACCGAAGGAGCTCGACGTCGAGCTGGTCAAGGAGGACCTCATCGGGCAGGCGTACCCGATTGTAAGCGTGCACCGAATGCACAGCGGGCGCGATAAATTCGCATATAATATGGTTCTCGTCGCGTTAGAACCAACCGCCGAAGGCAAACGGATTGCCTCAAGCCTCCGCACCGTTTGCGGCTTATCCGGGGTCACCGTCGAGGCCCCATATAGGAAAGGCACTCCCGGGCAGTGCCACCGCTGCCAGCTGTACGGCCACTCCGCGCGCAACTGCCACGCGCGTCCGCGGTGCGTTAAGTGCCTCGGTGACCACGCGACAGCCGACTGTTCGCGGGTCAAAGAGACCGCGACCGAACCTCCGAGCTGTGTGCTCTGCCAGAAGCAGGGCCACACAGCCAACTACCGCGGATGCCCCAAGGCCCCGCGGAAGCGTCTGGCCAACGCGCCCCCAAAAACCGTCGGCCCAAAGACTTCGGCGCCCCGTGCGCCGAAGCCTGCCTTCGTGCCGGCACCGGTGCCCACCGTCTCCGCGTGGGCAAAACCGCTGCCGCTCACGCTGGCAGGGAAACCACCGGCACCCCAGCCCCTGCTCGCGCCGCGCCCCGCCCCCGCGCCCGGTCCCGCGCCTCGCCCCGGCCCCGCGCGGCCTGCTGTAAATGACTTTACAATTATTCGCGACTACATCGCCGCGATAAATATCGACCGCATGCGTGCGTTCGCCGACGCCATGCGCAGAGCGGTCACGGCCGAAGACCGCCTAAACGCGACGTTCGAGTACATCGACGTCATCGAGTCCGTCCAGCGCACGCTGGTTTGATTACCGGTAATCAATGGCGTGCAACGGTAGGGAAAAACCGCGTTCCATAAAGTTAGCATTTTATAATGCTAACGGACTCGCGCGTCAGCGCGATCAAGTATATGAGTTTCTCCGCGATAATCTCATCGACATCCTTCTGGTGCAGGAGACCTTCCTAAAGCCCTCGCGTCGCGACCCCAAAGTCGCGAATTACGTCATGGTTAGGAATGACAGACTCTCCGCCCGCAAGGGCGGGACTGTCATTTACTATAGGAGGGCCCTGCACTGCGTCCCTCTCGATACTCCCTCGCTCTTACATATCGAGGCGTCAGTGTGCCGCATCGCGCTGACGGGACACCAGCCGATCGTCATCGCATCCGTTTATCTCCCCCCTGACAAACCCCTCCTGAGCAGTGACCTCGAGACACTGTTCGGTATGGGGGACGCGGTCATCCTGGCAGGCGATTTAAATTGCCACCACACTAGGTGGAACTGCCATCGCACGAATGTGAACGGTAGGCGTCTCGACGCGTTCATAGACGACCTCACATTCGAAGTATTCAACCCCCCGACCCCCACGTGCTATCCGTACAACGCCGCGCGTCGTCCGAGCACAATAGATCTGGCACTGCTGAGGAACGTAACTCTGCGCTTACGCTCCATCGAGGCAATGTCAGAACTCGACTCAGACCACCGACCTGTCGTCATGCAGCTCGGTCGCCCACTCAACCGCGAACCAGATACGAGGACCATGGTGGATTGGAAGAAGCTGGGCACGTGCTTAGCTGACACCGCTCCACCAATCCTCCCTTGCGGCCCGGATTCAACTCCATCCCCCGAGGATACCGTCGAATCCATAAACATCTTCACTGATCACGTCTCGACGGCGATCATAAGATCCTCGAAACAAGTCGATGTGGAGGACTGCTTCCACCGCATCAGACTTTCCCCCGAACTTAGGGACCTCGTTAGAATTAGAAACGCGGCAATCCGGGCCTACGATCGATATCCCACGGATTCAAACCGGACTCGGATGCGTCGC
Source organism: Bombyx mandarina (assembly GCF_030267445.1). NCBI lineage: Eukaryota > Metazoa > Arthropoda > Insecta > Lepidoptera > Bombycidae > Bombyx > Bombyx mandarina. The sequence continues at coordinate 11,933,670 of NC_143228.1, forward strand.
TTACAGCGGGAGGTCAAATCCCGCTTAAGCGACGCCCGAAACGAAAACTGGGATAGTTATTTAGAAGAACTCGCGCCCACTCACCAAGCATACTGGCAACTAGCTAGGACCCTCAAGTCCGAAACTATAGCCACTATGCCGCCTCTCGTACGCCCCTCAGGCCAACCACCGGCTTACGATGACGATGACAAGGCAGAGTTGCTGGCCGATGCACTGCAAGAGCAGTGCACCACCAGCACTCAACACGCGGACCCCGAACACACCGAGTTCGTCGACAGGGAGGTCGAGCGCAGAGCTTCCCTGCCGCCCTCGGACGCGTTACCCCCCATTACCACTTCCGAGGTCAAGGAGGCGATCGATAGCCTACAACCACGGAAAGCTCCCGGCTCCGACGGCATCCGCAACCGCGCGCTTAAATTGTTACCAGCCCAACTGATAACGATGTTGGCCACCATATTAAATGCTGCTATGACGAACTGCATCTTTCCCGCGGCGTGGAAAGAAGCGGACGTTATCGGCATACACAAACCGGGCAAACCGAAGAACGAAACCGCGAGTTACCGCCCCATCAGTCTCCTCCCGGCGATAGGCAAACTATACGAACGGCTCCTTCGTAAACGCCTCTGGGACTTCGTATCCGCGAACAAAATTCTGATAGACGAGCAGTTTGGATTCCGCGCCAGACACTCGTGCGTCCATCAAGTGCACCGCCTCACGGAGCACATCTTACTAGGGCTGAACAGGCGGAAACCCATTCCGACAGGAGCCCTCTTCTTCGATATAGCGAAGGCGTTCGACAAAGTCTGGCACAACGGTTTGATATACAAACTGTATAACATGGGAGTGCCAGACAGACTCGTGCTCATCATACGAGACTACTTGTCGAACCGTTCGTTCCGATATCGAGTCGAGGGAACGCGTTCCCGGCCCCGTCACGTCACAGCCGGAGTCCCGCAAGGCTCCGCCCTCTCCCCGTTACTATTCAGTTTGTATATCAACGATATACCCCGGTCTCCGGAGACCCATCTGGCGCTCTTCGCCGATGACACCGCCATCTACTACTCGTGTAGGAAGAAGGCGTTGCTTCATCGACGACTTCAGACCGCAGCTACCACCATGGGACAGTGGTTCCGGAAGTGGCGCATCGACATTAACCCCACGAAAAGCACAGCGGTGCTCTTCAAAAGGGGTCGCCCTCCGAACACCACGCTGAGCATCCCCCTCCCGACTAGGCGCGTCAATACCCCCGCCCCCGCCGTTCGCCCGATCACGATGTTCGACCAGCCCATACCGTGGGCCCCGAAGGTCAAATATTTAGGCGTCACCCTCGACAGTAGGATGACATTCCGCCCCCACATCAAGACGGTACGCGATCGTGCCGCCTTCATTCTAGGACGTCTCTACCCGATGATATGTAGGCGAAGTAAAATGTCCCTTAGAAATAAGGTGACACTCTACAAAACTTGCATACGCCCCGTCATGACCTATGCAAGTGTAGTGTTCGCTCACGCGGCCCGCATACACTTGAAATCATTCCAAATTATTCAATCCCGTTTTTGCAGGATAGCCGTCGGAGCCCCGTGGTTCGTCAGGAACGTCGACCTCCATGACGACCTGGACTTAGAGTCCATCAGTAAGTATCTGCAGTCGGCGTCCATGCGCCACTTCGATAAAGCGGCACGACACGAGAACCCTCTCATCGTGGCCGCCGGTAACTACATTCCCGATCCTGCGGACAGAATGGAAAGCAGTCGACGTCGCCCAAAACACGTCATCTCGGATCCGCCCGATCCACTAACGGTGCTTCTAGGTACTTCAAGCACCGGTCACCGTTCTCGTCGAACCCGTCGCTTGCGACGAAGGGCTCGACGAGTAAATTAACTCTCAGACACAGCCCACTGAGTTTCTCGCCGGATCTTCTCAGTGGGTCGCGTTTCCGATCCGGTGGTAGATTCTGCGAAGCACGACTCTTGCTAGGGTTCGTGTTAGCAACATCGTCAGGTTTGAGCCCCGTGAGCTCACCTACTAAAGTTAGGGTTACGCTGACATAGCCTCTCAAGGCTCTCAGCTTAGGTAGGAAAAAAAAAAAAAAAAAAAAAAAAGACGAAGCCGGTCTCCTGTCTTACGTACTCACTATACATCATAGATTATACACCTAATATATTTGAGAGCTATACAATACTATACATTTTTCAGCCATGTTTTTTTGGTTTTATTTGTGTATCAATAGTATGTTCAGTCTGAGAATCGGCTACTATCTGTTTTTCATACCCCTAAGTGAATTTTTTTGGATATTTTTTTTTGTTTATAATGAGGTATTATGTGGTTAAAGGAGGTTTTTTTTTCTACAGTAGAATTTCCCTAGAAACTTATTTAAGGCAACACAACGTTTGCCGGGTCAGCTAGTAATATATAATATTGGTGGTACTTAATAAGTACTCATAAATTCATATTAATCAAGGTAATTCAATTATAATGTCTTAATAAATAATAAACGTGCTTGTATCTATCCAGCCGTTCTCGAATTTTAGCGAGACTAACGAACACCAATTCATTTATATATATATATAGATTTAATGAATAAAATACATGAATTTATCGAACTACATATTATATTAAAATCGTACGATCGTATCGAAACGTAATCTGGTACATAAAATTCACTTCAGCCCCGCCCGAGGCTTTCGTTTTCACTCAAAGTAATTCACCCAATTAGACGGCTGAGTTCTCCTTCCCGCGCCAGCAGACACCGATTGCTTCCACGATACTTATGAATCACCTGATGCCGATTGTCCTAAAATTGAACGGGATTTCATCTCATTACTTATGTATATTACGATCGATCCATCCACGAAACAAATGGGTTTCCGCGACTGTTTTTCAGCGTCAAATTCTATCAAAATAAATACCTCGGCACTTTGGGTTTTATTTTGACTAATTCAAAATATAAGAGTAATTTGATTTGGTTATTTTAATTGTAATTAATTTTTTTATATCGTTTTGTGCATCGATAAATTCTAATATTTCTGCAACGGTTAAAGGCTCAGCTATTGTTTTTCTTTTTTCGGAAGATTCAAAATAATATAAACAAACTTAGCGATAAACGAAATTGCTGCCAGTAATATAGAACCAGTTACATTTTCGAGTTATTGTGGCCAAATCTGACAGAGCTAATCAATAACTAAGCATCTAGCTCTAGACTATTCATTCAGTCAAATAGTCATGCAGTAAAAGCTAAAAATATGAATTTAATGATAATTAAAATTTGAGCGTCTAGGTCAGAAGTCACGAGTCAAAGGTCATACTTTTAGGTTTTTCTTTAGAATGGAGGAATCTATAATGGCGCCGATTTCTTTCCAGCTTCATCAAAACAAATTGGTGAACCTGGATGCCCAGTTGGCAGGTTTTTAGGTACACGAACCTGACTTCTCTGAACACTCATATTAAGACTTGATGCTAATCTATTAGGCATTACTGGTAAAATAATATATGTACATATACTGGCCTCTCACTGCGATTAACTTATATTCCAGCCTCAAGGTTAAGGTAAATATTATCTAGACTTTCGTCTTCCAACATATTAAGATACTAGCTCTTACCTGCGGCCTCACACGCGTGGCCAAGGACAAGTGTCAGCGTAGCTTACGGTGGAAATGAGATGTTGACCCGGGAATAAACGTTACCTATATCACATTCCTGACCACCCTGTCACATACCATTACTCTAAAAAACACATATCAATCCGGTGCTTGAATTCAACGTGAAAGAAAGACAAACAAACACACACACTTTCATTCTCATTCGATGGACTGCGACCTCATCTAGACAAATAAAGCAATAACAAAAGAATAATTCATTATATATATATCTTTTAAGCTCCATCACAGAATGTCTAAAACAAAAACGATGAACAGAAATAAGTTATTTATACGGCTCTCTTCATAATATATCCCACGTATTATTTCGCCCAGGGTAAATCCCGGGTCCGCGTAATGTTAATATTTTTTTAGATTATCAAAGTTAATGAAGACACGTGAACACCATCAGAACTTACGAGAGCTGTAAATAAATACTTTCCTTGAATTTAATAATAAAACGAAAGCTTTCAAAGCTCTGCGAAAAAGATAAGATCAGATAAGTTGAGTTGTATTTATTTCCCGCGAAATTCTCGTACAGGAAAAATCCTCAGATTCCTTTTTCATTAAAATATTTATTACATATATATCAGGGTCAGTGTCTAGCTGACCATATATATCATGGTCAGCTAGACATTGATGAAAATGAACACCAAGTATATTTTAAACAGTACCAATGATAAGATAAAAATTCACAATGTATTTTATTATTCAAGTAGGCCTCCATAGGCCTATTAAATTGTCATGACTTTACCGCCGAATCTGTATTCACTTCGGAGTAGAATCCATAAGAGACTCCTACCTTTCTTATTTCCAAATATAATATATCTAAATGACATAAACTAATTTTAGTGTTTTTTAAGTAGTGTTTACTTTGTTACTTCTTTTACTTTTCTAGTATTTACTAAAAATACGTTTATTAGTCAGAATATGCGACGGTGATTGGTCTACATTTAAAATTTTTTTTTTAACCATTCATAAAATTCACATCGTTAAATACACGGTCCTAAGCGTTTCATAACCATTAATATAAACGAGTTAAAAGACGTGAATGCAACAGCTGCTCCTACTAATTTCTTCGAAGTATTTTAAATATGTGAACATGATTTTTTTCGTACCTATAATTAGGTACGTTCACACGAGACGGGACGGGACATTGATTTATGTATTTAATCGTTATTTTTAATGAAATTTCGAAGATAAAATGAAAACTAAAAATCGTTTTTAGTGGCGTACTGTGAGACGTCCCGGCTAAATCCGCATAATTTAGATGTTGTAAAATACGACATCAAATTCAATTGACTTCGATGTCATGCATGAACCTGGATGATGGCAATAAAATGATGACGTCTACGGAGTCTGGTAATCTGGTAATAGCACTACGAAGTTGTTATTGTTGTTGTGACCCAACAATGGGTTCATCTCTCTTGCATAAGCCCGACCCCGTAGACTTAACACGTCGATTGCTGTTCCGACGCCTGAAGCGCCCGTCAAAAAAGATGTCTTTATTTTAATCACGTATGTTATTCCTTTGTCATGGAAGTCGTTGCTAGTACATGGTAACTTGAAAATTTGTTGCCTACTCAACGGCAAAGTATATTGGATTATATTATATTATTTTACAATATATAATTATGTTGATGTTAAAATTAATATTTTGTGTATTAAATTATAAAAAAAAGAGAAGATCGTTTATGGTGTAGTATCGATTTTAGGGCGCCATAGTTGCGTAATTAGTGCTGTCAAAACGACAACAATCGTGATTCAGATGGGATTCAGCTGACGCCGTCAATTACATAATTAGTAGAACGACAGTTTCGCTAATGTTCATATAAACGCTTGGAATTAAAACCTCCTTCAACGGAAAATCTAATTATCTCATAGCGAAATAGCGGTTTCTTGTAATTATGTTTATGGGAGATTTCGAGCAAGTTCTAAAATAAAAATGGTTAATATATCATTCTCCTGCCCTTCTCCCAGTCACTTGGGGTCGGCGCAACATGTTTTCACTTTCCATAATTCTCTATCATATACCTTTTCTTCGCTCACACTTTTCTTACACATATCGTCTTTCACGCAATTCATTCATTTTTTCTTAGGTCTTCCTCTTCCCCTAGAACCTTCCACATTCATAATTAAAACATTCATTGTAATTTCGTCTCATCACATGTCCATACCATCCCAAAAGCGCGCTTCTCAACTTTTCCGTCACAGGTGCCAATTTCAGACTTCCTCTAACATATTCATTCCGTATTATATCCATTGTCGTTACTACACATCCATTGCAACATTCGAAAAATGAACATTAGAGTATAAGAATAATCAGGAACATTTTTCTCGATTTTTCGATTAACTAAAACAGTCGTATTGCTGACATAAGACTGACTCGATGGCATAGTAGATAGCGCCCTTGACTGCTGGGCTGAGAGTTGTGGGTTTGATTACTAAACCAAGCAAACAAACATTCATGTGACGACCAGATGTACTTTTATTTAGTTTAGGTGTTTAGTATCTATTTAATTAAACGCATATTAGTTCGTATACAAGTTTCTTGCTCCCTTCTTGTTATTATTGGGAATCCTAGTTTGGGCCAGATGATCATCTCTGATTCGTTCATGATATATAAAAAAAATTAAAAAGCATTTCTCGTAGTAAATACAATATTGCTGCCAATCTGTTAATTATTTATAAACTACCTACCGGTTCGATGTTAAAGTCACGACAACGTGTATTTAAAGAACCTCATAGGGTTGAATTTCAAGTAATTTTTTTTCAATAAATGGCTTTTTTATTTCGACCACTTCCGAATCTCTTATTGTAATAACCAATAGAATGGATAAGCCCCGCTAATTTTCCAACAGATGTACTATCATCCTACCTATTTAGGCCGTGAAGCAGTTTTATAATCAAATTTGAAACCTGGGACTCCAGCTATGCAACACAATTGATATTTAAGATCAATGTTTTAAGTTATGGTAAACCGTCGACGTCACCCAAAGCACGTCATTACGGATCCCCCTGGTCCATTAACGGTGCTTTTAGGCACCACAAGTACCAGTCACCGTCCTCGTCGAACCCGACGAAGGGCTCGACGAGCGAATTAACCCATAGACACAGCCCATTGAGTTTGTCGCCAGATATTATCAGTGGGTCGCGTTTCCGATTCGGTGGTAGATTCTGCGAAGCTCTGCTCTTGCTAGGGTCAGTGTTAGCAACACTCCGGCTTGAGCCCCGTGAGCTTACCTACAAACGTTAGGGTGAGCTCAAATAGCCCCTCAAGACTATCAGCATAGGTAGGAAAAAAAATTGTTGAGTTTATCATTAATGTAGTGATATTTCTGGGCTCCATTTGCTCACTTGTAAACATTTAACAACCGGAATTCGTTCGCCTTATACCCATCTAGTGCTTTAAAGGAAAAGTTTGACAAAACAATAAAAATGTAATAAATCATATTTCAATGTTACTCACGTAAATAATAATAGAGGTAACATTTTTCAAATTGAACGACGAAGTGAAACTCTGTCAATATACGTTCATATTTTAAGCGATAGTCAACAATAAGCTAACGCTTCTATAAAGTTGATTACAAGCATTTGGTCCAACACATCACAAGCTCCGGCCTTTTCTGAGAACAACTCACAATTACGTATTTACAAAACACCATAACGTTCGTTTTGAGGGCGCATTAACAAAAGATAAATAGATGACCGGCCTCGGACGGTTGTGTCAACAAAGAATCAAGCTTTGATCCAATTCCAAATCTTGGCCGCTAAACAGCGAGTACCCGGATTCGGTACGGTTATCTAAATATTGAATTATATGTTTCGCTCCCGTTTTCACTGGAACAACATCCGTGCGGTTTGGCATCCATCACGTTTCGAACCGCAAAATTGTGTTAAAGTACACTTTAAGATGATTTAGTTCATATTATGAGATTTTTCGCGAATATTTAGGCTCATCGGACATTTTCAACCTGTTCAGTAAAATCATCATAAATTGATCTCTATATCGCTAATAAAAGATATTTCAGCGAAGATACAATGCAGTAGTATTGTAGAAAGCAAGAAATATAACTTTGGTATCGTAAATTTTTATTTATTTAAACTATCTTTATACTAAAATTGAATAAAGCGTTGACCCAAATCAAATAATCTTCTTACTTTTTTACCATAAACAATTATTTTCTTTGTAACCAAAGCGTTTGAGTCTACAGGTCATTAGATCGTAAGCGTCAATCTTTCGCGTTTAAAGAACATTATTTCATTAAAAATATTCACAGTAAATTACTAAAACAAGTCGAAATCTCGCTAGATTTACGTAAATTTATTCATGTAAGCATTAATTAAGTAGCTTGTTTATTAGTCTCAAAGATATATCACGATTTAATCTGAGTAAACGTAACGTGGTTGAAGCATGAGCGTATCCGAATCTTAAAACACATGACCTAATAAATTGCAATCTACATTCCAGGAATAACTTAATTACAATGTAATATCATGTAATCTATGCTACGCGTCAGACGTTAAAACACGACAACGTTTAAATAAGGTATTGAAAATTAATTACACTCGTAGTAGATTTTGAAGGAAATCCGTTTCACGTACAATGTAGGTACAGCGTTTTTTATTCACGTAAATGGACATATTGCTGGCCTCCTGAAACAACGTATCTAAATCGCCTTTTTTTCCAACAATTAATATTGATTACTTGCAAACTCAGAAACTATGTTTCTGCAGTTTTTTATTTTACTCTTGGTAGTGGTCAAAATAGAAAAATAAAACACCCATTTCAATGCTTTTTAATTTTAAACCTACTCAAAATTTCTATTCAATTACACTTGTGTTCCTGACTTAACCTAATTATACACTACTTCAAAATATAACCACTTGTTATATAAAACTAGTTAGAGTAAAATAAAACTTTAAAACTAAGCCAATTAAGACTCGATCCTCCATTAATTAAGCAAGAAGTATAAATTTTATTAAACCTGTTAATATTCTGTTTCAATAAAAAAAATGATTTCGATTGTAAAATTGTAGATTTTAGACGATTTTATTCCTTTATAGCCATCTTGGTGGCCTAGTGGTTCATCGCCATGGTTACTGTATTGGGGGCTCGGATTCGATTATTGATGGTGAGAATAATTAATGAGATTTAATAAGTTCGCATGGCTCTAAAAAATGTTTGTGGTTAGAAAAAGAAGAAGAAGAAATAGTAAAATAGATTCTGGTTTCTTTATCGAATCAGTGTAACATTTTACCCAATATTTAAACAATATTTTGGAACGAAGTTCCTTATGGGATGATACGGAGGGGTACCCTAACCGGGAAAAAACGTCCGTAACGTAATATTTTTATTAGTAATACACAAAGTGTACGACTTAACTTTGTAATAACGTACAAAAAATGACATATTTTTTATCATTCATTGACCACGATCCCAGAGCGTTCGTTTGCGCTATACACTAACTCTTATGCAAACAACCGTGAATGAAGTGTACCACAATAAGTTCGCACGTTTCCGAATGACCGTAGATTGTTACGAAACCTCCAGTTTTACTTTCTTTATACCTCGAATAGAACTTAAAATTAATATTTTTATAATAAGGAACTTCGTTCCTATCCAGTGTCCTACGACGCCACACATATTTTTCTGACCATAACGAACTGACCATACAATAAGCTAGCATAGCATTTTATTTGATCAACATGAATGTTATAGTTATTTTGAGTAAACTCTCACTGTAACGGAAGTTAATATTAATTTGAGATGAACTAAAATAATTTTATTCAGTAGTGCTCAGTTTTAACGTTACCGCCCATCGCAACAAAATAGAAATGAGCATTCACAAACACACTTTGATCTGCAAGTCACGAGATTGCAGATTTTTAACATATAATGCTTCTATAAAATATTCATATTTACCAATACCGATCAACTAAAATCTTCTTAAATTCACAAAGAGATGTAGCTGACGAGAACTGATTTACAGGAATAAATCCTATACGGCAACGGGGTAATCGTCTTAACAGTAGAGTGAAATCTGCGAATTGAAAAGCTTCTGGAATGAATAAATAAAGAAAACACTCGTGATTTAGATTGGATCGCTACTTCACATGCAATTTATGATAATATGGCAGAACAGTACACTGAGATTCTATAATAGAAAATTATTACACGATGAGATATTTTTACTACATAAGACACAATCTGTGGCCTCAATCCTAGTTGGTAGCCGTAGTTAATAGATATCAATTATGCTGAAGGTAGAGCTACGCCACTAAGCAAAGCGGCTAAAGACAACGCTATCTCCCAAAGAACCGCAGAAGAGAGTTAGCATTTAAGAACTAATTCGTAAAAGCAAAACTGGAAGTAGGGTGTTAATGAAAACAGCGGTTCTTGAAGTTTTTTTTTTATTGAAGGAGTACTGGTGGCCCGGAGGCCTTTCCAGTTTCACCAGGACAGGTTGGCGAGCAAAGGCTCAGCCAAAAGGGGTGGAATTTGCTAACAGCTGCCCGAGCGCCTCCGAAGGAGACCTAACAGCTCCAGAGCAGCTGCTTCGCGAATGAATCTACTACCGGATCGGAATCGCGACCCGCTGAGAAGATCCGGCGAGAAACTCAGCGAGCTGATTCATGGGGGTTCTTGAAGTTTAGATGATCTCTGCTCAACAATTAATGGTAACAAAAGGGGAGGCTATTTAAAAATACCCTTAGAGAATCCTTGACAAACAGTTCAAAACATAACCAAAAATTGTATTCCTGTTGGCACCATAGGCTTCAAGTTAATAGTGATACCAGAGCCATGGGCAATTCGAATGACTTTATAAAGTATAAAATCATATCGAAGAGATTCGGTTCCCCGACTAAAAAAATCCAATTGAAATCTACTTTTCAATACGTTAATCTATTGCAAACAACCCAATTATTGGACGCACAAATTGAAATACTAACCAACAACTGAACGGAACACCAACACACCGATTGAACTACCAACTTATCCTGATACAACATTATTATTTTTATTTCTTGTTTCCCTTACATTTCCAGTAGTGAAATTGGAAAACAAACACAATCCTCTGATAAATAAACTAGGAACGAACCGAGCTCGAACAAATTGAGGATACGTGTATGGTTGGTATAAAGCTTCGCTTCACGTTCTGTAAAATACACTATTGGATTAAGGATATTGAATGATTGGGCCTTGATTTAAAAGTAACCAGATTGCTTTGTCCCGAAATTTGTTGTCAAATACATTTTATTTGTAGCTAGGTAGCGTGATAGCTCTTTATGTGAATCTGCATAAAAAAAAATATTTTTTTGGAACGAAGTTCCTTATCGCTCGTTGTGAAAGGGGGCTAGACGGAAAAAATTCTTACGAAAAGTTGTCACGACACTTTTTAGATCCGTCATTTTGACCAATCAACGTGTAAGCGCTTATCGCGTGACATTGCTCGTATCCGATTGGTCCGCGTAATGAGTACAGTTTCTCGAGACAGCGTTTCACAATAGTAATTTAGTTCATAGTATTGTTTTTTTCTTCTTCATAATGCCGTAATTTATTATTATAACTTAAAAAAATAATTACAATTCCTTCACTAATTAATCGAAAGGAACTTCGTTCCATCCGGGTGTCCCTTGACACCTCTGAAGTTTTTTTTTTTTTGTTTTTATTGCTTATAAGTGTGGACGAGCTCACAGCCCATCTGGTGTTAAGTGGTTACTGGAACCCATAGACATCTACAACGTAAAAGCGCCACACACCTTGAGATATAAGTTCTAAGGTCTCAGTATAGTTACAACGGCTGCCCCACCCTTCAAACCGAAACGCATTACTGCTTCACGGCAGAAATAGGCGGGGCGGTGGTACCTACCCGTGCGGACTCACAAGAGTGTCCTACCACCAGTAATTACGCAAATTATAATTTTGCGGGTTTGATTTTTATTACATGATGTTATTCCTTCACCGTGGAAGTCAATCGTGAACAATTGTTAAGTACGTATTTCATTAGAAAAATTGGTACCCGCCTGCGGGATTCGGACACCGTTGCATCGTTATATACGCATACACCGGACGTCTTATCCTTTAGGCCACGCGACTTCGACTTTGATACCATTGTGAGTTATTAATGCGTGCTATCTCTTTATGTGAATCTTAAGCATTATAATTTAATTGTGACTCATCAACTATTCGACGTATGAAACAATTGAAGACATGAGTGAATGAAGGGATTAAGTACCACTTTTTAAGATTTTTGAGTTTTTACATTGAATGAAGGTGCTATGTGCCTATAAACCATATTAGACCTTAAAACTCCAGATTTAATGGCTATTTTTAGAAATGTGATGAAGGTTCCTTCATCGATCCTTCGATGTACGAAGAAAAAGTACAAGTAATAAAAGTTTGTTGCCCGACTTCTCAAAATTAACAAATTGTTTTTTTTTTTTTTTATGATTGAAAGTTTACTGGTGGCCCGAAGGCCTTTCCAGTTTCACCAGGACAGGTGGGCGAGCAAAGGCTCAGCCAAGAGGGGCGGGATTTGCTAACAACTGCCCGAGCGCCTCCGAAGGAGACCTAACAACTCAAGAGTAGCTGCTTCGCAAATGAATCTACTACCGGATCGGAATCGCGACCCACTGAGAAGATCCGGGTCGCGATTCCGATCCGGTAGCAAAAGGTAGGTAACAAATTGTATCATATCCCCTTCATCTACTCATGTCTTCAATTTATTACCTATTTCTACCTGTGTTGTAGAGTGCTTGGCTTGCTTGCCATATTATGTGTAAATTATTAATACAAAATGACCCCGGGCTTTACTATGATCTTAAAATGTCAATAGTTAAGGCGATTAACTTCTGCAAAATTCCATTTTTTTTTTGTTAAATTTGTTTTGAGATTGATGTCCACAGTGTCAGGAAACACATGAAATTTTCCACACTTATAGAGAATATAGAGAAGAAGTACACAATGCTAATATTTTTTTTAAAATAATGCATAAAAGATATTAAATAAATAAAGAAAACATTACACACACTACATACCATGTATTTGACGCACACACGCATGCATACTATTTATTGTCAAACTTTTGTTCTTGACGTTTTTTTTAAGGGATTTTATGACCTGGTAACTAAGACCTTTAAGTCACGTCTTATTTTAATTTATATTTATATTTTTATGAAAAAGGATATTATGGAGTGAAATGAAATGAAGATGATTAATTTGAGACATTAATCAACTGGGATGAAATGAAATGAAATGAAATGAGATGATATGGGATGAAATATAATCTCAGTAAAATGGTGGTCATTTACTAAGATTTTTTCAGTGGACTTTTTGGAGGATCCCGAGAAGTTACGTCCGGCGGCTTTGTTTCATTTTCCCACATTTGTGCACTTTCACAGATATTAAACAGTTAATAAACCACAATTATTACACATTTAAACCTGAAGAAACACTAAATAGACAAAATAAAACAAATCACACAACTTCACTCCTCGCGTTCCCGCCAAAAAGTCCTCTTGACGTCTGTAGTCAAATTGAGAATAGATTAAACATTGTTTGTCTTTATTCATATTTTTTTATAGATTAGCCTTGGCTAAATTTGTGATTATAGAAGTATAACATACAATCATAATAGTGTACAAACTTACAATTTCAATTAATTATAGTCGAATTTCGACTACTGCGGGACCTCTAGTTTTATTAATTCCGTTGTTTCGAATACTTAATAGTGTTCATGGCTCACTTACAACGGAAACGTAATGTAAGCGCTGTAAGCGGTAAAATTTCGTGGACAATATAAAACTCGAAATGAAATCGTAATAGGAGTTTTAATTAAATTATCAAATTTTAAAAATAATTTCAAAATCAAACTAATTAGTGGTTAGGCGTAATAATATTTCGATGCCCCCAATTAACACTACGCTAACTCCAAATTCGTAGATTTACAGGAGGAGCATTTAAACGAAAAAAAAGTTGATAAAATCTTTATTATTGCAGATATATTTATGTTTTTTTTTTGTGTAGCTAGCTTATTTACCCTTGCTTTGAACCCCATTAATAATGATTAATTGTAATACTTTTAACATAGTGAAGCGATTTGCGTGAAAAATGAAAATTTCAAAATTTTGAGTATCATAGCCGACTTAACCTAATAGGTGTATGGCTCTAATAAAGAAAAAAAAAAAAAAAAAAAAAAATTTGAGTTAGTGTAGTGTTCATTGGAGGCATCGATTTTATGAACTGACACGGGCAATTTATCATCAGTCTACTTTGTGCCGCAAAGTAATCATGAATTCCGGTTTGAAGGGTGGAATGCAGTAATAGATTAACATGTATGCTATACTACAATTTTTTTTTCTATTACATCTTTTAATAATTATACACAAATGAAAATCAAGTATTACATAAACAAGTCATCACTGTAGGCCAGTGATTCTCAACCACTGTTCCGCGGCACTTTTGTGTGCCGCCAAATTTCAAAAGTGTGCCGCCAAATTTTGCGAATATATAATAATTTTAATATTATTAAATTATATCATTTTAAAAGAAAAATATTTTAAACATGAATATATATTTAAATACACAAAAAAAAATTATAGTATATTTTAGTTTATTTCGTATATTAAAATTTTTTGATAAACTATTTATGCAGTGTGTTGTAATAAGTAAATAATTTTTATCTTTTTTTTTGTGTGCCGCCAAATTCTGAAATCGTTAAATATGTGCCGCAACAAAAAAAGGTTGAAAATCACTGCTGTAGGCGATGAAAGGAATACTAATGAATAAAACTACGATTAAAAATTTTTTTTCTTCAGAGTATCTTATGGATTAGTTTTTTTTGCCCTAGTAGGCAAACGAGCGTACGGCCCACCTGATGGTGAGTGGTTATCGCTCATCTTCAGCAATGCCAGGGGCAGAGCTAAGCCGCTGCCTCATTTTGGATTTGTGAAACAATTTAAAGAATATACCTAAAATGTTTTAATAGTTTCTATGGTAACAAACGGGAGAAGATCACGTGGACGTTACTGGAGCCCATGTACATCTACAACGTAAATGCGCCACCCACCTTGAGATATAAGTTCTAAGATATCAATATAGTTACGGCAGCCCCATCCTTCAAACCGAAACGCATTACTGCTTTACGGCAGAAATAGGCAGGGTGGTGGTACCTACCCGCGCGGACCTACCACCTACCAACCACCAGTAAAATCTTCGTTTATTTCTATTTGAAATAGCCCACGACAGTATATTATACGTATAAATAATTTACATATTCTATAACAATTCTACAAGGAAACAGAAAAAAACTTAATCTTTACAATAGAACAATTCCACAAGGTAAATTTTCACGAGGAGTTTGGCTTTTCATATTTCATTCACGCAATACTGTGCCTAATTTTTTTGGCTATGTGGGCGTTTCTTTACAAGTATATTAATTTCCAGTGAGATTTCCATTTCAACATGCTTTCATTAGCTTGATCTGTATCCATATCTATATAAAGAAATCTTTCCAACGTATTTACGAGTATGTACGTCAAGTGTCGTAAAATTCAATAATTTTATTTGTGCACCTAATATGTACCCTGACAAACTTCATTAGGAATCAATTTCATGAAGATATTGTTCGCTAATATGTAGGTACTCAATGCGTCTTTTTTTTGTTAGGAGGAAATCACCGGACTTCTGCTCTCCACTGGGGATGGCGGGCGGGGCAAGTCGGATTCGAACCGACTAAAACCTCCTGTCATTCAACAACCAACGTCCAAACCTCGCATGAGACAGAACTCATGAAAAGGCAAAGGGGGGAAAGTTAAGCATACTCAATGCGTCTGGGATAAATTTTACAAAATTCAAAATAGACACAAAATCGTTTTTTTTTTCTCAACTAATTGAAATAACTTCCTGTAAATGGAAGTGTTTCGTTATAATAACTCTTTAAAATTAACATTTAGTGAATCGTGAGCGAATAGAGAGGACTTATGTATCTTACTGGTGATAGGGTGTAATTTGAGTTTATACGGGTAGAAACGCATGACTGCTTCACTACAGAAATAGTAAAAAATGCAGTAAGTGATTCCAATACTTCTGTAATAAAAAATCGGGTGGTGATATTCTACAAGACGGTTATACACATAGACGGTATTCAAAATATAATGACTGGAATCAACTCTTAAGAACATAAAAATGAAATGAACGTAAAAAACAGGAAACATCAAGGCGTAAGCCCTATTTTAATTATGTCGTGAAAATGTTCTGTAGATAATTAATCAGAAGACTTAGGAATAAGCTCTTTATGTTAATGAAATGAGACTAAGAATTTCTTATGAAAATTGTACTAATTATTTAACATAAAGAAGGTTTGCACGGCGTGAACTTTTCCATTGATGGATAAGGGGGGTATTAACTTTGACGAGCTCACGGATTACCCGATGTAAAGTATAAAGTAGACAAAAGGTATCACACCGCGCTTTGTGTAACGATTGTCTCCTCTTTCAAGTCGGACTTATTACTTGGTGGCAAAAAAGACTACATAACTTCTCCGTATGCGATCATAATGAGCCCTTAGTAATTTTTTTTTTCCACAGTAGAATATCGCCGGATTCCCACCCGCACGGCAGGTGGGGTATAGCAAACTTTGTAATTTTAACAAGTTTAATTCTCGTTAAACTATTTCATTATGCCTCCATTTTTGAGGAAGTCTTTGATAAACACGTGTTTATTACGTAGGACGTCTTGTGGGCTAGCTTGTCTATCTCTATCGTGAAGCAGTAACATTTTTGGCCTTGCAGGGCGTGGCAGCCGTTGCGCTATAAAATTGACATTCAGATCTTATGTCTAAAATTTGATAGAACATGATAAATACCAGAAAAAAAAGTCGCCTTTAAAATCATCGTACTCAAATCAAACAACATTAATGTAAATCACGAACAAATATGAAACGTTTCAAAAGAATTTCGGTGAAAAGTTAAGCTTTCTAAAGTTAAATGGAAAAGTTTCTGTTCAAATTGACAGGCTCGGCAAATCGCGGTTTACCCGCCCCCTTTCAAACGACGTTAATAAAATTGCTTTTGCGACATAGAAGCAAAGTGTTACGTCTCGATTACCGCTTCAATAAAATAAGTTTGTGTCCGATTCGATCGTGACGATTGAACCCGCGCTTCGGTAAACCTTTATGGTTGTAGGCGTTCTCAGAAATCTTTTTGTGAATTTTGTCCAATGATATAAGTCCAGGAGGCTTGCGCGCATTCAGCGTCGCCATGTTATGCCACGTATTATAAAATTTTGAAAGGTTGATTTTGAAAAACGCTGTCATTTATTATTTGAAAAATATCTATGAAACGCCTTCAGTGGTCAGTTGTATCAAAACCATCCATACAGAATTTCAACTTAATCCGATAAACGGTTTGGGAGTTCAAAAATATTTTATATATTTAGAACATAAAATAATAGTTATAAAAGACTCCGGTATGTCTGTGTATTGATAGAAAGTAATAAAAAAAAGAGTAACTTAATAACACAACATAGAAAGAGATTAATTTGGAGCAGAACACAGTGTTGCATGAAAATGGTGTGTTGAAAAAAATTTATCGCCATTTAAATGTTTTCAAAACTTACTTTTATGCTGTTTATGTTAGTAGTTACATACCAATTATTATTGTCTGTCTACTATATGATAGTAACTATGTTTGTCTGTTACGCCTAAGCCATTCAACCGATTTTGATGAAATTCAGTATTGAAATAGTTTGAGCCTTGGCAAAGGGTATCGACCAGCTTTCATCCTATTTCTGAGCACGGCTTTACGCCCACATGGTATTAAGTGTAGACTACGCAGGTGTAAATACAGGGCGAAAAGCTGACTTATTAATTAATTTATTTTTTATATTATGACAAGAGAACGACTTCTTCGTTAAAGTTATTCGTAAGTGCCTAATGTTAGGTACATAGTGCTTAAAAAATTACAATTCCCTCCCCCAGGGTTATCCAGCATAACCGCATGATTAATAAAAACTTACATAACTACAAACTTATTTTTGAAACAAATTATCAATTAAAAAAATTTCTAAATGTTAAAAAAAAACATACTTATTGTATTACAAATTGTTATGAAGACGAATCACGATCATATAATTTGCAACTCTGAATATATTATGTAGGTACATTTTATGAGCACACACATGCTATTCTTAGAAATCTCCACAGATAGCACTAATATCGGATATCATGCGAATTCGCTACAGAAAGTTCTCGACAAAAAAATACATGATATGGCACTCCGCAAAAAACATAGATTTAGCATTATTGAAGGAAATCGCGGGAGGCAAACCTTCATTGTGGGCAAGCGTCTGTTTGTTGTGAGGATTTGGTCCGGTCCGGTGGCCGGATAATACAAAAAGTCTTAATTTCCAAGACCGAGACGGGGAACCGTGAAAGTTAACCGGAGACCACGAGCGATCGGAACTTTGAAAAAAATTTAATAATCTCTTAATTAAAAATGAATTGCTAAAGACGATAGCGAAGTTTCATCGCGAGCCAAACTGTTTAGTGCTCGCCGTGCGAGATTATCAGAGATTTCATTGTCTTTAAACGTTCTGAAGTTATATCGAGTGAGAGTAACTTTTTAATTTTATCTTCCATGTCTTTGGCGATCTCTGTTATTAAGAATATAGTAAATTTACTACCAAAGGTAGTCTTAATGTCTCAGGTACACATTTACTAAACAGGGAAAAAGGTTTCCTAGATAGATAGCAGAAAAACAAAATTAATTTATTGAAACTACACGGGTATCACATGGCCCACCATGTTCACGAATGACTTCACACTTGACGAAGCATCTTCTAGTAGACTTCTAGTAGCATCTTCTAATAAAAATAAAATGAACAAAAAAATATTTTCATAATTACTAAGGCATCTTGTAAGCCCGCACGTGTAGCTTATTACCCTGCCTATTTCTCCCGTGCAGCAAATAATTAAATTCAGTTTGAAAGACGGGGGTGCTGTTGTGCTACTAATATATTTACTATATGTCCTACTAAGACTATAAACCTGAGACTTAGAATTCTTGTATCAAAGGAGGTGGCAGTATTTATGTTATTGCTTCCGGCAATTTCTGCCGAAAGGCATTCCAGTTTGAAGGATGGGACAGCTTTCGTATCATACAAATTAGAGTTAGACCTCATGTCTGTCTCAAGGTAGCTAACATTCACTCGGTGATGTCTAAGGGCTCATGAAAACCGTAAACCTGTCCACCCAACTTGGTAAAAAATAAAAATAAACACTAATTTTAAATTATAATAATTAAATTAAATTATTTAAAACTAAGTTATAATTATTACAAAATTTAAATATTTAATATAAGTGAGTAATTTAAATAAAACAATAAATATAGGTAACCCTTTGTAATCCACTCTAGCTACATACAATTGGTGGCACTTAATAGGTACTCATAAATTCATACCTAATCAAGGTAATTTGTTAAGAATGTCTTAAAAAATAATAAACGTGCTTGTATCTATCTAATAAGTACGGAAAGTGAAGCAACTTAACTACAAAAATTTATTAATAATTTATTAATAAATTTTATAATTATATAAATAATAATAATTTAATAATTTATTAATAAATTAAAAAGATTTATTAATAAATGCGTGTTCCATTCACTTGTGCGTATTATCACGGATGCAATATTTGAAGTTACACATTGCGCCGTTACCTGCACATGGGCAATTGTTTTCGTGCACATATCTCCGGTTGTGTGCACATAGCAATTACGTATGTCTCCAATCATAGCCGCCATCAACTTGTGTCTTCGACATAATATGGATCCCTAAATCAGCTAAACGTCTGCGCGAACGATTAAGGATTAGCATTGTGTAATCAAATCATACCTGTGAAATTACTAAAATAATAACGCAATTACTGTAGCAGCGTGTACATGTTTTGAGCCACTAGCAGGTACTCTATTATACTACCTATCTATACTGTAGTTTGAACATTCGTTAAAATAAATGACATTTCATAATCAGGTTGGCGACGACACGATATCCAAATTTTACTAGTAAGTCAAATTTTATCATTATACTTATACATATAATATATTTGGGAGCTAATTTCCTCATGAGGTTAGATAGATCATGAGCTCATCCTATTTACACCACTTAAAGTACTACACATTCAGAAAAAAGGAAGACGAAACTTATTTGTCAAATAACGAATCTACGACCTCCCGCCCGAGAATCGCATACGATACCGCAGGGCCACAAGCGCGAAATTATTTGTAACGTGCTCGCTAATGTAAATAGTAAATATGAAGTCGGAAACCGGCGATCTAAAATTAATTAAGCACGCAACTTCCTTCGTAATGTGGAACGGGATGTTTAGTCATGTACGTAAACTGTTAGGAGTAATTTTAAAAAGATATTATTCAAGATCAAACGCGCCAGTTGCGTGTGATATCGTTCATGACAGCATAAAGTTTTTCGTAACGTAAATATACAAAAAAAAAAGCGTATGTAAAGAGTTCTAATTTAAATTAAATTTGGATTGTGGGATTCTCAAAACAACGCATTATAAACCTTTATAGCTTGGGGGAGGGTGATGGGAGAGATGTGCTCCGCACTAAACGCTTCACATTCCCCCCTTTGCCTCTTCATGAGTTCTGTCTCATGCGAGGTTTGGACGTTGGTTGTTGAGCGACAGGAGGTTTTAGTCAGTTCTACTCTGACATGCTCCGCCCTCCATCCCAAGTGGAGGGCGGAAGACGGGCGATTTCCTCCTGACCAAAAAAAAAAAAGCTTACGTAGTGGTTGAAAATTATGATATTCCCTTCCCTTTAATTTTGTTTCTTTCAATTTGATCAAAACTATTTGTTGAAGCTGTGATTCAAAATTATTTCAGCGTGCACAGTTCAACTCAAAACACGTCTGTTTCTCAGTGTTTATCGAAAATCAAAGACTTAATAACATGAGTTTCACTACCCACTTTAGTGATGAGGTCGAATACTGAAATAGAATTTTTAAAAGACATTTTTATTTCCCAATTTTGACGAAATACTAAAATTTGTTTTACCCAATAAAGCACCTCAAATGTTTGCAATTCAAATTACTGGACGCCTCGAGTTCGTTGGCGACAGCAACATAGAAGAAATCGTCGGAAAAAACCTATCAAAAGTTGAGAAAATTCAATAAGGCCACTTGAAAAGTTTGTTAAAGGAAGTAGCGGGGGGATATTTTCATAAAAAAGTATCTCAATTTGTGTAGCTGGCCAAATAAAAATAAGCAAAAAACTTGAGCTTTACTTTAATTCTGTTTACAAAGTGGCTAATTTAGATTTATCTGAATAATGAGATTTGGTAATAATTAATTAAGAAATTTAATAGGAAAAAAAAAAGTAACTTAAAATTAAAGACTTATATTTCTTACCCTTGAGGCCTTTAGATGGTAAAAAAAATTGTGTCATCGGCCCTTGATTTAAAGCATCTTCAAAGATAATCGGTTATCTTTAAGTTGATGATAATTACATTAAAGATAGATTTTGTCCAAATATATACCTTATAATAAATACCTTATTATCTATGCGAATAGATTATGCATTGTGAAGTTTGATCGCATGAATGGAACTTTACCACATCACTGCAGGAATAGGCATGACATTACCTACCCATGCTGGGTTACAATATGCCTTCAATTAGTATAGCTAAGAAGTGAGTGCTTTGTGTGCATCTTTGGTTACTGTTTTTTTTCTATCCTAAGCTGGGAGCCTTAAGAGGCTATGCCAGCATAACCTAACAAGTAGGTGAGCTCACAGGGCTCAAGCCTGACGACGATTCTAATACTAACCCTAGCAAGAGCAGTGCTTCGCAGAATCTACCAACGGATCGGAAACGTGACCCACTGCGAATGTCCGGCGAAAAACTCAGTGGGCTGTGTCTGTGGGTTAATTTACTCACCTAGCCCTTCTTCGCAACCGACGGGTTCGACAAGAACGATAACCAGTGCTTGAGGTATCTAAAAGCACCGTTAGTGGATCAGGAGGATCCGAAATGACGTGCTTAGGGCGATGTCAATTGACTGTTTACTATTCGGTTCGCAGAATCGAGAATGTAGTCACCAACGACCACGACGACAGGTTCTCGTGTCGTGCCGCTTTTTCTAAATGGAGGTTGCTGTGAGTGTGCTACATATAATGAAAAAAAAATATATTTTATCGTCGTAAACCTGAGCCTGATGCCTCGCGCACGTCTGTTGCTGAGTCAAATGTATATGCACACTTATTTACATTCGGTTCACTTTGGAATATAAAAGAATTTTATCCAAAAATGAAAGCCAGCTACTGGGCTTAAACGGTGACTGTAAAATTCCAGAAACTAACACGCTACTCATAATTAATTATTAAAGTAACTAAAATTGTTTCGCTCACGCTACCAACTTCCAAGGACACGTGTGAATGACAATGCATACCTGAAACAAACGAAAAAATCTTATTAATTACGTATTACATGAAGTAGTTTTAAATATTAGAAGTACTCAAGGTACAAAATCAATGGTGAGCCCCAGTTGGCAAGGGCATGAACATTTCTTTTTTGAATTCAATTGGTTTGAATTGTTTTTATTGGAATCTCTGGGTAGCTGACGAACTACCTGATATAAAGTTTTTATGGGTACTTTTCGTCAAAATCATGCAGGTTTGTGGTGAGATATCTGGCTCACGATACGCCTGTGTTAGATTTTTATATCCATAATTATATATTTTTTTGTTTCATTTGAATTTTTCCCATATATGTACATATGTATAGGTATATGCGACCATATTTAGGTAAAATATTCGTTCTGTAATTGATTTATTTGGTTAGCTATTTGTTGGTCAATTAATTAATTTGATTCGAGAAGAAAGAATTATCAAGACCCCCAAACAATAAAAACACATAAAGTCGTACAAGAGTCATTTTTATAAAACTAGGTTCGACCTTATACTCTTCATTTTTAGGTATTTTAATAGTTTTTATTTTTATTGCTTAGATGGGTGGACAAGCTCACAGCCCACCTGGTGTTAAGTGGTTACTGGAGCCCATAGACATTAACAACGCAAATATGCCACCGGCTTGAGATATAAGTTCTATGGTCTCAAGTATAGTTACAGCGGCTGCCCCACCCTTCAAACCGAAACGCATTACTGCTTCACGGCAGAAATAGGCAGGGCGGTGGTACCTACCCGCGCGGACTCACAACAGGTCCTACCACCAGTAAAGGTAATGGGACTATATCGATTAGCCGAAAACAATCCATCTGGCAGTTGCTAGCAAAACACGACGCACGTTTTACGAACATCATTAATCAAATCACGGCTATGCGGTTTAATGGCAGACTAATTACAGTTTGCGCTCGAATCAGCTGCACACACCGCTGCAGTAATTACTGCATTAAACTGTCAACGCTTGATACTTGATAATTTTGATTACGTTTCAGAACCTGAGTCCATGCAATCATTTTTACCTGGAATTTTTGAGACAATGCTAGTAACAGTAGAGATTTTAGCGAGAATATCAGAAACTATATTAATTGTTTAGTATATTGTTTTAGTTTTTGGAAAAATGACGACTTCTTGACGACTTCGACGAAATGATGTTTAAAAAATGTAAAACGGTAAAATAACGTGAATTCGCTACTCATATAGAAAATTACAAAATAATAAATGAATATTTGGCTATAGAGCCAAAATCCAGTCAATTAAATAATTATAACAATTAAAATAAACTGTTATTCTGAAGTCAGTGAATAACATAAAATAAGTTCACGGCTTTCTGCCTGTAAACAAATTAGCTTTTTTTTAACTAGCTGTGATTTTACGTTCCACCTGATTTAAAACAAACAGTGGAGCCTTTAGCAAAATCAGGTGAGCATTGTTCCTTAAAAAGAATCAAAGTTTTCCATATTGTGCATATCATACACTAAAACATTTGTCAGTGTGTAATATCACCATCATATTTTCTTTATTCTGTATATCTTCCCTGGGTGCCGTAAAAATCACCTAAGAGATTCACTGGAGATTGGGCAGCAGAATCATTTTGTTGCATTGCTTCGTGTACTGCGATTTTCAATGAAAATTTACTGGAGGTAGGACGTGTTGTTAGTACGTGTGGATAGCACCATCCTATCTATTTCTGTGAAGCAATCACGCTCATAATGCATTACATGTGACATTTTTAGTTTTTTATTGCATAGGTAGGTGGACGAGCTTACGGCCCACCTGGTTTTAAATGGTTACCGGAGCCCATAGGCATCTACAATGTAAATGCCGCCACTCACCTTGAGATATGAGTTCTAAAGCCTCAGTATAGTTACAACGGCTGCCTTGCCCTTCCAAACACATTACTGCTTCACGGCAAAAATAGGCAGGGTGGTATTAACTACCCGTGCGGACTCACAAGAGGTCCCACCACCAGTAATTATGCAAATTATAATTTTGCGGGTTTGATTCTTATTACACGATGCTATTTCTTCACAGCGGAAGTAAATCGTGAAAATTTGTTAAGTACGTATTTCATTAGAAAAAATGGTACTCGCCTGCGGGATTCGAACACCGGTGCATCGCTATATACGAATGCACCGAACGTCTTATCCTATAAGTCACGACGACTTTTGACTCTGTGTCCCAGATTTTTTGGCGCTAATTGTTATATGATAAAAAATTTGGTTATCTATAGTAGCATTGAACAATAACAGAATAGTCCTCGATATTAGGGTTTTACATTTCAATTGCTATGTCAGTATAGAGTTTTATGGGCACCACTCCCTCGATTATGGGAATCTGAATACAAAACGACAATGTTTACAATGCCACGCAGTAGTCACGTTCTGTATCGGGTCATTTATTTTTATTGTGTCCTTTGCCTGAAGTATACGATGTGATTATACAAAAAGATGCGATAGTTTGTATTCGTTACATATGCTAGTAGGCGAAATCGTTACTTATGAGATTAACAATGCCAGTACTTTGCCTTGCATTGCTTATTTTTCTTTCTACTTAATCGTTGATAGCCTAAGAGGCTATTCCAACTTCACGCGGACGGTATGTAAGCGCACAGGCTCAACCTGAGAACTGCTAACACTAGCCCTAACAAGAACAATGCTTTGCTGATTCTACTACCGAATCAGAATCGCGACACACTGAAAAGATCCGACCAGGAACTCAGTGCATTGCATTGCTAAGGACATTATTTGTGTATCATTATAAGGACATTTACTTTTCATCTTTTTGGGCTCAACAAAAATCACCGTAAATCAGCCTTATGAAAAATATCTACTTTGGTATATTCGAAATTGCTCTCAACAAATATTAAATGTATCGAAATACAAACACCATTTAGCATAATATCCATTCCTACTTTGAACGCCGCGGGGTTGTTATCATTTTGGATATCATAAAAGTGTATCAAAGTGATTGAATTTTACTGTTTAATCTCCCGTTTAATTATTCATTGGACAATATTGGCTTGGAATCGATTTCGAAAAAAGTACTTGAAATTACGACATGACATAGAGATGTAGTACGTGTCTCGTCTTTATTCAGTGACGCGAGGGAATTCAGTATAAGTCAATAGTCGGGGGGCTAAACAATATGCCCAGAAGGCACAACTTCCTTGTTTCTCTGCCGTTAAATTATTTCAAAGAAAAATTGATGTAAAATTTATCAATTTTGTAACTATAGACATTTATACCATCCTGTCTATTATTGTCGCCAAACAGTAATGGTTTTCAGATTGTAGTGTAAGATAACTCATGTCTGATGAAAATTTAACACTAGGTGGGCCTTAAACTCGCACAACTATTTATCATATGAAAACGAAAATATCCTACTAAAATATTTTTATATTAAATTTAGATGTTCGTGTATGAACTTGACTAGTAACACGATCCACAACACCGATTTAACGTGTAATACTTAGTGCCAGTAACATGTGGCCAGACTTTACGACTATGATATCGGGACCAAAACGGTTTATAACCGATAAAGAAATTATACTCGTACAAACTGAAATACATACATAGGAACAAACACGAACGCTTCGTTACATTAATAAATCAGAAATATTTCTCTTCAGAAATAGTCTCAAGAAAAGTGTTTGACTAGTGTGTGTTACCAGTGATGATATATGGCAGTGAGTTCTGGTCGCTGCAACTACGCCTTATCAAAAGGCTCAAAACCACCGAAGTGTAACAGAGAAGGCTATGCTTGGACTTTGCCTGCAAAATCGAAGCATAAATTAGGAGTAGAACTAATTTTATTATAGTCAACCTTGCAGGAGGTCCTATATCCAGCAATGGACATCTGTGTGTTAAAAAATTCTAAAACGGATGAGATCAAACAGTAACGAAAATGAATTTGTAATTTGAATCTGGTGTTAAGTGGCTGCGCCCATAAACACCACATTTTCAACGCCTACTTGGGATAAGAGTCGCCTCGAAGTCTCAATTGTATTCTGTATTGGCTGTCCCGTCCAATCCCTCAAAACAGAACGTATCAATGGGCAAGATAGTGGTATAAGCCCATGCGGGCTCACGATCGCACTATCCTTATATGACAGAGAACGCTGTAATCCATTTTCTTGTGAATCTCTAAGTCCTACTGTACGACACCGACGGGTAGAGATTCTAACAACATCTAACATCACACAGCCGAATTTGTTTTTTTTAAATGTTTTTTTCAAACTTCAAACTTTCCCAGCAAAACCTTTCTTCAAACTTTCCTAGGTAACAAAACTAGAATAATAAGTTTCCTCAGATACAAAACGAACGTTGACTTTCCAACGTTTCCAAACTTATAAAATAATTTGCAAGGAAAAGTGAATTTCCAGCGCAAACAATCGAAATGTTCGTTTGCGAGCGCGATAACTACTGGCATATCGAAGCGAAATTTTATAAACAACTTTAATCGTCGATTGTTCCGGCTCTCGGTTTCCACTTGCGTCAAACCATTGTTGTTCTCGGAGATCAAGATACTTTTATTTACGAACGTTCCCGTTCCGATGCGCGCATTGTTCGCCGACCGTGCCGTCTGCTGAGAAACTGGCACGAAATGCATCAACGTCAGCGGGTAAACGGTCGCGGACAATCGTTCCCGAGCCAGGGATTTCAGCACGAAATGAAACTTCGCAGAATACTTGGGCGAAAAGAAAAAGAAAAAAAAGCAACCGCAAGAATAGTTCGGTGTCAGATGCAACGACAGTTCGTGGTATGAGTCTGTTTGAAACTTGAAATTCCTCAGGCGCGTCGCGGAACATTGTCGCGAAGTAGCGTTTTATAATTTATTATTTTGAAAGACCTTTGAAAGATTTTCTTATAATTTACTAGCGACCCGACCTTGCTTCGCTTCGGAAACATGAAATTTTATTATTGATTATTTACGACATCACATTAGAAACCTCAAAAATAACAGTATTTCTCCATTATTTAATGGATGTTATTATACATATAAACCTTCCTCTTCAATCACTCTATCTGTTAAAAAAACCCGCATCAAAATCCGTTGCGTAGTTTTAAAGATTTAAGAATACATAGGGATATAGGGACAGAGAAAGCGACTTTGGTTTATACTATGAGTGACTACCACAAAATTTATGACGTACACCTATTTGCTGACACGACTTGCACCATCTATCGCAAATTGATGTCATAAATACGAGTACAACGTACAAGTGAATAAAGATTTAACTCGGTCAAAACAAAGCATTAATTACAATATAATTTCTTTGTATTAGATATTGTGTGAACAGAAGAACAAGCAGAATAAACTGACGCGATCCTTAAGAAAAGTTTCAGAGAAACGCT
Organism: Bombyx mandarina; assembly: GCF_030267445.1. NCBI lineage: Eukaryota > Metazoa > Arthropoda > Insecta > Lepidoptera > Bombycidae > Bombyx > Bombyx mandarina. The sequence goes on from NC_143228.1 coordinate 11,961,135, forward strand.
TGATGAAGTCTGGTTCTAGAAAGTAATAAATACTTCGCAATGAAGTTACAATAGTGAGTTAACTAACAATCTGTGGAACAATAACCGCATGAAATATTTATGAGTGCATACACAAACCGGTGGGCTAATTTTCATTTGCCTTTTCAACTCCGCTCCGCAGACTATAATTCGATTTGAAAGAACACTCGCCGGCTACATTTGTACGATAATGTTTTATTGAAATTCAACATGCGTGCGTCACATAAATAATAAACAAACGTTCCACTGAATCGTGGAATCGTGACGTTGGAGGGTTACTCACTCGTTCAATATGTTCATAATTCTTTACTGCACTTAGCAATATTGAATCTCCCCACTTAGTTTTAAGGCATGAATCGAGAAGACACACAAAAAGCCAATACGGCATTCCAACCGCAGACGAATTCACGACATGTGTAGCTTTAGGCTTCGGAACGGTTATTGAAGTTTATGTCGTACCGCTTTAAAAATGGAGTCTAAAATTGACAAGTTCGCTCGATTCGTTTTTGTTTAAATCTCATGCCAGTGCGAGCCGGCAATCAATGCGGTGTGAAGCGAGATTTATTGTGATTGTGAAACAGTTTCAGTTTGCGAACGGGTCAGCAGTATTGTATATGCATGAAGGCATCCACAAACAAGACAAACGTCAAGAACGGTAATTGTCCTCCACTAAGAGATTCCAGACCGTGGCATCTTTATTTTAATAGGGACAGACTTGTTGCATGCGATGTATTTTCGTGTGTGGTTTACAGTTTTCTGTGTTATCTTTTATATTTTTAAGCTATTTCAATCATGAAATTCCGTAACGAAAAAAACCTTCCACCCCTCACTACGCCTACTATGTAGCTCGCGTTCAACACATTCACACGTTACGCTTGTGTAGTGTTTAAAGTAAGAAGTCTAGGCACCGATTTATGTACTATCAAAATATGTGTTAAAATTTCGTGGGTAACACAACGATAGCGCGATCCAACTTTTTGTCAAGCGCCATCTATCGGCGACAAACGGAATTGTAAAATAGAAATTTATATCACATTACAATGCGTTGGGCGTGCCATTTTCTATCGCTTAGTCGAAGAATTTTATTAGTACTCCTACTACTCATTCAGTGATTGGAGTGGCATTAAAAATAAACTAGCTAAACCGTTGATTCTGGGCGAATGAGAGTTAGAACTAGCATCCAAAGGCGTGCCTCTATCCCATGTAGCGCCCTCTGGTGAGTGCGCGGTCAAAATGGAATACTCACAATGTAGCAGATTCATCGAAAGTTAGCCCACTGAGTTTCTCGCCGGATCTTATTTTATTGTTGTTTTAATATTAAATTATTATTGTCGATTTATAATTGCATAAGTTGATAAAAAATGCAATAGCTTTACCGCGGCAGTCTCCGAGTGACACACGTTTTTTTTATTTTTTTATTCCTTAGATGGGTGGACGAGCTCACAGCCCACCTGGTGTTAAGTGGTTACTGGAGCCCATATACATCTACAACGTAAATGCGCCACCCACCTAGAGATATAAGTTCTAAAATCTCAGTATAGTTATAACGGCTGCCCCACCCTTCAAACCGAAACGCATTACTGCTTCACCTGGTGGTGCCTACCCGCGCGGACTCACAAGAGGTCCTACCACCAGTAAACTAATACATTATTAACTGCAAATCGCTTAGCATTGTTTCCAATTTACAATTCCCGGTGTCGAACGCTGCAATTTTTATTGCGGTTCGTCGTGGGTGAGTTCAATGGAACAGTATTGAAATCAATAAGGGCTGCTATACTGGCGTCGTAAAGAAACCCGTTTATGGCACCTAATAATCGTAAATAGTGAGTACGATATTTCCGAAATAGGAAATAATAACTCACTTAAGCGATTTAACATTGATTCTATACCGTTTTTGCATGAAGTAATTATCTATTAGAAGTCTTGTATTTAGGTGTAGTGGAGAGGACCAACACTTGGTCGTTTCACCCTCTTCAGATGGTCGGTCAACCGAACGGAGGGTGTCAAGTTGCAACGCTTCCCGAACGTGATCTCCACTTTAGGAGTCGTCAACCCCGCCGGTTATAGGCGACAGCTGCGACAATTCGCCAGATCCGAAATTATTTTTTAAAGCAACTTTCCGTCTGATCTCGAATTATGGTTCGCTAGACTTTTTGCGATAATTTTATTTTTATATAAAATATGACCTAGATATAAATGAAGAATGAATATAGAACCAGAAAAAATAATGATTTGGTTAAGTTGATTAATGATCACTACAATCACAACAATATTCGAAAAAGATACCGATGAATTTTATGAAGAGACAGAGTACATTAAGAATCGCATGCAGTCACCTTGGTTAAAAAAACAGTGAGAGAAATAGCGAGTATACTCTATTACCCAAAATAATTAATATTGAAAATCTATCTATCTATCTATAATTATCTTTAACAACGATCTCTTCTAGATCACCGTTTTCAACTAGAGAAATTCTGAAAATAATACAGCAGGTATATTAAAAATTACGTTTTATTTTACTAATATTCCGTAACACTAGAATATTTCCTTAAAGGAACTTTGTTAATCGACTATCTATATTATTTTAAATATGGACTTATCTAAGTTTATTACGCATTATATATTAATTAATTTAAGATCACACAGCGAAATAAGTAGGCGATGTCAATGACATTCAAATCCTCCATACCGCTTGACCTGTTCATCTTCAAACATACGCTTAGATGCGGAAAATGATATATACGCCATACGAAACTAACAGAATAAAGTCTGCCGTTGGGCGATAAATTTAAAGTTGATTTTTCAATGCTCGTGCACATGCATAATTCGGTGTGTTGTGAGCATTCAATTAAAGGCCCTATCTTGAGTATAGTGGAAGTGGTTTGGCATCATGGATACGTATGCACGTTATATAGCTACTTCGATTAATGTCAATTTAACTGTAATCGTAGAGCATGTGGATATGACTATACTATGTAAATGGAGATTTGTGAACGCACACAACAATCTGTAAAGAAGCGTGAGATTGAAATTAATATTGCAACAACATATTACCTGAAGTCGTCGTAGCCTAAAGGATAAGACGTCCGGTGCATTCGTATCTAGCGATGCACCGGTGATTGAATCCCGCTGGCAAGTACCAATTTTTCTAATGAAATGCGTACTTAGCAAATGCTCACGATTGACTTCCACGGTGAAGAAATAACATCGTGTAGTAAAAATCAAACCCGCAAAATTATAATTAGCGTAATTACTGGTGGTAGGACCTCTTGTGTGTCCGCACGGATAGGTACCACCACCTTGCCTATTTCTGCCGTGAAGCAGTAATGCGTTTCGGTTTGAAGGGTGGGGCCGCCGTTTTAACTATACTGAGACCTTAGAACTTATATCTCAAGGTGGCTCTACTCTACTAACCACTTAACACCAAGTGGGCTGTGAACTCATCCACAAATCTAAGCAATAAAAAAAAATTAAAAAAGTAATTTTACAGCTTAGTCTCGTTTTTTAATTGTCATTGTATATCATTTCCGACTTTTAGAATTCTATATAGTTTTTATGGTTATGGACGATTTAGGTGTTTGTTATTCGTCAACATTTGCATATTGTGGTAGGATTTGCGTACACAAAAACTACATAATAATGACAAAATGCGAGATTAAGAAAGAAAGAAAATGGGAGAGTCCTACCACCAGTACAAATTATAATGTCTAAAATAAAGTAATATTATTTTGTTTTTAGACCACAATATAATAGAATACAGACCACAGACTAACTAAGTTATTATCGTATCGTTTTATATTACATTTCCTTTGAAAAATGATTACACATTATAATAAATTGAAAAGGGCCGAACGAAATCTAAGCGTAGCTACGTTTTCAGTGCAAAGTCTGATGGAATTTAATTAGAACGATCATTGATTTCATTAAGCTCCGTAAACAGAAGGCTTCCAGGCGGTTTAATTTATCAAGAAACTCCTATTGTCAGATCAAAGTCTACCTACAATAATGTTAAGCTACGAGATGGTACATTTGGACGGAATTGAGTTTATTAGATGCTTAGAATTCATAAGTTAGGTAAGTCTGAAACGCGGTGACGCTACAGTGTAACTTTTGCTAAATCTATTAAAAACTGAGTTCCTCGTCGGAGCTTCTCAGTGGGTCACGATTCCTATCCGGTAGTAGAGTCAGCAAAGCAACTCTTCTTGCTAAGGTTATTGTTAACGAATCCTCCCAGGTTGAGCACGTGAGCTCACCTATCCGTTTGCGAGAACCTGGTATATATAGCCCCTTAGGCTACCGGCGAACAACTAGGGATTTTTTTTGTTAAAAATTAACTTGTGTTAAAACCATTCGTGCGATGTGTTCATCTTACGGTGACAGTACTTACTAATACACGTCATTTCGGATCCTCCCGATCCACTAACGGTGCTTTTAGGTACCTCAAGCACCGGTCGTCGTTCTCGTCGAACCCGTCGCTTGCGACGAAGGGCTCAACGAGTAAATTAACCCTCAGACGCAGCCCACTGAGTTTCTCGCCGGATCTTCTTAGTGGGTCGCGTTTCCGATCCGGCGGTAGATTCTGCGAAGCACGGCTCTTTGTAGGGTTCGTGTTCGCAACCTCGTCAGGTTTGAGCCCCGTGAGCTCACCTAGTAGTTAAGGTTCCGCTGATATAACCTCTCAAGGCTATCAGCTTAGGTAGGAAAAAAAAATCTTACTAATACTTTAACCTTCGTTGAACTCTGAAGCATAGCTTGTTAGAGTATTCAGCATCATTTTCTCATCTTCATAACTGACTAAATAAACAAACATACCTGCTGTATATTTATCTTTTTCAGAATTTCTGTAATTAAAACGGTTGTCCGGAAGAGATCGCTTTTAGCGATAAGACCGCTTATTGTACAAATATGTCTGCTTATTCACTGTTTTTTTATTCATGTTAATTGTATTTTAGTGTACAATAAACTATATTCTCTCTCTTTCTCTCTCTCTCTAAATAAGCTATACGGTTTTTTATTATTATTTTTTATTGCTTAGATGGGTGGACGAGCTTTCAGCCCACAGCCTGGTGTTAAGTCGTTACTGGAACTCATAGACATCTACAACGTAAATGGGCCACCCACCTTGAGATATAAGCTCTAAAGTCTCAAGTATAGTTACGACGGCTGCCCCCACCCTCCCAACCGAAAGGCATTACTGCTTCACGGCAGAAACAGGCAGGGCGGTGGTACCTACTTACGCGGACTCACAAGAGGCCCTACCACCTGTAATAATAAGTAAAATAAGATTTGAAAATTCGCTTATTTGCTGTACGTCATCGCCATAGCCATCGCTAAAACTCATAATAAACTGTAATACGAAAATCGCGAATTCGAATCTGAAATAATTCCAGTTGATATTGTAATAAAGCCTACACATAATAATGCCGGAGTCGGGCCGCTTTGTTCAAACTGTCAACTTATCTGATGAGAAATTAATTACAATCGCTATCAATCACGGAGAGACAAACCGGTTTAATGTGTTTATTACGGATCGAACTGTTACACCGATGTGTGGCCTGATTATGCTTTACAATTTCATAACTATGATGTTTTGATGCGAATATTATGTGTATTATGAATATTAAAGTTCAGCTTATGTTTTATAGCGCTGCAAATCCAATCAAAACCTTGAAAACTCCCAAATGTAAAGACGAAAGTAAGCTCACACGGATACTTTTACCACGGTTATTTCTGAACCACTTAACATCAAGTGGACTGTGAGCTCAGCTACAGGTATTAATTGTATTTTTTGACTTGCTTTTTCCTTTATTGTAAATATTTTTATTTATTTAAAATAAAGAAAATATTTGAGAAAAAACAAAAATAAAAAAAGCCCGCTGAGTTTGTTTCGCCGGTTCTTCTCAGGACTGTGGCTTTTTTTTGGAACCGGTGGTAGAGTTAACATTGTTATTTATATTTTGACATTCAACAAGTGTGTCATACTGACATCTAAGTTGAAATAAATGATTTTGAATTTGAATTTGAATATGAGGTGTGTTAAAGAAATGAAATGTATAATATTTTTTTTTAAATACAACGGTGTAAATTACAAGCTTTATTTCGTTTCGTGAACGATTACAATGATTCGACTAAATTAATTGTATGAATTTGAAGCAATTACTATAATTAATACAACCATTATTTGATGTGTACAGAGCGTTTGATTCGCTAATGTGTTTGAACTATCGTATACCTAATATTAACTAATAATCATAGTTGATACTGACGCTAAATAAATGTTTAGATGTTATCTGAAAACTGGCACTGACTGATGATCTATTCACCTTCAAACGGAGTCACCACAGTGGTCTATAGCCTTCCTAATATCATCTCCCTATATTTTACTTCTTCTGCCTATATTTCGCTAATTTATTTACTGTGGGAAAACGAAAATCTAATTACAGAACATAGCACCCAAAACATGGAATCAAAACTGCCCATTGGTCGTCGTGGCCTAACGGATAAGACGTCCGGTGCATTCGTGTTGAAGCGATGCACCGGTGTTCGAATCCCGCAGGCGGGTACCAATTTTTCTAATGAAATACGTACTCAACAAATGTTCACGATTGACTTCCACGGTGAAGGAATAACATCGTGTAATAAAAATGAAACCCGCAAAATTATAATTTGCGTAATTACTGGTGGTAGGACCTCTAGTGAGTCCGCAAGGGTAGGTACCACCGCCCCGCCTATTTCTGCCGTGAAGCAGTAATGCGTTTCGGTTTGAAGGGTGGGTCAGCCGTTGTGACTATACTGAGACCTTAGAACTATATCTCAAGGTGTGTGGCGCATTTACGTTGTAGATGTCTATGGGCTCCAGTAACCACTTAACATCAGGTGGGCTGTGAGCTCGTCCACACAGCTAAGCAATAAAAATAAATAAAAAAAAACCATAGGTGGTCGTTTTATCTCGCACCATTATCAGCAAAAAACAGATAGGCATTCTTCTTCTTTCCTCTCTGCGGCCCAGCCATGTAAGATAGTATATTCTCTATAGTATGGGCTTTACTAATCGAGCAAAATACCTTGCCCACTGCCATTTCAATCTTGCAATATTCCTACTATGTCAGTTACTTTAGTAATAGCCTTGATACAAATGTGTAACCTAAAGTAAAGACTCTTAATTAACACAACTGGAAACTTCATAGAGTGAAACTTAGTGTAAAGTGTAAATAATAAAAAAAGCAATTTAAACCATACCGTGGTAAGTAACGTTCACGGTTACATTATAGATTAAAGTATCAATAAATTATTTTTCTCGTCGTCCAACTTTAAGCAGAAAGTTACTGAAAACGTCAAATCTCTCAAAAACTTGTCAACATTTATCTTGTTCAAACCAATTTTCTTTGACAGTTTATTTTGAGTTATATAAACTCAAAACTTTTTACTAGTTTCCGTCAGATACTGGAAGTTAGAGATCATTTTTACGACTCTAAAAGCGCATATAAGTTTTTGGCTTAGAAAATAAATGTGTATGAATATAATCTAATTTATTTTCATGATATGAAAAAGCTTTCAATAAATAAATACCTAGGAATAAATCTTTGTTATAGCTACCAGAGAGAAGACATATATACTTAAAAGGGTTTTTTAATGAATACACATACAGATAATAAACACCTAGACAAAGATCAAATAAACCTGTTCATTATACTAACGTTTGCCCATAGTAGAAATCAAGCCCACGACCCTCGATGGCAACATACAGGGCCAGTACCACCGAATCAGTCCGTTTTAATAACATCTATACTATCAATTTCTTTCATCTTTAAATGAAAGATTCCGTCTTTTGTCAATATGGTACGGAGCTTCTAAGTATGATTACATGACAAGCGCACAATTGTATGCCTGTAAAGCTAATATTCAAATTATAATAAAACTATTTAAGTACACTAGAAGATTAATCATTAATTAGATAGATGAAACGCTGTGCTACCCGACCTTACTCTACCCATGATTCGGAGACGTGACCACCGGCTAATTCGGCCCAGTGTAATTGAGAGAGACAGTTGTGATGGTCATTAAGAAATTTGCATAAACTTCTGTCCGTTACAGACACCGAGCTGGAAAATAGCCGGTCAAATATTTCAATGGGCTCAACTCTTCATATACCATAGTGAATAAGATGATTATTCAAGGTTTTGGCAAATTCAGAGCAATTATTAAAAAAAAATCAATACATTAAATTTACGACATACACAAGGCTCACTTCTTTCTGGATTATTTTTGTTAAAATGGTTCCAATAACTATTTTCATAGGAATAACCTACCTACATTCTTCGGATACATGTGACGTACCCTCGTATTCCGCTCGTTATTTTCACGCACATTACATTTCAAAGCCTCTTACTGTCACATATGTGTAAACATATATCTTGTTCGTGGAGAAAATTCTCATAGAAATTGTGGGCCTTGTGAGTGGGTACGGGAGGTACCATAACTGAGCCTATTTCTGCCTTGAAGCAGCGTTTCGGTTTGAAAGGTGGGGCAGCCGTTGTACTATAAAAACTGAGACTCAGAACTCATTTCATTTCAGAGCACTTGGTTGGTGATGTCTACGGGCTCCGGTGACTACTTAGAACAAATGAGGCGTAAGCACGTCCATCCAACTTAGCAATAAAAAAATAGCTTTGAAGATCCCAATTAAAAATAATAATTATATCACTATTTTAAATATGAATACAAATCGTATGTAAAATAATCTGTAAGTGTAATTAACTATTAAATCACGTTATTTTACATCTTGGACAGTCAATTCCTAAGAAAAATAAATCAGGATATTTTAATTTAATCTAAATTAGGTACATACATTTTAATATAAATTTCAAGTGGTTTTATCAATACCAATTACTCTATATAATATATTACTTATATATATTCGTTATTTGAATCGTGCTATCCAAGTCAAGTCTGCTCTTTCCAACACTAGATGACGATCACGATCATAATAAGTTTTTGAAATTGTCAAAAGTGAAATGGAAAATTGTTTCGGACGAAGACATAAGATATACAGTGTATTCATACAGAGTTGACAGACAATGAACCTAGCAGTTATATTTTTATTTAAGTTCATATATAATTTACTTGTAGAAATATAGTATATTGGAAATAAATCAAGATTTAATAATCATTATTATTCACATTCATAAGACCCGAAGTAGAAGATTGAGTTCTGTAAGTCATGAATTCGAATGATGTAATTATTTATTTATTTACGTTTATTTTATTCAAAATACATGGTACCAATCGTTACCGTTCATATACAATATTCATAACATAACACGTAAATACATAATATAGGCTACTACACAATAACCAAGCAGCACACTGTGTTTATTGCATCAGGATGTCTGTCTCAATTGGTTTATTGGCTATCAAGTCCCACCCAAGAAATTGTCTGTTAGTTGATAGACATTTCCTCTGATAGTGATGTTGGAACATTTTATGTGTTGGCCACTAAATTTAATAGGGGCTATCAAGGGGCGTGTGGAGTTTCATGTATTGTTGTTGGTTGGTGAAGTTTTTTAAAGTTTCGCCGGTTCATATGATGATATTTCATAAATCAGTAGATTATTATTGTCGGTAAGAGGTATTGTAAGTTCACGACTTCAAACGTCCTGTCGATTTCTGCCGGGAGAGCACACACATTCGGGCTTAAAAGAGAGGATTGGTACAAATATCACTACAACCTTATGTCTCAGGTCTATGACCTCCAATAACCTAAGTGGTTCAAGAGCTATGTCTCTTAATGCTATTGCGTGGATAGGTGAACGACCTCACTATTTAATATGAAGTGATTACCGAAGAACATAGACATCAGAACGTGAATGCCACCATCCGCCTTGAGACCCAAGCTGGAGCCTTAGCTGTATTGAGCCTGTGGTACATGGTCATTAACTGCATCACCAGCGAGAATATATCAGACTTGAACTATTATTTCTTGGCATCAAAATCAAAAGTTCAAATCTACTTTTTGAAAGTATAGCTATTATACAACCCCGTGTGCTTTTTTGACTTTCGGTTCTCGATTTCTAGTCTAATATTCAAATTACTATTGCGCAATTTATTAAGGTATTTATATTAAATTTTCTCTTTTGTTTTGTTCTTGACATATCGACGAAATCCATTTTCTAATAAGAAAAATAATAACATTAGACAATAACAATATTAAAAGCTCACCAATAGCTACTAAATAAAATAATCTATTTACACACAGCCGACAGAATGTTAAATAATAGTGTATTTATGTGTATGTGTAAATAATGGTGTGTATTAATTTACTTAATCTCATCCTAGAAATGAATTTAAAATGTGAATTTGAAAAATGTAATTTACAATACATAGCTAACCTTAAGCCTCTAACGTTGTGATTTTATTTTTCATATGTCAAATTACCTATATAAAATGTCATAGTTTTAAAGATTAATTCTATAAATAAAACAAAATGTAATATGTAATAAGAAAGAAACGTACGAATATTTCATAATCTTTAAAGCTTCTTACGCATAGATCCCAAAGATATCGTAATAAAATTTTCATCTAATATAAACAAGATAGGATGAATACAACAAAAATAAACAGTCAGCTCGTAACAACTAAGAATAACAGATTAAAGCTGTGTGAAAATAACAAATTATAAACTATACGTTTGCTTCAAAAAATATATATTAGAATTTTTTTAGATTAATATTAGCTTCAATAACAGTGGTGTTATGAATTTTAATTTATCATTTCAATCTTTATTAGAATCAGTTTGGCAGATTTTTTTTAATACCTCAAGTAAGGTGAGCGTTTATATGATTTAGCAAATTACGCCACTTCGATAAAGCGGCACGACACGAGAACCCTCTCATCGTGGCCGCCGGTAACTACATTCCCGATCCTGCGGACAGAATGGAAAGCAGTCGACGCCCAAAACATGTCATCTCGGATCCTCCCGATCCACTAACGGTGCTTTTAAGTACTTCAAGCATCGGTCACCGTTCTCGTCGAACCCGTCGCTTGCGACGAAGGGCTCAACGAGTAAACTAACTCTCAGACACAGCCCACTGAGTTTCTCGCCGGATCTTCTCAGTGGGTCGCGTTTCCGATCCGGTAGTAGATTCTGCGAAGCACGGCTCTTGCTAGGGTTCGTGTTCGCAACCTCGTCAGGTTTGAGCCCCGTGAGCTCACCTACTAGCCACGGTTACGCTGGAATAGCCGCTCCAGGCTACCAGCTTAGGTAGGAAGAAAAAAAATAAAAAAAGGAAATTACAATTTTGTCATATCTATGAGATTACTCTACCTACTCCGTTTATAAAGGTCCAGGTAGCCTCACCAATAGTCAATTAGGTAGTAAATTAATGAAAAAGTCATCCTAAGGTCTCAGCTTATACAGTACAACGGCTACTCGACCCTTCAAATAGAAACTGCTCAATGATTAACGACAGAAATAAACAGGATGATAGCATTTATTACTGGTGGTAAGACCTCTTGTGAGTCCGCACGGGTAGGTACCACCGCCTCACCTATTTCTGCCGTGAAGCAATAATGCGTTTCGGTTTGAAGGGTGGGGCAGCCGTTGTAATTATACTGAGACCTTAGAACTTATATCTTTAGGTGCGTGGTGAATTTAGATTGTAGATGTCTATGGGTTCCAGTAACCACTTAACACCAGGTGGGCTGTGAGCTCCTCCACACATCTAGGGAATAAAAAGAAACACTATTTTATCTGATCAAAGATACGTTCAAATTTCAATAAATTTATTTGGGAACGTATTTTGAATTCGCGTATTGTTCAATGTTCCGAATAAAATATTATTATAATATATTTATCTACAACTTCATTTGGGCCATTACTTGCATTTAAAAATGGTTGTGTGCTTACTTTCAATATAATTTAAATATCATTTTTAATCAGGCATAATTGTAATTATGTATTATATTATATTACTAGTGTATTATTATTGGTTACAAGCAATGAAATAAAAACAGCGTGTAACAAAATGGATTAAAATACTCCAAAGTGGAACATCCTCGCTATTCTGTTCCATTGGTAGACAAAAAAAATATATTATGTGAATACAGAGTACGAAAGAACGTATTCAAAATCAAAATGGGGAAAAATTCAAATTTGATTTACATAATTTGCTAATTAAAAAAATGTCATTGTGTACTACTTTTAGTGATTTTGAAATTTCACGAATCCTCAATGCAACAGAGTGTTCTTCGCTCTTTCGAGATCGTATATTCCGTTTACCCTATGATATTTTTTTTGTGTCGAATCTCTGTGATTCCTTTGTGGCTATAAAAATCCGAATATTTATGTCGGGACAACGCTTTTGTGATACCGTCCACAAGGTCGAAAGTAAAAATGGTCAGATACGAGTATCTACGCACCGTTCCCGATTGTCATATTTAGATAAGAAAATATTTGTATGAATACTTTCAAAATATAGATCTTTGATCAATAGCTGCGTGTTTTTTTTCCTACCTATTTTGGGAAGGCTTAAACGACGAAAGGAAAGATCTTCCACCGAGCCGGTGCTATTTGCACGGTAGACCGACGGTCCGAATGTTGTTGTTCGGAACTTGTATATATGCAAGCTTATCTTGAAAATGTCGTAAGCGAGATTCAGGCATCTCTCAAATATCTATCTGCCAAGTATGGCTACCCGCCACACCTACGCTGATAGCCTTGAGAGGCTATTTCAGCTTCACCCTAACAGGTAGGTGAGCTCACGGGGCTCAAACCGGAGTGTTGCTAACACTGGCCCTAGCAAGAGCAGTGCTTCGCAGAATCTAGCACCGGAACGGAAACGCAACCCACTGAGAAGATCCGGCGAGTAACTCGGTAGCCTGTAATCGTTTATATTATGTGAGTGTGTGTATGTCGATATTTGGACTAGCTTTCACTCGCAACTTTACCCGGACTCTGCATCATGACGCGCGGACGGAGTACCATGCTCAGAAGCGGGATGAAAGTTTAGCACCCATTGTTTCCCAGGGCTAAAACTATTTCCATATTGAATTTTGTGAAAATCGGTTCAGTGGTTTGAGTGTCAAAATGTAACAGATAGACTAGAGTAACTTTCATTTCCGTAATACTATCTGCTATGAAGTTCTATCGTAAATAAATGAACATCCAAAAATTTGCGTTAATAATTATAAAACATCCTATTTTACTGAAACAAAGCCTACAATCTCGAATAATCTGCTCTGTCTGAGCATAAGTGTTCGCTAACAAACAAACAAACAGGGTCTAATTCGCTACTTTATAATATGTATGTTGTTACACTTCTTTGGTTACCCTTTCTATTGATATCACTTTTATTGAATTTAGAATGTTTTAATGATGGACTTATCTAAATTTTTGGAAACAATTTCCTTCTCTTATTAATGCGTATAAGACCATTGCCAGTAACGGGCGCAGCTAACGCGCGGGCGTCTGTCTAGTCCTATATTAAGTTTATCATAAAGTAATACCAAACTACCACTACCAGAATGCCAAATATAACGAATGAAATCATGTAAGAAATATTTTTTTTTATTGCTTAGAGGGGTGGACGAGCTCACAGCCCACCTGGTGTTAAGTGGTTACTGGAGCCCATAGACATCTACAACGTAAATGCGCCACCAACCTCGAGATATAAGTTCTAAGGTCTCAGTATAGTTACAACGGCTGCCCCACCCTTTGAACCGAAACGCATTACTGCTTCACGGCGGAAATAGGCGGGGTGGTGGTACCTATCCGTGCGGACTCCCAAGAGGTCCTACCACCAGTGATTACGCAAATTATAATTTTGCGGGTTTGATTTTTACATACGAATGCACCGGACGTCTTATCCTTTAGGCCACGACGACTTCAATTTGTCGAATTCCTAAATTTGTATACTTAGTCTGGCCATAAATACTGTTACAAAGGAAAACAAAAGAAATTCTATGGCAAATAACATTTATTACTTTTACAGTGTGTTGGTTTAATACATAAATATAAAACAATTTAAAGTATAAAATGCTTATTCGAAGTGGTCTCCATTGGCTGCAATACAGTCCTTTAAATGTTGAGGCCAGTTATCAATAGAAGCACGCACTCTTTCCATGGGAAATTTTTTCACTGCCAATCGTACGGATTGTTTTAGGGACTCCAAATTATCATGGCGTTTAGAGCAAGCCGTACTCTCTAAAACTGATCATAAATCATAATCCAGCGGATTAAGATCGGGATTAGACGACAGCCAGTCTTCAGCTCTGATGAAGTCCGAAACGTTCGTTTCCAACCAAGACTGCGTAGACCAGGTAGTTTATGACCAGGCGCCGAGTCTTGCTGGAAGGACCATTCTTGATTATTGAACATGGTGTTGTTAAAGGGCTTCACTACCTTCTCAAGAATGGTATCTTGATACACATGTTTTTTTTTTTTTTTTTTTTTATAACAACGAGGGGCAAACGAGCAAGATGTTTGTGCCGATGTTTTGACACCTTTTTCACAAAAGTATGGCTCAGTCACTCCTTCATAGCTAATACCCCACCAAACCATCACTGAAGTCGGATAGTGCCCACATTGCACTCTGTCAACTAACTGGGAAGCTTCCTTAGAGCTTTGAGCATAAATACGGTTATTTTGTTTGTTAAAATGTTGCTCAATTGTAAAAATTTTCTCATCCGTAAACAAATTTTTTCTATGACCTCCCTTTGCGTACCGCTTCAGTAGTTGTTTCGATTTTACCACCCTATTCTCTTTTAAATTATCAGTTAAGAAATGACCAGTACGTCTCTTATAGGCTGCAAGTCCAAAGTCATCTTTTAAAATACGTGACATGGTTCTAGGTGCTATCTTCATCTCCCGAGATAAAATCTTTTGCTTTCGGACAGGATTTCTTCGAATTCTTTCCCTTACTGCTTTGACCACCTTTCTTGTACGAACATTACGTGGACGGCCAGGTCTTTTTCTGTCACAGACCGAAGAGGTCTCATTGGATCTATTAATAGCCCGGTACACAAACATTTTACTAATACCAAGCGTATGGAGAGTTTTAAAAATTGCATTTGGCTCCATACCTACTTTGTGTAATGCAATCACAGCGATTCGGTTCTCTTTATCACCCCACTCTATTTTAATATCGCAAAATATTGTACAATGTATTGGCGCCAAAATGAGAAAACTCAATGAGCAATTATATGAAAATGACAGATTCCAAATTCAAATGTAATATTTTGTTTATTTTTAATTGTAACAGTATTTATGGCCAGACTAAGTACATATACAGTGATATGGTGTGCTCGCACTACCCTAGTATCAGATTCTAATTATGACTGCAGTGAAACAATTACTCGTTCCAATTTGAATATGAAAATTGAACACCACGAAGTGAGCGCTACCTTTCGACTTTAGTAGATCTCTGTTATAATGAAATCATGAATGTTCTCATATTGGACCTCATAAGGAAGGATTAATAGTTGGGGCTAAGATACCGATACTAGCAGACTAATAGCACGACTATCCCATGACTATACGTTGAATGGTGGCATTCGCTCATGGACCATAAAAGTTCAATAAAGTTTCAAAAGTTCAAAAGTCGCAACCGGGCCGCTGCCTACCTATAAATCTCATTAAGAACAAGCAATCTGCGTGCGTATGTGCAGCTTATTTAATAAAGTAGCTCACCCAACAGACTTCGTAGTGCCTCAATCGATAAATAAAAGACCTAAACTTTTGTATAAAATAAACTTAAAACAAACAAAAGGAATCCGTCCGACGGGGGACACGTCAAAGGAAAAAACATTGTTATTTTTATTTAGTTCCGATTATATTTGTCTACCTTTTAAACCCTTTCTGGACGTCCACAAATAATTCAAGACCAAAATTAGCCAAATCGGTCCAGCCGTTCTCGAGTTTTAGCGAGACTAATGAACAGCAATTCATTTATATATATATAGATCAATAAGCTTCTATTAAAGACCTTTATCATACTATTTATTACTTTCGTATCAAATATAATATTTTCAGATAAATCTAAACCTAAGCTATTTACAGATTACGGAAACCAGTACGAAATTATTTATACAACAATCCAAATCCTTTTAAATGACTTTTGAAAATGCTTTTGAACTTCCTTATCGTTATTGGAGCTATATTCACGATAATATTTGGTCGTGAATTAACATGCAATACTTTGGTTAAAATCTCATAAAATGTTATTACTTAATCACGATACGAACGGGTAATTAATTAGATGTTCCTTATACAAGCTTTCTGATAGTAAATTTGTTTCTTCTAACTCGCTCTTATTAGATTTACTTCTAAATTTGAAAATCAAAACACACTTCCTGTGTTCAAAAATCAAAACACAATGCTCCCAGACTATAATTTATTTATCAATATATGACTATCAACTATCAATAAATGAATTTACAATAATTAATACTTCAAAAGGCATACAAAGCAAGAATAAACTTTTTGTGTATTAACACTTTACATACACTTATGCATAAAACAGATATTTTATTAGATTCTTATAATATTCAAATGCCTTAGAGCCACCTACCATAATGTTCATAAGATCCAAGTATGCCCAACGACGCTCCGCTGTGACTGTCTTTCTTTCCCCCTACCTATGTCGATAGCGTTGAGAGGCTATTTCAGCTTCTCCTTGACGTGTAGGTCAGCTCACGGGTCTCAAACCAGAAGTGTTGCTAACACTGGCCCTAGTAAGAGCAATGCTTCGCAGAATCTACCACCGGATCGGAAACGCGACCCATTGAGAAGATCCGGCGAGAAACTCAGTGAGGTACGTCTATGGGTTCATTTACTCGCCGAGCCTTTCGTCGCAAGCAACGCGTTCGGCGAAGACGGTGACTGGCGACTATCAGTAATTATATGAAATTTGTTGTTTCCATCACAAACTCTCAGTACTTTTAGGCTCTTCGTGCACCAGTCAAGGTTCTCATTGAACTCATCCATTACGATAAAAAGTTCCACCAGCGAACTAACCTATAGACACGAGTTTCTCGCCGGATCTTCTCACTGGGCTGCGATTCCGGTCCGGTGGTAAATTCAGCGAAACACTGCTCTTGCAAAGACTAATATAAGCAAATCCTCGCAGGTTGAGCAACGTGAGCTTACCCAGCAATCTCCATGTAGTTGGAATAGTGCCTTAGACTACGTTTTAAGTGGTTTTTACTCCTGCGACTTTAACTAAACTCCTATGTCTAATTTTGCACATATATTTTATGCTTTACCTGTAACTTCAAGATACTGAAATAAAAGCAGCATTTAAAAATGCAGCAAACGCATGGTGAAAACCATTTACTGAGACACGAAACATTTAATAGCATTTAGCTTATACCGATAGCAATCGTCGAATTTACCTTGAATTGGTTAGTTCAATTCCAGATGGATTTCAAAGAAAAACAGAATTTCCACTACTATTTGACTAAATGTGTATTTCGAGAAACTTTCGAGTTACAGAGATGACAAATAACGCTGTACAGACTGCATCGTATACACGTCGAACACCGATAACGTCACGTCATTTCTCAGAAGTACCCTGATTTACATAAAGAATTGTAAGTTTTCAACTCATTTAAACCTTTCGAAAGTGTACAAATCAAATGTAACTGATAAACGTGACAATAGGATAGATAATATTTGGAAGAAAAACATGAAATTCGTAGAGTTAATAGTTAAATAAAATGATTTATTTTTTCCAAACATTGATGAGCATGTAGTAAACGTGTTAGCTACTTGAAATTCAGCCGGCGTTGGACTGAGAGTGGGTGGTCGTGCAACAATAGTTGGGGGAATCGAGCCCCGGTTAACACTTATAGGTCCACATGTTTCAATTGATTCTCCACTGAGACTACTTACGTAATTTTGTGTTTGGGAAAAATCGAATTTCCTCCGTTGGCGTAAGTGTTACTTTGATAATAAAAAGGATTTTTTCGTTATTCTCAGAGTAGAGAAACAAAAAATACCAGCATCGGAGCTTAATAAAATTTCAACCAAATAATTAATACAAATAAACTTGTCATTGTAATCAGTATTAAGAGAAGTTATAGCCAATCCAATAAAGAATACAATTACACAGAGAGACTAAGAAACGTGTAGTGCTTTTAGAACATGTAGCGCTCAAACCTCACTTGTCTCAGGAGGAAAGTAATTAAATAGAGTGTGTTACATGATATAAATGTTTTAATTGCCCATCTTTTTTTTTTCATTAAGCCATCATTACCTAAATATTTATGAGTAAAATTATGGATTGAAAAGAAAGCGTGTGTTTAGTATCAAATTTAGCTATAACTTCTGACGTCATTTATATACGCTGTCAGAAAGGTAAGTTAATGAAAGCAGAACATTTCTTTCATTTCATTTATTTTATTCAAAAAAAATGCAGAGAGCTAAAAATATCAGTAAAATATTTAGATAAATGTGGATAGTTCAGTTGTTCCCATTCAAAGCTACATAATGAATACTTACTACACAATTGTACCGTATGATATTATTTGGCAATGGGTTTCATTACTCGACCGCTCACCCGGAAATTCGGTGCTCAAGCGATTTACCAATATAAAAGGATAATATTTCTATTCAATAATATTTCAATAAAAA
Organism: Bombyx mandarina; assembly: GCF_030267445.1. NCBI lineage: Eukaryota > Metazoa > Arthropoda > Insecta > Lepidoptera > Bombycidae > Bombyx > Bombyx mandarina. Next base: position 11,979,781 of record NC_143228.1, read on the forward strand.
CAAGTTCAAATTCTGTGACCTCTGTACACGTGACTAAAAACGAAGCCTGAATTGAATTATTTTCCCAATCCGTAGTAGGTTTATCATAATTTGTGAATATAATAATTAATTAATACGTGAAGCAAAAACTTTGTATCCCTTTTTACGAAAATTGCGCGGACGGAGGAGTATGAAATTTTCCACACTTATAGAGAATGTAGAGAAGAAGTGCACAATGCTAATATTTTTTTAAATAATGCATAAAACATACATTAAATCAATAAAGAAAACATTACACACACTACATACCATTTATTTGACGCACATACGCATGCATACTATTTATTGTTAAACTTTTGTTCTTGACGTCTGTTGTCAAATTGAGAATAGACTAAATATGGTTTATCTTTGTTAATATTTTTTATAGTGTAGTCTTGGCGAAATTTGTGATTATAGAAGTATAAAATACAATCATAATAGTGTACAAACTTACAATTCCAATTAATTATAGTCGACTACTGCGGGACCTCTAGTAATAATTAACTTACTTCCTTTAATACTTTATAATCAATAAAAATTTAATAAAGTTTAACAATATTCGAGTGTGGAACTCATTTAATCTGCATTATAAAATGACTAACAAATTTCTGCCTTAAATTCGGAATCAATGATTACAGATTATAAAGATATACTAAACAGGGTGTCATACTAAATATTATCAAATCGCAATTCGAAATATCTTATAAAATGCGTTATCTGAATAGAAACTTCTAGACTCAACTCACGTACCGTATTGTCACAGGCTAATGGGCAAAGAACGACCAATTGAATCAATGGATTCGACCTCGAAACAATGTACGGAAGATTGTGGATTTGGTCTTAGAGCTAGAGCTCGTGAATTAGTGTTTATTTAATCTTATTCGAGTTTCTAGATCTTAGTAATAATTGGTGGTTCGACAATTTTTGAACCGCCGATTGTGAGTCACCATCTTTACTTCTAAAACAACAATAATTAAAATCTAGACATAAGCAGAAGCTTATTAAGTCAAACAAAGTACCAGAGCTCAAAATATTGTTGGTTCATTCTGTTTGAAAAGAAACATGATAGTTAATTATTTCTTTATTTGGTCGGTAGCTATTGCAATGTTCCAATGTCTAAGAAAAATTCCTTAGTCCTCGATAACCACGAAAACTGTGAAGTGATTACCTATTTCCGAATACAATTACCTATTGTTCTTATTATAAAACCGTCAATAATATTGTTTAAAAAACATTTGGTCTTATTTAATAATTAATAATTTTTCTCAATTTTTTTTACCTTTTGGCTCACAGATAATGTTAGCAAAAACATTATTATTCCCTCACAAAGTTAACGAAGCACTCTTTCTTCGAAATTAAATTACCTTTTCATATTTTATATCAGAAGAATTTGGGATCTAGACTTTCAATATCACAAGTATTAAATTAGGCGTTCAAAGAAAAGCGATAGGAAAAAAATTTGAGAGCATATAAAATTTCTATTATTACCAAGCACTTTTCATAAAGGAAGAGATACATTTAAAAAATAGTTACTTTAGAATAAGATATAACGGTTATTATTAAACAATAAAAAAATTGTTAAATCAAAAGTGCCTCGCGGTGATAAAAATGACATTTTTTTTTTATTTCTGACCGTATTGTCTATTAAATATCTTATATATTTATGAAATAGATACAACAAGATAAAGACAAGATAAAGAATGAGTATATCAGAGGAAGTGTGAAAGTGGCCCCGGTAAGCAACAAATTAAGGAGCGGACAGTTAGCGTGGTATGGACATGTGATGCGTAGAGAGAAGATGCATGTGACTAGGAGATGTATGGAAATGGTAGTGCAAGGTAGAGGGGGAAGAGTTCGACCGAAGAAGACATGGATGGAGTGTGTGAATGACGATATGAGAGAGAGAGGAGTGAGTGTTGAGATGACGGCTGATAGAAGAGAATGGAAGAGAAAAATTAGCTGTACCGACCCCACCTAGTGGGATAAGGTGGAGAAAAAGAAGACATATGTTTATGAAATATATTAAAGTGTCAACGATAAAAAAAAGAAATAATTTTCATTCTGTAAGTAGACAAAATGCTCAATATGATAAGATAAAATAATAAAACGTTAGTTCAATCATTTCATAAGCAACATTGCTTACCATCAGCCTGCGGTCAAATATTGACAGATAAATATCGGCATAAATATCAAATGGTATATTATGTTTATACGCGATCTCAGCCTACAAACAAATAAGCGAGGGCGACTATTAAAATGGGATAGTGACATTCGGCATCCAAAATTTGTTATCCAAAATCGTTGAAACATTATAAAAGCGTCATCATTTTTCATTTTTCGTCCACGTTCCAAGCCACGCTTGATGTATGACTCATGGGTCCGTCCTTTGACATCCGGCAAAAGGCACGTCTTGGCCGACTCGAGAATTGTTTCCGAGGGTCGGCACCACTTTACGCACCGTTTACTGTTCTTCAATTATGTGATTTTCTTTAAGTGGTCACAGTACCTTTTTCTGCTTTTCTGAACATTAGAACCGACAAATGCGAAATTTATTTGTGAATCGTAAAATTATAAATGACCCGTTTGATTTTATTTCTGTGATCAAAATTTCAAAAGAAAGTTAAGACGAAGAATTCACGAATAGGTGCTTTTTCCAATTCCAAAGTTATGATATAAAAAATCAATGTTTAAACGAAAGACTAATAATAGGTAATCACCTATAAAGTGGCCGCTTAACCATACTTGCCATTAAAAACGTAATTTATGTGCACCAACTATGATTGAATATCATAAATAAAAAAATATGGAGTTCTACTATTTTCAAACGAGTTATTTGTTTATTGATTACTGTATTGTTTTCACTACATTTATATATTTTTCATCATTATGGACACGATAAAAATACGAATAATTCGCATTCGTAGAAATAAAAATAAAGTCATCGTGGCTTAAAGGATAAAACGTCCGGTGAAGTCGTATCAAGCGATGCAACGGTGTCCGAATCCCGCAAGGAGGTACCGATTTTTCCAATTTCGCCAGAAGAGACAGAGTATATTTTAATGCACACGAAAACACAATTTACATTAAAATCTGTTAATAAGCACTACTGCTATATTATAACAACAATTTAATATCGTTCATTCGACTGCTCCTGTCGCGAAGCGCTCACGCATTTCAATTCGTCTGAGATGACGTATTAATGCCAGAAATATATTTTATATTGAAGCTGCTTTATGATATTTAATACGCTCATTCAAACATACGCTCGATTATCATCCTTATCGCACTAGATGATCTCGGGATGTATCAATGTTGTATTTCAATTAGAGTAACTCAAATTAAAAGAAGTACTCTGTCCAAGATTAATTAATGTGTAGTTTTGCGTGTAACGTTAATGTATATTTAGATTTTGCGTTAGATTAGCAGGTAAGAAATTAGAGGAATCTCAAAACAGAATATACTATGTATCATTATGTTGTAAAATACTGTGATCTAAAGAAAAAACTTCATAATTTGATATTTACTTGGAAGTTCAGAGACGATACCAATTAACAAAAAAAACGCATTCTAAAGGAAAAAGCGTGTAGCTTTAATTTGGTGGTGAACTTGCCACCACATTTTTACAGCAAATTATAATATTTCATTAAAATTCTTTAACCACAAGTTAGACTTGAGGAATGTTAATCAAGAGCTGACAAAGTGAACAGGTGAAGTTTCACATAGATTAGTTGAATAAATAATAATGAAATGGTAAATTGCGAACTGGTGAGAATGTTCACAGAGGTCGTAATTTTTCTGCGGATTATAATTTTCAATCTTTAAAAAACTTTTTATTATAAAATGGTTCAAAGTAAATAAAAATAAAGTATGTTAAGAAACATATTATACATACAATTATATTAAAGTTTATGAAACTTTACATAAGACAACCAAATTTCGCTTAAGAAATTTGTAGTAGATACAATTAAAAAATATTTCGTGGCAAAAATTAACAGAATGTTCGTGGTAATTAAACATTATTTTGGTGGCAAAAATTAAGAGAATGCTAGCACCCCCAATTACTATATAGATAGAATCTTAGCTATGGATTAAATGCTATCAGTGCCATCGAACTGAAGTCGTATTTTCAATTTGTCATCAAATTTCATCAAACATCTTCAAACAACCAATCAAATTTCTTCAAACATTTTTATTCACATCATACTGCTATTGTAGGAAGTCACAACAAATACCAACCATTGTGACCAGCGTCATAGCAATTGAAATTCAATTGGACAATTTTATTGACATCGTCTCATCGTATCACTCAATTCAAAAACAAGTTTTTATTGACATCATGACTTTAACAATCATTATACTGAGTTCAGTGGTTCCTTGGACTTTGACCAGACATGTAGTTTTCAATTAATCAATCCTCACGCAACACTGTAACATTTTTTTAATAGAAGTGCCATTGAATTATATTTCTTTTGTTTCTTTTTTTTTCTTCAATAGGTCGATGAGCGCATGGCCAATCTCGCTTAGTACCAAAGCGTACAGATAGCACAATGCAAATGGCGCTAAAATTGGAAAACAAAATTGTTAATCGGGAGTCACAAATTGTCATGTGGCATACGTCACAATACATTCCACCCACAAACTGGAACACATGATTTCCTCACTCCATAAATAAGTAGAACTATCATACCTACGTGAAGGAGATCACCATAATTATAGCTAGGGCTTCACAAAAAAATCTATTTTTTAATGAAAGTAGTTGATAAAATCTTGACAATATTCACGTTCATGCTTCAATATTTCACAGAAATTTGGTACAAGTGAAAGACCACACAATTGCCCAATAACGAACTTTAAATTGAGTATAATAATAAAATCAAACACTGGCGAGCTCAGGTTCGTTGTTTAAGTGCAAAATAATCACACGAAATGTGTTTTTAATGAACAGTTTCTTTGCAAGGAACATTTTGATTTGATAAAATATATGTATATTTTTTGGACACTAAAAAACATTTTTTTTTTTTTTTTTTTTTATTGCTTAGATGGGTGGACGAGCTCACAGCCCACCTGATGTTAAGTGGTTACTGGAGCCCATAGACATCTACAACGTAGACGCGCCACCCACCTTGAATATACATAATCCGTCAGCCGCTAATATTTCAAGCTCGGCTTCAAAAAATATGCGGTCACGTAACCGAGATAAACCCAGTCCCTTTTATATTATTATAGCATTTCAAAAGGCACGTCAACTGTATGAGCGTTTTATAAATGGGTATAAATTTCAATCCAGGCAGGCTTATTGCGGTTTCAACATCAAAGATAGTTGCGAATGAGGCACAGGACATGATAACGAAAGGGACTGTCGTTATAGGAAGGAAGCCTAAACAGAGCAATGGACCGCGATATGAAGAATGCTCGCCATACAAAGTTTCTCTCGTTACAATTTACCCCACTAATGACACCAAACCAGACCTTTTTGTGTAATCGGTCATTCGTCTTGCAACCGTCGACGCGAACAGAAGGTTTTACCCTGTCCATTCGTGGACTGATAAATGGATTTGCGTTTACTAGTGTAACCCTTATGCAAACTTAAGAACATTTTGAGAAGTACATCTCTCTTTACTTCGCCACTAATACTTAATAGCAGGTATCCTAGAACTTCTCCTACAAGTCTACGGGTTTCAGTTCCATATTTGGTAACAAATTTTTTTTCGATTTAATAGATTTTATTAGACGTGTCTAATCCTAATTAAAAGTATTTTGGAATATTATTATTCCACACATCGATTTCGGTGGAGCGTTAAAACAAATTGGACAATCTAAATGCTTAGGGAAAACAAATATATTGACCTTTCGATTACGGAGCTATTCAGGCTCGTCTTTCTTCCCTCACAATCAAAAATTTAAATGAGTTTCCCCTTTCTACGAGTCGAGCGTTTTTTTTTTCTCTTAATGCCATTTTGGGATGATATTACCCTTAAATGAATATTCATTTGGTGCGAAATCGTTTAAGAGATAATAGAATGGGGTTCATATTAGGTTCATAGACAATGAATGATGGATCTTCATTTTGTATTCGAGAATTCTTGACCTTTTTTTTACGTTTTGGAGTGATTAATTCATTTCATAAGTAAGTGCTTTTAATCCTTACCTTTCAAAATTAAATCCAATTAGTGCCTATTGTAGTAACTATTGTGGACGTACCTGAAATAAGAACAATAAGATTTAAAGGAATTATAAAAAAATACATATTATTGATTTTCTGTTTAAATATTTTTTCAGTCACGGATAAAATGGTCGAAATGCGAGAATCACAAATGATTACAAATCAAATTTGTTAGTCGAGTGTCCAAATTGGAATACACAACAAAAGTGAACCTAATAAAATTGCTTACGTGATTTCCCTTGAGCAACAAGAAAAATGTAGCTTATTACTTCACAGAACTGAATGTAACTACAGCCGAAACTAACTTGCCATTGTTGAAAGTTACGGTTTTCAATCTTGAGCGAGTTAGTTCATAATTCAGACTCACGGGACGGTAAGTCGAAGCTGTAAGTTTTGCTTGTGGGACTCGAACTGTAGGAGACGAACGTAGCTATTACGGTTTAAGTAACAAATAAATGAAACGTTAAGTTCTTCTTTTTGTTTATCTTTTCGTGAGTGCCATAAACAGACATGCGATTCCCTTGTGCCTACTTGCGGTGAGGGTTTAATCGCGCTATTTATTTTACTGAGCCCTTTATGTGACTTGTAATTATTTTGGTACTAAATGAAAAAAAGCGAAGTGTTTTTGTGCACACTTGTATTTTGTACAAAGTACAGCAGGTGCGCAAAAACATAATGTTAATATAAAATGACTCTTACAGATTTTTTTTATTGCCTTTGTATGCAGACGAGCATACGGCCCACTTGATGGTAAGTGGTCACCGTCGCTCATGGACGTCAGCAATGCCAGGCGCAGAGCCAAGCCGCTGCCTACCATTAAATTAAATTAAATTAATTGTACCCACTATGCATAACAATAGTTGATCATAGTCGACCTTAATTGAAAATTTAGTTAGATATAGGATTTATAAAATTGGTATCGGAAAGAACTAACTGGTGGAATTAGTTACCGCCTCTAAGACTTACTTACGGAGATTTCTTGGTGAAAACCTTAAAGAGCTGTGCGTTTTTCGTCGTGCTTGAAAAATAAACAAAACAAACAAATTTGTTTGACCGAAAGTTTTAGCACAAAATTTTTCAATTTCCTAACTCCCGAACCGGCCATTTGACTCTAAATTAATTTAGTTATATCAGAATCCTCGATCAACGTCACTGCTCTCGGTATAGGCCCCTTTTCATTCTGACGAGTGACGTTTTAATAACCTTGTTATTTTGAATTTTAGGGATATTGTTTTAATTTGAAAATCTCTCTTTAGTTATTTATTCTTTTTTTATTGAAAGTCGAATTGAATGTATAGGTATTAGATAGAATATATTTTTCAGGTTATTGGACATATAAGACAGTGTAGTCAGAATAATAGGCGTACATCTCGACGTCAAATCCCCTAGCGACCGCGTGTCGCCGGTTGATAAGCAGTCGATGGCGTAGCATGCTATGAGACAAGTCATAGGAATTAGAGGTTGTGTAAGAAACTGTAAAATATTATCTAATACGTGTAGCAAAAACTTTGTACCCCTTTTTACGAAAATTGCGCGGACGGAGGAGTATGAAATTTCCCACATTTCTAGAGAATATAGAGAAGGAGTGCAAAATGCTAATATTTAAAAAAATATATGGAAAAAAATAGATTAAATCAATAAAAAAAGCATTACACACACTACCGTGTATTTGAAACAACACATACATATTGATTTTCAGGATATTGTCAAAATAACCATTCTACATCTATAAAAAAAATAATTATAACTATTGATGCCATGCACCCCACGCTTTTTTTACAATAAAATCATTGTTTCTTACACTATTTTTAATTCAAATTTATTAAAACATATTTTCTATTTTTTAGTTAGATTTTCTATAAAAGCGTATTTTGTTAGTTTTTTAAACTATTATTTATTTGTATTAAGAATGTAATTCATGCATAGTTTTTTATGTACGTTTTAGGGCATTACTTTACGCCAAAGGAGGCCTCGTTTGCCGCGAAACTCCAGCGCTCTGATTGAAAACTTCAAATCGCTTAAGCTTGATTCTTGAGCCGTTTATCGTTTGCAACGCTGCCCGATGATAGCAACACCCTGTTAGCTGACCGCAGACCAACGACAGTTACGGTTGCCACGTCCTCGTTCTATTACACGTTGGAACGCGTCAGTGGAAGTCGAATGACTTTAGAACTCCACTCGACTATGACTGAAGGCGCATTGAGAATACTGTATTCAGCATCGCAGTTGTAACGTTTTCGGACGCGAATGCGAGGGCAATTGAAATCATGTATTTGTGAAAACGTAAATACATTTTACTAAGTAAGATTTTTTTAATCAAGATTTTTGTATTTTTCCTTGTATTGTGACATACGACATATTTTAAATAATAGGGTGACAGCGTTGTGTCTACACTAGGTATACTAAATTACGTAACAAATGTGTCAACTTCTTACGTACGAACATACATTTAACGTATGCTCCTCAAAAATAGAGTTATCTCACAAAATTTCTCAAGATGTTACTAAATCTAATTTGACTTTATAAAACCCGTCTGGGCTTCGTACTGGTGTTAATTTTCACGAGTACGTATTAAATCCAGACAGCTGGAGATGGTTAGGTTAGGAAATATATTCGGAATATACCTAGACGAACATTATTTACAGAGAGACAATAGCGCGAGATAATAACTAAAATTTTCAATTAAACAGCCGTCGTCGCCTTGGAAGGCATTGTGTGGCGTTTCGTGGCGCGGAATGGCGGAGAGCGGTGCGGTGTGGCGGATGTCCGGCGCTCGAAGCCGAGTCATCGCTAGAACGTCGTTCGCTCGCGCCATTACGCTGCCAATGGCGGAGATTACGTATTGATATCATACGAAAGCGCCGTCTTTGAAATATGTCAATCTAAGAATGAAATGAACTGAGGTTTTCGTTGCAAAGTTTAAAATTTAAATACAGGTATAATAATATACTCAACATAATTTGTCATACAAGAATGTCAGTTCAAATTATATTAACATAGAATCTATAGAGACCGGGTTATGTCAGACTCCGGCGCCTCCAGAAAAGAAGAAGGAGAAGAGGACGACCGGGGTCCTCCTCTTCTTCCAATTCCTGCCGGGAGACTACGTCTTGAGAAAGGCGCGCGAGACGCTGCACGGCGTGAGCCACGCAAGAGCTACCCCGCAAAACCGACTACCGACTAAACCCGAGGCGGTGCAAGGTGGCTCCTGTGCACCGCCTACCACCAGTAAAAATCTAATATCTGAGATCTAATATATCTAATGTATGTATGTGTATTTAGATGTTGTTAATTTTTTTATTCCTTTCTTTCAACTTTTTATCAGTATTTTGTATTGTTTGTATTGCAATTCTTTTCATTGTAGGTTTTTTACCCGGTATGACTACGTTAGAAGATCTATCATAGACATAGAATATACACTACAGAATTATGGTTGGGTTAATTGTAGATGAAGTGGAGTAAATCATTATGCTAAATAAAATTTTTACGTGCTAGATCCTCGATCTGGCTCTTTGTCACACGCTATGATTATTAATATTAATACCTATTACATGTATACCTACATATTAGGAAAGAAGTAAAATATAAAATAATAACAAATGGTTTAATATTTGAATTTTTAAAAACGTTGTCGTGATAGATTTATCAATGAAATTTCTAAGGAACATTTTAAGGAACACGTCGGTCGATCTTCACGTCAGCTATCCGCAATCGCGATTTCTAGACATGACGGCGTGAACTGGTTCACAGAATCAAGCGTTACCAGCACTCGTATCCAGATGTTTTATCGCAATAGTCATTTTGGCAGAGCATCAACTACTCAACAATAGGAGACGACAGACGTAGAATTTAAATGGAAATGTAACGTTTTAGATTCGGAGACGTCACTGTTGGAAAATGGAAAATAACGCGTTTTCAAAAAAGTTGTTTTAGTTTGTTTTTTTTGGCCTACCTATCCTAGTAGCCTTGAGGGGCTTAGCGAATATGTAGGCGAGCTAACGGTGCTCAGCCTGGCGAATTTGCTAATACTAGCCCTAGCAAGAGCAGTGCTTCACTAAATCTAACACTAGATCGGAATCGCGATCCCCTGAGAAGATCCAGCGAGAAACTGGGCTTTGTCGGTGGGTTAATTTTGACGCCGAACCTTCGCATTTGACGGGTTCAACGAGAACGGTGACTGGTGCTTGGAATGCCTAAAAGCATCGATGATGGATCGGGAGGATCCGAAGTGACCCCGCCATCGTTCTCGTCGAACTCGTCGAGTGCAGCGAAGGGCTCGACGAGTAAATTAACTCACAGACACAGCCCACTGAGTTTCTCGTCGGATCTTCTCAGTGGGTCGCGTTTCCAATCCGACGGTAAATTGTGCGAAGCACAGCTCTTGCTAGGGTTTGTGTTAGCAACAACGTCAGGTTTGAGCCCCGTGAGCTGACCTGCTAGTCCGGTGACGCTGATATGGTCTCTGAAGACCATCAACTTGGGTAGAAAAAAAAAACGAAGTGACGTGTTTTGAGCGACGGCGACTGTTTACTGTTTGGACGTTGTAAGTCGTGCGACCGCAGCACTGCTTTCCCGTACCATTTTTGGAAATATTTACAAAATTCAGTGATTGTATAACTATTGTTATAGCGTATGTAATTTTTGTTTGAGTATAGGTGAACGTATAATTTATTACTGTCACGTACTTACATTTATTACTTACTGTAAGTAGTTACCGAAAACACAAGCAAAGTCATATAGTTTTTGTGCCATCGGTATCACACATGTCTCTACACCACGGAGCGATTGGTGCAGTTTGAGATAGTTTCCGTACTAATAAAAAGTATTTTCACTTATTACGCAAGTATTTCTATATGTCCGTAAGAGGCAAAGCACGCAATGTAACACAAATAACATTCAGCTGATTCGCATAGCGAACGAGCCCGAGCGAAGCCGATGGATGGTACATATAATATTATAATACTAGACGATCATTTTTTTGATAACGCCATCTTGTTGTGTCTTTAAACAGGGTTAGTTGCCCTCAATTAAGAAAAATAGTATTATAATTCGCCAATAGATGTCGGGAAGAGCTGATTATTGAAAACACGAATAAAACAACATTTTCTGAAAATAAATCGTAGCTAGATCGATTTATCGGCCCCGAAATCGCCTGTATACTAAATTTTATGAAAATCGTTGGATCCGTTTTCGAGATTCAGATTATAAATATATATATATATTAATAATATACAACAATTGCTCGTTTAAAGGTACAAGATAAACTTATTAGGCCGAAAAGCATTACGGTACATACAGATAAACATTGTATTTTCAATTCACTTGAGCTAAAATATTTCATTATATTATTTCGTTTTCAGTTATCGGATTGATTACTTAACACGTAACGTTACGTTTGGCATAAATGTGACGTTGCAGTTTCATAATCCTGTGTAGTAAAACCTAATCATAAATACAAGATACATAACAAACAGATTGAACCTAAACAATTTGGTATCATAATACCGTACGTTCATCAGTGAAATCTTAAAGGCTTTATTGAATAACTCACATCATGAAACGTGACATCATATCTATATTCAGTGGGTACCCGACAAACAAATGTACAATACGATATGAATCTCGCTACAGACACCCGACAAACATACAGTTGTATCTCCCCTCGTTTCCTGCATCGTAAGTAACACACGTCCCACGTAAGTTGACAACGATAGCTATGCGTTCGATTTCGACTCTACTGCAATTATTATAAGATGATAAATGGCATAGCAGACACGCTTTTAATGCGCTAGCAGAATCGGGACCTAGCCCACTGAGCTTCAATCTACTGAGAGGGAACGTTATTTTGGTCCGCATGGCATACACAAGCGTTCTTTGAAATTTTAATCGTTACATTCACCCTGCCCTTATGGCACACAAGGGACGGCGTGCTGTCGTGCTCATCATAAGAACTGCAGTGAAAAGGATTAAAAAGTCTAAGACGTGAAACGAGGCTTCCTGTTTGATGTTCTCGCATTTATTCAGTTTCTATTTACTATCTATTTACGTTCGTACATTTAACAAACAAAAAAAAAACATGGAATGTTAAAAAAAAATACCACACGCGGTTACGCTGTCCCAAATAAACACACTATTTCGTTATAAAAACACAACACAAAAATGGGATACAGACAAAAAATAAATATTCCCGACACGCGATGTGACAGTTTTTTTCAATGGCCACTAATTCGCTGGCACACGTTCACTACGACACTTAAAAATTCAAACGCTATTTACATTCAACCCCCCAGAGCGGCGTCTACTAATACCCAAATAACGCTAAAACAATCCGCATCGGGACTATTCCCGACGCCCCTTTACTAACGTTAAAATAGAGCTGCAGTAACCCTAAATATAAAATTCAATAAGCAGAGTAAACAGTCGGTTAACCTACATTCAGAGCACGAACTACGTATGAGAGTTAAACCCTCTTATATTTGGTTATAAATTGTGAGCTGAAGAATATTATGACATTGTGGAATAAACCCATAATGTTGAATGAGTAAAATTGTATTTACTAATGAAAAATTTAAAATTGAAAAGGTTTATATGATCTTACAGTATTCATATAATAATATTAAAGTTCCTATATTAAGTTAATTTTACTGTACAGTAATTAGATTTGTTGTAGTAACATAAGTAATTAAATGTTAATTGTGTTCAATCAACAGAAATAAAAGGCCGGATTCTAAATGAAAAGATTTATTGTATTATACATTAAATACCAAAAAAGACGTTGTAAATAGCAAAATTTAGAAATCATTTTGTTGAATACTAGTGATCCTGGTCAGGATATTAGACTAAAATAATAAAGCAAGTGTGCTGTCATCGTTCCTTGATACGTGTAAAAGTTTTTTTAATTTAATTAGTAATCCTGAAGCTTGTAGAAAAAATTACGTTGAAAGATTCCATTAAATAGAAATTGAAATAACAATTTTGTTAATATGGTCAAGGATATTTATTGCCTTTTATTTCTTCTATAATTTTACTATACCCTATAATTACTATAATTTGCACAAAACTTATTTAAGCGCTGATGAAACCACTTCTTTACAAGTGCCAACTATGCAATGGTAAAAGGCTGTTACATAAAGTCATGAGAAAATGTCAGATGGTGTTAATAAATGACGTATATTCAATGACATTAGACATGAACACTTGCAGGTCGATGTATCTACGTGCTTATTAAATTTTAAACTAGTTATATAGCAGACGATACTTGAAAATGAAATTATAAAACACTACACCAACTTACATTTAACAGGTTCTTACCATAATTTTAGCATTAAATGAGTTCCCCGTGATATTCCGGCGTTGCTGCAAGCACCATTATCACGGGTAGACTCAGTCTTCCTCAAATTATTTGTTAAGTTTTTTGTTATGTGGGACTAAGTTGTAGTAGATCAGTAGCTCACGAAAACCATAGCTATTTATTGGTATCTTCTGCTAAATATTCGGACAGACTATTCTATAAATATATCCTATGATTCTCACGCCCATATTATTAGAATGACGAGTAGGAAGCACCCTATTTGTTCCAAAATAACCAATTAAATTGACCAATTATTTATCTAGTTTAACTGCTTCCACATTAACATAAAAAAGAGTAGCTTCTGTTTCTTTCTTTTCTTTCTGTACCCATGAGCCAGAGTTTCAATTTGCGATGTGCTCAACGTCACTAATACCGATTTATCGAAAGTAAGCCACCGTTACTTGTATCAGAACGATTCTTATTTACAATTCAGTTTGAAATAAAGTCGTAATCTACTTCATTCTAATACTAATAAGAAGATTTAAAAGGTAAATCCATTATCTGATTTAAATTTCAAATAAGTTCGTTACTGTTGGCTAACATTATACAATTCACGTCTGTTTTTTAGCATAAAGTTAACAAAGTGCCATAGAGTTTCGAATCATACGCTGATTTATTATTTAATAATGAGAAAAAATTGAATTCTTGTTTCTATGTTTCTTCCCTATTTGTGCTAATATTGTCAATTTGTTTTATGTTAAATTATTGTCAGTATATTTGTAATTTATTAACGATTCGTAGTCTGTATTGTTAATTTATTATGCAAATTTTTATTTAATTTGCTAGTAATGAAGATTACAAATTGTTTTAAACAATATAAACAGTAACGGGTTCTTACCCGGATTTTTAGTTTATACGAGTTCAGAATTTATTCGTCATCATTCCGGAATTTTTGAAATGATTAAACCGTGTATTTATCACGTCTACGATTCGTGAAGATTTAAAATTAATTAAATGATTCGTCAAATATTTCACGTAATAATGATTCGACTATGTATGAATATCATTTATTAAATACCTGTGAAGATGGCTCCGATGGTATCGAGACCCGTTAACCTTGAAGTCTCGACGTTTAAGCCCCTTTGTTTGCATTCTAGTTACCGACACTCGATCGGTCGTATGAACCGATTGCGAACGTCTTCGACTACAAATCATGTATGTCTATTGATAGAGATAATTGTGATTCCTTATTTTATTTTTTTGAAACCATCTAAGTTTTAATCGAACGAGGAACGCTAATAAAATAATTTTTTTTTTAATAACCTTTTATTACACATCTACTTATGAAAGTTTATATTATACAAGATAGAAATTAAACTTAATTGAAATATTATTAACTTGAATGTTCCTAAGGTACATTTTCATTCAGTTAAAGAATTTTTTTTTTTTTTTTTTTTTTTATTATTGCCTTTGTAGGCAGACGGGCATACGGCCCACCTGATGGTGAGTGGTTACCGTCGCCCATGGACTTCAGCAATGCCAGGGGCAGAGCCAAGCCGCTGCCTACCTACTAATGATATTCGAAGCCTAGCCAGTCAATAAGAAAACACCGATACAGTTATTTTTTATTTTTATGGGAATATACAATTAAAAGCTCATACGAACAAGCATTTTATTAAATCATAAGAAATACTTCTGTTACTTATTACGTATGGGTTAAAGACTAAAATGTTTAAATTATCTGCAGGGATAACATTGTCTGAATTAATGTGATTTTTTCTTTAAATTCTTCTAGTGGGTGGTTTAGCTCACTTGGTATTTGGTGGTTACCGGAGTCCATAGACATGCCACACCCTATTGTATAGAAATACACAACCAACCGCCTCTGAAAAAAATTCAAACTAATAAATCAAAATAGGTATAAAACTCGCATACGGCATCCTTCTCGTCAAACAGGCCATTAAAAGCCAATGTAACAAAATTGAATATTAAAATATCAATAATTTAAAAAAAAAACATCAAAGAAATTAAATTTACTCTGCGGTGATTAATGGCGAGCGATGAAAACGCTGTCCGCACTTTCGATCGTCACAGTACTCTAAATTCATTAACATTAAACGATTTTAATATTTATAAACCATTCAATTTACTATCTGATTTTATGCATTCGTTTTACGTGTTTGTTATTGAATTCGAAACCTACGTATTTCCAATTTTAAACAGTCACGCGTTCTAATTTGAAAAGTAGTACGCTGTTCCTATGGGCTCTAGTGCTTGAGCAGTGACTATATATAGTTAGAAAAAAAGAGGTGTGGTGTCGTGGGACACCGGATAGGAATGAAGTTCCTTATTATAAAACTATGAATTTTAAGTTCTATTCGAGGTATAAAGAAAAGAATTATTAGGGTATACATTTTTTAAAATATTACGATTTAATTAATGATAAAAATAAAAATAAACTACTTTACAAAGTTATCAACTTTATTTTATTCACAATGATTTATAAAAAAATATATAATAATAAAATATACAAAGAAACAGCTATTTATATGAATAATAATAATAACCGTCATCACTTAGACTATACATTAGACACTGTATAGCCATCATACAAAGACTATACATAAATAAATCTTACCTACGTTACGGACGTTTTTTCCCGGTACCCCTCCGCATCGTCCCATAAGGAACTTCGTTCCAAAAACTGCATTAAATGTTCAAGCGAATGTCATTCAACATCTTCTTTTACGAGTGACAGCTTTAGAAAAAAACATAAACTAGTTAACATAGTACTATGGTTCCAATTCTTTTGTTTCAGTCATTTCGGTTTGCACACTGATCCAGTTTAAGTCGTTCCATTTTAGCTCCTGACGTCACACACCGTTTGAACTTGAATTTCTATTCAGAACTCGTCACGTCACGGCTCGTAACAAGATGACATCAACTAACACGCTCGCTGACTGATAAGTAACATGCTTCCATATACAATTCAATTTAGATTTGAATTTATTGTTAGAATTGGGTTCGCATGGGTTAGATAAGTACTATTTATGGAGCAAAGCCACAGTGCGCTCCCATTGAAAACTAAACTTTCATATTGTACAAACGGGCTGACGGAAATAAGACTCAATAGTTTACCAGTAAAGTGTTTTCTTTGAAAATTCTTTCAAATTAAAAAAAATATTATGTGTCAATGAACTACATAGAAGACTTTTTGAAATATATGTGTATTGTATAAACCATGATTAAAACGTCTAGCATCGGTCTACTGTTTATCTGTTTGAAAAGATTTGAGCACAAAAAAAACACTAGCTTTGTTCCAATAGGTTGTATATACCCGTGGTAGTACGCAGAGGGAATAACTGATGGAATAAACCAAGATATGTGACAAATACATTAAAACCAAAATTTTGATTAGCCCTTGGGTTTTTTTTCGATGCACAAAAGCCCACCTATTTCAGTCTGTAATAGTTATTATCATAAAAATCTGATCACGCTGATGACCTTTACAAGGCAAGTTTTCTATGTACATACATACACATCATAGTCTCGATCAGAAACATTCGGGGCTTTTTTATACTGAACAATATTGCTAGTTCGGTGAGAGATTGGCTTTGCGTTTCCTACAAACGTAGAAAAGAAAAAAGATAAATTCCCTGTATCATAAAAGTTAAAACTTAAATCTTCTTTTTCTCCACTTTATCCTACTAGGTGGGTTCGGCATCGCTAATTTTTCTATTTCATTCTCTTCTATCAGCCGTCATCTCAACATTCACTCCTCTCTCTCTCATATCGTCATTCACACACTCCATCCATTTCTTCTTTGGTCGACCTCTTCCGCCTCTACCTTGCACTACCATTTCCATACATCTCCTAGTCACATGCATCTTCTCCCTACGCATCACAAGTCCATACCACGCTAACCGTCCACTCTTTAATTTGTTGATTATCGGGGCTACTTTCACACTTCCTCTAGTTAAAAATTAAATCTTTTGGAGTTTACTCCTTTAGAATCGATTTACATATATAGGCCCGGGGTATGAAAATTATGGGGACCAAAATCGTACTAGCATGTCACACGAAATGCGTTATGCGCATTTCGTGTGACATGCTAGTACATGCGCCGGCAGTCCGCCACAAAGCCTCGTACTGATCGCGCGTTTCTCTCATTATTGTATTTTCATATATTTGTTAGTCGTTTGTTTTGTGTCTCGTTAATTTGTTAATAATCTGTAGTGTATCGTGTTGTCGTAATATAGAACTATTTCTCGTATTGTTTCGTTTAATTTTTTATATCCAGTAAACTCCAGTCGTGCGTCGGAGCGGACACACACACTTTTTTTTTTTATTTATTTTTGATTTTGATTTAAATCAGGTACTTCCTTCAGTGTCTTGAGTGCTGTTATGACACATACAAGATAAGAACAAGTGCACACAGAACCGGAATGACGAATATCTTGAAAAAAGAGACAGCCTTAGACCAGGAACTGAACCGGGAGCCCGAATACAAATAAAAATCACTGGCACCGACTTCTGACTGAAATACACTCTAGAAGAATTACGTGAAGATAGACTAAAAGTAAACAACGCTCCACCGTATTCTATTAAAGTATATTCCAGCAGTAATGAAAGAAACTAGTGCGAAACAACAAAAAAAGCTTTTTGATTACTTTCAACAAAACCGTTTCATGCGTGCAACAATAACCAGTTTCTTTGTTTACAATAGCTTATACATTGTGTTAATAAGCATTCCTGAAGCCGAAAAGGATAATGTATGAGCTTAAGAAAACCGGAAAACAATATAACAATTAATTTACCAAGCTAAGCATAAATGAATGGACTTTTTGGGACGGTAACCTTATGCGCTATCAACCTAAAGCGAAATCGGCTTCTTTTTAATCAATTACATAAACCCAACAATAAATTTTTCGGCGGCCATTTTTATTGAATAAAAAATTACTAGTATAATAACCACGTGTTTACGTTTCCGATTATCCAAAATCCGGGATAATTTAAAATGAATTTAAATGCGTCTCTCAATGCATAGTACTCTTTCGAAGCATGTTGTTTTAAGAGAGTTTCACTTGGCCGGGGTTACTGACCTCATTCACGGTCAAAGTCACAACGTATTCACACCCGCTAACTAACAAATTAAACAGGTAAGTCCAGTTTCTTGGCTCGTGTATTTCAGTTTCTTTAGGCCCTTCTCCCAAGACATTGTCGCGCTTTTTAGCCTGTGTGTTTTATTTGAAAGGCAGAATATTAGAGTGACTACCGGAATATTACGCGCGTGAAGCTTTTTTTTTTAATTATAAAATTTAGTTTCTCAGTTTTTACTAATTGGTCTTAGATGTTAGGTAGTAAATAATATACTGTAATTTTCAATATGTCTTACTGTGTATTACAAAATTGATATTTTTCTCCCCATTTCTCCATATTCCCCCTTACTCCATAAATAAATCGGTAAAACTATATGACCGCATGCTGTACTCACAAAAAAACTTAATTTACAATCAAAAATATCTTAGTTAATGCTTGTTCGATTGGATAATTAACACAAACGCCTCTTAATACGGCTCCGAGATGTAGAAGCTAAAACTTTTTTGTGGAGATCAGAAGGGGTCCTTTCTCCGCAAATCATCTTAATAAATATTGAGATTGGCATTCGACATAATTATATGAAATCGTCAAAGAATAATTAAACGACACGTAATTGTGATTATTCAAAAATACCTCTTGCACTTAAAGGGCGCAGAGTTCCGATTAAACTTTTTAACTTCTGTCCGAATCGATAAAGAAGCCGAACAACTTGAATAACTCTACGCGATAAATATTCAGCGGCTCGCTAACCTTGAAAACGTCTTGAATGAAACAAAAAGTTTAGTATTCAAATACTGATGTAGGCATGGTGTAGATTCGAAGATTTTTTATATATTATATTCGACTCTTAAGAAATTGTTGATTCGTATATTTTGGATTGTATGTACGTATGTATGTGTATATGTATGTGTACATATATGTATATGTGTATATGTATATATATTTCACTGGATTGGTACACCGCGCGTAGTTCGTTTCCAAATTATTCTTGTCCACCTGATGGTTGTCTGGAAGAGATCGCTCTTAGCGATAAGACCGCCTTTGTATTTAATGTATCGCACTGTTTATTTGTTTTTTGGTGTACAATAAAGAATAATCTCTCTCTGTCTCTCTCTCTGTACTTTTTATCGATGCGGGTAAAATTCTGCAATGAACATCAAAGAAGGTTAAATTATTTTTCATACTAATACTGTTTCATTAATTCCATGCGTTCTGGGCGTTGAAGGGCGGCACACCGTACAGGTGAGATTGTGACCGCATGTCTCAAGGTTAATGATGTGAACATGATTGTGAGAGCTTCGAGTTTAATACTTTTTTCATTTCTATCTCGTAGTGCTGTCTGCTGCATTCACATTTTAGTATTAAACATAACTAGTGGCCCCCGCAGTAGTCGAAATTCGACTATAATAATTAATTGAAATTATAAGTTTGAACATTCTTATTGGTTTTATGGTCAAAAACTATTATACTTCTATAATCACATATTTCGCCAAGACTACACTATAAACAAACAACGTTAAAGACAAACAATATTAATCTATTCTCAATTTGACCACAGACTTTAAAGAATAACAATAGTTTCACAATTGACAATTTACAAAGAGTATATTTATACATATGTGTTGTGTCAAATACATGGTAGTATATGTAATGTTTTCTTTATTGATTTAATGTATTTTTATTGCAGGTAGGACGGTCGATGGGGCAGAAAGATCCTGGAGTGGCGACCACGTACTGGTAAGCGCAGTGTGGGACGGCCACCTACTAGATGGACCGACGACCTAGTAAAAAGCGCTGGGTCTCGTTGGATGCAGGTGGCAATGGACCGGTCGCACTGGAAATCTATTGGAGAGGCCTATGTTCAGCAGTGGACGGCGATAGGCTGAAATGATGATGATGATGATGATTTTTATTGCATAATTTAAAAAAATATTAGCATTCTGCACTTCTTCTCTATGTTCTCTATAAGTGTTGGAAATTTCATATTCCTCCGTCCGCGCAATTTTCGTAAAAAGGGATACAAAGTTTTTGCTTCACGTATTAATTTATAGATTATGTTCCGGCAACTGCTAATCTGTAGATAAGTAGGCAAAGACAAATCAGTTACATGCAAATTTCCAATCAATTTTCAACTGATTTTCTTCATTTATTTGTTTGTTTGTTTAGTAGCCATAGAGACTTAATTAAAAATATGCATATAATCGGTTGTTAATATAATCATGTGATACATAAAATGAAAGCAAATCTTGGGGTGTCAGTGATTATGGTCGTATTTTGATCATCGTGCGAACAATAGTCTACATTAATAAGCAAAAAATCTACATATTTTTTCGACATAAACCATCATAAAAATATGAAAATAAGGAATCAGGACCTTGAACGTGCTCACGCATCGTTGTGCTCAGCCCCGCGCTGTTGATGCGAGATAATGAACACACATGAAAAACCCAATTTAGTAAATCTTAATGTACGGTACAAAAAGTAGAGATTGTCTCGATAATTTAGAAATGTTTTAATGTCACAAAATCGCCTATTAATATTTAATTGTAATTATTTCGCAACGTCCCTGGCTTACAGATACTTTAACAGCGTGTCTGAACCATAGTGAACCGTCAATGGTGTACACACATCATTGGATTCGCTACGCCACCGGTGATGCACGATTATGAACACACATGAATAATCCGATTAAGGAATCATGATAATATTAGGGATGTCTCAATTATAATACACGTATATGTATTTTACATTTCATTCAATAAATTTACAATGAAGGAATGTTTTTCATCACTTTCTTGTGTTCATTCTCAATCATACAATATCCTAGTTCCCTCTTTCCACCGTTTTTGATACATAGATAAATTCACTAAAGTAAGATATATATAAACTTTTTCAAAAAAAAATCACTCAACTAAGAACAAGTCCAAATTATGCTTATGCTCCTGAATCAATTTTATAATTGAAAATAATAATTTAGTCGTAAATGCTGTGTTATTTTAAACGTATGCGAATAAGCATGGTAATAAGACATCCTGATTTCATATTGTCAAAAGGCTAAGGGGATAAAACATGTCATGGTGTATGACATAATTTGATAGCTTTTTTTTTTAATTTTTTATTATTGCTTATATGGATGGACGAGCTCACAGCCCACCTGATGTTAAGTGGTTACTGGAGCTCATAGACATCTACAACGTAAACGCGCCACCCACCTTGAGATATAAGTTCTGAGGTCTCAGTATAGTTACAACGGCTACTCCACCCTTCGAACCGAATCGCATTACTGCTTCACGGCAGAAATAGGCGGAGTGGTGGTACCTACTCGTGCGGACTCCCAAGAGGTCCTACCACCAGTAAATCTATCAGAGCCCATAGAAATCACAATTTAAAAACCACGTTGATCATTGAGGTAATTGTTTTGTTTTAATTATAATACCCACAATACTTGATAAATTATTTTTGCGTATTTTGTTTTTTTATTACACGATGTTATTCCTTCAACGTCGAAGTGGTTCTTGAATTTGAGTTAAGTGCTTATTCCATTAGAAAAATTGGTACCTCTCCGCAGGATTTGAACACCGGCATAGTCGTGAAAGATTCAGAGCCTCCGATGGAAGACGGGCCTACCTTAACCACCATTGGGAAGGCAAGCTTCAATATTCTAACTATTCATCATTCATCCTCAACACTAATTTCATGATCAGCTCATCACAATCAACATTCAACAGAAAGTCAACTAAAAGTACCAAACACTTATGCCAACATGGCAGAGAGTCCAAGTCTGGGTAGAGAAGGTTTCCCCAAGGCCAGATCCGTAATGGTACATGAGGACTCAACGACGAAAACGCGTTTGCTTACACGATGACACAATATAAATTATGTAAGAAATATTTCCTCTATGTTCTTATGAACTCTGATTATCTGTTTTTTTTTTTCAATTAAACACCAAACAAAACAAAAGTGGAAGTAAATTAAGAATTAAAAGAAAAAAATAATTATGATTCCCGCCATGATTACATTACTGGTAGCGTTCAGACGGCGCGTTCACCTGCGAACGAGGTGAAGGTCGCGTAACTCGTGAACTGAACTCGCCCGAACGCAAATGACAATGTAAATATTCAAAATCATCCCCGATACCGACATCTCGAACTTCAGCTAGACTAATGTATGATTTAAAAAAAAAGTTCTAAAATAAATTGTTAACATTCTTGGAAATATTCTATCATTAGATATCTTACTTAGTACTGAGCTTAACGCTATATAGCAGCGGTCGGGGAACCTGGGTAAATTACACCAAATGGGGTAGCATGAAATTTTGGGGAGTAAAAATGTAACTTTTGTGAGTAAAACGTATATATTGAAGTGAAACTTCTTTAGAATCGTTAAATTTTTAGTTATTGTTTTCTTTTCAAAATTATCATGGTGGTTATAATATTAAAGATGCTAAAAAGAAGCGATTTCATTTTTTTTGTTCTTCGCCATGGGATAATATCAACTTACACAAAAATATTTTGGGGTAATAATTAAAAAAGTTTACCGACCGCTGCTATATAGTATGAAATGATGACAACATATCCAGACGTAAGTGTAATAAATCGTGTTAGAGGAAATACAGATCCTGTCAGAAAAATAATCAATTTATATCAAGTACTTTAAAGTTCTTCTACATTTTTACGTAATATTTTATACTGCCAAATGTACTATGAATGATTCTCCATTCTCTATTTCCATAAAGAAGACTTAATGATTCTAATAATATATAAAATATTTAAATATTGTTTAAATGACATAAATGACATATTTTTTTTGACAACATTGATGATTTTACTGAAATTATTTCATAATAAAAAAAAACAAGTGCAATGACTTTTTGATGACAATTCATCTTTCTAGGTCCTACATTTTTTTTATTATGAGACCCGCTTTATTTTAAGCACTGAACACATTATTAAAACTGAATTCCCTTTTCCGGTCCCCTGCTGTAGAACAAAGCCTCCAATTAAGCTTAATAGTCGCAAGCACCCTGATAATTAACACAAGAGAAATAAAAATGAGTTTCACCACAATGCCAAGGCTATACTAAGTTCATTGAAATGCCTTGACCACATACTATAGCACACATTTACAAAACCACTACAATATTTAATATAAAAGCAGGAGTAGTATGACACCTTCCAAGAGTATTGCGATTCTTGGAGTTGATATCGCTGATTTTACCATCGGAGCTATTTGGAAGATAAAAGCAAGTTTTTGTCTAAAATGTTGGCCTTCAGCTGAATTTATAATTTATAAAGCACTAATAACTCTGCTGCGTGTGAAATACCGCTCCCATCCTGGCGGCACCCAAATTATAATTCCATTTGACTCGGACAATAATTCAGGGGCTATCACGTTATCACAGGTTGCTTGAAATATATGTGTCTTCGGAGAAACTATGGTTCTCTATGTATTTTGTACCGTTATTTCACGGAAAGTGCTTTGACGAATTGTATGAGATGATCCCATCATCTCCTTTTTACCGACGAACTACTAGCAGAGTTCGTATATTCTCCAAGGGATTTTTGAGCGCTATATCATGTCTTTCTTAAAACGAGACTTGAAGAATGTTCTAAGCAATACAGCGCCATCGCTAGTCAAGGTCATCGTTCCTAACTTTATTACACAGTAGATTTTTTTAGAAGAAAGTTTATTCACACATAATTCAATAAAGAATTAAAAACATCACACAAACGCAGTAAACATTTTTACATGCAAACCGGCTACAAGAGCGAAATGATCGTTAATCAAAAACGCATACAAATATAGTTTATAGGTAGTTCCCGGCGCTTGAGAGGACAGCCCGCTGGGTTACTAACGAAGAGAAAAGTGCCTATTTCCGTAGCTTAATGACGTGTCAGCTAAACCGGGTCAAATACCTAATTTCGAGGAAAACCTAGATTATTATTTCAATTTGTATGTTGAAAATGCTACTGAATTACTTGACAACTTGTCTTACTTTTGTTTAACTCTATTTCTCTTTACCGATTTCTTTCAAATTCCTCTGATGAAATATATATTTAGCTGCTCTAAACTCGGTCCACTTTGCACATATATCCTCCTGAATTTCTCACAATTTGGCCAGTTACTATCGTAAAACAGGCATATAATAATGATTAATCCTAATGAAATAAATAACAGTAACTACATCAGTTAGATAAGTGGTAGTGTGACTAAATGTAATGGCTTCTAGATAAACGTAAATAGTAAAGTAATTTAACTTAAACAGCAATTCTTAATTTTGTATTAAAGCCAATAGTAATATGGCCAGTAAGTCTGTGGTTACCGTATGATCATTTTCTCAAATATATGTTTCTCTAATGATCAAAATAGGTCTTATCTCTGACACCTGCAGAGCTAGTTTAATTTTATGTATTATTACATTTTCATATTTTCTTTTAACTTTTGTTAGTGATGTTTTGATGGAAAATAGCGGCAACGATGAGGCGATTATCATGACGCGTGGCCTTATCGAAGTAACGCTCCGACGCTGACTTCAGGTTCTTCCTAATTGACTAAAGGCCAGCTTATAGCTCGATACAATTACACCAAGTTTCTTCTAATTCATTTCACGAAAGACATAAATTTATTTCCATTTCAAATTATTTGAAAAATAAATTTATGAGAAAAAAATAATCACCATCCAAATTCAGTAAGTAATATTTAATTTTTTGTTTAAGTAAAAATTGCTCGAAAAGCCTCCCTTTGAACGTATCTTTTCACGAATTCTGCCATTTTATTGTGAAAATAATTTATATTTGACTTTTTTCTCTGATGATACAGTCCGATCCTGAAAACAGCCGAAGGCAAAAGCAGAATTGTTTACAAATTTCGAAGGCACTCAATGTCTTTCAGTTTCTTCCAATTAGATCCAGCGCGGTCGTCTGAAAAAATTTGATGGTATTCCTTTTATTTCCACCTCCCGTTTTTATTTTTCTTACAATATTTTTGCAAACTTTTAATTGGTTTGATAATGCAGTACTTGTATAAGAGAAACAGTCGAAAACAGAACATCTTGACCCTTGTCAGTATCTAGAGAATAATTCAGAAAGTTTCGATAAAATATTGCGTTCCAAGATATTCATCCCGGAGACACGGGTCCAAAAGACGTTAGAGAAGTTCTTGTTCAACTGTATCCATTTTGAGATAAAGACATCTTCTACGTACTACGGAACAATCGAAGGTTTGTAATTTAAGCTAAAACTTAATCTTACCAATAGACTTAGCATTATACTAATCTGTTAGTATAATCTCGACGTTATTTGTTTTCCCAACCCCAATAATTAATAATAATATGAAAATGCACTTCCAATAAAGTATGGCACATAAATCGTTAAATAAAATTCAAGTATCATTTTTTTTACTTTCAATAAGTCTGCTTTCATACATCATACAAAAATATGGTAAATTTCGAGGTCAACATTTAAGCATTGTCATTATCCATTACACTAATGGAAACTCATAACTTATTTTATAAATAGCAAACAAAAAATAAAATCCATATTAGCCTATTTCACAAAACCTAAATATGCGTAATTATTTTTCTTAATAAAAACTCATTACACATATTGATGAAAAATATGCTCTTTATTATAAAAATGAAATGGTTGTAATACGTATATATTGCATATATTGTGAAGATTCTCTTGGAAACCATTCAACTTTTTAGGGTTCGCCTAATTGTGATATATTATTTTTTAAGGTGTTCAAATGATTTGTTATTTTATATTATTTTGGGATGAAACCATACTTTTCAGTTTTGTCACATTTTGTAGCTTGTGTAATATTATATTTATGTGGGGTGGTCCTCAAACAATTGTTAGTAACAAAACGGAATTGGAAATTGAGTTTTTTTCTTATGCTATAGGAGCTGGCAATTTAAAATAAGACATAAACAACTAAAAGAAACTGGCAAAAGCTATCAACTGCGTATAATGGCAAACACACTTCTCAATGTACAAGCAGAATGTGTCTAGTCTTAAAACTATAACCCTTTTAACGTGGTACATAATATCGCTTAGCTACGTGCTCATTCATATAATGTCAATTGAATCTAAAATATTACATAAACTATAAATAGCGCACTATCTGATAAACCAGTAAGATACTCTTAACAGTACATACTGAGCTCTATGACATGTTCTTCCTTAAATGAAGTTTTAATAAACGAGCCCTCAGCAATAAGCAGTGGCATTACTTCTTGCAACCCTTAATGAGAAGGATATGGGACATATATGATACAAATAAATGTGCCATGAAGGAATACAAATAATCAAATAACCATAGAATACATGAAAGAAACATTATTACAATGTTTTTCACTAAGAATTAGACCATTTATTAAGAAGAAGTAGATACGTCAGGTTGAAGCTATTCTTGTGAGCGTTGCGCTTACTTTTAAAAAGTACCAAATTTTGGATTTGTTAACACAATGTCAGTTTACTCACACAGAGGAAACAACGTTCAAACAGGCCGATACTCCAATTTTGGAAATCACCGAATATTAAGAGTTCACTAAATTTCTATACCATACTACAATTAACGGTATTTGAAACATTTCTATGAAATATACGATAGCAAAGTATGAATCCGTGTTATTCAGAGCATGTAACTCACAGACGGAACCTAGTATAATATTTTTTGTGCAAACACTCGGATAACCCATAGTAACGCTAACTTTGTACATTCCGAGTTTTCCAAGGTCCTTGGTCTGAAAACTTTTCTTAAGTTAAACAACAAAAGGTCGGGGACCGATAAATTTAAACTTCGTACCTACCTTTTGTTTTGAATTAGATTAAAAAGTAGAGAAAGATCACCATTTTTTTAAGTAATAGGAATTAATTCTCGTTGAAAGAATGAGCATTCGTCTAACTAGCAAGTATTTTTGGTATTAATTATACTTATAGAAAAGAATTGATATTTACGAATTAAAAGCGATGCTGTAACTTAAATCGATATTAAGCTAAAAATTATATACGTATTATTATCGGGAACTTCTGTTCTAATTATTTTGAAATAATCCCACGTTCCCATAACGCATTCGTCTCTGCCATTACTAACTTAGTTTTCTTTGTTTTTAGATCACACATATTGAAGATGTAATTTAAAAGCACGATCAATGCAAAGTGTTGTTAGTAATCTATACTAATATTATAAAGAGGAAAGATTTGTTTGTTTGTTTGTATTAAATAGGCTCCGAAACTACTGAACCGATTTGAAAAATTCTTTCACAGTTTGGAAGCTACACTATTCCCGAGTAACATAGGCTATAAACTTTTTTGAGAAAAATTAGGGATCCTTACTAAAACTCCAATAATGTAGCCTAAGGTGTAAAAAAATTATCTAAAATATTCCTTAAATCGCGTGCTCTGCGAAAACTATTGATGATAGAATAATATAATGTACGACGACTTTGTAGAACACAATATTATTTACAAAAAGTGTCGCGACAGCATATCTTTAACTATTATAGTTCTGCCACAATAAGTGTACTTTTATTTAAAAAAAATTAAACAACGTCAAATATCGTTGAGATTTTTGTTAAAGACCCGAACGGAGTCGGAGCGGGCCGCTAGTTGCTCATAATTAGATTTTTATTTTATTTTAGACCGTATCAAAAATATCTTCTGTATGAAAACGTATAGAGCGGGGTATTTGATACTTCAAATACCGTCAATATTTAGCAGAGAAACCAAGAATGATAGCTTATAAAAGATATATGATTATTCATACATGTTTATACAATGTTTATACATTGGAAAGAAAATCGTTAAATGATAGGTCATGGATAGAATTTGGAAAGATATAGGTCTCTTTGCAAAAATCGATTGAGATACATTAACGAGACACGCTACGAATGGAGGTGAGTTGATTTTTTTCTCGCCCAGCTCGAAAAGGGATCCAAAGTATCTGAGTACCGCAGACATTATCGTGAAGGTACGGATCCTTCCTTAAGGTGAGCACTTTTATGTGCTCATCAAAGGTTACGAGATCAATAAAACACAATTGTTTTCCATTAAGACGGACGTCCACGTACTTACTACCTTGAAATAAATGTAATGCTGTTTTTTTCGAACGTGAGTTTATAGTGCATAATCAATAATAATTTTATATTCTTCTATTAATAGCTAACCAAATGTTAAAAAATAGATTACTATGTTTTATAGGCCCATAACTATAAACGGAATTTTTCTCAATACAATTTCTAGATTCAGTAAAGTTTATATTATTTTGTCAATAATTTTCCCTCAACTACATATTATGTGGTCAAAATCTCAAATATAGCATATGGCTGTTTTATCCATGGAACTAAGCCGCGTGAAAGCTTCTCTAAAGTAACGATAATGTTCATCACATCACAAAGTGAAATTTAATGTTCCTCAAATTCATCAATTAAGTTATTCAAGCAAAAAAGTTACGAGCATAGCAAGTTGTATTATCATCGAAAAAGTTTTCCATAATCGTTTTTACATATTCATCGCGTTGGGGTGCGTTTGTGACTCGTCTGCGAGAATTTGAATAACAAATGGGTGACACCTCCACGCTTCTAGACGGGATTTGAACAGATTTCTCGCAAATCCGTGGGCTCGGATCGGTGGTATTCTAAAGGGAAATCAGCGCACTGGCTAATCTTGTTCATTGTGTGCTGTATAGTGTGTTCCAAACCTAAAAACAAAAGCTTAGTCTTTCCATGACAGTTATAATCGGTCTAAGTAATCGTTCTGCTTATTAAATGGATTAAACTCTATGCTGAGTCGTGTATACGCCAACTCCCCTCCTGTCTTCCTATAACTGATGAGAAATTGAATACAAAAACTGATAAATTTTCATAACCATCAAAATCAACCACGAAGCAAAAATAGTTTCATCAAATATTACATTGTAAAGATTTTTAATTTAATTCAGTTTCTGCGGTGACAGTCGTGATTGTTACGACAAAAACAAAATTATAAAACAATTTAAAATACATCGTCTTGTAACAACGTTGCACAACGCTAGTGACAAACAAAATACAAAGTGACCTTCGGCATGACTTCGAAACTTAAAACTTAATAGTTGAAAATGCGAATTCATTTACTAACGTACCTACCAACAAAAATACTTAGCACGCCGGAGGTCATCGGTCTGCTATAACCAGACCTTGCGTCATCAGTCGCCAGACAAACGCCTGTTGAATTACAATTATAGTAGACCACTACCGAGAAAGATAATTAAATTTTCCACACGTATAGCTCAACAAGTCGAAACGGAAAGAAAGGCTCCCGAACTCTCCACTAAATTATTGTTAGAAAAGAAATATTATGCACTCGAATCCCACGTTAACAATATTTCAAGTGTTGGGTAGGAAAGCTGAGGCCCGGAATTCTCTAGACGGCGATTAAGTTCCAGGTTACTGTAGCATTTAGTTATAACCGAGCCGCAAGAATACATTCGACTGGAAGAAAATAACAGACATCAGACATTTTGTAGATTTATTTTTCAATCGGAGGGATTCTGGATATGGTTTTTTGTTTTTCAAGGTTTGATCGCATCGGCCGTACAATATGGATACTATTTTATATAATTTCAGAAAGAATATGTTTTGAAGTGAACAAAGACTGGTGAGGTTTTAAAAAAAAAAGATGTGTGGTGTTACAGGACACCGGATAGGAACGAAGTTCCCTATTATAAAAATATTACTTTTAAGTTCTATTCGAGGTATAAAGAAAATAAAACTGGAGATTTCGCAACAAGCCACGGTCATTCGGTAACGTGCGAACTTATTGTGGTACACTTCATTCACGGTTGTTTGCATAAGAGTTAGTGTATTGCGCAAACGAACGCTCTGAGATCGTGGTCAATGAATGATAAAAAAGTATGTTATTTTTTGTACGTTATTACATAGTTAAGTCGTACACTGTGTGCATTACTAATAAAAATCTTACGTTACGGACATTTTCTCCCGCTTAGGGTACCCCTCCGCATCGTCCCATAAGGAACTTCGTAACAAAAATTCAAAAATTTTAATCTTGTCTTTCTCACCAGCTCACCTGATTTCTATACCAACCACATAACAGAATCACAGCAAAGTATAACGCAGCACGCATTATGATATAACTTTTATGTGGTTTTAACAGCACGAATTATTTCATAAGGGCTCCCCGACTCCATTATGCTGCAAACATTACCTCTGCGATGAGACGGTAAATTGCGCATTTTGTCAGCCGCGACACTTGCAAAAGTTAAGTTCGTAGGCGTAAATTTAGAACCCCAGTTATCACACAAACGCTTACTCTCCCTTTGATACGGGTGTATATAAACAATCTTCCTAACCATAAGCATCAAATGCAATTTTACAAAGTAATGACACTTTATTGCTGCCTGTTGATTGAGCATCTTAACAAGCATAGCAGCAATATCATATTATAATATCAGCACATTTTTCATTTGTATTTTTTATGGCTTAAACGGGTCAATAAGTGTTGGCCCACCTGGTGTTAACAAACTTATTGGAGCCCATGGACATCACGTAAATGCTGCCACCCAACTTAAGACATGGGTTTTAAGTCTCAGTTCTCTACTACAAAGACTGCCCCACTCAAAGTGTTTCCATTATTACCAGTAGATTTGATTGCGTTTAATAAAATCGAGATTGAGAATTTGGTCAACATAACCATTGCTACTGGTCATTTGTATTAAGCTAACGGATTTAATGTTAGACCTTTCAATCAACAGGAATGACAATTTTCCAATTTTTTTTATTGCTTAGATGGGTGGACGAGCTCACAGCCCACCTGGTGTTAAGTGGTCACTGGAGCCCATAGACATCCACAACGTAAATGCGCCACCCAAGATAAGCTCTAAGGTCAAGTATAGTTACAACGGCTGCCCCACCCTTCAAACCGAAACCATTGTTTCTATATATTCTGGTCTTTTATAAAACAGTATACCAAGATGGAAAATTATTAGAGGACATCTTAAGTGATGATGAAACCAAACTAATAATGATAGCATAGAACGACATAAAAGAATTATTAAGAATTCTTGGAGGAACCATAACATGTTTTATTGTCAACCTAAAAGTTTTTCGTCGAATTGTCCGCAGCGCACTTTAAATAACACACCTATGTGTGAAATACTGGTAAATCCGGGATCACTGACATCATTTTTGCGAATGCCATAAGAAATAACGAACATCAAACCATAGAGAAACGAGATGGCTTGAGTGCAAAATCCTACTCTTAAAAGCTGCCTTTTAAGTACCGCGGTTTCAGCCTTCTTATCCACGTGGAGTGCGGTGACGTCACAATGCCCTCGAGCGCTCGTCCTGGAAAACGTTAATTGCACGACACCGACCGCGGCGAGCTTCTTCTTATCCACACCGCACCAAACGCTTCACTGTGTGATGAACGATTTTCAACTTTATCACTTTAGGGGTTCAGACAAATTTAAATTAATCTTAAAACGGCGGTTAATATAGTTTAAACGAGACTGGACTCAAGACCCTGAGACCGGGAGCGTTTATGGTAAACAAAAAAAATTTAAATGTTCTTGCTGTCATTTTCTTTTAAATGTAAAAATGTTCATTTATCGACAGCTAATTAAAATTTAAGATAAACATGAATACTTATTATTTATCTTTAATTTATTTATTTTATACTCTTAAGGTTTGAAAATGACATAAACTTTATAAAAATATTTCGCATTCCTAATTGATTTAATTGATTTTACATGTTTTCTTTCTCTCTCTCTCTCTCCGATCGGTCCCTCACTGCTGAGGATCGTGACTCCGTCCGATTCCATCAACCAGCTGTCTCCATCGATCCCGTTTTGTAGCTTGGTGGAGTGCGTCGCTGACAGCTATCCCCAGTTCCTCCGCTATTTGATCCGACCATTGTTTGGAACCTCTACCTCTAGGCCTTTTTCCCTCTATTTTACCGGTCACCACAAGGCGTTCCAAATTGCTGGTATCCCTGCGTGCAACATGACCAAAATACTGCAATATTCTTATGGTATATAATAATAAGTCTTACATGTTTTAAAGACCCGAATAAATAACGATAATGTTACTAATAAATAATATTTTCTAAAAACGTATTTTGAGTACAATATCCAATACATTAACTAGTGAATGCGTCATAATAGTGAATATTATACGTATATCTATTCCTATAACAGTAGTTCCTGAATCATAGATAATCAATCCTTCTCTTAAAAGTAAGAAAATAAATTTAGTCTCTGCAAATAAAATGAAATACGGGAATGAAATGACTGTTAACATCGCTGATGGGTTAACAAATTACCCAGTAATCCTTCGAGAACATGAATCCTAAGTCGAGCACTCATTAGTTAAGTACGACGCAAAGACCAAGCCAGTTTATATCTCGACAAGGCATCCGCTACCATCAACAAATAAGTAACATATAAAACGATTGGAAACCCCCGACCAAGAAAATCCTATTCAAATTGAACCTAAATGCAATTACGTATAAGATCGGATATCGCTCAACCGTGTAACCAATAAAGGGAAAGAACGGCGCAACAGATCCCCAAGAATATGTTCGCAGGCTCACTCCGAGTTACTAACACTCGCAATTCATTTTGTGAACTGAATATATTATCCTCGATAAGAGATAAGAAACTGTTCTACGTGAGAATAAGGGTCAGAATTGAACAGAAATAGAATGGTGTTATAAACACGATGTTCTTCCTTCGTTCTGGACGATTTTCACTCATATCCTCCTATTAAATAAGTGTAATATTCTTCAAACCAAAGAGTTATTCATAAGAATTCCCAAAACGAGAGCATAAGTTAAAACCATAATAGGATCGGCGTATAAAAATAATTTCATAAAAACTTTTCAACTCAGCAAAATTTTGAATGAATTGAATTTATCTTGATTTTTTTAAATAATAGTCAATTCATTCTGCTGATATAGATATGAATAATTGCGCAAGAAACGAAGAGATAGATGCCAAAATCTCAAACAAGAATTTCAAGTAGAAACATTTGATGTAATAAAGATAAAGGAACTCCGTTGACCAGCAATACGTGTTTTATGAACCCATAACCATTACAGCAAAATTGATTTCAATTTTATGGTTTCTGCTCCCCTGAATCCAATCATTGTTATCGCTTTCGTAGGCTGTTAAGTGTACCAGACGCGTATGCTGTTGAGGCCTAATTTTTCATTTTAATTAGGTACTTTGGGATATTACAGTATTTCAAGTATGGTGTATCAAAACTCAAGGCTGACTATGACCAACACATCTTGCTTAGAATTGTAAGTGACGGAATTGTCGGTAGCCGCCTAATCGCTAATCTGGTCTCACGATTTTCGAAGAGACTTATTTCTGTTTCAAACCCTATTCTGCCCTCCTTCTCTATATTCTCTATAAATGTGGGAAATTTTATGCCCCTCCGTCCGCGCAATTTTCGTAAAAAGGGGTACAAAGTTTTTGCTTCACGTATTAATATGTAATAGACATTAACTATATTATAGCAGTTTTAGCACTGTTATCTAAGCATTTAAAATTAATATATTAAAAGGCGGTTTGCCATTTAACCCCATAATTATTTTAATTTAACAACTTCATAATTACTTTAAAGTCATCTATTGTCTCTTACATGAAAAGTGAAAAAAATCTTAAGAAAACACTATATTCTCGATATATCGAACAAAATTGTTACTCCACGATAATGCTATAAAATGTTTTAATTTCTTTTGTTCCTTTATGTTTTTTATTGTGGTAATAAAATTTTCTATGACTACATCGGCTTTTTGAGTGGACGGAAAAAAGGTCGAAGAATTTGAAGATTACAGCTTTTTTCGCGCCCTTAATGCCACAACATCGGGTCGTGATGTAAAGAGAAATAGGTTTTCGAGGTAAAGCACTCTTAAAAGTAAATATACATGTATATATTTTTTTTTCATTTAAAAAATTTAGCCTCCCAACGCCTTTCATCTGTGGGATTTAACAATTTTGTACGGGCGATGAAGTTAGATATGCCCTATTCAGCATTAAAATCCGTCAGCTGTTGTCTTTGTAACCCAACATAATGGACGCCCCTAATCTAAGTCGCCATAGCAAGTGTAAGCGAAATACATGATATGAATCTTAACGTAACATGTTCGCATAGACGCTCAGCTGGCATAGACGCTCAATCATGGAATCCTGCCAGCCGCTCCGATACATATGATACCTATTGATACATGATACGGCATATTTTAATAATAAGTACTATCTTACTAAGGATCCATTGTGACGTCAAGATTCGCAATTTTTTTTATTTTTTTTGGAACGAAGTTCCTTATCGCGCGTTGTGAAAGGGGGCTAGACGGAAAAAATTCTTACGAAAAGTTATCACGACACTTTTTAGATCCGTCATTCTGACCAATCAACGTGTAGGCGCTTATCGCGTGACATTGCTCGTATCCGATTGGTCCGCGCAATGAGTACAGTTTCTCGAGATAGCGTTTCAAGAATAGTAATTTATTTCATAGTATTGTTTTTTTCTTCTTCATAATGCCGTAATTTATTATTATAACTTAAAAAAAAATTACAATTCCTTCACTAATTAATCGAAAGGAACTTCGTTCCATCCGGGTGTCCCTTGACACCTCTGAAGTTTTTTTATTTCTTATTTGGGTGGACGAGCTCACAGCCCACCTGGTATTAAGTGGTTACGTGGAGCCCATAGTCATCTACAACGGTAGACGAGTAAAGTAAGAGTACTCTTAAACGATTTAAGACAATTCGTGACAAAAGCGTATTTAAAAATATCACCATACAGTCTACCTCAGTAAAACCGATTTAGTTAATAAAACCTTGGTTTTATGGCAACAAGGAATAGCTATTATGATAAAAGGGGATGATTACAAACAGCGAACAAGTCATGTTTAGAGAGTGCATAATGTTTTACGTATAAAATATACCATCGTCAAGAATTATAATGGCAAGTGTTTTTTGAACCTGGAAATTTTTGAAAGTCATCGTCTGAATCGAACAATACAAAACGTGTAGTATGTGAAAGTTACAAATTACCGGACTTGATGGACATCAACTCATTTTATTCAATTGAGGTAATACTCAGATGTGGTGAAAGTTCTGCTAATCTCTATACTATAAAAACTGGACTCGAATTTTTGACTATAAATTTACAAATAGATTTATTTTAAAATTAATGTAATTACAAAGTGCCAAATTTTTTTTTATGCGTAGATGGTTGGACGAGCTCACAGCCCACCTGGTGGTAAGTGGTTACTGGAGCCAATAGATATTCACAACGTAAATGCGCCACCCATCTTGAGATATAAGTTCTAAGGTCTCAAGTATAGTTACAACGGCTGCCTCACCCTTCAAACCGAAACGCATTACTGCTTAACGGCAGAAATAGGCAGGGTGGTGGTACCCACCCGCGCGGACTCACAAGAGGTCCTACCACCAGTAATGAAGTGAGTAAGTGAATAAGTGAGAAAAAAACCATCTCTTACTTATGTACTACAACAATGGACTAGACTTTACTTTTTTTTTTATAGCTTAGACTAGTTGCTGATATCACTGCCCAACTTAGGCTAAGTGGTTATCGGAGCACATAAACATTATATCGTGAACGCCATCTCCCATCATGAAACTTGAGGTATCATTATGTCTTAATTGTACAGTTGTCGTGCAATAAAAAGCATCTAAGCAATAACAAAAAAAAGATATTAAGCATATTATAAATATTGCAGGTTTGATTTTAGAACGCATTATAAGTTCTTCGAATCGATAGACTTCTACTGAATTACATAGTTGCTAAATTCCTGTCAATCACTCGACATCCGACGCAACTAGAGAACGCTGAATGATTGTGAAATAATTAATAACATTAAAGAGATAAACTTACTGGTAGTAGGACCTGTTCTGACTCCGTACGAGTAGGTATCACCACCCTGACTATTTCAGCCGTGAAGCAGTAATGTGTTTCGGTTTGAAGGGTGGGGCAGCCGTTGTAACTATACTGATACCTTAGAACTCATATCCCAAGGTGGGTGGCGGCATTTTTTTTTCTTTTTTTTTTCCTACCTAAGCTGGTAGCCTAGAGAGGCCATTCCAGCGTAACCGTAACTAGTAGGTGAGCTCACGGGGCTCAAACCTGACGACGATGCTAACACGAACTCTAGCAAGAGTCGTGCTTCGCAGAATCTACCACCGGATCGGAAACGCGACCCACTGAGAAGATCCGGCGAGAAACTCAGTGGGCTGTGTCTGAGGGTTAATTTACTCGTCGAGCCCATCGTCGCAAGCGACGGGTTCGACGAGAACGGTGACCGGTGCTTGAAGTACCTAGAAGCACCGTCAGTGGATCGGGAGAATCCGAGATGACGTGTTTTGGGCGACGTCGACTGCTTTCCATTCTTTCCGTAGGATCGGGAATGGGCGGCATTGACGTTATAGATGTCTATGGGCTCCGGAAACCACTAAATACCAGGTGGGCTGTGAACTCGTCCACCCAACTATGCAATAAAAAATATGTTTTTTTTTACGTTATCACAAAGTTAAGTCATACACTGTGTGCATTACTAATAAAAATCTTACGTTACGGACGTTTTTTCCCGGTCAGGGTACCCCTCCGCCTCGTCCCATAAGGAACTTCGTTCCAAAAACCAAAAAATATACTAGGCCTCCTTTCCTTTACTTTCCTTTACTTAGTAAATTAATTAACAACAGCGTTTTGAATCCTTGAATTAGCAACGATGAATCCTCGTTCAACATCGAAGTGCCATTTCAGTGTACGTTGAAACAAACAGAATTGTATGTAGTTCAGTTGAATGTAGTGAATGCGTCAGTCGGGTTGTGGATGGCTCAGTGTGACATTGGAATACAGAAAAGGTGTCCCGGGGGCGTCGCCACCGCCCTCTACTGCCTGTCTACTGCACAATTCTGTTTTATAACCGTACACAACCGTATAATATTTGCATTCGCTACTACGGTGCGCGTCTGCAAAGTTTGAACTGAGAATTTTTGAATGACCGTTCCTCGTTTTAGCCGGATTATTGTTTTAGTTTTCATGAACGTTTCACTAACAATTCCAATGGACGTGGATTCGGTGAAATAGTTGATTTTTATATCGTAACTTTATTCAATGATGCTTTTATTTTAATAAAACCTACTACTGAAGTTGTAAAATATTCGATGACACACCCGAAGTATGAAAATTAGCGAAAACATAAGAAAATTCTTTAAAATAGTACATAAATTTGATTGTCGAGTTGAATTTGTTTATTACGGTTTTTGCGTGTATTCATTGTCTTCTTTAATGTGCATATTTCTGTTACGTTATAATATTTCTGCAGGAACAGAATGTAAAGCCATTGAAGTTTCTAATCAAAATTTGTAACTCGAAAAAAATTACATTACTTATTGTTAATACCAACATAATCTTTGGGAAGCAATAAGGTTAAAAACTTAGTGCTTTAAGTAATATTGGCATGTCGCGATCACTTTCATAACGTCACTAAACTACATATTTCATGCACGACTCGTGAAACAACATAAACTTAATTAGTTCCAGCTTAAAGACAATTAACGGAACTTATAGGTGTTCGGATCATTAGCACGGTGTCCTACACACCATTTGTTATCTTAGACACAAGCAAATAAAGCACAATATCTACGGATTAACCTTAATTTTCGTGTTCTTTTCATCAATTTGTTTTCACTTTTGTTGAAAATACGCGGTTTTTTGACAGGTGACCCAATGTCAGCCGGCAAGTTTTTATCATAATTTTCCAAAAAAATGTTACTGGGAATCTCGTCATGATTCCAGTGAATTGTGTCGTCAGTGTTTTAAATAAACCTTTATAATCGAGATTTAGACGTCACAGTTCCGCGTTTAGGAACGTGGATCTTTCGAGAGTTCCCCCCAACATTCCATACATAACTGAACTTGGAGCCGTATAAACGAGCGTGACTTATGTTCAAATCATCACATTAGTGGAAAAGCAATCTTATCTCAACAAGCTTTAGGTGTAAAATGTTTACATGCAAGCAATTTTTGTTTGAGGTCATGATTTTGCTGATTCGATCAGTCTCTGTTGGTGGTTGCAGTGAGTTCCAGTGGCGGTTCTATTATAACTTACATACCTAGAATTATATTATAAGTAAAAGAAAAAAATGCTATTTCAAATTCTGTTAACGTTTACGATTCTCTAAAACAACTATTATTCAAACTCATCATACTAATTCACATGGATACAAATCATTCCAATTCGTGAAGCCAGCCCATCTATTACACCCCAGGTTCAATATTATAAGTAATTTTAGTGGACATCAAATCAGCTGTACTTTTTCTCAGGCGCCGTATACCCATCTGCCTACAATGGCTTTAAAAACGATTGCTTTAGCCTTAAAAGCCGTCATTACAAACGGCAAGTATATGTTTCACTGCCTTCCATGTTAAGCCATGTAGCAGTCATGTATTTCAGTTTAAATCATGGAATTGGTATTTTAAAATACATATCTAATGTCCCGAGGCGGCTGGTAGCATTGAAGTTGTGTATATGTAGATTCTATTGATTCTTAGACATTGAAATTCTGGCCCCCATCGAGAGTGGTAACAAAAGAGTAGTGTCGTTATAAAAGAAAACGACGACATGCAAAAGTGAAGCGAAACAATAATTTTATCTATTTATATAAATTTCGCAATGCACATTAACATGACAAAATAACAGAAATGAACACTATTAATTAAAAATTATCAACTGATTCTCACATCAGATGATTGAATTCGAAGAACGATTTAATACTTCGCATGTGAAATTGATTACCAATTAAATACGTAGTGTGTACGTTTTATCATACTTCTTTAGAACGAATTTCTATGCATTGTGTTTCCATAGTGTAATGACTAACCTACTTCAAATGAGGTTTGAAAGGAGACAGCTTGGGATGTTAACCCTGACAAAGTCACATCACTCGATACGAATATCCGCGAACAACTTATATAGAGATAGCAAATAATAAAATATCATTAAAATTATTAAAAAAAATAGTTCGGTAGTATAAAAAAGTTTAGATATCCGGGTTTTCCGATTAATAGCCTACTAGACGCAGCCCACTGCCACATCCGTATTGGGGATTCAGAGTTTCTTATGCAATCTATGCTACTCGTATATAAATTACGAATAGATTTATAGATATGTTCGTACGTAATAAATCACTAACTAAGAAACAAACTATAATATTAAGCTATTGCATAGCTATTATCGCGGGTGCGGCGACCAAATCAAGAAATTCCGTAACGAAAATAAAACCTAACACCCCCCTCCGCCTACCATGTAGCTCGCGTTCAGCACATTCACACGTTGCGCTTGTGTTATGTTTGTGAATAAACGCGCGGCGTGACGTCGCAGTGCATGCGCATCATGAACAGTCTACCCATCTCTTTCTTATGAGTGTGAAGAGGACAGTTAATGTTTTGCTTTTGTTAATATTTATAAATATAGCGTGGTCTTATTTTATTATTGTTTTAATATTAAATTATTATTGTCTAATTATAATTTCATAAGTTGATAAAAAATGCTATGCAATAGCTTTACCGCGGCAGTCCCCGAGTGCCACACAGATTTTTTTATAGCAGATATATCCTATAATGCTTGGGTCATGTCATTTAAATTGATAAAAAAATTATCGCATGTGTTAATTCAAGCTAAAAACCATCTTTTTGTCAAATTTTATCTAAATTCGTTGAAGTATTGGCGTGATTGGGTAACAAAAAACCCAGAAAATAAGCGCTGACATTTATTATATTAGTTTTGATACAGTGAGGAACAGCATTATCTCCTTAATTCAAAACACGTCTATGGTATAAATTTTCAAGGTCAGCTCTGTCTTCCCCAATAGCTTTACCGCGGCAGTCCCCGAGTGCCACACGGGTTTTTTTATAGCAGATATAATATGATGCTTGGGTCATGTCATTTAAATTGACAAATTTTATCGCATGTGTTAATTCAAGCTAAAAACTATATTTATGTAAAATTTCATCTAAATTCGTTGAAGTATTGGCGTGATTAGGTAACAAAAAACCCAGAAAATAAGCGCTGACATTTATTATATTAGTTTTGATACAGTGACGAACAGCATTGTCTCCTTAATTCAAAACACGTCTATGGTATAATTTTTCAAGGTCAGCTTTGTTTTCCCTATCCTGTATATACAATTATACTACATTCTAAACCGACGACTTTTTAAACTAATTTTAAAGCAATTCATAAATCGTTGTGTTAATTTCGGCGTCGATGTCATTATTAATAACCGTCATGTAACCGGATATCCGCTGGATATACGAGGAGGCTAATGACCTCCCAACCCGATTGTTCCTAATTCAATTATTCACTCAAATTCAATGA
Organism: Bombyx mandarina; assembly: GCF_030267445.1. Classification (NCBI taxonomy): domain Eukaryota; kingdom Metazoa; phylum Arthropoda; class Insecta; order Lepidoptera; family Bombycidae; genus Bombyx; species Bombyx mandarina. Next base: position 12,020,762 of record NC_143228.1, read on the forward strand.
GTATTTGTAAGAGTATTCTCACAGGAACTGAATTTAAATATAGAATGCTGCTTACATTATCTTTAAGGTTTCACGGGTAGGGTACTCGTTAATGCAATTTGGTTATTGACAATGTCTTTACTATTAACTTTAATCCTATTAATCCTAATTTCGTTTAATGGCTTATAATTGAAACAATTGTAATATTCTAACAATTTTTAGGAATGAAGATTTTTAGGTTTTTAGGTTAGAAGTGAATTATGCTCCATCTCTATCCCGCAAAGCCAGTGTCCGAATAGAATTTATATAGCTCTCTCAAACTTTTTTCGTAACATCTAAATTTCTTATTTCTATCCAGGTTTTAATTGGTTTTAATTAAATAACAGTACTTAAAGTCGATTTCGACGGAAAATATTGTTACTGTCACAAAAATAAATCGGCATTCAGAATGAAACCTTAAACCTTATGACGAATTCCGGAATTAGCGTAACGATATTTATGGATACATACATACATACATACGTAGGTACATAGCAAACGGCAGAAAGCATTAGTTATAATTTATCCTATGTGGATAAACTTAATTTTATACTAATAATTGTATTGTAACTATACGTGAGACCTTAGAACTTATATCTCAAGGTGGGTGGCGCATTTGCGTTGTGGATGTCTATGGGCTCCAGTAGCCGCTTCACACCAGGTGGGCTGTGAGCTAGTCCACCCATCCAAGCAATAAAAAAAAAAAAAAAATTGTGCCGCGTCAATTAGGTATTGTAAACATAACGTTATTTTGACGTATTACTGGTAATTGCTGTATCGCGAAACCCTAGGTATCATTAACGTAACAATATTTTAACGTATTACTAGCAACTATTGCTCAAGTACAACCCGTTTACCTCTATTTAAAACTTCGTGCGTGTTGTATCACGATAATGATATCACCATTTAACACTTCCATGGTTGAACGATCACTTCGTGTATCAAGTGTTGTGATTTCATCATCAATCGGTTACTTTTTTGAGATATGTGCGATCTAATAGCCGTTTTAAGCCAATTACATCTTCTCGTTTTTTTTTCCCGTTGTACCGTCTGCAATCGGAGTAAGGTTCATCCCTATTATTTGAATTCTCTGCGCAGTCCATAAGGACTGGCCCAGAAATTCTATCTGCTATACGCCATGCGACTCCGGAAAGAGCTACCGTTCTCATCTTACCCAGCAGTTTTGTGAATAAGCGCTAATTCTTTATCGTTTATCCGTTTTTAGTAAGCACTGGTGCATTGATACATTGGCGTTGTCCCGTCTACGTGAAACTGGAATAACCCTTCGGCTACCAGTAAATAAAAAAGGTGCTGCAATGTTGAGTGCTATTTTCTGCCTGAACAAATATTCTTATTCAGTTTGCGATCTTACTTTTCATACGATCTACTAGCATACCTAATCTAAGTGGTTATCGTTGCTTTTAACATAATAGTGAAGGCTTATTATATGATCAATGACTACATGAGTGAAGAAAATACATTGGAATTTGTGCTCTACATACACAGTAACAGTACGAATAGGGCCTTAACCAGTGCTTGGTAACATGAATATTCAATATAACATTAAAATATCATGCAATGCTATGAGTCATATCAATTACCAAAAACAAGTTATTGAAAACTTATTAATAGTTTCTAAACATAAAGAAAACAACTAGAAAAGCCCTTGATACATTTAGGAATCAATGGTACTAAAATATTACACTTTTGCCCATGAATATATTTATAACATACTCATTTAAAATTCCTCATAATAATTCCAATCTCAAGCGGGCCATCTTTCAATGTATTTTTACCTATAAAAACGCCAGTGGGTGGGTGAAAAGCGCATATCAAATCACGATCAGCATCGCTTTGAGTACTTCTTACCTGAACTAAACAACTCACATCACCCTGCTTACTGTAAAATTATCTTTCAGTTTGAACTACATATCTTCTATTCCACATATCCGCTGAAACTGGCCTAAACTTATTATAGTTACTATGGAGATAATGAGGTTGGAATTTACTTTTACACTGCTTCGTAGGCTAGGCTTCGTGGGTTAGGCCACTTTTGCGCTGACGGCTTCAATTCCGAGATTATATTATAAAGAAACATAATTACAACATTAGAATTTTGTTGTGACGTGTAAAAAACAACAAGCGAATAAAACCAAAGCAAAGTTGCCTTGTTCTCTATCTGAAATCAAGACCAAAGGAAACAGACTGCACATTATTCGTTCACTTACACTTGCAACCAATGTCTACTGTATACAATATGTATGTGACGACCCCACGACCACTATCCCGCATTCTGTTTCATTAACAAGACTAACCATTGTTTATGACTCACAATCCATATGCTCGATTCTCTTTATGAATGTGCGCTTAATTAATAAATATTAAATGGATGAGGCGTTACGATTAAGAAAATGTTCCTCGTTTATGAAGCTGTGCTTTTATGTTCGTAACGTTAAATATTACATTTTAGGTCGAAACACTGGTCAGTCCGGATGTTAGTAAAAACATAATGAGATCTTTATATTCGTTCGTGGTAATAGTTCTTTTTTAGGTAGTTTTTCAATTAACCTAAATATATTTCCTTGCTAATCTTTCATAAGAAGCTGCCACTGTTGTGTTAGGCCAATTAAATAAAGCTATTATCAATTTTCACAGTATCTTCGTCTCGTTTCCTAAGTGAACTAAATTCCAATTCTTCTACTTCTGAGTGAATTCCGATTATTATTTTAATGCGATCTATTTTAAAAAATCACATCTCCGTACAAAATGCGTTCATCATAAACAAAATCCGTAGACATCACAAACTGAATCCCTCGACTGACCTTGAAATATGATTATAGTGTAAAACGACTTCTGCACATGAAACTGACTGAAACATGATTATTTTATGACAGGAACTGACAGGACGGTGCCACCTTTCCATGCGCATACAACATACACTCTGTAAAGAAACTTTCATGAATAATAATGAATAAACATTTGTTCATTAATTGCATTGTTTTTGCCAATTACATAACCAATTTTCTTAACATTTTCACGCTTACTTCTAAGTCACTCAACCACTTTTTAAATCATTATTTTATCGACAAACAATTTAACGATTTAAGTCTGATGGCTTTACCTTTGGGGGACGCTATCGAAACATTTAAATCCCTTGGCGAGCTTCTCGACTCCTGATATTGTGACAAGAAAACTGAGTCAATTTGAATAAAAACGTTCATTTATTGAATTCTTCGATGATCGATGATCTAAACGAATATGTTATAGTAAATTGATAAAAATTGTCAAGAGATACGATTGACGCGATGACAGCTGTCACACGCGATAAATAATTCGGAACACTCGAGGCGTTATCACCGATAACGTGAGAGGAGTATTAAAGATAAGAGTCGGAGATTAAACTTGCAGTGAAACGATCGGAGACGGTGTGAAATTTGTGCATTTTTAGTCTAGCCTAGGCGTATACTGACAATGAACCAACACAATCAACAATTAAAATTAATTACAAAGAGATGGCCGTTGAGTAATAGTGAACACATTCTCAATAAAGTTTAAAGCCAAATAAAACATAATTATTCTTAAATTGTTTACATTTCTTTTTCTGTTCTATGGGTTTGACTATTGTTTTCATTAGCGAGGTGTTTATTTCGTGTAGTTGTTTCTTATTTTCGTTTTTCAGAAGCTATTTGACTTTAGATTTGTGTTAATTAGGACTTTTTGTTTTGTTTTTTGTTTTGTTTTTTGTTTTAATTTAATTTTTGTTGTTGTAAACTATTAATCCTAGTAATGGATTATTTTATGATCATATACTTTTTCTGGGAGTAATTAAGTAGATAATTATTTGCTTATTCGTAACGTCTATATACTGGGTTGGAAAGTCAAATTTTAGAAAATCAGCGAGATGTTAGTACGGTTAAATCACAAACACACAATCATGAACATTTTGGGTGCGCGGAAGACGTTACTTAATTCCAAAACAGCCCGTGAAGTATCCAGAATAGATTATGTTAAAAAAAGGATAATTTTTTTTACATTCCTTATCTATGGGTGATAAAAGAAAACATTTATGGAATGTTACTTGATTTAAAAGGCGGTGACGGTGCGGACCGTAGATCCAAGAGGGAATTTGTGTGATGCGGGGTACGGAACGCTGAGCTGTATTCATTTGAGAGAGAGAGTTCGAGAACATTTAAAATTTTATTTATTTTGGCGGCCAAACAATATCTTCCGCTTCAGTTAAGACTATTATTACCTTTTGGGCTTGTAAAATCGTAACCTAATATCATGTATATTTAAATTACAGAAATAAAAATGGCTGATGCACAGATATACGATCATTTCCTGTTAACGATGGAGTTAATGTACCTAATCGATTGCTGGAGAGCTTCCAATTTTTTTCTCTCGCTACACGCCCGCGGCTGGCTCAAGATATCATTCAATGATATCTGATGCCTCGTACTAAATTAATTCTAAATTTACATTGTTATATACATTGCTCCCGAGAGGATAAGAAATTTTTTATTTTAAACGAAATTGCCACTTGTTCCTTCATATTCCAGTTAACAATTTGGTGCGATGGGATTCAAAATTTAATAGAATTTATTGAGAAAAGATGTGTCACAAAACTGTCGTTAAAATCAAAACAACCTCTACCTATTTGACCATAACTATTAAATAGTTATTAATATTAAATTTTAACAGTGTTGGCCTTAATACTGAATTTTAAGTTACTACATATTATTATGTGCTATAAGAATTTGATCTACATTTGTAAAATGTATATTGTTTCTGTCATTTTTTATTTTAGCTTCCGAGGCTTATCAAAGGACAATTAAAAAAAAACATAAAAACCAATGAAATGTTTCATCATAAGTACGGAAATATAATGATTGAGAGGAAATCAACAAATAAATAATATTTTTAAAAAAATACGCTTTTATAGAAAATCCCACAAAAAAATAGAAAATAAATTTTAATAAATTTGAATTAAAAATAGTGTAAGAATAAATATTTTATTGTAAAAAAGGCGTTATTTTCCATTTTTTAGTTGAATTTAAATTTTTTAAATTTGTTTTTTTTTTAATATTAAATTGTCATCGGTCCTTAATAAGTATACCAAATTTCGAGTTAATCCGACGTTTTGAAGGGGTTCAAAATCATGTTCAAAGATTCCGTTACATACTAACATGCATACGCCTGAAGCTAATAAAAGCGTATTAAAAAATAATGGCTACAATATGTGAATTTATTTAAAGACTAAGAAATACCGATCAGACGTGCACTTAACTTGTAACCTTGACTATACGTACTTACGTACTGACCATTCTACAAGGCATACCGATTTCGAGACTATAAGCGAAGGTCGCATACGCAGTCCGTCACGTGGAGCTCTAGCAATTTTAGGACGTTATCCGATACGGTTCGCGGTTCACATGTTACATATTACTCATTTAAGATTCAAAGATTTTTATTCATATACGCTTTGTAGCTTTCGCGACGTTTGAACAATATTGGGTAGTAAAAATGTATTCTGCAAAATTTACTAATACGTTTTCGGAGTTACTGTTTTGTCGGTAGTTTGATAATTGATAAGGCCGTACGGGTTTCTAAGGTGTTCTAGAATGTACCGGTGACAGGGGCATAATGTGATTCTTTACGGGAAAGAACTATTTCCCCCTATTACTTTTCCTTTGTATTCCAGTTTAAAGGGTGGGACAGTCGTTCTATTAAACGATTGAGACTTTGATGTAGTATCTCAGCACGGCAGCGCTCACATCATGATGTCCATGGACTACGGAGGTCGCTTGACGCAAGTAATATAATGAAAAAAACAAATGAACGACACCAAACAGTTGTTTAAAATTAGTGTAGCTTCATTATGGCATTTAGCGTCGGGTCAAGGTTTAGCTGAGTCATTCAAACATCATCTCATACCGAATTAATGTTAGATTCATAAACAATATTGAATATACTATTGCGATTATGAGAATTAATGAAATCACATCACATGAATATGACTTAACATACAAATGTTTGAATAGTCGTTGATAGGGACCAAATTGCATTAGTAATTAAAATTTAAAACAATTTAAAACTCTGTATGGATCTGAAATCGCATTTACCTAATCTAATGGATTTCTTAAGAATATAACATAACGTACACGAGTCAAAAATAAACAATGATTAAAAAAATTCAAACGTTTTAACAATTGAGTTTCGAGTCACCCACGACCTCTCGTGAACACGAATTTTTATTTTTGTTTTTATTCAAATTTCGTGACTTCAAAACTAAACAATAGTAACAAAATAAACGTGAGATCAACGCGTGTTTTTAACCGAATTCAAAAAAGATTTTCAATGGATCGGCTTTTTTTTTAAAAAAAAAAACATCGACAGCTCGCCTTTGGAAAATTCTGATTCTTACTTTATTGTCATGATACATGATTTCTATTAACGTAGCACATCTTCTTTCTAGCATATATATTTTCGTAGCATATAAATTCTTTCGTCACCAGCGTTCTTAAAGTACATAATATTAAAAAGGTATACTGCGATCACCAACCATGCATCTAATGCTGGTGTGATGTGTTTGCCACCGCGGTACCGCCATGTTGCTTAATTCTGCCACGTAACAATCTTAGGTTCCAGTCAAATTCGACCTATGTCTCGAGATGGCGGTCTATATATCATCAACGTTTACAACCAGGTAGAACTAAGGCAGAACAGGGACTAAGCTATCTTCTTCAAACGTAAAGATAAAAAAAAAAATTGTAACAGAATCCATCCCCAAGTAAGTACAAAGTGGCTGCGACACTGAAGTGAAGTATCCGTTTAGTCAGTTTATAATTAATTTATAAGCTGTGCTACCGGTGGTGAGAGCTTTTGAGCTATACTTATTCCTTCTATTGTAAGTGTAACAGGCTTACATTAGCCAAATTAGTGTTTAGGTGGAAAGTCCGATTAAGTGGAAAATTACGATATTAACACACTACACTCTGTGCCAGCGAACAGCTTCGGCAAATTTTTAAATATATTTGAATGGCAAACCTAGAAACGGTTCTAGACAGAACGGTGCTTTCTCCGGAACAATAATGATGCGATCAGGTTTGAATAATTTTACTAACAGAATTATTCTTCGTCTATGTGGCTTCGATTATGGCTGTCACGTGCTTTGTGCTAAATTTCGCTACCCGGCGACTCCTCTCTTCTGATTACACATCTGATACTTACGTAATAATACTAAGACTGTAATCTCCCATCTTGGGATAGACCGGAGAATTCACTATATCATGACTTAAGGTGTATAACGCCATTCATTAATGATTTTGAATCCAACAACAGCAGATATTGCTAAAATAGAAGAAGGCAAAATAAAAAGAATAAATTTGTCATGAACTTCTTCAAATACTTCTAATTTTTATCCAACAATACATCCAATACATACCCTATGGTATCGTATTAAATTTTAAATGATAAGGAAATAAATTCAGGGATAATATAGTAAGTCATTTTTAGCTTCATCATCTAACCCGATGGTTGTTAAAATATTCACAACCAATACCCTTGAAGAGTCAGCCGTGTAAATTTTGCTTATCATTTCTATACGAGTATAAAGGAATCGTTCACTAAATATTTTTAACTTTACTGGTAGGTCTGCTAATGGATTAAACGCGACCTTTACCCTCACGCCGAGGAATTTAAATAAATTTATAACAACATCGGTTTCTTCGTCGTCGGCATTAGAAAACGGTCTTCCAGTTATAAAGAATAGAGTTCGCTTCATCCTGTAAATATAACCAGTCGGTATCATAAAAATGAGCATATACTATTTGGCAGAAAAAATCTTCTACGTATATAAAAATGACTTCACTCCCTCCCCACTTCGCTCGCTGTACATACATATTATTATGTAGAGAAACTCAATTGCGTCTTTGTTTCATTTTCCCGAAATAATAAATATATTTATAAAAATTCCATCATACGAATTAGTGTACGTTAACGCCTTTGCCGTATCTGCATGTCGTCTATAATCTATATTAAGCTAACTGCTCTGTAATTAAAATATAATCTGTCTCTTAACACTTTTACGAGGAACAATTCCCGCTTTTTTTCTACCTACTTAATTCAATTTATACAAGCTTCTTGCTTCTTTACTTAATTACTTCATTTAATTCATCAAAAATACAAACTAAACATCTCTACTCTAAACAAATTATTGTACAAATATAAAATAAAGTCTCGTAATAGAAAACAACGGGATTTCATTGTATCATCAGATACAGTGCATAAATTTTGGTTTATAGGTATCCATCTTCAAGATTGATATATGAATTATTTATGGATATTTTCTCCTATAAATAATCGCATTGGTAATGGATAGTAAATAACATTAAAATTTAAAATATGCAATTCAACAAAAATTATGAATATGGTATCTTTATGGTGTGAGACTTGAATATCTTGATTCATTTTATTTCGAGATAAAGACTGTAACGTTTAATAACAGAATATTTCATTGTTTACCAACAAAATAGCACAACAAACAATCCGATAATGCAACCAGTAGATCCTGTTAGAGACAGAGCGTAAGCAAATATTGATCTTATTACATCAAGTAGAGGAGGATTATATTTAAGAGCTTACTAATTAATGAGGTAACCTTCTTAACAATCCGCCGATCCTATATACACAAACTAGAATACACAATCGGAATGATCCTGGTTGTTCCGGCATAAATTCGTGCGTAATATTACAGTTTCTTGCTCACGTACAACCGAAATTGCCTTATCTGAGTTTGCAACGTAATTCCCTAATATTTCTGAATCTTTACCGCACAGTAATGCGAGCGATAAATTTTGATGGACGCTGTTTGATTTTAACATTTAATTTCTCTTATGCTCATGCAGAATTCACTCTATCAAAGTGCTTAGAAAATAGAAGAAATAGAACATAGTAATTATGCCATGGGCCCTCCCATTCGCTCTGCGAAATCGTTTATATCACCTTCATTATCTATATATTGGTATTTGTTATGTTCACGTTTGTTCTCATAAAATATGTTTTCTGAACCACACACACTGCTTGGACCTTAACTTCGATAGGGCTTCTTCATTTAAATGCGTCATACTAGCAATCTACAGCGCCTTATTATCCTTAAGCGTGACATTTTGAGCGATTCCAATTTCGGAAAGTCAAATATATAACCTAAAAATACAAAATAGGTCCTGCCTGATTTGGGCAATGATTTTCACACTCGTGATTAATAAACTCTTATCGAACTACGACATTGAAAAAAATTAAGGATCATATGAAAACAATAACTGAGCTGACAAACATTACCAAATTCAAGGTTCAAAGAAACATTCCTTGATTCGTATTTGGGTAACCGATTTACCATGATTTTAATAATAGTATTTGTATAATTATCATCTATCTATTTTCTAATAATATTAATTTCTATTATCTATTCTATATCTATATTATTATTTCTATTAACTACGTATTGTATGCGAGTATAATATAAATTCTATCAGCAGGAAGTTCGTATATACAGACTAAAAGCATCAAACTATAACGGCCAAACGTTCCTGCCATAAACCGATTTCGAGACTATTAACAGTATCGACGCAGGAAGCGAGTATACTAGTTTACAACGTAACTTTGTTTTTATTGGTTTAAGACGACAGTCGTGCTCTGTTGTCTACGAGGTTTTAGCGACAAGTACGCTATTTAACAAACAGAATCAGGAATTACTTAACAAATTAGGTTTTGTTTTTTTGCTTTACAAAGACAAAGAGTACTTATAAACCATAAGAAATTCGACAACCCTATGAGTTAAATATTAAATTATTCAAAGAATCAACTTGATTCTAAAAAAATGCTTTCTATTTGTGTTCTGTTGTATTTTGTAGCTCATATTACGTTCACTGTTTCATTCCAAATTGTATAAATTGTGTTTTCAAAAGCACCTTATTTAATTATCGTATATACATATTACGTACAATAGGGGTACGTTTTTACTGCACAAATATCGAATTATATTTGTTTTTGAGTAGTTACAAAACTCAGACAGTGACAACCTTTTTAGCTTTGAAAATTTCTGGAATGACGCAACCAGCCTAAGGAAACATTTTGGAAGTTTCGAATTCCGTCACTCGAAGGTCTGATCCAGATAATGACTTGATGAATTCAATGAAGTTGTATTTGTATTATTGTACCTGATCATTTACTGCATAGAATTAATTCTTAGGTAAATAACCTTTATGTTTACTTAATGAAAAACGTCTAGCGATTGTTATATATTTAATGGGCCAGTCAAACCAGAATATGTTTAAATAATACGTGAAGCAAAAACTTTGTATCCCTTTTTACGAAAATTGCGCGAACGGAGGAGTATGAAATTTTCCACACTTATAGAGAATATAGAGAAGAAGTGCACAATGCTAATATTTTTCAAAATAATGCATAAAAGATACATTAAATCAATAAAGAAAACATTGCACACACTACATACCATGTATTTGACGCACACACGCATGCATACTATTTATTGTCAAACTTTTATTCTTGACGTCTGTGGTCAAATTGAGAATAAATTTAATATTGTTTGTCTTTGTTAATATTTTTTATAGTGTAGCCTTGGCGAAATTTGTGATTATAGAAGTATAAAATACAATCATAATAGTGTACAAACTTACAATTCCAATTAATTATAGTCGAATTTCGACTACTGCGGGACCTCTAGTATGTTTAAATACACATAAACGTAGACAGTATCATGAAGTTTTTGCATTTCGATAGCCAGCTATGTTAATGACAATGAAATTTTAAAGCGATTTTAAAACAATTCGTACAAAGGAAAGATTGTACCGGCAGTTAACATGGAATAGAGAAAATCTGACTAGAACTTGAATCGTGCTGACGACATTTACGAAAATAAGGTTACATTTTATATGCAGGTTCCGAACACTGATCAGACCGCCAGTCTTGCCTGCAGTAAATATCAGCTTAGTGGAAGAATTTCCCGTTTACATTTACTAATTTTTATTATATAACTAGGATACCGAAAGTATCTATATTAAGTATATTACTGAATTATTAAACATAAATAACTAAATAAAACTCTGAAGGGGTCATAATTATTATTTATTGAAAATAATTATGAAATATAAATAATAAATAAATATTTACTAACAATCACGCAAAATTAACTGGTCCCGTGCTAAGTTCGTAAAGAACTTGTTTTATAGATACCAGATAACGGAAATAAATGTAAGATTCTTATTATACACATATATATATATTTAATATACTAGGTTGATTGACTCGGTGGCGCAGCAGTTAATGCCTCCAGCTGAGTCAAGGCTCGTGGGTTCGATTCCAATATCGAATAAAAATTATTTGTTATTTACATGATTGTTTAATGTTTACATATGTTTATATTTAAAGCTATTTAAATATATATTAGTCTCTGGCTTGCATAGTAGAGCACCATTGCTTGCAACGAAAGGATCATTTGTGAATGAGCAAAAGAAAAACGCTGCAAATGTCATTCTTAAATTGAAATTTCACTGACAGTCATATGCGATCTAAATATTATTTTTCAACAAAATCCTTCTACCAAACCGATGCCAATTTTAAAGAACAAATATGCTCGAGACATATCACGAAGTGTATTATTACTTATATTCCGCTCGAGTCTTCTACCTTCCGTCCGTATTCCGTTGAATTTACTGACTATTCGACAAATACGTCGTTTTTAAAAAGTCTATACTTTCTAGGAAAAGAATAGTATTAAATAAAACCGATATGTCTATCTGTCCTTGGATTTTGCATGATTTTTCTTTTGTTTATTTTGGTTTAAGAAGCTATTAATACTTTTCGATGATTAGCAAACAAATTCGCATGACGTTAATTGGTTAATAGAGTCCATGGACCAACGCAGATTTTAAGAACTTTCCAGATTCCGTTAGGGGTACAAGATAACGAATTTTGTCACTAATAATATCAGTACAGATATGTTCCATGGCTCACAAGAAAAAACGAAAGTATTTTAGTACGGGTTTTATTTTCCTCCTATAAATCTATTAAACGTTAGCATTAAATAATAACACAATTCACAATCCTAAATTTAAACTAAATTTAAAGCCATAAAATTAAATAGGCAGCCATCATTGTTTGAACAACTAAATTTTATTGCGTTATTTACAAATTCAGTAGCAGTCCAATACCGTGGTCGAAATAGGCACGCTCTACCCTTAGCATTGAGGATTGACGATGCAAGCAGATTTAAAAATGAAAGCATCTCCAACATCAACCTCATGTAGGTTACGTTTTATTTTAGCTGGGTAGACGAGCTCACAGCCCACCTAGTGTTAAGTGGTTACCGACGCCCATAGACATTTACAACGTAAATGCGCCTCCCATCTTGAGATATAAGCTCTAAAGTCTGAGTATAGTTACAACGACTGCCCCACCCTTCAAATCGAAACGCATTACTGCTTCATGGCAGAAATAGGCAGAGCGCTGGTACCTACCCGTGTGGACTCACAAGAGATCCTACCACCAGTAATTACGCAAATCATAATTTTGCGGGTTTCATTTTTATTACACGATGTTGTTCCTTCATCGTGGAAGTTAATCGTGAACGTTTATTGAGTACGTAATTCATTACAAAAATTGGTACCCGCCTGGGATTCGAGCACCGGTGCATCGCTCAACACGAATGCACCGGACGTCTTATCCCTTAGGCCACGACGACTTCGAGGTACGCTCTACTCTACTAGGCTACTCTAAGCATCGAAGGTTGACGATGCAAGGAGATTTAAAAATTAAAGCCATTTCCAACATCAGCCTCATGTACGTTACGCATAGACTTAATAATCGTGATTAGCGCAATGCGACTTTTTTCTGTAGGTGGGAAAGCCTTAAGTCAGATTGCAATCGAATATCAAAACACTAGGAGGCGAGCGACCTACGCTTAGTTAACTTCAATCGGCTGGCACCGAGGGGTAGGGTCGAACCGTAATTAATTACTCCTGTCGTTGACAAGCGAAGGCTGGTAAGCACTTATCCATCGTTTCATAAATAAACTATATTTGCGTTGAGATGGAGTGAGCTAGTTAATTTGAGTGCCGATTTCGGTTAAGACCGCCCCTGGTAAATGATTCTGTTCTGATACCGCCAAGTTCTTGATTTAAAAAAATTATTATTAAACGAAGTCGGAATAATATTACGTATTGTTATGGTAAACGTAAATAATATTTACTTTTGTTAACTTGTATTTGATTTGTTTATGAAGCATCAATTGACCTGACTAATGCACCAACATGTTTTTAAAGTGTAAACAAGGGCTCATTAATAAAGGGAAAACTTGGACCTCATGTCTCAAGGTGGACGACGGCATAAACATAGAGATGTTCATGGACATATGTTTCTCTCATACTATATAGTGAAATAGTTACTTAATTCTTCTTAACGAACGACTTCCGGGATGAAGAAATAACATCGTGTAAAAAATAATCAAACCCGCAAAAATTGTAATTTTATTAATCACTATATAATTGACACATAGAACTCAAGTCACAAGTTGAGTGACGGCATTCAAATTCTGATGTTTATGGACCGCTTTATACAAGGTGGGCCGAGAGCTCGTCCATTAGTCTACGCAATGAATACAAACAAGTTATGTGCTGAACACACAAAATTATATCTATTAGAAGAGGCCACATTAATGCATATCCCGGGACAGTGCCCTTTCTAAATAAATCTTTCTATCTAAAGGCAGCCGACAAACAGGAGAAATACGAACATGGTCCTAAAATAAGAAAAGATCGTATCCATTTATATACAACGAATATAGATTAAGCCATTCCTGCCCCAAGTTTCCATAAGGCCGGCTTTTTTTTTTTAAATCCCACCTTCTATATCGATTAAAAAAATAAAGATTTTATATTTGTTCTTCAAACTAGAATATACATAATAATATTATTGACAACAATTCATTTTTCAACAAATTATGTTTTGATGCATTCGCCGTTATTATCTGAAACTCATCCAAAGTTGTTTTTGTTATTAATTAAAATAATCATTCGCGCAGAGGTATAATAAATCGTGAGTGCTCACAAATTTAATTCCTTTGAATTAATCCACTGACAGATTATAAAATTAAAATGACAAAACATTCGGCTTCTCAGAACAATGTTTTCAATGTGGATACAGCTTTGTTTTGTTTTTCACGAATCGTCAATAAAGTTTGATTACAGTTGAATTTTAATGTGAGCATCTAAGTTTATTTCGGAATACCATTTCCTTAATTACCTCTGTATTAAGCTAGTTCTTTTTAATGTGACACATTTTCTTCTTTATTTTAATTGGAATTTTACCTAAAGTCAAAGGATTCCACAGACATAAAAAAAAATGCTATTAATTTCAACCTTAAGTGAAATAAAATACTTAATGTTTAATGCATAACAAATAAATGATGCTCTAATATTATTATATAAGTCTGTTAAAGTGTTCATCCAACGGTCAAATCATTGCAGTATAAGCCGTATTATTAACGCATACGATATAATATTCTTATTTTGCAAAAACTGGCAGACGAGCCCACAGGCACTGACTAAAGCCAGCTATCAAGATCTCCAAGATCCTGATTGCATTAGAATAGCAATAACAATAGTAAACAGTGCCGTGATACCAACCCGTATAAGCTCAAGCTCTGAGTTCTCAAATCAGTGGAAGGCGTAAATCGAGTTAAATTGGTAAAAAGCTTGTATATCAATCTACGAATGTTAAAAAAAGTGGTGATATTAGCTGAACAAGACGTTTTTATCGTAACAACCAAATAATAATCCTACTTGTTTTTTTTTATGAATGATGGATTACTGGTGGCCCTGAGGCCTTTTTGTAACTAAAAGGAATCTTACTTCACTTTACAAAATGTATGCTGAAAAAAAACACAAATACAACAAAAAAAAAACATTAATCTCTTAAATATATACATAAATTATATTGGACATTGACAATTTGAGAATAAGATTTGCATGGCTCGTTGATAAATTATTACTAATCGATAATCGTTCGTTTTCGAAATAAATTTTAAGTAATTCCAATGCCAAATTATAAAAAAATAGAACAAATGACCTTCGATAAGTGAAGACGAGGATATTACTTATATAAAATTCCTTAATATCCATAAGCCTTTTGCATAAATTAATAAGTTTAAATGGTACGCGTATTTTACCAGTCAAATATCAAGGTTCAGTGAGGTAATGCATATAATTATTTCGAATATACAATACCGGTTAAAGTTTAAAGAAGTCAATAGATAATTGTGGGGCTCTACCTGGTAAGCACGCGCGGGCGACCCCGGCGCAAAACATGAGATTCGGAAAACCAGTTTCAAAACATGTGAACTTTTTTATTTGCTTTTTTATCGATCGTCTGCTGCAAATTGATACCTGCGATCAGGCAGTTATAATACTTTTTTCCTTTGTTTTCATTAAATACTTTATTGCACAGATCACGCCAACCTGGTGTTAAGGAGTTAACGAGCTCCTTAGACTTCACCTAGACGGCGGTTAGGCGTCCTCTGGGTGATGCCGCGAGTCTGGTTGTGGAGGACCAGGGGGACCTAGCTACTGTGACTAAGTTCTGATCCCAAGCGAAGATTGAACGTCGGGTGAACGCGTGTAAGGAGAGTCGTTTGCTCCATACACTTTTATTATTACCCCTGTTGGCAGACGAGTATACGGCCCAACCAATGGTGAGTGGTTACCGTCGCCTATGGACCTCAGCAATGCCAGGGGCAGAGCCAATCTGCTGCCTACCGTGAACTTAGCAGCGTGAACCCACCTTGAGGATGAAGTCTCAATATACTGTATTTAACAGCCGTTTCAGCCATCAAACATCAACGCGAGGCTTTTGTAGCAGAAATAGGCAGGATGGTGGTTCCTACTGGAATACTTCTAATGGAAAATCAACCGGAAGGCCAATGACTGCATTGAGCTTCCGACCCAGCAGATCGGCTATGGTTCAGTGAGGTATTCGGGAATAGCAGCAGCCCTACCTGGGGTGGACTGACGCGATTCCGTACCCTAAGGGTCGACGTAGAGTCGTCGACTATCGCCTGAACGACTCGGCCAGTCGGGTGTCTTGGTCTACACATCTCGTTGTAGTGTTGACCGTAGTTACACTACTGTTTAGTGACCCTAACCGTAATGATGTCTATAGGCTATATATATTATATATTATATGAGTCGTGAGCTCATTTCCTCATCTACGCAATAAAAATAAAGCTATTCAAGACATTAAATATTCAGGATCCAAGTGCTATTTTTGTTTCGTACGGGTTTCCTGCACCCACAACATATCAATAAAGCATATCTTTTAGGTCGTTGAATGTGGGACGTTTTGAATTATGTTAAATCTACTGAAGGGTCACCAAAGGTCACACGTGCCTAATATGAAATACTGAAAATATTTTTTTCGTGAATAAGTGAAGTAAGAAGTAATTTTTGACTCAACGTAAAATATGTATGTAATACTGCCAAAAACAATAAGTAAGGTTTTTAAATATCAAAATTAAATGCATAGAAGTACAATGTCCTCCGCTTGGCGTTGATCAATTAATAACAATTTAATAGTAGTCATATATTATACTAAAGACATATCCTATTATAATATCGAAGTTCAGATTGCGTTGTCGTAAATTTGAAAAATTTGCAACATTTGGCCAATATTGGCTTCCAATAACCGAACATATACCAAAGTAGTTAAAACGCAAACGTCCACTTGAATCGATGATATCAGAAAATAAATCTGTACGCTGGTTTCTCTAGAGGCATCGGACGGGACTCGCCCGGATCCGGTTATTTAGCTCAATCGAATCAACTATTTTTATTACACTTGATGTTGGCATAAAAACTATTTTGGATCATTACAAATATTCGGATGATGGCTCACCGACGTTGGCCGTCGACGGTGTTTAACAGAATTATTTGTTTTGCAATTGTACCAGTAAAACGCTTTAGGCGGTCTAATGACCCGATTAGCGATGAAAACTTTAAGCCAGTGATTCGATTATCAACGTAAATAATGACCAATGTGTATTTTTGCAACTACATTTCGATGCCTCCAATGAACACCACTCTAACTCAAAATTTTGAAATTTTCGTTTTTCACGCAAATCGCTTCACTATGTTAAAAGTATTACAATTAATAATTATTAATGGGGTTCGAAGCAAGAGTAAATCAGCTAGCTACACAAAAAAACCATAAATATATCTGCAATAATAAAGATTTTATCAACTTTTTTCGTTTAAATGCTCCTCTTGTAAATCTACGAATTTGGAGTTAGCGTAGTGTTCATTGGAAGCATTGGTTTATTCTATCGGGTTCTTCGCTTAGATCTTAAACATATTTCACTTTAAAATTATTTGTTCCGCCGAATTCAGACGACTATACCGTCACTCGCGGACATCAGTAACGTGAGAAACACAGCGAAGTTGCTGCCTACCGTTTATATATGACATTTGTAGATTTTACAGTCTTTATTAAACATTAGATTTTTGCAATTAATAACGTGTTGAACTACTTACTACAATAACAATAAAAAAAAAACATTCAAAGAACATTAAACCTATATTTACCAACGATTTCCACGATGAATGAAAAACATCGTGTTACATAATATATTTTTGAAGTGAAAACTTCTTTAGAATCGTTGTGATTTCAAACCGGATGCAAAGGAAAAAACGACAGGTAAGAGACACAAATACAAATATGTGTAGGATGAAGCCAGCAAAGAATGAGACAGAAATATACATACTATTTAATACAGCGCCATCTGTGAGATTTTTTAATACTAACGTGTGTATGAAAGCTCTTGTAGTGAATTTTAATTTAGGATTATACGTGAAATTAAAATATCAATTCACAGAGGGCGCTACCTTACAATTATTTACTAATGACAAAATTTTACATATACTTAAGACGTTTAGGATAATTGTATTTTAATTTTGGAAGGTTTCACTTCTACCACGTGTGAATTGCACACATTTTTATTTTTTTATTGCTTAGGTAGGTGGACGAGTTCACGGCTCACAGTGGTTACGGGAGTCCACAAAATTATCTACAACGTAAATGCCGCCACCTACCTTGAGATATGAGTTCTAAGGTTTCAGTTTTTACAGTACCACAGTTGCTCTACCCTTCAAACCGAAATGTATTACTGCTTCACGACAAAAATAGACAAGTTGGTGATACCTACCCATGCGAACTCGCAAGACGTCGTACCTCCATCGAATATCGAACCCAGTATATTTTTAAGTTTGTCGGTTACATAAGAAGTGGTTGAGTATATTTTGATGCCCGCACGAGTTGATAACATCGTTCTTTTCAATCCTGCAGCGAACCAGACATTTCTTCCGGTAATTGAGAAGAATTGAGAATTCCAGAATTGAGAGTCTGTATATAGGTACTGGTGGTAGGATCTCTTGTGAGTCCGCGCGGGTAGGTACCACCACCCTGCCTATTTCTGCCGTGAAGCAGCAATGCGTTTCGGCTTGAAGGGTAGAACAGCCGTTGTAACTATACTGAGATTTTAGAACTTATATCTCAAGGTGGGTGATGCATTTAAGTTGTAGATGTCTATGGGCTCAAGTAATCACTTAATATCAAGTGGGCTGTGCGCTCGTCCACCCATCTAAGCAAAAAAAAAGGTGGTGAAAACGATGTCATGTCGATAAGGTCCGGTAACTAGCACCTAGTGATCTGTAAACACAAACTACAGCTAAAATTACTAACAAAAACATTATATTTAATATCAATTTTTACTTGATAGTTTAAAAAAACTGCAACAGACGAGAATATAAACGAAGTGGGTCAGTGGCTTTCAAACTTTTTATAACAATAATTTTTATTAGAACGCTCACTAAAACCAAAACTCAGTCAATAATATTCAACCATAACATTTCATGACTCACGATTTGGCTGTTTACTAAAACCGAAAGCTAATTGAAATATCCACATTTGAAAAAACCATAAACATTGGATAAGGCTATTTTTGCAATTCAATCTCAATCATCATATTATGTTGATTTCACAATCTAAATTTTCTAATTTGAGCTTTAAACATTTTGTGTTCACGTTCTATCTTTGAATTGTCTACTTTTAGTTATGGCTGCCACTTGCAAAAATCTAAGGAAAGTAGATATTTTATATTGTTGTTTTTTGTAAAAGAGCGTACTTATATATCCATCGCGTACTTTGTGTAAGTACAAGTAAAAAGATTTATATGAGAGCTTATTTTTAGTCCGTACGATCATTATTTCCGCTTACTATTTCCTCCATATAACGTTTGCCCATAACCTTCTGAAGCGTAGAATAGCCATAATATTAAAGTACTATTGAGGGTTCCACCTATTGTCTCAACGAGAGCGACTTTGTTTACTTTATAACGCTTTTGTATTCATCTAGCGCCAGGTATTCTACGTCTTCTTGACATGCCACAGTAGCTCAGTGCCACCCGAGAAGTCTCTTGATCTCCTTTGCGTAAAATCTTCTTCCGTCCTTGCTCTCTACTAGAGAATGCCATATTTGGGCTTCGGGGTCAGGCTAAAACAATTGAGCATCTATCACACCCACTATGTCGGTCCCAGGGTTTTCCATTCAATTTCATGCTCCATCACTAAAAGCTACGTATAAATGATTTCTTTAAGATTTTGTTTTATTGCGTAAATGGGTGAACGAGCTCACAGCCCACTTGGTGTTAAGTGGTTACTGGAGCCCATAGACACCTACAACATAAATGCGCCACCCACCTTCAGATATAAGTTCTAAGGTCTCAAATATAGTTACAACGGCTGCCCCACCTTTCAAACCGAAACGCATTACTGCTTCACGGCAGAAATAGGCAGGGTGGTGGTAGGTACCACCCACGCGGACTCACAAGAAGTCCTACCAACAGTAAAAAGCCTCTAGGATTCGTTTAAAATTTAAATGTAGCTAATAGATTTTATAAAAAATAAAGTTGAAGTAAATTGGTTTTATAAGTTGGCTTTCTACAGCAAACATTCACACGTACAAGTTTAAGACAAGTTCGTTCATAAATAACTCCACCCGACTCCCGCAAAATGACATTCGACCCCACATAAGTTCGATGTGAATTCAACAACTTCAAACATTAGTTATGAACTTAATTGGAATCTTATGTGCAGATAGGGTGTTTTAACGGATTCTTTAAAAATCGATTAGAAATGACAATCTTACAGTGGAATAAGAGTAAAATTTATCTATTCTACTAATCACAGTAGAGTATGGTTTGTCGCATCAATCTAGAGTGTTATTAAAATTTATATTCGTTTGCAAATTTTACTTTAAAATAAAATATAAAATGGTCAGGGTCTGAGTGTATAATAATCGAATTGAATTGATTTATAGAATTGAAGGTAAATAAAATATATTAAACATATCTATGGTGGAGCCACGTGGGTAGTTTGTCATATCATCTAATGTGTTTATGTCGAAAATAGCCATGCGCACTATTTGCAGATTGGTAGGGCCCATTAATTGTTGAGGCTTCTGTCTCATATCTAAAGGCTTATGTAGCTTCGGAAACCACTTAGTACCAGTTGGACCTTGTTTTTGTCCAAATATTTAGTCCAACACGCAAACGATCACATGTAAACGCAACATATTAAAATAATACCCGACGTGTTTTTTTTAAGCTATTGCATAGCTTTTATCACGGGCTTTGAGCGTGGCGACCGAATCAAGAAATTCCGTAACGAAAATAAAACCTAACACCCCCACTCCGCCTATCATGTAGCTCGCGTTCAACACGTTCACACGTTGCGCTTGTGTAGTGTTTGTGAATAAGCGCGCGGCGTGACATCGCACTGCATGCGCATCATGAAAAGTCTGCCCATCTTTCTCTCGCGCGGTCTAGGTTATTAGTGTGAAGGGAACAGTTAAGGTTTTGCTTTTGTTAATGCTTATAAATATAGCGTGGTCTTATTTTATTATTGTGTTAATATTAAATTATTATTGTCTAATTATAATCGCATAAATTGATAACAAATGCTATGCAGTAGCTTTACCGCGGTAGTCCCAGAGTGCCACACGTGTTTTTTTCCTATTCCGCACAAGTACATAAACTACGTTGAGTACAATTCAACCAATCGTAATAGTTTGACTAAGTTAAGTAAGGATTTCTGAGTGCTGCGCCTGCCTGAGATCCACCAGTCGAACCGGTTATAGCATTGGAATGCAACCGATGTTTTGACTTAGTAAAGGTCGAATTCTGTTGTGCAATAAGACTATTTAAAAAACAAATAGCACTGTTGCTTTGTTTTTGTTTAATCTATTCTGATTTTTAAATAACACTAGCTGACCCGACAAACGTGGTTTTGCCTTATAAATTATTTCTAAGAAAGATAAATTAGCCTAGATATCGATTGCAGCACTATCAGCCGGGCTGATTTGTAAATTTAAACCATCCAGGGAGCCACCCAAACGCATACAAAAAAAAATATTCAAATCGGTCCAGCCGCTTAGGACAAATTAGCTTAGTGACAAACACACGCACAGAAGAAATATATATATAAAGATTTTAATATTGTTTAGCTACGGGTCGAAAAGTACGCATTAGCATTCACGTTCTTTGCGAGTTCCAGTACCCGTTTAAAGCAGTGTAGAAGAAATTATAATTAAATTATATATTTTAAAATCTAAAAGTACCCGCTTAAACAGCAAACCAACCTAACGATTAATTGCATTTTTTTATCCGTTTTTAGTACTAGTCGGGATATTATTGTTTTAAAACTAGTGTGCAAGTTTTCAAATTAATCGGAAAACCCGCACTACGTAAACACGGCCTTAAAAAAATCCCTTACCTCAAATAAACATATTTACATATCAAACTAATAAAAGTGTGTTAAAAAGCTATTAATACTATTTTACTATAAAAATTATAATAGTTAAATACATTAGCTTACTACAGTATTTGAGATACTATGTCAGTAATTATAATATATAATATCGATATAATAATAATAATGATATAAAAACGATGGTAGAGCATAATAACAATACTACTGATAATGCTGCCTATTTCTACTATGTACCCTTCATGTGCTATTCAATTATTTAAAACTATTGCTTACAAAGTATAGTGTGGTTAGCTTCTTAAATACTATTTGTCAGATAAAGCTCATTAAAGGGGAAAGAAGATTCTAGGAGAAAATATGAATTAAGCTAACTATAGCTCACCTTCAATTATAAAAAAGTCTTAAAAATATGTTTATTAATTTTTTCTTTGAAACCCTTTTCTTCACTTAATATAAATATTATTTTATAACACTTCTACTTGAATTAAAAGCCACATTAGCTTTTTTTTTTCATAACCTAAATAGTAGGTATACAAGCATAAGGCAAAGCGGATGGAGAATTAGAGAATGATTGCCATCGTATTATGGATATTGGCAATACTAGAAGGATATCCAAGCAGCTGGGATCGCTGTCTTATGATCTAGCGATCAAGAAAGGCCTCAATAATTTAGCCTG
Organism: Bombyx mandarina; assembly: GCF_030267445.1. Classification (NCBI taxonomy): domain Eukaryota; kingdom Metazoa; phylum Arthropoda; class Insecta; order Lepidoptera; family Bombycidae; genus Bombyx; species Bombyx mandarina. Next base: position 12,043,346 of record NC_143228.1, read on the forward strand.
GCTTATCTAGTGTCTTACCTCTCAATCTTTCTATTTTTTTTTTTGGAATTCAATAGCTAACACAAAAAGTTCGAGAAATGATGTTCCGTTTAATTCTATAGTAAGTGGGTTAAAGACTAAAAAATAAAACCACATATGGCTTATATGCTCGACTGTACCTAATAGAACGGAGAAACGTGCAGGCCAACAACATCTACTCGAGTATACTCAAGGCACGAGCAAATACATGAAGATTGTCGACGTAAATATTGACTTTGGTTCCGTTTGGAACCTCGTTTAACTCATCAAAGGCATTTAATGTGAAGAACGATTTTCATTTTCATAGACGTACGTATGTACATTTTAAGACACGAATTAAAAGTCTTAACTCTTAAGCATCGCCGATGAGGGCATCCCGTGAAGTCAAGATCGCGGGGAAAGATCCTCTGAATACTTATACATGACGTTGTCCCGACCAGCCTCGATTTAATTCTGTACAATGGAAGACAACACTTTTTTTTTCCTATCTATGCTGATTGCCTTGAGAAGCTATATCAGTTTCGCCCTAACGTGTAGGTGAGCTCACGGGGCTCAAACCTGACGACGTTGCTAACACTAACCCTAGCAAGAGCCGTGCTTCGCAGAATCTACCACCGGATCGGAAACGCGACCCACTAAGAAGACCCGGCGAGAAACTCAGTGGGCCAGACTATTGTGCGATAGGGAGTTTAGGAACGTTAAACTGCAACACGCCTCGGGTACCGTTTCCAAAGCGTACTGTTACGAGGATTTATTAGAAAAGCTTTTTAAAAAACTAAGTTTATTTAATTGTAATAATTAAAATATTTCAAATTAACAATTGAAATTAATTGGGGCAAGTGTCACCGGGAGCGCGGTCAGAATTGAACTGCGTGATCGATCGGCAACCTAGCTAAGCTGCATTACGTCGTACACCTTACATTGCATTTTTAGGTACATTAAGAATATATAACAGTACGCAGAGGTCCCGATAGCTACCTTCTCACCCCAAAAAAACCCATTCAATCTAGGATTGGCCCTGGTTTTCCCATGATGATTTTTTGAGTTGCAAATCTGTTTACTTTCAATTTTTATTTACAAAAAAAAACAATATACGTCTTAGTCATGAGCCATAGACGATAATACTTTTAAAGTAAGTTCAGTTCTCCGCCTACGTTCGCTTATGTAATGTTAAACATATAAATCCCACGATTTTGGCTTCTGGACTTCTAATTGAAAGTAATTAGGTAGGTACAATGTTCCAACCTACAGAGTTACTGTTTTTAGAATCAAAAAGTTTGAATTTTGTGTATCCTCCGTACTAACGATTACCATTTTCAGCGTACATACGGCGTATTGTGTGCCCACACAGATATGCATCACCGCCCCGCCTATTTCTGCAATCGTATATTCTAGTTCTTAGAGACAGCAGTTCAGAGACAGAGATGAGGGCAACCTCACGACCTGAACATTAAAACCAATCGTTATTTTTAAACTAACAAAATCAATAATGGTATCAAATTCGAGCTCCAAAAACATGCCATGAACAAACTTCACAACCATCATTACTTCCTTCATTAAAAGTCCCTTAATTAAAAGTATCACAAAGCAATCAGTCCTGTTCGAGTCTAGTTTAATTCGTTATCCTAATACGTTTTTCGTCTGACGATATCCAGAATAAATTTTAAAAATCCGCTTTTCACGGAATCACTTGACCCAAAGTTACGTTTGAAATTTACGGGGCACTCCATTGTTTATAAAGTAGATAATTAGTCACAATAGTAAAATAATAATTTGTGTAGGTGGGTGAATAATTTCACGGCCCATCTGATATAAATGTTATGCTGCTACCGGTCCATAGACATCAATCACATCCTGAATGTCACTACTTACTTTAAGAACTGAGGGCTAAATCTCAATTATGTGGTAGTAATTAATAGATTAAGGAAGACAATAAGAAGATGATATGAAGTCTTATTTACGTTGTATGTATAATTTCCCTAGTTTCAACACATAACAAATATTTTTCGCGACTAAAATAACGATAGAAGTGGTACCTACCCGTGAGGATTCACAAGAGGCTCTACTACTAGCAAGATATGCAAAAATATTCAAAATTATTTACAAGAAGAGAGAGGTACGAAGAATATGAACAACCCATAACTAAACTAGTGCTAATGCGATCCTGCTTATTTTATCAAGTGACTCGTTTGAATTTACAAGATGGGACAGCCATTATTCAATGCAAATAGGACTTCATCTCATCTCTCAAGGTGTGACGTTGTGATGTCTACAGTGAACAATGAACTCATCTGCAATACAATGTTTACGTTTTTTTTATAACTACAGGTCCCGCAGTAGTCGAAATTCGACTATAATTAATTGGAATTGTAAGATTGTACACTATTATGATGGTATTTTATACTTCTATAATCATAAATTTTGCCAAGGCTACACTATAAAAAAATATTAATAAAGACAAACCATATTCTATTCTCAATTTGACAACAGACGTCAAGAACAAAAGTTTGACAATAAATAGTATGCATGCTTGTGTGCGTCAAATACATGGTATGTAGTGTGTGTAATGTTTTCTTTATTGATTTAATGTATCTTTTATGCATTATTTTAAAAAAATATTAGCATTGTGCACTTCTTCTCTATATTCTCTATAAGTGTGGAAATTTTCATACTCCTCCGTCCTCGCAATTTTCGTAAAAAGGGATACAAAGTTTTTGCTTCACGTATTAATATATAGATAAACTGTTTACATTAAACATTGAAAAACAGATTTTATCACTGGCATCAGTGTGTGTATTTTAATTTAAAAACGCAATAAATACGTATTTATTTATTAATCTTAATTCAATTACTTCTTTTCACACAAAAATACACCTCAAATATACGAACAACAAAATCTAAGTTACCTTTTATAACCTATTAAAAAACATAAAAGCGTAAAATAAATCACGAATCTAGCTTAATTTACGTTAACAGCTTTCGAAAACCAAACACAATATGCGAAGCAAGCGAACCAATCACACGTTATAGCACAGGATATGTCGGTCACCGCAGCTGAAGTTGCCTTCAATAAGCATCGATTCAGACGTAGCGCAGGAACAATGCTCTATCTGTCTACATGAACATTTATAAATGAAGAATTTCGAACTCTATATAATTACTCTGCTCTACATAAAAATAATTTTGCCAGATTCCAAATTGTATCTGTATAAATAATTAACTTCTTTTAAGCAACCACATTGAAATTTAAAATAAAAATAAATTCGAATTCTAGAATCATATTAATGCTGTATACACTCGCGATATTTCTTGACGTAGTTAATGCGATATTATAATTTAAAATGATGACAAACTCCATCTTAGTCTTGCGTGACCCCGAAAGCAGTAACATATTTGAAACTTGAGAATTATAAATTCGAGGAAATCGTAAAGTGATTTAAATAATACTCAATAAATGGCAGCGTAACTTATTATAATATATTATTATGATAATAATAGATTAATGAACTAAAGATAAATTAATAAATCGATAATAATAGATTATTATAATATTACATTATTTTATACATTTTAATCATAGTAAATCTATGATATTTTTAGGTTGCACAGCGCTGAATACGCGAGGTATTGTGAACTTCCTAAAGATATCAATTATTTAAGTAATTCTGAAATGAAAAGAATAATTTTCAAACTTACTCAACATTGTTGCCTTCTATAAGCTTGTCATAATATACCTAGGTGTGTATTTTATTCCTCTAACTAATGTATATGTGAACTTATATGATATTGCCAAATTGTTCATTCCCACTACACAACAGCTGGTCGTATAAAGGTCCACATGCAATGATTAACGTTTCGACTTTAATAGGTAGCTTGGAATGCACAACATAGCCACATACTACATAATATATTATCGCGTTTATGTGTGATACTCGTAAATGTCAAGCCGCCTCTAAGGAAAGGTGGGTGGCGCATTTACGTTGTGGATGTCTATGGGCTCCAGTAACTACTTAACACCAGGTGGGCTGTGAGCTCGTCCACCCAACTAAGCAATAAAAAAAAAAAGGTGGTGAAAACGATGTCATGTCGATAAGGTCCGGTAACTAGCAACTAGTGATCTGTAAACACAAACTAAACACAGCTAAAATTACCAACAAAAACATTATATTTAATATGAATTTTTACTTGATAGTTTAAAAAAACTGCAACAGACGAGAATATAAACGAAGTGGGTCAGTGGCTTTCAAACTTTTTATAACAATAATTTTTATTAGAACGCTCACTAAAACCAAAACTCACTCAATAATATTCAACCAACCAAATTAACTTACACCACTTACGTAACATATAAAAATATATTTTGTTTTTTTTTTATATTAAAAACTTATAATCAAGCTGTGTAATAATATACCACCACATATACCAATTTAATGTATAATCATAGTACTAAGTATTCTATTTGAAAATATTGATTTACTGATGAATAAGTCAAGGTTTTTTTTTATTGCCCTTGTAGGCAGACGAGCATACGGCCCACCTGATGGTGAGTGGTTACCGTCGCCCATGGACTTCAGCAATACCAGGGCCAAACCCAAGCCACTGCCTACCGCTTAATACTCTCCACAAGTCTCGTTTGAAGAAGGACATGTCATAGCGCTCGGGAAACACCGTGGAGGGGAGCTCATAGCCGGATGGTACGTGGCAAAAAAGACCACTGGAAACGCACTGTGGATGACCGCAGTGGATCCAGGTAGTATGGATGAACTCTACTCCGGTGGCGGTCCGAAGAGGATGTATTATTTATTGCATGATTATCATCTGCCATTGCGTAAGTTGCAGTCGTAAAAGGCGACTAAGCGATTAACTCGAGAATAGACAGTACTATCCTCTATACTGTACCTGTTATAGTGTGTGTATGGTGCGCCTGCAATCACCTAATCGACATTTATTGATGGTGACGCATTTTACGAGCCTACACAGACGGGTAATATCATCTTGCCTAACGTTGCTACGAAGCTATCGTGCGTTCCAATTTGAAGATTAAGACAGCTAGCTGGCTCCGGTAACCATTTACTATCAGGTGCGCCGTGAGTTCGTTTCTCGACAATACTAATAGCAAAGACAATGAATATGGGAACCCAGTCGCACCCTTCTCCAACCTTCATCTTCTATATTTTCCGATCATCTGTCAGAAGCACCAATATGCCTTGTTTACCAACTTAATCGTCCCACTAGTTTAAATCATGATTTGCCAAATCCAATGGCTAACATAAAATATTTATTAGGCAGTAACCAAAAAAATTTGTGTTAAATTATCTGAGACTAGTCTTATAACTTCACCTGAGGGAATAAATAAGAAAAAAAAAGCATCAATTTCATATTAATAGACGGTAAATAGTATTGTTAAAAAAAATTAATAGCTATTTTATTTATTTATTGCCCTTGTAGGCGGACGAGCATACGGCCCACCTGGTTATCGTCGCCCATGGACTTCAGCAATTCCAGGGGCAGAGCCAAGCCGCTGCCTACCCTTAAGTACACTCCACACGCCTCGTTTGAAGAAGGACATTAATACAATTCATAAATAGAAGAATATTTTCTCAACAATAAAAGCCTTAACCAGATACAAAAGTCTAATTTTCAACTTCATACATAATAGTCAAAAAATTAAGTAAATACTAATAAAAACTACAGACTTAAATCTAATGTATACACATAAATACAAACAAACATGCGAGAAGAATACAAATCAAGTCCTATTAAAGCCATCGCAACGAAATCACAAAACAATGGAACGTTTTTCTTATTTAAAAATCAAGTTAGAACGAGACGACATCACGGGATGTTCCATTGATGACGTCAACCATTAGACGCACGGGCCGAGTCGAATAAAAAACTTATACATACAGAAAAAAAGCCAAGACCTCCACACACGAGCAGCACAAAAACTAGCGATGCGTTTGATGAGGAAACTTTTTTTCACGCCTCACGCACCTGCATTCTGTGTAGCATTTGAATAACAATTGGTCCCTAAAGACTTTTTCAACAACACCCAACATGCTTTTAAATTTTGGTCGACGTTAATGTTAACTCATTAATGAAATCTGTTCAACTCACCTTTATAGAGAAATCAGTGCGCGCGCAGGTAAAACACAGGAATCCCACAGGTGAACGGTACCAGCCGTTTGAAAACTTAAATTAAAAGCTCGAAAATCGGACGACTGTAACACTCGTGCACTCCTTGTTAGCAGCGCAGCACTACACTTACAACAACACTGTCACGGTTTGTTTATCAAATTACGGGCTGCTTATTAATAATTTCAATGACCCCAAGTGCGCATGCCCGTCCAACACGCGCCCACTTTGAAAATAGGTTATGTTTAAGTTTTGAGCACTTCCACTGAAACACCGGTACACGCAGAAGCACAAACTTCCCAGAAGAATCCAGTTGGAACAACTTGAGAAAACTTTTCAAAAGCCCGCCTTTTCCTCAACTTTTAAACTTTGAGACAAACAGGTTCCCACGGGTCTCGTTTCCGTTTAATCACTTAGGAAGCACAATTTGACGATCAACCGGCTCTCCTAACGTAAATGAAGGCCGTATGCGTTTTTTAAACACTTAAAAACTCCGAAAACCGGTACGATTTGATTCCACACGTGACACAGTCAAAACGTAAACACAGTAACACACGAATTCACTTTGTTTCGATGAAGGATAACATGTTTAAAGTGGCACGAAGTTCGAGTGACAAATTAAACGAATAGAAAAAGAAAAGAAACGAAGAATACTAAAGTCGGCGACTGCGAAGCCGAGCGTCCGACACTCCTGCTGAGCGGTGTACTAAACGCGAGAGGCCGCGCGACCCGCACCGCCCCGCGCACCTCAAGCGCCGCCCCCGAGCGCCCTGCGACCCGCGCTCATCTAAATAATGTTCAAAAAAAATTCAAGAGCATTGAAAAAGTAAGCCTTCGGGTGACCCTTAGCTTTCTCAACGTGTAAATTAACCCATAGACACAGCCCACTGAGTTTCTTGCCGGATCTTCCCAGCGGGCTGCGTTTCCGATCCAGTGGTTGATTCTGCAAAGCACTGCTCTTGCTAGGGCCAATATTAGCAACACTCCCGGTTTAAGCCCCGTGAACTCACTTAGACGTCATGCAAAAGCTGAAATAGCTTCTCAAGCATCAGCATAGGTAGAAAAAAAAGGGTAATGCAAGCTACCGAACCTGCTTGCAGAAGTTTAGTAGGTGTCGATGTCGTCCGAGAGCATGTCGTCGCGTGCACCAGCGCCGGAAAACATTCTATTAGTCTACCAACACGTGCGTAACGCACCCTCCCCGACCCGCTGAGGCTATCATTCAATTCATTGAATTCCGCGACCAATTGCACTGCCAACTTCCGATTACATTTGAACTACTTGTACAAACAATGCAGACATTGTAAACAAGTGACTCTATAAAAGGAGAGTTACAAATATTTTTTTATAATGTAGAGTCGGATATTTAGAAATACACATGAAAAATAAAATTCTGAATTATGTCATAAGCCAGTAAGTAAGATTTGTTTTTAAATTATTAAATAAAAGCTATAGAATAGTTATGCATAACTTCATTATATTTTTTTGTTGTTTAAATATAGTCTAACTTGATATGAAAAAGAAAAAACATAAAGAAAAACACATTTAACAATTTCAAATTTTATCGAATTTTTTTTTTCTGTGAAATTTAGAAAATCAATCTTAAATTTTAATGAAATGAATTACAAGAATGATGTTAAAAAATATAGAATTACAAAATTCAAACTAAAAAGATTGGTTTGTAGCGGCTTATCAACAATTTTCAACGGGTTTTATGATTAGTTATGCAACACAACCTGTACTGTGAAAATATGATTGAAAAATTGACTAATACATTTTTCTTAATAAAATAAAAACAAGACGGGTTCGGAGCGAATAAAAAAAATGATAAGCTTTTGTTAGTTTTATTGATTGCTTAGTTATATGAAGAAGCTCATACCCTATGCCGTGATAAATAGTTACCGGAGTCCACCACAACACAAATGCTCCCACCCTTCTTGAAACATGGTGTTGAAGTCTCATTGCATTGTACAATGGGCACCCCAACCTACAAACGAAGAAAGAAGACCAGCTTCGCGTTAGCAATAGGCCGGATGGTGGTACCTACTTGCTCATTTGATTAATACGCTCTACCACGAGTAAGAGTCATTTCCCAATTATCTATACCCCAAACACTTCCCGTGGTCACGACTGACGGTCAAAAGAAATACAATATCAAATCATAAGTGCTTTTAATTCTGCCCACAGAAATTGCACTTTATTTGCTGGTGTCGGTAAAATCTCGATACAAGAATGAATTACGTGGACTATCTCGATCCGAACTTGTACCTTCCATGAAGTGTTGAATTTAAACGAATTTCGAGAATACTCCGTGAAAGGCATTAAAGAAACGAATCAAGTATCGGTATGCGGCGCATAAGACGAATAGAAACTGACTGAAAGGTTTGTCGGGTTTATATTTGCATACAGTATGTACACTTAAGAGAAACGTGCCTCAACATTTATTTCAATTAACCAAAAGATCTGATTCGATGTGTGTTTATACAAAATAAAAAATTCACGTGTGATGTTATACCTTAATATTTTTTACGTAAAAAGTTATTTAAGGGCTAGAATTAACCATAAAGACACTTGTGTGCTCAAAAATATCGTCCTTGGTGACCTCAATAATTTAAGGTCTGAAGTTTAACTTTAATTAATAACAGAAGTAGAGAGGGAAGAGGTCGACCGAAGAAGACATGGATGGAGTGTGTGAATGACGATATGAGAGAGAGAGAAGTGAGTGTTGAGATGACGGCTGATAGAAGAGAATGGAAGAGAAAAATTAGCTGTTCCGACCCCACCTAGTGGGATAAGGTGGAGAAAAAGAAGAAGAAGAAGTACTCTCAATTACCATCTTCTCTTGAAACTCTTCCGATGTCCCGTCCCTGTGATTTTTGTAGTAAAGTCAAATCCATTTTCATTCTATTATACCTATAATATTTTCTGCTGCAATGTATTCGCACGCTCCAATCTAAAGGATATAATGACAGACATGTTGACATAGATACGCCGACCTGCTGTCTCAAAATAATGGTATTTTTCTAAATTAATTATCGGTGCCGATATATAAAATCTCATGCAATGAAAAATAAAACGCAAAAGTACTAAAAAAATTAGTAATGAAAATAACAGAATATAAGAACACTATCTAGAAATTAATTACGCATAAATTAAATGTTCTTACAAGATTCACATACCTTCGGATTTTTAGGCTTTAAAATAACAATTTCATGGAGAGAAAGAAAGAGCTTTTTTATTTTGTTGTTTTCTAAATATTAATCTTTCAATTCAACCTGCAACTTTTCAAAAAGTCGACTGCCATCTAGCTCGTTACAAAAATTAGGATGGCAATAATACAGTCTATTAATGTAAGCCACAATTAAAGTCAGATCCCAGTAACCTATCTAGTCTGTCTGGAGTTGAATAGCATAATGCTTCTCAGCAACGGAGTCGATAATTTTTGTAATATCGATCTTAGGCAGCTACCATAGACAGTGAGAACGCTACGATCTTAAGCTCGAGATATAAAGTTTGGTGGTACCTATCCACATGGACCCATAATAGATCTGATCAATATTCTTGGAATAACAGCTATTATCACTGCTTAGAACGTAACAAGTACCTAATTAATTTTTAGTAAAAATAGGTTACATGGTAAAACAGTCTGTGTAGGCTTACAACTGGACCGACAACCTCTCGAAGAAAACCAGAGGAGGGTTAGATAAGATACAAACAGGATATTGTTACGTAAAACCTGTTCAAGGAAAGCTATTATTGAGTATTTCCATATACATATAATAAAAAAGCAGTACAATTATAATTAAAAAAAAAACGTTCCAAATTCAAAAACTGAAACATACAGCCAGACCCTTATTTTTTAACAAAGAAACTAAACTGAATAGTATCATTATGGACTAGACCAAGGAGGCGATAAAAATGGTTTTACGACATGAACTGGTACTGAAATGAATCTACCTGTGCTTAGATCCTGAACAGATATGAAAAATTGTCACGTGATAAAACAGAATGAGCACGTTTACGGGCTGATGATACTCGTTAACGTATTTTACTGGTACCACACTACTAATTAACATCGTTTCACAATTAACGTTTTTTTTTTTGGGTCGTAACCTACTTATTCTGCTCTTTGTTTAAGTCTTGATAGACGATTTTTGGTTGAGAATAATGGACATGACATTTTTTTTTAAATACACGTATTCGTAGTTCTTTTTTCTGTATTTGTAAAATTTATGTAGAATAGGGATCGCAGCGCATAAAATAAAAGTTATACTATTCCAAAATCTTCTATTATAATAGTAATTAATAATTAACACTAATTTTATTACGTCTTACTCATTTTTCAACCGTCTTCGCCATCTTCCAATTCTCTGTCATTCTATCTGTCATTCTCTTCTCCCTTTCTTTCCGTTTTCTCTCACTCACATCTTAACGCTCCGTTCCACACTCTATTCATACGTTCCGTTCTTACCAATCCTACATTTATATAACTAAATAATATTAATATAATAAAGTTAACTACTTTACACGATGTGAGGCGTGAGCGTAATCATCTATGCAATAAAAAAACTTAATATAGTTTTGTGAGAACCGAAGGAGAAACTTGTACATTTTATTATTAAAAAACCGCAAATTCAACTGCATCTTTACGACTGTTATACAACTGACAGGCAATAGGCAGGATGGTAGAACCCATGCGGGAATACCATACATATGAACACTAAATGTAGTGGTCGCAGTGTTCTAGTATAATAATAAGAGAACGGTAATATCTAATGAAACCATTAATCGCCTTTTACGACATCCACGAAAAGAGATGTGGTGGTGCTGTTCTAAATCGATACCACACTCTCAAAAACACGTTCCCGTATTATTATTTTTTTGTTTTTTGTAATAACAATGAAATGCGAATCCTAAAACAATTACAAATGATCTGATACGAGCAACAAACCTCCATAAGTCACTAAATTTTAGGTTTTTTTTTTTTGCTTAGATGGGTGGACGAGCTCACAGCCAACCTGGTGTTAAGTGGTTACTGGAGCCCATAGACACCTACCACGTAAATGCGCCACCCACCTTGAGATGTAAGTTCTAAGGTCTCAGTATAGTTACAACGGCTACCTCACCCTTCGAACCGAAACGTATTACTGCTTCACGGCGGAAATAGGTGGGGTGGTGGTACCTACCCGTGCGGACTCCCAAGAGGTCCTACCACCAGTGATTACGCAAATTATAATTTTGCGGGTTTTATTTTTATTACACGATGTTATTCCTTCACCGTGGAAGTCAATCGTGAACATTTGTTGAGTACGTATTTCATTAGAAAAATTGGTACCCGCCTGCGGGATTCGAACACCGGTGCATCGCTACACACGAATGCACCGGACGTCTTATCCTTTAGGCCACGACGACTTTGTAATCTAATTGCTAACTTTAGCAAAGATTCAACTTTCTTTTGTGCATATTACACGTGCCCTTCAATACTTATAATATTATTATATTGTTAGCAAATTATGAACAATCATAATGTAAAGCCGCATGCAAAATAATTTTATGAACATTTCGATCTTCCTCCATTATATTAAAAAGCTGAGGCTTAGAACTCATGTCTCAAGCTGGATGACGCTATTTACGTTGTTGATGCCTATGGACTCCAGTAATCACTTAACACCAGGTGAACCCTGAGTTCGACCACGCATTTAAGCAATAAAAATAAATAAGAGTAAAAAATTCTTCCAAGTTTTCATCTATGTCTCATCGGCAAACTACGCGGTATATTCTGCTACTAAATAGTACTAATAATCACATGACACCGTTTGGCATCTTCATTAGTACGGATGAGCATCGTGTTCGTCACAGGAGACCGTGATAGAGTGTAATGCGACATCTAAATCCCAAATTGGCACTTCGGAGAGCAATAAAATCTGCGTCGGGAGCATGCGACTTGATAAAAACCGAATCTAATAAAATATTTCATGTAATGGTAAGGTCTATATATCATGTTTACTGGCCACATAAATCTTTGCTACAATTCCGACGAATAGCTAGCAGATTACGAGTAAATTTTTTGAACCTTCCAATTTTGTTTGTGTTTCGTCTAAAATAAAAAGGTCTAGGCTTTTTCACAGAACATTAGCTTAGATTTCTTTCATCAATAGCGCTCCTCACGTCTGACGTTCGTGACCACCTCCATCAATCAGTTTCGTCCTCATGATGTTGCTGTTCCTGATCACGATCTCCTCCTGTCTTCGGCTACTATGAGAGCATCGTCTGACTATCGGTAACGATGCGAACCTGGTTAGACTAACGCATTTTGGATGTAAATTGACGGCACCCAATGCATCCCATTACATGGTATTCATGTAAAATCACCGCATGGAATTATGGAAATTAAATTAGATATTAGGATTAGAAAGATTAATATAATGCTTCATATGACCATGAAACTATCACGGGTCGAAACTCGCCAACTATGCAATTCGACATGGTAATAAAAAATAGAAAAACTAAGCTTGGATCCCATTAAACTGCAGTGATAGTATCCATCTGTCTATCCAATGTCCAGCCAAGTTATTGTCGACCTATAGGAATCTTCCGGTCTATTAAACGACAGATACTATGAAAATTACAATTTCTCATTTTAATAACATTCACATCATAAAAACTTCAACTTATCCGTTCCAACTTGGATTAAGGCTTCAATATCAGATCATCGCACTAAACATTAAATATGTATTGCCTATGAGTGCGGCTGACTGAAACTTCGAACTCCTCAACAAACCTACTAGTACACGGGTATCGCAGCCTATAAATTATTAGGTGAGGTAGTTCAAGTTACCGAATATACGACGATATAACCAGAGAGTATTACGTGTTAAACAGGATACCTATATTATACGCAACACTCAGACATAGTATAGAAAGTTTAAAACCAAGCTGTCTATCATAAATACGTGAATAGGTTATTTACTCAAAACTCTTTCTTATTTCAATCATTATCAAGAACATACGTCAAAATTTTCCTATTTTTAGTTCTTTCCACAGCTCTGGTGGTAGGGCCTCTTATGAGTGTGCACGGATAGGTACCACCACCTTGCCTATTTCTGCCGTGAAGCAGTAATGCGTTTCGTTTTGAAGGGTGCGGCAGCCGTTGTAACTATACTGAGACCTTAGAACTTATATCTCAAGGTGGGTGGCGCATTTACGTTATAGATGTCTATGGGCTCCAGTAACCACTTAACACCAAGTGGGCTGTGAGCTCGTCCACCCATCTAAGCAATAAAAAAAAGCTTGGATATAATTAATAATTAATTTTGAAATCTGCACCAAAAATTCTAAATTCAATTAAAGACCCTTGAAAAATATCCATCCATTTTCATTCCAACGACACACCAAAAGAGACATTTAAAATTTCCAGATAAATAAATTCCACTTTGCATTTCACTGGCAAAATCTGCTGGCAATGCAACACAAACCGGTTTTATTGGCCAAATTAACGTGACGATGCACTCGAATGCTGCACTATGCCGCCTACGTGAAATCAGAACCGGGATATTCATTACGCGATATTTTCTACCCCAAGAGAAAGTCGCAATGAAGCGTGCGTAGAGGAAAAAAACGGCGAACTTCGTTTCACAAACAAAGCGAGCGCCTGAAAGGGGCCCGTGAAAAAACATTTTCATTGTGTCTGCGAGTCCCTCGATTTTTAATCTACCCCCGCGTCCTTCTGTAAGTTTATTGTAACCTTAACGGCACGGTTGACTGGTATGAAGCCAGCGTTTGTCATTGACAGCATTCAATTCAAATTAACTACATGAATATTAACCTCCGTGACCACGAAAACTGCAAAGCAATCGAAACGTCGGTAGGGACATAATGACAGTTAAAAAAAACATGTGGCACTCGGGAACTGCCGCGGTAAAGCTATTGCATAGCATTTTTTATCAACTTATGCAATTATAATTAGACAATGATAATTAAATATTAAAACTATCATAAAACAAGACCACGCTATATTAAACATTAATAAAAGCAATACCTTAACTGTCCCCTTCACTCTCATAAGCTAGAGCGCGCGAGAGAGAGATGGGCAGACTTTTCATGATGCGCATGCAATGTGACGTCACGCCACGCACTTATTCACAAACACTACACAAGCGCAACGTGTGAATGTGTTGAGCGCGAGCTACATGGTAGGCGGAGTGAGGGGTGTAAGGTTTTTTTCGTTACGGAATTTCATGATTCGGTCGCCGCGCTCAAAGCCCGCGATAAAAGCTATGCAATAGCTTAAAAAAAAGAAAATTAAACCGTAAAACTAACTCTAATTATTTCCACGATCCGAGAAAATCGAAGAAACAACAATAAATGTTTAAGTTGAGATTTTTGTTTTATCTACCTCTTGACGTCGACATAAAAACGCGGACGAAATTATCTAAGTTGCATTAACTTCGTTGACATAAAAATCTAATCAAACTCACCGTCAAGCTCTTTGAAATCTTATCAACACACAATAGAATCATATTACTATAAAATGTTGATTTAATATTGTTAAAATTTTAATGTCATACTAAAAATAATAACCTGAAAATAAAAAAGAAAAATCCTTTAGAACGTGATAAATCGTTTCCTTAACTTGTATCCTTAAATCTTCTAAAACGATCCGAACAAAACAGAAAACCAAACCAATCAATTTGATAGTCACATCTACTGCCTATTCGTACTCTCTTAGTTGTTACATTTGCAAGGATTCTTATTGTCGCCAGTGTTTCGAGGTCCATTTTCGCATACGAACAGTATTGCGACGCGTCGGATTTTTATGGCATTGAAATAGGATAAGAGACCTTCGTAATCTGGACCGTTACATGTGTGAAAGGGATCCACATGATGCCCGGACATGTTTTATTCATATCGTCGAAGACAACGATGGTGAGACTAAAACAAGCCAGCCGAACAGTCATGCATTGATCACTGCTATTTCCTTATAACCGTTTGAATAATGTTAGTTCTGAGAATATAAGGTTTTTACGATGCCATTTACAATAAAAGAAATTGAGTTTGTAAACGTAATGTTTTTAGACGCCAATTTACTTGTGTTTTTGGGTAAATGAGTTCCATTCATTAATAAAGAATATGTAATATATTAACTTCTTTATTTTATCTCTTTAATCGATTTAAAAACATTCGTCAACAAAATCACAGGTGCATCTAAAATTTCAGGGTGTTCTTTATCTCTATCCCGGTGAGTTTAATTGTTATTTATTGCATCAACAGGTGAATGAACATTCGGTCCATCCGATGTTAAGTAGTTACCGGAGACCATGACCATTATTTTCTTTCTTTCTTTTTTAATAACAATTACGCCATGCTAACTGGTCCCGTGCTAAGTTCGTAAAGAACTTGTGTTACAGGTACCAGATGACGGAAATAAATGTGAGAGTTTTATTATACACATACATAATATTTAATATACATCCATAACCCTGGAAATTATAATAAATTAAATTATTTTATATTTATCATACAAATATCTTCCCTTGGCGGGATTCGAACCCGCGACCCCCTTGTGTAGTGACCATGTCACTTACCACTACACCAGATGGCCATTTGCGACATTTCAATGCAAATGTACATTCCCATCGTGACACATGAGGTGCTAGTATCCATTGTTTTCCATAACGGATGTCCTACTCTTAATGCCGAAATGCATGAATGCTTCGCGGTACAAAAGGGTTTTTTTTTATTGCTTAGATGTGTGGACGAGCTCACAGCCCACCCAGTTAAGTGGTTACTGAAGCCCATGGACATCTACAACGTAAATGCGCCACCCACCTTGAGATATAAGTTCTAAGATCTCTAGTAGTATATAGTTACAACGGCTGCCCCATCCTTCAAACCGAAACACATTACTGTTTCACGGCAGAAATAGGCAGGGCGGTGGTACCTACCCGCGCGGACTCACAAGAGGTCCTACCATCAGTAAACTAGGGTAGGCGTGATACTATTATTTTACCTATTACCTAAATCTCATACACTTCAAACAGGATCCGGCTCCACGGCGATCCCCAAGCATTATGACATGTTCAAACGGAGAAGAGACTACCCAGCGGTAGGCAGCGACTTGGCTCACGTCTCACCATCAGGTGGACCATCATCCTACAAATGTATTAATGAAATCATTCCCCGGTTTCGGTATTAGCTCTACCCGAACTCTACTTCAACTGTTTACCTTCATTTAAAGAAGACATATTTTCCTTTGCAAGCATATTGTCAGTAATATGCGAATTATACGCTCAATTAGCCGCGCGAATGCAAATCAAAACAGTATATCTTTGCTATTTACCTACATAGAACTACTACATACATTGTAATCGTAAAACGCAAGGTTTTTTTTTAACGAAGTTCCTTATGGGACGATTCGGAAGGGTACCCTAACCGGGAAAAATGTCCGTAACGTAAGATTTTTATTATTTATGTATAGTCTTAGTATGATGGCTATACAGTATCTCATGTATAGTCTACGTGATGACGGTTATTATTATTACTCATATAAATAGCTGTTTCTTTGTATATTATTATTATATATTTTTTATAAGTCATTGTGAATATAATAAAGTTCATAACTTTGTAAAGTAGTTTTTTTTTATCAATAAAAAAGTCATAATAAAAAATGTATACCCGAATAATTATTTAATAACTCGAATAGAACTTAAAATTAATATTTTTATAATAAGGAACTTCGTTCCTATCCGGTGTCCCACGACACCACACATTATATATTTTTTTTTCACATAAGGGTGAACTAGTTCACGAACCAACTAGTGTTGAGTTATCTTTTTATTGCCTTTATAGGTACGACCCACCTAATGGTAAGAGATTACCGTCACTCATGAACTTCAGCAACGCCAGTGGCGACTTTGACCTCTCCCATTATACAGTACGATTGACTTCTTTCAATCGCAATAAAAATAAATTGGAGAACTGGCTACTAATCTGGAGTATATTTGAACATCGTTCACACCACATACAAGATACACAGATGTTTTAAATTGAAGGCAAAACAGCTTTTCCAGTAAGTGAAAATAACTGTTTATTTGTTTTTTTTGTACATGATTAAGTTACTCGCTTGCAGTCCTTATATCACTAATTTTGCATAAAAATATTTTGTTAAAACTGCAATTAACACAATACACAGCTTTTTTTATTTTAAAAATAATTTCAACTTAAAACTTGCATTTATTTTAACAACAAGAAAACCATCCTGAGCGGGTACGCTTCAGAAATTTCCAACAACAGAAGTGGTCATGAATAATGGTGGCATTTCGGTCCGACAATTATTGCGCCTTGTTTTACTTCTGACTCGTGAAAAGATATACCTCAACTATTATTTTGTGAAATTCCCGCTAAAAGCCGATTAATGTTGATTGACCATAACTTCAGCTCATCAATATGGATTTTTTTGTAACATATTATTTAATTCAAACCGATAACTATGCAATTGTTTTTAAGAAATATTTCTTCACAAAGGTTACTTTAATTAAAGAATTGTAGTCAAGAGATCGAAGCCCCAAAAAAATATGCAAAAAAAGTTTCAAAACACTCAGTCCTTTTTCAAGATGATAATAACATGACAAAAGGGCTACTATTATATACACAGAATGACAGTGTCAGTGTTTATGAGCAATTTTTAGTAATAGTAGGTAAATAATAAGAGTATTGTTAATGAATCAATCTCGTAAACAAATCCACTATTATTTTCTCACTATCAGCCGACTGGTATACAATGAACAATGAGTTCTGACTATGTATCAAAATGCAAACAGTGAAATAAAATAATATTTTTAAGCTCTACATGCGTCTTGAAAAGTTGAAAGTAGAGCATTGTAGAGACAATTGATTTTCTAGGGGTAATGCGATTTTAGAGGAAAAACAATTGGTTTCTGCCGGCTGAATATGAACAGAATAATATTTAATATTATAATTAATAAATAATAAATATTAATAAGTATTTAATAAATAAATTAATTAATTATAATATTATTATTATTATTATTATTTATTGCTTAGATGGGTGGACGGGCTCACAGCCCACCTGGTGTTAAGTGGTTACTGGAGCCTATAGACATCTACAACGTAGACGCGCCACCCACCTTGAGATACAAGTTCTAAAGTCTCAGTATAGTTACAACGGCTCCCCCACCCTTCAAACCGAAACGCATTACTGCTTCACGGCAGAAATAGGCAGGGCGGTGGTACCTACCCGCGCGGACTCACAAGTGGTCTTACCACCAGTAATTACGCAAATTATAATTATGCGGGTTTGATTTTTATTACACGATGTTGTTCCTTCACCGTGGAAGTGAATCGTGAACATTTGTCGAGTACGTATTTCATTAGAAAAATTGGTACCCGCCTGCGGGATTCGAACGCCGTTGCATCGCTTCAACACGAATGTACCGGACGTCTTATCCTTTAGGCCACGACGACTACGTAACGACTTTACTATTTTAATATTTCAAAGTACGCTAGATGAGCGGCTATCTGTCTTGCCTCGTGCAATAGCGCGTATACGTTTCATAAAAACCCGCTAAGTGCTTTTCAGCATTATGATGGGACGTTACAGCTTTTTAGTTGTTTAACTTTTTTTTTTGAGGCATAGAGAACAAGATCATAGAGAAGTATGAGATCACGGTTTACTTGCTGTTAAATGATTATGAATGTCCATAGGCATGTCAACGTAAATACATATTGAAAAAGATTCTACAGGCTCGCAATATATTTGATTTCATTCCACGATGCACTTTCTTCATTGTGAAATTTATTAATGAGTATTGATTAGTATCCTTCCAAATAATGGTATCTAGACCACGGCTATAGGCCACGATGACTTCAAGCAGAATTATCAGGAAGAGGCAACAACGCAAAAAAAAAACAATTTCTATTTACAAATAAACCACATACGCTCAACTAAGTGACGGAAAAACCACTTCACTTTACTTTGTACTTTGAACGTACCCAACTTTTTTAAACTGAACTTCTTAAAAATATCTCTAACATAGAAAGGTCGGGTGAAACGAGATAAGGTTTCATTTTAATGCAATTATATCGTAGACTCGACGTGCCCTGCAGCCACGCTTGTGTTATATTTTTATTTCAAAACTGTTCAAACACGTTGCATTTCGTTGGGATTAAAACGGATCTATGTGTCTCTTTCTGGGCCATAAACTGGAAATTGATTTACGTGAAATAAAGAACCTTCGAACATATTGTTGTATATGTTTTAAACAAATATACACGACGCTACCCGAGTTATTTATCTGGTCAACTTGTGTCAATCTATATCTATACTAATATTATAAAGAGGAAAGATTTGTTTGTTTGTTTGTTTCGAATAGGCTTCGAAACTACTGGACCGATTTGAAAAATTATTTTTCCATTAGAAGCCGACATTGTCCCTGATGAACATAGGCTATTTTTTTTTTTTTTTTTTTTTTCATGTTTCCGAAGCGAAGCGAGGGCGGGTCGCTAGTTTAGGATATAAATTATATTTGTGTAACGTACCATTCAAATACAGTCTAGTATAGTGACGTCGATATTTTTAACCGACTTCAAAAAAGTGAGAGCCACAATTCCAATGCATTTTTTTATGTATTACCTCAGAACTTTTTTCGATGTGTACCGATTCTGATGATTGTTTTTTTTACTTGATAGCTAATACTTTTCATGTGTTCACATGTCTGTAAATGTTATCAAGATCTGACTAGTAGTCGTTGAGTTATACTTAATTATATAAATACATATTATTATATTTACATTCTATTTATTATATTTATTATATTATATTTGCTTCGACTACATTGATGATATTCTCATTTTATTATTTTGAAGTTGGTTTTCTATTTTGTTAATTTTTTTTATTTCGTTCACTTATGAGTCCTGGTTAAACTGGCCTGTACATCTCAGTAATAAACCCTTCCTAAAAAACCGGAAATTCAGTCTAGAAATCACCAATTATTTTAATTATTTCAGCCTAAAATTTGGATTCAAAGCTCATCAATACTTATCCCGAACATCCTTACCCTAACCCCTAAACCCTTATGTAAGCCTCCAATTAAGAAACGAAAATTGTTTAATCTCCTCATAAAATATCGATTCTAAATCCAATTAACTTTAGCTAAACCGGTTTTTTCAATTTTATTTAACAAACACCTCAAAATATTTACAAACCGCTCTTTAATTTTTTTATAGTATTTATTAAGCTTTATCGGAGCTATTCTCCATGGAATACGCAATTAGCAAAGGCCTATATTCGCAAACAAAATCATTTTAAGCAAACTTGCTGGTGGTAGGACGTCTTGTGAGTCCGCACGGGTAGGTACCACCGCCCTACCTATTTCTGCCGTGAAGCAGTAATGTGTTTCGGTTTGAAGGGTGGGGCAGCCGTTATAACTATACTGAAAACTTAGAACTTATATCTCAAGGTGGGTGGCGCATTTACGCTGTAGATGTCTATGGGCTCCAGTAACCACTTAACACCAGGTGGGCTGTGAGCTCGTCCACCCAACTAAGCAATAAAAAAAAGACATACGAGATTAATTCGTTATGTTTTTTTATTAAGCACATATTGTTATCTGAACGCTGTAAGGACATAGCAGTTTTGAGCAAGTCGTATAAACCAGTTTGTTTTCGATAATGAATAAAGCTATATCTACATCTAAAAGGCAATCGTTAAAGCGACTACATAATGAATAACCGCGCTAGGGTAGTCGCAATTGCATAAAGTTTCAAACATCCTAACTCGCTCAGAATTCTCGAAGGCTAATTGATCGGATCTATTATTCAATGGCGGAAGTTGCCATTGTTGAACGTCGCATCAGAATGAATAATCTATTGATGTTATTACTATTGTTAATTGCTTAATCTAAATGATGTTACACGCTAGATATATGGCAATATGTCATATTGCCTAAACAAGAGGTAGAGCGTGAATCGATTGTCAATGACAACACGCCTTTCCACCTCTAAATAATTTGATTAAACTATCATTCTCTCGGCTTAATGAGCGAGGTGATCATTGAAGCATGTTATAACGTGTAAGATGAGATGATAATGATGACGATTACGTGTAATGAGTGAGATAACTCACAAAAACAGTTCGATTAAATTGTTTTTAAATTGTGACCTCGCATCTACTTAGTCTGGACATAAATACTGTTACAATTAAAAATAAACAAAATATTACATTTAAATTTGGAATCTGTCATTTTTATATGATTATTTATTGAGTTTTCTCATTTTGGCGCCAATACATTGTACAATATTTTGCGATATTAAAATGGAGTGAGGTGATGAAGAGAACCGAATCGCTCTGATTGCATTACACAAAGTATGTATGGAGTCAAATGCAATTTTTAAAACCCTCCATACGCTTGGTATTAGTAAAATATTTGTGTACCGAGCTATTAATAGGTGCAATGAGACCTCTTCTGTTTGTGACAGAAAAAGATCTGGCCGTCCACGTAGTGTTCGTACGAAAAAGGTGGTCAAAGCAGTAAGGGAAAGAATTCGAAGAAATCCTGTCCGAAAGCAAAAGATTTTATCTCGCGAGATGAAGATAGCACCTAGAACCATGTCGCGTATATTAAAAGATGACTTAGGACTTGCCGCCTATAAGAGACGTACTGGTCATTTAAAAGAGAATAGGGTGGTAAAATCGAAACAAGTACTGACGCGGGACGCCAAGGAAGGCCATAAAAAAAAATTCTTTACGGATGAGAATTTTTTTTACAATTGAGCAACATTTTTACAAACAAAATGACCGTATTTATGCTCAAAGCTCTAAGGAAGCTTCCCAATTAGTCAATTAGCCGCAAGTATACTAACCGCAAATCGTTCGATCCAGTTTAGCTACTATCCAATTAAGATTTCGATTATATCATGTGGAGAAGAGCCATATGTGTATAAGAGGGCATGGTTCGCACGAATCCAACACCCGCGGCTTGGTTTTTAGTGGATTGTTAGTGATAAACATAAACTAGGAAACCTTGTTTATGAGGAACAAAGTAAAAGGGTATGCTGAATTGTTCACCCGTTTCCTTCTTGTCCGCCTTTTATCTCCCGACAAATCTTGTATCTGTGTTGCAGAGTTAATCACGTAGCGCAATTGTTTTGGCGCTTATGTAGCTCCATTTTGAACATGTGAGACTACCTACTAATTTCCATTAGTTACTATTTTATCGTTTATTACCATCGATAGGACGTCCTGTGTCCGTAAGGGCACTACTGTGCCTATTTCCGCTGTGAAGCAGACGTTTGAGTTTGAAGGCTGGGGCAGGCGTTGCACTGTTGTTAAAACGAAGACTTTAGAACTCTTTTATCAAGGTGGGTGTCAGTATTACGTTGCAGATGTCTATGGGATCCGGTAACCATTTAACGGCACTATACAAGCCGTGAGCTCGTACATACATCCATCTATGCAAGCTTTTTGCATATATCGTTATATGTTTAATCGCAGTATTTATATTTTTAAACTAACATTTGATTAATTAATTTGTATAAAAGCATTTCAGCCAAAAAGCTCAATTTTGTGTTTACTACTTTATAAAAGTTACTTTATCGGCTAGTCTACTACAGACCGACTGAAGATGCGCGTCTGTGATCCCGATATCCTGAAGCTACTTACTGCTCGTAATTTTATTCCATCCCTTTATAGTACAGTATTCATTTGACGTTCCTAACTCAATAATACATAGTCTCCTAGTAAGCTCGCAGACTGTACTGTGTATTGTTACAATACTGTGTGACAAATATATTGACGTCAATTTATGACCGATGTCTATAGTCATTCTGAATCTTCTATATATATTTATATAGCAAGTTTTTTATAAAAACTGGTTACTATCATTGGACTACGGAATTTCCATAGTACTATCTTATTTTTTTATTGAAAAATAACTTATTTTTTAAATTTTTTAACTTATTTTTTTATTGAAAAATAAGTTAGTACTATCATTTTTTTAATTGAAAATTAGATTAATTTAATTCTAAGCCTATCTCGTAGTAGTACTCATTTCCTTCTCGTTGACCGTAATCATATTTTCGAGTTTGTGAGTGTAGGGCTGAAGTCTCAAATGTATTGGAAGACGACCGTTCCCACCTGTACTATTTTTTAGGCAATTTAGGAATATAATCCGGACGCGATCAATGGAGCCACCGGTGTCACGCATGTCGTTCGTCGGTAGATTATTATTTCTTTAAAAGCAGAAGTAGGGATAATGACAAGACATTAAAACCTATTTTATATGAAACTATATCTTTTTTACACCTTTTGTTTTATATTTGCGTGGGGCTTTGTGAGTTCCTTTGCGTGGAATAGAATGGAATAATAAAAACATGATAATCGGATGAGAACTAAAGAAATAAGAAATTAAATATTTTAGTTTGATTCAAAACTTGATAGATTTATTGATTGAACATGTGCGGTACCCTAAAATGAAAGTTAATACAAAAAATAACTTGCAATTAATTTAAAACAAAAGCTCAATAGCCGTCACGATATTTCCGACACGGCAGATAGGCGGTAGCTATATTTTCTTTACTATATACTTGTTAATTTATTTCTTTTGGTATTTCAACCTTGGCATGCTCATATTAAATTAAGGCATGTATATTTAGACGCACACCGGTTAAACGTAATACAGATAGCCATAAATAAATAATAAAACAAAGAGATAACGCGCAGTCTGCTTCCATTACTATTTGCTGTTACATACGATCAACTATGCTCCATAATGAACATCCGGTTTGGACTTTACCGGCGCGGCGTCCGGTTTTCAACCGGGTATTAAAAAATATTTTCCATTAGCAATGGCCCGCTTCTGCCTGCGGCGTCGAAATGAGCCTTCGCTTCCATTAGGATTATCTATTATATAGAATTATTAACATGCACTCGCGTCACGTGTAAAAAGGTAAAATTTGAGCTCTGTTTCGTTCTTTATATTTTGCCGAAAATTTTATTTCCCGTTCTAGGTTGGTTTATAGATATTGATGAATCAGTATCTAGAATAATTAGTCACTAGATGATGACCGAGCTTTGCTCGCCTTTTTTTTTTATAACGCCATCTTGTTTTGTCTTTAAAGCAGTAAAAATAATATTATTATTCGCCAATAGATGTCGGGAAGAGTCATAAAAGTTGATCATCGATAAAGTTGATTATTGAAAACACGAATAAAACAACATTTTCTGAAAATAAATCGTAGCTAGATCGATTTATCGGCCCCGAAATCCCCTGTATACTAAATTTTATGAAAATCGTTGGAGCCGTTTCCGAGGTTCAGATTATATATATAGATATACAAGAATTGCTAAAACAAACAATTATAAGTCTAATACACTGAACGTTAAAGGTTAATTTTTTACGAAACAAATTCATTTACAAGTTCGCAATTATTCTATATTCAATTTGTGAACGGTTCCCCGGAGAAATGGAGATGTAAGAATGATTGAAATGTTTCCTGGTTAATGAGCTTGTTACTTTTTCATCGAAACCTACCGGCGTATATCAGTGTTAAAAATTTGAAATACTTTATTTACTGATAATAGCAAGACCATAGAACTTCACGGACATATGTAGCTACCACTTTCTCCTTCTACCGTAATAACAACCAAGTTTGTAAGCCAAGATGACGAAACAACAACTCAAGTCGTATAAAGACTCAGCTGAAACCTCGGCTTTTAAACTTGCCATATTAAATTAAATTTAAATACGTCACCGCGTCAAAAATTGCCATAAACACATCACCGTGCTCACAGCTTAATGACTTTATTTAGTGCACGAACACAAGCCAAAGCCGAGCATCGACAAACATGTATTTATTGTTTCGTTAAAAGGCAAATGGATTTTTTCCATTATGCCCACTGAATGATTGATATTTTTTATTGATGCGTTTGTGCTATGAGTTTTCGAATAGGAATTTACTGTTTCCATTAAATGTTCGCGTGGCTTCGTTGGTACTGCTTAGCGCTGATGTTCAAGCAGTGTAACGTGTGTGTACCGTTATCAGTTGACCACAAGAGAAACATCTTAAATAGCATTTACGATTTTATTCAAGCCGTCTTGTAACATATTTTAATGTCTGCGAATTCGATCTCGAAATTAGAATAAGAAAATCTTGCCTTGCTGCCACTGGTTACCTTGAACTATCAGCAGTCCTACACCTGTCCTTTTATTTCACTTGTAATGTTTGGTCCAACCACCAGCAATTACATTTCAGCGTTCTTTTTTTTTCTCCCTACCTACGCTGATAGCTTTGAGAGGCTATTTCAACTTCTCCTTGACGTGTAGGTGAGCTCACGGAGCTCTAGCCGGGGATGTTGCTAGCACTGGCCCTAGCAAAAGCAGTGCTTCGCAGAATCTACCACCGGATCGGAAACTCTGTGGGTTGTGTCTATGGGTTAATTCACTCGTCGAGCCCTTTGTTGCAAGCGACGGGTTCGACGAGGACGGTGACCGGAGAGTGTTCTTCTTTACTCTCCTATTTATATCCTCATTTCGGGTCAGTCCTAGAGCTTTGCGAAGTATATTACGCTCTGTTACAAGAAACTTGTTTTCTTCGTTTAGAATGAGCGTCCAATCTTCGGATCCGTACATGAGAATTAGTCTGTCTTATGACGGTTTTATATATATGTCGGCGTTAAGCCAGGATTTACACACATAAGTTCTTTTACAATGAAAATACAATACAATTCTATAAAACTTTAACATTACTTGTTTACAACAAAAAGCCACTCCTGAGTTATTCAGTGGTTTTTACACAATTAGCCATTTTGTGTTGGTTATAGCAACTACAACTTCTTTTATACAAACAAATGTAATTACTGCGAAACAATTCACAAAACATAGCTTAATATTCAAAATACATATTTTAGTGTTTTTACATGACTCACATTTAATTTATTTTACATGTATCACTTTTAAGTAATATTAACTAAAATTTTTATTATCCAGCCTAATAATAGATGGCGCCAACAACATCATTGCATAACAATTACAATACTTAATTAAATTATTAGTACTGTTAATTATAATATAAATTATTATTAATATTTATGCTTTATTCATATTTAATCATTTATACAGTCATTTGTTTTTAAACAATAATATAAACATTAAACATATTCTGAACATTTTCACATCAAAACAGTGTCTGCTAATTATTAAATATGGTAGAATAACAGTTTTGTTGCTAATAATAAATAAATATTAACATAGAATAAACTAAACTATATATTATTAAGTTAATTATTGCCAACAGTGGTGTTTGCGCCCATATATACGTACTTCTTCTATGCGTTTACTAGGAGTTGCTGTGTAGCGCTGCACAACAACCTCCACGATGGACAATTATTATTGTAAGCTTCTTTACTAACCATATATGTAATAAAAAGTTGTACATTTTTTTTTTAATTATCGCACACTTGCAAACCACCTGTTAACCATTTCAAAGCACAGAGCATCATGGCAGTTTTTTTTTTTTTTTTTTTTCCTTCCTATGCTGATAGCCTTGAGAGGCTATTTCAGATTTACCCTAACGTATGTAGGTGAGCTCGTGGGGCTCAACCGGAGAGGTGCTAACACTGACCCTAGCAAGAGCAGTGCTTCGCAGAATCTACCACCGGATCGGAAATGCGACCCACTGAGAAGATCCGGCGAGAAACTCAGTGGGCTATGGGTTAGTTCGCTCGTCGAGCCCTTCGTCGCAAGCGACGGGTTCGACGAGGACGGTGACCGGTGCTTGTGGTGCCTAAAAGCACCGTTAATGGATCAGGAGGATCCGTAATGACGTGCTTTGGGCAACGTCGACGGTTTACCATTCGGTCTACTGGGTCGGGTATGTAATTTCCAGCGGCTACGATGAGAGGGTTCTCATGTCGTGCCGCCTTCTCAAAATGGCGCAGCGATGCCGACTGTAGATACTACATGGCAGAAGCGGCATTGTTGTTATCTAAAAATTTCGTCAGAAGTAAGTTGTTCTCTTGAAATATTCCCAGTAACTACAAAAATGTATATACAATAATAAACAACTCCACATATTCAAGACGCTATCCCGAAAGGTTCCATCTGATTGATTGACAACTGAACCTTTCAATGCGAGCGTAACTTGCGTGACGTCACAACGCCTGTTCATACCACCAATTTCACGAGTAATATCACCGAATAATGCCCGGGATGTGAGTAGACCCTCTCGAATACGACCGCATTATTATAATCATAGAATGTTTTGTGAACAAGAAATGGGTCACATTCGGTACGTGAACCGAACGATTTTCTGCATCACTATTTTCAAACGACGATCATTTTCAGAAGTAATTTTTGTAGTAATTTATTGTGAAATTCGTCCTTGTTATATTCTATTACAATACGAAATCGTGAGGGTACTACATATCTACAACGTAAGACATCTAATGTGCGTGGTCCGGTACGAACTTGCCTGATTTTTATGTTTGTATTCAACTTAATGGTCATTGTTGACCATGATTTGGTATCTCGTCGACCACTTTATTTATTTTCACCCAAAAAATTCGGTAAAAAAATATCACTCACCCCTGCATGTATATGCTTCATTAAGACCATGTTGTAAGCTACCCACCTAAACTAATAAGAAACCTTAAAAGTAAATGTATTTATATATTGATAGTCTCCCTCTTTTTTATAGGTAGAATAGTGTGAAGTAAAACTGGATTAGTTTTTTTTTTTTGTTGCTTCGATTGGTGGACGAGCTCACAGCCCACCTGGTGTTAAGTGGTTACTGGAGCCCATAGACATCCACAACGTAAATGCGCCACCCACCTTGAGATACAGGTTCTAAGGTCTCATGTATAGTTACAACGGCTGCCCCACCCTTCAAACCGAAACGCATTACTGCTTCACGGCAGAAATAGGCAGGGTGGTGGTACCCACCCGCGCGGACTCACAAGAGGTCCTACCACCAGTAATTACGCAAATTATAATTTTGCGGGTTTCATTTACTTAAAACAGCCCATGCTCGAACTACATCTAGCATTCTCTATCTACGAACAAATCTCTATAATGAATAATAAGGATTTTTTGTGTAAATATTTAAAACTTAACGACTCTTTCTATCCCATTTGTTAAGGAAGCCCGGCTCTTCATAAAGTATTCATGAGACAAAACCAATTGCGTTCCGGACGCATGAATCTCTTAATACAAAGAAAAAGTAATTATTTACTTGGAATTTTTTACTTCTTGGTAATGTTTTTTGATGTTACTGGACTAATTCGATCAGTGATATTGTTATTTTTGTACAAAAGCACCTGCTTATTAAAATTGTTTACGTGGTCAGTTGATTACACATTATAAATTACGTGAATGACTGGTGGTAGGACCTCTTGTGAGTCCGCGCGTGTACGTACCACCACCCTGCTTATTTCTGCCGTGAAGCAGTAATGCGTTTCGGTTTGAAGGGTGGAGCAGCCGTTGTAACTATACTTGAGACCTTAGAACTTATATCTCAAGGTGGGTGGCGCATTTACGTTGTAGATGGCTATGGGCTCCAATAACCAGTTAACATCAGGTGAGCTGTGTGCTCGTCCACCTATCTAAGCATTAAAAAAAAAGTTTGAAAATGGCTAACGTTTTGAATACCGTAAAATGCCTTTAAGTTTTTTTTTTCTTTCGATACCAAATCTCCGGCATACTTTATCATGAGTTGAGTTGAGAATTATTTTCGAGCATTGTTTGAGGAACAACATGTACTCGGAAAACACTACGGCCTTCATTCCAGAGAGCCGGGTCGCAAAATATCACACTTTTAAACACTACGATGGTTAACAAACTATCCTTCCGTGGCGTGGTGCGATAATGAAAAGTAGGTAATAAAATCATCCCAACAACTCCAAGCATTAGACATGGTGCGAATTGGTATATCACAAATGTGGACTTTATGTAATTTAAACCGTTTTTTAAATTATAAATATTAATAAATATTATAATTAATTTAAACATTTATTTATTTATTTACTTCTTATAAAGTAATTTAATTCTCGTTCTGTTCAGATAGCATGTATGTTATGTTCAGAAATAAATAAGAATTATTGTATTAATTAACAAAAGAAATACACAGCAATTAATTTTATTCTGGTATTGTATTCATGAGGTCCCTAAATCAGATTTATATGAATTTAAACAAATAAAAAATATATTTCAGAGCTAGCATAGTCCGATTTCAAAATTGTACAAAACACACGTCTGATGACATCTGATGATCTAATACGACAATCATAAGAATGACAATAAAACTACAGCAATTTGATGAATCAAGATGAAAGCCACCGATCAGACGAGCTAGGGTAATTTGTGGAGGATATGAGAAATTTATGTGCTCTTTGTGTAGATTAAATGGGCACTTATGGTGCATCGTTGCATCGCCTATAACCAAGTTCAAATAGACAATAATTTAGCTTTCAATACAAAGTTATAAGTTTGAACCGTATTTTTCTATGTTACAGAATCTTTCAAGGTAATTTTAATCAACTTCAATTAACTTGAAAATTTTTACACGTTTAAAGGAAACAAAAACAATTGGCTTAATTTCCTGACCATGATAAACGTATTTTAATTTAAGTTCGACTTACTTTTTTACTTAATCGGGTGAGTTACCTTCGTGCGCACCTGATTTTATGTGATTACTGGTGTCCATAGACATCACTAAGTGAAAGCCGCCACAAACCGTGAAACACGAGGTTGAAATACCGAATTTATAGTACGACTGTACCAGCCTCCAAAGACTGCTTCACAGCTGAAATTGGCGGTATAGTGGTACCTATCGGCGAGGGCTCACGAGACAGTCTTAGGTGCGTAAATTTCACTGTTGATAATTATTTCTGTACAATTCCCAAGTAAACGTTATGGTATCGTGATTATTTAGACAAATATTGTATCATGCATACTTATACATTGTGGTATGTGGGAACATTGGGTCTGAAATCGGTCCAGAATAGTACTGCCCCATCTCTTCTAACTAAGGGATTCACTAGCAAACGATCAACAGCTTAATCAAAATATAATACACCACCATATTGCGTTCTCCAAGACGCGTTCACGTTTACTTTGGTAGAGCGTGTTCTTGACATGTACGAGTGTGTACCATGTCATCTAATTCTGCCGCGAAGACATCATGTGTTCCAGTTTTGAATTAAAAAAAAAGCCGTTACATAATACATCAAAGTGACAGCTCTGCAGTAGCTGCGACTAGGACAGGGCGGAGCACACGCTCAGAGCCGTAGGTCGGAGGAGGGAGTTCATGAAGCTGCTGCCCCTGTGAGGAGGCAGTCTCCTCCTGGCAATGGTCACGAGGCGACCTGAGGGGGTCGAAGCTACGACGCACGCTACCATAATATTCTAGCGCCCTGCCATCACGAGGATGGAACGACGCTTCGGAGGCTGCGACCCGCGTTGCCATCGTCGCTGTCATCACCGAACGTACTGTGGAAGAGCAACCTGGTCGGCGGTGTATCGCACTCCGATCTGGTAAGCTGATTTTTACCCAGCGGGGTATCCTGGAACATCAGAGGCCACCTGGGTCGGTCGACGACCTGATGGTCAGGCGTCCTGGAGAGGCCCCGCGAGTGTGGTTGTAGCATAGACTGTGGGAACCCCTACCGTGCCCGCATTCTGACCTCGAGCGGAGATCGGACGTCGGATGAGAGAGCGCAAAAGAAGTATTTTTGTGGGTAGGGCTCTAAAAACATTCTAGGGCATGTGGTCTGTTCCCAGCATCTGTAGATCTTCAAGTCCTATATACCCCACGTGCTTCCTAGCTGTGGACACCTCGTATGAGGTTCAGCTTCCTGCCTGAAAAATCAAAAGTCTACCTTAAACCTATTCTAACTAAAACTTACGTATACTATAAAAGTAACAATTGAATCGACGTTTTATTTTCCCTAAAATTGATTAAATTTTCCTACAATAGGAATTAAGTTCGTAGGATATTAGAAAGGGAATATGAATGGGATAAGAAAAGGATGCTATGACTATAGATAAATTTTGGGAGCATTAATCAATCGAATCACATCAATTTGATTGAAGGGTAACCACGTAATATAAAGTTTGCTTACAAATACAACAGCAGCTATACACAAAATATATTACACATATTATGTACCTGAATATTCTATGCATATATTATTATCTCCCAGGTAAAGAAGTATGTATATGCAATTCGTCCGGCTAAACGCCAATAAACCCACTTTAGCAAACTCACCCTCAAATCTGATTTGTTTGCTGAACGTCAATTAACTAGTCTCCGTCCAAGTGGCTAAGTAATTGGCCGGGCTCAGGTGTACCACAGTCCTCGGCTCCTTGGATAACGAGAAATAACTCCCACATAGCAGTTCGAAATCCAAAGGGATTTCCTCTTTTTTATTCTCCATTTTCTTAACTTAAATAGTTTCATTTTGTTACGGCAAACGATTTTCTCTGTATTATAATTTTAACGCTAAAACGAAAATTATATTTGTTCAGAAATGTTGGTGATATTCATTTTGAAACATTTTAAATAAATTAGAAATAGCATTAGCGAATAAAAATGTTCTATTTGTGTCGATTATTACTTGTATTTTTTTTTTGCTGGCGACGTTAAGCGATGTGGTATTAAATCGTCACCATTACTTACACTTTTAGTCACTATCTAGAAGCAAGGACTCTATATAAATGTCACTTCAAAAGGATAAGTTATAGAGCTACGGAATCTCTGTGTAAACAAGATCCACAGCCTGATATCACACACAGTGCATAACACAGTGTGCATAACACAGTGATAACAGACTGTGACTGCAATAGCACTATGAATAACGCAACAATTTCCGGTAAACTAATTCTCCTCCATTACCCGACGGTGCTGTCGTAAATGAGATGACGGGATCATGACAAAGATTTACAGTTAAAAAATCTAATGATCAGACAGCGATGATCTTCAAGTCGACCCAAAGGCCTTCCAAAGGATCCGTGAAATGAGGATTATCAGGATTCTTAGAGGTCCTCTTTAGTTTCGAGTCATATAACATAAAATTTAAATCATATGTTCTCCAGCTTTCGTCAATCGTTGATGTAGTTAAAAATGCTTTAACAACACATTCGATATGATCCGTGATGATTACTCAATACAAAAATAACGTGAACTGACTATTGGCAAAATTAATTTTAATCTAAACCCCACTGAAATAACTTCAAAAAATTCATTGATGTCTGCTCAATACAAAAATGACGAGAATTGACTATTGACAAAACGAATTTTAATCTAAGAACCACCGAAATAACTTCAACAAATTCATAAGGTCACAAAACATAACGCCAAAAATCGCCACGAAGCGGTCATGATTACCTCACGAAGACACGGAGGAAGTGAGTCGAACGATCTGTGAAATCATAAGAAAACACATAATAATAACTTAAATCTCATACGCATTTGATGCTCATAAAAAGAACAAACAACTACGAATTGTCCAAAATAAATCAAGTAAGAAAGAAAGAAAATTGAAAAATATATTTCATAAGCCCTAGGTAATATAAAACTCTCGTTGCGTAGTGCGTACTTGTACAGGTAATGTGGCTTACAACGGCATATATTCGGGAGGCGGAGGAGAATAACCTCTCGTGATTTCTCTGGAGATGCCTTGTGAATGGCGGTCGCTGGGCTACGATGCCTATGTCATGTTTGCTAAAGCGGAAAAGGACAAATTAAAAAAAAAACTTTTCTTTTATTGACGGTGTTTTTTTGTATTTTTATTATTAGGTGAATTCTAAATGAAAAATTATTCCATAGATTAAATTATTCTTACTTCCTTTAGTTTTAGTCACGCCTTAGCAATATTCGTAACTTTTGCATATCAAAATTATAACTTTTAATAAGTCATGTACGTTACATTGGATACGCAGAGGTGAATTGATTAGAAATATATTACCAATGATAATAAAATTTTTGTATTTTGTTATCCAAATAAATTGTTAATAACCATATTTTCTAATTATCTAAGAAATCTATAAAGTATCATTGTAGAAAAAAATTACCATGACCAAAATAATCAAAAATTACAATCAACCTTATTGCACTACATCTCGTTCTTTGTATAAATTGATAACAAAATATGTAAGAAATTTTCATATCGACCAAACATATTATTTTAATATTAAATCTAAAATACATTAATAGCTGTAATAACTTTAATTCAACTTTACACTAACAATACATAAGTAAGACATAAGTAAGTAAGCGTCCAGCTAAGTCTACAAAGTTACTAAGACTTAGTATAAGGCCACCGAAGCTGTTGAGCATCACAACAAAAACACATCCTTTCTTAACTATCTATTGCAGAAATTATTTAAAAAAAAGCCGTTTCCATATTTCATTTTCCTTAAGAAAACCAAGATTCCGATTTCTTTGTAAAGCTCCATGTATTAAAGGAAGCCCTAACAGGCAGTTAATTTTGGGCCAAATTCACGTAATTTCATTACATTAATGAAGTTAAAATTCGTTTATCTGTGCACAGAAGCGGGTTCATCCCATTGAGTCCGCGGCTTATTTCTTAAGAGGTACGCATTAAACCCAAATTAAATTAATTTCTTAAATAGCCCTTTTAAGATTTCGGGCGATTGCCACTCCGGTGTTGGTTTGTCAATCGCATAATTTTCAGCTTCACAAAACCATTTTTTTTTTATAATTGACTTATGAAATGTTTAGTTGAATAACAATTTGTTGAGCAAATCGTGGATGGAGTCTGCGTTCAATGGAGGACTTTTCTTTTGATCGAAAGGAAATTTCTCCTAAGCTCCACTTTAGTCCGACGTGAAAGCTGTTTCATATCCACCAATCCTATGCAAACAAGGACAACAGGACAAGATGGCATACCGTCCAAGGATATCATTTTACCAAATTATCCCATTTAACCATAAGTACTCTACGCGGTGCCTTCTGCGCGAACGCAGAACCGCGCCTCATGCATATGTACCTACCCGAGATATGTTTTGTCCACCACTATCGAGAATAAAAGCATAAATGAGATTGGGACCTTCGACCACCGCGGTTGATATTGTGCTTAGGCAGCAAAGATATCTTTACAAAGGTTTTTTACTGGTGGTAGGACCTCTTGCGAGTCCGCACGGGTAGGTACCATCACCCTGCCTATTTCAATCGTGAAGCAGTAATGCGTTTCGGTTTGAAGGGTGGGGACGTTTAAGCTATACCTAAGAACTTATGTCTCAAGGTGGGTGGCCCATTTACGTTGTAGATGTCTATGGGCTCCGGTAACCACTTAACACCAGGTGGGCTGTGAGATCATCCACCCATGTAAGCAATAAGGTTTAAAAAAATCGATCGATATATTTATATTTACTCTTAGACAGTCAAAATACAAATAAGTCATAATATGAACACAAACTAAAGTTGTTCTTGATCAACTATTTTCTAGCACCACACTGGCAATACCTATAGTCTCACAATATTTTATAGCTATCACAGAGTTTGGTATTTTTCTAGAGAAGTTAAACTTCCATGTTTTTTTAATAAAAATACCTGTTGTTTCTAGTTTCTAGAAGATATAAGTAAAGACTAAGGTTAATTAAAATGAAATCGTGCTGCTTGCGAAAAATGAAAAATAGTCTATGGGAGTAACTTTTCAACGTTTACATTATTCAAATTGCGTGCAGCATTAAATAAATAAAAACTCACATACTGACATCCTTACTGAACATCGAATAACCGTAACTACATACATCAAATCAAAACCTTATTCGGTGAATGCAAATTTGTAATATCTCGAACTATTACCGACCACTAATTCAGTATCAAAGATCCCAATATCAGACGTATTGATTAAGGAATGATTCCTTTACTTTGTCGGCGATTCACTTGTAGGAAGAGGAAATCTGTTTCCCGTTGGTTTAGCCGAGATCATAGACTTTGGTCTGTGGCCGACGTGCTTTGAGCAGAAACTAATTGCAAGGGGGCTAGCTACATCACCCAGATGCTTCTTCAATTGAACAGATAATAAAGATTTGAGATTTTTATTTTTACAGACGGATCGGGGAGTTTACGGCTTACTTGATATTTCTGAAGTAAAGTAGGCAAGCGCTTCGGTTTGAAAGTTGAGACATTCATTATAGCAACTCAATTGAGATTTCAGCCTCAAAGTGAACGATAATATTTGCGTTTTAATGCCCATAGGCTACAGCAACTGATCATCGAATGACTTTATGAATGATTTCCTTTATCAGTAATGATATTTTATAATAAATGAAAAATATTATTGGAAATTTTGAAATCTATATATTAATACGTGAAGTAAAAACTTTGTACTCCTTTTTATGAAATGGACGGAGGAGTATGAAATTTTCACACTTATAGAGAATATAGAGAAGAAGTGCACAATGCTAATATTTTTTGAAAATAATGCATAACAGATACTTTAAATCAATAAAGAAAACATTACACACACTACCATGTATTTGACACATCACATACACAAAAATATACTCGTTGCTTACTATCAATTGGGAAACTTTTGTTATTGTTTAAAGTCTGTGGTCGAATTAAAAATAGATTAATATTGTTTGTCTTTAATATTATTGATCTATAGTGCAGTTTTGGCGAATACTGTTATTATATTATCGAAATATAATAGTGTTTGACAATAGAACCATAATAATGTTTATACTTATAATTTCAATTAATTATAGTCGAATCTCGACTAATGCGAGGCCACTAGTAATAATAGATACAGGAATTTTTTTACTAATATATTTCACTATGACAATTTCATTATGACTTTTGTTACTTTCAGAAAGCAAAAGTTTTACTCTTTCCTGTAAATTTAATTCCGAGTTAGGGTCCTCTGGATTAAAGCCAAGAAAGATGTTTGCTGTAGTTTTGAATAAGAAGATAATATTTGGTGTACAGTAAATCTAGAAAATCTGGAAACATTTTGAAGTCGTCGTTGAATAAAGAATAAGAAGTCCGGTGCATTCGTATCTAGCGATGCAAGCGGTGTCTGAATTCCGCAGGCGGGTACCAATTTTTCTAATGCAATACGTACTTAACAAATGTTCACGATTGACTTCCGCGGTGAATGAATAACTACGTGTCTAAAAATCTTGTGAGAGCACACGGGTAGTTACCACCGCCCTGTCTGTTTATACCGTAAAGCAGTAATGCGTTTCGGTTGGAAGGGTGAGGAAGTCGTTGTAGTGTAAAGATTGAGACCTTAGAACTCACATCTCAAGGTTAGTGGCGGAATTTACGTTGTAGTTGTCTATGGGCTCCAGTAACTTAACACCAGGGGAGCCGTGAGCATGTCCACCCATATAAAAATAAAAAAACAGATGAAGGTCGAATTTAATCGCTTATAAGTATTTTTGAAGCTTTAAACCTTACATACTTTCTTTCTTACACACTTTAGTACACAGCCATTATAATACAAATTAATATCGATACATAACAATATACAAATGCCACCTCAATTATATTCTTAGATGTTTCTTTTTTTTAAATACAAATAATTATCAATCAAATATCCATTATACTTTAATTAAGACACACCTGGTTTGATCGATAATCTTCTAAAGACACAGAGATAATCATCACTCATCCGTGAAAGGTTTATTCTTAAGCTTACTGATCTAGATAACTGACTCTTGAATCGAGCGACCCTTTGTCCGAACCAAGAACGTTGATTTAATTCTCAAAAAGATAAAAAAAGGTAAGAAACATAAACATTCCAAATTCCACGATGACAAACTTTAAGTAATAAGATTTGCTTCTGTATTATGAACACTTGTACCGGAAACTAATCTTGCTAGGTCTAGTGTTAGCAAAATCTCCGGACTGAGCCCCATGAGCTCATCTACATATTCGGTGAAACTAGTATAACCCCACGAGGCTTCTAAAAATAGGTAGAGAGAAAACGGAAACGCATTTGAATCGAACAGATGCAGACCTCAAATACCTAAACATCTATAAGAAAGATACTGTCATGAATAGAGGATGGAACCCTGAACCCGTTTTTTTTTTCCTACCTAAGTTGATGGTTTAGAGAGACCGTATCAGCGTAACCTTAACTAGTAGGTGAGCTCACGGGGCTCAAACCTGACGATGTTGCTAACACGAACCCTAGCAAGAGTCGTGTTTCGCAGAATCTACCACCGGATCGGAAACGCGACCCACTGAGAAGATCCAGCGAGAATCTCAGTGGGCTGTCTTTTTTTTATTTTTTTATTGCTTTCGATATGCAGACGAGCTTACGGCTCATCTGGTGGGAAATTATAACCGTCGCCCATAGACATCCAAACTACATCAGTGACTCAGATGCGCTGCCTATCCTGGCCTGGATGGGCAGCCTTATGTATGTTACACCGGCTATCCTGTCCTTCAGACCGGAACACAGTATTACTGTTTTGCGGCAGAAATAGACAGGACGGTGGTACCAACCCGGGCGGGCTTCTACACAGAACCCTACCACCAGTTAAATGTCTGTGGAATGAACCCGTAATGGATGTTCAACTACATATATAGGTATTAGTATGATGACGCAAACAAAAGCAAGGCAAACTAAATTTATTTGATCATATTTTTCTGTTGCAAATATTAAGGTATACACTAAATGTTAGTCGGTTCCTAAGACATGGGGTGAGAATCTCGATTTGAATAAAACCATACTTTTCCCTTTGAAGCCCTTTAAATTAAATGACTCCATTGCTATGCAGTAAAACTGGATAGAAAGATTTAAATCCGCACGGTCTCATGACACGCCCAAAAACCAGTAACTACGTAATAAACAGATTTAATTGAGTATTTTCTTCGGTTTTCGAAAGCCGGAGACTTAATCTATCTATATATAAAAAAATTAAATGCTGTTCGCGTGTTGAATGATTTGTGGAAGTCCAGAGAAGGTTTAAAAGGTACAACATATGAAACAACATATGAAAATGCTCGGAATTAAATAAAAATAACAATTTTGCTTTCCCTTTGATGTGTCCCCCATCGGAATGATTCCTTTTGTTTGTTTTAAGTTTATTTTATACAAAAGTTTAGGTCTTTTATTTGTCGATTGAGGCAACGCGAAGTCTGCCGGGTCAGCTAGTTTATTATAAAAGTGGTTTTTAGATTTAATAAATTATAATTCTTACAAATTATGGCATTGCCATATTAGTAATTTCGTCGTTCTATTGCTTTGATCAGCATTAAGCAATACATAATAAAAAGTACAAAAAATGGAAACAAAGACATAGCAGTGATCAGCGACGGAATCCATAGACGGAACTTGATGCTAGTCGATCTTCAACTACTGCTTTAATTAGATGAAAAATATATTGGTACAAAGTACTAGCAAGATTTTTAAAACGAAATGTACATGTACGATGTAATTAAATTATAATCTATACTAATATTATAAAGAAGAAAGATTTGTTTGTTTGTTTGTTTGTTTCGAATAGGCTCCGAAACTACTGGACCGATTTGAAAAATTCTTTTTCCATTAGAAGCCGACATTGTCCCTGATGAACATAGGCTACTTTTTTTATTTTATTTTTATTTTATTTTTTTGTTTCATGTGTGTTTTAATGTTTCCGAAGCGAAGCGAGGGCGGGTCGCTAGTAATGTAATAATTTGAAGTCGTCGTGGCCTAAAGGGTAAGACATCCGGACATTCGTGTCGAGCGATGCACCGGTGTTCGAATCCCGCAGGCGGGTACCAATTTTTCTAATGAAATACGTACTTAACGTGAAGTAATAACATCGTGCAATAAAAATCAAAACCGCAAAATTATAATTTGCGTAATTACTGGTGGTAGGACCTCTTGTGAGTCCGCACGGGTAGGTACCACCGCCCCGCCTATTTCTGCCGTGAAACAGTAATGCGTTTCGGTTTGAAGGGTGGGGCAGCCGTTGTGACTATACTGAGACCTTGGAACTATATCTCAAGGTGTGTGGCGCATTTACGTTGTAGATGTCTATGGGCTCCAGTAATCACTTAACACCAGGTGGGCTGTGAGCTCGTCCACCCATCTAGGCAATAAAAAATAAAAATAAACTATTTTTTACAGCTTTATCGTTTCGTAATAATTTTTTTTTTATATATTGGAGACATATAAACAAATGCAAATTTGACAAAGAAATAATGATTTATAGTAGTTAGCGTGTGTAGTGCCATCTCATAAAGTTTTGAGGTATCTGAGTGCTGACACCCAATAATGCAACAATAACACACCACAACATAACCACAGAGTTTTATAATGCGGCGTTATAAAAAACTGTATTTGGGTGAAATCTCTTTGTTTATCAAAGACCGACCGATCATCGTTCTCGTCGAACCCGTCGCTTGCGACAAAGGGCTCGGCGAGTAAATTAACTCACAGGCACAGGCCACTGAGTTTCTCGCCAGATCTTCTCAGGGCTCGCTTTTCCGATCCGGTGGTAGATTCTGCGAAGCACGGCTCTTGCTAAGGTTCGTGTTAGCAACGTCATCAGGTTTACATCCCCGTGAGTTCACCTACTAATTCGGTGAATCTAGAATAACCCCTCCAGGTTACTAGCATAGGTAGGAAAAAAAAACAAAGACCGATGTAGATAAATTAACAAAAGACAAACGTCAGCTATATACAAAACTTGATATAAATCGTTAACGCCGTTTGCTACATGAAATATTATTTATTGATATTTGATTATTACAATGTTTGTCATCTCAAGATATTGTAGAATAATATAAAACTAGAGGTCCCGCAGTAGTCGAAATTCGACTATAATTAATTGGAATTGTAAGTTTGTACACTATTATGATTGTATTTTATACTTCTATAGTCACAAATTTCGCCAAGGCTACACTATAAAAAATATTAACAAAGATAAACAATATTTAATCTATTCTCAATTTGACAACAGACGTCAAGAACAAAAGTTTGACAATAAATAGTACGCATGTGTGTGTGCGTCAAATACATGGTACGTAGTGTGTGTAATGTTTTCTTTATTGATTTAATGTATCTTTTATACATTATTTTAAAAAAATATTAGCATTGTGCACTTATTCTCTATATTCTCTATAAGTGTAGAAAATTTCAAACTCCTCCGTCCGCGCAATTTTCGTAAAAAGGGATACAAAGTTTTTGCTTCACGTATTAATATATAGATGAATAGATCTTACAAATTCAATATCTCCATGCTAGAATTTTATCTTGCGTTACGTGTTTCGAATACACAGGGCACACACAAAACGAAAGAAGAGCTAATAATGCACTTGCGCACCGAAGACCTATCTTTCTCGATGAAAAAAAGAATATGTGTAGAAAGAATACCCCCGAATATTTGGATTTCACATTTTAATCAACAACAAAAAAACACGATTGCGAAACGATCTAAAAAGTATAGTCAATGTCTCTTGAATGACGTAAAGACTAAAACGATACTCCACACGTCCAAATCTTCTCGAGCATTTTATAGTTAATGTTGAAATAAAAAAAATCTTTAGGGCCCACCTACTAAACGACTCCCCTGCACTCTTACACCCGACGTCCGATCCCCTCCGAGGTCAGAACCCGGATGAGGTAGGGGGGTTACCGCGGTCAACACTACAACCAGACGGCGCGGCTCACCCCAAGGACGCCCAGCCGACGGAGCCTTCGAGGCGAATCGAAGGCTCTGAAACGTCAGCCGTCTCGGTACGGCAGCCCGTCGGGCCGCCCAGACGGTGCCGCTGGTGTCCCGGAATACCCCGCTGGACTAAATTAGCCCTGGAAACGGTACTCTCCTTTTTTCTGTACGCGGAAAAAATCTACATTTGACAAAGACAAAAGCATATTATGTAGGTACTGCCGATTTGGTTTGACAATGAATAATGGACGTAAACTCTATAACTTTGAGCTCATAGATTTCAGTTAGCTTACAGTATTTACCTAATGCATTATTCTGGATAAACTTTTGCTGTAATTCTTAAGACCTGCTTGCTGCATTTTTATTTTACAACGAAAATATCTAAAGTGAATTACAAACTATTTAAATCTACTGTATTATCGACCTAATACGTTCCTACTCCAGAATTTGGAGTAAACACTCAGAGCACGTAGAATAATGTACACGATACATGGAGTTACATTACAACCAATTTAGAGCGTTGGGTGAGGCATCTAATTGCAAGCTAATCTCTGGCCACCGCGTAAGCTTATCCCCCACGCTTTGCAAAACAACCGTACATAAAATTGCTTGAGCTTTAGACAAATAATAAAACAGGCTTAACTGTTAACGTTGGTTGTCTGTATTGTAATTAATTAATTTAATTTGAATTTCACGTGAAAACTTCGTGAAAGCGTATATATTTTGTACGAAAAAGCTAAAAGTACTATTAGTGCAAATCTTTGGATAACACATGTTTTTTTTTTTTTTTTTAATCTCACTAAGAAAAATTGCCAGTACTATTTATTGAATTGTAATATCTAATTTTCAAACTAACAGTTAGCTACGTAGTAATCCTAACCTTGTTTCTGAAGCCAGTCACAAATCAAAGAAACTACAAATTACAGAGATGAAATTGGTATCGGTTGTGTTCGCGCCATTTAGTGACACCTATTACTTTATCTGGTTTAGAATGAAAAGAACTCCTGAAAGCACAAATATATAAGCTTGCCGTAATTATGGAACGATATACAAATCAGAATATTTTATTATATACGCAGTTCAAAGGCAGCAAGATGCTGAGACATTAATTCTAAGTGAGAGTTATACTGAAATAACGATTATCCTGCTGTGATGGTCCACAATACTCTACCACTAGTACACTAGATAGCAATTGTGGAAGAATTGATAGTAATAGCTAGCAGATACAATCGTTACAGGTATCTTCTAAATATATTCCCAATAGATCATCATCATCATCATCATCATGTAATATTCTTAGGCATACCGTAACTGAGTTGAGACAAGCAAAAACATAAGGCATTAAATGTCGCATAGATTAAATCACAGCGGTAGATAGGGTTCATGATATAATTTGGCTTCGATCAGTGTACATTAAGGCTTAGCTGCTTGATTTTAGATTTCAAACGTAATGAATAATAATATAAAAATAGCTAAATAATGAATATTATATATTTTAACAAGTTTAAAATTGAGGTCGTCGTGGCTTAAAGGACGTACGGTGCATTCGTATCGAACGATGCAACGGTGTTCGAATCCCGCAGGCGGGATACCAATTTTTCTAATGAAATACGTACTTAACAAGTACTTACAACGATTGACTTCCACGGTGAAGGAATAACATCGTGTAATAAAAATCAAACCCGCAAAATTATAATTTGCGTAATTACTGGTGGTAGGACCTCTTGTGAATCCGCACTAGTAGGTGCCACCACCCCGCCTATTTCTGCTGTGAAGCAGTAATGCATTTCGGTTTGAAGGGTGGGGTAGCCGTTGTAGCTATACTGAGACCTTAGAACTTATATCTCAAGGTGGGTGACGCATTTACGTTGTAGATGTCTATGGGCTCCAGTAACCACTTAACAACAGGTGGGCTGTGAGCTCGTCC
Organism: Bombyx mandarina; assembly: GCF_030267445.1. Taxonomy (NCBI): domain Eukaryota; kingdom Metazoa; phylum Arthropoda; class Insecta; order Lepidoptera; family Bombycidae; genus Bombyx; species Bombyx mandarina. Next base: position 12,086,075 of record NC_143228.1, read on the forward strand.
ACCCATCTAAGCAATAAAAAAAAAAAAAAAAAAAACATGAAATGTCGCATAGGTTAAATCACAACGTTAGGTAGGGCCCGTGATATAATTTGGCTTCAATTAGTGTAGGCTTAGCTGCTTGATTGTAGATTTCAACGTAATGAATAATAATATAAAAATAGCTAAATAATGAATCTTATATATATTTTAACCAATTCGGCCACCCAAGATATTTTTGTCGCAAAACAGTAATGCGTTTCGATTCGAAGGTAGGGGTAGCTATTTTACTATAACTATACATATATAGGTATAACTAAAACTGTTGTCTCAGGGTGGAGTGGCAGCATACTGATTAACCGTGGATTCGTTTGAGTTCAAATTATTATACCTACATACTATACTACTACCTAAAATCCACACTATACCTAAGTTCATATGTGAAGATAACGAAATTCGAGAGCTAAATTAATGTAGTTACGTACTTAATTACATTGTAATCGTATCATTCGACTACTATGTATGCAGTATAAAGCATCGTGTGCACTATAATAAAGAGCTGTACGCTGTGAAACTAACTTTATTATGGCCGTAAAGCTTACAAACAGGAACATATGGTGTATTTGATGCGTTGTTCAACGTATAATGTACCTTAAAAAATACTTTTAATCTGTATATATAAGGTTTAGATTAGTTTCGTTCGAGAATTATGTTTGTCTCTAAGCCTTATGGACGATTTAAGTCACAGGACCACATTGAGACATTTAACTAAGGCTGGGCTGTTCCCCTATCATTGCTGATGTCCACGGGCGATGTTGACTACAGTAAGAACGCAGTAAAAATAATTCGGATACTATATACGAGCTTACAACATTCAGTACCTGCCTACTTAAAGCATCAGTTAGTGGATTAAAAATTTGGAGGTTGGTTCCATAAAGTAATGGTAGAGATACTTCAAGTCCATGCGAATAGTAGATTGATAGATTGGATAGAGTAATATGGCTATTACTAGCTGCTGGGATCTGAATGACATTACTATTTTGCCTCACTAAAGGCTCGACTATTATTATTTATAATTTAAGATTTCTGCTGGATAAGACTGGCCCCTACAAAGCATAAGATCGAGGCAGTTGGAAAAATCAAACTAAATAAAAAATAAAATTAAATTAAAACTTATTAAAAAAACATTTTGTATTCGCGACCATTCTCAACGATGACTGATGACTTTGATCTATTAAGGGAGCGACGAATTTTTATTCATTTTAAGCGCATGTTAAATTATAATAAATTCAATTACAAAACATAAAAAAGGAAATGCAAACTTTTTAAATTCTATTAATGTCAAAAAGAGTAAAAACCGCCTTTATTTCTGCTTTGTCACTAGTCACCTTGATTACTGAATAGCTAGCATCCCAGTTAGAGGTCATAACGTAACTCAATCTACTAAAGGCTGGATAAACAGTTACCTGATACTTCAACCCTCGGTCTCTTTTGTTAAGAACTGGGCAAAGAGTTGCCCTTCTTCTTATCAGTCCACAGACGTTCACTGCTGGACATAGGCCTCCCCCAAGCTTCACCACAAAGACCGGTCCTGCACTGCCTGCATCCAGCGGATCTCCGCGAACCTCGATAGATTGTAAGAGTTGCCCAACCATTGGTATTTTTTATATCGGTCCCCTGCCTTCCATTTTTCATCTTACATGAGTTTTGTCACAATCTTCGGAAAAAATAGCGAATAGATATCTTGCTTTAAAATCGCTATTGGCTGTCCATGTCCAATCTTGTTCTTTCTAAGTCGTCAGCATCGCAATGTATATTAGGCATTGTTTTTACTTCTGACAATCTGCTAGTGGCTTCCTCAATCAGATTCTTTTCGCTCTATAGCGGCCCAAATCAAATGTCTGACCTAACTTCTACATCTAAGGATAAAACTAATGAACATACTTTAAAGTCTTACATGAACAAATACCAAAAATACATTAAACTTCAATAATAAATAACCGTAATCCGTTTCCTGGATATTCAAATGATAAAGTGTATTTTGTGAATTAAAACGATTCGTAGAATCTTGGGCAGGTCGTCGATTTTGTTTTCGAAGTAATTAAAAGTTATTTCCTGCAAAGATACAGGTGTATTTTATCTTCGCTCGTTAATTCTAAATTCAGTTAGACATTTTAAATGAGGAAGTTTATTTGAATTCAAATATCGAAATTATACGCTAAAAACAAATAAAGTAGAAGAATAAGTAGAAGCATGAGAAGTATGCGTAGATGACGCAATAGCTCAAAAAAACACAACCCATCTAATTTATTAGTTTGTGCATATATTAATTAGTAGTGGGGTGTATTAAATACTTAGGAACAAATTAGGGTAATGTATTACATACAGTCATCACACCTTTCTAACCAGATCACACTTGTGGAGAGTGGTAGGTAGCGGCTTGGCTTTTTCCCTGGCATTGCTGAAGTCCATGGGCGATGGTAACCACTCACCATTAGGTGGGCCGTATGCTCGTCTGCCTACAAGGGCAGTAAAAAAAAACATAATTGCTTTGCGGCAGGAATAGGCTAAACAGCGGTAAAACTATGGTGGTATACTATGGGTATTGTGGGACAAGAACATTAAGAACAAACTCGAAACAGTTTACGGATAGCGAAATATTTTCTTCAATATATAAATATCTACTAAATACGAAATATCTACTTCAGCGATAGACCATCGCTGTCAATCATAACTATCTTAGGTTGGATCTATAACAAACTGTCATGAACGAAAACCACACAATAATTTCTCGAATCTAAGGCTTTTTAAGGCGTACCATACACGATCAATACTACTAGAATAGGTCGATGATACGTCGCCAGGGACGTCTTAAACTAGGCTGGGGCCCTTGGGCACACAAGAATTTGAGGCCCTTTTGGAAAGTAAAAAAAGCTAATTATAATATTTTTTTTATTGCTTAGTTGGGTAGACGAGCTCACAGCCCACCTGGTGTTAAGTGGTTACTGGAGCCCATGGACATCTAGAACGTAAATGCTCCAGCCACCTTAAACATTTTTTACTGAGTATGACCATTTATTATAGGTAATCAAATACAGTATGATATAATAATATTAATTATATTAGAACGCTGCTGGTTTTTTGGTTACGATTACCATAATGGTTTCTTTCGGGATTTCTGTTGAGCAAAATATTCCATTATATCTTTAAAGTCAATTTTATGAAGGATATCACTTTCTATGCCCATAATTGACAAATTAGTCAGCCGTTCTTGTAACATTGTTGTTCGCAATTCATTTTTATTCTCTTAAGCTGCGAAAATGACCGCTCTCGACTACAATTGGTAACCAAATTGTCGGTCCTTCGGGCCCCCCTGAGAATGGGGGCCCTGGGCACGGGCCCCGTGTGCCCTTATGGTAAATACGGTATTGGTTGTCGCTTAAAATGCAAGCATGACTGATCATTATATTACAAAATAATTATTAACCTATAGATTGTAAATAGCAGTTACTTTTAATAGAATGTAAGCTATGATGAGTTGGTTCCACCTTCACTGTGGCCTATTGTTGCAGCGAAGTGAACACGATTTCTGGCAAAAAGAGTAAGACAACCTAATCAAATAATACAATCAAATCGACTTCAAGCTTCAAAGTGAGTGCTCACGCTGGGTTATCTACAGCTTCCGGTAACTATGCAAGGCAATTAAGCAATGCGCAAGGCAAAGTGGGACAAAATAATTAGAGCTGTTTTCTTGTGAGACAAGATTTGATGTAATTGTTGATTTCAGAGAAGTTGATAGTATGTGGTGTGCCTAAGTTCAGCCGAGATCTAGGGTAGGAGTAATTGGAAGCCGTCGTAGTGGGCTTCGAATGATAGACCGCCTTCTCAATGCCAGCATCCATATGCCGTAATATAGTAGTAACGTTTTTAAAGATTCGTTGAAATTGAAGCATTATTTTGGTTATCATCAAATGGATGTATTGTTATTGAAAAAATAACACCCGCTCATTGAAACAAAATGAGCGCCACTGAAATATATGGACAGAGCAATGAACTAAATTTATACACCTCTATCAAACAGGAACATGAAATGTAAATATATATGTAGATAGAGTGCCTTAGAAAAGGCAATAAACAAACAAATATTCTGAATTCAGGAATTGAATGAATCGAACGAAACTGTTCCGAAGGGTACAACATTGTAATAAAAAAAAAACTATAACAAACTAAATTGGATTTTGGGCAGGATTTTCAGATCAGTTATGATGTAGTATTAAAAGTCTGTAATAACCGCTTGTTTTTTTTTTTTAATTACACTATTAAAATAGAAAAATACTGATGGATTCTTATTAAATAAAATATGAATTTTTAATGGTTAAAAGATTGTCGGTTAAAATTATAATGCTGATTTATTAATAATAAATAATTAGCACACAAATTCAAATCGAGGAGTTTAAATTTAAATAAAAACACTGAATTTCTTATACCAGCATTTCTCTTTTCCTGTTTACCCAGACCATACTTGCAATACGAATCGCAGAAGTTGGACCTGGAGCAGTTGGACTACTTCATGGTAGTCGCTTTCTTCATCACTGAAGGTCGTGTCTTTGAAGCTTTTTTTTATTGCCCTTGTAGGCAGAGGAGCACACGGCCCACCTGAGAGTGAGTGGTCACCGTCGCCTATAGACTTCAGAAATGCCAGGGGCAGAGATAATACTCTCCACAAGCCTCGTTTGAAGAAGGACATGTGATAGCGCTCGGGAAACACCGTGGAGGGGAACTCATTCCATATCCAGATGGTGCGTGACAAAAAAGACCTCTGGAAACGCACTGTGGATGACCGCAGTGGCTCCAGGTGGTATGGATGAACTCTACTCCGGTGGCGAACGGTGCGATGGTAAAAACGAGATGACGGTATCATCTCGAACAATTCCTCAGAGCACTCCCCATGGAATATACGGTACAAAATACAGAGGCAACCGAGGTCCCTCCGCAGACCCAGAGGTTCCAGTTTGACCGTAGCCTGTCTCGTGAGCTGTTTCCACCTCGTCCGACTCTCAGCTCGTAGGGCGGTTGTGACTGGCAGCTCACTTAGGGTGGTTAGGACTGCACTAGAGCCAAAATACATACCTAAAGCACGGATATTGCTTCGCTATTGTAGCAAACGCCTCCACCTCCAGGTCGCAGGCCTATGTCCCCGGATATTTCAAATAGCCCAGACAGAGATAGTGCGCAGCGGCCTCCCCACTCTTAGAGTCAAGTGATCTGATGAAAAGATTAGTCGTTATTCACAATTCATCTCATTTCAGTAACCACGATGTGATTTTTATACGATAAACCAGCCACTGAACACCAAGTGGGTAATGAGCCTGTATAAAGCCATTTAAACTAAAAATCATGAGAAAAAAAACGTAAGCCCCAATTTGAGAACCTCATTTTTGTCTTGTATTCGGCCATTTAAATATTTGTTTTATTAAATTGTTCTGTGCTATTTCAAAACAGAATTATATCATACAATCTCCACAAGAGAATCCTCCCTCAGAACGCATTCAAAACGAATGTTTAACTTCTCATAAAATAATTGCGACATTTAAAACACAAATTTAATCTTACATTTTCGTGTAATTACAATAATCTCGGTAGCATTACAGCTTACAATAGTCATTGTTCGCGGCAGTGTTGTTGGATTCTCGCAAAACTTTTAATAGGCATAAAGCTTGGGATTGAATGGAGACCCCGCTAATTGTTATATCAGGACCCGTTTTGGGGGTAAAGACACCATAAAATATCGCTCCCTGTGATAATTTATTTTTTTATTCATTACTTTTGCACATTATATAGTTAACGGTGAATTTTAATGCTCATATATGCTCTACCAGTGATAAGGGATTTAGATTATTACAAACCTAGTAATATACAGATTTTCAAATGTCATAAATAGTTTTTTTTAACGATTTATTACCACAAATTTTATCGAATTTCTGATATATTCGCGGCGTTGCAAGCGCGATGATAAAGAGACGACTTTAGTCTGTTGGTAAGGTGCTGTGTATTTCCGAATAAATAAATACCCATCATTTAAAATAATTATAATGTAGATAACTACGAAAATTGAGAATGAGAAACGTACTAATCAAAATTTTACACGAAAGATAATACCGCGTTTTAATGGAAAATTTCCAAGCGCATTACCCTTCAACTAATAAATATGCTTTGCTAAATAACGATCTTGACATTTCAATCATCCAGTCAGCGCTATCAAAACATCTTTTCTCACGCCACTCATTTAACAATCCAACAAAGATCACGACGCACGTTACTTTAATTTACAGAACGATTTACGTCGACGGTAACACTAATTAATTTCGAGTGCCGTCAAAACACTTCATCAACTAACACACGTCAGATTTACTAACGAATCGTCGTCGTAATAACAGTATTGTGGCTGTTTTGACACTTGACGCACAACGCATACCAAGCGAAAACCGATACACGGTGCTCCATCATTCATAATAAATTCTATTCGATTGTACTCGGTGTTTCGCACGGTGGATGCAATTGGAAAACAGATAGTGGCTCGGGAATTAAGTGTCTGTGACACAGAATAAATAATGAAGACGGGGATTGGGTCGGTACAAAGCGCGAGCGCTCATATCGCGAGGCCTGCGACGGCTTAAAACTGTAGCTGGTAAATAAGCCGACAGTAAAAGAATACCGTAGAGTAGTTTACAGGTAAAATAGTTTGTTTGAAGTGTTTGAAACTATACGAAGAACTCAGTGTACAAAAAAACCATTACCGAAAGTGAAATTGAAAAGATTTAAAAAAGATAACTCAAACGTGAATGATAAAATTTTATAAATTAATAGTACTTTCAGGATTCAATCTCACGTTTTTTTTATTGGCCTTACATTATTTCCGACGTATCGAATACTGTACATACAGTTTTGTGATTCGTATAAGTAGTTACAATTGTGTCTACGCCTTCCGAAGAGAAAATTGCAACATAATAAATAGTTCGGTAGCACTGAATGAAGCCGAATGAAACAAAATGTATTAAGCAGGTATTGCCATTCTTTCGAGATATTTGCAGCAGATTTAAATCACAAATCAATTGCAGACAATGCAAACAACTGGGCTATGTGTTTCCTAGTATAATATTTTAATGTTTTCGTGTTATCAAGTATCAGCTTTAGCCTCATCCGTCTTCGCTTTGGAAACGAATTCAGTACTGTCTCCATACTTACCTACAAGTAAATATAAAGTAGGGTAAAGATAACACAATAAGTGAAAAATTTTATAAGATAAATTAGCAATGGACGCATGTGTGCTAATAATGAAATGAAGACTAAATTGACAATGGAAACTAAATTCCCCTACCAAGACCAGAAAACAATTAAATTAATCTCCAAAAGGAATTTACCTATAAGTACCTATAACTAACAGTCCCTCTATTTCAGACACATAAAAGAAATTATGATTTTAATATTATAATAACCATTAAAACAAAATATTGTCATAAAAATTTTCAAGAAAATTCAAAACATTTTCATCTCCATACATTTTATGTTCTCACTGGCAACGCGTCCGCGGAAATCCGCGCGTGCATTTATAAAGTATAAACGTTCCGCAAAGTTACTCTGCGCCTCGAACCCATAAAACTACTCACGTCCTTGTATTCACAAAGCCACAAGGCTTGTAAAATTAATTTAAATATGTATGGATAGTCAATGGTGAGATACCTAAAATCGTAAATGGATTTTTTTTTAATTGAAAGCATGCAAAGTCTATTTATGCAATGGTATTAAACATGTCAGCGGTAAGCTACATTAAAGCATCTGTGATGGATGGATGATGGAATTTATGTTGTGGTATCTAAAATGGGCCCATGTGGTGCGAGTGGCCTAACTAGGACTTCAAAAAAACCTTCATTAAAAAATTTCTAAGGATTGAAACAGTAACCACACATCGAAAATCCAAATAATGTTATGCCTAAATTGCTCAATAATACTAATCCCGTCCGGTGTAATAGGAATAGCCCCATAAAGCTACCAACGTTTAAGTAGAAAAAAAGATACTAAAACTATCGAACACTAAAATTTGCATGTTTGAATAACTCTTATCGCCATCTAGTGATAAAGGTTTAGCAACATTAAAAGATATGGTAGAGCTGCTAGTTCCTTTAATTTATCATAGATGGAGCTTAAAGCAATTTTTTTTAATAAAAAGAAACGAAATTATGTTTGAATTTCAAGAAGTTTTGATGTCAAAAGTACATGCCCGACATTTGCATGTAAGCAATGTAATTCTGTCATAGCAATCACTTTGTGATCAGTTCTATCAAGCAAGCACAATGAAATATATAATTAAAATTACATTATTATCATTTATTTTAGCATTTTATGGCTTACTTTGATTGTAATGAAATTATACCTAAATTTTAGATATATCAAGAAGTATCAACTTCAAAAAAAGTAGGAGGTTATCAATTCGACTCTATCTTTTTTTTGTGTGATGTTACTTCAGAGCTTTTATGTAGCTGACCCGATTCTTTTTCATTTGATAACTCGCGCTTCTGATGTGATTGTATCTAAATTCTGACCCGTAGTTTATGAGTTATCCTTAAAAACGCACATTTAATTGACTCTTTATACAAATAATATTTCCATTTTATTTTGTTAAAGCGAATTTTCATTTTTGTTATAATAAAATTATGTAAAACTTTATTCATGTTTATTTAAAGTTGATATTGATCAACATATCACTCTTTCATATCTTAAGTGCTTCATTTAAATAAACAATTTGTTACATTTTATTACAAAGTTTATTACTAATTGATTACAAAAAATACCAATTCACACATGTTTGTAAATTACACAACAAAAAATGGAAAAAAAACATTCTTAAAGATTTTATTTGATTCCGTAAATAATAAACTTTAGATATACTCCTAAAGCTTTAGTTAGGTCTCGAGTTTTTATACGCACTAATCTATGAGTTCACAGAGACCTATTCCCGACAGCTACGTCTTAAAACATCAGATTACACCGAAATTCGTAAGTCTTCGAAAACTCTCAATCTTGTAACCCGTACTGGTCGAGTAGCGAAGTAATATTTCACAAAAGTTTCCCCGGGTCCGGCGTTGCAGTCTGCACTTTATTTCCCCCGGATAACAATGAGCCGGCCGACGTTGACGGATCACGGCGACCGCCGAACCGTAACGACTCCCGAGAACGCGGAACACACGTTTGCTATGTGAAAACTAAATCGGGCAATGCACTTTGTTATTTACGAACGCTGCAATTGGCCCTCCAGTTGTCGTACCTACAAAGCTTGTAGTCTACAAAATTGAAACAATATTATTAGGAATCAGAAGAAAAACCATAAAAAAAAATAACAATTAGCACACATTTGCAGAGACTTAAAACAATGACTCACGCACACCACGTCCACGACTACCTTCTCTCACGAACGCCGCCGATCGAATGAATGTTTCGAGCAAAGGCGTTGCTATTTATAGGCACTGTACCTTCAACATTATTATAAAATTCGTGTTTCCTAAATTAACACAAAGTCTTTGAATGATGTTCTCTCGACGAATGTCAACCGACAAATGCGCGGGTGACGGAGCTGCGCGCCGGTTTTATACCCTTTTTGTAGGGTATTCCTTACACGGCCTCTCCTGACTGTGGTTCGTCCTCGACCACATAACTGGGGTCCACTCGTAACGATGATGCGGAAGCGTGCGAAAGATCTTGTTAGGTCCACGCCTCCCGAAAGTTCGGCAAAGCAGCCGTCCCAGCTCCAGTCTGCAACCACGATGTGAGGCTGCACCACGTGTGGCGGGCGTCCCGCTCGACCATCCTGATAGATAATCCTGAAAATGCAGGCGGAGCGCATAAGTAGCTCAGCAGGACTGCAAACGAACTACTCACCAAAGGCATCATAGTCCCCAACGAGTGAAGCAGCAGGCCGCAGATCGAGCGACATCGCCCTCTGCGTCACTGCCAGTCGTACGGCACCGGAAGTCGGCGGCATGCGAGCAACACGTGCAGTATGCACGTCAGAAGTAGGTAAGCGCGCGCAGGTAGCGGCACGCGAGCAGTGCGCGCAGCCAGCAGCACGCGAGCAGTGCGCGCAGCCAGCGGTACGCGAGCAGTGCGCGCAGTATGCGCGCCAGAAGTAGATGAGCGCGCGCAGCCAGCGTCACGCGAGCAGCACGTGCAGTATGCACGCCAGAAGTAGGTGAGCGCGCGCAGGCAGCGACACACGAGCAGCACGTGCAGTATGCACGTCTGAAGCAGGCGAGCGCGCAGTTACGGCACGCGAGCAGTGCGCGCAGTAGCAATCATCCTTAATGCGCATATTCCTGTTATTATCCAAGGGCCAGTGTGCGTCGCCCTTCTTTAAGTGTCTTCTGCATTTGGTTATCAGTGATCCCTGTAAAATGGTCCCAGACCCACTCGTACGAAGATCGTATTAAAAACGTACGAGTGCATTCCACACGCAGAGCGTATTCAAACGTGTGAAGCTTCCCGACACGCCGACCATACTCAAACGTGCCGAGGCTTCTCAATACGCCAGCTTAGGCCGATTGTATTGAGGCATCTCACCGTGTAGAATTAGTCACACGAGTGAGGGATACGTAAAATGGTCCCAGACCCACTCGTACGAAGATCGTATTAAAAACGTACGAGTGCATTCCACACGCAGAGTTTATTCAAACGTGCGAAGCTTCCCGGCACGCCGACCATACTCAAACGTGCCGAGGCTTCTCAATACGCCAGCCCAGGCCGATTGTATTGAGGCATCTCACCGTGTAGAATTAATCACACGAGTGAGGGATACGTAAAATGGTCCCAGACCCACTCGTACGAAGATCGTATTAAAAACGTACGAGTGCATTCCACACGCAGAGTTTTTTCAAACGTGTGAAGCTTCCCGGCACGCCGACCATACTCAAACGTGCCGAGGCTTCTCAATACGGCTCAGATTGTATTGAGGCATCTCACCGTGTAGAATTAATCACACGAGTGAGGGATACGTAACTAGAGAGCAATCATCTATAGCTCACCCTTCAGGTTCACCATAGGAATACGTATATTTGTGAACAATGATAATTATTAACTTTACTGACTCTCAAAGAAGGCAGCACATGTCTCAGGGGTCCACTCGCCCCGCCACGACACCATATATTGTGCAGCTGCTTGCGTAGTTTTGCCATAACTGCCGCTGAGCAGCCGTAGGGTATAACGTCCACTGGGTAGAATTTCGACAACCTTATACGGCCCCCGCATGCCGGAATCAAGTTTACCTGCCGACCGATATTACGCAGCTACCGGCACGTCGCTTGCGTGCTACTGCCGCAGAAACCATCGAGAGGCCCGAGCTGGCGGCAATGCCCGTGAGGTACCATCCTCACCATTCGGTAAGGTCCACGGATTGCCGGATCTACATTTCCTGTAGACTGCGAGTTATTACCCAAACAAGATTATCGACATTAAAAACGGCTGCTGCTCGTTGGTGCCCATCCACGCGAGCATCATATCGCTTTTCACTTCGTGGTACCAATTGATGAGCTCTACCTCGACCTAGTTCTCGACGAACTTAACGGCTCCGAAACACCTCAGTCGTGACATCACTAATTAGAGTCCTCACCACAGGTGTGGTGGCGTCTTTTGTACCAGAAGCTGCAGGGCGGATGTCTGTTGTCTTGCATTTTGCGATGTTCAGAATGAGCTGTAATCTCAAAAGTTGAGTTGACCATTGCCAACATAGTCCCGTCTACTTGTTGGGTATTATGCGTCACTGGTGACAACTAACCTGAACCCAACAAGGACTCGGCCTAGCCGGACCTCCACCAAAAATGAAATCAAATCGTGAGTAGATTAGCGTTCGCGGCTCTAACCTGAGGGCCCATTATGCCCCGTATCACTATTAAAGTTTTATCAAAGCACTGGTGAGGGTAGACGACTCAGAACCAGGGATACTAGATTCTACGTGGCCTTGTTGCGAACCAACGATATTCGACATGGGAGTCGTAACTGTCCGTAGAATATCGGTGGTCTGTTCAGCGTGCTCCTTATCGTTAGAACGTGTCGCGACAGGTCTATCGTGCGCGAGCGCATCGTTCGTATCGCGATTCTGTCTATCATCTCTGTGATCGCGAAGGCATAATATCGTTTTCGATTACGAGAATCATCTCGAGACGGTCGCCTCCGTGTACTAGGAGTTTCAGTATGTCTCATTATTACAGTTAAAATTTGCAATCACACAAGAAAAATAACAAATAAAGTATGAAAGCATCAAAGTAAGCAGTCTTTGTAAAACAAAACAAAGTTCAGAGTTTTACGCTACTGTGGGCTATTTGAGTCCTTTATCCCACTTCTGATATTAGGAATCAGAAGAAAAACCATAAAAAAAAATAACAATTAGCACACATTTGCAGAGACTTAAAACAATGACTCACGCACACCACGTCCACGACTACCTTCTCTCACGAACGCCGCCGATCGAATGAATGTTTCGAGCAAAGGCGTTGCTATTTATAGGCACTGTACCTTCAACATTATTATAAAATTCGTGTTTCCTAAATTAACACAAAGTCTTTGAATGATGTTCTCTCGACGAATGTCAACCGACAAATGCGCGGGTGACGGAGCTGCGCGCCGGTTTTATACCCTTTTTGTAGGGTATTCCTTACAATATATATACATTTTTTTAAAGTTTTTATGTGTTTCTTTCGACTTTCAGCTGTGTGTGTAATCCCACTTGAAAAGTTGTCAGCCTCATTGACGTCACAATTATGACGTTTTCTTCTTACATTACGGCACTTGATTCTTAGGTTTTTCCCCCTACACATTTGCTATGCCATTCCAGCTACGCGGGTATTGGTAGGTGAGCTCACGGACTCAAGCAGAGAGAATTTGCTAACACTAGTCCTAGCAAGGTGATACCAAAGGGTGGTCACGACCCTCAGCAATGAGGAATACGATGCAAGGAGGAGTCCTAGCAAGAGCAATGCTTCGCAGAGTCTACCGCCGGATCGGAATCGCGACCCACTGAGAAGATTCGGCGACAAAGTCACTGGGTTGTGTCTATGGGCTAGTTCGTTCGTCGAACTCTTGCTTGTTACTGGCGGTAGGTCATCTTGTGAGTCCGCACGGATTGGTACAACCACTCTTCCTATTTCTGCCGTGGAGTAATGCGTTTCGGTTTGAAGGGTGGGGTAGCCATTGTAACTGTACCGAGACTTTAGAACTCATATCTCAAGGTGGGTGACGGCATTTACATTATAGATGTCTATGGGCTCCGGTAACCACTTAACACCAGGCGGGCTGTGAGCTCGTCCACTCATATATGCAATAATAAAAAATAAAAGACAAAAACCTCGTTACCGACGAGTTCGACGATAATCGGTACTCGAAGAGCCTAAAAGCACCGAGAGTGGATCCGGGGGATCGGACAAGACATTAGTGCGACGTTGAGCTTGCGTGACCCCGGTCACCTGGGTCCGATATGCTTAGGGGGTAAACTAGGACGTTAGATTTTACCTGTCCCTACATTTAGTTCTGAAGTTATTGAATATGTTTAAGACAAAACAAATTATAAATACTTCATCTAGAACGTGTTTTTCGCATTTACACTCGTAAAATTTATTATTTGGCAATAATAAAAAAATACGTGGTGCTAGCCCGATATCAAGAGTTGCTTGTGTTAATTTCTAATCGATAACATGCAAACACCCTACCGTATTTATTATAACAGATTTATGACATCATTTACCATGATGTAAAGTAACCTATGTGCTAATCTAAATTGCATACTATTTTTATGCGATATTTAATTAAAAATTCTCATAACTATAGTTTATGTATAAACCACTACATATATAATATTAAACTACGTACACACCGTATACAAACATTGTCAAAAATATCTTGTTTTTTTTTTTTAAATTCAATATTAAATTTGCATTTTCATTGATAATAGTACATACTATTACATAAGTAGGGATACATACACCGAGTACTCTGAGGGATTATTTTGAACTGATCCTTTCATCTCCTCTTAACCATCACATCGCCCACCACCCGGCAGAATTCATCCATGCTGTTAGGAGTCGCTGCGTTCATTCACAGTGCGTTTCCAGATATTTTTTTCCACGTATGACCCGCCTCTGGAAAAAAAACCTTCTTTAAACGCGGTTTGCGAAGAATCGTCAGCTGTAGGCAGCGACTAGGCTGTGCCCCTAGCATTGCTAACGTCCATGAGCAACACTGGCTACTTACTATCAGGTGGATCGTATGCTCATCTGCCTACAATAAAAAAAAGAGTTAAGCTTGAAACGAAACCAGAACAACGAATTGCTTCTAAATTGAAAAAAAAAAAACATATTACTTTAAAATAACTACAAAAAATTATTAGTCTTATTCAACATTTATGACAGAAACGGTTGGAGATTTTCTCAATTTACTTCCTGTTATACATAATACCGAGCACTTTTAAGATGTGTTCTGGGTCTGCAGTTAGTTGCATTCATCGAACACGACGAGAAATTCGTCATGACAGTCATGGTCGAGTTTCTCGTCGGATCTATTCAACTGGTCGCGATTCCGATCCGGCGATAGAAACAATAAAAAAGTAGGTGCCCTTAAGCTCTAAAGTCTACTTCTTAGGCGCTCGGAGGATGTTTGACAAACTACCACTCCTAGCTGAGCCTTTGGACTAATCAAGCCAGAAAAACCTCTGAGCCACCAGCAATTACATCTTAAGTCAGCGTAATTTAATCATTCCTAGAATATCCCATAGTTCTACTAATTTGAAGGAGTGCACCAATGACATGCAAATTATCTGCCATTCTAGAATTCCAGACTACTTACAATCATAAAAATATTATTTGAAATTGTATAAAATAATAATCGTAACTTTGGCTCTGTTTGTCGTTAATCTTCGAAGCGGTTGAATTCATTAGTGCTTTTATTAGCAGATAGGCAATTCCATAATTTAATTCTAAGCTTGTTTTTTATCTCAGAAACAGGTCCCAGGTTCTTGCCTATAAAAATATATATGTTTTTTTTACTTTAATTTGAAATTCCCATAAGTATGTCATTGAGTCAGAACTACCTATAGGTTATTTTCAGGGAATAAAATAATGCAGTTTTATCTTTCAAACATGCACGGATGTCATACTAATCGATAACACTTCTCACGTACGTTTTAGCGTAGAACATATCTGGTATAGGTTACAAATTTTGAACGGAACCCTCTTAAATTCAATGGACCTAACAACATAAGTCTACATTAAACTAGTTTATATTGTTTAGAGTGTGGAACGGTCACAAAGCTGCAGTTGACTCGTCTGTTGAGACAAATTGCGTTTTTATGTTGCCACGAACTGCGGTTACACACTAAACGGGCCCTCGATTCGAAGAATTACCACCGGTTTGCTCCCAAGATTTATTTTGCCTTTTGACATTTGGTAAATAATTGTTGTTTTCTAAATCGCGTTTTAAGTAGCAACAGAAGCTAGGACTCCCAATAAAACGATTGAAAATGAAAACTACCATAAAGTTAAAACTGTATTAATAAATATGTTTAAATAGTTGTAGTCCTGCCAACGAGACAATTTTTCAGAATACTATTTTTTTATGAATTTTCAAAGAAAAAACTAAGATGACTATTTTTTTGCCTGCCAATAGCCTCTAGAGGATAAGTTGGCTTCATCGATTGGGTAGGCGTGCTATACACAAGCTATACAACCGATACATAGCTATAAAAAAATACACAGCTATAGCGTATAAATATATGATAACAATCAAGGACGGAGAAGTTTAAGACGTCATAGTTCAAACGTGCGAAGGAGATAGCAAGATATTTCTACTACTCACCCTCTCCATATAAACGCATCTATCATGTATTCACCACGATATTTCTAATTTCAACACCATTTTCAAAACCCATTTAATTAATAGTTTTTATGGATGTATTTGGGTAGACGAGCTCATGACTAATCTGGTATAATCACCTACCACCAGGTGTGTGGGTAGCCCACAGCATATAGAGGTCACAAAGTGAATGCCTTCAACCAGTTTTTTTTATCCTACCTAAGCTGATGGTCTAGTCTAGAGATACCATATCAGCGTAACCTTAACTAGTAGGTGAGCTCACGGGGCTCATACCTGAGAATGTCGCTAACACGAACCCTAACAAGAGCACTTCCTCACAGAATCTACCACCGGCTTGGAAACGCGACACACTGAGAAGATCCGGCGAGAAACTCAGTGGGCTGTATCTGTCGGTTAATTTACTCGCAGAGCCCTTCATTGCAAGCGACGAGCTTGATCAATTCTATCATACGGCTTATATATAAAAGTTAGAAGCGGTCCTACTCTTTGAGCAGTAACGCATAGCCTCATCACTACAGAAAAACCACTAGTGACGTAAGTTTGTAAATTATTCGAGTGTCATTTTTACATGATACGTTGTTCCTTCAACGTGGAAGTCGTTCGGGAAAATGTTACACGTACGTATTACGTTAGTTCATACGTTAGTTCACGGGATTTCAAATCTGGCATAGTCGCATCGGACGTTACGAAGACACCCAATACTTTATCTTCTAAGACTTCATTTAATATTACAGCGTCGAGATCCATATTCGATCGACGAACCCATGATAGGGCCACAATAGTTTCCCCGCAGGAACTTTTCAATAGCTAGATAAGAGGCTTGCGCGCACCCTCGATATTTATTTACCTCAGCGTTACGAGAAGCTCTGCCTGTCAACAATAAATTGCACTTATTTATTATTCAATAGTCGGGAGCTTAAGCTTTTATGAAGCACAGTAATGAGCTTAATGATTTCTCGCTGAGAGGTTCCTTTTGAAGTAGCATTCAGTTTAAAATTGTTTGTTTTGTAGATTGTTTTTAATTTTGTAAGGTACTTTGTGGTTTTAATAATACTTATAACAAATGTTCGCAGTCCTTTACAATAAAAGGTATCGTTGTTTTACAAACTTTAATATTGCTAATAACGGCTACCCCACCCTTCAAACCGAAACGCATTACTGCTTCACGGCAGAAATAGGCAGGGTGGTGGTACCTACGCGCGCGGACTCACAAGAGGTCCTCTACCACCAGTAATCCGCACTAGTACAGTATAGTATTCCTATAGATGATTAGGTAAGTGTATAAGCAGCTCGAATAAGTCAAGGTCGCATACCAGTTTCTGTTGATCAATGCCCTGACCGATACCTATCATTAAAATCTTCTCTAACTCAATTTATTCATGTCTCATTACCTTGATTCCCCAAATTCGAAGTCAAGAGGAATCAATCTCTTTAAATCCTAAACATTTGCCATCGCTCCGAGCCATGAATATAATTTAAACTTCCCAAACTAAGCCAAAATTGGCTGCCGTTAAATAATCTAGTACTAAGTAAGAACTAAGCCAGGCATAAGTCGGAGGGTAGCTTGGGAAGGTTCAGTAAGCCTCCACGCCTAATCAATGATTCACAAACGTTAATTGCTTCTTCCAAAAAGCGGCTCATCCCGACGAAACTTTTCGCCGAAGCTAATGACTGCCTGTATATTATAAGTAGATAAGGTTGTAATACAAAAGGTTTTATCGTCTTTTTTTAAACGCTTTATGACGGTTGTAAGATAACTGGTCTAGATAGAGAAGACAGGCTACTAATAAATTATCCCTGACACGATAAATACATATATAAAATTGAAACTGTTCACAATATAATTTTTTCACGGTAATGTAATACAATTAAAATTAAGTCAGAATTAGGGTCAACGGTCGCGTGAGGTGCCGAGAAGATGTTATGCACCAGTCACTTTGACTTACATTGCGTGTTCACAAAATTATCAAATACATTGTTTTTCGCTGTCAGGGAAGTACCGTATTTAATTGGACTACGTTCGAATATAGATGGTAGGTCTTTTTTTTATATATTTTTTTTTATTTGCACCCAATATACCTATATAGTTAAAAATATTTCAATTCAATAATATAAGCTTGGAGAGAAATGAATTGGTATCTAGACTAATATTGTCACCACAAATTGCCTACTTAAATACCTATGACTTCAATTACAATGGATGAACTGAAATTTGAATGTTATTGATACCGTCCGTTACTACGTTTAATGATTTTTTTAATTATAAGTAAAATTTATTTAAATTTAAGAACTCAAGTTTAATAATCTGAAGAAAATTATAATTAAAGATTCCTAGAAAGTCAGCTTTAAGTCTCGATATCAAATTTCATTTATTTCTTTTTTTTTTAATAATTAAAAAAAAAATTATATACTTTGCAGCTCACGGCTGACTTCACTACATTATTTCTCTCCAAAATGTACCCCGAGCCATACATACATACATACATCCAACACTCACTAATTTATAACTATTACCCACACATTACATGCTATGTAATGTGTGGCTACACATTACATGCCATGTAATGTGTGGCTATTATTGAAAAGAAAAAAAAATATATGAATTTGTTTTGGAAACATTGAGGGACGAATCGTTTCAACTACTAAATTAAATCCCTGATACTCAACAAGTATAAAATCTTATAACTTTGCATACCTCAAAATGAACGTCGCCCTGTACCAGCCCTGTCAGAACTAACATATGTCCTTTTTAATATATTCCGGGGAAGTAAAACGCTGCGAGGACTCCAATAAAATACAACATAAAATGCTCGGAAGACATGCCAGCAGGGAAACGACTTTCGAATTTCAAGCATCACGTAAAACGTAACATTTTCATATCACTTAACGTGAAATTTCGGTGAGTTTTATGTCTACGGTGTGTTAAAAGCACCGATAGTAATAAGTATTTCTATGGTACTAAAATATACCTATGGTATTGGGTAAACGTGTATTGTATTACCGATAATGTGAGGATAGTGGTTTTTGGACATTTTGTTTGGAGCAAGCTGTAAAATCCCACGAAGTTCCCAAGCCGAGCGGGCACGCAGGATATGTGGGACTTAGTGGCTGATGGCCAAATACAGTAAAAGCCAGACATAGGATGATAGAGGCCCAGTGACATCGTTGGGGTGAGCTGCGCGTTTGCTTGTTCTTTTGACGTCGCCCGGGTTCTGGGTTCTGTGTCTCTGGTGGGAATCGAGCGCTTTGGCGACAGTGTAGGGCTTACAATACTCACAAGTATTTGTGCAAATTAATTTTTCTATGAGTTTCATTTTTATTACACGATCTTATTAGTTCGATGCGGAATTCCTCCATAATTAAGCGTCAAGTATAATATTAATAACAATAGTAAAATATTTAATTGGTTTCACACAAAAAACGCATCGATTATTACAAGTAAATAAAAATTCTAATACTAAAGGAAACGCAAAATGAGGTAGCTAATGCTGTTCGAAGTGGTTGTATCTAACAGTGCCGATTTTCAGTTAACTCCGCTCCGCTTTGGTGTTTACTTATATTTTAAATTATTTGTATATAATTCGAACATCTGAGATTTACTACATTATGTTAAAATAAATATGATGAATTCACCATTCTGTAGACTCTAGTCAATAAATAACATCAGTACTTTCCCCGAATCCTGATCACGCAGGTGCCAGTCACCGTCGACGCCCTAGACACGTCCTTACGGATCCATCAGATCCAATAACCTTTGCATTGGACGCCTTCAGCTCTAACACTAGGAGCAGGCTTAGGGACTCTGGTAACCGTACTCCTCGAACTCGACAAAGAGATCGACGTGCAACCTAACCCATGCATCAGCTCGCTGAGTTTCTCGCCGGATCTTCTCAGCGTGTCGCGATTCCAATCCGGTAGTAAATTCTTTCGCGAAGTAACTGGTCTTGATTTGTTAGGTCCCCTTCGGAGGCGCTCGGGCAGCTGTTAGCAAATCCCACCCCTTCTGGCTGAGCTTTTGCTCGCCCACCTGTCCTGGTGAAACTGGAAAGGCTTCGGGGCCACCAGTAATCCTTCAATCATTATAAAAATAAAAAACATCAGTACACTCTCGTGTGCCCATTAAAGCATTTAAAAAACTTCAAGTGCCATTCGTAGCAATATCTGGCTGATTTATAGTAAAAACATTCACAACTATGCCATTAGCATTTACAACAAGCTTGTAATACTGAATACTGTTCAAATTATGCAAATCTGATCTGTGTAGTCCATCTTATATATTATATACTTTTATTTTATAAGTCTATGGCAAGCACTTTCACTCTATCATCTATTTCTCCTCCGAAGCAATCATGCGTTCCGAGTTGAAGAGTAAGAGAACAATTAAAACTTTGACCTCTGTGTGACATGAATTTTGTAATACCGTCTTAAAGTTTCTCAAATAATTATCTTAAGGTAGGCGTGCAGTGATAAATTTGCCATGATTTTCTACATCGATATTAGATGTTTAAATACTTGTCATAATCGAATTTTAACATTCTCGTAGTAAAATAAATACAAACAGAGACACTGAATAGAATTTCAGGAGATAGGGAATTAAAGTAAAATACAAGTTCCAAAAATCGTCACCATTGCTTTTAAGTATTAATAGATATACGATGCTTGTACACCAATATTATACCTAAGATCGCAAAAAGCTGCCAAAAAGCCGCAAAATGCCGCCACCTACCTTGAGATATAAGTTCTAAGGTCTCAGTATAATTACAACGGCTGCCCCACCCTTCAAACCGAAACGCATTACTGCATCACGGCAGAAATAAGCAGGGTAGTGTTACCTACCCATGCGGACTCACAAGAGGTCCTGCCACCAGTAACAGAATTCATTAGGAAAAGTCGACGAAGCAAGTAAATTTAATATAAACCGTAAATCGCTGTCACCGCTAGCTTACCAATATACGTGGCATCCAACAGATTTGTCCATTAGTTGCCTATGAATATGTTATGACTCCATTTACCTTATAAAGCTTATGGCGCGTAATACTAGCAAGCTACCCGAACGTTCGTATTTGTCTGCTGTTTAATAACTTTCACACCTGACTTTTACATATAATAACAAAATTGTACCTTGTTGCTTTGATTTTATAGCAGAAAGTCGTTGATACATCACGTTTGTGTATATTGTATTCTTTTTATTAGTTTTCCACCCGCAATTCCTCTCAAGGACGTAATGTATGCAAAGGAAGTAATCCGTAAATAATATAGCATTTATAATAAAAGCGAATAGTTTACTTAACTGGAAACTGGATACAAATTAAAATCGTTTTACGAATAGCAATATTTCTATTACGAAATTCATTACCAATCCGTTTTATTTCGAATCCAGTTTTGCTTAAATTGTAAATTGCTTTTGATTCGTGCGATCATTATTATTAACACCCGTCTATGTGTGGTTACTTGGTTACGTGGAACTTTTAAATAGTTAGCAACTTTGTGTAAGCTTTCTCTGCATACATAGATGTATGCGTACAACAGGTGCACCGCCTCACGGAGCACATTCTCGTAGGGCTTAACAGACCTAAACGGGAGGGGAGCCCTTTTCTTCGACGTCCCAAAAGCATTCGGCAAAGTCTGGCACAATGGTTTGATTTTCAAGCTTTTCAACATGGGCGTGCCGGTCAGTCTCGTGCTCATTATACGGGATTTATTGTCGAAACGCTCTTTTCGATATCGAGTTGAGGGAAACCGATCCTCACCGCGACCGCTCACGGCTGGAGTCCCGCAGAGCTCCGTCCTCTCGCAGCTCCCATTTAGTTTATTTATAAACGACATTCCCCGGTCGCCGCCAACCCAGTTAGCCTTATTCGCTGAGGACACAACCGTTTACTACTCAAGTAGAGACAAGTCCCCAATCGCGAGGAAGCTCCAGATCGCAGCATTAACCCTCGGACAGTGGTTCCGAAAATGGCGCATAGACATCAACCCAACGAAAAGCACAGCAGTGTTATTTCAAAGGGGAAACCCACCGCTTATTTCTTTCCGCATTAGGAGGAGAAATATCACACGCCCGATTGCCCTCTTCAGCCAACTCATACCTTGGGCCAGGAAGGTCAAGTACCTGGATGTCACCCATCCGGCCCGCACACACATAGACACCCTCTAATCCTTAAAATCTCTTTTTTGCAGGCTAGCCGTCGGAGCTCCGTGGTTCGTGAGGAATTTTGACCTATATGACGACGTTGACCTCAAATCAATCCGGAAACACATGAAGTCAGCGTCGACGGTACCTCGATAAGGCTATGCGTCATGATAATCGCCTTATCGTTACCGCCGCTGACTACTTCCCGAATCCTGATTACGCAGGAGCCAGTCACTATCGACGCCCTAGACACGTCCTTACGGATCCATCAGATCCAATAACCCTTGCATTAGACACCTTTAGCTCTAACACTAAGAGTAGGGACCCCGGTAACTATAGTACTCGTCGAACTCGGCAAAGATTTCGATATGCAACCTAACCTAACCATCAGCCCGCTGAGTTTCTCGCCGGATCTTCTCAGCGGGTCGCGATTCCGATCCTATCCCATGATCTGTAAGCGGAGTAAAATGTCCCTTCGGAACAAGGTGACACTTTACAAAACTTGCATAAGGCCCGTCATGACTTACGCGAGTGTGGTGTTTGCTCACGCGGCCCGCACACACATAGACACCCTCCAATCCCTACAATCCCGCTTTTGCAGGTTAGCCGTCGGGGCTCCGTGGTTCGTGAGGAACATCGACTTACACGATGACCTGGGCCTCGAATCGATCCGCAAACACATGAAGTCAATGTCGGAACGTTACTTCGATAAGGCTATGCGTCATGATAATCGCCTTATCGTTGCCGCCGCTGATTACTCCCCGAATCCTGATCACGCAGGAGCAAGTCACCGTCGTCGCCCTAGACACGTCCTTACGGATCCATCAGATCCAATAACTCTTGCATTAGATACCTTCAGCTCTAACACTAGAAGCAGGCTGTTAAACCCCGGTAACCGTACTCGTCGAACTCGACAAAGAGGTCGACGTGCAACCTAACCCATGCATCAGCCCGCTGAGTTTCTCGCCGGATCTTCTCAGTGGGTCGCGATTCCGATCCGGTAGTAGATTCATTCGCGAAGCAATTGCTCTTGAGTTGTTAGGTCTCCTTCGGAGGCGCTCAGGCAGTTGTTAGCAAATCCCACCCCTCCTGGCTGAGCCTTTGCTCGCCCACCTGTCCTGGTGAAGCTGGAAAGGCCTTCGGGACACCAGTAATCTCTCAATCATAAAAAAAAAAAAAAAAAAAAGATTCCGATCCGGTAGTAGATTCGTTCGCGAAGCAGCTACTCTTGAGTTGTTAGGTCTCCTTTGGAGGCGCTCGAGTAGTTGTTAGCAAATCTCACCCCTCCTGGCTGAGCCCTTGCTCGCCCACCTGCCCTAGTAAAACTGGAAAGGCCTCCGAGCCACCTCTCAAACATAAAAAAAAGCTTTCTATATCTGTATATTTCGTTTATGAGCAATTTTGCCGTTTCACTAAAAAAAGCCTTTCCCAAAAATACAATACAAGCGTCGACAAAACCTATTGATCTAAGAACTGCAACAACGGGCCACTCCGCGGCTAACAATCAGAATATTTCTAACAATAGCCCCAACCACATTGACCGAACAGTTTATTTGCCGACCGTAAACATACGCGGAAGCCAAAGCATTCGTTAATTACGATACGTGTTAGAAATTGTGATCGTTTTCAGTTTTGAAACAAAAAGCTCACAATAATAATATTCGCAATGAACTTTTTTTTATTGCTTAGATGGGTGGACGAGCTCACAGCCCGCCTGGTGTTAAGTGATTACTGGAGCCCATGGACATCTACAACGCAAATGCGCCACCCACCATGAGATATAAGTTCTAAGGTCTCAGTATAGTTACAACAGCTGCCCCACCCTTCAAACCGAAACGCATTACTGCTTCACGAGAACTTAAATAAAAATGTAAAAGCACATTACTTTATAGGTGTAATATGTAGTTCCGAAACGGGTAGATATCAATCTTCCTTTTTCGACCGCGAAGCAGTCAAATATTCCTCTAATGGGGGACCTAGCGGCTGTCAGAACGGCTCACTTCGGCCGGCAATGTGATAGGAGGTAGGATATAGTAATGTAAATAAATCAGTTTTTACAGAAATCCTAGTTTTATTTCCACCATCGTCATCATACTGTTGAAATGATAGATCACTAAGTAACATAACAGTTCAATAGAGATTGTAACGTTTTGAAAACGATTCTTATTGATTTAAATGGCTTAGTCGACTTGGAATTATAGTTGATGACTTAGGATTCAAAGATGTCACAATACGAATGCAACAACCAACTATGGATAGATGCAAGTAATTTACATATATATTTAATAATTCAATAATAATACACAATAATGAAACTCATTAAAAGCAAAAACACAATTTCGTTGACATATTATTATATTATATGACATATTTTTTCACTTATTTAATTTCAATATACTGAAGGAACAATATAGTTTGAACTAAATAAATATGTAAATAAATTTGAAAAAAAAAATCCAAATCGGTTTATAAATAGTCATTTATAGATTAGTTCGATTGAGTAACGAACAGAAAAAATATCTCCTCCAGAACCTCTTCTTTTTCTTGAAGTCATTTAAAATATCATACTTTATCTTAAACTAGCGACCCGCCCTCGCTTCGCTTCGGAAACATTAAAACACACATGAAACCAAAAAATAATAATAATAATAAAAAAAAAAAGTAGCCTATGTTCATCCGGGACAATGTCGGCTTCTAATGGAAAAAGATTTTTTCAAATCGGTCCAGTAGTTTCGGAGCCTATTCGAAACAAACAAACAAACAAATCTTTCCTCTTTATAATATTAGTATAGATAACAGTATTTATAAACCGGCAAGGATTTATTATACAAAAATCATCAAAATTAAAATGAGTTATTGTAATTAAGTTATGACCATGATAGTTATAGCGATACCTAATCAATCGCCAGTTGGTACTACATTCGTGCATTTGTGCCCTAAAATTAAAACGGATACGTTGAACAATAACGAATGGCTACTATTTCATTATTTTGGTTTTGTTCCTAACTCCCAATTATGCTACCGTTTAATTACTTATTTCTGTTTGATTTCAAAGTTTGTTTTACGTTTACATATTTAAACTGCTATTGAATAACAGGTCAACATTTTGTTAAAGATAATGTAATTGATACAGACTTCACGATTTCTATTTTTCTAGATGGGTAGACAAGCTCGTGTCTTACCTGATTTTGAGTAACCCTTACCATAGCATCTACCAAAGCCCTTAGATATTAGAAGCCGATTTCAAAGCAGCAATCATTGCTAAAATGCTGCCTCTATCTAGATATATAAAAATGAATTGCTGTTCATTAGTCTCGCTAAAACTCGGGAACGGCTGGACCGATTTGGCTAATTTTGGTCTTAAATTATTTTTGAAAGTCCAGAGAAGGTTTAAAAGGTGGATAAATATGTTTCCCTTTAATGCCGCCCCCCACCCCCGTCGGACGGATTTCTTTTGATTGTATTAAGTTTATTTTATACAAAAGCTTAGGTCTTTTATTTATCGATTGAGGCACTACGAAGTCTGCCGGGTCAGCTAGTGAGAAATAAAGTTGGTTTCGCATAAAACAACAACGCTAGTAGCTAGCCCTCCGAACATGTTATTTCAAATATATATTTCAATTAAGCAAGTTTACATTTGAAACGTAAGTTAAATTCACAAAGCATTCGGCCAAGGTGTGCAGCCTCGGGGTATGACTGTGTAGCTCGACCCGGCAAAACTAAACTAGTTAGGGCGGCCTATCAGAACGCTTTTCAAATGGAATAACAATAAAGTCCTATACAAATAGAACAGTTATCTCACGTGGGCGGTTTGTTTCGTAGGAAAATTCAGGAAGAAGTATTTTATTATTTTTTTAAACCGAAGGTCTTTGTATTTTAGCTTCCAAACCAGCCAGATCTTTAATCATTCCATAAAATGTGTTTTCTTGACGCTAATGAAAACCCTCTTGATAAACTCGAACATTTGTAAAATCTGTGCATCTGCGTAATCTTCGTATTTTGGAAATATGAACATGTGCCTCAATTTGGACCGAATTAGGGTAGCTGACGATTCGACGACCTTTTAACTATCACTTTCTTTCTCTTGTTATTAATTATCTAAATGAAATTCACAATCTTTCTTCACAAGCCATTTGACTATCTGAAGCATTCGAAGGTCTTAACACGCTATGTTGATTACCTGAAGATATGGATAGTTTATCTTGTGTGATAGTACTATGACCGGCTTCTCCATCACGCACAATTGCCTCACTTTTCCTCCTTTACTTCCTCTACACTTTCGTCTAAATAAGATCTACTAGTTTTAGATGAATTTTACTGCTTTCAAAACATATGGTCGGTCTAGCCGTGAGATGACAATGCGCCTGTGGACCGCCATGCCGCCGCCTACTACTTTGCACACCCTTCTAACGCCATGTACCTTGCAGTTATTATAATTCCAGATCCTCATGTTAAGTAGCAAAACATTTCTCTGAAAATCCACTGTGGAAGAATGCACAAGGGTTATAAGATGAAGGTAGGTACGTATATGGATATATAGGAAATGAAGGGATAAATTACACCAATGTCCTGTCTATATTAACGCGAGGTCATCATTTGTTTTCATTTAACTATCTTTTAAATCTTAAATTAGTTTTTAAATTATTTTAGAATACTCGCGACCCAAAGTAGACAATGTAACTGACTAGTGTAAATTCGCATATTGAAGAAAAAAAAAGAATTGAACAACTACATCTTCTCTTATCTAATGAAGGTCGTGAACTCCAGATAATAATCTACTGTGTAGTGTGTAGTCAGCTAATAAGGTCAATCCCCAGCAGCCCGGTCATCCTCAGAGATTAAATCCCTGAAAAATATAAACCCGAACCAATCCATGGTACTTCTGCCTCTAGATCTCTTTTCTTCGATATTTCCAGCAGCATATGTTTTTCTAAATTATCACCTCGCTTTGTTGCAATACGTCGGAATTAAAAAAGCATAAAGATAGTCGAAATTGATTTTTAATTAATTGTTTACTTAAAGAAGCAAACAATTAATAGTTTCGAACAAGACCTCATTATTTTCTAGTAGAGTTCAAACGAAACATAAAGACCTAACCCTTCTCATTGAATTATTAAAATTAAGCCGTTTTCGAGTTGTGGCCTCAAAGTCGGTTTGTCCCGCAAGAAAGTTGCGAATTCTGCCACAAAGGATCCACACCGGGGGCCATTTGCAAAGCCCGCGTATTTGTTCGCGCCTAATTAAACACGAACAGTGGAAGCAGCAGGTATTCCAAGGGAATTACGAGTTCGCCCCGCAATTTCGATGTATGATTTTAATGTGTTTGTTCCAATGAAAGACAAACAGGTAGATCCCGGTCGTTTCTCAGAACGAGCGGCTCGAATGAATAAGAAAATTATCATCGTCATTTTAATTGGCTCAAAACACCGGTGGAAGGAGCAAAATGTCAAAGCCGTCGAGGCTTACAAGGATAAAATTTATACGTTAAAAATATTTATAAAACTGATACGTGTATATTCAATTTGTCCTTCGATAAGACATAAGTTCCAATTTGAAGTGGCAAAATAGTAAGTGCGGTGTGAGCTCTGAATCTAAACTTACAATTAATTTACAAAGTTAATAGGGTAAAGATGTACTATGACTCCATTTGGAGACCTCCGTGGTGCCTACCCAATACGAGGCAGCTATGAAAGGACAAGAGGTAGTACTGTCCTTAAATACCACAGAGCCGTAAAGACGGACGATGATCACTTTATTTATACAAAGGTCATATCTACGCTCATATGTTGAAAAGTGTTGGCCAAAGCTTTCGACAATTTTTTTTTTTTATTGCCTGTATGTGTGGACGAGCTCACAGCCCACCTGGTGTTAAGTGGTTACTGGAGCCCATAGACATCTACACCGTAAATGCGCCACCCACCTTGAGATATAAGTTCTAAGGTCTCGGTATAGTTACAACGGCTGTCCCACCCTTCGAACCGAAACGCATTACTACTTCACGGCAGAAATAGGCAGGGTGGTGGTACCCACCCGCGCGGACTCACAAGAGGTCTTACCACCAGTAAAAACACCTTTTTACCACCAGCACCAGCTTTTAGTTGTTTAGTCATTTAGCTGAAGTGTTCACGAGTGCACACGAATGATCGTCTATTTGATATAAACAAGTCATCTCGTTCGCCAGGTAAATTAATAAAAATGTATCTAGAAAGTACACATAGATAAGTGCAATGTGTACATGTAATAAAATTAAAATTAGAAGAATAACATACTTGGAGATGTTTATCATATAAAAAACACAATGCACGTATTTTTGGGTCAAATGCTGTGTTTGTTTGTGTTTCTTGTGTTACACTTTATCTTTTATATTAGTTTTTATTAGTCTTATATCTATGCAATCAGATGTCTCAATGCATTATTACCAACCTTAAATGGCACCAAAGAACTTGAAAACTTGCAAGCGTATCAAGAGCCGACAAGAATACCACAATTTTATTTATTTGAACGAATTATAATAAAACGTATCATAAATAATAATAAAAATAACACGAGGATAATTAGTTTTTTTTTTTTATTACGTCCTCTTATGAGATATAAAACCACTGTAAATGATTGATCTGGAAACATGAATAACAATTACGGCCGAATCCATTTACAAACTAAAATTAGATCAGAGTCACCGTCATCTCGTTTTTACCATCGCACCGCCCGCTACCGGAGTAAAGTTCATCCATTCTACCTGGAGCAACTGCGGTTATCGACAGTGCGTTTCCAGAGGTCTCTTTTGCCACGTACCATCCGGCTATGGAAGGAGCTCCCCTCCACGGTGCTTCCCGAGCGCTATGACATGTAATTCTTCAAACGAGGCTTGTGGAGAGTATTAAGCGGTAGGCAGCGGCTTGGCTCTGCCCCTGGCATTGCTGAAGTCCATGGGCGACGGTAACCACTCACCATCAGGTGGGCCGTGTGCTCGTCTGCCTACAAGGGCAATAAAAAAAAAGACTTCAAGCTTCTGATCTCATCCGTAAAAAAATATTAATCATAAACCGCTCAACGAGAGCACAAAGAAAACAACTAAAGCGACATTCTCGTTTCATTACCGGAGCTGCGCGCACAAACTACAACGCGGTAAGTGCTTACTGTTCCATATTAGCGACCTCGTTTCATTAACGAGAGCAATCCGCAAACATTTGCATATACGACCGGCTGCGTTGTCAGTTTATCGAGTACACATATACCCTTCGCAATCAAAACCAATACGCCGAATATTAGCAGTCCGCAAGTATATATACAGACGGTCAGCTTAGAACTTAATTGTGCTATTACGTTCCCATTTCACTCATTCGAAGCGAATGATAACGAACGCTGAATTTACTTGTGCTGCAGAATGTGTAGAGAACTCAGATGGGTATGGACTATCCTCTTGGTTATTTCTACCGCGACACGGCCAAGCATTCCAACTTAGAAGATGAAAAAGCCGTTTTGCCGCCAATCTTGCCTCTTCAGGTCGTCATTGAGGTTGTGATGTCTATAAGCTCTTGTTACCAATTAACATTAGTGGGCAATAGCCTCAGTTGTCTATGAACAGCAATAATCCATCATAATATGTGGAGTACCTCTAGACACCGGCACGATCAATGTTAAAGCAGTCTTAAGTCGGTTCTAAACCATTCTCCTTCATCGTATTTCTTAAAGTAGAATATCTCATAGTACTGAAAGAATACTACGAAGATGTCATATTTTAATGTATAACTAGTTCTTTGTAGAAATTTAGACGAGATCACTAATAGACTCATTTTAAATTTGTACTCGATATTTCGGAGATTCATCCCTTTTTTAGTTCCTACCAATTGAAGGCTATTTGGAAAATACTGTCTTAGGCGGCAAACGATTTAGTATTATAATTTGTGCAGAATAATCATTTATTTTCAGATGACGTTGCTTAATGGTTCTAGCTTGAAATTTTCTCGTCGCTAGGAAAATGCAAATGATAAACATTACTATCATGCATGCAATCTCTTGGCTGTTTCACCTCAACTCTCATGGTTCAGTGAGCCCACTAAGAATTCATGAGAGCGCCGCCTGCTTCATTGTGAATTTCCAATCATAATACGACTTGACAATCCAATCATGCGTATTCCAATTAAAACTGAGCCGCACAAATCCTCGTTCTGAGTGCTCCGCGTCTTCATCACGTTTCTCCGCGAAAACAAATCGTCAAACACATACCTAGCCGACGAAATAAAATATTCTATTAGGAAAATCCGTTCACTCATAATTCACGCGTGGAGTTTCGTTCTGCGAGCATCACAGGTGGTCTTAATAAATACGAAAATGCGCTATAGTCGAGTTAGTAATAAATTCAAAAGGCAATCAACGCCACAGGAGCGGGTAAAAATATTAATAGCCGAGAAATAATTATGTATTCATGACTTTCAACGTCGGGTTGGAGCTTTCTCTACTGGAGTTACGGGTTAACTAAATCTGTGGGATTGGAAAGCAAGTCACTACGTCCTCCAGTTAAACCTCTCTCGGCACCATTATAAAATCATATTCAATAATCGATTCTAAGCAAACCATTTCAAATAACGTCCTCTATAAGCGACATCGACTTAATACGCTGTATACTAACATTACCTTTTAAAAGTTTAAGGGGTATTATGTAACTTAAAACACATGTTTATTATCAAATGAGTGCGTTGTAATTTTAATGATTTACTGAAAGTTCGACCTTCGTGGGACAAAGTACCTATATGTTTTGTACACTTTACTCTCGATTGGGCTTCGTTAATTGTTTTAAACTTTCGTTTCTATCTACATTGTAAACATTACGCTTGCTTTCGTCTGAAATTCGCGGTAAGTACCTGTTACATTATAATGTTTATAGACTTCATTAATATTAGTGGACTTTAACAGGAAATACCGGAGCCGTTTCGTTTCATTGTTCACATGTCGCATTTAGTTTTAACCCGTCGAGACTTGTCCGATCGGT
This sequence comes from Bombyx mandarina, assembly GCF_030267445.1. Taxonomy (NCBI): domain Eukaryota; kingdom Metazoa; phylum Arthropoda; class Insecta; order Lepidoptera; family Bombycidae; genus Bombyx; species Bombyx mandarina. The sequence continues at coordinate 12,117,079 of NC_143228.1, forward strand.
GGAAGCAAACAATGAAAATCAACTTCTGAAACCATGTAGGATTCATCAATCAATCGTTAATCTACGTATGCAATAGCCATAAAACGTAACGCGGGTCGAGCCGGCCGGGGCGGCTTGCATTCGGTACATAATTCTGGCGTAGCGAGCCGACGACAATGCCGCAATCGGACCGGCAATCTGCATAATGGATTGCTCGCCCGAACGCGTCGTCCGGTCGCCGCTCATTCAATTGTCGCGGTCGTCGATGTGTCGCACGGTTATTACGGAATACGAAATTAATCATTTCACGGACGTACGGGCGCAGTTACGTGCTATACTTGTTAGATATACTTTTTGAAGTGAAGCTTCTTTATCGACGTTGGGAGGAAAAAACGTATGTAACGTTTTTCGGTTACGCGCCATCATAATTTCTTCCGTTACGCGCCATGTTTATTTTATTTCTATTTAGTTTGTTATCAACAAATGTCGCTGCACGTAAATTCCACAATTCCTGAATCGCGGTGACGAGATGTTACACAGTTGATAGACGTTCTCGTATTTCTCTTGGTAAAACATAGGTACCTAGCGTCGGGATACTGTGATCATGCAAGCTGTTCCCCCGGGATGCGGCTGCTCCATTGCACTGCGGAGTGGTTGACCCTTGCGATTATTTTTATTTTTTGTAAATTTCAATTCTACCGTGTGTGTGACTTGCACACCTATACTTGTTAGATATACTTTTTATTACCTGGTATTATCGGTTACCGGATAAATTCACGCTGAGCAGCGGCTTGGCTCTGCCCCTGGCATTGCTGAAATCCATGGGCGACGGTAACCAGTAATCATCAGGTGGGCCGTATGCTCGTCTGCCTACAAGGGTAATAAAAAAAGGTCGAACGGCAAAGACACATGATCGTTGCTGTCACATGTAACAACTATCATCAGTTGGGCAAAAACAGTTGCACTGATTACAAGAAATGTTAATCAATACATAATACAACGTAATTACTACGGAAGACGCGACCTTCAGTATTGAAGAGAACAACCAGAGAAATAATAATTTAAAAAACTAAAAAAAAATGCTTTAAAAGCCCAACCCAACCCAACCAACTAAAAATTAGGAAACAAATTTTAAAAAAAGCGTGTTGTGCGTGTTGTCAATAGTTATAAATATTTTATTGACATATACGAATAGATTTTCATTTTTTAATTTAGTTTTCTTTAAAAGCGTGTTTTTTAACTATTATGTACATATTTATTAAATATGGTATTCCAATTCAACATAAACGTGTAGATAATAAACAATTAATTTCTACAGTGGTTGAATTAGGCTTTGTTAATATTGTGAAGAACTGTTAAAATTAGAACTTGGCTCACTATAACCTTTTTTATATTAATCAAATTCGTTCTAAAATATAGCATTATTTGTGAAGGTACTTTTATAAAGATGATTGTTGCATTGTGCTAAATGAGAGTGGACTGTATTTATTGCTTTTGAGATATTTATTAGTCCTTATGTGATAAATTAAAGACTGAATATAACAGAAATATGAAATCGATCGATCGAAAATGATATTAATGTGCGCGGCGGCACAGAATAAGAAGAATAACAAGAAACACCCAAATCACTTCTAGATAGGCTTTGAAAATTCTAGATTTTTCTCGATTTCTCCAGGATCCGATCATCAGATCCTAATCCTGACAGGACCATTCGAGAACTCTACGAACTTCGAGTCTTTCGAATCTTTCGAACAAAAAGAAATCATTATCAGAATCGGTTCAAGCACTATCGAGAAATCGGTGAATATACATAGATAAAAATATAGTGGTCGAATTTATAACCTCCTCTTTTGAAATCGGTTGAAAGTCGTGATTTTGGTGCCTTAAATAATTCCTTAACATTCTATTATTCAAAAAAATTTTCACCTTCTACGTAAATCAAGTCGCGGGTACAATTTAGCGTTATCCCAAAGTAGCTTCTACGCGGACGAAGTCGCGGGCAAAATCTAGTTAACATAATAATATATTATATTAGTAATGGTACAACTTTCAATATTTTAATCACAACGTGCATAGCTCATAAAAATGTAATCGTCGCTTGCTAGTAAATAACGAACTTCAAAATTCATTACTTTACTGAACTTCATGATGGCAACAATAATAAGAAAATCTTTCAATCTCACATCCACCCTACTCCATTACATACAAAAATTATCGCGCACTGACTTCATAACATTCGCACGGGAGTTGCGCGGAAGACGGGCGTTGTGTACATTTTTATTTCCCTTTATTTTCACTACCGTTCCAATGACCGCATTATTACTATTTATATACTTTATATATTTACACATTATGTTTTTCGATACATTTTTTTATGGCCTCTCATATTTTATAAGGTATAAAATATCGGCTCTTATTTTAATGTAATTGAAACGCGAAATGACCTCCAAAATTGATGTCATCTTTAAGGTTCTAGCATCGATTCCCTCGTCTTGTTTTGAACAACAATAATTGGATGGAAATAGAACAAATGTTGGAACAAATAGAAATTGGATATTATATCACAACAGCATATTTAGATGATTAAAGAGGGCCCTGTATTCGCTGTGGGCCACTTATGTACATTATGTAACATTTAAATACAAATTGAGTTTTCGGAAAGTGAGACATTTTCAGATACGTTGACATCCCGCTGACGTTACATAAGCAACCGACTCAGAACTTTAAGAAGTCATTTCCCGAAGTTCTACGTAAATTTCATCCATAAAGTAATTTAAGATTCCGAATAGTTAATGTCAAAAAAATGCCTACGAGTGTGTCTAATACTAAACTAAAACTATTTTAATTAGGCTTCTTGCGCCAAATAGACTATAAAGCATTATTTCGAAAGGCTGTCAATTGATGGCAATCCTATGCAAAATTCCTTGTGGTGACGAGATGACACAACCTTTTATTGAAATAGGTTGACGTTAATGAATATAGTTGTCGCCCGGTTACGCTGGCATAATCCTTTTAGGTAGTAAAAAAATAGCTCTCACAACACAGTAGCTTTGCTTTTAATTACGCCTTCACCAGTACAACGTTATACAGGGTGAATTCAGAGAAAAACAAACGAGAAATCTCAACTTCACTTCAAAACCTACAAAAAAGGCCAATAAAACAAGATTTTTCAGAGGCGCGTGCGTGCTAACGATGCTCTACACCGCCTCGCGTACATGTAGACTTTCTAGACCTTAAAACTCACAAACATCGCAATAGCGAAGCTCACGTGAATTGCGCTAGTTCGTAGTTTTGAATATGAAACGGCAAATTGTCACAGCGAGCCAAGTTGGACAGATCCCGAAGGGCTTCTTTGCATATTCGACAAACTGTTTTGTCAAACTCTAATCGCTAATTCAGTGGCCTCTGTGGACGCTTGTTTGATTTGCTCATTAGAAATCCACAGTGACAATAACATGTCATTTATGATTCGTTAGAATTATGTATTTCAAAATACTAGTGGTCCCGCAGTAGTCGAAATTCGACTATAATTAATTTAAATTATAAATTTGAACATTATTATGGTTCTATTTTCAAAGACTTTTACTTATTTATTTACAGATTTCGCCAAGACTACACTATAGACAAATAATATTAAAGACAAACAATACATACTAATCTATTGTCAATTTGACCACAGACTTTAAATAAAAAAAGTTTGATTATAAACAAAGTATATATGTATTTAAGTGTGTGTTTGTCAAATAGATGGTAGTGTGTAATGTTTTTTTTTTATTGATTTAAAGTGTTTTTTTTTTGCATAATTTAAAAAAAAATTACATTCTGCACTCCTTCTCTATATTCTCAATAAGTGTGGAAAATTTCATACTACTCCGTCCGCGCAATTTTCGTAAAATGATGTACAAAGTTTTTGCTTCACGTATTAATATATAGATATTTCAAAATGTAATTGAGTCATTTGAGGAATTATTTCCGATAATCTAGCTGTCTTGTACGTACTTACCGTCCCGCCAGTAGCGATGCAGAGCTACCTGGAAATACTACTTCATCAACAATACATTTTGCTATGTACTATCGAGCTTTGAGTGAACTCCTTTCAATACTATCCATATGCCAATACATTATACTTAAACAAAACTGCACCTTTCGGCCTGTTTTTACCTTCTCAGGCTTTAGGCGGAAATTACTTAGGCAACAACGGATGACGTTTTAGCTTGGCTTCAAATACCAAAGGCGGAGGCGGTGTCCGATTTTTTCCTGCAACCGCAAAAGGCATACTTGGACGGAGACTATACTGAAATCATTATTGTTAAATTGGGGGTTCCTAATTCATAGTAATTAGTCCTGTAGTCGATTAGGGCACCGTATCGCTAGTATAGGTAGTCGTATCGCTACATACGAGTACATCAGACGTCTCATATAAGTCATTTGGGTCACGAAGACACAGAAACTGCACTCATTAAACAAAGAAACAATTCACATTGTTATTTTTTTTTTGTTAGAAACTTCTGCGTCTAAATGTAGTATATTATAGTACTGGAGCCCTTTCGGGAGACTAGAATTTTGTTCGTTTTACATATTTTTTTTATTGCTTAGATGGGTGGACGAGCTCACCGCCCACCTGGTGTTAAGTGGTTACTGGAGCCCATAGACATCCACAACGTAAATGCTCCACCCACCTTGAGATACAAGCTCTAAGGTCTCAAGTATAGTTACAACGGCTGCTCCACCCTTCAAACCGAAACGCATTACTGCTTCACGGCAGAAATAGGCAGGGTGGCGGTACCCACCTGCGCGGACAAAATGACATGGTATTTGCCAATAGTTTTAGAGTCAACAAGCTCAGAGTAAGTTGTCCCTATTCGGTAAGCGACACTGCAGTAAGTCTATTCATCGACTAAAACATATTCTTGAATTATTTAAACTGTACAAACATTTCTGAGTTGCCGTCTTACCGGTCATACGTTTGTAACAACGGTCTATGTAGGTATAGGCCGCGTGTGGTTTTCAAGATGTACGGTTCAATAACGCGTTCTTATCTAATCCTGGCTCCGAGAGCCTCCAGAGATTTACTGCCCTCACATATTATACGTGTTCACTGAAGATTGCACAAAGGATATTGATCTTAAGAATTATTTGTTGTTCCTGACCTGGGGATAGGCGGGCAAGGCAAGACACAATGTTTTCTGAGGTTTTCATGAGTTACGAACCCCTTTGTAATTTAAGCTAGCGCTTGTTTTAATACACACGTTTTCCTCGCGTAATTTCAAACTAGCATTGTTAAATACAGATTATAGAATTTTTAGATTTCACCAAATATTTGAAATTCGTTTTTTTTTTTTTCAAGAATTTTAACACGCTCCTAAAATGAATAGCGTCTACTGTGAAACTGTCATGTATGTTTTTGTGGTATTTCTTCTCCATATAACCACGACGATATTGAGCTCATAGACAGTTAAGGGAACTGTCTATGAGCTGTTGTAATTGCATAGCACTAGATTGACCATAAGCTCATATTTAATTGCAGCTACGAACTACTACAACAATAATAACAAAAAAGCACAGCACAAATAACGACTTGACTATGCTAGGGGCACATCTAACGTCGATAATCAAGGGTAGCCACTCACTATCGCATGGACCATAATTGTCTTTTTTTTATTATTATTGCTTAGATGTGGACGAGCTCACAGCCCACCTGATGTTAAGTGGTTACTGGAGCCCATAGACATCTACAACGTAAATGGGGTGGCGCATTGAGATATAAGTTCTAAGGTCTCAAGTATAATTACAACGGCTGCCCCACCCTTCAAACCGAAACGCATTACTGCTTCACGGCAGAAATAGGCGGGGTGGTGGTACCTACCCGCGCGGACTTACATGAGGTCCTAACACCAGTAGTTCTCTGTTTATAATGGTAATTCAAAATAAATACAATTGTCTATTATTAAAGCTCCAGTATCAAAACTTTTTTTTATTTTATTGTCAAGAAATAGTAGAAAAAGCAATATCATTCTGGATTGATAAGAATAAGTATCGGATGTTTTAGTTTAAAGAGCTAGTTAACTATGAACTAGTGAAATAATAACTGCGATCGCAAATTAATCCGCCCTTCTACGTCCATCTTAATAATCCCATGAAGACTAGAACTTGAAACGATATATGAAATGGTCTAACCTATCCAGATTCCATGCGAGTAGCTCAAATATATAGGTACTGTCAGATAAAGCGTATTCTTCCTTTGGTGAAATCCAGCCAAGTTTAATGCTTTTCGTCGACATTCAAATATTGTGCTAGCTACCGTCTACTTCAAAAAAACTAGATTTTGTTTACTTATTGTATAAATGGGTGGACGAGGTCACGGGCCACCTGGTGTTAAGTGGTTACCAGAGGCCATAGACATCTATAACGTAAATGCCGCCACACACCTTGAGATATGAGTTCTAATGTCAAGTCTGTCTAAGTTTTTCAAATACAGCGGCTGCCCCACCTTTCGAACGTATCATATCGTTCAGTGTGAACCTTAGTCGTCTGTGACCACGAAAATTGTAACGTATTTGAAATGCTAGAAATAATACAACGGGAACAAAAAATTGCGATATCGAACCATAAGAGTAGTTTTTAATGAAATTACCGAAAAATATTCTTTAATTTTTACACTAACATTTTTAATGGATCATTAAATGCTTAACATGCCGTAATGTCAACGTGATTTCCGCCTTATAATCAACAATAACTAAAATGTCAAACGTAAAATCGAAAAGGACAGTACCAAGTCCAATTGTTCGCTCTCTGCTCAATTAAAATAACCAATCCGGCTTTTTCAGTCGCAACGCGATTGCAGTAATGGAAGTGTATGAACTGCACGGCCATTTCTCGTATGAGCCTCGGTCAATAGAAAAACACAATAGCCATAGTACAATGGACCCCATTCAATGCTCTTTAAACGCTCCGAAGCCAAATGGAAATTTCAGTACTCACGCGAAATATCACCGTGTCATATGTGATTAGTTTTTTTTACTCTCCGCTGTCACGAGTTTCACTTATTGTGCACGTTGCGTTGTAACGATATTTCCCATTTGAATTTTTTTCAGAGCTTTACTGTAGCTATCATTTTGTACTAACTGATTAAGAAACTATTTGTAATACGCTTTACTGGTGGTTGGACCTCTTGTGAGTCCGCACGGGTAGGTACCACCACCCTGCCTATCTACTGCCGTGAAGCAGTAATGCGTTTCGGTTTGAAGAGTGGGGCAGCCGTTGTAACTATACCTTAGAACTTATATCTCAAGGTGGGTGGCGCATTTACGTTGTAGATGTCTATGGGCTCCAGTAACCACTTAACACCAGGTATGCTGTTAAGTCGTCCACCGATCTAAGAAAAAAAACTCATATAATAATCCTTTTTAATAAAATCAATTGCCGATTCAAATGCGCGCAAATGTCCATATGTTCCAAATATGTTCCAAAAAAAATATACCAAAACTTGATCGTGAATAATTTATTATTGTGCATTATCTTCTTTAAAATTGCTCAACAGTCATAATGAATGTTTTAAATCTATTACTAAAACAGTTAGTTTGTTTTTCATACAACGTCTAAGTATATGACGTGAATGACGTGAATTTTGTATTTTTACATTATTGCCTCTTCTGACGCGATGCTGTTGCTTGTTACTAATATTGTATACAAAGTATATGACGATTTGACTATCTGAAAAAAGAAACATTAACATTTATTAACTTTAAATCATATAATTTTAAAATTTGAATATAAATCGAGGGGTGAAAGAAAGGCTATTTAGATTAAGCGACATTCCGCTTAATACGCGACATTTTTCTTTGTAATTAAAGATGCGTTTTGTTTGGTATTAGCATCTACAATTCGATGTTTTTAATTGAACTTCAATTAAGTTTACCGCATTCAAATAGCTGAAGCAGTTTTTTGTTATCATATTTTTTCCAAATTTTAACCTTTAAATAGCTGTCTTGTTAAGTTACAAAAACGTCGCATAAACCAAATATCCCTTCAAAAGAAAAGTTAACTTTTATAAAAAGTTAATTTAAAGTAAGTTTAAAGTTAATTAAAAGTTAATTTTTATAAAAACTGAATTAAAGTTCAAGTATATTGAGCAGCTTAGGTTTATCTCAAGCTGCGTGGCGATTTTAAAGTTTCTTCAAAACGATTTCTGCGGTCTTCCGTGATCACTTAACACCAAAAGTCTCATGAACTCATTTACCACTCTATTATAACGAAAAATATATATACATTGTTAAATTCTTCATATCGAAATTTATCCACTAACTCAGTTATAATACTCTGGTTATAAAATAGATAGTTGTTTAGGTGTTGCATGTAGTTTAAAATTGAAAGATAAAAACGCTACTCTGCTACTAAAAAAAAGGTTTTTTAAGTCGTCAAACCTATCATTCTAATCTGATACTTGTTTTGAGCTATACCAGAGAACCAGTTCTCGATTTTCAGTTCAAGTAAATATACTTAAATACGTAAACAATCTTCAAGAAATATATTTACTATCTGGGATCAGGGTTTGTTGCTGGCTCCCGAAAAAATATCCCTAGCTCTGGTCTGTTTAACGTGCGAATAAATAAAATGTTCAATACTACATTTATATTTACATACAGAAACAAAACTGTCCAAAGATAGAGGTACGACTCTAGCAATTCGCACTACCAGCGGTCTCGTCCACCGCGGCATCGCGATCAGAAACATTTTACGGACACCTGGCGAGGCTGATGACCAATCACTCAAATACAAGGAAGTATTTATGTATTTGCTCTGAAAAAATTGAACATTAAGCATATCTAAATTTGAAGACTGAACAGAAAAACAAACAAAAAACAGCAATTTTATTACTGGTGGTAGGACCTCTTGCGAGTCCGCGCGGGTAGGTTTTTTTTTTTTTTATTGCCTTTGTAGGCAGACGGGCATACGGCCCACCTGATGGTGAGTGGTTACCGTCGCCCATGGACTTTAGCAATGCCAGGGGCAGAGCCAAGCCGCTGCCTACCACTACCCTGCTTATTTCTGCCGTGAAGCAGTAATGCGTTTCGGTTTGAAGGGTAGGGCAGCCGTTGTAACTATACCTGAGACCTTAGAACTTGTATCTCAAGGTGGGTGGCGCATTTACGTTGTAGATGTCTATGGGCTTCAGTAACCACTCAACACCAGTTGGGCTGTGAACTCGTCCACCCATCTAAGCAATAAAAAAAAAACTAACAAACACAAAAATAATTGTAGTTAATTACATTTGTCGTAAATTTATTATAATTATCGTGAAATTCACACTGATAACAGGTATTAGCTTCCAGTAGAATTGAGATGGTCAGTATAATACAATAAACTTATTCAATTATAGTGTTGTCACGGGTTCTAAGTAAGTTTGTTAAATTTTAATGTAATCTGATTGTTTTCCGTGTTAAATATAAAGGCGAAGCTAACAAAAACGTATTAAAAAAATGCTCACCTCGTAGCTAACAACGTTACCGTAATAGCAGTATATAAACATTTGAGTCAACAATACGAATATAAAATTCAACAGAAACACAACTTCTAAGGACACAATGTAGGTCTGCAACAGAAAAAATAATGCACTAACATAAACATGGAAAAGTCTTTAGAATTTCAACAAAAAAGTGTATTATATCGGTCTAGATATGAATACAAATACAAAATTTTCTTGTTATATTCTTTTGTTTATAAATTTATTTATATCATATTATATTTATTATAGTACATATTTATTTATATTATAAATTTTCTTGTTATATTTATGTAGCTTTTGACTAGTTTTAGCGCGAGGAATTAAAAAAATTAAAATAAATTAATAAAATAGATATAAGTCTTGAGGTGGCAGTTATTATGCTCATCATATCTTAAGAAGTCAGCCGTCCTGAAGTTAAGTGATTTTTTTTATTGCTTAGATGGGTGGACGAGCTCACAGCTCACTTGGTGTTAAGTGGTTACTGGAGCCCATAGACATCTACAAGGTAAATTTGCCACCCACCTTGAGATATAAGTTCTAAGGTCTCAAGTATAGTTACAGCGGCTGTCCCACCCTTCAAACCAGAGACTGGAGACAGCGGCTTGGCTTTCGGTAGGTAGCGGCTTGGCTCTGCCCCTGGCATTACTGAAGTCCATGAGCGACGGTAACCACTCACCATCAGGTGGGCCGTGGTCAGGTATGCTCGTCTGCCTACAAAGGCAATAAAAAAAAATAGGACACGCACAAAGCATGCTGCCACGCGAAATCAAACATGGAGTCTTTGTACGATTGTATGAGAATTAATTTTAAAAACTGTACTTTAACGCCTTGATTGTTTCCAAACTGTTACACCACACTGGCGCTAGATGGCGTTTAATTTAAAACGCAATTGAGGCTTTCATAATGTCACAAAAAAGCAAAATTTGAAGAAAAAAAAAGGAAATCGACTTCAACGAAATAAAATCATCAATGTAGCCGAAGACAATTATTATGCATTATTATGTAATAATTCAAAAAGTACTGGTGATTAAAATTTAAATGAGATCACATGAGAAACACAAACTTTCAAATATAAAAGTTCTGAGGCAACACGCATAAAAAAAACAAGTGAGCTTAGAAACTCGCCCATTTTTTTAAGTCGATTAAAAAAAAAAAGTGGTGCTATGAAGTGAATCGTGCATGGCTAGAAAGGTATGTTTTCTTACATCGCTCAATTTGTATATCACTATACATATCGCGACAGATGACGTGAAAAACTGAAATGTCAGACATGGATTGAAAATGTCGGTGACCTCGTTTATGAGCCTGAAAGAAAATTTTATTTAATTGGGATACAAAACTAAATAATTAAAAAATAAAAATTATTTCTCGACTATCTGGCGGTTCTCAATAGCACAGAACAGATTTATCATTAAATTAACAGCAGCTTTTTTCGACTAATGGACACCATTGTATCATCTATACTTCTATACTGATATATAAATCTACAGTGGTTTTTACGGATGTTCCGTTATAACTACTGAACCATGCATCCGATTGACTTGAAATTTGATATCCATGTAGAAAATATATGTACTTAATGAATAGACTAATATTTATATGAGTGTTGGACTCCCTACACCAGTTGCGGGGGCGTTAATGATGAGAATCTTTGTGGGGATGAGAAATAATAATGTTAATTTTAAATGCCCAGCGAAGCGGACGGGTACAGCTAGTATTTTCTAATTTTCAAACCTCGAAGCACGGTTCTCGGCAAAAATAGGCAGAATGATGTCAGAATGGTGTGATACTTACCCGTACTACTAGCCCTCATTACACCGTACCTCAAGTAATCATGGAATTATAAATTTATCCGGTTTGATTTTTAGAATAAGATCCCTTCATCGTAAAACTGTGTTCGGTACCTGCAGGAATTTAACACAGACATTGCCATAACGCTCCAAAAATGTACAAAGGACGGTATATCTATAACTATATAATATAAGTGCTTATAAAAACCGAAGTTTACGAACTTAAAAATTTTTTAACACTACTGTCCAGAAGAGATTGATTTAAGTCAATCTTAAATTAACATAATTACTTTTTTCTCCTCCGGGCGGAAAGTGGCAACTTTCGTCCCGCTGCGCTAAACAAAGTTGCCGCTTTCCGCCTTTGTCGGACCAAAAAAATAGTATACAGCCCTTGGAAAGTAAAAAAATTAACTTCAGATCACATGTATGTCGCCTCGCTTCGGCCAACAATTACCTACATGTGATCTGAGGCTTTTCTTATTGTCCTTTCTAAGGTGTGTAATACTCGTATACAATTAAATTTGACATTAAAATTTAGCGTTCATTGTATTTAATTCTACTTACCAATTTACTTTATCGAAACGTTTCACGTAATGTAAAAAGCGATTCTTAACATCAACATCAGAATTTGAAATTCGTTCATCGCTTTTTCTCGATTCGAACAAATTCTCTAAATTGTACTTAATTATTTTCAGCTGAACCTGTGCTTGTGCGTAGTATGTCACAATAAGGCAATCCAATGTGACATGTCCATAGCCGACCCAGAATATCGGAAAGCAGAGCATAAAGAGTTGCAGAAGAAATCTAAAAAAAACATCGCGTAGTATGATTTATTGTTGAGCCCACACACATACGAAGTCATACATGTGAAGTCGTCGTGGCCTAAAGGATAAGACGTCCGGTGCATTCGTGTTGAAGCGATGCACCGGTGTTCGAATCCCGCAGTCGGGTACCAATTTTTCTAATGAAATACGTACTCAACAAATGTTCACGATTGACTTCCACGGTGAAGGAAACATCGTGTAATAAAAAACCAAACCCGCAAAATTATAATTTGCGTAATCACTGGTGGTAGGACCTCTTGTGAGTCCGCACGGGTAGGTACCACCACCCCGCCTATTTCCGCCGTGAAGCAGTAATGCGTTTCGGTTCGAAGGGTGGGGTAGCCGTTGTAACTATACTGAGACCTTAGAACTTATATCTCGAGGTGGGTGGCGCATTTACGTTGTAGATGTCTATGGGCTTCAGTAACCACTTAACACCAGGTGGGCTGTGAGCTCGTCCATCCATCTAAGCAATAAAAAATAAATAAATAAAAAATACGTACAACCACTCTGCATTTTTATCAACCGGAGACAGACAGCTGTTATACAATAGAAATAAAACTTCGACCCTAGCGGTTAATACATTTGGTGTTGTCCATGAGTAAAACCACTGGACATCAGATAGACCGTAAGATCATTAGCTGAACTACAACCTGACAATTCGGGATTGTACATGCCATGTGAGAAATTTTAATAGCATGGCCGAAGCATTTATTTGACCCACTTGCGCCCCCCGCAGACATGGAGGCTTCGGAAGCGCTCTGCTGAATTCTTTGATATAATCCAGTCAGCTTTTCCGACACACCGCTAGCCACCGAGGCATCCCTACTGCGTTTTGAGACATCATTTTTGGTAGTTATTGGTTTATCTGGCTGAGGAATGAACTACCCTCCACAGTGTTCTCCGAGCGCTATAACAGGTCTTTCTGCAAATCTAAATCTGAAATGTGTCCTCAGCTATATAGGCAGCGACTTTGAATACAATCTAAAATTAACATAAACGTATTTACTTCGTCCAGTTATCTGGCGTGAACGGGACGTAAAAAGGTACAACTGTATTCGGGTCTTTAATTCGCCGAAAACATAAGGACATTGGCCAAATGAAACCACCAACTGTGACATAGGTTAGTAAGAGTCTCGCGAATCGTGTGACTTCCTTCTTATTCTGTATCAGATGTTGTTTGTCCTTCAAAGTTTTTGCTGCGAATATCGGATCTGAGAATCAAATAATAAATTATCTTACATATGTACATATATAAATATAATGCCTACGAATAAACATAAACTTATTGTAATAATAGTCAATGGAGTGTTTTAAGTTATTTTAAGTTTTATTATTAAATAAATTATTTTGGTATTGTTTAGTATTTGGTAACCAAATTACAAATGCAGCTAGCTAAGTGCACTGGTGGTTACCGGATCTCCTAGATATCGTCACACCTACTATTATTAAACATAATTTAAAATTCTGGATCCATTGAAATATAAGGTATACTTTTTCTTATGGGATTTTATGACCTGGTAACTAAGACCAGTCAGTCTTATTTTTTATTTTATATTGTTATTTTTATGAAAAATGATATTATGGAGTGAAATTAAATGAAATGAGATGAGATGATACGGGATGAAATATAATCTCATTAAAATGTTGGTCATTTATTGAGACTTTTTCAGTGAACTTTTTGTAGGTTCCCGAGAAGTTGCGTCCAGCGACTTTTTATTTTCCCACATTTGTGCACTTTCTATTAGTTCTAAATAATTATTAAACCACCGTTACTACACATTTAAACCTAAAAAAAACCTAAATAGACAAAATAAAACAAATTACACAACTTCACTCCTCACGTTCCGGCCAAAAAGTCCTAAAAGGTATACTTTTTTTCGTTTTATTGCATAGAAGAAGAAGAGCTCACAGCCTACCTGGTGTTAAGTGGTTACTGGAGCCCATAGACATCTACGCCGTAAATGCGCCACCCACCTTGAAATGTAAGTTCTAAGATCTCAGTATAGTTACAACGACCGCCCCACCCTTCAAACTGAAACGCATTACTGCTTCACGGCAAAAATAGGCAGGGTGGTGGTACCTACCAGTGCAGACTCACAAGATGTCCTACCAGCAGTAAAATGTTCTTTTTGTGTCTGAATTATAATACATAGGGAAGAAAGGCTATTCCTTCTCATGTTGCTCTAAGTTTTGGCAAAGTTTTTATGACCGGCCGCCTGCCTGACGTCAACCCTCCTTGGGAATGCTTTTGTTGACCTTGGGCCGAGGTTTTATTGGCTTTGGTCTGGCTTTGGCTCTTAGTCGCCTTCTACGACACCCATGACCTAAGTTTGGGTTGGGGGTATTCTTAGGCGCCCACCACACGAAGCTAAGGAGTGCACGTTTGGGATGGTATGGACATGTGATGAGAAGAAATGAAAATGAGGTTGTTAAGAGAGTGTTAACTATGAATGTAGAAGGATTTAGAGGAAGAGGTAGACCTAAGAAGAAATGGATGGATTGTGTGAAAGACGATATGGGTAGGAGGGGAGTGAGCGAAGAAATGGTATATGATAGAAGAGTATGGAAGGAGAAAACATGTTGCGCCGACCCCAGGTGACTGGGAGAAGGGCAGGATAATGATGAGGGAAGAAAGGCTATTTGGTTTAATCGAAACTTTTGCAACTCTACAGGAAAGCCATTTAATGTTTAAAAAAGTCGTCGTGGCCTAAATGATAAGACGCCTGGTGCATTCGTACGATGTGATTCAACGGTGTTCGAGCCCCGCAGGCGGGTACCAATTTTTCTAATGAAATACGTACTCTACAAATGTTCACGACTGACTTCCACAGTGAAGGAATAACATCTATATATGAGAGAATGGCTGGACCGATTTGGCTAATTTTGGTCTTGAATTAATTATTTGTGTCTAGTCTAGAGAAGGTTTAAAAGGTAGACAAATATGAAAATACTCGGAATTAAATAAAAATAACATTTTTGTTTTCCTTTGATGTGTCCCCCGTCGGACGGATTCCTTTCGTTTGTTTTAAGTTTATTTTATACAAAAGCTTAGGCCTTTTATTTCTCGATTGAGGCCTTGAGGCACTACGAAGTCTGCCGGATAAGCTAGTCGTGTAATTAAAATCAAACCCGCATAGTTATAATTTGCGTAATTACAGGTGGTAGGACGTCTTGTGAGTCCGCACGGGTAGGTACCACCAATCTGCCTGTCTCTGCCGTGAAGCACTAATGCGTTTCGGTTTGAAGGGTAGTGTAGCCGTTGTACTGATATAACTGAGATTATGAAGTCGTCGTGGCCTAACGGATAAGACGTCCGGTGCATTCGTGTTGAGCGATGCACTGGCGTTCGAATCCCGCAGGCGGGTACCAATTTTTCTAATGAAATACGTACTCAACAAATGTTCACGATTGACTTCCACGGTGAAGTAATAACATCGTGTAATAAAAATGAAACCCGCAAAATTATAATTTGCGTAATTACTGGTGGTAGGACCTCTTGTGAGTCCGCGCGGGTGGGTACCACCACCCTGCCTATTTCTGCCGTGAAGCAGTAATGCGTTTCGGTTTGAAGGGTGGGGCAGCCGTTGTAACTATACGGGAAACTTTAGAACTTGTATCTCAAGGTGGGTGGCGCATTTACGTTGTGGATGTCTATGGGCTCCAGTAACCACTTCACACCAGGTGGGCTGTGAGCTCGTCCACCCAACTAAGCAATAAAAAAAAAAAAAAAGACCTTAGAAGACCTTAGAAGGTGAGTGGCGGCATTTACGGTGTGTATGGACTCAGTACAACCACTTATCACCAGGTGGGCCGTGAGCTCGTCCGCCCATCTAATAAAAAAAAAAAAGTTTTAAATTTGGAAAAAATATCATGAAAAAAAATTCTTCAGCTGTTTGTTTGAATGGGATAAACATAATTGAAGTTCAATTAAAAACATCGAATTGTTGGTGCTAATACCAAATAAAACGAACTTACTTAATTACAAATATGAATGTCGCTTAAGCCAAATAGTATTTCCCCCTCGTTAAATAATGCGAATGAATCCGCGGAGCAGGTCTAACAAAATACAATAAGAAACTATCAATGCGACAATTACCATTTAACAATCCATGAAGATGGTCAACTCTGGAACTCCGAAGATTCAAATTAATACATTTCAAAAATAAATTTAGTTGAGGAATCTCCGTCATCATGCCTTCTAACCGCTTACGGCTGTCCTGATCAAACTGGAAATAGTATTACGACTAATTAAATCACAAAATAATTATCCTATAATCCTATCCTGCTAATATTATAAACGCGAAAGTTTTTAAGATGCATGTTTGTTACTCTCTCACGCAAAAACTACTGAATGGATTTTGATGAAACTTTATAATAATATAGCTTACTAATCAGAATAACACACATGGTCTATAATTTATAAAGATATAGCGTGAATTACTCAAAATGTAGTGATGAGTGTCTAGTAAGTAGGAAAAAAATCAGCCATCTGCGAGATATTCTGGCGTGCGCCGCAAAAACCGTTAGAGCAACACGTATATAATGTAATATGGAAATGTTTATCTTAAATAGTCCTATAAAAAAGTCCAAGACAGCATAAACATATCTATCTTTTATGCATAAGCCATTATCGCCAAAATAGTGAACCATAAATACAATAAAAATTGATAATTTATTTCTTACGCATATTGATAGTAACAAATTGAGCCTTATATCCATATAAATTATATTGTCGTTTCCGGTATTTAAAGTAAACAAACTTTGTCCTTTAAACTACATCATTTGGACAAATGCTTGAATAGTTATGACGATAAACAACCAAGTGCGCGATATTATGAAAGATGAAGATAGAAAATTCAATAAGTTCAATAACAAATTACAATTCCCGAAGCGAAGCGAAGGCGGATTGCTAGTATATGTATATACCTACCTAGGCGGCACTGAAAATTTTGGGAATTAACGAAGTGACACAACATTACTATTTAAAAATGTATTTATTGCTTTTCGAAGTATTCTCCGCGAAATTTGACACACTTTTCCATACGATGGAACCAATCATTGAAGCAACCATTCCATTCGGAAGTTGGGGTCTCCAAAATGGCCGTTTTGTAGGTAGCAAGAAGGGTCGTCGTACCCCCTTTCGGGGGCACGGAACGGGCCTCGGGGCAAACCCCACTACCCGGGACGGAGCTCCCTGCCACACAGGGCAGGGGTATGTGGATGCAAGATGTTATACTAGGGGGGGGGCTGCTCGTTATGCGCGTCTCGGCGCACTACATCGACAAAACATATATACTTATACATAATACGATGGGCTTGAATGGCTCCAGGGATGACGCCCGGCAGCAGGATCCTCCGGCGTCGTGTTGTCCTCTTTTTTTTTTTTTTTTTTTTTTTTTTTTTTTTTTTTTTTTTTTTTTTTTTTTTTTTTTTTTTTTTTTTTTTTTCCCTTACTAACTAACTACAAGCTAACTACAAACTAAACTACACTACTATTTACACGGGGACAACAGTCAGCGGCTACGAGGGGCCCGCCACCGGCCCCATGCCGCGGCCCCGCCTCTACAAATCAGAGGGGGAGCCGCGGCACTAGTTTGGCGCTCACCCGCTCCGGGCTCCCCAGAAGGGGAAGTCCGTCACGGGGAGGGGCCGACTTAAAACACTCCCCAAACGGGGGAGTGGTCCACCCTCGGGGGTGGAAAATGGGTCCCCATAGGGGGGCACCCCAACAATGTGGGGGGAAGTGACGAGTGTGGACAGCTCAGTCCCATGGGGGCACTCATTATGAGCACTCCCATATCACTCCGATTAACCCGACTATCTTACCATAGCCGGGGGTTCCAGTAGCTCCCTTGGTAGCGCCAGACCATCAGGTGGTCTAGCGTGCAAGGGAGCTAAATTGTGGAGATGCTCGTGGGGTCCACCGTCAGCCCGCTCGTAGAGATTACGAGCTAGCCTCCGGATGAACTCCTCGAGCGACTCCACATCCAGATCCCGGGCGATTACGGCATTACTGACGTAACGCCCTGCTCCGACTATCGTGCGAAGAGCCAGATTCTGCTGGGCCTGTAACTTCACCCGCGTGACTTGCGGGATGAGGTGATACCAGGCCGCAGCTGCGTACGTGATACGGGAACGGACATACGTCTTATAAATGCCGAGCTTAGTCCTGACCGGCAACCTGGAGGCCAACACCGGCCGGAGGAGGAATCTCGCGTAGCGAGCGGCCGCCAACGCCATATTGGCGTGGGCGGTCATCCTCAAACTCCGGTCGATATCGACCCCCAAGTACCGGACGCTGGATCTAAACTCGACATTAGCGCCACGGAGACTGAGCTGTCCCGGGACGACTCTTGTGCGGACCGGACCGAAGAGAATAGCCGCGGTCTTCCCCACGTTGACCGCGACCCTCCATCGGTCCAGCCACTGGGGCAGTAAGTCCAATAACCTCTGCATCCTCGAAATGGCCGCAGAGGGGAAGTTGGATGACGCGAAGTAGGCGCTGTCGTCGGCAAACAGCGCCAACTTCACGTCGGCTTCCCACGCTTCGAGGTTGCCCTCGAGCGTGGGAATGTCGTTGGTGTAGAGAGCGTAGAGGAATGGTGCCAGGACGCTCCCCTGCGGAACTCCGGCCGTGACTGGGCGCACCGACGACTTGGCGCCCTCGACCGCGACAAGGAAGGATCTTCCCTCCAGGTACGACCCCAGCAGTCGCACGTAGGCGTGCTGGAGGTCCGTGTTCTGCAACAGCTTGTGGATCAGTCCCGCATGCCAGACACGGTCGAAGGCCTTCTCGATGTCGAGAAAGACTGCGGCCGTGTACTGGCGCGCGTTGGTCCGATCCGCCAAGTGATGCATGACGCGGACCAATTGCAGCGTTGTCGAGTGACCGCTACGAAACCCGAATTGCTCGGGTCTGGGAAGGATGTGCGGCGACATCCTTCTCAGCAGCAGCCGCTCGAACAACTTGCCCACGTGCGACAGCAGCGTGATCGGACGGTAACTGGAGGGATTTCTCCTGTCCTTGCCGGGTTTGGGCAAGGCGATAACCTTGCCCAATTTCCAAATTCCCGGGAAGCGTCCTGTGGACAGAATGGAGTTGAACAGCCGTGTCATATATGACACGACCGTTTCAGGGAAGTGGAAAAAAGCGAGGGAGGGAATACCGTCCTCGCCCGGCGCCTTGCGCCTCTTCATCCGCTTGATGATGAGGCGCAATTCGCTGGGAGTGATGAAATCACCATCTCCCAACGGTGGCACCGGGGAGGAGAGTAGGCTTGCTACGCTCTCTTCCACCGATTGGTGGAATGCGGCCTCTGAGGGTGCAGAGTCATTAGGAGCGAACTGCCGCTCCAGCATATCGGCCAGGATATCGGCGCGGGCCTGAGCCGAGAAGCATCGGTTGCCCCTCTCGTCCACGAGTGGACAAGTCGGGGCAGGCCGATTTGAGAGCTGGCGACAAAGCCGGTGAAGGGATACTGAGGAGGGGTCCTCGCGGGCCTCCTCGATCCTCTCCTGCCAGGCATAGCCCCGGAAGGTGCTAATCTTTGTCGCCAGCTCCGCTTCCAGCTCATTAAGCTCGCGCTTTATCCTGGGACAACGAGTTGTCGCCCAGAGCCTCCTCAAACCCCTCTTCCGGCGAATAATCGCCTTCAGATGGGCCGGGAGTATACCTCTGGGCCCGCCGCTGGGCACAAGAGTCGTCGCCTGGTCGATCGCTCCCCTGATGGAGTCAACAAGGCGGATTGCCGCATCGTCGACCCCATCAGGGGTGTTGGGGTCCTGAACCACGGGAAGGTCGACTAGTCGTCTCTTAAAGAGCTCCCA
The DNA here is from genome assembly GCF_030267445.1 of Bombyx mandarina. NCBI lineage: Eukaryota > Metazoa > Arthropoda > Insecta > Lepidoptera > Bombycidae > Bombyx > Bombyx mandarina. The sequence goes on from NC_143228.1 coordinate 12,137,007, forward strand.
GTCGACCTTCGGTCGTAGGGGCGAGGTCGCAACCCGGGTGAGCCCCATTCCCAGTGTCACCAGGATAGGGAGATGTGGGGTACCCAGGTCGTACAGTGCCTCGATCGTTACGGGGCACCGTAGCCCCTTGTGCACACACACATCCAGCACATCGGGCTGCTAGCGCGCGGCGGTCGGGATGTGTGTGGGTTCGTCGGGGCCGACCACGGAGTAGTCGCCCCTATCGGCATCTTCTAACAGCCGCCTGCCCACCGCTGAGTTAAGTCGGGAGCCCCACGCGACGTGCTTCGCGTTGAGGTCCCCGACCAGCAGAGCTGGGCGGCTGTCGTGATTCAGGACCCGTCTTATGTCCTCAGGGTGGAATTCAGGCCCCGGGGGTCTATACGCGGCATAAATCCGCATATCTCCCCCCGAGGTGTGTACCCTCACACCGACCGACCTTGTCGATGTGAAGGACAGCAAATCCAACTGATCATGCACCACGCCCCGCCTGACGAGGGCTGCAGTGCCCCTGAACGGCCGCCCGGCAGGGGTAAGCTCGTCACGTCGGTACATGAAGTAGTTTGGAATCCTGAACGCATCCTGAGGACGTAGCTTGGTCTCGCCCAGGAGCAGAACCTCAGGGTTGTACTCCCGGGCGAGAACAAGCAGCTCGTTTTTCCGGGACTTTATCCCGTCGGGGTTCCAATAGATGATGCGAAGCTCTTGGCTAGCCATTGAGCCTCGCCATCAACTGGTAGAACCCCGACAGGACAGCCCCAAAGGGACTGGCTCCCGAGGCGATCTCACGGATTACTCCGGAGATCACCTCGGACAATTTCTCCCACAATGCGAGCAGCCAGGCAGCGAAACCGGCAGGCTGGGAGGCCTGTCGGTCGCTGCGCCGCTCGCGCTGTGGGCGGGGGGGGAGAGGGGGCTGAGATATGCCCGAGATGGCTGGTTGAGCCTGGGGCAGTGGGGTCGTTCCGATTGTGAAGTCGGTTGAGAAGTTGGGTCGATGGGTGGGTTCACGTCCACCTCCATTGTTATAGGAACTGCGGGAGCCGGTGCAGTAGGAGCACTCACCACTGCTTCCCGTTGGGCTCTCTTCCTTAATTTTTTTTTTAATTTTTTTAATCTATTTTTTTTTTGTTTGGGACCTGATATTTGTGGGACTTGTGTTCCAGCACGAGCTGGAACAGTGCTATTAGGATGGGGCAATCTAACAGCGTGCGAACCACGAGGGGTAGGAACAGGTATACCCCGCCGCGGAGCGTTGGCCTCTGCCATCAGCGTTACCGCTGATGGATTGGCCTCCACTGACACGGCAGGGGGGATGGGTGAGGACAGGGGAGGGGGTTGGGGCTGGGAGGATTTCCCTTTCCCTTTCCCCTTCCCCTTCGGAATGGGAGCTACAGAGGGAAGAGCTGTGTTCCCGGGTCGAGGCACCATTGGCGCAGGAGGAGGGACGGTTACTCCCATCATCCTGGCCTTCTTGCGGTAGACCGGACACCGCCTATCAACGGCGGCGTGGTCCTTCCCGCAATTGGCGCAGGAGAATGGGCCGTCCCTCGGCCTCGGGCAGTCCGCTACGACGTGCTCCCCGGCACATCGAACACAACGGACCGCTCGGTGACAATTGTGGGAGGCGTGCCCGAAGGCCTGGCAGCGATGACACTGCGCAGGCCCGCGGGTTGGTCGCCATCCCTCAACTGTCACCCCCGGCAAGTACAGCAGTTCGTTGACTGCGTACAGGCGGGCGAGGTCGTCCTTCGAGAGGTGGTCCAAGGCTACGTGAAACACGCAGCCCGGGCGCCCTCTCTGGGACCTGATGCACCTGGCGTGACGAGCCGGGAACCCCAGCTCCTTCAGGGCATCGGTTATTTCTGCCGCGTCAGTATCGGCAGGGAGGCCCCGGACAGCCACCTTGGTCGGAATCTCCCCTGTCAGGGCATAGCAGTACCATTTAATGGTACTATCCCTGGCAGAGGCCTCCGACAGGTAGGCCTGGACCGCCCTGTATTCCTCTACCGACGTCGGCAGGAATCTAAAGCCGGCGCCGAAGGGTCGCACCGAGGGGGCGCGACCGAGGCGCTCCCTAATGGCCGCCATGTGGCGGGACCAATTAGGGAGGGCCTCCACCATTATTGGCGGATGTCGGCGCAGCTCCTCCTGGGCACGACCCTTCGGCCTCGGGGGAGGGACATGAGAGGATTGGGATGTCCTCTGGGTGGAAGGAATACTCGGCCTAGCTGCCATGGCAGCATAGGAGGTAGAGGGAGTGGGGTTAGGCATAGGGGCGTGACGTGGTCTGGTGGACTCGAGGTCCATGTACCTGGTGGAGTCCAGGTTACCCGCCGTGCCGCTTAGGGCGGGGGCACCTCGGGTAGAGTCCACCGGGATTGGGGATAAAGTTGGGGAAGGAGAGTGAGGAGGGGTTCTCAATTGCCTAGGAGCAATCCCTGTCCTGGCGGGTGCTCTAGGCTTGGGAACGGGTTGGACTGGGATGGGACTCCCAGAGGGGGAAGTGGATCTTGACGAGGAAGGAGTGATAGACTCGGTAGAGGAGTGATCCGTAGACGTGGTCACGCTCTCTTCTCCCTCCGACCTGGAGGAAGGGCCTATACGCGGGCGTTTATCTTGGTCACCCGATGAGCCTCGGTCAGACTCGGACCTGGCCTTCTTCCGCGGCCGAGAGGGTCCGGAGGGATCGGTCGACGAAGGAAAGGTACTTTCCACCGGTCCGATCCTCGGGAACCCCTTGGCCGCAGCCGAAGACCCGGACGAACTATCCAACCGAGGACCCATCGGGGCCATACGGACTGCAGGTGTTGGTGTAGGACGCAATTCGGGCATCGCCTGACGTCCCATTTGGGACGGGCCGGGTGTGCTGATATTAGGGGGTGAATTCCCCCTCGACATGACTTAGCCGACCTAAGTTTGGTCACAGCTAGAGTCGGTACATTCGTACTACTAATTACAAATTACAATAGACGGCCGATCCAGCTTTCATGTTGGGGATACCCAACACAACTATTGTAAAATGAATGAATGAATTATAACTAATTGATAATAATAGACTAATTTGACAAATAAAAAGGACTAGAATCGAAAGGAATTAAAATTAATACTTAAGAATTTACTTACAATTAGGCCCGAAGCACGCCGCAGGCATCCGTCGCGACCGGTTGGCCAAGTGTACGTAATTAAGTAATAAACTGAATAATTAAAATAAAAACAGTGAAACAAACTTACCCTCAGGGGTCCAGCTCGTTCGACGTATAATATACTAAATTTAAACTATTAAATGACTACTACTATAATTATAAATTAATAATAAAATAAGAACAGAAGAAAGAGCTAGAATTCCACCCCCACTTAAAATAAGATAGGGATAGAATACCAACACTAAGAATTAATTAAATTATAAACTAAAGCAAATACTCAACCGGCAACGACGGGAAAGCCCGCAATATGTCCCGTGACAATAAAAAAAACATACAACTCAAAACACAAACAAGAATACTTAAATTTACTGACTCAACTGAACTACAGCAGGAATGATCACTTATGAAAGTGGGACGGCCGCCAGTATGCAATCAGACAACATTTAATCAATACAATTTGAAATTTAAAAAGGAGAAATAAAAATATTAAGGTTATGAAGGGTATATCTAAATTACGACTAATTATTGTACATAAACTGCCGCAGTGGCGCTAGTAGGTAGTTGAAGTAACTACCCTCTGATACTAATTACTAATGCATAAATTTAATTAAATTAAAGCTTAGGTTAATTGTATAAGAAAAATAAAGGAATTAAAATTAGAATTAGAATATAACAATGAATCAACTATATAAGAACAATAAACTATTAACCTAAGACGGAACTAACTAAGTACTGGTTTCCCGACGCTGCCGTGATCCACCACCATAAATCGGCTTACGCGGGTTTGGTAACAGCCCCTCCTAACCCCGAAGGGTAGGGGAGGACTGGGAACGGACACAGCTGGCCAGACTCAAAGGCGCTAACGTAACTCGGTTATTATTCTTAGAATAAAATGAGTACGCAGCTTTTCCCGGCTGATCGACAACTACCCGCAATTAACCAATGTTAAAAAAAAGAAAGTGTCGAACAACTCACCTGTTCCCGGGTCCTGCGTTACGTTGCTCGGAACGTCTCCGCGCCGAAACAACACCGCTAGATCACAACACTCACGCTTTGGGCACACACAATCGCACAGCACAAACAATAGGGGCCTCGTAGCACTGGTGTCCCGGGCGTTTTGTAGGTGTCCACAGGTTCTTCAGGTGATGAAAATCTCTGTCCACGCAATTTATTCTTTATTTTAGGGAAAGTATAGAAATCATTAGGGCTTAGGTCGGGGCTGTACGGCGGATGGTCTAATAATTCTATGTTTTCTTGCTCTAAAAACTCTTTTGTTCTGTGCGCGGTGTGAGAACTCGCATTGTCGTGATGGAGGATGATGCGGCGGTTGCAGTTCTCTTTACGGAGTTCAGAAACGACCTGTGGCAAACAAATGCTAGCATACCATTCTGCATTAACCGTTCTTTGTCCCTCAAGAGGAATAGTCGTAACATGGCCGGTTTTGGAGACAAACGTGGCCACCATTTTTTTTGCAACACTCTGTGAACGATCAATTTTTGTTGGCTTTAACTCAATTTCGAACACCCAAACTCGTAACTGGTTTTTTGTTTCGGGTTCGTACGCGTATATCCAGGATTCGTCACCTGATACAATGTTGTATACAACATTTGAGGATCCTGCGTGGAATCTTTCGAGAGTTCTGACGCACCAAGTAACGCGAGCCGCTTTTTGCTCTTCACAGAGCGAATGCGGTATCCATCGGGAAAACAACTTTTTTACACCTAATTGTTCATGCAAGATTATTTGTATTTGACTCATGCCAATGTCTAAAGTTGCCTGAATTTCGCGGTATGTCACATGTCGATCTTCCTCAATCAGCTTACGCACAGCATCAACGTTTTCTTGTGTGACTGCAGTTTTTGGACGACCTTGACGGGGATCATCACTGAGCTTGACACGTCCACGTTGAAACTCAGCAAACCAGCGATAAATTGTGGTTTTGGATGGGGCTTCATCACTAAATGCAGAAATCATCCGGTCAACACACTGTTTTTGTGTTAAACCACTTCGAAAGTCATAATAAATCATCGCTCTTGAATTTTCTGGAGTCAATTCCATTTTCTCAACGACTAAACAAGTTTGACAAAACCTCGTGACAAGACCGAGAATCTTTTTTTAAATAAATAAATGGTATTCGATTTTTAAAACCAAGGAGTTATCAATTAAAAAGATTTTAATATGACAGGAACAGTGGAAATATTCCATTCCCGATACTTTTAGTGCAGCCCTCGTATATTATGTGTATGTATAATATGTGTATTTTATAGGTATATATTATCGATATATTAGATATATACATATATTATATCGGTTGGGGGTTCTTAATATGGACGTCGAAATAATGTCTAATCTATGTCCCATTCTATGTTTCTGAGGGACGGATAAAATTATCCGGTACAACATTCTTGAAACTGAAACTGATGACAGATTCTTGAATACAAACGAAAACATAAATTTTAAAATAAAATAAAAAACCGTAGATAATAAAACAAAAAAAAATACATTTTAAAATAGTACGCGTTTTCTGAGCTTTTATGAGCTGCCACTACCCTGCCTATTTCTGCCGTAATGTATTTCAGTTACAAAGGACAAGTCATTAAATTATAATCCAATGAATAATTTGGCTTCGCATCCCCGTATGGGTAACCGAAGTCCGCGTTGTGATGTCTATGGTCTTCTTTAGATACGCAACACCAAATGAGCACGTTAACCCGTCTAGTGCAATTGAGAATATTGCCTACTCTTTGACTAAAACCTTACCTGTACTATGAATAGCAGATGTTGCAAATTAAAACATACCACCACCATAAAAGCCATTACTCGATATATATGATGAGAAAATCTTTTGATGACATTCGTCGGTTTCCGTATTGGCTTATAAAATCCCACCCACCAGAGAACTTTGTACAATAATTTAAAAGAATCGCTCGGACGTATTTCAATTAGCTCGTCCATTTTCGGAGAATGCTCTTCGGTAAATAACAGAGGGAACTAAGTAATTGTTACGTCTACTGCCTAATTCGACTAATTAATTATGCTTAATTACCGCCTATGAGTTTCTTCATAATTTCGACCACCTTAATTACGAAAGCTAGAAAAGATAAATAATTCAATTGCATCATTTTTACATGCTTCTGTTGTGAGTTCAATTATTACCATGGGAATAGTTTTAATAACGATTTTGTTTAAAATTCTATCAGCAAAATGTCTTTAACTGACACGTTTTTTTAAAACATTTTAATAAAATACGAATATTTCTACTAATTGTTTTCATTAAAATACGCTTCACTTTCCCCCCTCTGCCTCTTCATGAGTTCTGTCTCATGCGAGGTTTGGACGTTGGTTGTTGAGCGACAGGAGGTTTTAGTCAGTTCGACTCTGACATGCCCCGCCCTCCATCCCCAGTGGAGGGCGGAAGTCCGGCGATTTCCTCCTGACCAAAAAAAAAAAAAAATTACTACATATTTATGGTTATTTGTTTTTTTTTCTTTGCGTTTTGTCATCTCGATTGTAATTTTAAATGAATTATTGTAATAAATCTTATCCTAAAACGTTTGCATCTTATGCACTGAACATAATTTGTAAAGTTGCAAATATATAGAATATCTGCCTTACGCAGCAGAGTCGGGAAATATCATACGTGGAACACGCTCAACGAAATCTACAGCACGAGTAAGAAATTAAAATGCGCTTAGGTATACAAAGCTATGTATATATTAGTCACCACGTTGTATCAGTACCACTGTGAAATATATTATTAGGGTTCCGATACTTGATGGGCAATGTGCACTTATTCTTTTATGGTAAGTATGATAATACGTAACACAGGAGAACGTTTCGAGGCAAATGTAAAATTTACCGGTCAATTTTCAGGTAAGCTTGTTGTAGCGTGATCTTGGACCAAGTTCACAAAAAATATGCTACAAAATAATAATCATAAAAAAAAACGTATGATTTGAGCAAGCATTTATTAACACATAACAATTATCTGTGTACCGTAAACATTAAATTATTATACATACATTATTTTTATCTTAAAACATTAATCGCATCAAAATGGCGGATGCCACACTTCAAAATGCGCGCCATACTGTAGCTTCCTTCGGAGTGCGGCCTCGAAAACAGAGTCGCGCGCTGAATCGCGGATAGCGGCATCGCCTCCGCTATCACGGCTCACTTCACGCGCTGCCCGAATGAATTTGGAAACGTGCGCGACACTTTCGCGGGCATCCTCCATCGGGACCTGTCCAAATTTAATCTATAAATCTACGTTATTTTTGGCACCAAAGCCGTCAGTGTTCGTCCTCGAAGCAAAAGCGCTACTGCTACCGTAAAATAAGGTAAGGTTACGCCTTATAACATTCTTGTTAAACGTTGTTGTAACATGGAAATATGGTGAATTAACACATATCTTATTCTACGAGATTGAAAACTAGCAAGGAAAATCTAATTGCAGATAGGATTAGAGAAATCTGGTAATAGAGATGAACTTTCCTCGATTACTGTTATTGTTATGTTTAGTCGTCGTGGCCTAAAGGATGAAACGTCCGGTGCATTCGTATGTAGCGATGCACCGGTGTTCGAATCCCGCAGGCGGGTAACAATTTTTCTAATGAAATACGTACTCAACAAATGTTCACGATTGACTTCCACGGTGAAGGAATAGCATCGTGTAATAAAAATCAAACCCGCAAAATTATAATTTGCGTAATCACTGGTGGTAGGACCTCTTGGGAGTCCGCACGGGTAGGTACCCACCACTCCGCCTATTTCCGCCGTGAAGCAGTAATGCGTTTCGGTTCGAAGGGTGGGGTAGCCGTTGTAACTATACTGAGACCTTAGAACTTATATCTCAAGGTGGGTGGCGCGTTTACGTTGTAGATGTCTATGGGCTCCAGTAACCACTTAACATCAGGTGGGCTGTGAGCTCGTCCATCCGTCTAAGCAATAAAGCAATAAAAAAAATCTATCAGCTAAAGTAGCTAGCGAAGGCCTATTTCCTAGTAAAATGTAGATCATTTAAAATAACTGATAAAGGATGCATAAATATATAATTTTAAAAACAAAAAATGTAATTATATCTGCACCATACCCGGTATAATTCATAGACGTCTGACTTAAGACAACAGTACGCTTAATAGCAAATTATTATTACAACTATAATATATTATAACAATTTTGGGGACAAAATCTAACACACGTAGATTATTTTATTTATTGCTATGATATGAGGACCATGAGACATGAGTACTAACTACTAAGCATACTAAGTCTTACTTCTTATATATTAGTATAACGGCTGCCCCACACTTCAAACCTAAGCGCATTACTGCTTCACGGCAAAAACAGGCACGGTGGGAGTACCTAGCCATGCGGACTAACAAAACGGCCTACTAACAGTATTTTTTTATGTAAAATACTACATCTTACAGTGTAACAAATACATACATGAATCTGGATCTTCAATTAAAAAAACACATTTTTTTTCATTTCTATAAAAGTTTTCATAATAACTAATTTTAGCTATATAGCATGTAAGCATAGTTCGTATCAAGAAGATCACAAATGCTTCAAACTATACTAAGAATTAGAGATTAATTTTCTTACTTGGTCTTCATTAGGTAGTAAATGTGGATATATTCGCACCCATTGACCCACTCTCCCCACAGCTCGATCCCACCGCACGCCATTACCCCAGCTGCAAGCGTTCATTATCTTCCTTCGCGTCGCAACCGTCGCGTACCCACCGCGCCACGTTTCGTCTGCATTATCCGCCGATTGTGTGGCCATACTCGAAGTTGACTGTGAAAGCTCAGATATTTGATTATGAAATGTTTGATTGTTTATTAAACAGTTCAAATCAACAAAAAATCTAAAGATCTATAAAATTAAATCTATATATAAATAGACAAAAACAAAAGAGTTTGTCAAACGATTTTCTCTTTTGTTTGTTTAATAGCTATTGACGAGCTTCAATGCTTGATTATCTCTTTAGAAAAAGCAGGAACATATCAAAACAGACAATGCAGTACATAAAATCAACAAAATTCTTAAGATGTCAGGGATTATGGTTGATCGCTGGGCGAACAGTGGTAATCTCTAAACAGGAAGTCGTCGTGGCCTAAAGGATAAGACGCCCGGTCTACTTTTATCGAGTGATGCGACTATGTGAGTTTTCAAATCCTACAAACTGGTGCGAAATTTTCTAATAAAATACATATACTTAACGCATATATAATTATATAAATCACTTTCACGATGAAGGAACAAATGCGTGTAATAAAAAAATCAAAACCGTAAAACTTCTAATTTAGGTAATCACTAAATGTATGTATTTATGTATGTATATGTGATTGTGCATATATGAATATATATACCTACCACTATTTACTCTGCACTACCTTTGGTTGACTGGTAGAGAATGCCTTAGATATTAAGTCCGCCAATGTAAATTTTATATGAAGTGTAATAAATAAATATATAAATAAATAAATCGTGCTAGGGCGTCATGTGAGCTGACACGGGTAGGCGCCACCGTTCTACCATTTTTGTCACGAAATAGTAACTCGTTTCAGTTTTAAGGGTAGAGCAGCCTTTATACTACACAATTGAGATTTAGAACTCATGTCTCAAAGTGAGCGGCAGCATTCAGTCAATGTGGTCTATGGGCTTCAGCAAATACTTCACAGAAGGGAAGCCGTGTACTCGTCCACCCAACTATGCAATAAAAACCTTCAATCTGTAAAAAAACCAAGCGTTCGGAATTTAATTGCTCGCTTTGATTTCAATAAAATCATAACTAGTAATTTTAGTCATGTCAAGTGTCAATGGACAGACAGACTTTTTAAGTGATTTTTCATTCATGTTTATCGTTTATTTACCACAAAAAAAAACCTAGGTTACCTATTAATAGCTCCTATATATATTTAAATATGCAAATAAACTAATATGTAAATTGAAATAAACACCAATATAAAAAGAATTAATAGAATTAATCACGATGATGTTACAATTTCGTGAGGTCGTCACAACACCTGACTCTGAATAAATTTAAGTCAAACAAGTTCTATGACGCATTATTTGATTACTATAAATGATATTCCGCTCTGTACGAAAATCCACTAAACGACAATTTTAGGGATCCGTAGCCTAATTTAAGAAATCGAAATAATGATCTCGTCATTTAAGTTTGTCTGTTATAGCTTGTAGATTATGTACTACATACTAGTAACTTCATTTCGAAAAGTAGGTTTTTTTTATTGCCTTTGTAGGCAGACGGGCATACGGCCCACCTGATGGTGAGTGGTTACCGTCGCCCATGGACTTCAGCAATGCCAGGGGCAGAGCCAAGCCGCTGCCTACCGCTTAATACTCTCCACAAGCCTCGTTTGAAGAAGGACATGTCATAGCGCTCGGGAAACACCGTGGAGGGGAGCTCATTCCATAGCCGGATGGTACGTGGCAAAAAAGATCTCTGGAAACGCACTGAGGATGACCGCAATGGCTCCAGGTAGTATGGATGAACTCTACTCCGGTGGCGGGCGGTGCGATGGTAAAAACCAGATGCTGGTATCATCTCGAACAATTCTTTAGAGCACTCCCCATGGAACATACGATACAAAATACAGAGGGAACCGAAGTCCCTCCGCAGACCCAGAGGTTCCAAACGATCCGAGAGAATGGGATTATCGACAATCCGAACGGCCCTCCTCTGTAACGAGGTCAAATGGAAGAAGCTGGTATTTAGGAGCCCCGGCCCAGAGATGGGAGCAGTACTCCATGCGAGGCCGGACTTGTGCTTTATAAAGCAAAAGTCTATATAGTCTATATTAAGCAAAAGTAATTTCAAAACCGCACAACAATGTATAAAATTTGCACTACGTTCGGATAAGGGTTGAATAAAGGGTTTTTGCTAACATTGGCGTATAAGATATCTTTAGATAAGTGCTAAAAACGATAAATAGGTACAAGTTCCATTAGGTGAAATATCTGGTAATTTACAAATAATACATTTTTTTCTCTACATTACGTATAGTTTTTTTTTTTTCAGTTTATATGTCTGATGTATATATAATTATATAATTGATCTCTTAAAAAAAGATGAAATTTGGATATGGGACTGCACCATCCCTCAACCAAAATGTATTTTTTTACTCAAAAGGAGACCCCAATTATACATAGTATATTATGTAAAATGATGATATTCTCATGATTTAAACAAAAACCTCAGCTAAAGTTGATTTCAAACGGAGTCTTAACAAGTTTTTGAGAAATAAGTTATTCTCTGTTACCGCCACTTAGAAACAAAAATGATTTACTTTTTCTACGGAACTCTGCCTACACTTCGTATGCCAACAAAGACTCTTTCAGTTTTTATAATTAAAATTTGAAATTGTAATTATTGACGTAAATGTTGAAATTATATTAGTAGGCAATGACGTGCGTGCTTTAATTAAAGAACCGACAGCCTTGATTTTTTTTTTGGAAAATACCTGTAAGTCAGTGCTATCTGTGGAAATATCGGATGATATTTTAAATTGTCTTCCAACGGTTCCATCTCCAGGGGTATCCTGTAAAGAAGTTTGAACATGGAATATAAAACATCAATTAAAAACTTTAATGCTTTAAACGACTAACTGAATACTCGCGTAAAATACAGATAAAGATATTTTGATCAATATTTCGAACGCAATTACCAAAGTAATCCTTATGGCTATTAATTACGATCAGAACCCTTACTTTAAAATCTCTGATGCTTTAAGCCTTAGTAAGAATAAATCGAAGATACGCAAATTAGAAAAGTCAAAAACATTCAAAGATCACGTTAATCGTTGTAGTGGAATTGAAAATTAAAGCCTTTAGGATTCAGGACAGGCATAAGAATAATATGTTCCTTGCTCGAGAATTTTACATTTCATATCTTTTGCCTTATGGATAGTGACAAAATCTAGATTTCAATATTATATTTTAAACTTATGTTGAACATAGTAATTGTCTTTGTTCGATGTTTTTACATTTACATAATAAGCATTTCTGTTTAAAAATTATTGTAAATTTCAAAAAACTTTCACTAGTTTTAAATTAAATTAAGTACCGCTTATGCTGTCTATGAAGGACGCAAAAATTAAGCAAGGACCAACCCTGCAGTGGAACACCTTCATATGAAAGAAATATTCAACTACATACTACTTCTTCCAAATACATCAACAAAACTATCCTTTATAATAACGTCGTTGACTGTTTAATTTTTCGCTTTCAAGCGAATATTCAAATTCAATATTATATATTGAAATTTGGAAATAAATTTAAATTTATTATTTAATTAAATAGTATTTAATTTATTTGCGAATTTGACATTTCGGTGATGCTTGTCATCTGCCGCCTCAGGCAACAAATAGTTCGTTGCACTCTACTCTAGAGTTGTTGCTAGATTTAAAACGGGCCGAGAATTTGCATTATGTTTTGGCTATTGTCGTTATTGCTCAGAATGTATCACTGACTTATCACGACTAACGATAAAATTGATATTTAATTTAATTTTAAGTCGTTACCGGAGCCCGAAGATATTAAAGCGCAAACGCCGCCACACAGCTTGAGACACGAGCTTAAGCTTTCAATTGGACATGTACAGTTGACCCCATAAAACGGAACACACATCTGTTTGGTCAAAAAATACATAACGGTGATACCTACCCATACTAGTACTACGTACCTTGATACCAATAATAAAATATTAAGTACTAGCTGACCCGGCAGACTTCGTAGTGCCTCAATCGATAAACAAAAGACCTAAGCGTTTGTATAAAATTAACTTAAAACAAACAAAAGGAATCCGTCCGACGGGGGACACATGAAAAGAAAAACAAAATTGTTATTTTTATTTAATTCCGAGTATTTTCATATTTATCTACCTTTTAAACCTTCTCTGGACTTCCACAAATAATTCCAGACCAAAATTGGCTAAATCGCTCCAGCCGTTCTCGAGTTTTAGCGAGACTAACGAACAGCAACTCATTTTTATAAATAGAGATAAATTAAACATACCGTTAGCTTTTCATTTGTCGGGGCTTGTAAGTTAACGCAATGTACAGGTAAAGTCCTGCGTCGTCTCCATCGGAGTCCACGCCGCGCGCCTCCTGTCCGAACAGGCTTTGATGTACCGCTCTCGTCCTCTGAACTACAACTGATTTTTAAACCCATACAAGAAGTATTATTAGAAATATAGATCTGTGTGCTTAGTGCGTCTTTTTTAACTTTCTCGATAGCGTAAAGGTTAGCCCAATTTAGTATGCAGTTGGAACAGCGCCCCTAGCGGCAAATGTAGACAAACGATCCCATTCCATACAAATATGAAATAACTTTTACGCTATCGAGAACGTTAAAAAACTCGCACTAAGCACACTGGCTTCTTTCGCCATTCACATAAAGGGTCGTTTTCAATTTTGCGGCCAAAAAGTCACGATTTCATGAATTTAAACTTTCTCTAATTTTCCATTTTTTTTTTTATTTAGGCGTGCTCAGAATAAAAAATGCTTCATCACAATCAGGTCAATCACTCATTTATTGATAATATTATATAATATTAATTTTTATTTTTCATTTTACGCATTTGATAACGCCAACACGGATGACAATTTAAATAGGAAATTTTGTTTTTAATAAAGTTCTAATATCCATTTAGTGTTCCTTTATTATTGTATTATTTACTGATTAAATAGAATTGCCGAATTCCAACTCGCATTACTGGAAAAATAGCAAACAAGTTAGAATTTGAATTCCGAACCAGTGATACGAATGAGATTTGGGGTAGTTTTTAATGTATAACTTCAAATTTAGCAGTGTTTACGAATATATAGTTATAGAACCACGTGCCTGTTGTCATGGCAACAAATTTACTGTCCTTATAATTTTATTATTACGGTAACATTAAGGTTATGAAAATTAAATCAAATAACTCGCTTTTGGCCCCAAATGTGAATACGACCCTAATACCGTATTACTTTGAACGTGCACTTATGAGAAAATCAAAATTTTTTATTTTAATTTTCACCCGTTTAGAATAGTGTATCATCGTGATCATGTTATCTGATAGCAATAGTGTTTTACCGTTGGGCTGGTTTGGTTATGATCTTCCTAGATGAGCTAAGAAATTCTTGATTGATCACTGGGTACAAGTTATCAGCCATTAAGAAAGCTTACAACGCATTAAGCGGTAACTAGAGACAAAAAAGTCTATAAATGCAGGCAACCTTAGAACTTTTTGAATTGAAATTCTTTAGGCGCGTTGAGGGTATAATTTAACTCGCGACAGATTCGTTACGGCTAGAGAGAAAAGATACAATTTAGGAAGAGCGAGAGTGAGAAATTATACAGAGCGTCTCGCGAACCACTCGACCGTGGAGAGAGGGAAAGGACAAAGCGAGCTAGATCGTTTCGCTCACACACAGCATTTCCTATTACAACAAAAATTTGATTTAAGGGTGAAAAATTAAGCGAACCACAATACTACACACCGCAAAAGAAGTTTCACTTCTTTCACGTGCACCTTTTTTATTTTTATTCAATTCCACCCGAGGAGGGGTTCGTGCAAATAATTAAACATAAAAAATGAAATATTAGAATAAATAAATAAACACTAATATTTTTTACTAGAAACAATTCATTTTAAAATATACAGAGAAATAACATTGCGAATTCTTTTAAGATTTAGCAAAGTTATAAGATTCATATATATTTTTTCATTAACGTTTTTTTGAATTTTTTAATGCCATCTTAACTTCGGAGAGGTAACTTATCAACTTATTTATTCATTCATACCTTGTAACTTGGGTATTAGGTGGACCTTGTAATTGCGATAAGCCAGTGTGTTTCATGGGCAAACCAAGAAGATCAAACAGTTCGTGTAGCATCGGCTGTTTCACGATTATATCTGCTTCACAGTTGGTACCGAGTGCGGGTGAAAGATTGACCTAAAATACATAAAAAACAGCCATGATTCTTGGCAAGAAGTTGTGAGTGGAGTCCTCAGCATTGGGTAGCAGTTCGGCTGTGCCCCTGACTAACTTATAGTAAACATTACCTAAGCTTCATGCCAATACAATTGATGGTTCCATCTTAAATTTCATTTATATGCCTTTATGTCGACGTGCTGTAGTTATTGCGTAAAAGCCAGTTGGGCGGTATGCACTTCTGCCCATATAAGCTAATGAAATAAAAGTCTCTTGCTACAAGATATAAGATATGCTACAAAAGCTCTCATACCTTTAAATTATAATTTGCGTAATTACTGGTGGTAGGACCTCTTATGAGTCCACGCGGGTAGGTACCACCGCCCCGCCTATTTCTGCCGTGAAGCAGTAATGCGTTTCGGTTTGAAAATTGGGGGAGCCGTTGTAACTATACTTGAGACCTTAGAACTTGTATCTCAAGGTGAGTCACGCATTTACGTTGTAGATGTCTATGGGCTCCAGTAACTACTTAACACCAGGGGTGGGCCGTGAGCTCGTCCACCCATCTAAGCAATAAAAAAAAATACCTCCAAGAGCCAAGGCTTCAAGCTGTCGTCAAGCAGGACATCGAATCCATAGAACTCGAAGCAGTTCCTAGCTGGAGGAGTACCAGCCGCCTGCGCTAATAACGTGAGGGTCACCAGCGCTCGTATCCTCTGCCAAACCAACCATTCTGCGGCACCCCATCGTCCTATTAATGCTCTTCGTACTTGCTTTAATGTCCATTTACAACCTGAAATGGAATTTAACTTGATAGTTCAGAAGTCAGACAATCTTAAGTTATAACCAGGCTTAGCAACAGTGGAATCTCTATTTCTTGGCCAGTAGCGATACTACCAAATTGCCTCAACAGATACTTAAGTGTTGTCACTTAAGTAACTAACGCTGTCAAGCAGGGTCATGGCGTGAATGCTTCCTTGAAACAAGCGAATTGGTCCTCAAATATATAAAGAATAACCATTGTATTTTAATTTGAAATGAAATACGTAATTTATTTGCAACATAAATAAACGACTGTGACTCTCCGGACAGATAACACAACAAACTAGAAGCTAAATCAAATAACTACATAGGGCTGATGAAGTGCCAACTCCGAATTTACAAATATCCAGCTAATTTGATCTAATCGATTTAAAAAAAAAACATAAAATTTTAAAACATTAAATTAAAATAATTTAAAAATTCCATTCAAACATTACCGTTGCCAATTCTGTCTTTACATTCGGCGAAGCGAGGTCCGGTTTTATTCAATGACGAATTCGTTAGATGCCTATACGGATTGTGAATATCTGATAATGTGTATTTATCCGTTCCTGTAAAATACAAGATATTCATAAATAAATAAAATTAAAATTATTAATTCTATTAAAGCTTAATGTCGCTGTAGCACGTTAGGTAACATTTATGCCATGGGGAAATAATTTTCAGCCTTACTTTATGCCGTAAATAATGGAACACGAAAGAAAACAATGGTTACTGATGTCGGAATCGAACTCACGACCTTTGGCCCAGCAGTCGCTAACAATAGTGACACCGAGTCAATCAATTAACCGCATATTACGGCTAAAAACCAAATCGTAACAGAAGTTTTAAGCAAATTTGTATAATGATGTTTCCATTATTGAATCTTTATTCGGTGTTTATCGAATTTGAGAGCAAACATGATAAATTAGGATTCCTCAATTACATAACAAGTTTTAAACGAGTTTGCTCATTAATATAATTACATTTATGTCACTATGTCAACAAGCACACAATTACTTGTCTGGTATCCCTACTTTTTTTTAATTGCTAAAATGAGTGGACGAACTCTCAGACCACCTGGTATTAAGTGGTTACCGGAGCTTATAGACGTCTATAACGTAAATACCGCCAGCCATCTTGAGATATGAGTTATAAGGTCTCTATAGTTACAATGGCTGCCCCATCCTTCAAATCGAAACGCATTACTGCTTCACGGCTGAAATAGGCAGGTTGGTGGTATCTACCCGTGCGGACAAGAGGTCCTACAACCAGTAATTACGCAAATTATGATTTTGTGGGTTTGATTTTTTTTACAGGATATTATTCCTTCACCGTGAAAGTCAATCGTGAACAATTGATAAGTACGATTTAATTACAAAAATTGGTACCCGTCTGCGGGATTCGAACACCGTAGCATCGTAAGATACGAATGCACCGGACGACTTATCCTTTAGGCCACGATTAATCCAGATAGGAGTATAAACAATATTTATACAATGTAATAAAGATCCGGCAGTAAAGAAAGCTTTATTATTATTATTATTATTAATAAAGATCCGGAATATACAAACATCACGTTTTTTATGTAACCCACCTCCACTTTAGAGCGAGGTTTGTTTATTTGCCATAAAATGCAGAAAAGCATATTATAACTGATCATAGATGACCATCGATCAGTAATACAAGAACCAAGATATTGCCCGCTACTAGAAACCATTTGAAAACTCGTTTGAAAATAGACATGTCACAACACATTCGTCTCGTTTTTATTATCGCATCGCCCGCCACCGGAGTACATCCATACTATCTAAGAACCATTACGATCATCCACAGTGCGTTTCTAGAGATCTTTTCTGGTACGTACCATCCCCACCTCGATATTTCCTGAACGCTATAGCATGTCCTTCTTCAAGCGAGGCTTGTGGAGAGTACTTAACGGTACGCAGCGGATTAGCTCTGCCCCTGGCATTACTGACGTCCATGTGCACGGTAACCATTTAGCATCAGGTGGATCGTATGCTTCGTCTGCCTACAAAAGCTACGAAAAAAGGCAGTTAAATTATCGTGTATTCAGACATAATTCCAGGGCCAGGTAACGCCTCACAAAATGATCTCATAAATCGCTTTGCTTCTCACGATGCCTCATAACATAAATTTTGTCGTAAAATAACAGACTAGTAAATTGCTCTGCCTCTCGGCTTAACTTAGTAACAGTTTAGATTAAGTACCAAATCTCGCAAGTCCTTCGGCATATAGGTACGCTGTAAGCGGTCTGTAACTGGGCACGCACACGTACAGTCTGAGATCGAACTTGTACCCGGCGATCAGTAATGGCCGTTCGATATATCGCTGCACCACCGCCGCTGTACCACAGCTCATCTCGCAAACGCTCTAAAAGTGGAAATAGATACCAACAAAATCATTGTTCCAGATTGCTCAATGTTAACAGTTTGATCTTTTTAAGCTATTGCATAGCTTTTATCGCGGGCTTTGGGCGCGGAGACCGAATCAAGAAAATCCGTAACGAAAATAAAACCTAACACCTCCCACTCCGCCTACCATGTAGTTCGCGTTCAACACATTCACACGTTGCGCTTGTGTAGTGTTTGTGAATAAGCGCGCGGCGTGACGTCGCACTGCATGCGCATCATGAAAAGTCTGCCCATCTCTCTCTCGCGGTCTAGCTTATGAGTATGAAGGGGACAGTTAATGTTTTGCTTTTGTTAATGTATAAAAATATAGTGTGGTCTTATATTATTATTGTTTTAGTATTAAATTATTATTGTCTAATTATAATTGCATAAGTTGATAAAAAATGCTATGCAATAACTTTACCGCGGCAGTCCCCGAGTGCCACACGTTTTTTTTTTTTTTAATTCATTTTGTATTGCCATCAATGACAGAAAAGCATCCGGTAAGGTTAGTCACGTTAGCAAGGCAGGAAACGTTGGCAATACAGTTACGCAAGCTGTAGTATATCGAGAATCCAGGTTTTTAAATGTCAAGATAGATCAAAGATTTTATGGCCCGTCTGGTTTTAAGCAGAAGTCTCAATCGCACTGTGTATTTTTTGGTTCGCGGCAGAAATAAGAAGGATCGTGGAACCTACCCATGCGGGATATACATTGCGCCCTATAGGACCGTATGAGATTGTATTGAAAATATGAGTCTCTGAAAACTTTACCCGAAACAGGAATATTCCTCTGCCTTGACTCTGTGCTACCGGCTTGAAGATCCAAACGACGCTAGACCCAGCAACACCTTCATCTCGACGAAGTCTCGAGCATTCGGAAACCAGCTTAGCATACTCGAGCGGTAAATGATAGCAAGGAGGTCTGGAATCAAAATTAAAAGATCTTTAACGACATAATCATTTTAGGTGATCTTGCAGTTTGGCAATATATCAATCTTTTGTAACTCCAAGGAAAGAGATTTCGGTAATGAAACATTTTTTGCGTAACACGTTGTATATTTCTTATGTCTCTAGCTAAAGGTTCGGGGATGCAGGCAGATTATAGTAAAGTTTTACATAGAAGTCACGACCCTCACAATAAGGTGGACGCTGCAACGAGGAGTCCAGCGATGAATAAGTGAACCCCAAAAAAGTGCCCTAAAAAAAGCTAATTACGACAGGCAATTAAATTTCGTAGTAGAGTAGTGGTTTTTTTTTATCTATACGTTAACGCCGCTTAAAAAAGCTTGACACCGTGGAAGTCGTTGTGGCCTAAATGATAAGACGCCCGGTGCAGTGGTATCAAGAGATACAACGGTGTTCGAATCCCGCAGACAGGTACCAATTTTTCTAATGAAATACGTACTTAACGAATGTTGTACTGTAAAAACTGAGACCTTAAAACTTATGTCCCACACATCCAAACAATAAAAAAGAAAATCCAGGTAAGCCATACTCCAACATTATTCACAACGTCAACGCTCTCACACATGTAAGTATTACAATAACCGATAAACTCCGGATTCGATTGAAACAGTTCAGTTGTGAGAATCATAAAATTCACATATCGCACCGCTATCAGTTTCCGCGTAAAATTTGAAGCTATCGAGTGCCGGAAGAACAGTTCTGAACACGCAACGTCATGCTGAAAATCGGATAAACATAGCGTAATTCAGTAATAAGAATTCAGTAATAAACACAGATAACTATCAGATCGTATTGCAATTTTCAGAACTATAAGTCAAAATTCAAGTATTATAAATATCAAAATCAAAAGGTTCTTTATTAGGCCGCCGATTTCAGTGGACAACACATAAATCAATAAAGGACCATAATCATTCACCAACGATAAAAAAATTGTAAAATGTTATTATCGCATTTCTAGGGTCTTCGACAAATATTACAATTTAAACCCATTTAAAAGAATTAAAACTAATTCAACCTTTTAATCTCACGTTTACTATTTAAATTTTATTATTTCCAACATTTCGAACACTACAGTTTTTGTAGGGAAAATGATGAAGAGATGAATGGAAAATTGAAGTAGGTACTATTGGACGACATTTGTGTGTTCCGGTAAGTAAAATAGTTATATTCTATTAAAAAAAGCTTGTCATTTATATTTCTTTACATACGGAAAATTATTATTGTACTTAGTGCGTGCGAGTTTTGTAACGTTCTCTATAGCGTAAAAGTAAGCACAAATTTGTATGAAGTTGGAACGTTTGCCTACGTTTGCTACTTAGAGCACAACTTTGGTTAAATAATTCAGACAACCATCTGTCTAGCGAGGCGGTAGGATCGGAAAGAATAGATATGTAGATCTTAGGCTCTGATCTACTTCGGGTCACAGAACCAAAGGTGAAAGTACTTGTAAATACTAGTGTGAGCCCGTACTAATATTTTTATATATTAATACGTGAAAGAAAAACTTTGTATCCCTTTTTACGAAAACTGTGCGGACGGAGGAGTATGAAATTTCCCACACTTATAGAGAATATAGAAAAGGAGTGAAGTATGTTAATATTTTTTTAAATAATGCATAAAAGATAGATTAAATCAATAAAAAAAACATTACACACAGCGCCATGTATTTGACACAACACATACATATAAATATACTATTTGTTTATTGTCAATTGTCAAATTTTTGTTATTGTTTCTGGTCAAATTGAGAATAGATCAATATTGTTTGTTTTTCTGATTATTTATCTATAGTGTAGTTTTGGCAAAATCTGTGATTATAATAAAGAAGTATAATATGACAATAGAACCAAAATAATGTTTAAACATAAAATTTTAATTACATAAAGTCGAATTTCGACTATTGCGGGACCACTAGTTTTTATAAAAGCATCTAAATTTTTTACTCAAAGTGGGAATCCAGAATTTTCTACAAGCAAGTAAGCTGCGGGTCGAAGAAATTTAAACCTAGAACCTCAGCCTGTAGAGATAAAGATTACCAACTACTTAATGACAGAACAGAAGTCTAGAGCTACTAAATAAATCTACACCAGTTGCCACTCATGCTTAGGGAGCCGAAGCTCCTCGGAATCCTTAGGGATAAAAAGTTGTGCAATAATTCAAAAATAATAATACCATCCGGGAAAGACAACATCCAAGGTGGATTAGTCAAAAACTCTGGGTCTCAGATGGAAAAGAATTCCATGAATTAGTTTTACAGATCTGGAATACTGAAGCTGTTCCGGAAGATTGGAATAGAGCAGTTATCTGTTCCCTCCACAAGAAAGGCGATGTTCTCGACTGTCATAACTATCGGGGCATTTCATTTCTTGATGAACCCACATTGGACTTAGGCTGAGTGATGCCCTCTCCTGCCTTCCTTTCAAAGTTGCACAACAACGAGCAGTGAATCCGTGACTCAGCGATAGAGACTTATCTGCCGGCCTATATCTAATATAAAACTTTCAATGAAACATCCGCAGAATAACTGCAGCAGCTTCTGTGGATCCAAGTATTATTTTTAAATTATAACAGTTTAACAATGGCCGAATATAAACTTTAGTGAATGATTTCAAAGACTGCGTGCATCGTGTTCGAATTCTAATCTTCCAACCTGAAACAAAACAATGATACCGCTTCCTATTTTTCTTGGGGACCGTCACGCGAGCCCCCGTACCACTTGGTGTAATTGCTGCGGAGCACTGCTCATTAATATTCTAAATATTAACCGTAGTATAAGGAAACTTCGACCTTTATAATCTACTCATTCAATTAAAATTTTAATTCGACATGCAAGAAAGTTTTACTAAAAAATTGCTTTAACTGTAATATGGATACATAGCTATTACACTAAATACATAGGTATAATTTGGCAGACTAATTGTAAAGGGGTAATTTAACACCGCCTATAAATCTACGACAGTTAGATCCCTGAATTCAATGACAAAACGATATAATCATCATCTAATGGGACCCATGCGAATTCATGTAGCTATGCGAGAAAGCATCTAAAGTTCTAAAGCTTTTGAATTTGCATTTCATATTGCAGAATATTCTTTAAAATAGGCAATACGTGAGAAAAATATTCTACAAATACATACACTCCACATATCTGTGTAACTAGAATTTGCATCAGTCTACGCAGACGCTTTTTCCTAGTTCAAAAAGTATTTTCGCTCTAATAATTACAAAAGGCTTATGGCGATTATTTATCATCAATATTTTTCTAGGTTTTCAAGTATCCAAGATTTACTACATAATCCCGTGATTCAGTCAATCGTGATCATTAAAACAGTAAAATTCCATTTGATGAATACAATAGATAAAGCATGCTATGCATAGTCCAAAGAATCCTAGATTGAAGACAGATGATCGTGAGTGGATTAAAAAAAATTTAATTAAGCTAAACAAAGTGCTCTGCGGTGCACCCAAATGCTAATAGATCACAAATTTAATGATTTGATAATTAACTGAATAATGCTGATAAAACAGTAGATATCTAAATTACCAAAAATAAATTACTTCATTATGTACAGTGATGATTGAAGAAGAAATCATAGGAGAAATTACATTACGTGCAAAGCAAATACATCTTAGAGTATATTTTGACTAGATTTTTTTTGTGTTGGCATTTTTGTGTTATCGGCGACCCATTTTTGTTTTTAAGAGCGGTTTGTATTCACCCTTTATACATTTTATCCCACCTTTTTACTACGATTTTACTAGCATGACCTGCTTTTTTTTTATTGCTTAGATGGGTGGACGAGCTTACAACTCACCTGGTGTTAAATGGTTACTGGAGCCCATAGACATCTACAACATAAATGCGCTACCTACCTTGAGATATAAGATCTAAGATCTCAAGTACAAGTTACAACGGCTCCCCACCCTTCAAACCGAAACGCATTACTGCTTCACGAAAGAAATAGGCAGGGTGGTGGTACCTACCCGTGCGGACTCACAAGAGGTCCTACCACCAGTGTGCCTATGTAATAGAATCTTTCGAATATAATCTCTAATCGTAATTTATACCACCTAGAAAAATACGATTAATTTAAAAAAAAATCCACATCCATAATTTTATTACTTTAGCCCAATAACATCAACAGGATCACCAGAATTAGAAATTGCTTATTTAGTTTTAGTTGGGTGATCTATGAAAGCGCGTTTTTAAATGAAAAAAAAAAAATTATTCTCATACACTTAACAATGCAATTGTCGCTGCCTAGCACATAAACCCACACGCAGTTTAAGAGCAATTTCTTTTTTTTAGTATGCCGCTATAAAAATATCGTATGCAAGACTAGTGTCGTGTGACACGCGAATGAAGCGCGTAGTTTCATTCAAATAACCGATGACGTGGTCGATTGACTTGTGCCCCCTCCTTGATACACTTTGCAATCGAACCAACGTATATCAATATAAAGCCTACGCGTAGTTAGATACATTGAATATACAAGGAGTTTCGGATGTGGTATTTTGTATTTAACAGCTAATTTTATTTATTAGTTTCGGTAAACGAACTTTTTCGTTTGGCTCTTTTTTTTTTCTACCTATGCTGATAGCCTTGAGAGGCTATTTCAGCTTCGACCTAACATGTAGGTGAGCTCACGGGGCTCAAACCGGAGTGTTGCTAACACTGGCCCTAGCAAGAGCAGTACTTCGCAGAATCTACCATCGGACCGGAAACGCGACTCACTGAGAAGATCTGGCGAGAAACTCAGTGGGCTGTGTCTATGGGTTAATTCGCTCGTCGAGCCCTTCGTCACAAGCGACGGGTTCGACGAGGATGGTGACCGGTGCTTGTGGTACCTAAAAACACCGTTAATGGATTTGGAGGATCCGTAATGACGTGATTAGCTCTTGCAGGCCTTTGAGATCTTTAAACATATTTAAACTTAAATAAAGGTTATTGAGTTGTTATTTTGATGGAAAACACGGCTGCTTTGAATCAGGTAGAGGCGAAATTGTTATACAAAAAGAATTCTGAATTTGACTTCAAGGGTATTTGGCACCCGGGTATGCTCTAGCGTTTAATAGCCACTTAACGCTAAGTGGGCCGAGAGGTCGTAAGTCTCAAAAGAAACATCGTGCTTTGAAGGACTGTCGAAGATTTCAATTCAGTAATTCTAAATGTAGCATTGAACCCTGACTTAGCCCATAGGAACCATGATACTGAATAGTATAGAATATTTATGCTTTGTGTGTCCCTATATCAAGTGTAGGATGGGATCACAAAATATTTTAATTATATTCGTTAAGTTCATATATAATTCATTTTTAAATCCAATCAAAATTTTAAAGGCCGCTAGACATGAATCCTGCCTCTCTCCTATTTTATGCCCCAAATAAAACAAAGAAAACAATATATTAGAAATATCGAAACAGCAATCCATAATGCGACATTGCTATTTAATATAAATAAATCATTCGTAAACCAGTAAAAAACGAATACATTTCTAAAGAATCATTAAATTTATTAACGGCTGTTCTATAATCGGAAAGAGCCATGAATAATTGAAAAGATCATAATGTAAAAAATTTACGACGAATCTAAATCAAATTTCGTTAATATTGTTTTGTAAACAAGACGGATAACCTTAACTTAATTTCCATCGAGACAAGATTAAAATTTACAAGGGCGGCGCGGTCGTGGTCTCGCGTGTCCAATATTTTCTTTCGTTTCATTTTATTGTTAGAAATTTCAGTAAAACGAAACGTTCATTAACATTAATGAAAAGGAAATGGAAATGCTTGGGTTACTTTCCGGGTTTTTTAATAAAGAAAAATCAAAATACTGTACTAAGCTCGCGACACAACTGGCCGACGAAAATACCCTACGTGGCTACCCCGCCCTTTTTAATAATAATATACTATTGGAATAATATATAATATTGGAAAGCATTGAATGTCGTTTTGGGGATTTCTGATTTATGAGCACGAAATATATTTTTTAACTATCCTTTTCTGCACAGCACGCAATGCAACGTGTTACGCCGGTAAGAGTAACGCCATCTATCGCCGAATAGTTGAACGAATATCGAAGGATCTAGTAGCGCCTAGAACTCGAGAAGTACAACGAGAAGTACAACGCCATCTATTGACTGATAGCGGAAACTACTACTAGAGATGTGTGGAATATTCTCGATAATTCTAGGTATCAGCTATAAAAGCATTGTAGAGATGGTACGCAGTCAGTCAGTAATCGGAACTACTCGAAGCGAAACAGCGAACGGATCACCTGAAGCGAAGCGGAACAAGCGAAATGAGAGTTTTAAGGTGTTTGTTGAGTGTTTGTGAAGTGTTTAAGTATTCTAAGGGTTGAATACAGTTCTAAGTTGTACTTCGGTGGAATTTTATTTATTCCGAACCCCAGCGCGTAACAAACGCAATTATATATCCATTGAAGCCCAGTATGTATCATATCGTGAGAACGAACGAGGACGCTGACTTTGCGACGAAATATGATTATAGTTAAAGTATTTATGTCTCGTTCTATACATGAATAATGATTTCCCATTTCTTTTACACTAATAATAGTAGGCTTTGTATCCTTCGAACGGCAATGCGTGATTACTTCACTAGCTATAGAAAAAGATGGCGATTCTGGTTCTCAGTACGACATGGTTCTACAGCAAATCAAGTTTGTACCACCAGGTACACAATAACTATTAAAAATAACATCGGCCTCAGGATAAGCTTATAATATACTGCAAAGAGCCGCCGTTAAATGCTTCATATATCTAATCTACCTCTTGATTGGACCTCTTGTGAGTCCACACGGGTAGGTACCACCACTCTGCCTATTTCTGCCTTGAAGCAGCAATGCATTTCGGTTTGAAGGGCAGGGCAGCCATTATAACTATACTTGAGACCTTAGAACTTATATCTCAAGGTGGGTAGCACATTTACGTTGTAGACATCTATGGGCTCCAGTAACCACTTAACACCAGGTGGGCTGTGAGCTCGTCCACCCATCTAAGCAATAAAAAATATTTTGTTATCGATTTTATAACTAAACATTATGCCTTTTTTATGTATGTTTTTGGGTAATAATAAACCAATATAGTCCTAAGGGGCTTAGGGCCCCGCCGCCGCCGAGCAGGGGGTCGGGACCGGGGTCGTATCCGTGACCTGGCCCCCTAAGAGCTAGGGGTCCCACCCGTTTTGTGCGGGGAGGGACCCAGACGTGGGGTGGCGTGCTCTGCACGCTCACCCGCAATAGGAAGCCGGGTGATGGTAGACCGCGTTCCCCCGACCGCTCTGGGGGAAGGTGTAACGCGGCGCCATCAAAGCGGGCTCTCGGCCCGCTGAACGAGGGAACCGGTGGTCGTGTCGCTGGCGGCCACCGGTCCGGCGTCCGTGGGACGGTGGGATGGATGTAATGTGCTCTGCGTCAACCCTGTCCCGCCGTTTCAATAGCCCCGACTGGGCTCCGGCCCGGTCCGAGGTAGGGCGCCGGTTGTGAGCGGCAGGAGTTTTTAGTGAGGTTCAACTCCCACATACCCCACCTGCCGCGCGGGTGGGGATCCGGCGATTTTCTCCTGTGGAAAAAAAAAAAAAAAAAAAAAAAAAGGGGCTTAGGGCAAAACAGATTTTATATAGGACCTCAACAAAATAAAACCTAAATGCCTATTTTTTGCCTTTTGGCGAGATTGACTGCGCAACCCCAAAACCACAATAATTTTTTTTTTCTATTATATTTTTTACTCTTCCTCAATAACTTTCTATGCAAATAAAATGCATTTTTTTATTTATTATAATATGAAACAAAATAAAGGTACAACATTTATTAAAAACACTAATTGAGCACAATTTCCCCTTAATTATTGCCTAACCTTCTTTATGCCTTCCGTAACGTCAAGTCACGTTAAATAATTAATTAATGTGGGCAACATTGCACTAATTGGGTTTAGGGTAGACTAAAACGGCGCGCTGTCACGAGACGGTTCGGTATCCTGCGCGTTCACAATACGATAGTAAATCGACAATACCTACTAATTGATTCAATGAAGAAAACACTGAAATCTGGTATTCAACGTTCGGCTTTCCCCTATGATGTGTGATGATAACAAAATAAGACAAAATACGTTTTATGCTTCGACGTACATAAAACTGCAATTTATTAAATTACTAGCTGACCCGGCAGACTTCGTAGTGCCTCAATCGATAATTATAAGACCTAAACTTTTGTATAAAATAAACTTAAAACAAACAAAAGGAATCCGTCCGACGGGGGACACATCAAAGGAAAAACAAATTTGTTATTTTTATTTAATTCCGAGCATTTTCATATTTATCTATCTTTTAAACCTTCTCTGGACTTCCACAAGTAATTCAAGACCAAAATTAGCCAAATCGGCTCTCGAGTTTTAGCGAGACTAACGAAAAGCAATTCATTTATATATATATAGATTATAAATACAATATGAAAACGAAGCAATCTAATCATGTAACGATCAATCATGTAATACATAAAATTTATGACTTTACGTAATTTCTAGACACCACATGGCTAGATTGGTATGTTGGTTGAGATTTCGCTATCATGTTTCTATTCTCATGTCTCAAGGTAGGCGGCGTGGACTCCGGTAACCGTTTAGCACCAGATGGAATGTGAGATCGCCCTCTTATAAAAAAAAAATTGCCTTTATATGTAATCTTTATCACCTTTTGATTAAACCCTCTGGTTCTATGACTATCAAATGAAATCATTTTAAAGGGAACTATATTATAATGTACTCACGTAAAATCATAAATGGTTCCGTAAATTTTTCGCATACAACGAAGCAGTCTAGACAGATTATCTTTCCGACAAATTGAACCGCCCTTCGGTATGTGGTTCATAAACTGAAAACAAATTAAACTGTAGTTAAGAATCAAGCAGGTTCATTTAAAAAGGGTTACCAGCATAGGATATATAGGCTATGTGTATCGTATTTTAAATTATATTCGATCGCAAACCATGGCTGTGGCTATCTCAGTGAGAAAGAGATCTCTCCTTCTCTTAGGAGATACTTTATTGTACAACAATTAACATTGAAAATAAGTCAACAGGTAGGCATGTAAAAGCGATCTGTTCCAGATAACCGTTTTCATGTAAGAAAATTCTCAAAAAATGTCAGGTATTTTGCAGTGTACTATTAAGACTATTAAGAGAGATCCGCTAAAATAGTTTAAATATATTCTTGAAGAATAATAATGAAAAAACATAATACATTAAATATTCATGAGCACGAGGAAAAGCAGCTTATTCAAGAAGCGGTTATTTTGTCGCAAAATACGACACACACACTATGGGCGAACCCAGTAACTGCAAGTAGTTGATAAGTTCAACTTCGGCGGCGTGAGGTAGAAACAGTTGGAAACAACAAAGACAATATCAAAGGACAATTTTATAAAAGCAATTAAGTCTTTAAGAAGGAAGAGGGAAGAGGGATCTTAAGAAGGGAAGTGACATTTACGTTATTAACGCAGCTTTTTGAAAGTTATAATCAATAAAAAGGCGTCGAGATCGCTTTAGTTCTTTTTTTCAAAAGAGTGTTCGGGACAGCTTTGTGCCGCAGACAGTATTTGATCTGTGACTGCTTATAATAATTTCCTACTTCAAACTAATAGGAAAACTTTTAAAATAACAGCTTGAAGCCAGAATTTCCAGTTCATATATTTTGGTATGAATATTTGTCTGTGATTGCATAAATTTTTTAAAATTAAAACTATTAAATACTGAGTCTCTTTAACAAGTGACAATGTAATATTTATCGTAGAAAGTAATCACATTTATGTAACAATTGATCTTGACTAAAGGATATCTTACACTTGCAGAATTAAATTTATTTTAGCACCTGGCTATACCATTGTTTATCGTGTTCAATAAAAAAGGTATATGCTAGACTATTTTGCCAATATATCCACGATACTGTTCCCAAAATTAATTTTCGCTTAGAATTAGAACACGCTTAAATAAAATATTCTGTAATAGTTTTTTTTTTTTTAATATTACATTTCTAATCAGATACTTTTAAAATGTTATTATAAAACCTGCCAATCTCCGAGGGTTTTGTAGCAGGCAGCAGGAAATGCGCTTGATCTCCACCAAATATTCCACTTCTCTTCACTGCCGTTATAACCTTGATACATTCTCCAGCCACGTTCTGCGCAGACCTGCAGTCATCAACAGCATATATAATCTAAAGCTATCCTATGCGATCATAACATCTGGACCTACCAAATCTCGTATGGTAGCGTTTCTATTCATATAGATAGATAGCCGCTGGGCAGCGTCTTGGCTCTGTCCCTGGCATTGCTGAAGTCCATGGGAGACGGTAACCACTCACCATCAGGTGGGCCGTATGCTCGTCTGCCAACAAGGGCAATAAAAAAAAGAGAGCTGATTACAAGATCCTACGCTGATAATAACCTCTCAAGCTATTCATCGGGAGATATGAGTACGTGACCCTTATCAAATTTAACTACTGTTACAAAATTGTCTTAACTGGTAAGAGTAACTACTACCAGGCGATAGGGAAGAATATATCCGCATCCCACTATTATACTTATCTATTCTAGAAAGCTACTATTTATTACATAAAATATATAGAAATCTCAATAGCATTGCAATAACATTCTCCTCCATCAGCTATATTTCTATCACTGTCTTTAGCATCCTCTCTGTTCTTTGAGGTTACTAAGCCCTATACTATTTTATTACGTCTCAGAGTCATCAGTCTCAAACTGAGATTTTCTTCTGTATCATAAGTACCAGGAAGACCGAGACATAGCATACCAAACAACATTAACGAAAGCAATGACACCCGGGTCTTACTTAGACCATCTAAGCTACAGGAATATTCAGACTGAATTAATTTAGAATGGTGAGTATTGAAAGTCGTAGAATTACTATAAATTTGTGGATTATCTAAAAGACTGATAACGGTGAATTTAGCAACAGTTAACTGGGGTCTACTAATTTCGAAATTCCCTCACGTTGGTGCTAAACATTCAACTATTGAGCAAGCTTTTAGTAATATTCCGAAGCAGTCAAGTAGCAGTAAATACGATAAGCTAGTCCAAAAGATATGTTCTCATGTAGCTTTTTTACTTTTAGAATCTCGCTAAGATTTAGTTAAACTTAGAATATAATTATGCACCTTTATTAAATTGTATTTGTCTATTTTTATGCCAATACTCAATAGATAAATTGAGTTTTAGTAAACCTTAATTTTAAATTTAGTTTCACTATCAACATTCTAACTTCTATTGCAGCAAACCATTGAAGTAAAATAAATTGTGCAACAAAATCCAGTATGTTTTATACCTGTAATGATGCCAAGCTGGTTTTTTTTTTTTCCTACCTAAGCTGAGAGCCTTGAGAGGCTATATCAGCGTAACCCTAACTTTAGTAGGTGAGCTCACGGGGCTCAAACCTGACGATGTTGCTAACACGAACCCTAGCAAGAGTCGTGCTTCGCAGAATCTACCACCGGATCGGAAACGCGACCCACTGAGAAGATCCGGCGAGAAACTCAGTGGGCTGTGTCTGAGAGTTAATTTACTCGTCGAGCCCTTCGTCGCAAGCGACGGGTTCGACGAGAACGGTGACCGGTGCTTGAATTACCTAAAAGCACCGTTAGTGGATCGGGTGGATCCGAGATGACGTGTTTTGGGCGACGTCGACTGCTTTCCATTCTGTCCGCAGGATCGGGAATGTAGTTACCGGCGGCCACGATGAGAGGGTTCTCGTGTCGTGCCGCTTTATCGAAGTGGCGCATGGACGCCGACTGCAGATACTTACTGATGGACTCTAAGTCCAGGTCGTCATGGAGGTCGACATTCCTGACGAACCACGGGGCTCCGACGGCTATCCTGCAAAAACGGGATTGAATGATTTGAAAGGATTTTAAGTGTATGTGGGCCGCGTGAGCGAACACTACACTTGCATAGGTCATGACGGGGCGTATGCAAGTTTTGTAGAGTGTCACCTTATTTCTAAGGGTGCCAAGCTGGGCGACCACTACCTAAATTTATACTTTTTGTGTTACTTATAATGTTGAATACACAAAATGCGAAATACGCATTAGGCAAGTGTTACTTTAAAAAAAGTAACCAGCCACATTTTTAGCTGCTCATTTTAATGGAAGCACCAAAGCTTCAAATACAGTGGAGACACGTGGTAAATCTTACCTTTACTACGAGGTTCGGTCCAGTTCCATTATCATTCAGGCGGTAGATAAACGGCTCATCACCTTCAGAAGTTCCTTCCATTTTGAGAGCTAAGCCTAAAATTACTTTTGAATGAAGATCAAAATAAACTCTTTTATTTTCACGATCCTTTTGCTTTGATAGTGTTGATTCGTCGAAAATAAACAGCACGATGTCATTGGAATTTCGATCTCATATCTCAAGACAGACGGCGTTGTTCACTTTATTATGCATACCTGTAACCAGATCAGATCAGCAAAATAGCCGTCAACTTATCTGCCACTCTATGCTGATGCAAAAAATCAAATAATAAATCTCGAAATGAGAAGTATGTAAAAGGTGGGATTTACTCTCGGAAAACATGCCTCAGTTGTCGCTTATAATTATTGTAATCTTCTTCTCATCTTCTCCACTATTGAGCTAGTTTTTTTTAATGAATAGTTCGATGCCTCCAATGAACACTACGCTAACTCCAAATTCGTAGATTTACAGGAGGAGCGTTTAAACGAAAAAAGTTGATAAAATCTTTATTATTATATTTATATATATATATATATATATTTGGTGTAACTAGCTGATTTACTCTTGCTTCGAACCCCATCAATAATGATTAATTTTAATACTTTTAAAATAGTGAAGCGATTTGCGTGGAAGACCAAAATTTCAAAATTTTGAGTTAGAGTAGTGTTCATTGGAGGCATCGAGTTTAAACTTCGTGAGATTTGATCCCGCTTACTGAATCTGTATGAAAACAACAAAACAATACTTAATTCTGCTTTACAAACAAACAAAACACAAATAAACTCACCGAAGTTGTATTCATAAATACAATTCTCAAAAGTACACTGTTTTATACGAAGACGAACACGTACGTGGCATGTCAAATAATCGTATCATACCGCTCCGCACGTTACGATATCGTAACGATTAATTGTAACGAGTTTTCGGCTGCACGGTTCGGCCGCCCGCCCTGCACTGTCCTTTTGCTTCCCAGCCGACGGGCAGAAGGCAACCCTTCGTGATTTATAGCCGTATATTCGTGACAGAAACACTGAAAACGTAACAGCGGTAATGCATGCCCTGATTACATTCGAGCGACGCTTTATTAATACGATCGCATGGTTTAATTTTATGTCGGAATTCAATAAATTTTAAATTACGTTACGATTTTTATGCGACGATTAATAAACGAATGATATAAATCTCTGCTTTTTGTTCGTTTCGATTTAGACGGTTTCAATTAAGTTTTTTTTACTTTTTATTTGTTATAGTAGTAGCTTCTATGCATGTCAATTTTTCAGAATACGCGGTGTAGTGTACGTTTTGTTAAATTCGACGTAACTTACAATTTTTTCGCTGATTTTTTATAAAACAGTGTACTTCTGCCATTTAATATATCCAACGCATAGAACCAGCATACAAGAGAACGCTCTGCCGTAAGTTTGAAAGTTTAATTTCCACTTTGCTTTTTTTTAATTTTCAATAGTTATTTTTTTCTTTTAATGAATAATAGTGTCGACGTTCGGCAGTATTTCTAAGCTTTAGTTACCACTGTATAGGGTACAGGAACATGGTACAAAGATACAGGAATTCGCAGAGCTACGGATACCAAGTGGTTACTAGAGCCGAATACCCGATCCTGTGGACCGAATGGTCGACGTTGCCCTAAACACGTCAATACGGATCCTTCCGATTCATTAACGGTGCTTTTAGGTACCTCAAGCACTGGTCACCGTCCTCGCCGAACTCATCTCTTGCGACGAAGGGCTCGCCGAGTAAATTAACCCATAGACACAGCCCACTGAGTTTCTCGTCGAACATAATAGCATGAATGCCAATGCTAACTTTAAGAAATGAGGAAACCCACTGTGTGGTATAAAGCTTTTCTTTTTTACTTTCAAACTACGATTTCAAAAACCAAACGTGTGGTCACTTCAGGGCAAAAACAGACAGGGTCCCATTTTTTTTAATTCATCACCTACGAGCGCTACGAGGTATCGTCGTTTCTCAAAGCATTTCCGTTACACAATCGTATAACTACAAGTATTGATAAGAACTGTTTGGTAAGAGCCTAGTCTCAAACTCGCCGCCCGTCCCCCACACATACAGCCCACTGAGACTCTCGCCGGATCTTATCAGTGGGTAGCGTTTCCGATCCTGCAGTAGATTCTGCGAAACACTGCTCTTGCTAGAGCCAGTGTTAGCAACACCTCCGGTTTGAGCCCCGTGAGCTCACCTACACGTCAAGGAGAAGCTGAGATAGCCTCTCAAGGATATCAGCATGGGTAGGAAAAAAAACAAGCCGCCCGAGAAGCACGCAATGAATCACGAGAGCTAATTAAAAGCAAACTCAATTTAAAATCAAGTCAAGAAAAAATAATTACATACAGGAACGTATCTTCAATTACCTTAAATTAGCTGCAGTTATCCTTTAGCTTTACGTTTCTAATAGCTTGACGTGTATTAATTGTGTAACGAAACCTTTCAAATGCTCACTAAATTCAAGGCGTCTAAGCAACTTGAAAATTTGCACATAAACGACCGATGGTAATGCAATAATAGTAAAAGCCAAGGGTATTTGACCTGATATCTGGACCATAGTCACGAGAAATAAAATGTCTCATTTCACACTTTCAATCTTATTTATTTTTATTCACGCGTGTTTATTTTCTTATTTTCGAAACACATTTCCTTTTTTATTATGATCATTGTACTTGTTACCAACGAACATTAACAACAATTTGTTGTTGATTGTTGAAATATGACTCAATACACACAAATTGCAGACAGATTGATGACAGGTAACTTTGGTACCGAATTATGTAAAATGCAATTACCGAACGACAGATAGTAATTTGACATCATTAGAAAAGTTGACGAAGCTCGATGGAAGGACGACGGTTTTGGTTAAGAATATTCGAATATTGGCGTTGCTTACTTAAAATACATATATCGAGGAGAATTTACATAATAAGCGACATATTCGCAACTTTGCACAAAAGCCATTTAAAAATGTAGAAAAAATATCAGAACAAAAAACTTTGTCAACTATTCGAATAGGGTAAGCTTAAGTGAAGTTCAGTTAAAAACATCGAACTGTTGATGCTAATACCAAATAAAACGGACCTTTAATTATTACAAAGATAAATGTCGCGTATTAAACGTAATGTCGCTCCAACCTAATTTCCATTCATCACTGGAACAGAACTGAAATTTTACTAAATTTCTAAAAGGGGGTGATACGTAATTACCGTGCAATCCAACTAAAAGTTTAGTTTGATAGAGAACTTACTATTGACGTTTTAACCGACCAAAAAAGGAGGTTGTCAATTAGACTTTTTTTATGTTAACTCTGAAATTTTATCTATCTTTATGAAGGATTTTAATGATTCTTTTTTATTTGAAAGTACCACTTCTCATGTGGTCCCGTTTTATAAAGATTTGACTAGTTGAGTTATCCCCAAGGATACATATATCGTTGACTTTAACTATATTGAGGATATTCTCATTTTATTTTGCTGATGTCGTTTTCAAGTGAAGCAATTCTCGATCTGATTATTTTTGCTTCTTTCTGACCGTCATGCAGTTATATTATATGAATAAGTTGCTCATTGTGTAACGGTAATTCGTAATTCCAATTAGTCTAATTAAAATGTAATACGTTTAATAATTATTATTGTAACTATTGTAATTTGTCAGTGCGTATCTAATTTTTTTATTTTGTATTTTCGTTGTATTAAGCTTTATTTGGCTACTGTTTGTCCGTAGATTCTTTTCCTGGTTGAAAGCTCTAGTTCACTTATCCGCTCTAGCTGAGCGGCTAGGCATCTAGACTTCCCGCGATCCTACCATACCAAAAAAACCTTTAAATTACACCTGTCGGGATACATAGCTGTCACGGCATTCAACATCTGTACTATCAGAAACTCTTAGTCTTTGTATTGAAGTAACAAATATAAATAAATTTACCTCCAATAATATTTCGGCGATGTGTGACCTCATATTTTGTAGGTCGCAGTGTGACGTGCAGACAAAATGTGATTAAAGCAGCTGTACGCATTTTATATTATGTATAATATATGGTATTTATTAATTACTGCTCGCAGTGTAAGGACGTGCATCACAAAGACAAGCCCATGTGTTGTAAAAGTCACAAAATTTCACTACAGCTCATTCCAAAATCCTGAATCTCTAATTTTTTGGCGCTCCGTTGTTACCGAGGACAAAAATAAGGTCCGGTTTTTAAGTACAGAGGTCATCTCTCGTCACGGATTTCCGCTTACGTTTATTGTATACTTAGAGTAGAATCCCGTATACTAACATAGTTTGCTTGATACCTTTTGACAATTCGGTGTAAATAAAGCATATTATTTTGATATTCACAAATAATCGCCATATGTTTATAATTATGTCCAGTTTCAATGAAGGAAACAGTCGTAGTTACGTAAGGTTCTTGAATTATCTTCAACATCATTGTCTGTTCATTTGCAATAATAATTCAGACTCAACACGATAAAGTCATGGTAAAAAATCGAAGAAATTAAAAAAATGGTAGATTCTTTGCGTTAAGACATAATTCAAGATTAAACGATAATTTATGAAAACAAATGAAATCTGAAATAAATTTGTTAAACACGATCTAGTATAATTTTGTGACCAGTAGTACATATAGGATATTTTTGATATTATCTTTTTTTTTTGTTGTTCATTAGTCTTTGTCTACAGGTGTACTTTACATAAATTGTGTGCATAACAAAAAATACTAAATAATATAAAAATATAATAAATACTAACAAATAAATACATTTTTGTTAAGCTTTCTAGCCTAACTTTAGCTCAGGAAAACCGATTAAAAAAGATTATATAACGAAAGCTATCTATGACTCGTAACGATTGCAAAAGAAATATGTATTATCAGACTTAATAAAAAAAGCGCCGGGGACCCGCGATCGGGAATGTGCAAGGCCGTGACGACCCCATTAAGCTAATTTATAAATAGTGTGCAATAAGTTCGAGGTCTTAGAAGCTGGTACCGATTTTAATGAGCATTAGCATGCAATACCACTTTGTTTTGTATTAAAAAAATTCAAAAGGAAAAAGTGAAGATAATATAAAGAGCACTGGCGGAGGGTGTTCGTCACTTTTTCCGTTTTTGACGGGCGCAATGCATGCATTCTAAATTTGGTATCTGTCATGAGATGAACACTACACTACTTCACTACGACACTACATCAATCGATACGAATACACGTATCTTAAGCTTATCTCTTTGGCAGACTTAAGGTATCCAATATTTAGACTCCCATTGATGGTCACGGGGCGACCTGAAGGGTTTGAGGCTGCACCGCACGCTACTGACACTTCAGCGCTCTGGCACCAGGAGGACGGAACGATGCTTCGGCGGCCGTGGTTCGCGGTGCAGTCCGCGTTGCCGTCGTCGCTATCTTCAGCAAACGTACTGTGGAAGAACAACCCAGTCGGCACCGTATCGCGTTAGCAGGCTGTTTCTGACCCTAGGGGTGGCGCCGCAAGTCTGGTTGTAGTGTTGACCGCGGGAACCCCTCTACTCTGTCTGGGTGCTGACCCCGGGCTGAGATCGGACGTCGGGTGAGAGAGTGCAAGGGGAGTCGTTTGGTGGGTAGGGCCCTAAAACATACTTGGGCCCGCGGTCTGCTCTCAGCATCTGCAGACCGTCAAGTCCCCCTATGCGCGGGAACCTTGTAGGAAGTTTGGTCCCCGGGCCAAAAAAAAGGCTTTTCCGACCCAGCGGTGAATCCCGGAACATCAGTGACATCGCCTGGACTGCTTGACGGGCCGCCGTACCGCGGAGACCGGCGTCGTTGGTCGTCGACTATCTAGTGCTAGGGTAGTCGTTTGATGTGCAGGGCCCTTAAACATCATTGAGCCCGCAGTATACTCTCAACATCTGCCAACATCAACATTTAAAACAACGAATTTCAATTTTCATTCGATGTGTGGACCGTCCCCGTAGACTGTCATGATTACTATCATCCTCTTAGAAATATCTCATTCAGCATGAATGCATCGTATATAAATGATAAGTTTAATACCAATACTGCAATATAATACCAATCGGTTCGAAAAACTATTTGTGAATATAAAACATGTTGACTAAACAAAATTTATATTTTACCCTATACCTGTACGAAGCCATAAAGAAATATACTAAAGGATGGTTGAAGCTCAAAACTCGGTATGGAGCCACAGCAATCATGATCGATAAAAAATAAGTTTTCAGCAGTGATGCCATTGATGAGGGATATAATATTGAAAGCTTATGTCTAGACTGCATGAAAACATAAAAAAACACGAAGCTTATAAATTACTAATATTAAATAAACAAAGCTTACAAAAAACGAGCTCAAATTGTAAACGAACATTAGAATGACGTTTCGGTATTAAAGTCTCCTAAACATTACAAATTATTCTTTGCAACACCGTAAGAAAGAATCGAAAAAATATTAGACAAAATATTTTAACATTCCCCATTGTGCATAACCTTGAACTACGCGATTACATAGCAGTAAACACTGACCACATGCTCGCTGTCTCCGTGATCAAAAACAAAATGCTTTTCCTTAAACAATATTGCTACTTGCAAATTTCTGAAGGCGAAAACACATTTAGGTCCGTTAATATTCAGCAACACGCTTCGGGAAACATTTTAAACGCTTAATGCTTCTATTTAATATGTGAAGGCTTGACGACGTGACCAAACACGAAATATTACATAAGCGTTGTGGTTTACGAATGTTTATATACTTTAATGCGTTGTTTATGTAAAAAAACAGTACATCTGATTTTAATACTTTCGCAGCTAGGACTGTTAAGTCTTATGAAACATACCAGAGGCCTATCCAAAATCCAATCTACTAGCGTTAAGGCTAACGGCCACAAATATATGGCATTACCTTTTTTCCTATTGCTCAGACGTGTGAATTAACTCACGGCCCACCCGTTATGAAGTGGCTACCGAAGCCCATAGACACCGACGACGTGAATTTCGTAACCCTCCTTGAGACATGAATTCTAACTGTCTCAAGTATCAATCAATCAATCAATCAATCAATAGTATGACGATTGTCCTACCCTTTAACTAGAATGCAATACTATTTTGCGGCAGAAATAGCCAGGATGGTGGTATCTACTCGTGTAGGCTCACAAAAGGCGCTTTACCACCAGTAATTATGAAAATTATAATTTTTGTGCGTTTCGTTTTCTTCACACGACACTGTTGCTTTATCGTGGATGTTTCTCGCGGATACCTGCTAAGTACGTGTGGGTCTCCATAGAAAAATTAGTATCTCCATACAGGATTGGAATTAAAACGCATATAGTTGAGTCATATCTGTCTGAGAAACAAGTATGAATCATTTGAAAAACCCAGTTTTGTGGTTCACGTAGTGAAATGTTCTTGACCGCTTTATAAGACAATTAAATAAATTCAAAACACATCGTGTGATACATACATTCTTGAATAATCTAGATTATTGTCCAAGGCTTGAATCACTTGCCAAATTGAATGGTTCGCGTATATTGCATAGTACTTCTCAAAACATATGTATAATTTCAACCCCCACATGTATAATTTCAAATTTCCAAACAGAAATCGTTCTAGCAAAATATAAGTATGTAGGTACTGGTAGTGAGGCGTCCTGTGATCGCTTCGGCCGCAAAGTAATAATGAATTCCGGCTTGAAGTATGAAACAGCGTTTGCATCATACAATAAAAGCCTCTTATCTAAAAGTGGGTAGCAATATTCACTATGAAATGTCTGTAGAAGGTATGCTTCGGTAAACACTTTACACCAGGTCAGCTGTGAAACTCAACTATCTGTCCATTCAATAAAAATTAATAAATTAATGTATAAAATGAAGCGTTGATAGCACGCTCTTAAGTTCCCACAGGTTGAAGAGATATTTTTTTAAATGGGGTTACGCTACGACAAGCCTCTTAAAATCTATATATTAATACGTGAAGCAAAAACTTTGTATTCCTTTTTACAAAAATTGCGCGGACGGAGGAGTTTGAAATTTTCCACACTTATAGAGAATAACTATATAAAGAAGAAGTGCACAATGCTAATATTTTTTTAAATAATGCATAAAAGATACATTAAATCAATAAAGAAAACACTATACACACTACCATGTATTTAACACACACACATATACTCTTTGTTTATTGTCAAACTTTTGTTATTGCTTAAGGTCTGTAGTCAAATTGAGAATAGGTTAGTATTGTTTATTTTTAATATTACGAGTATTTGTCTATAGTGTAGTCTTGGCGAAATCTGTAACAATAGGACCATAATAATGTTGAAACTTATAATAATTTCAAATAATTATAGTCGAATTTCGACTACTGCGGGACCACTAGTATATCATAAAGTGTGTCACGTACGTACACACGCTTCCTGTAACGATAAAAAAGCAACTTTGCCAACGTCATTAACAACTACGTTTTGTGGTAGAGCATATTGTCAGCTTGCACATATTAATGCTTCCATCATGTAAAAGGCGGAAGGTAACAGTATGAATACCATTCTAATGAGTCTCAGATTTAATGAAAATTGCTTACCTTCTAGTCATAGAACGGTAAAAATAAAAGCAAATAACCTCAACAGCTGAATGTTCTGTCTTCTTTTCCGGTATAGCAATTACCTGCTCGGACCAGTGGCGTAGTGATTCATTTTTGAGTAATTATTATTATTATTATGGTTACCTATAATGTGTCTCGAATTGAAGAGGTGGGGCAGCCGTTCCATTGTAAAAGTTCAGACTTAGAAATCATGTCTGGCGCTGTTGATTTCTATGGGTTCCGGTATCCATTTAAAATCAGGCGAACCGTGAACCCGTCCGCCCATCTAAGCAATAAAAATACGTGACCGAGGAATGCATTGTGTCATTGGGGTAGTGGCAGAAGAAAAAAAATCTTTTTTTTTTTCATATGTCATGTCGCCTTTTATTGAGACCATCGTTCATGTCATCTTGTGTTTCTTTGTATTTTTTTAACTTTAGTGATCATACAATACTGTTTGTACGTTGGAAATTAGGATTTATTGCATTAAAAATGTAGGTATACTTAAGCTACAATTAAATTTAGAATAAGCATTCTGACTGCAGGTTCTCCTGCGTGAATTACACTTTATGTCGTGTCAGAGAATAAGATGAAAGGTAGCCTAATTTTTTTCCCAGTGCTATCGAATTCACTCGGCTTATCATCGGCTTATAATTGCCTTGGTATACTATAATAACATCTCTTTTATTACGTTTTAACTATACGTTAACAATTTACGATTGTACATGTTCGCGCGCTGCTATTTTGTTGGCCTTCTCTCCAAAGCAACCTGGCACCCTTCCACTGACTTCATCATGATGTCCAGTTTGACCCTGATTCGAGGTACAGGACCTTTCTCCGGTTCCCCTACCACCTTGTATCTCCGCAAAATCGCAGACAAAGATGTTTTAATCGATATCATCGCATACTGGTAACCTGAGAAAATGTACAACAAACTAATTCACGCGTTACGGCTTCAAGCAAGAAAAAAACAAGCAAAATTCCAAGACTATTCAATATAAAAAGTAACTGATATGTTAACGTGAAAACTGGTATAAACAACTGTCAACATGCAACAACAACAAGGAACTCCTTGTCCCGTGGAAAGGAGAATGTTAAGCGCAAAAGCTCTAGCGCAGTGGATTTCTTGGTATGAGCATAGTACTCACCCAGACAATTCCTAGGGCCGCTACTGAACGGCATGTAGCAGCACGGGTGCTCAACATTAAAACGCTCCGGTAGAAACCTGTCTGGATCGAAGTGTTCCGCCTCCGGACCCCAGTACTTTGGGTCTCTATGAATTCCCCAGATAGAAACCACTATTCCTGAACCGGCAGGCAAAACGCTACCGGATGCTAAAATTAAAGGGATTAATAGCATTAATAAGCTGAAGAACATTTTTAAACCAGTCTTGCGATTATTCCGGTCGATCTTAGGACGGCTACTTCTACTTCTGCGAATCTATCAGAAGACCTATCCTCACTCTACCATGAGTTATCATTAATCTATAACGTTATCATAATAATAAGAAAATAAATGTATTCGTCTACTTACGTAGTGTAATATCTTCCAAAACTTTTCTTATAATAAACGGAACGGGAGGGAATAATCTGAGAGATTCCTTCACAACTCTCTCCAAATATTTCATTTTTTCTAAATCTTCCTTAACTAAAGGACGTTCCGAATCGCCGAACACTTCGCACAATCTGCAAAGATTACAAATGGTATCTTAGAAGGTATTATAGAGACGTGAAATGTTTGTCTTTGCACCAATCAAAAACATAAATTCTTCTCAATTTCGGAAACAATTATTTGCGGCATCTTACACAAAGAAGCAAAATTTTGTTTCGCAAGATCATAAACATTTATTGATATCTGCTAAAATCGAGCATGTTATCATAGATTGCCTATAAAATAGTAATCTATAATATTAATTTTAAAAGAAATTTACTGGTACAGGGCGTAATGTGAGCCCTCACGGGGAAGGTACCACCACCACCCTGCCTATTTCTGCCGTGAAACAGTAATGCGTTTCGATGTGAAGAGTTGGGCAGCTATTGTACCGTAAAAACTGAGGCCTTAGAACGCATGCTTCAAGGGCGTTATTGATGTCTTAGGGCTCCAGTAACCACTTGATACCAAGTGGCGTTGGTACAACAACCTAATAAAACATATAATTCAATAAAAATAAAATACTTACTCTTTGTAAACTTTTTCTTGTATTTCAGGATATTTTGATAACAGCTCTAGTGTGAATCCAATGGCGACTGCAGATGTATCTGTGCCTGCTACTGTCAACGTCAGTACTTCTTCTCGTAGTTCAATGTTAGTATAACCTTTTTCAGCTCCAGATAATGTAATGAGGATATCAAGAAATGTCTTACATTTGTATGATCCTAGATCTGATGAAATTAATATGATTATTTTTTTATTTTATTTTTTATTGCTTAGCTGTGTGGACGAGCTCACAGCTCACCTGATGTTAAGTGGTTACTGGAGCCCATAGACATCTACAACGTAAATGCGCCACACACCTTGAGATATAGTTCTAAGGTCTCAGTATAGTCACAACGGCTGCCCCACCCTTCAAACCGAAACGCATTACTGCTTCACGGCAGAAATAGGCGGGGCGGTGGTACCCACCCGCGCGGACTCACAAAAGGTCCTACCACCAGTAAAATATCCAATCATATAAGAATGACAGATTCCAAATTCAAATGTAATATTTTGTTTATTTTTAATTGTAACAGTATTTATGGCCAGACTAAGTATATATGTTTATATTTACAGTTTCATAGTGAATTATTGTAAAGTATTTTATTTATTGAATTCGGTTTTCGTTTATGTTAGAATACTAATATTATTTTGTTGACCCTAATGAACTCTGAATGACTGAAATTCGGCTTTATTTTGTCAGTATAGGACAGCATATATCCATCTCTTTCTAGAAGTGTCATTAAAGGTGAGTAATGGATTAAGGGCAGCAGTATCTCCTGAGTATGTAGCGTACTGCCATCGCTACCCGGCATTTACTGGTGGTAAGACGTAATATAAGCCTGCACTTATCAATACCGCAGATCTATTTCTGCAGCAAAACAGTAATGCGTTCCGCTTCGTGATTAACCAAATCAACAAACGTTCATTTTTACATACCAGAAGATAAGATAAACCACTCATGAACTACCTGTATCGTCTAGGAACTTGAGAAATGTATTAAGTATTTACATTAACAGTAGCATACTTACTATATTCATAATCAACTTCAGTTTTTGAATTATTTTCTCTCTTAATCTCTTCTCTTTTATTTTGTATTACCTGTAAATAAAAAAAACGGTGAAGTGGAAGATTTCAGAGAATAGAAGAAGTCGAAATATCAATTTCAAATCAATCTTGCATTTTATTTTAATATACTAATCTCGAACAAAAATATCCGAACAGAACTTTTTTCGACTTTTGACTTTTTGTCAGACTGTTCTAATACACAAATAATAAACAAACAAACAGACAAATAATAAATACCGAAAATATACCGAAACCACCAATGAGCATAATGTGAAGAATCTGTCTGCCTATTCTAGAAATATAATATCAAAAGGTTAGCCTAGTATAATAAGTCTGAGCTCACGGCGACTCATCTGCATGTTACTGAAGGCCGAGCTCTCTTCCCGAAGCCCGTCTTATGGAACCCTGAACGCTGGGATTTAGAACAGAAGGATTATTTCCCATATTATCTCACAGTCCCAGCAAGTGGAGTGTGATCCGGCCCTACAACCCATTAAATATTTAGTTTAACATACCTTATCAACAAAATCGTGTAACATTTCAATACAACTCTGGTGCTCATTGAAGACGGGAAAAAGCTTGAATAGCCAAACGGGCTGCAGCCACAAATGAAATATCCTCATACATACTATATTAAGAATACGATTCATAGATTTCAAGAAAC
Organism: Bombyx mandarina; assembly: GCF_030267445.1. Taxonomy (NCBI): domain Eukaryota; kingdom Metazoa; phylum Arthropoda; class Insecta; order Lepidoptera; family Bombycidae; genus Bombyx; species Bombyx mandarina. The sequence goes on from NC_143228.1 coordinate 12,181,048, forward strand.
TTGAATCCTTATCCTCTTGTGCATTAATCTTTACACCGAGTGCCGTTTCTGAAGAAAAAAGTTAACAATTCAAATTCCACTAAATTAAAACTAAATTGTAAATTAGCTTATCGCACTTAGTTATTTTATGTTAGTATTTATTTACTTCTTAATATTCGTAACTCATACCACATAATATAAATCAATTGAATTTAAGCTGTAAGTTACCACAGACAGAGTCCAATGTGTAAGCGCTTAGAAAAGGCCATGAGCTGAACATTCCTTTGCCGACACATTTATCCAAATTTGAAGATAGCTTTTCGCTTTGCTCAGAGATTATTCCTACAAAACTCTGAACAATTTTAGGACTGAACGCTGGTACCATAATTTTTCGACGTCTTCGCCATATCGACACTGAAATATAATGCAATAAACATTTCCTTGAGAATGATATATTGGCTATTCTAGCATCTTAATATAATAATTATATTGCCTATCAGTAATTTCAGAGACTTGAGTCAGTCTGCACAGGTGAGTCTCTATAGAATTAAAATAAATTTTCTAAGGAGTCAGTATTTACAAAGCTATAAGTTTTCACTAAAAGAACAGTTTTTAGATAAAGTAGATGGTGATGGAGAAATGTAAAGCAGATTAATGATTAAAATTAATTGTCATCAGTACCGATGTGTACATACCTGGTGCAAAAATTCCTCCGTAACCGATAACTGCTCGTATAAATCTATGTAAATCGTCTTTTTCCAAACATGTCTTGAGCACCACTTCCAAGTCGACGGGGTTCGATAAAACTAAAAAGTATAAAAAGAAATCTTAGTTTTTCTAGAACAATAATACATTCTGATGTCTGTGCGCACATAGACATGTCGTTCTTTAGGAGATCGAATTGTTCATTATTTTGTCTTAATTGCCTGTTGGGAGTCGTAGCAGGCTCTGATAATAATGAACCCAGTAGGGATGCTGCTTGTATGTGTGGACGAGCGCACAGCCCACTTCGTGTTTACTAGAGCCCATAGACATTTACAAACGTAAATGTGCCACACACCTTGAGATATAAGTTCTAAAGTCTCAGTATAGTTATTGTTTAGTAATTTATCATTTAGTACCTATGTATTAAAAAAGTGCGGCAATGGCAAACATCGTATCCGTGTGTCTAATTGTCTTTATAAATTAAACTTACATTTTCAACCAGAAAGAGCACTTGCACAAGTAGAATATCTGTATGAAATGCAAATAGTATTCCTATTAGAATAACTTAATCCTGAAATCACACTAGCAGCGGACTACAAGCATTCAACTTACCAAAATAAAGAATGTGACCCAACCAGCCTTTCGCTAGGCCGTTATGCTTCATAGAGTTATAACTGTATCTTTGAAGTACCGACATTATCTCTACAACAATAATAAAGATATTAATAGATAATTATAGTAAAATAATATAGAAAATATTTTTTGAAAAAAATGTCTTTGTAGCATTAACAAAATACAGCACATTATTACCTCTACCTGGGACACTTTACAAGTAAAACTCACCCTCTGTGTTGCCAGTGAATTTATGGGCTATGCCTAATAATGGTATATGCTCGTCCACATCTGGGATAGCCGCTGCCAGCTTGTACATATTCCGTCGTCTGTACCTGAACACCGAAAACCAGCCGAGGACAAGTACTATCAGTAAAATCACGATCATTTTGTACTGAGAAAGTAGCTACTATTTTAAAAACAAAAAGAATACTTTTACACAATTCACGTATGACTACTTGGAATAAGATCCGCTTAATAGTGTCGTTGAAGTAAATTCTCGGTTATATACGTATATTTTACGTGAACGATTGCGGCCTTCCTTATACCTCTAAGTTATGTTAAATAGTCCACGCTGCGATGGTTCATGCTGCCTTTGACCACCACATGATCTTATAACCCTTTTCCTCTTAGAAAACTTTATCCAGGATCTTCAAATGTAGATCGTAGTGAGGTAATCACAACATGAATGCATTAAAAAAAAAGGGTGCGTGTACTTATGTACGCGCGTAGGAAGTTATACTTTATTTTTATTAAATTTATTTCTTTTTTTTTAATATTAAATTAATATTAATAAATATTTAACGTTAATAATTTAATAATATTTAGTATGAATTATATTAAATAATAATTTTGTCATTTATATTACTAAATAATACATACGGATAGTTAACCTTAATTGTATTGGAGCACTTACGAAGGTTGATGAGCACAGTTTTTTCACAAATATTTTCTAATATTAATTAGTATTGATTTAAATATTCAATTCGCACTTGTATAATGAAAACAAAATGAAAACACATGCTTTAAATATAGAAACTCAAAGCATCTGGATAAATATTATAAATATAAATGCACAGTGAACAGAGGCGGCGTGCGTGCCAACATTTTTTTTTTTTTTTTATGATTGAAGGATTACTGGTGGCCCGGAGGCCTTTCCAGTTTCACCAGGACAGGTGGGCGAGCAAAGGCTCAGCCAGGAGGGGTGGGATTTGCTAACAGCTACCCGAGCGCCTCCGAAGGAGACCTAACAACTCAAGAGTAGCTGCTTCGCGAATGAATCTACTACCGGATCGGAATCGCGACCCGCTGAGAAGATCCGGCGAGAAACTCAGCGAGCTGATTCATGGGTTAGGTTGCACGGCGAACTCTTTGTCGAGTTCGACGAGTACGGTTACCGAGGTCCCTAAGCCTGCTCCTAGAGCTGAAGGCGTCTAGTGTAAAGGTTATTGGATCTGAGGGATCCGTAAGGACGTGTCTAGGGCGTCGACGGTGACTGACTCCTGCATGATCAGGATTCGGGGAGTAGTCAGCGGCGGCTACGATAAGGCGATTATCATGACGCATAGCCTTATCGAAGTACCGTTCCGACGCTGACTTCATGTATTTCTGTATAGATTCGAGGCCCAGGTCGTCGTGTAGGTCAACGTTCCTCATGAACCACGGAGCTCCGACGGCTAACCTGCAAAAGCGGGATTGTAGAGATTGAAGGGTGTCTGTCTATGTGTGTGCGGGCCGCGTGAGCGAACACCACACTCGCGTAAGTCATGACGGGCCTTATGCATGTTTTGTAAAGTGTCACCTTGTTCCGAAGGGACATTTTACTCCGCTTACAGATCATGGGGTAGAGTCTACCGAGAATAAACGCGGCACGGTCACGGACTGATTTTATATGCGGGCGGAATGTCATCGATGCATCCAGGGTAACGCCCAGGTACTTGACCTTCCTGGCCCAGGGTATGGATTGACTAAAGAGAGTAATCGGGGGTGTGAGATTCCTCCTCCTAATACGGGAGGAAATCCGTGTGGAGCTTCCCCTCTGAAATAGCACCGCAGTACTTTTCGCTGGGTTGATGTCTATGCGCCATTTTCGGAACCACTGTCCTAGGGCTAGGGCTGCGCTCTGAAGCTTCTTCGCGATTAGGGACTTGTTTCTACTGGAATAGTAAACAGTCGTGTCGTCGGCGAATAAAGCTAAATGGGTCGGCGGCGACCGGGGAATATCGTTAACGAATAAGCTAAATAGGAGGGGTGAGAGGACAGAGCCTTGCGGGACTCTAGCTGTGAGAGGTCGTGGGGAGGAGCGGGTTCCCTCGACTCGATATCGAAAAGAGCGGTTCGACAAGAAGTCCCGTATGATGAGCACGAGACTATCCGGCACGCCCATGTTGAATAGTTTGAAAATTAAACCGTTGTGCCAGACTTTGTCGAACGCTTTTGCGACGTCGAAAAAGAGAGCTCCCGTGTATAACGGTTTTGATCGATTAAGCCCCACAAGAATGTGCTCCGTGAGGCGGTGCACCTGTTGAACGCATGAGTGATTTGTACGGAATCCGAATTGTTCATCGATGAGAATTCCCTTGGATGAGACGAAGTCTCTGAGGCGTTTGTAGAGCAGACGCTCATACAGTTTACCTAGAGACATGAGGAGGCTGATCGGGCGGTAGCTCGTCGGATGATTTTTTGGTTTACCGGGTTTATGTATGCCGATAACGTCCGCTTCTTTCCACACCACGAGAAAGATACAGTTCGCCATAGCGGCATTGAAAATAGATGCCAACATCACGATGAGTTGGACGGGTAGAAGTTTAATAACGCGGTTGGATATACCGTCGGAACCGGGAGCCTTGCGAGGACGTAGGTCTTTGATCAAGTCTTTAACTTCCATCGGGGTGACGGGTGGTAACGCATCCGAGGGTGGCAAGGAGGCTCTGCGTTCTACCTCACTGTCTACTAATTCTACATGAACAGGGTCCACGGATTGAGTGCTGGGCGTACACTGGGTTTGCAATGTATCGGCCAGCAGCTCTGCTTTTTCGTCATCATCGAACGCCGCGAGTCGGCCTGAGGGGCCTACGAGGGGGGGCATAGTTACTACCGCATCCGATTTGAGAGTACGAGCTAAGCGGTAGTAAGACCTTTGGGAGGGCGCGAGTCCTTCTAAGAAATCAGACCATCTGGCATCTCGGACTTCGGCGATGCGAGACTTTACGTCGCGTTGTAGGGCACGCATTCGAATACGATTTTCCGCGGTAGGATACCTGTCGTAGGCACGTATTGAGGCGTTCTTAGCTCTTAGGAGCTCCCTAATATCGTAGGACAATTTGAAGCGGTGAAGGAAGTCCTCCGCTACAACTTGTTTCGATGACCTATCTAATGTCGAGGTGATGTGTGACGTTAAGATGTCTATGGCTTCAGCGGTATCCTGAGGAGACAGGGTAGAATCCGGGCTAAACGGGAGCGATGGTGGATCACATTCAGCCAGGCTGACGCCCAGCGTGTGCCAATCCACCACAGTCCTCGTGACGGGAACGGAATCGGGACCGCGACCGAGCTTCATAACGACGGGACGGTGGTCTGAATCTAACTCTGAAACTACTTCGATCGAGTGTAAGCGCAGAGTTACGTTTTTTAATAACGCTATGTCGAGTATATCCGGGCGATGCGCGATATTTAGCGGGTAGTGAGTCGGGGTTAGCGGAGCGACGATATCGAAGGCGAGATCATCAACTAACGCATCAAGCCGCCTGCCATTCGGGGTTGTGGTGTGTGAGTTCCACCTGATGTGTTTACAATTTAGGTCGCCCGCCAGAATGACAGAGCTTCCCATGCCGAGCAGCGCCTCGATATCACTGCTTAGAACGATCTTATCCGGTGGAAGATAAACGGACGCGATAACGATCGGCGCGTGTCCCGTCAGTGAGATTCGGCACACTGATGCTTCGATATTAGCGAGCGCGGGAGGATCGAGCGGGACGCAATGCAGGGCTCTTCTATAGTAAATGACGGTGCCACCACCACGAGCAGAGAGCCTGTCGTTCCTGACCATGTTATAGTTCGCGATTTTAGGGTCACGGCGCGCGGGCTTAAGTAGGGTCTCTTGCACTAAAAAGATATCAATTTGATGGTCACGCAAAAAGTCAGAAACCTGATCACGTTGATTTGCGAGACCGTAAGCGTTAAAAAATCTTATCGTTACGGATAGGGGCTTTATTCTACTTATATACGCCATTGATTACCGGCGGAGTGAGGGGAGGACGTACGTATTTAATGACGCGTATACGTCGGCGTATTCTTGCACAACGGCGATAAAGTGTTGTGCAGTGGAGGCAGCGCGAATGGCGTCGCCCAAAGCGTTAACGCGCTCAAAGTTGATCGACTGAAAGAAGTCGATCGCTAAAGCGAGATTGTCGGACGCGGTCGGAGGGCAAGTCGCGGGAGAGGGACGAGTCGCGGGGGCGGGACGAATCGCGGAGGAGGGAGTTGTAGCCGTGTTCGTGTACGGCAGCGGTTTCGCCCAGGCCGAGACACTGGGCACCGGCGCCGGAACGAACGCTGGCTTAGCCTGCGACACAGAGGGTGCCGAGGCTTTGATGTCTGGGCCGGAAGCTCGGAGGCGGTTTTGGCGGGCGACGCGTCGATTTATTTTAGGGGCTCGGGGGCATCCGCGGTAATTTGCGGGGTGACCCTGTGTTCGACACAGGACGCAGCTAGGCGGTTCCGTCGCGGTTTTTTGATCGCGAGTGCATAGGGCCGTGGCGTGATCGCCTAAGCACTTGACGCATCGGGGGCGCGCGTGACAGTTACGGGAAGAATGTCCGTATAATTGGCAGTTATGGCACTGGCTAGGTGTGCCTTTCTTGTGTGGGGTTTCGACTGCGATTCCGGAAAGGCTACAGACCGTTCGGATGTTGAATATTTGCTTACCCTCGGGGGTAGGCTGGAGGGCGACGAGAACCATATTATATGGCTCCCTTCCGCGGCCTGTATGCATGCGGTGTACGGAGTTAACCGGTAGGCCTTGTTCGAGAAGGTCGGCCTTAACGAGCTCGGCATCCAACTCTTTAGGGATGCCACGTATAACGGCACGGAGTTCGCGCTCCTCCTGGAGCGTATACGTGTGGAAACTTATACGCTCCTTACGGAGGTAAGAAGAGAGGGCCCTATGGTCGTCGGGTGTTCGAACCTTAATTTGAATGCCGTTCGCGAGGTTACGGGCATTCGTGAAATTGATATTTTTGGCCTTAAGGGCCAGGGAAACTCGTTCCCAAGCTGCCTTCTCTTGAAGGATTACCGGGGGAGGGGTCTGGGTTTTATTTTGTGCCACCGGACGCGGCGACGGAGTGGCATGGGCTGGAGGCGCAACGGGAGTCTGAGGGCGGGGGCGCGACGCGTTCGCGGCTTTGCTAATTTTAGCGGCCGCGGGAGCTCGAGACTCCGCGGCACGCTTCTTACCCTTTTGCACCAGGGTAAATCCATCCGTCGATGAGGCGGGGGCGAGGTCGACCTCCATCTCCGAGTCAGAGTCGGAGGACGAGGAGGCGGGCGCAGGTGACCTACGAGTAGGTGTTTTGGAGGGCGCGACGGAGGCCGCGGATGATCGCGCTACTGGAACGGTGACCACGGCGGACGACGCAGCAGTTTTACTCGCCAGTATAGGCGACGCGGGAACGGCAGGCACGACGGAGGCTGCGGTGCTCGATGCAGAAGCTTTGCACGCAGGTACAGGCGACGCAGGAGCAGCGAGCTCGGCGGAGTCCACGAGAGGGCTCGCGGTGTGATCGGCCTTGAAGGCCTGAAACTCGGAAGTGAGCTTTGGGTAGCGAAGCCGGAGAAATTCCGCAAATACAGCGTCCATGATGGCTACGTGCCCAGGTGGGGCTACCCTGGGTCTTAGAAAACACTCACCTTGCGGCGAGGCCCCAACTTCTCGGGCCTGAGCGGTTCTATTGAACACAGGTGGCGATGCGGCACGATTACTACAGGACAAAGAAAAAACACAACAAAACGGAAATAACAAAAAGAAACAAAACAATTAAACACTTCCAGGAAGACAGTTTGTCGGCAGATGTACCACGAACACAGAAATAACAAAAGGAAACAAAACAAATAAAAATTTCCAGGAAAAACACTTGGTCGGCAGATGTACCACGAACACAGGCCGCGCGAACAATGGCCGGGCTAACAAAAGCCGGGCGAACAAAGGCCGGGCAATCGAGTGGTCGATGAGCACGTCCGCACGTGACGGGTGCCTCTATCGGAATCGCGTGCCAACATGCGCCACTAACAGAGGTTCCATTTTTGTTTTGTTGGTAGCATTTTTTACGAGTGTACATGCGCGAAAGTTCACCTGCGGCTATATTCAGACTCGCCAAGCTACGTCGGTCGTATCATAATGAGCGATTTAGTGGGCAACTTCATTTCTGTTAATTTTGTGTCACGGTGCGCGCGCATCGTAAAATTTCACTCTCATCAATTTTTCATAACGCGCCTAAAGAAGTATAACTTCAAAAATATATATGAATATTGAAGGCGAAAATAAAGTATAAATCTAGTAGCAATATTTTTCCCTTAGCTAAAATTATCAAATTCCATTGCACACTAAATACACACTAGATATGGTATGATTAAAAACAGCATTGTGTTTGATCTAAATAACAGATGCAACTCAAACTCCCAATGGCAAAATGAAAAACAGTTCTAAGTCGTCGTGGCTTAAAGGATAATTCGTCCGGCGTATTTGTAATTAGCGATGCAACGGTGTTCGAATCCCGCAAGCAGGTACCAATTCTTCGAATGAAATGCGTACTTAAAAAATGTTCACGATTGACTTCCACGGTAAAGGGAATAACATCATGTAATAAAAATCGGTGGCAGGACCTCTTGTGAGTCCGCACGGGTAGGTACCACCACCCTGCTTATTTTTGCCGTGAAAGAGTTATGCGTTTCGGTTTGAAGGGTGGGGCAGCCGTTGTACTATACTGAGACCTCAGAACTCATATCTGAAGGTGGGTGCCGGCATTTATGTTGTAGATTTCTATGGGCTCCGGTAAGCTCTTAACACCAGGTGGACTGTGCAATAAAATAAAAAGTTGTGATAATCTATCAATACGAAAAAAAAAAATGAATCATAAACAAATCATTCAATTCCGATACTTTTTTGACAGTATAATATATAATTATGGCATCTTCGCATGGACTATTATACCAATTCTGGTGTCTTTCAGTTTACGATAGAAGGAGAACTGCAAAACTAAGAAAAAGTAGTCAAAATGTATATTTCGTTTAGTGCAGGTAAGGTGGCGAACTGTGAAAAAGGAGAAATAAAAGGTCTTGTTTTATTGTAGATAAATACATAAGATGGGCAAATATTTACGCATTTAGATTAGATTGGGCTGTGTGGTGTAGCTGCTAGCTTCCTTACATGTAATCTACATGCATCATACATCTTCGCTTGGCAGGCGGGTTGGTGACCGTACTGCTATGTCCTTCCCTTAAGATTTTACCCGTTATGAAATCATATACCCGTTATTCGTTATAATAAAAACGTAAATTATTGTAAAAATACTTCCTGAAAAAACTTGAAATCGTAAGTAGTGAATTCGCGCGTTATTGTGAAAAACATAACTTCTGTGTTTTGTGTTCCACAATAAAGGATTTCATACTGTGATTCATAATATACATGTGTGTTTAGGTATTTAGTATTCTTTTCGTTGCAATATGAAACTTAATTTCAAATTTGTTGCGAAATTTATACTACGTAATGACTTATCTATCTACTTGCCGCCATTAATGAGCAGATCTATGCTATGAGACCGTTGTAGTTGGACTATGTTTTGAAATTGTATATTTCCCTCTGGGGAGTCTTTATAGATACCAATTTTCAAAAACGTAGTGGAACGAAATACAAGGCAGTCAAAAGGAAAAAGAAAGAGAGGCTATTAATAATTTTGACAAATTGGAGAAGCTAAATTTTGCAGTTTCTTATGCGAGTTGACAAGAGGGGGTGAAGTTTTATGACGCTAAGTCTAGACGGTTCGGTCCGTTGAGTAAGTTGAAAAAGTAGAACTAAAAGGAGATATTTACTGGTGGAAGGACCTCTTGTGAGTCCGCGCGGGTAGGTACCACCGCCCCGCCTATTTCTGCCGTGAAGCAGTAATGCGTTTCGGTCTGAAGGGTAGGGCAGCCGTTGTAACTATACTGAGATCTTAGAACTTATATCTCAAGGTGGGTGACGCATTTACGTTGTAAATGTCTATGGGCTCCAGTAACCACTTAACACCAGGTGGGCTGTGAGCTCGTCCATCCATATAAGCAATAAAAAAAAAAAAAAAATGGTTTGGGAGGGAAATCACTTTGTAGAAAAATCTATCGATTAGAAACTCTCCACGCAAGGCTAAAGGAGGTTCAAAACATTCAACTTGTAGAGTATTTATAGGGGATGATTTCATAGCGCCCGAGATGATTCTGAGGCATTTTGATAGAATACGATTTAGTTTTGTAAGTACCGTTTTATTACATGGCTCCAAAACAAAGCCACCATAGTCTAATTGGCTTCTAATTAAGGCCTTATAAAGAAGCTTCTGGCAGTAGGGATGTGAACCCTATTTAACGTCGGAGAGAGCGCGTAGAATATTGATGCTCTTTTCAACTTTATTGCAGATATAGTTTAAATTGTAAACACCGGAGATCTTAAAATCCAAGAAAATGCCCAAACTTATGTTTATTCAATACTGGAATAGATCGGTTACAAATTTCAATATTAATTTCAGGGATAACTCTCGTACAGGAGAAAGCAACCACAGCATCTTTAGGGATGGACAGGGATAAGCCGTGATCATTCTACCAATAATTCAGATTAAACAAAATTTAAACGGTTACAAGCTTCTGGGAAAGAATTAGATATGGCATAGAAGGCAATATCGTCAGCATATTGGAGGATACGGCAAAAACAGTACACGGTAATATCTAAAATAGCAGTGTAAATGTTATAAAGCAGAGAACTGAGAACGGAACCCTGAGGTAGACCTTTCCAAGTCCGCTGAGGAGAATTTTTACCTAAGATGCGAACTACAATAGTACTGTCATAAACCAAATCGAAGATAGAAATTCACAATCCTAGGTGCAATATTCAGGTTAATACGTTTTTGTCTAAGAAAATAAAGGTCGACATTGTCGTATGCAAAGTCGGCAAATACCTAGAAAAACTGATATAACATGACGATTTTGAGAGAATGCAAAGCGAATATCTGAAGTGAGGAGGCTCAGACTGTCCAATGTACCGTAACCTCGTCTGAAGCCAAACTGACTATTAGGGAGAACAGACCTGTGTTCAACTATCCATTCCAAACGATTTTTTATGAGATGTTCCATAATTTTAGCTAGCACACTGGAGAGAGCAATAGGTCTTCTTGCCTAGTTTTAGAATTGGGATTATCAATTAAGTTTTCCAAGAGGCCGGAATAGACCTGGAGAGAAAATAAATATATGATTTAAAAGATTTAGAAATATTTTTTTTAGAACAGCCGGATAAATTTAATCAATGTTGATTAGATAGATTATTTCTTGTTAGTTAATTATTTATTGTTTTTTTTTGTACATTTCTTTTTGATTATATATTTTATTATGTGTATGTATTTTCTGTGTGTTTCTGTATTTTATGTTTTCCTCTATTATGTATCCTTGATAATACGACAGATCCGTATTTACAGACTTTTGACATTATGTTTTATTTGACAGTTGACGAGGGAAGAGATTAAAGGGTGGATCTGAACTAAGAAGTAGTAAGAGGAGTTGTTCGGTACGATTTCATAGAAATTTGATAAAATATCTAGAAACAGGTTTGACATTAGTTCCGCTAGATTATCATTTGTGAAAAAGGCACACGAGGTGGAAGAGCTAAGTGCACAACCATTGTGTAAACAAGAGTTAGGAGGGGAGATAATATCGTTATGAGCATGAGAATTATAAGACTTTTATAATAAAAACGGTTTTTTTGTATGATGAAGTGGACGTACAATAATGGGACGATGAGAGCGAGGAAGACGGGAGGATGTTGGAAGATGGAGCTGATCGGCTAAGGTAGATAAGTTTTTGGGGAAGAGAAGAATTGGCAACATCAGTATAGGAGGTGCGGACTGAAGGAAATCTGCGAGCTGTCTCAATTTATCTAATATGTCGGCGCAAATTCACTATTTAGTTAACTAAAAATAGTTAAAGTTAACCATTCCCTTCATGTTACGCATGTCAATAACTGCTTAAGACGGTATTCGAGAGAATTCATGACTAAGCTACCCCCACTTTCCATTATAAATACGAGTGACTATTTTTGCACAAAAAAACAGACTCGGTTGATTAATCGGACTCTCTGAGCTCGTCGTCGTAATCGACGAGTTCGACGAGGACGGTGACCGGTGCTTGAGAGACCTAAAAGCACCGAGAGTGAATCCGGGGGATCCGACAAAACATGTTTCGGGCGGCGGCGGCTCTGGGTTGCCTCGTCGCGGTCGGATAAGTAATTAACGGCGGCCATGATAAGAGGGTTTTCGTGTCGCGCTGCTTTGTTGAAGTAGCGTTCTGACGCTTCGTTGAGATACTTACGTATCGGTACTAAATTTAGATCTTCGTGAAGATCTACAATCAATCAATACAATCACAAAAAAGATTGAAAAACTGTACCCGTCGGTTCTCAGACGGTTTTTCCGTCTATTTTTTCTTCTTATTCAATCTTCTGGCTTTAATAACGGTCGTTGGAACAGACCGACACTCAATCCATGAGAATAGGTCCTCAAGAGACCATTCTACACGAATTTGTCTCACGACATCCATCCTGGTAACTTGTAATAGCAACCCTATTTCTACCCATGTTTTTAATTTGATCTACCCCTGAAACCTTACCATTGTAAATAATTTGTCACTATCTGAACGAAGTGGAAGGGTACCCATGCAATGGACCGACCAGATCAAGTCGGCAGTTGGCGGCTGTTTGAATGAGTGCACCAGGCTCACCACAAACCGGGAGGAGTGGCGATTGCTCGTGAGGCGCATAACATCTGCCCACAACAATGATGCTGGATGACGACCACGACCGCTCTGACAAGAGTGATACGACATACGATCTGAACGAGTTTTTTTTTTCTCCCTACCTAAGCTGATGTCTTTGAGAGGCCATTTCAGCGTAACCCCAACTAGTAGGTGAGCTCACGGAGCTCAAACTTGACGACGTTGCTAACACTAATCCTAGCAAGAGCAGTGCTTCGCAGAATCTACCACCGGATCGGAAACGTGACCTACTGAGAATATCCAGCGTAAATTAACTCATAGACACAGCCCACTCAGTTTCAGCGAAGTAGCAGTAGTAAATTCAGCGAAGCCCTGCCCTTGCTACGGCTAGTGTTAGCAAAATAGCCAAGCTGAGCCACGTGAGCTCGCCTACTTGTTACAAGGACAGGAAAAAAAAACTCAGGTACTAACCGCTTGTTTGGTTGCTATTCGATAAAAAATCAGGACATCGTGCCGTGTGAATGAGAAAACGCATACGTTAATGTTCATTCGATTTGTTTATATGTATGTATATGCCAGTATTTATTTTATACTTTATTATAATTTATAGAAATCATACAAGCTAAGTTTTTTTATTTTTTATTGCCCTTGTAGGCAGACGTGCATACGGCCCACCTGATGGTGAGTGGTTATCGTCGCCCATGGACTTCAACAATGCCAGGGGCAGAGCCAAGCCGCTGCCTACCGCTTAATACTCTCCACGAGCCTCGTTTGAAGAAGGACATGTCATAGCGCTCGGGAAACACCGTGAAGGGGAGCTCATTCCATAGCCGAATGGTACGTGGAAAAAAGACCTCTCGAAACGCACTGTGGATGACCGCAGTGGCTCCAGGTAGTATGGATGAACTCTACTACGGTGGCGGGCGATGCGATGGTAAAAACGAGATGCCGGTATCATCTCGAACAATTCCTCAGAGCAATTCCTAAGTCCTGCTGTTATGAACACAATGACAAAGCCAAATCGATCGAACCATTCTAAAGCGATGCTCCGAGAAATAGGGCATTTGAACAAGCAAATAACCACAGCAACTGAATATATCCGAGTGTCTTCTCTTCGGGCATAAGAATTAACTGCTTGGATTAGTGAACGAGTGGCGAGTCTTCTTCTATATCTATACTAATATTATAAAGAGGAAAGATTTGTTTGTTTCGAATAGGCTCCGAAACTACTGGACCGATTTGAAAAATTCTTTTGCCATTAGAAGCCGACATTGTCCCTGATGAACATAGGCTACTTTTTTTTAATTTTTTTTTTATTTTTTTTTTTTTGTTTCATGTGTGTTTTAATGTTTCCGAAGCGAAGCGAGGGCGGGTCGCTAGTTATGTAATATTACTCCATACAACTTCCACATGGCTGCTTGATTACTGATGATAAAGCATCTTATGATCTCCCACGGGTAGGTACCATTCTGCCTATTTCTGCCAAAAAGCAATAATGCGTTTCGATTTGAAGGGTGAGGCAGCAGTTGCACTGTAAAAGTTGAGACTCAGAACTCATGTCTCAAGGTATAATAGGTGGCTGCATTTATGTTGTTAGATTCTATAGGCTCCAGTAGCCATTTCAAACCAGATGACCGAGAGCTGTCCACCATCTAAGTAATAAAAAAACATGACCCGCGGATGCATTGCGTCATTGGGACACTGGCAAAAAAATTTTATCGTATCCGAAAGAATGATGTTGACGCATTAAAAAATATTTATTAATTACGTTATTCGCTATTGTATTATATTGTCTAGTATAATACAATAACAATAATACAATAATACGTGATTGAATAACGATTTAAATACATCGTTGAAATTTTACATTTTAGGATATTAATATTTGTCACTGCCTAATCAAACATTTAAATAGAATAAACATGAATCAATAATTTGAATAAACTTAGTACCATTTTAAAAACACCAAAATATTCATTATCTCTCAAAAAACCAACTTATATTATTAAGAAAACTCAAAAAAAACTTATTTATATCCAACGTTTTGCCCCTAAACTTAAATGTAATTCTTAAAAAGTATTTAGAATCTTTTTCCATGTATATTTGGTATACCATAATAACTTCCCTATTTTTACGTTTTAACTGTGCGTTGACAATCTACGATTGTACATGTTCGCGCAATGATATTTTGTTGGCCTTCTCTCCAAAGCCACCTGGCATCCGTTCACTGACTTCATCATGATGTCCAATTTGACTCTAATTTGAGGAACAGGACCTTTCTCCGGTTCACCTACTACCTTGTATCTCCGCAGTATCGCAGATAAAGAAGTCTTTATCGAAATCATTGCATACTGATAACCTGCGAAAATATAAAACGAACCAATTCACGTGTTACAACTTCATACAACCAAAATTAATTTCATTAAATAAATAAAAATAGTAACTGATATGTTAACTTGAACACTGGCATAAGCAACTGTCAAGATACCACAACAACAAGGAACTTCTTGTTCCGTGGAGAGGAGAAGGTTAAGCGCGAAGGCTCTAACGACGTGGATATCTTGGTATGAGCACGGTACTCACCCACGCAATTCCTAGGGCCGCTACTGAACGGCATGTAGCAGCACGGGTGCTCGACATTAAAACGCTCCGGTAGAAACCTGTCTGGATCGAAGTGTTCCGCCTCCGGACCCCAGTACTTTGGGTCTCTGTGAATTCCCCAGATAGAAACCACTACTCCTGAACCGGCAGGCAAAATGTTACCGGATGCTAAAATGAAGGGATTAATACCATTAATGAGCTGAAGAACATTTTTCAACCAGTCTTGCGACTATTCTGGTCGATCTTAGGATAGCTACTTGCTATGTACAGCTATGTGTACGCGAAGGACTTCCGCTGTATTTTTATAAATAAAAAGCTTACGACTTCGACCTTGTTTTCCACAGACGGTGTTGATGTTGTAATACCCACAAAGTCCCTGTCCGCCAAACAATAGTTGTATCTCATCCACATCAAAAACACTCTCAAGGAAAAGGACAAATTCTAAAGTTAATTTTTAAGTTTACCTGGACGATAACATGGTTACAACTACAAACATTAATTACAGAGGTACTTTCACTAGATAGAAATGAAATTATTCGATTTGTAAAGTTAAATTAATATTTAATTAATCGCAGTTCTACATTAATTTGTGTAAGTACTAGAATACTTTTTAGTCCTTTTTTCATGCGAGAAATTGTAATATCAACGGATTGTAAGAAACAGTAGGAACCGAGAAAAACTAAAATGTGTACTGTTAAAATTTACGACTAGTTCAGTAGTATTTAGAACGAGAGACGAGAAAATAACATATTAATAAAGAAGAATAACGCTATAATGGGAATACTGCATTATCAATCCTTAAATAATGAATTCGCCGTATCTATTTCTATTTCAAAACTAAAGAGTGAGAGTGATGCTAGTCAATCTATTCTTAGTCTATTTGTGACGAAAAAAGAAATGTCTTCATCTACTCACGTAGCGTAATATTTTCCAAAACTTTTCTTATAATAAACGGAGCTGGAGGGAATAATCTGAGCGACTCCTTCACAACTCTCTCCAAATATTTCATTTTTTCTAAATCTCCCTTTACTAAAGGTCGTTCCGAATCGCCGAACACTTCGCATAATCTACAAAGAGTCAAAAGGTATCTTATAAACTAGAATATGAAACGTCTAATAAAAATTTATGCATCAATTAAAAACGTAAATTCTTTTCGGTTTCTGGAACAAACATCGCCGGGATCTTACACAAAGAAAAAAAAATTGCTTTTATTATTTGTACGTCATCAATAGTACAAGTATCTGTACATTTGTTGATATCGTTTTATATTGCCTATAAGATGTCATTGCACATTCTTGTGAAGAAATAATCAAAGATATCCAGCGGTTTTTACCTTTAAATAATAACTGGTTAAATTCATAGGAATTATCAGACCATACCTAACTACCAAAATACTTACTCTTTGTAAACTTTTTCCTGTATTTCAGGATATTTTGATAACAGCTCTAGTGTGAATCCAATGGCGACTGCAGACGTGTCTGTACCTGCCACTGTCAATGTCAGCACTTCTTCGCGTAGTTCAATGTTAGTATAACCTTTTTCAGCTCCAGATAATGTAATGAGGAAATCAAGAAATGTCTTACTTTTGTATGATCCTAAGTCTGGTGGAAATCAACATAGTTATATATTTATTTATTACTTACTAGCTGATCCGGCAGATTCGTAGTGCCTCAATCGATAAATAAATAAGACCTAAACTTTTGTATAAAATAAACTTAAAACAAACAAAAGGACTCCGTCCGACGGGGGACAAATCAAAGGAAAAACAAAATTGTTATTTTTATTCACTTCCGAGCATTTTCATATTTATCTACCTTTTAAACCTTCTCAGGACTTCCACAAATAATTCAAGACCAAAATTAGCCAAATCGGTTCAGCCGTTCTGGAGTTTTACCGAGAATAATGAACAGCAATTGATTTTTATATACAGAAATAAAAAATAATAATCAGTTTCATACTAAAGGTTAATTATTATATCGACGCTTGAAAGGCAATCCTGACTAAGCGACAAAAGTAGGTAAAATGAGTTACATACACCACTGGAATTGTCTGATTTTTCTGCGTCGTTTAGTATAGGTTCATCACTCTGTAACATGTTTTATGTCGCTTAGATATGGTGTGATTTTCATAAAAATGCAGAGTTTTTCCTACCAAACGACAAAAAAAAAGTTATTTTAGAGACATCCTGCAGTTAGGACATTTTAATAATAAGGTATTATTCACTTAGTCAGTTATTCATGTTTTGAAATTTTCATTTGTTTGTATTTATTTATTTTTACTTGTTATGAAATTATTCTTTAAAACCACTTAGTAGATTGTACCTATACAATTTAACCTGAAACAAAATGGAATAATATTGAATCTTAGATAGTTTTACTTGTTTAACATAATATCCCTTGCCATCCGTAAATATTTTTACATGACAACATTTCTAATAACTACGTCGCCTAGATAATTTTACTTGATTAATTTCAATGGTTACTTTTGGCGCTTAGTTATGTTTACCCGTAAGCAAAAAATATATTTTTTGTCGCTAAGGAACTGCGCGAGTTTAAATACGTCGCGTGGGTATGCGCAACTAGTCGCGTACCACGTTTTGGCGGGCTGGTAAAATGTGACATTCGTAGGCTGGGCGTCGCTTAGTAAAGTCGTTTGTCGCATTATTTTGCATTTTGTTCCCACGAGGGAGATGTGAACCACCAAATAAGACCAAAGAAACGACTATAGATTCCGTAAAAAGATTTATCAACAGTTTACAGAGTCGTCGTGGCCTAAAGGATAAGGCGTCCGGTGCTTTCGTATGTAGCGATGCAACGGTGTTCGAATCCCGCAGACGGGTACCAATTTTTGGAATGAAATACGTACTTAACAAATGTTCACGATTGACTTCCCCGATCATCGTTCTCGTCGAACCCGTCGCTCGCGACGAAGGGTTCGGCGAGTAAATTAACCCACAGACACAGCCCACTGAGTTTCTCGCCGGATCTTCTCAGTGGGTCGCATTTCCGATCCGGTGGTAGATTCTGCGAAGCACTGCTCTTGCTAGGGCCAGTGTTAGCAACATCGTCAGGTTTGAGTCCCGTGAGCTCACCTACTAGTTAAAGTTACGCTGATACATCTTGTGAGTCTGCACGGGTAGGTACCATCACCCTACCTATTTCTGCCGTGAAGCAGTAATGGGTTTCGGTTTGAAGGGTAGGGCAGCCGTTGTAACTATACTGAAAACTTAAAACTCATATCTCAAGGTGGGTGGTGGCATTTACGTTGTAGATGTCTATGGGCTCCAGTAACTACTTAACACCAGCTAGGCTGTGAGCTCGTCCACCCAACTGAGCACTAAAAATAAAAAAAATACCAGCGGTACCTTCGCATTACTATCGTCAAAATTCGAGCAAAGTATACCTTTCTGAAGAAATTAAAAATATCTCCAACTTATACAAACTATACAAAAAGCACAACACAATCGTGTAAGCGAGAGAATTTTTCGTAAAATATTCTTAGATAATTTCAACATCGGATTTCATGTACCTATAAAAGTCAAGTGTCTAAAGCGTCTTTCTTCACTACGAAAAAAATGAAAAATCTCGAAAAACAAAGAGAAAAACAATAACATGAAACAGAAAAAGAAGAAAGCTATACCCGTTTTAGAGCCCACAAAAATATACACCGAGATGATCCGTCATCTCATATGCTAGTTTCGGAAAAAGTACTCAACACGCCTTTTGTACAATCTATGCTTTTGTATTATGCTCGTAGTAGGAAACTAGCCGTATGTAATTTTTGTGTTTATGAAACGGAACTCGTAATGTTTTTGGTTACTACTGGGATGAGAGTATTGGCAAGCGTGGTGCCAATGAGATTGCAACTATTTTACATAAATATATTCAGTCCATTGATGCTAGAAGAAATGTTATGCGATTACTTCTCTATTGCGACTGTTGTCCAGGCCAAAACCATACGGTATTAGCAATGTTGCATTATTCAAATAAACTTTCTTTTGACATGTCGATACCATGCCATTGTAAAGAATCGATCAAAAAATACCACTGTTTACGCATCATCACAATGGTTTACAATATTTTCAACAGCTAGGCAAGATTCATCGCCTTTTCAGGTGGAAAGACTGAGTTATGATGATTTTTATAAATGGGATAGTATTAGTGATAAGTACTTCAAAGGCAACCAAACGGGGAAAATAAGCAAGATCCGTGTTATGACTTTCAAAAAATACAAGCAAAGCGTTAAATACAAAACATCTATGAATGCTTCTGCATTATCTTTTGATGTCGAAGTTCAGCCTAAAATCAAGTTATCACTGACATCTTGTTATAGGTCTCAGTTACCCATATCAAAAGCCAAATATGATGATTTGCTCAAACTTTGCACTGACAGTCATTCCTAATTGTCTTAAACAAGAGTTTCTGAGCATTTCACGTGCACGACATTGCAAGATTGTGATTGATTAACAAAAAATAACAAGATCTCATGTCGCATATCTACCGTATGCCTTTGGAGACTGATTATATTAGGTACAATAGTGTTGTTAAGTTTGGTTATGTTCAATAGCAGAATACAAATTTTTTTTTTTTTGTTGTTGATTTACTCTGAAAACTAGAGCTTTTATGAGTTTTAATAATTCTCTATTGTTTTTAAGACTGATGAGGCAATAACTAGATTTTGGTATTATATTGGAATACACTACAATGTGTTATGGTTTATTTATTTAATATTGGCAAAATATTGTATCAAATATAATAGTAATAGCGTGATTTTGTTACAAAAAATATATCCCTATTGTTTTTTACAATAAATGTTTATTCATAAACGTCTCGCTCTTTTGCATGATTTACCATAGTATTACATTTTAGACCATTTACCATTACATTTTAGATCAATTCTTTACACTTTCTACATGCATAAAAAAATGGAATAGTATTTAGATACATTTACTCGATTTGTTGTGAACTATGGGATCACTTTAGTCCAATATACCCAAAACAAAACTGTAAGCTGTGCGAATTTGTCTAACTTTACATGTTACTGAAAATCTTTCAACGATAGCTCATATTGTTTTACATGTTACTCCAAATCTTTCAATGCTGGCTTAGATAATTTTACTTGTGACGAGAAACCTTTTATATAAAATTCAGATAATTTTACCTGTTTATCAAATTATGGACAATATAATTATATAAGCGACAATAACTGCTATATACACAAATGATAGGCAATAACCTTTAAGTATATTCGATGGGCAAAAAAAACTATTTCTAGGTCTATTAAAATAATTTCAATCCTACAGTTAGATTCGTTAAAATAATTTTTTTTCCAGATATTTCAACTTTAAATTGCTCTACTGTAAAGTTCACGCATTGTCGCTTAGTCATGTTTGCCTTTCAAGCGTCGATATAGACACCTTCCGTGGTGTACCCATGGAATTGTATATTCTTAGAATGTATTAGAGCTATTGAAATTTTATTATGAGTCATTTTGAATTGACAGCGCTTTGACTACGAATGTTTCTCGAAACGTCGAAGTCCATAAATCCTGTACAAAAAATGTCGGTGGGAAAATTATTAAAACATACAATTCTGAATTGATGAAACGAAAACGTAACCAAAGAACGAGGTAATTGGGCACACTTCGAGCAAACATTTTGTGTTATTAGATATAGCTATGTAGTTTGGTTTTGCACAAAAGTTCGAACACTTCCTTAAAAAAACTTATAACTTTTGATGTTTATAGAAAATATTAACAGAGAAACAAGCGTAGTTAATTTTACAATAAATAATAGCTTAAAAAACGAACAAAATACGGTTTTAGTCTGGCCATAAATACTGTTACAATTAAAAATAAATAAAATATTACATTTGAATCTGGAATCTGTCATTTTTATATGATTGCTCATTAAGCTTTCTCGTGCTTCATTGAGGAAACTCAATGAAGAATATTTTGCGATATTAAAATGGAGTGGGGTGATAAAGAGAACCGAATCGCTGTGATTGCATTACACAAAGTAGGATGGAGCCAAATGCAATTTTTAAAACTCTCCATACGCTTGGTATTAGTAAAATGTTTGTGTACCGGGTGTTTGATAGGTGCAATGAGACCTCCTCTGTTTGTGACAGAAAAAGATCTCGCCGTCTACGTAGTGTTCGTACGAAAAAGGTGGTCAAAGCAGTAAGGGAAAGAATTCGAAGAAATCCTGTCCGAAAGCAAAAGATTTTATCTCGGGAGATGAAGATAGCACCTAGAACCATGTCACGTATTTTAAAAGATGACTTAGGACTTGCAGCCTATAAGAGACGTACTGGTCATTTCTTAACTGATAATTTAAAAGAGAATAGGGTGATAAATCGAAACAACTACTGAAGCGGTACGCAAAGGGAGGTCATAGAAAAATTTTGTTTACGGATGAGAATTTTTTTACAATTGAGCAACATTTTAACAAACAAAATGACCGTATTTATGCTCAAAACTCTAAGAAAGCTTCCCAATTAGTCGACAGAGTGCAACGTGGGCACTATCCGACTTCAGTGATGGTTTGGTGGGGTATTAGCTATGAAGGAGTGACTGAGCCATACTTTTGTGAAAAAGTTATCAAAACATCGGCACAAGTGTATCAAGTACCATTCATGAGGAAGTAGTGAAGCCCCTTAACAACACCATGTTCAATAATCAAGAAGGTCCTTCCAGCAAGACTCGGCGCCAGGTCATAAAGCTCGGTCTACGCAGTCTTGGAAAAATTTTCCCATGGAAAGAATTAGTGCTTCTATTCATAACTGGCCTCAACGTTTAAAGGACTGTATTGCAGCCAATGGAGACCACTTCGAATAAGCTATTTATACTTTAAGCTGTTTTATATTTATGTATTAAACTAACACACTGTAAAAGTAATAAATGTTATTAGCAATAGATTTTTTTTTCTTTGTCTCAGTATTTGTGGCAAGACTAGGTATAATTTTTCGAAACTTGGCTTTGTTGTGTTACTGGTGGTAGGACGTATTATAACGGACCCTGCCCGCATAGGTCGACACCGCAATCCTAGATATATCTGCAACAAAGCAGTAATGTGTTCCGCTTCGAAGTGTGTAAGATCCGTTATAGATATAATGACCTTATGGCTAAAGATGCGTCGCGGCACTCATGTTGTGATTTCTATGGGTTTCCTTACTATTTAAAGACAGGTGTACCATGAGTTTATTCACAAAATCAACAACTCATTTTTTTAACATGCTAGAAGACTAGATAACTACTCAAGAATTATTTGTATTAATTGGGTACTTGAAAAATAATTTTATTCATCTCGAGTGATAATTATGTTTGCTTCCGTGAGTAGCAAACATAATTATCACTTAATTATGTTTGCTACTCATATTAATAATTATTATTTCCTTATGCTACCAGCGATTAGATAGGAGAAAAAAATGATTTGCAGTGTACTTACCATACTTATAATCAACTTCTATGACAGAATTATTTTCCGTCCCAATTTCTTCTCTTTTCTTTTGTATTGCCTGTAAATAAACGTTTGTTTATAAATCGCGATGTCAATTTCAATCTAATCTTGCATATTATTATAATATCTTTTTTTTCTTGCCCTTGTAGGCCGACTAGCATACGGCCCGCCTGATGATGAGTGGTTACCATCGCCCATGGACTTCAGCAATGCCAGTAGCAGGGCCAAGCCGATGCCTACCGAAAATTTAAATTTAAATTATTATAACATAACAATATTATTACAACATACTAGTTCCGAACAATATTATTCGGACAGTCGGTCTACTGAGCAAGGACACCGGCTCGTTGGAAGATCTTTTCGTCAACCTTTATCATTTTCATTACTTTAATATTTTCCTATTTTGAAACTATTATAAATATCACGCCATACTATATCAATAATC
This sequence comes from Bombyx mandarina, assembly GCF_030267445.1. Lineage (NCBI taxonomy): Eukaryota > Metazoa > Arthropoda > Insecta > Lepidoptera > Bombycidae > Bombyx > Bombyx mandarina. Next base: position 12,203,850 of record NC_143228.1, read on the forward strand.
GTAATGTAAAAAGTCTCCTTCCCTGTACTAAGCGTATAAGATCGAACTTTAATTTAATAGGTCAGACGGGCTAAGCTCCCTAATCCGCCTGTTACTGAGAGCTGTCTCTGTTACTGAGAGAGAGCTCTCTTGCCGAAACCAGTCTCAATAAGAAAGAAAGCTTGGTTTTCGAACAGGAGGGTCGTTAAGTGCGGTTCCTGTCCCATCTCAGTTTCAATACGTGACATAAAAACCAACGTTGATTAAACGGCCTAGCATCGCTGTCTCGGCCTTGGAACCAATGAAACATTTTAGTTCTACTTACCTCATCAACAAAATCGTGTAGCAATTTTTTACACTTCTGGTGCTCATGAAAGACAGGAAAAAGCTTGAATAGCCAGGTCGGTTGCAGCCACAAATGAAATATCCTCATACAGACAATATTAAGTATACGATTCATAGATATCAAGAAATTTGAATCCTTATCCCCTTGTACGTTGACCTTTACACCCATTGCCGTTTCTGAAGAAAAAAAGGGTGCGTGTACTTATGTACGCGCTTTAGAAGTTATACTTTATTTTTATTAATTTTTTTTTTTTTTTTTAATATTAAATAATTAATAATAAATATTTAACGTTAATAATTTAATAATGTTTAGTATGAATTATATTAAATAATAATTTTATCATTTATATTACTAAAAAATTTATGCTAATAACACTTTTTTTTACGAGTGTACATGCGCGAAAGTTCTTGCCAAGTTACGTCGGTCGTATTGTAATGAGCGATTTAGTGGGCAACTTCATTTCTGTTAATTTTGTGTCACGGTGCGCGCGCATCGTAAAATTTCACTCTCATCAATTTTTCATAAGGCGCCTAAAGAAGTATAACTGGGTCATACACAAATAGAGCACAAAATAGTGCAGCAACAAAAAAATCTCAGAATTAGTGCGAAACAAACTATTTATTATTTAACTATTTATCATCAATCTTTTAATCACTGTAACCGAGATCAATATGTCTTATTTTTGGCATAATCGCAATTTCTATCTTTTTGCGGACCACAGAAGAGACGATTTGGTCTACAAGAGAGATAAAAAGCTGTGATGCAGCGTAAGCTAAAATATATGAAGACAAAATAATCAAACACGTGTAGCCATTGGTATAAACGAATACCGAAACGCAAATAAAATGTCAAGATGATCACATTAATTGGAAAATAAAAAATAAAATAATAATGTCTATAGAAAGGAAAATCCCTTCGGTGGACTTATGAAACAAAACAATTATCGAATTATAATAATTTTACAGCCATGGTATATTACTCGTATATAATTTTTTAGATAGCTAATGAATTTTAATATGCAATGTAGTGAAATTTAAGGACTCATTATTTCAAAATATTTCCAGAGAACTATCAGAATTGTCTGAATATTGTAAAGGAGTTGATAGCCATCATTTTTTTGATGAAAAACTTATGGAGCAATCGGACTCACTATCAGAATATAATATACGCAGTGCCCGCTTAATAGGTTTACGTGGTTCTCGATCATATATAATATCATAATCTGGAGTAAACCTGTCTGAGAAATTAAGTGATATTGATAGCGTAGATGCGTTGGGTGTTACTGGTATAAAAGGAGAATTAGGTACAGATAAATAGTCTATTTCAGGAGTATTTGACCCAGAATCTAGAACATGTGAGGCCCGAAACCAATTCAATGTCTTCATTTGCAAATTTATTTGACCTAGACGATAATGAAAACAATGCATATCAGCTGTATTTCTTCACTATTTTCTTTTTTCTGTCTATACGTTGCTCTAACTGACGATTTGTTCTTCTCTTTTCTGTTTAATTTTGATAATTGCAAACGATATCTAACTAAGCCAGAATCCATGTTTGAAATTTTTATTCTTAAATACTTATTCTCTGCTTTAAGTCGTCGCAAGTTACAAGCTCTAATAACATTACCTACACTAACACGAGATCTTGCCAAATATGATGAACTTGAAGATGAAGTGCTACTAATCAAATCAGTAGCCTTAGCTTTTTGCTGTTTTTCTTTTCACGTCTTATTTTCGCTTTTTCTCTCCAAGCCTTCCTATGTTCCTTTGCTGCCTGGGAGTGTAGACTTTTATAATTTTAATTAGACCTTCGGCTTTCTTTTTCTTGTATCTTTCTTTGTCTTGTTTTTTTATCTCTTCAATTTCTGCTCCGCTCAGCTTAGCACGTGTGTGTCTCATGCTCAACTTCTTTCTTTGTTTTTTTTCTTCTTCTTAGAGTTGAATTTTAGATCAGCTTTCTCGAAGCAAGATATGGACCAACGCCCCAAGGGTTGAACCCCCTGAACGAAATCAATAGAAATAAAAAAATGTTTTCGTTTCCTCTATTTACATTGATTAGATTTATATTTTTTTTATTGCTAATCAAATGTTGCCAAAATCAAGCCTCTTTCTAGCCAACTTTAAAAAAGGAGTAGGCCCTCGGTTCGACTATTTTTTTAGTTCTTCTCTACTTAGACCAACTAAGGTATGTTTCTTACCCCTTTTCTGTGGACATAGTCTTTTCAGTGGCCATCGTGTGACCACAGGGAAGATGTCCACAAAAAAGATGCTTTATAAAAACTCTTGCGCAAAGAAGTTAACTTTGAGGTTAGAAATCAAGTAACATGCTTTTCATTTACTTGTACTAAATGCTCATATAAAAATAATAAATATACATTTTTATAGATAATATTTATATGTCTATAATTGGAACAGGAAAGAACACTTGATCTTTTACGTTTATGTGTGTTTTGGAATAAAAAATATACTTTCACTCGCACTGGAATCGAAACAACAAAATATCAAATGCCGGAATGGCCACTATTTAGTGATGCCAACAGTTAAAAACACAAGCTTAATGCGGTCGAATAAATAAAAATTTGGTGTCGTTTTATCGCGTCCACAGAAAAGACTCCATTTCATGTAACCATAAGTTTATTGGATTTATTGTATACAGATAGTAACTGTTCGCGACGGACATAAATAAATATAAGTTAGAATAGATACTGTTCGCGACGAACATAAAAATCATAGTTGTTCCCGACGGACATTTAGAAAAATTAGAAATATAATAGATACGTTAAAATAGTTTTAGAATAAGTAAATAAATAGAGAATGTCCGTAATGAATAAATAAAGAATAGCCAAATAGACAGTATGTTCAAAAATAGTTAGCATACAAATGTAAATAGAAATAAGTTAATTTGTAAATGTTATTTTGTAAATAAAGATTGGTCCTCGTGGTCTTTGATTTGGCGTGGGAACGCAGGAGCGAGTCACAATACGGGCGAGTACTAATAGAGCGACTGGGCAAACAATAGGCGAGCGAGGCGGCCGAGAGAACAATAGACGCCCACCGCGCCTCGAATTCATAATAGCACTAGACGAGCGCGCGTGGGCGACCATAAATAAGGGGCCTACCTCGCTGCAAATTTAGTAGCATTATTATTTAGTCAATTAAGTAGTTTAATTTCTTTTTCTTAGTAAAGCTAACAATACATTGGTCGGTAACTAGCTTACAGTGTACAGTCACTATCACGGATGTACCGACAATCGTGGTGACCCGTAAAAATATCGGCTAGAACATGTCGGGGGGGACATCACCCCCCATAATCAGCACACCCGGCCCGTCCTGCAAGGGACGCCAAGTGATGACGAACTTTGATTCCGACCCTCACCGGCAACCCGTACAGTCTCGATGGGATTCGGGACGGACAGTCCGCCCGGGCCTCCGGTCGCGGCCCAGAGGACTCCGAGGATCGAACCGGAGGAAGATATCCTTCCCCCGTTGACCGATCCCTCTAGGCCCTCTCGGCCGCGGAAGAAGGCCAGGTCCGAATCCGACCGAGGCTCATCGAGCGAGAAGGACAAGCGTCCAAGATTAGGCCCCTCGTCTAGATCGGAGGGAGAGGAGAGTGCGACCACATCCTCTGCACATTCCTCAACCGAATCGGTCACTCCTTCCTCATCTAGGTCTTCGTCCCCCTCTGGGAGTCCAATCCCAGCTCAACCAATTCCGAAGCCTAGGGCTCCCGCCAGGACAGGGACAGCCCTAAGGCAAGTAAGATCCCCTCCTCGCTCTCCTTCCCCAACGTTATCCCCAATCCCGGTAGACTCAACCCGAGGTGCCCCCGCCCTAAGCGGCACGGCGGGCAACCTGGACTCCACCAGGTACATGGACCTCGAGTCTACCAGACCTCAACAGGTCCTTAAGCCCAACCCCACTCCCTCTACCTCCTATGCTGCCATGGCAGCTAGGCCAGGTATCCCTACCGCCCAGAGGACTTCCCAATCCTCACGAGTCCCTCCCCCGAGGCCGAAGGGTCGCGCCCAGGAGGAACTGCGCCGACACCCACCAATTATGGTGGAGGCCCTACCAAACTGGTCCCGCCACATGGCGGCCATTAGGGAGCACCTGGGCCGCGCCCCCTCGGCGCGACCCTTCGGTACCGGTTTTAGATTTCTGCCGACGTCGGATGAGGAGTACAGGGCGGTCCAGGCCTACCTGTCGGAGGCCTCTGCCAGGGACGGTACCATTAAATGGTACTGCTACGCCCTGGCGGAGGAGATGCCTTCGAAGGTGGCGGTCCGGGGCCTCCCTGCCGACACCGACGAGGCAGAAATCATCAATGCCCTGAAGGAGCTGGGATTCCCGGCTCGATATGCCAGGTGCATTAGGTCCCAGAGAGGGCGTCTGGGCTGCGTGTTTCACGTAGCCCTGGACCACCTCTCGAAGGACGACCTCGCCCGCTTGTACGCAGTCAACGAACTGCTGTACCTGCCGGGGGTGACGGTTGAAGGATGGCGTCCAATCCGAGGGCCTGCGCAGTGTCATCGCTGCCAGGCCTTCGGACACGCCTCCTACAACTGTCATCGTGCGGTCCGTTGCGTAAGGTGTGCCGGGGAGCACATCGTAGCGGACTGCCCGAGGCCGAGGGACGGCCCGTTCTCCTGTGCCAACTGCGGGAAGGACCACGTCGCCGTCGACAGACGGTGTGCGGTCTTCCGCAAGCGGGCCAGGATGATGGGAGTAACCGTCCCTCCTCCTGCCCCACAGGCGCCTCGAGCCGGGAGTACAGCTCTTCCGGCTTCAGTACCTGTAGCAAAAGGGAAGGGGAAGGGGAAAGGGAAAACTTCCCAGCCCCCTCTCCCTTCCCACTCCGCTCCGTCTGCTGTGGTGGTGGAGGCACAGGCCAACCCGCCACGGCAGTCAAAGAAAGTCCAACCTACTCCTGCTCCCCGTGGTCGCACTTCTGCTGGTGCTCCCACAATATCCCGTCCGACTAGCGGCATTACGACTCTAAACAAAAAAAGGGAAAAAAATAGGAGGAAAAAACAGAAACGGAAAATAAGGAAAAGAGAGGAACGGGAGAATGCAAACGGAGGCATTCCGGTGCCTACAGTGCAGAACCCTGCACCACAACCAACCGACCCAGAGAACATGGAGGTCACAGAAAATTCCACTCCGGCCCATACGATACCAAGCCAACCATTGCCTTTTCGGCCCATTCGGTCGATGTAACCACTACTGCCAACATAAATAATTTGCCCCCCTCCCCCCCCGCCCACAGCGCGAGCGGCGCAGCGGTCGGCAGGCCTCCCAGCCTGCTGGTTTTGCTGCCTGGCTGCTCACATTGTGGGAGAAATTGTCCGAGGTAATCTCCGGAGTAATCCGCGAGATCGCCTCGGGAGCCAGTCCCTTCGGGGCGCTCCTGTCGGGGTTCTACCGAATGATTACGCAGTTCAATGGCTAGCCAGGAGCTGCGCATCATTTATTGGAACCCCGACGGGATAAAGTCCCGAAAGAACGACCTGCTTGTTCTCGCCCAGGAGTACAACCCAGAGGTTGTGCTCCTGGGCGAGACCAAGCTTCGTCCTCAGGATGCGTTCAGGAGTCCTAACTACTTCATGTACCGACGTGACGAGCTTACCCCTGCCGGGCGGCCGTTCAGGGGCACTGCGGCCCTCGTCAGGCGGGACGTGGTGCATGATCAGTTGGATTTGCTGTCCTTCACATCGACAAGGTCAGTCGGTGTGAGGGTACACACCTCGGGGGGAGATATGCGGATTTATGCCGCGTGTAGACCCCCGGGGCCTGAATTTCACCCTGAGGACATAAGACGGGCCCTGAATCACGACAGCCGCCCAGCTCTGCTGATCGGGGACCTCAACGCGAAGCACGTCGCGTGGGGCTCCCGACTTAACTCAGCAGTGGGCAGGCGGCTGTTAGAAGATGCCGATAGGGGCGACTACTCTGTGGTCGGCCCCGACGAACCCACACACATCCCGACCGCCGCGCGCTATCAGCCCGATGTGCTGGATGTGTGTGTGCACAAGGGGCTACGGTGCCCCGTAACGATCGAGGCACTGTACGACCTGGGTACCCCACATCTCCTTATCCTGGTGACACTGGGAATGGGGCTTACCCGGGTTGCGACCTCGCCCCTACGACCGAAGGTCGACTGGGAGCTCTTTAAGAGACGACTAGTCGACCTTCCCGTAATTCAGGACCCCAACACCGCTGATGGGGTCGACGATGCGGCAACCCGCCTTGTTGACTCCATCAGGGGAGCGAGCGATCGACCAGGCGACGACTCTTGTGCCCAGCGGCGGGCCCAGAGGTATACTCCCGGCCCATCTGAAGGCGATTATTCGCCGGAAGAGGGGCTTGAGGAGGCTCTGGGCGACAACTCGTTGTCCCAGGATAAAGCACGAGCTTAATGAGCTGGAAGCGGAGCTGGCGACAAAGATTAGCACCTTTCGGGGCTATGCCTGGCAGGAGAGGATCGAGGAGGCCCGCGAGGACCCCTCCTCAGTATCCCTCCACCGGCTTTGTCGCCAGCTCTCAAATCGGCCTGCCCCGACTTGTCCACTCGTGGACGAGAGAGGCAACCGATGCTTCTCGGCTCAGGCCCGCGCCGATATCCTGGCCGAAATGCTGGAGCGGCAGTTCGCTCCAAATGACTCTGCACCCTCAGAGGCCGCATTCCACCAATCGGTGGAACAGAGCGTAGCAAGCCTACTCTCCTCCCCGGTGCCACCGTTGGGAGATGGTGATCTCATCACTCCCAGCGAATTGCGCCTCATCATCAAGCGGATGAAGAGGCGCAAGGCGCCGGTCGAGGACGGTATTCCCTCCCTCGCTTTTTTCCACTTCCCTGAAACGGTCGTGTCATATATGACACGGCTGTTCAACTCCATTCTGTCCACAGGACACTTCCCGGGAATTTGGAAATTGGGCAAGGTTATCGCCTTGCCCAAACCCGGCAAGGACAGGAGAAATCCCTCCAGTTACCGTCCGATCACGCTGCTGTCGCACGTGGGCAAGTTGTTCGAGCGGCTGCTGCTGAGAAGGGTGTCGCCGCACATCCTTCTCAGACCCGAGCAATTCGGGTTTCGTAGCGGTCACTCGACAACGCTGCAATTGGTCCGCGTTATGCATCACTTGGCGGATCGGTCCAACGCGCGCCAGTACACGGCCGCAGTCTTTCTCGACATCGAGAAGGCCTTCGACCGTGTCTGGCATGCGGGACTGATCTACAAGCTGCTGCAGAACACGGACCTCCAGCACGCCTACGTGCGACTGCTGGGGTCGTACCTGGAGGGAAGATCCTTCCTTGTCGCGGTCGAGGGCGCCAAGTCGTCGGTGCGCCCAGTCACGGCCGGATACGCTCTCTATACCAACGATATTCCCACGCTCGAGGGCAACCTCCAAGCGTGGGAAGCCGACGTGAAGTTGGCGCTGTTTGCCGACGACAGCGCCTACTTCGCGTCATCCAACTTCATCTCTGCGGCCATTTCGAGGATGCAGAGGTTATTGGACTTACTGCCCCAGTGGCTGGACCGATGGAGGGTCGCGGTCAACGTGGGGAAGACTGCGGCTATTCTCTTCGGTCCGGTCCGCACAACAGTCGTCCCGGGACAGCTCAGTCTCCGTGGCGCTAATGTCGAGTTTAGATCCAGCGTCCGGTACTTGGGGGTCGATATCGACCGGAGTTTGAGGATGACCGCCCACGCCATGTCGGCGTTGGCGGCCGCTCGCTATGCGAGATTCCTCCTCCGGCCGGTGTTGGCCTCCAGGTTACCGGTCAGGACTAAGCTCGGCATTTATAAGACGTATGTCCGTTCCCGTATCACGTACGCAGCTGCGGCCTGATATCACCTCATCCCGCAGGGTATGCGGGAGAGGTTACAGGTCCAGCAAAATCTGGCTCTTCGCACGATAGTCGGAGCAGGGCGTTACGTCAGAAATGACGTAATCGCCCGGGATCTAGATGTGGAGTCGCTCGAGGAGTTCATCCGGAGGCTAGCTCGTAATCTTTACGAGCGGGCTGACGGTGGACCCCACGAGCATCTCCACAATTTAGCTCCCTTGCACGCCAGACCACCTGATGGTCGGGCGCTACCAAGGGAGCTACTGGAACCCCCGGCTATGGTAAGATTGTCGGCTTAACCGGAGTGATATGGGAGTGCTCATAATGAGTGCCCCCATGGGACTGAGCTGTCCACACTCGTCACTTCCCCCCACATTGTTGGGGTGCCCCCCTATGGGGACCCATTTTCCACCCCCGAGGGTGGACCACTCCCCCGTTTGGGGAGTGTTTTAAGTCGGCCCCTCCCCGTGACGGACTTCCCCTTCTGGGGAACCCGGAGCGGGTGAGCGCCTTACTAGTGCCGCGGCTCCCCCTCTGATTTGTAGAGGCGGGGCCGCGGCATGGGGCCGGTGACGGGCCCCTCGTATCCGCTGACTGTTGTCCTGGTGCTGTTGTAAATAGTAGTGTAGTTTAGTTTTAGTTAGCTTGTAGTTAGTCAGTAAGGAAAAAAAAAAAAAAAGGAAAAAAAAAAAAAAAAACAGCTTTAGGAAGCAGAGGACAGCTGCCGGCGCCGGGGTGTCACCGCCGCGGGCATTGAGCCGTCATCAGACTGCCCATCGTATTATATATAAGTATATATAGATGTAAATTGCCGCCGAACACGCAGCGAACAGCGTACCTATCCCCAAATCCTCCCTGCATCATTTCACCCCCTGCCCTATGTGGCAGGAAGCTTCGTCCCGGGCAGTGGGGTTTGCCCCGAGGCCCGTTCCGTGCCCCCGAAAGGGGGTACGACGACCCTTCTTCTCTTCTCTCTGCAAATTTAGTTCGAGACAGCGAGCCGACGAGTCAAGACCTCTCCGAAAGAAGAGGAGAGAAGAACCGACAAGAAGAGACTCGCTCCTACGCCCTGCGCCGGTCAAGCCACGAGGACCGTGTGAACGCCATACTGAAGCCTTCGTTATTTTCCTCGAACCAATCCCAGCACCCGTTCCGCGACAGCCACTGCGCAATACTCGAGCCGCCACGTTTCAACACGTAAGAACTCTAAAAATCACACGTGGGGGCCGAAACCTGAGCGGTGGCCGTCCGGAATAATAACGATATATTTGGTTTATTCTCAATATTATCATCTTTATTATATTGTTTGTGTTACAAGTAAATAATTTTAATACATAGGGTACTTTAACTATTTTTAAACATGGCTCAAACATTATACCTTCGTCTTGTAACAGTTCACAGGAAGAGATTTTTTGAAGTTTAACGCCATCAAAATGAATTTATGAAATGTAAATATTTTACAAGATACGATTAAAATGAGTAGTAATATAGTACCTTTACGATTTAAATGCTTTCAAATATTCATCAATTTCCTCTTTTAGGTGATACATTGCTATAACACTTTTTTACCCTTTTTGTGTATGACCCAACTTCAAAAATGTCAATAACATTAATATGAATTCCACAAATTAACACTAAATTGTGCTATAAAGTTACCGCTTCTACAAATAGTAGAACAGATTCAATTGCTTCTAAAGACACCTCACCTCATATCAAATAGTATAAAGCAATTCAATTTAAACTGTAACTTGCCACAGATAGAGTCCAATGTGTAAGCGTTTAGAAAAGGCCATGAGCTGAACTTCCCCTTGCCAACACATTTACCCAAATTTGAAGCAAGCTTCTCACTTTGCGCGGAGATTATTCCTACAAAACTCTGAACTATTTTGGGACTGAAGGCTGGCACCATAATTTTCCGACGTCTTCGCCATATGGAAACTAAAATTTAATGCGATAATCATTTATTTGAGAATGATGTAGAAGCTATTCTAATATCGTAATATAATGATTATCTGCGATTTCAGAAACTAGAGTCACTCTGCACATGTGTAAGTCTTAGAATGAAAAAAATTGTCTACCTATGATGTTGTCGTTTTACAATAATGACCTTTGAAAAGTAATTTATTTATGGCTGGCAATCAATTTGAAGTCGTCGTGGCCTAAAGGATAAGATGTCCGGTGCATTCGTATGTAGCGATGCACCGGTGTTCTAATCCAATTCGGTACCAATTTTTCTAATGAAATACATATCTACTTAACAAATGTTCACGATTGACTTCCACGGTGAAGGAATAACATCGTGTAATAAAAATCAAACCCGCAAAATTATAACTTGCGTAATTACTGGTGGTAGGACCTCTTGGGAGTCCGCACGGGTAGGTACCACCTCCCTGCCTATTTCAGCCGTGAAGCAGTAATGCGTTTCGGTATGAAGGGTAGGGCAGCCGTTGTAACTATACTGAGACCTTAGAACTTATATCTCAAGGTGCGTGGCGCATTTACGTTGTAGATGTCTATGGGCTCCAGTAACCACTTAACACCAGGTGGGCCGTGAGCTCGGCCACTCATCTAAGCAACAAAAAAAAATCTAACATCAAATGAATTTAAATTAAAAAAAATTGGAATTAAAACAAGAATAAAAATACGTAACACGATATCTATTGTACAAACATACCTGGTGCGAAAATTCCGCCGTAACCGATTACAACTCTCATGAATCTGTGTAAATCGTCCTTCTCCAAACATGTCTTGAGAACTAACTCCAAGTCAACGGGGTTCAATAACGCTAAAAAAAATCAGGAAACTGTTTTTCTATAAAGATAACAAAGTTTGCTTTAAGACGCTCAATATATTAATATTGTTAAATTTAAACACTAGACTACTTCTAAGAGGTACCCAATGACGTCACGCAACCTGCCCTCCTTACAAACTAAACTATTCTAACATCCGTTTAGCTAAATCAAATTCAGCAAAATTGTAACACTATTCAAGCTTTTGCCCATATCAAAATAATCATAATGGTTTATGATTAGTATCCATCCATTTTTCCAAATAAACATGCTAAAACAATAGGTAAAATGATAATGATTTTAAGCTGATGCTAGTTTTTATAAGCCGTAGCGGACTTCTGCATCGCAAATGGATTCTAGGCATTGTACTATATATAATTTATTTGTAGCATATATTACTATAAATAGATAAGTGTTAAACGTATGAAATTATACATAAGACATTTTCTCTTTATTAAAAGGGAGAAATGCACAAGTGTAGTTTATGATTAACGTTATTTTCAAAAGTGCAGCCATGTCTTATCAACATAAATCTAAGTGATAAGAGCAAGCGTATTCTCAAAGAAAATAATAATTATACTCGCATTTCCAACCAGAACAAACTTATTTATTTGTTTATTTGGGAAACCAACAGTACAAAATAAACATATAATATTTGAAATAATAGCTAAAACAATAACCAAACATGTTTCCGCCACCAAAATCACATCCCGAGTAAAAACAGAATTTAGCCGAATCACCGCCGAAGCACCGCCGCACGGCATTTTAATCGCCGAAGCGCCGCCGCACCATGACTGTGACGATTTGAATGTTTTTATGGTCGCCGAAGCACCACCGCACCATAGCCGCGACTGCTTACGTAAAAGTGGGTTCGCTGCTCTACCGCCGAAACACCGCTGCACGGAATTTTAATCGCCGAAGCACCGCCGCACCATAGCCGCGACTGTTTAATAAGAGTGGGTTCGCTGCACTACCGCCGCACCACCGCTGCACTACAGCAGTGACATATCCTTCTCATATACATACATATGCGTGTGTGTGAATGTAAACGCTTTTTACGTCCAGTGTTTATTAATTTAAGTGCTTGTAAAATTTTAATTACCAACGAATTTTTTTTTTTTTTTTACTTATAATAATGATTTGTGTCGGCTATGCTTCGGCTGTGGTGCGGCGGTGCTGGGAGATTTCTTTCGAAGCGTGCGGCGGAACTTTCCGCCAAATGGCGGTGGTGCGGCGGTGGTTCAGCGTTGTGGTGCGGACACCATGCAGCGGTGGTTCGGCGATAGACTTGAAATTATTTTTTTTATGAAAAAATTATAATTTCATTTTTACTCGGGATAATATAGAGAGTAAACTAAGAAAAAAAAATAGAAATTTAGAAATTTAAATTTACACAAAAAATACAAAAAAAAGCAACACAATACGCACATATTATTATGTACTTCAGCTTACACTATAAAACTTAATAATACTCATCGGACTAAATCTCCTTATAAATATTCCAAAATAGCCTTTCTATCTGCTACAAGTGACAAACAAAACATGTCACCATTAGAGAACTTAGTGTCATACAACCTACAAGATCTACGGACAAGAGTTCGAAACCTATTTCCTTCGAGCCGTGGACATGTGGAAGGTCTGTTTAGCGCGGTAATACGACTACATTTAAATGAAATAATAAATAAAATAAATTATATATCCATATAATATAGAATATTGGTGTGAAATCAAATAGTATTCCTATTAGAATAACGTAATCCTGAAACCGCATTATCAGCGGACTATAAGCATTCAACTTACCAAAGTAAAGAACGTGACCCAACCAGCCTTTCGCTAGGCCGTTATGCTTCATAGAGTTATAACTGTGTTTTTGAAGCATCGACATTATCTCTACAACAATAGTAAAGATATTAATAGATAATTATTGAATAATAAAAAAGAAAATAATTTTTGAAAAGAAATTAATATAGGTAACTGGGACACTTTACAAGTAAAACTCACCCTCTGTGTTGCCAGTGAATTTATGGGCTATGCCTAATAATGGTATATGCTCGTCCACATCTGGGATAGCCGCTGCCAGCTTGTACATATTCCTTCGTCTGTATCTGAACACCGAAATCCAGCCAAGGACAAGTACCATCAGTAAAATCACGATCATTTTCTACTGAAAATGTAGCGACTACTATAATACCCAAAAAAAATACTTTTACGCAATTCACGTACGACTACTTTGAATAAAGTTCGTTTAATGGTGTAAGTGAAGTAAATTCTCGGTTATAAATGCTTGTTTTACATGAACGATTTCGGCCTTCGTTCCACCTCTGTATTATATCAAATGGTCCACGCAGCGCTGGTTATGTTCACGCTGCCATTGAACACTGTGTGGGCTTCAAAATACACAATGAGCCATTATTCAGAGCTTCATTAATTATTATTAAACCCTAGTGTAAATGACCGTGCAGTCGTCATACCATTGATTGATTCAGAAATTATTATTAGTGAGAAAATGATGTTTAAATTTGGTTGAAATATTTGTTTCCGTAGATTTTTCATATTTAAATTGTAGTAATTTTTTTTTCGTTTCTATTTAATTAATAAAAATATTTTTGTTACGCCGGAAGCGAAATTTCGGTTGCGCTCCCTTCCTGCAGAGTGGAAAGTGTCAGGAGATTTCCTGATTACATTTTTTAATAAATTATTGCGCATACATACTTCAATTTCATTGGCGTATACGCACTTATCTTTTTGGCATGTAACTTATTAACGATTTTGGTAAGGCCATCTAGTTACGATATTGCTAGGGCTATCTTAGTTTTACTAAATGTCCAGGCGAGCTCACGGGGCTCAGCCTGAGAAAGTTTACGACTACTTGCGCTCGCAAGGGTAGAACTTCTCTGAATCTACCGCCGGATCGGAATCGCGGCCCATTGAGAAAATCCAGCGACAAATTCTCAACGTGGGACATTATTTATTTATTTATTAAGTTGCACTAACAAAGTGATCATCAATACAAAACATTGACCAATTGACAAAAGTTCATGGCATATGTCACGTCAATTGTAGGTGCAATCGACAGGGCATTAACAACAAAAATAAAATTAATTATATAACTAAGATTTGATTACATTTGATTGATTGCTTAAGATTAATTTATATTTAATTGGGAAATGACCCGCGACAGATTTTTCCTGTAAGTTGTGAGACAATTAGAAATAACATCTATTTCACTTAAAGATCTTAGAACTTATATCTCAAGGTGGGTGACGCATTTACGTTGTAGATGTCCATGGGCTCCAGGTGGGCTGTGAGCTCGTCCACCCATCCAAGCAATAAAAAAAATGTAGGTAAGGTGGCAAACTGCGAAAAAGGAAAAATAAAAGGTCTTGTTTTATTATAGATAAATACTTAAGATGGGCACATATTTACGCATTTAGATTAGATTGGGCTGAGTGGTGTAGCTGCTCGCTTTCCACCGGTGTCTCTGAAAGTGACTAAGGGTTTCACCGGAGAATGGACAACAGCATTCTCTGCACAGGTTAATCTTGCGTTTTTTTATTATCATTATTATCATATCATACTATTAATAAAAAACTCTAATTATTTTCCCTATACCATCGAAAAGTAGCAACGCTTCTACGATTATATTGTATTTTCAAGATTATTACATGTGATCTACATACATCATACATCTACTCTTGGCAGGCGGGTTAGTGACCGCAGTACTATGTCCTTCCCTTAAGATTTTACCCGTCACGAAATCATATACCGGTAATAAAAACGTAAATTATTGTAAAAAGAATTCCTACAAAAACTTGAAATCGTAAGTAGGTTTTCGCGCGTTATTGTGTAAAACATAACTTCAATTTTTTGTGTTCTACAATAAAAGATTTTATACAGTAATAGCGTTTGCCCGCGACTTCGTCCGCGTGGAATAGTTCAAATCAAATCAAATCAAAATTTTTTTGTTTAACATAGATGAAAGTACATACTTGTTGAACGTCAAAAGAACTACCGCCAATTCACAAGAACTAGCCTCCGTCCTGAGAAGAATTGGCAAGAAACTCAGCGGGCATGTCTTTTTTTATTTATTTTAAATATTAGATTTAAAAAAAAAATATTAGATTTTTTTTATATATTCATTTTTACAATGAGTATTATAACGTTACAATTATTACAATATTGAAATGCCTGGAGCGAGCAACTCATTCCCACTTTGTGCAATCTTCTAGATAATCATTGAGTTTATAGTAAGCTTTATTGCACAGATGTTCTTTAATAGTTTTCTTAAACCTATGTATATATAGGTTCTGGACATCTTGTGGGATTTTGTTGTACAGGCGCACAAACACCCGAATGAATTTCGTATCTTATGTAACCTACTCATCGGCACAACAAGTTTGTGTTTGTTCCTAGTATTTCTATTATGTATGTCCGACTTTTTAGGAAACTCCTCAATATGTTTACGAACATACATCAAATTTTCAAAAATTTACTGGGATGGCATAGTGAGAACTTTAATTTCTTTAAAATTTTCGCTCAAGGATTCCCTTGAGTGCATGTTTGTTATAAATGGCACGTATAGCTCTTTTCTGCAGAATAAATATCATTTCTACATCGGCCGCATTGCCCCATAGCAAAATGCCATAGGACATGACACTGTGGAAGTAACTAAAGTAAACTAAACGATGAGTTACTTTGGCATAACGCAAAATTGTATCCGCGACTTCATTTACGTAGAAAGTGAAAATATTTTTGAATAATAAACTGTTAAGGAGCTATTTAAGGTATCAAAATCACTCTTTTTAACCGAATTCAAAAGAAGAAGTTATCAATTCGATCATAATTTTTTATCTATGTACTATGTTCACCGATGGCTCGAAAATGCTTGAACCGATTCTGATAATTCTTTTTTTTTTTTGTATGAAAGGGTAGACTTCCCTAATGGTCCTGTTTGCATAAAGATCTGATGATGGGATCTTGAATAAATCCAGAAAGCTCTATAATTGTCAAAGCCTATCTTGAAGTGATTTTAGTGTTTCAATGTTGTAATGAATAACGTATTTATTTGGATAGGGATTAATATCATCTTTATAAAAACACCTTCAAAAAAAATGTTTTATTTTAGAACAAATTTGTTTAGCATAAAAAATGTTATAGCCGACCCTAATACATAATTATGCTGTCGCGCACTTTTTTTAGATCTTTTAAAGGGGAACAATTTTCTCATACATTACTTTAGCGAAACTTTAACCGTGTCCGCAGCGCACGCAGTGGAAGTTCTCAAAAAGGACAAAGCCTTTGAAGATTCCGATTTTGAAACATTATTTATTGGTGCTCCGCCTGCATTAGTGTTAGCGTGATGTTATATTGCCTATAGCTTTCCTCGATAAGTGAAAGAATTTTTCAAATCGGATCAGTAGTTCCTGAGATTAGCGCGTTCAAACAAAAAAAAATTCTCTTCAACTTTATAATATTAGTATAGATTCATAATATACATGCAATATGAAACTTAATTTCAAATTTGTTGCGAAATTTAAACTAGGTACGTAATTACTTATCTGTCTACTTGCCGACCTTAATGGGCAGATCTATGCTATGATCAGGCCGTTGTATTTGGACTATGTTTGGAAATTGTAAATTGGCACCTGGGGAGTCTTTATAAATCCCAATATTCAAAAAAGCTGTGGGGCGAAATACAAGGCAGTCAAAAGGTAAAAGGAGACGGGTTATTTATAAATTTGAGAAATTGGAAAAACTTAATTTTGCAGGTTCTTATACGAGTTGACAAGAGGGTGTATAGTTTTATGACGCTAATATCTAATTGGCCAACGTTTCGGTCAGTTGAGCGAATTGAAATAGTAGAACTAAAAGGAGATGGCTTAGGAGGGAAATTATTTTGTATGCAGACTTAATATCTAGTAATAAAGTAATAAACTGATATAACATGACGGTTTTGAGAGAATGCAACGCGAATATCTGAAGTGAGGAGGCTCAGTCTGTCCAATACACCGTAGCCTCGTCTAAAGCCAAACTGACTATTAGGGAGAATAGACCTGTGTTCAACTATCCATCCCAAATGATTTTTATCAGGTGTTCCATAATTTTAGCTAGCACACTGGAGAGAGCAATAGGTCTATATGAACCAGATTGAGACGGATCCTTGCCTGATTTTAGAATTGGGATTATTAATTTAGTTTTCCAAGAGGCTGGAATAGACCTGGAGAGAAATATATGATTTAAAAGATTTAGAAATATGTTTTTAGAAAAACCGGGTAAGTTTAATCAATATTGATTAGATAGACTATTTCTTGATAGAAGATAATTATAATAAAAATAGTTAAAATTCACCATTTCCTTCATGTTACGCATGCCAATAACTGCTTAAGATGGTATTCGAAAGAATTCATGACGAAGCTACGCCCACTTTCTATTATAAATACGAGTGACTATTTTCGCACAAAAAAACAGACTCGGTTGATTAATAGAACTCGCCGAGCTTTTTGTCGTAATCGAAGAGTTTGACGAGGACGTTGGCCGGTGCTTGAGAGACCTAAAGGCACCGAGAGTGAATCCGGGGGATCCGACAAAACATGTTTCGGGCGACAGCGGCTCTGGGTTGCCCCGTCGCGGTCGAATAAGTAATTAACGGCGGCCACGATAAGAGGGTTTTCGTGTCGCGCCGCTTTGTCAAAGTAGCGTTCTGACGCTTCGTTAAGATACTTACGTTCAGTACTAATTTAAAATCGTCGTGAAGATCTACAATCAATCAATACAATCACAAAAAGATTGAACAACTGTACCCCTCGGTTCCCAGACGGTTTTTACATCTATTTTTTCTTCTTATTCAATCTTCTGGTTTTAATAACGGTGTTTCGGACAGACCGACACTCAATCCATGAGACTAGGTCCTCAAGAGACCATTCTATACGAATTTATCTCACGACACCCATCCTGGAAACTTGAAAGCGTGGAATAATTGCTGACAAATAGTTAAATGAAAGCCTCGTTATATGCTCTAAAAATAATAGCAGCCCTATTTCTACCCATGTTTTTAATTTGATCTACCCCTGAAACCTTACCATTGTAGATAATTTGTCACCATCTGAACGAGTTTTTTCTCTCTACCTAAGCTGATGTCCCTGAGGGGCCATTTCAGCGTAACTAGTAGGTGAGCTCACGGAGCTCAAACCTGACGACGTTGCTAAGACTAAGCCTAGCAAGAGCAGTGCTTCGCAGAACCTACCACCGGATCGGAAACGTGACCAACTCAGAATATCCGGCGAGAAACTCAGTGGGTAAATTAAAAACCAGACACAGCCCACTCAGTTTCAGCGAAGTAGTAGTAGTAGTAAATTGAGCGAAGGCCTGCCCTTGCTACGGCTAGCGTTAGCAAACTAGCCAGGCTGAGCCACGTGAGCTCGCCTACTCGTTTCAAGGATAGGAGGTAAAAAAATCAGGTAGGTACTAACCGCTTGTTTGGTTGCTATTCGATAAAAATCAGGACATCGTGCCGTGTGAATGAGAAAACGAATACGTTAAAGTTCATTCGATTTGCTTATAAGTATATACTAGTATTTATTTTATACTTTATTATAATTTATAGAAATTATACAAGCTAAGTTCTGTCTGCTATGAACACAATGACAAAGCCAAATCGGTCGAACCGTTCTCTGAGAAATATAGGGTATAGACAAGCAAATAACCACGGCAACTGAATGACAATGTATCCGCGTGTCTTCTTTTCCGGCATAGGAATTAACTGCTTGGACTAGTGGACGAGTGGCGAGTCTTCTTTATGTAATATTACTCCATACAACTTCCACGTGGCTGCTTGATTACTGATGATAAAGCGTCTTATGATCTCCCACTGGTAGGTACCACCACCCTGCTTATTTCAGTCGAGAAGCAATAATGCATTTCGGTTTGAAGGGTGGGCAACAGCTGCGATGTAAAAGTTGAAACTCAGGACTCATGTCTCAAGGTAGCTGCATTTATGTTATTATTCTCTATAGGCTCTAGTAGCCATATCAAACCAGATGGCTGAGAGCTGTCCACCATCTAAGCAATATAAAAAAATGACCCGCGGATGCATTGCGTCATTGGGACACTGGCAAAAAAAAAACTATCGTATCCGAAAGAATGATGTTGGTGCATTAAAAAATAATTATTAATTACTTTATTCTCTATTGTATTATATTGTCTAATACAATAACAATGATACAATAATACGTGATTAAATAATGATTTAAATACATCGTTGACATTTTACATGTTAGGATATTAATATTTGTCACTGCCTAATCAAACATTTAAATAGAATAAACATGAATCAATAATTTGAATAAATTTAGTACCATTTTAAAAACACCAAAGTATTTATTACCTCTCAGAAAAGCAACTTGTATTATTAAGAAAACTCAAAAAAAAACTTATTTAAATCCTACGTTTTGCCTCTAAACTTAAATGTAATTCTTAAAAAGTATTTAGAAGTTTTTTCATGTATATTTGGTATACCATAATAACTTCCCTATTTTTACGTTTTAACTGTGCGTTGACAATCTACGATTGTACATGTTCGCGCAATGCTATTTTGTTGGCCTTCTCTCCAAAGCCACCTGGCATCCGTTCACTGACTTCATCATGATGTCCAGTTTGACTCTAATTTGAGGAACAGGACCTTTCTCCGGTTCACCTACTACCTTGTATCTCCGCAGTATCGCAGATAAAGAAGTCTTTATCGAAATCATTGCGTACTGATAACCTGCGAAAATATAAAATGAACCAATTCACGTGTTACAACTTCATACAACCAAAATTAATTTAATTAAATTAAAAAAAATAGTAACTGATATGTTAACTTGAACACTGGCATAAGCAACTGTCAAGATACCACAACAACAAGGAACTTCTTGTTCCGTGGAGAGGAGAAGGTTAAGCGCGAAGGCTCTAACGACATGGATATCTTGGTATGAGCACGGTACTCACCCAGGCAATTCCTAGGACCGCTACTGAACGGCATGTAGCAGCACGGGTGTTCGACATTAAAACGCTCCGGTAGAAACCTGTCTGGGTCGAAGTGTTCCGCCTCTGGACCCCAGTACTTTGGGTCTCTGTGAATTCCCCAGATAGAAACCACTACTCCTGAACCGGCAGGCAAAACGTTACCGGATGCTAAAATGGGATTAATACCATTAATGAGCTGAAGAACATTTTTCAACCAGTCTTGCGATTATTCTGGTCGATCTTAGGACAGCTACTACTTGCTATGTACAGCTTTGTGTACGCGAAGGACTTCCGCTGTATTTTTATAAATAAAAAGCTTACGACTTCGACCTTGTTTTCCACAGACGGTGTTGATGTTGTAATACCCATAAAGTCCCTGTCTGCCAACCAATAGTTGGATCTCATCCACCTCAAAAACACTCTCAAGGAAAAGGACAAATTCTAAAGTTAATTTTTAAATTTACCTAGACGATAGCATGCTTACAACTACAAACATTAATTCCTAAGTAGGCTCGTGCTATTCACATTACAGAGGTACTTTCACCAGATAGAAATGAATTCATTCGATTTGTAAAGTTAAATTAATATTTAATTAATCGCAGTTCTACATTAATGTATATAAGTACTAGAATACTTTTTAGTCCTTTTTTCATGCGAGAAATTGTAATATCAACGGATTGTAAGAAACAGTAGGAGCCGAGAAAAACCAAAATGTGTACTGTTAAAATTTACGACTAGTTCAGTAGTATTTAGAACGAGAGACGAGAAAATAACATATTAATAAAGAAGAATAACGCTATAATGAGAATACTGCATTATCAACCCTCAAATAATGAATTCGCCGTCTCTATTTCTATTTCAAAACTAAAGAGTGAGAGTGATGCTAGTCAATAGATTTTTAGTCAATTCGTGACGAAAAAAAAATGTCTTCATCTACTTACGTAGCGTAATATCTTCCAAAACTTTTCTTATAATAAACGGAACTGGAGGGAATAATCTGAGCGACTCCTTCACAACTCTCTCCAAATATTTCATTTTTTCTAAATCTTCCTTTACTAAAGGTCGTTCCGAATCGCCGAACACTTCGCATAATCTACACAGAGTCAAAAGGTATCTTAGAAACAACAATATGAAACGTCTAATAAAAATTTATGCATCAATTAAAAACGTTAATTCTTTTCGATTTCTGGAACAAATATTGTCGGGATCTTATACAAAGAAAAAAACTTTTGTTTCGCTATTTGTACATCATAAAGAATACAAGTATCTGTACATTTATTGATATCTTTTTATATTGTCTATGTCATTGCACATTATCCAGCGGTTTTGTACCTTTAAATAATAACTGAATAAATTCATAAGAATTATCAGACCATACCTAACTACGAAGATACTTACTCTTTGTAAACTTTTTCCTGTATTTCAGGATATTTTGATAACAGCTCTAGTGTGAATCCAATGGCGACTGCAGACGTGTCTGTACCTGCCACTGTCAATGTCAGCACTTCTTCTCGTAGTTCAATGTTAGTATAACCTTTTTCAGCTCCAGATAATGTAATGAGGAGATCAAGAAATGTCTTACATTTGTATGATCCTAGATCTGATGAAATTAACATGATTATATATTTGTTTATATTTACAGTTTCATACTAAATTATTGTAAAGTATTTTAATTATTGAACTCAATTTTCGTTTTTGTTAGAATACTAATATTATTTTATTGACCCTAATTTTGTTGAGATCAAGAAATGTCTTACTTTGGTATGATCTTAAGTCTGGTGGATATCAACATACTTATATATTTATTTATTATAATACTCAGTTTCATACTGAAGGTTAATCATTACATAGACACCTTCCATGGTGTACCCATGGAATTGTATATTCTTAGAATGCATTAGAGCTATTGAAATTCTATTATGTGTCATTTTAATTGTCAGTGCTTTGAGTACGAATGTTTCGACTCGAAACATCGAAGTCCTTAAATCCTTAGTCTCTCACCCGTGTACAAAAATTGTCAATGGAATGTTTTTAAGACATACAATTCTGAATTCATGACACAAAAACGTAACCAAAGAACGAGATGATTAGTCACAGTTCGAGCAGACATTTTGTATTATTAAATATAACTATGTATGTAGTTTGGTTTTGTCACAAAAGTTCGAACACAAACACTTCCTTAAACAAACTGTTTGACTTTTGATGTTTGTAGAAAATATTAACAGAGAAACAAGCGTAGTTAAATTTACAAACAAAAAAAAACAGGTTATTTCATGTGCTTATTTTGAATGCAGTCCTTCTACTACCGTGACAGTTTTGAGATTTCCAATACTTTTCTATTAGTTAGTCGACATCAGAAAAGGAGAAGATTTTCCAATTTGAGTATATTTTTAATGTATACTCGGAACTTTTCGAGGGTAAACGATTTCGATGATTATTTTTTATATGAAAGCTGGTACTGCTGGTGTAATAACCGTAATACTATATAATGACATTATGGCTAAAGATACGTCGCGGCACTCATGTTGTGATTTCTATGGGTTTCCTTACTATTTAAAGACAGGTGGACCATGAGTTTATTCACCAAATCAACAACTCATTTTTTTAACATGCTAGAAGACTAGATAACTACTCAGGAATTAATTGTATTAATTGGGTACTTGAAAAATAATTTTATTCATTTCAAATGATAATAATTAATGCTTCCGTGAGTAGTTCAATAGCCCCTTAGGCTACCAACGATTAGATAGGGGGAAAAATAAACAGCAGTGTACGTACCATACTTATAATCAACTTTTGTGCCAGAATTATTTTCTGTCCTAATTTCTTCTCTTTTTTTTTGTATTGCCTATAAATAAACATTATTTGTAGCGGTGATCGCAGAGTAGTAGAAATCGCGACATCAATTTCAATCTAATCTTGCATATTTATTGCAATATCATAAATTGTAAATATAAATCATTATTTTATTGCCCTTGTAGGCAGACTAGCATACGGCCCACCTGATGGTGAGTGGTTACCACTTTAATATTTTTCTTTTTTCAACCTATTTTATATACCATACCACACTATATCAATAATCGTAATGTGAAAAGTCTCCCTCCCTATATTAAGCGTATAAGATCGAACTTTTTTTTTTTTTTTTTTATTGCTTAGATGTGTGGACGAGCTCACAGCCCATCTGGTGTTAAGTGGTTACTGGAGCCCATAGACATCTACAATGTAAATGCGCCACACACCTTGAGATATAGTTCTAAGGTCTCAGTATAGTCACAACGGCTGCCCCACCCTTCAAACCGAAACGCATTACTGCTTCACGGCAGAAATAGGCGGGGCGGTGGTACCTACCCGTGCGGACTCACAAGTGGTCCTACCACCAGTAATTACGCAAATTATAATTTTGCGGGTTTGATTTTTATTGCACGATGTTATTCCTTCACCGTGGAAGTCAATCGTGAACATTTGTTGAGTACGTATTTCATAAGAAAAATTGGTACCCGCCAGCGAGATTCGAACACCGGTGCATCGCTCGATACGAATGCACCGGACGTCTTATTCTTTAGGCCACGACAACTTCCATCATCAACATCCATTAAATAGTGGAGAAATACTGTTATTTTTGAGGTTTCTAATATGCGTCGCCCCGCGGTCTCACCCGCGGTGTCACCCGCGATACGACAATAACCGCGGGTAACATCTCGGGACTCGGCTATCAATTATAAAATTTTATGTTTCCGAAGCGAAGCGAGGGCGGGTTGCTAGTACGGTATATTTTGATTTTGAGCACTCACCGCCCGCCACCGGAGTAGAGTTCATCCATACTAAGTACCTGGAGCCACTGCGGTCATCCACAGTGCGTTTCCAGAGGTCTTTTTTGCCACGTACCATCCGGCTATGGAATGAGCTCCCCTCCACGGTGTTTCCCGAGCGCTATGACATGTCCTTCTTCAAACGAGGCTTGTGGAGAGTATTAAGCGTTAGGCAGCGGCTTGGCTCTGCCCCTGGCATTGCTGAAGACTATGGGCGACGGTAACAACTCACCATCTGGTGGGCCGTATGCTCGTCTGCCTGCAAGGGCAATTAAAAAAAAACAACGCGTTAAGAGCAAGCAAAACTGTACGTCGCACAAAGGTCTCCCTGATGCGGTGGTGGTAGCTAGCAACCCTGGGCCCAGCAGTCAGCGGCACCATCAGCCCGACAATAACCACCATAAATACTAACACTAGCACTCACCATGAATAGTGAAAATTGAGATCTCGTCGAAGCCCCATGGAACCCCATGAAGGATATGAAGAATAGGAGCATCGACAGGAACGCTGCGCCAAGACCCAAAGACAGGCTTAATTCTTCTTTGGGGAATAATACCTGAACAATTACCAGAAGGGTTCGTTGATTTCTCAAGGTCTAAGAGTTCCTATTAGAAGCCACATTATTAACTTTAATTTAATAGGTCAGATGGGCTAAGCGGAGGCGGCGCCGGGTCCCGGCGGCTCATCCGCCTGTTACTGAGAGCTGTCTCTATTACTGAGAGAGAGAGCTCTGATGCCGAAACCAGTCCCAATGAGAAAAAAAGCTTGGTTTTAGAACAGGCTCAGTGCGGTTCCTCTCCCATCTCAGTCTCAGTACGTGGCATAAAAACCAACTTTGAATAAACGGCCTAACCTCGCCGTCTCGACCTCGCCCTAAGCTCGGAACCAATGAAACATTTTAGTTCTACTTACCTCATCAACAAAATCGTGTAGCAATTTTTTATACTTCTGGTGCTCATGAAAGACAGGAAAAAGCTTAAATAGCCAGCTCGGTTGCAGCCACAAATGAAATATCCTCATACAGACAATATTAAGCATACGATTCAAAGATTTCAAGAAATTTGAATCATTATCCCCTTGTGCATTGACCTTTACACCCATTGCCGTTTCTGAAGAAAAAAATGCGTGCGCGGAAGAAGTTATACTTTATTTTTATTAAATTTATTTCTTTTTTTTATATATTAAATAATTAATAATTAATATTTAACGTTAATAATTTAATAATATTTAGTATGAATTATATTAAATAATAATTTTGTCATTTATATTACTAAAAAATGAATACTAATAACACCTTTTTTTGCGAATGTACATGCGCGAAAGTTCACCTGCGGCTATATTCATACTCGCCAAGTTACGTCGGTCGTATTGTAATGAGCGATTTAGTGGGCAACTTCATTTCTGTTAATTTTGTGTCACGGTGCGCGCGCATCGTAAAATTTCACTCTCATCAATTTTTCATAACGCGCCTAAAGAAGTACAACTTCAAAAATGTCAATAACATTAATACGAATTCCACTACTTAACACTAAATTGTGCCATTAAGCTACCGCTTCTACAAATAGTAGAACAGATTTAATTGCTTCTAAAGACACCTCACCTCATATAAAATAATATAAAACAATTCAATTTAAACTGTAACTTGCCACAGATAGAGTCCAATGTGTAAGCGCTTAGAAAAGGCCATGAGCTGAACTTCCCCTTGCCGACACATTTACCCAAATTTGAAGCAAGCTTCTCACTTTGCGCGGAGACTATTCCTACAAAACTCTGAACTATTTTGGGACTGAAGGCTGGCACCATAATTTTCCGACGTCTTCGCCATATGGAAACTAAAATTTAATGCGATAATCATTTATTTGAGAATGATGTAGAAGCTATTCTGATAATCGTAATATAATGGTTATCTGGGATTTTAGAAACTAAAATCACTCTGCATAGGTGTAAGTCTTAGAATGAAAATAATTTTCTACCTATGATGTTGTCGTTTTACAATAATGACCTTTGAAAAGTAATTAATTTATTTATGGCTGGCAATCAATTCTAAATTCAAATGAATTTCAATTTTGAAAAATTAGAATTAAATTTTAAAATTCAGTCAATGTTTATTGATTAGTGTTTTGTTTTCACTACACGTGTATTATTGTTTCAGCAATTTGGATAAAAAACTACGAGAAATTACGGAATTCGAGTTCTGTCACACAGTAGCAATGTTACACAAACAGCTCCAATAAATCCAAGTCATCAAGTTTGTGATTATTTGCGTGATCAAAAAATTGACCCATTTTTGTTCTTTTTTCGGGCCGGGGGTCCTACCTCCTACGAGGTCGTACGTTCGCCTAGGGGGCCCGTGAGTATGTGGGACTGATCCGCGATTGCGAACCGCGGGCCCAAGGATATTTTTAGGTTCCTACCGCACTAAGCGACTCCCCTGCACTCTTACATTCGACGTCCGATTTCCGCCCAGGGTCAGAACCCGCTCAGAGTAGGGGGTTCCCGCGATCAATCTACAACCAGACTCGCGGCGCCACCCCCAGGACGCCCGACCGATGGGTCGTCATGGCGATAGTCGACGACCAATAAAGCCAGTCTCCGCGGTACGGCGGCCTGGGCGATGCCGCTGGTGTTCCGGGATACCTCGCTGGGTAAGAAAAACGGAACACGATACACCACCGACCGGGTCGCTCTTCCACAGTATGTTCGGCATCCGCAGCAGACGACGCGCCGTCCCATCCTCCGGGTGCCAGCGCGCTAGTGACGGTAGCGTGCGGCGCAACCTCGACCGCCTCAAGTCGCCCCGTGACCATCACCTTGAGGAGACTGCCTCCTCACAGAGGCCAAAGACTCTCGTATTGGATACGATAGTAACAATGCCCTCTCTCGGACTACAAACCCAGTGTACCTCCAGCACTCAATCCGTGGACCCCGTTTAAATAAAATTAGTAGGCAGCGAGGTCGAACGCAGAGCCTTTTTGCCACACTCGGACGCGTGACCCCCCATTACCCCGATGAAGAGACATCACCGAAGACCTACAGCCTCGCAAGGCCCCTCGCATTATCAAATTTTTACCCCCCCAACTCATCGTGATATTGGCATCTATTTTCCATCCTGCTATGACGAATAGCATCTTTCCCGCGGTGTGGAAAAAAGCGGACGTTCTCAGCATAGATAAATCCAGTAAATCATAAAACCATCCGACGAGTTACCGCCCTATTAGCCTCTACATCTCTCTAGGCAAACTATACAAGCATCTGCTCTACAATCACCTCAGAGACGTTATTTCATTCAAGGGCATTCTTATCGATGAACAATTCGGGATCCACTCTAAGCACTCATGCATACAACAGATGCATCGCCTCACAGAGCACATTCTCGTTGGGATTGACCGACGTAAACCGTTCTACACGGGAACTCTCTTCATCAACGTCGCAAAAGCGGTCGACAAAGTTTGGCACAACGGTTTGATCTTCAAACTATTCAACATGCGTGTGCCGGACAGTCTCGTGCTCATTATACGGGACTTCTTGTCGAACCGCTCTTTTCGATATCGAGTCTAGGGACCAGCTCCTCGCGACCTCTCAAGGCCGGAGTTCTGCAAAGCTCCGTCTTCTCTCCGCTCCTTTTTAGCTTATTTATAATGATATTCCCCGGTCACCACTAACCCAGTTAACCTTTTTCGCTGACGACACGGCCTTATTATTCAAATTATATAAACACTATTGGTGTATCTTCGTCAAATTAATAAGGTTAGAAAATTATAAGTGGGTACTGCTCGAATTGAAAATTGAACGATTTCCAGCGCGACGAACGCATTAAGCATTAATCATGTTCACTGTTTCGTTGTCTAATGCCAATATAATTCATCATAACTTCTTCCCAAATGACACCCGCATTACCGTGGATGTTTACTAGGACGACACATGATAGATGAGCTTCTGAATCTCCAGCCAGACTTGGCTTATCGCTTGTCCGCGCACAACAGACGGTCTCTAACCTACAAGAGCTAGAGTTGAAAGTTTTGCGCCATCCACCGTACTTACCAAACCATGTGCCATCAAAATTCCACTTTGTCCAAAGTTTGAACAACTTCATGGTAGAGAATAAAATTAGTACCGTAGGACTTTAATATATGTAATATATAATAATATATTGAAACTGATTGATACAATACAGAAGTATTCTTACTTTTTGTTACGCATTAAGTCATTGCGTCTTACTAAATAAGTTCAGTAAATTCAATAAATCAAGTTTTGTCAGACTTATTATGCCTAAGTAATCTTAATTGCAAAAAAAATACCTAGTCAGGTCATAAGTATTGTCACACAGTAAAAACTTTTCTTTTAGAATGCTGGCCACAAAAAAGTTTATTGAATTCGAATTTCGAATTATTCATGAAAATAAAAATGTAGAATTTTTTAGAATTTTACTCATTTTTAAATATGGAGTGGACGCTTAAAGAAGGCCGTGTTGCAGTTATTGCATAGCATCGTTGCGGTTACGCACCAATTAAAATTTTTAACATACTGAAAAATTTGAATATAACCAAAAGATTCGTTTATCGTACCATCAAACGGTACAATGAAGACTCTAGTGTAGATGACAGGTCAAGAAGTGGTCGCCCTCGGTCTGTTAGGACTCCAGCAGTGATAAAAGCTGTGAAGGCGCGAATTCAAAGAAATCCCAAACGTAAGCAGAAACTGTTGGCCCTTCAGATGGGGTTAAGCAGAACCACGGTAAAAAGGGTGTTAAATGAAGACTTAGGGCTTCGGGCATATCGAAGAAAAACAGGACATCGTTTGAATGCTCGTCTAATGGACCTGAGACTGAAGAGATGCCGCGTTTTGTTGAAGCGGTACGCGGGAAAAAAATATCGGGAAATTCTTTTTTCGGATGAAAAAATTTTTACCGTAGAAGAGAGCTACAACAAACAAAATGCTAAGGTGTACGCACACAGTAGTGAAGAAGCGAGCAACCGTATTCCGCGTGTCCAACGAGGTCATTTTCCATCCTCGCTTATGGTATGGTTGGGAGTTTCTTATTGGGGCTTAACAGAGGTACATTTTTGTGAGAAAGGTGTAAAAACGAATGCAGTTGTGTATCAAAATACAGTCCTGACGAACCTTGTGGAACCTGTTTCTCATACCATGTTCAATAACAGGCACTGGGTATTCCAACAAGATTCGGCGCCAGCTCATAGAGCGAAGAGCACACAAGACTGGCTGGCGGCGCGTGAAATCGACTTCATCCGGCACGAAGACTAGCCCTCCTACAGTCCAGATTTGAATCCGTTAGATTACAAGATATGGAAACACTTGGAGGAAAAGGCGTGCTCAAAGCCTCATCCCAATTTGGAGTCACTCAAGACATCCTTGATTAAGGCAGCCGCCGATATTGACATGGACCTCGTTCGTGCTGCGATAGACGACTGGCCGCGCAGATTGAAGGCCTGTATTCAAAATCACGGAGGTCATTTTGAATAAACTTTAGTGTCATAAGAATCTATGTTTTGTTAAGTTCATTTTGGTATATGAATGGTTACATAATGAATAAACTTGTTTCAATTATTTTACATTAAACATGTGACAGAATTTATGACCTGACTAGGTACAGGAGAACATCTTGATTTTGTGCCGTTTTATGTGGACCATTACACTTAGCTCCTTCTGCTTCGCCTCCTCAATTGTTCTCTCCTTTTTGAGGATTGCAATTCTCACGGCACAGTCGATTGAATCATGGACATCTGTTCCAAGCCTGATGGAAAACTGTGCAGAGACGTATTTAAATGATACTGAATTAATTAGGGTGGTGCAAATCGATGCAGTTTCTGAATTACCTTCAAACGTATTTTTGACAATTATCACGGTGTATATGTCGGTAAAATGAATAACAATATCTTGTATTTGAATTGTTATAAGTAATTAAAACTGATTACCAAGATAATGAAGTAACTGAAAAGGCTTAGTTGATAAAGTCACAAAGGAAAGTGAACAACCTTATTTGGTAAAAAAAATAAAGAAAATTAGTGTTGAAAATTAAATACGATGAGTGAGAAGAAATTATTATATTGCTCCGATGTATCGAAGCAACAAAAACAAAAATACGTAACACGATATCTATTGTACAAACATACCTGGTGCGAAAATTCCGCCGTAACCGATTACAACTCTCATGAATCTGTGTAAATCGTCTTTCTCCAAACATGTCTTGAGAACCACCTCCATATCAACAGGGTTCAATAACGCTAAATATAAAAAAAAACGGAAAACTGTTTTTCTAGAATGATAACATAATATGAATTTGGTTTTTTTTATTGTTTAGATGAGTGGACGACCTCACAGCCCACCTGGTGTTAAGTGTTACTGGAGCCCATAGACATTTACAACGCAAATGCGCCACCCACCTTGAGATATAAGTTCTAAGGTCTCAGTATAGTTACAACGGCTGCCCCACCCTTCAAGCCGAAACGCATTACTGCTTCACGGCAGAAATAGAAAGCTTTTGCCCATATCAAAATAATCATAATGGTTTATGATTAGTATCCATCCATATTTCCAAGCAAACATGCTAAAACATTAGGTAAAATGATGATGATTTTAAGTTGATGTTGCTTTTAATAGATTTAATCCGCTTCCGCATCGGAAACGAAATTTTAAGTATAGTATAATATATAATTTATTTGTAGAATATATTACTACAAATAGATAATAATACTATATAGTATTAAACTTATGAAATTATAGATAAGACATTTTCTGTTTATTAAAAGGAAGAAATGCACAACTGTAGTTTATGTTTAACATTATATTCAAAAGTGCAGCCATGACATATCGTCATTATAAATCTAAGTGATAGGAGCAAGCATATTCTCAAAGAAAATAATAATTGAACTCACATTTCCAACCAGAACAAACTTATTTATTTGGGAAACCAACAGTAGAAAATAAACATATAATATTTTAAAAAATTGTTAAAACACTAAACAAACATGTTTCCACCATCAAAATTACATATAAGTAGAGAATGAAAAAAAAAGGAAATTTAGAAATTTAAGTTTAGATAAAAAAAATTAAAAAAAAACAAAAAAAAGCAACACAAAGCACATATTGTTATAATAATAATACTCATCGGACTAAATCAACTTTTAGATATTCCAAACTAGCCTTTCTATCTGCTACAAGTGACAAACAAAACATGTCAGCATCAGACAAGTTAGTATCATACAAACCTACAAAATCTACTTACGGACAAAAGAGATAGAATCATTTTACGTTCGAGCCGTGGACATTAGAACGCGCGGAAATACGACAACATTTAAATGAAATAATTAATAAAATAGATTATATATACATACATATATATAATATTAGTGTGAAATGCTAATAGTATTAGAATAACGGAGTATAAGCATCAACTTACCAAAGTAAAGAACGTGACCCAACCAGCCTTTCGTTAGGCCGTTATGCTTCATAGAGTTATAACTGTGTTTTTGAAGTACCGTCATTATTTCTACAACAATAATAAATGTATTAATAGATCATTATTGAAAAATAAAATAGAAAATAATTTTTGGAAAAAAAATATGTGTGGTGTCGTGGGACACCGGATAGGAACGAAGTTCCTTATTATAAAAATATTAATTTTAAGTTCTATTCGAGGTATAAAGAAAATAGTTATTCGGGTATATATTTTTTATCATGATTTTTTTATTGATAAAAATAAAAATAATCGCAAGGGTCAGCCACTCTGCAGTGCAATGTAGCAGCCTCGCCCTGGGGGAGGGGGAA
Source organism: Bombyx mandarina (assembly GCF_030267445.1). Lineage (NCBI taxonomy): Eukaryota > Metazoa > Arthropoda > Insecta > Lepidoptera > Bombycidae > Bombyx > Bombyx mandarina. The sequence goes on from NC_143228.1 coordinate 12,235,412, forward strand.
CTGCCTCCATGATCGCGGTATCTCTTACGCCAGGTAAGTATACTTTCGGAAGAGAAATACGAGAACGTCTATCATCTGTGTAGCGTCTCGTCACCGCGATTCAGGAATTGTTGAATTTACGTGCAGCGACATCTGTTGATAACAAACTAAATAGAAAAATCTTACGTTACGGACGTTTTTTCTTGGTTAGGGTACTCCTCCGCATCGTCCCATAAGGAACTTCGTTCCAAAAAAGTCTGTAGCATTAACAAAATACAGCACTAACTGGGACACTTTACAAGTAAAACTCACCCTCTGTGTTGCCAGTGAATTTGTGGGCGATACCTAATAATGGTATTCGCTCGTCCACATCTGGGATAGCCGCTGCCAGCTTGTACATATTCCTTCGTCTGTACCTGAACACCGAAAACCAGCCGAGGACAAGTACTATTAGTAAAATCACAAACATTTTCTACTGAAAATGTAGCGACTTCTATAATACCCAAAAAAAATACTTTTACGCAATTCACGTACGACTACTTTGAATAAAGTTCGTTTAATAGTGTAATTGAAGTATGTGAATTCTCGGTTATAAATGCCTGTTTTACATAAACGATTTCGACCTTCGTTCCACCTCTGTATTGTATTAACTTTTTTTCCCTACCTATTCTCTGGTAGCCTAAGAGGCTATTCCAGCTACGCCCGGAGGGGCAGGCAAGCTCACGGGCTCAATCTGAGAGATTTTTTTAACACTAGTCCTAGCAAAAACAGTGCTTCGCAGAATCTACCACCGGATCGGAATCGCGACCCACTCAGAAGGTCCGGCGAGAAACTCAGTGGACTGGGTCTATGTGTTAGTTCGCCCGTCCACCAGTTCGACGAGAGCAGTAACCGATGCTTTAGGGTCCTAAAAGCACCGAGAGTGAATCCGGGCGATCTGACAAGACATGTTTCGGGCGACAGCGGCTTTTTTGCCCCGTCGTGGTCGGGTTATTAATGTTACACCGGTAGGAGTTACGCCATCTATCGCCGAATAGCAGAAACGAAAATCAAAGGAACTAGTAACATCGAGAACGCTCGAGAAGTACAACGCCATCTATTGTCAGATAGTCGAAACACACATCAAAGCTACTCGCCTTGTCCAAAATGTACTCGATAAATCTAGGGATCTACTCCAAAGGCGTTACAGAGATGGCACGAAGTCAGTTAGTAATCGGATCTGCCCGAACCGAAACAGCGAACGGATCACCTGAAGCGAAGCGGAAGAAGTGAATTGAGAATTTTAAAGCGTTCCTAAGTGTTAATACAAATTTTTATTTGTACTTCGGTAGATTTGTTATATATCCCGAGCCCCAGTGCGTAACAGTAATTAGCAGCGGCCACGATGAGAGGGTTTTAGTGTCGCGCCTATTCCTTAAAATACTTACGTATCAGTAATATATTTAGGTCGTCGTAAAAATATACATTCTTCACATACCACTGTGCTCCCACAGCTATCCTGCAGAAACGGGATTGCATGCCCTGGAGAGAGTTAATGTGTGTACGAGTCGCGTGAGCGAACACTACGCTTGCATAGATCACGACAGAACGTACGCAAGTTTTATTAAATAGTCCACGCCGCGATGGTTATGTTCACGCTGCTTTTGATCACAACATGAGCTTCAAAACATCAAAACCTTCATCCAAGATTCTAAATCTCATGGTGTAGTAATCAAAATATCAATTAATTCAAAAAAATATTTGTGACTATTAAATACGAAAACCAAGTATAAATCGAGTTGATATATTTACGAATTCTGGTGTCTTTCAGTTTACGATACAAGGAGAGCTGCAAAGTTAAGAAATGTATGTAGGCAAAATGTATGTGCATTTCGCGTAATGTATGTAAGGTTGCAAACTGCGAAAAAGGAGAAATAAAATGTCTTGTTTCATTGTAGATAAATACATAAGTTAAGCACATATTTAGGCATTTAGATGAGATTGGGCTGTGTAGTGTAGCTGGTTCTAGATGTCTTCCCACAGGTGTTTCTGAAGGCGACTAAGGATTTCACCGGAGAATGGACGACAGCGTTCTCTGTACATATTATTCTTGCATTTTCTATTATCATTATGTATGCCCAACTCCAAATATTTTTCCTATACCATCAAAAAGTAGCAACGATTGTACGATTATTTTGTATTTTCACGTATTACCATTTTGTCAAAGTATTTATTTTTTTACAAACTGCCTAAACTCAATTAACGAAATTTAAAGTATTTTTTCTACAACTTTACTACCTAAATTTTATCTACATGGATAATACGTCATGTGTATGTAAGTACCTGGGTGGGTATAAGGAGTAGCAATGTAGTCACAGCTACTTAATAGCCAATCTCACCTGCTCGTGGTGGGCCCTGTTAGCTAACGGATAAAACCCTGGCGACCGACAGATGTCGGTATAACTTATATATTAAACTATGTATAAAAACATACCCGGACATAGGCAGCAGCATGCCCTGAGAAAAGACTAGTAATGCGGTCACCTAATCGCCTGCCAAGCGTAGTGACTATTGACATAACCCTCCTAAGGGACAATGCACAAAATGAACGGCCCCAGTCCTGGGCAGCCCCGCTATTCCTAGTTACGGGAGTGGCCACAGTAGGGCAAAGGGTGCTAAGAATCCCACGGTGCGATCCGGCTGCCATAAACGATTGTAACTTGACGCGTATACCTGGATATTGCAGAATGTTGCTGCATGTTAAACATCTCGAAGAGCTACAAAGAGAATTGAGCACAATAATATGGCATATTATTGGGTTATCGGAGATTCTAAGAGAGGAGGAGGTTTTCAGAACTGTAACCCCAGGAAACATGCTCTTTTGGAAGGAGAAAAGCTCTCGCAGAGCTGCGTTGCCTTCCTTGTCCACAGATCCCTTGTCAACAACATTGTGGAAGTCAATAGTGTATCGGTGCGGGCTGCGTATCTTGTAGTAAAACTAAACAGCAGATACTCATCATAAGCTGTACAGGCATACACTCCCACATCGACATACTCTGAGGAAGTCTGGGGGGTCTTTTACGACGAAATCGTAAAAGTCATCGAACGCACCACCAAGACCCTATTATACCGTGGTGACGGAGGATTTGAACGCGAATGTTTAATTTTTAATTAAGCAGTAAACAGTATTAATAAACTATACAAAACAGCTCTTTTTTACTGAATGATCGACTTCACTCCACGGCACTGAATCACACTGAAGAAAAATCATTTTTGAAAAGTAAAGAACTTTAAATAATAAAGGTTGTTCTTTACACCTCAGAGGAAAATAATTACGTGTAATTGTTTAAATAGACTAACAATGCAGATTATTTTGTAATGTGATAGAGGTTCGATTCCACTTTCTTCTGTGTGATGTCCGTACAATATTTTTATTATTTTCATTAATTTTACATCGGATCCTATTAACTATAGTTTGATTTAACCTCTCAAAAAGCCCATTTGGAAATGGTGAAAATGGTAGAAAATCTTTAAATTATTTAGAGTTTATGTTCATTAAAATTAATCTCACAATTGTGTGTGGCTATCACTGATAGTTCCGACATATCTCGTGGACTTTAAAGAAATCATACAAGCTAAGTCCTGTCTGCTATGAACACAATGACAAAGCCAAATCGGTCGAACCGTGAAAAATATAGGGCATAGACAAGCAAATAACCACGGCAACTTAATGTATCCGAATGTCTTCTTTTCCGGCATAGGAATTAACTGCTTGGATTAGTGAACGAGTGGCGAGACTTCTTTAAGTAATATTTCTCCATACAACTTCCACGTCGCTGCTTGATTACTGATGATAAAGCGTCTTATGATCTCTCACGGGTAGATACCACCACCCTCCCTATTTCTGCCGAGAAGCAATAATGCGTTTCGATTTGAAGGGCGAGGCAGCAGTTGCACTGTAAAAGTTGAGACTCATGTCTCAAGATATAATAGGTGGCTGCATTTATGCTGTTAGATTCTATAGGCTCCAGTAGCCATTTCAAACCAGATGGCCGAGAGCTGTCCACCCATCTAAGTAATAAAAAAGCATGACCCACGGATGCATTGCGTCATTGGGACACTGGCAGAAAAAAAACTATCGTATCCGAAAGAATTATGTTCACGCATTAAAAAATATTTATTTATACGCTATTCTATTATATTGTCCAGCACAATAACAATGGTACAATAATACGTAATTAAATAACGATTTAAATACATCGTTGCATACATTTACATGTTGATATATTTGTCGGTACCTAATCCAACATTTCAATAGAATAACATGAATCAATAATTTGAATAATACCATTTTAAAAACACCAAAGTATTACCTCTCGAAAAAACAACTTATATTATTAAGAAGACTCAAAAAAAACTTATTTAAATCCTATATTTTGCATTATTTGTACGTTGGCGATAAGGATTTTTTGCATTGTAAATATAGATATACTTAAGACTTGCTTTGGTATACCATATTTACTTGTCGACTATTACGTTTTAACTATACGTTGACAATCTACGACTGTACATGTTGGCCCGATGCTATTTTGTTGGCCTTCTCTCCAAAGCCACCTGGCATCCGTTCACTGACTTCATCATGATATCCAGTTTGACCCTGATTTGAGGAACAGGACCTTTCTCCGGTTCACCTACTACCTTGTATCTCCGCAGTATTGCAGATAAAGAAGTTTTAATCGATATCATTGCGTACTGATAACCTGAGAAAATATACAACGAACCAGTTCACGCGTTATCGCTTCATACAAACTATATTTATTAACTTCAAAACTATTCATAAAAAAAAAATTGATAGGAAGTAAGTTCATCCAAGCATAGATAAGTGTCAACATACAACAACAAGGAACTCCTTGTTCTGTGGAAAAGAGAAGGTTAAGCGCGAAGGCTCTAGAGTCGTGGATTTCTAGTTATGAGCACGGTACTCACCCAGACAGTTCCTAGGGCCGCTACTGAACGGCATGTAGCAGCATGGGTGCTCGAGATTAAAACGCTCCGGCAGAAACCTGTCTGGATCGAAGTGTTCCGCCTCCGGACCCCAGTACTTTGGGTCTCTGTGAGTTCCCCAAATAGAAACCATTATCCCTGAACCGGCAGGCAAAACGTTACCGGATGCTAAAAAATAAGAGAAAAACAGTATTATTAATCGTGACTATTAAAAGCTCAAATATAAACTCAAATTCATTTAGGAGAAACAATTAGTAACCTACTATAGCCACTTACAAACATATTTAGGTATAAGGTGATGTACCGATGTACGAGTAATTAGAGAGAAAATAACTCATGGATGAATAATATGTATGTATATTCGTTTCAAACTGAAGCTTTAATTCATCAAAGGACTGGCTATAGAATTCTTTTTTTTTTATTGCTTAGGTGGATGGACGAGCTCGCGGCCCACCTGGTGTTAATTGGTTACAGGCTCCCATAGACATCTACAACATAAATGCCACCACCCACCTTGAGACATGAGTTGTAAGGTCTTACTTTTTACAGTACAACGTCTGCCCCACCCTTCAAACCGAAACGCGTTACTGCTTCACGGCAGAAATAGGCGGGCGGTTGTCTTGAGGTATTCTAATATTCAAATAATAATACTTCTCCTTAGCCGACTTCGGCCACGGCGATCATTTCAGCTCCGTTTATATCTCCGTCTACATACTACTTACTCCGACCGTAATTGTCACGGTGTGCTCGTGTGTGGGTAACATAGCCAAATTATTCCTAAACGCTAGTGCACATTGCGAACAGGTGAGCACACCATTATAATAGTTGTAAGAGATGGCATAAGGTGGGTTTGCTTTCAGTTCATCGCGACGAGCATCTATTTCAGACCAGCATTTCTCTTCAAAGTTTTTTACTCTGGCTTTCACCAAAGACTTCCATTCCGGTCGAGCGGCTGTTTACTCCCACTCAGAAGGCTCAATATCCCACCTCGAACGCTTAACGTCGCACTTCTTCATGAGGCGCTTAAGCACATCTTTGCCCTCCTCAAGTTTAGAAAAAAAGATGCGCTTTGCCGTACCACCGCAAATAACTATTGATGAAAGAACAACGCTTGACTACTACTTACGCAGTCTCGTATCCTCTAAAACTTTTCTTATGATAAACGGAACTGGAGGGAATAATCTGAGAGACTCCTTCACGACTCTGTCCAAATATTCCATCTTTTCTAAATCTTCTTTAACTAAGGCACGTTCCGAACCGTCGAAGATTTCGTACAATCTGGAAAAAAAAATATTAATTTACCATTGTATGTATGTATGTATGTGTTTCTTTATCTCAACTACAAATAAGTTTTTTTGTTGCTTCGATTAGAGCTCTTTTATTCAATGAGCTCACGGCCCATCCGGTGTTATGTAGTTACCAGAGTCCAGAAACATCATCACGCCAATGCCGCCACTCACCTTGAGTGTTAATAAAAGTCTACTCAATTGCATAATATGAGGGCTATCCCCCTTTTCAAACCGGAACGTACCAATGCTCGACGGCAAATAGGCGTAGTGGTTATTCATAATAATAATATGTTCGTATCGCCCTATATGAGTATAGTTACACCTGCTGTTTTATCCCTTAAATCAAAATAGGACTTGACGGTCTGCAAATGTCGGGAGCAGACCGTGGGCCCAAGGACGTTTTTAGGGCCTGAACCACTAAACGATTCCCCTTATCGATTTTCGCCCGAGGTCGAAACCGGGGCAGAGCAGCACGATTCCCGCGGTCAACACTACGATCAACTGACCCGCTGCGTCAGAACCATCCTGCCGGGTCCAAACAGTCTGACAGAACTCATCACTCCCGGGCATCGTTGCCACGACAATCGGCAGCAAGAAGTCTGGTCCTATCCATAGCGATAAGGATGCGGCGCTGCTCCTCGAAAGCGGGACAGATCGCGAGCGTGTGCTGCGCCGTGTTCTCGTCGCAGGGTGCAATGGTGGCATTCCAGTTTGAGCCGTTTTTTGTCCAGCGTTTCATTTTTAGTTCATAATGTTTGGATACTTTAATAAAATTGATTTTAACGTATTATAGCTAAAGTAAATATAAAGTTCTAGTGGCTTGAAGGATAAAATAGCAGATACTTCGATATAATAGTAACTTTGACCACTTAAACAGACGTATGAATATTTAAAAAAAAACTTGTATTTAAATACAAAGAAGAAGATAAGTTACAGTATATTTCTTACTCTTGGTAAACTTTATCCTGTATTTTAGGGTATTTAGCTAAAAGCTCCAGTGTGAATCCAATAGCAACTGCTGATGTGTCTGTACCTGCTACTGTCAATGTAAGCATTTCTTCTCGTAATTCAACGTTAGTATAACCTTTTTCATCTCCAGAAAAAGTGATTAGAAGATCCAGGAATGTCTTCCTTTTGTATAACCCCAAATCTGGGAGAAGAGGAAATTGACTTTTACAATCTAAGATGAGTCAATTCAAAGCCGACCTGAGAATCATAGACAGCTTGGCGTGAATGCCTCTGTTTGCTTACTTACATAAGATTGATATCTCAATTGCATTGTAGATAGACTGTCCCTTCAAAACTGAACAAATGATTTCTTTGTGATAGAAGTTGACAGGCTGAAAGACCTCCAACACCAGCTAACAAAATATTCTACGAATAGTGGGTGTTGGAAATGGGTAATTAGGTAAATTTTAAGAGACAAATAATAAGATACTGCCAATTATAAAAAAGTGTCAGAAGCTTTCTGAAACCGTATCCGCGTACCCATGTCTTCAGTTTTAACACAGGAGAATGAGCAGCAGTGTTTTCTAAGTATCAAACCGCTATCACCAGCCAATATTTACTGGTGGTGTAACGTATTGTAAGCCCTGACGGATAGAATACAGTTTTGGCATTTCCATGAATTAATTTGATTTAGAAAAAATTTTCAAGTCCTCTGCCTTGTGACGTTCAAGAAATGATGTTGAAATTTATATTACATAATTCCATTGTTTACTGAAAATAATCTCATGACTGACGACGTTAAAAGCTGTATACGTTTACTTGCTTTAAAAAATATTTTACTCAATTTTCGACATTGAGTAAAATGAAAACTTTAATTGTTTTATAACTTGTATATACTATACTGTACCTACCATATTGAGTATCCACTTCTATTTTAGAAATCTTCTCTATCTGAAACTCTTCTCTTTTATTCTGAATTACCTGAAAATCAAACATAAAATTATAATATGATAAAACTCTGAACATCTGTGGTTTAGGGTTTTTTTCGTTGCCTTAGTGTAATGAGCGCTCTTTGTTGCTTTATCGTTAACACTTACTGACAATTTCGGGCAGGTAGGCCTAGCACACCTTAACTTGCCTAATTACGAGCGAGAACTGACGTGTGAAAAACTGCTAGGGCGTGTTCTGATATGTCCGTCTTATCTGCTTCTATCGCAAAATTATAATTAGTTCTGTTTAAATGGTCACGACATTCACGTCAGCTCGCGCCGCACGGTCCAGAGGTTTTATTATTATTACTATTTTTGAATAACAACTAAGCGTATATTAGTATTTATTTTTACAATCGAACCGTTTACAACCGAAACAGAGTTTATCCCTACAGTACTGTACTGTAGGGTTGAAATATTATATATACTAACTATTATATTATATATATACCTAGTCTTGCCATAAATACTGAGACAAAGGAAAATTTTTTTTATTGCAAATAACATTTATTACTTTTACAGTGTGTTAGTTTAATACATAAATATAAAACAATTTAAAGTATAAAAAGCTTATTCGAAGTTGTCTCCACTGACTGCAATACAGTCATTTAAACGTTGAGGCCAGTTATCAATAGAAGGACCCACTCTTTCCATGGGAAAAATTTTCACTGCCAATCGTACGGATTGTTTTAGGGACTCCAAATTATCATGGCGTTTAGAGCAAGCCGTACTCTCTAAAACTGACCATAAATCATAATCCAGCGGATAAAGATCGGGACTAGACGACGGCCAGTCTTCAGCTCTGATCAAGTCCGAAACGTTCGTTTCCAACCAAGACTGCATAGACCGAACTTTATGACCTGGCGCCGAGTCTTGCTGGAAGGACCATTCTTGATTATTGAACATGGTGTTGTTAAGGGGCTTCACTACCTTCTCAAGAATTATATCTTGATACACTTGTGCCGATGTTTTGATATCTTTTTCACAAAAGTATGGCTCAGTCACTCCTTCATAGCTAATACCCCACCAAACCATCACTGAAGTCGGATAGTGCCCACGTTGCACTCTGTCGACTAATTGGGAAGCTTTCTTAGAGCTTTGAGCATAAATACGGTCATTTTGTTTGTTAAAATGTTGCTCAATAGTAAAAAAATTCTCGTCCGTAAACAAAAATTTTCTATGACCTCCCTTTGCGTACCGCTTCAGTAGTTGTTTCGATTTTACCACCCTATACTCTTTTAAATTATTAGTTAAGAAATGACCTGTCCTAAGTCATCTTTTAAAATACGCGACACGGTTCTAGGTGCTATCTTCATCTCCCGAGATAAAATCTTTTGCTTTCGGACAGGATTTCTTCGAATTCTTTCCCTTACTGCTTTGACTACCTTTTTCGTACGAACACTACGTGGACGGCCAGATCTTTTTCTGTCACAAACAGAGGAGGTCTCATTGCACCTATTAATAGCCCGGTACACAAACATTTTACTAATACCAAGCGTATGGAGAGTTAATTGCATTTGGCTCCATACCTACTTTGTGTAATGCAATCACAGCGATTCGGTTCTCTTTCTCACCTCACTCACCACCTCACCGGCTTATGTGCTTCGGCCAGCATCTGTAAAGTGTCACCCGGAATGAACCAACGATAGACTGCAACAACTGTGACAGCGACGACTTGGCTAAGCACATGATCGTATACTGGCTCGCTTAACTGGAGTAGGGCCGTATCCTCGTCACACAAATATGACAGAACTTGTCACTGCCAACGGTCGCTGTTGCACTGATCCGTCACTGTCGAGCCAGGGGCCAGAAAAGGCCTTTCACTCGGCTCTGGCCTTGTAGGTAGAGGTGTATTGCGCGGTATTCCGGGACATTAGCGGTACTGCCTTAGGCGACCTGCTAAGAGTCCTCGACTATCGCCACGATAAATCGGCCGGTTGTCCTAAGGGGAAGCTGCACGCCTGGTTATACTGTTAACCGCGAAAGTTAGGGGGAACACCTTGCCCTGGTTCAGTTTCTGCCGGCAATCGGACGTCGAACCGAAGTATTCGTGGAGTTTAGCCGGTACTCGTCCTGTAGGGCAGTTTTTGGACGATAGCTCACGCGTCTTTCTCAAGATGTAGTCTCTTCGAAGTCGGAGACCGAGATATGTCCCGGAATCCCGATCGGATGCCCCATCGGCCTGGTATCTCCTAAATGTATCTAAATGTATTCTCCAAACAAAACTACTATGTGACTACGACAAACTGCACCTTTTTTTTTTATTGCCCTTGTAGGCAGACGAGCATACGGCCCACCTGATGGTGAGTGGTTACCGTCGCCCATGGACTTCAGCAATGCCAGGGGCAGAGCCAAGCCGCTGCCTACCGCTTAATACTCTCCACAAGCCTCGTTTGAAGAAGGACATGTCATAGCGCTCGGGAAACACCGTGGAGGGGAGCTCATTCCATAGCCGGATGGTACGTGGCAAAAAAGACCTCTGGAAACGCACTGTGGATGACCGCAGTGGCTCCAGGTAGTATGGATGAACTCTACTCCGGTGGCAGGCGGTGCGATGGTAAAAACGAGATGCCGGTATCATCTCGAACAACTCCTCAGAGCATTCCCCATGGAACATACGGTACAAAATACAGAGGGAACCGAAGTCCCTCCGCAGACCCAGAGGTTCCAAACGATCCGTGAGAATGGGATTATCGACAATCCGAACGGCCCTCCTCTTGCAGCTGCGGCGATATCTCCTTAAGCTAGTGAGTCACTTGAAAATTCGCTAGTTAATCAGTCTATAATTATAAATGAATAGCTTAAGTAGTTAAAAAAGAGAATAGATATATAATAATATAATACCTGGTCAATAAATTCATGCAACACTTTAATACACTTCTGGTGCTCATCAAACACAGGAAACTGTTTGAAAAGCCAATCCGGTTGCAGCCATAGATGAAATATCCGCTCACAAATTACATTAAGAAGACGGTTCAAAGATTTCAAGAACTCTGAATCAACCTTTGCTTGTGCATTGATATTCACGCCCATTGCTGTTTCTAAAATGAAAATGTATGATTAACCTTATTCTCTCTGAAAAGTTGGACGGCCTCAACTACTTTTTGGTAGGCAGCGGCTTGGCTCTGCCCCTGGCATTGCTGAAGTCCATGGGCGACGGTAACCACTTATCATCAGATGGGCCGTATGATCGTCCGCCTACAAGAGTATAAAAAAACTTTTAAGCGATTACTGGAGCTCATGGACATTACAGCGTGAATAGATAACAATAAATATAGCCCCAACTTGAAATATTACAGTGAGGTTGCAAATCTGTTGAATAACGACTGCCCCCTACCCTTCAAACCATAATACCTACATTATTACTTTGCTGCTAAAATAGACAGGTGATGATACATGTCGGACTCATATCACCAGAAGTCGTCGTGGCCTAAACAATAAGACGTCCGGTGCATACGTTTTGAGCGATGTACCGGTGTTCGAATCTCAAGCGGGTACCAATTTTTCTAATGAAATACGTACTCAACAAATGTTCACGATTGACTTCCACGGTGAAGGAATAACATCGTGTAATAAAAATCAAACCCACAAACTTAGAATTTGCGTAATTACTGGTGGTAGGACCTCTTGTGAGTCCGCGCGGGTAGGTACCACCGACCTGCCTATTTCTGCAATGAAGCAGTAATGCGTTTCGGTTTGAAGGATGGGGCAGCCATATAACTATACCTGAGACTTTAGAACTTATATCTCAACGTGGTCGGCGCATTTACGTCGTAGACGTCTATGGGCTCCAGTAACCACTTAACACTAGGAGGGCTGTGAGCTCGTCCACCCATCTAAGCAATAAAAAAAAAGTAATTACAAATTATCTTTTGGAAGTTCAATTTTTACAAACAATAAAACTTGTATGTTTTAACGGAAGTCGTTTGTAAACATCTGTTAAGAATGTACGTGTGTCATCTGATAAAACTTATAATCTATACTTCTATACTAATACTAATATTATAAAGAGAAAAGATTTGTTTGTTTGTTTGTATTGAATAGGCTCCGAAACTACTGAACCAATTTGAAAAAATCTTTCACTGTTTGGAAGCTACACTATTCCCAAGTGACATAGGTTATATATTTTTTTTTTAATTAGGTGTCGTTACTAAAACTCCAATAATGTAACCCAAGGTGTAAAAAAATTACCTAAAATAATCTTTACATCGCGTACCCTGCGAAAACTATTGATGATAGAATAAAATAATGTTATACGACTTTGTAGAACACATTATTATTTACAAAAAGTGTCGCGACAGCAAATGTCTGACTATTATAGTTAAGCCGCAATAAGTGTTATTTTATTTAAAAAAAATAAAACAACGTCAAATATTGTTGAAATTTTTGTTTAAGACACGCTTTTATGCAGAAGACGCTTTTATGTATATAAAATCAAAACGTTAACAAAAGAGACTTAGTGTTTGTTAATTTAATTTAAGCCGTAACTTACCACAGACAGAGTCCAATGTATAAGCATTTAGAAAAGGCCATGAGCTGAACTTCCCTTTGCCGACGCATTTACTCAAACTTGAAACAAGCTTCTCGCTTTGCTCAGAGATTATTCCTACAAAACTGTGAACTATTTTCGGACTGAACGCTGGCACCATAATTTTTCGACGTCTTCGCCATATCGACACTAAAATTTAATGATATACACACAAATGTATTACACGAACTCTTTACGAACAACTATACAAGACTCGTAGCAATTAAATGAAATAATTTTAAAGCACACAAAAATGAGCCAACGAGATGACACTATCACTGCATAGTTCAGACAAGCTAACGAAAACTAAGAATAATTAGCAGATATTATATGAAGTATGAATGAATCTCTGAAACATACAAATTGAACACACGTACCTGGTGCAAAAATGCCGCCATACCCAATCATCGGTCTTAAAAATCTATGTAAGTCGTCTTTCTCCAAGCAGGCCTTCAGAACTAACTCCGTGTCAACGGGATTTGATGACACTATATAAATAAATAAAAGACTTGCACAATTTTTTTGATGTGAAACATCTATAGCCGCATGTAAAACCGATTTCTGGCGTGGCGATGTATGCCGTGGCGACGGGTCGCCACGCTATATGATGGTATATATATACAGTCTATATGCAGTAGTGTGTACAGTGTGGCGACGCGTCGCCATGCGCAATCGACTATGCGATTTGTTTGTGTGTAGTGTATACAGTGTTGTTTACTACAGTACACATAACCTGTGTTTTACTTGAAAACAAATTGTTTTTTCGTAATATTTTATTTTATCATTATGACATATTTAGTTCCTATCACAATCTGTTCTTTTCTGCATATTACTTTTACAAAATAATGTCGATGTTTCACATCTGCCAGGCGTCCCGTGACGGCTCACATATTTTTTTCTAATCAATTCTCCTAATATTCTAATTCTATTTCGAACAACAACTAACATCTAAACTAATTCTTGGTGAACAACAAATTAATCTAAACGAAAAAATTACAAAGTTAAAATCATTTTTCAAGACGACGCATTATCCGCGCGAACTACAAGCAACAGCGGAAACGCTAATCGAGCGACAAAAAACGTATATGACTGACTTAGGTCAGCGAAGAAAAGACTGTAATTAATTAATTGTTAATTAAAATAGCAGTCGTTAAATAGTATATTACGCACCGAGGGAGAAAAGTAAGACATTCACGACCGCGAATTGTTCACAATCGCGGATGGGCATGTTCTACCTTTCTCCCTAGGTGCGTAATATACTATTTAACGACTGCTATGTTGAAAATTTCGCTCTTAGTCTCTGGCACCCCCTCACAGTTGTATTTTATTATGAGGAAATATATGTTATTAAAATGAATGAAGAACGGATTTATAACATTAAATAAAATAAAATTACGTTCAGGTACTAGGCGCGTTCAATAAAAAGTGATAATGAGTATTACGCAATAATATTTTACCAAATGTTATTTTATTTTTCAGGTTCACACTTTATATATCTTTTTTTCTAAAACTAAAATTTCCTTTATTTTTTAATCTTCTTCGTGATCCCTTACAAAATCGTGTAGCGCGACGACTACTACATCATCATCTTCAAATTTATGGCCCCTCAGATTTTCCTTTAACCGTGGAAATAGGTTAAAATCACCAGGAGCTAGCTCCGGTAAATATGGAGGATGTTTCATCAATTCGAAGTCATCTTCTTAAATGGCAGCCATCGCAACTCTCCACTTGTACACGGGGTTTATCTTGGTGAAACAAAACAACTTTAGCGAGTTTCTCACGCCGTTGCTTGCGGGCTTTCTTACGCAACTTTGTTATTTTTCTAGCCTACTAGGGACTAGCCCTGTGGGGTCGTCGTTAATAGAGGCTACCTATCCGACAAAGCCGCCATCGCCCGAAGCATGTCTTGTCGGGTCCCCAAGATCCACTCTCGGTGCTTTAAGGCCTTTCTAGTACCGTTTACCGTTCTCGTCGAAATCTTCGTCGTAATCGACGAGTTAGCCCAAATACACAACCCAACGAACGAAATAACCTAAATATACAGCCCACTGAATTCCTCGCCGGATCTTCTCAGTGGGTCGCGATTTCGATCCGGCAGTAGATTGTAGTAGTGCAGTGCTTAGCCCTAGCTAGTGTTAGGAAATTCTCTCAGGTTGAGCCCATGAGCTCACCTACCCGTCTGGGCGTAACTGGAATTGCCCTGTAGGCCATCAGCGAATAGGTAGGAAATAAAAATTGAACTTCTTCCTCGCTTGAACTCAGCACACAAACGTTCAACCGTAGAATATGGAGCAGCATGAACCCATAATGTTGCTTTCAAATCCTGATTTACCGGCTCCATATTCAAACTTTTCAAGCAATGATTTATTTTTTTACCGTACGAACTTCAATTTTAATAAAATAATAAATGAAATAAAAAAAACAGAAGAGAATTGATTTTATTTTATTATTATAGCTAATATCTCGATTACGCCTGCTAGTATTTTTTTGTCTTTTCATTCGCATTTTCACTACTTAATGAACACCACTTGTAAATTCACATTCATGTCGTAGGTATACATATTTTTATGATAATTAGTTCTCTGATGTATTAAATATTAACAATGAAATACCGGATGATGAAGGACAGAACACCAGAGGTATGCCGGAATCGAAGAACTGCTAAGCCTAATAAATTGGTAAGATAAAAAAATCATGAACTTTGCCCATAATCTGTGTCTGTAAACACATCTAACACAAAAAATACTAATTCCGAATTTCGTTAACATTAACCTTCTCAAAATGTACTGAAAAAAAGGATATCGGTCGATAAATTTAATGGAAAATTGTACTTAAGTATTTTGCCTATTTATATAAAAATACTCAACTCACCAAAGTAAAGAATGTGAAACAACCACATAGTCACTATGCCATTGTGTTTGATGGCATCGTAGCAGTATCTTTGAAGTGACGACATTATTTCTAAAAGAACAAATATTGGAGTTGAAATTATGCCGTCGCATGTATACTTTGTTTAAAGACTATTTTTAATCTCAACAATGTCGGTTACTATTTGGAATCGAATTCCTAGATTAATACTAGGTATAGGAATAGTGAAGATAGTGAAGTAATAGGTACTCAGCCAAAGAATCTGAGCGGTGGTTTTAAACGACGGTTTGAAGCGTGGAACAATCATTTTTTATAGATGCTTTGAATGCCTCAGCATAGGTGATGGCATACACGGTTTGACTCCGCATTAATGGACGCCGATAACCGCTTAACACGATATGGGCCGTAGGCAACTTTTTTCAATTTTCTCTTTTAATTATTTTATTTATTAAATTTCATGCATATTAATTTAAAACACATTAGCGGACTTAATGACTAATACATTATCTACCAATCAATCAAGGGTGATTCAGAAAAGAACATCATTAGTGCATTTGTTGATAAATTAAAGTTAAAATAGATACTTTATAATTTATTAACTTTGTGTACTAAACGAGTATCAACCTACATAAAATGTAAATATACTAAATGCATGAATCATAAACAGATATAGACTTTAAACATATACAAACAAATTAAACATATATATAAATATTAAATATGTACATATTATTATATACATTTAAAAGTTTATGTGTACATACGTGCATGACTTACAAAACACTAGAACAATTATGTCTTATATTCCAATTATTGTAGTCCAACGTATTAAAAGTAAAATTACAATGACATTATCTGCGCTAAAATGATTTTAGATTTCAACACCTTGACGCCACTGACTAATTTACTTTTACAACCTTGTAGATCTATGTTATTGCTGGCATAAAGATACTACATGCCACAAAACCTCTAATCCAAAAAAAAATGAAGAACCGTTTTTTATTATTATTTTATAACCTTGTCTAAGAAACAATTTATACTAATATTATAAAGAGGAAAGATTTGTTTGTTTGTTTGTTTCGAATAGGCTCCGAAACTACTGGACCGATTTGAAAAATTCCATTAGAAGCCGACATTGTCCCTGATGAACATAGGCTACTTTTTTTTAAAAAAATTTTTTTGTTTTTTTTTGTTTCATGTGTGTTTTAATGTTTCCGAAGCGAAGCGAGGGCGGGTCGCTAGTACATAAATATAATGATGAAAGTAATCTAATAAACGAATTTTCCGATTAATTAAAAAAATCCGTTTCCAATCTTGTACTGAATTGAATGAACGAATGAAATAATAAATAAACGAATTTACACGCTATTTAACAAAAAACAGTGTTAAAATTGTGTAATGAACTCTCAAAAGTTCTGGAAAATGTAATTAACGATCTAGCGTTTCAGGAACGAATACTATCGACATTACTAAGACTTACTACACAGATTAATTTTATATGTGATAATAACACCTAGTTACGATATTGTAAAATATAGGTACAGGTAAGTAGTCTATAAATCCTTATATGAGACCGCTACACAATAATAATGTATTATCTGTGACACTACTAAAAATTGCCGCCAAAAGTTGAAAAGTGAAAAAATCATAACCGCATAAACCGCTGCTAAAATAAAAGTAATTACCAAATTCGCATTTACTTATTTGAGTAGTCTCGCATGTTTGAAAGTAAGATACATAATCACCAACCGCATTGTAATTGGCGATCACCTCTGTCATCGCGAGTTTTCGAGCGGCAATAGTTTTTTTTTTTTTTTTTTTTTTTTTTCCTACCTATGCTGATAGCCTTGAGAGGCTATTTCAGCTTCGCCC
Organism: Bombyx mandarina; assembly: GCF_030267445.1. Taxonomy (NCBI): domain Eukaryota; kingdom Metazoa; phylum Arthropoda; class Insecta; order Lepidoptera; family Bombycidae; genus Bombyx; species Bombyx mandarina. Next base: position 12,252,868 of record NC_143228.1, read on the forward strand.
TAACGTTAGTAGGTGAGCTCGCGGGGCTCAACCGGAGAGTTGCTAACACTGACCCTAGCAAGAGCAGTGCTTCGCAGAATCTACCACCGGATCGGAAACGCGACCCACTGAGAAGATCCGGCGAGAAACTCAGTGGGCTGTGTCTATGGGTTAGTTCACTCGTCGAACCCTTCGTCGCAAGCGACGGGTTCGACGAGGACGGTGACCGGTGCTTGTGGTGCCTAAAAGCACCGTTAATGGATCAGGAGGATCCGTAATGACGTGCTTTGGGCGACGTCGACGGTTTACCATTCGGTCTACTGGGTCGGGTATGTAATTTCCAGCGGCTACGATGAGAGGGTTCTCATGTCGTGCCGCCTTCTCAAAATGGCGCAGCGATGCCGACTGTAGATACTTACTAAGGGAGTCGAGCTCCAGGTCGTCGTGGAGATCCACATTCCTAAGGAACCAAGGCGCTCCGACGGCTATCCTGCAGAATCGTGATTGAATAACCTGAAGGGATTTCAAGTTGGTGCGGGCTGCGTGAGCGAACACTACGCTTGCATACGTCATGACGGGGCGTATACAAGTTTTGTAGAGAGTTACCTTATTACGGAGGGACAGTTTGCTTCGACTACAAAGCATTGGATAGAGTCGTCCTAGAATAAACGCGGCGCGGTCGCGTACCGTTTTTATATGGGGACGGAATGTCATCCCTCTGTCGAGGGTGACGCCTAGATATTTGACCTTCGAGACCCACGGAATGGGCTGGCCAAAGAGAGTGATGGGACTAACGGCTGAGGTGTTTGCGCGCCTACTACGGAGTGGGATGCTCGAAGTGATGTTCGGAGGGCGACCCCTTTTGAAGAGCACCGCTGCGCTTTTCGTGGGGTTGATGTCTATTCGCCACTTCCGGAACCACTGTCCCAGGGTGGCTACTGCGATCTGGAGTCGCCGATGAAGCAGCGACATCTTCCTACACGAGTAGTAGATAGCCGTGTCATCGGCGAAGAGCGCTAGATGGGTCTCCGGAGACCGGGGTATATCATTGATATACAAACTAAATAATAACGGGGAGAGCGCGGAGCCTTGCGGGACTCCGGCGGTCAGTTGACGGGGACGAGAACGAGTTCCCTCTACTCGATATCGAAACGAACGGTTCGACAAGAAGTCTCGTATGATGAGCACGAGTCTGTCTGGCACTCCCATGTTGTACAGTTTATAAATTAAACCGTTGTGCCAGACTTTGTCGAACGCCTTCGCGATGTCGAAGAAGAGGGCGCCGGTCGGGATTTGTTTACGCCTATTTAGTCCTATCAGAATGTGCTCCGTGAGGCGGTGCACTTGTTGTACGCACGAGTGTTTTGAGCGGAATCCGAACTGTTCGTCAATGAGAATTTTGTTCGCGGTAACAAAATCCCAGAGGCGTTTCCTAAGGAGCCGTTCGTAAATTTTTCCTATCGTCGAGAGGAGACTAATCGGACGGTAACTAGAAGTTTCGTTTGTCGGTTTGCCCGGCTTATGTATACCGATAACGTCCGCTTCTTTCCACACCGCGGGAAAGATGCAGTGCGTCATAGCGGCATTTAAAATTGTAGCCAACATTGCTATCAGTTGGACTGGCAAAAATTTTAGCGCGCGGTTGTGGATGCCGTCGGAGCCGGGTGCCTTCCTAGGTTGTAGGTTGTGGATCGCGTCTCTAACTTCGTCAGTGGTAATGGGGGGTAACGCGTCCGAGGGCGGCAGGGAAGCTCTGCGCTCGACCTCCCTGTCGACTAACTCGGTGTGTTCGGGGTCCGCGTGTTGAGTGCTGGTGGTGCACTGCTCTTGCAGTGCATCGGCCAGCAGCTCAGCCTTGTCATCGTCATCGAATGCCGGTGGTTGGCCTGAAGGGCGTACGAGGGGAGGCATAGTAGCGGTAGTTTCGGATTTGAGAGTCCTAGCTAGTCGCCAGTATGCTTGGTGGGAGGGCGCGAGTTGTTCTAAATAACTATGCCAATTATCGTTACGCGCGTCGCTTAAGCGGGAGTGGACTTCGCGTTGTAGACGACGCATCCGAATCCGGTTTGAATGCGTGGGAAGACGATCGTAGGCCCGGATTGCCGCGTTCCTAACTCTTAAGAGATTCCTAAGATCGGGGGACAGTCTGATGCGGTGGAAGCTGTCCTCCACATCGACTTCTTTAGAAGATCTAATGATCGCGGAAGATATGTGATCGGTAATGATGTTTATGGATTCGACGGTGTCCTCGGGGGATAGATTCGAATCCGGGCCGTAAGGGAGGATTGGCGGAGCGGTGTCGGCTAGGCACGTGCCCAGCTTATTCCAATCCACCATGGTCCTCGTAACAGTGACTGGGTTGTGGGGGCGACCGAGCTGCATAACGACAGGTCGGTGGTCTGAGTCGAGCTCTGACATTGCTTCGATGGAACGCAAGCGCAGAGTTACGTTCCTAAGCAATGCCAGGTCTATAGTGCTCGGACGGAGCGCGATGTTATACGGATAACATGTTGGAGTTGGGGGACCGACTATTTCAAAGGTGAGGTCGTCTATAAACGCGTCGAGACGCCTACCGTTAACGTTAGTACGATGGCAGTTCCACCTAGTGTGGTGGCAATTTAAATCGCCTGCCAGGATGACGGAGTCTCCCATGCCGAACAGTGACTCGATGTCACTGCTCAGAAGGGGCTTGTCCGGGGGGAGATAAACGGATGCGATGACGATCGGCTGGTGTCCCGTCAGCGAGATACGGCACACTGACGCCTCGATATGTGAGAGCGAGGGAGTATCGAGAGGGACAACGTGCAGGGCCCGCCTATAGTAAATGGCAGTCCCGCCTTTGGAGGCGGTGAGTCTGTCATTCCTAACCATGACGTAATTCGCGACTTTCGGGTCGTGACGCGAGGGCTTCAGACAGGTTTCCTGCACTAGTAGAATATCTACAAGATTATCGCGGAGGAATTCGAAAATTTGATCGCGTTGCCGCGCGAGTCCGTTAGCATTGTAGAATGCTAACGTAAGGGAATACGGTTTTTCTCTACCTTTTTGCGCCATTGATTACCGGTAAAGATTTTTATAAAGTGCGGGACACGGACTCGTATACGTCCATGTGATCGAACGCGGCCGCGAGTCTCTGTTCGGGGGTTACCGACCTACGTATCGCGTCTGCGAACGATCGCAGACGGTCGAAGTTAACAGCGGTGACGAAGTCGCGCACGAGCGCGAAGTCGTTGACGGCAGAGGGTTGCGGGGGGCGGAACGCGGGCGCGGGGCGAGGTGCGAGCAGGGGCTGGGGCGCGGGGCGTGTCGCGAGCGGGGGCGGGGGTGCGGTTTGCGTTCCCGCCTTCGTATACGGCAGCGGCTTTTTCCACGCTGAAACCGTGGGAACTGCAGCCGGCACGAAGGCAGGTTTCGGCACTGAGGGTGCCGAAGTCTTTGGGCCGACGGTTCGCGGAGCTGGGAGGGTTGAACGCTTGCGCGGAGCCCTAGGACATCCACGGTAGTTCGCGGGGTGCCCTTGCTTAAGGCATAGGACACAGCTTGGAGGTTCGGTCGCGGTTTCCCTAACACGCGAGCAATCTAGTGTGGCGTGGTCGCCGAGGCACTTTACGCAGCGGGGGCGCGCGTGGCAATTACGAGCCGAGTGGCCGTAAAGCTGACATCGGTAGCACTGCCCGGGAGTGCCACGCTTATGGGGGGCTTCGATCGAGATCCCGGATAGGCCGCAAATTGTCGTGAGACATGCGATCTTCTTTTTGGCCTCCGGGGTGGGTTCTAACGCCACGAGTATCATATTATAGGGCTGTTTGCCCCGCCCGCTGTGCATCCGGTGCACACTAACTATCGGGAGGGCCTGAGCGGTCAGATCCTCCTTAACATAGTCTATGTCCAACTCCTTGGGGACTCCGCGTACTACTACGCGGAGCTCGCGGTCCTCCTGAAGAGCATAGGTGTGGAAACCTATGTTCTCCTTTCGGAGGTATGCTGAGAGGGCCCTATGGTCGCCCGGCGTTGCGACCTTAATCTGAATCCCATGCGCGACGTTACGCGCATGGGTGTAGTTAATTTTATTTGCCTGAAGGGCCTGGGACACGCGATTCCACGCTGTCTTCTCTTGAAGTATTAGCGGGGGCGGGGCAGCTACTTTGGGAGCGGGCGCGGGCTTGGGACGCGGCGGCGGGGTTACGCGGCGAGCGGAGTCCGACTCCGGTGTCACGACTACCTGCGGGCGGGAGGCGGTCGCGGATTTAGTTTGCTTCGTCGTGGAGCTCCGGGACTCCACGGCGCGAGTACGCTTTTTTCCGCGCGTTACGGTTTGGAACCCATCCGAAGTTCCAGGCAGAGGGCTTGACGCGGATTCGAAATCCATCTCCGATTCGGTATCGGAGCCTGAACTCGAAACGATCGAGGTCGCGACGGATGAAGCGCGCGATGACGTAAACGACGCGGGCGCGGGGGTGGGGGTAGCGTTAGGCGCTACGTGAGCCGCATCGTGGGAACGTGCGCTCGAACTTGACGCGGCGGCGGGGGGCGCGCGGCGTGCCTCCGAGGCACGTTTGAGATACGCGGCGACGGACGCGGGGGGGAGGGATTGCCACGGGCGGCCCTAAACTCTAGGTACTCGGCCCTAATTGACGGGTACCTATCCCGGAGGAACCCGACAATGTCACTAGCGTCTTCTTTCTCCATTCTTCGGTCTTCTTGCCCGGGGGGGGCGGCCCCGGGACTTTTGTTGAACTCGCCGAAAGGCGAGGCCCCGGATAGGATTTGTAACCCCCCTGTGCTGCAGGACAGCAAGGAGCAGGGGGGGGGAATGCCTATGCCGTGAAAACGGCAATCGGCGGGAAAAAGGAAAGGAACCCGCTCGGGCTGTATAGTGCTACAGCAGGCAGAATCGCGAGCGGGGGTCTAGTCTTGAAAAAGACTGTTGTTTTTGGGAAGGGTTAGGAAATCGCTAGCCTGTGAGTGCCACAGGAAGCTGAACGTAGCGATTGGTTTTGCCTTGAAAAAGGCAGTTGGTAAGGGTGGGTTCGCGGTTACAAAACTTTAGCGCACAAAAATGGACCTCGATACGCAGATCGCAAGCGACCAACGGATCGGCACGTCCGCACTACTGAATTGTACGCACGATGTATTCACGGTCACTACACTGTCGAGCACAACTGTGAGTTCAGAGACGCAGCTCGCAAGCGGGCCACGGATCGGAAAGCACGTCCGCGCACGACCGAGTCGTGAGCGAGAATGGCGGCAATAGAAGAGGGCAACAGACTGAAGTCTACGAGGAAAACGCTGAACAAGTTAGTGCACGGTCTTCTTTTATTTATCGTCTCATTTTTTTTATAATTAGCTTGTTATCGCGTACAGTCCGCTTAAAACCCAATATGTTTGTTATATTTTATATTCGTTACCTTATCTTCTAATAACTTTTTCTTCTTTTTTATTTTAATATAAAATGGAATTTCTATATTTGTTAGATTATGTTGAAAATTTGTACAACTGGTATTGGCATTTGGTACAATCAACTCGGTTGCATTCGAGTACTTTTTTGTACAGAAAATGTATGGAATGAAATATCGTAAAATTCACTAAGCGATCACAAACAAATTTATAGAAAATCCGTCAGGAGTACACCGGAGTTAACTGTTTTTATAGATCACGTACATTGCGACAGTAACAAGGCTTGGTCGGATTTGTTTTATAAAAAAATGCTTACCCTCTGTGTTACCCATCAATTTGTGGGCCACGCCAACTAAAAAGTTTGTCTCGTCAGGAGTCGGGATAGCCGCTGCCAATTTATACATATTCCTCCGTCTGTACCGGAACACTAAAACCCAGCCGAGCCCAACTAATATCAGAAGAAGTGCAATCATTTTCATATAATTCGTTTTTACATAATGCAAGTACGTCTGCTTTGGTTAAAGCCGGGGTTATAAAATTACTTATGGAAAGATCTCTAATTTATAGTATTGTTTCGCAACAACGATTATCTGACTTCCGGGGTAGACACGAAACTTGCAGCACTTAAAAACTAGTCAAACTGAACGTCATGCGTCTCAGAAACTATACTTAACATAAAATATCAATTTAACAAGCACAAGATGTCTAGTCTTTGAAAAACTCACTTTTTCAACACATTTTCTTGATTAGATTATTTTTGTAGTAGACATAATATGTACATATATCGACAAATTGTTGATTAAACGGCGAAGCTATCTCAAAGAAATCATATTCTAAAAATGATCAATTCGAATATGAATTATTTGTATTAAATGATATTTTTTTATAAAACTTAAAACCACCGATATGCGACCTCGTGTTGTTTGCTTCGTTGGTGTGATCAGAGTTCGGTATTCGGCTCATCATATCTTGTTTCAAAACGCGTTCGAATGCAACTCGATTTGAACATCATAGAGCCGAAGTATGGAAATAGATATATCTTTGATTTCGGCAACGACGACCGGCTTATTCGTTTGTAATATATGTATTTATATATACTATTTTATCGCAGCGTATGTGGGTCGGTCTGCAGACGTTGGGAGCAGACCGCGTGCCCAAGGATATTTTAGGGCCTTACCGCACCAACAACTCCGCTTGCACTCTCTCACCCTACGTCCGATCTCTGACCGGGGTCAGAACCCGGCTAATGTTGGGGTGTTCCCGCGGTCAACACCATAACCAGACTCGCGACGCCCTGCGAGGACGCCCGACCCACGGGTCGATGAAGCGATCGTCGACAACCAACGACGCCGGTCTCCGCGCTACAGCGGCCCGTCAGGCCACCTGGGCAACGCCGCTGGTGTTCCGGGATACCCCGCTGGGTTCGAACTAGCCTGTTGGGTCGGAACGCGATACATCACCGACCGGTTTGCTCTTCCACAGTACATCCTCCGACGCATCGTCACATTCTCCTAGTGCCAGCCTCGACTCCCTTAGATCATCCCCGTGACCACCACTGAGAGGAGACTGCTTCCTCACAGGAACCGAAGGTGGACGAACGCCCTTCTCCGACTCCCGGCTCGGCTGCTTTTTTTTCCCTACCTAAGCTGAGAGCCTTGAGAGGCTATTTCAGCGTAACCTTAACTAGTAGGTGAGTTCACGGGGCTCAAACCTGACGACGTTGCTAACACGAACCCTAGCAAGAGCTGTGGTTTGCAGAATCTACCACCGGATCGGAAACGCTACGCACTGAGAAGATTCGGTGAGAAACTCAGTGGGCTGTGCCTGAGGGAGCGCCGGCGCGGCGCCGAAAGGGATGAAGAGCTCTCGCTCTCCCGTTCCGCCGCATCCTTCTGCGAAATGGTGGACTCGCAGAAGTCGAACATCGCCTGCCAAAACACGTCATTACCGAGTGTTGTAGTCACGATGGTCGACAACGACAGGTACGGTCCTGTCTTCGTGACGAGGACGTGGCCTACTCCGAAAGCGGGGCAGCTTGCAAACGTGTGCTCCACCGTATCCAGTCGCAGCCACTGCACTGGTGGCACTTCGGCGTCGGCTCCCTCGGGGCGACTACATGCAGGTAGGGGCTGAAACAGCCCTGTCCCGTGAATACCTGCGTCGCCCGGAAGGTAACACGTCCTCGGTCGCGATTCACCCAGTCCGAGAGGACCAGGCGAATGCCACAATGGCTTGTCGCCCGTAGGCGGGGTTCGCCAGGCGGCCAGACCACGCCTCGAGAACGGCTCGCCGAGATTGGAGCCTCTGCTCGCGAAATAAAAAAGATATAGCTTAACCTATACGCGAACGAAAGTTTAACGGTTAGTTATAATTGACATCATGGCTTGTATAATAAATAATTTTTAATATACCTAGTCAGGTCATAAATTCTGTCACATGTTTAATGTAAAATAATTGAAACAAGTTTATTCATTATGTAACCATTCATACACCAAAACGAACATAACAAAACATAGATTCTTATGACACTAAAGTTTATTCAAAATGACCTCCGTGATTTTGAATACAGGCCTTCAATCTGCGCGGCCAGTCGTCTATCGCAGCACGAACAAGGTCCATGTCAATATCGGCGGCTGCCTTAATCAAGGATGTCTTGAGTGACTCCAAATTGGGATGAGGCTTTGAGCACGCCTTTTCCTCCAAGCGTTGCCATATCTTGTAATCTAACGGATTCTAATCTGGACTGGAGGAGGGCCAGTCTTCGTGCCGGATGAAGTCGATTTCACGCGCCGCTAGCCAGTCTTGTGTGCTCGTCGCTCTATGAGCTGGCGCCGAATCTTGTTGGAATACCCAGTGCCTGTTATTGAACATGGTATGAGAAACAGGTTCCACAAGTTTCGTCAGGACTGTATTTTGATACACAACTGCATTCGTTTTTACACCTTTCTCACAAAAATGTACCTCTGTTAAGCCCCAATAAGAAACTCCCAACCATACCATGAGCGAGGATGGAAAATGACCTCGTTGGACACGCGGAATACGGTTGCTTGCTTCTTCACTACTGTGTGCGTACACCTTATCATTTTATTTGTTGTAGCTCTCTTCTACGGTAAAAAATTTTTTATCCGAAAAAAGAATTTCCCGATATTTTTTTCCCGCGTACCGCTTCAACAAAGCGCGGCATCTCTTCAGTCTCAGGTCCATTAGACGAGCATTCAAACGATGTCCTGTTTTTCTTCAATATGCCCGAAGCCCTAAGTCTTCATTTAACACCCTTTTCACCGTGGTTCTGCTTAACCCCATCTGAAGGGCCAACAGTTTCTGCTTACGTTTGGGATTTCTTTGAATTCGCGCCTTCACAGCTTTTATCACTGCTGGAGTCCTAACAGACCGAGGGCGACCACTTCTTGACCTGTCATCTACACTAGAGTCTTCATTGTATCGTTTGATGGTACGATAAACGAATCTTTTGGTTATATTCAAATTTTTCAGTATGTTAAAAATTTGAATTGGCGCGTAACCGCAACGATGCAACGCAATAACTGCAACACGGTCTTCTTTAAGCGTCCACTCCATATTAAAAAATGAGTAAAATTCTAAAAGTATTTTTACATTTTTATTTTTATGAACAATTCGAAATTCGAATACAATAAACTTTTTTGTAGCCAGCATTCTAAAAAAAAGTTTTTACTGTGTGACAATACTTATGACCTGACTAGTTATTATAATTTAAATACTATTATAACTTTTTCGATTATTTTGTTTTTGGTGTCCTATTAAAACTAATCAGACATTATCATTAAAATGATGGAAAAGACAATGCAGACCGATTTTTTTTTTTAAAGTTACATACTTGAAAGAACATTTAATATATAGACGAGAATTGTTGTCCCCCGTATAGATGTGGATGAGTATGTACGGGTCGTCCGGACTTGTAGCGTAATTGAGGTAAAGGTAAGTAGGTACTTGAGTAGGCGCCGTCGGTGTTCGGATAATAAATTAAAATCGACACCTTGCACACTAATGAAATGTTTATTACAACTAACACTTAGTCCACACGAAAATACAACACAGTCTATATTATTATAATAATGAAGAATAGAAGGTTACGAGCACAGAGAGATATAGTTTATGGGTAGTACACAGAAGACACTTTACACAACAATACAGTAACGATAGACACAAAGAAAGCGCGTTATCACAAGTGAGGCAAAAGCTTCGAAAACAATAAACAGTATACAATAAGCGATAGCGACGTGCGTTCAGTACGAGGTAAGTTTCGACTGGGGGCGTGGCTAGCCGCGATCAGCTGCGCAGGAGTGCTTTGTCGATCTACCCGCGACATTCCGTCCAAGCGCGCGTGTCCACAGCGCGAACGAACGGGCGACCAGCTGATTGACGCGGCACGATAAATTGTCGTGTGTGTATGTCTGTTGTATATGTAATGTAGTAATAATATATTAATAGATATGTTATATGTGTGAATGTATACTCTGTGTGTATTAATAATTATATTATATAAATATTATATTGTAGAGTAAATCTGTGTGCATGGAATGTGGGATAAGCCTACAAATATATCGGAATGAGAACTAATTTATCACTATTTACTTCTCTGTGCCCATTTATGCCACAATACATAAATGCGTTTCTATTTCCTAACCCCCTTCAATTCCTTTACTAAAAATAAATAGTTTTTCGCTTTTTAATTTGAATTTTAATGTAGTCAAGGTTTTTCGTTTCATTTCATAACTTATTTTATTTCACACTTTTTTTTTATTGTATATAAAATAATTTAGCTCTATGTTCTACTCTACTTATGTTCTCAAATTTTTTCCTTGTATCACGACTAAGACAAATAAAACGACAGGTTGTAATCCGCCGTAAAGGTTCACAGAACTTAGAGTTAGACTTTTGAGGCTCTATATTTCTTTCCAAAGGCTGCTAACTCATTCGTTTCTTAAAAACAATTTGCTCGAGTTAATATGTATTTATTGTTCACACGAAAAGATTGAGAGATTTGTTTCAATTTCGATAAAAAGCGCTAAAATTCAGCTTTTAGCTGTCGCTTGGAGTCGTCATGGCCTAAAGGATAAGACGTCCGGTGCATTCGTATCTAGCGATGCAACGGTATTTGAATCCCGCCGGCGGGTACCAATTTTTCTAATGAAATACGTATTTAACAAATGTTCACGATTTACTTTCACAGTGAAGGAATAACATCGTGTAATAAAAATCAACTCTCTTGTCAGTCCGCACGAGTAGGTACCACCGCTCTGCCTATTTCTGCCGTGAAGCAGTAACGCGTTTCGGTTTGAAGGGTGGGACAGCCGTTTTAATAATAATAATAATAATTTAACTCTTTATTGAACACCACATGTACAGAGTAAGCATTATAAAACAAATAATAGACGGTGATATAAGTTGGCGGCCTTATCGCTGAAAGCGATCTCTTCCAGGCAACCTTGCAGGGAGAGTAATAAGCAAACTAGCATGGACGGTGCTATATCTCAATAAACTTACATGACGGAAAAGGGACGTCCGTAGTGTTTTTAAAAAGTGTGACGTCAGCACCGCTGACGTCGCGGTCATCACTTTCTTGACGAATGCCTCATGTTTGGGTTTCCGAAACAAAACTTCACGAGAACTTCACGAAAACTTCGTATATTGCACGAGAAGCATAACAACGTTACAGAGATATCCGTACAGTACAACGGCTCGGACACGAATCAATCAGTGCTAGACAGCACGGCCGTATTTATGGGGCTTCGTACCCGTGAGCGTGTTGACACGTTTTAAACACGTGAGCGTGTTTACACGTTTTTCAAACACGTGAGCGGGTTTACACGTTTCTCAAACACGTTTTAAAGTATTGAAATTACAATAAAAGGAACTGTTTAAAATCAATTTCTTATCACAGAGTAATTAGTTGATGATCAGTAGGTAAATAGTCATATTTGCGCCGACACGGCCATACTGACAGGCGGTGCGCGCTCTGCACCAGCCGCCCATGTATGGTGTATCACCAGAGAGTTCTTGGAGTCCATCTGAAACAATGGAATGTCTGTTTCTGAGATTGGTATCTGTGTACCTTTTTATGTTACTTTGAAAGTAACTTATTTTGTGTAGTTTTATATTGTGACGTACACTGTGGTACTTATGTAGTGAACGTACCCTGTGGTACTATGTAGTGGACGTACACTGTGGTACTTATGTAGTGGACGTACACTGTGGTACTTATGTAGTGGACGTACACCGTGGTACTTATGTAGTGGACGTACACCGTGGTACTTATGTAGTGGACGTACACCGTGGTACTTATGTAGTGGGCGTACACCGTGGTACTTATGTAGTGGGCGTACACCGTGGTACTTATGTAGTGGGCGTACACCGTGGTACTTATGTAGTGGGCGTACACCGTGGTACTTATGTAGTGGGCGTACACTGTGGTACTTATGTAGTGAGCGTACACTGTGGTACTTATGTAGTGAGCGTACACTGTGGTACTTATGTAGTGGGCGTACACTGTGGTACTCATGTGGTGGCGTACACTGTGGTACTCATGTGGTGGCGTACACTGTGGTACTCATGTGGTGGCGTACACTGTGGTACTCATGTGGTGGCGTACACTGTGGTACTCATGTGGTGGCGTAATTTTATTAATCAAAAATAAAAACTTATCCTTATGCCGATTGTTGATTTTGTTGTTCGACCATCCTGGTTTGTGAAGTAGATGGTAGAGGTTCATCGGCTGATGCTGGTGGTTGTCTTCTTCCGCCGATACGGTTATCTGGTCACCAGGTTGTTGCTCAGCGGAGGCGGCATGTGATCCCACTTGGGCGGTGCGCGCTCTGCACCAGCCTCGTTGATTCTCGTAGGTTTTCTTTGATGCCCATTGATCTGCAGGAATAAAAAGTTTCTCTGAGTAGCGCATCTGTTATACTTGCGTTACTTGTAACTATGTAAGTTTGAGACTATTAATGCGATTTTATTGTAGGGCTCTCGGAGGTTTTCGTAGATTTCTCGGAGGTTCTCGTAGATTTCTCGGAGGTTCTCGTAGATTTATTGAAGGTGGGATAAGAATGTGTAAGGTGTTGTTCGTTGTGTAAGGATATCATGGTCTTCAGATGAATTTTGTGGTGAAATTTTAGTAACCAAAAATAAAAACTTATCTTTTGTATTCATTCATCAGTTGATTGTTGATTCCGTCGCTCGACCATGCTGGTTTGTGAAGCAGACTGTACAGGCTTATCGGCTGATGCTGGAGGGTAGTCATTATCCGCAGATACGGTTATCTGGTCACCAGGTTGTTGCTGAGCGGAGGCGGCGTGTGATCCCGCTTCTGATGACGGAAAAGGGACGTCCGTAGTGTTTTTAAAAAGTGTGACGTCAGCACCGCTGACGTCGCGGTCATCACTTTCTTGACGAATGCCTCATGTTTGGGTTTCCGAAACAAAACTTCACGAGAACTTCACGAAAACTTCGTATATTGCACGAGAAGCATAACAACGTTACAGAGATATCCGTACAGTACAACGGCTCGGACACGAATCAATCAGTGCTAGACAGCACGGCCGTATTTATGGGGCTTCGTACCCGTGAGCGTGTTGACACGTTTTAAACACGTGAGCGTGTTTACACGTTTTTCAAACACGTGAGCGGGTTTACACGTTTCTCAAACACGTTTTAAAGTATTGAAATTACAATAAAAGGAACTGTTTAAAATCAATTTCTTATCACAGAGTAATTAGTTGATGATCAGCAGGTAAATAGTCATATTTGCGCCGACATACATAAAAATATATACTTATATACACATGTGAAAAATAAATACAATATAAGATAAGATTTACATACGATTAAATACAAATAAATACTAAAAATATGCAAATAAATACAAAATAAGTAGCAACTTGTACAGTTATATCGTAGGAGCCACATTATTGTGCAAGGTAGTACGATTTTAATCTGAACTTGAAAATTTCCGGCGAGGAGGATTGTTTGATGCTTAAGAGTAGTGAATTCCATAAACGGACTGCTTCAACCGTAAAGGAATGGTCATAAAATGACGTCCCGTGAGCCGGAAACTTCAGCATTAAATTCTCCGATGACCTAAGTGAATGGGAGTTTGCAGTATGTAGGAAATCAAAACGTTCCTGAGGGTAGCGCGGGGACGAGGAATTTAACAGGACACTGTAAAGAACAGACCATATATGAACATTCCGGCGATAACGAATAGGAAGCCACTTGAGCTTAACTCGATACTCAGATACGTGGTCATATTTGCGTAAACCAAATATAAACCTCATGATGGAATTTTGAAGACGCTCAAGTTTATTTAGCTGGGCCTCGGTTAGATCGAGATAGCGGGCGTCGGCATAATCAATAATAGGGAGTAACAGAGACTGTGCAAGTACAATTTTAGTAGATGTTGGAAGAAAATTACGCAATCTACGTAAGGAACCCGCAGAGAAAAATAGTCTGCGACTAACTGACATCAGTTGTGGTCCCCATAACAAACTGCGGTCAATGATAACACCAAGATTTTTAACGTAGCCACTAAGCGGGACGTTTATCCCGTCAAGAGACAATTTTGTAGTCGTCGTGGCCTAAAGGATAAGACGTCCGGTGCATTCGTATGTAGCGATGCACCGGTGTTCGAATCCTGCAGGCGGGTACCAATTTTTCTAATGAAATACGTACTCGACAAATGTTCACGATTGACGTCCACGGTGAAGGAATAACATCGTGTAATAAAAATCAAACCCGCAAAATTATAATTTGCGTAATTACTGGTGGTAAGACCTCTTGTGAGTCCGCGCGGGTAGGTACCACCACCCCGCCTGTTTCTGCCGTGAAGCAGTAATGCGTTTCGGTTTGTAGGGTGGGGCAGCCGCTGTAACTATACTGAGACCTTAGAACTTATATCTCAAGGTGGGAGGCGTATTCACGTTGTAGATGTCTATGGGCTCCAGTATCCACTTAACACCCACCTAAGCAACAAAAAAAAAAAAAAAAATACTAAGATTTAATATACCTATCCTGACAAAAAAATCTTAATTGTTGTACAAACAAACAAAGTGATCCTAGGATTCCGTTTGCTCTTTTTGAGGGTATGATCTTAAAATTTACTTAGGGCCAACATTTTATTTATTTATTGCTTCGATGGCTGGACGAGTTCACGGCCCACCTGGTATTAAGTAATTACCAGAGCCCATAGACATCTATAACGTAAATGCCACCACCCACCTTGAGACATAGTTCTAAGTCTCAGTTTTTACAGTACAACCTTCACCTTCAAACCGAAAGGCGGCAGGAATAAGCAGGGTGGTGGTATCTACCCGTACGAACTCACAAGACGTACAAGACGACCAGTATTATTATTATCTCTAAGTCAACAACATATTTAGTGTCTGTTGACTACAGTTTCTCATCTGTTTGTCAACAGATTTAACTTGATTATATACAATTACATACATAAATATATATCCGAAAAACATTACCTTCCTTAGACAAGTAAAAATTGAGCGTCACCTTGAAAGTCAGTTTTTAATGTTGGATAGTTGAAGGTAAACACACAATTTTATTGTATGAATATTTAACGAGAATGTTTTGTAATGTTTCCTAATTTGATTTGGAACTTTTTTACTGTCACGCTTGTTCAAAAAACACAAATACATAATGATATTTAAAAATGCACGCACTTCGTTTTGTCTATTTATTCTCGTATACTCGTAACTCCTAAGCATCAAGTGGACGATGTCTTGTTCTGTATGCCATATAAATAAGGAATAATTTAGGTGTTTTAAATAACAATATGTTTTAAGCATTTGTGATATTTTAATCGCAGATATTAAATTAATAACGTACAATTCAAACCCTGTCGGTGACAAACTGCAGCACGATGACAAGGTACGTGAACACAGAACGGGCCCCCTGAAAAAAAAACAGTTCTTGACTTATTATTGACGGGGAGACTCACACACAGACTAGCGGAACGAATGCCCTTCCTTATCCACCCCGCTATATAAGTTCCACGTCTATTTTTACAAAGATTTTTCGATCTGAAACAAAGAACTGCTCCTACTTCTAAAAATTTTACTCTTAAATCTCGTCTGGTGCTGGTGCTGACCCGGCATGGATGCTTCGGTATCTGCACCGGATAGGAGCTGAGCCGGCGACGAGGTGCTAACATAGTGGACACGATCTGGAAACAGCGGAACATACCCTCGCTGTCTGCCCCGCTTGGGAGGTGCAGCGGCGTGTTCTAGTCGCAAAGATAGGACTGGACTTGTCGCTGTGAGGCGGCGAAGCGAGTGCGGCAAAACTCTCCTCACATCGCAGAAATCCGCCGCCGCCGAGCAGGGGGCTCCCATCTGTGACCAGGCCCCTAAGAGCTTTGGGCTCCATCAGGTTTGTGCGAGGAGGGACCCAGACGTAAGGTGGCGTGCTCGGCACGCTCGCCTATAATAGGACGCCGGGTGATGGTAGGCCGTGTTCCTCCGTCCGCTCTGGGGGAAGGTGCAACGCGGCACCATCAAGGTGGGCTCCCAGCTCATCGACGAAAGGAACTGGTGGTCGTGTCGCCGGCGGCCGCTTTTGCGCCGTCTGGGGGACGGTGGGAGGGATGTTATATTCCCTGCGCCAACCCTATCCCGCCGTCTCAATGACCCCGACCGGGCTCCGGCCCTGTTCGAGATAGGGCGTTGGCTGTGAGCGGCAGGTATTTTTGGTGACCGACCGTCGTGGCTACGATGCTCGGCAGCGATGAGCCCTGGAAGGCGATGCTCGACTTCTGCGAGTATACCATGTCGCAGAAAGAGGCGGCGGAACGAGAGAGGGAGAGTTCATCCCTCTCCGCACCTATCTGTCGCCGCCGAGCCGGGGGCCGGAGAAGAACTTTTGCAAGACTGCGGCCCCTGTAGGTGGTGACCTCCCTCGGTAAAGACTGAGACAGGGCCCGGGCGACCTGAGGGGTTGAGGCTACGTGGCGTGATGTCTGCACTCTAGCGCGCTGGTAGCAGTTCCACGGAACTGTTGTGTAAGAGCAACCGATTGGCGGTGTATAGCGTTTCGGCCTGTCAGGGTGCCGTACCGAGACGGCCGACGTAGAGTCGTTGACTATCGCCTCGATGACCCGTCGGTCAGGCGTCCCAGGGGTTGCGCCGCGAATCTGGTTGTTATATTGACCGCGAGAACCCCCCTACTCTACCTGGGTTCTGACCCCGGGCGGAAATAGGACGTCGGGTGAGAGAGTGCAAAGGGAGTCGTTTGGTGGGTAGAGCTCTAAAACATCCTTGGACCCGCGGTCTGCTCTCAACATCTGCACACGCGCGCCCCCTAGGCGCGGGACCTCGTAGAGGGTTCGGCCCCCGGCCCGGAAAAAAGGGATTTTTGGTAAGATTCAACTCACACATACCCCGCCCACGCGACGGATTGGGACTGTGGGGATTTTCTCTTATACAATAAAAATCTCTTAAGTTGAAGGCATATTGTACCTCTATAGTGAATTTTTCGTGACCCGACCTTGAATTACCCGGGTCTGGTTACTGAAAAACATATACCTATGTAAATGTATAGTAGCATTTCTCAATGCTACGAAACCATATTTCTTCTTTCTGCAGAAAGAATAACAGTTTGACTTGCAATACTTAAAGCAATTTATTATCCGTAATACTTTTGGGCGAATTTCTCAATGCTACGAAACCATATTTCTTCTTTCTGCAGAAAGAATAACAGTTTGACTTGCAATACTTAAAGCAATTTATTATCCGTAATACTTTTGGGCGAATTTCTCAATGCTACGAAACCATATTATTTCTTCTTTCTGCAGAAAGAATAACAATTTGACTTGCAATACTTAAAGCAATTTATTATCCGTAATACTTTTGGGCGATTAACTATTATATTTTATCACTAAAACCAAAATTATCATTCTGTAACAGCGGTAACGTAACAATAACTGAAGCATTTCATTTAAATCAATTTAAAAAATACAATGGAATTAACAACTAAAATCAGATTTTATTCAGTTTTTTAAGAATTTAATAATAATTTTGTTTACCTACTGGAAAAAAGAGAATGTGTTCGGAGACTTTAAAATTTTTACTTACGCCTTAATTTCCCGGCTACGTTACAGGAGACCAACACAATACAACGTCAATCCCGACACCCAACTTAAGACAAGAGGTCGAAGTCTCCATTGTATCAGATTCAACAGTAATTTTTCTACTACTACTTTTGTCATAAATAAATTACAAGTAAAATGTAATTCCTTACCTCATACAACAGAGCATTGTTTAATTCGAAAAGGCCATTGGCGGTAAACTTAGGAACCTCGTGTAGAAGTTGCATCGACAAACGCATCGCCTACAACAATAATTGTCTCTTAAATTTGCTGTAAATCATCACGGCCTTAGGGATAAAATGCCGAAAGTATGCTTATCAAATAATGAGACTATACCGGAGTACTGATTACAGTTTAAGGAGATATTTAACTTACACACGTGTTTCACAAACGACTTTCACAATGAAGAAATAACATCATACAATAAAAAACAAATCCAAAAAAGTTATAAATATGCATAATTACTGGTGTTAGAATGTATCTTAAATCTATAAACGACCAATTCTTGTATATAAATATACAAATAATCTGAATCTCGGCCACGGCTTCAACAATTTTCATAAAATTTAATATACCTATATATAGTTGAAGTCGTCGTGGCCTAAAGGATAAGACGTTCGGTGCATTCGTATGTAGCGATGCAACGGTGTTCGAATCTCGCAAGCGAGTACCAATTTTTCTAATGAAATACGTACTCAACAAATGTCCACGATTTACTTCCACGGTGAAGGATAATAAAAATATGTAATAAAAATCAAACCCGCAAAAATTATAATTTGGGTAATCACTGGTGGTAGGACCTCTTGTGAGTTCACCCCACCTATTTCCGCCGTCAAGCAGTAATGCGTTTCGGTTCGAAGGGTGGGGTAGCCGTTGTAACTATACTGAGACCTTAGAACTTATATCTCGAGGTGGGTGGCGCATTTACGTTGTAGATTTCTATGGGCTCCAGTAACCACTTAACACCAGGTGGGCTGTGAGCTCGTCCATCCACCTAAGCTATAAAAAAAAACGGGATTTCGGGGGCGATAAATCGATCTAGCTACGATTTATTTTCAGAAAATATTGTTTTATTCGTGTTTTTCATAATCAGCTTTATCGATAATTTTGATTTTTTCTTTAAATAACCAGTTCATATTTTTTTTATTATTCTGTCCGTATGATCGAAAAATATTATTCATATTTCATCATTTTATCAATATGTATTCGTATTTAAATATAATTTCTAAACAACACAATTTAAAAAAAAAAATTATCCAGTCATTATCCAGTTATACATTTAAGCCCGCCTGAATACCTACCACTCTTGCTCACTACTACCACCAAGAAGACATGCGTTCCGGTTTGATGGACCTCATATATCAAGGCGTGTGATGGCATTAACGTTTCGATATCATTGTCTCCAGAAACTATTTAACACTAAATAGACGGTGAACTTGTTACTCTTTCCGGCGGTATGGAAAAAAGCGGACGTTATCGGTATACACAAGCCGGGCAAACCGAATAATGAAACCGCTAGTTACCGTCCGATTAGTCTCCTCCCAGCGATAGGCAAAATTTACGAACGGCTCCTTCGGAAACGCCTCTGGGACTTCGTTACCGCGAATAAAATTCTAATAGACGAGCAGTTTGGATTCCGCGCCAAACACTCGTGCGTACAACAAGTGCACCGCCTCACGGAGCACATCTTAATAGGGCTAAATAGGCGTAAACAAATCCCGACCGGCGCCCTCTTCTTCGATGTAGCGAAGGCGTTCGACAAAGTCTGGCACAACGGTTTGATCTACAAACTGTACAACATGGGAGTGCCAGACAGACTCGTGCTCATCATACGAGACTTCTTGTCGAACCGTTCGTTTCGATATCGAGTAGAGGGAACTCGTTCTCGTCCCCGTCATCTGACTGCCGGAGTCCCGCAAGGCTCCGCACTCTCGCCGTTACTATTTAGTTTGTATATCAACGATATACCCCGGTCTCCGGAGACCCATCTAGCGCTCTTCGCCGATGACACGGCTATCTACTACTCGTGTAGGAAGATGTCGTTGCTTCATCGGCGACTCCAGACCGCAGTAACCACCATGGGACAGTGGTTCCGGAAGTGGCGAATAGACATTAACCCCACGAAAAGCACAGCGGTGCTATTCAAAAGGGGTCGCCCTCCGAATACCACTTCGAGCACCCCACTCCCCAATAGGCGCGTAAACACCTCCGCTGTTAGCCCCATCACCCTCTTTGACCAGCCCATACCGTGGGCCCCGAAGGCCAAATACCTAGGCGTCACCCTCGACAGAGGGATGACATTCCGTCCCCACGTAAAAACGGTACGCGATCGCGCCGCGTTTATACTAGGACGACTCTACCCAATGCTTTGTAGACGAAGCAAACTGCCCCTCCGTAACAAGGTAACCCTCTACAAAACTTGCATACGCCCCGTCATGACGTATGCAAGCGTAGTGTTCGCTCACGCGGCCCGCACCAACTTGAAACCCCTTCAGGTTATACAATCCCGATTCTGCAGGATAGCCGTCGGAGCACCATGGTTCCAGAGGAACGTGGATCTCCACGATGACCTGGAGCTCGACCCCGTCAGTAAGTATCTACAGTCGGCATCGCTGCGCCACTTTGAGAAGACGGCACGACATGAGAACCCTCTTGTCGTGACCGCCGGAAACTACATACCCGATCCTGTAGACCGTTTGGTAAACCGTCGACGTCGCCCAAAGCACGTCATCACGGATCCTCCTGATCCATTAACGGTGCTTTTAGGCAATACAAGCACCGGTCACCGTCCTCGTCGAACCCGTCGCTTGCGACGAAGGGCTCGACGAGCGAATTAACCCACAGACACAGCCCACTGAGTTTCTCGCCAGATCTTCTCAGTGGGTCGCGCTTCCGATCCGGTGGTAGATTCTGCGAAGCACTGCTCTTGCTAGGGCGGTGTTAGCAATTCTCCGGTTTGAGCCCACGCGAGCTCACCTACACAAGCTAGGGTACGCTGATATAGCCTCTCAAGGCTATCAGCATAGGTAGGGAAACAAAATACTCTTCTTAGGAAAAAATATTATTTTGACAATGCCTTCTCGCAAACTATGCTATAAATAAATAAACAATTCATCTTCTTGATGTTAAATTTAGCAGATTAATTATAATTTATTAACACGAAATTAGCTCTGTCTGTCTGTTACGTTTTTCATTCCAAAACTACTGAACCTATGTTTACGAAATTCGGTACAGAATTAGTTTTAACCCTGTGGTTATAAAGAATGGTCCATTGAAAGCTACGGAAAGCTACTTGTAACGTAAAATATATACGTACTTCTGTGTTAACTTCTGAGTCAAAATCACTATTTATTATTTCGTGAATCACGAAAGAAGTATTCTTCGTCTGTAAAATAAAAATATAATTGCTAGATATAAAGACTAGAATGTAATCATTTTAATCAAGTAATCTTACTTCAGAATAGCTTATTAAACTATCAATGTATATTTCCCAATCGTCTGTACTAATAATAATATTCTCACAATATTTTTCAACTAAATCCTCACACTATAATCCCTGTTACATTGCCACTTTGGGAATAATGACAAAGGGAAGATCTTCCACCGAGCGGGTGAAATTTCTCGGTAGACTGACGGTCCGAATTTTGTTGTTCGGAACTTGTATATATGCCAAATATCTTGTGTTATATGATAGCTAACGCCACATCAACTCCTTTGCAATGCCCATCAATTTAAAAAGGATCTACAGGCTTCACCCGCCGGATTGCTCTATGACAAACCTCTAGGAGATTTAAATCTCCCCGGTAAATTTGTCAATCAAACCGTACCCAGTACAATGGTCGTAACCCACTTCACTGCTCAATTAAGTTCTTTCGCCAAAAAAATACAGCGGATCCCCGCCCTACGGCATAATAAACAAAGGAACAAACTTTTCAAGGAGAAACGCCGCATATGTCTACCTACGAGACGACTCTTCGCGTCCTCCATTTCTGCCAGCTTTCACAGAACCACACCAGGTTTTGGAACGGCACGAAAAAAAATTAAAAATACTGAACAAGGGTAAACTGATAATCGTTACTACAGACCGCCACAAACCAGCTTAGTCTTAGCTGAAGAGGGTTCCTTACAGGGGATTCGTGGGCAATTATGAATTCATCAAGCTCCCACAGAAAATCCTTTGGTAGTACCTAAAGCAACGGTATTGGACGACATGTCCGGTTTCCAAATTATTATCGCCCGCGTCTCTGGAGGGTAGGGATATTATGAGCTACTACATATTATTATACACTCACACACAACTGAGACTCATTTACATACACCACACATTTACATTTAATACCGCGCACACCAATTATCGCTTGCTAAATTAAAAACGAAAAGTTTTTGCCTCGTTGCATAATGAATTAAATTAAAACTTACATACCTCTCGCGTAATGGATTCACTGAAATAAACATTTGCGTAAATAATGCTGAGAGCATGCGACATCTGCCAAAAGACACAAATCAAGAAATCCACATACTTCTTTACATCATACAGCAACCCTGAAGCGGTAGCCTCCATGAAATAAAACATGTACAATATTATAAATACCATATACAACAGCATGGTCAAGACCAAAGCTGTACCGTACATTCGCTTTATGGCTTCCGTTGCCTTGTATAACATGCTATAGATTCTCGCACAAGCCTTGATCTTCTCGCAAACAATTCTATCTTGAAGCCTCTGCACTTTCTCCAAGTCAGGGGCCACTTTGTTACGGACAAAAACTTTGTACTCCCAAGCACTACGAGTCTTTATTTCACTAAGAACTTTATTGATATATTTGTATCTGCCAGAAGCAATAATGTGAAGTTATAACAAAAGAAAGTGCATCAGTGTAGACGACTTGGTATAGTTTCTCAGTTGGAACAATGACACTTAGATTTTCCAATGATAGCCATATACAAAACATGCGAACAAGAAAGTCACCGAGTTGAGCGATCGAAATGACGAGAGCTGTTTTAGCGTTTTTATTGTAGTCCACAGCCTCGCCCATATTTTCTATTGCGCTATCGATATCTACAATCCTTTGTATAAAAACTTGGTTTCCACTCATACGGAACGGAACCTTCCACATCGAATAAGTGACGTAGACTATTGAAGCTATTCTCTCGAAGTCATCGCCATAACGCTTCAATTTCGTATTGTATATCGTTCGCAAAATCGTTTGGTCTTCACTATGGGCTTTGTACGTGCAATAAAAATATAAAATATACCAGAATAAAAAGAATATTGTACCGATGAAACTAAATTTAGTAACGATACGATTTTCAGAGTTGACAGCGAGATATACCACGGAAACTCCAGATATTTTCCTTATAAGATCAGAAGGTAGCAACGCTTCGACGATGTTGTTATAGTTTCGGGTGTTTAGCAGTTTGTTAAATTTTTTTTTTCTTTCTCTCATTTTGTATTACGTGGGTATCAACCAAAATTCAAAGAACAATAAGTTAAATTAAATGTCTATTGTTTGTTTCATTTTTACTTTTATTACATCTAATTTACATGTATAATACATACAAATACCTACCTAATATGATTTTGAGAAATTATAATAATTAGATAATAGTGATAGTGCTTTTAGGAAATTAAAAGAAAATGTTTTAAGTGTGATAATCTACATTTATTATTCAAAACAAAAAAATACATAATAATATGTACATACAACATCGAGCTGAAATTTTATAGTGTATGCGTGCCGGAAACGTTTACCAAATATTAACAACTACACTCAAATACAGATCACCAAATACCATGCATAAAGGTATATGCCCGGGCCCTATGGTTTGGTATCATAAAAAAGTTATCTAAATTAGCAAATACATATACGACAAGGCAAACAATATGACAAGACGAACAAAACAAAAATACAAAACCATCTGTGATCGTTCAATTGTAACAGAAAACTCACTAAAGCATATTTAATTGCATCTCTCGTAATCGACGATAAGAAGCAAAGAAATTGTACTAGCAGGGGTTTGAAGATTGTAGATAAAGAAAATGTCACCTACACAGGAAACGCTATATTAACACTGGGCCACATAATAACTAGGAGTTAGAATGGAATTGGGTATGGTAATGGGATTTTAGGTTATGTTAATTTGCTTATATGGGTGGACGAACTCACAGCCCACCTGGTGTTAAGTGGTTACTGGAGCCCATAGACATCTATAACGTAAAATGCGCCACCCACCTTGAGATATAAGTTCTAAGGTCTCAGTATAGTTACAAATTTCAAGACTTAATTCCTGAATATCCTGCATACTAACTCTTTGCACTCTAGAGGTGACTCGCACAGTAAGCATAGTGCTGAGCATAAAATTCAATTAAAATTATTACCCAAGTCTCAAGTAAAGTTACAACGGCTCCCCACCCTTCAAACCGAAACGCATTACTGCTTCACGGCAGAAATAGGCAGGATGGTGGTACCCACCCGTGCGGACTCACAAGAGGTACTACCACCAGTAATTACGCAAATTATAATTTTGCGGGTTTGATTTTTACTACACGATGTTATTCCTTAACCGCGGAAGTCAATCGTGAGCATTTGTTGAGTACGTATTTCATTAGAAAAATTGGTACCCGCCTGAGATTCGAACACCGGTGGATCGCTCAATACGAGGGTACCGGACGTCTTATCCTTTAGGCCACGATGTGGGAGGATTAGTAATATAAGATTGGATGCTTCCATATATCGTTCTTGTATAATTCAAATGCTTCGTGATATCAGCATTCCAACGTGATATACTCGGCTTATAATGAGCGCCTTTTTTATGAATCACAAAGGCTTATTTTCTAAGAGTTCTTTCCTACTTGATTGGTGGTAGCCTAAGGGGTTGGTAGCTGAGCTCACGGAGCTCAACCCAGGAGAACTTAATATTAGCCCTAGCAAGAGCATTGCTTCGCTACCACCGGATTGAAATCGCGACCCACAGGAGAAGATCCGGCGAGAAACGCAGTGTTTATGTGTATGGGCTAGGTTGAACGTCAAACTCAAAATTCTGAGAGTGTTTGAATATGTCTGACATAATGACTATAAGGACGAATAAGTGGCGCACAAACCGATTCAATGAATGTAATATATTTCAGACATGAAGTATGTTCTATTGGAAATATCAGCAACAAATTTTCTCTTTAATATATTATAATTTGGTCGGCCTTCTCTCCAAAGCCACCTGGCATCCGTCCACTGACTTCATCATGATGTCCAGTTTTACCCTGATTCGAGGAACAGGACCTTTCTCCGGTTCACCCACTACCTTGTATCTACGTAATATCGCAGATAAAGAAGCCTTCATCGAAATCATTGCATATTGATAACCTGCAAAAATATAAAACGAACCAATTAACGCGTTGTCGCTTCATACGAGCAATATTAAGTTCAAACTATTTATTACAAAAAAGTAATTGAAGGGAAACAGTAAGTTCATCCAAGCGTAAATAGCTGTCAACATACAATAGCAAGCAATTTCAACAGTTTATCCTGTAAAAAAGGGAAGGCTGACCTCGAATATATGGCTCTAGGCTCGTAAATATCTGGTCGTGGTATGGACACAGTACTCACCCAAACAATTCCTAGGGCCGCTACTGAACGGCATGTAGCAGCACGGGTGCTCGACATTAAAACGCTCCGGTAGAAACCTGTCTGGATCGAAGTGTTCCGCCTCTGGACCCCAGTACTTTGGGTCTCTATGAATTCCCCAGATAGAAACGAATATACCTGAACCGGCAGGCAAAACGTTACCAGATGCTTAAAATAAGAGAAAAGCACTATTATTATTGACTATTACATAAAACTGTTTTATTACAAACTAATACAACCTCAAATTTATTTAGGAGAAACAATTAGTGACCTACCATAGCTACTTACAAAGATGTTTAGATATAATGTGATGTTTTTAATGAAGAAAGGATTAGTGATGGCCCGGAGGTCTTTCCAGTTTCACCAGGACAGATGGGCGAGCAAAGGCTCAGCCAAGAGGGGTGGGATTTGCTAACAGCTGTCCAAGCGGCTCCGAAAGAGACCTAATAACTCAAGAGCAATTGCTTCGCGAATGAATCTACTACTACTGAATCGGAATCGCGACCCCTGAGAAGATTCGGCGAGAAACTCAGCGGGCTGATGTATAGATTAGGTTGCACGTCAACTCTTTGCCATAAGCCTGCTCCTAGTGTTAGAGGCCGTGGTAGATCGCGCGGGTGGAGCTGTAGCCACCAGGCGATATCTTCCTTGCTTTCCAAGGTGACAGAGCGAATAATCAGTGACCGACAGTACGGTTTCCTTGGAGAGCAAGGGCGAGGCTCTTGCTGTGAGCCTTGATATCTGGAAGGCCTTCGACAGGGTCTGGCATAGGGCACTTCTGTCGAAGCTACCATCTTACGGAATCCCCAAGGGACTCTGCAAGTGGATCGCTAGCTAGGAAAACTTGTGTCTGAAGTGGAAAACTTTCTGGGGCGAGTCAACCCCCAGGGCCTTTCTGGCGGGCCTTTCTGGGTGGAGAGAATTCAACCTGTTGAAGATACAAGTTTGCGCGTTCACTGCGAAGAAGGATCCCATTGTCATGGCGCTGCAATTCCAAGGAGTATCCCTGTAACCTTCCGAGATTATCGGGATACTTGGGGTCGACATTTCGAGCGATGTGTAATTTCAGAGTAATTTGGAATGCAAAGCCAAGTTGGCATTTTCCCATTGCTTGAATGCTTGGCTCAACAGAGCCAAGCGGTACTTTACGCCTGGACAAAGACTTTTGCTTTATAAAGCACAAGTCCGGCCTCGCGTGGAGTACTGCTCCCATCTCTGGGCTGAGGCTCCCAAATACCAGCTCCTTCCGTTTGACTCCATACAGAAGAGAGCCGTTCGGATTGTCGATAATCCATTCTCACGGATCGTTTGGAACCTCTGGGTCTGCGGAGGGACTTCGGCTCCCTCTGTATTTTGTACCGTATATTCCATGGAGAGTGATCTGAGGAATTGTTTGAGATGATACCATCATCTCGTTTTTAATATCGCACCGCCCGCCACCGGGGTAGAGTTCATCCATACTACCTGGAGCCACTGCGTTCATCTACAGTGCGCTTCCGGTCTTCGAGGTCTTTTTTGCCACGTAGCATCTGGCTTTGGAATGAGATCCCCCCCCCACGGTGTTTCCTGAGCGCTATGACATATCCATCTTTAAACGAAGCTAGTGGAGAGTACTTAACGGTAGGCAGCGGCTTGGCTCTGCCCCTGGCATTGCTGAAGTTCATGGGTGACGGTACAAACTCACCACCAGGTGAGCCGTATGCTCGTCTGCCTACAAGAGCAATAAAAAAAAACACCACATTCCTTGAAATTATCTCGGATTACATTCGAAGTGCCCTCTTTTTTTGGTTCAGAAACGTCTGCACCCTGTCTGGCTCTAAAGTCAACTGTCATTTGTGAAAACCTTGAAATTTCCGAAGGAAAAAATCTGAATATGTACACAGAACACACAGTCCTAGCGTTATTTCAATCAGAGTTATCGTAACAACAAAATACTGAAATTTAAAATAGGAAAAAATGTGAGGTAATGACACGATTTTTTTTTATTGCTTAGATGTGTGGACGAGCTCACAGCCCGCCTGGTGTTAAGGGGTTACTGGAGCCCGTAGACATCTACAACGTAAATGCCCCACACACCTTGAGATATAAGTTCTAAGGTCTCAGTATAGTTACAACGGCTTCCCCACCCTTCAAACCGAAACGCATTACTGCTTCACGGCAGAAACAGGAGGGGCGGCCGTACCTACCCGTGCGGACTCACAAGAGGTCCTACCACCAGTAATTACGCAAATTATAATTTTGTGGGTTTGATTTTTACTACCTGCACGATGTTATTCCTTCACCGTGGAAGTCAATCGTGAACATTTGTTGAGTACGTATTTCATTGGAAAAATTTGTACCCGCCTGCGGGATACGAACACCGGTGTATCGCTAGATACGAATACACCGGACAGTTGATTTGATTTTAATTCTAGTTTGCCGTTTGGTATTCTAAATTACCACTGCAAATAATAAAGCTCCTCCTTTGCCGATTTCGGCCCTGGAGATCATTTCAGATCCGTTTTTATCTCCGTCTCCATCTTTACTCCGTCCGTAATTGTCACGGTGTGCTCGTCGTCTGTGGCTAACATAGCCGATCTTATTCTTAGCCTTTGTGCATAATGCGGACAGGTTGGTAATAGTTGTTTTTTACTCTTCGATTCTGGTCGCCGAGCAGCTGTTTAGTCCCACTCAAAAGGCTCAATGCCGCACTTCTTCATGAGACACTTAAGCATATCTTTGTACCTCAAGAGTTGTCCGCCATGCTTACGTTTGCCTTCCTCAAGTTTAAAGAAAAAGATGCGCTTTGCCGTACCACCGCAAATAGCTATTGATGAAAGAACAACGCTTGACTACTACTTACGCAGTCTCGTATCCTCTAAAACTTTTCTTATGATAAACGGAACTGGAGGGAATAATCTGAGAGATTCCTTCACGACTCTTTCCAAATATTTCATCTTTTCTAAATCTTCTTTAACTAAGGCACGTTCCGAACCGTCGAAAATTCCGTACAATCTAAAAAAAAAATTATTAATTTACCGTTGTATGTACGTATGTATGTATGTGTTTCTTTAACTCAACTACAAATAAGTTTTTTTGTTGCTTCAATTAGAACTCTTTTATTCAATGATCATCACGGCATTGACGTGATGATATCACCTTGACACTTAATGTAAGATCTACTCAATTGCATAATACGAGGGCACCGGAACGTATTAATGCTTCGCGGCAAGCAGGCATGGTGGCTATTCATATATTCGCATTGCCCTATAAAGTGCTGTTTTATCCCTTAATTCGAAATATAATAGGACTTGACGGTCTGCAGATGACGGGAGCAGACCGTGGGCCCAAGGACATTTTTAGGGCCCGAGGTCGAAACTGGGGCAAAGCAGCACGACTCCCGCGGTCAACACTACAACTAACTGATCCGCTGGATCAGAACCATCCTACCGGGTCGGAACGCGATATACCGCCGACCGGGTTGCTCTTCCACACTCCGTTCAGCGTCGACGGCGACGACAGCAACACAAACTGTCGCCCCGTGACAATTGCCGGGAAGAAACTGGCTGGAGCTGGGCGAACGCCCCCGTCCGACCCCCGACTGGGTGGCGACGACTACGAGAGGAAAGAAGAGCTCTACCTCGTGCCCCGCCGTGTGCTCGTCGTAGCCGCTGTAATGCTGGCAATCCGGTGTGAGCCGTTTAAATTTTAGTTTATAATGTTTAGATACTTCAGCGAAATTTATTTATAGTATTATAGCAAAAGTAAATACAAAGCTTTGGTGGCTTAAAGGATAAAATAGCAGATACACCGATATAATATAGTCAGTTTGACCACTTAAACAGACGTATGAATATTTTAAAAAAAACGTGTATCTCAATACAAAGAAGAAGAGAAGTTACAGTATCTTTCTTACTCTTGGAAAATGTTTTCCTGTATTTTAGGGTATTTAGCTAAAAGCTCCAGTGTGAATCCAATACCGACTGCCGATGTGTCTGTGCCCGCCACTGTCAATGTTAGCATTTCTTCTCGTAGTTCGACATTAGTATAACCTTTTTCGTCTCCAGGAAACGTAATCAGAAGATCCAAGAGTGTCTTACTTTTGTGTGACCCTAAATCTGGGAGAAGAGGAAATTGATTTTTTACTATCTAAGATGAGTAAATTCAAATCTGATCTGGCACTAATAGACAGCATACTGTGAATGCCTCTGTTTGCTTAAGCACACAGTGTTTTTTAATTATCAAACCAGCGTACTGCGGTCACAGCTTATATTTACTGGTGGTGTATCGTATTGTAAGGCCTCACGGGTAGAATAAAGTTTTGGCATTTCCATGAATATATTTAATTTAGAATAATTTTCAAGTTCTTTGCCTTATGACGTTCAAGAAATGATGTTGAAATTTATATTACAGCATTCCATTGTATACTGAAAACAATCTCATGAATACCAACGTTAAAATCTGTATAAGTTTACGTACTTCAAAAATATATCACTCAATTTTCGACTTTGTGTAAAAAAATTGTTAAATTGTTTTGTAAATTGTATATACTGTACCTACCATAATGAGTATCCACTTCTAGATCTTTAGAAATCTTCTCCATGTGAAACTCTTCTCTTTTACTCTGAATTACCTGAAAATCAAACATAAAATTAAATGATAAACTCTGAACGTCATGGTCTAGGCTTTTTTTCGTGACCTTAATGTAGTGAGCACTCTTTGTGGCTTTATCTTTAATATTTACTGACAATTCTAGACGGGTAAGCCTAGCACATTTTAACTTGCCTAATTACTAGCATGAACTAACGTGTGATCAACTGCTATGGCGTGCTCTGATATGTACGTCTTACCTATTTCTATCGCAAAATTATAATTAGTTCTGTTTTGATGGTAACGACATTGACGTCTGCTGGCATTCTACGGTCGAGAGGCTATTCCAATTGCGCCGATTTTTCTATCCAGAGCGTTCAGTTCGGTCTGAGTCCACCCGAGCACGCCGAAGGTACACATAAGAACGGGCATCAGCCAGCCGCTAAACGCCCATGTCTTATTTACACCCGACAAAAGGCTTTTACACACTTTTGTCAGACGTTCATAAAACACGTCGCATGCAGCCTGTTTGAAGACCACAACGTCAATACCTATATTTTGTACATGCCCAAATACCGGTATGTTTCGCCCTTGGAGAGTGCCAAAGGCTTATCCTAATGGATACGGGTAAACGATTCAATGAGACTATTCTCCCTCTCTCTACACAGTGTTAACCGTGAAATTAGGGACGACCTTGCCCTTGTTCTGTCTTTGTGGCAATCGGACGTCGAGCAAGAGTATTCGTGAAGTTTAGTCGGTACTCGTCCCGTAGGGCAGTTTTCGGAAGATGACCCACGCGCCTTTCTCAAGATGTAGTATCTTCGCAGACGCCGGAGTCCGAGATAAATCTGAAGTCCTGATCCGATACCCCATCGGTCTGGTATCCGTAAACGAAAACTTCAAAAAAACTTCTAAGTGACAGCGTAACAGCAGCGTGTTACTTAGGTACTATGAGTTAGTGAGTCACTTCAAAATTTGGTAGTTAACAGTTTATTAATTACTAGCGGTCCCCGGTAGTCGAAAATCGACTATAATCTAAATAAGTAAATAAATAAGTATATACTAATATAATAAATATAATAGTATATAGTAAGGAATACCCTACAAAAAGGGTATAAAACCGGCGCGCAGCTCCGTCACCCGCGCATTTGTCGGTTGACATTCGTCGAGAGAACATCGTTCAAAGACTTTAAGTGTTAATTTAGGAAACACGAATTTTATAATAATGTTGAGGGTACAGTGCCTATAATAGCAACGCCTTTGCTCGAAACATTCATCGACCCCCGTCAGTAAGTATCTACAGTCGGCATCGCTGCGCCACTTTGAGAAGGCGGCACGACATGAGAACCTCTTGTCGTGGCCGCCGGAAACTACATACCCGATCCTGTAGACCGTTTGGTAAACCGTCGACGTCGCCCAAAGCACGTCATCACGGATCCTCCTGATCCATTAACGGTGCTTTTAGGCAATACAAGCACCGGTCACCGTCCTCGCCGAACCCGTCGGCTTGCGACGAGGGCTCGACGAGCGAATTAACCCACAGACACAGCCCACTGAGTTTCTCGCCGGATCTTCTCAGTGGGTCGCGCTTCCGATCCGGTGGTAGATTCTGCGAAGCACTGCTCTTGCTAGGGGCGGTGTTAGCAATTCTCCGGTTTGAGCCCCGCGAGCTCACCTACACAAGCTAGGGTACGCTGAAGTAGCCTCTCAAGGCATCAGCATAGGTAGGAAAAAAAAAAAAAAAAAAAAAAAAAAAAAAAAAAAAAAAAAAAAAAAAAAAAAAACGAAACATTCATTCCATCGGCGGCGTTCGTGAGAGAAGGTAGTCGTGGACATAATATTAAAGACAAACAATATTATTGTATTCTCAATTTGACCACAGACTTTCAACATTAACAAATTTTTTACAATAAACACAGAGCATATGTGTGTGTAAATGTGTTGTTTCAATATATGGTAGTGTGTGGTAACGTTTTCTTTGTTTTTTGTAGGATTGGTAAGAACGGAACGTATGAATAGAGTGTGGAACGGAGCGTTAAGATGTGAGTTTTTTTTTTTTTTTTTTTATTGCTTAGCTGTGTGGACGAGCTCACAGCCCACCTGGTGTTAAGTGGTTACTGGAGCCCATCGACATCTACAACGTAAATGCGCCACACACCTTGAGATATAGTTCTAAGGTCTCAGTATAGTCACAACGGCTGCCCCACCCTTCAAACCGAAACGCATTACTGCTTCACAGCAGAAATAGGCGGGGCGGTGGTACCTACCCGTGCGGACCACAGAGGTCCTACCACCAGTAATTACGCAAATTATAATTTTGCGGGTTTCATTTTATTACACGATGTTATTCCTTCACCGTGGAAGTCAATCATGAACATTTGTTGAGTACGTATTTCATTAGAAAAATTGGTACCCACCTGCGGATTCGACACCGGTGCATCGCTTCAACACGAATGCACCGGACGTCTTATCCGTTAGGCCACGACGACCACATAAGAAGTGAGAGAAAATGGAAAGAAAGAGAGAAGAGAATGACAGATAGAATGACAGAGAATTGGAAGATGCGAAGACGGTTGAAAAATGAGTAAGACGTAATAAATTAGTGTTAATATTAATTACTATTATAATAGAAGATTTTGGAATAGTGTAACTTTTATTTTATGCGCTGCAACCACTATTCTACATTTTTGGGGGCTCGTCCGGGATAAAAACAAATATTCGTCCGTGATAAATGACAAATATTCGTTCGGGATCGACGCCAAAAATTTCAAGATTTTAACGAAAGACGTGGTAAGGAGAATAGACGAATTTTTATAATAGACGAAAATATAACGACGATTATTAAGAAGAAGACGAATTATAAAACGTAAGAAGATTTCAAGAAGAAGATTTGAAGACGAATTACGATCACGTTGTTTAAACGGTGGCAAATATTTCAAGATGTCTTTCAACCAAGGAACTTTTATTTCTACGGAAAACAAAGACCCAATTTTCAGTTTAATTGATATGACTAAGTTCAGTGGCGAAGATCACACTTACACCTCGACGAAATGGGCGCAGGATCTAGAAGACAACGCCGAAATATTTGGATGGTCGCCTCAACAACTACTTATCATAGCACGTAGATCTTTATCAGGAACAGCACAGTTATGGTTAAAGACGGAGAAGGTTCATAAAAGTTATGAAGAACTCAAGGCAGCCGTGCTCAAAGAATTTCCTGATGTGATGAACAGCAAAGAGATGCATGAGCTCATGACGGCACGCAAGAAACATAAAGACGAGTCATATTATCAATATATGCTAATTATGAAGGAGATGGGAAAACGAGCGAGATTCCCAGATTACGTTGCCATTCAGTACCTCATAGACGGCATTACAGACCTGGAGATGAATAAAGCAATTTTGTACGGTGCGGTTACTTATCCGGTGCTGAAAGAAAAGTTGTTGTTGTACGAAAGAATCAAAGAAAAATCTGCCAAACAGAATGCTGAACTACATATTAAACGAACTGCAACGGCTTCGGTTAGAGATTCCATGTCAAGAACCAACCAGTATTGTTACAATTGTGGAGAAAAAGATCATCGAGCTAGTGCATGCCGAAATGGAATGAAGTGTTTCAGGTGCAATGAATTCGGCCATATTAGTTACAAGTGCACCAATTCTAACACAGGAAGTACCGAAAGTTCGAGTTACACGAAAACGTCGGTAAAACAGCTGCCGAGAGCTGTCAGATCAGCCAATCAACGGGTTCAAATCCATCCATTGATAAAACAGTCCGATGTAGAACCGAAAAAAGAATCGGTTATGTTCGGAGCGACTTCGTCGGAAAATCAGAGCGAAGCATGCAGCCAAGAAAATTTGCAAGATGAAGGATGACAACTGTAATGACAGCAACGTCATGCAGGTTGTAAACAAACAACGTGACCGGCAACATAGCCAGAATAAACCACTAAAATCGATGAAAATAGGTGATAGATTAATAAGTGCATTAATAGATACAGGTAGCGACGTGAATTTAATATCAGAAGATCTGTGGAAAGAGTTAAACTTGCCGTGTAACGATGATAACATGATTTTATCTGGACTTGGACTCTATAAAGTAAGGTCGTGCGGTAAAATCTTTGCATGTATTATTTTCGATGAACGGTGCTATAACAATGTAATTTTTCATGTAGTACCGAATGGGTCAATGCCCTATAGATTAATTATAGGACAAGAATTTCTACAAAATGTTGTGATGTTAGTACGTGAAGGTGCTGTACTATTTTTTAAGAAAGGTGATGAATGTTTGTCGTGTGTAAATTGTGTGACTGAGGTTGATGCTAGTGAACATATTAGCAATCCCGATTTAAAGACGAAAGTTACGCGAATTGATGAGTATAAGCCGATACAGACGAAAGAAGCTCTTATTAAGATGAAGATAATGTTAAAAGATGATGTACCAATAGCTCAGCGACCTCGAAGAATGTCACTTATTGGAACAAAGACAAGACGTAAAAAAGATATGAATATGATTGACGTTTTGGAACAAGAAATTAACGATGGATATGATGAAAATAAAGATAATTTAAGACAGAAGGCCAAGCAACAGATTAAGAAGATACAAGAAGAAAATATTATAACATTTAATGATAAAGGAAAACGTAGTTCAACTTATGAGTTGGATGATTTAGTAGTCATTAAGAGAACTCAGTTCGACCCTGGGCTTAAACGAAAGCATTTAGGACCTTACAAGATTATTAAAGTTAAAAGATATGATAGGTATGATGTCGAGAAACTGTATGATACTACCGAAGAGCCAAAGAGGATTTCCAGCTCTGCAGACAATATGAAGAAATGGCCAGATAAGGATGAATGATTGTTTGTGTGTGTGCTTGGATATATAACTGTTGTATCTATAATACTACTCACGTATCCTCACGAATTTTAGGCTATGTATTTAAAACTTATTTTGTTATTCAGTAAATTTTTTTTTTTTGTGTAAAAAGTAAGACTGTCAGATTCAGAACTATTTTATTTTATGACGTTGTATGGAGGAGCCATATCTGAGGGCAGATATGAGAGCAGGATGGCCGAATGTAGGATTGGTAAGAACGGAACGTATGAATAGAGTGTGGAACGGAGCGTTAAGATGTGAGTGAGAGAAAACGGAAAGAAAGAGAGAAGAGAATGACAGATAGAATGACAGAGAATTGGAAGATGGCGAAGACGGTTGAAAAATGAGTAAGACGTAATAAAATTAGTGTTAATTATTAATTACTATTATAATAGAAGATTTTGGAATAGTGTAACTTTTATTTTATGCGCTGCGATCCCTTTTCTACAATTCAATGAATTTTTTATGCCTAATTAAGAAAATTATTAGCATTCTGCACTCCTTCACTATATTCTCTATAGCGACCCGCCCTCGCTTCGCTTCGGAAACATTAAAACACACATGAAATCAAAAAAAAAAGAAAAATCAAAAAAAAATTGCCTATGTTCATCAGGGACAATGTCGGCTTCTAATGGAAAAATAATTTTTCAAATCGGTCCAGTAGTTTCGGAGCCTATTCGAAACAAACAAACAAATCTTTCCTCTTTATAATATTAGTATAGATAATATTAGCATAGATATAGATATAGATAAGTGTGAGAAATTTCTTACTCCTCCGTCCGCGCAATTTTCGTAAAAAGGGGGTACAAAGTTGATAAATGAGTTTTATCTTAAACTATAATAAAAAAATACTTAAGTACGAACACATCAATAAATTTACCTGGTCAATAAATTCATGCCACACTTTAATACACTTCTGAAGCTCATTGAACACAGGAAACTGTTTGAAAAGCCAATCCGGATGCAGCCATACATGAAACATCCTCTCACAGATTACGTTAAGAAAACGGTTCATAGATTTCAAGAGCTCTGATTCAGCCTTTGCTTGTGCATTGATATTCACGCCCATTGCTGTTTCTAAAATGAAAACGTATTTTTAATCTTATTATCTCTAAAAAGTCCAACGGCCTCAATTACTTTTAAGTGATTACTGGAACTGTAAGGATAATATCGCCCTGAAATATTAGAAAGTCGTCATTCCTTTTAAATAACGACTGCCCCCCACCCTTCAAACCGTAATACATTATTACTTTGCTGCTGAAATAGACAGGGTGGTACATATCCGTTCAGACTCATATTATCACGAGTAATTTTTCCAATAAAATACGTACTTAACAAACGTTTACGATTGACTTCCACTGTGAAAGAATAACAACGTATAATAAAAATGAAAGCGGCAAAAAAACTGTATCATTTGAGAAACTGGTGGTAGGACTTCTTGTGAGTTCGCGCGGGTAGGGTAGGTACCACCACCCTGCCTATTTCTGCCGTGAAGCAGTAATGCGTTTCGGTTTGAAGGGTGGGGCAGCTGTTGTAACTATACTTGAAATCTTAGAACTTATATCTCAAGGCGCATTTACATGGTAGATGTCTATGGGCTCCAGTAACCACTTAGCACCAGGTGGGCTGTGAGCTCGTCCGCCCATCAACGCAATAAAAAACTAAGGAGACTTAATATTCGTCAATTGAATTTAAGCTGTAACTTACCACAAACAGAGTCCAATGTGTAAGCGCTTAGAAAAGGCCAAGAGCTGAACATCCCTTTGCCGACGCATTTACTCAAACTTGAAACAAGCTTCTCGCTTTGCTCAGAGATTATTCCTACAAAACTGTGAACTATTTTGGGACTGAACGCTGGCACCATAATTTTTCGACGTCTTCGCCATATCGACACTAAAATTTCATTTTATACACACAAATGTATTACACGAACTCACCAATACTATACAAGACTCGTAGCAATGAAATGAAATAATTTTAAAGCAATCTATATATATAAAAATGAATTGTTGTTCGTTAGTCTCGCTAAAGCTCGAGAACGGCTGGACCGATTTGACGAATTTTGGTCTTGAATTATTTATGGAAGTCCAGAGAAGGTTTAAAAGGTAGATAAATATGAAAATGCTCGGAATTAAATAAAAATAATTTTGTGTTTCGTTTGATGTGTCCCCCGTCGGTTGGATTCCTTTTTTTTGTTTTAAGTTTATTTTATACAAAAGTTTAGGTCTTTTATTTATCGATTGAGGCACTACGAAGTCTGCCGGGTCAGCTAGTATCCATATAAAAATGAGCCAACGAGATGACACTGTCAATACGTATTTGAGACAAGCTAACGAAAACTAAGAATAAATAACACTATAATAATAAATATGTTAGACTGGTAGAAAATATTATATGAAGTATGAATGAATCTCTGAGACATACAAATTGAACAAACGTACCTGGTGCAAAAATGCCGCCATTCCCTATCCCCGGTCGAAAAAATCTATGTGAATCGTCTTTCTCCAAGCAGGTCTTCAGAATTACCTCCAAGTCAAAAGGATTTGATGACACTAAATAAATAAATAAAAGATTTGCATAAAATTCTTCTAATCAATTCTCCTTATCTTCTAATTCTATTTCTACCAACAACTGACATCTAAACTAATTCTTGATGAAAAACAAATTAATCTAAACCAAAAAATTACAGTGTTAAATTGATTAAGCCGACGCATTATCTGTGCGAACAGCTGTACGGCAACAGCGGAAATCGAGGTCATTTCGGATCCTCCCGATCTACTAACGATGCTTTTAGATACCTCAAGCACCGGTCATCGTTCTCATTGAACCCGTCGCTTACGACGAAGGGCTCGACGAGTAAATTAACCCTCAGACACAGCCCACTGAGATCATCTGCAGATCGTCAAGTCCCGAAAAAAGAAAGAGCTCTTGGTCCTTCTCGTAATAATATATATCTCGTAATAATAAATAAATAACATTATGGACAGTTCTTATAGAAGACTTCATTTCTTCTGCTAGAAAACAAACAGTACCGTGACGATCCGCCAAGACAACGTTTTCAAAATTTTAAATCATTTGTTCAATCACTACCAATGTAGGGCATCCCGTGCTGGGATCGTCGTTAATCCCGAAATCATGTCTTGTGGTCGCGATTCCGATCCCACGGAATAGATTATATTCATCTATTCCGTCCTAATACAAAATTAGAGCAAAGGCCTTTCCAACCTTATTTATCTATTCCGGGTCCGATCCGGTAGTAGATACTGCTAAGCACTGCTCGTACTAGGACTAGTGTTAGGATTTTTTCTCAGGTTGAGCCCGTGAGCTCACCTACCCGTCTGGGCGTAGCTGGAATTGTCCTCTAGGCCACCAGCGAATAGGCAGGGGAAAAAATTGAAGTTCTTCCTCGCTTGAACTCAGCACACAAACGCTCAACCGTAAAGTGTGAAGGAGCATGAACCCATAATGTTGCTCTCAAATCTTGATTTACCAGCTCCGTAGTAAAATTTTACAAGCAAAGAAACTTTATTACCGTGCGAACTTAAATTTTAAAAGAACACATTCCGACGCAAAAAAAAATGTCTGCTATTTTAAAAAAACAAAAGGAAATTGATTGTTTTAATTACATTTTAACTTACATCTCGACTATGCCTACTAGTAATTTTGTTTCTTTCCAAGGAGATTGTGTCGCATTATCACTATTTATTTAGCACCCTTTGTAAACCCACAATCATGCGGTACGTATACATATTTTATGATAATTAGCTGTTTGGTTTGTTAAATATTAACAATGAAATACCAGGTGATGAAAGGTAGAACACCAGAGGTATGCCGGAATCGAAGAACTTGTAGGAACACAGTTTGTTATGTAAACAAAATTGTTCGTAGTCATAACATGCGGCTGCGCCCGCAATCTCCTTTGCTTTTTACTTTTTACGTTCATTCAGTCGCGAATAAACGCTCCGATTAACCAGTTGTGTTATTTAATCATCTCACTTCCGATAACGCCCTGAACCATTATTGACCACTACAAAAAAACTGCTAAGCCCAATAAAATTGGCTAGATAACAAAATCATGGAGTCTGCTCATAACCACATCTAACACAAAAAATACTATTTTCGAATTTCGTCAACATTAACCTTCTTAAAATGTACTGAAAAAAAGTATATCGGTCGATAAATTTAATGGAAAATTGTACTAAGTATTTTGCCTATTTATATAAAAATACTCAACTCACCAAAGTAAAGAATGTGAAACAACCACATAGTCACTATGCCATTGTGTTTCATGGAATCGTAGCTGTATCTTTGAAGTGACGACATTATTTCTAAAAGAACAAATATTGGAGTTGAAACTATGTCGTCGTATGTATACTTTAATAATAATAATAATATTTTTCAAGCCTCTTAAAATACAAACATGTACAAGAATTCTTAACACTAGTATAATAATATACATGGCTTTTTTATGAGGTATACAATAACAATATTCCCTGGCTTTTATGCTAGGAAAACTTTTGTTACAAAAGTCAGTGGTTCAGTGCTAGGTCACCAGGTAAGATAAGTTAACCAGGAAGAGCGATCTGTAAGAATGTAGTACGTACGTGTGAGTGTGTGTGTGTGTGTTACTATTTGGAATCGTGAAGTAATAGGTACTCAACCAAATAATCTTGGGTGGTGGTTTTAAACGACGGTTTGAAGCGTGGAACTATCATTTTTTAGTAGATGCTTTTTATACCTCAACATATGTGATGGCATACACGGTTTGACTCCGCATTAATGGACACCGGTAACCGCTTAACACGATATGGGCTGTAGGCAACTTTTTTCAATTTTCTCTTTTAATTATTTTATTTATTAAATTTCATGCACATTGATTTAAAACACATTAGCGGACTTAATGACTAAGACATGATCTGCCAATCAATCAAGGGTGATGCAGAAAAGGACGTCCTTGGTGCATTTGTTGATCAATTAAAGTTAAAATAGATACTTTATAATTTATTAAACAAAGTTTGTTTACTAAACGAGTATACTACATAAAATGTAAATATAAGAAATGCATAAATTATAATCATATTATAATACATAAATATTAAATATGTACATATATACATTTAAAAGTTTATGTGTACATACGTGCATGACTTACAAAACACTAGAACAATTATGTCTTATATTCCAATTATTGTAGTTCAACGCATTAAAAGTAAAATTATAATGACATTACCTGCGCTAAAATGATTTTAGATTTCAACACCTTGACGCCACTGACTAATTTACTTTTACAACCTTGTAGATCTATGTTATTGCTGGCATAAAGATACTACATGCCACTAAAACCTCTAATCCAAAAAAAATGAAGAACCCTTTTTTATTATTTTTTTATAACTTTGTCTAAGAAACAATACATAAATATAATGATGAAAGTAGTCTAATAAATGAATTTTCCGATTAATTAAAAAAAATCCGTTTCCAATCTTGTACTGAATTTAATGAACGAATAAAATAATAAATAAACGAATTTACACGCTATTTAACAAAAAACAGTGTTAAAATTGTGTAATGAACTCTCAAAAGTTCTGGAAAATGTAATTAACGATCTAGCGTTTCAGGAACGAATACTATCAACATTACTAAGACTTACTACACAGATTAATTTTATATGTGATAACACCAATTAGTTACGATATTATAAAATATAGGTATAGGTAAGTAGTCTATAAATCCTTATTTGAGACTGCTACACAATAATAATGTATTTATTATCTGTGACACTATTAAAATGGCCGCCAAAAGTTGAAAAGTGAAAAAATCGTAACCGCATAAACCGCTGCTAAAATAAAAGTAATTACCAAATTCGCCTTTACTTATTTGAGTAGTCTCGCATGTTTGAAAGTAAGATACATAATCACCAACCGCATTGTAATTGGCGATCACCTCTGTCATCGAAAGTTTTCAAGCGGAGATAGAAGAGGGCAACAGACTGAAGTCTACAAGGAAAACGCTGAACAAGTTAGTGCACAGTCTTCTTTAATCTATCAATCTCATTTTTTTAATAATTAGGTTGTTATCGCGTACGGTCCGCTTAAAACCCAATATGTTTGTTATATTTTAGATTCGTTATCTTATCTTCTAATAACTTTTCCTCTTGTTTTATATTTAATATAAAATGTGAATTTCTATGTTTGTTAGATTATGTTGAAACTTTGTACAGCTGGTATTGGCGTTTCAGATCAGTGCATTTCATTTAGTACAATCAACTCGGTTGCATTCGAGTACTTTTTCGTATAGACCATTTGTATGGGATTAAATATCGTAAAATTCACTAAGCGATCACAAACAAATTTATAGAAAATCCGTCAGGGGTACACCGGAGTTCATCCGGTTTATCCGGAGAGTGTTTTTATATATTACATTGCGATAGTCACAAGGCTTGGTCGGATTGGTTTTATAAAAAAAATGCTTACCCTCTGTGTTACCCATCATTTTGTGGGCCACGCCAACTAACAGGTTTGTCTCGTCAGGAGTCGGGATAGCCGCTGCCAATTTATACATATTCCTCCGTCTGTACCGGAACACTAAAACCCAGCCGAGCCCAACTAATATCAGAAGGAGTGCAATCATTTTCCTATAATTCGTTTTTACATAACGCACGTACGTCTGCTTTGGTTAAAGCCGGGGTTATAAAATTGCCTAAGGAAAGACCTCTCATTTATAGTATTGTTTCGCAACAACGATTATCTGACTTCCGAAGTCGACACGAAACTTGCTGCACTTAAAAACTAGTCAAACTGAACGTCATGCACCTCAAAAACTATACTTAACATATCGATATAACAAGCACAAGATGTCTAGTTTTTTAAAAACTCACTTTTTCAACACATTTTCTGGATTAGATTATTTTTGTAGTAGACATAATATGTACCTATGATAAAGAAATCATATTCTAAAAATGGTCAATTCGAATATGATAATATTTTATCGCAGGGTATGTGGGTCGTTGCTCTGGATTCGACGAGCAGCGCGCCGCCCTCGTCGCGGTCATAGGAGAGGACCTCTCGCTGCCGCGCGTCGTGGCTACAATGCTCGGCAGCGACGCGTCCTGGAAGGCGATGTTCGACTTCTGCGAGTCCACCATCTCGCAGAAAGAGGCGGCGGAACGAGAGAGGGAGAGCTCTTCCCTTTCCGCACCGATCCGTCGCCGTCGAGCCTGGGGCCGGAGGCGGGAATACGCCCGTACGTCGCGGCCCCTGTAGGTAGCGGCCTCCCCCCGGTGAAGGTCAAGAGGCGACCTGAGGGGGTAGAGGCCGCGCGGCGCGCTACCAGCACTCTAGCGCGCTGCCAAGAAGATACGAAAGAGCGACCGGTTGGCGGTGTATCGCGTCCCGACCCGGCAGGCTGGTTCTGGTCCAGCGGGGTATTCCGAGACACCAGTGGCACCATCTGGGCGGCCTGACGGGCTGCCGTACAGACACGGCCGACGTTTCAGAGCCTTCGATTTACCTCGAAGGCTCCGTCGGCTGGGCGTCCTTGGGGTCCGATCTCTGATCGGGGTCAGAACCCGGCTAGTGTAGGGGTGTTCCCGCGGTCAACACTATAACCAGACTCGCGACGCCCTGCGAGGACGCCCGACCCACGGGTCGATGAAGCGATCGTCGACGACCAACGACGCCGGTCTCCGCGCTACAGCAACACGCTAGGCCACCTGGGCAATGCTGCAGTATGTTCGGCGACGACAGCGACGACGAAAATGCGGACCGCATCGCAGTCCGCAGCCGCCGACGCGTCGTCCCATCCTCCTGGTGCCAGCGCGCTAGAGTGACGGTAGCGTGCGGCGCAGCCTCAACCCCCATAGGTCGCCCTGTGACCATCACCGGGAGGAGACTGCCTCCTCATAGGGGCCGGAGCTGGACAAACGCCCTCCTCCGACCCCCGGCTCGGCGGCGGTGGCACGACGCCGAGAGGGAAGAAGAGCTCCCCCTTTTCCGTTCCGCCGCCTCCTTCAGCGAGATGGTGGACTCGCAGAAGTCGAGCATCGCCTGCCAAGACATGTCATTACCGAGCATCGTAGTCACGATGGTTGACAACGACAGGTCCGGTCCTGTCTTCGTGACGAGGACGTGGCCTACGCCGAAAGCGGGGCAGTTTGCAAGCGTGTGCTCCGCCGTATCCAGTCGCAGCCACTGCACTTTTGGCACTTCGGCGTCGGCTCCTCGGGGCGACTACATGCAGGTAGCGGCTGAAACAGTCATGTTCCGTGAATACCTACGTCGCCCGGAAGGTGACACATCCTCGGT
This sequence comes from Bombyx mandarina, assembly GCF_030267445.1. Classification (NCBI taxonomy): domain Eukaryota; kingdom Metazoa; phylum Arthropoda; class Insecta; order Lepidoptera; family Bombycidae; genus Bombyx; species Bombyx mandarina. Next base: position 12,295,738 of record NC_143228.1, read on the forward strand.
CGCAATTCACCCAGTCCGAGAGGACCAGGCAGATGCCTCAGTGGCTCGTCGCTCGTAGGCGGGGTTCGCCAGGCGGCCAGACCACGGCTCGCCGAGATTGGAGCCTCCGCTCGCGATATAAAAAAGATATAGCTTAACCTAGAATATACGCGAACGAAAGTATAACGGTTAGTTATAATTGACACCATGGCTTGTATAATAAATAATTTTTAATATATTGTAATTTAAATACTATTATAACTTTTTCGATTATTTTGTTTTTGGTGTCCTATTAAAACTAATCAGACATTATCATTAAAATGATGGAAAAGACAATGCAGACCGAATTTTTTTATTTTAAAGTTACATACTTGAAAGAACATTTAATATATCGGTATGAGAACTAATTTATCACTATTTACTTCTCTGTACCCATTTATGCCACAATACATAAATTTGAATATATTGAATATATTTGAATAAGTTTGAATATATAAGTTTGAAAAAATATATATATAAATATATATATATATAAGTTCTGCTCTACTTACGTTCTGAAATGTTTCCTTGCATCACGACTAAGAGAAATAAAATGACAGGTTGTAATCCGTCGTAAAGGTTCACAGAACTTAGAGTTAGACTTTTGAGGCTCTATATTTCTTTCCAAAGGCTGCTAACTCATTCGTTTCTTAAAAACAATTTGCTCGAGTTAATATGTATTTATTGTTCACACGAAAGATTGAGAGATTTGTTTCAATTTCGATAAAAAGCGCTAATATTCAGCTTTTAGCTGTCGCTTGGAGTCGTCATGGCCTAAAGGATAAGACTCGGTGCATTCGTATTAGCGATGCAACGGTGTTTGAATCCCGCCGGCGGGTACCAATTTTTGGGATACTTAGGGTCGACATTTCGAGCGATGTCCAGTTTCGGAGTCATTTGGAAGGCAAAGCCAAGTTGGCGTCCAAAATGCTGGGAGTCCTCAACAGAGCGAAGCGGTACTTCACGCCTGGACAAAGACTTTTGCTTTATAAAGCACAAGTCCGGCCTCGCATGGAGTGCTGCTCCCATCTCTGGGCCGGGGCTCCCAAATACCAGCTTCTTCCATTTGACTCCATACAGAGGAGGACTGTTCGGATTGTCGATAATCCCATTCTCTCGGATAGCTTGGAACCTCTGGGTCTGCGGAGGTACTTCGGTTCCCTCTGTATTTTGTACCGTATGTTCCATGGGGAGGGCTCTGAGGAATTGTTCGAGATGATACCGGCATTTCGCTTTTACCATCGCACCGCCCGCCACCGGAGTAGATTTCATCCATACTACCTGGAGCCACTGCGGTCATCCACAGTGCGTTTCCAGAGATCTTTTTTGCCACGTACCATCCGGCTATGGAATGAGCTCCCCTCCACGGTGTTTCCCGAGCGCTATGACATATCCATCTTTAAACGAACCTAGTGGAGAGTACTTAAGCGGTAGGCAGCGGCTTGGCTCTGCCCCTGGCATTGCTGAAGTCCATGGGCGACGGTAACCACTCACCATCAAGTGGGCCGTATGCCCGTCGGCCTACAAAGGCAATAAAAAAATTGTAATGATATACGTATTTAACAAATGTTCACGATTTACTTTCACGGTGAAGGAATAACATCGTGTAATAAAAATCAACTGGTAAAATTATAATTTGCGTAATTACTGGTCGTAGAACCACTTGTGAGTCCGCACGAGTAGGTACCACCGCTCTGCCTATTACTGCCGTGAAGCAGTAACGCGTTTCTGTTTGAAGGGTGGGGCAGCCGTTGTATAATAATAATAATAATAATTTATTTCTTTATTTAACACCACATGTACAGAGTAAGCATTATAAAACAAATAATAGACGGTGACATAAGTTGGCGGCCTTATCGCTGAAAGCGATCTCTTCCAGGCAACCTTGCAGGGAGAGTAATAAGCAAACTAGCATGGACGGTGCTATATCTCAATAAACTTACATAAAAATATATACTTATATACACATGTGAAAAAGAAATACAATATAAGATAAGATTTACATACGATTAAATACAAATAAATACTAAAAATATGCAAGTAAATAAAATAAGTAGCAACTTATACAATTATATCGTAGGAGCCATATTATTGTGCAAGGTAGTACAATTTTAATCTGAACTTGAAAATTTCCGGCGAGGACGATTGTTTGATGCTTAAGAGTAGTGAATTCCATAAACGGACTGCTTCAACCGTAAAGGAATGGTCATAAAATGACGTCCCGTGAGCCGGAAGCTTCAGCATTAAATTCTCCGATGACCTAAGTGAATGGGAGTTTGCAGTATGTAGGAAATCAAAACGTTCCTGAGGGTAGCGCGGGACGAGGAATTAAACAGGACACTGTAAAGAACAGACCATATATGAACATTCCGGCGATAACGAATAGGAAGCCACTTGAGCTTAACTCGATACTCAGATACGTGGTCATATTTGCGTAAACCAAATATAAACCTCATGATGGAATTTTGAAGACGCTCAAGTTTATTTAGCTGGGCCTCGGTTAGATCGAGATAGATAGATAGCTGGCGTCGGCATAATCAATAATAGGTAGTAACAGAGACTGTGCAAGTGCAATTTTAGTAGATGTTGGAAGAAAATTACGCAATCTACGTAAGGAACCCGCAGAGAAAAATAGTCTGCGACTGACTGACATCAGTTGTGGTCCTCATAACAAACTGCGGTCAATGATAACACCAAGATTTTTAACGGTGTCACTAAGCGGGACGTTTATCCCGTCAAGAGACAATTTTATAGGCGTCGTGGCCTAAAGGATAAGACGTCCGGTGCATTCGTATGTAGCGATGCACCGGTGTTCGAATCCCGCAGGCGGGTACCAATTTTTCTAATGAAATACGTACTCAACAAATGTTCACTATTGACTTCCACGGTGAAGGAAAAACATCGTGTAATAAAAATGAAACCCGCAAAATTATAGTTTGCGTAATCACTGGTGGTAGGACCTCTTGGGAGTCCGCACGGGTAGGTACCACCCCGCCTATTTCCGCCGTGAAGCAGTAATGCGTTTCGGTTCGAAGGGTGGGGCAGACGTTCCGTGTTCCGGTAACCAGTATGTGCTCCGGTAACCACTTAACACCAGGTGGGCTGAGAGGTCGTCCACTAATCTAATAAATAAAAATAAATTACCAAATATTATGATTTTCGTCCGTCATTTAGCCATTAGCATTTGATACTAAGATTTAATATATCTATCCTGACAAAAAAAATATTAATTTTGTACAAACAAACAAAGTGATACTAGGATTCCGTTTGATCTCTTTGAGGGTATGATCTTAAAATTTGCTTAGGGCCAACATTTTATTTATTTATTGCTTCGATGGCTGGACGAGTTCACGGCCCACCTGGTGTTAAGTAATTACCAGAGCCCATAGACATCTACAATGTAAATGCCACCACCCACCTTGAGACATAAGTTCTAAGTCTCAGTTTCTACAGTACAACCTTCACCTTCAAACCGAAACGCATTACTGCTTCGCGGCAGAAATAGGCAGGGTGGTGGTATCTACCCGTACGAACTCATAAGACGTACAAGACGACCAGTATTATTATTATCTCTAAGACTAAATCATAAACAACATATTTAGTGTCTGTTGACTACAGTTTCTCATCTGTTTCTCAACAGATTTAACTTGATTATATACAATTACATACATAAATATATCCGAAAAACATTACCTTCCTTAGACAAGTAAAAATTGAGCGTCACCTTGAAAACCAGTTTTTAATGTTGGATAGTTGAAGGTGTTTTAATGTTGGATAGTTGAAGGTGTTTACCTTCAACTATCCAACATTAAAAACTGGTTAAAACATAAAAAACACAATTCTATTGTATGAATATTTAACCAGAATGTTTTGTAATGTTTCATAATTTGATTTGGAACTTTTTTACTGTCACGCTTGTTCAAAAACACAAATACATAATGATATCTATAAATGCACGCACTTTGTTTTGTTTATTTATTCTCATATACTCGTAACTCCTAAGCATCAAGTGGACGATGTCTTGTTCTGTATGCCATATAAATAAGGAATAATTTAGGTGTTTTAAATAACAATATGTTTTAAGCATTTGCAATATTTTAATCGCAGATATTAAATTAATAACGTACACTTCAAGCCCTGTCGGTGACAAACTGCAGCACGATGACAAGGTACGTGAACACAGAACGGCCCCCCTGAAAAAAAAAACAGTTCTTGACTTATCATTGACGGGGAGACTCACACACAGACTACCGGAACGAATGCCCTTATCCACCCCGCTATATAAGTTCCACGTCTATTTTTACAAAGATTTTTCGATCTGAAACAAAGAACTGCTCCTACTTCTAAATATTTTACTCTTAAATCTTGTCTGGTGCTGGTGCTGACCCGGCATGGATGCTTCGCTATCTGCAGCGGATAGGAGCTGAGCCGGCGACGAGGTGCCAACATAGTGGACACGACCTGGAAACCGCGGAACATACCCTCGCTGTCTGCCCCGCTTTCCACACCTATCTGTCGCCGCCGAGCCGGGGGCCGGAGGAGAACTTTTGCCCGACTGCGGCCCCTGTAGGAGGTGACCTCCCTCGGTAAAGACCGAGACAGGGCCGGGGCGACCTGAGGGGTTGAGGCTGCGCGGGTGATGTCTGCACTCTAGCGCGCTGGCAGCAGTTCCACGGAACTGTTGTGTAAGAGCAACCGATTGGCGGTGTATGGCGTTTCGGCCTGTCAGGGTGCCGTACCGAGACGGCCGACGTAGAGTCGTTGACTATCGCCTCGATGACCCGTCGGTCAGGCGTCCCAGGGGTTGTGCCGCGAGTCTGGTTGTAATATTGACCGCGAGAACCCCCTACTCTACCTGGGTTCTGATCCCGGGCGGAAATAGGACGTCGGGTGAGAGAGTGCAAAGGGAGTCATTTGGTGGGTAGGACTCTAAACATCCTTGGACCCGCGGTCTGCTCTCAACATCTGCAGACGCGCGCCCCCTAGGCGCGGGACCTCGTAGAGGGTTCGGCCCCCGGCCCGGAAAAAAGGGATTTTTGTAAGATTCAACTCACACATACCCCCCCACGGCGGATGGGACTGTGGGGATTTTCTTTGTACAATAAAAATCTCTTAAGTCGAAGGCATATTGTACCTCTATAGGGTATTTTTCGTGACCCGACCTTGAATTACCCGGGTCTGGTTACTGAAAAACATATACCTATGTAAATGTATAGTAGCATTTCTCAATGCTACGAAACCATATTTCTTCTTTCTGCAGAAAGAATAACAGTTTGACTTGCAATACTTAAAGCAATTTATTATCCGTAATACTTTTGGGCGAATTTCTCAATGCTACGAAACCATATTTCTTCTTTCTGCAGAAAGAATAACAGTTTGACTTGCAATACTTAAAGCAATTTATTATCCGTAATACTTTTGGGCGAATTTCTCAATGCTACGAAACCATATTATTTCTTCTTTCTGCAGAAAGAATAACAATTTGACTTGCAATACTTAAAGCAATTTATTATCCGTAATACTTTTGGGCGATTAACTATTATATTTTATCACTAAAACCAAAATTATCATTCTGTAACAGCGGTAACGTAACAATAACTGAAGCATTTCATTTAAATCAATTTAAAAAATACAATGGAATTAACAACTAAAATCAGATTTTATTCAGTTTTTTAAGAATTTAATAATAATTTTGTTTACCTACTGGAAAAAAGAGAATGTGTTCGGAGACTTTAAAATTTTTACTTACGCCTTAATTTCCGGCTACGTTACAGGAGACCACACAATACAACGTCAATCCGACACCCAACTTAAGACAAGAGGTCGAAGTCTCCATTGTATCAGATTCAACAGTAATTTTTCTACTACTACTTTTGTCATAAATAAATTACAAGTAAAATGTAATTCCTTACCTCATACAAAGAGCATTGTTTAATTCGAAAAGGCATTGGCGGTAAACTTAGGAACCTCGTGTAGAAGTTGCATCGACAAACGCATCGCCTACAACAATAATTGTCTCTTAAATTTGCTGTAAATCATCACGGCCTTAGGGATTAAATGCCGAAAGTATGCTTATCAAATAATGAGACTATACCGGAGTACTGATTACAGTTTAAGGAGATATTTAACTTACACACGTGTTTCACAAACGACTTTCACAATGAGAAATAACATCATACAATAAAACAAATCCAAAAAAGTTATAAATATGCATAATTACTGGTGTTAGAATGTATCTTAATCTATAAACGACCAATTCTTGTATATAAATATACAAATAATCTGAATCTCGGCCACGGCTTCAACAATTTTCATAAAATTTAATATACTATATATAGTTGAAGTCGTCGTGGCCTAAAGGATAAGACGTCGGTGCATTCGTATGTAGCGATGCAACGGTGTTCGAATCTCGCAAGCGAGTACCAATTTTTCTAATGAAATACGTACTCAACAATGTCCACGATTTACTTCCACGGTGAAGGATAATAAAATATGTAATAAAAATCAAACCCGCAAAAATTATAATTTGGGTAATCACTGGTGGTAGGACCTCTTGTGAGTTCACCCCACCTATTTCCGCGTCAAGCAGTAATGCGTTTCGGTTCGAAGGGTGGGGTAGCCGTTGTAACTATACTGAGACCTTAGAACTTATATCTCGAGGTGGGTGGCGCATTTACGTTGTAGATTTCTATGGGCTCCAGTAACCACTTAACACCAGGTGGGCTGTGAGCTCGTCCATCCACCTAAGCTATAAAAAAAAACGGGATTTCGGGGGCGATAAATCGATCTAGCTACGATTTATTTTCAGAAAATATTGTTTTATTCGTGTTTTTCATAATCAGCTTTATCGATAATTTGATTTTTTCTTTAAATAACCAGTTCATATTTTTTTATTATTCTGTCCGTATGATCGAAAAATATTATTCATATTTCATCATTTTATCAATATGTATTCGTATTTAAATATAATTTCTAAACAACACAATTTAAAAAAAAAAAATTATCCAGTCATTATCCAGTTATACATTTAAGCCGCCTGAATACCTACCACTCTTGCTCACTACTACCACCAAGAAGACATGCGTTCCGGTTTGATGGACCTCATATATCAAGGCGTGTGATGGCATTAACGTTTCGATATCATTGTCTCCAGAAACTATTTAACACTAAATAGACGGTGAACTTGTTACTCTTTCCGGCGGTATGGAAAAAGCGGACGTTATCGGTATACACAAGCCGGGCAAACCGAATAATGAAACCGCTAGTTACCGTCCGATTAGTCTCCTCCCAGCGATAGGCAAAATTTACGAACGGCTCCTTCGGAAACGCCTCTGGGACTTCGTTACCCGCGAATAAAATTCTAATAGACGAGCAGTTTGGATTCCGCGCCAAACACTCGTGCGTACAACAAGTGCACCGCCTCACGGAGCACATCTTAATAGGGCTAAATAGGCGTAAACAAATCCCGACCGGCGCCCTCTTCTTCGATGTAGCGAAGGCGTTCGACAAAGTCTGGCACAACGGTTTGATCTACAAACTGTACAACATGGGAGTGCCAGACAGACTCGTGCTCATCATACGAGACTTCTTGTCGAACCGTTCGTTTCGATATCGAGTAGAGGGAACTCGTTCTCGTCCCCGTCATCTGACTGCCGGAGTCCCGCAAGGCTCCGCACTCTCGCCGTTACTATTTAGTTTGTATATCAACGATATACCCCGGTCTCCGGAGACCCATCTAGCGCTCTTCGCCGATGACACGGCTATCTACTACTCGTGTAGGAAGATGTCGTTGCTTCATCGGCGACTCCAGACCGCAGTAACCACCATGGGACAGTGGTTCCGGAAGTGGCGAATAGACATTAACCCCACGAAAAGCACAGCGGTGCTATTCAAAAGGGGTCGCCCTCCGAATACCACTTCGAGCACCCCACTCCCCAATAGGCGCGTAAACACCTCCGCTGTTAGCCCCATCACCCTCTTTGACCAGCCCATACCGTGGGCCCGAAGGCCAAATACCTAGGCGTCACCCTCGACAGAGGGATGACATTCCGTCCCCACGTAAAAACGGTACGCGATCGCGCCGCGTTTATACTAGGACGACTCTACCCAATGCTTTGTAGACGAAGCAAACTGCCCCTCCGTAACAAGGTAACCCTCTACAAAACTTGCATACGCCCCGTCATGACGTATGCAAGCGTAGTGTTCGCTCACGCGGCCCGCACCAACTTGAAACCCCTTCAGGTTATACAATCCCGATTCTGCAGGATAGCCGTCGGAGCACCATGGTTCCAGAGGAACGTGGATCTCCACGATGACCTGGAGCTCGACCCCGTCAGTAAGTATCTACAGTCGGCATCGCTGCGCCACTTTGAGAAGACGGCACGACATGAGAACCCTCTTGTCGTGACCGCCGGAAACTACATACCCGATCCTGTAGACCGTTTGGTAAACCGTCGACGTCGCCCAAAGCACGTCATCACGGATCCTCCTGATCCATTAACGGTGCTTTTAGGCAATACAAGCACCGGTCACCGTCCTCGTCGAACCCGTCGCTTGCGACGAAGGGCTCGACGAGCGAATTAACCCACAGACACAGCCCACTGAGTTTCTCGCCAGATCTTCTCAGTGGGTCGCGCTTCCGATCCGGTGGTAGATTCTGCGAAGCACTGCTCTTGCTAGGGCGGTGTTAGCAATTCTCCGGTTTGAGCCCACGCGAGCTCACCTACACAAGCTAGGGTACGCTGATATAGCCTCTCAAGGCTATCAGCATAGGTAGGGAAACAAAATACTCTTCTTAGGAAAAAATATTATTTTGACAATGCCTTCTCGCAAACTATGCTATAAATAAATAAACAATTCATCTTCTTGATGTTAAATTTAGCAGATTAATTATAATTTATTAACACGAAATTAGCTCTGTCTGTCTGTTACGTTTTTCATTCCAAAACTACTGAACCTATGTTTACGAAATTCGGTACAGAATTAGTTTTAACCCTGTGGTTATAAAGAATGGTCCATTGAAAGCTACGGAAAGCTACTTGTAACGTAAAATATATACGTACTTCTGTGTTAACTTCTGAGTCAAAATCACTATTTATTATTTCGTGAATCACGAAAGAAGTATTCTTCGTCTGTAAAATAAAAATATAATTGCTAGATATAAAGACTAGAATGTAATCATTTTAATCAAGTAATCTTACTTCAGAATAGCTTATTAAACTATCAATGTATATTTCCCAATCGTCTGTACTAATAATAATATTCTCACAATATTTTTCAACTAAATCCTCACACTATAATCCCTGTTACATTGCCACTTTGGGAATAATGACAAAGGGAAGATCTTCCACCGAGCGGGTGAAATTTCTCGGTAGACTGACGGTCCGAATTTTGTTGTTCGGAACTTGTATATATGCCAAATATCTTGTGTTATATGATAGCTAACGCCACATCAACTCCTTTGCAATGCCCATCAATTTAAAAAGGATCTACAGGCTTCACCCGCCGGATTGCTCTATGACAAACCTCTAGGAGATTTAAATCTCCCCGGTAAATTTGTCAATCAAACCGTACCCAGTACAATGGTCGTAACCCACTTCACTGCTCAATTAAGTTCTTTCGCCAAAAAAATACAGCGGATCCCCGCCCTACGGCATAATAAACAAAGGAACAAACTTTTCAAGGAGAAACGCCGCATATGTCTACCTACGAGACGACTCTTCGCGTCCTCCATTTCTGCCAGCTTTCACAGAACCACACCAGGTTTTGGAACGGCACGAAAAAAAATTAAAAATACTGAACAAGGGTAAACTGATAATCGTTACTACAGACCGCCACAAACCAGCTTAGTCTTAGCTGAAGAGGGTTCCTTACAGGGGATTCGTGGGCAATTATGAATTCATCAAGCTCCCACAGAAAATCCTTTGGTAGTACCTAAAGCAACGGTATTGGACGACATGTCCGGTTTCCAAATTATTATCGCCCGCGTCTCTGGAGGGTAGGGATATTATGAGCTACTACATATTATTATACACTCACACACAACTGAGACTCATTTACATACACCACACATTTACATTTAATACCGCGCACACCAATTATCGCTTGCTAAATTAAAAACGAAAAGTTTTTGCCTCGTTGCATAATGAATTAAATTAAAACTTACATACCTCTCGCGTAATGGATTCACTGAAATAAACATTTGCGTAAATAATGCTGAGAGCATGCGACATCTGCCAAAAGACACAAATCAAGAAATCCACATACTTCTTTACATCATACAGCAACCCTGAAGCGGTAGCCTCCATGAAATAAAACATGTACAATATTATAAATACCATATACAACAGCATGGTCAAGACCAAAGCTGTACCGTACATTCGCTTTATGGCTTCCGTTGCCTTGTATAACATGCTATAGATTCTCGCACAAGCCTTGATCTTCTCGCAAACAATTCTATCTTGAAGCCTCTGCACTTTCTCCAAGTCAGGGGCCACTTTGTTACGGACAAAAACTTTGTACTCCCAAGCACTACGAGTCTTTATTTCACTAAGAACTTTATTGATATATTTGTATCTGCCAGAAGCAATAATGTGAAGTTATAACAAAAGAAAGTGCATCAGTGTAGACGACTTGGTATAGTTTCTCAGTTGGAACAATGACACTTAGATTTTCCAATGATAGCCATATACAAAACATGCGAACAAGAAAGTCACCGAGTTGAGCGATCGAAATGACGAGAGCTGTTTTAGCGTTTTTATTGTAGTCCACAGCCTCGCCCATATTTTCTATTGCGCTATCGATATCTACAATCCTTTGTATAAAAACTTGGTTTCCACTCATACGGAACGGAACCTTCCACATCGAATAAGTGACGTAGACTATTGAAGCTATTCTCTCGAAGTCATCGCCATAACGCTTCAATTTCGTATTGTATATCGTTCGCAAAATCGTTTGGTCTTCACTATGGGCTTTGTACGTGCAATAAAAATATAAAATATACCAGAATAAAAAGAATATTGTACCGATGAAACTAAATTTAGTAACGATACGATTTTCAGAGTTGACAGCGAGATATACCACGGAAACTCCAGATATTTTCCTTATAAGATCAGAAGGTAGCAACGCTTCGACGATGTTGTTATAGTTTCGGGTGTTTAGCAGTTTGTTAAATTTTTTTTTTCTTTCTCTCATTTTGTATTACGTGGGTATCAACCAAAATTCAAAGAACAATAAGTTAAATTAAATGTCTATTGTTTGTTTCATTTTTACTTTTATTACATCTAATTTACATGTATAATACATACAAATACCTACCTAATATGATTTTGAGAAATTATAATAATTAGATAATAGTGATAGTGCTTTTAGGAAATTAAAAGAAAATGTTTTAAGTGTGATAATCTACATTTATTATTCAAAACAAAAAAATACATAATAATATGTACATACAACATCGAGCTGAAATTTTATAGTGTATGCGTGCCGGAAACGTTTACCAAATATTAACAACTACACTCAAATACAGATCACCAAATACCATGCATAAAGGTATATGCCCGGGCCCTATGGTTTGGTATCATAAAAAAGTTATCTAAATTAGCAAATACATATACGACAAGGCAAACAATATGACAAGACGAACAAAACAAAAATACAAAACCATCTGTGATCGTTCAATTGTAACAGAAAACTCACTAAAGCATATTTAATTGCATCTCTCGTAATCGACGATAAGAAGCAAAGAAATTGTACTAGCAGGGGTTTGAAGATTGTAGATAAAGAAAATGTCACCTACACAGGAAACGCTATATTAACACTGGGCCACATAATAACTAGGAGTTAGAATGGAATTGGGTATGGTAATGGGATTTTAGGTTATGTTAATTTGCTTATATGGGTGGACGAACTCACAGCCCACCTGGTGTTAAGTGGTTACTGGAGCCCATAGACATCTATAACGTAAAATGCGCCACCCACCTTGAGATATAAGTTCTAAGGTCTCAGTATAGTTACAAATTTCAAGACTTAATTCCTGAATATCCTGCATACTAACTCTTTGCACTCTAGAGGTGACTCGCACAGTAAGCATAGTGCTGAGCATAAAATTCAATTAAAATTATTACCCAAGTCTCAAGTAAAGTTACAACGGCTCCCCACCCTTCAAACCGAAACGCATTACTGCTTCACGGCAGAAATAGGCAGGATGGTGGTACCCACCCGTGCGGACTCACAAGAGGTACTACCACCAGTAATTACGCAAATTATAATTTTGCGGGTTTGATTTTTACTACACGATGTTATTCCTTAACCGCGGAAGTCAATCGTGAGCATTTGTTGAGTACGTATTTCATTAGAAAAATTGGTACCCGCCTGAGATTCGAACACCGGTGGATCGCTCAATACGAGGGTACCGGACGTCTTATCCTTTAGGCCACGATGTGGGAGGATTAGTAATATAAGATTGGATGCTTCCATATATCGTTCTTGTATAATTCAAATGCTTCGTGATATCAGCATTCAACGTGATATACTCGGCTTATAATGAGCGCCTTTTTTATGAATCACAAAGGCTTATTTTCTAAGAGTTCTTTCCTACTTGATTGGTGGTAGCCTAAGGGGTTGGTAGCTGAGCTCACGGAGCTCAACCCAGGAGAACTTAATATTAGCCCTAGCAAGAGCATTGCTTCGCTACCACCGGATTGAAATCGCGACCCACAGGAGAAGATCCGGCGAGAAACGCAGTGTTTATGTGTATGGGCTAGGTTGAACGTCAAACTCAAAATTCTGAGAGTGTTTGAATATGTCTGACATAATGACTATAAGGACGAATAAGTGGCGCACAAACCGATTCAATGAATGTAATATATTTCAGACATGAAGTATGTTCTATTGGAAATATCAGCAACAAATTTTCTCTTTAATATATTATAATTTGGTCGGCCTTCTCTCCAAAGCCACCTGGCATCCGTCCACTGACTTCATCATGATGTCCAGTTTTACCCTGATTCGAGGAACAGGACCTTTCTCCGGTTCACCCACTACCTTGTATCTACGTAATATCGCAGATAAAGAAGCCTTCATCGAAATCATTGCATATTGATAACCTGCAAAAATATAAAACGAACCAATTAACGCGTTGTCGCTTCATACGAGCAATATTAAGTTCAAAACTATTTATTACAAAAAAGTAATTGAAGGGAAACAGTAAGTTCATCCAAGCGTAAATAGCTGTCAACATACAATAGCAAGCAATTTCAACAGTTTATCCTGTAAAAAAGGGAAGGCTGACCTCGAATATATGGCTCTAGGCTCGTAAATATCTGGTCGTGGTATGGACACAGTACTCACCCAAACAATTCCTAGGGCCGCTACTGAACGGCATGTAGCAGCACGGGTGCTCGACATTAAAACGCTCCGGTAGAAACCTGTCTGGATCGAAGTGTTCCGCCTCTGGACCCCAGTACTTTGGGTCTCTATGAATTCCCCAGATAGAAACGAATATACCTGAACCGGCAGGCAAAACGTTACCAGATGCTTAAAATAAGAGAAAAGCACTATTATTATTGACTATTACATAAAACTGTTTTATTACAAACTAATACAACCTCAAATTTATTTAGGAGAAACAATTAGTGACCTACCATAGCTACTTACAAAGATGTTTAGATATAATGTGATGTTTTTAATGAAGAAAGGATTAGTGATGGCCCGGAGGTCTTTCCAGTTTCACCAGGACAGATGGGCGAGCAAAGGCTCAGCCAAGAGGGGTGGGATTTGCTAACAGCTGTCCAAGCGGCTCCGAAAGAGACCTAATAACTCAAGAGCAATTGCTTCGCGAATGAATCTACTACTACTGAATCGGAATCGCGACCCCCTGAGAAGATTCGGCGAGAAACTCAGCGGGCTGATGTATAGATTAGGTTGCACGTCAACTCTTTGCCATAAGCCTGCTCCTAGTGTTAGAGGCCGTGGTAGATCGCGCGGGTGGAGCTGTAGCCACCAGGCGATATCTTCCTTGCTTTCCAAGGTGACAGAGCGAATAATCAGTGACCGACAGTACGGTTTCCTTGGAGAGCAAGGGCGAGGCTCTTGCTGTGAGCCTTGATATCTGGAAGGCCTTCGACAGGGTCTGGCATAGGGCACTTCTGTCGAAGCTACCATCTTACGGAATCCCCAAGGGACTCTGCAAGTGGATCGCTAGCTAGGAAAACTTGTGTCTGAAGTGGAAAACTTTCTGGGGCGAGTCAACCCCCAGGGCCTTTCTGGCGGGCCTTTCTGGGTGGAGAGAATTCAACCTGTTGAAGATACAAGTTTGCGCGTTCACTGCGAAGAAGGATCCCATTGTCATGGCGCTGCAATTCCAAGGAGTATCCCTGTAACCTTCCGAGATTATCGGGATACTTGGGGTCGACATTTCGAGCGATGTGTAATTTCAGAGTAATTTGGAATGCAAAGCCAAGTTGGCATTTTCCCATTGCTTGAATGCTTGGCTCAACAGAGCCAAGCGGTACTTTACGCCTGGACAAAGACTTTTGCTTTATAAAGCACAAGTCCGGCCTCGCGTGGAGTACTGCTCCCATCTCTGGGCTGAGGCTCCCAAATACCAGCTCCTTCCGTTTGACTCCATACAGAAGAGAGCCGTTCGGATTGTCGATAATCCCATTCTCACGGATCGTTTGGAACCTCTGGGTCTGCGGAGGGACTTCGGCTCCCTCTGTATTTTGTACCGTATATTCCATGGAGAGTGATCTGAGGAATTGTTTGAGATGATACCATCATCTCGTTTTTAATATCGCACCGCCCGCCACCGGGGTAGAGTTCATCCATACTACCTGGAGCCACTGCGTTCATCTACAGTGCGCTTCCGGTCTTCGAGGTCTTTTTTGCCACGTAGCATCTGGCTTTGGAATGAGATCCCCCCCCCACGGTGTTTCCTGAGCGCTATGACATATCCATCTTTAAACGAAGCTAGTGGAGAGTACTTAACGGTAGGCAGCGGCTTGGCTCTGCCCCTGGCATTGCTGAAGTTCATGGGTGACGGTACAAACTCACCACCAGGTGAGCCGTATGCTCGTCTGCCTACAAGAGCAATAAAAAAAAACACCACATTCCTTGAAATTATCTCGGATTACATTCGAAGTGCCCTCTTTTTTTGGTTCAGAAACGTCTGCACCCTGTCTGGCTCTAAAGTCAACTGTCATTTGTGAAAACCTTGAAATTTCCGAAGGAAAAAATCTGAATATGTACACAGAACACACAGTCCTAGCGTTATTTCAATCAGAGTTATCGTAACAACAAAATACTGAAATTTAAAATAGGAAAAAATGTGAGGTAATGACACGATTTTTTTTTTATTGCTTAGATGTGTGGACGAGCTCACAGCCCGCCTGGTGTTAAGGGGTTACTGGAGCCCGTAGACATCTACAACGTAAATGCCCCACACACCTTGAGATATAAGTTCTAAGGTCTCAGTATAGTTACAACGGCTTCCCCACCCTTCAAACCGAAACGCATTACTGCTTCACGGCAGAAACAGGAGGGGCGGCCGTACCTACCCGTGCGGACTCACAAGAGGTCCTACCACCAGTAATTACGCAAATTATAATTTTGTGGGTTTGATTTTTACTACCTGCACGATGTTATTCCTTCACCGTGGAAGTCAATCGTGAACATTTGTTGAGTACGTATTTCATTGGAAAAATTTGTACCCGCCTGCGGGATACGAACACCGGTGTATCGCTAGATACGAATACACCGGACAGTTGATTTGATTTTAATTCTAGTTTGCCGTTTGGTATTCTAAATTACCACTGCAAATAATAAAGCTCCTCCTTTGCCGATTTCGGCCCTGGAGATCATTTCAGATCCGTTTTTATCTCCGTCTCCATCTTTACTCCGTCCGTAATTGTCACGGTGTGCTCGTCGTCTGTGGCTAACATAGCCGATCTTATTCTTAGCCTTTGTGCATAATGCGGACAGGTTGGTAATAGTTGTTTTTTACTCTTCGATTCTGGTCGCCGAGCAGCTGTTTAGTCCCACTCAAAAGGCTCAATGCCGCACTTCTTCATGAGACACTTAAGCATATCTTTGTACCTCAAGAGTTGTCCGCCATGCTTACGTTTGCCTTCCTCAAGTTTAAAGAAAAAGATGCGCTTTGCCGTACCACCGCAAATAGCTATTGATGAAAGAACAACGCTTGACTACTACTTACGCAGTCTCGTATCCTCTAAAACTTTTCTTATGATAAACGGAACTGGAGGGAATAATCTGAGAGATTCCTTCACGACTCTTTCCAAATATTTCATCTTTTCTAAATCTTCTTTAACTAAGGCACGTTCCGAACCGTCGAAAATTCCGTACAATCTAAAAAAAAAATTATTAATTTACCGTTGTATGTACGTATGTATGTATGTGTTTCTTTAACTCAACTACAAATAAGTTTTTTTGTTGCTTCAATTAGAACTCTTTTATTCAATGATCATCACGGCATTGACGTGATGATATCACCTTGACACTTAATGTAAGATCTACTCAATTGCATAATACGAGGGCACCGGAACGTATTAATGCTTCGCGGCAAGCAGGCATGGTGGCTATTCATATATTCGCATTGCCCTATAAAGTGCTGTTTTATCCCTTAATTCGAAATATAATAGGACTTGACGGTCTGCAGATGACGGGAGCAGACCGTGGGCCCAAGGACATTTTTAGGGCCCGAGGTCGAAACTGGGGCAAAGCAGCACGACTCCCGCGGTCAACACTACAACTAACTGATCCGCTGGATCAGAACCATCCTACCGGGTCGGAACGCGATATACCGCCGACCGGGTTGCTCTTCCACACTCCGTTCAGCGTCGACGGCGACGACAGCAACACAAACTGTCGCCCCGTGACAATTGCCGGGAAGAAACTGGCTGGAGCTGGGCGAACGCCCCCGTCCGACCCCCGACTGGGTGGCGACGACTACGAGAGGAAAGAAGAGCTCTACCTCGTGCCCCGCCGTGTGCTCGTCGTAGCCGCTGTAATGCTGGCAATCCGGTGTGAGCCGTTTAAATTTTAGTTTATAATGTTTAGATACTTCAGCGAAATTTATTTATAGTATTATAGCAAAAGTAAATACAAAGCTTTGGTGGCTTAAAGGATAAAATAGCAGATACACCGATATAATATAGTCAGTTTGACCACTTAAACAGACGTATGAATATTTTAAAAAAAACGTGTATCTCAATACAAAGAAGAAGAGAAGTTACAGTATCTTTCTTACTCTTGGAAAATGTTTTCCTGTATTTTAGGGTATTTAGCTAAAAGCTCCAGTGTGAATCCAATACCGACTGCCGATGTGTCTGTGCCCGCCACTGTCAATGTTAGCATTTCTTCTCGTAGTTCGACATTAGTATAACCTTTTTCGTCTCCAGGAAACGTAATCAGAAGATCCAAGAGTGTCTTACTTTTGTGTGACCCTAAATCTGGGAGAAGAGGAAATTGATTTTTTACTATCTAAGATGAGTAAATTCAAATCTGATCTGGCACTAATAGACAGCATACTGTGAATGCCTCTGTTTGCTTAAGCACACAGTGTTTTTTAATTATCAAACCAGCGTACTGCGGTCACCAGCTTATATTTACTGGTGGTGTATCGTATTGTAAGGCCTCACGGGTAGAATAAAGTTTTGGCATTTCCATGAATATATTTAATTTAGAATAATTTTCAAGTTCTTTGCCTTATGACGTTCAAGAAATGATGTTGAAATTTATATTACAGCATTCCATTGTATACTGAAAACAATCTCATGAATACCAACGTTAAAATCTGTATAAGTTTACGTACTTCAAAAATATATCACTCAATTTTCGACTTTGTGTAAAAAAATTGTTAAATTGTTTTGTAAATTGTATATACTGTACCTACCATAATGAGTATCCACTTCTAGATCTTTAGAAATCTTCTCCATGTGAAACTCTTCTCTTTTACTCTGAATTACCTGAAAATCAAACATAAAATTAAATGATAAAACTCTGAACGTCATGGTCTAGGCTTTTTTTCGTGACCTTAATGTAGTGAGCACTCTTTGTGGCTTTATCTTTAATATTTACTGACAATTCTAGACGGGTAAGCCTAGCACATTTTAACTTGCCTAATTACTAGCATGAACTAACGTGTGATCAACTGCTATGGCGTGCTCTGATATGTACGTCTTACCTATTTCTATCGCAAAATTATAATTAGTTCTGTTTTGATGGTAACGACATTGACGTCTGCTGGCATTCTACGGTCGAGAGGCTATTCCAATTGCGCCGATTTTTCTATCCAGAGCGTTCAGTTCGGTCTGAGTCCACCCGAGCACGCCGAAGGTACACATAAGAACGGGCATCAGCCAGCCGCTAAACGCCCATGTCTTATTTACACCCGACAAAAGGCTTTTACACACTTTTGTCAGACGTTCATAAAACACGTCGCATGCAGCCTGTTTGAAGACCACAACGTCAATACCTATATTTTGTACATGCCCAAATACCGGTATGTTTCGCCCTTGGAGAGTGCCCAAAGGCTTATCCTAATGGATACGGGTAAACGATTCAATGAGACTATTCTCCCTCTCTCTACACAGTGTTAACCGTGAAATTAGGGACGACCTTGCCCTTGTTCTGTCTTTGGTGGCAATCGGACGTCGAGCAAGAGTATTCGTGAAGTTTAGTCGGTACTCGTCCCGTAGGGCAGTTTTCGGAAGATGACCCACGCGCCTTTCTCAAGATGTAGTATCTTCGCAGACGCCGGAGTCCGAGATAAATCTGAAGTCCTGATCCGATACCCCATCGGTCTGGTATCCGTAAACGAAAACTTCAAAAAAACTTCTAAGTGACAGCGTAACAGCAGCGTGTTACTTAGGTACTATGAGTTAGTGAGTCACTTCAAAATTTGGTAGTTAAACAGTTTATTAATTACTAGCGGTCCCCGGTAGTCGAAAATCGACTATAATCTAAATAAGTAAATAAATAAGTATATACTAATATAATAAATATAATAGTATATAGTAAGGAATACCCTACAAAAAGGGTATAAAACCGGCGCGCAGCTCCGTCACCCGCGCATTTGTCGGTTGACATTCGTCGAGAGAACATCGTTCAAAGACTTTAAGTGTTAATTTAGGAAACACGAATTTTATAATAATGTTGAGGGTACAGTGCCTATAAATAGCAACGCCTTTGCTCGAAACATTCATCGACCCCGTCAGTAAGTATCTACAGTCGGCATCGCTGCGCCACTTTGAGAAGGCGGCACGACATGAGAACCCTCTTGTCGTGGCCGCCGGAAACTACATACCCGATCCTGTAGACCGTTTGGTAAACCGTCGACGTCGCCCAAAGCACGTCATCACGGATCCTCCTGATCCATTAACGGTGCTTTTAGGCAATACAAGCACCGGTCACCGTCCTCGCCGAACCCGTCGCTTGCGACGAAGGGCTCGACGAGCGAATTAACCCACAGACACAGCCCACTGAGTTTCTCGCCGGATCTTCTCAGTGGGTCGCGCTTCCGATCCGGTGGTAGATTCTGCGAAGCACTGCTCTTGCTAGGGCGGTGTTAGCAATTCTCCGGTTTGAGCCCCGCGAGCTCACCTACACAAGCTAGGGTACGCTGAAGTAGCCTCTCAAGGCTATCAGCATAGGTAGGAAAAAAAAAAAAAAAAAAAAAAAAAAAAAAAAAAAAAAAAAAAAAAAAAAAAAAAAACGAAACATTCATTCCATCGGCGGCGTTCGTGAGAGAAGGTAGTCGTGGACATAATATTAAAGACAAACAATATTATTGTATTCTCAATTTGACCACAGACTTTCAACATTAACAAATTTTTTACAATAAACACAGAGCATATGTGTGTGTAAATGTGTTGTTTCAAATATATGGTAGTGTGTGTAACGTTTTCTTTGTTTTTTGTAGGATTGGTAAGAACGGAACGTATGAATAGAGTGTGGAACGGAGCGTTAAGATGTGAGTTTTTTTTTTTTTTTTTTTTTTGCTTAGCTGTGTGGACGAGCTCACAGCCCACCTGGTGTTAAGTGGTTACTGGAGCCCATCGACATCTACAACGTAAATGCGCCACACACCTTGAGATATAGTTCTAAGGTCTCAGTATAGTCACAACGGCTGCCCCACCCTTCAAACCGAAACGCATTACTGCTTCACAGCAGAAATAGGCGGGGCGGTGGTACCTACCCGTGCGGACTCACAAGAGGTCCTACCACCAGTAATTACGCAAATTATAATTTTGCGGGTTTCATTTTTATTACACGATGTTATTCCTTCACCGTGGAAGTCAATCATGAACATTTGTTGAGTACGTATTTCATTAGAAAAATTGGTACCCACCTGCGGGATTCGAACACCGGTGCATCGCTTCAACACGAATGCACCGGACGTCTTATCCGTTAGGCCACGACGACCACATAAGAAGTGAGAGAAAATGGAAAGAAAGAGAGAAGAGAATGACAGATAGAATGACAGAGAATTGGAAGATGGCGAAGACGGTTGAAAAATGAGTAAGACGTAATAAAATTAGTGTTAATTATTAATTACTATTATAATAGAAGATTTTGGAATAGTGTAACTTTTATTTTATGCGCTGCAACCACTATTCTACATTTTTGGGGGCTCGTCCGGGATAAAAACAAATATTCGTCCGTGATAAATGACAAATATTCGTTCGGGATCGACGCCATAAAAATTTCAAGATTTTAACGAAAGACGTGGTAAGGAGAATAGACGAATTTTTATAATAGACGAAAATATAACGACGATTATTAAGAAGAAGACGAATTATAAAAACGTAAGAAGATTTCAAGAAGAAGATTTGAAGACGAATTACGATCACGTTGTTTAAACGGTGGCAAATATTTCAAGATGTCTTTCAACCAAGGAACTTTTATTTCTACGGAAAACAAAGACCCAATTTTCAGTTTAATTGATATGACTAAGTTCAGTGGCGAAGATCACACTTACACCTCGACGAAATGGGCGCAGGATCTAGAAGACAACGCCGAAATATTTGGATGGTCGCCTCAACAACTACTTATCATAGCACGTAGATCTTTATCAGGAACAGCACAGTTATGGTTAAAGACGGAGAAGGTTCATAAAAGTTATGAAGAACTCAAGGCAGCCGTGCTCAAAGAATTTCCTGATGTGATGAACAGCAAAGAGATGCATGAGCTCATGACGGCACGCAAGAAACATAAAGACGAGTCATATTATCAATATATGCTAATTATGAAGGAGATGGGAAAACGAGCGAGATTCCCAGATTACGTTGCCATTCAGTACCTCATAGACGGCATTACAGACCTGGAGATGAATAAAGCAATTTTGTACGGTGCGGTTACTTATCCGGTGCTGAAAGAAAAGTTGTTGTTGTACGAAAGAATCAAAGAAAAATCTGCCAAACAGAATGCTGAACTACATATTAAACGAACTGCAACGGCTTCGGTTAGAGATTCCATGTCAAGAACCAACCAGTATTGTTACAATTGTGGAGAAAAAGATCATCGAGCTAGTGCATGCCGAAATGGAATGAAGTGTTTCAGGTGCAATGAATTCGGCCATATTAGTTACAAGTGCACCAATTCTAACACAGGAAGTACCGAAAGTTCGAGTTACACGAAAACGTCGGTAAAACAGCTGCCGAGAGCTGTCAGATCAGCCAATCAACGGGTTCAAATCCATCCATTGATAAAACAGTCCGATGTAGAACCGAAAAAAGAATCGGTTATGTTCGGAGCGACTTCGTCGGAAAATCAGAGCGAAGCATGCAGCCAAGAAATTTGCAAGATGAAGGATGACAACTGTAATGACAGCAACGTCATGCAGGTTGTAAACAAACAACGTGACCGGCAACATAGCCAGAATAAACCACTAAAATCGATGAAAATAGGTGATAGATTAATAAGTGCATTAATAGATACAGGTAGCGACGTGAATTTAATATCAGAAGATCTGTGGAAAGAGTTAAACTTGCCGTGTAACGATGATAACATGATTTTATCTGGACTTGGACTCTATAAAGTAAGGTCGTGCGGTAAAATCTTTGCATGTATTATTTTCGATGAACGGTGCTATAACAATGTAATTTTTCATGTAGTACCGAATGGGTCAATGCCCTATAGATTAATTATAGGACAAGAATTTCTACAAAATGTTGTGATGTTAGTACGTGAAGGTGCTGTACTATTTTTTAAGAAAGGTGATGAATGTTTGTCGTGTGTAAATTGTGTGACTGAGGTTGATGCTAGTGAACATATTAGCAATCCCGATTTAAAGACGAAAGTTACGCGAATTGATGAGTATAAGCCGATACAGACGAAAGAAGCTCTTATTAAGATGAAGATAATGTTAAAAGATGATGTACCAATAGCTCAGCGACCTCGAAGAATGTCACTTATTGGAACAAAGACAAGACGTAAAAAAGATATGAATATGATTGACGTTTTGGAACAAGAAATTAACGATGGATATGATGAAAATAAAGATAATTTAAGACAGAAGGCCAAGCAACAGATTAAGAAGATACAAGAAGAAAATATTATAACATTTAATGATAAAGGAAAACGTAGTTCAACTTATGAGTTGGATGATTTAGTAGTCATTAAGAGAACTCAGTTCGACCCTGGGCTTAAACGAAAGCATTTAGGACCTTACAAGATTATTAAAGTTAAAAGATATGATAGGTATGATGTCGAGAAACTGTATGATACTACCGAAGAGCCAAAGAGGATTTCCAGCTCTGCAGACAATATGAAGAAATGGCCAGATAAGGATGAATGATTGTTTGTGTGTGTGCTTGGATATATAACTGTTGTATCTATAATACTACTCACGTATCCTCACGAATTTTAGGCTATGTATTTAAAACTTATTTTGTTATTCAGTAAATTTTTTTTTTTTGTGTAAAAAGTAAGACTGTCAGATTCAGAACTATTTTATTTTATGACGTTGTATGGAGGAGCCATATCTGAGGGCAGATATGAGAGCAGGATGGCCGAATGTAGGATTGGTAAGAACGGAACGTATGAATAGAGTGTGGAACGGAGCGTTAAGATGTGAGTGAGAGAAAACGGAAAGAAAGAGAGAAGAGAATGACAGATAGAATGACAGAGAATTGGAAGATGGCGAAGACGGTTGAAAAATGAGTAAGACGTAATAAAATTAGTGTTAATTATTAATTACTATTATAATAGAAGATTTTGGAATAGTGTAACTTTTATTTTATGCGCTGCGATCCCTTTTCTACAATTCAATGAATTTTTTATGCCTAATTAAGAAAATTATTAGCATTCTGCACTCCTTCACTATATTCTCTATAGCGACCCGCCCTCGCTTCGCTTCGGAAACATTAAAACACACATGAAATCAAAAAAAAAAGAAAAATCAAAAAAAAATTGCCTATGTTCATCAGGGACAATGTCGGCTTCTAATGGAAAAATAATTTTTCAAATCGGTCCAGTAGTTTCGGAGCCTATTCGAAACAAACAAACAAATCTTTCCTCTTTATAATATTAGTATAGATAATATTAGCATAGATATAGATATAGATAAGTGTGAGAAATTTCTTACTCCTCCGTCCGCGCAATTTTCGTAAAAAGGGGGTACAAAGTTGATAAATGAGTTTTATCTTAAACTATAATAAAAAAATACTTAAGTACGAACACATCAATAAATTTACCTGGTCAATAAATTCATGCCACACTTTAATACACTTCTGAAGCTCATTGAACACAGGAAACTGTTTGAAAAGCCAATCCGGATGCAGCCATACATGAAACATCCTCTCACAGATTACGTTAAGAAAACGGTTCATAGATTTCAAGAGCTCTGATTCAGCCTTTGCTTGTGCATTGATATTCACGCCCATTGCTGTTTCTAAAATGAAAACGTATTTTTAATCTTATTATCTCTAAAAAGTCCAACGGCCTCAATTACTTTTAAGTGATTACTGGAACTGTAAGGATAATATCGCCCTGAAATATTAGAAAGTCGTCATTCCTTTTAAATAACGACTGCCCCCCACCCTTCAAACCGTAATACATTATTACTTTGCTGCTGAAATAGACAGGGTGGTACATATCCGTTCAGACTCATATTATCACGAGTAATTTTTCCAATAAAATACGTACTTAACAAACGTTTACGATTGACTTCCACTGTGAAAGAATAACAACGTATAATAAAAATGAAAGCGGCAAAAAAACTGTATCATTTGAGAAACTGGTGGTAGGACTTCTTGTGAGTTCGCGCGGGTAGGGTAGGTACCACCACCCTGCCTATTTCTGCCGTGAAGCAGTAATGCGTTTCGGTTTGAAGGGTGGGGCAGCTGTTGTAACTATACTTGAAATCTTAGAACTTATATCTCAAGGCGCATTTACATGGTAGATGTCTATGGGCTCCAGTAACCACTTAGCACCAGGTGGGCTGTGAGCTCGTCCGCCCATCAACGCAATAAAAAACTAAGGAGACTTAATATTCGTCAATTGAATTTAAGCTGTAACTTACCACAAACAGAGTCCAATGTGTAAGCGCTTAGAAAAGGCCAAGAGCTGAACATCCCTTTGCCGACGCATTTACTCAAACTTGAAACAAGCTTCTCGCTTTGCTCAGAGATTATTCCTACAAAACTGTGAACTATTTTGGGACTGAACGCTGGCACCATAATTTTTCGACGTCTTCGCCATATCGACACTAAAATTTCATTTTATACACACAAATGTATTACACGAACTCACCAATACTATACAAGACTCGTAGCAATGAAATGAAATAATTTTAAAGCAATCTATATATATAAAAATGAATTGTTGTTCGTTAGTCTCGCTAAAGCTCGAGAACGGCTGGACCGATTTGACGAATTTTGGTCTTGAATTATTTATGGAAGTCCAGAGAAGGTTTAAAAGGTAGATAAATATGAAAATGCTCGGAATTAAATAAAAATAATTTTGTGTTTCGTTTGATGTGTCCCCCGTCGGTTGGATTCCTTTTTTTTGTTTTAAGTTTATTTTATACAAAAGTTTAGGTCTTTTATTTATCGATTGAGGCACTACGAAGTCTGCCGGGTCAGCTAGTATCCATATAAAAATGAGCCAACGAGATGACACTGTCAATACGTATTTGAGACAAGCTAACGAAAACTAAGAATAAATAACACTATAATAATAAATATGTTAGACTGGTAGAAAATATTATATGAAGTATGAATGAATCTCTGAGACATACAAATTGAACAAACGTACCTGGTGCAAAAATGCCGCCATTCCCTATCCCCGGTCGAAAAAATCTATGTGAATCGTCTTTCTCCAAGCAGGTCTTCAGAATTACCTCCAAGTCAAAAGGATTTGATGACACTAAATAAATAAATAAAAGATTTGCATAAAATTCTTCTAATCAATTCTCCTTATCTTCTAATTCTATTTCTACCAACAACTGACATCTAAACTAATTCTTGATGAAAAACAAATTAATCTAAACCAAAAAATTACAGTGTTAAATTGATTAAGCCGACGCATTATCTGTGCGAACAGCTGTACGGCAACAGCGGAAATCGAGGTCATTTCGGATCCTCCCGATCTACTAACGATGCTTTTAGATACCTCAAGCACCGGTCATCGTTCTCATTGAACCCGTCGCTTACGACGAAGGGCTCGACGAGTAAATTAACCCTCAGACACAGCCCACTGAGATCATCTGCAGATCGTCAAGTCCCGAAAAAAGAAAGAGCTCTTGGTCCTTCTCGTAATAATATATATCTCGTAATAATAAATAAATAACATTATGGACAGTTCTTATAGAAGACTTCATTTCTTCTGCTAGAAAACAAACAGTACCGTGACGATCCGCCAAGACAACGTTTTCAAAATTTTAAATCATTTGTTCAATCACTACCAATGTAGGGCATCCCGTGCTGGGATCGTCGTTAATCCCGAAATCATGTCTTGTGGTCGCGATTCCGATCCCACGGAATAGATTATATTCATCTATTCCGTCCTAATACAAAATTAGAGCAAAGGCCTTTCCAACCTTATTTATCTATTCCGGGTCCGATCCGGTAGTAGATACTGCTAAGCACTGCTCGTACTAGGACTAGTGTTAGGATTTTTCTCAGGTTGAGCCCGTGAGCTCACCTACCCGTCTGGGCGTAGCTGGAATTGTCCTCTAGGCCACCAGCGAATAGGCAGGGGAAAAAATTGAAGTTCTTCCTCGCTTGAACTCAGCACACAAACGCTCAACCGTAAAGTGTGAAGGAGCATGAACCCATAATGTTGCTCTCAAATCTTGATTTACCAGCTCCGTAGTAAAATTTTACAAGCAAAGAAACTTTATTACCGTGCGAACTTAAATTTTAAAAAGAACACATTCCGACGCAAAAAAAAATGTCTGCTATTTTAAAAAAACAAAAGGAAATTGATTGTTTTAATTACATTTTAACTTACATCTCGACTATGCCTACTAGTAATTTTGTTTCTTTCCAAGGAGATTGTGTCGCATTATCACTATTTATTTAGCACCCTTTGTAAACCCACAATCATGCGGTACGTATACATATTTTATGATAATTAGCTGTTTGGTTTGTTAAATATTAACAATGAAATACCAGGTGATGAAAGGTAGAACACCAGAGGTATGCCGGAATCGAAGAACTTGTAGGAACACAGTTTGTTATGTAAACAAAATTGTTCGTAGTCATAACATGCGGCTGCGCCCGCAATCTCCTTTGCTTTTTACTTTTTACGTTCATTCAGTCGCGAATAAACGCTCCGATTAACCAGTTGTGTTATTTAATCATCTCACTTCCGATAACGCCCTGAACCATTATTGACCACTACAAAAAAAACTGCTAAGCCCAATAAAATTGGCTAGATAACAAAATCATGGAGTCTGCTCATAACCACATCTAACACAAAAAATACTATTTTCGAATTTCGTCAACATTAACCTTCTTAAAATGTACTGAAAAAAAGTATATCGGTCGATAAATTTAATGGAAAATTGTACTAAGTATTTTGCCTATTTATATAAAAATACTCAACTCACCAAAGTAAAGAATGTGAAACAACCACATAGTCACTATGCCATTGTGTTTCATGGAATCGTAGCTGTATCTTTGAAGTGACGACATTATTCTAAAAGAACAAATATTGGAGTTGAAACTATGTCGTCGTATGTATACTTTAATAATAATAATAATATTTTCAAGCCTCTTAAAATACAAACATGTACAAGAATTCTTAACACTAGTATAATAATATACATGGCTTTTTTATGAGGTATACAATAACAATATTCCCTGGCTTTTATGCTAGGAAAACTTTTGTTACAAAAGTCAGTGGTTCAGTGCTAGGTCACCAGGTAAGATAAGTTAACCAGGAAGAGCGATCTGTAAGAATGTAGTACGTACGTGTGAGTGTGTGTGTGTGTGTGTTACTATTTGGAATCGTGAAGTAATAGGTACTCAACCAAATAATCTTGGGTGGTGGTTTTAAACGACGGTTTGAAGCGTGGAACTATCATTTTTTAGTAGATGCTTTTTATACCTCAACATATGTGATGGCATACACGGTTTGACTCCGCATTAATGGACACCGGTAACCGCTTAACACGATATGGGCTGTAGGCAACTTTTTTCAATTTTCTCTTTTAATTATTTTATTTATTAAATTTCATGCACATTGATTTAAAACACATTAGCGGACTTAATGACTAAGACATGATCTGCCAATCAATCAAGGGTGATGCAGAAAAGGACGTCCTTGGTGCATTTGTTGATCAATTAAAGTTAAAATAGATACTTTATAATTTATTAAACAAAGTTTGTTTACTAAACGAGTATACTACATAAAATGTAAATATAAGAAATGCATAAATTATAATCATATTATAATACATAAATATTAAATATGTACATATATACATTTAAAAGTTTATGTGTACATACGTGCATGACTTACAAAACACTAGAACAATTATGTCTTATATTCCAATTATTGTAGTTCAACGCATTAAAAGTAAAATTATAATGACATTACCTGCGCTAAAATGATTTTAGATTTCAACACCTTGACGCCACTGACTAATTTACTTTTACAACCTTGTAGATCTATGTTATTGCTGGCATAAAGATACTACATGCCACTAAAACCTCTAATCCAAAAAAAATGAAGAACCCTTTTTTATTATTATTTTATAACTTTGTCTAAGAAACAATACATAAATATAATGATGAAAGTAGTCTAATAAATGAATTTTCCGATTAATTAAAAAAAAATCCGTTTCCAATCTTGTACTGAATTTAATGAACGAATAAAATAATAAATAAACGAATTTACACGCTATTTAACAAAAAACAGTGTTAAAATTGTGTAATGAACTCTCAAAAGTTCTGGAAAATGTAATTAACGATCTAGCGTTTCAGGAACGAATACTATCAACATTACTAAGACTTACTACACAGATTAATTTTATATGTGATAACACCAATTAGTTACGATATTATAAAATATAGGTATAGGTAAGTAGTCTATAAATCCTTATTTGAGACTGCTACACAATAATAATGTATTTATTATCTGTGACACTATAAAATTGCCGCCAAAAGTTGAAAAGTGAAAAAATCGTAACCGCATAAACCGCTGCTAAAATAAAAGTAATTACCAAATTCGCCTTTACTTATTTGAAGTAGTCTCGCATGTTTGAAAGTAAGATACATAATCACCAACCGCATTGGTAATTGGCGATCACCTCTGTCATCGAAAGTTTTCAAGCGGAGATAGAAGAGGGCAACAGACTGAAGTCTACAAGGAAAACGCTGAACAAGTTAGTGCACAGTCTTCTTTAATCTATCAATCTCATTTTTTTAATAATTAGGTTGTTATCGCGTACGGTCCGCTTAAAACCCAATATGTTTGTTATATTTTAGATTCGTTATCTTATCTTCTAATAACTTTTCCTCTTGTTTTATATTTAATATAAAATGTGAATTTCTATGTTTGTTAGATTATGTTGAAACTTTGTACAGCTGGTATTGGCGTTTCAGATCAGTGCATTTCATTTAGTACAATCAACTCGGTTGCATTCGAGTACTTTTTCGTTAGACCATTTGTATGGGATTAAATATCGTAAAATTCACTAAGCGATCACAAACAAATTTATAGAAAATCCGTCAGGGGTACACCGGAGTTCATCCGGTTTATCCGGAGAGTGTTTTTATATATTACATTGCGATAGTCACAAGGCTTGGTCGGATTGGTTTTATAAAAAAATGCTTACCCTCTGTGTTACCCATCATTTTGTGGGCCACGCCAACTAACAGGTTTGTCTCGTCAGGAGTCGGGATAGCCGCTGCCAATTTATACATATTCCTCCGTCTGTACCGGAACACTAAAACCCAGCCGAGCCCAACTAATATCAGAAGGAGTGCAATCATTTTCCTATAATTCGTTTTTACATAACGCACGTACGTCTGCTTTGGTTAAAGCCGGGGTTATAAAATTGCCTAAGGAAAGACCTCTCATTTATAGTATTGTTTCGCAACAACGATTATCTGACTTCCGAAGTCGACACGAAACTTGCTGCACTTAAAAACTAGTCAAACTGAACGTCATGCACCTCAAAAACTATACTTAACATATCGATATAACAAGCACAAGATGTCTAGTTTTTTAAAAACTCACTTTTTCAACACATTTTCTGGATTAGATTATTTTTGTAGTAGACATAATATGTACCTATGATAAAGAAATCATATTCTAAAAATGGTCAATTCGAATATGATAATATTTTATCGCAGGGTATGTGGGTCGTTGCTCTGGATTCGACGAGCAGCGCGCCGCCCTCGTCGCGGTCATAGGAGAGGACCTCTCGCTGCCGCGCGTCGTGGCTACAATGCTCGGCAGCGACGCGTCCTGGAAGGCGATGTTCGACTTCTGCGAGTCCACCATCTCGCAGAAAAGAGGCGGGCGGAACGAGAGAGGAGAGCTCTTCCCTTTCCGCACCGATCCGTCGCCGTCGAGCCTGGGGCCGGAGGCGGGAATACGCCCGTACGTCGCGGCCCCTGTAGGTAGCGGCCTCCCCCCGGTGAAGGTCAAGAGGCGACCTGAGGGGGTAGAGGCCGCGCGGCGCGCCCAGCACTCTAGCGCGCTGCCAAGAAGATACGAAAGAGCGACCGGTTGGCGGTGTATCGCGTCCCGACCCGGCAGGCTGGTTCTGGTCCAGCGGGGTATTCCGAGACACCAGTGGCACCATCTGGGCGCCTGACGGGCTGCCGTACAGACACGGCCGACGTTTCAGAGCCTTCGATTTACCTCGAAGGCTCCGTCGGCTGGGCGTCCTTGGGGTCCGATCTCTGATCGGGGTCAGAACCCGGCTAGTGTAGGGGTGTTCCCGCGGTCAACACTATAACCAGACTCGCGACGCCCTGCGAGGACGCCCGACCCACGGGTCGATGAAGCGATCGTCGACGACCAACGACGCCGGTCTCCGCGCTACAGCAACACGCTAGGCCACCTGGGCAATGCTGCAGTATGTTCGGCGACGACAGCGACGACGAAAATGCGGACCGCATCGCAGTCCGCAGCCGCCGACGCGTCGTCCCATCCTCCTGGTGCCAGCGCGCTAGAGTGACGGTAGCGTGCGGCGCAGCCTCAACCCCCATAGGTCGCCCTGTGACCATCACCGGGAGGAGACTGCCTCCTCATAGGGGCCGGAGCTGGACAAACGCCCTCCTCCGACCCCCGGCTCGGCGGCGGTGGCACGACGCCGAGAGGGAAGAAGAGCTCCCCCTTTTCCGTTCCGCCGCCTCCTTCAGCGAGATGGTGGACTCGCAGAAGTCGAGCATCGCCTGCCAAGACATGTCATTACCGAGCATCGTAGTCACGATGGTTGACAACGACAGGTCCGGTCCTGTCTTCGTGACGAGGACGTGGCCTACGCCGAAAGCGGGGCAGTTTGCAAGCGTGTGCTCCGCCGTATCCAGTCGCAGCCACTGCACTTTTGGCACTTCGGCGTCGGCTTCCTCGGGGCGACTACATGCAGGTAGCGGCTGAAACAGTCATGTTCCGTGAATACCTACGTCGCCCGGAAGGTGACACATCCTCGGTCGCAATTCACCCAGTCCGAGAGGACCAGGCAGATGCCTCAGTGGCTCGTCGCTCGTAGGCGGGGTTCGCCAGGCGGCCAGACCACGGCTCGCCGAGATTGGAGCCTCCGCTCGCGATATAAAAAAGATATAGCTTAACCTAGAATATACGCGAACGAAAGTATAACGGTTAGTTATAATTGACACCATGGCTTGTATATAAATAATTTTTAATATATTGTAATTTAAATACTATTATAACTTTTTCGATTATTTTGTTTTTGGTGTCCTATTAAAACTAATCAGACATTATCATTAAAATGATGGAAAAGACAATGCAGACCGAATTTTTTTATTTTAAAGTTACATACTTGAAAGAACATTTAATATATCGGTATGAGAACTAATTTATCACTATTTACTTCTCTGTACCCATTTATGCCACACATAAATTTGAATATATTGAATATATTTGAATAAGTTTGAATATATAAGTTTGAAAAATATATATATAAATATATATATATATAAGTTCTGCTCTACTTACGTTCTGAAATGTTTTCCTTGCATCACGACTAAGAGAAATAAAATGACAGGTTGTAATCCGTCGTAAAGGTTCACAGAACTTAGAGTTAGACTTTTGAGGCTCTATATTTCTTTCCAAAGGCTGCTAACTCATTCGTTTCTTAAAAACAATTTGCTCGAGTTAATATGTATTTATTGTTCACACGAAAAGATTGAGAGATTTGTTTCAATTTCGATAAAAAGCGCTAATATTCAGCTTTTAGCTGTCGCTTGGAGTCGTCATGGCCTAAAGGATAAGACGTCCGGTGCATTCGTATCTAGCGATGCAACGGTGTTTGAATCCCGCCGGCGGGTACCAATTTTTGGGATACTTAGGGTCGACATTTCGAGCGATGTCCAGTTTCGGAGTCATTTGGAAGGCAAAGCCAAGTTGGCGTCCAAAATGCTGGGAGTCCTCAACAGAGCGAAGCGGTACTTCACGCCTGGACAAAGACTTTTGCTTTATAAAGCACAAGTCCGGCCTCGCATGGAGTGCTGCTCCCATCTCTGGGCCGGGGCTCCAAATACCAGCTTCTTCCATTTGACTCCATACAGAGGAGGACTGTTCGGATTGTCGATAATCCCATTCTCTCGGATAGCTTGGAACCTCTGGGTCTGCGGAGGTACTTCGGTTCCCTCTGTATTTTGTACCGTATGTTCCATGGGGAGGGCTCTGAGGAATTGTTCGAGATGATACCGGCATTTCGCTTTTACCATCGCACCGCCCGCCACCGGAGTAGATTTCATCCATACTACCTGGAGCCACTGCGGTCATCCACAGTGCGTTTCCAGAGATCTTTTTTGCCACGTACCATCCGGCTATGGAATGAGCTCCCCTCCACGGTGTTTCCCGAGCGCTATGACATATCCATCTTTAAACGAACCTAGTGGAGAGTACTTAAGCGGTAGGCAGCGGCTTGGCTCTGCCCCTGGCATTGCTGAAGTCCATGGGCGACGGTAACCACTCACCATCAAGTGGGCCGTATGCCCGTCGGCCTACAAAGGCAATAAAAAAATTGTAATGATATACGTATTTAACAAATGTTCACGATTTACTTTCACGGTGAAGGAATAACATCGTGTAATAAAAATCAACTGGTAAAATTATAATTTGCGTAATTACTGGTCGTAGAACCACTTGTGAGTCCGCACGAGTAGGTACCACCGCTCTGCCTATTACTGCCGTGAAGCAGTAACGCGTTCTGTTTGAAGGGTGGGGCAGCCGTTGTAATAATAATAATAATAATAATTTATTTCTTTATTTAACACCACATGTACAGAGTAAGCATTATAAAAAAATAATAGACGGTGACATAAGTTGGCGGCCTTATCGCTGAAAGCGATCTCTTCCAGGCAACCTTGCAGGGAGAGTAATAAGCAAACTAGCATGGACGGTGCTATATCTCAATAAACTTACATAAAAATATATACTTATATACACATGTGAAAAAGAAATACAATATAAGATAAGATTTACATACGATTAAATACAAATAAATACTAAAAATATGCAAGTAAATACAAAATAAGTAGCAACTTATACAATTATATCGTAGGAGCCATATTATTGTGCAAGGTAGTACAATTTTAATCTGAACTTGAAAATTTCCGGCGAGGACGATTGTTTGATGCTTAAGAGTAGTGAATTCCATAAACGGACTGCTTCAACCGTAAAGGAATGGTCATAAAATGACGTCCCGTGAGCCGGAAGCTTCAGCATTAAATTCTCCGATGACCTAAGTGAATGGGAGTTTGCAGTATGTAGGAAATCAAAACGTTCCTGAGGGTAGCGCGGGACGAGGAATTAAACAGGACACTGTAAAGAACAGACCATATATGAACATTCCGGCGATAACGAATAGGAAGCCACTTGAGCTTAACTCGATACTCAGATACGTGGTCATATTTGCGTAAACCAAATATAAACCTCATGATGGAATTTTGAAGACGCTCAAGTTTATTTAGCTGGGCCTCGGTTAGATCGAGATAGATAGATAGCTGGCGTCGGCATAATCAATAATAGGTAGTAACAGAGACTGTGCAAGTGCAATTTTAGTAGATGTTGGAAGAAAATTACGCAATCTACGTAAGGAACCCGCAGAGAAAAATAGTCTGCGACTGACTGACATCAGTTGTGGTCCTCATAACAAACTGCGGTCAATGATAACACCAAGATTTTTAACGGTGTCACTAAGCGGGACGTTTATCCCGTCAAGAGACAATTTTATAGGCGTCGTGGCCTAAAGGATAAGACGTCCGGTGCATTCGTATGTAGCGATGCACCGGTGTTCGAATCCCGCAGGCGGGTACCAATTTTTCTAATGAAATACGTACTCAACAAATGTTCACTATTGACTTCCACGGTGAAGGAAAAACATCGTGTAATAAAAATGAAACCCGCAAAATTATAGTTTGCGTAATCACTGGTGGTAGGACCTCTTGGGAGTCCGCACGGGTAGGTACCACCACCCCGCCTATTTCCGCCGTGAAGCAGTAATGCGTTTCGGTTCGAAGGGTGGGGCAGACGTTCCGTGTTCCGGTAACCAGTATGTGCTCCGGTAACCACTTAACACCAGGTGGGCTGAGAGGTCGTCCACTAATCTAATAAATAAAAATAAATTACCAAATATTATGATTTTCGTCCGTCATTTAGCCATTAGCATTTGATACTAAGATTTAATATATCTATCCTGACAAAAAAATATTAATTTTGTACAAACAAACAAAGTGATACTAGGATTCCGTTTGATCTCTTTGAGGGTATGATCTTAAAATTTGCTTAGGGCCAACATTTTATTTATTTATTGCTTCGATGGCTGGACGAGTTCACGGCCCACCTGGTGTTAAGTAATTACCAGAGCCCATAGACATCTACAATGTAAATGCCACCACCCACCTTGAGACATAAGTTCTAAGTCTCAGTTTCTACAGTACAACCTTCACCTTCAAACCGAAACGCATTACTGCTTCGCGGCAGAAATAGGCAGGGTGGTGGTATCTACCCGTACGAACTCATAAGACGTACAAGACGACCAGTATTATTATTATCTCTAAGACTAAATCATAAACAACATATTTAGTGTCTGTTGACTACAGTTTCTCATCTGTTTCTCAACAGATTTAACTTGATTATATACAATTACATACATAAATATATATCCGAAAAACATTACCTTCCTTAGACAAGTAAAAATTGAGCGTCACCTTGAAAACCAGTTTTTAATGTTGGATAGTTGAAGGTGTTTTAATGTTGGATAGTTGAAGGTGTTTACCTTCAACTATCCAACATTAAAAACTGGTTAAAACATAAAAAACACAATTCTATTGTATGAATATTTAACCAGAATGTTTTGTAATGTTTCATAATTTGATTTGGAACTTTTTTACTGTCACGCTTGTTCAAAAAACACAAATACATAATGATATCTATAAATGCACGCACTTTGTTTTGTTTATTTATTCTCATATACTCGTAACTCCTAAGCATCAAGTGGACGATGTCTTGTTCTGTATGCCATATAAATAAGGAATAATTTAGGTGTTTTAAATAACAATATGTTTTAAGCATTTGCAATATTTTAATCGCAGATATTAAATTAATAACGTACACTTCAAGCCCTGTCGGTGACAAACTGCAGCACGATGACAAGGTACGTGAACACAGAACGGCCCCCTGAAAAAAAAACAGTTCTTGACTTATCATTGACGGGGAGACTCACACACAGACTACCGGAACGAATGCCCTTATCCACCCCGCTATATAAGTTCCACGTCTATTTTTACAAAGATTTTTCGATCTGAAACAAAGAACTGCTCCTACTTCTAAATATTTTACTCTTAAATCTTGTCTGGTGCTGGTGCTGACCCGGCATGGATGCTTCGCTATCTGCAGCGGATAGGAGCTGAGCCGGCGACGAGGTGCCAACATAGTGGACACGACCTGGAAACCGCGGAACATACCCTCGCTGTCTGCCCCGCTTTCCACACCTATCTGTCGCCGCCGAGCCGGGGGCCGGAGGAGAACTTTTGCCCGACTGCGGCCCCTGTAGGAGGTGACCTCCCTCGGTAAAGACCGAGACAGGGCCGGGGCGACCTGAGGGGTTGAGGCTGCGCGGGTGATGTCTGCACTCTAGCGCGCTGGCAGCAGTTCCACGGAACTGTTGTGTAAGAGCAACCGATTGGCGGTGTATGGCGTTTCGGCCTGTCAGGGTGCCGTACCGAGACGGCCGACGTAGAGTCGTTGACTATCGCCTCGATGACCCGTCGGTCAGGCGTCCCAGGGGTTGTGCCGCGAGTCTGGTTGTAATATTGACCGCGAGAACCCCCTACTCTACCTGGGTTCTGATCCCGGGCGGAAATAGGACGTCGGGTGAGAGAGTGCAAAGGGAGTCATTTGGTGGGTAGGACTCTAAACATCCTTGGACCCGCGGTCTGCTCTCAACATCTGCAGACGCGCGCCCCTAGGCGCGGGGACCTCGTAGAGGGTTCGGCCCCCGGCCCGGAAAAAAGGGATTTTTTGTAAGATTCAACTCACACATACCCCACCCACGCGGCGGATGGGGACTGTGGGATTTTCTTTTGTACAATAAAAATCTCTTAAGTCGAAGGCATATTGTACCTCTATAGGGTATTTTTCGTGACCCGACCTTGAATTACCCGGGTCTGGTTACTGAAAAACATATACCTATGTAAATGTATAGTAGCATTTCTCAATGCTACGAAACCATATTTCTTCTTTCTGCAGAAAGAATAACAGTTTGACTTGCAATACTTAAAGCAATTTATTATCCGTAATACTTTTGGGCGAATTTCTCAATGCTACGAAACCATATTTCTTCTTTCTGCAGAAAGAATAACAGTTTGACTTGCAATACTTAAAGCAATTATTATCCGTAATACTTTGGGCGAATTTCTCAATGCTACGAAACCATATTATTCTTCTTTCTGCAGAAAGAATAACAATTTGACTTGCAATACTTAAAGCAATTTATTATCCGTAAATACTTTGGGCGATTAACTATTATATTTTATCACTAAAAACCAAAATTATCATTCTGTAACAGCGGTAACGTAACGAATAAACTGAAGCATTTCATTTAAATCAATTTAAAAATACAATGGAATTAACAACTAAAATCAGATTTTTATTCAGTTTTTTAAGAATTTAATAATAATTTGTTTACCTACTGGAAAAAAGGAATGTGTTCGGAGACTTTAAATTTTTACTTACGCCTTAATTCCCGGCTACGTTACAGGAGACCAACACAATACAACGTCAATCCCGACACCCAACTTAAGACAAGAGGTCGAAGTCTCCATTGTATCAGATTCAACAGTAATTTTTCTACTACTACTTTTGTCATAAATAAATTACAAGTAAATGTAAATTCCTTACCTCATACAACAGAGCATTGTTTAATTCGAAAAGGCCATTGGCGGTAAACTTAGGGAACCTCGTGTAGAAGTTGCATCGACAAACGCATCGCCTACAACAATAATTGTCTCTTAAATTTGCTGTAAATCATCACGGCCTTAGGGATAAATGCCGAAAGTATGCTTATCAAATAATGAGACTTACCGGAGTACTGATTACGTTTAAGGAGATATTTAACTTACACACGTGTTTCACAAACGACTTTCACAATGAAGAATAACATCATACAATAAAAAACAAATCCAAAAAAGTTATAAATATGCATATTACTGGTGTTAGAATGTATCTTAAATCTATAAACGACCATTCTTGTATATAAATATACAAATAATCTGAATCTCGGCCACGGCTTCAACAATTTTCATAAAATTTAATATACCTATATATAGTTGAGTCGTCGTGCCTAAAGGATAAGACGTTCGGTGCATTCGTATGTAGCGATGCAACGGTGTTCGAATTCGCAAGCGAGTACCAATTTTCTAATGAAATACGTACTCAACAAATGTCCACGATTTACTTCCACGGTGAAGGATAATAAAAATATGTAATAAAATCAAACCCGCAAAAATTATAATTTGGGTAATCACTGGTGGTAGGACCTTTGTGAGTTCACCCCACCTATTTCCGCCGTCAAGCAGTAATGCGTTCGGTTCGAAGGTGGGGTAGCCGTTGTAACTATACTGAGACCTTAGAACTTATATCTCGAGTGGGTGGCGCATTTACGTTGTAGATTTCTATGGGCTCCAGTAACCACTTAACCAGGTGGGCTGTGAGCTCGTCCATCCACCTAAGCTATAAAAAAAACGGGATTTTCGGGGGCGATAAATCGATCTAGCTACGATTTATTTTCAGAAAATATTGTTTTATTCGTGTTTTTCATAATAGCTTTATCGATAATTTTGATTTTTTCTTTAAATAACCAGTTCATATTTTTTTTATTATTCTGTCCGTATGATCGAAAATATTATTCATATTTCATCATTTTATCAATATGTATTCGTATTTAAATATAATTTCTAAACAACACAATTAAAAAAAAAAATTATCCAGTCATTATCCAGTTATAC
Source organism: Bombyx mandarina (assembly GCF_030267445.1). Taxonomy (NCBI): domain Eukaryota; kingdom Metazoa; phylum Arthropoda; class Insecta; order Lepidoptera; family Bombycidae; genus Bombyx; species Bombyx mandarina. The sequence goes on from NC_143228.1 coordinate 12,333,933, forward strand.
ATTTAAGCCCCCTGAATACCTACCACTCTTGCTCACTACTACCACCAAGAAGACATGCGTTCCGGTTTGATGGACCTCATATATCAAGGCGTGTGATGGCATTAACGTTTCGATATCATTGTCTCCAGAAACTATTTAACACTAAATAGACGGTGAACTTGTTACTCTTCCGGCGGTATGGAAAAAAGCGGACGTTATCGGTATACACAAGCCGGGCAAACCGAATAATGAAACCGCTAGTTACCGTCCGATTAGTCTCCTCCCAGCGATAGGCAAAATTACGAACGGCTCCTTCGGAAACGCCTCTGGGACTTCGTTACCGCGAATAAAATTCTAATAGACGAGCAGTTTGGATTCCGCGCCAAACACTCGTGCGTACAACAAGTGCACCGCCTCACGGAGCAATCTTAATAGGGCTAAATAGGCGTAAACAAATCCCGACCGGCGCCCTCTTCTTCGATGTAGCGAAGGCGTTCGACAAAGTCTGGCACAACGGTTTGATCTACAAACTGTACAACATGGGAGTGCCAGACAGACTCGTGCTCATCATACGAGACTTCTTGTCGAACCGTTCGTTTCGATATCGAGTAGAGGGAACTCGTTCTCGTCCCCGTCATCTGACTGCCGGAGTCCCGCAAGGCTCCGCACTCTCGCCGTTACTATTTAGTTTGTATATCAACGATATACCCCGGTCTCCGGAGACCCATCTAGCGCTCTTCGCCGATGACAGGCTATCTACTACTCGTGTAGGAAGATGTCGTTGTTCATCGGCGACTCCAGACCGCAGTAAACACCATGGGACAGTGGTTCCGGAAGTGGCGAATAGACATTAACCCACGAAAAAGCACAGCGGTGCTATTCAAAAGGGGTCGCCCTCCGAATACCACTTCGAGCACCCACTCCCCAATAGGCGCGTAAACACTCCGCTGTTAGCCCATCACCCTCTTTGACCAGCCCATACCGTGGGCCCGAAGGCCAAATACCTAGGCGTCACCCTCGACAGAGGGATGACATTCCGTCCCCACGTAAAACGGTACGCGATCGCGCCGCGTTTATACTAGGACGATCTACCCAATGCTTTGTAGACGAAGCAAACTGCCCCTCCGTAACAAGGTAACCCTCTACAAAACTTGCATACGCCCCGTCATGACGTATGCAAGCGTAGTGTTCGCTCACGCGGCCCGCACCAACTTGAAACCCCTTCAGGTTATACAATCCCGATTCTGCAGGATAGCCGTCGGAGCCACCATGGTTCCAGAGGAACGTGGATCTCCACGATGACCTGGAGCTCGACCCCGTCAGTAAGTATCTACAGTCGGCATCGCTGCGCCACTTTGAGAAGACGGCACGACATGAGACCCTCTTTCGTGACGCCGGAAACTACATACCCGATCCTGTAGACGTTGGTAAACCGTCGACGTGCCCAAAGCACGTCATCACGGATCCTCCTGATCCATTAACGGTGCTTTTAGGCAATACAAGCACCGGTCACCGTCCTCGTCGAACCCGTCGCTTGCGACGAAGGGCTCGACGAGCGAATTAACCCACAGACACAGCCCACTGAGTTTCTCGCCGGATCTTCTCAGTGGGTCGCGCTTCCGATCCGGTGGTAGATTCTGCGAAGCACTGCTCTGCTAGGGCGGTGTTAGCAATTCTCCGGTTTGAGCCCACGCGAGCTCACCTACACAAGCTAGGGTACGCTGATATAGCCTCTCAGGCTATAGCATAGGTAGGGAAACAAAATACTCTTCTTAGGAAAAAATATTATTTTGACAATGCTTCTCGCAAACTATGCTATAAATAAATAAACAATTCATCTTCTTGATGTTAAATTTAGCAGATTAATTATAATTTATTAACACGAATTAGCTCTGTCTGTCTGTTACGTTTTCATTCCAAAACTACTGAACCTATGTTTACGAATTCGGTACAGAATTAGTTTTAACCCTGTGGTTATAAAGAATGGTCCATTGAAAGCTACGGAAAGCTACTTGTAACGTAAAATATTACGTACTTCTGTGTTAACTTCTGAGTCAAAATCACTATTTATTATTTCGTGAATCACGAAAGAAGTATTCTTCGTCTGTAAATAAAAATATAATTGCTAGATATAAAGACTAGAATGTAATCATTTTAATCAAGTAATCTTACTTCAGAATAGCTTATTAAACTATCAATGTATATTTCCCAATCGTCTGTACTAATAATAATATCTCACAATATTTTTCAACTAAATCCTCACACTATAATCCCTGTTACATTGCCACTTTGGGAATAATGACAAAGGGAAGATCTTCCACCGAGCGGGTGAAATTTCTCGGTAGACTGACGGTCCGAATTTTGTTGTTCGGAACTTGTATATATGCCAAATATCTTGTGTTATATGATAGCTAACGCCACATCAACTCCTTTGCAATGCCCATCAATTTAAAAAGGATCTACAGGCTTCACCCGCCGGATTGCTCTATGACAAACCTCTAGGAGATTTAAATCTCCCGGTAAATTTGTCAATCAAACCGTACCCAGTACAATGGTCGTAACCCACTTCACTGCTCAATTAAGTTCTTTCGCCAAAAAAATACAGCGGATCCCCGCCCTACGGCATAATAAACAAAGGAACAAACTTTTCAAGGAGAAACGCCGCATATGTCTACCTACGAGACGACTCTTCGCGTCTCCATTTCTGCCAGCTTTCACAGAACCACACCAGGTTTTGGAACGGCACGAAAAAAAATTAAAAATACTGAACAAGGGTAAACTGATAATCGTTACTACAGACCGCCACAAACCAGCTTAGTCTTAGCTGAAGAGGGTTCCTTACAGGGGATTCGTGGGCAATTATGAATTCATCAAGCTCCCACAGAAATCCTTTGGTAGTACCTAAAGCAACGGTATTGGACGACATGTCCGGTTTCCAAATTATTATCGCCCGCGTCTCTGGAGGGTAGGGATATTATGAGCTACTACATATTATTATACACTCACACACAACTGAGACTCATTTACATACACCACACATTACATTTAATACCGCGCACACCAATTATCGCTTGCTAAATTAAAACGAAAAGTTTTTGCCTCGTTGCATAATGAATTAAATTAAACTTACATACCTCTCGCGTAATGGATTCACTGAAATAAACATTTGCGTAAATAATGCTGAGAGCATGCGACATCTGCCAAAAGACACAAATCAAGAAATCCACATACTTCTTTACATCATACAGCAACCCTGAGCGGTAGCCTCCATGAAATAAAACATGTACAATATTATAAATACCATATACAACAGCATGGTCAAGACCAAAGCTGTACCGTACATTCGCTTTATGGCTTCCGTTGCCTTGTATAACATGCTATAGATTCTCGCACAAGCCTTGATCTTCTCGCAAACAATTCTATCTTGAAGCCTCTGCACTTTCTCCAAGTCAGGGGCCACTTTGTTACGGACAAAAACTTTGTACTCCCAAGCACTACGAGTCTTTATTCACTAAGAACTTTATTGATATATTTGTATCTGCCAGAAGCATAATGTGAAGTTATAACAAAAGAAAGTGCATCAGTGTAGACGACTTGGTATAGTTTCTCAGTTGGAACAATGACACTTAGATTTTCCAATGATAGCCATATACAAAACATGCGAACAAGAAAGTCACCGAGTTGAGCGATCGAATGACGAGAGCTGTTTTAGCGTTTTTATTGTAGTCCACAGCCTCGCCCATATTTCTATTGCGCTATCGATATCTACAATCCTTTGTATAAAAACTTGGTTTCCACTCATACGGAACGGAACCTTCCACATCGAATAAGTGACGTAGACTATTGAAGCTATTCTCTCGAAGTCATCGCCATAACGCTTCAATTTCGTATTGTATATCGTTCGCAAATCGTTTGGTCTTCACTATGGGCTTTGTACGTGCAATAAAAATATAAAATATACCAGAATAAAAGAATATTGTACCGATGAAACTAATTTAGTAACGATACGATTTCAGAGTTGACAGCGAGATATACCACGGAAACTCCAGATATTTTCCTTATAAGATCAGAAGGTAGCAACGCTTCGACGATGTTGTTATAGTTTCGGGTGTTTAGCAGTTTGTTAAATTTTTTTTTTCTTTCTCTCATTTTGTATTACGTGGGTATCAACCAAAATTCAAAGAACAATAAGTTAAATTAAATGTCTATTGTTTGTTTCATTTTTACTTTTATTACATCTAATTTACATGTATAATACATACAAATACCTACCTAATATGATTTTGAGAAATTATAATAATTAGATAATAGTGATAGTGCTTTTAGGAAATTAAAAGAAAATGTTTTAAGTGTGATAATCTACATTTATTATTCAAAACAAAAAATACATAATATATGTACATACAACATCGAGCTGAAATTTATAGTGTATGCGTGCCGGAAACGTTTACCAAATATTAACAACTACACTCAAATACAGATCACCAAATACCATGCATAAAGGTATATGCCCGGGCCCTATGGTTTGGTATCATAAAAAAGTTATCTAAATTAGCAATACATATACGACAAGGCAAACAATATGACAAGACGAACAAACAAAATACAAAACCATCTGTGATCGTTCAATTGTAACAGAAAACTCACTAAAGCATATTTAATTGCATCTCTCGTAATCGACGATAAGAAGCAAAGAAATTGTACTAGCAGGGTTTGAAGATTGTAGATAAAGAAAATGTCACCTACACAGGAAACGCTATATTAACACTGGGCCACATAATAACTAGGAGTTAGAATGGAATTGGGTATGGTAATGGGATTTTAGGTATGTTAATTTGCTTATATGGTGGACGAACTCACAGCCCACCTGGTGTTAAGTGGTTACTGGAGCCCATAGACATCTATAACGTAAAATGCGCCACCCACCTTGAGATATAAGTTCTAAGGTCTCAGTATAGTTACAAATTTCAAGACTTAATTCCTGAATATCCTGCATACTAACTCTTTGCACTCTAGAGGTGACTCGCACAGTAAGCATAGTGCTGAGCATAAATTCAATTAAAATTATTACCCAAGTCTCAAGTAAAGTTACAACGGCTCCCCACCCTTCAACCGAAACGCATTACTGCTTCACGGCAGAAATAGGCAGGATGGTGGTACCCACCCGTGCGGACTCACAAGAGGTACTACCACCAGTAATTACGCAAATTATAATTTTGCGGGTTTGATTTTTACTACACGATGTTATTCCTTAACCGCGGAAGTCAATCGTGAGCATTTGTTGAGTACGTATTTCATTAGAAAAATTGGTACCCGCCTGAGATTCGAACACCGGTGGATCGCTCAATACGAGGGTACCGGACGTCTTATCCTTTAGGCCACGATGTGGGAGGATTAGTAATATAAGATTGGATGCTTCCATATATCGTTCTTGTATAATTCAAATGCTTCGTGATATCAGCATTCAACGTGATATACTCGGCTTATAATGAGCGCCTTTTTTATGAATCACAAAGGCTTATTTTCTAGAGTTCTTTCCTACTTGATTGGTGGTAGCCTAAGGGGTTGGTAGCTGAGCTCACGGAGCTCAACCCAGGAGAACTTAATATTAGCCCTAGCAAGAGCATTGCTTCGCTACCACCGGATTGAAATCGCGACCCACAGGAGAAGATCCGGCGAGAAACGCAGTGTTTATGTGTATGGGCTAGGTTGAACGTCAAACTCAAAATTCTGAGAGTGTTTGAATATGTCTGACATAATGACTATAAGGACGAATAAGTGGCGCACAAACCGATTCAATGAATGTAATATATTTCAGACATGAAGTATGTTCTATTGGAAATATCAGCAACAAATTTTCTCTTTAATATATTATAATTTGGTCGGCCTTCTCTCCAAAGCCACTGGCATCCGTCCACTGACTTCATCATGATGTCCAGTTTTACCCTGATTCGAGGAACAGGACCTTTCTCCGGTTCACCCACTACCTTGTATCTACGTAATATCGCAGATAAGAAGCCTTCATCGAAATCATTGCATATTGATAACCTGCAAAAATATAAAACGAACCAATTAACGCGTTGTCGCTTCATACGAGCAATATTAAGTTCAAAACTATTATTACAAAAAAGTAATTGAAGGGAAACAGTAAGTTCATCCAAGCGTAAATAGCTGTCAACATACAATAGCAAGCAATTTCAACAGTTTATCCTGTAAAAAAGGGAAGGCTGACCTCGAATATATGGCTCTAGGCTCGTAAATATCTGGTCGTGGTATGGACACAGTACTCACCCAAACAATTCCTAGGGCCGCTACTGAACGGCATGTAGCAGCACGGGTGCTCGACATTAAACGCTCCGGTAGAAACCTGTCTGGATCGAAGTGTTCCGCCTCTGGACCCCAGTACTTTGGGTCTCTATGAATTCCCCAGATAGAAACGAATATACCTGAACCGGCAGGCAAAACGTTACCAGATGCTTAAATAAGAGAAAAGCACTATTATTATTGACTATTACATAAAACTGTTTTATTACAAACTAATACAACCTCAAATTTATTTAGGAGAAACAATTAGTGACCTACCATAGCTACTTACAAAGATGTTTAGATATAATGTGATGTTTTTAATGAAGAAAGGATTAGTGATGGCCCGGAGGTCTTTCCAGTTTCACCAGGACAGATGGGCGAGCAAAGGCTCAGCCAAGAGGGTGGGATTTGCTAACAGCTGTCCAAGCGGCTCCGAAAGAGACCTAATAACTCAAGAGCAATTGCTTCGCGAATGAATCTACTACTACTGAATCGGAATCGCGACCCCCTGAGAAGATTCGGCGAGAAACTCAGCGGGCTGATGTATAGATTAGGTTGCACGTCAACTCTTTGCCATAAGCCTGCTCCTAGTGTTAGAGGCCGTGGTAGATCGCGCGGGTGGAGCTGTAGCCACCAGGCGATATCTTCCTTGCTTTCCAAGGTGACAGAGCGAATAATCAGTGACCGACAGTACGGTTTCCTTGGAGAGCAAGGGCGAGGCTCTTGCTGTGAGCCTTGATATCTGGAAGGCCTTCGACAGGGTCTGGCATAGGGCACTTCTGTCGAAGCTACCATCTTACGGAATCCCCAAGGGACTCTGCAAGTGGATCGCTAGCTAGGAAAACTTGTGTCTGAAGTGGAAAACTTTCTGGGCGAGTCAACCCCCAGGGCCTTTCTGGCGGGCCTTTCTGGGTGGAGAGAATTCAACCTGTTGAAGATACAAGTTTGCGCGTTCACTGCGAAGAAGGATCCCATTGTCATGGCGCTGCAATTCCAAGGAGTATCCCTGTAACCTTCCGAGATTATCGGGATACTTGGGGTCGACATTTCGAGCGATGTGTAATTTCAGAGTAATTTGGAATGCAAAGCCAAGTTGGCATTTTCCCATTGCTTGAATGCTTGGCTCAACAGAGCCAAGCGGTACTTTACGCCTGGACAAAGACTTTTGCTTTATAAAGCACAAGTCCGGCCTCGCGTGGAGTACTGCTCCCATCTCTGGGCTGAGGCTCCCAAATACCAGCTCCTTCCGTTTGACTCCATACAGAAGAGAGCCGTTCGGATTGTCGATAATCCCATTCTCACGGATCGTTTGGAACCTCTGGGTCTGCGGAGGGACTTCGGCTCCCTCTGTATTTTGTACCGTATATTCCATGGAGAGTGATCTGAGGAATTGTTTGAGATGATACCATCATCTCGTTTTAATATCGCACCGCCCGCCACCGGGGTAGAGTTCATCCATACTACCTGGAGCCACTGCGTTCATCTACAGTGCGCTTCCGGTCTTCGAGGTCTTTTTTGCCACGTAGCATCTGGCTTTGGAATGAGATCCCCCCCCCACGGTGTTTCCTGAGCGCTATGACATATCCATCTTTAAACGAAGCTAGTGGAGAGTACTTAACGGTAGGCAGCGGCTTGGCTCTGCCCCTGGCATTGCTGAAGTTCATGGGTGACGGTACAAACTCACCACCAGGTGAGCCGTATGCTCGTCTGCCTACAAGAGCAATAAAAAAAAACACCACATTCCTTGAAATTATCTCGGATTACATTCGAAGTGCCCTCTTTTTTTGGTTCAGAAACGTCTGCACCCTGTCTGGCTCTAAAGTCAACTGTCATTTGTGAAAACCTTGAAATTTCCGAAGGAAAAAATCTGAATATGTACACAGAACACACAGTCCTAGCGTTATTCAATCAGAGTTATCGTAACAACAAAATACTGAAATTTAAAATAGGAAAAAATGTGAGGTAATGACACGATTTTTTTTTATTGCTTAGATGTGTGGACGAGCTCACAGCCCGCCTGGTGTTAAGGGGTTACTGGAGCCCGTAGACATCTACAACGTAAATGCCCCACACACCTTGAGATATAAGTTCTAAGGTCTCAGTATAGTTACAACGGCTTCCCCACCCTTCAAACCGAAACGCATTACTGCTTCACGGCAGAAACAGGAGGGGCGGCCGTACCTACCCGTGCGGACTCACAAGAGGTCCTACCACCAGTAATTACGCAAATTATAATTTTGTGGGTTTGATTTTTACTACCTGCACGATGTTATTCCTTCACCGTGGAAGTCAATCGTGAACATTTGTTGAGTACGTATTTCATTGGAAAAATTTGTACCCGCCTGCGGGATACGAACACCGGTGTATCGCTAGATACGAATACACCGGACAGTTGATTTGATTTTAATTCTAGTTGCCGTTTGGTATTCTAAATTACCACTGCAAATAATAAAGCTCCTCCTTTGCCGATTTCGGCCCTGGAGATCATTTCAGATCCGTTTTTATCTCCGTCTCCATCTTTACTCCGTCCGTAATTGTCACGGTGTGCTCGTCGTCTGTGGCTAACATAGCCGATCTTATTCTTAGCCTTTGTGCATAATGCGGACAGGTTGGTAATAGTTGTTTTTTACTCTTCGATTCTGGTCGCCGAGCAGCTGTTTAGTCCCACTCAAAAGGCTCAATGCCGCACTTCTTCATGAGACACTTAAGCATATCTTTGTACCTCAAGAGTTGTCCGCCATGCTTACGTTTGCCTTCCTCAAGTTTAAAGAAAAAGATGCGCTTTGCCGTACCACCGCAAATAGCTATTGATGAAGAACAACGCTTGACTACTACTTACGCAGTCTCGTATCCTCTAAAACTTTTCTTATGATAAACGGAACTGGAGGGAATAATCTGAGAGATTCCTTCACGACTCTTTCCAAATATTTCATCTTTTCTAAATCTTCTTTAACTAAGGCACGTTCCGAACCGTCGAAAATTCCGTACAATCTAAAAAAAAATTATTAATTTACCGTTGTATGTACGTATGTATGTATGTGTTTCTTTAACTCAACTACAAATAAGTTTTTTTGTTGCTTCAATTAGAACTCTTTTATTCAATGATCATCACGGCATTGACGTGATGATATCACCTTGACACTTAATGTAAGATCTACTCAATTGCATAATACGAGGGCACCGGAACGTATTAATGCTTCGCGGCAAGCAGGCATGGTGGCTATTCATATATTCGCATTGCCCTATAAAGTGCTGTTTTATCCCTTAATTCGAAATATAATAGGACTTGACGGTCTGCAGATGACGGGAGCAGACCGTGGGCCCAAGGACATTTTTAGGGCCCGAGGTCGAAACTGGGGCAAAGCAGCACGACTCCCGCGGTCAACACTACAACTAACTGATCCGCTGGATCAGAACCATCCTACCGGGTCGGAACGCGATATACCGCCGACCGGGTTGCTCTTCCACACTCCGTTCAGCGTCGACGGCGACGACAGCAACACAAACTGTCGCCCCGTGACAATTGCCGGGAAGAAACTGGCTGGAGCTGGGCGAACGCCCCCGTCCGACCCCCGACTGGGTGGCGACGACTACGAGAGGAAAGAAGAGCTCTACCTCGTGCCCCGCCGTGTGCTCGTCGTAGCCGCTGTAATGCTGGCAATCCGGTGTGAGCCGTTTAAATTTTAGTTTATAATGTTTAGATACTTCAGCGAAATTTATTTATAGTATTATAGCAAAAGTAAATACAAAGCTTTGGTGGCTTAAAGGATAAAATAGCAGATACACCGATATAATATAGTCAGTTTGACCACTTAAACAGACGTATGAATATTTTAAAAAAACGTGTATCTCAATACAAAGAAGAAGAGAAGTTACAGTATCTTTCTTACTCTTGGAAAATGTTTTCCTGTATTTTAGGGTATTTAGCTAAAAGCTCCAGTGTGAATCCAATACCGACTGCCGATGTGTCTGTGCCCGCCACTGTCAATGTTAGCATTTCTTCTCGTAGTTCGACATTAGTATAACCTTTTTCGTCTCCAGGAAACGTAATCAGAAGATCCAAGAGTGTCTTACTTTTGTGTGACCCTAAATCTGGGAGAAGAGGAAATTGATTTTTTACTATCTAAGATGAGTAAATTCAAATCTGATCTGGCACTAATAGACAGCATACTGTGAATGCCTCTGTTTGCTTAAGCACACAGTGTTTTTTAATTATCAAACCAGCGTACTGCGGTCACCAGCTTATATTTACTGGTGGTGTATCGTATTGTAAGGCCTCACGGGTAGAATAAAGTTTTGGCATTTCCATGAATATATTTAATTTAGAATAATTTTCAAGTTCTTTGCCTTATGACGTTCAAGAAATGATGTTGAAATTTATATTACAGCATTCCATTGTATACTGAAAACAATCTCATGAATACCAACGTTAAAATCTGTATAAGTTTACGTACTTCAAAAATATATCACTCAATTTTCGACTTTGTGTAAAAAAATTGTTAAATTGTTTTGTAAATTGTATATACTGTACCTACCATAATGAGTATCCACTTCTAGATCTTTAGAAATCTTCTCCATGTGAAACTCTTCTCTTTTACTCTGAATTACCTGAAAATCAAACATAAAATTAAATGATAAAACTCTGAACGTCATGGTCTAGGCTTTTTTTCGTGACCTTAATGTAGTGAGCACTCTTTGTGGCTTTATCTTTAATATTTACTGACAATTCTAGACGGGTAAGCCTAGCACATTTTAACTTGCCTAATTACTAGCATGAACTAACGTGTGATCAACTGCTATGGCGTGCTCTGATATGTACGTCTTACCTATTTCTATCGCAAAATTATAATTAGTTCTGTTTTGATGGTAACGACATTGACGTCTGCTGGCATTCTACGGTCGAGAGGCTATTCCAATTGCGCCGATTTTTCTATCCAGAGCGTTCAGTTCGGTCTGAGTCCACCCGAGCACGCCGAAGGTACACATAAGAACGGGCATCAGCCAGCCGCTAAACGCCCATGTCTTATTTACACCCGACAAAAGGCTTTTACACACTTTTGTCAGACGTTCATAAAACACGTCGCATGCAGCCTGTTTGAAGACCACAACGTCAATACCTATATTTTGTACATGCCCAAATACCGGTATGTTTCGCCCTTGGAGAGTGCCCAAAGGCTTATCCTAATGGATACGGGTAAACGATTCAATGAGACTATTCTCCCTCTCTCTACACAGTGTTAACCGTGAAATTAGGGACGACCTTGCCCTTGTTCTGTCTTTGGTGGCAATCGGACGTCGAGCAAGAGTATTCGTGAAGTTTAGTCGGTACTCGTCCCGTAGGGCAGTTTTCGGAAGATGACCCACGCGCCTTTCTCAAGATGTAGTATCTTCGCAGACGCCGGAGTCCGAGATAAATCTGAAGTCCTGATCCGATACCCCATCGGTCTGGTATCCGTAAACGAAAACTTCAAAAAAACTTCTAAGTGACAGCGTAACAGCAGCGTGTTACTTAGGTACTATGAGTTAGTGAGTCACTTCAAAATTTGGTAGTTAAACAGTTTATTAATTACTAGCGGTCCCCGGTAGTCGAAAATCGACTATAATCTAAATAAGTAAATAAATAAGTATATACTAATATAATAAATATAATAGTATATAGTAAGGAATACCCTACAAAAAGGGTATAAAACCGGCGCGCAGCTCCGTCACCCGCGCATTTGTCGGTTGACATTCGTCGAGAGAACATCGTTCAAAGACTTTAAGTGTTAATTTAGGAAACACGAATTTTATAATAATGTTGAGGGTACAGTGCCTATAAATAGCAACGCCTTTGCTCGAAACATTCATCGACCCCGTCAGTAAGTATCTACAGTCGGCATCGCTGCGCCACTTTGAGAAGGCGGCACGACATGAGAACCCTCTTGTCGTGGCCGCCGGAAACTACATACCCGATCCTGTAGACCGTTTGGTAAACCGTCGACGTCGCCCAAAGCACGTCATCACGGATCCTCCTGATCCATTAACGGTGCTTTTAGGCAATACAAGCACCGGTCACCGTCCTCGCCGAACCCGTCGCTTGCGACGAAGGGCTCGACGAGCGAATTAACCCACAGACACAGCCCACTGAGTTTCTCGCCGGATCTTCTCAGTGGGTCGCGCTTCCGATCCGGTGGTAGATTCTGCGAAGCACTGCTCTTGCTAGGGCGGTGTTAGCAATTCTCCGGTTTGAGCCCCGCGAGCTCACCTACACAAGCTAGGGTACGCTGAAGTAGCCTCTCAAGGCTATCAGCATAGGTAGGAAAAAAAAAAAAAAAAAAAAAAAAAAAAAAAAAAAAAAAAAAAAAAAAAAAAAACGAAACATTCATTCCATCGGCGGCGTTCGTGAGAGAAGGTAGTCGTGGACATAATATTAAAGACAAACAATATTATTGTATTCTCAATTTGACCACAGACTTTCAACATTAACAAATTTTTTACAATAAACACAGAGCATATGTGTGTGTAAATGTGTTGTTTCAAATATATGGTAGTGTGTGTAACGTTTTCTTTGTTTTTTGTAGGATTGGTAAGAACGGAACGTATGAATAGAGTGTGGAACGGAGCGTTAAGATGTGAGTTTTTTTTTTTTTTTTTTATTGCTTAGCTGTGTGGACGAGCTCACAGCCCACCTGGTGTTAAGTGGTTACTGGAGCCCATCGACATCTACAACGTAAATGCGCCACACACCTTGAGATATAGTTCTAAGGTCTCAGTATAGTCACAACGGCTGCCCCACCCTTCAAACCGAAACGCATTACTGCTTCACAGCAGAAATAGGCGGGCGGTGGTACCTACCCGTGCGGACTCACAAGAGGTCCTACCACCAGTAATTACGCAAATTATAATTTTGCGGGTTTCATTTTTATTACACGATGTTATTCCTTCACCGTGGAAGTCAATCATGAACATTTGTTGAGTACGTATTTCATTAGAAAAATTGGTACCCACCTGCGGGATTCGAACACCGGTGCATCGCTTCAACACGAATGCACCGGACGTCTTATCCGTTAGGCCACGACGACCACATAAGAAGTGAGAGAAAATGGAAAGAAAGAGAGAAGAGAATGACAGATAGAATGACAGAGAATTGGAAGATGGCGAAGACGGTTGAAAAATGAGTAAGACGTAATAAAATTAGTGTTAATTATTAATTACTATTATAATAGAAGATTTTGGAATAGTGTAACTTTTATTTTATGCGCTGCAACCACTATTCTACATTTTTGGGGGCTCGTCCGGGATAAAAACAAATATTCGTCCGTGATAAATGACAAATATTCGTTCGGGATCGACGCCATAAAAATTTCAAGATTTTAACGAAAGACGTGGTAAGGAGAATAGACGAATTTTTATAATAGACGAAAATATAACGACGATTATTAAGAAGAAGACGAATTATAAAAACGTAAGAAGATTTCAAGAAGAAGATTTGAAGACGAATTACGATCACGTTGTTTAAACGGTGGCAAATATTTCAAGATGTCTTTCAACCAAGGAACTTTTATTTCTACGGAAAACAAAGACCCAATTTTCAGTTTAATTGATATGACTAAGTTCAGTGGCGAAGATCACACTTACACCTCGACGAAATGGGCGCAGGATCTAGAAGACAACGCCGAAATATTTGGATGGTCGCCTCAACAACTACTTATCATAGCACGTAGATCTTTATCAGGAACAGCACAGTTATGGTTAAAGACGGAGAAGGTTCATAAAAGTTATGAAGAACTCAAGGCAGCCGTGCTCAAAGAATTTCCTGATGTGATGAACAGCAAAGAGATGCATGAGCTCATGACGGCACGCAAGAAACATAAAGACGAGTCATATTATCAATATATGCTAATTATGAAGGAGATGGGAAAACGAGCGAGATTCCCAGATTACGTTGCCATTCAGTACCTCATAGACGGCATTACAGACCTGGAGATGAATAAAGCAATTTTGTACGGTGCGGTTACTTATCCGGTGCTGAAAGAAAAGTTGTTGTTGTACGAAAGAATCAAAGAAAAATCTGCCAAACAGAATGCTGAACTACATATTAAACGAACTGCAACGGCTTCGGTTAGAGATTCCATGTCAAGAACCAACCAGTATTGTTACAATTGTGGAGAAAAAGATCATCGAGCTAGTGCATGCCGAAATGGAATGAAGTGTTTCAGGTGCAATGAATTCGGCCATATTAGTTACAAGTGCACCAATTCTAACACAGGAAGTACCGAAAGTTCGAGTTACACGAAAACGTCGGTAAAACAGCTGCCGAGAGCTGTCAGATCAGCCAATCAACGGGTTCAAATCCATCCATTGATAAAACAGTCCGATGTAGAACCGAAAAAAGAATCGGTTATGTTCGGAGCGACTTCGTCGGAAAATCAGAGCGAAGCATGCAGCCAAGAAATTTGCAAGATGAAGGATGACAACTGTAATGACAGCAACGTCATGCAGGTTGTAAACAAACAACGTGACCGGCAACATAGCCAGAATAAACCACTAAAATCGATGAAAATAGGTGATAGATTAATAAGTGCATTAATAGATACAGGTAGCGACGTGAATTTAATATCAGAAGATCTGTGGAAAGAGTTAAACTTGCCGTGTAACGATGATAACATGATTTTATCTGGACTTGGACTCTATAAAGTAAGGTCGTGCGGTAAAATCTTTGCATGTATTATTTTCGATGAACGGTGCTATAACAATGTAATTTTTCATGTAGTACCGAATGGGTCAATGCCCTATAGATTAATTATAGGACAAGAATTTCTACAAAATGTTGTGATGTTAGTACGTGAAGGTGCTGTACTATTTTTAAGAAAGGTGATGAATGTTTGTCGTGTGTAAATTGTGTGACTGAGGTTGATGCTAGTGAACATATTAGCAATCCCGATTTAAAGACGAAAGTTACGCGAATTGATGAGTATAAGCCGATACAGACGAAAGAAGCTCTTATTAAGATGAAGATAATGTTAAAAGATGATGTACCAATAGCTCAGCGACCTCGAAGAATGTCACTTATTGGAACAAAGACAAGACGTAAAAAAGATATGAATATGATTGACGTTTTGGAACAAGAAATTAACGATGGATATGATGAAAATAAAGATAATTTAAGACAGAAGGCCAAGCAACAGATTAAGAAGATACAAGAAGAAAATATTATAACATTTAATGATAAAGGAAAACGTAGTTCAACTTATGAGTTGGATGATTTAGTAGTCATTAAGAGAACTCAGTTCGACCCTGGGCTTAAACGAAAGCATTTAGGACCTTACAAGATTATTAAAGTTAAAAGATATGATAGGTATGATGTCGAGAAACTGTATGATACTACCGAAGAGCCAAAGAGGATTTCCAGCTCTGCAGACAATATGAAGAAATGGCCAGATAAGGATGAATGATTGTTTGTGTGTGTGCTTGGATATATAACTGTTGTATCTATAATACTACTCACGTATCCTCACGAATTTTAGGCTATGTATTTAAAACTTATTTTGTTATTCAGTAAATTTTTTTTTTTTGTGTAAAAAGTAAGACTGTCAGATTCAGAACTATTTTATTTTATGACGTTGTATGGAGGAGCCATATCTGAGGGCAGATATGAGAGCAGGATGGCCGAATGTAGGATTGGTAAGAACGGAACGTATGAATAGAGTGTGGAACGGAGCGTTAAGATGTGAGTGAGAGAAAACGGAAAGAAAGAGAGAAGAGAATGACAGATAGAATGACAGAGAATTGGAAGATGGCGAAGACGGTTGAAAAATGAGTAAGACGTAATAAAATTAGTGTTAATTATTAATTACTATTATAATAGAAGATTTTGGAATAGTGTAACTTTTATTTTATGCGCTGCGATCCCTTTTCTACAATTCAATGAATTTTTTATGCCTAATTAAGAAAATTATTAGCATTCTGCACTCCTTCACTATATTCTCTATAGCGACCCGCCCTCGCTTCGCTTCGGAAACATTAAAACACACATGAAATCAAAAAAAAAAGAAAAATCAAAAAAAAATTGCCTATGTTCATCAGGGACAATGTCGGCTTCTAATGGAAAAATAATTTTTCAAATCGGTCCAGTAGTTTCGGAGCCTATTCGAAACAAACAAACAATCTTTCCTCTTTATAATATTAGTATAGATAATATTAGCATAGATATAGATATAGATAAGTGTGAGAAATTTCTTACTCCTCCGTCCGCGCAATTTTCGTAAAAAGGGGGTACAAAGTTGATAAATGAGTTTTATCTTAAACTATAATAAAAAATACTTAAGTACGAACACATCAATAAATTTACCTGGTCAATAAATTCATGCCACACTTTAATACACTTCTGAAGCTCATTGAACACAGGAAACTGTTTGAAAAGCCAATCCGGATGCAGCCATACATGAAACATCCTCTCACAGATTACGTTAAGAAAACGGTTCATAGATTTCAAGAGCTCTGATTCAGCCTTTGCTTGTGCATTGATATTCACGCCCATTGCTGTTTCTAAAATGAAAACGTATTTTTAATCTTATTATCTCTAAAAAGTCCAACGGCCTCAATTACTTTTAAGTGATTACTGGAACTGTAAGGATAATATCGCCCTGAAATATTAGAAAGTCGTCATTCCTTTTAAATAACGACTGCCCCCCACCCTTCAAACCGTAATACATTATTACTTTGCTGCTGAAATAGACAGGGTGGTACATATCCGTTCAGACTCATATTATCACGAGTAATTTTTCCAATAAAATACGTACTTAACAAACGTTTACGATTGACTTCCACTGTGAAAGAATAACAACGTATAATAAAAATGAAAGCGGCAAAAAAACTGTATCATTTGAGAAACTGGTGGTAGGACTTCTTGTGAGTTCGCGCGGGTAGGGTAGGTACCACCACCCTGCCTATTTCTGCCGTGAAGCAGTAATGCGTTTCGGTTTGAAGGGTGGGGCAGCTGTTGTAACTATACTTGAAATCTTAGAACTTATATCTCAAGGCGCATTTACATGGTAGATGTCTATGGGCTCCAGTAACCACTTAGCACCAGGTGGGCTGTGAGCTCGTCCGCCCATCAACGCAATAAAAAACTAAGGAGACTTAATATTCGTCAATTGAATTTAAGCTGTAACTTACCACAAACAGAGTCCAATGTGTAAGCGCTTAGAAAAGGCCAAGAGCTGAACATCCCTTTGCCGACGCATTTACTCAAACTTGAAACAAGCTTCTCGCTTTGCTCAGAGATTATTCCTACAAAACTGTGAACTATTTTGGGACTGAACGCTGGCACCATAATTTTTCGACGTCTTCGCCATATCGACACTAAAATTTCATTTTATACACACAAATGTATTACACGAACTCACCAATACTATACAAGACTCGTAGCAATGAAATGAAATAATTTTAAAGCAATCTATATATATAAAAATGAATTGTTGTTCGTTAGTCTCGCTAAAGCTCGAGAACGGCTGGACCGATTTGACGAATTTTGGTCTTGAATTATTTATGGAAGTCCAGAGAAGGTTTAAAAGGTAGATAAATATGAAAATGCTCGGAATTAAATAAAAATAATTTTGTGTTTCGTTTGATGTGTCCCCCGTCGGTTGGATTCCTTTTTTTTGTTTTAAGTTTATTTTATACAAAAGTTTAGGTCTTTTATTTATCGATTGAGGCACTACGAAGTCTGCCGGGTCAGCTAGTATCCATATAAAAATGAGCCAACGAGATGACACTGTCAATACGTATTTGAGACAAGCTAACGAAAACTAAGAATAAATAACACTATAATAATAAATATGTTAGACTGGTAGAAAATATTATATGAAGTATGAATGAATCTCTGAGACATACAAATTGAACAAACGTACCTGGTGCAAAAATGCCGCCATTCCCTATCCCCGGTCGAAAAAATCTATGTGAATCGTCTTTCTCCAAGCAGGTCTTCAGAATTACCTCCAAGTCAAAAGGATTTGATGACACTAAATAAATAAATAAAAGATTTGCATAAAATTCTTCTAATCAATTCTCCTTATCTTCTAATTCTATTTCTACCAACAACTGACATCTAAACTAATTCTTGATGAAAAACAAATTAATCTAAACCAAAAAATTACAGTGTTAAATTGATTAAGCCGACGCATTATCTGTGCGAACAGCTGTACGGCAACAGCGGAAATCGAGGTCATTTCGGATCCTCCCGATCTACTAACGATGCTTTTAGATACCTCAAGCACCGGTCATCGTTCTCATTGAACCCGTCGCTTACGACGAAGGGCTCGACGAGTAAATTAACCCTCAGACACAGCCCACTGAGATCATCTGCAGATCGTCAAGTCCCGAAAAAAGAAAGAGCTCTTGGTCCTTCTCGTAATAATATATATCTCGTAATAATAAATAAATAACATTATGGACAGTTCTTATAGAAGACTTCATTTCTTCTGCTAGAAAACAAACAGTACCGTGACGATCCGCCAAGACAACGTTTTCAAAATTTTAAATCATTTGTTCAATCACTACCAATGTAGGGCATCCCGTGCTGGGATCGTCGTTAATCCCGAAATCATGTCTTGTGGTCGCGATTCCGATCCCACGGAATAGATTATATTCATCTATTCCGTCCTAATACAAAATTAGAGCAAAGGCCTTTCCAACCTTATTTATCTATTCCGGGTCCGATCCGGTAGTAGATACTGCTAAGCACTGCTCGTACTAGGACTAGTGTTAGGATTTTTTCTCAGGTTGAGCCCGTGAGCTCACCTACCCGTCTGGGCGTAGCTGGAATTGTCCTCTAGGCCACCAGCGAATAGGCAGGGGAAAAAATTGAAGTTCTTCCTCGCTTGAACTCAGCACACAAACGCTCAACCGTAAAGTGTGAAGGAGCATGAACCCATAATGTTGCTCTCAAATCTTGATTTACCAGCTCCGTAGTAAAATTTTACAAGCAAAGAAACTTTATTACCGTGCGAACTTAAATTTTAAAAGAACACATTCCGACGCAAAAAAAAATGTCTGCTATTTTAAAAAAACAAAAGGAAATTGATTGTTTTAATTACATTTTAACTTACATCTCGACTATGCCTACTAGTAATTTTGTTTCTTTCCAAGGAGATTGTGTCGCATTATCACTATTTATTTAGCACCCTTTGTAAACCCACAATCATGCGGTACGTATACATATTTTATGATAATTAGCTGTTTGGTTTGTTAAATATTAACAATGAAATACCAGGTGATGAAAGGTAGAACACCAGAGGTATGCCGGAATCGAAGAACTTGTAGGAACACAGTTTGTTATGTAAACAAAATTGTTCGTAGTCATAACATGCGGCTGCGCCCGCAATCTCCTTTGCTTTTTACTTTTTACGTTCATTCAGTCGCGAATAAACGCTCCGATTAACCAGTTGTGTTATTTAATCATCTCACTTCCGATAACGCCCTGAACCATTATTGACCACTACAAAAAAAACTGCTAAGCCCAATAAAATTGGCTAGATAACAAAATCATGGAGTCTGCTCATAACCACATCTAACACAAAAAATACTATTTTCGAATTTCGTCAACATTAACCTTCTTAAAATGTACTGAAAAAAAGTATATCGGTCGATAAATTTAATGGAAAATTGTACTAAGTATTTTGCCTATTTATATAAAAATACTCAACTCACCAAAGTAAAGAATGTGAAACAACCACATAGTCACTATGCCATTGTGTTTCATGGAATCGTAGCTGTATCTTTGAAGTGACGACATTATTTCTAAAAGAACAAATATTGGAGTTGAAACTATGTCGTCGTATGTATACTTTAATAATAATAATAATATTTTTCAAGCCTCTTAAAATACAAACATGTACAAGAATTCTTAACACTAGTATAATAATATACATGGCTTTTTTATGAGGTATACAATAACAATATTCCCTGGCTTTTATGCTAGGAAAACTTTTGTTACAAAAGTCAGTGGTTCAGTGCTAGGTCACCAGGTAAGATAAGTTAACCAGGAAGAGCGATCTGTAAGAATGTAGTACGTACGTGTGAGTGTGTGTGTGTGTGTGTTACTATTTGGAATCGTGAAGTAATAGGTACTCAACCAAATAATCTTGGGTGGTGGTTTTAAACGACGGTTTGAAGCGTGGAACTATCATTTTTTAGTAGATGCTTTTTATACCTCAACATATGTGATGGCATACACGGTTTGACTCCGCATTAATGGACACCGGTAACCGCTTAACACGATATGGGCTGTAGGCAACTTTTTTCAATTTTCTCTTTTAATTATTTTATTTATTAAATTTCATGCACATTGATTTAAAACACATTAGCGGACTTAATGACTAAGACATGATCTGCCAATCAATCAAGGGTGATGCAGAAAAGGACGTCCTTGGTGCATTTGTTGATCAATTAAAGTTAAAATAGATACTTTATAATTTATTAAACAAAGTTTGTTTACTAAACGAGTATACTACATAAAATGTAAATATAAGAAATGCATAAATTATAATCATATTATAATACATAAATATTAAATATGTACATATATACATTTAAAAGTTTATGTGTACATACGTGCATGACTTACAAAACACTAGAACAATTATGTCTTATATTCCAATTATTGTAGTTCAACGCATTAAAAGTAAAATTATAATGACATTACCTGCGCTAAAATGATTTTAGATTTCAACACCTTGACGCCACTGACTAATTTACTTTTACAACCTTGTAGATCTATGTTATTGCTGGCATAAAGATACTACATGCCACTAAAACCTCTAATCCAAAAAAAATGAAGAACCCTTTTTTATTATTTTTTTATAACTTTGTCTAAGAAACAATACATAAATATAATGATGAAAGTAGTCTAATAAATGAATTTTCCGATTAATTAAAAAAAATCCGTTTCCAATCTTGTACTGAATTTAATGAACGAATAAAATAATAAATAAACGAATTTACACGCTATTTAACAAAAAACAGTGTTAAAATTGTGTAATGAACTCTCAAAAGTTCTGGAAAATGTAATTAACGATCTAGCGTTTCAGGAACGAATACTATCAACATTACTAAGACTTACTACACAGATTAATTTTATATGTGATAACACCAATTAGTTACGATATTATAAAATATAGGTATAGGTAAGTAGTCTATAAATCCTTATTTGAGACTGCTACACAATAATAATGTATTTATTATCTGTGACACTATTAAAATGGCCGCCAAAAGTTGAAAAGTGAAAAAATCGTAACCGCATAAACCGCTGCTAAAATAAAAGTAATTACCAAATTCGCCTTTACTTATTTGAGTAGTCTCGCATGTTTGAAAGTAAGATACATAATCACCAACCGCATTGTAATTGGCGATCACCTCTGTCATCGAAAGTTTTCAAGCGGAGATAGAAGAGGGCAACAGACTGAAGTCTACAAGGAAAACGCTGAACAAGTTAGTGCACAGTCTTCTTTAATCTATCAATCTCATTTTTTTAATAATTAGGTTGTTATCGCGTACAGTCCGCTTAAAACCCAATATGTTTGTTATATTTTAGATTCGTTATCTTATCTTCTAATAACTTTTCCTCTTGTTTTATATTTAATATAAAATGTGAATTTCTATGTTTGTTAGATTATGTTGAAACTTTGTACAGCTGGTATTGGCGTTTCAGATCAGTGCATTTCATTTAGTACAATCAACTCGGTTGCATTCGAGTACTTTTTCGTATAGACCATTTGTATGGGATTAAATATCGTAAAATTCACTAAGCGATCACAAACAAATTTATAGAAAATCCGTCAGGGGTACACCGGAGTTCATCCGGTTTATCCGGAGAGTGTTTTTATATATTACATTGCGATAGTCACAAGGCTTGGTCGGATTGGTTTTATAAAAAAAATGCTTACCCTCTGTGTTACCCATCATTTTGTGGGCCACGCCAACTAACAGGTTTGTCTCGTCAGGAGTCGGGATAGCCGCTGCCAATTTATACATATTCCTCCGTCTGTACCGGAACACTAAAACCCAGCCGAGCCCAACTAATATCAGAAGGAGTGCAATCATTTTCCTATAATTCGTTTTTACATAACGCACGTACGTCTGCTTTGGTTAAAGCCGGGGTTATAAAATTGCCTAAGGAAAGACCTCTCATTTATAGTATTGTTTCGCAACAACGATTATCTGACTTCCGAAGTCGACACGAAACTTGCTGCACTTAAAAACTAGTCAAACTGAACGTCATGCACCTCAAAAACTATACTTAACATATCGATATAACAAGCACAAGATGTCTAGTTTTTTAAAAACTCACTTTTTCAACACATTTTCTGGATTAGATTATTTTTGTAGTAGACATAATATGTACCTATGATAAAGAAATCATATTCTAAAAATGGTCAATTCGAATATGATAATATTTTATCGCAGGGTATGTGGGTCGTTGCTCTGGATTCGACGAGCAGCGCGCCGCCCTCGTCGCGGTCATAGGAGAGGACCTCTCGCTGCCGCGCGTCGTGGCTACAATGCTCGGCAGCGACGCGTCCTGGAAGGCGATGCTCGACTTCTGCGAGTCCACCATCTCGCAGAAAGAGGCGGCGGAACGAGAGAGGGAGAGCTCTTCCCTTTCCGCACCGATCCGTCGCCGTCGAGCCTGGGGCCGGAGGCGGGAATACGCCCGTACGTCGCGGCCCCTGTAGGTAGCGGCCTCCCCCCGGTGAAGGTCAAGAGGCGACCTGAGGGGGTAGAGGCCGCGCGGCGCGCTACCAGCACTCTAGCGCGCTGCCAAGAAGATACGAAAGAGCGACCGGTTGGCGGTGTATCGCGTCCCGACCCGGCAGGCTGGTTCTGGTCCAGCGGGGTATTCCGAGACACCAGTGGCACCATCTGGGCGGCCTGACGGGCTGCCGTACAGACACGGCCGACGTTTCAGAGCCTTCGATTTACCTCGAAGGCTCCGTCGGCTGGGCGTCCTTGGGGTCCGATCTCTGACCGGGGTCAGAACCCGGCTAGTGTAGGGGTGTTCCCGCGGTCAACACTATAACCAGACTCGCGACGCCCTGCGAGGACGCCCGACCCACGGGTCGATGAAGCGATCGTCGACGACCAACGACGCCGGTCTCCGCGCTACAGCAACACGCTAGGCCACCTGGGCAATGCTGCAGTATGTTCGGCGACGACAGCGACGACGAAAATGCGGACCGCATCGCAGTCCGCAGCCGCCGACGCGTCGTCCCATCCTCCTGGTGCCAGCGCGCTAGAGTGACGGTAGCGTGCGGCGCAGCCTCAACCCCCATAGGTCGCCCTGTGACCATCACCGGGAGGAGACTGCCTCCTCATAGGGGCCGGAGCTGGACAAACGCCCTCCTCCGACCCCCGGCTCGGCGGCGGTGGCACGACGCCGAGAGGGAAGAAGAGCTCCCCCTTTTCCGTTCCGCCGCCTCCTTCAGCGAGATGGTGGACTCGCAGAAGTCGAGCATCGCCTGCCAAGACATGTCATTACCGAGCATCGTAGTCACGATGGTTGACAACGACAGGTCCGGTCCTGTCTTCGTGACGAGGACGTGGCCTACGCCGAAAGCGGGGCAGTTTGCAAGCGTGTGCTCCGCCGTATCCAGTCGCAGCCACTGCACTTTTGGCACTTCGGCGTCGGCTTCCTCGGGGCGACTACATGCAGGTAGCGGCTGAAACAGTCATGTTCCGTGAATACCTACGTCGCCCGGAAGGTGACACATCCTCGGTCGCAATTCACCCAGTCCGAGAGGACCAGGCAGATGCCTCAGTGGCTCGTCGCTCGTAGGCGGGGTTCGCCAGGCGGCCAGACCACGGCTCGCCGAGATTGGAGCCTCCGCTCGCGATATAAAAAAGATATAGCTTAACCTAGAATATACGCGAACGAAAGTATAACGGTTAGTTATAATTGACACCATGGCTTGTATAATAAATAATTTTTAATATATTGTAATTTAAATACTATTATAACTTTTTCGATTATTTTGTTTTTGGTGTCCTATTAAAACTAATCAGACATTATCATTAAAATGATGGAAAAGACAATGCAGACCGAATTTTTTTATTTTAAAGTTACATACTTGAAAGAACATTTAATATATCGGTATGAGAACTAATTTATCACTATTTACTTCTCTGTACCCATTTATGCCACAATACATAAATTTGAATATATTGAATATATTTGAATAAGTTTGAATATATAAGTTTGAAAAATATATATATATAAATATATATATATATATAAGTTCTGCTCTACTTACGTTCTGAAATGTTTTCCTTGCATCACGACTAAGAGAAATAAAATGACAGGTTGTAATCCGTCGTAAAGGTTCACAGAACTTAGAGTTAGACTTTTGAGGCTCTATATTTCTTTCCAAAGGCTGCTAACTCATTCGTTTCTTAAAAACAATTTGCTCGAGTTAATATGTATTTATTGTTCACACGAAAAGATTGAGAGATTTGTTTCAATTTCGATAAAAAGCGCTAATATTCAGCTTTTAGCTGTCGCTTGGAGTCGTCATGGCCTAAAGGATAAGACGTCCGGTGCATTCGTATCTAGCGATGCAACGGTGTTTGAATCCCGCCGGCGGGTACCAATTTTTGGGATACTTAGGGTCGACATTTCGAGCGATGTCCAGTTTCGGAGTCATTTGGAAGGCAAAGCCAAGTTGGCGTCCAAAATGCTGGGAGTCCTCAACAGAGCGAAGCGGTACTTCACGCCTGGACAAAGACTTTTGCTTTATAAAGCACAAGTCCGGCCTCGCATGGAGTGCTGCTCCCATCTCTGGGCCGGGGCTCCCAAATACCAGCTTCTTCCATTTGACTCCATACAGAGGAGGACTGTTCGGATTGTCGATAATCCCATTCTCTCGGATAGCTTGGAACCTCTGGGTCTGCGGAGGTACTTCGGTTCCCTCTGTATTTTGTACCGTATGTTCCATGGGGAGGGCTCTGAGGAATTGTTCGAGATGATACCGGCATTTCGCTTTTACCATCGCACCGCCCGCCACCGGAGTAGATTTCATCCATACTACCTGGAGCCACTGCGGTCATCCACAGTGCGTTTCCAGAGATCTTTTTTGCCACGTACCATCCGGCTATGGAATGAGCTCCCCTCCACGGTGTTTCCCGAGCGCTATGACATATCCATCTTTAAACGAACCTAGTGGAGAGTACTTAAGCGGTAGGCAGCGGCTTGGCTCTGCCCCTGGCATTGCTGAAGTCCATGGGCGACGGTAACCACTCACCATCAAGTGGGCCGTATGCCCGTCGGCCTACAAAGGCAATAAAAAAAATTGTAATGATATACGTATTTAACAAATGTTCACGATTTACTTTCACGGTGAAGGAATAACATCGTGTAATAAAAATCAACTGGTAAAATTATAATTTGCGTAATTACTGGTCGTAGAACCACTTGTGAGTCCGCACGAGTAGGTACCACCGCTCTGCCTATTACTGCCGTGAAGCAGTAACGCGTTTCTGTTTGAAGGGTGGGGCAGCCGTTGTAATAATAATAATAATAATAATTTATTTCTTTATTTAACACCACATGTACAGAGTAAGCATTATAAAACAAATAATAGACGGTGACATAAGTTGGCGGCCTTATCGCTGAAAGCGATCTCTTCCAGGCAACCTTGCAGGGAGAGTAATAAGCAAACTAGCATGGACGGTGCTATATCTCAATAAACTTACATAAAAATATATACTTATATACACATGTGAAAAAGAAATACAATATAAGATAAGATTTACATACGATTAAATACAAATAAATACTAAAAATATGCAAGTAAATACAAAATAAGTAGCAACTTATACAATTATATCGTAGGAGCCATATTATTGTGCAAGGTAGTACAATTTTAATCTGAACTTGAAAATTTCCGGCGAGGACGATTGTTTGATGCTTAAGAGTAGTGAATTCCATAAACGGACTGCTTCAACCGTAAAGGAATGGTCATAAAATGACGTCCCGTGAGCCGGAAGCTTCAGCATTAAATTCTCCGATGACCTAAGTGAATGGGAGTTTGCAGTATGTAGGAAATCAAAACGTTCCTGAGGGTAGCGCGGGGACGAGGAATTAAACAGGACACTGTAAAGAACAGACCATATATGAACATTCCGGCGATAACGAATAGGAAGCCACTTGAGCTTAACTCGATACTCAGATACGTGGTCATATTTGCGTAAACCAAATATAAACCTCATGATGGAATTTTGAAGACGCTCAAGTTTATTTAGCTGGGCCTCGGTTAGATCGAGATAGATAGATAGCTGGCGTCGGCATAATCAATAATAGGTAGTAACAGAGACTGTGCAAGTGCAATTTTAGTAGATGTTGGAAGAAAATTACGCAATCTACGTAAGGAACCCGCAGAGAAAAATAGTCTGCGACTGACTGACATCAGTTGTGGTCCTCATAACAAACTGCGGTCAATGATAACACCAAGATTTTTAACGGTGTCACTAAGCGGGACGTTTATCCCGTCAAGAGACAATTTTATAGGCGTCGTGGCCTAAAGGATAAGACGTCCGGTGCATTCGTATGTAGCGATGCACCGGTGTTCGAATCCCGCAGGCGGGTACCAATTTTTCTAATGAAATACGTACTCAACAAATGTTCACTATTGACTTCCACGGTGAAGGAAAAACATCGTGTAATAAAAATGAAACCCGCAAAATTATAGTTTGCGTAATCACTGGTGGTAGGACCTCTTGGGAGTCCGCACGGGTAGGTACCACCACCCCGCCTATTTCCGCCGTGAAGCAGTAATGCGTTTCGGTTCGAAGGGTGGGGCAGACGTTCCGTGTTCCGGTAACCAGTATGTGCTCCGGTAACCACTTAACACCAGGTGGGCTGAGAGGTCGTCCACTAATCTAATAAATAAAAATAAATTACCAAATATTATGATTTTCGTCCGTCATTTAGCCATTAGCATTTGATACTAAGATTTAATATATCTATCCTGACAAAAAAAATATTAATTTTGTACAAACAAACAAAGTGATACTAGGATTCCGTTTGATCTCTTTGAGGGTATGATCTTAAAATTTGCTTAGGGCCAACATTTTATTTATTTATTGCTTCGATGGCTGGACGAGTTCACGGCCCACCTGGTGTTAAGTAATTACCAGAGCCCATAGACATCTACAATGTAAATGCCACCACCCACCTTGAGACATAAGTTCTAAGTCTCAGTTTCTACAGTACAACCTTCACCTTCAAACCGAAACGCATTACTGCTTCGCGGCAGAAATAGGCAGGGTGGTGGTATCTACCCGTACGAACTCATAAGACGTACAAGACGACCAGTATTATTATTATCTCTAAGACTAAATCATAAACAACATATTTAGTGTCTGTTGACTACAGTTTCTCATCTGTTTCTCAACAGATTTAACTTGATTATATACAATTACATACATAAATATATATCCGAAAAACATTACCTTCCTTAGACAAGTAAAAATTGAGCGTCACCTTGAAAACCAGTTTTTAATGTTGGATAGTTGAAGGTGTTTTAATGTTGGATAGTTGAAGGTGTTTACCTTCAACTATCCAACATTAAAAACTGGTTAAAACATAAAAAAACACAATTCTATTGTATGAATATTTAACCAGAATGTTTTGTAATGTTTCATAATTTGATTTGGAACTTTTTTACTGTCACGCTTGTTCAAAAAACACAAATACATAATGATATCTATAAATGCACGCACTTTGTTTTGTTTATTTATTCTCATATACTCGTAACTCCTAAGCATCAAGTGGACGATGTCTTGTTCTGTATGCCATATAAATAAGGAATAATTTAGGTGTTTTAAATAACAATATGTTTTAAGCATTTGCAATATTTTAATCGCAGATATTAAATTAATAACGTACACTTCAAGCCCTGTCGGTGACAAACTGCAGCACGATGACAAGGTACGTGAACACAGAACGGCCCCCCTGAAAAAAAAAACAGTTCTTGACTTATCATTGACGGGGAGACTCACACACAGACTACCGGAACGAATGCCCTTATCCACCCCGCTATATAAGTTCCACGTCTATTTTTACAAAGATTTTTCGATCTGAAACAAAGAACTGCTCCTACTTCTAAATATTTTACTCTTAAATCTTGTCTGGTGCTGGTGCTGACCCGGCATGGATGCTTCGCTATCTGCAGCGGATAGGAGCTGAGCCGG
Source organism: Bombyx mandarina (assembly GCF_030267445.1). Lineage (NCBI taxonomy): Eukaryota > Metazoa > Arthropoda > Insecta > Lepidoptera > Bombycidae > Bombyx > Bombyx mandarina. The sequence goes on from NC_143228.1 coordinate 12,362,442, forward strand.
CGACGAGGTGCCAACATAGTGGACACGACCTGGAAACCGCGGAACATACCCTCGCTGTCTGCCCCGCTTTCCACACCTATCTGTCGCCGCCGAGCCGGGGGCCGGAGGAGAACTTTTGCCCGACTGCGGCCCCTGTAGGAGGTGACCTCCCTCGGTAAAGACCGAGACAGGGCCGGGGCGACCTGAGGGGTTGAGGCTGCGCGGGTGATGTCTGCACTCTAGCGCGCTGGCAGCAGTTCCACGGAACTGTTGTGTAAGAGCAACCGATTGGCGGTGTATGGCGTTTCGGCCTGTCAGGGTGCCGTACCGAGACGGCCGACGTAGAGTCGTTGACTATCGCCTCGATGACCCGTCGGTCAGGCGTCCCAGGGGTTGTGCCGCGAGTCTGGTTGTAATATTGACCGCGAGAACCCCCCTACTCTACCTGGGTTCTGATCCCGGGCGGAAATAGGACGTCGGGTGAGAGAGTGCAAAGGGAGTCATTTGGTGGGTAGGACTCTAAACATCCTTGGACCCGCGGTCTGCTCTCAACATCTGCAGACGCGCGCCCCCTAGGCGCGGGGACCTCGTAGAGGGTTCGGCCCCCGGCCCGGAAAAAAGGGATTTTTTGTAAGATTCAACTCACACATACCCCACCCACGCGGCGGATGGGGACTGTGGGGATTTTCTTTTGTACAATAAAAATCTCTTAAGTCGAAGGCATATTGTACCTCTATAGGGTATTTTTCGTGACCCGACCTTGAATTACCCGGGTCTGGTTACTGAAAAACATATACCTATGTAAATGTATAGTAGCATTTCTCAATGCTACGAAACCATATTTCTTCTTTCTGCAGAAAGAATAACAGTTTGACTTGCAATACTTAAAGCAATTTATTATCCGTAATACTTTTGGGCGAATTTCTCAATGCTACGAAACCATATTTCTTCTTTCTGCAGAAAGAATAACAGTTTGACTTGCAATACTTAAAGCAATTTATTATCCGTAATACTTTTGGGCGAATTTCTCAATGCTACGAAACCATATTATTTCTTCTTTCTGCAGAAAGAATAACAATTTGACTTGCAATACTTAAAGCAATTTATTATCCGTAATACTTTTGGGCGATTAACTATTATATTTTATCACTAAAACCAAAATTATCATTCTGTAACAGCGGTAACGTAACAATAACTGAAGCATTTCATTTAAATCAATTTAAAAAATACAATGGAATTAACAACTAAAATCAGATTTTATTCAGTTTTTTAAGAATTTAATAATAATTTTGTTTACCTACTGGAAAAAAGAGAATGTGTTCGGAGACTTTAAAATTTTTACTTACGCCTTAATTTCCCGGCTACGTTACAGGAGACCAACACAATACAACGTCAATCCCGACACCCAACTTAAGACAAGAGGTCGAAGTCTCCATTGTATCAGATTCAACAGTAATTTTTCTACTACTACTTTTGTCATAAATAAATTACAAGTAAAATGTAATTCCTTACCTCATACAACAGAGCATTGTTTAATTCGAAAAGGCCATTGGCGGTAAACTTAGGAACCTCGTGTAGAAGTTGCATCGACAAACGCATCGCCTACAACAATAATTGTCTCTTAAATTTGCTGTAAATCATCACGGCCTTAGGGATAAAATGCCGAAAGTATGCTTATCAAATAATGAGACTATACCGGAGTACTGATTACAGTTTAAGGAGATATTTAACTTACACACGTGTTTCACAAACGACTTTCACAATGAAGAAATAACATCATACAATAAAAAACAAATCCAAAAAAGTTATAAATATGCATAATTACTGGTGTTAGAATGTATCTTAAATCTATAAACGACCAATTCTTGTATATAAATATACAAATAATCTGAATCTCGGCCACGGCTTCAACAATTTTCATAAAATTTAATATACCTATATATAGTTGAAGTCGTCGTGGCCTAAAGGATAAGACGTTCGGTGCATTCGTATGTAGCGATGCAACGGTGTTCGAATCTCGCAAGCGAGTACCAATTTTTCTAATGAAATACGTACTCAACAAATGTCCACGATTTACTTCCACGGTGAAGGATAATAAAAATATGTAATAAAAATCAAACCCGCAAAAATTATAATTTGGGTAATCACTGGTGGTAGGACCTCTTGTGAGTTCACCCCACCTATTTCCGCCGTCAAGCAGTAATGCGTTTCGGTTCGAAGGGTGGGGTAGCCGTTGTAACTATACTGAGACCTTAGAACTTATATCTCGAGGTGGGTGGCGCATTTACGTTGTAGATTTCTATGGGCTCCAGTAACCACTTAACACCAGGTGGGCTGTGAGCTCGTCCATCCACCTAAGCTATAAAAAAAACGGGATTTCGGGGGCGATAAATCGATCTAGCTACGATTTATTTTCAGAAAATATTGTTTTATTCGTGTTTTTCATAATCAGCTTTATCGATAATTTTGATTTTTTCTTTAAATAACCAGTTCATATTTTTTTTATTATTCTGTCCGTATGATCGAAAAATATTATTCATATTTCATCATTTTATCAATATGTATTCGTATTTAAATATAATTTCTAAACAACACAATTTAAAAAAAAAAATTATCCAGTCATTATCCAGTTATACATTTAAGCCCGCCTGAATACCTACCACTCTTGCTCACTACTACCACCAAGAAGACATGCGTTCCGGTTTGATGGACCTCATATATCAAGGCGTGTGATGGCATTAACGTTTCGATATCATTGTCTCCAGAAACTATTTAACACTAAATAGACGGTGAACTTGTTACTCTTTCCGGCGGTATGGAAAAAAGCGGACGTTATCGGTATACACAAGCCGGGCAAACCGAATAATGAAACCGCTAGTTACCGTCCGATTAGTCTCCTCCCAGCGATAGGCAAAATTTACGAACGGCTCCTTCGGAAACGCCTCTGGGACTTCGTTACCGCGAATAAAATTCTAATAGACGAGCAGTTTGGATTCCGCGCCAAACACTCGTGCGTACAACAAGTGCACCGCCTCACGGAGCACATCTTAATAGGGCTAAATAGGCGTAAACAAATCCCGACCGGCGCCCTCTTCTTCGATGTAGCGAAGGCGTTCGACAAAGTCTGGCACAACGGTTTGATCTACAAACTGTACAACATGGGAGTGCCAGACAGACTCGTGCTCATCATACGAGACTTCTTGTCGAACCGTTCGTTTCGATATCGAGTAGAGGGAACTCGTTCTCGTCCCCGTCATCTGACTGCCGGAGTCCCGCAAGGCTCCGCACTCTCGCCGTTACTATTTAGTTTGTATATCAACGATATACCCCGGTCTCCGGAGACCCATCTAGCGCTCTTCGCCGATGACACGGCTATCTACTACTCGTGTAGGAAGATGTCGTTGCTTCATCGGCGACTCCAGACCGCAGTAACCACCATGGGACAGTGGTTCCGGAAGTGGCGAATAGACATTAACCCCACGAAAAGCACAGCGGTGCTATTCAAAAGGGGTCGCCCTCCGAATACCACTTCGAGCACCCCACTCCCCAATAGGCGCGTAAACACCTCCGCTGTTAGCCCCATCACCCTCTTTGACCAGCCCATACCGTGGGCCCCGAAGGCCAAATACCTAGGCGTCACCCTCGACAGAGGGATGACATTCCGTCCCCACGTAAAAACGGTACGCGATCGCGCCGCGTTTATACTAGGACGACTCTACCCAATGCTTTGTAGACGAAGCAAACTGCCCCTCCGTAACAAGGTAACCCTCTACAAAACTTGCATACGCCCCGTCATGACGTATGCAAGCGTAGTGTTCGCTCACGCGGCCCGCACCAACTTGAAACCCCTTCAGGTTATACAATCCCGATTCTGCAGGATAGCCGTCGGAGCACCATGGTTCCAGAGGAACGTGGATCTCCACGATGACCTGGAGCTCGACCCCGTCAGTAAGTATCTACAGTCGGCATCGCTGCGCCACTTTGAGAAGACGGCACGACATGAGAACCCTCTTGTCGTGACCGCCGGAAACTACATACCCGATCCTGTAGACCGTTTGGTAAACCGTCGACGTCGCCCAAAGCACGTCATCACGGATCCTCCTGATCCATTAACGGTGCTTTTAGGCAATACAAGCACCGGTCACCGTCCTCGTCGAACCCGTCGCTTGCGACGAAGGGCTCGACGAGCGAATTAACCCACAGACACAGCCCACTGAGTTTCTCGCCGGATCTTCTCAGTGGGTCGCGCTTCCGATCCGGTGGTAGATTCTGCGAAGCACTGCTCTTGCTAGGGCGGTGTTAGCAATTCTCCGGTTTGAGCCCACGCGAGCTCACCTACACAAGCTAGGGTACGCTGATATAGCCTCTCAAGGCTATCAGCATAGGTAGGGAAACAAAATACTCTTCTTAGGAAAAAATATTATTTTGACAATGCCTTCTCGCAAACTATGCTATAAATAAATAAACAATTCATCTTCTTGATGTTAAATTTAGCAGATTAATTATAATTTATTAACACGAAATTAGCTCTGTCTGTCTGTTACGTTTTTCATTCCAAAACTACTGAACCTATGTTTACGAAATTCGGTACAGAATTAGTTTTAACCCTGTGGTTATAAAGAATGGTCCATTGAAAGCTACGGAAAGCTACTTGTAACGTAAAATATATACGTACTTCTGTGTTAACTTCTGAGTCAAAATCACTATTTATTATTTCGTGAATCACGAAAGAAGTATTCTTCGTCTGTAAAATAAAAATATAATTGCTAGATATAAAGACTAGAATGTAATCATTTTAATCAAGTAATCTTACTTCAGAATAGCTTATTAAACTATCAATGTATATTTCCCAATCGTCTGTACTAATAATAATATTCTCACAATATTTTTCAACTAAATCCTCACACTATAATCCCTGTTACATTGCCACTTTGGGAATAATGACAAAGGGAAGATCTTCCACCGAGCGGGTGAAATTTCTCGGTAGACTGACGGTCCGAATTTTGTTGTTCGGAACTTGTATATATGCCAAATATCTTGTGTTATATGATAGCTAACGCCACATCAACTCCTTTGCAATGCCCATCAATTTAAAAAGGATCTACAGGCTTCACCCGCCGGATTGCTCTATGACAAACCTCTAGGAGATTTAAATCTCCCCGGTAAATTTGTCAATCAAACCGTACCCAGTACAATGGTCGTAACCCACTTCACTGCTCAATTAAGTTCTTTCGCCAAAAAAATACAGCGGATCCCCGCCCTACGGCATAATAAACAAAGGAACAAACTTTTCAAGGAGAAACGCCGCATATGTCTACCTACGAGACGACTCTTCGCGTCCTCCATTTCTGCCAGCTTTCACAGAACCACACCAGGTTTTGGAACGGCACGAAAAAAATTAAAAATACTGAACAAGGGTAAACTGATAATCGTTACTACAGACCGCCACAAACCAGCTTAGTCTTAGCTGAAGAGGGTTCCTTACAGGGGATTCGTGGGCAATTATGAATTCATCAAGCTCCCACAGAAAATCCTTTGGTAGTACCTAAAGCAACGGTATTGGACGACATGTCCGGTTTCCAAATTATTATCGCCCGCGTCTCTGGAGGGTAGGGATATTATGAGCTACTACATATTATATACACTCACACACAACTGAGACTCATTTACATACACCACACATTTACATTTAATACCGCGCACACCAATTATCGCTTGCTAAATTAAAACGAAAAGTTTTTGCCTCGTTGCATAATGAATTAAATTAAAACTTACATACCTCTCGCGTAATGGATTCACTGAAATAAACATTTGCGTAAATAATGCTGAGAGCATGCGACATCTGCCAAAAGACACAAATCAAGAAATCCACATACTTCTTTACATCATACAGCAACCCTGAAGCGGTAGCCTCCATGAAATAAAACATGTACAATATTATAAATACCATATACAACAGCATGGTCAAGACCAAAGCTGTACCGTACATTCGCTTTATGGCTTCCGTTGCCTTGTATAACATGCTATAGATTCTCGCACAAGCCTTGATCTTCTCGCAAACAATTCTATCTTGAAGCCTCTGCACTTTCTCCAAGTCAGGGGCCACTTTGTTACGGACAAAAACTTTGTACTCCCAAGCACTACGAGTCTTTATTTCACTAAGAACTTTATTGATATATTTGTATCTGCCAGAAGCAATAATGTGAAGTTATAACAAAAGAAAGTGCATCAGTGTAGACGACTTGGTATAGTTTCTCAGTTGGAACAATGACACTTAGATTTTCCAATGATAGCCATATACAAAACATGCGAACAAGAAAGTCACCGAGTTGAGCGATCGAAATGACGAGAGCTGTTTTAGCGTTTTTATTGTAGTCCACAGCCTCGCCCATATTTTCTATTGCGCTATCGATATCTACAATCCTTTGTATAAAAACTTGGTTTCCACTCATACGGAACGGAACCTTCCACATCGAATAAGTGACGTAGACTATTGAAGCTATTCTCTCGAAGTCATCGCCATAACGCTTCAATTTCGTATTGTATATCGTTCGCAAAATCGTTTGGTCTTCACTATGGGCTTTGTACGTGCAATAAAAATATAAAATATACCAGAATAAAAAGAATATTGTACCGATGAAACTAAATTTAGTAACGATACGATTTTCAGAGTTGACAGCGAGATATACCACGGAAACTCCAGATATTTTCCTTATAAGATCAGAAGGTAGCAACGCTTCGACGATGTTGTTATAGTTTCGGGTGTTTAGCAGTTTGTTAAATTTTTTTTTCTTTCTCTCATTTGTATTACGTGGGTATCAACCAAAATTCAAAGAACAATAAGTTAAATTAAATGTCTATTGTTTGTTTCATTTTTACTTTTATTACATCTAATTTACATGTATAATACATACAAATACCTACCTAATATGATTTTGAGAAATTATAATAATTAGATAATAGTGATAGTGCTTTTAGGAAATTAAAAGAAAATGTTTTAAGTGTGATAATCTACATTTATTATTCAAAACAAAAAAATACATAATAATATGTACATACAACATCGAGCTGAAATTTTATAGTGTATGCGTGCCGGAAACGTTTACCAAATATTAACAACTACACTCAAATACAGATCACCAAATACCATGCATAAAGGTATATGCCCGGGCCCTATGGTTTGGTATCATAAAAAAGTTATCTAAATTAGCAAATACATATACGACAAGGCAAACAATATGACAAGACGAACAAAACAAAAATACAAAACCATCTGTGATCGTTCAATTGTAACAGAAAACTCACTAAAGCATATTTAATTGCATCTCTCGTAATCGACGATAAGAAGCAAAGAAATTGTACTAGCAGGGGTTTGAAGATTGTAGATAAAGAAAATGTCACCTACACAGGAAACGCTATATTAACACTGGGCCACATAATAACTAGGAGTTAGAATGGAATTGGGTATGGTAATGGGATTTTAGGTTATGTTAATTTGCTTATATGGGTGGACGAACTCACAGCCCACCTGGTGTTAAGTGGTTACTGGAGCCCATAGACATCTATAACGTAAAATGCGCCACCCACCTTGAGATATAAGTTCTAAGGTCTCAGTATAGTTACAAATTTCAAGACTTAATTCCTGAATATCCTGCATACTAACTCTTTGCACTCTAGAGGTGACTCGCACAGTAAGCATAGTGCTGAGCATAAAATTCAATTAAAATTATTACCCAAGTCTCAAGTAAAGTTACAACGGCTCCCCACCCTTCAAACCGAAACGCATTACTGCTTCACGGCAGAAATAGGCAGGATGGTGGTACCCACCCGTGCGGACTCACAAGAGGTACTACCACCAGTAATTACGCAAATTATAATTTGCGGGTTTGATTTTTACTACACGATGTTATTCCTTAACCGCGGAAGTCAATCGTGAGCATTTGTTGAGTACGTATTTCATTAGAAAAATTGGTACCCGCCTGAGATTCGAACACCGGTGGATCGCTCAATACGAGGGTACCGGACGTCTTATCCTTTAGGCCACGATGTGGGAGGATTAGTAATATAAGATTGGATGCTTCCATATATCGTTCTTGTATAATTCAAATGCTTCGTGATATCAGCATTCTAACGTGATATACTCGGCTTATAATGAGCGCCTTTTTTATGAATCACAAAGGCTTATTTTCTAAGAGTTCTTTCCTACTTGATTGGTGGTAGCCTAAGGGGTTGGTAGCTGAGCTCACGGAGCTCAACCCAGGAGAACTTAATATTAGCCCTAGCAAGAGCATTGCTTCGCTACCACCGGATTGAAATCGCGACCCACAGGAGAAGATCCGGCGAGAAACGCAGTGTTTATGTGTATGGGCTAGGTTGAACGTCAAACTCAAAATTCTGAGAGTGTTTGAATATGTCTGACATAATGACTATAAGGACGAATAAGTGGCGCACAAACCGATTCAATGAATGTAATATATTTCAGACATGAAGTATGTTCTATTGGAAATATCAGCAACAAATTTTCTCTTTAATATATTATAATTTGGTCGGCCTTCTCTCCAAAGCCACCTGGCATCCGTCCACTGACTTCATCATGATGTCCAGTTTTACCCTGATTCGAGGAACAGGACCTTTCTCCGGTTCACCCACTACCTTGTATCTACGTAATATCGCAGATAAAGAAGCCTTCATCGAAATCATTGCATATTGATAACCTGCAAAAATATAAAACGAACCAATTAACGCGTTGTCGCTTCATACGAGCAATATTAAGTTCAAAACTATTTATTACAAAAAAGTAATTGAAGGGAAACAGTAAGTTCATCCAAGCGTAAATAGCTGTCAACATACAATAGCAAGCAATTTCAACAGTTTATCCTGTAAAAAAGGGAAGGCTGACCTCGAATATATGGCTCTAGGCTCGTAAATATCTGGTCGTGGTATGGACACAGTACTCACCCAAACAATTCCTAGGGCCGCTACTGAACGGCATGTAGCAGCACGGGTGCTCGACATTAAAACGCTCCGGTAGAAACCTGTCTGGATCGAAGTGTTCCGCCTCTGGACCCCAGTACTTTGGGTCTCTATGAATTCCCCAGATAGAAACGAATATACCTGAACCGGCAGGCAAAACGTTACCAGATGCTTAAAATAAGAGAAAAGCACTATTATTATTGACTATTACATAAAACTGTTTTATTACAAACTAATACAACCTCAAATTTATTTAGGAGAAACAATTAGTGACCTACCATAGCTACTTACAAAGATGTTTAGATATAATGTGATGTTTTTAATGAAGAAAGGATTAGTGATGGCCCGGAGGTCTTTCCAGTTTCACCAGGACAGATGGGCGAGCAAAGGCTCAGCCAAGAGGGGTGGGATTTGCTAACAGCTGTCCAAGCGGCTCCGAAAGAGACCTAATAACTCAAGAGCAATTGCTTCGCGAATGAATCTACTACTACTGAATCGGAATCGCGACCCCCTGAGAAGATTCGGCGAGAAACTCAGCGGGCTGATGTATAGATTAGGTTGCACGTCAACTCTTTGCCATAAGCCTGCTCCTAGTGTTAGAGGCCGTGGTAGATCGCGCGGGTGGAGCTGTAGCCACCAGGCGATATCTTCCTTGCTTTCCAAGGTGACAGAGCGAATAATCAGTGACCGACAGTACGGTTTCCTTGGAGAGCAAGGGCGAGGCTCTTGCTGTGAGCCTTGATATCTGGAAGGCCTTCGACAGGGTCTGGCATAGGGCACTTCTGTCGAAGCTACCATCTTACGGAATCCCCAAGGGACTCTGCAAGTGGATCGCTAGCTAGGAAAACTTGTGTCTGAAGTGGAAAACTTTCTGGGGCGAGTCAACCCCCAGGGCCTTTCTGGCGGGCCTTTCTGGGTGGAGAGAATTCAACCTGTTGAAGATACAAGTTTGCGCGTTCACTGCGAAGAAGGATCCCATTGTCATGGCGCTGCAATTCCAAGGAGTATCCCTGTAACCTTCCGAGATTATCGGGATACTTGGGGTCGACATTTCGAGCGATGTGTAATTTCAGAGTAATTTGGAATGCAAAGCCAAGTTGGCATTTTCCCATTGCTTGAATGCTTGGCTCAACAGAGCCAAGCGGTACTTTACGCCTGGACAAAGACTTTTGCTTTATAAAGCACAAGTCCGGCCTCGCGTGGAGTACTGCTCCCATCTCTGGGCTGAGGCTCCCAAATACCAGCTCCTTCCGTTTGACTCCATACAGAAGAGAGCCGTTCGGATTGTCGATAATCCCATTCTCACGGATCGTTTGGAACCTCTGGGTCTGCGGAGGGACTTCGGCTCCCTCTGTATTTTGTACCGTATATTCCATGGAGAGTGATCTGAGGAATTGTTTGAGATGATACCATCATCTCGTTTTTAATATCGCACCGCCCGCCACCGGGGTAGAGTTCATCCATACTACCTGGAGCCACTGCGTTCATCTACAGTGCGCTTCCGGTCTTCGAGGTCTTTTTTGCCACGTAGCATCTGGCTTTGGAATGAGATCCCCCCCCCACGGTGTTTCCTGAGCGCTATGACATATCCATCTTTAAACGAAGCTAGTGGAGAGTACTTAACGGTAGGCAGCGGCTTGGCTCTGCCCCTGGCATTGCTGAAGTTCATGGGTGACGGTACAAACTCACCACCAGGTGAGCCGTATGCTCGTCTGCCTACAAGAGCAATAAAAAAAAACACCACATTCCTTGAAATTATCTCGGATTACATTCGAAGTGCCCTCTTTTTTTGGTTCAGAAACGTCTGCACCCTGTCTGGCTCTAAAGTCAACTGTCATTTGTGAAAACCTTGAAATTTCCGAAGGAAAAAATCTGAATATGTACACAGAACACACAGTCCTAGCGTTATTTCAATCAGAGTTATCGTAACAACAAAATACTGAAATTTAAAATAGGAAAAAATGTGAGGTAATGACACGATTTTTTTTTATTGCTTAGATGTGTGGACGAGCTCACAGCCCGCCTGGTGTTAAGGGGTTACTGGAGCCCGTAGACATCTACAACGTAAATGCCCCACACACCTTGAGATATAAGTTCTAAGGTCTCAGTATAGTTACAACGGCTTCCCCACCCTTCAAACCGAAACGCATTACTGCTTCACGGCAGAAACAGGAGGGGCGGCCGTACCTACCCGTGCGGACTCACAAGAGGTCCTACCACCAGTAATTACGCAAATTATAATTTTGTGGGTTTGATTTTTACTACCTGCACGATGTTATTCCTTCACCGTGGAAGTCAATCGTGAACATTTGTTGAGTACGTATTTCATTGGAAAAATTTGTACCCGCCTGCGGGATACGAACACCGGTGTATCGCTAGATACGAATACACCGGACAGTTGATTTGATTTTAATTCTAGTTTGCCGTTTGGTATTCTAAATTACCACTGCAAATAATAAAGCTCCTCCTTTGCCGATTTCGGCCCTGGAGATCATTTCAGATCCGTTTTTATCTCCGTCTCCATCTTTACTCCGTCCGTAATTGTCACGGTGTGCTCGTCGTCTGTGGCTAACATAGCCGATCTTATTCTTAGCCTTTGTGCATAATGCGGACAGGTTGGTAATAGTTGTTTTTTACTCTTCGATTCTGGTCGCCGAGCAGCTGTTTAGTCCCACTCAAAAGGCTCAATGCCGCACTTCTTCATGAGACACTTAAGCATATCTTTGTACCTCAAGAGTTGTCCGCCATGCTTACGTTTGCCTTCCTCAAGTTTAAAGAAAAAGATGCGCTTTGCCGTACCACCGCAAATAGCTATTGATGAAAGAACAACGCTTGACTACTACTTACGCAGTCTCGTATCCTCTAAAACTTTTCTTATGATAAACGGAACTGGAGGGAATAATCTGAGAGATTCCTTCACGACTCTTTCCAAATATTTCATCTTTTCTAAATCTTCTTTAACTAAGGCACGTTCCGAACCGTCGAAAATTCCGTACAATCTAAAAAAAAAATTATTAATTTACCGTTGTATGTACGTATGTATGTATGTGTTTCTTTAACTCAACTACAAATAAGTTTTTTGTTGCTTCAATTAGAACTCTTTTATTCAATGATCATCACGGCATTGACGTGATGATATCACCTTGACACTTAATGTAAGATCTACTCAATTGCATAATACGAGGGCACCGGAACGTATTAATGCTTCGCGGCAAGCAGGCATGGTGGCTATTCATATATTCGCATTGCCCTATAAAGTGCTGTTTTATCCCTTAATTCGAAATATAATAGGACTTGACGGTCTGCAGATGACGGGAGCAGACCGTGGGCCCAAGGACATTTTAGGGCCCGAGGTCGAAACTGGGGCAAAGCAGCACGACTCCCGCGGTCAACACTACAACTAACTGATCCGCTGGATCAGAACCATCCTACCGGGTCGGAACGCGATATACCGCCGACCGGGTTGCTCTTCCACACTCCGTTCAGCGTCGACGGCGACGACAGCAACACAAACTGTCGCCCCGTGACAATTGCCGGGAAGAAACTGGCTGGAGCTGGGCGAACGCCCCCGTCCGACCCCCGACTGGGTGGCGACGACTACGAGAGGAAAGAAGAGCTCTACCTCGTGCCCCGCCGTGTGCTCGTCGTAGCCGCTGTAATGCTGGCAATCCGGTGTGAGCCGTTTAAATTTTAGTTTATAATGTTTAGATACTTCAGCGAAATTTATTTATAGTATTATAGCAAAAGTAAATACAAAGCTTTGGTGGCTTAAAGGATAAAATAGCAGATACACCGATATAATATAGTCAGTTTGACCACTTAAACAGACGTATGAATATTTTAAAAAAAACGTGTATCTCAATACAAAGAAGAAGAGAAGTTACAGTATCTTTCTTACTCTTGGAAAATGTTTTCCTGTATTTTAGGGTATTTAGCTAAAAGCTCCAGTGTGAATCCAATACCGACTGCCGATGTGTCTGTGCCCGCCACTGTCAATGTTAGCATTTCTTCTCGTAGTTCGACATTAGTATAACCTTTTTCGTCTCCAGGAAACGTAATCAGAAGATCCAAGAGTGTCTTACTTTGTGTGACCCTAAATCTGGGAGAAGAGGAAATTGATTTTTTACTATCTAAGATGAGTAAATTCAAATCTGATCTGGCACTAATAGACAGCATACTGTGAATGCCTCTGTTTGCTTAAGCACACAGTGTTTTTTAATTATCAAACCAGCGTACTGCGGTCACCAGCTTATATTTACTGGTGGTGTATCGTATTGTAAGGCCTCACGGGTAGAATAAAGTTTTGGCATTTCCATGAATATATTTAATTTAGAATAATTTTCAAGTTCTTTGCCTTATGACGTTCAAGAAATGATGTTGAAATTTATATTACAGCATTCCATTGTATACTGAAAACAATCTCATGAATACCAACGTTAAAATCTGTATAAGTTTACGTACTTCAAAAATATATCACTCAATTTTCGACTTTGTGTAAAAAATTGTTAAATTGTTTTGTAAATTGTATATACTGTACCTACCATAATGAGTATCCACTTCTAGATCTTTAGAAATCTTCTCCATGTGAAACTCTTCTCTTTTACTCTGAATTACCTGAAAATCAAACATAAAATTAAATGATAAAACTCTGAACGTCATGGTCTAGGCTTTTTTCGTGACCTTAATGTAGTGAGCACTCTTTGTGGCTTTATCTTTAATATTTACTGACAATTCTAGACGGGTAAGCCTAGCACATTTTAACTTGCCTAATTACTAGCATGAACTAACGTGTGATCAACTGCTATGGCGTGCTCTGATATGTACGTCTTACCTATTTCTATCGCAAAATTATAATTAGTTCTGTTTTGATGGTAACGACATTGACGTCTGCTGGCATTCTACGGTCGAGAGGCTATTCCAATTGCGCCGATTTTCTATCCAGAGCGTTCAGTTCGGTCTGAGTCCACCCGAGCACGCCGAAGGTACACATAAGAACGGGCATCAGCCAGCCGCTAAACGCCCATGTCTTATTTACACCCGACAAAAGGCTTTTACACACTTTTGTCAGACGTTCATAAAACACGTCGCATGCAGCCTGTTTGAAGACCACAACGTCAATACCTATATTTTGTACATGCCCAAATACCGGTATGTTTCGCCCTTGGAGAGTGCCCAAAGGCTTATCCTAATGGATACGGGTAAACGATTCAATGAGACTATTCTCCCTCTCTCTACACAGTGTTAACCGTGAAATTAGGGACGACCTTGCCCTTGTTCTGTCTTTGGTGGCAATCGGACGTCGAGCAAGAGTATTCGTGAAGTTTAGTCGGTACTCGTCCCGTAGGGCAGTTTTCGGAAGATGACCCACGCGCCTTTCTCAAGATGTAGTATCTTCGCAGACGCCGGAGTCCGAGATAAATCTGAAGTCCTGATCCGATACCCCATCGGTCTGGTATCCGTAAACGAAAACTTCAAAAAACTTCTAAGTGACAGCGTAACAGCAGCGTGTTACTTAGGTACTATGAGTTAGTGAGTCACTTCAAAATTTGGTAGTTAAACAGTTTATTAATTACTAGCGGTCCCCGGTAGTCGAAAATCGACTATAATCTAAATAAGTAAATAAATAAGTATATACTAATATAATAAATATAATAGTATATAGTAAGGAATACCCTACAAAAAGGGTATAAAACCGGCGCGCAGCTCCGTCACCCGCGCATTTGTCGGTTGACATTCGTCGAGAGAACATCGTTCAAAGACTTTAAGTGTTAATTTAGGAAACACGAATTTTATAATAATGTTGAGGGTACAGTGCCTATAAATAGCAACGCCTTTGCTCGAAACATTCATCGACCCCGTCAGTAAGTATCTACAGTCGGCATCGCTGCGCCACTTTGAGAAGGCGGCACGACATGAGAACCCTCTTGTCGTGGCCGCCGGAAACTACATACCCGATCCTGTAGACCGTTTGGTAAACCGTCGACGTCGCCCAAAGCACGTCATCACGGATCCTCCTGATCCATTAACGGTGCTTTTAGGCAATACAAGCACCGGTCACCGTCCTCGCCGAACCCGTCGCTTGCGACGAAGGGCTCGACGAGCGAATTAACCCACAGACACAGCCCACTGAGTTTCTCGCCGGATCTTCTCAGTGGGTCGCGCTTCCGATCCGGTGGTAGATTCTGCGAAGCACTGCTCTTGCTAGGGCGGTGTTAGCAATTCTCCGGTTTGAGCCCCGCGAGCTCACCTACACAAGCTAGGGTACGCTGAAGTAGCCTCTCAAGGCTATCAGCATAGGTAGGAAAAAAAAAAAAAAAAAAAAAAAAAAAAAAAAAAAAAAAAAAAAAAAAAAAACGAAACATTCATTCCATCGGCGGCGTTCGTGAGAGAAGGTAGTCGTGGACATAATATTAAAGACAAACAATATTATTGTATTCTCAATTTGACCACAGACTTTCAACATTAACAAATTTTTTACAATAAACACAGAGCATATGTGTGTGTAATGTGTTGTTTCAAATATATGGTAGTGTGTGTAACGTTTCTTTGTTTTTTGTAGGATTGGTAAGAACGGAACGTATGAATAGAGTGTGGAACGGAGCGTTAAGATGTGAGTTTTTTTTTTTTTTTTTTATTGCTTAGCTGTGTGGACGAGCTCACAGCCCACCTGGTGTTAAGTGGTTACTGGAGCCCATCGACATCTACAACGTAAATGCGCCACACACCTTGAGATATAGTTCTAAGGTCTCAGTATAGTCACAACGGCTGCCCCACCCTTCAAACCGAAACGCATTACTGCTTCACAGCAGAAATAGGCGGGGCGGTGGTACCTACCCGTGCGGACTCACAAGAGGTCCTACCACCAGTAATTACGCAAATTATAATTTTGCGGGTTTCATTTTATTACACGATGTTATTCCTTCACCGTGGAAGTCAATCATGAACATTTGTTGAGTACGTATTTCATTAGAAAAATTGGTACCCACCTGCGGGATTCGAACACCGGTGCATCGCTTCAACACGAATGCACCGGACGTCTTATCCGTTAGGCCACGACGACCACATAAGAAGTGAGAGAAAATGGAAAGAAAGAGAGAAGAGAATGACAGATAGAATGACAGAGAATTGGAAGATGGCGAAGACGGTTGAAAAATGAGTAAGACGTAATAAAATTAGTGTTAATTATTAATTACTATTATAATAGAAGATTTTGGAATAGTGTAACTTTTATTTTATGCGCTGCAACCACTATTCTACATTTTTGGGGGCTCGTCCGGGATAAAAACAAATATTCGTCCGTGATAAATGACAAATATTCGTTCGGGATCGACGCCATAAAAATTTCAAGATTTTAACGAAAGACGTGGTAAGGAGAATAGACGAATTTTTATAATAGACGAAAATATAACGACGATTATTAAGAAGAAGACGAATTATAAAAACGTAAGAAGATTTCAAGAAGAAGATTTGAAGACGAATTACGATCACGTTGTTTAAACGGTGGCAAATATTTCAAGATGTCTTTCAACCAAGGAACTTTTATTTCTACGGAAAACAAAGACCCAATTTTCAGTTTAATTGATATGACTAAGTTCAGTGGCGAAGATCACACTTACACCTCGACGAAATGGGCGCAGGATCTAGAAGACAACGCCGAAATATTTGGATGGTCGCCTCAACAACTACTTATCATAGCACGTAGATCTTTATCAGGAACAGCACAGTTATGGTTAAAGACGGAGAAGGTTCATAAAAGTTATGAAGAACTCAAGGCAGCCGTGCTCAAAGAATTTCCTGATGTGATGAACAGCAAAGAGATGCATGAGCTCATGACGGCACGCAAGAAACATAAAGACGAGTCATATTATCAATATATGCTAATTATGAAGGAGATGGGAAAACGAGCGAGATTCCCAGATTACGTTGCCATTCAGTACCTCATAGACGGCATTACAGACCTGGAGATGAATAAAGCAATTTTGTACGGTGCGGTTACTTATCCGGTGCTGAAAGAAAAGTTGTTGTTGTACGAAAGAATCAAAGAAAAATCTGCCAAACAGAATGCTGAACTACATATTAAACGAACTGCAACGGCTTCGGTTAGAGATTCCATGTCAAGAACCAACCAGTATTGTTACAATTGTGGAGAAAAAGATCATCGAGCTAGTGCATGCCGAAATGGAATGAAGTGTTTCAGGTGCAATGAATTCGGCCATATTAGTTACAAGTGCACCAATTCTAACACAGGAAGTACCGAAAGTTCGAGTTACACGAAAACGTCGGTAAAACAGCTGCCGAGAGCTGTCAGATCAGCCAATCAACGGGTTCAAATCCATCCATTGATAAAACAGTCCGATGTAGAACCGAAAAAAGAATCGGTTATGTTCGGAGCGACTTCGTCGGAAAATCAGAGCGAAGCATGCAGCCAAGAAATTTGCAAGATGAAGGATGACAACTGTAATGACAGCAACGTCATGCAGGTTGTAAACAAACAACGTGACCGGCAACATAGCCAGAATAAACCACTAAAATCGATGAAAATAGGTGATAGATTAATAAGTGCATTAATAGATACAGGTAGCGACGTGAATTTAATATCAGAAGATCTGTGGAAAGAGTTAAACTTGCCGTGTAACGATGATAACATGATTTTATCTGGACTTGGACTCTATAAAGTAAGGTCGTGCGGTAAAATCTTTGCATGTATTATTTTCGATGAACGGTGCTATAACAATGTAATTTTTCATGTAGTACCGAATGGGTCAATGCCCTATAGATTAATTATAGGACAAGAATTTCTACAAAATGTTGTGATGTTAGTACGTGAAGGTGCTGTACTATTTTTTAAGAAAGGTGATGAATGTTTGTCGTGTGTAAATTGTGTGACTGAGGTTGATGCTAGTGAACATATTAGCAATCCCGATTTAAAGACGAAAGTTACGCGAATTGATGAGTATAAGCCGATACAGACGAAAGAAGCTCTTATTAAGATGAAGATAATGTTAAAAGATGATGTACCAATAGCTCAGCGACCTCGAAGAATGTCACTTATTGGAACAAAGACAAGACGTAAAAAAGATATGAATATGATTGACGTTTTGGAACAAGAAATTAACGATGGATATGATGAAAATAAAGATAATTTAAGACAGAAGGCCAAGCAACAGATTAAGAAGATACAAGAAGAAAATATTATAACATTTAATGATAAAGGAAAACGTAGTTCAACTTATGAGTTGGATGATTTAGTAGTCATTAAGAGAACTCAGTTCGACCCTGGGCTTAAACGAAAGCATTTAGGACCTTACAAGATTATTAAAGTTAAAAGATATGATAGGTATGATGTCGAGAAACTGTATGATACTACCGAAGAGCCAAAGAGGATTTCCAGCTCTGCAGACAATATGAAGAAATGGCCAGATAAGGATGAATGATTGTTTGTGTGTGTGCTTGGATATATAACTGTTGTATCTATAATACTACTCACGTATCCTCACGAATTTTAGGCTATGTATTTAAAACTTATTTTGTTATTCAGTA
This sequence comes from Bombyx mandarina, assembly GCF_030267445.1. Lineage (NCBI taxonomy): Eukaryota > Metazoa > Arthropoda > Insecta > Lepidoptera > Bombycidae > Bombyx > Bombyx mandarina. The sequence continues at coordinate 12,380,934 of NC_143228.1, forward strand.
AATTTTTTTTTTTTGTGTAAAAAGTAAGACTGTCAGATTCAGAACTATTTTATTTTATGACGTTGTATGGAGGAGCCATATCTGAGGGCAGATATGAGAGCAGGATGGCCGAATGTAGGATTGGTAAGAACGGAACGTATGAATAGAGTGTGGAACGGAGCGTTAAGATGTGAGTGAGAGAAAACGGAAAGAAAGAGAGAAGAGAATGACAGATAGAATGACAGAGAATTGGAAGATGGCGAAGACGGTTGAAAAATGAGTAAGACGTAATAAAATTAGTGTTAATTATTAATTACTATTATAATAGAAGATTTTGGAATAGTGTAACTTTTATTTTATGCGCTGCGATCCCTTTTCTACAATTCAATGAATTTTTTATGCCTAATTAAGAAAATTATTAGCATTCTGCACTCCTTCACTATATTCTCTATAGCGACCCGCCCTCGCTTCGCTTCGGAAACATTAAAACACACATGAAATCAAAAAAAAAAGAAAAATCAAAAAAAAATTGCCTATGTTCATCAGGGACAATGTCGGCTTCTAATGGAAAAATAATTTTTCAAATCGGTCCAGTAGTTTCGGAGCCTATTCGAAACAAACAAACAAATCTTTCCTCTTTATAATATTAGTATAGATAATATTAGCATAGATATAGATATAGATAAGTGTGAGAAATTTCTTACTCCTCCGTCCGCGCAATTTTCGTAAAAAGGGGGTACAAAGTTGATAAATGAGTTTTATCTTAAACTATAATAAAAAAATACTTAAGTACGAACACATCAATAAATTTACCTGGTCAATAAATTCATGCCACACTTTAATACACTTCTGAAGCTCATTGAACACAGGAAACTGTTTGAAAAGCCAATCCGGATGCAGCCATACATGAAACATCCTCTCACAGATTACGTTAAGAAAACGGTTCATAGATTTCAAGAGCTCTGATTCAGCCTTTGCTTGTGCATTGATATTCACGCCCATTGCTGTTTCTAAAATGAAAACGTATTTTTAATCTTATTATCTCTAAAAAGTCCAACGGCCTCAATTACTTTTAAGTGATTACTGGAACTGTAAGGATAATATCGCCCTGAAATATTAGAAAGTCGTCATTCCTTTTAAATAACGACTGCCCCCCACCCTTCAAACCGTAATACATTATTACTTTGCTGCTGAAATAGACAGGGTGGTACATATCCGTTCAGACTCATATTATCACGAGTAATTTTTCCAATAAAATACGTACTTAACAAACGTTTACGATTGACTTCCACTGTGAAAGAATAACAACGTATAATAAAAATGAAAGCGGCAAAAAAACTGTATCATTTGAGAAACTGGTGGTAGGACTTCTTGTGAGTTCGCGCGGGTAGGGTAGGTACCACCACCCTGCCTATTTCTGCCGTGAAGCAGTAATGCGTTTCGGTTTGAAGGGTGGGGCAGCTGTTGTAACTATACTTGAAATCTTAGAACTTATATCTCAAGGCGCATTTACATGGTAGATGTCTATGGGCTCCAGTAACCACTTAGCACCAGGTGGGCTGTGAGCTCGTCCGCCCATCAACGCAATAAAAAACTAAGGAGACTTAATATTCGTCAATTGAATTTAAGCTGTAACTTACCACAAACAGAGTCCAATGTGTAAGCGCTTAGAAAAGGCCAAGAGCTGAACATCCCTTTGCCGACGCATTTACTCAAACTTGAAACAAGCTTCTCGCTTTGCTCAGAGATTATTCCTACAAAACTGTGAACTATTTTGGGACTGAACGCTGGCACCATAATTTTTCGACGTCTTCGCCATATCGACACTAAAATTTCATTTTATACACACAAATGTATTACACGAACTCACCAATACTATACAAGACTCGTAGCAATGAAATGAAATAATTTTAAAGCAATCTATATATATAAAAATGAATTGTTGTTCGTTAGTCTCGCTAAAGCTCGAGAACGGCTGGACCGATTTGACGAATTTTGGTCTTGAATTATTTATGGAAGTCCAGAGAAGGTTTAAAAGGTAGATAAATATGAAAATGCTCGGAATTAAATAAAAATAATTTTGTGTTTCGTTTGATGTGTCCCCCGTCGGTTGGATTCCTTTTTTTTGTTTTAAGTTTATTTTATACAAAAGTTTAGGTCTTTTATTTATCGATTGAGGCACTACGAAGTCTGCCGGGTCAGCTAGTATCCATATAAAAATGAGCCAACGAGATGACACTGTCAATACGTATTTGAGACAAGCTAACGAAAACTAAGAATAAATAACACTATAATAATAAATATGTTAGACTGGTAGAAAATATTATATGAAGTATGAATGAATCTCTGAGACATACAAATTGAACAAACGTACCTGGTGCAAAAATGCCGCCATTCCCTATCCCCGGTCGAAAAAATCTATGTGAATCGTCTTTCTCCAAGCAGGTCTTCAGAATTACCTCCAAGTCAAAAGGATTTGATGACACTAAATAAATAAATAAAAGATTTGCATAAAATTCTTCTAATCAATTCTCCTTATCTTCTAATTCTATTTCTACCAACAACTGACATCTAAACTAATTCTTGATGAAAAACAAATTAATCTAAACCAAAAAATTACAGTGTTAAATTGATTAAGCCGACGCATTATCTGTGCGAACAGCTGTACGGCAACAGCGGAAATCGAGGTCATTTCGGATCCTCCCGATCTACTAACGATGCTTTTAGATACCTCAAGCACCGGTCATCGTTCTCATTGAACCCGTCGCTTACGACGAAGGGCTCGACGAGTAAATTAACCCTCAGACACAGCCCACTGAGATCATCTGCAGATCGTCAAGTCCCGAAAAAAGAAAGAGCTCTTGGTCCTTCTCGTAATAATATATATCTCGTAATAATAAATAAATAACATTATGGACAGTTCTTATAGAAGACTTCATTTCTTCTGCTAGAAAACAAACAGTACCGTGACGATCCGCCAAGACAACGTTTTCAAAATTTTAAATCATTTGTTCAATCACTACCAATGTAGGGCATCCCGTGCTGGGATCGTCGTTAATCCCGAAATCATGTCTTGTGGTCGCGATTCCGATCCCACGGAATAGATTATATTCATCTATTCCGTCCTAATACAAAATTAGAGCAAAGGCCTTTCCAACCTTATTTATCTATTCCGGGTCCGATCCGGTAGTAGATACTGCTAAGCACTGCTCGTACTAGGACTAGTGTTAGGATTTTTTCTCAGGTTGAGCCCGTGAGCTCACCTACCCGTCTGGGCGTAGCTGGAATTGTCCTCTAGGCCACCAGCGAATAGGCAGGGGAAAAAATTGAAGTTCTTCCTCGCTTGAACTCAGCACACAAACGCTCAACCGTAAAGTGTGAAGGAGCATGAACCCATAATGTTGCTCTCAAATCTTGATTTACCAGCTCCGTAGTAAAATTTTACAAGCAAAGAAACTTTATTACCGTGCGAACTTAAATTTTAAAAGAACACATTCCGACGCAAAAAAAAATGTCTGCTATTTTAAAAAAACAAAAGGAAATTGATTGTTTTAATTACATTTTAACTTACATCTCGACTATGCCTACTAGTAATTTTGTTTCTTTCCAAGGAGATTGTGTCGCATTATCACTATTTATTTAGCACCCTTTGTAAACCCACAATCATGCGGTACGTATACATATTTTATGATAATTAGCTGTTTGGTTTGTTAAATATTAACAATGAAATACCAGGTGATGAAAGGTAGAACACCAGAGGTATGCCGGAATCGAAGAACTTGTAGGAACACAGTTTGTTATGTAAACAAAATTGTTCGTAGTCATAACATGCGGCTGCGCCCGCAATCTCCTTTGCTTTTTACTTTTTACGTTCATTCAGTCGCGAATAAACGCTCCGATTAACCAGTTGTGTTATTTAATCATCTCACTTCCGATAACGCCCTGAACCATTATTGACCACTACAAAAAAACTGCTAAGCCCAATAAAATTGGCTAGATAACAAAATCATGGAGTCTGCTCATAACCACATCTAACACAAAAAATACTATTTTCGAATTTCGTCAACATTAACCTTCTTAAAATGTACTGAAAAAAAGTATATCGGTCGATAAATTTAATGGAAAATTGTACTAAGTATTTTGCCTATTTATATAAAAATACTCAACTCACCAAAGTAAAGAATGTGAAACAACCACATAGTCACTATGCCATTGTGTTTCATGGAATCGTAGCTGTATCTTTGAAGTGACGACATTATTTCTAAAAGAACAAATATTGGAGTTGAAACTATGTCGTCGTATGTATACTTTAATAATAATAATAATATTTTTCAAGCCTCTTAAAATACAAACATGTACAAGAATTCTTAACACTAGTATAATAATATACATGGCTTTTTTATGAGGTATACAATAACAATATTCCCTGGCTTTTATGCTAGGAAAACTTTTGTTACAAAAGTCAGTGGTTCAGTGCTAGGTCACCAGGTAAGATAAGTTAACCAGGAAGAGCGATCTGTAAGAATGTAGTACGTACGTGTGAGTGTGTGTGTGTGTGTGTTACTATTTGGAATCGTGAAGTAATAGGTACTCAACCAAATAATCTTGGGTGGTGGTTTTAAACGACGGTTTGAAGCGTGGAACTATCATTTTTTAGTAGATGCTTTTTATACCTCAACATATGTGATGGCATACACGGTTTGACTCCGCATTAATGGACACCGGTAACCGCTTAACACGATATGGGCTGTAGGCAACTTTTTTCAATTTTCTCTTTTAATTATTTTATTTATTAAATTTCATGCACATTGATTTAAAACACATTAGCGGACTTAATGACTAAGACATGATCTGCCAATCAATCAAGGGTGATGCAGAAAAGGACGTCCTTGGTGCATTTGTTGATCAATTAAAGTTAAAATAGATACTTTATAATTTATTAAACAAAGTTTGTTTACTAAACGAGTATACTACATAAAATGTAAATATAAGAAATGCATAAATTATAATCATATTATAATACATAAATATTAAATATGTACATATATACATTTAAAAGTTTATGTGTACATACGTGCATGACTTACAAAACACTAGAACAATTATGTCTTATATTCCAATTATTGTAGTTCAACGCATTAAAAGTAAAATTATAATGACATTACCTGCGCTAAAATGATTTTAGATTTCAACACCTTGACGCCACTGACTAATTTACTTTTACAACCTTGTAGATCTATGTTATTGCTGGCATAAAGATACTACATGCCACTAAAACCTCTAATCCAAAAAAAATGAAGAACCCTTTTTTATTATTATTTTATAACTTTGTCTAAGAAACAATACATAAATATAATGATGAAAGTAGTCTAATAAATGAATTTTCCGATTAATTAAAAAAAATCCGTTTCCAATCTTGTACTGAATTTAATGAACGAATAAAATAATAAATAAACGAATTTACACGCTATTTAACAAAAAACAGTGTTAAAATTGTGTAATGAACTCTCAAAAGTTCTGGAAAATGTAATTAACGATCTAGCGTTTCAGGAACGAATACTATCAACATTACTAAGACTTACTACACAGATTAATTTTATATGTGATAACACCAATTAGTTACGATATTATAAAATATAGGTATAGGTAAGTAGTCTATAAATCCTTATTTGAGACTGCTACACAATAATAATGTATTTATTATCTGTGACACTATTAAAATTGCCGCCAAAAGTTGAAAAGTGAAAAAATCGTAACCGCATAAACCGCTGCTAAAATAAAAGTAATTACCAAATTCGCCTTTACTTATTTGAGTAGTCTCGCATGTTTGAAAGTAAGATACATAATCACCAACCGCATTGTAATTGGCGATCACCTCTGTCATCGAAAGTTTTCAAGCGGAGATAGAAGAGGGCAACAGACTGAAGTCTACAAGGAAAACGCTGAACAAGTTAGTGCACAGTCTTCTTTAATCTATCAATCTCATTTTTTTAATAATTAGGTTGTTATCGCGTACGGTCCGCTTAAAACCCAATATGTTTGTTATATTTTAGATTCGTTATCTTATCTTCTAATAACTTTTCCTCTTGTTTTATATTTAATATAAAATGTGAATTTCTATGTTTGTTAGATTATGTTGAAACTTTGTACAGCTGGTATTGGCGTTTCAGATCAGTGCATTTCATTTAGTACAATCAACTCGGTTGCATTCGAGTACTTTTTCGTATAGACCATTTGTATGGGATTAAATATCGTAAAATTCACTAAGCGATCACAAACAAATTTATAGAAAATCCGTCAGGGGTACACCGGAGTTCATCCGGTTTATCCGGAGAGTGTTTTTATATATTACATTGCGATAGTCACAAGGCTTGGTCGGATTGGTTTTATAAAAAAATGCTTACCCTCTGTGTTACCCATCATTTTGTGGGCCACGCCAACTAACAGGTTTGTCTCGTCAGGAGTCGGGATAGCCGCTGCCAATTTATACATATTCCTCCGTCTGTACCGGAACACTAAAACCCAGCCGAGCCCAACTAATATCAGAAGGAGTGCAATCATTTTCCTATAATTCGTTTTTACATAACGCACGTACGTCTGCTTTGGTTAAAGCCGGGGTTATAAAATTGCCTAAGGAAAGACCTCTCATTTATAGTATTGTTTCGCAACAACGATTATCTGACTTCCGAAGTCGACACGAAACTTGCTGCACTTAAAAACTAGTCAAACTGAACGTCATGCACCTCAAAAACTATACTTAACATATCGATATAACAAGCACAAGATGTCTAGTTTTTTAAAAACTCACTTTTTCAACACATTTTCTGGATTAGATTATTTTGTAGTAGACATAATATGTACCTATGATAAAGAAATCATATTCTAAAAATGGTCAATTCGAATATGATAATATTTTATCGCAGGGTATGTGGGTCGTTGCTCTGGATTCGACGAGCAGCGCGCCGCCCTCGTCGCGGTCATAGGAGAGGACCTCTCGCTGCCGCGCGTCGTGGCTACAATGCTCGGCAGCGACGCGTCCTGGAAGGCGATGTTCGACTTCTGCGAGTCCACCATCTCGCAGAAAGAGGCGGCGGAACGAGAGAGGGAGAGCTCTTCCCTTTCCGCACCGATCCGTCGCCGTCGAGCCTGGGGCCGGAGGCGGGAATACGCCCGTACGTCGCGGCCCCTGTAGGTAGCGGCCTCCCCCCGGTGAAGGTCAAGAGGCGACCTGAGGGGGTAGAGGCCGCGCGGCGCGCTACCAGCACTCTAGCGCGCTGCCAAGAAGATACGAAAGAGCGACCGGTTGGCGGTGTATCGCGTCCCGACCCGGCAGGCTGGTTCTGGTCCAGCGGGGTATTCCGAGACACCAGTGGCACCATCTGGGCGGCCTGACGGGCTGCCGTACAGACACGGCCGACGTTTCAGAGCCTTCGATTTACCTCGAAGGCTCCGTCGGCTGGGCGTCCTTGGGGTCCGATCTCTGATCGGGGTCAGAACCCGGCTAGTGTAGGGGTGTTCCCGCGGTCAACACTATAACCAGACTCGCGACGCCCTGCGAGGACGCCCGACCCACGGGTCGATGAAGCGATCGTCGACGACCAACGACGCCGGTCTCCGCGCTACAGCAACACGCTAGGCCACCTGGGCAATGCTGCAGTATGTTCGGCGACGACAGCGACGACGAAAATGCGGACCGCATCGCAGTCCGCAGCCGCCGACGCGTCGTCCCATCCTCCTGGTGCCAGCGCGCTAGAGTGACGGTAGCGTGCGGCGCAGCCTCAACCCCCATAGGTCGCCCTGTGACCATCACCGGGAGGAGACTGCCTCCTCATAGGGGCCGGAGCTGGACAAACGCCCTCCTCCGACCCCCGGCTCGGCGGCGGTGGCACGACGCCGAGAGGGAAGAAGAGCTCCCCCTTTTCCGTTCCGCCGCCTCCTTCAGCGAGATGGTGGACTCGCAGAAGTCGAGCATCGCCTGCCAAGACATGTCATTACCGAGCATCGTAGTCACGATGGTTGACAACGACAGGTCCGGTCCTGTCTTCGTGACGAGGACGTGGCCTACGCCGAAAGCGGGGCAGTTTGCAAGCGTGTGCTCCGCCGTATCCAGTCGCAGCCACTGCACTTTTGGCACTTCGGCGTCGGCTCCCTCGGGGCGACTACATGCAGGTAGCGGCTGAAACAGTCATGTTCCGTGAATACCTACGTCGCCCGGAAGGTGACACATCCTCGGTCGCAATTCACCCAGTCCGAGAGGACCAGGCAGATGCCTCAGTGGCTCGTCGCTCGTAGGCGGGGTTCGCCAGGCGGCCAGACCACGGCTCGCCGAGATTGGAGCCTCCGCTCGCGATATAAAAAAGATATAGCTTAACCTAGAATATACGCGAACGAAAGTATAACGGTTAGTTATAATTGACACCATGGCTTGTATAATAAATAATTTTTAATATATTGTAATTTAAATACTATTATAACTTTTTCGATTATTTTGTTTTTGGTGTCCTATTAAAACTAATCAGACATTATCATTAAAATGATGGAAAAACAATGCAGACCGAATTTTTTTATTTTAAAGTTACATACTTGAAAGAACATTTAATATATCGGTATGAGAACTAATTTATCACTATTTACTTCTCTGTACCCATTTATGCCACAATACATAAATTTGAATATATTGAATATATTTGAATAAGTTTGAATATATAAGTTTGAAAAATATATATATATAAATATATATATCGACGGCAAAAAGCAAACCTGCTATAACCCACAAAATGAAAAATGTTCACCAGAGGCAAAAGAAAATTATTTATTTAAAAAAAAAAAAAAAAACTCCTAAACTATAAAACTTAGAAGTATCATTTTAAGAACCAAAATGTATTTTTTTGTTTTCTATCAAGCCGAATAAATTATTTTAGGGTAAATTAAAAACATTATAAAATATCATAAAATCAAAATGACGTAATCAGTTTAACAATTTTTAAATCAATTTGCACTATCTATTTCTTGTATGTCTTCTTCATCTGTGTCCATTAAGTAATCCTTTGCTTTAATGGTTACTTTTAAATTTTTGTATTCTGCAGCAAACCTTGAAGGAATTATGTTTTTATTGACTAGACTCGTTAAATCCTTGTATTTTTTGGCAGATATTCCTAATGCTGTAGGGTATAACATATCCTTCAAACAATTTGTATTTTTTAATGGACTCAAAGGAATTGTTATGGTTTCTGCGTCAGGTAACATTGAATTTTTAATATACATCAAGTTGGGTTCTTGATTCTTGAAGGTAGCAATACTTAGTTTTGAAATTGATAGCTTTTGTTTTTTATTAAATGTAGAGTTAACAAGATCGTCAAAACCAATGAAATCTTTTCCATTGAGTACTTCAACTTTGTATGGCTCTGGATCCAGACGTGCCAATTCCATTATAGTAGGCCATTGTGATGGTGCCCAAACGATACACTTTCTTATTTTAGTCTCAATGGTAGCGTGAACACTATCCACTGGCATATAGGTATGGCCAGGAATCAAATAATTAATTTGAATTGTCTTTATGTTCTTGCATTGAGACAGTGCGTAACGTATCATGCTAAGGACAAATTTATTTTTGTTCTGGCCATAACAAGAATCGCAATATAATAACAAAGTTCTTGTTAAACCACATGAGTCAATTTTTTTAATGTAATTATATAAGCAAGTACAAATTTCGTTAGCTCCACGGTTTGCATTTATCTCTGTCCACACATTGCAGTATCCTCTTCTAGTAGAGCTTTCGTAAATCGTAAAATTATAAACCGATAATTTTCGACTGTAATAGAGCATCATTGAATCTCCATGTGGAGTATTTAAAACTTTTTGCATGTCAAAACTTGCACAAATTATACTTTTATCCTTTTTATGTATATTTTGATGACATTTAAATCTTTTATATGATTCATCCTTTTCATTAGCATGCTGTTGTATTTTTTCTGTTTCTTCTCCGGATTTCTCTTCATTATTTTTGGTATTCACACAAATGGCACATTTATCTTTTTTCGGCACGTGGAAACCGATATTGTAAGATTTTTTAAACCAAGTCCTAAATACTTGAAAAGACATTGCTTTTATTTCACTTTGCCTGCAGTTATCTTTGTATATACGATACAGGTTAGATACGTTCCTAAATTCTTCGGGAAAATACAATCGTTTTGAGTCTTTCCTGCAATAGTGTGATGGCATTTTCGGCAAAGATTCTATAAAGTTGTTTGCATGTTCTGTAACTATTTCGTTAGTTCTATTAGATCCACCATTTGATACACGTCCATCGGTTTTCGCATACCCACCATCTGTGTTTTCCAATGTGTACAGAATGAATCGCTGAGTTATGTCCAAAGTACTTAGAAGATATTTTTGACAAACTCTTCTCCTTCCTTCTCCTTCATTTATGAAGTAATCGTAAGCGCAACTTCTTGTATTATTGTCTTTATTTGGTCGTTTGATTGCCTTTTTCACAGCACATTGAGCTATCCAATCTTTTCTTCTTTGGTTACTATTAAGTTGCCAAAAATATGAAAATAATTGTTGACGTTTCTCCTCAGTTATATTACCACAATCATTTCCACAATTCTTACCAGCACATGGATTTGGTTTCAATATTTTAGCTTCAATTAACTTTTCTTTATGATTGCTATAAGATTCACCCATTTCTTTTTTTTTCTTGTTTTCTTTCCAAATAAAAGCTTTTGTTGTTTTTTTCTTAGCAGAAATGTTATGGTCTTCCGTTTTATTTTTTATACCTTTTTTTGTTATTTTCTTGCCTTGCTTACTCTTTTTATTCTTCTTGTTTTTCTTGTCTATAATGCATTATATTATTTTATTAAGTAATACATTTTTTTATTATTCATAATAATATTGAAACACATGGCACTTACATTACACAGATACATATTTACACACACATACATACATACACACAAACGCATGTAAACATATTTTTACTCTGGCAACACTTACTCTTTTTACTTTCATCATTAGATGTGTCTGTGCTTTCTTCTGTATCATATTCTGCGCTGGAGGCTTCGGAAGGGAAAGCTTCATCTAAAAATTGTTGAACATCCTCATCCGACATGTAGTCCATATAGGATTTATTGTAATGTGCGTTTCTCTTAAAGCTGTTTATTTTCAAGTTTTGCGTATATGCAGAAGCTGTTAAGGTAAGTAATCATCATCATCAGCCTATAGACGTCCACTGCTGGACATAGGCTTATTAAGGCCTAGGCCAAGTAAGTAGGTAAGTAAGAGGTAAGTAATGCTATAATACAATTGGTAGCATGGTTAAGCAAGTTCAATGAACTGATATTAGGTATATTTTATAATCACATTTATAACATAAATGATTAGTAAGAATAAGAAATTGACAGTTTACCTGTATGTGATGTTTCGTTCGTGGGTCTGGGTAAGACAGAGACCGTCTCATCTTCGGCTATACTAATTATATCATCACCACCTTCAATATAACATTGTTTTACAATTTCATGGTGGTCTTTACTAGCCTCATTTTCTGATCTAGGCTCGTTGTGTATTTGAGCTATTGCTAAAATTTCCGATGATTCTTCAAAAGTAGTTCTCCCTTTATTTGCTTCTTTGTTGAAATAAACTATATTATTATCAATTTCATTTATCATATTTTTAAATCCTGAAAATAAATTATAATTTAATCAGTTTTATTTAGTACTTATTTAATAAATATTTATAAGCATATTATTTTTATAAATAAAATTTAATACAAACCTTTACGGAAAAGATTATCCATTCCTAGTTCGTTGAAATCACTGCAACTTTCTATATTATTATTATCATCAGTCATCTTTTTTATGCATACGAAATTTTCATTAGTGACAGCTTCTTCAATTATCAAATCTTGGATACAATCATCTTTATCCTGGCTGATATCATGCTCTTCTTCTAATTGAATAGAGAATGAACATTTTTTGTCCGGTGGAAGCTCTACGTAGTCTAGAGAAAATTTCCCTTCACCATTATTATCTTCACGATTCTGTTCATTCAACGCTAATGTAATGTTATTTAAATTACTAAAATTATGTTTAATTTCCTCATTTTCTTCAGAATCGTACGGAGGAATAATTTTAAAGGCTTCTTTTATATGCGTCTTGGATGGTGTAGGGAATAATTTTACTGGTGTAATAATTTTCATCACTTCTTTAGTTTCTGCTAAAAAACAGTCGGGTTTTCTGAATGTTGGAGTTAAATTTTCTACATCTAATCTACGTGATAACTGTCGGGGAGTCATTTCAATATTCTCATTGTCCTGTTTTTGTGTATCAGTATCATTGTTAGTGGGGACCACATCATTGTTCATAAATTGAAATTTTTCTTCAACATGAGACATTTCAGGAGTACAAATTTCTGACCTGAGTGTACTTGTGCATTCTTGTATGGTATTATTTTTATTAATCGTATTTGTTTGCGTGGATGTCTTTTTAGTCTTAATACTAGACACAAGAGTCAATTTACCATTTTCATTTTTATAGGTTTCATCTTTTAAAATGTTTATTTTTCCTCTTTTTTTGCCAACAGTAACATCCGGTTTTAGCGATTCTTTCCAATCAAGACGGCGTTTAGACATCTGAAATCAATTAATGTTTATAGTTATACGAACTTACTTTGCAGTAGGAAGGAAACTAACTAACATAACATTTTGAAATTATATAATAACAAGAACAATACTTACCTTTTAAAGTCACTCCAATTCCGCGAAGACACACAGTAACAGCAAATACGTCATACCTTCCTGGGTGCCGCGAAGTGACTGAGCGACGCGGTAAGCCGCGACCAAGTGAGCGCGAGCGCGCGTATTTAATGGCGGTAAACGCACATAATCAACACAGTAATATTGTATTAAAAATGGCATAGATAACAGGAATCTAAAAACTTTTATGTGTTTATGTTGCCGTAATTAGCGATTGTCTACAATATCATAGTTGTTATTCTTGTAGTACACTACAAGGATCAATAGTTTATTATATACTAAATGTCGTAAACGTGGTACCTTGCTAAAAAATAATATGCAATTTTGCTGTAAACCGCACTAACCAGCGTACAACGGTGCTGTAACTACAATGATTACTTTATTAGGAAAAGCAAAGTTGTTGTAAATAACAAATGCTAGGAAAATGCTGTTTTTCATGTTATTTACTTCAAGTAAGCAGTTGTCTTTTTGAAAAAATAGGATTAATTCTATTGCTGTACAAAAATTTCTAATCGTCGTTGAGCCACGGGAATAGAACCATTCGACTGAGTTTTTTTTTCTGATTCCAAATATGAAATAAAAAAAAATCGTGACTGATGTGGGTTACAGCAGGTTTGCTTTTTGCCGTCGATATATATATAAGTTCTGCTCTACTTACGTTCTGAAATGTTTTCCTTGCATCACGACTAAGAGAAATAAAATGACAGGTTGTAATCCGTCGTAAAGGTTCACAGAACTTAGAGTTAGACTTTTGAGGCTCTATATTTCTTTCCAAAGGCTGCTAACTCATTCGTTTCTTAAAAACAATTTGCTCGAGTTAATATGTATTTATTGTTCACACGAAAAGATTGAGAGATTTGTTTCAATTTCGATAAAAAGCGCTAATATTCAGCTTTTAGCTGTCGCTTGGAGTCGTCATGGCCTAAAGGATAAGACGTCCGGTGCATTCGTATCTAGCGATGCAACGGTGTTTGAATCCCGCCGGCGGGTACCAATTTTTGGGATACTTAGGGTCGACATTTCGAGCGATGTCCAGTTTCGGAGTCATTTGGAAGGCAAAGCCAAGTTGGCGTCCAAAATGCTGGGAGTCCTCAACAGAGCGAAGCGGTACTTCACGCCTGGACAAAGACTTTTGCTTTATAAAGCACAAGTCCGGCCTCGCATGGAGTGCTGCTCCCATCTCTGGGCCGGGGCTCCCAAATACCAGCTTCTTCCATTTGACTCCATACAGAGGAGGACTGTTCGGATTGTCGATAATCCCATTCTCTCGGATAGCTTGGAACCTCTGGGTCTGCGGAGGTACTTCGGTTCCCTCTGTATTTTATACCGTATGTTCCATGGGGAGGGCTCTGAGGAATTGTTCGAGATGATACCGGCATTTCGCTTTTACCATCGCACCGCCCGCCACCGGAGTAGATTTCATCCATACTACCTGGAGCCACTGCGGTCATCCACAGTGCGTTTCCAGAGATCTTTTTTGCCACGTACCATCCGGCTATGGAATGAGCTCCCCTCCACGGTGTTTCCCGAGCGCTATGACATATCCATCTTTAAACGAACCTAGTGGAGAGTACTTAAGCGGTAGGCAGCGGCTTGGCTCTGCCCCTGGCATTGCTGAAGTCCATGGGCGACGGTAACCACTCACCATCAAGTGGGCCGTATGCCCGTCGGCCTACAAAGGCAATAAAAAAAATTGTAATGATATACGTATTTAACAAATGTTCACGATTTACTTTCACGGTGAAGGAATAACATCGTGTAATAAAAATCAACTGGTAAAATTATAATTTGCGTAATTACTGGTCGTAGAACCACTTGTGAGTCCGCACGAGTAGGTACCACCGCTCTGCCTATTACTGCCGTGAAGCAGTAACGCGTTTCTGTTTGAAGGGTGGGGCAGCCGTTGTAATAATAATAATAATAATTTATTTCTTTATTTAACACCACATGTACAGAGTAAGCATTATAAAACAAATAATAGACGGTGACATAAGTTGGCGGCCTTATCGCTGAAAGCGATCTCTTCCAGGCAACCTTGCAGGGAGAGTAATAAGCAAACTAGCATGGACGGTGCTATATCTCAATAAACTTACATAAAAATATATACTTATATACACATGTGAAAAAGAAATACAATATAAGATAAGATTTACATACGATTAAATACAAATAAATACTAAAAATATGCAAGTAAATACAAAATAAGTAGCAACTTATACAATTATATCGTAGGAGCCATATTATTGTGCAAGGTAGTACAATTTTAATCTGAACTTGAAAATTTCCGGCGAGGACGATTGTTTGATGCTTAAGAGTAGTGAATTCCATAAACGGACTGCTTCAACCGTAAAGGAATGGTCATAAAATGACGTCCCGTGAGCCGGAAGCTTCAGCATTAAATTCTCCGATGACCTAAGTGAATGGGAGTTTGCAGTATGTAGGAAATCAAAACGTTCCTGAGGGTAGCGCGGGGACGAGGAATTAAACAGGACACTGTAAAGAACAGACCATATATGAACATTCCGGCGATAACGAATAGGAAGCCACTTGAGCTTAACTCGATACTCAGATACGTGGTCATATTTGCGTAAACCAAATATAAACCTCATGATGGAATTTTGAAGACGCTCAAGTTTATTTAGCTGGGCCTCGGTTAGATCGAGATAGATAGATAGCTGGCGTCGGCATAATCAATAATAGGTAGTAACAGAGACTGTGCAAGTGCAATTTTAGTAGATGTTGGAAGAAAATTACGCAATCTACGTAAGGAACCCGCAGAGAAAAATAGTCTGCGACTGACTGACATCAGTTGTGGTCCTCATAACAAACTGCGGTCAATGATAACACCAAGATTTTTAACGGTGTCACTAAGCGGGACGTTTATCCCGTCAAGAGACAATTTTATAGGCGTCGTGGCCTAAAGGATAAGACGTCCGGTGCATTCGTATGTAGCGATGCACCGGTGTTCGAATCCCGCAGGCGGGTACCAATTTTTCTAATGAAATACGTACTCAACAAATGTTCACTATTGACTTCCACGGTGAAGGAAAAACATCGTGTAATAAAAATGAAACCCGCAAAATTATAGTTTGCGTAATCACTGGTGGTAGGACCTCTTGGGAGTCCGCACGGGTAGGTACCACCACCCCGCCTATTTCCGCCGTGAAGCAGTAATGCGTTTCGGTTCGAAGGGTGGGGCAGACGTTCCGTGTTCCGGTAACCAGTATGTGCTCCGGTAACCACTTAACACCAGGTGGGCTGAGAGGTCGTCCACTAATCTAATAAATAAAAATAAATTACCAAATATTATGATTTTCGTCCGTCATTTAGCCATTAGCATTTGATACTAAGATTTAATATATCTATCCTGACAAAAAAAATATTAATTTTGTACAAACAAACAAAGTGATACTAGGATTCCGTTTGATCTCTTTGAGGGTATGATCTTAAAATTTGCTTAGGGCCAACATTTTATTTATTTATTGCTTCGATGGCTGGACGAGTTCACGGCCCACCTGGTGTTAAGTAATTACCAGAGCCCATAGACATCTACAATGTAAATGCCACCACCCACCTTGAGACATAAGTTCTAAGTCTCAGTTTCTACAGTACAACCTTCACCTTCAAACCGAAACGCATTACTGCTTCGCGGCAGAAATAGGCAGGGTGGTGGTATCTACCCGTACGAACTCATAAGACGTACAAGACGACCAGTATTATTATTATCTCTAAGACTAAATCATAAACAACATATTTAGTGTCTGTTGACTACAGTTTCTCATCTGTTTCTCAACAGATTTAACTTGATTATATACAATTACATACATAAATATATATCCGAAAAACATTACCTTCCTTAGACAAGTAAAAATTGAGCGTCACCTTGAAAACCAGTTTTTAATGTTGGATAGTTGAAGGTGTTTTAATGTTGGATAGTTGAAGGTGTTTACCTTCAACTATCCAACATTAAAAACTGGTTAAAACATAAAAAAACACAATTCTATTGTATGAATATTTAACCAGAATGTTTTGTAATGTTTCATAATTTGATTTGGAACTTTTTTACTGTCACGCTTGTTCAAAAAACACAAATACATAATGATATCTATAAATGCACGCACTTTGTTTTGTTTATTTATTCTCATATACTCGTAACTCCTAAGCATCAAGTGGACGATGTCTTGTTCTGTATGCCATATAAATAAGGAATAATTTAGGTGTTTTAAATAACAATATGTTTTAAGCATTTGCAATATTTTAATCGCAGATATTAAATTAATAACGTACACTTCAAGCCCTGTCGGTGACAAACTGCAGCACGATGACAAGGTACGTGAACACAGAACGGCCCCCCTGAAAAAAAAAACAGTTCTTGACTTATCATTGACGGGGAGACTCACACACAGACTACCGGAACGAATGCCCTTATCCACCCCGCTATATAAGTTCCACGTCTATTTTTACAAAGATTTTTCGATCTGAAACAAAGAACTGCTCCTACTTCTAAATATTTTACTCTTAAATCTTGTCTGGTGCTGGTGCTGACCCGGCATGGATGCTTCGCTATCTGCAGCGGATAGGAGCTGAGCCGGCGACGAGGTGCCAACATAGTGGACACGACCTGGAAACCGCGGAACATACCCTCGCTGTCTGCCCCGCTTTCCACACCTATCTGTCGCCGCCGAGCCGGGGGCCGGAGGAGAACTTTTGCCCGACTGCGGCCCCTGTAGGAGGTGACCTCCCTCGGTAAAGACCGAGACAGGGCCGGGGCGACCTGAGGGGTTGAGGCTGCGCGGGTGATGTCTGCACTCTAGCGCGCTGGCAGCAGTTCCACGGAACTGTTGTGTAAGAGCAACCGATTGGCGGTGTATGGCGTTTCGGCCTGTCAGGGTGCCGTACCGAGACGGCCGACGTAGAGTCGTTGACTATCGCCTCGATGACCCGTCGGTCAGGCGTCCCAGGGGTTGTGCCGCGAGTCTGGTTGTAATATTGACCGCGAGAACCCCCCTACTCTACCTGGGTTCTGATCCCGGGCGGAAATAGGACGTCGGGTGAGAGAGTGCAAAGGGAGTCATTTGGTGGGTAGGACTCTAAACATCCTTGGACCCGCGGTCTGCTCTCAACATCTGCAGACGCGCGCCCCCTAGGCGCGGGGACCTCGTAGAGGGTTCGGCCCCCGGCCCGGAAAAAAGGGATTTTTTGTAAGATTCAACTCACACATACCCCACCCACGCGGCGGATGGGGACTGTGGGGATTTTCTTTTGTACAATAAAAATCTCTTAAGTCGAAGGCATATTGTACCTCTATAGGGTATTTTTCGTGACCCGACCTTGAATTACCCGGGTCTGGTTACTGAAAAACATATACCTATGTAAATGTATAGTAGCATTTCTCAATGCTACGAAACCATATTTCTTCTTTCTGCAGAAAGAATAACAATTTGACTTGCAATACTTAAAGCAATTTATTATCCGTAATACTTTTGGGCGATTAACTATTATATTTTATCACTAAAACCAAAATTATCATTCTGTAACAGCGGTAACGTAACAATAACTGAAGCATTTCATTTAAATCAATTTAAAAAATACAATGGAATTAACAACTAAAATCAGATTTTATTCAGTTTTTTAAGAATTTAATAATAATTTTGTTTACCTACTGGAAAAAAGAGAATGTGTTCGGAGACTTTAAAATTTTTACTTACGCCTTAATTTCCCGGCTACGTTACAGGAGACCAACACAATACAACGTCAATCCCGACACCCAACTTAAGACAAGAGGTCGAAGTCTCCATTGTATCAGATTCAACAGTAATTTTTCTACTACTACTTTTGTCATAAATAAATTACAAGTAAAATGTAATTCCTTACCTCATACAACAGAGCATTGTTTAATTCGAAAAGGCCATTGGCGGTAAACTTAGGAACCTCGTGTAGAAGTTGCATCGACAAACGCATCGCCTACAACAATAATTGTCTCTTAAATTTGGTATAAATCATCACGGCCTTAGGGATAAAATGCCGAAAGTATGCTTATCAAATAATGAGACTATACCGGAGTACGGATCACAGTTTAAGGAGATATTTAACTTACACACGTGTTTCACAAACGACTTTCACAATGAAGAAATAACATCATACAATAAAAAACAAATCCAAAAAAGTTATAAATATGCATAATTACTGGTGTTAGAATGTATCTTAAATCTATAAACGACCAATTCTTGTATATAAATATACATATAATCTGAATCTCGGCAACGGCTTCAACAATTTTCATAAAATTTAATATACCTATATATAGTCGAAGTCGTCGTGGCCTAAAGGATAAGACGTTCGGTGCATTCGTATGTAGCGATGCAACGGTGTTCGAATCTCGCAGGCGAGTACCAATTTTTCTAATGAAATACGTACTCAACAAATGTCCACGATTTACTTCCACGGTGAAGGAATAACATCGTGTAATAAAAATCAAACCCGCAAAAATTATAATTTGGGTAATCACTGGTGGTAGGACCTCTTGTGAGTCCACCCCACCTATTTCCGCCGTGAAGCAGTAATGCGTTTCGGTTCGAAGGGTGGGGTAGCCGTTGTAACTATACTGAGACCTTAGAACTTATATCTCGAGGTGGGTGGCGCATTTACGTTGTAGATTTCTATGGGCTCCAGTAACCACTTAACACCAGGTGGGCTGTGAGCTCGTCCATCCACCTAAGCTATAAAAAAAAACGGGATTTCGGGGGCGATAAATCGATCTAGCTACGATTTATTTTCAGAAAATATTGTTTTATTCGTGTTTTTCATAATCAACTTTATCGATAATTTTGATTTTTTTCTTTAAATAACCAGTTCATATTTTTTTTATCATTCTGTCCGTATGATCGAAAAATATTATTCATATTTCATCATTTTATCAATATGTAATTCGTATTTAAATTTATTTCTAAACAACACAATTTAAAAAAAAAATTATCCAGTCTTTATCCAGTTATACATTTAAGCCCGCCTGAATACCTACCACTCTTGCTCACTACTACCACCAAGAAGACATGCGTTCCGGTTTGATGGACCTCATATCTCAAGGCGTGTGATGGCATTAACGTTTCGATATCATTGTCTCCAGAAACTATTTAACACTAAATAGACGGTGAACTTGTTACTCATCTTAGGAAAAAATATTATTTTGACAATGCCTTCTCGCAAACTATGCTATAAATAAAAAACAAATTCATCTTCTTGATGTTAAATTTAGCAGATTAATTATAATTTATTAACACGAAAGTAGCTCTGTTTGTCTGTTACGTTTTTCATTCCAAAACTACTGAACCTATGTTTACGAAATTCGGTACAGAATTAGTTTTAACCCTGTGGTTATAAAGAATGGTCCATTGAAAGCTACGGAAAGCTACTTGTAACGTAAAATATATACGTACTTCTGTGTTAACTTCTGAGTCAAAATCACTATTTATTATTTCGTGAATCACGAAAGAAGTATTCTTCGTCTGTAAAAAAAAATATAATTGCTAGATATAAAGACTAGATTGTAATCATTTTAATCAAGTAATCTTACTTCAGAATAGCTTATTAAACTATCAATGTATATTTCCCAATCGTCCGTACTAATAATAATATTCTCACAATATTTTTCAACTAAATCTTCACACTAATCCCTGTTTCATTGCCACTTTGGGAATAATGATAAAGGGAAGATCTTCCACCGAGCCGGTGAAATTTCTCGGTAGACTGATGGTCCGAATTTTGTTGTTCGGAACTTGTATATATGCCAAATATCTTGTGTTATATGATAGCTAACGCCACATCAACTCCTTTGCAATGCCCATCAATTTAAAAAGGATCTACAGGCTTCACCCGCCGGATTGCTCTATGACAAACCTCTAGGAGATTTAAATCTCCCCGGTAAATTTGTCAATCAAACCGTACCCAGTACAATGGTCGTAACCCACTTCACTACTCAATTAAGTTCTTTCGCCGAAAAACTACAGCGGATCCCCGCCCTACGGCATAATAAACAAAGGAGCAAACTTTTCAAGGAGAAACGCCGCATATGTCTACCTACGTGACGACTCTTCGCGTCCTCCATTTCTGCCAGCTTTCACAGAAACACACCAGGTTTTGGAACGGCACGAAAAAAAATTTAAAATACTGAACAAGGGTAAACTGATAATCGTTACTACAGACCGCCACAAACCAGCTTAGTCTTAGCTGAAGAGGGTTCCTTACAGAGGATTCGTGGGCAATTATGAATTCATCAAGCTCCCACAGAAAATGCTTTGGCACTACCTAAAGCAAGGGTATTGGGCGACATGTCCGGTTTCCAAATTATTATCGCCCGCGTCTCTGGAGGGTAGTGATATTATGAGCTACTACATATTATTATACACTCACACACAACTAAGACTCATTTACATACACCACACATTTACATTTAATACCGCGCACACCAATTATCGCTCGCTAAATTAAAAACGAAAAGTTTTTGCCTCGTTGCATAATGAATTAAATTAAAACTTACATACCTCTCGCGTAATGGATTCACTGAAATAAACATTTGCGTAAATAATGCTGAGAGCATGCGACATCTGCCAAAAGACACAAATCAAGAAATCCACATACTTCTTTATATCATACAGCAACCCTGAAGCGGTAGCCTCCATGAAATAAAACATGTACAATATTATAAATACCAAATACAACAGCATGGTCAAAACCAAAGCTGTACCGTACATTCGATTTATGGCTTCCGTTGCCTTGTATAACATGCTATAGATTCTCGCACAAGCCTTGATCTTCTCGCAAACAATTCTATCTTGAAGCCTCTGCACTTTCTCCAAGTCAGGGGCCACTTTGTTACGGACAAAAACTTTGTACTCCCAAGCACTACGAGTCTTTATTTCACTAAGAACTTTATTGATATATTTGTATCTGCCTCTCAAAACTATTAAAGAGAAGCAATAATGTGAAGTTATAACAAAAGAAAGTGCATCAGTGTAGACGACTTGGTATAGTTTCTCAGTTGGAACAATGACGCTTAGATTTTCCAATGATAGCCATATACAAAACATGCGAACAAGAAAGTCACCGAGTTGAGCGATCGAAATGACGAGAGCTGTTTTAGCGTTTTTGTTGTAGTCCACAGCCTCGCCCATATTTTCTATTGCGCTATCGATATCTACAATCCTTTGTATAAAAACTTGGTTTCCACTCATACGGAACGGGACCTTCCACATCGAATAAGTGACGTAGATTATTGAAGCTATTCTCTCGAAGTCATCGCCATAACGCTTCAATTTCGTATTGTATATCGTTCGCAAAATCGTTTGGTCTTCACTATGGGCTTTGTACGTGCAATAAAAATATAAAATATACCAGAATAAAAAGAATATTGTACCGATGAAACTAAATTTAGTAACGATACGATTTTCAGAGTTGACAGCGAGATATACCACGGAAACTCCAGATATTTTCCTTATACGATCAGAAGGTAGCAACGCTTCGACGATATTATTATAGTTTCGGGTGTTTAGTAGCTTGTTAAAATATTTTTTTCTTTCTCTCATTTTGTATTACGTGGGTATCAACCAAAATTCAAAGAACGATAAGTTAAATTAAATGTCTATTGTTTGTTTCATTTTTACTTTTATTACATCTAATTTACATGTATAATACATACATATATCTACCTAATATGAATTTGAGAAATTATAATAATTAGATAATAGTGATGGTGCTTTTAGGAAATTAAAAGAAAATGTTTTAAGTGTGATAATCTACATTTATTATTCAAAACAAAAAAATACATGATAATATGTACATACAACATCGAGCTGGAATTTTATAGTGTATGCGTGCCGGAAACGTTTACCAAATATTAACAACTACACTCAAATGCAGATCACCAAATACCATGCATAAAAAGGTATATGCCACCACCCCGCCTATATCCGCCGTGAAGCAGTAATGCGTTTCGGTTCGAAGGGTGGGGTAGCCATTGTAACTATACTGAGACCTTAGAACTTATATCTCAAGATGGGTGGCGCATTTACGTTGTAGATGTCTATGGGCTCCAGTAACCACTTAACATCAGGTGGGCTGTGAGCTCGTCCATCCATCTAAGCAATAAAAAATAAAAAAAATAAAAACCCGGACCCTATAGTTTGGTATAATAAAAAAAAGTTGTCTAAATTAGCAAATACATAAACGACAAGGCAAACAATATGACAAGGCGAACAAAACAAAAATATAAAACCATCTGTGATCATTCGTTTGTAACAGAAAATTCACTAAAGCATATTTAATTGCATCTCTCGTAATCTAAGATAAGAAGCAAAAGAAATTGTACAAGCAGGGGTTTGATGATTGTAAATAAAGAAAATTTTAACTACACAGGAAACGTTATATTAACACCCTATATAATAATTAGGATTAATTGGGCATGGTAATGGCGTTTACCATTAGATTAATATGTTTTGTAAGAGGATTAGTATTATAATATAAGACGTGGTGCTCCAGGGGATGGAATTGCTTATTCCCTCCTCTGAGGTGCCCGTTGGGGGTCGCAGTAGACCCTGGTATAACAATGCAAGCAGGGATGCTGCACACCTCAAGCGGTCCGCATACGTGGCATGGGATAATGCCAGAAGACGTCAGGATCCTAACATCTCAGAGGAAAGGCGGAAATATAACGCCGCTTCCAGGTCCTACAAGAAGGTTATTGCCAAGGCGAAGTCGGAGCACGTTGCTAGAGTTGGCGAGCGACTAAATAGCTATCCCTCTGGGAGCCGTGCTTTTTGGTCGGTCGCCAAAGCTGCAGAAGGAAACTTTTGCAGGTCTAGTCTCCCACCACTGCGCAAGTCCGATGACAGTTTGGCCCATAGTGTGAAAGAGAAGGCTGACCTTCTGGTCAAACTCTTCGCCTCGAACTCGACCGTGAACGACGGGGGTGCCACACCACCGAACATCCCCCGGTGTGATAGCTCCCTGCCTGAGATCTACTTCACGCAGTGTGCAGTCAGCCGGGAGCTCCGACTCCTGGACGTCCATAAGTCGAGCGGGCCAGACGGCATCCCTGCAGTGGTTCTGAAAACGTGCGCCCCTGAGCTGACACCTGCGCTAACGCGTTTGTATCGCCTCTCTTATTGCACTAACAGGGTTCCGTCTTCATGGAAGACCGCCCACGTCTACCCTATCCCCAAGAAGGGTGACCGGTCGGACCCATCGAGTTATAGGCCTATCGCGATAACTTCCTTGCTTTCCAAGGTGATGAAGCGAATAATAAATATACAACTTCTGAAGTATCTGGAGGATCGCCAGCTGATCAGTGACCGACAGTACGGTTTCCGTCATGGTCGTTCAGCTGGCGATCTTCTTGTATACCTTACTCACAGGTGGGCTGAAGCCTTGGAGAGCAAGGGCGAGGCTCTTGCTGTGAGCCTTGATATCGCGAAGGCCTTCGACAGGGTCTGACATAGGGCACATCTATCGAAGTTACCATCTTACGGAATCCCCAAGGGTCTCTGCAAGTGGATCGCTAGCTTTTTGGATGGGCGGAGCATCACGGTCGTTGTCACGGTCAGACGGTGACTGCTCTGATACCATGACCATTAACGCTGGCGTTCCACAAGGTTCGGTGCTCTCCCCCACGCTTTTCATCCTGTATATCAATGACATGCTGTCTATCGATGGCATGCATTGCTATGCGGATGACAGCACGGGGGATGCGCGATATATCGGCCATCAGAGTCTCTCTCGGAGCGTGGTGCAAGAGAGACGATCAAAACTTGTGTCTGAAGTGTAGAACTCTCTGGGGCGAGTCTCCGAATGGGGTTTCAACCCAACAAAGACACAAGTTTGCGCGTTCACTGCGAAGAAGGACCCCTTTGTCATGGCGCCGCAATTCCAAGGAGTATCCCTACAAACTTCCGGGAGTATCGGGATACTTGGGGTCGACATTTCGAGCGATGTCCAATTTCGGAGTCATTTGGAAGGCAAAGCCAAGTTGGCGTCCAAAATGCTGGGAGTCCTCAACAGAGCGAAGCGGTACTTCACGCCTGGACAAAGGCTTTTGCTCTATAAAGCACAAGTCCGGCCTCGCGTGGAGTACTGCTCCCATCTCTGGGCCGGGGCTCCCAAATACCAGCTTCTTCCATTTGACTCCATACAGAAGAGAGCCGTTCGGATTGTCGATAATCCCATTCTCACGGATCGCTTGGAGCCTCTGGGTCTGCGGACGGACTTCGGTTTCCTCTGTATTTTGTACCGCATGTTCCATGGGGAGTGCTCTGAGGAATTGTTCGAGATGATACCGGCATCTCGTTTTTACCATCGCACCGCCCGCCACCGGAGTAGAGTTCATCCATACTACCTGGAGCCACTGCGGTCATCCACAGTGCGTTTCCAGAGGTATTTTTTGCCACGTACCATCCGGCTATGGAATGAGCTCCCTTCCACGGTGTTTCCCGAGCGCTATGACATGTCCTTCTTCAAACGAGGCTTGTGGAGAGTATTAATCAGTAGGCAGCGGCTTGGCTCTGCTCCTGGCATTGCTGAAGTCCATGGGCGACGGTAACCACTTACCATCAGGTGGGCCGTAAGCTCGTCTGCCTACAAAGGCAATAAAAAAAAAGGATGCTTCCATTGTATCATTCTTGTATAATTCAAACGCTCCGTTAAATCCGCATTATATTACGTATGTTATAGAAACGTCCGTGATAGGGGGGGGCGCTGGAACGACACGGAGTGCCCCCCTACCTTCGCCGGCTGGTGGGTTCCTACTTGGAGGACAGATCGGTCACGTGTACCGGACACGGTGGGATCGTGCACCGGTTCCCGGTCGTGCGCGGTGTTCCACAGGGGTCGGTGCTCGGCCCCCTTTTGTGGAATATCGGGTATGACTGGGTACTGAGGGGTGCCCTCCTCCCGGGCCTAAGCGTAATCTGTTACGCAGACGACACGTTGGTCGTGGCCCGGGGGGGGAGTTTTGCTGAGTCTGCCCGTCTTGCTACCGCTGGGGTGGCGCATGTCGTGGCAAAATCAGGAGATTGGGCCTCGACGTGGCGCTCAGTAAATCCGAGGCCATGTGGTTCCACAGGCCCCGGAGAGTGCCACCTGTCGATGCCCATATCGTAGTTGGAGGCGTCCCCATTGGGGTCGGGGTGCAGTTGAAGTACCTCGGCCTCATTCTGGACAGTCGTTGGACCTTCCGTGCTCACTTTCAGCACCTGGTCCCTCGTTTGTTGGGGGTGGCCGCTGCGTTAAGCCGGCTTCTGCCCAACGTCGGGGGGCCTGACCAGGTGACGCGCCGTCTCTATACGGGGGTGGTGCGATCAATGGCCTTATACGGGGCGCCTGTGTGGGGCCAGTCCCTGGCCGCGGGGGTGGCGAAGCTGCTGTAACGGCCGCAACGCACCATCGCGGTCAGGGTCATCCGTGGTTATCGCACCATCTCCTTTGAGGCGGCGTGTGTACTGGCTGGGACGCCGCCTTGGGTTCTGGAAGCGGAGGCGCTCGCTGCTGACTATCAGCGGCGGGCTGACCTTCGTGCCCGGGGCGTGGCGCGTCCCAGCCCCAGTGTGGTCAGAGCGTGGAGGGCCCAATCTCGGCGGTCCGTAATGGAGTCATGGTCTACACGACTGACTGATCCTTCGGCTGGTCGTAGGACCGTCGAGGCGATTCGCCCGGTCCTTGTGGATTGGGTGAATAGTGACAGAGGACGCCTCACTTTCCGGCTCACGCAGGTGCTCACTGGGCATGGTTGCTTCGGTGAGTTCCTGCACCGGATCAGAGCCGAGCCGACGGCAGAGTGCCACCATTGTGATTGCGACTTGGACACGGCAGAGCATACGCTCGTCGCCTGCCCCACATGGGAGGGGTGGCGCCGTGTCCTCGTCGCAAAAATAGGAAACGACTTGTCGTTGCCGAGTGTTGTGGCATCGATGCTTGGCGACGACGAGTCGTGGAAGGCGATGCTCGACTTCTGCGAGTGCACCATCTCGCAGAAGGAGGCGGCGGGGCGCGTGAGAGACGCACAATCCCGCCGCCGTCGAGCGGGGGCCAGGGAGGCGGATCTCGCCCAAGCCCTGGCCCTCTAAGCGTTTCGGGTCCCCCCTCAGATGTCGGTCTGGGGACCGGCGAGGGGGGCCTAAGAAGACGACGTGCAAGCTGCTCTGCACGCGTTTTACGCAAGAGCATCCGGGTGATGGAAGGCCGGCTATCCTCGACTCACGCTGGTTCTGGTCCAGCGGGGTATTCCGTAGGATAGTCCACTTTAACCGGCGCCATCTAGGCGGGCTTCGGATAGCCTGCCGACCGAGAGGGCTGGTGGTCGTGGCGCCGACGACCGCCGGTCCGGCGTCCCGAGGGGGAGGGTGATGGGAGAGATGTGCTCCGCACTAAACGCTTCACTTTCCCCCCTTTGCCTCTTCATGAGTTCTGTCTCATGCGAGGCTTGGACGTTGGTTGTTGAGCGACAGGAGGTTTTAGTCAGTTCGACTCTGACATGCTCCGCCCTCTATCCCCAGTGGAGGGCGGAAGACGGCGATTTCCTCCAGACCAAAAAAAAAAAAAATGTTATAGAAACCAGCCGAAAAAGAAATACACCGAATATGGAGCGCCTTTTTTATGAACCACAAAGTTTTATTTTCTGAGAGTTCTTTTCCTACTTGACCTACCTTGATTTGACCTACTTTAGCCTAAGGGGGTTGGTAGCTGACCTCACGGGGCTCAACTCGGGAGAACTTACTATCATTAGCCCTAGCAAGAGCAGTGCTTCGCTGCCACCGGATCGGGTTCCCGACCCACAGAGAAGATCCGGGGAGAAACTCACTGGTTTATGTGTATGGGCTAGATTGAAAGTCGAACTCAAAATTCGGAGAGTGTCTAAATATATCTGACATAATGCCCATAAGAACTTATAAGTGACGCACAAACCGATTCAATGAACGTAATGTAGTTTTGTTCACGATTGTTCATTTTCTTCACGATTTTTTTTCTTTCTTTCCCTACCTTTGTTTTATGTGGATACCACCCAAACTTAATGACAATTTAAATGAAATTGTTTATTTTCTACAACTTTAGTATATCTAATTTACATGCATAATATATGGTAGGTTTTTACCTAATATGAATTTAAGAAGTGATAGAAGAAACAAATATCGATAATAGTAATTATTAGTATTACTAGCGGATTTAGGAAATCAAATGAAAATGTTTTAAATTTGATAATCTACATTCACAGTCTATATCCACATCTCAAACTCGAATTTTCTACTGTTTGTTTGCCAGAAACCTTTGGCTAAGGCTAACAACTGATACTGTTTAATTTTAAATTTTAATTGCAACATTAAAGCCTTTAGATAATTGCTTACTTTTTTACTTGCATTTCGAAAAACAGTATAATCAAAATAATTATCTTGTAAAATAAAATATTTAATTATCTTTTTAATTATGTTTATTATTTATGTACCTAATCAATTTCTAATTACATTTAATATTTTAGGAAAACTATATAAAATTTCACGTTTACACGTAGATAGCAGAGTAAAAATTAACCAAAATCGTCATTATGTAATTATTGAATAGCCCCTATATTTCTAGTTTATGATGATATGCAATTTATAATAGAATTCTTTTTGTTTATTACAGTATTCGTAACTGCAATTTTTTGTTCACATTTGATTAGTTTCTTTCGGTCACGAACTGCAGCATTATTATTAGATAGGTGAACACCATTCTGCCTCCCTGAAATAAAAATGAAGAAACAATTCACCGTCATGCTTAAGAGACATAATGATACAACTGGTGGTAGGACCTCTTGTGAGTCCGCACGGGTAGCTACCACCGCCCCGCCTGTTTCTGCCGTGAAGCAGTAATGCGTTTCGGTTTGAAGGGTGGGGCAGCCGTTGTAACTATACTGAGATCTTAGAACTTATATCTCAAGGTGTGTGGCGCATTTACGATGTAGATGTCTATGGCCTCCAGTAACCACTTAACACCAGGTGGGCTGTGAGCTCGTCCACACATCTAAGCAATAAAATAAAAAAAACCATCCCTTATTTATTGCTTAAATGGGTGAACAAACTCTCGGCCCGTCTGTCGCTAAGTTGTTACCGGAGCCCATAGGTGTCACAACGAGAATGCCGCCACCCACCTAAAGATTTAAAAATATGTCACAATTGTACGACAATTCTGCAAATCACAATTCATTAAGCCACATTTTAATCACAATACTAATCAACTACACAATATTCTAATTAAATTAAATATAAAAAATCACAAACCTCGTATAACAATGAATAATTAAGTTCAACTAGACCGCTTGCGGTGAATTTCGGTATCTGATGCAAAAGTTGAGTTGAAAAGTGGATAGCCTAAAATGAAAAGACTTCATTTAATATCGCATAAGTCTCTTTTGTACGCCTTGAAAAAAACATGACGCACTTAATCGAAAATTTACAATTATGCAATACAAGTATGCAATGCAATAATTGAGACTTGAATCGCTTGCCCCAAAGTGGCTGGCATTGCATTGTTAAAACCGTCATAAGGTTGTAACACTGTTTAAGGACTCAATGTCACATCTTCACAATATTGCGTTGTCTTACAGCAAATCATAGCTATAGGAACATAGGATCCAAATTAAAACTATCAAAAGCTGGTGATTCAACGTAATGTTACCTATTAAAATTACTGACACTTCGGGAAAGTTTCTCAATTGTATGTATTTTGTGAATCGTTATAATTAATTTAATCAAAACATCACTATGATAAACAAAACAAAATAATCAATAGTTAAACAAAAAGATTTGTATAATCTTTGAATGTTTAGATATTATCTGTATTCTACTTCAATTTTATCCTTAACTTACCTCAGTTTTTGCTTGAGTGTTAAAATCACTGTTAATTATACCATGAATTACGAACGACGTTGTTCTTGTCTACAAAAAAAAAAAACAATTCGAATCTTTATTAAATTTAGATCGGTAGTATAAAATGTTAATTTTCGTTTCGCTGTACCAACCTCTTTTACTGTCTCTTCGCTAAAATAAATATTTAAAAATATAATCAACATCGCATGCAATAATTCCGATAAAACGCATATCAAAAAGTCAATGTACTTCTTTGTGTCTAGAAACAGGCCGGCTGCGGTTGCCTCCATAAAGTAAAACATATATAAAATTATGAAGATCAGATATAACAGCATGGTCAGCACTAAGGCAAAACCGTACGTTATATTAGTCGACTCTACCGCCTTATAAATCATTCCATAGATCTTAGAGCAATCCTTAATCTTCCGACAGGTTATATCTTTTTCTGCACCAGACATAGAACTATAAACGAACAGCCTCAATCTCGACGATTCACGATTTGCAATCCCACATAAAATTTTATTTATATATCTGCATCTATCACGTAATATAACTAAAGAGAAACAGTACTGTGAGGTGAGGAGAAGGGACAAGGCATCGGTGAATATGACTTGGTACAATTTTTCTACGGGAACCGGTGAATTCAAATTTCCAAGACATCCCCACACACAGAATAAACGAAAGAGGTACGTGCCAATTTGACCGATATAGATAAATAGCGCAAAAGTTGCGTTTTTCTTGTAATCAATCGTTACGCCCACGCTTTCAATAGCTTTATCGATATCTACAATTTCTTGTAGTAATAGACGGTTGCCGCTAATTTGGAACGGGAGTTTCCACATTAAGTAAAGAACATATATGATAGAAGTGATCCTTTCGAAATCATCTCCGTAACGTTGGAGCTTCGTGCTGTATATATTTCTCAATATCGTTTGATCTTCATTGTGCGCTTTATAGGTGCAATAAAAATATATTGTGAACCACAGCAAGAAGAACACAAAACCGAGTGAACTGAATCGTGTTTCAATGCGATCTTTACTCTCCAGAGTCAAAACGGACAAACCCGTCAGTTTCCTAATTAATTTCCACAAATGAGTTGCTTCAACTATATTATTGTATTCTTTGTTCGGAAAAAACTTCTTTAATTTACGTTTCATTATTATTTTACTGGAGTTTTAATTTTCTGTGAATATACGCGTCATACGGTCTAAGCGAGCGACCACAATTGTTGTCAACTAAAATTATTTTAATAAACTACAATTTGTCGATGTGTTTATGTAATTTAAAATGATGACACCCGAATTTTTTTTACAAATTATTCATAAGTGACGTCGTTATATTCAATTTACAGAAACGGTCACGCATTTCATATCGTACGATTAAAATTGGATATACGTAAATATAATAAAATTGGGATTTTATTTGCTGAAAGGCACTTTAAAAATTAAATAAATGAAACAAAAGCTTGGTATTCGCAATTATCCAATGGATAATCAGTAGTTTATTCCACATCATTCACATTTACATTGATAAATCTACATTATGAACATCATACGCATATTGTCACGAATAACAAGAAAAAAAATAGGCGTATTATTTATTTACATAGAGAATTTAATTTTTCATTTATTTTTATATTTATTTATTATATCTGTTTGTATTTGATTATATTTCTTTATTATTTGGAATATTTAAGCACTATATAATATTATATAATGCGAATTTTTAGGAGCACTTATACAATTTCCCATAATTGAGGATCATATTATTAGTTATATAAACGCATGCTTAACAATTTTATAGTATTATAATATATATTAGCTAAAAAATTTACACAGAAAAATAAATTGTGCTCTATATTGCTTTTTATTATCACCTACAATATCTTGGATAAGAATGTTTTATAACATTATTGTATACTAAAGCGCATGCCGAAATTACCTTCCATAGCGCCAAATATGTAAAGCCTACGCAAGCTAGCAACTACGTTCTAAATTAAAAAAAGAATTAAGAAAAAAAAAACGACCACAACATAATGAAAACCGTTTTTGTTGTCTATGGCACGTATTGTTTCATGGTAACATCGGTGTAAATCTTCCAAATGATAAGGCAAGAACAGTATCTAAGAGATTGTGCGAATGTTAATTTCTCGGATACAACATGAACAGTTGGCTGAAACACCTTTGACGAATCGTAAAAAATGTTTCAAAAATGCGATAAAATAACAAAAAAAATACAAAATAAATCTGCATTAACAAGAATGAATTTTTGAGATCATTTCCCGCCAACGAACATTGCGTTTGAAGCAACGTTGCTCTTTGTTTATCGAATAGTGACGTAACACAACGTGTAATAATTCTATTATTTTCATTAAAAATGGAATGGGAAGCTTAACTAGCCTAATTTTACTAGAATTAACCGTTTTCTGCTAAGTAGGTTTTGATTTTTATTAACGAAAATAATTAAATTATCTTTTATTGCGTCACTATTGTTTAAAATTTCGTTTTTTTTTACCTTGAAACATAAAACCTTTTATTTCCGATACTATTTTTCGAATATCTCCTCAATGTTATGTGATACGTTTTTATATTGACACGGATCGAGAACTGCGCAAAATGATTGTTTAATAAATCATTATCTAATGTGACTGCTGCATGAACAAACGCTTGAGGTTACGGATGTGGCTTCGTTATTTTTTACAGGCTCGTTAAATTCGAATAAACAAGCTAATTTACAGCGAATTATAATTTTAGTTTCTCATGATGTTCTCTAACCAAAATTATTTGTATTTGCAAAATGTTTCTATGAAAAACTTCGAACGGTAATAATGCACGTTTATTTATTTATTAGCGCTGCTTTTACTTGTGGCAAGGAAGTAAATATAAATTTCTTTTTTTTTTATTACTTAGATTGGTTGACGAGCTCACAGCCCACCTGGTGTTAAGTGGTTACTGGAGCCCATAGACATCTACAACGTAAAACGCGCCACCCACCTTGAGATATAAGTTTTAAGGTCTCAAGTATAGTTACAACGACTGCCCCACTCTTTGATTTGATTTGATAATTATATAGAAATGTTTTTGTTTTTTTTTTAATCAAAAGAGATGCTTTATATTTATTCATATTTAATTCACTGTCAAATCTAACTTTGTTTGTGAACGTGCAAGGGTAGATACCACCGTTCTGCCTATTTCAGACGCAAAACATTCGTAGCCTCGGAAACAGTCACTTTATCATCCGTATGATATTAAATCCCATACACTTAGACTTCGACGCATCTCAAGGTAGATAGCACGATACGATTTTCGGTGCGCTTAGTGCGAGTTTCTTAACGTTCTCGAGAGCGTAAAAGTTAAGCCAATTTTGTATGCAACTAGAACAGCGCCCCTAGCGACTAACGTACGCAAACGATCCCACTCCATACAAATATGAGCTAACTTTTACGCTATCGAGAACGTTAAAAAACTCTCACTAAGCACACTGATTAGTGGCCTCAACGACCTTTGTCTGTATCGAACGTATTTAAAGTTTATATTATATTTGGGTTTTCATTCGATTCTAGTTAAGATTACTATCGTTTAAAGTATTTTTATTAATTTGTTAACAAACCTCTGCACTTAATACCGTTGTTACCGCTGTGCCCGTAGTATACAAACAGATCGACCGGTTAAAAGACGCGGGATGACATCTTGAACAGGTTTATGTTCGTCTGAATTAAGATTAGATTTCGCCAAAATTGCCAAATTTATTTAGCTCTTATTTTAATAGACTTTCTAGACTACGCGTATTTTAATAGATTTTCTTATTATTGAAAGAGCAGAAACTACAAAATTCTTACATTATAAATCTGAATACCGTAAAGCACTGAGGAACATTTTACATTGAAAATTTTTTAGAATTAAAAGAGGCTATTCATAATTTTTTTGAGATTACGCTATTCAAGATTTTTAACACATTATCAATTGAATCTATCAGAAAATATTTTTTCTATCTTGTGTCCACTAAATTGATTTTCTTCGTAAAGATCTAATTCATTATACCTAGTCAGGTCATAAATTCTGTCACATGTTTAATGTAAAATAATTGAAACAAGTTTATTCATTATGTAACCATTCATATACCAAAATGAACTTAACAAAACATAGATTCTTATGACACTAAAATTTATTCAAAATGACCTCCGTGATTTTGAATACAGGCCTTCAATCTGCGCGGCCAGTCGTCTATCGCAGCACGAACGAGGTCCATGTCAATATCGGCGGCTGCCTTAATCAAGTATGTCTTGAGTGACTCCAAATTGGGATGAGGCTTTGAGCACGCCTTTTCCTCCAAGTGTTGCCATATCTTGTAATCTAACGGATTCAAATCTGGACTGGAGGAGGGCCAGTCTTCGTGCCGGACGAAGTCGATTTCACGCGCCGCCAGCCAGTCTTGTGTGCTCTTCGCTCTATGAGCTGGCGCCGAATCTTGTTGGAATACCGAGTGCCTGTTATTGAACATGGTATGAGAAACAGGTTCCACAAGGTTCGTCAGGACTGTATTTTGATACATAACTGCATTCGTTTTTACACCTTTCTCACAAAAATGTACCTCTGTTAAGCCCCAATAAGAAACTCCCAACCATACCATGAGCGAGGATGGAAAATTACCTCGTTGGACACGCGGAATACAATTGCTCGCTTCTTCACTACTGTATGCGTACACCTTATCATTTTGTTTGTTGTAGCTCTCTTCTACGGTAAAAATTTTTTCATCCGAAAAAAGAATTTTCCGATATTTTTTTCCAGCGTACCGCTTCAACAAAGCGCGGCATCTCTTCAGTCTCAGGTCCATTAGACGAGCATTCAAACGATGTCCTGTTTTTCTTCGATATGCCCGAAGCCCTAAGTCTTCATTTAACACCCTTTTCACCGTGGTTCTGCTTAACCCCATCTGAAGGGCCAACAGTTTCTGCTTACGTTTGGGATTTCTTTGAATTCGCGCCTTCACAGCTTTTATCACTGTTGGAGTCCTAACAGACCGAGGGCGACCACTTCTTGACCTGTCATCTACACTAGAGTCTTCATTGTATCGTTTGATGGTACGATAAACGAATCTTTTGGTTATATTCAAAATTTTCAGTATGTTAAAAATTTGAATTGGCGCGTAACCGCAACGATGCAACGCAATAACTGCAACACGGTCTTCTTTAAGCGTCCACTCCATATTTAAAAATGAGTAAAATTCTAAAAGTATACATTTTTATTTTCATGAACAATTCGAAATTCGAATTCAATAAACTTTTTTGTGGCCAGCATTCTAAAAGAAAAGTTTTTACTGTGTGACAATACTTATGACCTGACTAGGTATATATTTAATATTTCATCTCCACTATATTACTAAGGACACAAGGATTTATTCACACTTTTGATATATATCTATATATTCATTTTGGAAGGAAAGAAAGTCGTTTCTACAATGAAAGCCATCTATTACAATTTTTATGAATTATGAGAATTATTCAGTCGATGATTCGTAACCGAGGTTGATCAGTATGCTAACTTAATTAAATTGTTACATTTAATTGACATTTGAGCCTTGAAGGAGCTGAGACGAATGCGTGACTACGTTGTTTATAGATCACAATACTATTGAAGGCTTTAAATTAACAAATTATATAATATTTATTTATTGACCTGTGTGCTTAGTGCTAGTTTTCTTAACGTTCTTGACGGCGTAAAAGTTATCTCAAATTTATATACAGATGGAACAGCGCCCCTAGCGGCAAACGTAGACAACTCCATACAAAATTGTATTAACTTTTACGCTATCGAGAACGTTATAAAACTCGCACTAAGCACACTGGGGTCAAGTGGTTATCGGAACCCTAATCGCAACTAACATGAGGTCAAAATCTCAATTGTTACTATACAATTTCAATTCTATGTAAAAGCTAGCATAAGCATTTGGAGCGGGAGCGCAGGGCATTGGCGGTCCGAGGAAACATGGTTGCCCGTAGATTCGCTCGGTGCTCCTCCCCAGTAAAAAATTTCTTTGTTTAAGGCATTTTGCCAATCGTTTTACGCGAGCAGTCTATGGGTGAATCATACTCAGCGGGCTGCCAGGGTCCTGCGCGTTCAGTATAACAACATCTTCAGGGTGCTATTGCGGCTGCCTCCCTACTGCAGTGCGTCGCAAATGTTTGCTGATGCCCGGACGGATGGCTATCAAGCTATAATCCGAAAAAAGGTTGCCTCTTTTTTAAGACGAGTGAGAGACAGTAGTAATGGCATCCTCGGGATGATTGCTTCTCGCGCTGATTGTCCGATCCAACATAAATGGATGTGTATAATTACCGGACAAGACTGACATATCCTTATTATTATTTTACTCTTCATTATGAAATGTGTATGATTTTCTTTTTTATTTTCTTTTTTCTCCAAATTAATTGACTGATTGACATAATGATAGCTAATATTGACATAGAGTGGTTACTACTGTATTGATATAATTATGTGTTTCTAATTCATTTCCTTTGTATATTTAATTCATTGAATTAGTATATTGTTCATTTTCTATTTGTATTGTTGAACTGTTTGTGTGCTGACTATTGTATTATTATTATTTTATGGATTTTTTCTGAAATAAATGTTTTATCATTATTATTATAAGTCAGAGTCTGGTAGTGTTTAATAATAATCAGTGGTCTGCCTATGGTAAATGTATTAGAGGAACTTACTTTTTTTAAATCACAACGGACGCCACTTGCCGATTCTCGGTGATGAGTACTATGACATTCAACCGTAAATCTTCACAAAATAAAACCGTCCTCCAAGTGTCGATAGTTCTGTACAAAATCTCTTACTCCATAGGATACAAACGTTTTTATACTTTAAACTTTTCTTTATATTATATATTCTGTATAGCGTTTGTGTTCAAAATGATGCAATCATCGATCTAAACGTTTGACTGTATAAGCGAAAAATTTATTATGGCAATTCTTATTCCAATTAATAATATAATTTTGGTCTTTTTTTTAAATAAATATTGTCTCTTGTTGTAAAAGAGGTGTCTTTTATTCGAGTGCCTTGAGAATCGTAGAGTAAAAAGAACATTGAAGTCCGTAATTTTCTGTTTAGAAGGTTTTGTATGATTATTATACTTAAAAAGATGGTGGAGACTGGAGGCACAATCTAAAATTTTTTTTTTTTAAATAAAGTCATAAGCGAAGCACACAAAAATTAACGTCACAAACCATAACTAAAACCATTAAAAAAAACATTCGTCTCAGTTCACTAACAAGACCCGAAACAAAAAAAAAACTCAGCATAATTTACACAATCGCCCCCAAATCACATTATTATAATTATATACACTTTTTGTAAAGCTCATGTATATTATTAGAATTTATAAAAAAAAAAATCACATACCATTAAATATCTTTGGGTACAACCAAATAAAATTACATAGTTATAATAATATAGCGTACAAAAAATAGTCTTTAAAATAATTTACAATATACACGTAAGAGAATCGAATACGTTGAAAGGAAGCTAGCTGCTTTTTCTTGTGTATCAGAGTTTCAGGATTACAGTGACACATCTATACCAAATACATTTTTCGAAATTAAAAACACATGAGATTTTTTTACGATTACCGATATAGTTTCAAAAATTCAACTATCTTTTTCCTAGTCTCCTAATGCCTAAAATGCAAAAACGAATTGAAATCAATATCATATTATATATAGAGCCAGTTAAGAGAGTGAAGATGAAACCGGTAAGTTTTATTGAAGTGATCCATGATTCAGTTACTCGGTACTAGCTAAAAATATTTCGCACTATGCTCTAGACTTGGTGGTAGAAGCAATAGATATATAGTACAACTCGATCTCACAAGACCTCTGATAATCGTTTTATAGTACTTTATACATATATTAAAAACTTTTTATAGCTTTCGTGGATAAGGCAATTTTGTCATTCAATTAACTATTTCAAAATTTTGATATGACGACCGTGAACAATTGTGAACACATTAAGTAGTGGTATGCGCAGTTTCGAAGTTACGTTTTGAGCGATGCTTTCAGGATGCGCTACACCAAAGGGGCGTGATCAAAATATTGTTAGATGGGTCACTGTAATTCTAAAATGTGAGACGTACACAGTTCATACCATACATACACTACAACAGCAATTACAAAGACTAGACTCCTCTGCAAGTATGTATGATATCTATATATATATATATATATTTATATATTTTATAATTAATTCGATGTGGCCAGGAAACTATGGATGCTAAACGTCACGTGCACCTGACATTATTACGTCACAATAGTGATGGACCACGTCAAGTGATTTATCGATGTTTTAGTCGAACTAATAGCTTCTTATAGTATTTTTTATCTGATTAGATTTGGTCTTTTGTCTTAATATTTTTTTTCATTTGAAGACGAATCTGCGGCTCGATATCGAAATCGATTTTGCATTGAACACCACATTAGGAAACGAATATATATATTAATATAGATCACTAGAAATCAGTCATTTCGCTACCGTTGTTATTGTTACAATAACTGAGATTCGTCGGTCACAGCATGTCCTGTACGTGTGACGTGTCCAAGTTCGTGATCAGGGTTTTGAGGAAGGTCATCTCTTTTCGTGCGTTCTCTAAGATCACTCTCGGGTCCTGCGACGTGCACCTGAGACAGTTGGGCGCGAACACCATGGCCAAATTAGCTGAATCCATTTTTGTTTGACTGACCACTTCGGGGGCGGTAAACTGCTGTAGGAAACTTATGAGGTAGGTTAGTACCTGCAATGAACATCGAATTTTATAACACGTTTAATAATTCCAAAACTCGCGAGTTTCGAGGATTTATAGATATCGAGGGGTGAAAGGCTTTTTTTTATTGCTCTTGTAGGCAGACGAGCATACGGCCCACCTGATGGTGAGTGGTCACCGTCGCCCATGGACTTCAGCAATGCCAGGGGCAGAGCCAAGCCGCTGCCTACCCCAACAGATCGACCGGTTTTATGACGCGGAATGGCATCTTGAACAGGTTTATGTTCGTCTGAATTAAGATTAGATTTTGCACAAAATTGCCGAATTTATTTAGCTCTTATTTAATAGACTTTCTAGACTACGCGTACTCTTATTACACGTTTAATAATTCAAAAACTGGCGGGTTCCGAGGATTTATAGATCATATCTAGGGGTAAAAGGCTATTTGGATTAAGTGACATTAATGCAACTTTACAGGAGAGCCATTTAAAGTTTAAATTTTGGAAAAAAAAATCATATCAAAAATCTTCTTCAGCTATTTCAATGGAGTAAACTTAATTAAAGTTCAATTATAAACATCGAACTGTTGATGCTAACGCCAAACAAAACGCACCTTTAATTACAAAGATAAATGACAAGTATTATGCAAAATGTCGCTTAAACCCTACGAATAAATAATAAGTCAGGAAATGTAACTGCACTCTAAAAATGACCAAACAAAAGTCGTGTCCAAGTAGGCGGGGCTTAAAAGTCGTGTCCAACGCGTCATCAGTCGGATACTGTTCTTGAAAGCGAGCACATCTCTTATTTTGATTTATTATTGTGTTCTCAATAATCATGCCAGCGTGTGTTGTGAAGTGGTACAAGAACCATACACGGCTAAAATAGCCAGGGATCACTTTTCACTAGTAATTAGTAGCAAAATTATAATTATATTTCATGATTTGCAAATATGTTATCAAACCGACATGGTTAACACTATGCAACATGAAGTCAGTAAATTTTTGATTGTATTTTTTTCTTCTCGGTGAAATATTGAAAAGTATATCGATAAAATTTTTTTTATTATAAAATAGGTAAATTTAATTTGTTAATTTTATAACGATAATGGATTTTGCTTAATTTGTTTTCTTTTAGTTTGCCTGCCAATGCAAGCTGCAGTTAAGTTGAAAAGACAAGAATATGACTGGATGCCTGTGAAAACCAGCAAAGTATGCTCTATTCACGCTATCAAACAAATTGTAGGCTATATAGCCGGCTTTGTAAGCCGAAAACTGCATGCGAAAATCAACTGTCCAGAATGCTTATCATTGCTACCTGCTAATGAAAAATTGTATTTTCATAATCTGATTAGTTTGAAAGATTTCGGTGGACTCGCGTATCCATTTGTGGTGTTGTATAAAATATGTACACGCACAGAAACACTAATAATACAGATAATAAAAATACGTGATAACGGAAAATCACTTACTCGAACAAGTAGTCTGTCAGTAATATCTAGTGTTTTTCTAAAATAATTGACAATGAAGAAATTCTGCGCTTACTAAAAAACAGTCACCAGACAAATAATGGCCATTTCATTTTTTTTATAAAATGTGTAATGGTTGAATTTCTCAGAATCCGTCTTCCCTACATTGCGAAAAAAGATTATTTTTTAATGTCTTCCAGGCAAAAACTTAATAAATTATGTCGAGGGACATAGTTTATTACAAAAAAAAAAAACAAATATATAAACATTATACAATTATATTGTTTCATTATTAACTTTGTCCGGTCCACTTTTTTTTTTTTTTCCACTTATTACATAACATCGTCTACACTGTCATGACTCTGCTGTCATAGCAGACATTGCAGCAAGGGCATGAACCAATCCCTGCATTCGTTTTGAAATCAAACCAATCACAAATAATGTTTATTTCCAACCTCGGTTGTGATTGGTTTTTGTTTCATACGTCGTTTTGGTTTCAAGTGGGACCACTTTTTTTGTGAAATTTGTTCCGAGTTAGACTTCCTCACTTATTATTTATTCGTAGCTTAAACCCAATAGCCTTTCACCCTTCGATATGTATATACATCGACAGCAATATAAAGAAGTCAAACTCACTAGTCGGTTCAAAGGCGGCAATCGATGTAGAACTCTCGTGCACGCTATAAAGTCAGTCCCGGCGGCGACGCACGAGCCGTACAGTACGTCCGGGATCAAAGGCTCGTACAATTCTCTGTACCAAAGCTTTAATAAGCTAGCCGGGGCATGTGCGTCTGAAAACAAACATTTATTTACATATGGGTTATACATAAAAGTAAAATTTCTATGAAGTTTGTGAAGTTAGTCATTCAATAGAACCGTATATAACATCTACAAAACATGATACTTCAGGTAGATTTAATATTAACATTAATTGGTAATTTATTTATATTTCTTAGATTGGTGGACGACCTCTCAGCCCACCTGGTGTTAAGTGGTTACCGGAGCACATACTGGTTACCGGAACACGGAACGGCTGCCCCACCCTTCATACCGAAACGCATTACTGCTTCACGGCAGAAATAGGCGGGGGGTGGTACCTACCCGTGCGGACTCACAAGAGGTCCTAACAACAGTAACTTTCGTATTGCAATTTTACGAATATAGACCATTAAAATTCGTTGTGTTTCGAACACTATCTTTGCAATATAATAATATAAATTCTAATAGCTGTTGTGGATTAGGAGGACCGTAAGCTCGTTCACGTATAAGTACGATAAAAAAATTACCAGTAAGAGTAGAGGCGTCAGGCAGTTCCCAATTATCGATCTTCGCCTTCAAAGCGTTGACTTCATCGACATCCGCGGACACTCTGAATATGCCCTCGGTCTCTCTGCCGTTTAACGAAAGAACTTGCTGGGACAGGGCCACTTGAACCCAGGGAAGTTGTCTATTAGGGAACCTTTCTTTTTGTAACGTCATCACCTCTGATAGGGTGTTTCCGAACATCGACTGACGAAATATTTGTATCTGTGGAATAAAAATTTATTAAATAAAATATAAATTTGTATGCGTATTTTATGTGCCAAAGTATCATCGAAAAGGATTCGACACTACACTAATGCAAGAGAGTTACAACTACAAAGTGCTTGAAGCATTCACATAAGGCTGCCTATGGACTCCGATAAGCATTTACCATTAATTGGATTTAATCATTAAGAATAAAATCATTATCAATAGACCCCAAAAAATATATTTATCAAAGACACGAAGTTTAAATTCGTATTACAGCATTGCAAAAATATTATGTAATTAAACAATAAACTCACTCTGGCCTGATCGATATCTTCTGTCGTCGGTTTCCTTGGCTGCCTTTTTCCTGCGAAACCGATTCTCTCCAATCTCTTACAGGCAACGCCAGCATAGTGTGATACTTGAACGTGAATGGGCCATTTGCCCACCTAGAAAAAGAAGTGGACATCCGTTTTAAATAACAAGTTTATTAGCGATATCTTTTCTCCCTTTACTTCTTTTTAATGCCTTCAAAGGCATATGAACAAACGGTCCGCTTGATGATAAGTGGTAACCGTCGCTTATGGTCGTCGTTAATGGCACAGTTAAGATGCAGCCTACCGATGTGTTATAGGACTCTTTTCCATTTGATAACGCAATTCGCTTCTTTCTGTTCTTTGTTTTTGTTTTATGACATAAATAACTAATTCTTATTCAATTAATTTATAATATTTTATTGTTTGATATTTTAATTAATTAATATATTTACTGACTGCATTTAATTTAAATAATTTTGAATAATATTTGCACGCCGACCTGGTAGAAACACGCTGTTTTATAAAATAACTATCAACAACTTTGTATACCGTGTTTTAGCTAATAAAGATTTGATTTGTATGTACCTCAGGAAAAGCATCGGCAAACGCTGGGTCTCGATGCCTGTTGACGTAATTGGTGAGGGCGGGTTGAAACGCAGGCGATGGCGGAACGAAGGCCAAGCACACCGCCAACAGCTCCCAGCCGCGCAGCAATGAATCGCGTAGTGGATTCTCCGTTGTCTGTCTGCATAGTTGCACGTAGAGTTCGTCGCGGAGTCTGTAAGAAAATATATACATTTTATTTCAAAATCTACGAAAGAGATGTTTGTCGTAGTATATTATAGTCGCAGATAGAGTGGGTAACAGACTTCATAGGACAATGCAATTACTGTTTGCATTGATGAGTGAACATGCGCTCATTGTCCACATAGTGTTTTTATTTATATATTTTTTATTGCTTAGATGGGTGGACGAGCTCACAGCCCACCTGGTGTTAAGTGGTTACTGGAGCCCATAGACATCCCCAACATAAATGCGCCACCCACCTTGAGATAGAAGTTCCAAGGTCTCAAGTATAGTTACAACGGCTGCCCCACCCTTCAAACCGAAACGCATTACTGCTTCACGGCAGAAATAGGCAGGGTGGTGGTACCCACCAGCGCGGTCTCACCACAAGGCCTACCACCACTAATTACGCAAATTATAATCTTGCGGGTTACATTTTATTACACGATATTATTATTCGTTCACCGTGGAAGTCAATCGTGAACATTTTTGAGTATGTATTTCATTAGATAAATTGGTACCCGCCTGAGAATCGAACACCAGTGCATCGCTCAACATGAATGCATCGGACGTCTTATTCGTTAGGCCACGACGACTTCAAAATTACTTTTTAATTACTTTTACAATTACTTTTTTACATTGATGAGTGAACATGTTCATTGTCCACCTGGTGTAAAGTCGATAGAAAAAAAAAGTTTACCGAAACCCTAAAACATTACAATGTGGATGGATATCCGCTTTAAAATATGAGAACGATAACTCAATTGGAAGTTAAAAGCTGTCAACACATATATTTATTTTTAGTAAAAATATAATCCTGTCTCAGATGGTCTCTTGAATGAAATCCAACCAAAAACCTGAGCCATAAAACTTACTTTTCATTAGCAAAAGTAGCGTGCAGGATGTCTTGAGCTACAGAGTTGAGTGTCATCCCCGGCCTGGCCTTCCTGTCGCCCATGTAGATCTGCACGAGCCTGAACAGGTCTATGGCTGCCTTCTTGTGCGCTTTGTCCCAGTCGGCGCCCACCATAGGAGCGCTAATTGACGACGAGGTCCACGATAACATATCGCGGACAGAAGCCTAAAATGAAAATACATTTAAAAAAAAATGGTTGTCTGTAAAGTCGGTTTACTGACGATAGTTGAACGTGACAACGTCATAAGAAAATACTGGATGGAATGGTTTCATTTTTCAATTATCGCAATTATCGTTGCTATAAACAATTGACACCACATTCACTTTTCACTAAACTTCATACTTGACGAAAACATGTAAATGTATTATTGTATAGCAGCTGTCCACGCGGATGCATCGCTCACTCAAGTAGGAGAGACAGATGTCGAACGCTGCCGAACGCGGAGGCCGATTGTGCCTCTTTGTCGCTCGTTGCGCGCTCTCGCTTGCACTTCAAGCCTTAAATAGAACGCCTCAGAGCGAGGTAACGCCGCATGAGTCATGTTTTTTAGTGCGTTCAGCCGGCTCCATCGAATTATAAGTCGTTGTCACGTCACAACATATAACACACATAAGATTGTAAGTAGGCGCGAAGTATTGTTTGCCGACTCGGGTGAGTCCTACAGTCTGCCTATTTCTATTATGAAGTCAATTATGAAATCAAGTATTAAGAAGTCATG
Organism: Bombyx mandarina; assembly: GCF_030267445.1. Taxonomy (NCBI): domain Eukaryota; kingdom Metazoa; phylum Arthropoda; class Insecta; order Lepidoptera; family Bombycidae; genus Bombyx; species Bombyx mandarina. Next base: position 12,425,028 of record NC_143228.1, read on the forward strand.
TGTTCCGGTTCGAAAAGTTGGGATAACTGAAAATTGAGATTTCTACAGCAAGGCTCGAAATGGATGATGAGATCTACGTTCTGATATCTAGATGCTCTATAACCACTAACTAAAACAACAAAATAAATTGTATTCATTGAATTTAGTACTTAAAAAATTACGAGTGAGCCATTTGCTGTACTGCGATCGCCAACAACAAACAACAGGTTTAAATAAGATGGTACAAACCTTCCTTCTAAATATGCCTTTGTTGAAATTTAAGTTGTCTTTGGCGAATATCTCGATGTCTTGTTCGGGCGGCACGGACGGGCGCGGGTGTGGATGCGCCCGCACCGGACTGTAGAGTGCGGGCGCCCCGGCCGGTGGGTCCACCGGGACTGTAGCACCGCCTCCTAGCGATGACGTCTGAACGAGAAATATAAAATTCTATTAATGGCAGATCAGCAAAAAAGAATTTGCATTTTTCTAAATTTGATAAATTATTGATATTGCTTAGGCACACGTCATTTCGGATCCTTCCGATCCACTAACGGTCACTAACGGTGCCTCAAGCACCGGTCATCGTTGTCCTCGAAGGGCTCGACGAGTAAATTAACCCACAGACACAGCCCACTGAGTTTCTCGCCGGATCTTCTCAGTGGGTCGCGTTTCCGATCCGGTGGTAGATTCTGCGAAACACGGCTCTTGCTAGGTTTCGTGTTAGCAACGTCGTCAGGTTTGAGCCCCGTGAGCTCACCTACTAGTTAAGGTTACACTGAAATAGCCTCTCAAAGCTATTTATCAGCTTAGGTAGGAAAAAAAGAAAAAGGTATTGCTTATAATGAAATTGTCAAATACATTGAATTTCAACATTCGTGAATATGTTAACTCACCCTATGTATACCAGGCGACGTCTGTCGGTCTCTATCAAACCCGACAAACGTATTATAATAAGAGACTCCATGGTTCATATACTCTACGTCGGCAGGTCGATGTGCGTACGTGTGCGGTAGGTACACGCCGGAACCGTCGTCGTCGTCCGGAGTACGGGCGCCACCGTCCGAAGACTCGTTGTCCGGTTCGTGGCCGGACAGAGAACGCGATTCCGAACCGGATCGTGAACGAGACGAGTTCGATTCGTTGTCCGATCCGGATCCACCATAACGTCCTCTACCTTTAAAATAATATATTAACATTTTTTGGCGGAAGTGTCAATAATACTCTATTAGATTCTATTTAGCTATTTAAATTTAAACAAAACTCAACAAAATCAATCAGAGGGTACAGTGACGCTTTTTGCGCAGATTACATCTCTCCTCACCGCATAGGTATAAGCCGCGCCAATAAAGAAACGAATCGAAAATTGCGTCTATGTACCTGCACTGACAGATGGCAGGGACAACAAATAAAAAGAAAGATAGAAAAAAAAGATGTTTAATGTAAAAAAAAAAGGCGTGTGGCACTCGGAGACTGCCGCGATAAAGCTATTGCATAGCATTTTTATCAACTTATGTAATTATAATTATTTTATTTATGCAGTATTTTTTTCCGTCGTTTTTCTTTGATATTAATTCAAGTTATACTTTTTGAGCGTGGTGACCGATAATAGTACGAGATCCGACTGCAGGATTAGTGCGCTCATTGGTTATTTGCTAAAAACCAAATTTTTATGTATATTTATAATTAGGAGAATATATCTACCAAGTTGCCTATCAAAATTTGGCCGCTAGTATTTTTAATTAAATTATTGTTAAGGGGCCATCCATAAAGTACGTCACACGTTAATGGGGAGGGGGGGTATCACCGAAGTGTGACATCGTGTGACAAGGGGCATGGGGGGGTCAATACTTTTGTGACGTCACATGTTAAAATTTAAAATACTAAAACGCAAAGTTTGTATGTGAATTAAAAATTTTAAAAATTTACAAACTTTATCTATATTTATTAATAATTTAGCGAAAATTCGTCCTCAAAGAATTGCGGCTAGACGTGCCCGAGAAATTCTCTGTTTAATGAATGATGACGATGCTTTATGGATGGAAGAGAATGATGTCGACACTAAGGATGTTCCTGACGTTCAAATTCAGAACGAAAATGAAGTGCCTGATTTACCAGTAATAGCTGATATAAAAGAGTGGATCCAAAGTCCATGGACACTCGATAATTAAGTTTTTTATCTTTAATTAATATAATTAATCGTTTATTATTTTTTAACTAGTCGTTTGTTTTTTCGGTTTTATGAAATGTTGGACTTTATGTTGATTTTATTAGATTATTATTTAATAAAAATAAGTAAAAAATGAAAATAGCTGTTTTCTCTCGATTATTTTTAAATACATACATAAATTTAAAAAATGTGTGACGTCACATCAGGAGGGGGGGGTTATAAAAATGTGACAACCTGTGACAAGGAGGGGGGGGAGGGGTTCAAAAGTCCTAAAATTCGTGTGACGTACTTTATGGATGGCCCCTAATTGCTTTTTGGGAAAAAATTTCGTTCACTTGTTTTTTAAATAAAATATCGTCTACATCACGGCAATTTACATAATGATTTAAAAAAATCACGGTTGCCATTGCGCACCTGGCCGCACCTCTTCGCAGCCAGATGTAAACAGGTATGATTTCGATACTTTTTTACGTTCATAACGTATATTTATTAATTATATATCAAATTGAAGCTAATTTTTTTATATTAATTATCATATATGGTTACCTAATTAAATCTGGCGGCAAATAAGGGTTGCTGGCTGTTAAAGATGATAAATATTTAAGGTAGAGTGAAAGAGAGTTAACATCATTTGTCAGACGAGGATAGCGATTGCCGGCCGTGCGACGGTTTTGCGTTGAATGTTAGTGTTCTCAACCACCGGGAAGTAACACAGAGTTAATAAATACTCATTGCTTTTTTTCGTTACACAAAAAACACGACTTCATCTTTATCAATTTTATTTTACGTTAATTAATTTAATAATTTTTAGATGCACAAATAAAACAACAGTGTAAATATAAAACGTTTATTACGAACTCCAAAACAGCGTGGTTTTTATGTTAGAATAAAAATGCCGCATCTGTTCAGTTGAGAACACTAACATTCGACGCATGCGCAATGGCTTAAAACCGTCGTTTTTTTTTTCTTTTCTATACTAATATTATAAAGAGGAAAGATTTGTTTGTTTGTTTGTTTCGAATAGGCTCCGAAACTACTGGACCGATTTGAAAAATTCTTTTTCCATTAGAAGCCGACATTGTCCCTGATGAACATAGGCTACTTTTTTAAAAAAAAAATTTTTTGTTTTTTTTTGTTTCATGTGTGTTTTAATGTTTCCGAAGCGAAGCGAGGGCGGGTCGCTAGTATTAAATAAATGAGAAGTTAATATTGTTCAAAATATTTTTATTATCTTACAATACATGTAGGTTATTCAGGAATATTTATCATTGAAACTATAGGTTTATGGTAACTGAAATAAGAAACATAAGTTTGAGACTTGATATCTTCTAAATATCTGGAAAATACCGCGTCAATGGTGGTCCCATATTTTGTTATAAATTATTATTTTTTAAAGTTTGAGATTTGTCCGCGAATGTTATTTAGTGACGCAATTGTATAATAATGTTATTATATTTTGAATGTTCTGAAAATTGATTGAAAGAAACTATCTTGAGTTTGTATGAAACAATAAAAATATTTCCCTTATTTTTAATAAGAATATTACAAAACAACGCGAATATTTAATTCGCATACGCTTTTAAACAAATAAAGTATATACCGTCAAATGGGGTAAATAGGGACAAAATCGAACTTCAGATTGAATTTTAGAATAGTTCCAATAAAATAGTCACTGCTTAACCAAAGAAATAAGTTGAGTCTTGAACGTACCTAGGTGATAAAAACCGTTACATTATTTTAATTATTCATTTTAAAGAAATAATCGGTAAAATAATGGCCGTCCCAATTTACCCAGCGTCCGGGGTAAATTGACACGGTTAAGGGTTAAATTGGGATATTTGTAAGGGTTGTCAACTCGCAGTACTGCGATATTTATTTATTTATTTATTTATTTAATTAGTCTACTTACAAATTAACAGTATAAACCAAAACATTTGTAAGGTAGGATATATAGGTAGGTGCCATATAATTATTTATATGGACCGAAATGATGAATACAATCCATAACTTAAGCACAATACACAACATAGTGTAAATTAAGCTGGTTTCTATTCCGAAGCGATGTGACGTGAATGATAATCAACAATACAATGATCAAAAAAAGTATGTGCATGTTATATTTTAGAAAATTATTATTTAATTTCCTTAAAAATCACAACTCTGAAACGAAATCATAAAATAGAATAAAAAATAGAAAACAAAAGGACTGGAAATGCAATAATACAATTTTATTTAATCAACATTTTCAAAATAATCTTTGAGCAAGAGTAAGATATCAGGTGAATAAGATAAAAAAGCAGCTTTATCTGATTACTGCCAATAATAACAAAAATAAAAGAAATTATTTCTAAGCTAAATAACTAACTCAACATAACTGGAACCTAGTTATCTCGGATTTTTAATTAACAAAAATAAAATGTCAGCTTATCAAAAATTAAACATGAATAACAAATTATAAGATTATCATTCAAAAACTTATAAGATTGTTTGTAAATAGAGCACTTCTAAAATAAGAAAGTGATTAAAAGCACTAATCATACTCATCATCAATATCCATAACATCGTTTAAAATATCTTTATCACTTTCATAGTATATCTGTTTACGACTAGGTCCAGGATTAGATATTTTGTTGTTAGGAACTTTAATATTTGCATTGATAGGTATATGTTGACATTTATTTACGTCCACTTTTATCACTGAGTGTCTGATTAATTCATTTGATAAAATCTGTATTTTATTCATTTTAGGTTTAACATTTTTTTCTAATAATGTATCATTACTGTTGATCACCATCTGTTCTGGTTCTTGTTGATTATTGATAAAAGTATTTGATTTTGTGTCATTTTGATATTCTTCATCTGTGATTAAAATTTCTTTGCAATAGTTATCATTTTCGATTGTTATATTTTCAGAAACGAACATACTATCTTCTAGAAAAATCATATCATTTTTAAATTCTAAATTATTGAAAATAAAATGTGATTCGTTATTTAGTTTATCTTCTGACTTTTTAATTTCTTCTTCTTTAATTTCACTGTTTTCTGCAATAATATTCTTGCTCTTTAGATGCTTCTTCGTTTTTTTGCCTATACCTTTGCCCTTTGTAGTTTGTCTTTGGTATGATAATTTCTCTACAGGGAGTGGTTTTTTGAATTTATTTGATTCAAACTGGTTTTCATAATTTGAAATCGAAAGTAATTTGCATTTATCAATATTTCTTGTAACTGGAACAGTGTCTTCAAACACAATAGGCATATAATCTGTGCCGATGTGGGTCTGTAAAAAAAGATTTCCACTATAATGGACATTATCCAATCTGTTTTTTTCAATTGTCTTTGCCATCGGTTTCTCTACAGGACAATTTATTTCTTCACTTGATATTTCGTTTTCTTTTTCACTATCGTCTTCTAAAAGCACTATATCTCTGCCACCATTAACTTTAGATTTTTGTTTTCTCTTTACTTTAACGTTTAAAGATTTTGTCTCAATGGTGATTTCTTTGTCGCCTACTTTGTCTGTTGAAATATTGCCACTTACAATGGAACTTGACGCTAACAAATCTGAATCTGCATTGTCACTGTCTTCACCTACACTCTTACCGGCTTGTACATTGATTTTCTGTTTTTTCATAACATATTTTATGTTTCCAGTACTTTCTTTGCCATAGCGCATATCCGAGAGTAATTTTAATACTGTTTCATCGATCGATTTTTTTTCGTCTTCTATGGTAGTTTCATTTCTGATATTGTTACCAGGTAATCTTTCCAGTACCTTTTCTTTGTTTAATGGACTGATTCCCGTTTTAGCAAAGCCAGCTATTATGTTATTTTTTTGGTTTTTTTCAATACGCTGAAAAAGCTTTTTCAAAAGTTGAGGAAACCAATTCTTAGGCACACTCGACTGTGAACGTCCATCAGATTTTTTCCAGTTGAATAGGATGTCGCGCCAAGCGGTCTTCATTGGCCTAAAGAAGGTAACGTCTAGTGGCTGAGTCAGGTGGGTAGAGTTCGCTGGAAGGAATACAAAGTATATATCCTTTTCTTTACATTTGCAAATCAAATTTATAGAAAGATGTGAAGAAAGATTATCTCCTATCAACAGTTTTTTGCCTGGTTTATCTTCAAAGTACGGAAGTGCCACAGTATCGACCCAGTCTTCAAAAGCATTACTGTTGAACCAACCAGAAGTTGTTCGGTTGTAGCGACACTTATAAGGTCCATTTTTTGTCCAAGTATCATATAGGTGAACAGCTTTATACACGACGTAACTTGGTAAAAGCGTACCATCGGCCGCTGCAGCAATCATGATTGATGTAGACGACTTTGAGTGGTTCATCACCCGCTCTGGGTACTTAACACCTCTTTTTGTCAAGATATTTTTTTTACCCGGGTCGTCAGACAGATTCGTCTCATCGTAATTAACGATATTTCCAAGAGGCACGCCAGTCATAGAAATCTCTAATTGCTTAAAGTACTGTTCTATGACTTCGGGAGAAATGGCAGCTCTTGCTCTTTTTATGTTTTGGCTTATTCTTTTAGAAATTACTTTTTTATGTCTCCTTAGGAAACTCTCGACGAAGTCAGGACCAGGCATATTGTCCTTAAATCTCTTCACTTCAATGCCAACTCTATCCAGATACCCCTTGATTAACAATCTAAAATCATATGTGTCGAGTGGGTATCCCCACTCTGAACAGATATTTATGTATTGTATGATATAATCTTCGGTTTCTGGTTTCAATGCTCTAGGTGCACCATGTGGCCTCATGACTTTTGAGATGTGTCTGTGTAATACAGATTTACTCAAACCGAATTTTTGTGCTACTTCTTTCATTGATACTTTTTTAGTTTCGTATTCCGCTATCGCAGCTCGTATGGTTTCTGAATTATATTTTTTATACGGTTTTGTACTGGGTTTGTATGTCCGCGGCATATCTGAAAAATAAGCGTTTATATACACGTATTTAAATATATATAAGACTGAGTTCTTTTTATTTTTTTATTTTTTTTTATTTCTATAAAGGACATACTACCGGGCAGATATTACAAGGTAAATGTCGCGAAAAAAAATCTATTTTATGATATCAGTGACAACCCTAACAAGCCATCCCTATTTTGTTTTATCCCGTTCCAATTTTGTGTTTTCTCGTCCCTAATGCTTCCAGTCTCGTTCCATTTTACCCCACATACGTCCCAAAATTCCCCAAAAAGAAAGGAAAAAATATACATTTTTTATTTTGTCGAAATATTGTATTTAAAATAAAAATATTGCAACTTACTGTTTGTTGTGGTATTTCCAGGTGTATTAAAAACTTATATAAATTGTGATCTTTTTGAAAAAACAACGTTAATATTACTTTTTTTAAAAGTTCGTTATGGTGTTTTAAAACTCACTTTTCAACCACTATTTTCAATTTAATTTGACGAGTTTTTGGCGCCAACTTAACTCATATTCAGTGTTTCCATAGTTAACTTGGTTTTTCTTCTATACATTGATAAATATTACCATAAACAAAATTAGATAGATTCCGTGCTACAGGTACTTTGAGAATCTTCCGCAGGTTTGTCCCAATTTACCCCGGAGTCCCAATTTACCCCATGTCATGGTATTTGATATAATTCATAGATTTTAAACAAGTTTATATGTAGGTATATTTATATTTGTAGATTAATAATTTTAAGTATCCGTTTTAGAAAATTACCAATAGCACATTGTGTTTCATTTACTGTCAGTTCGGAAGTTATCCGAATTAATTTATGTCTTTATTATTGTGTAATGAAACATTTGAGGTGCCAACATATACAATTATTGTCATAATATTCTTGTTGATAAAAAAAAAATTCATTATATTGTTCGTTTATGTCTCCAAGGTAAGGCTGAGAAAGGTTTTGTTTGTTGTCAATAGATGGCGCTGTATGTATTTCTAAAACGCGCTATAGACACGTGACAAAGAAAAATACAAAAGCCTTTCGTCACGTATACTGAGATATTCGTGAACACAAATGTGTTAAGTACGTATTACTTAGAAGTTTTTGGCACTTCGCATGGCGAGGTTCAATAACATAAGTCTAGACTAGCGATGTGAACCGATTACAATTTCTGGCTCCGGTTTATTACCGTTTTTTTTAAGTATTTTTAGGTGTTTTCCATAAAGGCTAAAATAATCACTAAATAAAACAAATTTACGTACAAACGAAGAGTTTTCTTCACACAATTAATTGGGTGAGCATATTTTATATAGGCTTTTAATGATCATAATAATATATATTATCCAATAATAAAAAGCTTTTTATTTTTGATTTAATACTATTGTATTAAATCAAAATTTTGATGCAAGAGGCATAGTTGGTCCACTGCGTCATTCAGAAGCCTGCTCCTTCTGGATGTTGGCACGTGCCAGCAATTTCGGTGTGGTTTACTGTGGCGGCTTCAGTCTCAATATACATTCGCACTATATTCACTGCGGCCGCCGTGGCGTTCGGAATATCCCGTTTTGGCGAATGCAAAAAATCCAGAATACCAGGCTTTTTAAAATTGTTTCTAAAGTGGTTTTTCCTGGCTAGAGTTGAAAATTCTTCAAGAAGATTCCCCAGTTCACGATGCACCATCTCTTTTGCAGACAACATGTGCTCTGGTTGGCGAAAGCCATTTCTGAGTGTTGGGTGCAGATATGTGGATATTTGGGTCACGGTCCTCATTTCGTACGCTAAAAGTCTACCAACCATATTGTGGTTATTGCACTGTAGTTTTTAAATGTAATGCACGGTAATTTGATTCTGAAACACGGTTTTTTTTATATTTGTAGCTTGTATATTTGATCTGGTAGCACTGGTGTGAACTGTGAATGTAAAGCGTAAAAAACCGGTATTCTTAAATAAAAACCGGTATTTATCGGTATGTATAAAAACCGGTTTTTCTCCGGTTTTCTTCGAACCGGTTTACATCCCTAGTCTAGACCTGTTTCGGTCAGTTGTTCCCATGACTCGGGTCGATCATGACCCATTCGTTTGTATAGTGATCGGGTTATAAAGATTCAATCACTTCGGTCACAGTTCGTATGTATCTATTTTATAATATAAATGACCGAAGGATTGCGCGATCGATCTCGTTCTCACGTTAGAACGAGACACCGATGCAATGATTGATTCATTCATTCTAATTAAAATCCAGTCCCGCACGCGATTTGTTAAGATCCCGCGCAATCCGGTTTATTTTGGATACAATCATGCAACGCACAACAAACAACAAAGAAAGAGTGCACTGCGTGAACAGGATTGTATGTATGTACTTAAACGGAAGAGATAGAAGATATTTTAATAGCTACGTCATTTCGTGATTGAATGCACGAAATAATCGATTAATTAAGCAACAAGCAACGGTAATGCTCCACAAATAAAGTCCAATTTCGTTTGTGATGTCACCTGGTGATCAAATCTTTCAAACACCGACGACCCGTTCACACGCGTATGGGTCGAGATCGGGTCAAAAAGATTCTGTCAATCGCGATCGACACAGGACTACGTAATACAAATCATGACGCGCATGCAGTGTGACGTCATGCCACGCGCTTATTCACCAACACTACACAAGCGCAACGTGTGAATGTGTTGAACGCGAGCTACATGGTAGGCGGAGTGAGGGGTGTAAGGTTTTTTTCGTTACGGAATTTCATGATTCGGTCGCCGCGCTCAAGGCCCGCGATAAAATCTATGCAATAACTTAAAAACAAATGAGAATGTACTTTACTTTACTTTATGCCCTGGCAGAAGGGGAGGTGTCTCATCTGGGGTGCAACTTGCGTAGACACTTTTGCTGCCAGTCATCTAAGTCGCACAACTCAAAAGTGAAAAACTCGAACTCAACAACAAAGCCAGAACTGATATTTTTTTTGCATGCAGTACGCGCCGTGTGCGACTAATGACAGCAATAATGTAGAGTGAGAGCGCATGATGGCCGCCGCCATTTTAGATTCGTTTCTTTATTGGCGCGGCTTATATTAGGTACTCGGATACTAACTAGATAATTTAGCCTGTTGTATGATATAATCTTGTAGAGGCAATAAATGCTGCATTCCTCGTAGATCCCAGTTGCAATAGAGGGGCGAGCCACCCTCGTCTTCCTCGTCTTCACCATCAAGTCCTGGCTCTTCGACTTCCACTGGTCGCTTATGCCCTATTTACATTAAATGTGCATTTAGTGTGATTTAGATGTATTTGTTAGTATTTATATTTGTATTGTAGTATAGTTGTAGTATTTATAGTTATAGTGGTTTTTACTACATTAAATTTGCATAGCACTAGTCACAGCAATGAAAGTCACTGTAGCATTTTCTAAGGATTAATATGGCGAAAGGTTGAAGTTACTCATTTATTATTACGTAATATAACGACGCACCGATTACTTTTAATCGCCATTATACCATTATAGTTAAGTATACAACCCACCTGGTGGTAAGTAGTCACCGGCGCGAATAGACATCAGCAATGCTAAGGGTACAAGCTGAGACGCTACCTACTAAAAACTGAATTGTGTACTCAACATATTAGAAGATATCCGAATTTGCGGAACAGTGACTTTGTCAAAATCCGATGCACATAAATCATCGCTACCTGCATTCTATTATAACACCTCTACAATGTTTCTTAAGCACTAAATTTATATAATAGATATGAATCACTTACGCCTCGTTTTTGTTCGTTTCGAACTAGGCGTTGAAGTTCTCTCCATTCTCTGATTGTGTTTCTGAACGTTAGGCTCTGTCAGCGGTGGCTCTAGACTTACGCATTTCATTTTGTAGTTTACTGAAATCAAAGACGGATGTCGTATTTTTAGAAACAGTTTGACGTCATATGAAGTACTACAACACAATAAAATATGAACTTGAACTTGTTCATCTGGCATGCATCTGGCATTATTTCGTTTATTTCTTGAGTAAATTTGTGTCCTTTTTTTTACTTTACCTACATTATTATTATTAGATGTGGTTGATACTAACTACAGCATCTTAGATGTATACAGACAGTCCATCGACCATCTGGCCTATACAAAGAGAAATAATCAAACCAGCATAATAATTCCAGTGTTCACAGATCTGTCTGTGGCCGTCTTTTCTCATTGATTGTCTAATGTTAAGTTTTTCTTTTTTTTTTGTCTTTGTAGGCAGTCGAGCATACGGCCCAGCTGGTGGTAAGTGGTTACCGTCGCAAATGGACATCAGCTATGCCAGGGGCAGAGCCAAGCCGCTGCCTAACTTTGCTACTACCTGCAAGTTCAACACTTAATAACAGCGTTTTATGGCATATGCACTATGACGTCAATGTTCAAAATCACTGAAAAGTTGCATAACAAATTTCGCTTTGCGGGAAAGAGACAATGTGAAGTGCATTCTCAACCAGGGCACAAATTCATACGCTTAAATTTCAAAAGTTTATTTTCCTAATATAAGTTATTTAAATCTATCAGCTTATTTTATAATCTTCGTAACTGTTTGATCATGAATCACCTTGTGAAAATCACTGGAGGTGGCAGCGGTACGGCCTCACTGGAAATTGACTGGAGAGGCCTATGTTTAGCAGGCTGAGATGGATGATTACTGGTGGTAGGACCTCTTGAGAGTCCGCGTCTGTAGGTACTACCACCCTGCCTGTTTCTGCCGTGAAACAGTAACGCGTTTCTGTATGAAGGGTGGGGCAGCCGTTGTAACTATACTTGAGACCTTAGAACTTATATCTCAAGGTGGGTGGCGCATTTACGTCGTAGATGTCTATGGGCTCCAGTAACCACTTCACACTAGGTGGGCTGTGAACTCGTCCACCCATCTAAGCAATAAAAAAAAAGATGATGATGATGATCTCTGATCTCTGACTGAACTCATTTTGCGTATAAAATTCGACTGACCTGCTGCAATATTGTCCTGTTCATTAGCGGACGATAGCCTCATGTAGTTATGATGAGGCTCGTGCGAGCGATGCTTGCTGCTGCCGCCGGACGAGACCGATGTCTTACTGGAAGTGTAGCGCTCGGGTTCGGCTTGTTGGCGTCTATGAAAAAGGAACTTTTTTTTTAACTATTCTATTCACAGAACTAGTAGGTGAGCTAACGGGGCTCTAACCTGACCGAATAAGGAACAATAACTACCCTACAAATATCAATTAAAATGTAACTTTATCGTGTTTAATTCAAAACGATTCCGCAATTTAATTACAGGATATCTTTTTATTTAAAATAGGAAAGCTAACTTTTTTTATTTATATAAACCATTACTTATATATACATAGGTATATAGTAACCAGTCTGTCCCGAAACGGGGTTTGCGGAATGAAAGTAAAGAATTTGGGTCCCACCTGATCTAGACTGGTTACTGGATCCCATACACATCGCAATGTAAATACTCCCGCACCCAACTTGTGACATAAGGTCCAGCTCTCAATTGTATTGTTTATCTGTCCCACCCTTCAGATTGAGCGCATAGCTGCTTCACGGCAGAAATAGATAGATCGGTGGTAACTACCCGTGCAAACTTACAAAACGTCCTAATAGAAAATAAAATATAAAACCAAAAAACGTGGTTATACATATCCATTCAAAACAAATGAATAGCAGGAGGACTTCAAAATAAGTGGGAACTTATAATTTGTACCTGGTGAACTCCCTTGAAGGATTCCAATTGGCCGCCGCATTGTGCCGCAAATCTAAACTGGTTTGTCTGAAGGGTTTATCGACGCTGTAGACGGCCTGTTTCTCAGGATAGCGGTCCATTCGCTCCAGTTCCGCCAAACGATCCTTGTCTAAATGTCTGGAATATACAAATTTTCATATAAACATAACACATAAAAAGAACGAAAGTAACATGTTTTTGCAACGCGTTAGACATTACTACTGCTTCACGGCTGAACTTTATAAACGTTTTTAATTTCATAATCGACATCATCATCATTATCCTGCCCTTCTCCCAGTCACCTGGGGTCGGCGCAACATGTTTTCTACTTCTATACTCTTCTATCATATACCATTTCTTCGCTCACTCCCCTCCTACCCATATCGTCTTTCACATAATCCATCCATTTCATAATCGACAATCATTATAATTATTGAATAATATAATACAGAAATTAAATAATGGCATTATTACGCGCTGGCTTATTACGCGCTGGCTTATTACGCGTTTAAATTAAAGCTGTATTCAACACTTAAAACACTTCACAACACTTTCAAATTCTCAATTCCCTTCTTCCGCTTCGCTTCAGGTGATCCGTTCGCTGTTTCGCTTCGAGTAGTTCCGATTACTGACTGCGTGCCATCTCTGCAACGCTTTTATAGCCGATACCACATCTCTAGAATTATCGAGAATATTCCACACATTTCGAGTGTTGTGCCAGATAGCGGACTATCTGACAATAGATGGCGTTGTACTTCTCGAGCTTTCTAGATGCTACTAGATTCTTTGATATTCGTTCGATTATTCGGCGATAGATGGCGTTACTCTTAACGCCGTAACAGTATCAATGTTCACATTACACTCTATACTCCTCTAATAATTAAAATTATTTATTCCTTTGCACGTACTACACTAAAGTCTTCATAAACATGTGTAATTTGCACTATTCATAGATTTTATTCTCCTAATAAACCTCCCCTCCATTTCTTCATAATGCCATAGATTCATGACAAAACGTAATTTAGACGTTTAGATTATATTTAAGTGAAACTCCTTTAGAATCGTTGTGATTTCAAATTATCATGGGGGCTATAAGATATACTAAAAAGAAGCGATTTCGTTTTTTTTTTGTTCTTCGCCATGGGGTAATATCAACTTACACAAAAATATTTTGGGGTAATAATTAAAAAAGTTCCCCGACCGCTGGGTTATATAGTGTAACTAACTCCTACCAGAGTTGGCGTCTATTTGCCCCCAAGCTATAAACGTTCTAAACACAACGACATAGAGGCTATATACCTATCAGAGTACCGCTCCCTGGAGTGTCGCGACAGATGGTGCGGCCGCTCCAGGCTGTGCAGTACGCGCGACGCGCCGCCCGCCGCCTCCGTCGCCAGCGATATCGACGACACCAGGGAGGGGCGAGCCGATGTTGTCTGGAAACATTAACACAGCAATTAACATTTTTTTACAGCCCACCTGGTGTTAAGTGGTTACAGCCCATAGACAACTACAACATAATTGCGCCACCCACCTTGAGATATATGTTCTAAGGTCTCAGTATGGCTGCCCAGCCCTTCAAACTGAAACGCATTACTGCTTCACGGCAGAAATAGGTAGTAGTATAGGGTTAATTTACTCGTCGAGCCCTTCGTCGCAAGCGACGGGTTCGGTGAGGACGGTAACCAGTGCTTGAGGTACCTAAAAGCACCGTTAATGGATCGGGTTAAATCACATATTTAATAATATCGCTACTCTAGATACCAATCACATCGTATAAAATGTTTTATATATGGCTAACAGTTTTGTATTATTAAACAATCTATGATTAGCCAACCATCATCGCCTATTCGAACCTAAATAACGTCATACGTAAAGAACTAACATGTAAAAAATACGTCTACAAATTCATTTGATAATTGATCACATACAGGATCGTTGACCTAAGGCTAAGTAAACACTTTTATGAAAGTATACATAGTCGCAGTATACAACGCTGCATACAAAGCTGTATACAGCGTGTCTTAAAACAAGTATTCAACGTTTCACTAAAAATTACGTTTCTACAATTTCTTTAAGAATTAACAAAATCAACACAGCGTTGCACTTTGTGATCTCACTCATTAAAAATGTTATCGAAGAAGTCACCTGCAAAAATGGCGTAGGTTGTGGTTTCTGCAATGGACTGCTGGGGCTCTGAGGAGACGCAGAATCACATGACGAGCCGCCACCGGATTGTTGTTTCAACTGTACCAAGCATTTCAAGAATATTGAAAAGCAAAGTAGGTATATTACAGTAGATATGGAGGGGTGAAAGATTGTTTGGTTTAAGCGACATTTTTGCAACTTTACAGGAGATTTTTTTTTACATTTGTAGCTAAATTTTAGAAAAGATATCATGACAAAAAATCCACTATTTGAATGAGGTCAATATAATTGAAGTTGAAGAAGTTAAAGGAATCGAATTGTTGATACTAATAAAAATAGAGCGAACCTTTCGTTACAAAGATGAACGTTGCGTATTAAGCGAAATGTCGCTTAAACCAAATAGCCTTTCACGTCTCGATATATAAAAGATTATTCGTTCAGGTGAGTGTTACTTTGAAACTAGCATGCTAAAATATGGCACCAAGTACTGAGCACTATACTAAAACTAGTCTGTGATAGACGACTCATGAATGACTCAACTCAACATACTTTCATTAATAGTATTTGAAGTATTCCAGATGGTCTGTATCACAATTACGTCACAATCGTATTTATAGTAAAAATTAAAACTATTTTTTTTTATAGTCAATAATAATTTGCGCAGGAGTTGCCGCCCCTTTCAACATGTCCTCCGCCTGAAGAACAATAGATCAAAGGGTGGCCATCTTGTATCTTTACCACTTCGACAAATAAGATGCGCCGGCGACATGTTGCAGGGGGCGTGGTTTAACTGGCTTTGCACGCGGCACTTGGATCACCTGATGTGACGTAAAATCGTATGATTTCAGTGCTGTGTTGAGATGTGCGAGTTGACTTGCTCACTCGCCAAAGTATTTACTGAAGATTTTTTTCTTGATCTTGTAGGCAGACGAGTACACGGCCCACCTGATAGTGAGCGATTACTATCGCTCATCGACATCAAGAGGTCGTACATCAAATCGTAGTACCACAAGCAATAATTATTCTCTCAAATTCGTGACGTCACGGATTTGTACCTACTTTAGTAAGATTTCTCATGTTCGATGTTAAACGTGTATCATTTAATTTTCAGTTTCCTCAAAGTTTAATGTATGTTACGTGAATCGTGTTAACAAGAGATGACATTAACAACATATGCATTTGTTTTACTATACTCCGCGCGCGAGCTCCGAGGGTTCGGGGGCTGAGGAAGCGGGCGGGCGTGCACCGCGCCCGATCGTCGCTTCATACCCCGCACTCTCCCAGTACTAGTGTTGACCTTAACGTGAGAGTACGCTTACCGACTCGTTGTTTTTAATTTTGCGATAGCAGTGTTAATTACGTGTGATTTCTAATATAAATAGTCTTACACTTATAAGTCTTTTTTTTTGCACAAATAGCTATTTAATTTGATGAAAAAGGAATGGCGAGCACTAGCATCATAAACATGTCTTAGCATTAGAGGAGGAAAAGGATGGCTTAATGGAGTACGTTGTCGAATCATTTATTATTGAAGTATGTGAGGAGAGTGACATCAAGAGGAGAGTATATCAAATTTTTCAACTACTGATTAATCTGATTGCGAGAGTAATTAATAAGATTTCACGTTCATTTTGTTCAATAAAAATCAGTTCATTAAATGAAATTCATACGTGATCAATTGTTTTTTTTTTTTTTTCTAGTACATAATACCCTCATAAAACTATTTTATTATTTACACTCGCACGGAGGCTTAAGATGTGTTAGTATCGATAGCGCAATATCGACTAATTACAACACTGGCTCATTACGTCAACATTCCTTAAAAATCCTCAGAGCTCGCGCGCGGACAGTAACTAGCTGATCCGGCAGACTTCGATAAATAAAAGACCGAAACTTTTATATAAAATAAACTTAAAACAAACAAAAGCAATCCGTCCGACGGGAGACACATCAAAGGAAAAACAAAATTGTTATTTTTATTTAATTCCGAGTATTTTTATATTTATTTACCTTTTAAACCTTCACTGGACTTCCAAAAATAATTCAAGACCAAAATTAGCCAAATCGGTCCAGCCGTTCTCGTGTTTTAGCGAGACTAACGAACACCAATTCATTTTTATATATATAGATAGATAGATAATAGATATATAGATGACATGCGACAGTTGTCTTCAAACGGCTTTTTTGTCCTTTTGTGCTTTAGTACCTAATTTAAGCTGGAATATGAGCTATGAATATTCACCTTTCGTCTCGTCAACGGTGTGCTCTCGACTGACTTGAAATACTTCTCGTGCATCGAGTCGTCTGACGCGTCTTTACGGGGCGATATAAAACTGCCGCTTCTGTTCAGACCTGAAATTAAAACATTCAGAATATATAAATCTCGAAATCGGAAAACGATTACTGACCAGTGCGTGTTCAAGTTAAGGGTTCGGCCAATGCTGTTGGAGAAGTTAGCGGAATTGTCATGATTTTATTAAGTTTTTGTTAATATATCTATATATTAATAGGTGAAGGAAAAACTTTGTATCCCTTTTTACGAAAATGTCGCGGACAGAGGAGTATGAAATTTCCCACACTTATAGAGAATATAGAGGAGTGCAGAATGTTTTTTTTTATTATGTCTAAAAAATATATTAAATCAATAAAAAAACATTACACACACTATCATGTATTTGACGCACACACGCATGCGTACTATTTATTTATTGTCAAACTTTTGTTCTTGACGTCTGTGGTCAAATAGAGCATGTACCGTAAAATGGGGCGATTAGGGATTGAGAGGCGAATCGGGAAAAAACCGGGAAAATCTTTTGACGCTCAATATTAGTTTTATATTCGTTGCAAAATCTTTCATTTTTTGTAGTTTAATAGCAAAATGTTGAAAGTTTACAAAACAATTCTGAATATGCATGATAATAACTGCTAACTTAAGAAAAATCGCGTTTGAAATTAACTTCCTGTGGTGGTAATTATTTTAGTGCTAGAAACTTTGCTCTCTTTTATTTATTTGATAATAATAGAAGACGACTGTGATTTATAAACGTTATTTAGTGTTTGAACCATCATATATATTAAAGGTAAGTCTCAGTTGTTATTGGTTTTAATGTATTTGATAAAATAAAAATACATGTAAAAATCTGTTGTTTTTGGGGATATTGGGGACGTCTTAGGTACAAATAACAACGAAAAGGGGGTCAATTGGGATGAGAATAAGAGAAATGGAAACGACCTAAGTATAAATAGGTACAGGTTTGTAGGGTTGTGTATGTAGTTACAACAATATTTTTTAAATTTGTTGGTAAAAATCGGGTTTATTCATGATGTTTTTGTCTAGAGCTTTTATTCAAAATTATCAATGTGTTATTTTATTGTTTGGTAAATATTTATATTATCAGTTACTTATTGTTTTCTATTTTTAGATATGCCTCGCGTGTTCGTATCAAAGAGTGCAAAGCCTTATAAGAGATATGATCCCTTAATATTAAAAACAGCAATAGAAGCCTATGAAATTAGGAATAAGTCTTTAGTTGAAATAGCTAAGCAATTTAATATAAGTAAGTCGATTTTGCACAGACATGTAACAAGAACAATGAAATCTCAAGGTGGACAAAAATGTCTAAGTAATACATAATAAAATATTTAATATTTGTTCAGAGTGGGGGTATTCGCCTGATTAATCCATGGAATAACCGACACACCTAATCTCTTAACCCAGATAAAAATATCAGCCCCTAAGTACTTACCAAGAACGAAGAAATATAAACCGTTTATAAGAAAGCCCACTCGTTCGAATTTAGGTGCTTACTTTCCGATATACAGTCAGTTTTTCAATGTTTTTTATTGATGATCACTTTGTTGGTGCAACTAAATAAATAAATAAATTAAAACCAAGTAGTGCCACCCCTAGCAAATTTCTCATTTCGTGCCAATTAACCACAATTTCCGGGTAAATAGGGATTACACCTATTTTTGCTTTTTTTGCTTAAACTGGAATGCTAGTTGCATAGTTTTAAATTGGACAACAAAGATGCCCCCAAGACTCAATAATTTTGATCCTGATATAGCATTATATACATCAAAAACTACCTTAAAATTGGTCATAAAGTTGAAATTTGTCCCTAATCCCCCCATTTTACCGGTATTTGTAATTTAATTTAAATGTCAATGCACCTACCATTATTTACTCTGCACTACCTTTGGTTGAGTGGTAGAGAATGCCTTAGGTATTAAATGCGCCAATGTAAATATTACATGAAATGTTATAAAACAGAATGAATTGAATGAATTTGGAGGATAAGAATTTTCACATTGTTATGTGATTGGATAATAATAACTTTCATTCGACAAACGCATGTATGTAGGCAATTTTATTTACATTCCTAGTTGTGAGCCGTGCGCTTCTAGAAAATCGTAAAAACGTGTTCCAGTAATTTTCCACCAAAATAAGTTTGATTAATTTATATGTACTAGAGGACCCGCAGTAGTCGAAATTCGACTATAATTAATTGGAATTGTAAGTTTGTACACTATTATGATTGTATTTTATACTTCTATAATCACAAATTTCGCCAAGGCTACACTATAAAAAATATTAATAAAGACAAACAATATTTAATCTATTCTCAATTTGACCACAGACGTCAAGAACAAAAGTTTGACAATAAATAGTATGCATGCGTGTGTGCGTCAAATACATGGTATGTAGTATGTGTAATGTTTTCTTTATTGATTTGATGTATCTTATATGCATTATTTTAAAAAAATATTAGCATTGTGCACTTCTTCTCTATATTCTCTATAAGTGTGGAAAATTTCATACTCCTCCGTGCGCGCAATTTTCGTAAAAAGGGATACAAAGTTTTTGCTTCACGTATTAATTTATATGTATGACATTTTTATTCACCCTTTACACTCAACTAGCGACCCGCCCTCGCTTCGCTTCGGAAACATTAAAACACATGAAACCAAAAAAAAAAAATTAAAAAAAAATTTAAAAAGTACCCTATGTTCATCAGGGACAATGTCGGCTTCTAATGGAAAAAGAATTTTTCAAATCGGTCCAGTAGTTTCGGAGCCTATTCGAAACAAACAAACAAACAAATCTTTCCTCTTTATAATATTATTAGTATAGATATAGATATAGAAGTATAGATATAGATAAAAAAAAAACTTTGTGTTTTGCCTTTAAGGGTACATACGACCTAACACGACTTTTAACTTTTCGTACCGAGACATTAAGAAGCTTGCCCAGTTTTTTTTAATGTCCCTGAATACTTCTTTTGAGCGTCTTATAATCTTTTGTTTTCTTCTAATCTTAAATCTGTCAGAGAGTCCTGTATTAAAAACTGAAACGGTTAATGTAAAGACCCATAAGCTCAAAGTATCCATCAAAAATATACATTAAACAAAGTTCAAGACCTACTTAGGGAGCAATGTTTAAGAATGCGATGTAGTTTGTACAGTGATAAATCAAATTTCAGTCATTAGATTAATGCGGGCGTGACATCATTGTGATTCAGGTGCCGTGCGATAAGAAATCATAGTGTACTTTGTGACTGTGGGATAAAATTCGAGATAACAGTTTCGTAATGTTCTGTGATGTTTTAGCGAATGTTTTATAAACAGCCTTTTTTTTCCTACCTAAGCTGATGGTCTTGAGAGACCACTTCAACGGAACCAGGCGAGTAGGCGAGCTCACGGGGCTCAAGCCTGACGTTGTTGCTAACACGAACCCTAGCAAGAGCCGTGCTTTGCAGAATCTACCACCGGATCGGAAACGCGACCCACTGAGAAGATCCGGCGAGAAACTCAGTGGGCTGTGTCTGTGGATTAATTTACTCATCGAGCCCTTCGTCGCAAGCGACGGGTTCGACGAGAACGATGACCGGTATAAACAGCTCACACGTTAGTTAGATTGCAAACTGCATTTCTTTGTCTGTACAAATTATGTATTAAATACGCTGTAAGCATCAGGTAACTCAGCTCAGCTAAGCTCGATATTACTTTTGTACTTCACCAGCGATGGCCACAGTCGTCATCATATTGGCGATGACTTCCAAAACAACAACAGAAACGCAGGCAAGTTTAGGTAATGAATAATTACATCAGACACCATTTGGAACGCCGGTCTATGGAACAATTTTTTTTTTTCGAGCATGAGGCCGGACCTCATACGTGATTTTCAAGCCTTGGGGGCACGCGGAGTATGTGAGACTTAACGGTCTGCAGATATTTGAAGCAGACCGCGGGGGAACAATAACAACTAACATCTTAAGAACTTCCATCTGTCGTACCGTATTATAGCTATATGGGAATCGTGTCCGCATACAGTATGATTACTAAAATCATAAGACCCCCATCAATTCGTCCAAATGAGTAAAGCCTTTGGGTAGTAGATGTCACCAGCTAACATGAATAGTGATCAAAAAACGAAAATGAATCAAAAAGCATGTTGTAATTTCAATAAGAATTGGCTATTAATCATTTTGTAACGTCAATTATACTATGCTTAAACTTTCACATTTACTTTTAACGCGTTTATCAACCTGTCAATGATAAGAGGTCATTGATTGTGGTTAACCAATGACTACTAGACCCTTAACAGATGTGCAGTTTATGTTTCGTTTTCTGATAACAATAAAATTCTTCATTTAGTACATACACAATATATGTAATTTTATCAATGTCATATCAAATTTACAAAATACAAATAATATTCACTAGAGATTTAGGGTGCCCTCAAAAATGTCACTTTATTGGATAACACTGTCCATTAAACATTCTTGTTCCTTGTTACATTAAGCTTTCCTATTATTCCAATTATTGTTCTCGTAATGTTGTACGACAAATCAGCTGTTGTACACGTACATACCTGAATGTTGCGACCACTTCTCTGGTTCGTGAGCAGGTGTCGCGCTGCTACGTTTCCTTAACTGTGGTGTGCATATCGGAGGATTGCAGGCAGCCGCATTTAGTTCCTAATTTAAAATAAAAATGCAATTACGTACAGCATTAAGAACATATTTAGCTGTTTTTAAGGTTTTAACTTTCACAGAAAATAAGCAACGGAACCCTTGTTCAAAGACTTCGTTTTCCGTATGTCTGTCTAACAATTAACACCGTTTGTCTCAGAAAAGGCTACAGTTAATCAGCTTGAAATTACAATTACGATGATCTATGGCGAAAAGAATTCATACTCAACCTCAAGCTCCTCAATCAACGCAAATTTTTTTTATTGCTTTGATGAGTGGACGACTCCCATAGACATGTACAACGTAAATGCGCCACCCACCTTGAGAAATAAGTGTTAAGGTCTAGTCTATAGATGCCACCTGTTGTTGCCTGCAGTTGCAGCGTCTAGGTCTAAGGTATAGTTACAACGGCTGCCCCACCCTTCAAACCGAAACGTATTACTGCTTCACGGCAGCAATAGGCAGGGTGATGGTACCCACCCGCGCGGACTCACAAGAGGTCCTACCACCAGTAACAATCACACATATCACAGGGCTCAAACCAGAGTGTTCACGGTGTGTCATGCTCGGTCGACTCAATCGGAAACGCGACCCACCGAGAAGATCCGGCGAGAAACTCAGTGAGCTGTGTCTATGGGGTACTACTGTGAGTAGTTAGTGACGTACCAGAAACTTAGACACAGTATCGACATTCATAATGTTCACTGACTAGAGTAAGCATTGCCTTACTTTACCTCAGCTTTTTGGTATCGTACCTTTAAAATAGCAAGGCGTTTACCTGTTTCCGTCTCTGCTGTGCACTGCTGATGCTGCTGTCGGAAGACCGACCGGAGTCAGTGTGCCGGCATACTTGGCTCGTACCATCTTCACTTAACCTACCACGCCTGCTTTCACCGCTATTCCTGCGACCGAAAACATAATTAGTCGTTCAAAAATTACGTTCTCTATTTGAAGGTTAAAAGCAATATCAAAATTAATTTTGACCTTGATGAATCAATGAATGTTCAATTATCACTACATAATATAAAACAAAGTCGCTTTCTCTGTCCCTATATATATATATATATATATATTATTTTTTTATTGCTTAGATGGGTGGACGAGCTCACAGCCCACCTGGTGTTAAGTGGTTACTGGAGCCCATAGACATCCACAACGTAAATGCGCCACCCACCTTAAGAATAAGTTCTAAGGTCTCAAGTATAGTTACAACGGCTGCCCCACCCTTCAAACCGACACGCATTACTGCTTTACGGCAGAAATAGGCAGAGTGGTGGTACCCACCCGCGCGAACTCACAAGAGGTCCTACCACCAGTAATTACGCAAATTATAATTTTGCGGGTTTCATTTTTATTACACGATGTTATTCCTTCACCGTGGAAGTCAATCGTGAACATTTGTTGAGTACGTATTTCATTACAAAAATTGGTACCCGCCTGAGATTCGAACACCGGTGCATCGCTCAACACAAATGCATCGGACGTCTTATCCGTTAGGCCACGACGACTTCAAATATCCCTATGTATGCTTAAATCTTTAAAACTACGCAACGGATTTTGATACGGTTTTTTTTAACAGATAGAGTGATTGAAGAGGAAGGTTTATATGTATCCATCCATTAAATAGTGGAGAAATCAATAATAAATTACAGTTTCCGAAGTGAAGCGAGGCCGGGTCGCTAGTAATCTATAATGTAATGTATGTATTGTGAGGTACACCTAACAAATTCTAATGCACGATTTTAAATGCAGTGGGCATTTAAAACTCAATAAACAATATAGATACCTATGATGGTAATGAGTTCGCCTCGTCCTTACGGGACTCGTCTGTGTAACAATCTTCAGGTTTCCAGGTGAAAGTTTGCTGGCGCTGGCCGATGTACTGTTTCCATTGCTGCTTGTAGGTTCTATTAACGACGTCTGGCGAAAAAGTTGAAACTACTATGATGTCACTTATCTTTTACCAAACTTAAGATTAACTTAAGATTCTGCGCCATAGTCTTGAATTCCATTTTGAAGAGTGATAGGTACAGATTGTTACAATACAACCATGTTTTGGAAATCACGTTTCTAAGTGAGTGGCGGCAATGATCTAATCTCGAGGGTTCTGAGTTCATTTACAGGCCTAATGAAAGTAATTTTATTTATGTATCAACTTTATAAAATTCATATCTTACAAAAATAAAGTGTTTGTAATTATCTATACTAATATCTATACTAATATTATAAAGAAGAAAGATTTGTTTGTTTGTTTGTATTGAATAGGCTCCGAAACTACTGAACCGATTTGAAAAATTATTTCACTGTTTGGAAGCTACACTATTCCCGAACAACATATTAGGTTATCTTTTTTGAAAAAAATTAGGGATCCTTACTAGAACTCCAATAATGTAACCCAAGGTGTAAAAAATGTATCTGAAATATTCTTGACATCACGTGCCCTGCGAAAACTATGTGTGTGATGATAGAATAAAATAATGTACTACGACTTTCGAACTAATCGACTAACGAACGGTTAGCTGGTAGATAACTCAATTGTTGAGTTAAGCTCGCCATTTTTTTTTTATATCTTATCGCAATTACTATATTATATTAACAGTGTGTACAAAAATAAAAAATAAATAAATAAATAAAGACTTTGTATAGTCGGATTTTTAATTAGACGAAGCCAGCTGACAGTAGCTAATGTCACTTTGTGAAATAATGTTGCTATATTTAAAGTAATAGTGATGCGTTCAGTTCTCGTTCAATCACATGAATGAACAATGAGTGTGAAGAGTTGATCATTAATCTCAAACTATAAAAGAATATTATTTATATTTTACAATAAAATTGTATTAAAGTGCTCCAATATATGTTACTAGTAGTATGTAACTACAATCAGTTTTTTTATTTTCATTACCTACCTATAATTGTTATATTTTATACATCTATAATTTCAACTATGTGATGTATTGGAAATAGGACAGTCTTACAAGCTTCCACGCAATGTTTTCTTAATGTTTAAAACACTCGGTATTCAGTACAGGTAGATACTATAGGAACATAATATTTCGTCGAAAACTCGTTGGTATGTACAAAGCACGCCTAAAATTCGAACCCCGTACCCGATATCGGCATATCGGCACACCAACTATTCACTAGACAATCGAGGCAATTTCATTAATTCAGGAGTTTTTTTAATCGTTCACTTTGTCACAACACTATTTTAATTTCATCAAAAACTGACAACACAGTAAACGTCAGTTGACTTCGTCTAATAAAAAATCCGACTTTAGAACCATAGACCTATATAGTAGGGACACGACATAATGTTCTATACGTACAATCGCTTATATAAATAGCACCCATTTTGAAGGCACATACATAAACATATATCTATCTCGTTCTTACTCAGCACTTTAACTCGCAGGAAAACAATATAACAGTATTTCAGTGCGTACATAAAATGAAACATGAATATACGTAAATATCTCCGTCTCCGTCTAATGAGGCCGAAAATCCGCCATGTTTAGCGCGCCAAATGTCATTGTCACGTCAGTTCGGCCGTCTGTTTTGGGTTGTACATTATTTATTGACTATGATATCGATTTAATATGATTGATTATATAAAATTTCATAATTTATTATGCTTAAAACATACAAAAATAATAATTAAAACGTATTTTATAGGATCTCAAGAAAGTCGATGTCCTAAAACTATTATCTATATGTATTTAAATTCATTATGGAGCCCTCATCCGAAAAATCCATTTTTCGGTCGGAATCTATTGATCATGACACTAATCATAAATACCACTTTAAAATATGTCATCAAAACATATTTAGACATTCTGTTTAGATATTTCGGGAAAAAGGCTACCGACAAAATCTCTTCGGAACTATTTAAATAAAATAGTTTTATTCCGCAGTGAGTAAAACACTATTGTAAATTTGTTAAATATTTAATAATTAAGTGATTTTAGAGAGGAAGTCACAAGGAATGACGTTTGTAATTAATGAATAAATGTTCTGTAGGTGTTTTTTTTTTCACGCGGTCCCTTGATAAGTTTTAAATTTGAATCACTCTCAAGCGAAAGTGATTCAAATGGTGCGGCGCACCTTCCTTGGGGTGCGCTGCGGTAGTATGTTACGGACTTTAGAGTCAGCAAAACAATTAAAATAGATTGTAATAGTCTAAGAAAAACACGTACTCAAAATACGATAACATTTAGCATGCTAGAAATGGGCTGATGGCTTTGAACTACGCCATATCTTTATGTTTTGCGACAAACGACAACTTTATAAAATCAGTGTAGCAACTTTTAAAAATCATCATATCGTTTACTTGGCAAATTCGAAGGACGAACTTGTCTTAGATTTCACCCATCTAAATCATATCATATTTGCACATAACAATATACCTACTTACTTCCCATTAAAGTATAAATTCTACAAATAAATAATACTCAACAATATTTAAAATAAAATGAGCCAAGAACGTTTATCGATAAAACCTGATAACATTGAAATCTTTTGTACAGCACTAAAGCCGCCATGTTTTGTGGCCAGATGACGTCACAGTGGCACGAAATTTTGGTTGACGTTTCATTTCCATAGGTTTCCTACTTCATTGTTTAGAACACATTATTATTTATAAAAAGTGTCGCGACAGCATATGTCTAACTATTATAGTTATGTCGCAATAAGTGTTCATTTATTTTAAAAACATAAAAGAACGTCAATAATCGTTGAAATTTTTGTTAAAGACCCGAGCGGAGCCGGAGCGGGCCGCTAATTGTTTTATAAAAATAAAAATAATGAAAATTATTATAAAATAATGTTTGAAACACTTTATTTATAATCGTTTTTTAATAACAGCAGTTTAGTAAACATAGATAAAATTCTATTACGCACATAAGTTCTTAGAAAATCCTGACCTAGTTAGCTAGTTACCTATTTCTCAAACAATTATCCAACAGCTGTTGCAATGTAGTCAAGATACTTATAATATAAACTGTTCCATCTGATATAACAGAAGATTGAAATATATTAATAATACTAATCATAAGCTGAAACTGCTGCTTGACACTGCTGTATTTGGCTTTTATTTATATTTTAACACCTTCCAACATACATACTCTTGTTTGATTTGTCAAAGAGTTAATCTTATTCTAAACAAAATATGTAATCACTCTTTAGTATTACAAATCAATATCTATAAATTAGTCTAAGTAATACCTGTGGGGCAGATTGGGTTGTTTGTGTAGATGTTTCTCGCCTTTTCTGTGGGTCCGTGTTTTGTTTCAATGTTTGAAGCTTCGCCAATGGTATTATGTCGCAATCAGTGGGCCTATGCCACACAGTTGTCTGTAAAATAATTAATGCTGTTAGGAGAAACTAATCAAACATTTCATTTTCAGCTTTCTCTTTACAATTATTCATGGATAAAAAAACATTTAAGACACATTGTAATAAATAATATAAATTAATAAATAAGAGATGAATATTCGAAATCAATTATAATGAAATTTATTTCTATGTTGCATTGTACAAACCTGTGTTGAAGCATTATAGTAATAAAATCTATGTGTATTGATGTCAAAGAGCTCCCACCACTGTGATGAGTCGGTGCGTTTCACTTTCACTCCCTAAAAAGTATCATTTTATAATCATATGAACAAGCAATAAAACTGAAAATGAACTGAACTTTTAATTAAAAATAACACAATTGAGGAAGGAGCACAGAGACAATGTTTGATACAGAATAATTTAAAGGAATGGCAATATATGAAAATCCTGGCATTGGCAAACACAAACCCGCTCAACCTAATATTATTTATGGTGCTCTGAATAACATAACAGTTTTGAATTTATTTTAGCTTACTTGATTGCTCCTCTGAGCGATCAAGGTGTCACTGTAATCTGAGATAGGAAGTAAGAGCTTGTACGAAAACATCTTTAGTGACAGCAGATACAAAAACATAACCTTAACAGGATACAAAGCCCCAACATTATGGATCCCATGACAGATAAGGATCAACAGTTATGCAAAGTTGTTTTAAGTGTCACTGAGATGGGGATTTTTTCCATTTATAAATACAGAAACAATAAAAGAGGTAAGAAGCTAAGGTGAATCACAACAGATAATTCGTTACAGAAATATCGACCCGTCACAAAAACTCAAATTGTCAACCAAATAACTAAAGGTTTGAACTCAATCAATCCATATTTGTGATATGTTAATGGAATTAAGTATGGATAATAATCGCTTAAAATACCAGAAACTTAGTCTTAATATTTAAAATTCTCATAGCTCATGTGGTGAGGGGTTACTAGAGCATATTTTAACAGTAAGCAGTAGCTTGGCTCTGCCCCTGGCATTGCTGAAGTCCATGGGCGATAGTAACCACTTACCATCAGGTGGGCCGTATGCTCGTCTGCCTTCAAGGGCAATAAAAATATAAAATAAAAATACATAAAGAGCACTAAGTATTTGCTGTCATCACTTTAAAAAGTCTCAAATCCACTAAATAAGGTCCACAAATAGGTTCGGACTGTTTTTTTGATAACAATGCAAATTGATTGTGCAATAATAATTACATATGAATATTTGAAAGTATTGCTCATAACTAGTCAGAAATTATTTCTATCTTTCGAGTAGAGGGTGTATACCTCGAAGGAATAAGGGTTATTTTGAAACTATCCACAAATTAAGCCATTATTTGATGTCTGTAAATGAGTAGAACAGTGTGCTTAGTGTAAGTTTTTTAATGTTCTCAATAGCGTAAAAGAATACAGTTCAGTACAGTTCCAAGTTGAATACAGTTGGAACTAGAGGCAAATGTAGGCAAACGTTCCAACTCCATACAAATTTGAGTTAACTTTCGCACTATCAAGAATGTTAAAAAACTCACACTAAGCCCACCGTTGATTGACCAGACCATGTGTCAAAGAACAGAACAAATAATAATGATATGGCACAACATCTGGGGAATATGGCAAGTAGGGTAAGATATCTCATTTTAGTGTTTCACACAATTGTGCACAAACACAATTTTGCACAATTTTACTTGCATGTTAGAAATATTACTTGGTTTGTGTAATTTTAGCAATACTACTTCTCTGTATATAGGACAAAAGTAAGGGGTCGACAGTATTACATAGCACATAATATGATGAATATCACTATCAACATTTGTCTCTGTGCTGCCTTTAAATTCTGAAATAAATGTGAGTGAAAATAGTTTAAATCATTGAATACAATTATCATAACTTGTGGAAACACAGTCCCAATATCTCATTTATATTGTTTTAATAATATTTCCATTTCCTAATATAATTGATGTAATAACTATTTCCAGTTGTCAATTCCTATCAAATATTAAAAGTTCACGGTCAGAATTCTTCATTATTATTTAATATTATTGTGAAAACAAAAACAGCTTTTGGTGATTTCAATTATAATTTATATATTTTTAACAATTTCTTTAATTAAATGCAATCTAATAACAATTAATTTATGTACTGTACTTTCACAACATAAGCTGTTCTTATTTTACACTTCTTTAGGCATTTATTTGACTGAATTTCTTGTATATTTCAAATGTTATAAGCATTCATAAACTGTTGCAGTTGTTTGCATATGAATTAATTGAGTAATAACATTGAGGCGCCGGTTTGCGGCTAAATTGCAATCCAGGAAGTGACACTGCCGGTACCGTTTTTTTATCAAATATGTGTTACCTCAGGTGGGTCCCAGACGCATTCCCCAGTGGTGAGGTTAGCATACATATGCTCCTTTGTCTTCGGCTCGATTATCTCCACCCATTCTACCCTAGAATAAAACATCGCCAACAAACACACTTTATCACTGTTACAGCACACCGCAATAGCTACCTGACACAGTTTCAGGGCGTGACATTAGCGATTCCCGTACACTTTATTGATTTTGCAACTTTCAAACTAAGGGTATCGGAAGCTATTAATCAACATTAACACGATACATAAGTAAAAGAGTTACCTCTCCGAAGACATTTTCTTAAATTAAACAATGACGTTTTAATTCATTTTAATTATGCATTATAACAAATTAGAATAGGACCTAAAACACGGGAACGAAGAAATCAGAACCATCCATGTTGAATGTTTACTTCATTGAATTAGGGTTGCTAGCACAGGCTAAAAATGAAATAATCCGCAGCTGTATCACGTATTTCGCAGACAATTAGCAGAAGACAAATATTGTGCAAATATTGCTGTCAACTGTCCATTTCGTATTACGGACTTACAACAAAAAAGCAGATCGCGGACCATCACTAGTGCTGCCTCTGCAGAGCGATTTGTGAAACTTTAGTGCATTCTTTTCCATACAACTAACAACAACTGGCCTAAAGTCGGTATTACGGATGCTTTTGTTTGCCACACAACAGCAGATATTTAGCAATTTCGTTTGTCAAATTTGCGACACCTTTTGTATCTGGTGCTGAATTGTTGCTAACTATCTGCAAGTGTAAAATTTGTGAAATTAAATTATTTTAACTTGATTTAGGTAAGTGTAATTGGTTTAGATCTTTATTTGTGTTTGTGTTTTCCATAGTATTAACATTAAATACCACGCTGGGCAATTTAAGTACATTAATAATGTTGAGGTTATAAAGTTTATTTTTTACAAATTAATATTTCTTCTAGGTAAGTATGTACTATGGACAGAGCCCAAATAATGGGGCTTTGGAGTCTAAGGAAATTAGGTCGGATACATACGAATCAGTGCGTTTGCGACGCTGTCTTCGAGATCAAGCCTGACCCCTTAATCTATCGGAAAGTTTGTTCAGAACACATTACAGAATTTCGAAACATCAATATTTACAATTGTGCTCTGAATTAAAGCCGTTAATAACCTAGATCATCAAGACGAACAAGAATAGAAAGTAAAATGCAAGGTACTTATATATATTCAATTTAACATTATAATATATTATGTGTAAATAATGAAGAAAATAAAAGATTCACAAAATTTTGTCTTCAAAAGTAGCATTGTTTTTTTGATTTCAGATTTATTCTTAACTAAATGTATTAAATAACTTGTTTATACAGGTGTTAACAGCATTGCAAAATTTCATACCAGAAACCTGTGAGAATGAGCTTTTTGCATTTTGAGTTAAACTGTAGTAAATCCAATAGGGAACTGGCTATGGCATTAAACAATCTTCCAGTTTTATTGAAACATTTAAAGTTTCTGCAAACAGTACAATGGGTCACAAGTTATTATAAATGGGTAAGTTAAATAATTATCTTATAGTATAGAGCACAAGAGTTCCACTGATTTTACAATTTCCACGAGTCAATCATATAATAATATATCAGTTATATTCTTGAAGCTTTATAACTATAGCTATATTTAGCTATATATAGCTAGCTATATTTTACACAGAGTTCTGAGAAATGTTAAGTCCTGGTGAAACTGGAAAGGCCTTCAGGCCACCATTAATCTTTCCTACATAGTTTTTTTTTAATTCAAAATTTGTCTTATTTTTATAGTACATAGATATTTGAACAATAATAATTTTGTGATTGAAAACATAATATAATAGTAAATAAATTTCTTTTCATTATAGGTTTTACAATAAATTTGGCTTTCCTGGGGTTTCGGGGTGTATAGATGGCACTCATTTGCACTTATCAGATCTTCTGTATATGAAGAAAGGTTTTAGAACCGCAAGCATTATCATTTCAAGAATGTGCAAATAGTAAGTATTTTGCTGAAGCCTATCATTCACAATAACAAACATTTGATAGTACTTATCTAAAGAATTAAATTTTTCAGATATGTGATAGTGATCTTAACATTTTTAGTATTGATGCAACATTTCATGATACATTTGTCTGGCTTAGCACAACTGAATATGCCTATGCAGGACCTGCACTATAATAGTGAAAAAGTTTGGTTTTTAGGCAAGTAAGACATCATGAGCTCTGTCTCAGTAACCTGACTACAAAATAATACTCAATCTAAAAGTATATTTAAAACTGGGAAGGCAGTTAATATATAGTACTATAGTAATGTTTATTGTCATACCAGGAACACTGTTGACCATTGTGAGTATTGAAAGGCAGTTGGAGATGCTTGTTGGTACATAGAGTACTGCATTATGATCATCATATGATGGCCAAGACCATAATTGTTAGCTTGTATTGCATAACATGGCAAACACACATGGGTTTCCAGTGCCCCAACTCTCTGACGAAGATGCTGAAATTGATGTTTCTTATCAAATTCATAACATTGTATTTTTTGGGAGAGAAGAGGAAACACAGCACTTCACACACACATTCAAGGGTGGTTCAATTGGATTGTGGAGAACAGACATTAAATTTAGTCTCAACCTCTGTATTCTAGTAATTTTATGTAGATATTTTTAAAACTGCTGTTCTTAATTATGTGAACTGAGAGGGCAAGAATAGCCTAATTATTTCTGCCTATAATTTTTTAATTGTGCTTAGTGGAAATATACATATTTCCTTAACATTTTTGTGTTTATAGTAAAGGATGGATTCATAACTATTTGAAAGCAAAATTGTGAGGTTGTTTTATTAAGACAATGTTTTAATCTGTCATGCTCCATTTGTTCTGTATCATTTTATCTTTATGTTAACCCCGTTTGTATGTTGTGTTGTTATATATATTATTGTATATACTGCTGTTTTAAATAATGGAATAGAATGAATAACAAATCGACTAGTAATTCATAATTCTTCTAGATTTTGTTGGATACTTATATGAATATTACTTACAAAATGAAAAACATAATTCATAATTTAGACAAAATGTTGATCAACCACCACTGATTTTTGTTCATTGTGATAATAATAATAATATAAATATTTAACTGGTCCCGTGATAAGTTCGTAAAGAACTTGTGTTACAGGTACCAGATAACGGAAATAAATGTAGGATTTTTATTATACACATACACATACATATATTTAATATACATCCATAACCCTGGAAAAGACATTTATATTTATCATACAAATATCTTCCCTTGGCGGAATTCGAACCCGCGACCCCCTTGTGTAGCGACCATGTCACTTACCACTACACCAGACGGCCGTTAGATAAGTTTGATAATATATTTTTTTGTGTAATTTTGTTTTATTTGAATAATAATTCTTAAATTAGAAAATCGTAGTTTGTTTGTAATACATGTCCAACTTCTTGCCGCATGAAATTGAAGCCACAATTGAAATATAATATCGACTGCCGATAACTTCAAAGAAACATAACTGAACTTGGGGCCGAGGTAAGTAGGATGATAGCAAGGTGATAGCTCTATAACCCTATAGACTAGAAGCAGAACATGCCGAATACTGTGAGTACAAAATATACAATGAAGCTAAATACTGGTATTCTACTGGTGGTAGGACCACTTGTGAGTCCGCACGAGTAGGTACATAGGCGGCACTGAAAATTTCGGGAATTAACGAAGTGACACAACATTACTATTTAAAAATGTATTTATTGCTTTTCGAAGTATTCTCCGCGAAATTTGACACATTTTTCCATAGGATGGAACCAACCATTGAAGCAACCATTCCATTCGGAAGTTGGGGTCTCCAAAATGGCCGTTTTGTAGGCGTCCACAGCTTCTTCAGGTGATGAAAATCTCTGTCCACGCAATTTATTCTTTATTTTAGGGAAAGTATAGAAATCATTAGGGCTTAGGTCGGGGCTGTACGGCGGATGGTCTAATAATTCTATGTTTTCTTGCTCTAAAAACTCTTTTGTTCTGTGCGCGGTGTGAGAACTCGCATTGTCGTGATGGAAGATGATGCGGCGGTTGCAGTTCTCTTTACGGAGTTCAGAAACGACCTGTGGCAAACAAATGCTAGCATAGCATTCTGCATTAACCGTTCTTTGTCCCTCAAGAGGAATAGTCGTAACATGGCCGGTTTTGGAGACAAACGTGGCCACCATTTTTTTTGCAACACTCCGTGAACGAACAATTTTTGTTGGTTTTAACTCATTTTCGAACACCCAAACTCGTGCCTGGTTTTTTGTTTCGGGTTCGTACGCGTATATCCAGGATTCGTCACCTGATACAATGTTGTATACAGCATTTGAGGATCCTGCGTGGAATCTTTCGAGAGTTCTGACGCACCAAGTAACGCGAGCCGCTTTTTGCTCTTCACAGAGCGAATGCGGTATCCATCGGGAAAACAACTTTTTTACACCTAATTGTTCATGCAAGATTATTTGTATTTGACTCATGCCAATGTCTAAAGTTGCCTGAATTTCGCGGTATGTCACATGTCGATCTTCCTCAATCAGCTTACGCACAGCATCAACGTTTTCTTGGGTGATTGCAGTTTTTGGACGACCTTGACGGGGATCATCACTGAGCTTGACACGTCCACGTTGAAACTCAGCAAACCAGCGATAAATTGTGGTTTTGGATGTGGCTTCATCACCAAATGCAGAAATCATCCGGTCAACACACTGTTTTTGTGTTAAACCACTTCGAAAGTCATAATAAATCATCGCTCTTGAATTTTCTCGAGTCAATTCCATTTTCTCAACGACTAAACAAGTTTGACAAAACCACGTGACAAGAGCGAGAATCTTTTTTTAAATAAATAAATGGTATTCGATTTTTAAAACCAAGGAGTTTTCAATTAAAAAGATTTTAATATGATAGGAACAGTGGAAATATTCCATTCCCGATACTTTTAGTGCAGCCCTCGTACAACCACTCCGCCTATTTCTACCGTGAAGCTGTAATGCGTTTCGTTTTGAAGGGTAGAGCAGCCGTTGTAACTATACTGAGACCTTAGAACTTATATCTCAAGGTGGGTGGCGCATTTACGTTGTAGATGTCTATGGGCTCCAGTAACCACTTAACACCAGGTGGGCTGTAAGTTCGTCCACCCATCTTAGCAATAAAAAAATAAATAGTCATTTTGAAATGCTAAGTTGAGAGTAGTTTTATTAGCGTAAAATATACTCATTAGTGTCATAAAATTTACTGTAGTACCAGCCTAAAGTAAAACGTATATATTTGGATTTGCTTGACTATTGTAACAAGCGCTATTTCGTTTTTATGGTAATATAAACTATTATGGACTCGGCTAAAATTAAAACAAAATTGAACTTATTATTTTAAACAAGGTTTTTGCCGATATTGGTCAATTCCTTGAATTTTTTTATATATCTCAGCTGAAGCGGAAGATGCGCGGCCTCTGCCTGCGTACGAGCAGCCTCTGCTGAAATGAAAGCTGCATGAGCCAGTGGTTCGCCTTAGTTTCCATTTTCTCCTCTTTCTACAACTACAGCTCACGATGTGTCTACTCTTGTTTGTTGTCCGCTATAGTCTAGATAATATAATGATTGATTAACATTCTTACTGCAGTGAGTGAGTGCAAAGAGTACCTGGTTAATGAATAAAAATAACTTACTAAATATCGGCCTGATATTTGCAATGAAGCTTCTCTTAAGATGACTTCGTCGACGAAAAACTGGGCTAATTATAAAAATAAATATTTATTTATTATCTTAAAATATTAGATTCATTTGTTTAAAAATAATATAGAACATTAAGTTAATGTCTGACATGCAGTTTCCTATTCACGTCATATTGCCCATGACCTTGGGTGAACATTATTATGAATAGTCTGCACAGCTTTTATTTCCCTTCAAGCTGTGAAAGACTGCACTATATTTCTGGTATTCAAATCAAAGCCTACTCTTGCCAAGTCAAACAAATCCACTATCTATTACTTGATAAAGAATAGCAGCATCTCGCCTAGAATATCATCGACTGGTTGTTCTAGCGTTGTCGGCCTCATGTCGGCGTGAGATGGATCTGTTGTACACGTTATTATTGATAAAACCATAAAACTAAATCATTTATTCTAGAATTTACTATTTAATTTGAAATCGTCGTGGCCTAAGCGGTGTAGTAGAGACGGCCGACTTTCTAATAAAGATGCGACTGAACCAGTGTTAGAATCCCGCAGGCAGATATCAATAAATCCAATGAAACACGTATTTGACATAAATACATGGAAGACTTCCATGATTAAGGATTCATTCATCTTTTATTTAAAATCAAATTAGCAAATATTCTTTAAGAAATCGTTGGTGGTAGGACGTTTGATTAACCCGCAAGACCACCATTCCGCCCATTTCTACCGCGAAGCAGTAATGCGTTGCAATTTGAAGAATGGGGCAGCCGTTTTGGTATACAGTTGAAACTCAGACCTCGTTTCTAAAGGTAGGGGCGGCATTCACGTTGTGAGGTCTATACCACTTAACACTAGATGGGTTGTGAGCTTATGTACTTACTTAATTGATAATGAAATTAATAAATTAGGCTATAATTTTGATCCATTCTTTTTTAAAATAGGTTCGTAACGTAAACAACTATCTGTTTACAAATTATCAAACGATTACAAAAAAAAAATGTTATCAGTGTTTGACACGACACAATTACATTTTTATAGCTATTATTCAAAATAAAGCAAAAATTATTATTAGATCACTTATTTTTAGTAACGCTTCATCGAAAAGAACAGAATTAGCAGCTCTCACTTAGCGTTTCAAACGTGAATTCCACTTAAACATTTTGAAATGTTTATATGTAACGCGCTTTTATAAATTCATTTGCCGGTTTGTTCAGCAAAAAAAAAAAGTAATGTGGCTTTTTAGTGCCAATTATTGCTACCCGATTGCGATTGGCGCTAGTTGTATGACAGAAAACTGCAGTAAGCGGTAAGCGAACAATCGCGGTACGTGATACGAAATAATTTGACGTTTTGCGATCGGTCGCGACGCGTCTGCACAACATCTGCAAAATTGTGGCTGTCACAAATTTTTACGTGATCAGGGGGCCGATTACTAGGCACAAGATAATGAACATATGAAAAAATTGTGAAAATAAAATATTTCTTTAACAATCAACTCTAGATGAAGGCAACTTGCTACAAAGTATCATTATTATGATAGAAAAGCGATGTTTTTTTTAAACGTCTGTACGTAAAAAAAATACACATTTGACAAATCAAGGAATTTTGTAGCACTTTCTTAGTTAGTCATAGCAATTTATATTTTTATTTTTTAAAGTAAATTCATGTACATAGTATGATTTTACCGCATAACAACATACTCTACTTACTTCTTAAAACCATTAACTTTCGCTTTAAGTATAGGTACTACTAGAACATGAATGCAATCTTTATTTCCCTAATAATTTATTTCAAGTAGGTAGCATATGAGTTTTTAGGCCACCCACCATGCAATTTTATCAAGACAGATAATATAATCAACATACATATTCCAAAATTAGATTCGAGCAATTACCAAGCTATCATAGTTGCTCTTCAGGGAGAATCGAACTGAGAAAACCGTTGCCTTCCTCCAAAATTCGTTGTGACGTCTGCACTCTAAAATTAAAATTTAAAACGAAACCTCTCCTCCTCCTGCGTGCGTCGTATTCCTCAGTTCTGAGGGTCGTGACCTTTAAATAATCCTCTAACGTTCCACGTAGCAATGAGGTAATTTGTTCATGATGGCTTGGTCCTGGTCAGTAGCATTCCTTCCATATGAAGCCTGGCTAGAAACCTCAATGGAAACTTTGGTAGCATACTTCACACCAGTCGGCCCGGGTACCAACTGGCGCCGGTTGTTAATCGGATCGTCCAACGTCCTCACATCAATATTAGAGCTCATTCATACGTAAAGGTTTTCTTGGGAAAATTACTAGTGGTGGGTTCCCGCGTCCTTCCACAGCAGAATTTTAGAGGCGATTTAGTTCCTCTGGGCTACTGAGGCCTTATTTCGGGTTAGTTGACCGCCGCCCGTAGCTCGGCGTTATATTTTTTACGACTAGGTAGGTGGCATACCGACGCCAACCCTCCTCTTTTCTCATCCGGGCTTGGGACCGGCAATGGCAAAAACGAAACCACTGATTGTAAAAATAAAAACAGTACTAACCTACTTACAATTAAGTCATCGCGGCCCAAAAATATAATCTATCCCATGTCTTCACATTGAACTTAGCTGAAGATCAGGTCTCGTGGGCAGGTAGGTACATTTTTTAAACCGATATACGCACCCAACACATGCTCACCAAATCACTTTCCGAGAGGTCGGCTTAAACGAAAATAGAGATAGAGAGAAACTAGAAATAGGGTTTTATTGTAATATGGCTTTGGGGATCTGAGGTATCAGTTCATTTTGGAAAAAATTGCCGAAATCAGTATGGGAATCTTTGATCGGCTTTCATTCAATTTTTATTTGCATCCGAATCGGAGGAAATTTTGAGATCATTGTCATAACTGATATATTAATCCATGCATTGGCTAAAACTATTCAGCTGAAGAATGAATTCGAACAATTATCTCTGCTATATTTTTTCTATGCCAGTCTACTAAGTCTGTTTGTTAAAGGACTTTTTGGCGGGAACGCGAGGAGTTAAGTTGTGTGATTTTGTCTATTTAGTGTTTCTTCGGGTTTAAATGTGTAATAATGGTAGTTTATTGGTGGCCGCTAGACGTAACTTCTCGGGATCCTCCAAAAAGTCCACTGAAAAAATCTTAGTTAATGACCACCATTTTACTGAGATTATATTTCATCCCATATCATCTCAATTCATTTCATTTAATTTCACCCCAGTTAATTAGTGTCTCAAATTAATCATCTTCATTTCATTTCACTCCATAATATCATTTTTCATAAAAATATGATTATATATAAATTAAAATAAGACATGACTTAAAGATCTACGTTACCAGGTCATAAAATCTCTTTAAAAAAATCTGTTTGTTAAATATTATGTGTATCTGTGAAATGACTGTCACTCAATTTGTGTTGGCAAGCAGAATAACCAAAGTTTTACGTTATAAATTAATAAAATATTGTACACAAAGAACGTAAAAAATCAGTAAGTACGACACAAATTCGAGGTTATTTAACTTGTTTTGCTATTTATTTATAACATAAAAGTTCAATGATTCGGAATCTGACTATTAACCTTGCAAAATGCCGGCGTCTTGTAATTGCTGATTCACTAAATGGAAAACATAGAATTTATTCTTCAGGTGTACAACAAAATAAAATCACTCAGCCGAAAAAAGTTAATGGTCAGTAGTTTTCTTAGTAGGTATATATTTATTAATTGCATAGCTTGTTTGGTTAGTATAGTATTTTTTTTTTAAATTGTTCACAGTCATGGAAGACAAGTCAAATTTTTTACTGCCAAATAACCAAAGATTCGTGGAGTTGGATAGTTCGCAGGCTTTTGATAATCTAACAACTAATGAGAAATTATATGCTCATTATTTGAGTCAGGTAAGTGAACATTACTTTTTAATTGACATCAAAAAAGGAGGTTCTCAATTCGACTGTTTTTTTGAAATAAAATTATTGTCCTTAAGACATTTTCATATTTGAACTATTCAGATGAATTCCATAGAATACTACTAATATGTCTAGTGAGTCCGCTTTTTTTTTTTTTTTTTTTTTTTCCTACCTAAGCTGATAGCCCTAGCGGCTATGTCAGCGTAACCCTAACTTTAGTAGGTGAGCTCACGGGGCTCAAACCTGACGATGTTGCTAACACGAACCCTAGCAAGAGCCGTGCTTCGCAGAATCTACCACCGGATCGGAAACGCGACCCACTGAGAAGATCCGGCGAGAAACTCAGTGGGCTGTGTCTGAGAGTTAATTCGCTCGTAGAGCCCTTAGTCGCAAGCGATGGCTTTGGAAAAGAACAATGACCGGTATAAACAGCTCACACGTTAGTTAGATTGCAAACTGCATTTTTTTGTCTATACAAATTATGTATTGAATACGCTGTAAGCATCAGGTAACACAGCTTAGCCAAGCTCGATATTGCTTTTGTACTTCACCACCGATGGCCCCAGTCATCATCATATTGGCGATAACTTCCAAAACAACAACAGAAACCCAGGTTCACCCTGACACAGTTCACAGGAACGGTGACCGGTTTGAGTCCGCACGAGTAGTACCACCGCCCCGCTTATTTCTGCCGTAAAGCAGTAATATGTTTCGGTTTGAAGGGTGGGGTAGCCATTGTAACTATACTTGAGACCTTAGAACTTAAATTTCAAGGTGGGCTGCGCATTTACGTTGTAGATGTCTAAAGGCTCCAGTAACCACTTAAAACCAGGTAGGCTGTGAGCTCGTCCGCCCCTCTGAGCAATAGAAAAAAATGCATTGTAACCCGATAATAATATTTATTGCAGGCTGCATGGAACGGTGGACTTATAGTATTGGTACAGACCAGTCCTGAGTCACCAAAGATATTCTCCTTGCTGCATAGAGTCTTTGTGGCTGAGCCATTAGAGAATCTTAAACAATCGGCTTTGAAATCTGGTGTATCTGAAGATGATTTTCAGGTAAAGTAAAATATAGAATTTTGATATTAGTATAAAAATTACAGTAAGTACAACTATAAGGCTGTAAGCAATAAATACTTTACATTGAGTATAGTAATGTTAAATCAAGACTTGAATATTAGAATAGATACTGGTGAAGTCAAAGAAATTATGCATCTCAACCTTATCCGACTGTGATGTGGCAGCACAAAGCTGTCATCATCCTAAACATGTTTTGGCGGATCTCCCGGATTCACTCTCGGTGCTTTGGGCCTGTCAAGCACCAGTCACCGCCCTTGTCGATTACGATGAAGAGTTCGACGAGTGAACTAATCCATAGATACAGCCCACTGAGTTTCTCACAGAATCTTCTCAGTGAGTAGCGATTCCGATCCGGTGACAAATTCTGCGAAGCACTGCACTGCTCTTTTTAAGTCTATTGTTAGCAAATTCTCTCAAGTTGAGCCGGTGCCTATTATTATGGATGGAAGCCAAACTTTATCATGTGTCTTAGATGGTAGCACATAAGCAAAGTTGGGCATATTAACTCAAACTCTCATAATCAATTAAGAAAGAGTTGGCTTGCATTTGTCATTTGGCATGGGTTCAATCACCTTATGATCAGTATTGTTCCTTAAGAGATGTTAGAGGTCTTGCAATAAGAATAGAAGCAAAACCTTTATTTAATAAATATCAAGTTATAATAATACAATATGCAACTGTATATCTTTCACAGGCTTTTCTCGTCTATGCAGGAGGTCTATTTGCCAACAGCGGTAACTATAAAGGTTTTGGTGATACAAAGTTCATTCCAAATTTACCAGCTGAATCATTAGAATTAATTTTAAAGGCATCTAAAGCATATGAAAATGACAATACGCACATACTAAAGTTATGGCAAAATACTAAAAATGCCATTTATGGGCTTGCACCCAGATTAACCAGTCTTGGTTTAGCTAATAAGGTAATTAGTATTCATATATTTTTTTCCTAAAACCATAACTTATGTGTTTTTGTACAATAAATCACAAAAAAAATTGCTTCAATTTGTTGATCCAATAAAATTTTGTTTACAAGTGCCTTTTTTCATATAAGGGGCCATCCATAAAGTACGTCACACGAATTTTAGGACTTTTGAACCCCTCCCCCCCTCCTTGTCACAGGTTGTCACATTTTTATAACCCCCCCCCTCCTGATGTGACGTCACACATTTTTTAAATTTATGTATGTATTTAAAAATAATCGAGAGAAAACAGCTGTTTTCATTTTTTACTTATTTTTATTAAATAATAATCTAATAAAATCAACATAAAGTCCAACATTTCATAAAACCGAAAAAACAAACGACTAGTTAGAAAATAATAAACGATTAATTATATTAATTAGAGATAAAAAACTTAATTATCGAGTGTCCATGGACTTTGGATCCACTTCACTTTCGTTCTGAATTTGAACGTCAGGAACATCCTTAGTGTCGACATCATTCTCTTCCATCCATAAAGTCGTCATCATTCATTAAACAGAGAATTTCTCGGGCACGTCTAGCCGCAATTCTTTGAGGACGAATTTTCGCTAAATTATTAATAAATATAGATCAATAAATATATATCAAAAAATTATTAATAAATATAGATCAAGTTTGTAAATTTTTAAAATTTTTAATTCACATACAAACTTTGCGTTTTAGTATTTTAAATTTTAACATGTGACGTCACAAAAGTATTGACCCCCCCATGCCCCTTGTCACACGATGTCACACTTCGGTGATACCCCCCCCTCCCCATTAACGTGTGACGTACTTTATGGATGGCCCCTAAGAGGACTGGAGATATAACAACATAGCTAACTATTTGGTTCGTCTTTTTCCGTGCACATATTTTTGGTTTACTAAGCATACTGCATTTAAAGATAATGTCTCAATAATTTATGTTAGTATGTAGTAATAGTTCAGTATGTAACAACTAAAACATATACCTCACTACAAAATATCTTATCATTGTTGAAACAAATAGGTGTAGCTGTAATGTTGCCTGACAGGCAAACTACACACTAATAATTTGGATATTTTGCTTTTTATTTAATGTTTTTATTGTTAAACTTAAAAGTGGTTTATAAATTGCAATTTCACCACCATTTTTATTGCCCAATTATTATCTATAATGATAGTGGTCACTAACTTTGTCATAGTTTCTACCAATCAAACCAAACCTTATCTATTACTTAAACACACGATTGAATATTAGATATTTGTATTCAAAATAACAACAATGCATGATACAACTCCCCAATGGACCCAGCAGACTGCTCTGAAAAATGTGGAATCTGATTGCAGTGCCATCTATGGATATATCTAAATGTTATTCCAAACTATGCAGGGATCCATATAAACATACACAAATTTCAACAAAAGGAAATTAGGAAGGTTTCGGTGATGAAAACGCATATGAAAGAAATATAATTACAAAGTAAAAGATAGCTAAATTATGTTTTTAAATCAGTTCGATTTAGTAATTGA
Organism: Bombyx mandarina; assembly: GCF_030267445.1. Classification (NCBI taxonomy): domain Eukaryota; kingdom Metazoa; phylum Arthropoda; class Insecta; order Lepidoptera; family Bombycidae; genus Bombyx; species Bombyx mandarina. The sequence goes on from NC_143228.1 coordinate 12,467,844, forward strand.
TGTCTGACTGCTATGTTGTGGATTTCTGTGACTTTGATTATTTAAAAAAAATCACCTAATCTAAACTACTTATGAAGTTAAACATAAGTCACACTTGACATCACCAACACTAGACTTGTTATCTAGTGGCTCTCTTAATCCCAAGTTTACTGCTGAGAGAAAAATTGTCTGGATCTATTGATTTATATGGGATGTTTCTTAGGCACGTAACTAAACCATAATCAGACTATCATAGTGATTACGTAGAAATATTTTTAAAATAATTCTTAATAACAGGGGGTAACAACATATTTCTCAAGCAACTGCACCGAAGAAGATTCGAATCTCGTTAACGATTGGATGAAAACTAAACTCATAGAGGCGTACATTTGTCGTACGTTCAAAACTGTTGCTGATGACGGCTGTAAGTACACTTAATATCATCAATAAATATATCTTAATATATATAATTGTACTGTACGTGTGTATGTCACTGAACCGCTTGACCGATTTGAATGTTTTTTTTATATTTGTTTGGGTAGCGCTCTGGATGGTTTAGATTTACAAATCAGCCCGGCAGATGGCGCTGCAGTCGGTATCTAGATTATTTATCTATACTGCAACTAAACTGCTGAAATTTTGCAGAACAACGTCTGGCGGCTCCGCTAGTCTTAATTTATATAATTTTTCTGTCTGTGCATATGCTAGTGAACTGCCACTAAATGGCTGGACCAATTTTGATGAATTTGTATGTGTTCGTGTGGATTGGAGAATGCTTTAGATACACAATTTGGTCCACCGCACAGTACAGTAGTTTAAAAACAACAAATATATATAATTATAATTATTCTGTTGAAATGTATAAGGGTACGGTAACAAAGTCATATATGTATATATATGTAATTGCTGTATTTTCCTTGTTCATTTGATGAGTGTGTAAATTTTCCAGTTAAGAAGGTGTCTTGAAGTAGATGGAAATTGCTTTCAAAGATTCAGTTACATACAAACAAATAAATATATATATATTTATATTTAACAAGGTATTAAGGGCTTGAAAACAAAAAAAAAAAATCTTATAAACATTTCTAGCGTCCTTATGATCTGTTGACGACGGTGAAATTGTCGACAGCTAAAGTACTTTAAGTACTGTGTTAATAAATTATGAATTATATGTGATTCGCTGATGTCACTAAATTATTTTATTTCAGTGCCCCTATACACCATTCATCTTGCCAGCGTCGAAACATCGTCAAAACCACCCCTAACGATGGATAAAGAATCGTACAAAGGCGCTTACTTCCAAGTGACACGCGGCGATTACTCACCCTTACTGAAGATTGTGAACGAACATCTAACAACAGCTCAGGAGTACGCAACAAATGATAATGAGAAGAACATGCTCTTGCATTATGTTAAAAGTTTTAAAGAAGGCGATCTCAGTGAGCATAAAGAGGGAAGCAGATTTTGGATAAGAGATAAGGGACCTATTATTGAGACGTGAGTATGAGTTTTGGAAATGTTTTTTGATATTTTTACGGCTGTTATCAAAGTAGCTTATCTATTTTTTTCTCAGATATCAAGGTTTCATTGAGACATATCGTGATCCAAGTGGTCAGCGGGGTGAGTTCGAGGGTTTCGTGGCGATGGTCAACAAGGAGATGTCCAAGAAGTTCGGCAGTCTCGTCGATGGCGCTGAGAGATTCATTAAACTGTTGCCCTGGGGTGAAGACTTAGAAAAGGATTCGTTCCTGCGACCCGATTTCACGAGTCTGGACGTTCTAACGTTTTCCGGCAGTGGTATACCTGCGGGAATCAATATTCCTAATTGTGAGTTTATTTTTTTTCAATCTGACAGACGAGCGTCGATATCATTTAACAATGTCATTAAATTGCCAATATGTCACAGAAAGTTTAAGGCGAAATTTGTGAACAAATTATGCCTCTGAAAAGCAAGAATCCGAAAGTAAAAGCTCTTCGTAACAAGAACTGCCATTAATTTGTTAATACTTGTAGTTTTACATAATATAACTTTGTTGTTATTTCACCTCGGACCCAGTGGACTGGACGGTTTAAAGTGCTCTAGCACTTTGAAGAATTTTACGACTTTAGTTTATTCTGAGAGGAGAAAATCGTGTATTACATTTAGCAACCGGACATTAATAACAAAAATCTAATAATTTTATTAGTTTTGTTGAAAAAATTTAGATTTCAAATCACAAATGAAAAATTATAAATTCCAGCAGCTTCTCCAACAGTTTCAGAAAAAACTGAACAGACCACCGCATGTATTGTCATATTTAGTGCATTATTAATATATGAATTTAGTCTAACCTACACTAATAACTCGTCGCTTATTTTATCCCTAAACGACATCCCACATAATGAAGTGATGCGTGCAATTGAGTTTTTTGATTTTTCAAATAGCCAGTTCAATCGTGTAACTTATATGTGTATGTTTATCAAATGTCAAAAATAAAATCAGCCAATAAAAAAGTGTCACTTCACTGAAGCTTTTCAGTCGTATTCTATGTATAGTCATTATAAATTTATTGAAATTGGTGAAGCTTCCTTGAATATCAGAGTTCTAATCAAGTAAAGGCATGCGAATTTAAAAAAAAAAAAAATGACGGTAGTTAACAATGCATAGAAAAATAGCTCGTTGGTCCTTGTTTCAGATGACGAAATCCGTCAAAACGAAGGCTTCAAGAACGTGTCTCTGGGCAACGTGATTCCCGCCGCGTACAAGGAGTACACCATACCTTTTCTGTCTGATGCTGACAAGCAACTACTGGAGAAATACAGAGTTTCCGCCTTTGAGGTGAGCGGTTTTTTTAAGCAACATACTTCTCTTAAGACATAAAGGAGAATTCGCAGTGAGAACTGAAATCGGTTCCGGAAAAAGCGTTTAAAAAATGTCTCGATGATTGGATAATTCGTAGGCGTAAATATCTCAGTTCTGAAGGAGCGTAGTTTTAGTGTGAAAAAAAATTAAGATCAATGTTTAACATTTTGTGTGTATTATGATTATTAGAGTAGTTATTATTATAAAGTTAGTAAAGATTTCGCCAACACACACGTGACTTTTTTTCTTTTTTTTGTTGCTTAAGTGGGTGGACGAGCTCACGGCTCACCTGATGTTAAGTGGTTACCGGAGCCCATAGACATCTACAACGTAAATGTCGCCTTGAGATATGAGTTCTAATGTCTCAGTATAGTACAACGGCTGCCCCATCCTTCAAACCGAAAAACATTACTGCTTCACGGCCGAATTAGGTAGTGCGGGGGTACCTACCCGTGCGGACTCACAAGAGGTCCTACCACCAGTAATTACGCAAATTATAATTTTGAGGGTTTGATTTTTATTACACGATGTCATTCCTTCACCGTGGAAGTCAATCGTGAACATTTGTTGAGTGCGTATTTGATTAGAAAAATTGGTACTTGTCATCGGTATTCGAACATCTCTCCTCTCTTCGTCGTCTTATCCTTTAAGCCACGACGACTCAACTGTTATTATTATTAATGTAGACAGGTAGATAGCGTTTCTGATAAATATTGTATTAAAATATTAAATTACATTCTGTAGTGACGTATCGTATGTTCCATCAGGTTCAAGTAGGACTTCATGAGCTATTAGGACACGGAAGCGGTAAGCTGTTGCGACAGAATGCAGATGGAACATTCAATTTTGACAAAGAAAAAGTCAAGAACCCTCTGACTGGTAAATATTTTTACAATATTTTTAATGTGCAGGTTAAATTCATTAATATACCCATATAATAAACTTTGAACGTAGCAAAAACACTACATCAAACATTCACAAAATCGAATCTAATTTAATTTTAAAATAGCCCAACTATTGAATTTTCTGCATAATCATTGACGACTTAAGATTTAAATTATATGTTCACCCTTGTTCTTTTAACTAACCATAAATATATATCTCTGTCACTAGAATCGAAAATTGATTTTTTAAAACTATGTTCACATTTGATAAAAAAAGAAAACTATTGATATAATTTCTCACCCAATGGCGACTGAAAAATCCTCATCCAATAACTACTCAAAAAAAACAGTTGATAAGCAGAGGAAAATTTATATTAATCTAAGGTCTTTTATCTTTTCCTAACTATATATTTTTGGTAGTTTCGATAGCACCAAATATAATTAAGCAACACGCGTTATAACTATGATTTTACAAAGAGGACAATATTTACTTTTCATTGATTTACTTGCATAAAACAATGTAATATTTAATAACGCGGCTGCTACGTTATTGATCAGCCAGCTACCCAACAACTGTTCAATAACGCCAAAATTAAGAGAGCGGAAACTAGGGCAGTGCCTGTGGACCGCATTGTGAGGTACTAACGCACACGACACCGGGGCTCCCTTGTCTTTACTAATTTATATCATCTTCATCCCATGTCCAACCAATGCTGAGTACACGTCTCTTTGAATGCACCCCATTCTCTTATGTCAATATACATTATTATATTAGTAATGTTCTTTTTGTGTGTTGCAGGTAAAGGTATAGAATCTTGGTACAGTGAAGGTGAGACCTACGACAGCAAGTTCACAACCCTGGGGTCCGCCTTCGAAGAGTGTCGCGCTGAAGCCGTCGGACTGTACCTCTCTTTGGTACCAGAGATACTTAAGTAATTTACTAGTTACAATTCAATACCTGTTAGTAAACGTTAGTATTGCCAGTAGTGGGAAAATCTTGGTACATACTACTTTTTGGCCACCGTAAATATAGGGTGTTATTAGAATAATAGAGCATCCAATATTCTTGTCAATGTCATGTCCTGCCAATACTGGAGCTGATTCAATAGAGGCGGGTAAATTTGAACTATGTACCCTTGAAACTGGAGCATAATTTTTAAATAGTATCATTACATTCAAAAGTCAATGCTGTTTCTTGAACCAATCCTTAACAATATAGGAACAATACAATAAACTAGTTTCAATCACTATCGGTTTTGCTATGCGCATTCTGTTAATTATACATTCATTGCTTAAACTACATCCATAAGTAGCAGGATTATTTTAAATATAGCAATACATATATTGCAATTAATACATTAATTGAAGACGTGAGTGGATCACAAAGGGTTAAGTATAATTTTTAAGATTTTTGAGTTTTTACATTGAATGAAGGTATGTGATTATAAACCATATTAGACCTTAAAATACCGGGTTTAAAGGCTATTTTTAGTAATTGCATGTGATGAAGGAGTTACGTACGAAGAAAAATGTACAAGTAACAAAAGTTTGTTGCCTGTTTTCTCAAAATTAACAAATTGTAACAAAATATACCCATCCCATCATCCACTCATGTCTTTAATTCTGGTCGATCTCAATCCCGAGACAATTGACTTTTTGTAACATTAAATATCACGGAAAGTTCACTATAGAAACTAAAGGCACTAAGTTTTTGTTGTTCCTCCTAGGATCTTCGGGTACGAAGGACAGGAGGCCGAAGACGTCACATACGTTAACTGGCTCAGCTTGTTGTGGAACGGAGCCGCTAAGGCCACTGAAATGTACCAACCCTCCACTAAGACTTGGTTGCAGGTTAGTGTGTTATACAAAAAAAAGATGTGTGGTGTCATGGGACACCGGACAGGAACGAATTTCCTTATTATAAAAATATTAATTTTAAGTTATATTCGAGGTATAAAGAAAATAATTATTCGGGTATACATTTTTTATTGATAACAATAAAAAAAACTACATTATCAACTTCATTTTATTCACAATGATTTATCAAAAATAAATATAAATAATATACAAAGAAACAGCTATTTATGTGAATAATAATAATGACCGTCAGCATGTCATTGTAGACTATACATTAGACACTATAGCCATTAATTATAATAAGACTATACATAAATAATAAAAATCTTCTGCTGTTCGTTCCAACAAGGATTGCTGCCTGATTTTTTTAATTGCATACAAAATCTTTGTACGCCGACCAAATGATTTCAAGGCTGTTTTTTTTGTGGCTCACCAAATTTTATAATTGCTAAACATTTCATTACTTCTCTATTATTATTGTGTGACATTGATATTATAATATAATACAGATGTTAGATGCGTTAGTAACTGTTGCACTCATTCCATAATTTCAAGTCTAAGTTGTTCCCATAAAAATTGATAGATGGCAGTAGTATCTCTAAAAATAAAAAGTGTCGTGACAACTTTTCGTAAGAATTTTTTCCTTCTAGCCCCCTTTCACAACGCGCGATAAGGAACTTCGTTCCAAAAAAAATCACAAAAATGTCAAAAAATTAGTTGATATGATATTTGTTTGGACAAATCAAACTGTAATTGTTTGAGAGATGTTAAATTAATCGATGAACTTATGGTGTCGGGTTTCCATTACAATTTTTATATTTTCTCTGTAGTCGATATTTGTTCCGGTTCGTTGGGTAGGGCAGTTGTTGACATCTCAGAGTATCGAATTTCGTGATGTCTGTCTGTGCGCCCTTGTACTACATTAGGTGGGCCCTGAACTGTCTGCTCTTGTTCTTACTGTGCTAAGCAAATTCGACATAACCTCCGTTAATATAATCTGAGTTTAAATCACTAATCGATCACTTAAACGACTGATCATCTTCTGATACGGCCCTATGGGAATTTGTGGGAAGGTTAGCTTGTAATATTAGTTCTATTTTTTTCCTACCTATGCTGATAGCCTTGAGAGGCTATATCGCTACCCTAGCGTGTAGGTGAGCTCACGGGGCTCAAAACAGTCTAACAGAGAAAAAGAGTGACAAAGATTCTTAAAATTATTACTATCGAATAGCAAAATATTCTGCCGTGAAGCAGTAATGCGTTTCGGTCTGAAGGGTGGGGCAGCCGTTGTAACTATACTGAGATCTTAGAGCTTATATCTCAAGATGGGTGGCGTCTTTGCGTTGTAGATGTCTATGGGCTCCAGTAACCACTTAACACCAGGTGGGCTGTGAGCTAGTCCACCCATCTAAGCAATAAAAAAAATTATAAAGTTAATTGTAATATTTAATATCCAGGCGCACGCCCGCGCGCGTTTCGTGATCATGCGTCTGTTGGAGCTGGAGGGGGGCGGCCTGCTCACCGTCGAGGAGTCCGAGCCCGGGAAGAATCTCCTGTTGACGCTACAAAAGGACCGTCTCGCTACCGACGGCAAGAAGATCATTGGTAGGTTTTTTTTCCTACCTAAGGTGATAGCTTTGAGAGGCTATATCAGCGTCGCCTTAACTAGTAGATGAGATTACGGGGCTCAAACCTGATGACGTTGCTAACACGAACCCTAGCAAGAGCCGTGCTTCGCAGAATCTACCACCGGATCGGAAACGCGACCCACTGAGATCCGGCGAGAAAACCAAAATATGCTATGTGCAATTTTAGATATTTACTTTTTGACCTTTTCGTATAGTTCACAGCCCTATCTACCGTATAAAAAAAAACTTATGCCTCTATTATAGCTTTAATATTTATCTATAGCTTTCATTTGATTCTTAAAAATTCACCTTCATATAAAATTTTATACGAAAATGTTTTTACTCGTTAATTCAAAATAGATTTTTTGCACATAGCAGATTTTGGTTTGACAGCGACGATATAATAACAATACAATAGTATACAATAACTCTACATTAAACCGTACGGTTGCAGTTCTTAGGTTTGTTGAGTGTTTGTCGCGTAAGCTCGTCTCCACGCTCATAAAGCGGTTTTGCTTTGCGATTTATTTTATGGGATTACATTGGCGTAATAGCCAAATGCCTGAAATTTAACTGTCGCCAAGACAGAGTAATAGAACCTACACACATATTGTTATGTACGTACACAATATGTAATATATACATAAATGTAATATGTCTTTCAGATAAATACGAACATCGCATTAACTCACCTACAATCCGTGCCCACAGCACACGCAATAGTCGCTTTACACTGAGTATACGCGAGTGTATTTCTTTTAATCTTTTGCAGGCGATTTCTTGGTGAAACTTCAAACGATAAAGGCAACCGGTGACTTTAGTGCGGGCGAAAAACTATTCAATAAGTACAGCAGTCTCGACGAGCCCTGGGGCCGCTGGAGAGATATCGTTCTAATGCATAAACAGCCTAGAAACATCTTCGTTCAGCCCAACACCTTCCACAAGGGTAACTTTATTCATTAAAAAAAATCTGTACACACAACATAGGTATAAGTAGAAAATCAATCCAAAAATAAGTACTTTGTAAAGAAATGTCTTTTGAAAACATACGATTACTTAGTTTGTAAAAACATCTTCAAAACATTTTGGCGACACAGCTTAAGACTTGATTTTCCATTCTTCGAAAGAAAAGAAACAAGTCCAACTGAGTTACTAAGGCAACACAGTAAGTTTAATTAAGAACAACCATATCCCAGTAAAAATATTTTGAAGCTACACTATTCCCGAGTGACATAGGCTATAATCTTTTTTTTTTAAATTAGGGATCCTTATTAAAACTCCAATAATGTAACCCAAGGTGTAAATTAATTACCTAAAATATTCTTTACATCGAGTGCCCTGCGAAAACTATTGATGATAGAATAAAATAATGTACGACGACTTTGTAGAACACATTATTATTTACAAAAAGTGTCGCGACAGCATATGTCTAACTACTACAGTTATGCCGCAATAAGTGTTCTTTTATTTAAAATAAAACAACGTCACAAATCGTTGAAATTTTTGTTAAAGACCCGAGCGGAGCCGGAGCGGGCCGCTAGTGCAGAATACTTCCGTTAGGGGCGTAAAGTTAATATGTAAAGTATATTCCAGGCGATGCGGTGGAGCTAAAGCGCTACCCGGCGACGGCTGAAGGCATGGTCGCGTCGTGGATGGACAGGTTCCCCAACACGAAGGTCGACGACATTCTGGAGAAGTTAGCGGAAGAGAATAGCAAATATTTTGCTGATCTTGAACCTTTAACTGCGTGAACTTATTGACCACTTTTAGTAATAAATATTGTAATGCTATTTATTATGTTTCATTTAGTAGATTATTTAGTTCAGAATTTAAACGACAGCTTCAGCGATTTTTAGTCGCATATGTGTGACAGAATTCATAATACGTTTTTCGGGTTAGTTATCCACCGCCATGTGGATCAGACTTTTTGCCGGGAACGCGAGGAGTGCAGTTGTATGATTTGTTTTTTGTCTATTTAGATTTTCTTCAAGTTTAAATGTGTAATAGCGGTGGTTTATTAACTGTTTAATATCTGAGAAAGCACACAAATGTGCGAAAATGAAACAAAGCTGCTGGACGTAACTTCTCCGGACCCTCCAAAAAGTCCACTGAAAAATCCTTAGACCACAATTTTACTGAGATTATATCATCCCATCTCATTTAATTTCATCCCTGTTGATTGTCTCAAATTAATCATCTTCATTTAATTTCACTCCACATTATCATTTTTCTTAAAAATAAGAATATAAATTAAAATAAGACGTGACCTGACTTAAAGGTCTGAGTTACCGGGTCGTAAAATCCCTTAAAAATCCATGTGGATCACGGGCGCGTTTACCCATCTACACCAATAAAAGTTAACATTTTAATAAAGAAAAATAAATTGAGAGAGAATATCATCAATCTGATCGATGCCGATCTGAATAATATATGAATTATTAACGATAACTCAAAAAACTACTGGTCAAATATTGATAAAATTTATGTGACAAATGAGAAACATCCACTGTCAAATAAAAAAGGAGCATTAAAATCGCTTCACCTATAAAAACTTCTAAAGTAACACAGAAGAAAAAAACAGTTGAATTGAGAACAATCTCCTTTTTTGAGGTCGATTAATAATAACCTTATTTTGATTCCATAATAATGTCACATGATAAACTGTGTTTTGATTATTTATGAAACGAAGTCGAGACTGCTCTGGTTCCAACGACGAAGCCGCTACGGGAATGCTGCCAAGAACTATTCGAAATACAAGAATAGCCGGGATAAAGAAATAAAAAATGAAAACAATTACATTGTCGCCCACACTCGGTTCGTGTAATGATAATATATAACGTCAAAATTCTTAAAATAAAAAACATCGTTCGCAACTATATAATTTATTATTCACATTCAATACAAAACGTGTGTAATGAATATTTAACATACATCGTCATCACGTCGATTGTCAACTAACAGACAAATATTAAAATCATTACACACCAATAAATAATTTGAATTCTAAAAAAATGTAATAAATAAGTCAAAATAAACGACAAATTCATAAAACATTGCTTTTTTAAAATCACTAAGGTTTTTTTGTTAGGCTTTTCTTTGTGATATTCAGAAAAGGCAAAAATATATTCGCTTATACAATTTTGTATACAGAATACTGGTCGTGAGAAACGAATACGGCGTAGTTAGCTAAAAGTGTAGACAAACGCAATCCTATACATACCTTGTGTGAGTCTATAACGAGTCAGTACTACAAATAGTTAAACCTAACGAAATCTAAGCACCTTTCTATTCGATTACTGTTACGATCTGACTTAGCATTCAATACTTTAAATTAAGATAAACGTTCAAACTTAAACTTGAATTGTCGCATAAAAAAAATGTAAATACACAATAATAATACAACTATGAAAAATTATAATAATAATAAAAAAATTGAGTAATACGTATTTGTGCAAACACTAAAATTGTGTCACTCTGTCTCTTTCCATGTAATGCGGACTATAACAAATCCAGTCACTTATGTTTCATAAAGGCACGTAAGAATCAATATACAATAAACACCTAAAAAAGTTCACTCGGCAAAATATTACATTTACTTTGTCATTACAAAAACTTGTCCAGCTTAAAAAGCTATCGAAACAAGCCCGAGTTAGCGTCAGTAAGCTTACAAAGATAATTGATTAATTCTACATTCGTCGTAAATTAATATGCGCGTGCTACATTCTAATCGTGAGATTTCATAATAAAAAAATCTCAAGATACCTTCAAATCCTATTAAATTCCAGTTGAGATTCTAAACAATACTTTTGCTTTCAGACTTGCAGTCTTATGGTAAGCATCGATTCGGTGACGAGACTATTATTAATTTGTTTTGTTTAAGATCTAGGTTTTGGCAAGATTACAATAGATACAGTCAAACTACCTCTATGGGCTTCATGATCAAAAGAACAAGGTTTGTTTCGTGTTTATTTTAGTGAATCCTAACAAATGCTGAGTAACTCGAAAAATCAAATTACTTTTCGTTATAATCAATAGTTCCTCTCAGCCAACTTTCTCAGAGCATTCTGCACCGTCGCCTTCGCCTTTAGATGGGACAATGGATCTGAAAACAAATACGTACCAGAATTATAACTTACATAGTGACGTCATCGTCCTTGTCTGTGTTCGCGGCAAGTGCTGCTTATTGAATGAATCTACTACGCATGAATATGTTTCTGAATAATGTATACAATGATATCAAGACCTGGATGTGGTACGAAATTGTCGAGTGATTTATTAAAGCTATCTACATACTGATTGTAACGTTTGACCGCTGTACATGAACGTCGGACAATGTACACTTTGAGGACGAAGCATTAGTGCGGTAAAATTTAATAGAAAGCGTGAAGCGTGCACATGGTAAACCGTATTATTATCGGAAGTTATAGAGAATTATTTACGTGACATTTAAAACAAAAACATACACACCTTGGTAGTGTTTCCTTTTCGTCGGGTTTTCTGGTCACACTGATCGAAATCTTTTTCCTCTGTCTTATTTTATCCAGTATGTTTTCGGGGCTCGGTTCTTTTTCGCTCTCTTTCAGTATGATCGCGGGGTTACGCGTCCTCATGGGCCGATATGTAGCATAGTTGCCGGGCGAGTACATGGACAGGGTTCTGTTGTATTTATGCGGATCTCTGATCGAGTGCGCGAGCGCGGCATCGTCTGGTCCCTCCGAGTTCTCTAATAACGATTTCGTCCTGGAATATCTAGAAGCTCCAAACGACAACGGCTGTTCGTAGTCTAAGTAACTTCGACTGCTCGGATATTTCCGAAAGTCGTTACGGTCGAGAGATCTGTACGTATCAATTTTATTATCATTAAGTCCGCTACTATCAAATCGGCTACTCCTAGGACTGACGGGCATTTCGCTGAGAAGCGATCTGTACCGGTCCGTGGAGGGAGATAGATCTGATGATATGGAGAGTCCCGGGGATATATCGTAGCCGGCCGGGGAGGAGGGCGACGCGTCATACTTGTTGTCGGATGGGGCGGCGTGTATCCGAGCGATCGGATCGTACTCGGCGGCTCCGGGCCCGACCAAACTACTTTTTCGTCGTTGCTTCTTTTCGTTGAATCTCGAATAAAAACTCTTTCGTCGTATTCTATCGACGATGTCCTCGGTTTCTGGCGTTACAGATTCCGTACTACGCAGCGGATGGACAGAAGATGTGTTATTGTCGGAGGGCGATGCTGGATTTTTGGATATCGATTTAATATCGCCGCTATTGTCAGATTTAATATCTGAGTTTGAAACCGTTGACCTGCTTCTCGATCGACTGCGGCTCAGTGTGTTGGCGTTGTCAACGTTTGTGCTAATCTCTTTGTTGAGAAGGTTGTATTTCGTATGTGCATCCTTTTTCTCAGTTTCGTTGTCGTTCGAGGAAAAATTGATTATTTGCGGTTCTATCACAGGATTGGTAGGAACTATTTTTTTAACTCTTGGCAATCTGGAGAAATCTAATTTTAAACTGTTTCTGTGTTTGGGGTCGTATTCTTTTTTAAGTACAGTTTGATCGTCGTCTTCGGTTGGCAGCGCAGTAACACTGTCGCTGGACGTTCGAACACATTTATTCTTGCGACCCAGACCGTTCAGAAGTAAGGAAGTCGGCCGGCGCGGTTTGTCGATAGCTTCAGAGACTGTTGAACTCAATGAGTCGTTATTGTGACCGTTTTCATCAATTTCGAACAACTTTTTGTTTTGCGATGATTCCAAAAGTTTTGTTTTATCTTTGGATTCGAACTTTTTAAACAGACCCAAAACCTTGGAGACTGTCGTTTTGTTATTTGTATTTGGACTGTCTAAAGCCGCTACATCGGTCAAAGTAACTGCTCTTTTAATGAGGTTGGATTCATTGGGAGGCTCGGCACTCACGGGCACAGACTGCTCTCGTTGCAATCTACTTAATTTTGTACGATTTAATTTATCACTGGCTGTAGTGGTGTCCGCCGTTTTCTCGGGAGAACTAGATTTGTTTGTGGTCAGCTTCTCTAGTTTATGACCTATGGATTGCAAAACAGATTTTTTCTTAGGAATGGTGGTTTTCACGGAATCCTCATCAGATTTTTCTTTTACTTTTTTGGTAACTTTTTTCTTTTCGGTAGTCGTTTTAGCTTCACCCGTGTCTTGGCTGTTCGCAATATCAGTCTTTGTTTTCGAAGAAACTTTCCGTATTATCTTTTTCTTCGTGGTAGTTTTCTTTTCACCGGAATCACTTTCAATCGATTTATTAGAGTCCCCCTTTTGGACATTGTTCGATGATTTATTTTTGATTATATCTTCTAATTTAACAGCAACTTCATTTGAACTGGCGTTGGGTACAATAGTGCCATTTTTCACTTTTTTATCATTGCTTTCAGGATTAATAACGTTATCTTCCTTGACTACCTGATACTTCTTTATAATCAGGCTACTTGCCGCGTCTGTTGTGGCCCCTTTACCATCAGCGTTAACGTTCATTTGTAAAGGTTTGTTACTGACCGATTCTGTCTTTGTCGAAGGATCAGTTTTTACCTTTTTAGGCAAAGTTATACTAAAACTGACTTCCACATCAGATTTCAAATCAGCAGGTGCTTCGTCCTTCACAGTTTTCGTTTCGTCTTTTTTCAAATTACGACTAATGTACACTTTCTCGGGAGACGGGCTGCCGGCGGGGTAGCTTTTTGGTCTGATAAGTTTAGATTCTTTAGAAGCGGTTCGATCTACACTTTCATTCTGTTTGTTAGCTATGTTCTCCGATACCTTATGTTCATCTGGCTCATCAATCGAGTCTAATGTTTTGATGGGATAGCTCTTGGGTCTCGTCAGCCTCGATTCTTTACTAATTGAAGTTTCATCAAAACGAGGTTTTTGCTTAGGGTCACCCGGAATTTGCGTTCTCGATGTTAACGATGCGTCGGCGGCGGTTTCCTTAATGTTGTCCAGGATGGGGAAGAATGGAGTTGCGGACCTACTACGGTCTTTGTTTGACAGCACGCTAATAGGTGAAAGACTTTTTCGGGACCCGAGGGAATCATCTCGCGACAAAAGAGAGGCCTCTGGTAAATCGTACCCTTCTTTCGGGGACGTCACCTCTTGCGATCTCCTCTTTTCTCTAATTTCTCGAAGTATTTTTTGGGTCTCCATTTCCTTTTCCTTTTTATGTTTAACGTAAATGCTCTCGTCCGCCGGCGAATCGAAAAAATCAGAACGTAAGAATCTAGAGTATCGCTTCCGGGGCTGGTCTCCAGTGAGGCGGAGTGAGTGTCGGCGCGGAGCCGGCCCGTACGCCGCCACGTAGCTCGGATCCGACAAGATGCTGCAGCCGTCCGACGCATAAGGTTCGTCCAATGATAGGTACTTGCTGAGGAGCGGGCGGTCGCGGCGGCCCGAGTCCGGCTCCGGGTCGGCGACGGGAGGGCTGGTCGGAGTGGGCTCGCGCGACACGGAGCGCCGTCGCGGCCGCGGTAACGTCGAGGACTGGGGCCGCGCGACGTCCGCCGGCTTCTCCCCTAGTTCGGGTTCAGGTTCTGGCGGAGGTCGCGTCTCGGAATCGTGTTCGGCGGCGGAGTGGCTGCGCGCGTACGTGGGCGGCGCGGCGGGCGCGGCGGGTGCGGACAGAGAGAGCGTGCGGCGGAGGGAGCGCGCGGCGGCGGGCGGCAGGTGGGCGAGCAGTTGCCGCTGCAGACGGCGGGACAGCGCCGGCGTGAGACCGGACAGCGCGCGCATCTCCTTTTCCGAAAACTCAATCGAGCTCAAGTCGAGGTCCGAAAGGTCTAAGCCGCTCTCTTCGGTCGTTTCTTCGTTTTGGGGAGCCTTCGTTCGGTGTTTGTTGGACTTCTTAGTGCTACCTGAAATTTAAATCGAAAAACACACGTTTCGATCATGCAGAACGCTCGCCGGGATGATGTATTTACAGGGGTGATACTTTTACATTTTAAATTTTATGAGCGTGAATTCAATTTCAACTAAATTTACTGATCAGAAACGTGTCATAAAGACACACTAGGATGTCGATGTGAACGTTGCGGTGAACGGTTAAAAGTTAATAGTTAACTACGAGGGCCGAATGCTAGGTAGTCGAATTAGATTAAAACGGAAGCTTTAAATAGGCAAAACCAAATCACAAAAGAATGCATTAAAATGTTGCTTTTTGAAAGAACGGTGAATTACCAGAATGCATACTAAACGATGACTTCAGCGATATTTCACATAATAGAGGCATCTCTATTCTGGCAAACGGACGCGGCGCACGGTGCTCAACACAAAACACATAAATGAAGAGAAATAAACATAGTTTAGTACCTATTCCTGTGTGGCGTTTGTGGTAGATTTGTGGTTGGCGCTGGTGCCGCTGTGAAGTGAAGATTTGGTCGGAGCATGCAGTGTAACGCGCAACCCAACTGCAACCACACCAACACAACCTCACTACCGCTTCTCTGGCTCCTCCCCGCAGCCCCGCTACCCCCCGCTCCCTGGCCCGACCCCTCCCCGTCACCCGGCAGTACTACCCCTCCTCTCCCGTCCCGCAGACCGCGGTCTGGCTGCAGGTAAGTTGTTCGCCCGAGCGCTCACCGAGCTAATAGCGTATGACTCGTGACATGATCTCTACCGATACTGATACGTGTCCATACGTGTTCCCAGCACACGTCGAACGCTACCACATCCACTATCTACGAATTTATGCTTTATACATAATAATATATACTTTCTAAACAAATTAATTAACTGTCAATCGGTCAACGAACTGGCGAGATTTAGTTACTACTATTATTATTTTTTGAATGAAAAAAACCAATTATTACTTTTTTGCTTACTGTACAGAAATGATTTCGTCATTGGAGATGCGATATGTGAAATTTGTATTGTATAGTTTACTAATCATGCAATTTCAAATAGCTACGGAAAACTGTAATTTATAATAACATAACTCAGAGCAACGCAACATTTTCCTGCTAGTGTTAGCGGGTAGGAGAAAGTCAACACCTGCACAAAGAATGCAACTTGAATACGAAATTAACACTACAATGCAAGAGAAAAAAAACAATGTTACTTGATTAATTAAATTAGAAAAAAAGACAAATGTTAATGTACTGAACACACGATGTATATAACAGACTGTTTCGAGTCATTAGTCATTATCAAACATTGTTTGTTAAACGTTGGCCGGTGGAAAACGTCGCGAATACACGACGCGACCTGTTTAATGGCGATGGTCGCTCGCTCGGACGCGGCGTGATGGGTGATGGATAGTTAATTGATTTGTTTTAAGTCGCAGAAGCTAGCTTTCTTGTGAGTCTCGCAGCCCGTGCTGAGCGGAGGTAGCTGTGTACTTGCGGTGCTATAATTGCATACACTTAATATCTATAAACGGTATCCATAATACGGATTTCGAATGATATCTAAACTTTTTTAAATGAAATGTAAAAAAATCGTTATTTCGATATAGCAACATGCTGTATGTAAGAAAAAACAATATTTTTTTTAAACCTGTAACATTTTAAGTAAGCATTATTATATAACTCTATTATTCAAGTATCCGATCATTTTTAGATCGACTTATTGGATTTTCAGATGATATATTATGAGAAGATTGAATTTAACATCTAAATTGTCATCCAGATATAACAAAACTGATCTGATAGGTACTCAGCCAGACCATAGAATGTACAGCATTACTTTAGACGGAGCTTTATAAGACAAAACTGGTATCTTAATGGCAATAAAAAAAGAAAAAAACTCCCGTTCCACTAACATCTTCAACTGTATACGAGATACATATAATGCGAGTGCATAGTATTTAATATCGAACAGTGCTGTGTATCGGCCACGTTTTCCCCGCGTGCGGTAAGCGTGTGTGATCACGTGTGAGCTCACCTCGCGGCATCGACTGCCGGGACTTGTTGAACATGGAGTCGAAGTCGGCGTGGAGGTCCCGAGCGCCCCAGCCTTCCCGTCTGTACATGGAAACATACATCATTCAAGTTAGTTTATAGTTAGATGCAGGATCAAACACGTGAATGGCGAACCTTCTTTTTTTATTGCCTCGATGAGTGAACGAGCTCACGGTCCACCTGATGTTAAGTGGTTACCGGAGCTCATAGACGTCTACAAAGTAAATGCCGCCACCTGCCTTGAGATATGAGTACAGTACAACGGCAGTAGTACAGTTCAATGCGGTTCAATCAATTCTATATAAAGAACCATCAAGAATTTTAGCAATAATTTTATTTACAATAACAACAAATTGTGATATAAGCTGATTAATGATACAGAAATAAATACACTAAATGCTTTACTGTCGATCGAATACAAGTCATAGTATAATTATTCTTATATAAACCGAAACGCATTACTGCTTCACGGCAGGAATAGGCAGAAACGTTTAAGTTCGTTTCATACATAATACTGGCAGGTCAACGACAATGCTAGGCGGTTGCTTTTTCATTGAGATCTATAATTATCATCGATCGCCACAATCTTGTATCATTTAACTTTTATACACACCTAAGTACATTGAATAATTTACCTGAATTTAAGATCTTTAATAAAATCACTGAGAAACGTTTTCGGCTTTTTAAGCATGGGTCTAGAATTGTAATAAAAATAATTGCACAGAAATTGTCATTTACGTAATAATATTTATAACTTACGTTTCTGATACACTCCTTTTACTTTCCACATGTCTATGAGTGCTGCTTGCAAAATAAATATACATTGAACAATTTGGAATCTCATTCATTCGTTGTCATTCACTCATTACTTTACTACTTCTTATGAATGAAATAGTTCTCAAGCTTAAATCGTTACTTTAAGTTTTAAATAAGTTTATAGATTAGAGAAAAAAAAACAATTAAGTTATACTCACAACAAATTTCGCCTTGGTAAGTGGGGGCTGCATGCGTAAAATACAAAAAAAAAATTATATATAAATTTAGTTTAAATCGAAATGTTTTTGTGAACATGTTCAGTGTCAATTATTAAATGAATGAAACAAGAAAGTAATGATTATTGAATTAATAAAGTACCTATACGATGAGTAAAATGAATAGTGAGCTTCCCATGTGAAGTCGGATCAATGTTTTAAAAACACAATGGGGTGCGACTTCAAACAGCGGCAGCAATTAAAAGCAAAACCACAAGAAACTTTATTATTTTATTAACTCAAAACAAAAATCAACTTTGAAACTCTGCTTTGAATGAATTTTAGTCGTATGATGAACGAATGGAAAAAAATACAGAGTAGGAAAATTTACTGTTCGCGTCTTTAAGACGGAATACCTCGGTATTATTTACAATTATTCCATATTAAAACGTGTCAGTGTTTAGTGTAAACGTGAAGCCACTCGATTATTCAGCGTTCGAATATCTCACCTGTTGAAGAACGGCGACTGATGCAAGTTATTGAAGAGTGAGTGTGTGTGCTGCGGGAAGCCGGGTCCCTCCTCGCCGTTCAAGCGCTGGGTGAGGGCACGTACCTGAAAACAAATGTACAGTTATGTGTTATATAAACCGGGATGGACTAGAATGACCATATCGGGTAACGGATTTCAGGACTTATGTGGGGGGAATTTAGGGTTGGGGGGCAAATTCGATGTGTCGAGCAGTTATTTTTTCAGCTCCTACGACTATAACATAAGAAAATACGCGACTTGGATAGCTCCAAAGAGTGACTATAAAGAAATTTCTTTAAACGTTTGTTTATATACTTTGATGTTACATGTTTAAAAAAATTGTTTTGGTAATTTAAAAGCTCTTGAGTTGAATGTTTTTACCCTGTGCAGTAGGGTAGAGAAGAGGTTCTCGGCGGTGAGGAGATGGAAGCCCTCGTCCTCCTCGTCCTCCTCCCCAGAGCTGACGGACTCGGCCCGCGCGGCTCGGCTGGGTCGCAGGCGATGCATGTGGGACTCGTCCTCCTCCTCAGACTCGCCGCCACTCACCAGGCTCCTGCAAATACAAAGAACAATCTAAAATTTTCTAAATCATATTATTTTTCTAAACCATATTATTTCTTTTTGAAGTGAAACTTCTAATGCGACTTCCAACAAGGTTGCGTTAAACGTGTAACGCTACCTTACTAGAAAGAGACAGAGCGAGAGTGAATGCGTGGCACGCGAACGCATGCGCGTAGTCTACCTGTTACAGGCCAGCGCGAGCGTTAGCAACGAGTGGCGTCCAATAGTTTAATGAAGTTTTTTAAATACTTCATTAAAATATTGGACGCCACGGATATATTTTTCTATCTATAATTTAAAATATATATAATATAAATGTTGAAGATGTCGTAGCAATCTGATATAAGGATGAAACATGAAGAAAACACAATAATACACTTGGAAAAAGACGTTTCACTTCATTCGCGTGCATCAAGTTGCACACGCACCTTTTTATTTTATTTTATTATAACTTATTTATACTCAATTCATAGTCAATATATTGTAACATGTCACTAGTGTGATAAGGATAGAAATAATGATGGTCACGTTGTAGTTACCCGAGCCTGCGCGTCTTGGTGTTCCGCGGCAGTCGGGTCTGCGACTGTTCCGGTTCGAGGCTCCGTTGTCGCGGGGTCACGTATCCCTTGCCCTCGACCGCGATGGGGATGATGAACTCCCGGGCTGACTTCTTGATGGGCTCGCCTGGACTCGAACAGGCCTCGCTCACGTTGGACTCGGTTGATGCTAGTCGCCTAAATTGTACCAAATTATTATCCAGATCAGTAACAAAGCATTCTAATTTTTATTACCAAATTTTTTGATTGAATAAATTCTGGAAACCACTTCAATTGCTAAATAATATCTTACGTATATGATGACCTGAAAAAGGTCGCTGTTTCTTTGTCCTGGTGTGAGTGGATACGAGTCCCATAGCAAAAGAACGTGATTGCCGATATCCAACTCTAGACACAAGGAGTAAGTCTGAATCTCATAGAATAACGGCTATCCCGTTCTTTAAATCGAAACGTATGACTTCGGCAGAAAGAGGCAGGATGGTGTACCTGTAAGGATTGCGTTAGTTCACCCAGTGTTCATATTACTCATGTCTACTATAATTCTTTAAATGATCGCCATGTATTAACTTTATCACAGCTACGCACTTCTTGAATCTTTCACTTCATCAACGAGAGTTAACTGGAAGAGAATGCCTGCATGGCGTTAAGTTCGCCTTTGTATAACATTTTGTGCAATAAAGAATTTTCATTCATTCATTCATTCATTTCTTATACATATTTTTATTGCCAAAGTTTTTAAATTTATTCATTTACTAGTTGACCCGGCAGACTTCGTAGTGCCTCAATCAATAAATATACTTAAAACAAACAAAAGGAATCCGTCCGACGGGGGACACATCAAAGGAAAACAAAATTGTTATTTTTATTTAATTCCGAACATTTTCATATTTATCTACCTTTTAAACCTTCTCTGGACTTCCACAAATAATTTAAGACCAAAATTAGCCAAACCGGTCCAGCCGTTCTCAAGTTTTAGCGAGACTAACGAACAGCAATTCATTTTTATATATATAGATTTGTGGTTTCTTAATAAAGAGTTCTATATATTTAATTGAATGAAAACTTTATAAGTACCTGAGTGGTGTTTGAGGAGTGGTAGCTCGTGGTGCGGGACGTGGGGCAGAGGGTGTGGTGGGGGCCGAAGGCGTAGAAGGGGTGTGAGGTGTGTGGTGCGCGGGCGGGGCGGGGGGTGGAGAGGTAGGAGGCTCGTCCGGCGACACTTGAATCGGGATAATACGTTCCACCGATACACCCCTGAAATTATTAATCCTTGTTAATCACATTGAGACAGTGTCATTATAATAGAGTAGAAATTAAATGTTAGAAACCTGAATAGTGGCGCTAACGTCATTTTAAACATTTTGCATTAATACAATTTCCAAACAACCTCATCCTTCCTAGTCGTCATCCTACAGTATTGTTCTATTTACTATAGGCCTTATGAAGCGAATTTTATTCGAAATCGTTTTTATTATTTGTTATCCAGATTTATTAATTTTTTATTCATGAATTAGTTTAAATAACATTGAATTCAAATAATTTCAGTACAGGCGTGTGTCAATAAGCTTCGATCCGTCATATTTCGAGATACTCAGCCAACCTACCATAATTAATAATTTAAATCCGCTCTAGACTAATGTTTATTAAATTCAACTGACAACAGACGCTTCTATCAAATGTATATTGTCAACCTCGTGTTTAACGGGACACGTTTTCGTTCTATTGTTTTTTTTTAAATATTTTTGAGGCTTATCTCATTGAATTACGGAAAACACAAACTTGTGACATAGATGAGTGTGTTTCTGAAAAATGAAAATTTCTAACATGCATTTTATGAATTATAAATGATTGCCTCTTTATTTCTGAACATATTACAAATTTTTGCTTTAGCTCAACATACATTATTACAGATGATTACGTCATTAAACTAGAAATTCTGAGACTGGTAACTTAATCAACAAAGTAACGCACTTGGAAATCTAAATTCGTTTACTAAATTTGGTACGTATATTTGTCGTAAAAAGTCCATAATGGATGAATAACGAGAGATATGCGCGTTAGCTAAATTTTAAATGCTTATAAAAATTAGTTAACATTTTGTTCGAATGATTAGAATTTAGTAGTTCTTTGGCAAAGTTGTGATAAGAAAAAAAAATACGCATAGGATTTAGCTTGCGAGAGAATGGGACAGAATACTTGTGGCGGGAACGCGAGGAGTGAAGTTGTGTGATTTGTTTTATTTTGTCTATTTTGTGTTGCTTCAGGTTTAAATGTGTGATAACGGTGGTTTATTAACTGTTTAGTATCTGTGAAAGTGCACAAATGTGGGAAAATGAAACAAAGCCGCTGAACGTAACTTCTCGGGATCCTCCAAAAAGTCTTCTGAAATGTTTTTAGTAAATGACCACCATTTTACTGAGATTATATTTCATCTCATATCATCTCATTTCATTTCATTTAACTTCACTCCATATTATCATTTTTCATAAAAATGGGAATATAAATTAAACTAAGACATGACTTAAAAGTCTTGGTTCCCGGGTCGTAAAATCCCTAAAAAAAATACCGCGTATGGCGTGTGTAGTACCTGTTGCGATGGTCCTCGACCTGGTGGTGCGCCTCGGTGCGGAAGAGGCGCGCGGGGGCGGCGGCGGCGGGCGGGGTGCCGGGCGGCGACACCAGCGACGCCACGCCCGCCGACGACGAGCGCCCGTAAGGCACCGGAGGCTTGCCTGTATTACAAACACATGATTAATTAATATTCAGAGAACTTTTGAATACTATTTTTACTGCCACAGTTGATTAAGTTACCCCACACCAAAAACGAACAGTATTAATAGTAATAACAGAACAGTAATAACAGCTTTCCTGAAAAGCGAAGCGCATGATTATTTCGTGCTAAAATAGGCATTATGATTCTTTTTGTATAAGTCTAGGGTAGATTTTTTGAAAGACGTTTCTTTATTTAGAGTAAAAAATTATAAAAAAACAAACAGTATTATAAATTGTATTTTAGCATTTATAAATTGTAATAACGGCTTTCCCCAAAAACCGAAGCGCGTGATTTTTTCGTGCTAAAACAGGCATCATGATTTTTTTTGTTTAAGCTTAGGGTAGGTTTTTTGAATATAACCTTTCTTTATTTATTTACAGTGTAAAAAATTATTGTCGTCTTTTCGTTTTTTAAATAAGATTAAATTAATGTACTGAACTAAAAATGTTTAATTATGGTTATGGTAATACTACATATAATACTAGTAATAGTCTTGTTTATTTTTGAGGTAACAGCTCATCCTCAACCTGTTCATCTTGTAAAATGGCCAGCTTTGGGTGGAAAGACTTCTGATTTTACCCCTAGGTCATAGTTTGTATAGATATTATTATTATTGTAAATTTAGTCATCAAAAGTATAACCTGTGCGGATGGCGGACGATATAATATCGCGCGCAGCCCGACGACGACTCTCCTCTCCTGTTTTCTCTTCCACAAGCTTCGCCATGGAATTCTGTAGACTTCTGTATGAATACAAGAAAGAAAAAAAAAAGGTATAAATTCATAAGGTCTCATACGATTTTGCCCTGGTCCTATTTTTATTAGTAACGACCCTAAGATTTAATAAAATAGTAACACCACATAACTAAAAATAAATCACGGCATATAACGTAATGTTAAATTTTAAAATAAAGTCCCTACTATGAATTGTATCTCCCTAGATTAGAACGAATCCGTCCTCAAACGAGTTATTGCCAAGACATATTTGATTGGTCAGTAGCGATAGTGTGGCAGCCACCTTTCATCCTTTTTTAATCGACTTCAAAAAAGACTGCCTGCATGTTTTTTTTTATATTTGTTACCTCATAACTTTTGACTGGGTGAATTGATTTTGATGATTCCTTTTTTATTAGAAAGCTGACGCTTCCCGTGTTGTCCATTTTAGTCCAATTCTGATAATGGTATCCATGAGAAAACCATATAAGTCTTAAATTTGCATTAAGTAGGGGCGCCACAAATAGATGAAACCGATTTCGATGATTACTGTTTTTTAGTGTATATTAATTTGTTTTGGAATATCTTTTTTTTCTATTTTTTTCTAATTATTGACGTCCATGAGCAGTGGTGAGCACATCATCAAGTTGATTGCTTTTTCGAATGTGTATTGGGATACTCGTAAGTGATATCTGGAGGCGGTGTACCGTCTAGCGTCGCTGAGGAGCACGGAGGGGTCGACCGCGGCCGCGCCGTGCGTCGGTTCGCTCTCGGTTTTCTTCACGCCGCCCCGGTTCATTTCCAGCTCGATCGGAGACTAAAACACACAATAGGGTAAGCTATACAATTATTGACACTAACCTTCTACTATAGTCGTATTTATAATTAGACGAAGCCAACTGACCGTAGCTAATGTCACTTGGTAAAATAATGTTGCTATATTTAAAGTAATAGTGATGCGTTCAGTTCTCGTGCAATCAAATGAATGAACAATGGGTGAGAATAGTTAATCATTTCAAACTATAAAAGAATATTATTTCTATTTTACAATAAAATTGTATTAAAGTGCTCTAATATATATTACTAGTAGTATGTGACTACAATCAGTTTTTATTTATTTTCATTACCTACCTATATGTAATTGTTATTTTTTATACATCTATAGTTTCAACTATATGATGTATTGAAAATAAGACAGTCTTACAAGTTTCCTCGCATTGTTTTCCTTAATGTTTAAAACATTCGGTATTCAGTATAGGTAGATACTATAGGAACACAATCGTCGACTCGTTGGTATGTACAAGGCACGACTAAAATTCGAACCCCGGACCCGATATCGGCAGTTCGGCACACTAACTATTCACTAGACAATCGAGGCAATTTCAGGAATTTTTTCAATCATTCACTTTGCCACAACACTATTTTTATTATTTGATCAAAAACTGACAACACAATATACGTCAGCTGACTTCGTCTGATAAAAAATACGACTATAGTCATATTAGCTGGACAACTAAGCATACTACGAGATATATTTGATTGACAGTAAAGCGTTTAGTGTATTTTCTGGTGTTTCAATCAGCTTGTATCAATAAAAAAAAATTCTTCTATGCTGAGAGCCTTGAGAGGCTATTTCAGCTTCTCCTTGATGTGTAGGTGAGCTCTCGGGGCACAAATCTTAGGTGTTGCTAACACTGGCCCTAGCAAGAGCGGAAACGCGACCCACTGAGAAGATCAGGCGAGAAACTCAGTGGGCTGTATCTATGAGTTAATTTACTCGTCGAGCCCTTTAGTCGCAAGCGACGGCTTCGGCGAGGACGGTGACTGGCACAATTTATGTTTTTTTTGTAAATAAAATATTTAGCAAAATTCTTGATAATTCTTGATATAGAACTGATTGAAGTCATTTTACTGTGATTTATCGTTTTTTTTTTTTTTTATTTATTGCTTAGATGGGTGGACGAGCTCACAGCCCACCTATTGTTAAGTGGTTACTGGAGCCCATAGACATCTACAACGTAAATGCGCCACCCACCTTGAGATATAAGTTCTAAGGTCTCAGTATAGTTACAACAGCGGCCCCACCCTTCAAACCGAAACGCATTACTGCTTCACGGCAGAAATAGGCAGGGCGGTGGTACCTACAACGAATGAACCGGACGTCTTATCCTTTAGGCCACGACGACTTCAAAATTACACTAGACAAATCTATACTAATATTATAAAGAGGAAAGATTTGTTTGTTTGTTTGTTTCGAATAGGCTCTGAAACTACTGGACCGATTTGAAAAATTCTTTTTCCATTAGAAGCCGACATTGTCCCTGATGAACATAGGCTACTTTTTTAAAAAAAAAATTTATTTTTATTTTTTGGTTTCATGTGTGTTTTAATATTTCCGAAGCGAAGCGAGGGCGGGTCGCTAGTTCAATATAAGTTTGCAACTGGAACTAGTGGTCTGGCAAGGACAGAGTAGTAATGTTTACCGGTGCAGGTTCAATTCCGATCTGTTGCAGTCGAACAGTGCCGTTGTCTGAAGTTTTGTTTGAAAGCTCGCGGTCTTCGCTTTGAGCTTTTGGCTTGGCGATCTTCGATACCACTGTAAATAAATTTACTTTATAGTTAATGAGTACAGAGCTGGTCGAGAAGACTGGCTCATTCAATGCTGGATTCATATGAGAGACCTGCAGTATCGTGTCCTCGTCGCTCGATAGTAACGGACTTTATCGCGTGAAGAATATTTTTAATTGGATTTACTAAAAGGTGGGTAGAATTTTTTAATCGCAAAATAATTATAAAGTACCTGGCTTTGATACAGAATTCGCCCGTTTCTCGAATTGTTCCTTGAAGTTACCGACATTTCCACCTGCCAAACGAACATACAACTGATTTTAACAATTTTTCAATCAACAAATAATAAATAAAATGTTAAAAATCTGAATTACATACACTAACTATAATTTTAAGAATACTTTTTATGACATTTCTAAACAGTAACTTATTTGCTGTCTAGTTGGGATTTCCTCCAAAATGGAATAAAATATATAAAAGTGTTTTGGAATATTTTTAAACAGATTCGAATTAACAAAGTATGTAACGGAGTACTGACACTCTTCAAGTAGTGCTATCAAAAGTATTCAGTACAGATTTACTCAGCATAGTCTTAAACTGTCGATATTAACACATTGATTTCCGTGTAGGTCACCGGCGCCCTACGCGGCGCACTGAAGTAATTATGTCGATTCCTGTTACTAAGCGAGTCTGGATTGCCTAACTTTGCCTTTATTTCTTTTTGATGTATGTTTTAGTCTTTTAGGTCTAGAAATAGATTCAGTCTCAGTGCTTCGGATTCGTCTTTGCCAGAGTCTACTAGATATTCTGGCGCCTTAGTAAGAAGATCGAAGAGAGAAATCGACATAATTACTTCAGTGGGCCACGTAGGGCACCAGTGA
The DNA here is from genome assembly GCF_030267445.1 of Bombyx mandarina. Classification (NCBI taxonomy): domain Eukaryota; kingdom Metazoa; phylum Arthropoda; class Insecta; order Lepidoptera; family Bombycidae; genus Bombyx; species Bombyx mandarina. The sequence goes on from NC_143228.1 coordinate 12,494,500, forward strand.
TCTACATGGCAGTCAACGTGCTAAACTATATGTTTATCATAAGCTTTAACAAACAGACCTGGTATTGAGAGTTTCTTAGGTTTAGCGGGAGCTTGGTTCGCAGGTTGCTGCGCGATGCTCAGAGAAGTGAGTTTGTCGGCCGCCGACGCTACTGCGTTTGACTTCGGCTCCTCTTGTTCCGCTAACTAGTAAAATAACAAGGTGTTCATCATATTTCAGGTTATGTGACATTGGATAAATTAGGACCCATTTTCTATAGCACAATTTATTTTCAGTTTTATTGCCCTTGTAGGTAGACGAGCATACGGCCCATCTGATGGTGAGCGGCTGTCGTCGCCCATGGACTTCAGCAATGCCAAGGACAGAGCCAAGCCGCTGCCTACCGCTTAATACTCTCCAGAAGCCTCGTTTGAAAAAGGACATGTCATGGCGCTCGGGAAACACCGTGGAGGGGAAGCTCATTCCAAAACAGGATGGTACGTGGCAAAAATGTTCTCTGAAAACGCACTGTGTATGACCGCAATGGCTCCAGGTAGTATGGATGAACTCTACTTTGGTGGCGGGCGGTGCGATGGTAAAAACGAGATGATAGTATCATCTCAAACAATTCCTCAATTCCCAATTCGTTTGACAAAAACGAGAAAAAAAGAAGAAACGAGCAAGTTGTACTTCTGAATATAGTGCAATGATTTATATTGCAAACCTTGAGCTCTTCAACAGTGTCAGGCGGCGGGGGTTTCTCTTCAACCGTTTTAGTCGGTGAAGGTTTTTTCTTGATGACGACCCGTGGCCTCGCCCCAGACTTGTCCTTCTCTTCGTCTTTCGGAGCGTCCCTGATGATCTCCTTGGTCAGGTCTTTTACGAGCTCTACTGGTGTGGGCGTTATCGTCATGGTGGCCGAAGACTTCAGCGATGGCTGTACCGACTGAAAACATAAGTTTACGACCTGATTAATTTATATTTTATAATTATTCCTGAATGAGCCGGGTCTGGATGCAGCATTGAACTCAGCTCAAAAGTGACTGCTGGTTGAGGGAAAAACCGACAAAATTTTAGTTGATCTTTTAAACAATAAATAATAGTTTACAAAAACTAACAAAATACGCTTTTATAGAAAATCCAACTAAAAAATAGAAAGTAAAATTTGAATAAATTTGTATTAAAAATAGTTTAAGAAAAATGATTTTATTGTAGAAAAGCGTACTACTGATACCATGCACCCCACGCTTTTTTTTTACAATAAAATCATTTTTTCTTGCACTATTTTTAATACAAATTTATTCTAATTTTATTTTCTATTTTTTAGTTGGATTTTGTATAAAAGCGTATTTTGTTAGTTTTTGTAAACTATTATTTATATTTCATTTTTTAGTTGAATTTCAATTTTTTCAATATATTTTTTTTCATATTTTTTTTTATATTGAATTGTCATCAGTCGTTATTAAGTATACCAAATTTCGAGTTAATCCGACGTTTTGAAGGGGGTCAAAAACATGTTCAAAGATTCAGTTACAAGCATACATACGCCTGAAGCTAATCAAAGCGTATTAAAAATTAATTTACCTCGTCAGCGAGGAGGGGGGGTGGTTCGTCGGGGGGTGTTGGCGTGGTGGCCGCGTCCTGCGCCTCGGGGCTCTCCTCCGGCACCGAGCCGCCGGGGGGCGCGATACTTGCCGCGCTGTGAGCACAATAACAATCTTCTAAAGTCACTACGCTCTGTATCTTATGAGTGGGGTAAGAATGTACTTGTGATAGGACCTCTTGTGTGTCCGCACGGGTAGGTACCACCGCTCTGTCTATTTCTGCCGTGAAGCAGTAATGCGTTTCGGTTTGAAGGGCGGGGCAGCCGTTGTAACTATGCTGAGACCTTAGAACTTATATCTCAAGGTGGTTGGCGCATTTACGTTGTAGATGTCTATGGACTCCAGTAACCACTTAACACCAGGTGGGCTGTGAGCTCGTCCAACCATCTAAGCAATAAAAAAAAACTTCATTATATTATACTGCTTTATTTACTGAAGATCACTAGTTATCGTACAAAGGTCATTGAACGATGGTAATTGTTTGTAACACGTGTCCTACAAACACCTAGTCTCGTTTCAAGAAAGAAACGAAATTGCGCTCGGGGAATACTATAGAACATCCCAAGTTTTATAGTTTGAGACAAAAAATAACTCTTACATTAGGTGAAAGACTCTCAGTGTGTCCTTTAGTAAAAAAAGGTTGAGAGCCGCTGCCCTATAGAAATAGGGCAGCGGCTCTCAACCTTTTTTACGATTACGATTCTTCGTATCTTTTCATTTGTCTTGTCCGTATGGATTAGGATAAGATTAGAATTAAGATTAGAAGGCCAGGAAATTCATTTCGGAATTTTTCTTTAATCTGAATTACCAGCGATTTGTAGTTCGAGTAGAATATGCTTTATTGTAACACCAATACAAAATCAACATAAATGCGCAACATTAAACACATTGGGCGCTCTTATCAGCTACTATATAACTATATTTTCCAGACAGTCACCAGGTAGACTAGAATCATTTAAAGATGTAAATGAACCTCGAATATATATTTTTCTAAATTTCATTTCTTTAAAATAATTATTGCATCAAGTAAGTATATCTACCTCGGCACTCTCTCTTTCTTCCGCTGTAGTCCACTAGCCGACATGGCGAGCTCCAATTTCCGTTTGTTCTCCCCTGCAGAAACTATTGTTCTCGTCGGCGATGGTTTTATTGCGTCTTCGCCACCCTCTACATCGTTACAAAGATATTAACATCTCATTTGGACTGCACTTATTTACTAACCACTCAAGAGATACTAAATTTTATGAATGATTTCGAATGGTATTATTATTCCTATTTATTTAATATATAGACCAAGAGGCAAAATTAAGTAAATTAAATAACATAATGATTCAATCAATATGGTTCAATTTTGACCATATGGTATCTAACTAATAAGACACTTTTTGGTACCATGAAGACTATATCTATCACGAATAGGACATCCGTTACACAGTTAATTGAGACTTCAACAACTTCATGTCTCAATGTTTAGGTAACGCTACTTACATTGTATCTGTGTTATATAACATTATATAATACAGACATATCGACTATTAAACTTTAAAGCGCGCCGAATTTCTGGTAGACACAGACCTCGCATGCTGGTGCTTCATTATTGTCGGCTTATTCAAACACCCAATCCAGATGAAAATGTTATAACGTTATTTTTAAATGAAGGTCCCTCTTTTGTTTTATTTTTTTTCGTAAAGCGTTATCTCTGTCTCACACTATCTATGTGACGTTTGTCAGTGGCTGTTCAAGGTCTTAATGGACACCGGACTGCTAGTGTTTAGTGCGACGGAGATGACGCTCTACAATGCCTATTTATTATATTAATATTTATGGGCGGGTACTGTATAGTCAAATGTTTAGAAACAATACCACATCCGAGCTTAAAGCTTAGCTTAAAAATTAAATTAATTAAAGCTTAAAATCTGTAAGTTTTTATAAAGAATCGTCTACCTGCAACCAATTCAAGGATTCTCTTTTCAGCGGAATTGCTGGGCTCTAGGGCCATCGACGTCGAGCTTGTCAGGTCGGTGCAGCTCTCTTCCGGACCCATTTCGGCCTGACACATAAAAAAAAATTAGTCTGAAAGTAGTCAGCAGTGTATGAACCACAACGTAAGAAAATCAATATGTATTTCGTATCATTTTACACTTTATTTCTACAATAGAGTACAACCATTAATATTCTTGTAATCAAAGCTCAAAATCATCAACTTTAATATTTAATTTTGGTATTCGGAACATACATTGAGCGAACTAATGTGCAATATTAATTTATTAATTAAAAGAAACATGAAGAGAAACAATTCAATTTTTAATTGTGTGTATTATTTTTCCTATTGCCTAGGGGTCAGTCAGTAGCCATTACCTTTGTGTTCAATACATAATAAACTAGCGACCCGCCCTCGCTTCGCTTCGGCAACTGAAATTTATTATTGATTTCTCCACTAGTTAATGGATGTTATTATACATATAAACCTTTCTCTTCAATCACACTATCTACTAAAAAAACCGCTTCGAAATTTGTTGCGTAGTTTTAAAGATTTAAGCATACATAGGGATATAAGGGCAAGAAAAAGCGACTTTGTTTTATACTATGTAGTGATATATGAATAGCTGTGATACCTCAGCCGGAACCATAACAGAGTTGGAGTTAGAAGGAGCAGCCGGAGCCAGCGAGAGCAGCAGATCCAAACGCACTGGAGTTTCGGCGGCTAGCGCTTCAGCCATCTCCAGGCATGACGTCTCGCAGCCAGTGTTCACCCACCTGTCCAACAATTGTTCATCTTTTTCTTTCCTTTTTTTCCTACCTAAGCTGATAGCCTTGTGAGGCTATTTCAGCGTTGCCTTAACTAGAAGGTGAGCTCACGGGGCTCAAACCTGACGACCTTGCTAACACGAACCCTAGCAAGAGCCGTGCTTCTCAGAATCTACTACCGGATCGGAAATGCGACCCACTGAGAAGATCCAGCGAGAAACTCAGTGGGTTGTATATGAGCGTTAATTTACTCGTCGAGCCCTTCGTCACAAGCGACGGGTTCGACGAGAACGATGACCGGGTTGGTTATCAATATGAAAATAGCTCAATGAAAATGCACAATGCGACAGAAGGCCGAGACAAGATCAGGTGACGTAAGTTGATTTATTATACACCATTATTTTTTAACTAGTACAAAAACTTTAAGGACATATCGTCTTCTCGCATTAAAACTGTATAATCTCAAAAATGACTAATTTTACAGGAGAGTGTTTTAAAGGTTTAACATGTGATATTTTTAATATTAATCATCTTTGCAATATTGATTTTTTATTTTTTACAAGTTACATTAAATGTCTTTTCAAGTAAGATAAAATTATGTATTAATTTTGTTAATAGTAGTCAAAATATAGGTAAACAAAAAAAAAAAAAAATACGTTGTTTTGACAGTATTTATGAGAAAAACACTGGTGATGCTAAATGATTCCGCATATTAACTCAATTTCGAAATCATACACTTTTAATGCGAAAAAACGATATTAGGGAAGACATTATTATCATATGTGTGGCGAAAGAATCTCATAATACCTTTAAATAGCAAAGTTATTATAATTTTTTTATTGTAAAAAATCTCACTTAAATCATGGGCACATTATTTTACAATCCATTCATTAGTTCATTGAACTTCATTGGTAGTATTCCATCCTACTCATTCGCATTTGTACTGTCGCACTTGTGACGTAGGTAGCCTTAGACAATAAAATGAATGTATATGTACCTGTATATTATATTAAAACATATGCAATTATAATGATTCTTAAACTTGCCATCTATTCGGCATTCATTTTACTAGTGTTCTATTGAACACACTAGTGACGTCACTCGTCCCTCCACGCACACATTTTACAAGATATAAAATGAAATTAATTGTATTACTTACGGATGATCACATATGTAGGCGATGTCAGCACGTTTCAAAGGATCGACCGTGAGCATATCGCGGATTAAGGGCGAGGCACCTGAAGGAAACCATATAACGCTACAAATCGTTACTTGAAATCAATAATACTAATCTATGTAAACTATATACTTTTATAAAACTAAAGTTTAGATAAAATGTTATAGATAACATGTATTTACGCAAAACACTTTGTATCATGGTAAACGTCATGACCCGGTTCACCGGCATCACCGGTTATATCTACTATAATAAATACGACAGTGCGTTCACCGTTTCGTGATTTTACTTCTCAACGAGTCTCCAATGGATCAGAGAGAGAACAATACTCTTTATGCAGAGAAAATTCGATGGGTTTCATGCTTTCTAAATAATATATTTAGCGTTTATGAAACAACGGACAAAATCTAGTTTCTGATATATTACGAAAATTTGAGCTCAGAAACTATTCAAGTCGATATTAACGAACTTCTTGACAACTAACTCAGTTCTTTTTCGGATCAAGGTTCTGATGTGACAAATTCGTTTTAGACCTTTTAAAGGACATGTGCCAGTTTCGGCCCAGCTATTAGTGCTCTCAAGGACACGAATAAAATATCTATAGAAAAAAACATTTCATTTTTACATACTTATTATAAAATTTAAGGGTATTTTAATGGTGGGATAATTAAAATCATCAATAAAAAGAAATTAGAATGACTAAGCTACATTGATAATATTGAAGGAGTTGCCATAGGTAAAATATATTTATATTTTAAACAATCTACATTAAATCTTCTTAAAAAAGACATTATATTGCAAAAAACTAGCAAAATATATTAACATATTTAATTGATGGATTTTAAAACTAATGTAAAACATTATATCTAAACAAAAATCTATTTTTATACTTTTAAATCCGTAGAATAAATCATTACCTTGAGCAATAATTATTATTGATCATAAGCAAAAACAAAACGACGCTTGTTTAATGTTTATTTACGTTTTACATTTGATCAGTCTTTTTCGCACTCGTGCACTTTGTGGATATTATGAAGTGTTTCGTTGCGATATACCTGCTTATTATATTTTGTTGTGCATAAAATTAAGTCTTGGCGTTCATTGAATTAGGTCTGTGTTATAAAGTATAGTAATATAAATAATATTTAAGCTGATGATTAAAGTGTAAGTGTATTGACAGCAAATCATATGATATAGGTATCCTAAAAATCTTATCTTATTTTTTAAATATCTCTGTATCCCCATGAACAATATTGATTTTAATTTGTTTACAATAAAAGGGATATATAGTCTGTTATTTAAACTTAATTTCATTACTGTCCTTGAACTTCGTTTAGTGGGCCGTGCAATTTATGGAGAGTGGCCCATGTCCTTTGTAACACCCTAACTGCATAATATGAATCATAGAGAAAACGCGAATATACACCTCAGACCAATTTGAAATTGGAACTGAGTATAAATTGGTTCGCGGGAAGACGCTAGAGTACTTAAGGTGTAAATAATTCGGGTAGTTTCTAACGTTACATTTTTTTAAGAGATTTTTTGACCTGGTACTTTAATACCTTTAGGTCAAGTCTTATTTTAATTTTTAATCCTATTTTTATGAAAAATGATAGTATGGAGTGAAATAAAATTAAATGAAATGAAGATGATTAATTTGAGACATTAATCAACTGGGATGAAATGAAATGAAATGAGATGAAATGATATGGGATGAAATATAATCTCAGTGAAATTGTGGTCATTTACTGAGATTTTTTCAGTGGACTTTTTGGAGGATCCCGAGAAGTTACGTCCAGCGGATTTGTTTCATTTTCCCACATTTGTGCGCCTTCACAGATATTTAACAGTTAATAAATCACCGCTATTACACATTTAAACCTGAAGAAACACTAAATGGACAAAATAAAATAAATCACACAACTTCATTCCTCGCGTTCCCGCCAAAAAGACCCAAAAAGTCAACTCGACACAGATTCACCTGATGACCACAGATTATCCATTACGACACCGACTCCGATTCTTAGACTGGCTACGTCTAAAACAGTTTCGCCCCTATCCAACTGGCCGTAATATTAACCTCCCTTTGATAATGAAATAAAACGACACTTACTCGAAGGATTCCTGGGCTCGTAATAGTCTCCGTTACTGATTTGCCTGACCAGCCGCTTGAAGTTGGAGCCATCGAACGGCATGGCTCCGTAGACTAGAGTGTACAGGAGAACGCCTAGAGACCAGCAATCCACCTGATCAACAAACACAGGATTGATTTATACATCGGACCAATGTACCTAATGTTCTAAAAAAGATATCCCTTATTAATTTTTTTATTCCTTTAATGCGCGAAGCTGGTATTTAACATTAATGACGTCACCATCATGTTTAATACTCCTGTTTACTGGTACCATTGATTGAACAGGACAAATTGTAGATATGTGATAATAAGGTTATTAAAGTCATCTGACTGCTTCGAGCGTTGTAATAAAGAAATGTACCTTTAGAATTGAAGTGGCTTAACTAAAAAAAATAAGAAAATGAGTTTTATACTTTCAACAACTTATAAACATGTATTTTAAAAGTTTAAGAAATAAAAAAATTTAAATAAAAAATTAAATTTTATTTAGAAAAGGTCAAAAAGTACAATTTCCGTCTTTTTCAACTTAAGCGTATACCCTTAAATTTTAAGGTATGCGCTTTAAGGTTTAAAGTATTAAAATCTAAACATCAAAATTATAGTTCTTCAATTAAATTTTTGACGTTTACCGAAAAACATGAATTTTGAATTAAACCACGCAACAATTAATTCTAAAGGTGCGACGTATTTTTATTTAAAACTCATTTAGAGTTGAGTATCGCATTTATTATTTCAGACTTCATTTCAATTCAATTGTGAAAGTAATTTTTAAACATGCCTCCGACTCGCGGAAGCCGAATAAATATTAGTTTCTTAATTACAAACTATCCGACAAAATTAATTTATGAAATGATATTTATCTGTACATCAAGAATACTTTTGGAAAATATTCAAAGTTTGTCATCGATTCTATTTTTGTGTTCACGTTTTCACGTAGGTTGTGATTTTATTAGAATTATAAAAGAGCGTTAGTCTCTAATCTGAATCTAGTGAATTAAAATATATTTTAGAGGAAAAACGACGAAATGTTTTTTTTTATTGCCCTGGCAGGCAGACGAGCATACGGCCCACCTGATGGTGAGTGGTTACCGTCACCCATGGATTTCAGCAATGCCAAGGGTAGATTCAAGCCGCTGCCTACCGCTTAATACTCTCCACAAGCCTCTTTTAAAGAAGGACATGTCATAGCGCTCAGGAAACACCGTGGAGGGGAGCTCATTCCATAGCCGGGTGGTACGTGGCAAAAAAGACCTCTGGAAACGCACTGTCGATGAACGCAGCGGTTCCAGATGATATGGACGAACTCTGCTCCGATGGCGGGAGGTGCGATGATAAAAAGGAGATGAGGGGATCATCTCAAACAATTCCTCAGAGCACTCCCCATGGAACATACGGTGCAAAATACAGAGGGAACCGAAGTCCCTTCGCAGAGCCAAAGGTTCCAAACGATCCGTGAGAATGGGATTATCGACGATTCGAACGGCCCTCCTCTGTATGTAATGTAATGTACTGGTTTCACGATATTAGGACAGGACATAGCTGGGAAACGAGTGGATTCCAAGTTCTGTTTCAATTGAGATTGAACTTGATACGTATTTAATCGCCCTCATCTCCCAGCGTGATATAGCATCCCATAAATTACCACTAAAAAGGTCACGTTACTAGCTACTACTGCTGCCGTTTTTTTTCTACCTATTCTAGTGACCTCGAGGGGTTATACTAGATTCACTGAACGAATAGCTCACGGGGTTCTAACTTGGTGACCTTGATAACACTAGCCCGCTTCCGTATTTCAGACGGGATTTTAAATATGTTTTCGGAATGTAAAGCCGCGATTTGTCATATAATACTATGCCAACATACATGGAAAGTCATTTTGAAGTCGTCGTGGCCTAACGGATAAGACGTCTGGTGCATTCGTGTTGAGCGATGCACCGGTATTCGAATCTTAGGCGGGTACCAATTTTTCACGATTGATTTCCACGGTGAAGGAATAACATCGTGTAATAAAAATCAAACCCGCAAAATTATAATTTGCGTAATTACTGGTAGCAGGACCTCTTGTGAGTCCGCACGGGTGGGTACCATCACCCTGCCTATTTCTGCCGTGAAGCAGTAATGAGTTGCGATTTGAAGGGTGGGCAGCCGTTATGACTCTACTTGAGACCTTAGAACTTATATCTCAAGGATGGTGGCGCATTTACATTGTGGATGTCTATGGGCTCCAGTAACCACTTAACACCAGGTGGGCTGTGAGATCGTCCACCCATCTAAGCAATAAAAAAATAATTATAGCTCGTTTATCGCGATAAGAACGAAATGTTACGATAAGAAATGTTACCTCGGGCCCGATATAAGGTGTTCCTTTGACGATTTCAGGAGACGCGTACAGAGGTGACCCGCAGAACGTGGACAGCAAAGACGTTTCTTTGAAAACGTTCGACAAACCAAAGTCCGCGATCTGAAATAATTTAACGAATCGTAAAATGAATAAAGAGCAGAATCACGACGAGAACCCAAACACTCAGATTCACTCATTCATTTGTTTCTGAGCTACTCACAATACACAACCGACTAAATATTCGAAACAATATGAGAAAAATCGTGGGTTATGCTACGGTAGGCAGCGGCTTGGCTCTGCCCTTGGCATTGCTAACGTCCATGAGCGACGGTAACCACTCACCATCAGGTGGGCCGTATGCTCGTCTGCCTATACGGCAATAAAAATAATCAAATACGATTACTCTGGACGTACCTTAGCGCTTCCAGTATCGTCTAACAATACGTTTTCTAATTTCAAATCTCTGTGACAGATTTTGTGAATGTGACAGTAATACACCGCAGTGGCGATTTGTCTGAAAAGCCTGTTAAAGAAAAGAAAAATGATAAACAATAATAATAATCATAAGACAAGAAGATCACGGCTTTTAGGCGTCGTCAGTGCAGACAACAACATAGCTGCATAGTGGGTGGATAGTGCGACATATAAGTCAATATGATCTTTATTGAAGGATCTGTATCAGAAATGACATTATATCCGGAAAACGGGGAAACTAGTTTAATTTCACTTGCTGAAATATATCCCAATAACTAGTAGAACTAACAGTTTTTCACAAGCATTTACTTATTAAAGTATGTCACATACCTTCGGGCTTCATCCTCTTGTAACACTTTCCTCTGACTAAGATAGTCGTACAGTTCGCCACCGGAACAGTATTCCATCACTAGGATCATTTTTTCACTGTTTTCGAATACTGTAAATGTCAAGGATTAATTTTATTTAAGGCCACTTTACATTCAAGCTGACTGAGATAAAAACAACATAATAAATCTAAATTAAAATTCGAATCACAGTTCAATCAGCCTCAAAAGAAATAGTAACAACAACACCTGTGGTAGGATTTCAAACAGTACGCTAGCATCCCTAGATACGAACTTCCCCACAATACGATCATACTTTCCAGATTGAAGGGTGGTTCATCAGTTAAATTATGGAAACAATAATAAAAATATAATCTATTGAATCAGAAGCGTGGCTTAGGTGAAAATTTGTTTGTAATAAAAATATCCAATCCTCCTTGATAAAGTTCTTTGAACCGTAGTGCACTTAACGAGTCGTAAACACAGCATCAGTCGCGTGAATTCTAAGAAGCATACGATTCTTACTGTCTTTATTTTTGTGCTTAGAATTGATCCATACACTATAATTTTACATTTTCATAATCTTTTTAGAATGAAAGTGAATATATACGCCAATTGTTCACCTAATTTGATTTAGAATAGCTAGAATACTCTTGGTTAAACTGCAAGAGCCCCTGAGCCACGAGCAACCCCTCCATTCTAAGAAACGATTGTAAATGCCCTAATTGATATTGACACAAACTATACGTTACTGTTCCATTCGAATAAGGTATAATCTTCTAAATTAGATTGTACTTCGGATCCGCGCTAGTCGTCGCTAAAATATGATTAAATCAGCCATATGTACTTTACTGGTGGTAGGACCTCTTGAGAGTCCGCGCGGGTAGGTACCACCACACTGCCTATTTCTGCCGTGAAGCAGTAATGCGTTTCGTTTTGAAGGGTGGGGCAGCCGTTGTAACTATACTGAGATCTTAGAACTTATATCTCAAGGTGTGTGGCGCATTTACGTTGTAGATGTCTATGGGCTCCAGTAACCACTTAACACCAGGTGGGCTGTGAGCTCGTCCACACATCTAAGCAATAAAAAAAAAGGTAAAGAACTGTTAAATAAATCGCTTCCAACATACAATAATAATCTGTAGCGGAATGTTCTACGACCAATAAAATAACAGTATCATACCTTCATAGATATGTACAATGTTTGGATGTCTGACCGACGACATGATCTGTACTTCTCTTCTTATACGAATCAGATCCGCTTCAGATTCGATCTTGCATTTCTTTATTGTCTTAATGGCCACTTCCTGACCGGTCTTCTTGTTGATACCGAGCTGCACCTTGCCGTACGTGCCTTGTCCTAATTTTCTTACTATGTCAAATCTGTGGAACACATTTAGGTTTAAGAACAACTTTTGACTTGATACATTACGTAAAGTTAGCCGTAAATATGAATAAGGGAAGTTTCCAGAAATATTTCGGTATTTCTCTTTTTGATTTCCAAGAAAAAAATCTTGCGTCAAAGAAATCTTTCGCGCCTATGCTCATACTGCAGAAGGTCTTAGATCAGGCGCACACCAATAAGTGTGTGTGTGTGTGTGTGTGTGTGTGTGTGTGTGTGTGTGTGTGTGTGTGTGTGTGTGTGTGTGTGTGTGTGTGTGTGTGTGTGTGTGTGTGTGTGTGTGTTTGTGTGTGTGTGGTTTTTTTTGTCGTATATGTTTGTACAGTGAAGCCCTCGTCATTGCTCAGTTGCGTTTAAGCTTGTATCTTGGCTAGTATATGCTAGTAAACATATAGATGTCTATTCCTCATTATATCGTATTTAAGGTATTTATAGCATAAAACGAGCAGACGGCGTATTCGCTAATAACACGTGCTTAACTAGTAAGTACATTAAGGATTGTAACTATTATTACACTTTTGTAGTTACCGACTACTATACAGCAAACGCACTTGGTAGTATCAGGCCTACATATCAAATAATATACTCAATATTATGAATCAGCAATGAAATGAATAGGACTTGCTAAATTAAATCGATTTGAACGCTAATATATAAAGTCATCGCGACTAAAACTGTACAGTTTACATGAAAGATTAGCGTCGAGGTTCAAAACATTTAAGAAAATCAATGCGTCATGCTAACGCATTCACACGTTTTCCTGACACGGTTTTATGTTACGAACTCAAAGCGTTTTTTTATTTGAAAATTTATCTTAGTTCTCTTAACACACAATTCGAATGTAAAATGAAAATTATTGTTGCAAGTTTGCATCGTCTCATGAATAATAACTACTGATATTAGGAAGAAATGTTCCAGATGTGAAGTGAGCCTCAAAATCTAATCGAATTCCTATTTTTAGGACGCGAGCACAAAGGATAATTTGAAGTGTATTTAGAAAGATTGCCGTATTCAAACCGTAATGTAATTGCAGCAGATACCAACAGAACAGTCACACCTACCCGCATGACTTCAAATTAAGACTATAAGGAACGTGAAAGTTTGTTTTTTTTTGCAAAGAGAAGATTTTTCGTTAAGTAATCTTCTTTGCGTAAGCTGCCGTGATGCCGTGATAATACTACATCACCTCGTTGGTCTATGTTAGTTAGTGATCAGACTGCTGATGTAAGGCATACACGACTTTGATCCTCGATCGAAGTTAACATCTTTAGGATACTTGGAATACACCTGTGTGCACCTAATAGAAAAGAGGAGAACCTAGCTTAGGGCTTTTAAATCAAAAACTCGTATGAATTGTACCAAAAAAATTACATCGAACTTTACCCACGCGCACAAACTGATATCGCATGGCTATTGTAAATCAGGAATTTGGTAACATACAAACACAGGGTCACATTCACCAGCCGTCAGATATTAATCAAAGACTATGTATGATTGATTTACATAACTTTTCTGTTGTGATATTTCAGGTCATGCATGTTACCATTTCGACATTATGTTGAGCACGAAAATATCTACAAAAACGGGAGCACTGAATTGACAGACGCGTAGTCGGAAAGTGTACAGACCGGGCCCAAATGCTTTATTTTACATATACCATTTTATTTTTTAAAATGACGACCGATAATTCATAATTTTCGTGAAAACGTAGATTATTTCATTTCCGCTTCTAAATTTCTCGAATATAGTAGTCAGTATCAAACATACGAATCAATATTCAATTGACACCCAAGTTAAAATCTAAAATGATGTAACAATCAACCTTTCCTCCTACGACTTCCGAAAAATCGAGTGTAGGAAGGTGAATGATCCGACACCCTAATGTCGGTCATTGGTTGATGACGTCACTGCCATCACGTATCCACACAAACGCCGAGGCGTAGCTCGGTGTACTTCTAAAATAATATTGTTTAAAACGGCCGACGGCGGCGTCGTCTCCTATTCATCGATTACACGAGTGTCTTACTTTCAATGCAAACAAACCCCACTGAATGCAAATATGTAGTTCTATTTGAGGCGAAAATAATTTACAGGTATCATTATTTTACCACCTACACTTTAATACACAGCGTTATTTTATTGCTACAACGCTTAGTTATTGGCCAAAGTTGTGTTGAGTTTAGAAAGTAAATCGTAGTGGAAATCTGATAGCATTATGTTTGACTTCACAAGAATTAAAAATTAGTTCAAAATATACAAGATAACATACCTACTAAGAGGCCACCTTAACATAAACGGAAAACAATATTTATTAGCTAATCTCGCCAGAGGCCGCGACTATGGCCTCCTCGTTTTAAGTACATTCTACAATCTTCACTCCTACTCAGAATTCCTATCTGGACATTAACACAACTCTTAAGAAAATTTGGCTATCATGTGTTCCGGTCTGAGGGGCAGAAGGGTCGCTGACTTAGTGGAACTGAAATTTCGACCACTCAAGGCACGTTTTTATCTATACAAGCAAAATATATCTACCGTAGCAACCGGTAAGCAAAAGTATAAATACTTATATACGTTTGCCGAATTTTTTGTGTCAAATTTCTTTTGGCCCAGAGTTTTGCCTCATAACGAGGACGGGTAGGCGTACTCGGGGGTCCGACCGCTATAGTTTTCAGGAAGTATATCTTTAAACTATATACATATGTACTATGTGTCAGTTACCTTTGTTTGAGCCTCAGCCGGTGGTCGTGCATACGCACGTCGCCGGTGTTTTCGATCCCGTCCATGATATTGGCGGTGCGCTTATTTTCGCCCACTACCATTGTGACTGCAACAAACAAGTTAGACATTCACTTACATAGAATAAATTATTCATTCATAAATTATTTATAAAGGAAAGGATAAAATAAACAGTGTTCGTTAATTGTTGATTCTTACGAAAAGTTTACAATTTATTCATTGCATAAACTCAAATATTTGCCTTGAGTGAGAGTTCGTGATTAGATTACGAATTATCTACACACGATTTAAAAACATGTCTTTTTAAAAAAAAACATAAAAAAAAGTAATCGTACGCGCTCTGTTCAAAACACATGGTGAAACACGAATAATAATTTTCTTCACGAGCAAAAAAAAAAGCCAAAAAAAAACATCCCAAATTTCGGGAATCACCGCATATTTTTCGAATTTGGAAGAGCTCTCTCAGATATTAAACGTTGGCGAGCACCGAGTGTCGGAGTAGGTGTCATCGTCCATCAGACAAGCTTGTATATAAACTGGCAAACGATACAGTTTTCACGCCAACAGGGACCTACCTGTTCATTAATTTAATGTAACAAGGGTGAATGCTAATCAGTGCCGCGGAGGTTGAGGCTCGTAGAATGTACGAGATACATTATTATTCATTACAAGAACAAACAATCAAACGGTCTAATTGAAACCTTAGGCACGTGGGAAGGCAACTTTCCATCGGAACAGATGCGAAAGTGAAATTGAAGTTTTTTTTTTTTTTAAATCTCGACAACAAGAAATCTTTTACTATCTATTTTTGCCATTAATGTTACCACGTTATAATATTATTTTAGGGTATTCGAAGTTATGGCCATAACAGCCTATGGATATTGCTATGACTATTCCAGACAATGTAGTATCGTCATGGAATAGCACCACCCCGTATTTTAAAGTAGGAAGGTATAGCAAAATAGCGACTAAGGGATGCGCCGAAAAATGGGCGATTCCCAACCAGAATTTACTAATGGTACTCTGTTACTCTGATAGGTACCACTGTTCAGCCTATTTTGATCGCAATGCAGTCAGCCATTTTACAATGCAATTGAAGCTTCGACTTCTATCTCAAGGTAGAGGTCGCCGTTCACGTTGTGATGCTATGGGGTCCGTGACTTTCTATCTACGACAAGTCTGCTATCTACTGTTGGATACTGTCAACGCTTAGATACAGGAATTTCAAAACTAAACTGAATGTAATTATGTTTGATTTGCAGATTCGCAAAACTAGATAAAATCGTCGTAAAACCGCCTACATTTTCAGTCGGTTGACGAAAATACTCAGCCACGTTCATAGCACAAAACTTAAAGTAGCACAACGATCTCCAACTAAAAATCAAAGTTCTTCGGGGAAAAGTCAAACACCAAATTATTTCTGAAAATAACCAGGAATCATTAAAAATACAAAGAAAGATGTTAGTCAGCTTTTGATCAATTAATTAATCGACTTCATTTCTCGACTCTGATTTTAGAGCTTTATTAATATATCTCGCCCACTCTACTAAGAACCAAGAAACATTATACTAAAAAAAGTAGGTATGCCATTTTAGTATTGTATTGTAACCATTATATGATCGCTCAACTTGAATATCATAGAAATCGTCGTGCAATGCAAGTCGACTAGTGAGGCCCAATACACGAAAAGAATTGAAATAAAACTGTCGCCAAATCAAAAAAAAAAACTATCATTAACTTAATGCATGTACAATTACAGAACTGTTATTTTCGATTTCAATATCCTGTTGTCCATTTTACTCGCAATACCTCATTTTCATACAAAACTAATTAAATAACGCTACGCTTCGTTGAGCTAAGCTCCGTGAAAAAAAAAAAATTACGTGCAAAAGATCGACTGTGGTTTCAAATGCAAAAAAAAACTAATAATGTAGTTTCAACTTACACGGTTGAACACGAACGCACGGAAGACGAACCGGTCAAACATTTTCTTAAATAAAATATATTACGTAGTTATGTTTAATAATTTAAGTTCGTTTTGGAAAATATTTTAATAAGTATCGATTGCAAACTAAACTAAAACTTGTCCTAATATGTCCATTCAATGGTAACTTGTCTTAATTAAATATGAAAGGCAATGAATGAGACATTGAAATGCTTAATTTCGAAATTTGGGACTCAGTTTTTCTTTGGCATTGTTTTGATGGCCTTACGACCCTTGGATCTTATGTCTCTAATTTTGAGATAAGTAAGTTAATAAAACCTCCACCTTGGACACTATGTTCGTGTAGATTAGAATGATATACTGAATTATTATCCATGGTCATTGGTTATAATTATTAACCATGCAACCATAATCTCTGGTTTGTAAGCGGCCTCGTCGGTATACGAGGCCAAGTTGTATTTTCAGTTTAACAGTTTAATTTTACTCATTGAATACATGGCACGAGATTAAATTCAATGATAGTTTTTGAAATTTAATATTAGGATGTTTATACATATTTTCCGAGATCACGGCCCATCTAAGCGTTTATCTATGCCTGCACCACTACAACACAGCCTGGATCTGTAGGTGGGATTAAACGGAATAGCATGAATAGCATTGATACTTTTTTTATTCTCCTGCCTTTGCTAATAGCCTTGAGAGGCTATTTCAGCTTCGCCTTGACGTGTAGGTGAGATCACGGGGCTCAAACCGGAGTGTTGATAGCACTGGCCCAAGCAAGAGCAGTGCTTAGCAGAATCTACCACCGAATCGGAAACGCGATCCACTGAGAAAATCCGGCGAGAAACTCAGTGGGCTGTGTCTATGGGTTCATTTACTCGTCGAGCCCTTCGTCGCAAGCGACGGGTTTGGCGTAGACGGTGACCGGTGCTTGAGGTACCTAAAAGCACCGTTAATGGATCGAGGGGATCCACAATGACGTGTTTAGGGCCACGTAGACTGTTTACCATTCGGTCCACAGGATCGGGTATGAAATTAATACGAAATTGGTAGCTTGCATCATTTCTTATGACTAGTACTTAATATAAGAAAAAGAAGGGTTAAGACACACACTGCTACGGAGTAATAGAGAGAACGAATTGCTCTAAAATCCAGGAACAATGCACATAGAGCAGACCTTAATGATTAATTTTCCCTGAACTAACTATGTATATAATTTTAAATCAATGACGTCGATGTTTGGCAACTAATTCTCGCTGAAAAATACCCAGCTCCAGATATTTAGTCTCTAAGCATATCTCGAACAATACCACAAAACAATTCAGTTCTCACTATTTGACATTGACTCATCGTTCTTGTCTCATTCCTGTTATTTTCATTCACCTTGGCGACACGATAAAATTGTAGTTTCAATTATTTTCTTCTTTTCTTCAACTTTTAAGTATATCTGAAGTATAATTTCTTCCTTTTTTTAAACTTTATGTAAGTAATTTTTTATTTGCCAAAATGTTTTCGCGCCTTAAAATGATGTTGATTGTTGGCATTATCGAAAATTCGAGAGTTGTTTTTCTTTAAAGTCATCTAAGAATTCATCAGAGAATGTGCAGCAGCTTTTTACCATTTTACCAGAGTTCTGCAATTGCCAAACGGTTGTTACCGGAGCTAAATTCGATACTAAAAATATGGCCTATTTCTACTTCACATAAAAAATATATATGTCGTGGATAACGACTTTTAGTTGTCGTGGATAACGACTTTTAGTAATATTAAGACGGTGGTTTTGATTATTATTTTAAATGATGAAATGTTGTTTTGATAAATATCACAAAATGAAGGGTAGACTCCGTAACGCCACAGTATAAAATGGCGGTACGTGGACAGAGTCGTGGCATTCCGTGTCAGACAGTCATTCCGTCCGTCTCAGTCAGTGAGTCTCTGACAGTTAGTCGGTCAGTCAGTCAGTCGATCTGTCGGTATGTGGAACGAAACTGTCGGTTTACCATGTCATTGTGAAAATTGTGTGTGTTGAGTTTCAATAATTATTATTGAAAAGTTTTATTGACTAAACTGAGTTCAATCGAATACGAGTGATGACGGAACCTACCGCTCAGCCATCCCTGACGTGTACCAACATATATATGACGATCGGTCAAGACTTTTCTATCCTGAAGAACTCAAAAGCCTTTTCGGAAAGTAACTGTACATTATCTACAAGTATTTCAAATAAAAAGAGTTCGGGAAAAAATCATTGAAAAAAAATTGACTTGTCGGGCAATTTCGATTAGCCTCGAAGGCTCCGTCAGCCGGTCGTCCTTGGGTGAGCTGCGATGTCTGTTTGAAGTTTTTGCCGCGGTAATCCTCTTACTTCACCTGGGTTTTGACCTCGGGGGGATCGGACGCTTGGGCGAGAGACCAGGAGTCATTTAGGAGTAGGGCCCTAATTTCCATTCCTAGGGCCGCCGGTCCGCTCCCAACGTCTCAGACCTATATACCCCACGCGCACCCTACGCGCGGGGACCTCTTAGGAGGATCGCTCCCCAGCCTTGCATCCATACAAGTTCCGAATTACAACATCCAAATCGTCGCTCGTTGGTCTACCAAGCAATATCACCCACTTGGTGAAAGATCTTCCCTTTGACATTCTCGATATCTCGAAATATGATTTGGGACCGAATTATTTCATTGATTTTTATTATGTTTGGTTTAATCTTAATTTGGTAATAATACGATCAAAGACAGGCAGATAAAACGCCAACTGCGTAATTACTGGTAACAGTCCTCGCATATTGGTACTCGTAATAACATCCTGCTATTTTTGTGCTGTTGTCATACGTTCGATTTTCAGTCTTATACATTAAATTGAGATTCCAACTTTGTCTCAGCGGTTTCGTGTCAGGTTAGCGACATTTACCTAATGACCTTTACCTATAGGCTTTAGTAACCGTAAGATCAGTCACCATCAGCACCAATAAAAAGTTTTCCGTAGAAAGTTAAAACTCAGGTTGCCGGAAGATACTGATTTTTTTACAAAATTTTGATATTAATCTTTCGTTCCTTCAGAACTGAAAATGTAAATGTGCTGCTTTTCGTTAATGGTTCATATAATCTTGAACTGTCATCGTGACTATTTTCACGTGTAACACAGAAACGTGTAAGCCGGCATTGTCCTTGCTTTAACCGAATCAAAAACTAGGGCAGTTACATTGGATGTCAATGTTTGTCGGTCGGAAGCATCCGCTCCGATGGCATTAGCCGGCATCGTGTGAGCGAGAACGGTCACGCTGAGAGAAAAATGCGGCCCATGTAGCCAATTAACATGTGGGATAGTGTGGGGCCGGCGTCTCGGCGCCTCTATAAATATCGCGATTCGTGCGCGCGCCCACCCCTCAACCTCGACTCTCGACAGCGAGGAGCATTGCAGCCGCTCCGCCGCCGTCTCCGCCCGGCACGGAACCAGGAGACCGCAGCCGTAATCACATAAAGACGACCACAAATACGATCATCAGTAACATTTTGACGTTACGATAATCGATGTATTTTTATTTTTATTGGCAAAGTTTTACAATAATAGATGTAACTAGTCACGGCATAAAATATTTTGTTTAATACATTACGAACCATACAGATGCGCTAAGTCATATATTAGTGGTTTTCTATTTTAAATATGTACTATTGGGTTCTTAAAGATTAAGATGGTTTTTTTCATTATTGTTGACGATTATGCCGTAACTTCGTAAATTCGTATATAGAAGAAACGAAGCATCAAAGAACTATTTAACCCTTTTAGGAACTGAGTGAAAAGTACGAAAAAAGATCCTCATTCAATTGAACGATCAAATGGTAAATATTCTCAGTTTGAGTGTTACTAATCATTTACGTTATAGCGGTGGTTCAATTCAAAGTGTATCCCGGAAGCTAGTCGTCCGGCACTGGTACGACATGGTGCGAGCGTCATCAGCCCGCGATCCGTGGACACAGAACGTGCGGCAGCGATCGACGCTATTTCGGTCCTCAAACAGTTGAATAACCTCCAATCAACTATTCGCACTTGCCTCTGCGGACTACGGAGCTTACTATTTACAAATCAGATTCATCAAACAACGTTTTTGTAAAAAATACTTATATTTTAAATTATAAGGAATCATAATCAGTAATGTATTTACATTTAGATCCAGGCGGTGTCGACCCAAGCATAATTTTCGGGTCGCAAAAAATTAAAACGTAACAATAAGCGATATTTTCAAAACAATTTTAAAATAAGGTAATTGAACCTAAACCTAGTGGTCTAGCCGCTAGTCATGCCCGTATCTAGTTTAACTTTAGGCTTCAGAACAAACAACGCCGGAAATTCACTACCTCTAAAAGTTTTAAGACTACCCTCAACCCGAAACTGTCGATTCGATTTTGTCAACCCGTCACAATACATATGGTAACTTTATAATTAAACTAGCTGTATCCGTCCACTTCGCTGGGCATTTAAAATTAATATTATTATTTATTGTCATTATTATTAGGGAGTCCAACACTCATATAAATATTAGCCTATCCGTTAAGTACATGTATTTTCTACATGAATACCAAGTTTTAAGTCAATCGTATGCTTGGTTCAGTAGTTATATTTGAACATCCGTAAAAACCACTGTAGATTTATATATTAGTATAGATATTCTACGACTGCTTAGGAGGAAGGCTGGAAACATCAACAGAATATCGGAGCTCGAGTGATCACAATAGTGAGGTTCTTAAGCACGAACCAGGCGTGTCGTAGATATTTTGAAGCGACTCCTATGTCGATGGGATGGTCGTTGTACGTGATCTTTCTTCATTTGTAATTTAGTATGTATCTCTTTACCAAGCTGTGTCCTTTTCACGCTTCTTTATAATGCGACATCGAGGTCAATAACACTGCTTGCAGAAACACTGCTCAATATCAAAAGCAAAACTAAATTCAGTTTTTTATAACTCGAAGTTGTTTTTTTCAATCCCTCTTCGCTTATAATTATATAACATAGCTTAGCAAAAGAACAATAGCCTTGTGTGTAATTCAGCTAGAATTAAAATGTTACCGGACTTTGTATTTATGCATAGGTACTTTGCGGCACTTAAAAGCTATACTATACACTAAAAAGCTTAATAATATAGGCGGCGATTTGTCTATGTTCCATTAACGCAAACAAGTAAAATGACGCAGTTTTGAGAGAATATTTTTGTCGTAAAAGTTTATAATTTGGCAGAGTCTAGAACACGGTATCGTTGTAAGAAACAAAAATAGAATATAATTCCATGATACTGACTCAACACTGCATTTTGTCTTAAATCATACGAGCGTGGAACATATTGGATTCTTGGTATTAAAGCGAGAGTTATGATCGATACATGCTGCGTACGATCCCCTGTCAGCCGGTTGCTTTTATATAATCTATGGGTAGGCCGGTGCAGTGTTATACGTATTATAGTTAACCACACACGTCCTATTGGATCCTCCCGATCCACTCTCCCTATACAGAGATCTTAGATACTCCAAGCACCAGTTATCATTATTGTCGAACTCGTCGAATGAGACAATTCGACAGGCAACCCAGTCTCCAGACACAGCCCACTAAGTTTCCCAACGAATCTTCACAATGGGTCGCATTCATGTGTCTTCACAGTTGGTAGATTCTGTGGAGCACTGCTCTTGCTTGGCAAGTCCTCCCAGGTTGAGCCTCGTGAGCTTATATACCAGACCGCCCGTAGATGGAATAGCCCCATATACCAGCGATTGGATAGGGAAAAAAGTTTTACCATGTAAATTATGGCGATATACATAATTATAACACTGATACACACTTTATTTCGCAGATATGAATTGTTTTCGCGAAATTACACAACTACATGAATTTACCACGTATCACGTCACTATTTGTCATGTATCTTACATGAAGAAATCAAATCTAAAGGTATGCGCGCTTACGGTATGTTCGAGCTACTCCTAAAACTCCTACATTAAATGCCATAATATATATTTTTTGTCTCTTTCAGACAATTTGGTTATAATCCTTGAAATAAAAACTTGCCACAATTACAAATATTATATTGAAACTTACACAAGGTTAATCCTACAAATCAAACTTAAACAATCAACTGCAATTATTCAGCGATTGTTCAAGTTAATAACAAGTCCATTTATGGTGTCTTTTAAACAGTCTTATTTCTATACATTCAAACATTATTATTTACAAATTTGCAATACGTGGATATGATTTCCTCAATCTAAATTTAATAATTTCAGACATAAAGTTATCCTTATGTACATTACCTTGTAAAGTTTTTGGTTTGGTTCATTTACAAATCAAATAGCCTGGGTGGATGGATGGATGGATAAATTATTTTAGGTGTTAGGTTAAAAAAAATATATACATAGTTTATGTGTCCGTATAAAATATAGTACAAAATGATTACTGACAACTGGAGAAGTGTTTATATTAGACGAAGGGGGGTTTATAACCAGGGTTAGCTGGCATATTTAATTGTATGTGGAACAATATAATATATTAGTTGATATCTCACCGTCTTCTGTCTGTACTAGAAATTTAATATACATACTTATGTTTACTCGCAACACTACGAAAACAAACTGAAAAATTGAGGTTTTTGGGAGTGAGTTTTTGTGAATTATCTCATTTTTTTAATTTTAATTTCGTGTATAAAACTCTTAACTTTATTGGTTTATTAACTTTTTGGCGTCTATGAAAGTGCACAAAAGTGGAAAGATAGATGGTGCAGAGTTGGACTTCTCAAGTTCTGCCAAAACCACTACTCATTTTTCAGTAAATTTGTTACTGGGACTTTATTGTATGTTTTTTTAAATGATCAAAATATCAATTACAATTTATCAAAAACAATCAAGCTCTTGTTTTATTGTTTATTTTACGATTTTGACAGTTTAAACTGCTTACAGAATTAAAATGTAGTATTTTTTTCGGTTTTCGCGAGTCGCAGATATAATTAAAACTACGCTTACTATTTTGACCTCAGTCCGTGAACTACGAAAACTGTAAGTAATAGTTTTTGAAACGTATATATTAACGTACTTATTTATATCTAACACGTATATCGGATAATTTGATATTCATTGTAAATATACGAAATTCCGAATCCAGTTTTTTCAATCCAATTGACAAGCCTTAATTCCACCCGTAAACATTTTATTGAATGCGTTGCGACGTTTACAAAATGTGATAAACAAATACCTACTTTGATATTGAAACAAACATTGGAATCATGTCGTATTGCGCGTACTGTCAATCTTATGAGAGAAGACAGTATTGTATTGGATGTAAGCCAGATTTAAGAAATTTCTTTATGTTGCCCGCGATTCGCTTGAAACGTTTTATACCATTCGATCTAGGGAGTATAACTAACAACACACACAGATGAGTCGTCTATTATCAAAGGTGGCAATCTGTGCATTTGGACAAAAAAATGTTATTGATATGGCAATACAGATTGATTTGAATATAATCGTCTCCTTCAAAGAATACGGTTCAAAACCTGCATTAAATAAAGTATTAACTTAACCTGTTATTTATCTAAGATGTCGTTCAGAAGAGTTTTGTGACTAACAATGGAATACAAAGTCAATAATTCGCTTTTCTGATTTACCAATAATTGTCCAAAAGTCACATTGCCGGCTTTGATAATAGTCGACTCAGATAGCACAAGAGTCTTACGCTTTAAGCTCGCAGTCTAACTTTTTTTAATATTTACATATTTTTTTTGTTCTCAAGATCTTTTTTTTTCTTACGAGCTCCTGGCCCGCCTGTTGTTAAGTGGTTACCAGAGCCCAAGACAATAACGTAAATGCCGCCACCCTCCTTGAGATATGAGTTCAACTCTCAGTATTATAGTATAGTCAATCACTCGTATTAATCTTGAAACATATTTGTAAAATGATTAAATCGTACACAAAGCTGTACATTTGAAATATGTAATTGTAAGTATTCCAAAGATTTTTTATTATATGATAGTATCTGTATTAAAAAATATTGTTTAGATACGAATATGCCTAGGTTCGAATCCCACGGACAAGCACAAAATTTTCACAGGAAGTGCGTACCTAGGATATGTTCACGAATAAAGGGATAATCGTGTAATAAAGATTAAGCCTGTAGCTGTAGCTATCGAAAAAAGTAATTTAAAAAACCCTGGATCACTTACTTAGAAAAACATACAAGTTTTGAGTCTTCTTTATCTCCTCCCTTATCATGGATACAGAGTTAATCGAATTTGCATAATTACTGGTGGTTTTTATGTTTCTCATTTGACTAATGGAATTGAATAATTTTCAGTAATTTTGTACATTCTTCTATCCTGTTTTTTTTTCTATGCAACTGTTTGTTTATCATCAAATACTCTTCTGTTTTATATATAAATGTGCTTGCATAGTTTCTTCATAAGATCATTCTGATATTAAAAATAGTTACCTAACACAAAAACCAGTTTTTATTTTATTATATAAATAACATAAATTAAATTTTATTAAGTAAGTATGTAAGTAATGCTGTCTGGTTTATGAATTAAAACATTACTCTGAACATTTTCCACAAAGAAGAAAGCTGTGTAAACAATTTCATTTTAGCCATCTATTTTAGTTCAACGACTTTAGAAAATCACCAAATAAATAGCTGTAAGAGTGAATCATTGTAACATATAGTTCTTATTTTAATAAAAAATATTTTTGTAGATAACATATCCAGTGGTAGATTCTGCAAAGCACTGCTCTTGCTAAGGCTGGTGTTAGCAAATACTCTCAGGTTGAGCCCGTGAGCTCACATACCAGTCTGGAATATAGCTGGGATAGCCCACTAGGCTACCAGTGAATAGGTAGGGAAAAAAAATATATTTTTTAGACCAAAATTGATGAAGATTTTATTTAGATATTAGATACAAAATCTAGTTTTTTCCTTTTTCGCTGTTCATGTGTTCATCAAAGATAAAGTTATTGTTTGTCTGGTACCACGGCAAGAAACCACCAAAATAAAATCAACCCAATGTAAATGACAACTTCATATGCAGTACTATATGATCATTAGCTGAGTGGTATCAACCTAGAATAGCATCATTTCTATTTCTTGTCGTGGGTGTTATGAAAGGTGACTAAGAGATTCACCAGATAACAGATAGTATTTTTTTAATACAATATTGATGCAGTGCAATTAAATTTAGCAGTGATGGTAAAAACTGAAGAAAATACTACAATTATCTTTTGTACAGGCTCTGTTCTCATCAAAGATCCTTTGCCCTAAATTGTGATTGATGAAACTCCACAAAGGTATGGGATATTGATCTCCTTAAAATTCATATAATTCCATCTTACTCATTATTACACAAATTATAAATACATATTGCAATTTTGACTTTGTACTTTCCCATTAGTTTATGAATGTGTGTTACACATGTTAGGTTGGTTACTTAGAAACATTATTTCGACTCCTGGTTTGAACCAAGTCCTAGACCACCTATGTTTGACTAAATGAACAAATGTGTTAATTGTGTTAAGACAGAATATGTTACATTATATAGTTTTATATAAGGTACTTAAATTAAGGATTACTAGTTTTAAAACCCACGAAATCTAGATGTGTATTTAACTTTACAAACCAAAACCATTTTCAGAACAATTCAACTTGACACAATATTACATTTAGTTGCATGTAATGTTTATCTACTGAGAAAAACAGCAGACCTACTTTCAGATTTATTTTAGTGCTCTAAATATACTCCTATTCTTTGAGTACATAACATGAATATTCTCTGGAGGGACTCAGTAAATTTGTGATTTTACAATATTCTGTATTTAGATAAATTTACCATGATACATTGAAATAATATTTTTTATTGTGTTAATTTAATTGACTAAGAAAAATATTTGTTTTTCTTCTTATTTTTTCTTTATAAATTAAAATCATCATTTTATTCATTAATTTATTATTCAAGTAATCCATGAGAAATTTTAATGTGAAAATTTATAACATTTAGTCTGAACTCAGAACTGAACTTATTAACTCGTTGATTAATATAGATTCTGAAATAAAATGTAATACTTAAGCTATAAATTGATTTAAAAAATTCTTGTATTACTTCAAACAGGTAAATTTAGGAATTTAATCGTAGTTATGTAGTTTTCCTTTGTTTTAAGCTATGTACCAGTGGAAAAAGGTCATGTGTGGGTAAGAGACACCTTAATGTTTATCATTACAGTTTGCTGACCTATTTTATATATTGTTTTCATTATTTCTAATTAAATTTGAAGCATAGTGCGCCCGTATTTAGAGGTGGTGGTAACACCGCCGGATGAATCATAATTCAGCAGTTTACAGCACTGGGCATTGCCTGCTGATGTCATACAGGCACCCGAGATATCGAAGCTACGTATTGTGGAATACTTATAACACTGACTCGGTACACTAAGAATAATTTCTGATATATGAAAATAACATATGCCTCTATAATAAAGTTCCCGGACACCACACCAACAACCACGTTCATAAGTTGACGTTCTTATGTAATATTTTATGCGATACTATATTTCCCGAAACCTTCTTCTGACATAAAATAGATTTGTTCACATAAAAACACTTAAAAATGCAATGATTTCTGCGTAGGAGGCATAAATACCTTTATTTTATGTGTAATCCAATATCCAGAAGAAAGTCGCTGTCTTATTTACACACAAGTTCACTGTCATTCATGTATAATAACACTTCATCACAATGCAGCACTACACAAATTTGCACTTAAAATTATATTTTTGTGTGAAAATATCACAAAATGCGCCATTTTCGCAATATAACCGAAGGACAGCAGTCACAGCAGTCAGCACTCGCTGCCATCTTTTTTGTCAAATGTCTAAAAACTAAATATAGCGCTTGGAACGAACTCTGGTGTTATTTTTAGAAAATACGAGACTTTCACTTTAGAACTACTAACGACATCTTTTTTTCATCTTTTTATATTCATAAACTCTTCATAGATGGCGCACACAAATAATATAGTGGTAGCTCAACAGGTGACGCTAGCATAGAACTTGAAAAAAAACGAAAGGGAGATAAATAATAGTTTAAAAAAACAAAAAAACACGCTTTAAATAAAATTCAACTAAAAAATAGAAAATAAATTTAAATTGAAAATAGTGTAAAAATAAATTTATTTTATTTAGTTATATTTAGTTAATTTTCTTGTATAAAATTTTTTTTCAGCTAAGAATTTGTTCGAGCTTTGGAATAATAAAAAATCGACGCAAGGTCTGGTGAGAACGGTGGATGACGCAAAACTTCCATCCCTCGCTCTTGCAGTGTTTAGACCTCTGTTGTGCCGCATGTCGTCTAGCGTTGTTAGGTATGTAGGAGCGATTACATAAATCTGGCCGGAGATTCATGAGCTTCTCCATGGTTGTATCCAGTTCCTCAGAAAATACATGGACAGTAAGTAATGCTGGTGCCATATGTGATGAATTATACCGGAACTAGATCCCAATAACTTAATTTATGTCCATACATAAATTAAATAGCCAGTCGGTATTGTAAAACAGCAAGTTTATAGATAGGTAAAAAAACCCATAGGTACCTAATTGCATTTTCGCGAGCATTAAATACGATGCAAAATTAATTTTCCGATTTATTTCATAATCCACGAGAACTGTGGAAATACGAAACCTCAAAAGTCATAAAACTGATAAAATAAACGCGATGTTTAAGCGTAAAAGTATTTAGAATCATGTAACCTCTTTGTTTGGGTAAGTGAAACTGAAGCCGGAGATCGTGTCCGCAATCGGACAAAAGCCGAAATCCGGGTGACGTCAATTTCTTGAACTACATCCTTTTACTTTTGGTTCATTTCGTAATATACAAACACTGATATTTACTCTAAATAAAGTTTCATGAGTTTAATTTAGCTGTCGAACAATAGGTCCACTGAGTTTTTATTATTTTAAGAAAAACGTGCTTATTCACGAACAGCTTCAGCGTTCGTCATTCCGTTAAGAAATAGCATCGTTGAAAAAAAAAAGTTTTTTTTTTAAATCATCTAGCAATAAAAAAAAAATCTTAATTACTAGCAGAAAGTGTTTTGAGCTCCTACGGGCAAATAGGAACCACCGACCTGTGTGTTTCGATCGCAAAGCGTTCAATGATCTCATGAGTTGTTGTTGAAAGATGGATCTACGGTTTCACTACTACTCTATTCTTTTCTATAGCTAATTTTTCTCTTCCATTTTCTTCTATCAGCCGTCATCTCAACACTCACTCCTCCCTATCATATCATCATTCACACACTCCATCCATGTCTTCTTCGGTGGACCACATCCCCCTCTACCTTGCACTACCATTTCCTTACATCTCCTAGTAACATGCATCTTCTCTCTAAGCATCACATGTCCATACCACGCTAACCGTCCACTCTTTCATTTGTTAATTGTGGTTCCACTACTACATGCTACACATACTACATTATATAATAAAATAGTAAATTGTATTATAATAAAATTGAGATATTTTTTTTGTGCGGGGCGACATTACGCATTGTCTATGGATTCCGGTAAGCGCTTTATACACTGGTAAAATGTTAAATGTGGCCTCATCTACAACATCAACATCAATAATCAAAACTTTAATAAATTAATGTTAATTTCTTATTACACATAGGTTATTTTTGAATTATCTTGTAATAAATTGTATAAGTGATACCTACGTATGCCTTAATTGGAATTGTAACTTTTCACATTTGTTCTCTATGTCCTCGTGGGTCATGCGGCCTGTTTCTCGTAGGAAAACTTTTTTCTAGTTTCATCATTGAAAAAGAACGTGACGCGCGATATCAAAGCGTGGCAGCACTAAATGCAGAGCATTAAAACAAATCCCACATCAATCCTTATGCTGGTAACGACTATTAATGTAAGGTTCAAAAGTATTACAGCTACATGAGCATGCATCACAACTTACAACTTCCCTATTCCTGGCCTACACATCATCGTGCGCTGTCAATACTCAATACGTAACATAGAAATTTACGTTTTCCGTAAACTACTATTGGTTTGTGTAGCGTGCGAGACGTGTTCTAAAACTCGAAACAATATTATTGTAAAACAGACGACACATAAATTACACTTTAAACATAGCACATTCAATGGGCTCAGTACACACGGAACAAGATCCAGCGCCCAAAGGTAATTTACAAAGACACTGACTCCGACCAGTATTCGAAAGCGGACCCTGCGGTACAATAGTCAATTTAATAAGCCATTAAACCAACCAGATGAACCGTTTAATAGTGTCTCTACGCTAACGTCTATATCTAATATTTTTAATTAACACTAATACATTTTTAAAGAGTTAAGGTATTTTTTTACAAGAGGTTCCCTACCCTACATGAGTTCGTTTTTTTTATTTAATATTTTGATTTGTTTATTTGTTTTCAATGTATTATGTAATCAGATAATTAATATATAGGTAGCTTTAAATAAATGATCTAAAATTACAAAGGAAAGTGTAGTACCATGGAAAATACAGTAAAAATTCACCCGTATATTTTCTATCAAGCAAACAGATTCCATGATATGCCTCGTGAAGTTAACTATCGATACATATAAATTAATTTGTAAGACTGTCAAGACAGAAGATCAAGCATACAAAATAGTCATACAACATAGTGCGGATACAGTATAATATTGTCTTCAGGACGCTGATGGGGCTGCCACCATAGTGTAATCCGTCAGCGTTGTCTGCGGACGCTCATATATGTAGACGGTTTTTCGGCTATTGCACGCAAGTGAGTAGCGTCCCTGATGGCGTCCGTGCGCGGCGGCTCCAATAGCAACTTAGAATATCAAGTTGAGCCTATTAGCTCACCTACCCATCCGGCTGTAGCTGGAATAGTCTCGGCTACCAGCGAACAGGTAGGGGAAAAAAGCACCTTAGGTTTTGCACTTAGAGGATGGAGCTGGACCGTTCGATAATGTAGCACAGGACCGGATCCAACTGGACCGTTCGATAATGTAGCACAGGACCGGATCCAAAACGAAATTTAGGCTACAATAGTGACCAGAATTTATATGTGTATGTGGGTTTTCATAATTATTTGTTTTAATTGATGATATTTAAATGGTAATTTTAATAATATTTCAATGATTCTGTGTACACATATGGACTGTTTTCTGAAACAAATGATTTTAATTAAATTAATTGAATTAACATACAATATTATTATAAAAGTACAAAAACATAGAATTCACTGTGTATTTGCCTGTCAAATTAAATGAAGGCTAAAATAAAGAAATAAATTCTAGAAACTCACAAAGATATTCATTTTCGAATTCTCAATAAACATATAGTAGTGGTGCAGAGAGCAGTGTTGTTTGCGTGTGTGTTTAGAAGACGGTCGTTGTGTGAGGAGCGGTGAAAGTGCTTGCGTAATTATGCAGCTGCAACTTCACACTTTGGACCACATCGATATGTGGTACACGACCTTAGCAAATTATATCGAGAAGTTTTTTTTTTATTAAGGAAGGATTACTGGTGGCCCATCAGCATTTTCAGCTTCACAAGGACAGGTGGGCTAGCAAAGGCTCAACCAGGTGGGGTGGGATTTGCTAACAGCTGCCCGAGCACCTCCGAAACAGACCTAACAGTTCAAGGTCAGCTGCTTCGCGAATCCATCTACTACCGGATCGGAAACGTGACCCAGTGAGAAGATCCGGCAAGAAATTCAGTGGGCTAGGTTGCACGTCGAACTCTTTGCCGAGTTCGACGAGTACAGTTACCGGGGTCCCTAAGCCTGCTCCTAGTGTTAGAGCTGAAGGCGTCTATTACAAGAATTATTGCATCTGATGGATCCGTAAGGACGTGATATTGAGAAGTGTGAAATAATGACTGTCAAGCAATTTTTGTCAAAGAAGTATTTTCCGTGTTAAATTAAAACAAATATAAGATCTATTTTATATTCTATCTATCTATTCCTATTCTATATGTAATCGTGAAACCAAGACTGGTTGTATGAAACTTCATCCAAAGCACATGTAACTAACTATACAACCAAGCTAAATAATATTTATTGCTCACCTTTGAGAAAGTCTTTTAGTGCTTTTACTTTCATTTGAACTAATGTACGGTAGATCCTTAGTCTTATTTTAAATCTAAATTTAATTTATAGAGTTATAATAATTTTTGATTATTAAAAAATATTGTATAACTAAGCCAATACGTGCCAATCATTGTGGGACAGACAGAACGTTTGCTTGAAATTATTTCATGAATTACAGACGAGTGAGTAATGGTTAGTGTCGTTCGTGCATTAGTAGGGGTGATCCAATGCCATGGGTACCTACAACCAAACTGTTAAAACTTTTTTTCAGATATAGTTTACGATAGTCATGCATACTATTAATCAATGGGTTCTTTCGACGGTTTTCACGTTTAATGAGTTCCTGATATTTTGTGGGTGTTGCAAGAGTCTTGACCACGGGTAGACTGAAGGTTGCGGGTAACCTGTTAGGAGCCAACGAATCTGTTCACCGTTTTTGGTGCTACCACTGGAACTCGATGACTCACCCCGACAACACTCGACAGTTTTGAGAACGTTTTGTTTTTTTATAAACTAATACTGTATACTTAACGATAGTTACGTCGATTTCACGTCTTAAGTCAGGCTTATGCTATTGAGCTTGGCGTTATTGAACTCTCTCAGATTATTCTGGCAAAAGATACCAGGAGGAATTCATACGGAAATACTATAGAAATGATGCGGTGACCGATGCACTCGAATAAACTAAGCGTAGAACTCACACCGTCACTGCAAGTTAAAAGGGCATGCGCCCAAGCTGTGCCTTGCCGGCAGATATTCTGAAATCACGCATAAATAGCCCAAAGTTGAAAATCGTATTTCATATTTGTACCGGGTCTATGCCCTACGGCGTCGTGTCAATGTTTACGGTTTCACTGAAATAATAAAATCCACATAGCGGTTTAAAATTAATTAAAATCTCAAAAAGTCACTCAAGCGAATTCGTAAAAATAAATTGTTGTCACTGTAAACTAAGTAAGATAAAAAAATTATTTAAAAAAATAAAATACAGTTTTCCAAATTTTAGTGAGTTATATTAGTGAGTTATATTATAGAGCGAAAGGAACTACTCATAGGCAATGTCGAATCTGCTATTATAGATTTCCGCGAAGCCTCGGCAAGAGTTCAACTGCTCTGCCGTAGGGATTATAATGACTACCTTAACTCAATCTGTCAGGATATTGAAGATCATACGCAGAAGTTTCAAGCCCGAGACATATTTTTGAAAATCAAAAGTATCACGAGAGAGTTTAAAGCAAAAACATGGGCTATAGAGACTGAGGAGGGCAAGCTATTGAAATAGACGAGGTAACGGAGAGGCAGCAATCGTACTGCGAAATATTGTATGCCGTTCCTGCAGGACAGGATGGAGAATCCTGAGTGCTAGAAGTAAACTGCCTGCGATTCGTTGGTGCGGCGGGTCGTCCATAGTATTCGTAGCATACGTCGCCAGCACCATATCTCAAAAGCCTCGATTCTTTGCCTATCTGCGGCATTGAATGAATAAAAAATATATGAAATTAAATAAGTCTCCACTTTCTTCGGTAATTCCATATGGGGACAGAAGTTGCTTCTTTAAGAATGAACTCTGGAACCTAGATTTAAAAATTGAGTAGCTAATAATTTCGTTAAAAACTTATTAACTAAATTTAAAATTATTCCTTTCTTTTTGGTAAACATTCTATATAAATGTATAACAGTGCTTTTGTGGAATGCAGACTTGTCGATATTAGTGAATGTAATTACAATTAAAAAAACGTTAACGTAATAGTTACGAATGCCAGTTATGTCTAAGTTTACGTCCGCGGTTACGGCTAGGAACAAGCGCGGAAAGCGGAAGTAACGCCGTCTGCTTTAACTTAATGCCTCTCATTTAATACTTAGCAAAAACTATTCCGCTATAAACAATATCATCGACAAGAACACTGATGTAACAGGCTCGTTCGGAGTCGGTTACTTTTCTCTTTAGTTTCTCTGTACGGTCGCCCGCGCAGTCGTCAACGCGTATTGAGGCGCGCCGCACGCTCAAACCTTCTATATGATTCTACGGCCACATAAAATTTCGGTGTGAAACGAATGCTCGAACGACGAGCATTGTGCCTGTGCAACTGATACTACGGTAGAAAGTTAAAACGAGTTGTCTGGGTGAACAATCGTTTGTGGCGGCCCATTCGAACAACGTCGACTTTCGTGTGAAACTGTGAGGTTTGTTATATTCATTCAACTTAAATTTTATGGAAAGCAGCTAGCAGATAGAACTAAGAAACTATTCATATACATGAAACTATCGTCAGGAAATTATTTACGCATACCATTTTAAGACTGGGGCTTTAGTACTGGTAAATTCAAAACTCAAGCTCGTCCTGAGGGTTCTCTTTTTCCGTATATTTTAACAAATAATCTTAAGGACCTTTCAACGTATCTTTAATGAAACATGCTTATCTATATAGTGTATTTTATTTTAAATCTCAATCAGTTTTCATAAAAGTCTTATACATGTAATTTTCTTCATTCTTCTTCTGGCAATGTCATCTCTCATTCCTCCTGTTTTTCGGCTTCCTCCAAATAGGTTGAAATCTTTCTACCTAGATGTGTAGTGGCCTTTTTAGTCACCACAATATTTATACTGGCCAGTACAGCTAAACCATTACCATAATCATAACCTATTTAGCGACCTTACATAACATTTGTTTTTAACGATATAATCACACTTTAACTGAATGACAGAAAGATATTACACAGCTCTAAACCGTTGACTCTATTAATTTGAAAAAAGGAAACATATTATTTTAATACCAAAATAAAGGTGCACCAAGGACGGTTTTAATTTAAAATTAGTGATTAATTATATTAATTGTAGAAATGCTCTATATTGTTACGCTATGCAATTATTATATCTATGTAGATATCCTTCGTATTAAAATATTTTCGAATTTCAACATCGTTGAATCCGCGGGTATTCCTAGAATTAATACGTACATTCTAATATATTAAAATATTAGCGTCGATATCGATCGTATGAATTAACGGCATAAAAACGCTCTGAGTTATTTCATAAAACACAATATGAGAATTTAAAATGCGTGTTAGACATTCATACAGTGCAATAATTGTGATTTTTATTGTTTAGACTTGAAAACAATGAGTTTACTAAATTACGAAATTATAATAATAAAGATAACATTTCAAACAATGGAATTTTTTTGACTTCCGTCATAAATATACTTAAAGTAATTATTACGCTCGGTTTAATCATATAATTTTTTCTAACGTGTGTAATACTTTTTTCTTTTGAGATTTGAATATTGTACTGCCTTTTAATCTTATTCTTGATCTTTTGAGTGAATAAGGTCACGGGCCCACCTGGTGTTTAGTACTTACCGAAGCTCATAGATATAGACAACATTGAGTTCTATGTCTCAATTCGATAACACAACGGCTGCCCCACCATTTAAACCGGAACGCATTACGGCTTCGCAACAGAAATAATGAGGGTGGTGCTTGCTACTTAGCCGTGCGAGTTGTCAAAACGTCCTACCACCGTATTAAATCTTAATCAATGAATTTATTGAATTGAATTGCATGAATATTGTATGAATCATTTTAGAAAATCATGTAAATATATAAGTTATCTCTGTTATTGTAAAATTCGTGTTATATAAGGTAAATTGCACTAAATTTCGCTTCTTTTTACCGTGTTTGTCACTGAATGTAAGATACATAAGACGATGTTCTCTTTAACTTGTTTGGCCAAGGTCGAGGTTCCTGAAATTAACAATTAATCACCTTTTTTTTTATTGCTTAGATGTGTGGACGAGCTCACAGCCCACCTGGTGTTAAGTGGTTACTGGAGCCCATAGACATCTACAACGTAAATGCGCCACACACCTTGAGATATAGTTCTAAAGTCTCAGTATAGTCACAACGGCTGCCCCACCCTTCAAACCGAAACGCATTACTGCTTCACGGCAGAAATAGGCGGGGCGGTGGTATCTACCCGTGCGGACTCACAAAAGGTCTTACCACCAGTAATGAACCTTCTAGAGAGGAATAGTATATTGTTCTATCTGTGTCTGTAGTACTTCGACAATTTTTGCTGTATAGTGTCAGTCTATAATACTCCATCATCTCTTCTCATGGATATTACGACTAGTGTAGTATTCACTTGAAAATGAACGCTAATCTACATTTGCTGGTAGAGCGTATTTTGAGCCATACGGGCATGTATAATATAAAAAGTATAATAACTTAGGTAGGTATAATATATTTACACATATTAGTTATAGCGCTGTTTTTCTTCTTACCTAAAGCAAAAGGGAAATCTTCCATAAGTGCTTGTTGAATACGTCTTGAATGATTGTCATAATGAATTTACTCTTTATACCTACACACCCACATGCTCCCAATTACTGGCATTTTGTCTTTGTCTACACTGTAACTCGAGTAGGTGGAAGAACCGCGCGATTAATGCGTCTGGCTTTTTTATTAACGAATGAGATAACCAGCATCGTCTTTACTCGAGTCGCAGAAATGTTACCGCTCTTGCTGTCCAATAGCTACTAATAAAGTAAATTGGAAAAAAAACATTCCCTATCCTGCGGACAGAATGGAAAGCAGTCGACGTCGCCCCAAACACGTCAATTCGGATGCTCTCGATCCACTAACGGTGCTTTTAGGTACCTCAAGCACCGGTCATCGTTCCGCCGTCCGTCCGCAACTCGTCGCTTGCGACGGAGGGTTCGACGAGTAAATTAACCCACAGACACAGCCCACTGAGTTTCTCGCCGGATTTTGTCAGTGCTCTTGCTAGGGTTCGTGTTAGCAACATCGTCAGGTCTTAGCCCCGTGAGCTCTCCTACTAGTTTTTGGTTACGCTGAAATAGCCTGTCAAGGCTATCAGCTTAGGTAGGAAAAAAAAGCAAATAAATCGTAGCTAATACTAATACTGTTATATCAATGTCGATTTCATGAACTTTGATATTTTGTTTCGTTATACCTATTTGTTCTTCGGCGAACTGCGCACTGATGTTTGACTCAAAATTGCTGAATGATTAAATGCGGCTGACTGTTGTGATAACAATTGCGTATTTAATTAAAACTACTTTTACCGATAAGTCGACCGTAAAATTGTAAATTCGAAAGATCGAAAAAAAGTAAAATTAAATTAATAAACGCAAAGTTAAACCGTAGAAGAAATTTGAATTACGTTTTCGACTCGCAAAAAACAAAGAAAGTAGTAAATCGTATCTATTATTTTAAGCTTCGAAACACCTGGAGTGATTTCGATAAAATATCAGGAAATCTTCAGATTGCCCTAGCCAGTGATGATGAGAAGTTTGCGATCAGATAAAAATGAAATCTAAGATCGGCCAACAAAGCGGTCCGCAAGTTTGACTGCTGTAATATAAATAAAAATCATAGTTTGTATGTACATATGTTTGTCCTGTAGGTATGTGTTCGCAAATCTTTCAATCTATTTGAAAAAACCAAGTACCGTCGTTATTGGCATTAGGAAGGCTTGTCATAGTACTATGGCTTGTCATACGATAGGTAGCGCTCAAATAGTTTCAAGAAATAGATTTTTTCATACAGTTAGTTACATTAACGAGCGAGATCGGACAACACTAGCTTAGAATAAAAAATTACTTGTACATTTATATAATAAAAGAATATTGATTGATGATACTATATCGTAAAATTTCCCTAAAAATAACTGAACAGGTTTCAAATTAGATCGAGTGAGTCGTGTGAACACATAGAACACTAACACACTCGTAAAAATCCACAATAAATATTATCGTATAATACTTTGGCACTTGATTACGAGACTTACAATCCGAACCCTTTTTGTTCTATTAATTAACTAGAAAAAGACAATGGACAATGGATTTCATATAGAACACGTAAAGAACAAAACAATAACCTATTTAATTAATAACGGTGACCATTGAAACATTTTTTGTGAAAACTCAAAGACTATTGAGAAAATTGTGAGAAAAAAATAACAATCAAACAGTTTTGTTACCGATTGTACATATTGCATTCGACGTTGAGTTTGTTTGTTAAGGCACCACCGTCCAGAAAATTTCTGCTATTGTAATATAATATAAACGTTTTTCTAATATTTGAAGGTCTAACTATTATTTATGTACTTACTTGGATGCTTTCTCGGTAGACCGTGTGATCAGGTGCCAGCTATGAAAAATAAACATGTACAGTTGGCACGCGGTAAAGGTTTAACCTATAGAAGTATTCTATCTCATTCTCTTCCAAGCTAAATCCAAATTTTACAGATGTCTGTCTCTTCTTAGTGTCACTTTTTCATTTCATCAAGTTTCTATTCACAGCAATGGTAAAGAAAGTTTCACTACAAAACTCGAGAGTATAGTGTATGAAATTGAAATTCGATATACGTAGCTTAGAAGAACTACTTTGCTACGGTAGGTAACTATCGTAGTTTAAAAGAATTTTCAAAAAATATTTTGTTCCTGACTTCTCTGTATCAGTGAATTAAGTTTTGCCTTATACCCATACTGGAAAAATACATACGAAGCCAGAGAAGATATATCTAGACCAGATAGTCGAATATCTTAGACTAAGAGATCTACTCCAACCATTGATTGAACCCCGCTGCTATAGTACAACGGTAGCTTAGAGCCGTCTAGAGAACACTAAACCATAGCGACAGAACAGACACCATTTATAAAATCTAATTCCCAAAGTTTTGTTGGTCATTTTACTGCTATCATCAACTAACATGAAACATTTGTGATCACCCTCTAAAATGCGTAGGCAGCGGCTTGGCTGCCCCTGGCATTGCTGAAGTCCATGCGCGACGGTAATCACTCACCATTAGGTGGGCTGTATGCTCGTCTGCCTACAAGGGCAATAAAAAAAAGCGTGCGTCCAGTCTCCTTATTACGATTCGCAGTAAAAAAAAAAAAAAATTACAATAAAATTAATTTTTACTGATGGTAGGACCTCTTATGAGTCCGCACGGGTACCACCACCCTGCCTATTTCTGCTGTACAGTAGTAATGCGTTTCCGTTTGAAGGGCCCCACCCAGCAGTTGCAACTATACTGAGACCTTAGAACTTATATCTCAAGGTGGGTGGCACATTTACGTTGTAGATGCCAATGGGCTCCAGTAACCACTTAATACTAGGTGGGCTGTGAGCTCGTACACAATCCCTGCAAAAATTGGTAACTACTAACTCAACTGGAAACAGCCATACAACTACATTATCATCTTATATCTAGGACAGATATCGAAATATAGGAAATGAATTTACTAAACTATTATAGTAATATCAAATCTAGGAGCGAAATGACATGAATTTAATTTATATGAGATTGTAGCCGACTGGAATGAAATAAGGGCTCGTAAAATGCTGGTTATTGCCTGAGACTTACACTCTTTGGAAGGTCCCGAAGAGCTATGTCCGGCGGTTTTGTTTCACATTCTAATACTTTTACACTTACACAGTTGCTAAACGGCTATTAAAACCAGTTTAAGTGTTGGAAATGTGTTAAAAATCCAATCGATTTTGCTTAGTTTAATTTCAAAAGGATTATATTCGTTAAATAAATAGAAGTCCGAGAGCTACAAATACAATACGACACGTGTGACGAAACACGTGCAACGTGATGTATTTATCAATTGAACGCGATTTACGAAAGCGGCTGCAGTATCGAGGTAACGGTCGAAAGACTGTTCCGTCCTTGTAATGTAAGTAGGCTGACTGACTTACACGGATTGTAGATAAGATTTTAAAGACTACGATTTTAGCATGAAAATTACTCAGCAGCATATAAATAAGATTATTATTCACGATTTCAACTTTTGGACAAAGTGAAGCAGTAATGCGTTTCGATTCGAAAGATAGGGCAGCCGTTGTACCTATACTGAGACCTTAGAACTTATATCTCAAGGTAGGTAGAGGCATTTAAGTTGTAGATGTTGTGGCGATAGCCATCATAGAATACAAGATATTTGACAGATGCCTGAATCTCGCTTACGACATCCAAGATAAGCTTGCATATATACAAGTTCCGAACAACAACATTCGGACCCTCGGTCTACCGAGCGATATCACCCGCTTGGTGGAAGATCTTCCATTTGTCGTATAAACCTACAATGTCTATGGGCTCCGGTAACTCCTTAACATCAGGTGGGCCGTGAGCTCGTCCACCCGTCTAAGCAATAAAAAATATATGGGAAATGTTTTTGATAAGAATAATACTACATACATACATGTTTAAATGTAAGGGTAACATCTATTCCACACTACCGGTACTAATAACGGTAAGGACGTTGCTGGCCGTTTGAAATGTAATTAATGTATAACTGCCAATAAATTCTAAATTCAAAAGAATTTAATTTTAAAAAAGTATAGGGAACTCTGTTTTCATATTCAGTAATTTGTTTTAATGGTCTTTGTTTAACATTTGTATCTCTTCATCAATGTGAATATGATAAAAATATAACGTACGTATATTTCTTACAGTTTAATGTTTTAATTACTCGACTGACTATCATGAAATTTGGAATGCACGTTTTTTTTTTTTTTTTTTTCCCTACCTAATCTGATAGCCTTGAGAGGCTATTTCAGCGTAACCGTGGCTAGTAAGTGAGCTCACGGGGCTCAAACCTGACGACGATGCTAACACGAACCCTAGCAAGAGCCGTGCTTCGCAGAATCTACCACCGAATCGGAAACGCGACCCACTGAGAAGATCCGGCGATAAACTCAGTGGGCTGTGTCTGAGAGTTAATTTACTCGTCGAGCCCTTCGTCGCAAGCGACGGGTTCGACGAGAGCGGCGACCGGTGCTTGAAGTACCTAAAAGCACCGTTAGTGAATCGGGAGGATCCGAGATGACGTGTTTTGGGCGACGTCGACTGCTTTCCATTCTGTCCGCAGGATCGGGAATGTAGTTACCGGCGGCCACGATAAGAGGGTTGAAATGCACGTTATCAAGAGTGCAGAAAATAATTTACAGGGACGTTTGATGCAAAAACTACTAATTACCAAGGGATACAATATGTTGCTCTACATGTTAGATTATCGTTGGCCAAACGACGTTAGTTAAGTTGTATCATTATTTACTGTCTTTCATCTCTTACCGGTATATTATTTTATTCGTAAATTGCCTGATATTTTTTATTGATTGAATATGTATCTTGTATTCATTCTTTCATAGTTAATCAATCGAAGCCACGACTACGTTTTAATAATTCGTTTTGACTCTTACATTAGTTGATGGATATTAATTTCTCTTTAAAACGGTAGATAATTACATGTATTAGTGTCATAACAACAATATTCATAGCACTGTGTTTCTCACGGTACAAACAGGCATTAGAACGCCGTATCAAAATAAATAAAAACAACTTTTTTTTACAAGAAGGCTATGGTATCTAAACACTACCGCCTACAATGCTACGATTGAAGTAATTGGCAGCGAAGAACTTCTATGTACAAGACATTAGGACAAGATAGTCAAGATCCGCCACATTGTAAGTTGAAATGCAGCGTCAATTCATCGTTCAGCTATCAATCTCTGTACATATAATAAAAGAGTCAACAGACATTTGTTAGTTCGGCTGTAAACATCTATAAATATAATTCTTACAGCAATCCGAATGTTCAATGATGATTAAATCAGCGTAGGTAAACTTTATGATGTGTTGACAAATGTTTTTAAAATCGGGCCCGAAAGCATAATAGTTTTGACTTGGAAAAAAATGAATATTCTTTTCTTTTTTATATTAATTTAGGACATACAGAGATAGTTTCCCTCATCATATCATATTGAAAGTCACCTAATGTTGGACATGGTTCCCACGACAAACATTAAATAGTCTGATTTTTATTTAAATGGACGTCGTACGTTGCTCTGTTATCAGTCAAATTATACATAACATATAAATAGATTAGCATACATATGGCTCACACGTTCAGAAATTAATGAAATCTTTATTAACAAAAACTAACAATTTCATTTGCAATAATAAGGAAAGCTTTGGGTTAATTTTGTTTGGAATAAGGAAAAATAGTCCATAAATATTAGAAGTATTATATTTGTAATTATATATAGGTACTTATATTATATTGTATATTTCTCATCGGAGGACTGCCAATGTGACCTGGAGTGATTTCAAGGAGCAAGCGCAAGACAGGGTAAAGTGGTAACAACTTGTGAGGGCCCTATGTACCAGCGGGGTACCCTAGGATTACAACAACAACAACAACAATCTATATTTCACGGCAATGTCGGTTGGATCCTCTCTTCCAACTGCATATTTCATATTATAATTGGTTCTCAACTATAATAATATAATAGTATACGATGTCTTTGAATAATTAATTTCTTTCAATGTCATAAGCTTCGAAGTCAAAAACATGAAAACGAAAAATACGCATGTATTAACATGCTATTTTTGCAAGAAGTATAATCTATATACTAATACGTGAAGCAAAAACTTTGTATCCCTTTTTACGAAAATTGCGCGGACGGAGGAGTATGAAATTTTCCACACGTATAGAGAATATAGAGAAGAGTGCACAATGCTAATATTATTTTTTTAAATAATGCATAAATGATACATTAAATCAATAAAGAAAACATTACACACACTACATACCATGTATTTGACGCACACACGCATGCATACTATTTATTGTCAAACTTTTGTTCTTGACGTCTGTT
The DNA here is from genome assembly GCF_030267445.1 of Bombyx mandarina. Lineage (NCBI taxonomy): Eukaryota > Metazoa > Arthropoda > Insecta > Lepidoptera > Bombycidae > Bombyx > Bombyx mandarina. The sequence goes on from NC_143228.1 coordinate 12,537,178, forward strand.
GTCAAATTGAGAATACATAAAATATTGTTTGTCTTTGTTAATATTTTTTATAGTGTAGTCTTGGCGAAATTTGTGATTATAGAAGTATAAAATACAATCATAATAGTGTACAAACGTACAATTCGAATTAATTATAGTCGAATTTCGACTACTGCGGGACCTCTAGTATATAGAAATAATGCAAGCGTTTAAACATTTATAATAACGTTATCGTCGTATTTAAATAACGCGACATATGATGCAACAACTTTCGATACGAACAAACCGGTGACACTTTCTACAATAATACTTTTAAAATTATGTTTGACCTTTACACAGAATGAGTGATGGGGTTTTTTTTTGCTAATTATCATATTCCTTTTGGCCTAACCCAATTGTTTTGTCTACAAGTATTTTGTTCTTTACGATATTACTATGAATATTTAGGAAGCGAGTTGCGGTCACTGTGTCTCGACTTTACGTGTCCTTCTTTGAGCCTAGTTTGAATAGAGCTGTCAGCGATAGAAAGTAATTAGCTGTGCCTCTAACACTGCTAATGTCCAGTGCTGACGATAGACACATCGGATAACGATTCGTCTGCTATCTTCATTAATAATAATAGCAATCGACTTTCACGGTGAGGGAATAGCATCGTGTAATAAAAACCAAACCCGCAAAATTATAATTTGCGTAATTACTGGTGGTAGGACCTCTTATGAGTCCGCACGGGTAGGTACCACCGCCCTGTCTATTTCTGCCGTGAAGCAGCAATGCGTTTCGGTTTGAAGGGTGGGGCAGCCGTTATAACTATACTGAGACCTTAGAACTTATATCTCAAGGTGGGTGGCGCATTTACGTTGTAGATGTCTATGGGCTCCAGTAACCACTTAACACCAGGTGGGTTGTGAGCTCGTCCACCCATCTAAGGAATAAAAAAAAATTTTTTTTTTTTTGAATATATTGAATGTAGCTCAACTTTACTAGTAGTAGGATGTATAGGCTAGCCAAGAGGATAGCTAATGCGGGTGAATACAACTTACCTGTTTACTTCAACCACGAATCAGTTGAGGTCCGGTTTAAAAGATTGGACGGCCGCTGTACAATACAACTAAGACTTCAACCTTATGTCTCAAGATGAGTAGCGAAATTAACTTTAAAATGTCCATGGACTCTGGTAACTATTTAAATGAGATGTGTACAACAAAAAGGCAGTAACTTTATGATTTTATAAACAAATAATTGAAACAGCCACTAATACTATTCTAAAATGTATAATCCTATTTATGTTTCGAATGATTCTGTGATAAAAGTAATTTGTTAATATAACGATTTAAAAAGATAAATATATTTTTCTTCATAGCTGTCTTTGTTAATGGCTTATATTAAGATCACGCGTTGAAGTCTTTTGTACGAAATTAGTAGTCACTTGAGAGCCTTAATGAGGGTAATATATTTATTTGCCTATCTTCGTTTTATGTTTGTTCAAATTTTATAATGAAATGCATTTTAATTTAGATTATTAAAGTAAATTCCGTAATTTGTATAATAAATTTTGTGCTCCGTTGATTTTTGTGTAACACTCGTTTTAATAAACTCTAGACGGGCTTAGAATCTATTATTATTTAACTTTAATTATCAAACACCTCACGGCATATATTTATTTATTTATTTAGTGCAGAAACAGATGACCGAGCGCACAGCCTACCTAGTGTTAAGTGGTTATCCGAATCCATACATCGAATGTAACAACATTAATTATTACGTACTCCACTCTTTACAGCAGTATAAGACAAGTATTGAGCTGCGCAGGCTATAAAATTATGTCCATTTAATTCAAAACAGTACTTAAGTAAATAAATGGCATTAATCAACTAAAATAAAAAGCATGTGTATCTCAACTAAGCTACAAATAGTTTGTATGTCAATAGGAAGTTCACGTTCCAGAAACAAGTATTTTACAATTCATAAAAAAGTATTTCACATTTCAGAGAAAAGGTTATATATTTATTTTGTGCATGTATCCTCTTTTTTTTGTTACACGAGACTCGGATTTACGTAAGAGGGTAGATTAAAATTAGCTTAGGTCTTCTTTGCCCCGCTCTCAACAAAATTTGAATGGCGCCTTTTTACGGTATAATAAATTTAAATTCCAGTACAGTCCGGACTAAAATATGTAATAACAAATCGATATTATTTTCACATTATTATGTTTACGAACAAGAGCGGTCGAGGTCGTGAGATGTGCGAGTGAAAGTCATGGTGAGCTGCGGCGCTCCCCCCAACACCGCGCGTCCCTCCCCGCTGTCTAATTTAGGTGCTGTTGCACTAATGCGACTGGGAATTCTATTGCGTGTTTCTTTATACGATTGTCCCAAAGATAGGGTAATGTTCGTGTAGTCAACGTATGAATCAGTTGAAAGTGAAAATGTTATTGGTTTTTTTTTTGTTGCTTAGATAGGTGGACGTTCTCACGGCTCACATGGTGTTAAGTGGGTACCGGAGCCCATAGACATCTACAACGTAAATGCTACTACTCACCTTGAAATAGCAGTTCTAAGGTCTCAGTATAGTTACAACGGCTATCCAGCCCTTCAAGCCGAAGCGCATTACTGGTTCACGGCAGAAATAGGCAGGGTGGTAGTACCTACTCGTGCGGACTCAACACGTCCTACCACCAATAAGAACTAGATAGATTAGATTAGATAACTATACTTACTTTATAATAACTATACCTATCAACTATTTCATAATAGATAAATATAAATGTTACAATAAACAATTAAAATTAATAAAATGGCAAATCACGGTGGCAGAAAATTCTCCGTCGTTCGTTTTTTTAAAATACAGCTCATTATTCATATATTAGAACATAAAAAGGTGAACTTTACAAAAAATCTTAATAGTTAAACCAACCCCACAATTATGCATTACATAGTGAAATGATTGCTAAATCGCAACCTTTCAAACCAATTGTAGCCGTTGAAATATGAACTGTCTGTCTATCATCCAAACAGGTTCTATCGAAATTTAATGTTGTATCGCTAATTATACAATGAGCTTCATAAATATAAACAATAAATTCTGATTGTGGTCTAAGATTTCAAAATCGTATCGATTTGGTTATCAAATAGTATTTCATAATATGAATATTGCTATACCTATATAAAAAAACTGGTTAATATATATAGATAATTAAAGAAACCTGGCCCGACCAAACTTCATCACGCGCTAGGCCAAAGATTTCCTGAAAATTTCATTGAAAGCATTTAAGCCAGTCGAAGTCTATGTATCAGTATGACATATAACATACGCACACACATAACTAAAGTAAATTTATAATTAAAGTGAAAGGGAATTGAATGTTGATAATCGAAATCTATCATTAAAATATACGAATATAACTAGTCAGGTCATAAGTATTGTCACACAGTAAAAACTTTTCTTTTAGAATGCTGGCCACAAAAAAGTTTATTGAATTCGAATTTCGAATTGTTCATGAAAATAAAAATGTATACTTTTTAGAATTTTACTCATTTTTTAATATGGAGTGGACGCTTAAAGAAGACCGTGTTGCAGTTATTGCGTTGCATCGTTGCGGTTACGCACCAATTCAAATTTTTAACATACTGAAAATTTTGAATATAACCAAAAGATTCGTTTATCGTACCATCAAACGATACAATGAAGACTCTAGTGTAGATGACAGGTCAAGAAGTGGTCGCCCTCGGTCTGTTAGGTCTCCAGCAGTGATAAAAGCTGTGAAGGCGCGAATTCAAAGAAATCCCAGTCGTAAGCAGAAACTGTTGGCCCTTCAGATGGGGTTAAGCAGAACCACGGTGAAAAGGGTGTTAAATGAAGACTTAGGGCTTCGGGCATATCGAAGAAAAACAGGACATCGTTTGAATGCTCGTCTAATGGACCTGAGACTGAAGAGATGCCGCGCTTTGTTGAAGCGGTACGCGGGAAAAAAATATCGGGAAATTCTTTTTTCGGATGAAAAAAATTTTACCGTAGAAGAGAGCTACAACAAAAAAAATGATAAGGTGTACGCACACAGTAGTGAAGAAGCGAGCAACCGTATTCCGCGTGTCCAACGAGGTCATTTTCCATCCTCGCTCATGGTATGGTTGGGAGTTTCTTATTGGGGCTTAACAGAGGTACATTTTTGTGAGAAAGGTGTAAAAACGAATGCAGTTGTGTATCAAAATACAGTCCTGACGAACCTTGTGGAACCTGTTTCTCATACCATGTTCAATAACAGGCACTGGGTATTCCAACAAGATTCAGCGCCAGCTCATAGAGCGAAGAGCACACAAAACTGGCTGGCCGCGCGTGAAATCGACTTCATCCGGCACGAAGACTGGCCCTACTCCAGTCCAGATTTGAATCCGTTAGATTACAAGATATGGCAACACTTGGAGGAAAAGGCGTGCTCAAAGCCTCATCCCAATTTGGAGTCACTCAAGACATCCTTGATTAAGGCAGCCGCCGATATTGACATGGACCTCGTTCGTGCTGCGATAGACGACTGGCCGCGCAGATTGAAGGCCTGTATTCAAAATCACGGGGGTCATTTTGAATAAACTTTAGTGTCATAAGAATCTATGTTTTGTTAAGTTCATTTTGGTATATGAATGGTTACATAATGAATAAACTTGTTTCAATTATTTTACATTAAACATGTGACAGAATTTATGACCTGACTAGGTATAAGGACTTAAATGGATTTAGAGCGAATCACGTATATCAGAAAACGATTCATAGATTCTCACGAAAAAACGATAAAAAATATCGAATAGCTTCGATATGGGAATATGTTTTTAAATTCATGACATTGCACGTACTTGTAAACTTTAATGAGTTAAGTGATCAATTTCGAGACCAATGAGAGAGAATAGAAGAAATAGAATTTGGTTTTTACTATTACTGACTTTATATACATACGCATGTACTTTCATTTAGTTTCTTTGTTTGCTAATTCAATTATTTCATTGTTTTATAGCGTTTAAGACTATTAAAGTTCGGAAGATACGAGTATCTCCACCTTGTACTTCTGTTATATGTTGTGTTCAGCGTGCAATATGGCATTATCACTCATCGACTAACGCGCGAGCTCCACTTTCCGTTGTGCATCACCTGTATTAGTATTAATGATAATATAGTTATCTCCTTGATGGTCTAGTGGTTGGTTAGTGATTCTAACTACAGTCCGCGATCATTAAGAGTCGGCATATTTTTAAAACTAATTGACTGTTCGAGTTCCCAGTGTACTTATTAAAATTTCGTATTTTGCAATCACTGAGTCGTTCGGATTTCAGTCTTGACAACGTTCCTAATGCCATTACTTTCTCTGTATAACCTATGGTTGACTGGTAGATAATGCCTTAAACATTTTCACCAATATATACAAATGCATAAAATTTCATAAATCAATGTCTATATTAACACACACTCTTCTTTGTGTTGTGTAGACAGTTTTCTTATGTTCCCAATATTCATAAGACAATGCAACTTAAGGGAGGGTCGTGTTTTCAGCTGATGCGGTAATCCCGTTATCGCATTTATTTCTACCACATAGCAGGGGTTCTGGTGTTTCATTTTGACGGGCACCATGTCGACTGTTCCTATGAAATCGCGTCTTTGAACACACGTTATTTTTAAACATTTCATCGTATGCCTGATAATGGGTAAATATGAACCTGAATATAATTTGTCGAGAGACAAACTGTTTCGAAAACTACACCCAACGCCGAGCGGAATACTTAATTATAAGTTAGATTTAAATTTAAGTTATTAAAGTAATTTACTAAGTTAGTAATTACTAAGTAAAACAGCAATAAAGGCTTATTTTATTTATTTTTTTATTGTTGTCATTCAAACCTGAACAGATCTTCAAAGTGCGAAACATTCTGTATTTAAAAAAGTACAAACACAAATCCTTACATTTTAACATTTAATTTTTCCCCAACGCTTTCGCAAGTGTGCACAGCACAGACAGGTTTCACATTGTTCGTCTAACCGTTTCCAATATGATTGCCCACGCTAATTGTTCGAATAAATAAAAGAAAGTCTAGGGGGAACGCAATTTTCATAATACAAGAACAACGTTACGGCGAAATTCAGGTGATTTATTAAAATGGAATTCGTAATTAAGAAATTGATTTTGTTCTCAGGCTATATGAATTTTTGATCAGCTCTCTCTACGGGTGTTTTTTTGTGGATTGACCGCGCTTGTTTGCCTGATTCATAATATAGGTATTAACACGCTTTTATTAGCTTGTATGGTTGTATGTACGTTTGTTTGTTTGTTTGTAACGAAATCTTTGAATGTAATTTTTATCAACTCAAAGACAGTACAATAATTTTATGGCTTCTCTCTAATATACTACCAGCATCCACAGAACAAAAATAAATAAAATTAATTGTTAGTTTTCTATCTAAGCGTGTTTTATTAAGTTTTTAAACTACATATTTTAATATTTTGTATGTTTGTTTAAAAAACCCACGAGCTCAACTATTCATTTAGTTCAAAAGTAATAAAATTTAATTTTTAACATCCAAACAAATATGTTGTTATTCCATGCCCCATCGCCCTGAAAATAGAGCGTAAAATAAATACGTACGGGTGGCTACTACTATCCACTTTTTTCTGACGTCAAGCCGTCGTATTATGTTTCGTTTTGAAGGATGGAACAGTCGAAACACAACACAATTAAGTCTTCAACTCCTAAGCCGTCCCTATATTCATCAAAACCAATAATAAAAAACGGTGTTCATTTGCTTTCGTTGGCAATAAAATACATATTTTATACTTTCAAACTTTTATGTGATTGCTCATATTTTATTTATGTTTTAAATATTCATGAACATGACTGAGACTTATTCCATTTAAAACTTGATGTTCAGGTTAGGGGTCCTTGTTACGGGTGCCAGAGAGATATACGAAAGAATAACAAGTAAATAAATCGAGTCTCTAAATACAATCCACAAAGGTACCGACTCCAACCAAGGTCGTCAGGAACATCGGAGAACATTCTTGGTGATAAAAACTGGCGCGTTATTTCGATTTACAAAAAGTGTATTTCGTATCCTAATTTGACTTGTTTGTTGAAAGCATTTATTTCAGTTCGCTAACTGTCTCTATGTAACATCATTGGACAAATTGTCTGATAGATAATGAACAATACAAAGGATTCACGGTTCGCTAGTATTCGTCGTCATTATTGATGTCAATAGTTTTTCCGTGGTTTCATGCGAATGCAATTCAGTTGTTTCGTGTCTGATGTTTAATCTATTAAATATTGATGAAAATTTTAATACACAATAATATTCTATGAGTTTTATACCAGCGTATTGTCATACATAGCCAATTGACAGCTTTTTTGCCCACAACGTAAAGGCCGACTAGTGGTAGGATGTATTATAAGCCCGCCGGGTTAATTACAAACATCCTACCAATTTATGTCACGAACCTATCATCCGATCCGGTTTGAAGAATGGGCGGGCCTTTGTCTGCGGTTCACACATATCCCTATCAAATTCTGCATATAAGATACTACAAATATTGTCATGACACAGATTGTGATTTAAAAATAACTATTCTACGACGAAGCTATGGTAATTTATAATGAGGATGTTAATTTTCTCCATCGATAATAACTGGGTACAAATCACGCGCGTTCGTCCGACCCCAATTAGGATTCCCTGTGTTATGGGTACCAGATACTGATATACATATAAATAATTACATATACCTATAGATAATAAACAACCAGATAAAGAGCAAACAAATTTGTTCATCACACGAATGTTTGTCCGAAATGGAAGTCGAAGCCACGACCCACGGTGCCACAGTCAGGAGCGCTCACTAAAGCACCACCGAATCAGTCGACTCCAAAAAAGATATTTATTTATGACCAATGCACGAATTGCTCATTACTTTTAAACAGATGCCAAATAAATTAGCTCGATTACGTAGACAGTGCGTTAAGTTACCCAACAACTTCCTAATACCTGTTGATGCAACTTCAATACCTTAACGATTTACAGCTAATGTTAATTGTACACTATTGTCAGTCGTCGGACAACGTCGACGTTGCAACCTAACCTGTTCCATGCAATATAATTCTCTTGATTATCAACATACTGTTACCACACACCAGGAATTATAAGATGTAATGTGCCCAGATTTTACGATGTTATTTGAATACTTGAATAATTTATCTCAGGCAGTAAACGACGATAATGGACCGTAATAAAGTAATTTCGTATTAAGCACATTTAAAATTATAATTACGTATAGATTATATATAATGATATACAGAGGAAAATCGATTTTTTTCGATTAGATTTTTTAATACTGCTTACAGGAAAATCGCTTCTATAAATACATATTAAAAAATAACAGCAAATATTAACAGAACAAGCACGCAATTATAATAAATGTATATAAGTATGCTTAGATAGTAAGCCGGACTAACATTTAACTCAATTTTTTTTAATTTATTGTCAGGTGGAAAATGATATTACAAACAAACACATATACCAAGCTAATGAAAGCAAGTTAAAAAACATTTTGGACTTTTTTTCACTTGACATAAGGACGAACATTATAATTTTTATACCTTCATCACCAACACGATAATTCTGGATGACATTGACCCCGATGTTGATTGACCTCGCGACTTGACCTAGACTCTATTAGGTTGTGGTAGCCGGTTCTAGTGTATACATTGCTTTTATTTAATTAAAGGAAAATATACGTATAACCATAAACAAAATTAAAAGCTATTTTATCTGTAATGTTTATCATGATCAACTTGACCGCAATAAAAAAATTTTTTTTTATGTTCTGTCGTTGATCTTGATATATTTAGCTAATACCTATTTTGGTAATGACTACTGGTGATTAGATAGTAAGTTGTTGATACCTAATGAATATATAAAGGGCAATTCAGATACAACTCAGAGAGCACGGAATGAGAGGAGGCTTTACCTATGGTACCAATGGCAGGGTTTGCGTTGCACACGGGTGCATGTGTCTTATGGGGCCCCGGCCTCTGCTCTTCTCTTTGTCTCATTTGATGTGTTGACATGTAACTCTTTTACATGTGTACCTATTCTATTATGACCGCACCCTTACTAGAGGACAGCAGGGTAATGACTGCTCACGGGCGCTATATAGGCCTTTGCGCGGAATTATGTCGTACCTAGCTGAGATACCAGGGAAAGCTCTCCGCTCTTTTACAGAGACATATTTGTTGAGTTTTCCTTTAATATTACCAATTCACTATCAACAAATTAAACAATCAACTACCGACCATGAACGGAACGTTCATAAATTTCAAGTTACGTGCAAAGAAACAACTATATAAATAAAATGTATTTATTTAAAAACAGTTTTACAACCACAACTTTGTTTTCAGATGCGCTTAATACAATATCCATAGTAAATATTAATATAAATTTTATATACTTACTGGAAATATTAAATATCAAATCGACATAATTAAAGTGACGGTAATTAACGTATAAGCCACGGAATAGATAAATAAGGTAATAAATACCTTATTTATCTATTCCGTGGTATAAGCTCACAATAGTTTCGGTGCACACTTATATTGTGAGTACTTTTGCGTGTCTTCTTTAGTTGGGTGTGTAAATGTGAATTTCTTATCACGAGAACAATACTTGAGAAGCATGCAACAAGCATTATTCATTTCTCTCTCTTTCATACCAGATATCCTACAGCTGTAGTCAGCGTTCCATCAATTTCTCCTTCGATATCGTGTTTTCATGAACGCCAAAGCAGCGATTTTTCTTGCCCAAATCTAACTCACCTCATTATATTATCTTGTATCTTCTAGAGAGTCGAAACTCTCATAGCAAGCAAAAGCATTGGAAACTAACTTCAAATTTAATCTGTAAAAAAACCGTTTCAACCAATACTTCAAGTGGTAATAAGCGGCTACCTGAAGTTGATAGCCTGTGCCTCCAAGTTTCGAATTTCAAACAAATCACTTAAAAGAAATCACAGAATGTCTAACCTTTAATAAAAACATTTGATAAATTATCCAGCCTCGCTAAACGACAGGCTGGAATGAGGTCAGTACTCGCATTAGCGTTTACCTTTGTGAAAAGGTAATGCGAGACATTAGTACAGCTCAAGTCCATTTACTGGACACATTCAACAGTTCATTGTAATACTGAATGGTCACTCGACTGTGGAACTAGAACGTTTCTAAGACCCGGTTTCGGGTCAATAAATATGAATAGTTAATTTTTTTTCTGATTCCATGTTGAGTAGATCAGACTTGAATTTGAATTTGTTTCCTAGACGTACGCGCGTATTTATGTTGGATTGGTAAGAACGCAACGTATGAAAAGAGTGGAACGGAGCGTTAAGATGTGAGTGAGAGGAAATGGAAAGAAAGGGAAAAGAGAATGTCAAACAGAATGACAGAGAAATAGGAAGATGGCGAAGACAGTAAAAAAATGAGCAACGCGTAATAAAAGTGTTAATTAATTTTTAATTGTTATTATAACAGAAGATTTTGTAACAGTATGTGGCGTTTAAGAACGCACCTTTTTATGATGCGTAAGCCGGAACGCACGAGAGGTTGAAAAAAGAAGATAATCTGTGATACGAGACCTTTTTACCGCCGAAAATACTTAAGACGAAAAAAATAATGTGTATAACTTAGAACTGTGTAAGCCGCTGCAACAATAAAACTCCTATTGTTTCAATTGTGGTCTTAATTACGAGTGATCCAAAATCACGATTTTCACGCGAAATAAAGAAGGGACTCTATACGGACTCCCTCAAGTAGAAGTTTTATTTTATGCGCTGCGATCCCTATTCTACTTTGATATAAAACTCTCAATATTCTTTTGAGGATATCGAAGGTTACATTCAATCATTCAGGAATTACATTCGTGACTTGCTTTTGCTGTACTTATATGTATGTGTGTGCATACTAAAATATATTTTCTATGTAATAAAGAGTCTAATCGTTCGAAAAGGCATTGTGGTACACTGAATGCGTACCGGCGTCATTAAGTAAGCTGATAATGATTGATCTAAGCAAACAAGATCGCCATAATTTGGTAAGCAATCGAACAAATTTCATCTCGAACTCCCAATACCGAAAGCACAAATAAAACAACAAAGTATACGCAACGTAAGTGAATGTCTTTGAAAGTGGCTCGTGCAATTCATTACTCGAGTACATAACCAACTGAAACATTCTAAGGCAAACTTGTTACCCGTTCATTTTGTAGTTTATTTAATCTTAAATCGTTTCGCATAAATTGTTCTACGTTCAATACGTAATCGCAACATGTTTATTTGTTAGTGTGCGTGTGTATTAACAGCGTAAAAACTCTTGTCTGGTGTAATTTAACGTTCCGGTTTATTTTTATTTACATTTTATAGAGCGGCTGTGGCAACCATATTATGCTTGGTCCAGGATAGACCCCAGGGACGTCATCTTCCAACCTCCCTATTTCTGATAGGAGACATCTTGAGGTTCCGGTTTGAAAGGAGACCTCGATCTTGCGGAACAAAGCACACTCATAATAGACTAGTCACTTATTAGATCTACCGCCCATCAATGGTAAATTGTAATATAACTGCCTATAAAACGCTATCTTTACTAGGCAAATTAATCGAAATCTGATAGTATTTTTTTAAATATCAATTAAAGGAACGATTGGAATAATGATCGAATAAGTCTCAAAAAATCTCTCAAAAGTTGAATATTGTACGATATCAGGTACTTAATTAGCGAACGTCATTGAACCGTTGCCGTCAAAATCATTAATAACACTAATAAAAATACTAGGCTATGACATAAATACATTCAACTAAGCCGGCCCAAATTCTGTAATTGTGATGGGAACTCTATTTAGCTTATAAAAACCTCATTTTGAAGGAATTACTCTTATAATAAAACTCAATTTTAAATGAAATTTATGCAACATTAAATATTGATTCAAACATAAATGCATCGGATAGAAAGCTTGAAATGGAACTCATTCATCGAGTTTCGTAATTAATTATTATGTTTTTCTACAAAATAAATGTTTTATTAATGCACCGAAATCAATCGAATAAAATTCCAATGCGAGAATTATACATATGCGGTCTGAGTTAAAAGGGTGAAATTATTGTCACACTAAATACTAATACAGAAATCGAAACGCATTACTGCTTCACGGCAGAAATAGGCAAGGTTGTGGCACCTACCCGCGCGGACTCACAAGAGGTCCTACCACCAGTGTTGTGGACTTCCACCTTTTAAAGCGGAAGGAAACGGTTAAACTCCATTAGACTTCGATATCGCTTCTAGATGGGCGGCGACGTTCACGTTATCGTATTTATGAGTTCCGGTGTTCGACACCAGTTCGACCGTGAATTCGTTTGTGACACTAAAACATAAAAAAAAATTCGGCAAAGCCGCGTACTCAAAAACTATAAGGTATTACGTTCGGGTACCGCTATTGAAACCGTTAAAAGCATTGTTTAATTACGTGGATCTCTGACACGCGAAACTGTTTGTATATGAATATAATTTAAAAGTATAATCGATTGATCGTTCAAATAGGTGAATAAAATTTGATGCCGCTGTCGGTAAATAATGTAGGTTGACGACTTATTAATGTCTTTTAATTCAACGATATTAATTACAATTTTTATGTAGGAAATCACTGTAGTGTGAATAATTCGTTTTTGTAAAAATGTGTGTTTGAGGTCATTGCAAATTTTGCTGTGACAGTTTAATTATTATTATGATTATAACATCCGTTTCGATCTAATCATGTTATAACATTCAATAAATTAATGATAAAGAGAACAACGAAAGTGCCGTTTAAAATCGTTTTTATCGTTTCGCATACCATACAACTTTTGGGTGTCGCGGATATGTAGGAATACTTTATTACAGTTCTCTGGAAGTGCATTTGCGCTTAGCACCTCTAATCAAGCTAAAGCTGTGAGCTCTTTTGTTTTGTCTACAGCAATAATTATTTTTTTGCGTAGAAAGAACACACAGCTCATCTGGTGTGGAATAGTTAGAGTTCATAACGTCAGATTATAAGATACTTAGAGCTTGAGGTCTCATTTATATTCCTGACCGGCTGCCCTATCCTTTAAACCAAAACGTAGGATTACTTCGCAACCGAACTAGGCGGAATGGTCCCATCTATCCGTACAGGCTTACAATATGACCTACATCCAGTAATATACTCACATATTTGCAAACGATTTACGCTTCTATTGCAATAAAAAAAGCACGGATATCTCAAAAAATTGACGCTTGCACAAGAGTAAATCATATGTAACGTTAGAATACATGTATCTTTGTGTTTATTGTTTAATTTTCTGATAGATAACGTTTTGTTTCGCGACAGTAAATTAATTTGTATGCAGTCTGTGTTCCTCTCTGGGTTTTAGTCGGTTCGTTTCCATTGTACGCTACGGTCTCACTACGAAGCAGCGTGTTTTAATTGTATAAAACGATACAGTGAAATTAAAATTGATGAATGTACCAGGAAATGTGTGCTAATGGCATATTTAAAGATCCGTAAGTATGCGTGCGAATAGCCATTGTCAAAAATATAATTAACGCCTTGATTCTGTCAACTATAAATAACTGCTTTGTGTTTCTTTTGTTGCAATCATTATACGGAGGTTTGTATGTAGTTAAATTGCGATGCACATGGATAGATGTGAACACAAAATTATGTAAATCTTTGACAATATTTATACATCTACTGCTTATTAAAACTTGTAAAGTTTTTGTGATACATTATAAAATCAAAATTCAACTTAAATAATTTTCGTAGTATGTAACTTTTTCTTTACTACGAGTATGTAGCTGTATGTATCTTTTTCTTACAAATATATGCTATGAACGATAAATTCGTTATATCCATTAGTTATTTTTAGTCAAGACATAAAAAAGGTACCCTAATAATTACCTTCTGTCCTTCGATCTGCATAGCGCCGAAATTTTACGTTGAGACTTCTGGAATGTGTATTATTACTATTTAAAGTCATTTTGGAAATCGGGAGATGTTAAATTTTAATAAGACTAAACCAAATGGTTTGCATTTTTGTGTGTGTCTTCTAGCTTATAGTCAGTTCGTGTACTGGATTAAAATATTTTAGATTTTTATAATCATTCTCCAGCTCTGAGTTTCTTTTGTTATGTGGTGAATTTACGCGAAAGCGCTTATGAAAACCTACTTGAATTAAAAGCTTTCTGACTCGATTTGTTAGAATGGTTGATGAAACGGGCACTTGGAATGTCATAATAAGCTTTAAACTTTTAGTTTTCAAATATCGAATGGAGATTCATGAGAAAAAAAAACTTCAGAGGTGTCAAGGGACACCCGGATGGAACGAAGTTCCTTTCGATTAATTAGTGAAGGAATTGTAATTTTTTTTTAAAAGTTATAATAATAAATTACGGCTTTATGAAGAAGAAAAAAACAATACTATGAACTAAATTACTATTGTTGAAACGCTATCTCGAGAAACTGTACTCATTACGTGGACCAATCGGATACGAGCAATGTCACGCGATAAGCGCCTACACGTTGATTGGTCAGAATGACGGATCTAAAAAGTGTTGTGACAACTTTTCGTAAGAATTTTTTCCGTCTAGCCCCCTTTCACAACGCGCGATAAGGAACTTCGTTCCAAAAACCATGATATGAAAAGTAGTAATGTAGTTTTTATTTAATGAAGTTTATTTAATATTTTTAGTTTTTTTTTATGGCTTTGTTGGGTGGACGAGCTCACAGCCCATCTGGTGTTAAGTGAGTACTGGAGCCTATGGACATCTACAACGTAAATGCGCCACCCACCTTGAGATATAAGTTCTAAGATCTCAGTATAGTTACAACGGCTGCCCCACCCTTCAAACCGAAACGCATTACTGCTTCACGGCAGATATAAGCAGGGTGGTAGTACCTGCCCGTGCGGACTCACAAGAGATCCTACCACCAGTACAAATACATACATATAATATACAATTTTATTTTTTGTTGTCTATCAGGTTATCGTGGATGCCGGGCCGCATGGATGGCGACGCACGTCTGGCGGTCGCTCGCCTTACTGATCACTCTCCTCACATATGCCCTTGCTAAGTGTAAGTAAATCTTATACATTTTACCAATGATTCGTATATATTTTTATTGGTAAGCATTCTGGTATTGTGTTGCATCCATCCCCATCACCAGCTACGGCTTAAAGAAACCTTAATTATGTTCTCTCATTGATAGATTAAAGTAGTTGATCTGTACCTCCGAGACACTATCTCTCTAATTCTGACTCTTGTTTCTTACTTAATATGTATAATGAGTCTAAATAGTAGAAAATAGGAAATTTACTATATACTTCGATCTTGTGTTTGTTGTCTACGGGCTCTAATAAACAACCACCTAACATCAGGTGAAAAATGAGCTTGTCCATATAGTTAATTGAAAAAAACACATAGGTATTCCAAAGGGAGCTTTAACTGGAATTGTACAGTTAAGACATATTGAAAACTAATAATTTTATGAATAGTGCTGTTACATATTAATAGTGTGGTGCTTAAATAGCTATACACTATGTGTGCGGTTAGAAAACGGTTCAAATTATGCGATTCAATGCGTCGGTGGTAGAGATATTTAGCGGCGCGGCGTAAATGGTTAAACACTACCTCAATCAGAGAATACAATATCTGTGACTTCACCTGATGGTCTCCAAGTCCTCGTCATCTCCAGCAGTAGGGTTTCTCAATGGTTTCTCAGCGGCGAAAGAGAAGAAAACGCTTCATAATATTAAAAAAAATTTGGTGGTGATGCGATAACAGTAGTAAAAAGCGTTAGATTTTGCGTATTGCCCGGTGGCTTCAAAGCGGCAATGCAAACGAGGGGTGCATGAATTAAAAATTCAAAATTACGTTTTTTGGTGATCCATTTTTGAAATTCCTACGCCTTCAAGGAGGATTTATTAGATCCCAAAGAAGCGACGTCACAGGCGTGTAAGTTCTAAGTTCAAAACTATGTTGAAAAGAAGGTGATCATGCAATTAGGATCAGTCGTTTACCAACAAGCCACCTCTGCCTGTTGGTTGTTCTGTTAAGTTTAGTAAAATCAAAATCGGCCATTCGTTTGCCGAATACGAATCGTAACACAGCCGCTTAGAAATGGTCAGTGGGTACTGGCTGGTACTGAAAGCTATTGGAGCGTGCGAGCATTAAGTGAATGCTGTAGTTGCAATCAGTTATTGCGCAAATAAAAACATTTAAAAACTTGAAAATCGAAACCATATGTTCAAGTTTTTTTTTGTTTAAATGGCCTCACGAATCTGGGCCTAATTGATGTTATTTATATGTATGGTATTACAAAAACCATTTACTTCTACGGTTTAGTATCGCGCTTGATATTATCATTATTTCATTTCAGATCCTTAAGAGTTCATAAATACGCGATTAAAAGTAATTTTAACTATGTCTACCACTCCCGAAATACTATCTGTATTTTAGAAAGCTACTGAAACTTAATCTCTCATGGAAATCGTGAATGATAAATCGTAAACTTTCGACTGTATCGGCTAGCCGTATTGGCTAGCTTGTTCTACTCGTAAACTTCAAACTGGATAATGATTCTCCAGGCACATTACTTCTTCGGGCTACACAGACACGTTGGTACCTTTTTTTTTCTCAGCACTTACAACTGTAATTTCAATTGTGTTTTCAATAGCCAAAGCTATGCACATTAATATGTTTTTGCTGAGTGCACATACTATTTAGATTGCAATCCAGATTAGATCTAGGTACTACTTGTACGATTTAGCTAACATGTACCGTAACGATTGGAATTTGTTTTGTGCATCAATAAATAAATAAATAAAAACTGTTGGACCTATGCTTTCTCCGAGGCTCGCCACCGGTCTTCAGCAGCCGTCTTTCGATAGTTCTATGTGATTAATATTCGCACAATCCTGGCGCTAATATAATCGATACCCCACATATGAACTTAACATTTACAATTCAACGTTGGTTTAAAGTCATATCCTCAAACGTATCTCAACCAGTGCAAATCCAGATACATCTCGTTGCAAACATCACAACCATGATGATTACGTTCAAATAGTGTCACACATTCGAGTTACCACACGATGGTTACGTAACTTTGCTTTTCTTGTTAACAAAATACGTTTCTTCCTGTATTTGTATCTGATGTTACCTAATAAAAAATACAATAAGTCAAACTAATACTTTATACGTTACTCATAGAATCAAGATAAATATACATTAATCTTTATACCAGTTCAAATAGCCATGAAGGAGTAGACATTACTGGTATAAGTAGCTTGAGAGTTTCTCATCATTCGATAAATGGGAACGACCTGCTTTCCTCCATTCTAGGCCACATAAGCGGCACAGCCCTACGCTCCGATTAAGGTCACCGGCGAAAAAACCATTGACAGCTAACCCGGACACCGTTCGTATTTAGGACACTGTCACCGCCCTATTCGCGATAAATCATTAATACTGTGTTTCACTCTTCAAAGTCTCGCGGAGACTGTTAATTAGCGTTGCAGTTTACTTAACAAAAGCCGTTTGATGTGTTTGTTTTCATTTGTTTGAATACTGCATTTAAAAGTAGCCTTGTAAATGTTTATATACGGACTATAGTTGACACATGTACGACCTCGCTAATAATTGTGTAACCTTGAAATAATTTTACGGCTTGAGTATTTTGCAATAACACTCAGCTCCAAGCACAAACATATGAGCCAAAACACAGCTTAAGGTAGAATTACTAACCCCGCAGCTATTAATGGCGTGCCTATATTGCATAGAATTACCTACAGCCTATGACTAATTATGTATTATGAGTTTGAAAAGTAAAGAACGAACGTTAGTACAAACTGTTGTCTATATACATTTCTACTGAGTTTTTTTTTTTTAATTCTTTCATCATTCTGTTTCAAAATATTTCACATACAACTAATGCTGAACACTATGTGTACATACGTATTATTTATATCTTTAACTTTACAACCAATCAGTCAACGGGAGTAAAAACAACAAAATAACTTTATTAAGCTTTAACTATTATTAAATTTTATTAACTATTATTAACTTAAATAGTTCACCAACCGACCAACTAAGAAATGCTTTGTATGCAGACGCAGAATTAGAGGCATGGCGTGGAGCAGGACGCCCGGCCACGGCTGCCCAAGAGGCCGAGGATGAGCGCCGAGACGCCGACATCCTTGCCGCCGTGAAGGCCTCCATGCAGGAATGGGAACGCAAAAGGGCTCGAACTAGGTAAACGATTCACAGTTAATTGAATTTCACACATCGTCTTCTCGCATTAAAACTGTATAATCTCAAAACTTAAGAAATTTTACAGGAGAGTGTTTTAAAGGTTTAACATAATATGATATTTTTAATATTAATCATCTTTGCAACGTTTATTTTTTAGTTTTTACCAGTTACATTATCTGTCTCTTAAAGTAAGATAAAATTATGTATTAAATTTGTTAATAGTAGTCAAAATATAGGTAAACAAAAAAAAAAAAAACTGAACTACGCTCTTTTGACAGTGTTTATGAGAAAAATACTGGTGGATACCAAATGATTCCGCATATTAACTCAATTTCGAATATTTTTGGAAATTGTGCACTTTTAATGCGAAAAGACGACACGCGTAATGCGGTATTTTAATTTAATTTAAATTCACATTTACAGTTATGCGTTTAGATTTAAATTAAATACAATGAGCTGTCTCGTGGTCTGACATATTATGAGCAGCGTTTGGCCACTGATCAATTTTTAGTGACTTGGAAAGTTTTAGTGTACGTAATTCTCAACATGTACCCGATTGCCACGGTAGGGGTCTGTTAATGTATTTATAATGTTAAACTTACGTTAATACTTAAAACTTACGCAGTGGTATTATTTTTTTAGTTCCGCGTACTGGATGGTAAAGGTATCTATACTAATATTATAAAGCTGAAGGGTTTGTTTGTGTGAACGCGCTAATCTCAGGAAATACTCAGGTCCGATTTGAAAAATTCTTTAGTGTTAGATTACCCATTTATTGAGGAAGGCTATAGGCTATATAACATCACGGTAAGGCACAATACAAGTGGAGCACCAATAAAGAATGTTTCGAAATAGGGGTTTAAATAGCTCCTTAACATTCTATAATTCAAAAATATTTTCACTTTCTACGTAAATGAAGTGGGGGTAAAATTTAGCGTTATGCCAAAGTAACTATTCCACGCGGACGGAGTCACGGGCAAAAGCTAGTTGTATTATATTTCACTACTTTTTTTCCCGAATGAAGTAAAATGAACTCGTAAAACTTAGTTTGTTGATGCTTAAGTTAAAAAAGCCGCTTTACATACAATCGCTGCAATAGCTTTATTGTTAACTTAAGCAGATAAAAGAAAAACAAGCGATCGCGCTTTCACTGCCGGTTTCACTTGGATAAACTTTCCGCAGTTTCTTTATTTTGTGATTAAATAATGCTATGATTGCGAATTGATTATTTTTCAATTTAAACAGTTCATTATTGTCTTCTAAATTAGTTCGCAACGCAGCACAGAATTGCACAACATAAAATGAAACTATTAAGGAAGCAATAAACAGTTCTTGCAGTACTAGCTATTAGGTGCTAGTTATATCTTATTATGCTCGTGTAAATATTTGAAAGCTTTAAAAATAATAATAAATAGAAATAATCCAAAACATGATGACAATAAACAAAGTAAAGTGCGAATTAGCATTGGTATTTTATAGTATTGTCATTAATTACCATTGGACTGGAAACTTTGAAGGGAAAAATGCTACGAATAAATATTATTTTTTCGCCAACTTTCAGACATGAGGTCTCATTTGTAACGGCTGTCCTTCAAGCCACAACGCATTATTGCTGCGCGATATAAAAACGCGGTTATTAATATGTTTACAAGACAACAATATTTATCTGCGATATAAATACGTACTATATTCTTACAGAACGCTCTTCCTGGTTAACTTACTTACCTGGTGACCTAGCACTGAACCACTGGCTTTTGTAACACAGGTTTTCCTAGCATAAAAATCAGGGAATATTGTTATTGTATACCTCATAAAAAAGCCATGTATATTATTATACTGGTGTTAAGAATTCTTGTACGTGTTTGTTTTTAAGAGGCTTGAATAAAATATTATCATTATTATTATGAAATACGCAGGCAAATGTTTAGAAATATTTATCGATATATTTGAAGGGTGGGGCAGCCGTTCTAACTATACTGAGATCTTAGAGCTTATATCTCAAGGTGGGTGGCGAATTTACGTTGTAGATGTCTATGGGTTCCAGTAACCACATAACACGGGTGGGCTGTGAGCTCGTCCATCTATCTAAAAAAAAAACTGCTTTAAGTGATCTCGGTAGGCATTCCCTTTCATTATTACAGAACAAAGAGGTCACAAGGGAGCGTGTGTTATGGAGAATTCGGCTGCTTCGAAGATGCAGGACCTTTCGCGTACTTGGAGACCTTGCCCAGTTCCCCGCAAGAGGTCAACACACATTTCTTGATGTACTCCACGGTCAGCAGGTAATTTACGACAGCAATTTCACCCGCACAGCATAATTACATTCCACATGTAGTCGATCTAATCGATCTTTTACGGTCCTAACGGCTACATCGTTGTCAATAAACTTAATATCGATTTCGAATCGAGTAATTTTCCAAACGAATTTGAGTGATGTACGTTACAAACTTGTATTAAAAATTGGAATGATATTCATAAAAAACATATATTTCACCTATTCAGTCAGCAATGGAAGGCTACGCTCGACTTCTGCGAGTGCACCATCTCGCAGAAGGAGGCGGCGGGGCGAGTGAGGCAAAGCTCTCCTCACTACGCAGAAATCCGCCGCCGCCGAGCAGGGGGTCGGGATCGGGGTCCCGTCCGTAACCCGGTCCCCTAAGAGCTTCGGGCTCTACCCGCTTTGTGCGGAGAGGAGCCTAGGCGTGGGGCGGCATGGTAGGCCGCGTTCCCCCGACCGCTCCGGGGGAAGGTGTAGCGCGGCGCCATTAGTGCGGGCTCTTGGCCCGTCGACCGAGGGAACCGGCGGTCGTGTCGCTGGCGGCCGCCGGTCCGGCGTCTGGGGGACGGCGGGATGGATGTAATATGCTCTGCGTAAACCCTGTCCCGCCGTCTCAATAGCTCCGACTGGGTTCCCGCCCGGTCCGGGGTAGGGCGCCGGCTGTGAGCGGCAGGAGTTTTTGGTGAGGTTCGACTCCCACATACTCCACATACACTGAAGTCGTCGTGGCCTAAAGGATAAGACGTCCGGTGCATTCGTATCGAGCGATGCACCGGTGTTCGAATCTCGCTGGCGGGTACCAATTTTTCTAATGAAATACGTACTCAACAAATGTTCACGATTGACTTCCACGGTGAAGGAATAACATCGTGCAGTAAAAATCAAACCCGCTAAATTATAATTTGCGTAATTACTGGTGGTAGGACCTCTTGTGAGTCCGCACGGGTAGGTACCACCGCCCCGCCTATTTCTGCCGTGAAGCAGTAATGCGTTTCGGTTTGAAGGGTGGGGCAGCCGTTGTGACTATACTGAGACCTTAGAACTATATCTCAAGGTGTGTGGCGCATTTACGTTGTAGATGTATATGGGCTCCAGTAACCACTTAACACCAGGTGGGCTGTGAGCTCGTCCACACATCTAAGCAATAAAAAAAAAAAAAAAAAAAAAAAACTCCACCTGCCGTGTGGGTGGGAATCCGGCGATTTTCTCCTGTGGAAAAAAAAAAAATTCAGTCAGCAAAATCAAGCGCATGTATCCAATTATATTGTTATTAAAAAAATATATGTCGTCTCGACAGTGAGAAACTTGTATTAAAAATATTTAGTCGGCTAGGTCAAGCGCATGTATCCAATAATTGTTATTAAAAAAAAAAATGTCATCTCGACTCCATCTAGTTCGATAAAAAACGATTGCTTTTTCATTGATCACTTGAGTCAATCAAATCTAGCGGCAGCTCAACGTATTGAAACCGGTATGATAATCACTGATCCAGACAAGCTCTAATCGATTTAGTAGAGAGATCTTTATAAGTGCACGGCTTGACAAAACTTTTTTGGTCGATGCAACGATTAACAATGACGTAAGTCTGTATTACGCTGGTAAAAATGTTAAATTCAAAAGAGTCATTGTATTTTTTAACAGAGGCGACCAACCGCTTTTGGCAGTTTCCGCCGGCAACATGTCAGCGGCATGGGGCTGGGCTGAACGGGCCTTCGACCCTGACAGACCGACCAGAATCATAGTACATGGCTTCGGCTCGAACTGCGATAACGTATGGGTTTACGAAATGAGGAGCGCATTAATGGCAGTTGTAAGTAAACAAACAATTTAATAGAAATAGCTGGCAGCGGCTTGGCTCTGCTCCTGGCATTGCTGAAGTCCATGGGCGACGGTAACCACTCGCCATCAGGTGGGCCGTATGCTCATCTGCCTACAAGGGCATTAAATTTTTTTTTTTTTTTGCGAAACCGATTTCAGTCTTTTTTTTTTAAGACTGCCATGCACCCCTTCTTAAACAGGCTCGTTATTGTTATATCTATTAGTTTAATTAATATTTTTTTTAATAGTCCTTTATTCGGATAACAGATATACAAATTAAGTTTCTTATATTACTGCACTTATAGGGTAAAGCCGAGATAGATGCCCCACTTTTTGAAATAGTCATGTAATTTTGAAAATATTAATTTTATACGAATAATTTCTATTAATGTAGTTAGCTCAATCCCTTATGTTTAATTAGTATAAATTTTTTTTAACCTATCAAATACAGATTTTGCAGAAATTCGTTTTTCGTAGAACCTTTTTTTGGAGGATAGATGCCTACCTGTATGGATAGTTGCCCCGCCAAGAAAATACTGAGTAGGATAGATGCCTGCAGTGCAGGATAGATGCCCTTTATATCGTGTAAACGAAAAAACCAAACCAAATATTAAGAAGTTCTATTCCTAACAGAGCAATAATTGTCTCCAAGAAACATGGGTCATAATATTAAAAAATATTTTGTATTTTTTAAGTCTTTGAATGTTTATAATTAAAAGATAGTTCTCATATCACACAAATGATCATAATTAAATTTTTAAAGCGTTAAGTAAGCGTAAGCTAAACTACAATTTTTTTAGTTTCAACATGCATTATCCTATTTTTTTATTAAATTAAATTTTACAAATATTACTCAACAAAAATATAAACTCTTAATTGTTTATAAAATATTCACATTAAGTGTCAATGTGTACATTGCAAAATCATATTTTTTTATATTAAATTAACACAACAAAGATATCTTTATTATTTTGTCCAATTGAAGTTTAACTGGATAGTGCTTTAAATTTTCCACATCTTCTACATCATTTCTGAAAAACACGTTTCATGTAGCTAGTTCTGAAACACTAAACATTGAATTCAGTCGGATTGCGACTTCGTATTTTTATAGTTTTCAAAACATTCAATGCAGATATTATTACATGCGTTTTAGGTTTATCCCTTAGATTTCTTTAGGGGCAAATCTATTGTTTTATTTCCTTTCATTTTATAGTTAAGTGGATTGTCTTCATCTTCGCTGCTTGAACTGTAAATCAGTTGTTTGTGTTTTATGTTTTCGTGGCATATTTCTGCTGTATTCTGAAATGGCAGAGTATGGAGGGATAGATGCCTCTAAAGGCACCTATACCCCAAAAAATCAGGGCAACTATTCTTTGTGATAAGGATAGATGCCCAAATTTTTTGTAAATAAATTATAAACTTAATAGCATTTATTTACACCTAGATGCAGACTCAATGAACCAATATATTCACGTAGCAAAAAATATAATGGAATTTTACACTAATTATAAAGTTATACCACGCTAAATACTAACCTTTCAATCTTTGACGTGTTCGTGAAATTCCGCGCGGAGAAAATTACGTGCACGAGGAAAACACTTCGTCACCACGCGATTGTGGTGACTGTGGTTCCTACTTATTAAATTAATTTTTTGTCATGAGTGCGGGAAGTTAGGTTTTTAGAACATGAGGCATCTATCCCGCTGCGGCATCTATCCAGGTTTTACCCTACTGATATATGTATATATAAGTATTTTAGAAAATTAAAATTGGTGTATTTGGGGCTTGTTTACTCTCTGTATGTCCGTTTGCCAGTTGGCAAAGGCCTCCTCTAACCTACTCCATTCTGATCTCTCTCTGGCTACTCTACTCTATGTTATGCCGCAGGCAGGTTGCGGGCATATATCTATTAGTAGACACTTCATTTCACCGGTGATTATATTTTTAATTAATACAACGCATGTTGCTATGAAAAGATTGACTGAGGCAAATAGCCTTGAATTACAAATACAAATGACAAAGAAACAACCAGAACAATTGGAATATAACTTCATTATACAAGCACAAGATATTCGACACATGCCTGAATCTCGCTTACAGAATTTTTAAGATTAGCTTGCATATACAAGTTCCGAATCGGTTACTCGAGCAATTTCACCTGGTCGGTGGAAGATCCTCCTTTTGTCGTCAAACCTCCCAATACATCAAGAAAAACATCAAAATACTATTTTGCAAAATTATGTATGGATAAAAATAGTGAAGATGATGTTAAGTGATGTAGTTTGTTTCTTGTACGCAATATGACAGGCGCGTAACCGCTACATTATTGGACAAAAAATATTTCATCTTGTCATGACTAGAACAATATTCAAAGTTTAAATTACATCATCGGAACGCAGGCAACACCTATTCAGTTTTTAAATCGTGTTAGCTCTGTCTAAAACAGCGGTCGGAGAACCGGGGTAAATTACCCCAAATGGGGTAAAATTAAATTTTAGGGGGTAAAAATGGAACTTTTGTGAGTAAAAAGTATATATCGAAGTGAAACTTCTTTAGAATCGTTAAATTTTTTGTTATTGTTTTCTTTTCAAAATTATCATGGGGGCTATAATATGTAAGATGCTAAAAAGAAGCGATTTCGTTTTTTTTGTTCTTCGCCATGGGGTAATATTAACTTATACAAAAATATTTCGGGGTAATATTAAAAAAGTTCCCCGACCGCTGGTCTAAAAGTTCGAGATATTTATCTCTAGTTTATTTTAGCGTTAAAGATTCATAACGTGCACATTATGTACACCAAAAGTCGAGGGAGATTTAAACTTACGGACAACGCCGGTTGCGACAACCTGCCACCGATTTTGTTGGTTGTCATCGGCGCTTGAAAGTCGTGCAGAGTTTGACAAGAAATTTTCATGTAGTCAATAATGGATGTTTGTACTGATAAAAGTATTTTATCGGCATCTATAACCGAATAAAAGAACCAATAAAAAAACCCAGTACAAACCTAAATTGCACAAATCACAACTATCGAACGTTCGGTCGGTGGAAGATCTGTGCTATACGGTCGATTACTTAAAACATTATTTTATTAAGTGTACGTCAAACCTGTATTGGCTTACAGGAAGAATGTAACGTCGTGTGTGTGGATTGGGAAGGTGGAGCCTCGATGCCGAATTATCTGCGAGCAGCCGCCAATACGAGACTTGTGGGGAAACAGCTAGCCATGTTATTGCAAGGTAACGATGATGACATACAGGAGTTCTAGATAGCGTTTCTTATATATACTGAAATTGACTTTTCTCTAAAGTATTGTTACGCGCGTTACGGGTTCGGGATAAATAAAATTCCACCGAAGTAAAACTTAAAAACTGTATTCAATACTTAGAACACTTTAAAACTCTCAATTCGCTTCTTCCGCTTCGATTCATATGATCCGCTCGCTGTTTCGCTTCGAGTAGTTCCGATTACTGACTGACTGCGTGCCATCTCTACAATATACTCTCTCGAGAATATTCCACAAAAGTCCAGTATTGTGTGTTTCAGTTCTAGATGCTACTAGATCCTTCGATATTCGTTCGACTATTCGGCAATAGATGACATTACTCTTACCGGCATAACAATATAGAGGTTTAGTTTAATAATAGGTATATCAGTAATACGATTGATTCCAGGTTTGGCGAAGCACATCGACATGAGGTTCGAAGACGTCCATCTGATCGGGTTTAGTTTGGGAGCTCACGTGGCAGGTTTCGCTGGTTCTGAGTTGCGCAACATCAGCCGCATAACTGGTACGAAACAATCCTTTTGTTCTCTTGCGTCTTTTCAAAAACAAAAGGAACTGTTACGAAAATATGTAGCGAAACTATTATTTTCCTATATCTGTATTCGGGGAACGTTACCAATAAAAATATATACGTTGAAACGCTTCGTGATTCGAATTAAAAAAAATTCAATGTAACTGTCAACGTTTGAAAGATCGCGTATGAATTTTAAATAAACGATGACGAGTTTGTCGATCTTGATATTCTGGAATGTGCCTTATAATCTAACAACTATTCATCTAATTCATCTGTCCATATGTAGACTTAATTTTGATCTTTCTTGTGATCTCGACCCGTAAAATTTCATTTACATCAATTCTTATCCGATCATTTTGATATCTATAGTACTGAAACTCCATGAAAGAAACACCATTTCCAATACGAATTGTTTAAACCATCGATATTTGCAACTTCATGCTTGTTATGTCGAAATAGAATCGGAGGGCTTATACGCTCAGTGTGCTTAGTGCGATTTTTTTAACGTTCTCGATAGCGTAAATGATACCTCATATTTGTATGGAATAGGATCCTTTGCCTACGTTTGCCGTTAGGGGTGCTATTCCAACTGCATACAAAATTCGGTTAACTTTAACGCTATGGGACGGTGGGATGGATGTAATGTGCTCTGCGTCAACCCTGTCCCGCCGTTTCAACAGCCCCGACTGGGCTCCGGCCCGGTCCGAGGTAGGGCGCCGGTTGTGAGCGGCAGGAGTTTTTAGTGAGGTTCAACTCCCACATACCCCACCTGCCGCGCGGGTGGGGATCCGGCGATTTTCTCCTGTGGAAAAAAAAAACTTTAACGCTAGCGAGAACGTTAAAAAACTCGCACTAAGCACACTGCTCTCTCGTTAACCACTTCAAATAACGGTTGACATTACACAAGCGGCCAAATGAAAATGTTATGAAATGACATGACCATGCCATGTATCAATATTATGGCGAACCTATCTAGTAGAATAAGGACACGGACCACAAATAGTTCTGCCGACTGACGAGTCGACTGACATAGGACAATACGTTTTTTTTTAGGTTTGGACCCAGCTGGTCCTCTGTTCGAATTCCAGGATCCACGGGCACGGTTAGACCAGAACGACGCTAAATTCGTTGACGTCATTCATTCGAATGGAGAAACCCTCATATTCGGTGGTCTGGGAGCCGCTCAACCCCTGGGTCACGTAGATTTTTATCCAAACGGTGGAAGAGTACAACACGGATGTTCTAATTTGTAAGTTTAAAAGAAAATAATACTAAAATCCAGTATTTCGTAATTGATACAAATCTTTCTATTTTGCCAATCATTTCTGATTTGTAATGGAAGCTTATCTTATATTTGTTCTATTATTATACTCGGCTCTCATCTCTATAGCCATATAAAATATGTACCAGTTTTAAATCTAACATAAGCGTTTAGGAAATTGAATCTAGAAACTAGAAATCTATAAATAAATAAACTAAACAGACATGAAACAAGAATTTCCATTGTTTATTTCATTGTTTATAACGGTAGTTGATAATCTGACAGTAAGTATCACACAGAATTTACATAACATCATTATATCTCTGTGTAGAGTACAGAGAGATCAATCTTATATTATCTACGGTTCGTGGACATAATTAAAATTACTTTAACGGTTTAATCTCGTGATTTTTTAGTGTCATTAAACTATATCCGACGTTTTTGATTATGGGTTTATTCGTCGACATTTGAATATTGCGCTAACCTACAGTCTATTTCAAAATTTAAATGAAAAACCTTCGCCTCGTATCCGCGACCACGAAAACTGTACGGTTTTCGAAATATACAATACGATTTAATATAATGATAATAAAAAATCCCAGATTAAAGTGTAAAAGTAATTTTAATCTAACAAAATTCTCGTGTTACGGTGTGCGTGATTGAACTCCTCCGAAACGGCTGGACCGATTTTCGTGAATCTTAGCGTGCATATCGGCCAGGGTAGAGAATCGGACAACATCTGTTTTGCGTCCCCCTAAATGTTAAGACATCGTGAAACGCATCAAGTCTGCCCCTTCCAACACTACATGACGATCACGACCACTCTGTCAAGAGTGACACGACTGAGAAGAAGAAGAAGAAATGTTAAGGGTGGTCCACTCTTAAATTTTTTATTTAATTTTTTAGACAAAAAAATTTGTTTTTATTTTTTTTATGATACAGCATACAAAAATACATACAGCTCTAAATTTTCACCCCTCTACGATCAACCCTTATTTTTTGGAGTTTACTCCTTTAGAATCGATTTACATATATAGGCCCGGGGTATGAAAATTATGGGGACCAAAATCGTACTAGCATGTCACACGAAATGCGTTATGCGCATGTCACACGAAATGCGCGCCGGGCTGCTGCGCCGGCAGTCCGCCACAAAGCCTCGTACTGATCGCGCGTTTCTCTCATTATTGTATTTTCATATATTTGTTAGTCGTTTGTTTTGTGTCTCGTTAATTTGTTAATAATCTGTAGTGTATCGTGTTGTCGTAATATAGAACTATTTCTCGTATTGTTTCGTTTAATTTTTTATATCCAGTAAACTCCAGTCGTGCGTCGGAGCGGACACACACACTTTTTTTTTTTTATTTGTTAATCCTTACACACTTACAATAAGTTCGGTTTTTTTTTCTACACTAAAAATTCCCCAGAAATCTTATATATAGCAAAACAAGGTTTGCCGGGTCAGCTAGTAATATTATAAATTAGTCAATAAATAAAAAATCTATTTTGAATTCTAGATTTGTCGGAGCAGTATCAGATCTGGTATTGCCATGGGCGGCGGCGTCACCCGAAGGTCGATCCCTGTGCAACCACCGCAGGGCGTACAAATTCTTCACCGACTCCGTTTCACCGAAGTGTCACTTCCCAGCGTTTCCGTGCAACAACTATGACTCTTTCTTAGAGGTTTGCGTTATTTACTCTCAGTTACAGCTATTGCGTTCATAATGACGCGACTGTTAAATAAATATTCGATAATTAAATAAGGTATAAACATATATAGTAATTGGAAAACGTTTGTTTGTGATTCTAATGACAAATACCATCACAATCGAGCGTCGGATACCAACTATCCTTGTGTTGTACTGCGGAACTAAATGTGATTTGACAAGTATTATTTGTACGTCATACATGAATACTATGTTTTCCATTAACTCGGGACTGGCAGATTATTGTAGATTTTTTTGGAAGTGGTTTTTATTGGTGGCTCGGAGGCTGTTCTAGTTTCACCAGGAGAGGTGGGCGAGTACGAGTTCAGCCAGGAGGGGTAGGATTTACTAACAACTGCCCGACGTCTTCGACAAAGACCTTGCAGCAAATGCATTACATGACCCGCCGAGAAGATCCGGCGAGAAACTCAGCGGACTGATGTATAGATTAGGTTTCACATAGAACTCTTTGACGAGTTCGATGAGTACGGTAACCAGGGCATCTAAGCCTACTTCTAGTGCTAGAGTTGCAGATATCTAATAGCAATGTTAGTCGGATGGACAGTTTACCCTAGCTTCGGCTACTGAAACATCGTATTTTATTTACCCGTATGTAAAACGCTGTCAGTGTTCATGAAAAGATGGAATTTATACGAAACATCGGAAATCGCAAAACGATTGAAATGTTATTTTCATGCCTAAACGTGATTAAACAGTCTTTCGTTTGTGAACCTCGTGGATTCGCAGAAATACAATACTTTCGACAATTGTCGGCAATGTTTTTTTTTTAAAACGACTATTTACCTTATTCAAACTTTACAGGGTCGTTGTTTCCCTTGCGACGCATCAAGACGTTGCGGTAACATGGGCTACTACGCTGACAGGTCGTTGGGGAGAGGACAACTCTATCTGCTAACCAGAGAAGAAGAACCATTTTGTGGTAAGACATTGATGCCGGGCCGGTGTCTTTCGCTTTTAGCAGCGAAGCAATCATCTGAGCTCTGAGATGAAATTTCGAAAGTAAAAAATGTTCATATTCTAATAAAGATGCTTATGTGGTGTTTCCCGGACGCAATAATGTGTTTTAATTGAAACGTGGCTTGATTGTACTCCTGACGCAACGTAAAAATTCAATTCAGTACCTCCTTTTTTTTTCTACCTATGCTGATAGCCTTGAGAGGCTTTATCAGCTTCTCCTTGACGTGTAGGTGAGCTCACGGGGCTCAAACTGAGTGTGTTGCTAACACTGGCCCTAGCAAGAGCAGTGCTTCAGAGAATCTACCACCGGATCGGAAACGCGACCCACTGAGAAGATCCGGCGAGAAACTCAGTGGGCTGTGTCTATAGGTTAATTCGCTCGTCGAGCCCTTCGTCACAAGCGACGGGTTCGACGAGGCCGGTGACCGGTGCTTGTGGTACCTAAAAGCACCGTTAATGGATCGGGAGGATCCGAAATGACGTGTTTTGCCTCCTTTGCTTGTCGATCGATTATCCTCTTCTTTTGTTTAGTAACAATAAAAAAATCTAAGACTTTTTTCCACGTTACAAGAAACATTTCAATAAAGAAAAAAATGTAATTAAAGTAAATTCACAACTTGAGGATGTCAGTCATTATGGGCGAATTTCCACCACTGGAGGACCATTACGAATTATTATAGTACCATTATACTAATACATGCCTAAGTACTAGATATTATATAGTTTATCTTGTTCTGTTTTATTTTCAGCCCATCAATACCATTTGGGGCTATGGACCAGTATTGACACTAATGAGAAACCCACTTATGGACGAGTTACCGTCACACTACACGGAGACTCAGGTCTTAACGAATCATTCCCGATGAACAAGTAAGACAATCGTTTATCACTAACGTCATCATTCCTACCAAATTCCCAGACACCGTTGTTGGCTGAATGGCCAAAACGGAACCCTTATACTTTGCATCCGATCTCACCGTGTGTCCACAGCCAATTTATTCATAGACTGTGGGTACTAATTGAAAAATCTAACGTTGTATCCCAGAATCCGTCAGACGGCATACTTTTATATTACTATCTTATATATATATAATTCTCGTGTCACAATGTTAGTTACCATACTCCTCTGAAACGGTTTGACCGATTTTTATGAAATTTTATATGCATGTTCAGTAGGTCTGATCTATTGTATAATTGTATCTAAATGTATACTCTTACCTTCATGTTTTAAGAAAAGTTGGGTTACAAATAAATTAATAATGTTGTTGCAGTAAAAAATATTTATTTAAATAAATAAATTACAAAAGGCTTTAATAACGGCTCATATTGTATAATATGTTGTAGTGGGCTAGTGGTGCCCATGCGCATGCGCTCCACATTACTAGCACTTGCGATTTCGTATTTTGTATGCCATACTCACATTTAAATTTTGTATTTTTACTGGTGGTAGGACCTCTTGTGATTCCGCACCTGTAGGTACCACCACCCCGCCTATTTCTGCCGTGAAGCAATAATGCGTTTCGGTTTGAAGGGTGGGGCAGCCGTTGTAACTATACTTGAGACCTTAGAACTTATATCTCGGGGTGGGTGGCGCATTTACGTTGTGGATGTCTTTGGGCTCCAGTGACCGCTTGGCACCGGGTGGGCTGTGAGATCGTCCACGCAACAATGCACAAAAAAAAATTTACCAAAACGACATGGTCATTGTGAATTCAATGTACATTTCCCTTCTTTAAAATTGTAAATGTTAGTTGAATGCACATTACCCAAACGAGGTGGCAAATGTGCACATTTACCGGAACATATATTTAATTACGAATAACACGCCATTTAAACCTGAAATGAAACAATAGAAAATTTTCGAGAAAATTACACGAAATAGACCATACTTACTAATCGTACGGGTTCGCTTGTAATTTCGCAAATCGTTTTGTTATTCAGACGAGAGGATTCAGTGGAGGGTGTCCGTTTCTCGCGCGTGATCGTCCCGCACCCCGCGCTGGGCGTGCCGCTCCGCGCGTCCGTGCACTACGGCGCCTACTCCGGCTGGCTCAGCGCAGGCGCCAAGGCCGTCAACTTACACAAGCTTCTCATCACCGACAGCTTCGCTAAGACGTAAAGCTTTTGAACATGATACGCATAACAGATATTCTCTAGCAAAAAAAAAGCGGTGTGGTGTCGTGGGACGCCGGATAGGAACGAAGTTCTATTTTATAAAAATATTAATTTTAAGTTCTATTCGAGCTATAAAGAAAATAAAACTGGAGGTTTCGCAACAACCCATGGTCATTCGGTAACGTGCGAACTTATTGTGGTACACTTCATTCACGGTTGTTTGCATAAGTGTATTGCGCAAACGAACGCTCTGAGATCGTGGTCAATAAATGATAAAAAAATGTTATTTTTTGTACGTTATTACAAAGTTAAGTCGTACACTGTGTTTATTACTAATTTGTACGTTATTACAAAGTTAAGTCGTCCACTTTGTGCCTTACTAGTAAAAATCTTACGTTACGGACGTTTTTTTCCGGTTAGGGTACCCCTCGGCATCGTCCCATAAGGACCTTCGTTCCAATTACATTTCTAATCAGTAGCATGAAATTTTAATAAATCTAACTAACATAATTGTTGATTTACAGATCGTCCTTCTGTAAGAAAGGTATGCGACTGCTTTCCGAAGAAACAATCGAACTACCACTGTTTCCTGGCAACTGCGAACTGCCTCCAGTAAGATTCGACACAGTAAATTAACATTAAAATCTTTGGTGTTACATTGAAATTTAAATTTGCAATTATCTATTACAGGAAACCGTTAACGAAACTGGCACAAATGAGAATATAGCCGTCGGCGACAACTCCACAAAGCCGGAGAGATCCGTCGACCCAATTGACAACGAGCTGCCCGAGGATCCACCGCAGCGACCCTTCACGCTCGTCGACACGTACGAGTGGACCGGCGACGTCGCAGAGAACACGGGCCGCGCGTTCGGCATGACCAATACTAAGACCGCACCCGGCGGCGCTGTGGAGATAGCCGAGCCCGTACTGAGGCCGCGGCCACGAAAAACGCCGCGACAACGTTCCGACATGCCAGTCGAACAAGAAATACTAGAACCCTTACTGAGGCCGACACAAGCACCGAAAACCCAACCTATGATTAGAAAAGCTAAGAACTATGATATGTCAACGACGCCCGCTTACGAGTCAATGGCGTGGGGCGACAGAACTGAAAAAGCGGAAACCGGCTTTGTCGTTCAGTTCTTGCCGACCAGACTCGCGTCGCTCATTACGAGGGCCGAGCGATACGCTCGTGACACGCTTCTGCCTCTGGTGTCGGCTTACGCTCCTCGACTGCCAATATTCGGAACTCGCGAAGTGTCCAAAGTTACAACTAAGTACATACCGACGGAAGACCTGAACACGACAAGTCCGATTCCAGTTCCAACTCCAACTTTGGAAATGAAGATAGAGACCCTCAAGACGATGGGTCCGCCGGGAGGGAAACGAGATATCGAGACACCAGATGACCCTGACGTGGCGGTCATCTCTACGACGACCACGACAATCACTCCGCCCACAACAGTGGTATCGGAAATATTACGAGCCGCTCCCACAGAGATGCTTCAGGTGGTTCAAGGTCCGTCGATATCGACCAGCACGGCTCTGCCGCCGGTGGCACTTCGAAGCGACGGCGAGAAAATCGTTATAGTATATCCGAGTAACGTGAGGGACGAGCGCAAGATTCGTTCGCACTCGTATCCTGAGGAGATGCAGTTCGAGGCTCTGTACCACCACACGGCCGCGCCCAAAGACCTGCGGGTCGACCTGCCTACCTTTACCCCTCCCACGTCGACGGCAGCCCCCAGTTCGACTACGACAGTGACAAAGTAGTTACCCGTAGGAGAAAGGTTTCATGACGTGTAATTTAAGTAGTCATATACAGTTTTGTAAATTATTTCCTTGTAAATATCATGGACAATATCAAATCGGCGTATTGTTAAAAACATGTTTAATTGTTATTAATTTTGTTACATACGAGTCATAATGCCAATTGTTCAGTATTAACAACGTTGACTGAATATGCCTGAACAGTAAAACCATTATGTAAATAACGATTGTCTAGACAAATTTAGAATAGGTGACGTTTTGTATGAATAAAAAAAAAAACTTATTTATTACACAAATCCAGTTTCATTTATTGTTAAATTCACATTTAATACGACAAACATAAAGGTTGACTCCAAATTAACGCAACGTTCCTCATTTCCTTACAAATATGAATTATGAAATACTAAACATAAATATCACATGTGTTTTATGAATAATACGGCGAGAGGTATAGAGAAAATACCGGTCTAAAGATTCATTAAATATTAAGCACCAAAACCATACTCATACTCCCAGACAATACCGGTATACTCTATTATTAATTGAATAGATCTATAATTATTTGCATTGGAAAAGACATTCATCATTTTAAAATATTTAAAAGATTGTTTTGCCTTTTAAGTAACCGTTTTAAAACTGTAACAAACATTGGTCAAAATAATATTTTGCTACATTTATCTTAAATTCAAGGATTTAAGATTACAAGTTTTACTAAGTTGTAAATCAGAAGGAAAACCTCGTGCACGTGCGTGCTCTGCTGTTACCAGCGCGTGAGTTGATATTACATTGTATGTTAGAAAAGTAAAAAATTAAAATTTTCTAATGATGTCCAGCTGAAAAAGAAAACCTTTTTCATTTGTTTTATATTATTATATAAACAAAATGGACAGTTTGACATTATCGATATGAACGTAAAAAAGCATCCTATCTATCTGATATTCAAATTACTCTATATTTTTGTATTATTTTTACTGCATGTATTTATCGGAATGTTGAGTGAGGATTTTGGCTGAAGCTTTAGCGTCAAGGAACAGCGTGTGGACCGAGGACACGTGCGCCGGCGATATGCGCTGGCAGCCGTCGGCTCGCGCGGCCAACATCGCCGGAGTTAGCAGCTGAACTGCGTACCTGAAAGAAATCGTAAAAGCACGGTGAAGGAATAACATCGTGTAATAAAAATCAAACCCGAAAAATTATAATTTGCGTAATTACTGGTGGCAGGACCTCTTGTGAGTCCGCGCGGGTAGGTACCACCGCCCTGCTTATTTCTGTCGTGAAGCAGTAATGCGCTTCGGTTTGAAGGGTGGGGCAGCCGTTGTAGATGTATGTAACTATACTGAGATCTTAGAACTTATATCCCAAGGTGGGTGGCGCATTTACGTTGTAGATGTATATGGGCTCCAGTAACCACTTAACACCAGGTGAGCTGTGAGCTCGCCCGCAGATCTAAGCAATAAAAAAAAAGTCGCATCCACTTTTCTGAAAAAATCCAATGCCGCACCCGTTTTCTCCTAATATTTTTATAATTTGGTCCACTTTCACTATGACCATGTTCATCTTTTATGTGTATTGAAAACATACTTAAGACGCTTCTATTAGTATGATATATAGATATCCACTATCCAAAAGAGACATTCATAAAAAGTTAATTAAAACATACCATTTCGTTAAATTGAGTTATTCTGAATTTTCTTAAATTCTATGTGACTGAATATTTCAAAGTTATTTCTAGACGATTATTTAAATTTACCAAGTATCACGGACTGACAACAAACCCAATATTGTTACTTTAATACATTTACTTAACATCCTGTATACATAAATAGGGATAAAATAAAACACTTTTATTTATATTATTTGGCATGTTAATAAGCCATCATGATGATGACTAACGAAAACCACGGAAAATACAAATGTTCATTTACCTGAGCGTCGTGTTAGCTCCAATCTCAGAGAGCGCCGACAAAGATTCGTCCTCGATTGAAATTCCTTCTGTGACCGCACGGAGCTTTAATATCTTTAACAAAACACGATTTATACGATATAAATCTCCATGCCACAATATCTGCCATAATATCTCATCCAGTTGTTACGCAGTCAACGAAAGTTAAAAAAGATGGCCTCAGGTGCCTTATGATGAGCCAGAACTGACCACCTAATATTTCTGCCTTAAACAAATCGAAATCTACAATGCAATTAATGTGTGGTATAAATCAAACACCACAAAAATTCTAATTTTATTTTTATTTTTTATTGCTTAGATGCGTGGACAAGCTCACAGCCCACCTGGTGTTAAGTGGTTACTGGAGCCCATAGACATCTACAACGTAAATGCGCCACCCACCTTGAGATATAAGTTCTAAGGTCTCAGTATAGTTACAACGGCTGCTCCGCCCTTCAAACCGAAACGCATGACTGCTTCACGGCAGAAAATAGGCAGGGCGGTGGTACCTACCCGTGCGGACTCACAAGAGGTCCTACCACCAGTGAAATTTGCATAATTATAGTTAAGTACAACTACTATTTTTAGCACGAAGCAGTCACTTACTTTAAAAATAATGTTCTAAAATTACAATTTAAAAACAATTAAAACGGTTAAGGCTAATACAGAAACATACCTGTAAAAGTTCTGCTTTGTTATACGGGAGAGTGCGTATTATTAATAACCTATCTAATAGATCTAGTGGAATGCCGTGTGGTGATACAATGTCTTCTGTCCCTCTGGAAAACACACAAATTAATAAATTAGGGTTATTAAAATTGCAGTAATAGTGAAATGCTACGCACCACTAATTGTACCAAAAATGTAAATGACTAATATAAAAAAAAATTTTGAATCATATTCAGACATTCAACATTTTGTCATTTATTAATTTGAAAATAAAATAAATAAATTAATAACAGCATACTTAAATATATTTATTTTAAAATACAATTAGCTGTAATTACAACAGTAAATCTATTTTACTTTTTACACTATGCACACGGAAAACGATAAGATCGGACATCGTGATAAAGTATTAAGGGTCACTGACCACTGCCAATGAATACTTAAGTTTGATAAATAATCAATACTACAATACTACTACAATAATAGTCTTAAAATTTACCTGATTTGACAACGCCCTCTGTTTGTAGCAAATATAACTATTGGCGCTATCGCGGACTCCAACGCTCGATGTAGGTATGTGAAAGTTTCAATGTCCAACATGTGTACCTGAAGTAAATAAGTTTTGTTAAATATCTAATACAAAAAATATATATCAATAGCTTTAATCACTTTTATTCATATATGTGTACCTACCTCATCAATGAATAGCACACCAGGAACCAGTTCTGCAATCCCTTGATCTATGTATTTGTTCACAACTTTATTGATCTCTTTTCGAAGTTTATCTGAAACACAACAAAAAGTAAAATACCTCAGAAAGAACGAGAGTTAGCAATTGACCTTTTTTTAATCAAGAATTATACTTTTTCAGATACCACTTCTAAACATTATAAAGTAACACACCTGTTATTTCAGTCTTCTTTGGTTTCATGAGTTGTCCCATCATAGACATAATGTCATGACCTCCCTGCGGTCTTGCATTAGCACAATCCAAATCGTGTAAGGTTACATCTTGAACAACTTCTTTCTTTTTGTGTACATCACCTTTGGGTAGCGGAACATATTCTTCAGCCTAGGAAACAAGTTGAAAGTTGATTATCATTCAAAGAGGGGATTAAGAATTGATTGTATGAGTCAGAAGTAGAATTACGAAAAGTTTGGAGGAGATTGATTGATTCAATTTGATTGATTGATTGTTGATTTGGTATTAAATGATTCTAGTAAGTACCACTACAACTAAATTTAAATACACCATGTACATACCTCAAGGTCAAATTCAGTAGCAAAAGTATCACTCCTACCCTGTCTCTTCACTGCCCCAGAATTAGCTTCAATGTAAATGACATCCCCAACTTCAACCTTTTCCTTTTGTAACGATTCATATATAGTTGGATCAAGTTTTAGTTGTTTGGTACCCTTGGCCGTTTTTAGTCCTATGATCACATGAGATACTGTTTTTCCATAGCCTTAAAAAAAGAAGATATCATAAATATTAGGTAAAGCTGATATAACCCAAAGAATCAAGTCAGAGCAAGTCAAGTCAAAATTTTATATTAATTGAAGCAAGATTATTCATTGCATGATAGATCCACACAAAAAATCAAAACTAATATTATGAACTTTGGCATCAAATTTTTGACCATTTCAAAGCTTCATGTTTAAGATACATTTGAAATAATTAATTAAAATGAATTTCACGGAAACTGTGCTTTTCTCATTGCCTTAGTTGGCAGACAAGCATGTAGCCCACCTGAAGATGAGTGGTTACTATAGCGAGCCATGCCAAGGGGAAAGCCAACCCACTGCCTATAAACTGTGCTAAGAGTAGTTGTAGTCTAGGTTTAGATAAATTTATCATTTTATTGAATCTGCAAGGGACTCCCAACAATAAAGGTAGCGAACTAGAAGTTGGTGAGTTCCCATACTTTTCACTATGCACATCGACATCATATTGTCATGGGATCTAAAGAGATTTGTGAGGACAACCTTCACTTTAAATTGCAGTTCTTAAAATACGAACTGACTATAGCCAATATCTGTCAATTAATTTCATTTTAAGTTCAATCATAGTAGATTATATCCTCTTTGGCTTTAGCTACCTAGAGACCCTATTTAGACCCTTAGACCTTCTTATATCAATATAAAAGAATAAAAGAATAATTTTGCTATAGTTACCTCCAGCAGGATTTTCTGTTTCAACAGGTGTTAACTCAGTTACTTCACCCTCATATACTTCTTTGGTTTCACGTATACGCAGGCCTATAGCACGTCGAAAATTCTCCATTAATACCTCTGTTTTCTTGATCTCTGTGCTGTAAACTTCACTACCAACCATTGGACAGAAAGGAACCTGTAATGATGAAAAATTTCAAATGTTTTTATAAGTGTTTTACGACAAATTGATGATGATGATATTTCCATTCATATACTTCTAGCTAAGGACACTGAGGAGAGTATGATAAGTTTATTATCTGTAATGTAACTGTTTAGCATATTAATTGGTTATCTAATGCCAATGTAGATTAATAGGAGCCTATTAATGTCTTTCAACAGTTCTTGTTCACTGGAATTTACTATTTTCTTAGTAGCTGTTTCCTAACCTCTGTCTTAAAAGTGTGTGAATAGGAAGTCCTGAGTGGCTGTTTCCATCACAATCGGTCAGTAAAATGTTAACACATGGTCACACTATGGTCAGTATGCTCTAAACTGATGCCATTGAGATTGTCAATAAAAAGACATTTTAGAGAGAAGTCGTCGTGGCCTAAAGGATAAGACGTCCGGTGCATTCGTATCTAGCGATGCACCAGTGTTCGAATCACGCAGGCGGGTACCAATTTTTCTAATGAAATACGTTATTAACAAATGTTCACGATTGACTTCCACGATGAAGGAATAACATTGTGTAATAAAAATCAAACCCGCAAAATTATAATTTGCGTAATTACTGGTGGTAGGTCCTTTTGTGAGTCCGCACGGGTAGGTACCACCGCCCCGCCTATTTTTGCCATGAAGCAGTAATGCGTTTTAGTTTGAAGGGTCGGGCAGCCGTTGTAACTATACTGAGACCTTAGAACTTTAGATGTGTGGCGCATTTACGTTGTAGATGTCTATGGGCTCCAGTAACCACTTAACACCAGGTGGGCTGTGAGCTCGTCCACACATCTAAGCAATAAAAAATATATATAAAGAAAACACTCATTTTAGATATGAAAATAAGAAGGTGACAGCCCAAGTTTATATTGTCAGACTTAAGTAAGAACTTACCTTAGTTCCAAGTTCCTGAGCGATGGCAAGAGCTATAGCAGTTTTGCCAGTACCAGGAGGCCCTGCCAAGAGTAAAGCTCGCCCGGCCATTTTCTTACTTCTTATCATATCTACAACTATCCCTGCAGCCTACAATTTTTAAAATTAATAAAAAATAGTTTACAAAAAAAATGTATTTATATAGATGCAATAAAAATACCTGTAATTTTGTGGTCATTGGACAGTAAATGATAAATAAAAATTAGATTGTATTAAATGTGTTAGGTAGCTTAAGGTTACATTGAATGAGTTACAATTACTAAACTACCTAATCCTACAATTCAACATTTTGTAATGTATATTGTCATATTGCCTCCAATTACCATTGATCAATAATTCCATAGCAACCAAACATTGATAACCTCAAATTATTTTTCTCGAACTTCTGCTCTACGAGGTTGATCTAATACAACTTATACAATTTCGGGTGTAAATTTATCGGCAATTTTTTTGTAAATTTTATTGTATACCTCACGTGCAGACTCTTGACCCACGAGACCGGCTGCCATTTGAATAGGAACACCATTTTCATCCAACCCCAAGCCTTTTATATGACTGTGAGCAGAGATCCTTTGCGTTTTAGCTGTGCTTTTCACTTCTTCAATTTTCATGTTGAAAGCAGCTTTACTCTTTTAAACAGTAGACGTTACTTTGTATTTTCTGTTTAGTACTCCAACAGCAAACTTGAGCAAACTTACTTTTTTTTTAACAGATTTTATGACCTGGTAACTGAGACCTTTAAGTCATGTCTTATTTTAATCTATATTCTTAATTTTATGAAAAATGATATTATGGAGTGAAATGAAATGAAAATGATTAATTTGAGACATTAATCAACTGGGATGAAATTAAATGAGATAATATGAGATGAAATCTAATCTCAGTAAAATGGTGGTCATTTACTAAGATTTTTCAGTGGACTTTTTGGAGGATCCCGAGAAGTTACGTCCAGCGGCTTTGTTTCATTTTCCCACATTTGTGCACTTTCACAGATATTAAACGGTTAATAAACCACCATTATTACACATTTAAACCCGAAGAAACACTAAATAGACAAAATAAAACAAATCACACAACTTCACTCCTCGCGTTCCCGCCAAAAAATCCCAAACTTACTTTTTTTTTTTTTAAGAGATTTTATGACCTGGTAACTGAGACCTTTAAGTCGTGTCTTATTTTAATGTATATTCTTATTTTTATGAAAAATGATGTTATGGAGTGAAATGAAATGAAAATGATTAATTTGAGACATTAATCAACTGGGATGAAATTTAATGAAATGAGATGATATGGGATGAAATATAATCGCAGTAAAATGGTGGTCATTTACTGAGATTTTTTCAGTGGACTTTTTGGAGGAACCCGAGAAGTTACGTCCAGCAGCTTTGTTTCATTTTCCCACATTTGTGCACTTTCACAGATATTAAACAGTTAATAAACCACCATTATTACACATTTAAACCCGAAGAAACACTAAATAGACAAAATAAAACAAATCACACAACTTCACTCCTCGCGTTCCCGCCAAAAAGTCCCCAAACTTACTTCTTTTTTTTTTAAGAGATTTTATGACCTGGTAACTGAGACCTTTAAGTCGTGTCTTATTTTAATGTATATTCTTATTTTTATGAAAAATGATGTTATGGAGTGAAATGAAATGAAAATGATTAATTTGAGACATTAATCAACTGGGATGAAATTAAATGAGATGATATGAGATGAAATCTAATCTCAGTAAAATGGTGGTCATTTACTGAGATTTTTTCAGTGGACTTTTTGGAGGAACCCGAGAAGTTACGTCCAGCAGCTTTGTTTCATTTTCCCACATTTGTGCACTTTCACAGATATTAAACAGTTAATAAACCACCATTATTACACATTTAAACCTGAAGAAACACTAAATAGACAAAATAAAACAAATCACACAACTTCACTCCTCGCGTTCCCGCCAAAAAATCCAAACTTACTTTATAAACTACAGACCATAGATTAGGTATACGCTTCCTACAGACTACAGCACATAATGCCGGCCACTCACATGCGCGCAAATATTCGTACATTGTACGAATGTTTGCGCGCATGTGAAGGGCCGTCAAACATTCATTCGCAAACTTAGCGGCAAAGAGTATATAATCACTACGTTATACTTAGCGGCTGTGCAAATGGGTTCAGTACTCAATTTGCGAACCCGTTTGCGCTTCCTCCTACACTTGTTTACGAATGTCTCACGAATTTATCCTCCTTTTTAGTTCGTCAATAGAATATTGAAGAGAAAAAGAGTTTTGAATTCTTTCCCAGACATCATTAACAGCCATGCTGTTTTTATGGGATTTCTTTTGATGAAGATACGCTACACAGTACCTAGACGTCCCGATGAAAATAGCGAAACGTCCGTTGCCTTCGCTATCCTGGGCGCAACTGGTCACACGAATGTGTGGGAGACTACGCGAAGGATCGCGGTTCGCGTGGTTTGATGTCTGTTAAAAAACCGACACAGCTTGGAAAACCACGAATGCAGCGAAAACTTTGCATAATCATTTGAAAATTAACAAAAATTTCAAAATTAAAAAATTATAGCACACACACGTCATCAACTCTTCTA
This sequence comes from Bombyx mandarina, assembly GCF_030267445.1. Taxonomy (NCBI): domain Eukaryota; kingdom Metazoa; phylum Arthropoda; class Insecta; order Lepidoptera; family Bombycidae; genus Bombyx; species Bombyx mandarina. Next base: position 12,579,728 of record NC_143228.1, read on the forward strand.
TTTGCCCTAGGTTACTAAAAAAAGAAAATTATCTATAAATAAAGTTTGAATACTGTTATTTTAATAAATAAAAATTTTTTGATATGATTTTTTATCTCTTTTTTTATTCTTATTTTTCTAATTTTCGTAAAAAGATAATGTAATACATACAAAACAAAAGCCATTAAGTTTATTAAGTCAGAGCTTCTCTGTAAACGATAATTGACGTAGTTTTATTTTTTTAAATAAAAGAACACTTATTGTGGCATAACTATAATAGTTAGACATATACTGCCAAGACACTTTTTGTAAATATTAATGTGTTCTACAAAGTCGTAGTACATTATTTTATTCTATCATAAATAGTTTTCGGTTTTATTCTATCATCAAATCGGTTCAGTAGTTTCGGAGCCTATTCAATACAAACAAACAATCAAATCTTTCCTCTTTATGATATCAGTATAGATGTATATAAGTAATATTCACGCAATGCTAACATTTCATAGAATTTTGTGTTACATTTTCGTTCTACTAATTTTACCTGTAAAAATCCTAACGTATCGCCGACTTATAATATATTGTGCAGAATTATAGTAGTCGTTGATTCCGGTCCGGTGGTAGATTCAGCGAAGCACTGTTTTTGCTTGGGCTAGTATACGCCAATTCGTCAGGCTGAGCCCCGTAAGCTCGCCTATTCACCCGTTGAAGCTGGTAGGTATAACTATAGCCCCTTGAAGCTACCAGCATAAGTAGGAAAAAAAAAACAGTGGTTGGGTTCGTTTGACATTTAGTAAAGTCAAATTTCACATAATCCGGTAGGTAAATGCCAAAAATTGACAAAATTACAGAAATGTAAAATCGGAAAGACAAAATAACCAATCCAGACAATATTGTGTATTGATTAAGACATATAAATCTAACTTAAAGATAGTTTTAAAACAGTGAGGTAGATGAATTAGGTCTAAACTTATTAGTTCAAGTAAAATCAGGCCTTTTTTCCGGTATATATATATAGCATTAGATTCACTGGAGAATCTAATTTGAAATGGAGTATACTGTTCAGAATTTGGAATACGCCGTTTCTGTATTCTATAACGGAGAACAAACCGAAAGGGCCAATGCACATGCGTGGCTCACAACGGCTCAGAGAGTTCCCGAAGCCTGGAATTTTGTATGGGATCTTCTTCAGCCAACTAAAGTTCGTATCTCAAAATTAATTAAAACGAATTAGTTTATTATTCTACATATTATAAGGAATTCATTACTTCTCGTAGAAGTAACATTCAACACACGTCCTTACGGATCCATCAGATCCAATAACCTTTGAACTAGACGCCTTCAGCTCTAGGAGCAGGCTTAGGGACCTCGGTAACCGTACTCGTCGAACTCGACAAAGAGTTCGCCGTGCAACCTAACCCATGAATCAGCTCGCTGAGTTTCTCGCCGGATCTTCTCAGCGGGTCGCGATTCCGATCCGGTAGTAGATTCATTCGCGAAGCAGCTACTCTTGAGTTGTTAGGTCTCCTTCGGAGGCGCTCGGGCAGCTGTTAGCAAATCCCACCCCTCCTGGCTGAGCCTTTGCTCGCCCACCTGTCCTGGTGAAACTGGAAAGGCCTCCGGGCCACCAGTAATCCTTCAATCATAAAAAAAAAAAAAAAAACTAGTTATCAATTTCAATATTGTGTAAACTCCCCCCTACAACAACCCCTACTATTTTAATCTATCCAGGAATATTCTTCTACAAATTCTTTAAAGAAGTATTAAATTTTCCAATAAGTATCAGACAGAAAACAAAGTTTCGGTAATCCACAATGGAACATAACTGAATATCAGCTTACATATTTGTTAACAGTTCCGATTTTCTTTAATACCATCTAAATATATATGTGAATATGAAAAACTAAAACCAGTATTTTTAGTAATAATTGAATCTGGCTGGTCTGGTTATTAAACATATACGAATTTATATTAATTTATGATATTCTCAACTTACTGATACAATTATAATTACAGTAAAAGTTCTTTATTTTTGGTTTTAATTTTTGTGTTTTTATTATTCATACATGAAAGTACAAGTGCTTGCGGCTGAAAAACTCTTTATTAACAGAGGCAATTGGTAAACAAAAAGTGTTTTGGTATTGTTTGTTAACATATCGGTATCCTTTGAATACTGTGAAGTACTGAGGCAGCTATTATGAAAGACCAAGTGAACAAATGTCAAACTAAAACAAACTGTAATAAATACTTGTTTTGACTGTCTGAAATGAGAGCGAATACACAGAAATTGAAATTTTAACTAGCAATAATATTCAAGTTGCCAATGGAATAATAGGATGAAATGGATTCAAAAGAACAGAATCAGGAATGGATGAATCAAGGAGAATCAAGAAAAGAATGAATGAAAGGAACAGAATCAAGTGACATTAGGGAGTTACTTGATTTGCAGGATGACTTGACCAAAACTGACTTGGAGGAGATGTTAATTCCACATTCCACTTAAGAAGAGCCTTCAACAAGCACTGAAAAGGGGATCTTAATCTTGAAAAACCTAAGTGACGTGTCATTGCATAAGGCAAATGTTTCATCATGAAAATTGATCCATATATGGAAATGAGCCATATTTAAAAAAGCGATTTATTAATGCTACAGCTCAATATCAATCTGAATATTTAAAAAAAACAGCAAACCAAAAACGATTCAAATTCTTTAAACCCAATTTTTAAGCTTACAATAATGATTGATAGTAATCGCAAATATTTAAATAAATTGATTTTATTTTGATATAATTTGGTTTTATTTTAGAACTTTAAAATGTATTCCCTATGATTCCACAGTAATTACCACTGCATATCCACAGTTTCTTTATCCGCAACATATTCATATAATATTCTGGCCGTAGGGAACAGAGGTCCAATTTTACGCATCAACAACACTTCATACAAAAATCCTAAGATGTTGGAATGAGGTTCCACCTGAGAGCTATGAAGAACTGGGAAATAAATTACTACAGGCTGTGTTTACATATTCAAATGGACCAAAAATTGTTACTAATAGATTATGTATAAGTGTAAGTATCAAAGGTGTATAATTATATTATATTGGGCATGACGTGGGAGGAGCTAGAACAGACTGCCCAAGACCGATATAAATGGAAAAATTTGATTCGAGCCCTACACTCCAGCAGAGGGTAATAGGAAAGAATGATGATGATGATGATCAAAGGTGTATTAGTGAGTTATACATATTTTTAACAAGATAAGACAACATTACATTAAATAGAGATACATTTAACAGTGCTAGAAATAGCATGACAGCTGGAATAGTATGATAACCATCTTTCCAAAATAAATAAGATGGGTGATCAATATTTTCCCAAATTCACAAAATGAACCTAACCCACACCTTGAATTTTTTTTAAATTGAGTAGTAGGATTATAAAGTGACTGTATTATGAGTTATTTCTATGTTTATTAATTAGTTCTATGTTTCAGCTGGCAGCATTCATTCTGCAACAGGGAACAGTGGACTTAGCAACTATATTGAGACCATTATCTAATGTTGAGAATACAAGTCTGCTTCTTGAAGTTCTTACTGTAATACCTGAAGAAGTAAGTTGACTTTGGCATGAAATTTCTTGTGGAAATTATTCTTTGTTATTTGTTACATGTCATTTCTTAACTTTTGCTTAGTTACATGCTTACAAGTTTCAATGTTTCAAATAGTTTACCTAAATGGAAACTGTCAATTGGGGGTTGTTATGATAGTATTGCTTTAATGATTTTAATACCTTCATTATGATTATTGTTGGTCACATATTAATCAAATGCTAAGAACATCATCAGAGAAAAAACGAATACGAGGCAAAAGTTCCCCGAAAAAATCAAATTAGGCTACTAATATTACATTAAGTAAATTATTTTTTTATTAACAAAGGTAAACTTGCAATTACAAGATTGGTCTTCTAATTTGTTGACCGATTTCAATGCCAGAAATTAGTTACTTCTATTAGAAGAACAAACTGTTCTAGTAATTGCGCAGATCAGCTTAGACCAACGCAAGCCTACGGTTTGTTGACTATTTTTAGAACAAAACAAAATGTGTTCTTATTTACAAGATTAAGAACAAATAAATACACGTTTTTAAAATTAACTAATAAGTATACTTTCTTTCGTAATATATTTTTATCCGACAACATTCTAAATGCCAAGACTTAATTCCTGAATATCCTGCATACTAACTCTTTGCACTCTAGAGGTGACTCGCACAGTAAGCATAGTGCTAAGCATAAAATTCAATTAAAATTATTACCCAAAACAGACAAATCAGAAAGCGATTTAATGTTATAGGTACGTCCTTAGAATATGATAAGAGTATATTTATAGTATTTATTACTTTCAGTTTAATAGTATGACTATGGCGTTAGAATTGCGTACGAAGAATCGTATCGCTCTACAACAAGCTTGTCCTGCGGTTTTGGATGATATGCTAAGATATCTGCAAACTGTTTATAAGTAAGTATTATATTATCTAAATATTTATTATAAATAAAGTAGCTTGTTAGACGAACTCAAAGCTCAGGTGTTATCTACCTGATAACAGTCTATCGAACACTATAGGATGAATACCGCATTGTCTACCTCGCGGATAGGTAGTTAGTTGCAGGTCGCAGTCGCAATTATCTTGTATACTGGCTATCCCTGCCTTCAAACCGGAACGCGTTACTGCTTTGTGGCAGAAACGGATAGAGTTGTGGGTCTTACCCGTGTGGACTTTCAAAATACGGCGTTCCACCAGTATATTAAAAATTATACGCATTTCGTTTTTATTACACAATGTTAATCTTACATCGTTGAAAACATTCTTACACTGATGTTAACACGTAATACATTTGAAACTTAGGCACGGTATACTCGCATCACTCGATACTAGTACATTAGGTGTCTTATTTAAAAAGATAGAGTCGAATAGCATTTCTTAAAATATCAATATGCCATATTTTTATAGACATACTAGCTGTACCCGTCCGCTTCGCTAGACATTTAAAATTAACATTATTATTTCTCACCCCCACAAAGATTCTCATCATTAAAGCCCCCACAACTGGCGTAGGGAGTCCAACACTCATATAAATATTAGCCTATCCATTAAGTACATGTATTTTCTACATGGGTACCAAGTTTCAAGTCAATCGGATGCATGGCTCAGTAGTTATAACGGAACATCCGTAAAAATCACTTTAGATTTATATATTAGTATAGATATAGATATACTATGTGTTTATTGTCAAACTTGTGTTATTTCTTAAAGTGTGGTCAAATTGAGAATAGATTAATATTGTTTGTCTTTAACGTTATTTGTCTATAGTGTAGTCTTGGTGAAATCTTTGATTATAGAAGTATAATAATAGTCTTTGTCAATCTAACCATAATAATGTTCAAACTTATAATTTCAATTAATTATAGTCGAATTTCGACTATTGCGGGACCACTTCTTTTTGTAAAGACATATTAATTCAACTAAAGTAAAACTTTGAGGCGGATTTAAATATAACAATAACTTTCAGTGATTTTCAAGAGCAACCCTCAGCTGATTTAATACAAACGTGGACAACGGCAGCTAGTTGCGCCTGTAGCTGGCTCACGCTGGACGGCGAGGATGCGGCCGATAACGTTGTGCTCGCTGACCGCATGCCTCTGTGTCGGGCACTGCTCACAGTCGTACATATTCTGTACACGTATGTAAACGTTTTTATGTACCTATTAGCTGTTCCCTTTCGATTCATACCAGGACGGGTGGGCGAATCCAAGTGGCAAGGGGTTGGGGCGGGGGGGGGGGGTGTGCTATCAATAAAACAACTGCAAATGCATCTACCACCTGCGAGAACGGAATTGTGACCTACGAATAAGCTGCTGAAAACTTAGCGGGCTGATGCTTAGAGCCAAGTATCGCATCGAACTCTTATAGGTGTTTGGTAATCTGTGCTTTGACTACTGTTCGAACTAGTAGCGTCAATTGGCATCAATTGTACACAGACAATTCTATATTTGTATTGCAATTTTGGTTTTCAATAGGATAATTAACATTCAGGTGCTCGTTTGATCGTAGTAATAAAGTGATACAATATGTTGGGGGTAATGTACGTTACGTACGTGTGCGGGCATGTACGCTACTGGTGGTAGGACCTCTTGTGAGGCCGCACGGGTAGGTACCACCGCCCTGCCTATTTCTGCCGTGAAGCAGTAATGCGTTTCGGTTTGTAGGGTGGGGCAGCCGTTGTAACTATACTGAGGCTTTAGCAGTGGCGGATTAAAGGTCCAGAACGCCCTAGGAAATCACTTTATCGGCGCTCCTGTACCGGCCATAAATGGCCATCATAGTTTATAAATTTTAACTAGTTGTTTTTGCAATTACGATGACGTTGTATCACCAAACCCTAGACTTTAGTAGATCAGGATCCTTGTACTTACGCTAATGCGCGAATGAAATATGACGTTATAACTGTAAAGAAATCAAGAGGGACGACAGAACGAAAATCGAAATTCATGATTCCTCTCTGCTCTGGGAAATAGGCCAAATAGGAATAATCTATTATAGATTTAGATTAAGGATCAGCATTTAGTTCTTAATCGTCGATATGTTATTTTCTTTATTTATTTAAAAATTCTGAGCACGCGCGCCTCTTGTAACTACACGCCCCTAGGCACGTGCCTACTTTGCCTTACGGATAATCCGCCTCTGGACCTTAGAACTCATGTCTCAAGATGGGTGGCGGCATTTACGTTGTAGATGTCTATGTCTAGTTCAACAATTTAAACAATAAAATAAAAAGGTGGAACGACGCTGTGAGCGACAGTTCGCTGGAGGCTTGCGAGGCCAGCCTGGCGGCGCTGCGGGAGGCGGGGGGCGCGCGGCACCGCCACACCGCGCTGCAACTCCTCGCCGACCTCGCTGCACTCACCGCGCCCATCATGCGCAAGGATGACGTGCCCAACTCCATCAACGAGGTCTGTGCCGTGTGTACTAGTATACTCCCCGCACGGTTAGGCCCACTTCGATAAAGCGGCACGACACGAGAACCCTCTCATCGTGGCCGCCGGTAACTACATTCCCGATCCTGCGTCATTTCGGATCCTCCCGATCCACTAACGGTGCTTTTAGGTACCTCAAGCACCGGTCGTCGCTCTCGTCGAACCCGTCGCTTGCAACAAAGGGCTCGACGAGTAAATTAACCCTCAGACACAGCCCACTGAGTTTCTCGCCGGATCTTCTCAGTGGGTCGCGTTTCCGATCCGGTGGTAGATTCAGCGAAGCACGGCTCTTGCTAGGGCCAGTGTTAGCAACACCTCCGGTTTGAGCCCCGAGAGTTCACCTACACGCTACAGTAACGCTATCTCAAGGCTACCAGCATAGGTAATAAAAAAAAGTACCCGCACGCACGCACGCACGCACGCACGCATTCACGTAGCGATAGCACCTAATATTGTTGTGGTCGCCTATAGGCAACCAATCCCTTATATTTCTGAAGTCCGAAGCAAATATTAAGCTTATTATTGTGTTTTTGCTATATACTTACAATGTCTCTATACCTGAAAAAATTATGATTAAATAAATAAATGGAGAACATTATACGTTTACTAATATAAGAAGAGGTTACTGGGAAATATTTGTTCATATTAGTAGTAGGTGAAGATATTTTTATTTTTTATTGCTAAGATGGGTGTACGAGCTCACAGTACACCTGGGTTTGAGTGGTCACCGTAGCTCAAAGACATCAACAACATATATATATACCACCACCTACCCTGAGACATGAGCTCTATCAGTTTTATCGGCTCCATCTAGTTTTAACCGCTGCCACACCTTTAAAACCAAAACGCATTAATGTTTCACGAAAGAAATAGACAGTTTGGTATTACCTACACGTGCGAGGCGTTCTAACAGTAATATAATTCACGATGAACTGTTTTTAAATTAACTGTAATGTTTTAAAGGACAAACTGTTCATATCAAATCACAAAATTTTGTTGTTCTGTCGTCTGAAAATACCAAGATCATTAGCCAAATCGTATTTTAATTAACAGGAACTGTTATTAGCGTTGATAACGTGCTGCGTTGCGTTAGGCGAGACCCACGCCAAGGCTCTGGTGGAGGTGACGGAAACCAACGATGCTTCGGAGAACGCATGCGGCGCGCGACAACTCCTGGATATCCTGCTGGCGGCGCAGGCGGCTCCTGGACATTATCCCGTACACGAGACCAGGTCTAACCTTGTATTCGGATTCTGGTATACGTTACAGGTAATGATCACGTATTGATCGAAACTATTCGAAATATAAAATGAAAATTAAACTTTTTTTTTATTGCTTAGATAGGTGGACGAGCTCACAGCCCACCTGGTGTTAAGTGGTTACTGGAGCCCATAGACATGTACAACGTAAACGCGCCACCCACCTTGAGATATAAGTTCTAAGGTCTCAAGTAAGTTACAACGGCTGCCTCACCCTTCAAATCGAAACGCATTACTGCTTCACGGCAGAAATAGGCAGGGTGGTGGTACCTACCCGTGCGGACTCACATGAGGTCCTACCACCAGTAATTACGCAAATTATAATTTTACGGGTTTGATTTTTATTACACGATGTTATTATAGACATTAGGTGGCAGCACTTTAGTAAAATGTATTGTAATTGAGTGTTCTCGCTGTGTAAGTAACTGAACAGAATAAAATAAACTGAAGAGAATAGAATAAAATAATAATAAAATATTTTTTACTGGCGGTGGGACGTCTTGTGAGCTTGTTCACTCATCTAAGCAATAAAAAAAAAGGTTGTACCACTTTAAATTGAATTGTTTTTCAACCGAAAACCGATAACCCAATAGAAACCGAAAAAAATATCAACTTTCAATAAAGAATAAGAGATAAGATTGCCATATGTGTGGGATCGTTCATGAGTAAAAGTGGGATGAATATAGCGAAATTCTTTATTTTACTTCACAATCGCTTCGTACACGTCTTTCTAAAACTTTTCCTTTTCTACCTCCCCTCTCTAATTTTAAACTGCTATCTCTTTCTGAACCTAATAGATGTTGCCATTGCAACAGGCACAGAATAAATATCCAAAAAAACAAACTAAAAAAACGTAATAAAAAAACACTCCCCACATATAGATACTTTTTGTGCAGGACGAAGTACTCCACATTATAGATGACACGAAGGTGATACATCCGGTCTGGAAGGAGGTTTTCTCGCGTCTCCTGCTGGCCCTGGTCACCAAGTCCGAAGCTGCCCCGGAAAATAATTTGTCTAAAGACGACCTTGAACTGCTCAGGTGTTATCGGCAGGATATCGCTGATACTGTGGTAGGTAAAAAAATATTATTAATTGCTTTCATTCTCTTCCAAAATAATGTTCAGATATTTGTATCAATTAATCAAGAAATATGAGAGACTATTGAGAACTATAAACAAAAGCCGATTACTACTAATGAGCTGGCATTTCAATCCGTGCATTCCAATGATATCCCAAATCCTTTGAAAAACATGATAGATACATCAAGACAAGTTAGCGAATGCTCTCACTGGCAATAAAGGCCTGCGAATCTTAATTGTCCTAAGACCCACCTCAAATCCCCTGTATAATATGTGTTTTCATTATATTCAGTTTCAGTTTTAGCTCAAAAGTCCCAAGTTTCCTGTGTGCTGAATAATATTCCCTTGCCTTTGTTGTTGTTTTCAATGATTATTATTAAAACACAATTATATATTGAAAGGCTGAGAGGAAGATTAAATACGGGTGGTAGGACCTCTTGAAAGTCCGCGCGGGTAGGTACCACCACCCTGCTTATTTCTGTCGTGAAGCAGTAATGCGTTTCGGTATGAAGGGTGGGGCAGCCGTTGTAACTATACCTGAGACTTTAGAACTTATATCTCAAGGTGGGTGTCGTATTTACGATGTAGATGTCTATGGGCTCCAGTAACCACTTAACACCAGGTGTGAGCTCGTTCACGCATCTAAGCAATAAAAAAAAAATACGCCTGCAATAACAATAAGTCCCCAGTAAATCAGCTAAACCGAAATCACAGATAACCCCCTCTATCTTATAGGGTTAGCTGTGACCGAAATACACCTCCGTTAACGGAGACTTTTTGGCGGGAACGCGAGAAGTGAAGTTGTGTGATTTGTTTAATTTTGTTTATTTAGTGTTGCTTCAGGTTTAAATGTGTAATAACGGTGGTTTGTTAACTGTTTAATATCTTTGAAAATGCACAAATGTGGGAAAATGAAATAAAGCCGCTGGACGTAACTTCTCGGGATCCTCCAAAAAGTCCACTGAAAAAATCTCAGTAAATGACTACCATTTTACTCAGATTATATTTAATTTTCATCCAATATAATTTCATTTAATTTCATCCCAGCTGATTAATGTTTCAAATTAATCATCTTCATTTCATTTCACTCCATATTATCATTTTTCATAAAAATAAGAATATAAATTAAAATAAGACATGATCTAAAGGTCTTAGTTACCAGGTCATAAAATCCCTTTAAAAAACCTCCGTTAACACATATAATAAACGCCACGTCTATTTTCAGATGTACTGCTTCGCTATACTCGGCGACTGGTGCTGGAGCACTGTGGAGAGCGCGTTCAACTCGGCCGAGACGGATTCACGTCGCGAAGCCGCCCTGCACATATTCCTGTCGTTGGCGGACGCGGCGCCCTACGAACGGGCCCCCGACGCCCTGTTCAACATGCTGGAACATGCCGTCAACATCGCCAACACTTCCACCGACAATAGGATGTTAAACACCGCTTTGGACTGTCTCGGTAACTACGAACCAAAATCTTGGATATTATTACCTGTATTAAATCCAAACTGATTCGTTTTTTTTAAGGGATTTTATGACCTGGTCACTAAGACCTTTAAGTCATGTCTTATTTTAATTAATATTATTATTTTTATGAAAAATGATAATATGGAGTGAAATTAAATGAAATGAGATGATATGGGATGAAATATAGTCTTAATAAAATGGTGGTCATTTACTGAGATTTTTTAAGTGGACTTTTTGGAGGATCCCGAAAAGTTACGTCCAGCGGCTTTGTTTCATTTTCCCACATTTGTGCACTTTCACAGATATTAAACAGTTAATAAACCACCGTTATCACACATTTAAATCTGAAGAAACACTAAATAGACAAAATAAAACAAATCACACAACTTCACTCCTCGCGTTTCCGTCAAAAAGTCCTCAAACTAATTCGATTCGTTAGGATTGACCAGTGATACCAATATAAAAATATCGTTCATGTTGCCAGTTACATCACAACATGTAAATTGTTAAAATATAATATAATTGTAAATAGACATACTTTAACAAAAACCGACTTCAAATAGAAAAAAAAAAGATATTCCAAAACAAATTAATATACACTAAAAACAATAATCATCGAAATCGGGTGGCGTGATATTGAGTTATTCATCTATTTGTCGCGCAGGTATTTAATGCATATTTAAGACTTATGTGGTTTTTTCATGAATACTATAATCAGAACTGGACTAAATTGAAATGGGACAACACAAAAAGCGTCAGCTTTCTAATAAAAAGAGAATCATAAAAAACGATTCACCCAGTCAAAAATTATGGTAACAAACATTTAAAAAAAAACATACAGTCGAATTGAGAACCTCCTCCTTTTTTGAAGTCGATTAAAAGTATGGTGGTTAATTATATGTAAACTGACTAATGGAACTAAATATTATGTAGGTGTAATGATGGTCACAGTTGGTGTTTGTGTGTGAGCGCAGGCGGGTACGCGTCGTGGCTGAGTTCGGTGTCGGGACAGGAGCGCTGTGCAGCCCTCGGGCTCTCCAGCGTGATGGCCGCCGGCGCCGCCCTCCAGCGGTGCGTGGCCCCCGCCGCCCTCGCCCTGCGCAAGCTGTGCGCCGACTGCAGCGCGCCCGCGGCCGACCTCGCGCCCGACATAGTGCACGCCGCGCGGGTAACTAGCCTCCTTTATGTGTCGACGTGGCTGACAGTGCGCAGCAGATAATAGAGAGAGAGAGAGAGAGAGTATACATACATATAACCATAAATATACATACAATTAATACACAATGTTAATATAATAATAATAATATTAAAAATTTTGCTTCTTTACACATAAATAACAATAGGCAATTTACATATAAAAGATACTTAAAATACTTAAACTGGTTGATTAATATTTAAAAAATGCTACTTAAAGAGGCGTTTGACCGAATTTAATGTTTCAGCATGTCGTATACGTATAATAAAGAGATTATAACGTCCACAGAGCACAGGTGGCCGTAGCGACGGCTGGGTGCGGCGCCAGCTGTGCGGCGCTGCGGGCGCGGCGCTAGCGGCAGCGCCGCCTCTACTGGCTGCCCCGCTGTTGGAAGATCTCGCACGCACGCTCCGGGATGACATCGCTATGCAGGTAATACGGTGATTTACATAATATTGAAAATGATCTATAAAACGTTAATACTTTTTTAGATAAATTTCGAGGGTAATTATAGAGAAAAAGCTGAACACCAATATTATATTACGATATGTATTTTGTCCTCACCTATGAGGACAAAAAAAATTCGTATTTGGTGGGCCGTATGCTCGTCTACCTATAGACGAGCATACGGCCCACCTGATGGTGAGTGGTTACCGTCGACTATGGACTTCAACAATGCCAGGGATAGAGCCAAGCCGCTGCCTTGCATAATACACATAATAATCGGTTTAATAAAAGTGAGCATATATCTTTTAAATTCCAACAAAAAAACGCTCAGATACCTATACCACCGTTGGTCTAGATAACTAGACTAAAATTTTCTGATGAGGATGCTTGTGTTGTACAAAAGTGTGAATATTTGTTTAGTGCGCGTAATGTTCATAAGCTGATGGTTGTCGGTCCAGAGACGCGACGTGAACCTGACGTGCTGCGCGGCGGAGTGCGCGGCCGTGGTGATGGCGGCGCTGGCCCCCAGCCCCGCGCTGGCCGCACAACTGTTCCGCATCATCGCCCCCACCCTGCCGCCGCTCGCTCAACACGAGGCCCTCGTCGAAGTTAGTTTTTTTTCTTTTTCTTACCTAAGCTGATAGCTTTGAGAGGCTATTTCAGCGTAACCTTAACCAGTAGGTGAGCTCACGGGACTCAAACCTGTCGACGTTCTAACACGAACTCTAGCAAGGGCCGTGCTTCACAGAATCTACCACCGGATCGGAAACGCGACCCACTGAGAAGATCCGGCGAGAAACTCAGTGGGCTGTGTCTGTAGGGTTAATTTACTCGTCGAGCCCTTCGTCGCAAGCGACGGGTTCGACGAGAACGATGACCGCGGAATTTAGTACAAACTTATAATATATAATAATATGTATTATAAACGCATACTAGATAAATATATAGAGTAGACGAGCTACGTTACAATAGTCCCATTTGAGATTCCCAAATAGGATATGGCACCGCGGCCTCATTGAGTGAACCCCAACAACCATTAAATTAATCGTTCCGCCAATTCCTACTCCGTTTTACAACCAAACCCTTTAATCAGAATCGAGGTTCGAGATAATAATTCGATACATTTTCTTTGCAGTATTTATTCACGATACTAAAGCAGACGGTGTCAGCCCTAATGGAAGAGTGCGTGCCGCTGGTCGCAGAAATAGCGGAGCTGCTGATGACCGGCTTCACTAACTTCAGTTGCGCTCCGGGACTGGACATAGTGAAACTGGTACGAGCTTTGTGAATCGAGCACTGAGAGAAATAGTAGAACACTTTTTTTTGTTTGAAGTCGCTTATAGAACGCCTGGACGTGGGCGTGGTCAGAATTTCCTTATAAGGCAACATAGAAAATAATTGTTCGATTTGATTTAAAATAAACAAAATTGTAAACGAGCCCTGAATATTCGCTGATAGTCTAAGTGGCTATTCCAACTTCGCGTCGAAGGGTAGATGAGGTCACGAGCTCAACCTAAAAGAATTTGCTAACACCAGCCCTAGCAAGAGCAATGAATCGTAGAATCTACTACCGGATCGGAATCGCAATCCACTGAGAAGATCCGTCGAGAAACTCATCAGGCTACTTAATACTAACCACTGTAATCATCAATAGGTCACAGCTCCGAGGAAACGGCTTGGCTCTGCCCCTGGCATTGCTGAAGTCCATGGGCGGCAGTAACCACTCACCATCAGGTGGGCCGTATGCTCGTCTGCCTAAAAGGACAAAATAAAAAAATAAAAAGATTGACGGATGGCTACCGATGGGAGGTTATCTGATTGTAGTGTTACATTTGTCGGCAGCTGGTGTTGGTCGTGGGCGAGTGGTCGGGCTCGGCGGCGCTGGTGAGCAGCGTGGTGGCGACCAGCGTGCAAGAGCTGGCGCCGCAGCCCGCCGCCAGGCCGGACCTCTCCGACGGACTCTTCGCTATGTTGATGGCCCTCACTAAGAAGAAACCAGAAGTCCTCAACTGGATCGAACATTTGCTCCCTGAACTGGTCGACCTAGGTATTTTTATGCAATTTTTTAAAGTGAAACTTCTTTAGGCGCGTTGAGAGTAAAATTTAACTCGCAAGAGATTCGTTACGGCTAGAGAGAAAAGATAGAACTTAGAAGAGCGAGAGTGAGAAAATAGACAGAGCGTCTCGCGAACCACTCGACTGTGGAGAGAGGGAAAGGACAAAAGGAGCTAGTTCGTTTCTCTTATACACAGCATTCCCTATTACAAGATAAATTTGATTTAAGGATAAAAAAAGAAAAAAAAACTACGCATCGCAAGAGAAGTTTCACTTCTGTCACGTGTACCAAGTTGCACGAGTATAATATATTTTTTTTATTCGATTTTGAATCAACTTATTACAATTTATCGGTAGTCTTCTGAACCGCCCCGCCCATTCATACCGCGAATTTGCCATCTGTTCCGGTTTGGAGGGTGAGGCAGCGATCGTACTGTGCGATTGAGACTTAGACCTCATGTTTTAAAATGACTATGACCCATAGACTATGGTAACTATTCAATACCGTGCGGGCACGTGAACTCGATAACCTGTCTACGAAAAGAAACAGCAAAATAAAACTATAGATTCACGCCGTTATTTGTGAATTTACCTGAACGATTTATGCAAACATGTCCGAACTGTCCTCCACAGTGCAAGTTTGCAACATATTCATTATTTTCACTAACATAAAAGACAAAAAGACATAGAGTATTAAAGATGCGGCTGTTCTACTCTAAAACCACAACATAATAGCTTTACAATATTTAATACACATTAGCTTATATTTCAATGACACTTCTCGATATTATAATTTATTACGTGAATTTATTTATGGATACCCTCAAATAATAGGTTGGGGAAAAAGTTTATTTGCATTGTTTAATATAGTTTATTTACATTTAACTAAAGTATAACTTTTTGCCATCTTGTAGGATATGAGAAAAATGTGAAAAAGCGACTTAATCGTTGTGGTAATAAAGTACAACGAAGTGAGTGATATATTTATGTTCCAGGCGGGAATTCAATCCGCGTGTGGGCGCCGGGCGCGGTGCGGTCGGTGTGCGGCTGGCTGTCGGCGCTCTGCGTAGCGCGCCCGCGGGCTGCGCACGCGCGCGGGGCCGCCCTCACGCACGCCCTGCTGATCTGTATCGGTACGTACAGAAGTCCGGTGCATTCGTATGTAGCGATGTACCGGTGTTCGAATCCCGCCGGCGGATACCAATTTTTCTAACAGAATACGTACTTAACAAATGTTCACGATTGACTTCCACGGTGAAGGAATAACAACACCGTGTAATAAAAATCAAACCCGCAAAATTATAATTTCCGTAATTACTGGTGTTAGAACCTCTCGTGAGTCCGCACGGGTAAGTAACATCACCCTGCCTATTTCTGCCGTGAAGCAATAATGCGTTTCGGTTTGAAGGATGGGGCAGCCGCTGTAACTATACTGAGATCTTAGAACTTGTATCTCAAGATGGGTGGCGCGTTTACGTTGTAGATGTCTATGGGCTCCAATAACCACTTAACACCAGGTTAGCTGTGAGCTCGTCCACCTAACTAAGTAAAAAAAAAACACGGTGCGGTCGTGGTGCGACTGACTGTCGGCACAGATAACCATCTTTTTAGAAATGGTTCGACGTTCTGTAAAATAATTGATGTACGTTGTACAGGCGGCGTGATGCCTCGCCACCAAGTGATGCCCGTATCAGACCTGCTGCTGTCAATGAACCGTGCGGATTGGGGGGAGGAGGAAGAAAAGCTGGAGACGTGGCTGCGAAACTCACTGGCGCCCTCGGATTTCCCCACGCCACACGCCACACACGCACACAAACAGAAATTCATAGCCGGCGTGCTCAGGTAACATGATAAATATTTTTTTTAAAGAAAATTTTAAGATTAATATTCAAAATAATTTGGATGCAGTATCCTTACTATTACATACAATATATTTAGTAACATATTGTTAAATATAGTATATATATATATGATTATTTCATAGATATGTATATGAACTAACAGCCCGCTTACGAGATTTTACGTATATAGTTACTGAAAATATAGACATCGCGGGTGAATATTACCATCTCTCTTCAGACACGAGGTCGTAATTTTTATTTTATGGTATAATGGTCGCCCCACCCTTAAAACTGGAAATAGGGTAGTGATACCTACACGTATTTTTGTTGAACAATCACAGATAACTGAAAATCAGTTGAATTCTGTGTCTCAAACCTACTGACACTTCTCATACTAATGGCACGTATGACACCACCGGCAAACAATGTACAATCATCACTACAACAAAGATCAATAAATATTTTTTTTTTTTTACTAACAGTCACGCCACGTTAACTGGTCCCGTGATAAGTTCGTAAAGAACTTGTGTTACAGGTATCAGATAACGGAAATAAATATAAGATTTTTATTATACACATAAACATATTTAATATACATCCATAACCCTGGAAAAGACATTTATATTTATTATACAAATATCTTCCCTTGGCGGGATTCGAACCCGCGACCCCCTTGTGTAGTGACCATGTCACTTACCACTACACCAGACGGCCGGTCAATAAGTTGATAATCCATCCACCATCATGTGGGCCGTGTGCTTGTCTGCCTACAAGGGCACTAAAAAAACCTTAGCACTAAATCGAGATTATGCTTTAGCACAGAACACACCTTTGAATTTTATATTCTGTTTAATTTTTTTTCCTACCTATGCTGATAGCCTTGAGATTGAGAGGCTATAATCAGCTTCGCCTTAGCGTGTAAGTGAGCTCACGGGGCTCAAACCGGAGTGGTGCTAGCACTGGCCCTAGCAAGAGCAGTTCTTCGCAGAATCTACCACCGGATCGGAAACGCGACCCACTGAGAAGATCCGGCGAGAAACTCAGTGGGCTGTGTCTGTGGATTAATTCGCTCGGGGTCGACGAGGACGGTGACCGGTGCTTGTGGTACCTAAAAGCACCGTTAATGTATCAGGAGAATCCGTAACGACGTGTCTGTTTAATATTTTACAGGGAACGAACCAGTAAGCGCAGGATACTCGAAGTGGTGCAGGAGTTCTCGCTGGCGTGTCGAGGACTCATCGGCACCGAGTACTCGCGGCAGGCGATCGCCTCCAGAAGTCTAGTCTCTTAATAACTATTCAAATTTAGAAATTAAAAGAAATTTCAAGGCTATATATAATCTGTGTACCGAATGAACTAATGAACGACTGAAGCTTGAAGGCTGTACAATGAAATACAGTTTTAGAATTGCGGTGTACAATCTAACGAGTAAGTCTAGTGTTATATAATATTATTATATAAAACGAAAAAAAATATCTAGTATTTTGCATAATCTATACCAGCGGTCGGGGAACTTTTTTAATTATTACCCCAAAATATTTTTGTGTAAGTTGATATTACCCCATGACGAAGAACAAAAAAAAACGAAATCGCTTCTTTTTAGCATCTTTCATATTATAGCCCCCATGATAATTTTGAAAAGAAAACAATAAGTAAAAATTTAACGATTCTAAAGAAGTTTCACTTCAATATATACTATTTACTCACAAAAGTTTCATTTTTACCCCCCAAAATTTCATTTTACCCCATTTGGGGTAATTTACCCCGGTTCCCCGACCGCTGATCTATACCAAGGTATACAATATAATCTATGAGGTAGTTCTTAAAGTAACTACAAATTGATGTTATTTATAACTGTACATGATGTCCTGTACACGGCGTGAATTTTCTAAGGGTGCAAATTCAATCTTGAACTGCACGGAATATTGACAAATGCTGAAAGCTGTCTTCTAAACTAAGACATAAGGTTGAATGTTCTTTACTTCAACTTTTTTAATTTAATATTTTATATGTAATTAGGTATATTTTATACAGAAGGGCGGTCACGACCCTCATTATACGTATATTACAGACATCGTGATCATAAAATAAATGAAAGTTACCCTATAAGAATTGTTTGCAATGCTTGCATTTTAAGATCGATTTTAATAAGGAAACAACTGCATAATAATAAGATATTTATCCCTTAGATTTTCTTAATCTGGCATCGGACCCACTGATTAAAATACTAATTAAAACTACTTTTACACGGACTCGGATGGCCGCGACTATGCAAACTATAGTGTTCGAAACGTCGGATATAATATAATGACAATAAAAAACTCGAAATTAAATCTTAAAATTAGTTCCAATTACGTTTATAGCTCCCTACTTACTAGTCTGAGTTAAATAAGACATTAATATCACTTGAAATAAATGCTTTAAGTAATTTAATTACAACATTATTGTTTTGAAGTAGTTTAACCACAACAAGATTTGTTTCTTCAAGCGTTTTAAGATTCGATTGGTTGCTATCACACCAAACTATCCACCTCTTTACTTTTGAGATATCTTTCTACTCTAGTTTCTTTCATTTGATCATCACACCAAATTTCTCAAGTAAATTTTTGCTGCTTTTTTGCTCTCTGTACAAATTTTTCAAGCAATTTTTTACTGTTTTCTTTGCACTCTGTAGTTCATTCCACTAAGACCTTCATCGAATTAAGATACTTAAGAACTACTATTGGTCCCCCAGTAATCGAAATTAGACTAATTAATTAAAATTATAAGTTTGAATATTATTATGATTCTATTGTCAAATCTACTATAATCTACTATATCTATAATCACAGATTTCGCCAAAATAACACTATAGACAAATAATATTAAAGACTAAAAATATTAATCTATTCTCAATTTGACCACAGAATTTCAACAATAACAAAAGTTTGACAATAAACAAAAGAGTATATATGCGTGTGTGTGTAAAATACATGGTGGGGTGTGTAATGTTTTTTATTTATTTTTATTTTGTATTTTTTATGCATAATTAAAAAAAAGATTAACATTCTGCACTCATTCTTTATAAATGTGGGAAATTTCATACTCCTCCGTCCGCGCAATTTTCGTGAAAAAGGGGTACAAAGTTTTTGCTTCACGTACTAATATATAGATAACACCCTCGAAGGGACTATGTTATAGCTTAGGGCTGTCCTGACAACGGGCCGCGTCTCGTTTACATGCGGCCCGCGACGCATGTAAACGAGAAGATGGTTTTGTATATAAATATTTTGGATAATAGAATTCTTTGTCAAAACACATAATCAATATTTGGTATAATTTATCTTTATTCTTGTAACATTCCATAGCCATGACATCATTTAAAAGTCTACTATATTTAACTATTATTAGGGGAATTCCCGGAAAGTAATTTGTTTTTGAAAATCATTTTTTCTGCGGCCCTCCAGCTTTTGTGGTAAATTTTAATTAGCCCGCAAATGTATGTAGTTTGGACAGCCCTATTATAGCTCTTGATTATAAATTTGGCAGCTTGATTATAAATTTGGCAACACTTGATATACTCTGGTGCTATTATAATGTGCCCTTCGTACCGTTTATGTGAGCTAAAGACCCCCATTGCTCAACAACCGGCGTTCGAGCCTTTTTTTATTGCCTTTGTAGGCAGACGAGGCCCAACTGATGGTGAGTGGTTACCGTCGCCCATGGACTTCAGCAATGCCAGGGGCAGAGCCAAGCCGTTGCCTACCGCTAAGATGGGGCAGACTGGGACGTGGCAACTAGACGCTGAACCATGGTCGGCGGACTCTCTCGATTGGCAGGTCTAGCTGCTTGCTTTAAATGATAATAAAAAACGTGATATTAAACCGTTAAAGTACTTTTAATTGTCTACTGTCTCGAGCCAGTCTTCTACTGCATCTTGTTGCGCGAGTCGACTTGGCTTCACACTCTGGCTTGTGAATTTAACGACAGTCCCGTTGACTTGCGGGCTTCGAGTTGACGTGCTATCTTCAGACCGCTTAACACGTAGAATAGTTTGACTTAAATTTTGCTGTCTGCGTAATAGCTACCGTGTTTTATTAATGTAAATATTTCAGGCCTGGTCACCCGCGCCCTCATGAAATATATCGTCTTTTTGCATTAAAAGTGTATAATTTCAAAAAATATTCGAAATTGATTAAATATGCGGAATCATTTGGTATCACCAGTATATTTCTCATAAATACTGTCAAAAGAGCCTAGTTTAATTTTAGTTTTTTTTTAGTTTACCGATATCTTGACTACTATTAACGAAATTAATACACAATTTTATCTTACTTTAAAGACAGATAAAGTAACTATTAAAAAATAAAAAATAAATGTTGCAAAGATGATTAATATTTAAAATATCACATGTTAAACCTGTAGAACACTCTCCTGTAAAATTAGTAACTTTTGAGATTATACAGTTTTAATGCGAGAAGACGATATTATATTCTGTATCATAACCACGTATGTTCCCTTGAAATTCCTTTTAATCAACAAATCTTCAGTCTTCCTGGATCTTCGGTGTAACTATTTATATATCATTAACATACTCTCAATGTTGTCGATCAATTGACATTGTATAATAAATACGATAATGATCTCGTAGATATTTTGTAACTATTTTTTTGTGATATTTCGCGCTAATATTTAATGTATGATAATATGAAAGTGTTGTATTATTTTCTAAAAGAATATTAAGTTTAGAGTAGGATTACCTATATATGTAAGTTAGAATGCAGATCTGGCGGGCATAGAAAACTATTTAATCATTTAAATTGGTGTTTATTTTGAAAAAATATGATCGATTTTATTATTATATTACGTTAATTTTATTTTGTTAAAGTATAGAATCGTCAGGGTAACGTTTTACTCGAATCCAGGTTAACGATCAAAGATCGTTAGTGCTATTGTTTACCGTCAATCTTTAAAAATCTATTTACGATCACTAATAATTCGCTTTGATTCGTCACTCACTTAGTGGAAGAAATATGATTTTTTCAACTTTTGAGTTCTTCAGTAATGTAGCATAATATGATTAGCAACTACGAAACACCCGCTGCTGGCTATAACCTTCCCGTAAGATTATTTCTTAGTTATTTTTCATGTATGTACGTGTATGTAAGCTACCTTCATGTCTAAGAAGATGAACTACTAGTTAACCGGAGGTTGTGCAGCCAGAAAGTCATGGGTGGTTATCAATATTTATTTAGTACGTACCTATCTATAACGCACATGCAGACAAATTATGAATAAATTCCTGCACAAACACAATGAAATAATACGCAAGTATAAAGTAATCAAATAAGTACTGTGTAAAAAAAATCACTTCTCTGTTAATTTTATTAGTTTTTCTGAGAGCATTCGTTGTTCGATAAAATTGAACACACAGTGTTAGTCCTATCTGCTTAGTGCCAGTTTTTTAACTTCTCGATCGCGTAAAAGTTAACTCAAATTTATTGGAGTTGGAACAGCGCCCCTAGCGGCAAACGTAGGGGCGTAAGTTACAAAACTAGCACTAAGCAAAATCAAGCGTATTCAAAAAAAAAAGACTAATCGATAAATTAAATTACAAAATAAAAAAAAGAGAAATATGTATGTCACAATGAATTGAGCTACGAATAGATCATACAGCCTTTTGGTTCGGCACAATATCTGACCTTGCGCTGATCACGTCCTTGCAATTTTGTACTAAAGAAAAAAACTGTTTTATAACAAAGTAATTTAAAAAAAAAAATTTGATTCTAATTGGGTCAATGAATTTTTTTATCGCGATAATCTATTCTATATTCTTTACATAATTTAATTCTATCCACTTTATATATAATTGAAATTCATGAATTATTCTATTTGAAAAATATTCAATTTATAAAATCTTATCAATTAATATCAAAATATCTTATACAGTATTTCTTCAATAGCCTTTATTTTCTTAAATTTTGTTATCACATTGTAACGACAATGTAATCAACTCTTCTTATAAAATGGACAATACTTTAATTATCTTCTATATAATTTATCTTCAATGCATTGCTTTGTTGTGTTGCAAAATTACGATTTAGAGGAGTCTTTTTGCAATAATGTATTAAATTAAATAATTTATATGAATTTATAGTCGTATGCAAGGGTTTGACGAAAATAAAGCTTAGCTTGTAATTTATTTATTCTTGAGATTTAATAATCTTACGTCATTCGTCCATGACCACGAAAATTTAGTTTAAAACAAACAGAAGGTTAAACCATAAAAATACGTTTTAATTAAATATTATTTCTGTTTTAATTTTAAGAACGTATTTAGAAATAAATTTACTTTAGTATAAATATGTAAGCATTTTCATCGGCGTTTCCTTTCCGTCAGACCTGCAATTTTCACACATAATTTAAGATTTTTATATTTTATATGTATGAGATGTAAAGGGATCGCTCCGAAAATCGGACCAAAATAGCAATAGACTATTCTATTGACATGAAAACGAAAAACAATACGATTTTGCTATGGCTAGTATAAATACTTTATCGATTTAGTAATTGGCAAACCCGCAATGATCGGTTGTAAAACTTGACATATTTAACATACGCGGATTTTATAGGGTTCAAGAACACTAAAAAATTGGATCAAGAATTATCTGTTTTGTATTTTGAACTGCCTGACTTCGTTTTCGGAGAAGATTCCAATACATATATTTAGTCCGTGTATCAGTACTCTCTCGGTACACAGCGCTGTCGTGCGACACTCTCGACTCAGTGCGAGACGTACAACTGCAGTATTTACATTTTAATATTTAGAATTATATAAAAGGAGTGAAACCAAAACGGTCAAGTTTTAATAAAAATATCACAATCATA
Organism: Bombyx mandarina; assembly: GCF_030267445.1. Lineage (NCBI taxonomy): Eukaryota > Metazoa > Arthropoda > Insecta > Lepidoptera > Bombycidae > Bombyx > Bombyx mandarina. Next base: position 12,602,949 of record NC_143228.1, read on the forward strand.
TTGTATAGAAACGTGTGATAATTATATCATTTGTAAATAAATAACTATATTCGATTTTAAGTATTTATATTAGAAATTTTGAAAATGAAAACAATAAAATTGATTAATTTGAAAGGTTTATTTCATTTTTAATCATTTTATATACTTAATTTACTTAAAAATGTAAAGAATATCACAATATTGATGCTGTTCTAAATATAAACTGTAAATAGCCTTATAATTTTCCCAAAAGCTATTAAGACGATCCTTACAATATAATAGACGAGTTCTATATATAATATTATCATATTGAAAATTTAATTCCAGAAATTCAGATCGGTAATAGTATTATTTATAATTTTTAGGAGAATGTAATATTAGCTTTCTCTACATCGAGGCATAAGGTGAAGGTATCGGTCAAATTAGTATCTTCCCTTTGAGAAAATGTCTGCTTAACCAAAACAGGCAGGGTGACGGCACGAACACGTTTAGGCTCCGACTTGAGCATATACATGTGAATTTACCAGAAAACATGTTCTGTAGATAGACTACATGTGGTAGAGAGGACACTATTCACAGACTACAATAAATCATTAATTATGGATTAAATGTATTATTTTGATTTTCTACATTTGAATTTTTTTTACATGTACAAATATAGCTTATACTAAATTTGTTTATACAATACCTGAAATGAGTTAGTATGAAGACATTTAATAAGATTAGTGAACTAAAATAGACTATCCGAATGTTAAGATTTGTAGAGCCATATAAAATGTTTATCACGGTTAAATTTATGTTTCACTTATTATATTTACAAATTCCACAATTTGCACAAATAAAACAACTGACATTTCCAATTCTTCTAATATTTCTTGTACATATTTCAGTCTCTGTACATTCAAAACTTAAATAAATACTATTACTCTTACGTAAAATATGGCAACAATTTTTTAGTTTATTAGTAAGGAGGTTAGTCCGAAATACAATCGAATTATATTTTGGAAAAATCTCACATTACAATTTTATTCGAAAAAAAAAAAAACATTCTCCGAGCTAATTTTTTTGGTTAAACAAAACTGATATCAAGACCATTAACGAATTAGAATTCGTGAGACCAGTGCCCGTTACCTTGATGTATGAAGTTAAAAAAAATATTTTCTGTAGAAACTCAATTCTTATTATTGTGTCATATTTTCAATTACTAGTATTTGGAAATTCCAAATAACATGGTGTATTATTTATTTAAAACAACGAAACTTACATGTTACTCTATAATTAAGTCGTTATTATCGGCACAAAATTATGTAAATTGGTAATTAATAATATGTAACAGTTTTAGTTATTAAATATTTCGCGTCACTTCTTCAGTGCCCACAAAGAAGCTGTTTATGATTGACGATCGAATTTTCGATAAAACTAGTTCGCTTCTTGTTGCTCGCAGACGAGACAGAACTACAACTAATAACTGTGCACGACTTCATACTAATACAATAAACAAAAATATTAATTTAAAATCTTAGCAGAGCTACAGGAGACAAAACCAATCCGAAATCGTAAAAAAAAATCACAATTCATTGAAACATGATTTATCTGGTTATTTTGTAGGTTAATTGACAGAGGTGTTGTCATGCAGGAGCAAAATACATATAATTTTTTTAATTTCCACTGTAAGCAGACGAGCTTAGTTAACACATCCAAGCCGCTGCCCGATACAAAATTATTAGATTACAATACATAATTATTATTACACCACAAAATAAAATCTACGAGATATTAGTACTTACAGCTTAGTGATATAAAATTCGTAATTACCGTATTTAATATAATTTAAACGATTATATTTTGTATAATAAATGCATTTAATTTAATATTTAAAGTACACTACATTATGTGATGTTTAACACTAGACAAGTATTATATAAACAGCCCCGAGCCGTTAAATAGTTCAAAATGATTGATCGGTAAAAGTACGAAATTCCCTTAGTCAACACAGACTGTTTGTTCACTCTTGTAACCGTTGGGTTATAGTACCTAACCTGAAATAGCCTCTCAAGGTTATCAGCATAAGTATGAAAAAAAAACATTTTTTATCAAGGCGGCTTGTAGTATGGAGCCTTCTACTTATTGTCCAACACGTCCCTGATCATCAAGCTCCAGCTCCTGTTCATGAGCGGCCGCTTGGCGAGCCTCATGGCCTTCGCGAGCCGCTTCTTGATCAGACTAGAGAGAAACCGCGATCAGGATTCAGAATCGTTCGCCTCTATTTCGTCGCACTGAGCGATCTCCAAATTGAACTCCAAGTATTTATCCGGCTCGCACTGTTTGTTCTTGACCCTGAGGAAGTTGAGGGCCTGGTCGAGGGTCAGGTGGAAGCAGTCCTGGCGGCTCACGTTCACGGACGAGCTCTCCAAGTCGCTGTGGGTCACCCTGGTGTACACTAGCTTCCTCGAGTTGTGCTGCCCGTTCACAACCACCTATAATCCGAAAAGAAAAAAAAAACCTTTATCAAAAGGACCTTACAAAAAATTCCGGTGGTAGATTCTGCGAAGCACGGCTCTTGCTAGGGTTCGTGTTAGCAACGTCGTCAGGTTGAGCCCCGTGAGCTCACCTACTAGTTACGGTTACATTGATATAGCCTCTCAAGGCTCTCAGCTTAGTTAGGGAAAAAAAAAACAAACAAAGTGTTCGATTAAGATAAAACGGAACGGAAAAAAACATTTTATCATTAAAGAAACAAACTTTATCATTTAATGGCTCTCACGATGTTTCTCGTGCACGGTGCCACCAGAATCAACGGTGACAACTAAAAACTGTTGTTGTTATTATTCTAAGCTCAGACAGTGATTGGTCGGTCTGATGCTGGTGTGCACGTCCCTCCGCAGGTGCTGGCGGAAGATCAGCGCCGCAGTACCGATTGTCTCGGTACTGTTAGGCATTGCTGAGCCGGTAACCGTTTCCAAGCCTTGTTATTTTTCTTTTAATTTTGGTTCATTTTTTGTAAATTTATGTTTGGAATAAATTTTTATTCTTATTATTATAAAAAAAAGAGGAAACAAAATTTGTAGCTTCGTTAATTTGAAACACACCTCGTAAGTATAATTGCTGGCTTTTGACTTAGGTCCGATGAATGCGACGTAGATGATGATGCCCCACGTGCGAATGTCCACGTCGACCTTCAGATGAAACAGCTGGTCCAGCGCCATGATGACGCAGTCCTCGTGCTGTTCCACGTTCACTTTGATCGAGAACTGATGCTTGCGACCCATCTTCAGCATGGACATGTGCTTACTCTATCATGCAACATTTTAGAAATGTTAAAATGTGATTGATATCAAATAGACATTTTCTAATTTATTTAGTAACTAGCGACCCGCCCTCGCTTCGCTTCGGAAACATGAAATTTTATGATTGATTATTTACGACATCACATACAAAGGATATCGGGGGCGATAAATCGATCTAGCTACGATTAATGTTGTTTTATTCGTGTTTTCAATAATCAACTTTATGACTCTTCCCGACATCTATTGGCGAATAATAATACTATTTTTCTTAATTGAGAGCAACTAACCGCTTTAAAGATACAACAAGATGGCGTTATAAAAAAAACTGAAATAAAGTATAAATACATAAAAAAATAGTAGTACATTTGTAAGTAATATTGTAAGTATTCCGAGGTCGCCGGGCGTAGTACCTGGAAGTGGTGCGCGAGGTGCGCGTGCGGCAGTGCGGGCGCGTCCCGGCACGCGGGCGCGGGGCAGTGGTAGCGCCGCGCGGCGCAGCTGGCCTCGTGCGGCGCGCGCCGCCGGAGCCGCACCTCGCGCCCGCACCCGTGCCGACACGGGTACCGCAGCATCTCCGCCACCTGCCACCACAACTCGCTTACTTAAAAGAACACGAAAACTCAACTTAACTTTTTACTGGTGGTAGGACCTCTTGTGAGTCCGCACGGGTAGATACCACTACCCTGCAAAATTTATATAAAAGGCCTTATCTTCCCGCCCTCCAGAACGAACACGCGTGACTGGCTTCGTGACGTCAGCGGAAAACAGTTTCAATTCACCAAACCGAACACAAATACCTTATTTTGTAATAAGTAAACTTTTACTGGTGGTAGGACCTCTTATAAGTCCGCACGGGTGCGTACCACTACCCTGCCTATTTCTGCCGTGAAGCAGTAATGCGTTTCGGTTTGAAGGATGGGGCAGCCGTTGTAACTATACTGAGACCTGAGAACTCATATCTCAGGGTGGGTGGCGCACTTACGTTGTAGATGTTTATGGGCTCCGGTAACCACTCAACACCAGGCGGGCTGTGAGCTCGTCTAGCCAGTTAAGCAATAAAAATATAAAAAAACTTCTATGAATTAGGAAGCTATTTTTAAACGAATGAATTTCGAGTACTGTGCGAACTCTAACCTACTTAAAACATAAGATTGATATGTATCGATGTTTACTACCAGGACGCGGCTCACCGGTACCCAGCTGCTACTATTATAGACATACAAAAGACCCGCACACGTCCGTAGATTTAGGTTAAAAACTTAAAGTTTAATTAAGAATGTAAAAATGGAGTCGACAAGTCAAATAAAGATGATTATAGTGCGTGAACGTCATCGAAATGAACATTTGACTAAAATATAGATGAATGAAAGTATAAGATTTTATTGTAAAAAAGCGTGGGGTGCTTTTCAGGATATTATCAAAATAACCCTTCTGCTCATATCTGTTCATAAAATATTTATAACTACTGATACAATGCACCCAACGCTTTTTTTTACAATAAAATAATTTTTTCTTACACTATTTTTAATTCAAATTTATTAAAATTTATTTTCTATTTTTTAGTTGGATTTCCTATAAAAGCGTATTTTGTTAGTTTTTGTAAACTATTATTTATTTTTCATTTTTTTATTAAATTTCAATTTTTTCAATATTTTTTTAAATATTTAATTGTCATCGGTCCTTAATAAGGATACCAAATTTCGAGTTAATCCAACGTTTTGAAGGGGGTCAAAATAATGTTCAAAGATTCCGTTACAAACATACATACATACGTCTGAAGCTAATAAAAGCGTATTAAAACGGTATCTTCCTACAGGCATTAAGGCTTTGGTAAATTCGCATCGCTCAGTTCGGGTACACGTTGAGGCCAGGACTAACCCCTTCCATGGCTCGGTTCCGCACGCTGGAGAACACGGTGCGGCACACGGGGCACGCGTTGAGTCGCGAGCGGCAGCGCACGCACACCAGGTGCCCGCGCCGGCACTGCGCGATGGGCGGCTCCATCCACTCCAGGCACACCGGGCACTCCAGCAGCCGCAGCAGACCCTATAAGACACGTATAAGCTACTAGTTAAGTGCTACTAGTGGTAGGACCTCTTGTGAGTCCGCGCGGGTAGGTACCACCACCCCGCCTATTTCTGCCGTGAAACAGTAATGCGTTTCGGTTTGGAGGGCGGAGCAGCCGTTGTAACTATACTGAGACCTTAGAACTGATATCTCAAGGTGGGTGGCGCATTTAAGTTATAGATCTCTATGGGTTCCAGTAACCACTTAACATCAGGTGGGCTGTGAGCTCGTCCACCCCCATCTAAGCAATAAAATAAAAAAAACACTGTCTATCTATACGCTGCTCAAAAATAATTAGTGTTAAAAAGATTAATAATCTGAAAGATGGCGACCACCACCTGACCAATCCAAAAAGTATATTACAATGAAAAAGCTTTTTAAATTGTGCGATAACAGAGGATTAGTGAGAATTTTTTTATTATCAATAAATGAAGGCAGAAGGTATTTTTATTCATTTAGAAAATTCCAAATAATCCATATAAATGTAAATTACGATAACGGAGTAAAAGCTAATAGGCACGTATCAGGAATTCAAGTACATAATATACTTAAACTATTTGTATAAAAAACACATAATTTTATAGCTATTTCATTTGCGTTTATATTATATTGTATTTTTAAAAAAACAATGTAACAAACCTGGTTAAAGTCTTTAACAGAGAAGAATCCGGCTTCGTCGTTACCTAAAAGTGATAATAAGAGATTTTATCTGGGAATTAAATTAAATTTAGATCATACTTTATCTATACTAATATACTAATAATATTATAAAGAGGAAAGATTCGTTGGTTTGTTTGTTTCGAATAGGCTCCGAAACTACTGGACCGATTTGAAAAATTCTTTTTCCATTAGAAGCCGACATTGTCCCTGATGAACATAGGCTACTTTTTTTTTAAAAAAAATTATTTTTTATTTTTTGTTTCATGTGTGTTTTAATGTTTCCGAAGCGAAGCGAGGGCGGGTCGCTAGTATATTCTAATTGGAGGGTTAATAATTTGTACTTTGTCGAGACAATAACAAATTACATACAAATACATTTAATAAAATATTAGGTTTTTTTCCTAAGCAGGTAAATAAGCTCTGGGTCCATCTGGTGTTAAGTGTTTACAGCAGCCCATAGACATCATCAACTTAAATTTCGCCACCTTTAACTTTATATGCACTAAGTCTCAGTTCTAACTATACTGTTATTGTAAATATGCTGTGATTGTAAATATACTTTTACTGTATACATTGTAACTATACTGAGACCTTAGAACTTATATCTTAAGGTGGTGGCACATTTACGTTGTAGATGTCTATGGGCTCCAGTAACCACTTAACACCAGGTGGGCTGTGAGCTCGTCCACACACCTAAGCAATAAAAATAAAAATAAAAAATCTAAAGTACAAAAGCTGCCTCATTCTTAAAGCTGGAACGCATTACTGATTCGCAGCAGATAAAGACAGGGCGGCGGCACCTTTTTTTTTCTTTTTTTCCTACCGTGCGGGCTCACAAAACGCACAAGTCAGCACCAACAGGAAAGAAACGTATTAAGACTGTTCATACGAATTATGACATATTTGCATCACTGGTCTCATCCTTTAGGCTACCACGACTAGTTAAACATTTCAATAAACTTGACATTTTTTTGTAATATTTTTAAAGCAAACAACAAACAACCCGTGTGTAAATGATAGGCATAATTTATAAGATTACCACTCTTCTTCCTCTTCACTCCGTGCGGTTGCGGCTCCGGGGCTGATCCTTCGGCCTCAGCTTCAGGAGACTCCTGAGATCAAAAGAATAAATTATTTAAAATCACATTAAAAACATCCAAAATTTTCCTCGTACTCTAGACCTTTTTTTGCCGTTTTATTTGTATATCCACTTTTTTTTAACATCTACATTTAAGAAATAAGAGAAATCTTCACAGTAATATCGAATTTAAAATAAATACAGAATATAGCGTATTTGTTCTTAATCAGATTTTTTTCTGGCATTATGAAAATTAATTTACATAATTACAATACACTGATATGCAATCAGTGGTTTATAGTGCACTGAGCCTTTCCAAACAACTATTAAACACTATTTACGCCATGATAAATTATCACCAAGCTAAAAGCATAAACACTCACGGCTTTTTTTTCAATAGTGACGCATACGTCACAACATTACTCACTGGAGTATCATCTTCATTACTGGCAGTAGCCGCGTTTGTCATGACCACGTCATTGGCAACATTGTTCTCGCCTTCCTCGTTGGTGTCGTCGTCGGGCGCGTCCAGTTCCACGATCTCTTCCTCCATGGCCCCACCGGGCGTCGGATCGTGTGACGTACTCGCTTCAACAATAAATAAGCATCGTTTGATATAGGCCAGATTTCAAGGGAGCGAAGTTTCTGTGATAACAATGTATATAACTCTAAAGTATTTTTTATTGCTTAGATGGGTGCACGAGATCACGGCCCACCTGGTGTTAAGTGGCTACTTTAGCCCATAGACATCTACACCACCTAGATTAAAGTTCTAAGGTCTCACAGTTTTTTTTAGTACAACGGCTCTTCCCCCCTTCAAATCAAAACGGATAACTGCTTCACGACAGAAATAGGCGGGGTAGTGGTACCTACCCGCGCGGACTCACAAGAGGTCCTAGCACCAGTGTTTACGCTATCTGCAATGGATAATTAGCATTGATGTTTTTGAACGTAACTGAGAGCGCATCGATGTAGTCCCGCCCCTTTCCCCTCCTATATCAATGACACTTTTTAATTCGAGTTTGAATAGTGCGCATCAAAATTGTGCGATCGCGAAAAGTGGTGAATATTGAGTGCAGCTAATTAAGTACTTAAAAAACTGAAAGCTTTTCATCAATATACAAAGAAAGAAGACAGGAGTGGCCACTCCATGAAGATAGTGCTACAAATATTATCACTACAAAGACACAGACTTTCGGTGAGTTCCTAAAAATATTACCTACTACCAAGTATCATATCGATTGCGCTCAAAAATATAAATATAAAAGAACCAAGCCCAAACAACCAGTAAACAAGTAAGAATACACATAGACAGTGCCATTGTTTCGCTCGCCTAATATAACTCTCGGCCTATCCGATATTTTTAATACAGCATATCGCGCTCGCAGATTTTTGGTACCAAAAACGGCCGTGGGGGCGCTGTTCAAAATTCCATACGAATTCTAATTGGGTTCGTTTACCATTTGTTGGCGAACGCCTTCATTATTTACGCTCATCGGTTCGAAGAAAAGGCCTACTATAGGGCGAGGGAGTGGCGGTGGTGGCGTTCGATTCAACAGGAAGTCTCTCAGTTGTTTTAAAACAAAGCCTATCGTATCCATAAATACGTAGCGAATCGACTCTTCGCTGCAGAAACACGCAAACTAGTTTTACGCAAAATTTATACATATCGATGCTTGAAAGGCAAACGTGACTAAGCGACAATGCGTGAACTTTACAATAGAGTAATTTAAAGTTGAAATACCTGAAAAAAAGTCTATTTTAACGAATCTAGCTGTAGGATTGAATGATTTTAATTGACCTATAAATATATTTTTTTGCGCATCGAATATGGTTATTGCCTATCATTTATGTACAAAGCAGTTATTGTCGCTTAGTCACGTTTGCCTTTCAAGCGTCGATATCTAATGTTCAGAATAGAATGGATATATTACGTTCAGCACTTTGTTCTTGTCCATCGTTCTGATCGTTGTTGACGAGCATCAGGGTGGGCTCGGACTCCGCTTCCGCTTCTAAAAAAAAACAATTTTTAGTTTCTTACATACTCGTACGAGTTCAACATGAGCTACAAAAATCATACATCTTAAAGACAGTTCGAATTTCAATTCGTATAGCCGTTATCAGCATGCACTCGCGCACAGATATACAATCTGTTTACAATTTTATTACTAGACCAATTAATATGATTATCGTTTAACACGAGTGACCTGTACAATGTTCTCGTGATAAAACTCAACATAACAAAAACAACATTTATTTACTTATGTTTCTGGATGATTTAAATGTGGCGTCACATTTACATCATGACCTTATCTGGTATATTTGAGTACTAAATACAAAGTAGGATATCTATGTGGTTAATCTATACCTACATTAATACGTGAAGCAAAAACTTTGTACCCGTTTTTACGAAAATTGCGCGGACGGAGGAATATGAAATTTCCCACACTTATAGAGAAGGAGTGCACAACGCTAATATTTTTTTTTAAAATAATGCATTAAAGATATATTAAAACAATAAAGGCCTACACATATGTATATCATATACTCTTTGTTTATTGTCAAACTTTAGTAAATGCTTAGTATGTGGTCAAATTGAAAATAGCTAAAATTATTTATCTTTAATATTATTTGTCTATAGTGTATATTGTCTTGGCGAAATCTGTGATTATAGAATCATAATAATGTTCAAACTTATAATTACAATTAATTATAGTCGAATTTCGATTACTGCATGACCACTAGTAAATGTTAACAGGAACCACTTTTATCTCATACGGCTGCAGGAGGACATGGACAACATTAACACCGCCTTCCACTTTGAGACTTGAGAACAGTTATGAGGTCGGGTCTGCTGTAGAGGAGAGTCGATGTCGGGCGTGGTTACCGTCGTCCGAGCGGCCGATGTCGACGTTGAGCTCGGCGGTGGCGTTGGCGGGCGCGGTGTTGCTCAGGTCCACGGCGGTGTTGGACCGCATCAGCCGGATCTGCGACACGCAGCCGATGTCCGGCGGACCGTCCTCCAGCGCCAGGCTCGACGTCGACGGGTCCCCTGCGAAATCGACACCCAATCAGACCATCGTATACATAGGACATTTAAAAAAATATATATATTGCTTAAATGGGTGGACGAGCTTACAGCCCACCTGGTGTTAAGTGGTTACTGGAGGCCATAGACATCCACGACGTAAATACGCCACCCATCTTGAGATATACGTTCTAAAGTCTCAAGTATTAGTGCTTCACGGCAGAAATAAGCAGGGTGGTGGTACCTAACCTAACCGCGCGGACTCACAAGACGTCCTACCACCAGTAATAAACTACCTACTACCAATATAATACACTAGTGTAAATACGGAAATGAATTTGCCGGTTTTACCGTTATTTCAGAAAGTAATGAAACTATTGACATCGAAAAACTGGACTATTAATTACCTAAATGAAATAATAATTTTAGTATTATCAATGATGAACCATGCGTGGCGGGTCAGTATTGCACTCGCTCACAAGATTAGATAAATAAAATACCTACTTGCGTAACACTTCGAAGCGTGTTTGCTTATCAAATTTTAATGTATTCAAACAAAGTAAATGTCTGAAATCTGAAACTATCTTTTGATCAGATATTTGCATCCGACGTATTCTTGTGCTTCTGGAAAAATATTATGCAACTTTCCGATACATATTTAAAATGCGCATACATATTTATTTTATGAACAACGAACACTATGAGAATTAATACTCATTCATATATTCATTGTTCAGATGTTTTAAATAGTAGACCAACACGGGTTTGTACCAGCGTGGTACCTAAAATCTTTACGAGGTCATACAATCCAAATTGAATGGTATGTTGTTCATCTTCTTCTATATCGTTCCATCACTGCTGAGGATCGCGACCACATGTGACATTCCTGTCTGTCTACATTACACAATGACATGTTATCATTAAACGGGTTCCTACCACCCAGAGGGGAATAGAGTGAAATCTGTGTCCCGCGATCGCGTTACTTGCGACACCGTGGAAATATCCAAAATTCATTAATAAAAAGAAAAACGAAGAAGCCAACAAAATAAAATGAAGAAATGATTATTGCAGTCAAAGTCAACTAAATATATATCCATATAATTTAACCACCAGCCAACCATAGAAGCACCAACTTTAAAAAAAATAATAAAACAAGTTAATCACCAGAAGAAAAAAAACCTTTACCTTATTCACTGGTAACCTAAGGTGCTATTCCATTCTCGCTCACGTATAAAAGAAAGAATTCCAATGGATAATCTCTATATTTTTTGGAAGTCGGTTAAAACAACTCACCCACTCTACAATATAAGGGGCGGTATTGACGCATGTGGTTCTGTCTCGGGTTATTCATTTTCATTGCTCTCTGATCACACGTAGCGTTGGAGGCCTCCGATGTTGACGGCATCGGGAAAAATGGTATTCGATCCGATCCCAAATTACCTGCAACTTTAAAATTAGATCTTTTGTAAATTAATTGAAGTAAACTGAACATAACATGATTCAAGATAAGAGCGGTGTGTATAGAATGACACCACTAACTACATCGCCTGCTGTGGATATTGAAGAGGAAATTCAGCGAGTCTCCAGATTGTGGGTAATGGCGTCTTCAGAGCATTACAACCTCGTGCTGCGATCCTACAGGCATTTACTGCTAGTAGGGTTTATTGTAAGCTCACACGCATAGGTACCAAGATCATATTTCTGTAGCGAAGCACCCAAACAACTAAGACTTTCTCAAACCCAAAACGGATGGCTACATTCAGATGCTTATTAGCTTCGTTCACAACTTAACATCGAGTGATCCGTGAGCTCGTTCGTGTGCTTCTGAGTTATCAATAAACAAGCGGCCCGCTCCGGCTCTGCTCGGGTCTTTAACAAAAATTTCAACGATATTTGACGTTGTTTTATTTAAAAAAATTAAATAACACTTATTGTGGCATAACTATAATAGTTAGACATATGCTGTCGCGATACTTTTTGTGAATAATAATGTGTTCTACAAAGTCGTAGTACATTATTTTATTCTATCATAAATAGTTTGCGCAGGGCGCGCGATGTAAAGAATATTTTAGCTAATTTTTTTACACCTTGGGTTACGTTATTGGAGTTTTGTAAGGATCCCAAATTTTTTTCAAAAAGGATTATAACCTATGTCACTCGCGAATAGTGTAGCTTCCAAACAGTGAAAGAATTTTTCAAATCGGTTCAGTAGTTTCGGAGCTGACCCGGCAAACATTGTTTTGCCATATATAAGATTTCTAGGGAATTTATAGTGTAGAAAAAAAACTAACTTATTGTAAGTGTGTAAGGATGTGATAAATGAGTGAAAGAGGTATGTAGTGCTGTGAACGATGAGGGAATATATAATAAAAATAACAAAACCTCATTCAACCACATACCTCATTATAACAAAAAAAAATGTCCAAATAAAAAAATATATGTTAGGGGTGGACAACCCTAATCACTTAGGGGTATGAAAAATAGATAGTAGCCGATTCTCAGGCTTACTGAATATGCATAAAAAATTTCATGAGTATCAGTCAAGCGGTTTCGGAGGAGTATGGGAACGAACATTGTGACACGAGAATTTTATATATTAGATGTACATATAAATCAAATTGGAGTGTCTGTTTGTAATATTGAAATAACCGCTTTTTACTACATGCATAATAATATGAATCTGGCATTGCTGAAGTCCATGGGCGACGGTAACCACTCACCATCAGGTGGGCCGTGCGCTCGTCGAAATTTTACAATTTTTGTCTGTCTGTCTGTTTGTTCCGGGTAATCTCTGGAACGGCTGGACCGATTTTGACGAAACTTTCACTGATAGGTAGCTGATGATATTATAACGAGTAACTTAGGCTACTTTTTTTAAGAATAGCGCGGGTAACATCGCGGGACTCAGCTATCAATAATAACATTTCATGTTTCCGAAGCGAAACGAGGGCGGGTCGCTAGTATTAATATAAACTAACCTCGTGACGAAATAGCGTACAGCGTGTTGACTCTGCGTCTGTCACGAACATTATTGTAGTTCCTGGCGAATTTCTTGAAGGCGATTATCCGTTGAATGTCCGCGTTGGCGGTCATCGCAGCCTCGGTGTTCCTCTCGTGGAGCTCGGCTGCGGGAACGTGATTGGCCGGACGCAGATACGGGAGAGGCATCGATCCCTCTTGAACGCATAACCTGGGACTGATCGTTTGATAATCCAATTACAATCGTAACATGATTGACACTAGTCTTGAATGTTTATTTAACAACTAACTAACTGGTTACTGGTGCTAGGACATCTTATGAATCCGCACGGATAGGTACCACCGCCCTACATATTTCTGCCGTAAAGCAGTTATGCGTTTGGGTTTGGAGGGCGGGGCAGCCGTTGTATTGTTAAAAGTGAGACCTTAGAACTCATATCTCAAGGTGGGTGGCGTATTTACGTTGTAGATCTCTATGGACCCCGGTAACCACTTAACACCAGGTGGGCTGTGAACTCGTCCACCCATCTAGACCATAAAAAAAAGTGCACGCAAATGACAGATCCATCTATCCTGGAACCCTCGTGTGCGTCGCATAAACTTTTTTATGCTTATATAAATTTGTGAAGTCGATTTTTAATGATATTGCGCTAGGAAGTAGCGAACCTACGATTTGTGTTGATTTTACGAATAATTCGTACGCGCTTTTTAACTTATATTACATAATATTCATTAGCGCACTATTGTGTTATTTTTCAAAACGTTGGCTTTAAGAGATAACGACAATGGGAATAACAGATAAAAGAAATTACAACCAATTCATCAATCAATTAAGAATTCAAATAGCTTCATAATACACATTAATTGCGATTTAAAAGGAAATTCAACAATTGCGATTACCGGCTGGAGCCATTAATGAGACTCTCGTGATGGTTATTCCTATTATTAGACCAGAACCAATTATTTTCTGGTGCATTCATGCCACCAACAACGTTGCGACGTGGCGGCACCGGAACGAATGGGTTTTGTGTTGTAACCCCTGTAATAAAAAGCATTAGATGTTGTCTTATTCTGAATCCGAAAGAAATATTTATAGAAAATGTTCAGAACCGAAATATTTATTCCAATCAGCTCATTTCCAAAGGATTTTAAATGATGGATATTTTGCATTTCAAAAACGCATGAATTACAAATTAGGAAAAAAGGAATGTACGTATTAAAAAAACAGTTATATTCTATGTACTGCCACATAAACAGCGAATAATTTTTCACATATGTAGTACACATATCAGTCACACATATCAGTGATGGGTTGTGAAAATAACATGGATGCCTCTAAATGACTATTTAGCAGTTAGAGGCATGCCCTCGTAGACTCCATTAGCTGAAATATTATACTGAAAAGCTTGAAGTATTTCTTTAAAAAGAGAAGTGAATTGGTTAGACAAAAGTATATTGAGCTCTCAGATCTTTGTTTTCGAGTGTTAAGGGACAAATAATATTATGGAATTGATTATTATCTACTAAACTTTAACTATGAACATGAAGCAGTTTGGAACACTTCACTGTGTTTTTATCTGACACATACTTTTATTGCTCAGCTGGGTGAACAAGGCTGTGGTGCATCTGATGTTAAGTGATTACCACAACCTACTGAAATCACAATGTGAATGCCACCACTGCCATGAGACATGAGGTCAGTCTCAATTATAATTTGTAATGACTGTTCCACCCTTCAAACTGGAATGCATCACTGCCTCGGGTTAGAAATAGGCAGGACAGTGGTACCTACTTGTGTGAACTTACAATGAACTTTTTCACCACTTAGTCACTTAGTTTTCATTAATATTTCCTATCATAATGAAATTGTTAGCAAAGTTATTAATGGTTTTTTTGTTAGAGTAGACAGAGTAAGGTATTGCAAAAATTAATCATCTACAGGAGACTGTTTCAGTAGCCCCTGTGGCTCCACATCATAGAATATCATTATCTTATTACAAAAATTATAGGAGTACAACATAAAACCACACTTTTTTGTTTAGATTCATAGACTCACTTACCACTAGTACCAGGTGTGTCAGCTATACTGGTTCTAGGTTCTGTGGATGGTCTCCTCATGAGATTACTACTGTTTTCTTCCTCATCTAAAAGATGAAACTGGTTTTAAATATTTATTTTTTATAATAACCTTAATTTAACTTTATTAAAAATTTTCAATATTCCCAAATATATATATACAGTTATGTAAGTATATAGTTCAATATAGAACATTCAAAAAATAGAATTGAAAGGTTTGTTTTGAGTTATTTGTGATTAAAACAATTAACACAATGAATATTATTTAATGCACCAGTGAAGAAATTGCATTATCTTAGTTTAGTATGTAAATGGATTAGGAAAAAAAGTACCCATAGATAGTATTTTCTTAATAATTGTAAGTTCCGTTGCAATCTTAAGAGTAAAGTGTAACTAACCATTAGCAACTAGCAATAACAAAATAACAACCGACTTTCAAATAACAACAGTAAACTAAATAATATATTTAATATATAAAATAAGATATTTAATTAGCAGCTGCCACTTTATGAAGTTTAGTTTCAATTTTGCAAATAATGCATGTTTTGACCATGCGCAATTAACCACAAGAGTCTTTAATAATTTAAATAAAAATCAAAGTACATTATCTGTTTGGATGCAAAGACAACCTGATGTTGCTAAAAATTTCATATTGTTTTAAGTCACATTTCAGATATAAATCTAATAAAAAAACAAATTTTGTTATGTTTTAAACTTATAAACCTACCTAACCCATTGAACATTGATTATTAAGCTTACTTTCAACCTAGATTAGCTAATACTAATGTTTACACAAGTTGCCTTTTTTATTGCGTCAGGGAAACAACAATTACTGCATGCGACAACAGACAGTAAATTTTGCTATACGCCTAATACCATGCCTTAGGAACAGTACTCAAAATATGAGTTATAATTGTATTTATACATTGACGATAGTAGTACCAGTAGCTCGAAAATGAGTTCACAATACTGTTTATTGCTTCTAATTGACTATTTCAACAAACTGTGACCTTTAAAATTCTCTTGCCTCAAAAGGTACCTATATAAACATACCTATGTATTTACAAAAAAAATACATAATTTATATTTAAGTTTGATTGAATCGATTGATTAAATAGCTTCTCATTAGTAGGTATTAACAGTCTGTCGTTGTCGTTTAATTTTAATCAACAGTAGTGGAAAGTTAACATTATTTTCTTACCGGAGCTCCAAGGGTATTCTGTAATTCCTAAGGACTTTTTCAAGCTCTCTTTTCTACTACCCATATCGATGATTGCAAAAATATTGCAGCTGATATAAAACAAAAAGATTCCAGCTTCAAGAGGGCAAATCCACTAGCGATTTGATTATAAACAGGGTTTTTCTATTAACTAGGGAATTCTTTAAAGAACTCCGAGATCACATCAGACATAATTTTCCAAAACCATAGACAATATATTTTCCCGTATTATGACTTTTAAGACTAATATGGTTTTTTTTTGGGATTTTATGACCTGATAACTAAGGCCTTTAAGTCATGTCTTATAAATTAATATTCTTATTTTTATGAAAAATGATACTATGGACTTTTTTTTTTATCGCCCTTGTAGGCATAGGAGCATACGGCCCACCTGATGGTGAGTGATTACCATTGCCCATAGACTTCAGCAATGCCAGGGGCAGAGCCAAGCCGCTGCCTACCGCTTGAGAACGCCGTGAAATGAAATGAAGATGATTAATTTGAGACATTAATCAACTGGGATGAAATAAAATGAAATGAGTCGAGATGATATGGGATGACTTATAATCTCAGTAAAATGGTAGTCATTTGCTGAGACTTTTTCAGTCGACTTTTTAGAAGATCCCGAGAAGTTACGTTCAGCGGCTTTGTTTCATTTTTCCACATTTGTGCACTTTACACACACCAATATTAAACAGTTAATAAACCACCGTTTGAACCTGAATTGAAACCTGAAGATATAATAAATAGATAAAATAAAACAAATCACACAACTTCACTCCCCGCGTTCCCGCCAAAAAGTCCAGACTAATATGCACGTCCAACTATAATTAATACCATAGACGAAGCACTTGATTGCTTAATTTAAGTTAATTCACAATGGACTTTATTCATTCATTTTTAAGACTGTAAAAATTACGAAACATTCAGAGGTAGAAACTTATTTTCAACGAGGCTTTTTATCTTAATGAATCTCAGATATATAGAAAAATAGGCTTTTGTCTAAAACTTCTGTGTGGGAATAAAAAACATAAAGTTATATGAATAATATTCTTTTAGTGTTCAATCGGGTTTAAATGTAATGATAGATTTCTTAACTGCTTAGCATTTGTAAAAGTGCACAAGAGTGGGAAAATGGAACTAACTCTCTGCACATGTAAGTAATGGTCTCTCAGTTTTTTGACAACTCCATAAATTTTCACGATTTTACTAAGACGTCATCTCATTTCTTCTATCGCATGATTTGCAAGCGAAGTAAATTGTCCCTTAGAAATAAGATGATACTCTACAAAACTTGCATACGCCCTGTCATGACCTATGCAAGTTGTTCGGTGATATATTACCGAACACCTTTGTCAGCATAATTCGCGTGACGCGTTAACTTCATTTCCACAAATCGTCAGTGCACGACCAACAACCGCGTCACCCGGGTGCATTCATAACATTACCATTTAATTTAATTTCTCTAAATTTTAACAATAAACATTTTTAAGTAACATTATCTTTAACTAACAAACTCACACCGCACCCTACACAAGTGTGTAGTGTTCGCTCGCGCGGCCCGCATAATTTTAAGACCCCTCTAAATTCATCAATCCCGTTTTTGCAGGATAGCCGTCGGAGCCCCGTGGTTCGTCAGGAACATCGACCTGCATGTCGACCTGGACCTAGAGACCACCAGTAAGCATCTACAGTCGGCATCAGTGCGCCATTTCGAGAAAGCGGCACGACACGAGAACCCTCACATCGTGGCCGCCAGTAACTACATTCCCGATCCTGCGGATCGAATGTAAAGCAGTTGACGTCGCCCAAAACGCGTCACTTCGGATCCGCCCAACCCACTAACGATGCTTTTAGGTACCCCAAGCACCGGTCATCGTTCTCGTCGAACCCGTCGCTTCCGACAAAGGGCTCGGCGAGTAAATTAACCCACAGAAACATCCCACTGAGTTTCTCGCCGGATCTTCTCAGTGGGTCGCGATTCCGATCCGGCGGTAGATTCTGCGAACGCGGCTCTTGCTAGGGTTCGCGTTAGCAACGTCGTCAGGTTTGAGCCCCGTGAGCTCACCTACTAGCTCGGCGAATCGAAAATAGCCCCTCGAGGTGACTAGAATTAGTAGGGAATAAAAAAAACTCATTTCATTTCTTCTCATTTCCTCTGATCTGACCTAATAACCTTAAATTCTTCTTTTTTCAGCGTATTAACGCTGAAAAAAATGAGAAGAAGAATCTCGAAAGACTTCGAGATGTGGGAAATTTCGAAGATTTTTATTGATTGCGATCATACTCACTATCGATCTGTTTTAAGTGCTTATTGAATCCGATAATTATTAATTTTTTTCAACCTATTCTCTGGTAGCCTCGAGGAGCTATTCCAGCTTCTTTGGTTCGGCAGGTGAGCTCACGGGGTCGGGGCTCAGCCTAAGAGACTGCTATTAGAGATTGCTAAAACTAGGAACTGAATCTACCATCGAAGAGCAGTCGCTCTAAGAAGATCTGGCATTGTGAGAACAGTTAAATGTGCTGGGTTTGCCTAAAAACTCAAAGAGTGAATCGGAATGCTTTCGTCATGACATGCGATAGCGGCTGTGCGTTTTCCCGTCTTCTGGGTCCGGAATGTAATTTAAGACGGCCACGATAAGAGAATTAAGCCATGCCGTATTACGTGAATGCTACCGGAGCCTTATGCCCGTATCTTTAGACGTTTCGTAAAATAGTCCTCCACTCTAAACTCATCCGATGATGCTCGAATATTCCTCCCAAACTTACTCGAGTTTGGTATTTTTAGTCGACCATTACAATATTCCTCAACTGTCCTCGAGTGAGGTAGAAAGGTGCTATTGCGTCACCACGACAACATCAGTTTGAGGAAAATTTGATCAAGCTAGCATCAAACCTACAGAGTTCTGTAGTTTATGGTCATTGTTTAATGTCAAAGTCAAGCTACCACTGTCTGTTTGACACTAGACGCACCGAACTTGTTTGATGTTTTAGTTGAGAGACTCATAAATACGTGCGCGTGCGGTGAAATAGAAGGTTTTCGTTTTTCTAACCCATGATTAATAATTTAGATTTCGGTTTTTGAATAATAGCTCCTCCAGGAACCCGGCTTTGTATTTTTATTCGCTGTTTCTTTGTTGAATTTGATTGCATCGTCTTTTTGAAGTGCTTTTCCACAACCACCGGTTTATTATTCAGGTAAGTTATGATTGTGGTGTTTTATTTATCAAATAGTTAACTTTAAGTTAACTCAAATGTTTAAATATTTTTGTCCTTTATTACTCACTGCCTAAGCAAAGTTTTTTATAGATTTTACGTGAAATTACGATGCAGTAAATTATTTGTCGTTTCAGTTTTTCTATAATGACGTCCAGGCAAGTATTTAGCCAAAGCGAGAAGACTTGCCTACAAGAATTAATTTTAAAATATAATCTGCACAAAACTGCGACCATGACAGCTAGTCAAAACACAAAAAAACTTTTGTGGGTACATTTAACAGAAGAATTCAATTCAATTGAATCAAATGCAAAGGTAGATATTTATTTATATTACTTGTATCTGATTTTTACTTGTCTATATATACCATGCTATTCTTATTTATCATTTGTTTTAGCGAAGTGAGGCCCAGCTCAAGAAGTGCTGGGATAATTTAAAAACACGGAGAAAGCACTTTTTAGCTAATGAAAAGCGTCAGAGAATGAAGACTGGTGGCGGACAGTGTATTCCAAATGAGCCACAGCCTGGTAGCAGCAATGAGACCCTTATTTTTGCTGAGGTTCTACTGGATCAGACTGATGTGGAACTCAGGGGTGTCATTGACAGTGATACCATTTACAGTTCTGAAGGTAAGTGAATCTTAAAAATTTGAGATAAGCGCTTCAATCTCACATGCTCTCTCACAAAAAACAGTAAGAACGTGGTGGCATGGAGGGTCTTTTGATTATTGTTATATATCTATATGAGTTGAACTACATGTATTACTGTGCTAAAAACTAGATAAATAACATGCGTGACAATACCTGATAAGATTTTCACTCAAGAAACCATTTTAATAATCATAATGAATATACCACATTCTGATTAAGAACAATATTACTTTAAAATTCTTTCCTCTACTCCAACTATCACTTTTATTCTACCATACATAATTAAAGATTTTATTGTTTTATTTCTAGATATTGCAATGGAGCTTGAATCATCAGTTCCAGCAGCAGCGCAACCACAACAGAATGATGAAGTTCTGAGTGTAAGCTGTGCAAGATCATCAGCTGAAGAATGTATGTATATTTTTAGTCTTACTTTTCTCTCACATTTATAGCCCATCTTTTTGCCTGTTTTTCTTAATTATCTATATTAATTAGTTAGGGTAAAGCAGTTTGATGAAAATCAAAATATTGGCACAGTTGGAAAATTAAAATGCATATCTTTTTACAGACCAAAGTGTGAACACTCATATGCATCTTATGGGGTCCCATCTTACAGTTTGTGGTGGAGCTTCATCACAAGGTAAATATTCTTTAAATAAAGTTTATAATATAAATTATCTAAATGAGTGCAGGTTTCTTAAAACACATTTGTACAAATAAATATTTCTATTGATTATAATGAAACAGTAACCATGTGATGATAAAATACTTTATGAACCCAACATGTGCAAGAGCTAATAAAAAAACCTTGATACCATTTTTTATAATTGACAGCTATTCAAATTTTTAACAAAAAGTAGGTAAAGTAATTAGGGTTTCTTTATGCATACTTAGAAACATAAAACGCCTTCTTTGTTACAAAATGGTAACCTTTTTTTTTTGCTTCTCTGGGTAGATAAAAAAAGAAATGCACAAAGTACATCCATGCACATGGTGGATATATAATTGCTTTCATATGTTTGAATGCAGTGAGGTTTTCCAAACAATTCTGATTGATCTTTGTTGTATGCATAACTTACAAATCATTGATTGGGCTAGAGCACAAGTTCATTACTTAATAATAAACGCAAGTAATGTGTAGAACTATTGATCTTGTATTTTTTCAGGAAATGTTGCAGGCACCACGCCTATGCATTACAGTCTATCATGTCGTGACACCCCACAACGTCGTGATACTCCACCACGTCGTGACACTCCACCCAGTCGTGACATTCCACCACGTCGTGACACTCCACCCAGTCGTGACACTCCACCAAGTCGTGACACTCCACCACGTCGTGACACTCCACCAAGTCGTGACACTACACCACGTCGTGACACTCCACCGCGTCGTTCTGGGTCCCGGCAGACTGACTGTGGTGCAGCCTCCTTAGGAGGTAACTTAAAAATGTAAAAAAAAATTCAATTCGAAAATGTCAGAACAACCTTGAGAGTGTATAAAAACAAAAATACAAATTTTGTTGTTGGCCTACATTTGATGCAGATATCACATACCCGATCCTGTGGACTGAATGGTAAACAGTCGACGTTGCCTTAAGCACGTCATTACGAATCCTCCCGACCCATTAACGGTTCTTTTAGGCACCACAAGCACCGGTCATTGTCCTTGCTGAACCCGTCGCTTGCGACGAAGGGCTCGACGATCGAATTAACCCATAGACAGCTCACTGAGTTTCTCGCTGGATCTTCTCAGTGAGTCGCGTTTCCGATCCGGTTGTAGATTCTGCGAAGATCTTGCTAGGGCCAGTGTTAGCAACACACCCGGCTTGAGCACCATGAGCTCACCTACACTTCAAGGAGAAGCCTCTCAAGGCTATCAACATAGGTAGGAAGAAAAAAGAAGATATCAGTGAACAAACATAAAAAAAAATACATAAAAGTTGTGTCACAAATAATGCAATTTGTAAATCTAATCTAAATATATCAATATCTTTTTATAACTTCACTTTAATTGTATTGAATCAGATGAATTGACTATCACATTTTACTCAGTCTAATTAATAATTCGACTATAGTAGCTCAATCCAATTGTGGGATTTGAAACCACCCATTAATACCTTAATTACCACTAAAGCTATCATCACTTCAAAATCATAAATATACATTATGTAGATTACTAAAATGTTACAAATATAGATGTATAACAATTTATTTAATAGCATTTTAAAGCATTTTATTTAATTACAGGAGGGAATGTGCGCACCAGGATAATTCAGGAGGAATTTAATTTTAGAAAAGAATCCTATGAAAAGAAAGAGAGAAGAGAAGACGAACTATTTCAATTCCAAAAAAAGGAAAGAGAGTGGATGATGAAGGCAGCAGAAGAAGTATATCTAAAAGCGAAGGCTGAGAGGGAAGCTGCAGAGGATATTAAAAAATATAATCAGGCTAAAAGAGATTGTAGTGAAAAATAATTTAAATAAATAACTCATAATCACATTGACTTTATTTATTAGATAGTAAGCAAAATATGACTCTTATGTAGATAAATAAAATAAGGTGTTTCAAAAGTCTAACCTCGTACTATTTACTTTTTTAGTAAAAAAATTATCAAAATTAACAAAATCAAATTTAATCATTCATCTTCAAAATAAATAATACTATCTGCATTACAATAACGGTGCTCACTGCTCGGTTCCAACTTATATACCCATATTAGCCGGACAACTGATAACTGTTAGGGTAAACATGTTCTTGAGTCGAAACTGTGAAGTGGTGGAGTGATGATCTGTGCAGGGTGGTTGGCAAGAGCTGGATGAGGGAAGCCGAGGATTGTGCTCAGTGGCGAGCAATTGGAGAGGCCTATGTCCAGCAGTGGACTGCTGTAGGTTGATGATACCCATATGAGAATTTTTAACTGAAATGCCTAGAAATAAAAGCCGATCTTATAATACTCCCTCTGGAAGAGTCCTGAGTATTAGGTACTGGGACATTTTCTAGCTCAATTTCAGGGTTCAGCTCAGGTTCATTGGTCATTAAACAAATGTTGTGTAGGACAGCACAAGAGACTATAATATTACATGTGTTTGGTGTACTGTTTTGTAATTTTCTACACAAACAAGCAAAGCGTCTCTTTAATACACCATTTACACGTTCTATAATGTTTCTCGTTAATAGATGTGCTCGATTGTATCTGTGTTCTGGGTCTGTTTGAGGATTGAGTACAGGAGTGTACATAAAGCCAGTCTGTGCATAACCACTGTCTCCGACAAGAATGCCAACTAAATCGCCTTCTTCAAATCTCAAACAGCATCTGCTGTTGTTAAATATGCGCGAATCATGCACAGATCCAGGCCATCGCACAACAATGTCGTATATTTCCATTTGCGGTCCACATATTATTTGGACATTGATAGAAAACCAGCCTTTTCTATTACGAAAGATTTCTCCCCTTGCTCTGGATGGATTTTTTATTGGAATGTGTGTGCAATCAATACATCCAATTACACCTGGAAACCCTGCAATTCGGTAGAATTTTCTTTTAGTTTCAACCCTTTCATTTAATGCAGGGAATTTAATAAATTGCCTGGATTTCAAAGCCAATCTCTTAGAAATGTTTGCTACCGTTTTTGATACTACGGATTGAGAAATTTTGTGCAAGTCGCCACAAACAATCTGAAAAATAACCATACCACATGAAACCAAATGAAAGTTATAAATTATAAATATTCTATTATGTAGACACAAAAGCACATTATGCACGAACCTGAAAATTGCCTGTTGCGTAAAATCTCAAAGCAATTAGCACTCGTAATATCGGCGTTAAAGGTAGTCCACGATCGTTTTCATTAATGTTGTTAGTCAACAAAGGCAGCAAAATATGTACAACCGAATCTTTGCTAAGCCGGTAACGTTTTCGGAATTCGTCGTCATCGTAAACTTCCAACGGGTTATCTGCATCTCTCAAATACCTTCGCGACGGATAATTATACACTCTGCTATCAAAAATATAGTTAATAAATTCTTCAAAACTGCTCTCAGAAGTCATCTTGTATTAAACGCTGTTTTGAGGAACATTCAAGGTACGTCGCGACGTACCTTAACTTGACAGTTCGGTCACTTCACTCCGGTTAGGAAATTTTTCCAAGGACGTTTAAGTGGAGTTTATTTTTACGACTAATCATACCAAAACGCGCGTTGGAGGGTGTTACACCCGTATCTTTAGTCGTTTACACGAGCTTAACTCGACTCGACTCAACCTCCAACGCGCGTTTCGGTATGATTAGTCGTAAAAATAAACTCCACTCAAACGTCCTTGGAAAAATTTCCTAACCGGAGTGAAGTGAACGAACTGTCAAGTTAAGGTACGTCGCGACGTACCTTGAACGTTCCTCAAGGCGGGTTTTCTATCAATGTCCAAATAGTATGTGGACCGCAAATGGAAATATATGATATTGTTGTGCAATGGCCTGGATCTGTGCATGATTCCCGCATATTTTGATAATTTAATTTTGATAATATTTATTAATAAAGTAAATAGTTCGAAGTTAGACATTTGAAACACTTTATTTTATTTACCTACATAAGAGTCATATTTTGCTTACTACCTGATAAATAAAGTAAATGCGATTATAAGTTTTATTTATATAATAATAAACTGGTGGTTGTGGAAAAGCACTTCAACAACACGATGCAACCAAAATCACACAAAAGCGGCGAATAAAAATACAAAGCCGGATCCGAAATCTAAAATAATAATAGGTTAGAAAATAAATAATACACTTTCATATTTACCGCACGCGCACATATTGACGAATAACTCAGCAACCAAAACATTAAACAAGTTCATCTAGTGTCAAACAGACAGCGGCAGCTTGATTTTGACATTAAACAATGACCATAGACTACAGAACACTATGGGTTTGATGCTAGCTTGATCAAATTTTCATCATTACTACCTCACTCGAGGACAGTTGAGGAATATTGTAATGGTCGACTAAAAATACCAAACTCGAGTAAGTTTGGAGGGAATGCTCGAGCATCATCGGATGAGTTAAGAGTGGAGGACTATTTTACGAAACGTCTAAAGATACGGGCATTAGTGTCTCGATTTGTCTTTGACACACCGATACACTTAGACCATAGACCTATATAATAGGGACACGACACATTGTTCTATACGTACAATTGCTTATATAAATAGCACCCATTTTGAAGGAAAACACATAAACATACATCTATCTCGTTCTTACTCAGCACTGTAACTCGCAGGAAAACAATATAACAGTATTTCAGGGCGTACATAAAATGAAACATGAATATACGTAAATAAATAATAATTAAAACATATTTTATAGGGTCTCAAGACATTCGATGCCCCAAAACGATTATCTATAATTATATATTTAAATTCATTATGGAGCACTCATCCGAAAAATCGGATTCCATTTTTTGGTCGGAATCTATTGATCATGACACTAAACATAAATACCTCTTAATAAAATGTGTCATCAAAAAATATTTAGATATTAATTCTGTTTAGATATTTCGGAAAAAAGGTAACCGACAAAATGATAAAAATATATACAAAAATATACTCGGTGACTGAGTTGTCAAACGACAACTTTATACAATCAGTGTAGCAACTTTTAAAAATCGTCATATCGCTTAAGCACGAACTTGTCTTAGATTTCACACATCTAAATTACATCTTTGTACATAACAATATACTTATTTTCTATTAAAGTATAAATTCTACAAATAATTAATACTCAACAATATTTAAAATAAAATGAACCAAGAACGTTTATCGATAAAACCTAATAACATTAAAATCTTCTGGGCGGCACAAAAATCGCCATTTTTAGCGGCCAAATGACGTCACAGTGGCACGATTTTTTTGTTGACGTTTCATTTCCATAGGTTTCATACTTCAGTGACTTAGACACGGTTTTTTTAAGTGTCAATAATCCTCAAACCACAATCAATGAATTACTGGTTTACGGTTGGATATAGGCAGGGATCTTGTACTATCCCATATGGGTTCACAAGATACCCCATCATTACATGAGCGTTACATTTACATTTATTACACGATGCTACCTCAAGTATTACCGAACAACCAACGTACTTGTAAATAACGTAATTTTGAGCAAGAACGCCAGTATAAAATTTAATCATATTCACAACACTACACCACAATCGTTTATCTAAAGGTCAGCTTCATTCGTAACTATAAACTTTGAATTTGTAAACAATATGAATAATACTTTAACGATGTTATTACGTTATTCGAGCGTCAATCAAGTGACGAGAATGAATCATATCTTAATCAACCCTCAATTACAATTACTTAATGTTTACATTTGCCAGTTCACAATATTTATCGATGGTATTCATTGTTGCATTTTTGTTACAAGCATCAGTTTACTTTTTTCGTTTGCAAATTTTTCTTTTTGAAGATAACGTCTTGAAATAATTGATGCGGAACAATACAGGTATCAAACAAAATAGTAATTTTAAGTTCATGAATCTTTCATGAATCCTTAAAACCACTCTTGTTTTTTATTGCTGAAGAGAGAAAATCAAGTCTGGAGTCATCTATTTACGCGTTTATGTATAACATATATTGTTTTTTTGATATCATGAACACAATACATTACAAGTAACACATACACTGAGAATAAATGCTTAGACATTGCATACAATTACATTTGTGTGAATTCGATTGCATGTTGTGGTGTTACAGGCGATTCGTTGTGGCATCCTGCAAAAAATCATTTTTACAAATATTGTATATGAATCAATTAATAAAAGTTTAAGCCTGCAGTCGTTCCGTGTAAAACTGCCAATGGTGCCAGGAAAAAAATCTAAACAACATTTGCTCTCGCTAGCTTCGCCGAATAATTCTGAATAGTTAACAATATTGCTGGAAAAAGCAAGGTTGCATTGAAAGCGCTTCCTGGCACTTTCCAGCTTTTCTTTATTTTATAAAACTTAAAACAGTTTCAAGTGATACTGCAGTTCTTCCCAGGATAGAATGCATTCGATCACATATATCATTAGATTGTTGCGTGTAACGTGTAACTTTGTGTCCCGAAGTTATTTGTTTTTATTTTATTGCCCTTGTACACAGACGAGCATACGGCCTACCTGGTAATCAGTGGTCATCGTCGCTCACGAACTTAATCAATGCCGTGCACACTGCCCACGTCCTTACAGATCCATCAGATCCAATAACCTTTGTATTAGACGCCTTCAGCTCTAACCCTAGGGGCAGGCTTAGGGACCCAAGTAACCGTACTCGTCGAACTCGACAACGTCGACGTGCAACCTAACCCGTGCATCAGCTCGCCGAGTTTCTCGCCGGATCTTCTCAGCGGGTCGCAATTCCGATCCGGTAATAGATTCATTCGCGAAGCAGTTGCTCTTGAATTATTAAGTCTCCTTCGGAGGCGCTTGGACAGCTGTTAGCAAATCCCACTCCTTCTGGCTGAGCCTTTGCTCACCCACCTGTCCTGGTGAAACTGGAAAGGCCTGCGGGCCACCAGTAATCCTTCAATCATTAAAAAAAAGGACACAGCCAAATCGCTGCCAAAACCTGGATGTCGGAAAAGGCGATTCCAACATCGTTAATGAATAAATTAACAACAAGTTTGTAAAATATTTGTTTTATTCATCATCATAATAATAATACTTAGCAGTAAGTGTATTATAACAACGGTCGAAAAAGAATTTCTATTATTTTGTTTTGTATTTTTTTGTTTAACAATATAACATGGAATGTTACGGTTTTCAAGTAGGTAATTAAAGTGTAAATTTTACCAAATAGCTCAAAATTGTAAATGGTGATTAAAAAAAAAATTTTAAAATTTTTTACAGTGTATTAAGGTGTCTTTGGGCCATAAAAAGGTAAGGTTTCACCAAATTTCACGTAAAAAGAATTTTTTATTTTGCGTAAGATAAAAATATAAAACCAAAAACTGAATTATTTGAATTTTTCACATAAATTTTGAGGTTATGTAAAAAAAGTGTAATTATAAAAGTTGTAGGTCTCTTTATTACCTACAATTTGTCATTTAATTTTTTTCCATAGGACTAATAGTTTTTCCGGAAATCGAGATAAACCTTTTTTACCCTTAAAAACTCACCCCCTTACACTTCGAACTCAGATCGCCCGTAAATTATTATTCCTTTCATTTTGGTTATATTCTCGTCCTTTTTTAACGGGTTTCATCCTAATATAATTTTTTTTTTTGTTTCAAAAATTATCGACGATCACACTATTAAACATGTTTAGTCACATCAAATATCACATTTTTTTACGTCATGTAATTAAATTTAATATAAAAAATATACATTATAACAGTGTTAATAACTACACAATCATTAAATTATAGCGTTCTCTATGTCCATATTATAGTTATTACTTACACCTTCTTCTAATAACTGCAGAAGTTTTGCATACACAAGTTTCGGGGCATCTTTAGCCCACAGAAAATCAATATGGTTAAACTCTTTCAATGGCACAACATAATGTTCTATAGGATTTGCTAACTGATCATATAAGTTTACTACGTCCGCGTCGCCAGCTAGCCAGTCATTTTGAGAGCTTAATAAAGCAATAGGCAGTGTCACTTTGTGCAGAGGATACTCAGGTGGAGTTTCGGTACCATACTCTTTATAGTTGCCTTCTGCTCCGTAATCAAATTGTTGAAATCGACCCTTGTTCCGTATTTCCTGTGCGTAATGAACAAGCGTCTTTGTTGATGCGCCGGCGGGAACGTGACCCAATATAATTGGCAGCAAAGATCTGTTAAATTGTTTTTCGTCGTGGCCGCATAACACAAACAGGGAGTTTTCACAGATCGCCTCTTCGAAATTATTAATCTCACAAGCCTTTTTCGATAACCAACGCAAAACGGCATTTTGAGGGAGAAATTCATTTGCACCCAAAAGTTTCATTAAAAATTCAATATTGTTACTAAATTTTGCTAGTAAACGAATCGGACTTTTTATATCAGACATGTAGGCGACTGGCGCTAAAGCATAACCGGCCCTTAAAATTTTATTATATTGCGTTTTTGTGGAAAGTAGGGCGAACAATATAGTGGTGCCCATTGAATGACCAACATAGTTAACTTTGGCGTCCCATCCCTTCACATCCATTATGTAGTCGATAACAGCAGGTAGATCGTGTTGACTAACGTCGTGGAATGTAAAGTTCCAGAATGCGAATGAATCAGAGGGCCGTGAGACGTGAGCTCGAGAGTAAGTGTTACCTCGAACATTAGCCAGCCAAACGTCATATCCGGCGTCAGATAATATGTAGCCAAGGCCCTTTTCTGGTCCAGCTATGATCCAATCGGCCGAGCTACCGAGGAGTCCGTGATGAAGTAACACAGTCTTCCTGGGGATAATTCTGTTGGTGATTTTCTTCGGATAAGGTATTCTGTGCACAGTCAAAATGTATCCATCATCAGTACTCACTGTGTGCGACTCCGCTGAGTATCCATGAAGAGCTATCAGTTGTGGAGTGGTCATCAAAATCGATGGATCGTCGTCCGAACATTTGTACTCCAACTGATGAGAGGCGATCACGTCAAATAATTTATTGTCATTTTGTTGGGCTTCCGAAATGTATTCATTAAATTTATTTTTTATTCTTACTTGCTTATCATCCCCAGAATACTCCGATTCATCTTTATTATTAATTCCGAAGTACGACGTTATCTTATTTCGTACATTTTCTACGTAGAAATGTTTTATGCTGCGGCCCTTTTCTCGAACATAATTCGTTAATTGAGTTGTTTTGTTGGTAACAGTGCCCAAAACGTCCGGCAACCAAGAAACGTATCTACAATCGATAACTCCGAATTGTAGTAATACGAAAACTAATAATACACACTGCAATCTCATGATGTATGCTTGAGTATGACGATCGTGGCGCAACTGATCTATTTTTGTTTTCAAATGGCGCGTCTTAGGAACCGAGCGGGGTTCAGGGGGAGACGAGTAGTTTCAATAAATTGAGCGAATTGTTTGTACAACACAGGCCCACTTTAATCATGTTTTGTAGTGATTCACCGCTTGTTTTTACAATCAACAATAAAATTTATTTGCACGACTTAATTAAACTTATTTGCTATGAGTATGAGAACATTTGTGCAAATTGTCATTATCTAATTTAGAGTAAATAAATATTTAAGTTTTCTGTTTTCTGTTTACATTACTAATAATTACAAATTTGAAATTGTATTGGTCAGGTAGATATATGTATTTGCTTAGCACATTAACACATTGACAAGACAATGTGTAACACAATAAATATTTTTATTAATATTTGTTAAATAATGTGAATAATTATTCTTTGTGAGTTGGAGGCTAAACATTAGGATTATCAAACTTTTTTTTTATGTTACAAATCAGCACTTGTATTCATTTACGCCGAAAGAAATTTAAAAAATTACCTACTACTATTAATCGCCTAGTGATTAACTTTCGACCTTAATCATATCTCCCTCAAGACTTAGATTCATTTTAGGTAAATCTTATACTTACTTGGCTCACGATTTCATCCGTATTAAATGTGCAATTCACAAATAATGAATCAGTTGGTTAAAGAGTCGGTTCGGATATCAAACCAGGGAAAATACCGTTGTATTTGCGAAATGAGGGCTGCCGGCATGACGAGGAGTGATGTCAAGGAGCAAGCGCAAGCTGTGCAAGACAGGGTCAAGTGGAGACAACTTGTGAGGGCCCTATGTACCCCCTAGGCCCTAGGACTACAAACACAGTTGTGTTGAGGCCACTGAGGTTTTACTGGTGGTAGGACCTCTTGTGAGTCCGCGTGGGTAGGTACTACCACCCCGCCTATTTCTGCCGTGAAGCAGTAATGCGTTTCAGTCTGAATGGTGGGGCAGCCGTTGTAACTATACTGAGATCTTAGAGCTTATAATATCTCAAGGTGGGTGGCGTATTTACGTTGTAGATGTATATGGGCTCCAGTAACCACTTAACACCAGGTGGGCTGTAAGCTCGTCCATCCATCAAAGCAATAAAATAAAAAATTGCAATGATAAAAAAAACATAATATTATAAACTATATCTGTACAACATTTTATCCAAACATTTATGCCAAGCAAAAGCTTGATTTAGTAGCAAATGCAACAGCAATACCGATCTCGTCGATCACCATGAAGAGTTCGACTAGCAAATTAATTTAAATGACCACCATTTTACTGAGATTATATATCATCCCATTTCATTTCATTTAATTTCATCCCAGTTGATTAATGTTTCAAATTAATCACCTTCATTTCATTTCACTCCATAATATCATTTTTCATAAAAATATGAATATAAATTAAAATAAGACATGACTTAAAGGTCTCAGTTGCCAGGTCATAAAATCCCTTAAAAAAATTACGTAAATATGGACTTTTTGGCGAGAACGCGAGGAGTAAAGTTGTGTGATTTTGTTTTATTTTGTCTTTTTAGTGTTTCTTCGGGTATAAATGTGTAATAGCGGTGGTTTGTTAACTGCTTAATATCTGTGAAAGTACACAATTGTGGGAAAATGAAACAAAGCCGCTGAACGTAACTTCTCGGGATCTTCTAAAAAGTCGACTGAAAAAGTCTTAGTAAATAACTGCCATTTTACTGAGATTATAAGTCATCCCATATCATCTCGTCTCATTTCATTTTATTTCATCCCAGTTGATTAATGTCTCAAATTAATCATTTTCATTTCATTTCACTTCATGTTATCATTTTTCATAAAATTAAGAAATATATATATATTTTTTTATTTATTGCTTAGATGGGTGGACGAGCTCACAGCCCACCTGGTGTTAAGTGGTTACTGGAGCCCATAGACATCCACAACGTAAATGCGCCACTCACCTTGAGATATAAGTTCTAAGGTCTCAGTATAGTTACTATATTAAAATAAGACATGACTTAAAGGTCATAGTTACCGGTTCATAGAATCCCTTAAAAAAAATTAGGTAATTACAGGTTGACTTTTTGGCGGGAACGCGAGGAGTGAAGTTGTGTGATTTGTTTTAATTTGTCTCTTTTTCTATCTCTCTCTATCTCATTTCATTTCATATTATCATTTTTCACTCAAAATTTCATTAAATTTAAAATAAGACTTGACCTAAAAGCCTTAGTTACCAGGTCATAAAATCCTTTAAAAAATATCTATGAAAACAAATCTGTGGTTGCAAAAGCCGAAAATAACGTCATTTTATGTGAATTTGTTTGTTTTAACGTTGTACACTGTATGTAGCAAAAATAAAACCTATTAACTACTTTCATAAAAAGTACATTAGAAGTAATACATAACAGAATTGCAAGAAAATGGCAGACTTGCCATATCAAGTTGAATACGCAAAGACAGGTAGAGCAGCCTGTAAGGGTTGTAAACAAAAAATTGATCAAGGCTCACTGCGCATTGCTGTGATGGTACAGGTTTGTATAATGTGTAAAATTTAGAACTATGTATATATTTTCTTGACTAAGCCGATAAAGGTAAGCACGCCATCCTGCCTATTTCCGCCGCTATGTAGTCTTGAGCACAGATTAAGTTACCTACTAGTTTACTGACATTGAGAACCAGTTTGAAAGTGAAACAGCCGTTGTATTTTTTTGTTGCTTTGGACGACAATAAATGTTAGGACATAGCCAAGTTGCTGCTTAGCGTTGAGTACCCTTTGCAAATCTTTTAAAGCCCAGAGATTGGAGCAACAGTCCATTTGAGGCCAAACTTGTGCTTTGTAAAGTACCTATAATTTTTCTTCAGACGTGAAGTACTGCACTGCTCTGTTGGAGACTCCAACTAGCCTTTGCCCTCCAAATGACTTACTCAACACTGCTTACAATGCTGAGAATAAGAAAGTTAAACTTCTCAGAAAGTTCCAGAGATTCTGCTTGTAATTAAAATTAAATATATATATATATACAATGGGCATCTGGTGTAGTGGTAAGTGACATGGTCACTACACAAGAGGGTCGCGGGTTCGAATTCCACCAAGGGAAGATATTTGTATGATAAATATAAAATGTCTTTTCCAGGGTTGTGAATGTATATTATATATATGTAAGTGTATTGGAGTGATGTAGGCAAAATAAAAGAGAACTGTTCAAGTCGACAATTAGTGTAATACTGTTATAATTTAGTGTGTGCAGTTACAAATATAAGGTTAGGTGAGCTGCACACTACATAAGTGTATAATAAAAATCATATTTTTATTTCCGTTATCTGATACCTGTAACACAAGGTCTTTACGAACTTAGCACGGGACCCAGTTAACGTACCGAGGACATCTTACCTTCCTAGCGACGCAGGTGCTCACGGGACACGGCTGTTTCGGTCGCTACCTGCACCTCGTTGCCCGGAGGGAGCCGACGCCGAAGTGCCACCATTGCAGTTGCTGCAACGAGGACACGGCGGATCACACGCTCGCGTACTGCCCCGCTTTCGCGGAGCAGCGCCGTGTCCTCGTTGCAAAAATAGGACCGGACTTGTCGCTTCCGACCGTCGTGGCTGCGATGCTCGGCAGCGATGAGTCCTGGCAGGCGATGCTCGACTTCTGCGAGTCCACCATCTCGCAGAAGGAGGTGGCGGAACGGGAGAGGGAGAACTTTTCCTCCCTCTCGGCGCCGTGACGCCACCGTCGAGCCGGGGGTCGGAGGAGGTTGTTTGTCCAGCTCCGGCCCCTATGAGGAGGCAGTCTCCTCCCGGTGATGGTCACGGGGCGACCTAAGGGGGTTGAGACTGCGCCGCACGCTACCGTCACTCTAGCGCGCTGGCACCAGGAGTACGGAACGACGCGTCGGCGGCTGCGGACTGCGATGCGGTCCGCATTTTCGTCGTCGCTGTCGTCGCCGAACATACTGTGGAAGAGCAACCCGGTCGGCGGTGTATCGCGTTCCGACCCGGCAGGCTGGTTCTGGCCCAGCGGGGTATCCCGGAACACCAGCGGCATTGCCTGGGCGGCCTGGTAGGGCCGCCGTACCGCGGAGACTGACGTCGTTGGTCGTCGACTATCGCCTCGACGACCCGTCGTTCGGGCGTCCTCGGGGTGGCGCCGCGTGTCTGGTTGTAGTGTTGACCGCGGGAACCCCCCTACTCTGACCGGGCTTTGACCCCGGACGGAGATCGGACGCCGGGTGTAAGAGTGCAGGGGAGTCGTTTAGTGGGTGGGCCCGCGGTCTGCTCTCAACACCTGCAGGTCGTTGTCTCACATACATATAGGAGGTTCGGCCCTCGGCCCGAAAAAAAAAAAAAAAAAGGTACCAGTTAACGTGGCGTGACCGTTAGTAAATATATATATATTTATTTATTTATATGACTCAACTCTGAAATATATTTTTTTATTGCCCTTGTAGGCAGACGAGCATACGGCCCACCTCATGGTGAGTGGTTACCGTCGCCCATGGACTTCAGCAATGCCAGGGGCAGAGCCAAGCCGCTGGCTACCGCTTAATACTCTCCACAAGCCTCATTTCAAGAAGGACATGTCATAGCGCTCGGGAAACACCGTGGAGGGGAGCTCATTCCATAGCCGGATAGTACGTGGCAAAAAAGACCTCTGGAAACGCACTGTCGATGACCGCAGTGGCTCCAGGTAGTATGGATGAACTCTACTCCGGTGGCGGGCGGTGCGGTGGTAAAAACGAGATGCCGGTATCATCTCGAACAATTCCTCAGAGCACTCCCCATGGAACATACGGTACAAAATACAGAGGGAACCAAAGTCCCTCCGCAGACCCAGAGGTTCCCAATTTACCTCATGTTCCAATGGTGGTGGTGAGATGTATCAGTACTGTTATGTGTATGAACTACATTCATCATATTCGCTCATAATTGCAAAAAGGAAGGATGTTTCAATAGTGGCATGGATATTTTGTGAAGTCTAAGCCTATATTTGCTAGTCTCTTAAAATATTTCAGGTTCCCATGTACCATTTTTAATGAAATAACGAATTCTGCCATAATAGTGTCTGTACCTATAACTATTAACTTTGCAGCAAAAAAACCTAAATAAAACTACTAACTAATTACAGCTATTTCCCATTTTAATAGTAAAACTACATCAATAAGTCATCCATTTGTTTCCGAGGTTGAAGACAGGGTTTGGATTTCACAGCTGGAGCTCACAGCCCATGGGGTGTTACGTGGTTACTAGAGCCCATAGACATCTACAACGTAAATGCGCCACCCACCTTGAGATATAAGTTCTACAACGGCTGCCTCACCCTTCAAACCGAAACGCATTACTGCTTCACGGCAGAAATAGACGGGGTGGTAGTACCTACCCGCGCAGAAACACAAGTGGTCCTACCACCAGTAATTACACTAATTTTACGGGTTTGTTTTTTATTACACGATGTTATTCCTTCACCGTGGAAGTCAATCGTGAACATTTGTTGACTACGTATTTCATTAGAAAAAAATGTACCCGCCTGGGATTCAAACACCGGTGCATTGCTTCAACACGAATGCACCGGACGTCTTATCCTTTAGGCACAACGACTTCATTCTTTAGTTTATGTAGATTTTTTAATTATAACCACAACCAAAGATTTATAACCACATAATATTTCTAAAACTCCGCAGTCAGCTTTCTTTGATGGAAAACAACCAAACTGGCATCATGAAGATTGTTTTTTTAAAAAGCGACGTTTAAACAGTGTCACTGAAATTGCAAACTTCAATGTACTTAAAAATGAAGACCAGAAAAGAATAAAAACTACTATAGGTTAGTAAAATTTAAAATGTACAGTCATTAAGTATTCAAAATATGTGCTAAAAACATGTTTCAGAAAACTGACAAAGTGAACTTCTTTCACCATGCATGATTTTTTATTTGATAGATAACCAATAAGATTTGTTGTTTACTACTTGTATAAATGTATAAATTAAAATGGAAACCCGTTTTATAAATGTCAGTAGTGCAATTAAAATTTTTGCTGAGTTTTTCTTCTATAATAGTTAACACTACACATGCAACAGAATTAATCAGCTCCTGCCTGTATTAACACTACTAGTTCCAATTACTTTCAATTGAGCAGAAAACAGTGCTGGTGCTGTTGTAATGCCCATTCAAGAAACCAAAACCAAAGGCAAAGGTAAACGTAACAAGAGAGCCGCCCCAGAATCAGATAACTCTGCGCTGAAGGACTTCAAAGTTGAATATTCAAAAAGCAGTAGGGCCACGTGTCCTGAATGTGAAATTAAAATTTGTAAGGTCAGTTGGTTTTCAGCTAAAAGATTTAATTGAACACCAGTAAAAATTAAATAATCTTAGTTTTTAGCAAACTGTTATGTGTAAATGTTTTCAAGGTTAATAAATAAATTAAAAATTATTAAAAAAAAATATTATTAGTTGGATGCTATGTAAGTTTTTTCAAAATCACCATCATAAAGTTAGGGATTACATACACTTATATAACTCGGCTATCATCCCGCCGATTCGCGTACTATAATGTGGTGAGACATACATGGTTGATGTAAGAAAAAATTTTACTTTGCCCTCAAAAAACATCTCTCTCACAAAGTCTTTCTTTATTTTTTAGATGTTTTTTAATGTATAGATAAAGATTTTTCCCTTAGCTTGTACTAAAAAATTTACCTCATACCAAATTTCATGAACTGATTAAAAAAAAATGTTCATTTCCAGGATGAAATTAGAATATGTAAGATTTTATATGATACAGAAGTTGGTATGAAATATGGTGGACAACCAAGATGGCACCACTTGCCTTGTTTCGTTAAATGCAGAAATGAACTTCTGTACTTCGCTGGAGGAGAGAATCTTCCAGGATTTGATGATCTTAAGAAAGCAGATCAGATAATTGTGAAAACGGAGATAAAGTATGTTGATTAATAATATTCTCATTATTTTCATGAATTTTAAATCATAATTATTAAATTATGTGTTAAACAAATTTAGCTGCTAACTCAATATATATTGTTATTCAAAATGTAAATTAGCCAGAGTATTATATCTTCATGGACGTCGTAGCCAGGGCCAGGAGTTTGGGGCTGCTTATGTGCACTTATTATACAACGCCATATGATCTTCTGGCTGCCAAGCTGCCTCACAGTGGGTCGATACTATGATTTTAGTGACTTAGGGACCAACTTTGTTTTTAAGATTTTTCTTTATGTGGATAGATAGAGCTTTAATCTCAATAATAATTGTTCTTGGCAAAAATTACAAAAACTTTATAGTTTGGTCAGAAAAATGTGTTTTGTGATTTTTTTGTATGGAGCGGGTCACATTAAATTAAATTCCTGCTAAGTACCGTGAGGTCCCGCTTTGAAACTATATTTTTCTTACACCTTGCCTAGTCTACTATCATTTTATGCTATGAACATGTGCATAAAGTTGCAACTCTGCCAAATAAATGGATCGAAAAAATGAATAAATACATAGAATAAAAACCTTTATTATTTATTTTCGTAAGTGCTTTTAAATTAAATTTGATATGGATTAGTAAGTAAAAGCACGTAATAATACCCATAATTACATAATACCTAACAACAATACATTTAGTAAGTCTCTAATTAATCAATCTCTCTAATTATTAGGATAGTTAACATTAGTTAATGAGGATAATTAGTTAAGCAGCTATTACTGGGTAGTAGAAAATATAGTAAACATTTGCTTGTCTCTGGAAGTATAAATAAAGTGACCATATTTATTATATACTAACTAGTGTTCGTTTAATCGTACTACTACTAACATCTCGTGATTGTCGTCGTGATCTTCCTTTTTCCGTTATAGTGGATAATTTTGTTATCAATTTATTATTATTTATGATTTTAAAAGAGCAACTACAGTCGCTGTCTGATAATAGAAAACTCTTTCAATTCCTACAAAATCAAATAAACGTGACTGAAGAGAAAAGTGTTGAGCTCCAAAAATTCTGTACGCACTTTTGTTCAAATATAAGTGCAATATGGAAACGAAGTATCGCATGATAGCACAGTTTATAAGAAAAAATTGTGATTGGTTAGAATGTGCAATAAACTGGCCCGAAGGAATGATACCTGAAGCTATCAACACTGCACAGGAAAGGCTCGAGATTTCGAATACTGAAGATGTTGAAAATGTACCACCCTCAAATGTACTACAGAAGCCTCGACATCTACTTTTACACCTCGAAAACCTTTTGAAGAATTGGGATCCAGGCAAAAACGAAGACGCATTGAACAAATTTACCAATCGCTTTCGTTATCCCCGGATGAAATGAAAGCTACTACAATTGCTAGTTTGAGAAACACTGGAAATGAAGATGTAGGAGAAATAATGAACCATTTGTCAAATCACCCAGAAGATCTAGAAAAAGTTAAGGAGTGTTTAAGTACAAGTAAAGAGAAAAGTAGTACACATTCTCCCGATAAGGCACTATTAGTTTCACTTAAATTAAGTAAGTGGCAGTATACCTAGTCAGGTCATAAATTCTGTCACATGTTTAATGTAAAATAATTGAAACAAGTTTATTCATTATGTAACCATTCATATACCAAAATGAACTTAACAAAACATAGATCCTTATGACACTAAAGTTTATTCAAAATGACTTCCGTGATTTTGAATACAGGCCTTCAATCTACGCGGCCAGTCGTCTATC
This sequence comes from Bombyx mandarina, assembly GCF_030267445.1. Taxonomy (NCBI): domain Eukaryota; kingdom Metazoa; phylum Arthropoda; class Insecta; order Lepidoptera; family Bombycidae; genus Bombyx; species Bombyx mandarina. The sequence continues at coordinate 12,641,835 of NC_143228.1, forward strand.
GGAGCACGGACGAGGTCCATGTCAATATCGGCGGCTGCCTTAATCAAGGATGTCTTGAGTGACTCCAAATTGGGATGAGGCTTTGAGCACGCCTTTTCCTCCCAAGTGTTGCCATATCTTGTAATCTAACGGATTCAAATCTGGACTGGAGGAGGGCCAGTCTTCGTGCCGGATGAAGTCGATTTCACGCGCCGCCAGCCAGTCTTGTGTGCTCTTCGCTCTATGAGCTGGCGCCGAATCTTGTTGGAATACCCAGTGCCTGTAATTGAACATGGTATGAGAAACAGGTTCCACAAGGTTCGTCAGGACTGTATTTTGATACACAACTGCATTCGTTTTTACACCTTTCTCACAAAAATGTACCTCTGTTAAGCCCCAATAAGAAACTCCCAACCATACCATGAGCGAGGATGGAAAATGACCTCGTTCGACACGCGGAATACGGTGGCTCGCTTCTCCACTAGTGTGTGCGTACACCTTATCATTTTGTTTGTTGTAGCTCTCTTCTACGGTAAAAAATTTTTCATCCGAAAAAAGAATTTCCCGATATTTTTTTCCCGCGTACCGCTTCAACAAAGCGCGGCATCTCTTCAGTCTCAGGTCCATTAGACGAGCATTCAAACGATGCCCTGTTTTTCTTCGATATGCCCGAAGCCCTAAGTCTTCATGTAGCACCCTTTTTACCGTGGTTTTGCTTAACCCCATCTGAAGGGACAGCAGTTTCTGCTTACGTTTGGGATTTCTTTGAATTCGCGCCTTCACAGCTTTTATCGCTGCTGGAGTCCTAACAGACCGAGGGCGACCACTTCTTGACCTGTCATCTACACTAGAGTCTTCATTGTATCGTTTGATGGTACGATAAACGAATCTTTTGGTTATATTCAAATTTTTCAGTATGTTGAAAATTTGAATTGGCGCGTAACCGCAACGATGCAACGCAATAACTGCAACACGGTCTTCTTTAAGCGTCCACTCCATATTTAAAAATGAGTAAAATTCTAAAAGTATACATTTTTATTTTCATGAACAATTCGAAATTCGAATTCAATAAACTTTTTTGTGGCCAGCATTCTAAAAGAAAAGTTTTTACTGTGTGACAATACTTATGACCTGACTAGGTATAAAGCTAGGAGAAGCAGCAAGTGAAAATAGGTTTGATTTATACCCTTCTTATTATAAAATTAAGCAAGAAAAGAACAAATGTTATCTAGGGAAAGACGAGATATTTATTAGTGAAGAAGGAGCAATGCAAGCATTGCTAAGCTTGGCCGTATATAGGCTTTTAGATGTGATTACTTCGGATTTGGACTCTGCAAGAGAGCTACTGCTTATAAGCAGAAAGGCTTTGATAGAGCCCCAGGTCAAAGTAATTATAAACAAAAGACTGAAACAGAGTTTGATGATTCATCTATTTTCATGGCCAGTCTAGTTCCTATAAGGCTTCAGAAATTTGATGGAACAGTTGCTTGGTAAAACGACCAACCCTCATCAACTTTTTATTGCCGTCCAATAATGTTTAAATTTACAAAAAAAACGCAGTCAACAGTGGCAATTATAAAAGCTAGTATAACAGAAGAAATATAAAGACTTCAGTCATCAAAAATCAAACAAGTTGAAGTTAAGCATCAGTTGTACATGACGATGATAGACGGCAAAATAACCTCATATTTGTCAGAAACTTTTTCTGCTGCCTGTGATATTTGCAAAGCATAACCGTCAAGGTTTTTTGGAATCACTTGCTTATCAAAGAGAAAATAATGAAGAAATATTCCAGTATGGAATGCCATCTTTACATGCCTGGATAAGATGCATGGACTGCTTACTTCATATTGCTAAATATAATTTTATTACATCACAATTTTTTCATCGTATGTACTTTCCTGTGAGATTATTTTTTAAATGACATTTTTTTTGTTTGCGTCTTATCATTTGGACTTCAAGAAATAGTGCATTGCAATGGTGCATGGAAGGAATGCGGTTGGTGAAATGGTGCAGGTGGAATGCGGTTTACTTATAGATGTTGTCAAGCAAGACGTAGGAACAACCAATGATGGCAATACTGCCAGAAGATTTTTCAGGGATGCAGAAGGAACAGCCCGCATAACAGGAATACGTAAAGATTTAATAGAGAGGTTTCACGTGATTCTAAAGACTGTTGCATCTGGAGAGCGCGTGGACCTTTCCAATTTTTCCGAATTTTGTAGATATACTGTAGAATTCTATATTTATTTATATCCCTGGTATTATATGCCTTCCAGTATCCATAAATTGGCACATAGCAGTGATATACAATAATTAAGAACTTTGGTGCCATTCCTATAGGTAAACTGTCGGAAGAAGCAGCGGAAGCTCGCAATAAAGATTTTCGGAAATATACAGAGAGTTGTTATTCTAGAAAGATAAGTAGAACGTCGAATAATTAGGATATTTTAAACAATCTTCTTTGGTCTTCTGATCCAAAGATCGAATAGTGAAACAAAATACATAATACTTAGAGAGATTGATTAATTAGAGACATACTAAATGTATTGTTGTTAGTTATTATGTAATTATGGGTATTATTACGTGCTTTTACTTAGTAATCCATATCAAATTTAACTTAAAAGCACTTACGAAAATAAAAAATAAAGGTTTTTATTCTATGTATTTATTCATTTTTTTGATCCATTTATTTGGCAGAGTTGCAACTTTATGCAGATGTTCATAGCATCAAATGATAGTAGACTAGGCAAGGTGTAAGAAAAATATAGTTTCAAAGCGGGACCTCACGATACTTAGCAGGAATTTAATTTAATGTGACCCGCTCCATACAAAAAAATCACAAAACACATTTTTCTGACCAAACTATAAAGTTTTTGTAATTTTTGCCAAGAACAATTATTATTGAGATTAACGAGCTCTATCTATCCACATAAAAAAAATCTTAAAAAACAAAGTTGGTCCCTAAGACACTAAAATCATAGTATCGACCCACTGTGTGCCTGTGCGGTAGCCTTATAAATCTAGTGTTAAATATAATTGGGCAAATAATAAAAACTACCGTTAAAATCGTTCATATGATCAGAGTAATTGTTTTCACATCGTTCGATTTTCATTGGCAAATCATCTTTATTATTATTCGGTTTTTTATCTGTTGCTTTGTAAAAATAACAACAATACATTTCAGACCACTTGAAAGCCCTGACATTCCAATAAAAAAATTGAAGAATGAAGTAAAAGACGAAAAAGAGTTGAAAGAGGACAAAGCACTTGAAAACAAAATTGAAAAACAAAACAAATTGTTTGATAAACATAGAAATGCTTTAATGAATACAAATAAAAAAGATGTAGAAAAAGTTTTGGAGTACAATTTACAGGGAATCCCAACAGGAAAGACTGAGGTGAGTCTATGCACTATACAATAGTTTTTCTGTGACTACAGTCACATGTAACAGGGGTCAATATAATTGACCTCAACAAAGTGCAATCAAAGTAAAAAGACTTCCCTTTTAGTGTCAAATGGGCTTTTTCTACATACATGTGAGTCAACTATTATCAAAGCCGGCAATGTCCCTTTTGGATAATTATTGGTAAATCAGAAAAACGAATTATTGACTTTGTATTCCATTGGCAGTCACAAAACTCTTCTGAACGACATCTTAGATAAATAACAGGTTAAGTATTAACCTTTATTTAATGCAGGTTTTGAACCGTATTCTTTGAAGGAGACGATTATATTCAAATCAATCTGTATTGACATATCAATAATTTTTTTTTGCCCAAATGCACAGATTGCCACCTTTGATAATAGACGACTCATGTGTAAAACTGAAATATTTTCAGGTATTTTTTTATAATAATAATTAACATCTTTACTTTTGTACCACTGTATAGGATTCCTATTACATTTATTCATTGTTTATTTTTCAGTGTTTTGATCGTTTAGCAGATTGTATGACATTCGGAGCTCTCGAGACCTGTCCTGAATGTAAACATGGGCAGTTAGTTGTAGATACCCTTGGTTATAAATGCACAGGTATCCTTGTTTTTTCTTTTTTTTATCTCTATTTTTTCTTACCTACCTTGTGTTTAGTGTGTTACCTGAGTCCATATACATCCAACCTGAATGCAGTACCACAACTCTCATAAAACACTGCTTAAAAGTTTGCATACACTTGTAAACATATATAGTAATACCCTCTTCGAATCATACCAAAAATGTAAATAAAATTTTAACGTTAGACAACTGTATACATAAACCCCTTAAAAATTAGACGTACACACATTCTAATTCTGAAATAACTGTTATTCCAATATAATTATAATAAATAACAAGTTAAAATAAATAATAAATCAGGAGTAATCTTTTAGAGTAATCTGTCTTTTCAATCAGGTAATTTGAGCGAGTGGACCAAATGTACCTATCAAACTGATAAACCGAAGAGGAGGGCTCTGAAAATACCAGAAAATTACAAAGGGCTTGATTGTTTCCGCTCGTTTAAGCCCACGGTCCGCACTCGTTTGTTCCACGCTCCACTTCCATCACAAAACTTTGTTGTGAAACAAGAAGAGACAGAGTAAGAACTATCTTTTTCTTTTACTTTCAGCTCACAGACACCCACTGCTGAATATAGGTCTCACCTTTTAATTGTTTACAATTCGCAGTTCTCACGTTTAAGTAGTTGTTTTGTAAATTAATATTTTTTTTACATAATAAAAGTCTTATAAAAGATTATTCTTCCGTGGCTTATGTTCTTACTCGGGCTTTGAACGCATTATATTGTGTATATAACAATTTACTAATCACACACATTCGTTGCTAAAATCAAATATTTGTCGCCCTAAATAGCCGAACAAACACGTTGCGTTTTTTTTAACGGTCCCTTCTATAGTAGAATTATTTTGTCCGTGCAGTTTGGGTCATAAAACATAGCCCGGCTAGGGCGGTGAGCATGTTGCGCGGGCGCAACGCCATTATCTATAAAAACAAATGAGCCATCGAAGACAGGTACACGCCGGCGGGGTGGTATACGAAGGGTGGTGAGACATTGTTATGCTATGAGTCATTTGTACTTACCTGCAAATTATAATACATTATGTCGAAGAGAAATGTGCTTTTATGCATTCGTTCTCTGAATTTCTTTAGTGGCTCAATGGCTACTCCTTTGTTTTGTACCAAAACGGCAGAATTTATTCTAATATTTTACTTGTTGTCAAAAATATACCAGCACAAGCACGTGTTATTATCAACAATGTGTTAAAATTTTTCACTGAAATAAAAATAGATTCCGAAAAGTTACAACGTGTTAATTTCTGCCGTTCTCGTTAACTTGCTGCGGCGATGTGTGGTGTAAGTGTTCGATTAGTGATTTTTTTCTTTCGTTTTTATCACTAACTCACAAAATGACAAGACTAAATTCACTATCGATAACGCGTATCGACAACAATAATGGGCATCACTATGCCCGTCCATAAGGCTCGTGAGTGGAAGAGAGAGCGAAATACTCGCTGCACCGCTCCGATTTTTTATGACCCAAACTGACCGGACAAAATAATTCTACTATAGTCGCGCCACTACTTGCCCGCCATCGATTTATTATTTATTCCGCCAAATTCCTTGAGTTGCATAAAGACAGTTTAAGATCAGTTATCCTCATGAATTACATTAATACATTACTACACTGCATATTAAATCCGTAATTGAAGCAGAAGCATCGTGACGTTAAAAGCAGGTTGACTATATAGTTATACTGTCAGCCAAAATAATGCAATAATTTAAATGAATTTGCGATTAATCTCCCGTTTGTATTCATTTCATTTTACAACGTTTTGAAATGCTTACCGTTTTTATTTTCTTCGATACGAGCACTCGTCAGGCCTTTTTATTTCTGCCGTGAAGCAGTAATGCGTTTCGGTTTGAAGGGTGGGGCAGCCGTTGTAACTATACTTGAGACCTTAAACCTTATATCTCAAGGTGGGTGGCGCATTTACGTTGTGGATGTCTATAGGCTCCAGTTACCACTTTACACCAGGTGGGCTGTGAGCTTGTCCACCCATCTAAGCAATAAAAAAAAAGGCTTCGGAAAATACTGTCATTAAATTCAAAATTAGGTCACATTGACCAATTCCCACGCGTTCTTTTTCTTTTATAAAATTAAAATACTTTAATAGTCCTCTCTTAGTATGCATCAGTGAAAGAAAAATTTATAATTTATTTTTTTTCAGAGTAAAAAAAGAAATCCGTGTGCCGCCTTTGAAAAACTTGAAATTCTTCATTTACGGAACATTGAAGAAGAATGAAAAGGAGAATATCAAGAATCGCATTATCAAGCTCGGAGGAGACCCCGTCAGTAAACTATCTGAAGCTACGGTCGCAGTCATCTCTACTAAAGCGGATGTCGAGAAAATGTCTCCTAAAATGCAATCCATACAATATCTGGATATTGTAGTAAGTACGAGCACTTAAAGTGTTTTTATTATGCGAACTCAATGTATTGCAATAAGGCTAATTCTATATTGAAATCACGTTTAAATTCAGCCATTGTTAACATTAGCGTGTATAAACGCACAGGTCATTAAAAAGGTCTGTTTTCGTTTTTACTGTATTTTGCAAATACAATATAAATTTTCAAAATAAACGTAGTAAGCGGGTTCTAGTGGAATATTAAGTGCATGATTTTAAAATTAATAAATCTGCTTTTTTTTATTTCTTCAAAAATTCATGTAAATAATAAAAGTGACTGCTTAATAACAATTTTATTAACAGGTTCTAGATGAAAGTTTTCTAAATTCGATTGACCCTGAGACCGGAACTGTAGCCAGATCCCTGGAGTTAATGAAAGAATATAATATCGCCGATTGGGGTGTTGATGTGAGTTGGTATTTTTTAATAGAAATTAAATTAAAATATAGCTTATGAATCCTCAATAATTCTGTTCTACAAAATAGGCAAAAAGTTAGTAAATACAACTTTTTAAATCGTGAAGTAGTGTGAATACCGGCCATAATTTGCTGTGTAGTACGTATGTAGCTAAATACATATATGGAATACACCCATTTGATGAATGAATGACTCGAGTGTCTTGAATGATGTATTATGTAAAAAATTGCATTGTAATACCAACAATAACAACAAAGTACATTTTATTTTTTATTTTTTATTCTGAGCTGCTTACCAAATTTAACAAAAGTCTGAACTCAACTTGTAAGGTATGACGTCATTTTAATGTCAAAATCATTAACGCGCTAACCGTCGATCTTATATGAATAAATAGTGATGAACCACATAATGTTCTATGGTTTTCGAAATTCAGTGTTAAATTTTTAGATTTTAGTGATGCAACAAAATTTAATGGCAATGTAATAATTGTATTTAGCAATATCCGTTATACTTTTTTTGATTTTTTTGTTATTGGTCATGTAACCTTAATAAAACAAAAATGGACCGACAAAAAATATATGGCGGGGTTGTTCGACAGTGCATTTTCATAATGTAGTAGCTCTCAGTAGACCTTTAAAAAAAATCTCGTTCCATCGTAACCTATTCAGCAAATATAAAAATGCACAATAATAATTGTGAATTTACAGAACACCTACAATATTTTATTACAGCTGTTCTTCATCCAGTAATACTTTTTTGTTTTTTTTTAAGCCTGCCTCTAAGCTGCCCCAAGATATTATTGATGGAAAATCCATACCCAAGAGTAAAAGCATGTATGTCAAATCTGAGAAATCAGCAGTCAAACTCAAGATCCGCGGTAAATATCATTTACATCCAAATCTTTTGCTACGAGAATTCATCATCATCATAATTAAAATCCTTTCAACCGTCACACTTTTATTTCCAAATATAAGAGCAGTGTAAATACGATTCATACATTTTTTTTTAAATAATATAGTAAGTAGTCTAGTAGAACTCATTATCAGAACTATAACATAATTGTTCACTATCTTTCATCAAACGTAACATCATTTCTCCACTTAAGAGTTTGTTTTTACTTTGTTTGTTATTTTAGTTGAATTTTTTTTCCATTAGAATAGTTGAAAAGAAAAATCGATTTTTTTTTCAAATAGTAATTAGGAAGCTAAGCTTCAGTTTTGTGCGTAATGTATATAAAAAGCGTACAAGTTTCAATACATGTTGTGTATGTGCAGACGGCAACGCTGTGGACCCGGCGTCGGAACTGGACGAGGAGTGCCACGTGTACACGGACCGCTACAAAACAACGTACTCGGTCGTGCTCTCGCTCGCTGATGTTGTCGCTCAGAAGAACTCTTTCTACAAACTACAGATCTTGAAACATAATAAAGAGAACAGGTAACGAGATTGCCCGACTTTACTGGTGGTAGGACCTCTTGTGAGTCCGCGCGGGTAGGTACCACCACCCTGCCTATTTCTGCCGTGAAGCAGTAATGCGTTGCGGTTTGAAGGGTGGGGCAGCCGTTGTAACTGTACTGAGACCTTAGAACTTATACCTCAAGGTGGGTGGTGCAGTTACGTTGGTAGGTGGGCTGTGAGATTGTCTACCCATTTAAGCAAAAAAAAAAAAAATTGCTAAAAATCACCCAAGTAAATTCCTGGCCCATTTGGTATTAAGTGAACTATCACAGCCGGAGGATGTCACAGCTTTAACACTGCGACCCATCGTCATCTGACTGCTTTGTGGTAGAAAGAAGAAAGGAGTTTGGTGCTACCCTGTGTGGTCTCAACATGCGGGTACCACGAGTAGACTACGCGACAGTGACGCTATCGAATCTGTAAATTATTTCCTTAAGCACGCCATAAAGTTGTTAATAATTTTCAAATATAGAACCCGCTTATTTCTCAGATACTGGTTGTTCCGTTCGTGGGGTCGGATCGGCACAACGATCGGCGGCAGTAAAGTCGAGAAGATGAAAGATCTCGATAACGCTTTGGACAGATTCCAAGCGCTGTACGAAGAAAAAACTGAGAACCGTTGGAAAGACAGGAATAACTTTGTCAAGGTTTGTCTTGTGAAAGCATCTAAACCATGCACGGTAGTGACAGTAACCTAACTCTGCTGAAGTGTGCCTGCTAGAATTTGTACTACTGTCCGGCCTGTGTTTACTGTCCTCCTTCTCCATATATCGTATTCCTTAGTGCTGAGAGTGCATGACCTTTACAAAGCATTTTTACTTTTAAGTAATGTAAATTGACATATTTACTTTTTATTATGTACGTTTAATATGATTTTCTATGTTTCGAATATACGTATGTATATTCGCTTTATAGCTCTGTGGTCACGGACGACTAAGGATAACAAAATTAACCTTGAAGAGTTCAGTTATAGTAACCGGCAAACATCTTGAGCAAATGACCTTGACTGCGCAGAACCGAATTTTAGATCTCTTTGGTGGTGAGGGTGAGGCGCGACGGCAGGGGACATCGTATCGAGCGCGTTATTGGTAGATCAGTCGAACCCTGCGCCCCGCACCGCGCCTTCGTTCCGCTTGCTCCCAAAAGTACGCTTGCGTACAGTGAAAAGTCTATCGTTATTAATCATTAAGTTATTTGTTATAATTGCTTGTTGACTTTGTTGCCATTGCTATTTGTTGAGTGTTTGTTGGTTTTTTTATAAAAAATACACTATGCCGCGACAAACTAGTGTAGTAATTAAAAGAAAGGGTAGAAAAATTGTGTACGACGTATATTGCTTCATTATAAAACAGGGGAAGAATGATATGGAAAAAGTAAAACAGACTTCGGAAGCAACAAAAACATCAGTGAGTACTGTTAGGTGCATTATTAACGAAGCTAAAGGCTCTGGCTTGCTCGCCGTGTTTGGGGCTCCGGATAAGAAAAGATCAGGGAAGAAGAAAGTTACCGGAATGGATAGTTTCGTTCAATCTGTAATAAAAATATGTAATAATAATAACTACATAACAAGCAGCGAAACTCCGTACCGTAGAAAGGCTTCGAAAAATTTAAAGAAGATATACATTTTAATGGCTCGGAATGAAGTTTACGACGAATTATGAAAGAGCTAGGCTTCAGATGAAAAAAAAAAAGAAATTAATCGGAAGCTGGTAATTGAAAAAAGTAACATTCGATTACTACGAATCGAATATCTTAAAAAAATAATTAATTATAGACAAAAAAGAAGATCGAACGACCGAGTTGTAAACTACACCGATGATGGCGACTCGGGTGATGAAAACAGTGATGATGATGATGGTCAAGATTATGATAACGAAAAAAAAATTACAAATACCAGCTTCGCTTCAACTGAACCAAGACCTGGCAACAGCTCTAGTTTTGACTTAATAGAAGGAATATCTATTTTACCCCAAGATGAAATTATTACAATTATTAACCTATTTTTTGTTGATGTTCTAATAAATATATAAATAAATACATATGTTGATTTTAATAATTTAATTGCATTATGATGCAGCGTAAATAATGTTTTTGCACGTGAGTGTACCATGCGCAAACTTACCCCCACTACGTCAACAAATGCTCAAGAAGTTTGCCGGCTATTATACCATTAGTTCACTCATTGTGTAATGAAACCTAAAAAAGGCAAGAAATATTTTTCATAAAAAATATACGGTAGTTTGCACAATATTCAAATGTCGACGAAAAAAATATCAATCTTCCGTTTGCACGGAAACTGTAAGGTATTCGAAAAACGTCTCATTAAATTTGGTATTTTTTTGTGTTCAGGTTTATCTTGTAACTTTCACCATTTTACATGTGTTGATGTAATAAATGATTTAAAAATCCGATTTTTACTGAACAGATTCCGGGGCGATACTTCCCGCTGGAAATAGACTACGGTGACAATGAGACGAAAACACTCACTGTCGACCCCAAGTGTGAGCTCGCCGAGCCCGTTCAGCGACTCATCGTCACCATCTTTGACATCCACTACATGAAGCAGACCTTGCTCGAATTCGAGGTGAAATACTTTTGATATCATTCTCAATTTTTTTTGCTAGTTTCCACCAAGCGTGCCCCACCGGTTTGAATTTGCTACAACGTTAAATAAAAAAAGTGTCTCTCTGATATTGCTGCCAATAAACCATCTGATTGTAAATAACTACATAAATACACTTGTTATTGAAATTACTTGAAAGAACCTCGTAATTAGAAAAGTCCCTAAAGAATATCTACTGCAAATATCAACCTCAACAGTTTCCCTAAATCGATGTAAGTAGGTAAAGGACTATTAAGGTAATATGTATTTAACACGTGTTTACAAGCCGTTTCGACGATTAATGAATGAACTTTGTAATAATTATGCAACTTGCAAAAATATACGTAATTGTGATTTTCTTATGTACCCACAGCGATTCTAATGTACCCACATTAGAACCGCTGTACCATACACTCGAGACCTAAGTCTCAACATGATTGACGCCAATATACAGTCGCTAAATTACATAAATGATGGTGTATTTCGATAACGCGCTGCTTTGCCTGCATTATATAAATTAAAATAACCGAAAGATTCTAATTATTGTTTCAGTTGGACACAGAGAAAATGCCACTCGGAAAGTTGTCTAAGAAACAAATAAAAGCAGGCTACAAAGTATTATCTGAACTGCAGAATCTCATAAAAAGCGGAGATGCGAGTCGAAATAAAATTGTGGATGCCACTAATAGGTAAAAACTGTATTGCAATTTCTAAAACAAACCAACGCATCGTTTAACTCTAATATAATATAATATAATGTAAATATATTTTTATGTTTTAAATTTACCAATATATAACAATTCGAGAGCTTTCTGAATGAAATGAATCTGGGATTAAACTCAAAAAATAATTGGTGACTAAATTGTGTGAGCGTCAAATTAATTTTTTGAAAAAATTGTTCCTTTGTTGCCTGTGTTAAAAATTGTTATTATATTATGAAAGTTTCAGCTTGCAAATTACAATATTTATTCTTAACATTACATAAAAATAAAATACATTTCATAATCATGCAATTGTTTAAACAGATTTTTCACTTTAATACCCCACGACTTCGGGGTAAATAACGCACCGCTGTTGGATAATAATGAAATTATAAAGACGAAGACCGATATGATGGATAATCTGTTGGAAATTGAAATTGCGTATGGTCTATTACAATCAGGTATGCTGTTCTACTTCTACCACTATTAATGTCATTGTATAAATAAATTATGATATCTTTTTGTAAGAAGACCCTTATTATAACTATTAGATCGAAACAATTTTAATGACATCACTACATAGTATAAAACAAAGTCGCTTTCTCTGTCCCTATATCCCTATGTATGCTTAAATCTTTAAAACTACGCAACGGATTTTGATGCGGTCTTTTTTAATAGATATAGTGATTGAAGAGGAAGGTTTATAATGTATAATAACATCCATTAAATAGTGGAGAAATCAATAATAAATTACAGTTTCCGAAGCGAAGCGAGGGCGGGTCGCTTGTATATAATAAAGTGATGTTAGACAGAGAATAAAAACCTAGTCGTATGAAGAAAGTGCGGTACATTTCTCTGCATAGACTGGAATTTTAACAAACGTTATACAATTGATATATTATTGAAAAAGATTACTTGCTTTCAAACAACTTTTCCTCGCAACATGCATGCCGAACTTGAGACATGTGGTCTATGTTCAAATTGGCATGTTGGTCGATCACAGTTTTCAAACGACCATAAATTAAAGAACCGCGCTACGAAAACGAATTTGTAATCCGTTAAAGTAAATCAGGCATCTTATCCTCTAGACCAGCGGTCGGGGAAGTTTTTTAATTATTACCTCAAAATATTTTTGTGTAAGTTGATATCACTCCATGGCGAAGAACAAAAAAAACCGAAATCGCTTCTTTTTAGTATCTTTCATATGCCCCCATGATAATTTTGAAAAGAAAACAATAACTAAAAATTTAACGATTCTAAAGAAGTTTTACTTCAATATATACTTTTTACTCACAAAAGTTTCATTTTTACCCCCCAAAATTTCATTTCACCTCATTTGGGGTAATTTACCCCGGTTCCCCGACCGCTGCTCTAGACAACAACGACTTCCGTAATAGTGTTAAATAAATAGATATAAATAACATTAGTTCGCGTTCCGCAGACACTGACGACACGGTGAGCCCCATCGAAGGCCACTACAAGAAGCTGAAGGCGGAGATAGCGCCGCTCGACAAAACCACCGACGAGTTCGAAATGATCCTGGAGTACGTGCGGAACACGCACGGCAAAACGCACAACTTCTACACGCTCAATGTGGAAGAGGTGTGTATTATTAAAAAAAAACATTACTGAACTACACCGCATCAAATACTGTGAAATCAAGAAGACATATATTAATTCTCCCACTATGAATAATGATATAAATCTTAAGTAAATAAGTCTTTTTTATTTTCATTATTGACAACTTTTAGTACATGAATGAATAGTGTTAATATAGTGAAATTGAAATCAAGTAAACTTATTAAAAATGTTTAAAATTAGTAAACTACATATCCAATTTATCGATAGGTGTTCAAAGTTATCCGCGAGGGAGAAGACAAGCGTTACAAGCCCTTCAAGAAACTCCACAACCGGCGCCTCTTATGGCACGGTTCCCGCATCACTAACTTCGCCGGCATTATTTCACAAGGTAAATGACGAGATTGCCCATATCTTTGGTGAAATTATTGTCGTTTCTAACAAAAAAAATTAATATTATAGTATTTCGATTCATTTTATGAGTGATAATTGCTATATTCTTCTGTGTTAGAAAATTCAAAGAAAAACCGTTCTATTAATAATAAATATAGCTTTTAGAAAAAAGATCAAAGATTATTTTGTCTTCACGTATTTACATACTACACATTTATATTTAACAACAAAGCAAACTATAATCTGTTGAACTAATTTAAAACCTACATTGTCTCTTTATCTAGGCATCGGTCCATGGTAAAATTCACCATGGCCCAACTATGATGGATGGATTTAGATGTGGTTTCCAGCGACGTATTTTATTATGATAGTTTTTAATAGCATTTGGAACTCTATGGATGTTGATGTGACGTGAACAAATAATGTTAATTACAAAAAATTATCTGTATCGTATGAAATCATAGTGTTCAAGGAATCACTTTCTCATGTTACCAACGTTTGCTTGTCTGCAGGTCTTCGTATTGCGCCGCCCGAAGCACCGGTCACGGGCTACATGTTCGGCAAGGGCATATACTTTGCGGACATGGTCTCCAAGTCTGCCAACTACTGCTGCACCACCAGAAACAACCCCGTCGGCCTCATGTTGCTGTGTGAGGTCGCTCTCGGGAATATGTATGTTAAATTTCTTAATTGTAACGAACCACTGAAACGGCAATTTTGATGTTCGCGTTCGCAACACTTCAATATTTACCATTTGAATGCGTATAAGGTTTTGTAGACTTAAACAAAATAATAATATACAAAACTTAAATAGCGAACCAAACTAACAAAAATTTGTATATCCTTTTTTTTCCATTTTTGTTATTCTTTTTTTATGCTGTTGATTGTATTGTCATCAGTCCTTAATGCATGTACAAATTTAGTTAATCCAGGGCCTTGAAGTGGGTTAAAATAGTATTCAAAGATTACGTTACATACAAACAAACATGCATACCATACTAATAACAGCGAGCTAGAAAGAGGTTTCTTCATACCCTTTCCTCGTTATTAATTTTTCTACAAGTCAGTGACACTTGATTCTTTATTTATTCAAAACGGAGACGAATTGGTGAGCTTGCATTTACACCAGGTATTGTCGGTTGAACATCAACCCAGACTTCTGATTATACTATCTATTGATAAATTATTTATGAACATTTTTGTAAGGTTGATGTTAATAAATCTCTTTAAAAAAATACTAAAGACTGTATCGGCAACTTACAATTCTATTCTGAATAATTAAATTCATAACATCTCTCAGACCGCCCAATTAAAGTAGTGTTAGTTAATACATTTTTTTATTTTTTATTGTTTAGATAGGTGGACGAGCACACAGTCCACCTGGTGTTAAGTGGTTAGGTACTGGAGCCCATTGACATCTACAACGTAAATGCCGCCACCCACCTTGAGATATAAGTTCTAAGGTCTCAGTATAGTTACAACGACTGCCCCACTCTTCATACCGAAACGCATTACTGCTTCACGGCAGAAATAGACACGGTGGTGGTACCTACCCGTCACAAAAGGTCCTACCACCAGTAATTACGCAAATTATAATTTTGCGGTTTGGTTTTTATTACACGATGCTTTTCTTCGCCGTGGAAGTCAATCGTGAACATTTCTTAAGTACGTATTTCATTGGGAAAATTGGTACCCGCCTGTGGAATTCAAACACCGGTGCATCGCTAGATACTAATGCACCGTGACGTCTTATCCTTTAGGCCACGACGACTTCTTCTACATGTTATTAAGTTAATCACTGATTCCAGGAAGGAGTGTGTCAATGCTGAAGGTTTCTCTAAAGCCCCGTCCGGCACGCATTCCGTGTGGGGCGTCGGTCGAACTGAGCCGGACCCGAAAATGAATAAGGAATTGCCCGACGGACTCATTGTGCCGCTCGGGACGCCCGTCGACAGGGCGGAGAACAGCACGCTGCTGTACAACGAGTATCCTTTATTAAACAAATATAAATTTCATTATGTTACCTCATTTGATACAAATTTCGTACCCTGACTGTTACCGGTGTGCTTAGTGCTAGCGGCTAACGAAGAGAAGCTGCTCCATCTCCATACAAATTTGAGTTAACTTTTACGCGATCGAGAAGTTATAGTCCCGATTCTGCAGGATAGCCGTCGGAGCTCATGGTTGCTGAGGAACGTGGGTCTCCACGATGACCTGGAGCTCGACTCTGTCAGTGAGTATCTACAGTCGGCATCGATGCGCCACTTCGACAAAACGTCACGACACGAGAACCCTCTCATCGTGGCCGCCGGAAACTACATACCCGATCTTGTAGACTGAATGATATACAGTCGACGTCGCCCAAAGCACGTCATTACGGATTCCCCCGATCCATTAACGGTGCTTTTAGGCACCACAATCACCGGTCACTGTGCCTGTCGAACCCGTCGCTTGCGACGAAGGGCTCGACGAGCGAATTAGCCCATAGACACAGCCCACTGAGTTTCTCGCCGGATCTTCTCAGTGGGTCGCGTTTCCGATCCGGTGGTAGATTCTGCGAAGCACTGCTCTTGCTAGGGTCAGTGTTCGCAACACTCCGGTTTGAACCCCGTGAGCTCATCTACACACGTTAGAGTGAAGCTGAAATAGCCTCTCAAGGCTATCAACATAGGTAGAAAAAAAAAAGAGAATTAAAAAAACTCGCACTAAGCACACTGTGGTCCTAAGAACTGAATAATGTTCCAAGTTACATTTTGTTATCACTGCTTCAATTTTTCTTATTTATTGCATAAATGGGTAAATGAGATCATGGCCAGTGTACGGTACCAGAGCTAATAGAAAAGCTAACTGAATGCTGCCCACTTTGAGACATGAGCTAGAAGTCTCAATTCTATTAAATAACGGCTGTCGATCATTAAATCGGAACGCACTTGTGCCACAATTGTGAAATAGGCAAGATGATGGCACCTACCCGTGTGGATTTACGTTAAAATTACAGTGCTGTCTATTCTCCGATGGAGTCCCTTAGTAGCCTTTTATTAAATCCATATGCCCACTTCGACTAGAAAGGTAGGAAAATCACTAAGGTAGCAGTGTCTAATAGGAATCAATACTTTTGTACTCTTTCGAAAATCTAATTATCAACTATTGATAGCATATTCAACAGTTATAAAAAAAAAAATTTGACAATGTTTTCCTTAGCACAGTATCAGGTTCATCGTGTACGACGTGGCTCAGGTCAAAGTGAAATACCTGATTGAAATGAGATTCGACTACAGATAATAATTACATATTATTTTCTTACTATTCGTAAGTCATTTTATTCAATAGTAATGTAATGCTTGATGTTATATTGCTAAATATTTCATGTTGTTCAGTTTGTAGATGAATAGCCGCAAATCATGTTTTACGAGGATTTAAAAAAAAACTTTTTTCTTTATTTTTTTTGTCAATTGTATCCAAGAAAAAAATTACGTTTATAATCAATATATATGATCGCAGCTATTCTTCTGGTTTAAAAGTAAGTTAATCTGAACTATGAAATGATTATAATTAAAATAATAGCTAACCATTTTTTATTGCTTAAATATGTCGGTTATATTTGAAATATTCAATTGAGATAATTTTTGTTGATATGTATCCAACGCTATTGATTTTGAAGTAACATAATAAATGTTAATTACGCAATGCCTATGTTTTATTTATAAATAAATACATTTTACAAATTAATGCAAAAAACTAAGAATATAAATGTGAGTCTGAAAAAATGTCAATTTACAAGAAGAGTGCTATAGGGCCTAAACATAAGGTGTGAAACTGCGGGAATTTTTAATGCTTATTCAGGATTGAACGCGTAATAAGTTTGGTTAAGTAATTTAGCATCTGTAAAATTGTACAACATTAATGGAAACGGTTTCGGCCTTCCCCTTTTTTTAAGTTCATATGGTGAGGGCCGAGTCACACCGAAATGGCAGCGGCCGGCAGCGTCGCGACGAGCACTTTCAGTGTGAAATAATTTTAAGCTTTATCTATATACTTAAAAGATAAGTATCGCTTGAAAAGCTAGAAAAGGTGGCGACACAGCCGCCGCCCGCCCGCGGTGTAGCAAGCAGCCGCGCGCCACGTGCGTCTTGTCGGTAGTTCTGCCCGCGGCAAAGCTCAGGACATGCTGTCTCAGAGCATGGCGGAGTGGTCCATAGATGTGGCTGTGGTCGCCGAGCCGTACTTCGTTCCCCCGGTAAATGATTGCTGGTTCGGGGACGATGGCGGCCTGGCGGCCAGTCATAGGAAGAGACGCGGCGATCTCCCCCTGGCAATGTTGACCAGGGGCTAAGGGTTCGTCGCGGTGCAGTTTTAAGAGACCGTCGTGATCGGAGCGTACTTCTCTCCGAACAGGCCTACTGTTGAGTTCGGGTATTTTCTGGGCGGGACAGGGGCGTTTGCTCGCCGCCTCGCTCCCCATCCAGTGATCCTCGCGGGGGACCTCAATGCGAAGTCTGTCCCCCCGCTCGAACGCTCGTGGTAGGCTGCTGGAGAGGTGGGCGAACGCGGCCGGCCTCTGTTTGTTGAATAGAGGTTCGGTTGCGACGTGCGTGCGGTGGCAGGGCGAGTCTATTAAGGACGTTACGTTTGCGGGCCCGGCCATCGCGCGCCGAATCCGCGACTGGAGGGTCTTGGAGGGGGCGGAGACACTGTCAGATACCGATATATACAGACCACCGATATATTCGGATTAATCTCACCGCCCGCTCCTCAGTCACGGACGTCCACGGGGACCACCCCCGTGGTGCATCCCGGTCATTCCTCAAGTGGGCACTGAAGCGCCTGAATAAGGAGCTCCTGATGGAAGCCTCTACGGTGGCGGCGTGGGCGCCCATGCGTCCACACCCAGTTGAGGTCGAGGGCGAGGCAGGGTGGTTCCGGGACACGATGCGTCGCGTCTGTGATGCATCGATGCCCCGGATCGGCCTTCGACTTCCTAATCGCCAGGCGTACTGGTGGCTGGTAGGTTTCTACTTAGAGGACAGGTCGGTCACGTCTACCGGACATGGTGGGATCGTGCACAGGTTCCCGGTCGTGCGCGGTGTTCCACAGGGGCTGTGCTCGGCCCCCTTTTGTGGAATATCGGGTATGACTGGGTGCTGAGGGGTGCCTTCCTCCCGGGCCTGAGCGTAATCTGTTACGCAGACGACACGTTGGTGCCCAGTCCTTGTGGACTGGGTGAATCATGACAGAGGACGCCCGACTTGTTGTGAAAGTAGAATACGACTTGTGACTCGTTGCCGAGTGTTGTGGCATCGATGATCGGCGACGACGAGTCGTGGAAGGCGATGCTCGACTTCTGCGAGTGCACCATCTCACAGAATGAGGCGACGGGGCGCGTGAGAGACGCACAAGCCCGCCGCTGTCGAGCGGGAGCCAGGGAGGCGGATCTCGCCCAAGCCCTGGCTCTCTTAGTGTTTCGGGTCCCCTTCACATGTCGGTCTGGGGACCGGCGAAGGGGGCCTAAGAAGACGACGTGCATGCTGCTCTGCACGCGTTTTACGCAAGAGCATCCGGGTGATGGAAGGCCGGCTACCCTCGACCCACGCTGGTTCTGACCCAGCGGGGTATTCCGTAGGACAATTCTAACCAGCGCCATCTAGGCGGGCTCCGGAAAGCCTGCCGACCGAGAGGGCTGGTGGTCGTGGCGCTGACGACGTATTAGTATCGTTTTTTTCCAAAATTCATACACAGCACATGCTTGCGAATGGCCACTCGAACAACTGTGTTATTTAATTCTTTCTGATAAATGCTTCCAATCTTGAATTCCCGTACACCAAACATTATTTCTTTGTGAAGCAAATAGCCAGCAGGGTTGACAATTTGACAATAGGCAGCGTCTAGTATTTTGAAATAACACAACCAAAAACGATTAACTGGCGCATATTTAGAACACGAAACGTAGTACGATTTTGAAAAACACCTATCGTTCTAGTTGATGTCTGTCTCAAAAGGTCCTGAAGGCTGTAAAGGCCCCATATCAAGAATTTGACGTTTTTCGTTATCACTTAATATTTTGATCGTAAAGTTTCCCAAGTCATAAGAAGATTTGTCGTATGTATTTTCAAAAAATGTAGAGGTCTGTGGTTCCTCCAAACCCACCGCTCTTATGTGTGTCATGCAAACATCATCCACGTTCACAGGATCGGCGGCGGAGGTATCTCCAACTGCAATAATTGTCGAATCTTCTTCAGTAGGCTTCTCAACCGATACTGCTGTTACCACGTTATTTGAGTCACTATCAATAGAGATATTTTGGCCAGATGTACTTGCAGAAGGCTGACTAAGAAACTTGTCCAATTTGGGCAATTTTTGTTTACTATTTTCTTTCTTGACGTTGTTTGCGTTTAAATGCATCACTGGGTTTCTTCTTTTCTATCCATAATTTTAGTTTTCTAATTTATTTCAACAATACAATATAAGATTGTGCTCGAGTAGGTAGGTACTCACTGTTCATTGACTACGTTAAAAGTAAAATAAAAGGAAAGAGAAACACAATGATACGCTACAAGTACAACTGTCTTTGGAGAATCCCCGGATTTTTTTTATCACCGTTAGTGTTACCACATTTAACGGTGGAGACCATAAACGATCTCCTGCCCGCGGATCGCTGTAGCCGAAATCTATAGATTTGACACGATTTATTGACTTAATGGAGATCAATATGAGTAGTAAAATCAAATAAAATTGAACCACTATTTTGACCAGTACAAAAAAGTTTATTGACATTAGCTTACTTCCTCCTGATACAGCATTAATTTTTTAACCGTTCTCGAAAAAAAAATCTTCACTCGATTTCACAATAAAATGCACATCGATGAATAATAAAACGCACATATCACTATCCGTCAAATTGACAACACTGCTAACCTACAGAAAGAATTTAGGGGAATTCCCTAGGCATAACTCTTTTGAATTTCTCTCAACTTAGTTGTCATGGTTAAAGTGGAGCTGCTACCTGTCATATTTATTTTGAAATTATCAAAAGTTCAGTTCGATCGAGATTTCTGGTAACGATTCGAGGGCCCCCTGAGCTTGAAGGCCCCGGGGCACTGCCCCGCCTAGCCCCTGGGTAGCTACGCCACTGGGTGGTGGTTCCTACCCGTGCGGACCCACAAGAGCTCCAGTAATTACCCAAATTATAATTTTGCGGGTTTGATTTTTATTATACGATGTTATTCCTTCACCGTGGAAATCAATCGTGAACATTTGTTGAGTACGTATTTCATTAGAAAAATTGGTACCCGCCTGAGATTCGAACACCGGTGCATCGCTCAACACGAATGCACCGGACGTCTTATCCTTTAGGCCACAACTACTACAAATTTATTCTGTTAAATGTACATAATATTATGTACATTTATGTTATATATACATATAACATATTATGATAATATACATATTCTGTTTGATGAAAACTTCTTAATAATACGGAACGAAATGAAGTTAATTAATTTGAAATTAATTAATTGCTTTGAATGAAATTAAATTAAATGAGAGGAGATCGAACGAAATAATCTCATTAAAATTATGCTTATTTACGCACACTAGTACTAAGTAGACTTTTTAGAAAAACACCAGAAGCTACGTCCAGCGGCTTTGTTTAATTTTCACAGATGGCAAATCAACTACCGATATTACACGCTGAAATCTAAAGAAATACTGAATAACCAAAATAAAAGAATTTACCGCGCCTCGTGTTTCCGTAAAAATGTTGATTTCACCCTTTATCAGGAAAGTTTAGTTTCCATTCCCTGTCTGATGAACGAATAAAACGCTGGTTTTTTTTTTTTTTTTAAGGTATTTTATGACCTGGTAACTAAGACCTTTAAGTCATATCTTATTTTAATTTATTTTCTTATTTTTATGAAAAATGATGAAATGAAATGAAGATGATTAATTTGAGACATTAATCAACTAGGATGAAATCAAATGAAATGAGATGAGATGATATGGATGAAATATAATCGCAGTAAAATGGTGGTCATTTACTGAGATTTTTTCAGTGGACTTTTTGGAGGAACCCGAGAAGTTACGTCCAGCAGCTTTGTTTCATTTTCCCACATTTGTGCACTTTCACAGATATTAAACAGTTAATAAACCACCATTATTACACATTTAAACCTGAAGAAACACTAAATAGACAAAATAAAACAAATCACACAACTTCACTCCTCGCGTTCCCGCCAAAAAGTCCAAAACGCTGGTTTCAAATTTGGTACTGCCAGATCATTATAAAAACGAACTGCTAGAAATTTTATGGAATTATCGTTAAATATCGACAATTAATTTAACAGCATCTCATTTGTTTCGAATGACATGCTGACTCATTGATGATGAATTTGACTCACCTAGATGAACAATTTCTTGCTTGCTTGCGAACAATTTTCAATCGTAAAAATATTGTTAATAATAAAACGCCATGTCTCGCCATGTCACTGTAAATTAGATTTTTCGATTGGTATCATCATAATGTCATGTCAGTTATGCCACCAATCGCATCGATTCAATAAGAATCATAACACTATTTTATAAACAGGGGATGCGTTAAACTTATTCTGTTACATTCAGTAAGTGACAATTAGATAATGTTAGTGTTCGTCTGGTTTCTTTATTTTGAAGTATTTTTATTTAGAACGTGAGTTGGATTTTTGTACCACCAATAAAATTAGAAGAATACAGTGAAACGATGGAGTCCGATATTCTAAATTGGGGTAACAAAGAAGTGGAAGAATTATTACATAAAGAGAATATTTCCAGTTGTTTAATAGAAATATGTAAAACGCACGATATAGACGGACCGTGCCTGCTATCGTTTGTTGATCGAGATTTCCATACGCATCCTTTCGATCAATTGAAACTTGGTGAAAGAAAAAGATTTATTTTACTCGTGAAGAAACTACAAAGACACAATCGCTCCGCTATGATGGAGCTCGGTCTATGTGATGACCTAATAAATCCAGCTACTAACATTAATTTTCTTGGCACTAATTTGTCACATTTAAGTTATGATCTCCACAATAAAATTCCAAATGAATTATCATTTGCTGGAAATACCGAATGTGTATCAAGCTATCCTCCCGCTGACATAAAGGCTTCTAAGTTAAGGCCAGAGGTTTGGAAGACAGCTATAGCTTTGGGTAAATAATTACTTTATTTGTCATAGAAGTACATATATGAATATTATTCTAATTAAAACTTTCGAAATGTCTCTCTTAATGGAACATTGATGTTAATTATTATGGTGAAATCCAACAGGTTATGTCTTCCTAGTGACTTGGGTAACTGCAGTTGTGATGGTTATAGTACATGATAAGGTGCCGGACATGAAGAAATACCCTCCCTTGCCAGATTTGTTTTTGGATAATGTACCGCACATTCCATGGGCTTTTGACATGTGCGAGATTACAGGCTCCTTACTTATGGCAATATGGTTGATAGTGCTATTTTTCCATAAACACAGGTATATTTTTAATTATCTTACTAATATAGATTCTCTTAAAATTAATAAATTCAGCTATTTTTCTCATAAGTGACCAACATGTATGAGTTTATATCTATTAAATGATCATATTTGCTTCTGTTTAATCAATCAACATTAAAAATAGATATGTAACAAATTTCATTAAATGAATAGAGTTCTAATCCAGATCACCATTCATCTTTAGAAATTATTTCATAATTATAATAAGAGGCACAGTAGGATTTACATAATAAAGTACGTAAATATGCAGCATTAATATGCGTGATGTGATACAAAGAAAGTGAAAACAAAGTTGATTAAATTCAAAGTTTTCAGAATTTTGTTTTGTTTTAAATTGTATCATGATGTGAATCATCGAATTATACTTGTAACCACGATATGCCAGTTTTAACTCCTTTGTTTACTGAAAAGTTAAAAAGAATTATTTTGTCACCTATTGTCTTATTCAAATAATGGTAACTATATAAAGAACCAGGAAATTATAAAAACAGGAACACTCATTGCACATATGTATGGAATATGTGAAATAATATTATCAAAAGAGGTACATGAATTAAAACCTTAATATGACCTTTGTGTTGAAATGAGGAATTGAAAATTGTAAATATGTTTGCATGCCGATGATTTTTATCTCTTCTCTAATAACAGAAGAAATCAAAAAAGATGAAAGAGTAAATTGGGAATCACCCCAAATTAAAGAAACATGGGGAGCTTTAGAGAAAGCAACAACATTCGCAGTGGAATATTAACAGCTCATGTTAATGAGAAAAATATTTTATTAAAAATAATTGAGTTTCGCAATAGTAATTTTACATGAATAAAGTAGAAGCCACAAGTCAGATGTTGCAGAGTTAAGTCAGTATTAGAACACGATTTTATAGGAATTATAATGTTGGCTCGGTTATGAGAAGAATACAATCTGTCAAACATGGCCCCCGAAACAGAAAAAAGTTAATTCAGTAGTGCTTATTTCTGCTCATATAAAAGCAGGATATGCAAACAGCTTGCAATTGAAATGAATAATGATATTGTTTTGGTTTCCATTAATTAATAGCATTCTGGCAATAGCTAGAAAAGTTTAGTCATTTTTTGTAATAAGAGAGGTCGCTATAAGTGGCAATGCAAATAATGCAAATATATGTGTAGCTCTGAATGTTATAGCTGTGAACAGTGATCACTCAAAATTTATAATGGCTACAAATGGTAAAAAGGGCATACAATTTATCGAGTGATGTTTTGATGCCTAAAGATGCCTTTGAAGTCGTCGTGGCCTAAAGCATAAGTAAGACGTCCGGTGCATTTGTGTTGAGCGATGCACCGGTGTTCGAATCTCAGGCGGGTATAGTAACCGGCAAACTTCTTGAGCAAATGACCTTGACTGCGCAGAACCGAATTTTAGATCACTTTGGTGGTGAGGGTGAGGCGCGACGGCAGGGGAAATCGTATCGAGCGCGTTATTGGTAGATCAGTCGAACCTTGCGTCCCGCACCGCACCCTCGTTCCGCTTGCTCCCAAAAGTACGCTTGCGTACAGTGAAAAGTCTATCGTTATTAATCGTTAAGTTATTTGTTATAATTGTTTGTTGACTTTGTTGCCATTGCTATTTGTTGAGTGTTTGTTGATTTTTTATAAAAAATACACTATGCCGCGACAAACTGGTGTAGTATTCAAAAGAAAGGGTAGAAAAATTGTGTACGACGTATATTGCTTCATTATAAAACAGGGGAAGAATGATATGGAAAAAGTAAAACAGACTTCGGAAGCAACAAAAACATCCGTGAGTACTGTTAGGTGCATTATTAACGAAGCTAAAGGCTCTGGCTTGCTCGCCGTGTTTCGGACTCCGGGTAAGAAAAGATCAGGGAAAAAGAAATTTACCGGAATGGATAGTTTCGTTCAATCTGTAATAAAAAGATGTAATCATAATAACTACATAACAAGCAGCGAAACTCCGTACCGTAGAAAGGCTTCGAAAAATTTAAAGAAGATATAAATTTTAATGGCTCGGTATGAAGTTTACGACGAATTATGAAAGAGCTAGGCTTCAGATGGAAAAAAAACAGAAAATAATCGGAAGCTGGTAATTGAAAAAAGGTACATTCGATTACTACGAATCAAATATCTTCAAAAAATAATTAATTATAGACAAAAAAGTAGACCGATCCGACCGAGTTGTAAACTACTACACCGATGATCCCTATGTCGACTCATCACGATGATAGCAACTCGGGTGATAAAAACAGTGATGATGATGGTCAAGATTATGATAACGAAAAAAAAAATTACAAATACCAGCTTCGCTTCAACTGAACCAAGACCTGGCAACAGCTCTAGTTTTGACTTAATAGAAGGAATATCTATTTTACCCCAAGATTAAATTATTACAATTTTTAATCTATATTTTTTGTTGATGTTCTCATAAATAAATAAATACATATGTTGATTTTAATAATTTAATTGCATTATGACGCAGAGTAAACAATGTTTTTGCACGTGAGTGTACCATGCGCAAACTTAACCCCACTACGTCGACAAATGCTCAAGAAGTTTGCCGGCTATTATACCAATTTTTGTAATGAAATACGTACTCAACAAATGTTCACGATTGACTTCCACAGTGAAGGAATAACATCGTGTAATAAAAATCAAACCCGCAAAATTATAATTTGCGTAATTACTGGTGGTAGGACCTCTTTTGAGTCCGCACGGGTAGGTACCACCACACTGCCTGTTTCTTCCGTTTGAAGCGGTAATGCGTTTCGGCTTGAAGGGTGGGGCAGCCGTTGTAACTATACTGGAGATCTTAGAACTTATATCTCGAGGTGGGAGGCGCATTTACGTTGTAAATGTCTATAGGCTCCATTAACCACTTAACATCAGGTGGGCTGTGAGCTCGTCCACCCATCTACATAATAAAAAAAAAACTGATTTTGGGTTTTTTTATAATAATATTTACCGCAATTTAACAATTTTAACGGTGACAAACACACGATGTAGGTATATTAATTAACAGCTACTAAAATATTTGAACAAATGATTTTCAGAATAATTACCAAAAGCAACTGTACAATTTTTACGGACGGAAAATAAATTGACATTTCCGAATTTTCCTCAAACTTAAATGGATCACGAGAAATGCTGTGATAAACCATTTGTTTTTATACTATTAATTATCACATATTGCTGCCTTACTCAATACCTTTATAAATCCTATGAACTGAGAGTTATATCTCATCTTTCCGACGTCGAGTTATATAAATGCCTAATCAATCTCTAACTTCACCTTAGTCCTTACTTTTAAATGAAACACCAATTGTCTTCTTCACAGCATTTTTTGTTTTTTTTTTTTGAAACCGTATTGCGTTTTACCCAGAGAGTTTTTAGTCGTTATTTCTATGCAATCGAGATTTGTTCTGATATTTGTTTATGTCAATCAATGAAAGAAGTTCTCCCGCCAAAAATTATCGCTATCGTATTATCTAATTACTAGCGGAGACATTTAATACTTGAAACTATTTTTGCGTTTTCATTACGTAATGTTTCCCGTGAAACTGTCCTCCCACACAACGTTATCATTGTGTGAATGCAAAGTCAATACAAGTCAATACAAAGAAAACATAAAAGTGTAGCTGGGATGGTGCTTGGTGCCTTGGTGATGGTAATGTGTAATGTGTAAAATTCGTTTTAACTCTGATCTGGCCAAGTTAATTTACGTAAATCAGACACATGACTAAGCCAACAATTGGCCACTGTTAATTGTTTTAATGAACAGCTTGAATGGTATTCGGAGCAACGGCCTTTACAATGAGAAGAATCGTCTATAGTCGGATTTTTTATTAGACGAAGTAAACTGACGTTTACTGTGTTGTCAGTTTTTGATGAAATAAAAATAGTGTTGTGACAAAGTGAACGATTGAAAAAACTCCTGAATTAATGAAATTGCCTCGATTGTCTAGTGAATAGTTAGTGTGCCGAACTGCCGATATCGGGCACGGGGTTCGAATTTTAGCCGTGCTTTGTACATACCAACGAGTTTTCGACGAAACATTATGTTCCTATGGTATCTACCTGTACTGAATACCGAGTGTTTTAAACATTAAGAAAAACATTGCGAGGAAGCTTGTAAGACTGTCCTATTTCCAATGCATCATATAGTTGAAACTATAGATGTATAAAATATAACAATTATAGGTACATAGGTAATGAAAATAAAAAAAACTGATTGTAGTTACATACTACTAGTAACATATTATTATATTGGATCACTTTAATACAATTTTATTGTAAAATATAAATAATATTCTTTTATAGTTTGAAATTAATGATTAACTCTTCACACTCATTGTTCATTTATGTGATTGAACGAGAACTGGACGCATCACTATTACTTTAAATATAGCAACATTATTTCACAAAGTGACATTAGCTACTGTCAGCTGGCTTCGTCTAATTAAAAATCCGACTATATGTTAACGTATTTTTAAAAAAATGCTTATGTGGGTGAAGATCTCACAGCCCACCTGGTGTTAAGTGGTTACCGAGGTCCAAAGACACGAACAACGTAAATGCTGCCTAAAAAGGTGGGTATCTCGGGACATGAGCTTAACCGTACAAAGACTATCCCATCTTTCAAACCGTAACGCATTACTGCTTCACGATAGAAATAGGCAGGTTGATGGTACCCACCCGTGCGGGCTTACAAAACGCCCTACCACCAGTAAACTGTTTATTACATAAAGAAATAAGAAAAGATTAGCTATAGTCAGTAGAAAATCGTAAAATACTAATGTGGTTTTGGGAATGTACGAAATTTCATTAGTTTAGAAATTAATGAAATCATGTAATAGTACTTTTGCAAATATTCACTTAAATTTACATTCTGAAAATAAACGGGCTGGTCTTGTTATGTCACAGCTTTGAATTATTGTTTCTCTACTTCAACGGAGTGCAATTCAAATGATCTTAATCTATATATATATAAAAATGGATTGCTGTTCGTTAGTCTCGCTAAAACTCTAGAACGGCTGGACCGATTTGACTAATTTTGGTCTTGAATTATTTGCGGAAG
The DNA here is from genome assembly GCF_030267445.1 of Bombyx mandarina. Taxonomy (NCBI): domain Eukaryota; kingdom Metazoa; phylum Arthropoda; class Insecta; order Lepidoptera; family Bombycidae; genus Bombyx; species Bombyx mandarina. The sequence goes on from NC_143228.1 coordinate 12,670,020, forward strand.
TCCAGAGAAGGTTTAAAAGGTAAATAAATATGAAAATGCTTGTAATTAAATAAAAATAACAATTTTGTTTTCCCTTTGATGTGTCCCCCGTCGGGCGGATTCCTTTTGTTTGTTTTAAGTTTATTTTATACAGAAGTTGTGGTCTTTTATTTATCGATTGAGGCACTACGAAGTCTGCCGGGTCAGCTAGCTATATAATAAAATTAACATTCTGTTCGTATATTAATCTGGAATCTTCGAAAAGTGCGGTGCTTCTCCATCTATCCTTACATAGTAGCAATATCCTGACCTATTTAACCTAGCTAACTTAGAAATTGAGGGCTTAGATTAGCTTCTATCATAAAAACTGTCGGTTGGGTATGTTGTATGTGCATAAACCACGAACAAGCATATTTCGGCCGAAGCAATAATTATTTTCGGTTTGTAAAGCATGAGTGCCGTTGAGTCTTAATAAAACTGCTATAAATTAGATGCTTCAAGAGCTTTTTCGTAGGTTTTGTACTTGGTCGTCGTGTTCGAAGTAGTCGTGGTCTAAAGGATAAGACGTACGTTGCATTCGTATCTAGCGACGCAACGGTGTTCGAATCCCGCAGGCGGGTACCAATTTTTCTGATGAAATACATACGTACTTGACGAATGTTCACGATTGACTTCCACGGTGAAGGAATAACATCGTGTAATAAAAATCAAAACCGTAAAATTATAATTTGCGTAATTACTGGTAGTAGGACCTCATGTGAGTCCGCACGGGTAGGTACCACCACCGCGCCTATTTCTGCCGAGAAGCAGTAATGCATTTCGGTTTGAAGGGTGGGGCAGCTGTTGTAACTATACTGAGACGTTAGAACTTATATCTATTTATTTATTAAGTTGCACCAACAAAGTGATCATCAATACAAAACATTGAACAATTGACAAAAGTTCATGGCAGATGTCTCCTCAATTATAGGTGCAATCGACAGTGCATTAACATCAAAAATAAAAAAATATATCTCAAGGTGTGTAGCGCATTTACGTTGTAGATGTCTATGGGCTCCAGTAACCACTTAACACCAGGGGGCTGTGAGCTCGTCCACCCATCTAAGCAATAAAAAAAACACAGCTGAGTTGTGCGCTTATCTGCCCGTTTATAACAACAATAAAGAAATAGAATTACAAAACAAATCGTTAATATCTATTTAGGCTCGTCAAATTAATATTTAGAACGACTCAAACAATTTATTGATACAGCGATAAATAAAAACATAACCGTAATAATTATTTGAACTTGACCTCTATTATGATCTAAATGCGTAATTCAATTTAAACTTAGATAAATAAGATTGTTAATATTAAACAACTAGCGACCCGCCCTCGCTTCGCTTCGGAAACATTAAAACACACATGAAACCAAAAAAATATTTTTTTTTTTTTTTTAAATAGTAGCCTATGTTCATCAGGGACAATGTCGGCTTCTAATGGAAAAAGAATTTTTCAAATCGGTCCAGTAGTTTCGGAGCCTATTCGAAACAAACAAACAAACAAATCTTTCCTCTTTATAATATTAGTATAGATATAGATAATAGGAGTAAAAATTAAGTTATAATTATTTAAAAAAGAATTTAACAAGGAAGGACTTACGATAAATTCAAGAAATTCATAACAGAGTATCTATCTTCTATCTCTATATATAAAAATGTATTGCTGTTCGTTAGTCTCGCTAAAACTCGAGAACGGCTGAACCGATTTGGCTAATTTTGGTCTTGAATTATTTGTGGAAGTCCAGAGAAGGTTTAAAAGGTAGAGAAATATGAAAACTCTCGGAATTAAATAAAAATGTCAATTTTGTTTTTCCTTTGATGTGTCCCCCGTTGGACCGATTCCTTTTGTTTGTTTTAAGTTTATTTTATACAATTTATTTATCGATTGAGGCACTACGAATTCTGTCAGCTAGTCATTCATAAAATTGAATGAAAACGCTGTCGTTATACTTATTGCTCACAGCACGGATGTTGACTCATCATTCTATGACTTGTTTGTTTTAATTCCTACTTCCATAGCTTTTGCTGTCTTCCCAACTGTTTTTCAAATATCTCATTACTCGATACAATTGGCCTGTCCTAATTACTCTCATCGTATGGACAATCCGACATCACTTATACTAAAGTGCGTAGGTACTAAAATTATGTGCGACTGAATTTTTCAAATCAAGCTTTGTGCTTTTATCATTTATTACGTATAGAAATATTTAATTTACATTATAATGGCTTATACCGCCCATAACGTAATATAAATTTTTTAATTTAATAATTTTAAGGAAAATATTAGAAAAAAAAAGATTTAAGTAAATATTCACAATCGCCATTTTCGACAGATTCATAATATTAAGGAGATTCTTCGCGCTCGCCGGGACGGTATTCCTGCTGCGTTGCTTCACGATGCTGATCACTTCGCTCTCGGTTCCCGGATCGCATCTCAAGTGCGAACCTCGTTCGTATCCACCAGCCGACGAGATGACAGTGTGGGGCAGACGACTGGCACAAGCCTATGACATATGGAGCGGAGCCGGCATGTCTGTCAGGGGAGTCAGAACCTGCGGAGACTACATGTTCTCAGGACATACAGTCGCTTTAACGCTGTTGAATTTCTTCATCACTGAATGTAAGTGTAATCTTCATCACTGAATGTAAGTGTAATTTTCATCACCGAATGTAAGTGTTCGCGTCTCGCGAATTAAAACTAATGTCTGTTGAAAAATTAACTGCACGTAATGTAACCCAAAAAATTAGCTGACGCGTGGATTTATCGTTCTCCGACAATATGGCGGCCGCGTGCTGTGTTCGCTTTAGATTTCTGGTCCCACTAAAACGACAAGTACTAAATGCGTGGATAAATTACATGTGTATGTATTATATAGATGCTAAAACGTTGCTAAAACTAACAATAGTAGTGCTTCGCGGAATCTACCACCGGATCGGAAACGCGATCCACTGAGAAGATCCGGCGAGAAACTCAATGCACTGTGTCTGTGGATTAATTTACTCGCCGAACCCTTCGTCGCAGGCGACGGGTTCGACGAGAACGGTGACCGGTGCTTGAGGTACCTAAAAGCACCGTTAGTGGATCGGAAGGATCTGAAATGACGTCTTTAGGGCCAAAATCGATGAGAGACTGTGTTCACTACATCTTTTCCAGTGATAACCTCGTCCGCTTTCGGTGGCGAAAAATTAGAAATACTTCCAAATTAATTTCAATGATAACCTTGTTTTCCAATAATGTCAATGAAGAATCATGACGCATAAGGTAAGGCTAGTCGGGTGCAAGGTTTTTTTGTTTGCTGCCTCACCAACTCACGGTCCGAATAATAAAATATGTATTATCAAATATATTTTATCAGACGTTTAACGTAATGTCGATAAACATTATTATCGTATCGTAAACGTTTTAGCAATGCGGATACGACGTACATACATATGTATGTATAAAGAAGTATGTCTCATGAGCAGTATGACCGTAACTTCACACGCTAGTACCTAATTTTTTTTATTTCTTAGTTCTTTGAACGAACTCACGGCTCATCTGGCGTTAAATGGTTACCGCGAAGCCAATAGACATCAACAACTTAAATTACGCCACGCACCTTGAAACATGAGTTTTTAAGTCTCAGTTTTATTCTACCTACCTACCTACTATAGTACTATCTACTGCCTCACTGTCACTACGCCATTCTGATTTGCGGCAGAAATAGGCAGGGTGGTGGTATCAGCGATACTGATTTACGGCAGAAATAGGCAGGGTGGGGTAACCCGTGCGCGTTCAGAAGTCGCCCGACCACAATTTGTATATTCTTATTTAACGCAATATAAATTTATTTGTAACTAGCTGACCCGGCAGACTTCGTAGTGCCTCAATCGATAAATAAAAGACCTAAACTTTTGTTTAAGATAAACTTAAAACAAACAAAAGGAATCCGTCCGACGGGGGACACATCAAAGGAAAAACAAAATTGTTATTTTTATTTAATTCCGAATATTTTTATATTTATCTAACCTTTTAAACCTTCTCTGGACTTCAACAAATAATTTAAGACAAAAATTAGCCAAATCGGTCAAGCCGTTTTCATGTTATGTCGTGACAACGGAAAACGGGTTTCATTTTTATATATATAGATATAGTGAACCCGAAGCTATCTATCAGCACTAAATCTAAATAACCGAAAACCGCACCCAAATTGATAACGTATGTTTACGAGTGCATTATAATTAAATAAATGATTTCTAACCAATTCCAATACATTGGTAAAGTTAATTGTAACTATACTTGAGACCTTAGAACTTATATCTCAAGGTGGGTGGCGCATTTACGTTGTAGATGTCTATGGGCTCCAGTAACCACTTAACACCAGGTGGGCTGTGAGCTCGTACAACCATCTAAGCAATAAAAAATAAATAAATAAATTGTAGATAAAATACAGGCCTGTGAGCTGTGCATACTTGTACAACACAAAAGACAATTGAATAAATGCAAAAATAGAATAATCAGTTATTTCATTTTAAAATGAATACAATGGAATAAACGGACAATTGTCAGCAAATCGACGTCCCTAAATTGCGTGTGATTTTAGCATCGGAGCGTTTTTCCATTTGAACACACGACACTACGAAACGTGGCCAGCCCACTGAGTTTCTCGCCGGATCTTCTCAGTGGGTCGCGCTTCCGATCCGGTGGTAGATTCTGCGAAGCACTGCTCTTGCTAGGGCGGTGTTAGCAATTCTCCGGTTTGAGCCCCGCGAGCTCACCTACACAAGCTAGGGTACGCTGAAATAGCCTCTCAAGGCTATCAGCATAGGTAAAAAAAAAAAAAAAAAACGAAACGCGGTAATAACTATGCGTTCGAAGTCACCCTTCTATACTCATAAGTTGTACATGTGATTTTTGTAGTGAGTGGCAGCGATCCACGCCAACTTTGACGCTTGCTCATTCGCTTAAATGCATTACATATATTATGCCCCGCACGTTGATATTGCGATTGGCGGCCAATTTGGTGACGTAGTCGAACTGTCAGTAAGTCAGTACCGTCATAGAAGTACCGTTCGCAACCGTTGGTCAGCGCGTACATTTAATATTTTTAAATGCTCTGTTTTATTTATTATTTGTCCATTAAAATTGGTTGAGAGGTTTATAAACGAAAATGAACTTTTTTAGCTGCAGAATCTTCACTCACGAAAAATTATACAATGGACTCGTCGCGTCGTGTAGTCTAAATGAAACTCATCCCGCGTATTATTTCCATATTTTATTTAGATTTCTAAGTTAAACTATTTGTCGATAACATAACAATGTACGTCATAAATTGCGTGCAAACGGATCGAATCCAATAATAAAATTATTTCCTTAACTTTGTTTGTAAACATAATTTTTATTGCGCGTAACTTCCAATGATAGTAAATGTATATCTTATTGAATCAAAATACCGTCTAATAATTCTTTACGGATAATACTAAAACAAAAAAATTAATATTATTATTATCTTTCGTAACTACGCGTTCTGAGAACTAATTTTGTTGTACTCTTAAATTTTAATAACACTACGGGACCGTTGGCAAAAAAGAAATGGATAACTTTGATATTATTTAGGGTCAAATCCACTGTGGAATTATTGGTTTCCAGTTAAACATAGCGTTTGCGAGTCTATTGTTTGATCACTTTGTAAACTTAGCGTATACTTGAATGTCCTACCGAGATTCCAAAGCGGTATCGTACCGAAATGAATTAAAATTCCAATGTTTCTATTAATTCAATTATTATACATATAAAAGTACTCAGCGTAACACAATACGTTATACATATATACTATTATATACTCATAATGTTCAAACGTCGACGATTAGCAGCTTAGTCGTTCGTGACCACTTAGAGGAATTCGCAGCGTTAGAAATGATAAAATGAAAATAATAAACGCAAGAGAAAATGTTAAAGTAATTTAAATTGTGTTTACGACTCGCGTAATCCGCATGACGTAAAATAATTCTCAACGGGTTCCGTGATCAATTTGTAAACCTATGAATTTTTAATAAAGCGGCCTAAAGTAAAGTCAAACAAAATCCTATTCGACCCTAATCTCTTCCGTACTATATCTATATATTAATACGTGAAGCAAAAACGTTGTAACCCTTTTTACGAAAATTGCGCGGACGGAGGAGTATGAAATTTCTCACACTTAAAGAGAATATAGAGGAGTGCAGAATGTTAATATTTTTTTAAATTATGCATAATAAATGCATTAAATCAATAATAAGAACATTACACACACTACCATGTATTTGACACACACAGGCATGCATACTATATATATGTTTATTGTCAAACTTTTCTTATTGCTTAAAGTCTGCGGTCAAATTGAGAATAGATTGAATTTTGTTTGTCTTTAATAATATTTGTCTAAAGTGAATTCTTGGCGAAATCCGTGATTATAAAAGTATTGACAATAGAATCATTGTAGTGTACAAACTTATAATTTTAATTAATTATAGTCGAATTTCGACTACCGGGGGACAACTAGTAATAAACTAAAACGTAATATTTTGTCGGCAGACACATCGCGAAGCCTGTACCTCCTCCACATCCTGACGTGGGTCATGAACATGTTCGGTATATTCTTCATATTGGCCGCCCACGAGCATTATTCCATCGACGTGTTCATCGCGTTCTACATAACCTCGCGTTTGTTCCTGTATTACCACACGCTGTCGAACAACCAGGCGCTTATGCAGAGCGATTCTTCCAGGTAATTTGAAATATAATGAAATATAATATTTAACGCTTTGAACTCGAGAGGCGAGTCTCTCTCGCCATTTTGTTTCGTGCGGAAATTCAAATTTAAATAAAAAAAACTACATATTTATGGTTCTTTGTTTAGTGATTGACATATTTTTTATGTTTCTGTTATCGTTATTTTTGTCATTTTGTCATTAAATTGTGTGGTGAGCGAGACTCGTACCGTGCCCTTTACGCCCTACCAATAATAAACACTGGTTTTGTTTTAAAAAATATCCACACTGCGTTTAATTATTATTTTTTATTTGAATTATAAGCACCTAAAAACGAAATTAACATAGTTAATAAACTTGGCGAAAATGAGTCATTTAAATTCATAAAGCTATATTTGAAAAGTATATTGTAATTAGTAATGTAATATTATTGCAAATATATACTTTGAATGTTTGTCGTACTCTGTTCTATGGTTTACAAAAAAACACTTAGTTCTCATTAGAGTTGTTAAATTTATTTGTTTTAATTTCAGGACTAGAATATGGTTTCCACTGCTATCGTTCTTCGAGTCCGAAGTGGACGGTATCGTTCCCAATGAATATGAGGGACCGGTGACGATAATGCAGAACTTAAAGCAATGGTGCGTGCAGATGGTGGCCGACGTCAAAGAGTCCTCTGTGGCCAAGATCGCCGGCTCGAAACTGCAGGAGGGCGCCGCTATGGGGGAGTACTCCGTCGTCAGGATCGTCGACGGCATCAAGAGGAACCTCAGCCTCGTCGAAGAGTTCAAGAACTCCCGGCCGCGACTGGTCACGCTCGACAAGAACATACAGGCTTGTTTACTGGACGAGTGCTCTGACCACGAGTTACGTCACAGAAACATTGAACTTCCAAAGGATTCGCTCCGAAAAGAATTCGGCGATCCGCCGTCGCCAATTTTGAAAAAAAGTATATGAAATACGTTTTATATGTAATTATTAGTTTTATTTATTTATTGTGTCGTCGTTTCTTCTATGAATTAGATACCTGAATGTTTTACATTTCCATTATAGATTTTATATCATGTTATTCCATATTTATTTTAATAATGTTTTAAGCTAAACGTAGGTTTCAATTTTTAAGACTATTTATTTGCTCAAAATGTAATTTTGAATAAAATAGAGTTACGCTTTAAAATACTCACTGTTTTGTCTTTACCTACAAATCCTCCTAGAAATATGTACACATAGTTTGCTACTATCGAACCGGTTTATTATAAAAACTATTATAAATACATACAAGCGGTCTTCTAGTCTAGTCGCTGAAAATAGTCGTTAGTTGGAATATTGGGTTTTTATTGGCGACGAGCGCACGGCTCACCCGATGTGGCTACCGTTGGTCATAGACGGCGGCAATGACGTGTGTTTTAAGGACATAGCAACCAGGAAGCACCCTGGAAACTAAAATGCAGGTACAGAAAAGAATAAAAATATTAATACCATATTTTGATGGCTACTTTTAATTCTCTATGAATCTTAAAAACTGTTGTGGTCTTAAACTATTTTTTGATATCGATATGGAAGCGCAGAATTCACGGCACAACCGATGTTGAGTGATTATTATAACCCGTAGTACAATGTGAATGTCGCCACCTACCTTGAGATATAAGATCGAAGTGTTATTGTATATCGGATACTCCATTATTTGAACCGGAACGCATGCTGTCTATTACAGCTTCGCTAGAAATAAGCCGGGTGTCAATACCTATATACGAGAGCTGCTTACAGCCTAGCTGCGACGTATAATTACGCAAGTTTTTTACCGATTTTTTATTTTTATTATAAGGTGCTATTGCTTTATTGTGGACGAGATTCGTGAAAACGGTACGTATAAATTTTCTTAGAAAAATTGGTAACTGCCTTTTTTTTATTGCTTAAATGGGTGGACGAGCTCACAGTCCACCTGGTGTGAAGTGGTTACTGGAGCCCATAGACATCTACGACGTAAATGCGTCACCCACCTTGAGATATAAGTTCTCTCAGTATAATTACAACGGCTACCCTGGTTGCCAACGGTTTTAAGCCCGTGTTTAATTTTTTATTATTTTACACCCTTTAATTTTTTATTATTTGCATTTTTTTTAATTCAACACCCTGTGTATTCTGATGAGAATACATAGGACGTCTTATCCTACAATCCGGCCTTTCAAGCTTCATGGTTTTATAAATATATTTAAAAAGTACTTTCGGTATTAAATCTTGTCTATTACACAGATGTTCAATTAAACATTTTCCAAACATTTCTTCACTTATGCAACTAGAAAATAAAAAACGAGATTTTGTATATAATTTATGTGAAAAAAATGATAAAAAACTGTCTTTAATGAATATAAATAAAGTTATCTTGATAAATTTGTCTCAAGACTAATTGCAACAATAAGCAATACATTTCTTAAATACAAGATCTATTCATGATGAATAATAAAATTAGTGATGTAATTTGCACAAAAATCAGAATGATTATTCATTTTAGACAATCAATGCACATTTATCATGCTTAAAAAAGCACCAAAATCTTAACCATTCTAAAAAGTTCACAAATTCGAATGATTTAAAATTCATGTAAATTGAAAACAATAATAATTAAAATAAAAAGAATAAAAAAGTTAATACTTTAAATAATACAAGCCTTTCATTTAGGATAATTGTTAAATAAAATCATAATATGTAAAATAATAAAAAAGAAAATATTAATTTGTATTAAATCTAATGACAATAGGCCATTTCATTATTTAAAAAAAAATATACTTAGGCACATTATCTGACTTCAACAATCTTCTCATTATATACAATGACTAATCATGCCAAATAAATGACTGACATAATTGAAACAATAGTTCTTAGCATATTATTATTATAGTGCTAGCTTAGTGCTAGAGGGGCTATATTTGAGCTGAGAAGCAAGGGTGTGATCAGTCCATTATTCAGCAGATGCAGCCTGCTCACTTTCGATCAGTAGGTCTGAGGGATTGTCTATTGTTTTATCTATTGCTTCAGTCACTTCAACATCCTTCCCTTCAAACTGTTCACGCGAGCTCACGGTGCCATTTTCATTCACTGGTCCCTCTTTTTCTGGAGAACTTTCTTTTGATACCTCTTTTGGCTCATCGTCAGTCTCTTTTACTGGAGATTTTTCTTTTGCTTCATCTCCAACCAAATTTTGTAGATCTGGTGAGGCTTCCTTCTCGGGTGAACCTTGTTTAGCAACATCATCCTGCATTTCATTATCTACAGGATCAGGTGTAGCTTCTTTTGTAGTTTCTTCAATTTCTTTAATTGTTGAGTTTTCTTTAACAGGACTAGCCTCCTTTACTTTTTCAGATGTTTCAATGGTGTCTGCTTCATCATTTTCGGTTTTTTCTGCTGTAGTTTCTGTTTCTTGGGAGGTTTCTTCAGCTATTTCTCCATCAAGATCACCATTTAAGGTACTTTCCTGGAAAAGGTAAAATGTTGCAGGAAATTATTTTAATTGACTTCAACAAACTTCCATTAAGTATTTGTTTCTTGTAAATTGTATTAATTAAATTCATCATTGATCACAAAATAATTAATATAAATTTATATCCCAATACCTTTTCTGTTTCTTGAGGTGGTTCTTCTGGAGGTGCCTCCAACTTTAGAAACTGCTCAAGAGTATCAACTTCATTGGCTAAATCAAACTGATCATAATCCTGTAATAAGATGAAATTATCAATAATTTCTTAAAAATCTTTGATTTCTTTTTTGTATACTTTTTTAAATATTTACACACATCATTCAATGACAAAAATATGTACATCTTAATATAATATGTACAAAGCTTAGCCCATTAATTAGGTTTTCTGGACAACATAATTATCTCCTTTGTTTGTTGGACCTTTTTGAATAATGGCTTTGTTTATGTTGAAAATGTCAAGTGAGTCTTTTGTTAAGGTTCACAATAGTGTGATACATATTTTACATCAAACTTGTATAATTTTTCATGCATTCATTGAACTTGTTCCAAGCTTACCCCACAATATTCTTCATCGTTGAACATCTGCGGCGGCAGTGGTGAACGCGGGTTCGGGTCACTGACGGTGCCACCAAAAGATTTAGCATTGTTTTGCATGAAATCTTTATCGGACTCTCTCCCTGGTTCCGTTATGTCGATGACTTCATATTTTATATTTTTCGAGTCTAAAATCATCAGGACCCGCTGCTGACGTTTCTTCACCTTTAATCATAGCAATTCACGTAATCAAATGTAGTTATATTATGAATCAGATCGCCCAAAAAGTCGAAAAGTGAACCGGACTATTCGAAGATTTTGTTGACTCGCTCTTACCTCCTTGTTGCCAGAAATGCCACTGATATAAATTTTTACAACCATGTTTGATAAGGTATTTTTCAAATTGGTAAAATGACAAATATCCTCTCTAAAAACAATTAAATCAGAAAAATAGGCTTGGCCATTAGTCAAGCTGTTAAAGTAATAATAATTATGGACTGACAGATGCTGACATCTGTGACACTTCGATAATTTGGTAATACCAGTGTAAAATTATTTCGTGGTTAGTGGTTTCTTCCATCATCATAGGGGAAAAAAATAGATCGCTTGAATAACATTATACAGTTAAATTATAAGTCTTACAAAACAGGGCAGGCAAAAGGACCGTTAAGCGTAAATAATTCTTATCACAATTCTAGTAAAGCACGTCAATAAATAAATGTTCTGAACGAATGGATTGAGCGACGCCTTATACAAAAGTAACTTAAATTACCAGCAGGACCTGAACAAAAAATTATACAATCTGAGCAGCTTTTTTTCTACCTAAGATAGCCTTGAGAGGCTATGGCAGCGTAACCCTAACGTGTAGGTGAGCTCTCCGGGCTCAAGCCAGGAGACGTTGCTAACACTGACCCTAGCAAGAGCAGTGCTTCACAGTATCTACCACTGAACCGGAAACGCGACCCGATGAAATCTGGTGAGAAACTCAGTAGGCCTAAGTAGCTAAACTCCGTCCAACCATTTCTTTTACTTTTGACAGTTCTAGTACCAATGAATTACTGTTGTTTTAACGGTTTTTTTTTATTGCCCTTGTAGGCAGACGAGCATACGGCCCTCCTGATGGTGAGTGGTTACCGTCGCCCATAGACTTCAGCAATGCCAAGGGCAGAGCCAAGCCTACCTCTTACCTACTTAATACTCTCCACAAGCCTCGTTTGAAGAAGGACATGTCATAGCGCTCGGGAAATACCGTGGAGGGGAGCTCATTCCATAGCCGGATGGTACGTGGCATCCATCGTGGCATACGGTACCGGTAAGTTCTATTCGATTTAACTTATTGATTCTTTATTTTAATTTCATTTATTTGGCCTTAATTGCTACTGCTAATTATTTATAATAAATACATCGCTATTTCGAAAAAACAGTCCTTAATGTACTCCATGTTTGTCTTTGATTGCTTTTCAATCTTTTTAACTGCATGCGTGCATAACATGTGCATAATGCCGGCCACTCACATGCGCGCAAATATTCGTACATTGTACGAATGTTCGCGCGCATGTGAAGGGCCGTCAAACATTCATTCGCAAACTTAGCGGCTGTGCAAATGGGTTCGGTGCTCAATTTGCGAACCCGTTTGCGCTTCCTCCTACACTTGTTTACGAATGTCTCCCGAATTTCTCTTCTTTTTTAATTCGCCAATAGAACACTGAATAGAAAGAGAGTTTTTAATTCTTTCCCAGGCGACATTAACGACCATTCCGTTTTTATGGGATTTCTTTTGAGGGTCCCACATGGTCGATTCATTTTGCAGGATTTGCTCAATGAACTCCATCACCTTGGTGTTGTTCCAATCCATGATGAAGGTACGCTACACAGTAGATGTCACGAACTATGAAAATGGCGATACGTCCGTTACCTTCGCAATCGTGGGCGCACCTGGTCACACGAATATGTGGGAGACTACACGAATGATCGAGGTTCGCGCGCTTTGATGTCCATTAAAAAACCGACACAGCTTGGAAAACCGCAAATGCAGCGAAAACTTTGCATAATCATTTGCAAATGTCGTCCTACACTTGCGGGTTTGCGTATTCGTGCGAATGTGAGTGACCGGTTTAATGCTATATGCCAGGAGCAAAAGAAATGGTTGGACGCATTTTTCAATGACTAGTTTAAAGATATTTAAGTGTATTATCTATGATATCTATAGGCTTATAAATATGTTAAAAGTATAGTCAGCACGACGCCCACTGCTGAATTATGTTTAATTTGCAACTGTGATGGTGTTCACTAGCAAATTCGAATTTAAATAGAATTCAATCGTTGTACTATTAAATCACTACTAAGTTCATTTAATTGAACAAGTGAAGATCACACTCATTAAAATAAAACACTGATTTTACAAATACAAATTTTATTTTTATAGCGATATTGTCCTGATTATATGAAAAACAATGCATTACTACTGCAATTTATCACGAACGTGCGTGGAATGAATACACGCGATACAATATTTCATAAATGAAGCAGATTAAAAACAAGACATTTCTAGAAAACGAATATTGCGGGAACTGATGAATCATAATAAATTATATTTAAGCAGGCTTTATATGTTGAAAAACAATACTTAAAATATAAAATACTTTGAACATGTTTGTATATGTATTTGACATAATTTTTATAGTAGGTTCTACTAGCTATCTATCTAGTATTCCTGTATATAGGATCTAGTAGTCCTGTACAATTGACGAATTTTCTTCAAATGTTCGCGTTGAAGAGTTAAAATAGCGCACCGAACCGTATTCGACGGTGATTTTAACATTTATTTTTTATTCAAATGTACTACACTGTGTGTCTGAGCGTTAAATTTGTTTCAATTTTCAATCAAGTAATTGTAGCATTGTAGAGTTTTTGTCAATATTGTTTCACTGTTTTAAAATAAGAAAAAAAATTATTTTATTGCCACAATGACAAAACAAACAGTACAAAGTTTTTTTTCTTACTTTACAAATTTGATGATATTTAAGTTTACCACTAAAATAAGAACAATAAAACAAACCAGCGGTTTTAAAAAATTCAATCTCGGTAAGTTAGTTATAATATAATGTTTATAATTGTCGATTGTAATTTAACTTAATATTGATAACAAAATTAATTAAAAAAATATATTTTTTTTTTAAACACATCGTGTTTTCTCAGCATCTACTATCATTTCAAACTGCAAAACTATCCGATTGGAAATAAATAGGAAAATTCCCAGTTTTGATTGTTTTTTTTTATTGGCAATTCTAAGGTATTTATAGATCATTTTTATGTTTCTAGTAGGTATTGGTATTAGTTCGTTTCGGTGGTGCGTTGAATTTCTCGGAGAAAACTTTAATTCCCTTTAGATATCAAAACGTTGAGTTTGAGTTTTTCTCGATGACAACATATTAAAATTGGCATGGATTTAAATCCGTATTGTAGTTCCTTGTTTTTGCCAAATGTATCTGCTCTATCTCAAACAAAATAAACAAATTTCCTCTTAAAACGATCTCTTTACAAGCAATTTGTAGACTATAAATCAATATAAAATCGATCCATCGGGTATTAAAAATGGAGAAGTCTATAAAACTGCCAGTCGTAAACTAGTAGTTTACGCAGTGCATTGATTTTATATTACTCATAATTACTCATAAATATTCACTATTAAAAGTAATTCAAGGAGGTTGACATCAGGGAGATGGAATAATTTCACGCCCGCTTATGTTGTTCCACCTGTACTTCTTGCTAAAATGACTTTTTGGATACGTTTGTTGAATACATTTTATTGTCATTAGCGTTCCACCCGCACATCGGTGGGATGAAACGTTTATATGAGTCGACTAGTATCAAAGCCGGCAATGTGACTTTTGGACAATTATTGGTAAATCAGAAAAACGAATTATTGACTTTGTATTCCATTGGCAGTCACAATACTCTTCTGAACGACATCTTAGATAAATAACAGGTTAAGTATTAACCTTTATTTAATGCAGGTTTTGAACCGTATTCTTTGAAGGAGACGATTATATTCAAATCAATCTGTATTGACATATCAATAACATTTTTTTGTCCAAATGCACAGATTGCCACCTTTGATAATAGACGACTCATATCTATATAGTCTATATCTTGTCCCAGACTTGAAATTTTTTTTATACAAAATTCATTGGTTCTTGTTTCAACATTCGATTGCAAAGAAACAAAATCTGCTCCAGATTAATATTCGTCTACCAGTGAAAGCTGCATGAAAACTTTTTCAATAGTTCTTGAGATTTGCGCGGTCTATGGGCAACCATCTTTCATTTATAAAAAAGATTTGGGCAAAAAAAAGGCAGTAAAAAAAATCGCCTGGTGTGTGTTCTGATTCTTGTTTAATTAACCCTTTTCTATTTTTATTACTATTCCTGAATGTACAGACAAGTCGAACTCTATTTTAAATTTCATCGAATTTTTTTAAAAATCTAATTATCATTAACTTCGGGCGCCAATCCGAATCGACAAGATTTAAAAAAAAAAGGGCCGAGTTGTGCTCGAATTCCGATATGCAAACAGAAACGACAAACGCAGCGTAGCAGTAAATAGATAATAATAATAATATACCATTTGTTTACCATCGCATGTAGTATTACTATTACGTACATAATGCTACTGTTTGTGATGCGCGGAAATATGTATTATTGGCGTCGATCCAGTGTCGCAGTTGTCTGTTCAACGGCAGCCACTGCGGTGGAACGCGTCGCGTTATGTACTGTATTTATATTTAGATACAATCTATTTTATGAAACGATAATGATAAACGTCACGTATAAATAGTTTTATTCGGTTATTTACAATTGTAAAGAATTTTTGTTTTAGTTTTGAAGGGCATATGTATATTTCGCCGCATTGCACATAATCTTGTTTTACATCCACGAGACCCTAGCACAGTGAACAATAATTTCTATTCAAATCCAGATTTTCAACTGATGCTACGCTGGCACCGGAGTCCATTGACATCAAACATGAATCCCGCCAACTCGAGACGTGAATTGAACTTTCAATTGTATTGTTTAAGGGTAGTTAAATTATAACGCATAACTGATATAATCGTAATGCCCGGTTGATGCAAGTAACACTTAGTTGGTTTGAAAAAAAAAAAAAACATTTAGCTGATGTCGCACCTTTTTGGTCAACTGGTTTGTTGTAAGACCCAAGTTTTTAATTTTTATTTTTCTTTATTGCCTTTTTAGGCAGACGAGCATATGGCCCACCCTATAAATTAAAGAGCGGACGGTTAACGTGGTATGAACATGTGATGCGTAGAGAGAAGATGCATGTGACTATTATAAGAGATGTATGGAAATGGTAGTGCAAGGTAGAGGGGGAAGAGGTGTGAATGACGACATGAGAGGGAGGAGTGAGTGTTGAGATGACGGTTGATAGAAAAGGATGGAATAGAAAAATTACCTGTGCCGACCCCACCTAGTGGGATAAGGTGGAGAAAAAGAAGAAGCATATGGCCCACCTAATGGTAAATAGTTACCGTCGCTCATGAACGTAAGCAATGCCAGGGGCAGAGCCAAGCCGCTGTCTACCGAGTTGCAAAAATCGGTAGTGGCTACGTCTACAGTTTAAGAGGTGGATTTTAAACCATTTCAGTGTATAATGCTGTCTAAAACAC
Organism: Bombyx mandarina; assembly: GCF_030267445.1. NCBI lineage: Eukaryota > Metazoa > Arthropoda > Insecta > Lepidoptera > Bombycidae > Bombyx > Bombyx mandarina. Next base: position 12,686,461 of record NC_143228.1, read on the forward strand.
AAGACACTAAGGCATAAAATAGCTAAAGTAGCTGCTATATCGAACAGCGAACGTTTCACGGCTAGCATCAGCTAACAATAATGCCGTGAAGACAAAGCATAGAAAAAGTAATGATTTTTCAAATAGCAAAACAATTTTTGTTTCTTCGGTTTATTAAAAACAAAGAAAAAACATATTTACATAAATGGAATGTAAAACTACACAGCTATGTAATTCCTTTCATAATATCGCGAAAATTCGAAAAAATGAAAAAAATCACATGTAAACATCTCAGTCAATCAATTATGTATATACTATCAAAAGATAATTAAAAAAAAATACGCAAAAGAAAACATTATATTTCAATATCAAATGTTAAAAATTATTTTATTAAAAAATTCGTGTAAAACATTCATGGATTTCGTTCGTAAAAATGTTATCGTCGTTATAAATTGGCAGATTCGCACCGCATCGCCTCGTAGGGCCGACACGGTCTTTTGCACGAGGGACCGGGATCGATTCCCGATCGGATTGCTCAGTTGTCGGTCTGGACCCTCATTACTGATGGTAGGACCTCTTGTGAGTCCGCACGGGTAGGTAACACCACCCCGCCTATTTCTACCGTGAAGCAGTAATGCATTTCGATTTGAAGGGCAGCCGTTGTACTGTTAAAAGTGAGACCTTACAACTCATGTCTGAAGATAAGTAGCGGCATTTACGTTGTAGATGTCTATGACCTCCTGTACCACTTAACACCAGGTGGGCCGTGAGCTCGTCCACCCAAGCAATAAAAAAAAAGTACGCACTTTAGTCCCACAACCGTGTAGGTGGACGTGGAATGTTAAATTGAATTTTGTATAAAACAAAATACGACTTATAATCGAATGAGATCAAGTTGCAGTAGGTGAGAATACCCGCTCCGCATGTCGCCTTTTCGCATTAAAAGTGTACAATTGCCAAAAATATTCGAAATTGAGTTAATATGCGTGTAAACATTTGGTATCACCAGTATTTTTCTCATAAATACTGTCAAAAGAGCGTAGTTTAGATTTAGTACTTTTTATCAATTTACCTGTTTTCACTACTAATAAAAAAAAATGCATAATTTTATCTTACTTTAAAAGATAGATAACGTAATTGGTAAAAAATAAAATATAAGTGTTACAAAGATGATTAATATTAAAAATATTACATGTTCAAAAACCTTTAAAGATCTTCTGTAAAATTTGTAAGTTTTGAGATTATACCGTTTTAATGCGAGAAGACGATATGTGGTCCGTCGGCGGGTCCAGTTGGCACAATGACAGCGTCCGACGCCCGATTAGCCTCGGCGACGATTTAATGAGCTCCCAGAGAACGCGGAGTGTTAATCGCGAGGTACATCTCAACACTTGGCAATGGCAAAATAATGAAATACTTCACGTTGTTTCGTTTTGTTTGCAGTTAATGTAAATATATTAAGAGTCATTTTATTTAACGTATTATATACGAGATTTATTCGATTTTTATTATAAATAATTAATTTAGTACGATTTAATGGAAAATTACAAGTATCGAGCCAAAGTAAAGGAATTTCGGCGGTTCGAAGGAGATATAGTACACATTTCGCAATGTTATTTGAATGCAGTGTTCAATTTTCTTATGCATAGTTTTTCGATTTCAATATTATATATATTTTTCATACGACACTCGCGAACGTTAAACCATAAAAATATAAAGATTTCGTAATATAAATAGCTAAACGCAAATCAGCGAATTTCTAAGCGATCTCTTACATAATCAAAACTATCTACATACAATTTAAATCACAAAGCATTGTATTACATAAATTAACACATTTTCATGTTTTTGACATATTTCAAGTCTTATAACAATATTATACATCCATACATATACATATTATATTAAGAGTAATTTTGGAATTGACGCCCAAATTAAGTCTAAGTCCCATAGTTCCGCGGTGATGCGTACGCGTGAGATCGAGACCTGACACGAACCTTTTAGACCTTCCGACTTTTAACTATTACAAAATAATTCATTTAAATAGGCTCAATGTTTTTTATGCTAGCGTTTTATAGTTAATTATCTACTAATTTATGAACTAAATAAATTAAGCTAGACATTTCTAGAAATGACGAGTGCAATATCAGTACTCTTGCCAAAAATAATGTAGACAAAAATTTTGTTGTTAAAAATTTATGTAAATTTTTATTTGTTTAAATTAAGATTTATTTTTAATCACGATCACACAGCGTTTCCCTAATGCATATCCTACCGGTAGAAAACATACAAAATATCGACAATGATTCACACCATAGTTGTGTATGTACAACATGTACACAACAATGTATGTATGCAACAAATCGCAAAAAGACAAATTCAGAAATTCGCGGACGACGTCACTTATGTAAATCGTGAGGTATAAACGGCTTCCGAGACCCCGCTATGGAGAGGAGAGTAATAGAAGAACTATCGCATTTAATTACGTAAGTAAATGTCCAGCAAAAAATAATGAAGTGAACTATTCAAATGGTTCCTTATTTTAAAATTTTTAATTTTTTTTTTAATTGTTTCCTTTACTTTGATAAATATTATCGTAGGAATACGGAGATTTTATTAAAATTGAAATTTTAAATGGCACCTATAGGCGGATAGATATAGTGTCTAATATCTTGGGTTGCTTTCATCGAGAACTCTTTTTAATGAAAATAATTTTCTAATACAGAGATAGTCCCTTCTTTGTACTCTCTCTCTCTCTCTCTCTCTCTCTGCATAATCGTCCCATAAAAATATCTAGTGATGTGACAGAGTGATTTAGTTCAACGTTTCCAGCTCGTCCGGAACTAAGTATGTGAAAGCATGATTTTAATGTATCATAGTGTTTCGGTTCCATTCAGACCGGGGTGCCGAAGTCCGGGTCGCCATCCCCGGGCAGGAGGCGCGCGGGACGACTCTCACCGATACTCACTGCCAATCCAGATACGTCGGTAACGCGACGCGCCGTACCTATCCTGTGTGGACAAACCAAATACAATTTGGAGTATTTTAGAATGTAACAAATCAATTAACGCCATATTCCAAAGTGGCATTAGTTTGAATGCGATTACAGATTACCTTAGGGAGGTTCTTTTTTTTCTTTTTTTCTTGTTGATATTGTCTATGAAACTCAGCCATTTTATTTAGAAATAATTAGGGGTTAATAAACAATGGACACGGAGTTTGCAAATACTACGATCTTTCTAGAATACCGAGTGCATATGTACGATAATATGACTGATTTCGCTCGTTATATAACACATAAAGGAACATAATTATTCATTAAACTTAATTTCAGTACTTCCATGTTTATTTGGCAACATTTTTCATTTGTTGCCAGAAATTTAAAAAAAAAGTTCCGCAAATACTTCCTCTAACCTGAAAGTCTTACTTTCTCTTCTAACTGTCTTCACATCGCCGTTCGGTTTTGATTCGAAAACTGGAGTGAGGTCACCGTTCATTTTTTCCGTTGACTCCGGTTTGTTGACTAGGTCTATCAGAGGCGGATTCGCCTCCTTGACTTGCAGTGGTGGTGGTATTGGCGGTGACTCGGCTGCTGTTAAAATATTTAAAACAATAATTTATTTTTAAATTAATTTTAGTCGGATCGGCTTAGATAAAAATGTAAGTATTAATTTACCGAAGTAGATACAGAATTAAATAAAAAATTGCCAATGTTTATCAAAAGTTTTTGAGTAATTCTCGGTGACGTATTTAAACATCGGTAATTCGGCGCCACTACTAAATTCTATTCGTGCCAAATACGGCATGGGCTTCGGTAACCACATAACACTAGATGGGCCGTGAGTACGTAAACTCGTAAAAGCAATTAAAAAAAGAACAAATTGTTACGCCGGTAAGAGTAACGTCACTTATCGCCGAATAGTCGAACGAATATCGAAGGATCTAGTAACATCTAGAACGCTCGAGAGGTACCACGCCATCTATTGTCAGATAGCGGAAACACGCGTCGAAAATACTAGACTTGTGAGGAATGTTCTCGACAATTCTAGAGATGTCGTATCGACTATAAAACCGTTGCAGAGATGGCATGCAGTCAGTAATCGGAAGTACTCGAAGCGAAACAGCGAACGGATCACGTCAAGCGAAGCGGAAGTGTGAATTAAGAATTTTAAAGTGTTCTATGAGTGTTCTAAGTGATAAATACAGTTTTAAGTTGTACTCTGGTAGAACATTTGTTTATCCCGGGCCCCAAAGCGTAGCAACATTTTTTACTGGTGGTAGGATCTCTTGTGAGTCCACGCGGGTAGGTACCACCACCCTGCCTATTTCTGCCGTGAAGCAGTAATGCGTTTCGGTTTGAAGGACGAGGCAGCTGTTGTAACTATACTGAGACTTAGAACTTATATCTCAATATGGGTGGCGCATTTACGTTGTAGATGTCTATGGGCTCCAGTAACCCCTTAACACCAGTTGGGCTCGTCCATCCATCTAAGCAATAAATAATAAAATCATTATGTAGAAATAAGCTTAGGTAAAATTGGGAAATATGTTATGATTGCTAACAGTTAGGATCTCACCAGTGTCGGGGAGGGCGCGCTGGTCCCGGGGCGTGTTCCCGGCGTGCGGCTCGTCGGACGAGGGAGTCTCCAGCTCCACGGGGCGGTACGCACCCTTCGTGCGCCAGTCCTGGACATAAACATTGCTCCTTTTAATAAACAAACCAGAATGGGGGTATATATATACATTTTATATTTAGTGGGATCACAGATTTCTTTTTGTACCAAAATTATGGCACTTTATCACATCTGTTATAATAGCCGGCAAACTTCTTGAGTATTTGTCGACGTAGTGGGGGTAAGTTCGCGCATGGTACACTCACATGCAAAAACATTATTTACTCTGCGTCATAATGCTATTAAATTATTAAAATCAACATATTATGTATTTATTTATATATTTATTAGAACATCAACAAAAAATATAGGTTAATAATTGTAATAATTTAATCTTGGGGTAAAATAGATATTCCTTCTATTAAGTCAAAACTAGAGCTGTTGCCAGGTCTTGGTTCAGTTGAAGCGAAGCTGGTATTTGTAATTTTTTTTTCGTTATCATAATCTTGACCATCATCATCATCACTGTTTCCATCACCCGAGTCGCTATCATCGTGATGAGTCGACATAGGGCTCATCGGTGTAGTTTACAACTCGTTCGGTTCGGTCTTCTTTTTTGTCTATAATTAATTATTTTTTGAAGATATTCGATTCGTAGTAATCGAATGTTACTTTTTTCAATTACCAGCTTCCTATTACTTTCTGTTTTTTTTTCTCCATCTGAAGCCTAGCTCTTTCATAATTCGTCGTAAGCTTCATTCCGAGCCATTAAAATTTATATCTTCTTTAAAATTTTCGAAGCCTTTCTACGATACGGAGTTTCGCTGCTTGTTATGTAGTTATTATGATTACATCTTTTTATTACAGATTGAACGAAACTATCCATTCTGGTAACTTTCTTCTTCCCTGATCTTTTCTAACCAGGAGTCCGAAACACGGCGAGCAAGCCAGAGCCTTTAGCTTCGTTAATAATGCACCTAACAGTACTCACTGATGTTTTTCTTGCTTCCGAAGTCTGTTTTACTTTTTCCATATCATTCTTCCCCTGTTTTATAATGAAGCAATATACGTCATACACAAATTTTCCACCCTTTCTTTTGAATACTACACCAGTTTGTCGCGGAATAGTGTATTTTTTATAAAAAATCAACAAACACTCAACATATAGTAATGGCAACAAAGTCAACAAGCAATTATAACAAATAACTTAACGATTAATAACGATAGACTTTTTACTGTACGCAAGCGTACTTTTGGGAGCAAGCGGAACGAGGGCGCGGTGCGGGGCGCAAGGTTCGACTGATCTACCAATAACGCGCTCGATACGCTTTCCCCTGCCGTCGCGCCTCACCCTCACCACCAAAGTGATCTAAAATTCGGTTCTGCGCAGTCAAGGTCATTTGCTCAAGAAGTTTGCCGGTTACTATACGAAATGTATGTAATTTGTGTGGATTTTAGATAAAATATTTATTTTGTTGACATTTTCAACGATTTTTGCGAGTCGTCGACATTTTAAGCAATTTGTTCGATTTAATCTAGCTTCGTTTATTTAATTTTATTATTCTTGTTTCGTTTACATTATTATTATTTCAATTGCTCTACAGTTTCCGTGCTCACAGACGACCAACGTGCTTTTTGTCGACATTTGAATATTGCGCTAACTACCCTCTATTTTTCTATTATAAAGAATATTTTAAGACTTTTACGTTTCATTACACACAGAACGAACTAATAGTATCTTTAGGTCTGGCAGTTTGTTTAGGTTGGGTTTTCATCTTTACATTAAGATGATCCCAGGTGTGAGATAGTTTTGAATAATTTATTAGTGTTAATGCTCACCTGCGGTTTACGTTTCTTCTTGTTGATGTGGCTCCGGACGTGTACGGGCGTCGAATGAGCCGACTCGCCCGACGAACGACAAGCGTTCCACTGCGACCACACGACACACTTCAAAGAGGAACTTATACATTCTGACGTTAAAATATATATATATATATATATATTTTATTGCTTAGATGGGTGGACGAGCTCACAGCCCACCTGGTGTTAAGCGGTTACTGGACCCCATAGACACCCACAACGTAAATGCGCCACCCACCCCGAGATATAAGGTCTACGGTCTCCGTATAGTTACAGCGGCTGCTCCACTCTTCACACCGAAACGCATTACCGCTTCACGGCAGAAATAAGCAGGACGGTGGTACTCACCCGTGCGGACTCACAAGAGGTCCTACCACCAGTACATATGAGTTCATGTACTGCGCTATTTTTTGAAGCTAATACATTTTAATTCTATGCAAAAAAATAATTATAAGTTAATATTAGTGTTATCATGATTTAACGATCATATGTATACAGAGATAAATTATAGACATTTAAATTAGTATTACTAAAAAAAACAGTTAACACAATCACATAAGTAACTAGCCGTACTCGTACCTCTAGTCTAGTCTCGATCTTGATGGAGTGGTCGTCCATGTCGAGTATGTTGAGGTTGTTGTTGACGGCGTTGTAGTCCGGGTAGCGTGCCGCCGCGCACTCCTCCGACCCGGCCCGGCTCACGTCGCTACGCAATACATTACGTCTACAGTTAACGAACACCCTGTACTTGTAAGAACGGTGTTGCCAACAAGAAAATATCAAAAATACTTAAATTTCAATTGAGCAATTTCGAAAAGGGAACATCTCTGAAAATGTAAAATGTTCAGGAAATGAAAACAAAACTGATTATTTTCTAAAGCAGTGTAAAATTTAAAATATTAACTTTTGAGATATAATTTAGTGTTAGCAATTAGCAATTGAAAATTACTGGAATTATTATAAAATGGGTGTAGGTATGTCTCAGAACTACATGTATATGAAAAAAAGTATTTGACAAAATATGCGACATGTGCCCTTTTCGAAATTGCATATTCAATTAAGGTATGGATTTATTTAAATATAAGCGTTCTCCTTCGACGCTTTCAAGGAAAATCATGTGAAATATTATAGGTTAGATACGTATAAGTTCAAATTTTTATACTGGAGAGTTCGTGTCGTGGAGTATGTTCTTATGAGCCTTCACAAATAAGCAGTCTGTCAGGTTTTACATAATCAATTATTGCCAGCGTAAACAATAATAAGCGGTATTTTACGAACCGGAACGCCCGACTGTTTCGCGGTAGATATTAGCAGGATAGTTGCTCCTAGACGTGAGGCTTTTTTTAATTTTTTTTTTTTACTGGAGCCCATAGACATCTACAACGTAAATGCGCCACCCACCTTGAGATATAAGTTCTAAAGTCTTAAGTATAGTAACGTACTCCCTACTACAAGTAATAAGTGAAGTGAATCTATTAAGTGTCGTGATAATTGTTTACCTGGTGTAGTCAGGAGTGCGCGGCGCAGTGGGCGTGGCTCCGGAGCCGTCGGGTTCACCCGGGAACACATCGCCGTCCTCCGGGTACAGCGGGAACCTGCACCCATCTCCGTATTAACAAAGAACTTTACAAACAAAGAGATTTACTGGTGGTAGGACCTCTTGTGAGTCCGCGCGGGTGGATACCACCACCCCATCTATTTCTGCCGTGAAGCAATAATGCGTATCGGTTTGAAGGGTGGGGCAGCCGTTGTAACTTACTTGAGAACTTAGAACTTATATCTCAAGGTGGGTGGCGCATTTACGTTGTGGATGTCTATGGGCTCTAGTAACCACTTAACGCCAGGTGGGCTGTGAGCTTGTCAACCCATCTAAGCAATAAAAAAATAAAGATTTAAAATCGCATTTGTATAATGAAACATGCTAGACGGTAACATTTCTTTGTTTTATGTAGTCGATAAAAATATATAAAAACTAGCCGTACTCGCCCGCTTCGTTGCGCTTTTAAAATTAACATTATTATTTATTGTCATATTTAGGGAGTCCAAAACTCATAAATATTAGCCTATCCATTAAGTACATGTATTTTCTACATGGATACCAAGTTTCAAGTCAATCAGATGCACGGTTCAGTAGTTGTAACGGAACATCCGTAAAAACCACTGTAGATTTATATATTAGTATAGATGTAGTTTTATTTATTTCATAGACGAGTGAACGAGCTCAGGGTACACCTGGTGTACACCTTTGGACCAGGACGTCTTCGAATATTTTTTTTCCCTACCTCTGCTGATAGATAGCCTTGAGAGGCTATATCAGCGTTACCCTAACGTGTGAGTTCTCGGCACTCGAACCGGAGGTGTTGCTAACACTGACCTTAGCAAGAGCAGTGCTTCGCAGAATCTACCACCGGATCGGAAACGCGACCTACCGAGAAGATCCGGCGAGGAACTCAGTGGGCGGTGTCTATGGGTTCATATTTGTGAATGCTTAGTGACTGTCTTAGTACATCTAATGACTATTCTGTAACATCGTACGCTTTATCCAGCTGTAGTCAATTTCATAGCTACAGTGTGGGAGAGCCCGTCGGATGATAGTATTTATAACCTTTAATTTAATTAGATAGTAACTTACATATGTGTGGGGGGGGGCGGGTGTGGCTGTTGTGTGTGTGTGTGTGTGTGTGTGTGTGTGTTTGTGTGTGTGTGTTTGTGTGTGTGTGTGTGTGTGTGTGTTTGTGTGTGTGTGTTTGTGTGTGTGTGTTGTGTGTGTGTGTTGTGTGAGCGTATGTGTGTATGTATATACATGTATTTAGGCATCTGTTCAGTTGTTAATTTTTTTCTGTATGCACCTCTTTTCAATTGTAATCCAGATTGTTATGTTAAATATTTAAACTTATAATTTCTATGGTTGTAATTTGATTTGTGCATCAAAAAAAACAAAAAAAGCTGTGGACTGAGGTCGGGCCACGGCGGAACAACAAGACCCGGGCAACATTACGATTGTTTTACGATTACGATTGTTGTTTTTTTTTTTTTTTATGTTTGATATATTACTGGTGGCCCGGAGGCCTTTCCAGTTTCACCAGGACATGTGGGCGAGCAAAGGCTCAGCCAGGAGGGGTGGGATTTGCTAACAACTGCCCGAGCGCCTCCGAAGGAGACCTAACAACTCAAGAGCAATTGCTTCGCGAATGAATCTACTACCGGATCGGAATCGCGACCCACTGAGAAGATCCGGCGAGAAACTCAGCGGGCTGATGCATGGGTTAGGTTGCACGTCGACCTCTTTGTCGAGTTCGACGAGTACGGTTACCGGGGTCCCTAAGCCTGCTCCTAGTATTAGAGCTGAAGGCATCTAATGCAAAGGTTATTGGATCTGATGGATCCGTAAGGACGTGTATTACGATTGTACGTGGTACCACCTGTAGTTGTCTTCGGAGAGCCTGTCGTCGTCGTCGGTCGCTATGAACTGCACGCAGAGGGCGCAGTCGCCCTTGACGCTCTGCAGCGCCTGCACGGCTTCCTTGTGGCACGCCTTCAACAAAACAACTTTTTTTAAGGACTTCAAGACGTCCGATTAACTTTATAATTTGTACACGCATCAAGGACCGACTGCGAAACAATAATTTTCAAATTCACTCATTTTTTATGAGTTCGATTTGCTATTTTAAAGGTGTTGTTTATTTTTTAAACTAAATTAAATATAATGACATGGAATATTCTAAAAATGGCTGAACAATAAATATAATATTAATAGCGTTTTCTGTACAATATTAATAAAACAACATTTAAAAGCCTTTATTTTCTACCAATGATTGTTTTACACAGTATTATTGAATTAAGTAAAACTGAACTCCTCTTTTTTCTCATAGTCCAGTCATTCCTCCGGTCGAGTCCTATCTCGAAAATAGTTTAAGGTATAAAAAAATGTTAAATAGAATATCTATACTAATATTATAAAGAGGAAAGATTTGTTTGTTTGTTTGTTTCGAATAGGCTCCGAAACTACTGGACCGATTTGAAAAATTCTTTTTCCATTAGAAGCAGATATTGTTCCCTGATGAACATAAATGTTTCCGAAGCGAAGCGAGGGCGAGTCGCTAGTTGATAATAAATACAAATAGCGTAAAACCCATAGAAAACGAATACATATTTGTAAAAAAAAATAAAGGAAAATTTAAGCGGTTTTGTGACCTTTGACCTCTAACTTTAAAACTTGCGACCATCCAATTATACGTCAATTTTGAGAATAGTTTCAGATGCCAAAATACAAGTTTTTACGTGGTAATATACTGGGTGTGTCGATTTTCCGAAATATGCACCTAATTTGGCCTAAAATGACTGGATCAACGAGAGAGAGCTCAATCAACCTATATAAGAAAAATCTTTTTTTTTTAAACTAAAAAGTTTCAAAGTTTTACATAAAAATTACATAAAAAAAGTTACTGTACATTTTTTTTTATTGCTTAGATGGTTGGACGAACTCACAGCCCACCTGGTGGTTACTGGAGCCCATAGACATCTACAACTTCCACCCTTCAAACAGAAACGCATTACTGCTTCACGGCAATTTCAAAGGTTTTACATAAAAATTACATGAAAAAGGTTTTTTTTACATATATTAATTACAATTATGCGGCTACAAGTTTTATGTCTGGTAGGAGGCGCGGCGATATGACTGCAGAGTGCAGACCACAGGTCGCTGTGTACCTGCGTGAGATCGACGTCGTTGATGGCGAGTATGGCGTCTCCGACGTAAAGCTCTCCGGTGAGGGCGGCCGGCCCTCCAGCCTCCAGCTCGGAGATCAGTATCGGAACCCCGTGCTCTCGTCCGCCCTAATATCAAACAATGCCATTTAAATTATTTTAAAGCAGTTTTACGTTTTTTACAAACTTAAAAGTTTTTTTTTTTTTTTTTTTTTTCATTGATGGACGGGGTTGGATGGACGAGCTTACAGCCAACCTGTTGTTAAGTGGTTACTAGAGCCCATAGACATATATAGCGTTAAGGCCACCCACCAATTAGAGAAACCCACCTTGAGATATGCGCACTAAGGTCTCAGTATAGTTACAACGGCTACCCCACCTTTCAAACCGAAACGCATTACTGCTTCACGGCTGAAATAAGTGGGGTGGTGGTACCTACCCGCGCGGACTCACAAGAGGTCCTACCACCAATAATTTTGCAGGTTTGATTCTTATTACACGCTGTTATTCCTTCACCGTGGGAGGTCAATCGTGAACACTTGTTAAGTAAGTATGTATTTCATTAGATAAATTGGTACCCGCCTGCGGGATTCGCATCGTTACCACTGCTACTTCACTTGCCGGTTTGAGATGTCTTATTGTCAGTTACTTTTGCCATCATTCCCGATTAATTGGCTCAGACATACCAAGAGTTCGTTGTGAGACTTTGAGACTTCTCATGAGGTTCACAGTAAGCGATGACGTTTCATAATTACATAGTTATACAAATTACATTTGGGTTTAAGCACTGAAAGGTACACATTTAACAGGGTATTTATTACGTAATTTGACAAATCTTGATATTAGTCGTAAAGCAAAAACTTTGAACCCCTTTTTTACGAAAATTGCGCGGACGGAAAAGTATGTTTCCCACACTTATAGAGAATATAGTGAAGTAGTGCAGAATGCTTTTTTTTTTTTTTTTTTTTTTTTTTTTTTTTTTTTTTTTTTTTTTTTTTTTTTTTTTTTTTTTTTTTTTTTTTTTTTTTTTTTTTTTTTTTTAAATTATGCCTATGAAATACATTAAATCAATAAAAAAAACATTACACACCCTACCATGTACTTGACACACAAAAGCTTTTATACTTTTTTTGTTTATTGTTTATCTATCTGGTCAAATTGAGAATAGATTAATATTATGTATTTATCTATAATGTAGCCTTGGCGAAATCTGTGTTTACAGAATAATGATGGTTATAGAAATGAGACAACAGAACTATAATAATGTTCAAACTTATAATTTAAATTATGGTATTTTGGAATTTCGACCACTGGACGACCACTAGTAATATTAATTGTACTAAAAGAGATGTTGTCTGTACGTACAGTGACGGAGATGCCCAGTCCTAGATGCGGCGAGCGTCGCACCCGCACGGTGCGGGGGCGCGCGCGGGGGGCGGGCGGCGCGGCAGGAGGCGAGGCGGGGGGAGCGGGGGGGCGCGCCGGCCGGGGGGATACGCCGCGACACACGCGGACCAGGGTCTTGTGTCTCTGTAGTAAGATTTCAGCCTCCACCTGTTGGAGATCATACTGTTATAACAGAACTAACAGTCTGAATATTGACTACTTGATTTTTATACTAATTCACATACGGTCAAATTGTAAGCAATAAACAGAGGACATGTTTACGAGCTTCATTATCAACACGCTTTCAACATTTACAAAATATTTTATTGTCATCAGATTCTCAACTATATTTAGAATACCGTAATGTCTAGTTCTTAAGCTAGTTTAATAAAACCAAGTACGAAATCCTACTAGAGCCGACGAGAGTAAATAAAATAAACTTGGTACATACCTGCGCCCAAAGCGAATCCCTGACTTCCGCTCGCATATCTCTGCCTAATAACTGCAACTGTTGTATTCTGCCGGCGAGTTCTTTATCGAGGTATTTTGTAGCTAATCTGAAATTGTATTTATCAATTATTAAAATATTGCATATTGCACCTATGCAAGCAAAAGAGGGGTCGTCGTACCCCCTTACGGGGGCACGGAACGGGTCTCGGGGCGAACTCCACTGCCCGGGCAGAAGCTCCCTGCCACGTAGGGCAGGGGTGAAATAATGCAGGAAGGACTGAGAGGGGGGGGGGTTCGCATGCGCGTTCGGCGCACTCCACATCGACATATATACTTATACATAATACGATGCTGGACTCGAGTCAGCGGCAGGATGGAGGCCGAGGAGGATGCAACCCGGCGCCAACTGTTGTCATCTGCTTGATTTTTTTTTTTTTCTTCCTTACTAACTAACTAAGCCTAACTACAACTAACTACTGACTACTATATACATCAGGGACAGCAGTCAGCAGGAAACCGGGGCCCGCCAGCAGCCCTGTGCCGCGCTCTCGCTATAGTGGTTTTTAAGTAGGTGAAAAAATGGGGGCGCTAAAAATAATTTATTCTCAAAGTGGACAAAATAAATTTGGGAGCCACTGCTTTAAGGCATGCAGCGATCGTCACGTTGTGGTATGGTATGGTTGTAGACTCTGGATAGCCAGAGATATATAGACTTTAAATCTAAATGGGACGTAAGATTATACTAAAACACCTAGAGCTTTAGCAAACTAATTAGGGGTCACATAAAATTATAATTGAACACTCGCCTGGCGCCAAATAGTTCGGAATGTAATCCGAGTACGGTTTCACGCAGAGCCGCATTTTCTCTCGCAAGTTGCGCAGCTTCCGACCTAGCGCGTGCTGCGTCTAAAACATTTCCGGCAGTATCGCCAGATTCTAGACACCCTGAGAAAAGAAAAGAAAAAGGGGCTTTAAATCAGATCAACTGGGACGAACGTTTTAATACGCAACCTAATTTTGAAAGTTTATTATTTCTCACGTAATAAATAGCCTGCGAGAACCTATCACTTATTATACTGCACCAACTCAAAAACATCAGAGATTATTATCCTCACTTAAACCTTAGAAAAAAATCACTAAAATATTAATTGCGGCCTCATTAAGAAACTTTAGAAGATTTATAAAAAAAAAGTCACTGAACTGAACACGTAAACATCACAGCAATATGTTATTCATAAATATAACCTAAACTAATATTAGCATAATGTTAGCAAAATTTCAAATGTACCATTGTCCTCTATAAGGCATTAACAGTACTTTTGCGTGGGTCGTGCTTTATTCAATACGGGCTTGTACATACATATTTGTATTGTACGAGATCTGATAAACACGAGAACTCACCAGCCGATGCCGCTCTAGCCTGCACCAGCTCCGCCCTCATATCGACCAGCTCCGCCTGCGAATCATAAAAAAGTTTTTATTCCGAGGTTGTTTTTTTTTTATTGCCCTTGTAGGCACACGAGCATACGGCCCACCTGATGGTGTGTGGTTACCGTCGCCCATGGACTTCAGCAATGCCAGGGGCAGAGCCAAACCGCTGCTTACCGCTTAATACTCTCCACAAGCCTCGTTTAAAGAAGGACATGTCATAGCGCTCGGGAAACACCGTGGAGGGGAGCTCATTCCACAGCCGGATGGTACGTGGCAAAAAAGGCCTCTGGAAACGCACTGTGGATGACCGCAATGGCTCCAGGTAGTATGGATGAACTCTACTCCGGTGGCGGGCGGTGCGATGGTAAAAGCGAGATGGCGGTATCATCTCGAACAATTCCTCAGAGCACTCCCAATGGAACATACGGTACAAAATACAGAGGGAACCGAAATCCCTCCGCAGACCCAGAGGTTCCAAACGATCAGTGAGAATGGGATTATCGACAATCCGAACGGCCCTTCTCTTTACGCTAATACAATTTGACGAGCTAATAAAGTACTAAGGCAGGTTGCTATTGCTTAGAACAGCTGAAGAAAACGAGGTACGTGCATCCTGCATCCTGATCCACGTACACGATCACTATCGCTAACGGTGAAATCTCCGCAACAGATGCACGGTGTCGTATATCAACAATAAGCGGTGTCGAATGTCGCGCCGTTGTGATTCAGCCTCACAATGGAATTTAATCTCGGACCCGAAATCAAAGGCTGCGTAAATCCGAATTAAAGGAGACACGTTATGGTGGTCGATATTGACGTAAATTGTACGAGGGGACATAAATCCATTTAGAGCACGTGCCCGATCCGGAATTTACACGTTCACCCTTGTTGACTCATAATATTTCATCTTACCGATAACACTAACGTCATTCATTTTAAGAATCGTGGTTGAATGAATGTATCGTGGTATTAAGATATATCTACATATTATTATTGTGTACACATACAATCAGGATTTTCTAGTTTTAGAACTATCGTCTTGACGTATTTAATCAATCCAAGAAGGAAATTTCAATTACGTAGAAATATTTTCTTATATTCCGGTAGAAACTTAACAGAGTATAATCATAAATTAAGGGCTGGCGAAACTAGATATTAATATGTATCTTAAATGGTCAATTCTAAGCGAATGTCATAAAAATACTTTAAATTTATTTAAAATGTTGATATTCTGATTTGAATATTCTTACGGAAGACGTTTGATAAACAGTATTCTAGGAAGCTATTAAAGTTGTCCATTAAGATTTGTTGCCACAGAATTTAGGAGCAAAAAGGCCGAAAATAATAATTCTCAAATAATGGACTGTCCATTTTTTCTGGTCACAAAATATTGATTCGTCATTCCCGGGATGCAGGATACCAATGTCGTTAGTGAAATTGCTATAAAATCACGAGTAAAAATTCATGTAAAGTAATAAAAGGCCGATGGTAGGTAATTGTTATGACCCGGTCGTGGACGGGCTTGCGGTGCGCACTCTGCGTGCTGTGGGTCTCGTCTGCGGGGGAGTTGCTGGACTTCGACCGGGCGCGTCCGTAGGTGGCGGATCACGGGCCTCTGGACAATAGTCACAGGGGCATCGCTCCTTCTCTCCCGTTGTGTTACGGCGGGAGAGATTGAGCGACGCGGACCAAAACCAGCACCGGGGGCTACACGCTCTCCTCCCCCTTCACCTGCTGAAGAGTGGTTCTTCTGGAGATGCGTGGGCCTCCACTTTTTTCCCTTTTCTTTGTTACTTTATTGTTTTGTTTTTACTGTCCCTTGGTTATTTTTATTTATCTTAAGTTTTACCCTGTCTCTTTCTCTTCTTTTGTTTCCGTTCATTGTTTTATTTTACACGCCTTTCTATTCTTCTTCGCCTGTGGTTTTATTTTGTTTTATTTGGTTTTATTTTCATCTTCTTTCCCTCTCATACCCAATTCTAAGCTCTGACACCCGGCGAGAGAATGAATGGCTGGTGGGGGACCAGTCGTTAGGGTGTCCCAGGGAACCGTACCCCGGGTTAAAAAAATAAATAAAAATTTATGTAATGGCCAGTTTAAAAAAGTTATTACCCCAGGAGGGTACCTCCCGCTCAGCGGGAGGAGAATCCCTCCGTGTGGCCGACTCGTCGGACGCACGCTGCCCCGCGTACTCTGGGGGGGGCAAAAACTGCCTAGACGTCAGGTCCGGGAAGGACGGAGTTCAAAAGAAGAAAATTATGTCCGAGAAGGACCCTGAAGTAAGCTCCTTAAGAGCCGATGTCGTGTCGGACAACGATATGGCCACAGTTGGTTCGGCCCAGTCGTCGACCCATTCGTCGCCGACACGACGACGGCGGAAAAGGGTGCTCAATATAAGCTCGGACGGGCTGAGTAGCAGCTCCGGCTCGGAGGCTCAGGATCCGACAGGTGTGAAGCCCAGAGCAGTCACGCCGTCAAAGCGTGGACGGGGACGCCCTGCGACCACAGGGCAGTACGTTGGCATGGCCGCTGCCAGGCAAGCGTACCTCAAGGCACAAAAAGAGGAGAAGGAGCTCACTGAGAGCGCGCGCACCACACGCCACAAGAGGAGAGCGGCTGAAGGGTCTGTCCCTAAGCCCGATGCCGAGTGTAGGCTCCATCAAAGTGCAGAGGTGGCCCTAATGGTCGCCGCCAAATCCAGCAGCCCGAAGGGCACGTACGTGCGTGCACTGAAGGAGTTGGCAGTCACTGTCAAGGAGGCCACGGAGGACCTTGTGGGCTACACCGCAGCCGAAGAGGCTAAGAGACTGCGAGCGGTCAACGTCAAGCAGGAGCAGGAGATCCTGCAACTGCGTAAGGAGCTCGATGAAGTTAGAAGGGAGTTGGCGAGGGTTTCGCAGGTGCTAGCGTTGCCCACATCGACTGCGACCCCGGCCCCGAACACCAAGGAGGAAGAGGAGGAGTTGCGCCTACAGCGCATTATGCGAGCTGTCGGCACTATGCTCGACGCTCGCTTTGAAGGGCTGGAGGCACGGCTTCTACCGGAGCCCCGAATGCGACCACCGCTAGCGGCGGACAAGCAGAGGAGCCGGGAAAAATCGTCTAATCCCCCTATCGTCGTTGACGCTGCACCGGATGCGGCACCGTCATCAGTGCCACCGATGACATTGGCGAAAAAGAGGATGCGTGGCCCCAAGAGAAGTGTCACCGCGCAAGCGGCTTCATCCGAAACGCACACCTTCCTCCCGGCTCCAGCTTCCATGATCGAGAGCTGGTCAACGGTCACCCGTAGGGGTGCTCGACCGAGGGAGGAAGCAGTGAGGACGGTTCCAGCGGCAGCTATCGCTGAAGCGGAAAGGAAAGACCGGTCTTCTGTAAAGAGGAAAGAGAAGAAGCTGCGCCCTCCACGCACTCAGGCCGTTGTCCTCAAGCTGCAACCAGAGGCCGTGGAAAGAGGACTCACGTACCGCACTGTACTCGCCGAAGCGAGGGCCAAGGTAGATCCTGGGGCCCTTGGAATACCCATCCAACGCATCCGGTCTGCAGTGACTGGGTCTAAGGTGCTGGTAGTGGAAGGTGCAGACCAGAGCGCCAAGGCCGATCTCCTGGCCCAAAAGCTTCGTGAGGTTCTGCCCGCAGAAGGGGTCATAGTGACCAGGCCAGTAACGACTGCAGCCATCCGCATCAGCGGACTGGATGACTCCCTGATGCCGGAGGAACTTACCGCGGAGCTTGCCCGGATTGGCGAATGCGCTCCTGATGCGGTGAAGATCGGAGACATCAAGTCTGGCCCAGGCGGGATGGGTCAAGTATTGGTCCGGTTGCCCGTCGTTGCCACGATGAAGGTTCTCGCCGTTCCAAAACTGAGGGTTGGTTGGAGCGTGCTCCGCGCTTGTTTGTTAGAGGCTAAGAAGCTACAGTGCTTCCGATGCCATGAGCTAGGGCACGTGAGCGCCCGATGTCCTTCGTCGGTCGACCGCAGCCGGGATTGTTATCGGTGCGGCCAGACCGGCCACGTAGCGGCCGGCTGCTCTCTTGCACCACACTGCGCTGTATGTACCGCTGCCGGCAGACCGGCGGACCATGTCTCCGGGAGCAAGGCTTGTGCCAAGTCCCCGAGACCGAGACTTAGAAGAGGAACTTCCGCTGCACTTGAAAATGCACGGAGGCAGCCCGGTACGGCTATGGAGACATCGAATGGCGTCCTGCTATGACAGGTGTCCTTCGATTCCTGCAGGGGAATCTCAACCATTGCGCCAGAGCTCAGGACCTTTTGTTCCAGAGCATGGCGGAGGGGTTGACCCATCTTGCGGTGGTCGCCGAGCCGTATCGGGTCCCTTCGAGCCCCGATTGGGCGGCCGATTTGGAGGGCCGAGTGGCAATCATCCGGCGTTGTTGTGTGGGTGCTCCGCCTACGTTTGCCGTTGTTGAAAGAGGTCGCGGCTTCGTTGCCGTCCTCTGGGCCGAGATATTCGTGTTGGGAGTGTACTTTTCCCCAAACAGGACGCTCGCCGAGTTTGAGGTTTTCCTCAGCGAGCTCAGCCGCGTCGTTGGAAGGTCGCACTTCCGACGGATTCTCGTTCTAGGTGACCTAAATGCCAAGTCATTGTCTTGGGGTTCCTCTAGGACGTGCCCCAGAGGTAGAGCGGTGGAGGAGTGGCTGGTCGGAAGCGGTCTCCTCATCCTCAATCGCGGTACGGAACTCACATGCGTGCGACGTTTGGGCGGGTCCGTGGTGGACGTTACATTCGCCACGCCTGACGTCGCATATCGCGTACGCGGTTGGGCGGTGATGGTTGGCGAGGAGACCCTCTCCGACCACCGTTACATCCGATTCAGTGTCGCCGCGACCCCGGTGGGTTCTGTTCGGGGCTTTTCCTTGCCCATCAGTGGCAGCGCTAGGGGTCCTCGTTGGGCCCAGAAGCGTCTCAACATCGAGCGGTTGCGTGAGGCGGCCATAGTGCAGGCGTGGCGTCTTGACTCGCTTGGCGAGCCAGCAGACGTGTGCGAGGGGGTGGAGCGTCTGCGCGAGGCAATGTCACGGGTGTGTGACGCTGCTATGCCTCGCGTGAGAGCTCTCGCTCCTAAGCGCCAAGTTCATTGGTGGACCGAGGAGATCGCCAGCCAGCGCCGGCTATGCGATATTAGTCGTCGCACATACCAGCGATATCGACGACGAAGAACGCGCCGGGACCCCGACGAGGAGGACCGCCTGTACGAAGTGTACAGGACGGCGATAAGAACCCTGCGCTTGGCTATCGGGGAGGCGAAGGAGGCCGCCTGGAACGACCTACTGGCCTCGCTGGACCGTGACCCGTGGGGGCGGCCCTACAGGCTGGCGCGTAATGCGCTTCGCCGTTGGGCTCCTCCCGCAACCAGCACCCTGCCGCCGGAAACATTGCAGCGGGTAGTCGGGGGTCTGTTTCCCGATTTATCCGGGACGGCCTTCGTCCCCCCTGTGATGACAATGGCGCGGATTGCTGATAGCGAAGAGCTTGAGGACGTCTCCCAGGTGGAGTTCGATTTGGCTGTGCAGAGGATGCGGGCTAAGCGCACGGCACCCGGTCCCGATGGGATCTCGTCCCAAGCGTGGGCGCTCGCCTTGACAGGTGACGGCTTGGGGCCTGCCCTCCAAGGGCTATTCAGCAGGTGCCTCCGTGAGGGCAGGTTCCCAGAGCCATGGAAGACTGGTCGGCTTGTCCTTATTCCTAAGGAAGGCCGGCCACGTGACGAGCCAAGCGGGTACCGCCCAATCGTCGTGCTGGACGAGGCTGGTAAGCTCCTCGAGCGCATCGTCGCCAGTCGCCTCGTCCAGCACCTCGAAAGCGTTGGGCCTGACCTGGCTCCTAACCAATATGGTTTCCGGAGAGGTCGCTCCACCATGGACGCGGTCTTGCGCGTCCGCCACCTCTCCGATCGTGCGTGCTCCGAGGGGGCGTGTTGTTGGCTGTGTCGATTGATATCGCCAACGCCTTCAACACGATCCCTTGGAGCACGATCGTGGAATCGCTCCGGTTTCACCGCGTCCCCCCTAGTCTCCGCACCCTGATAGAGGATTACCTCTCAGGGCGAAATGTAGTCTTCCCCGAGAGGAGGGGGTGGGGACGGAAAGCGGTGTCGTGCGGGGTCCCGCAGGGGTCGGTACTGGGACCACTCCTGTGGGACATCGGTTTCGACTGGGTCCTGCGCGGTGCTAGCCTGCGTGGCGTCGACGTAGTGTGCTATGCCGACGACACGCTGGTGACGGCCCGCGGAGCTGACTACAGAGCCGCAGCGATCCTTGCGACGGCGGCGGTCTCCACCGTCGTTAATCGCATTCGGAGATTAGGTCTTGAGGTGGCCCTCCGCAAGTCCGAAGCGGTGTGCTTTCACCCAGTCCGGAGGGGACCTCCTCCGGGAGCGAATCTCATAGTCGGCGGAGTATCGATCGCTGTCCAGCCGAAGCTCAAATATTTGGGCCTTGTGCTGGACAGTCGATGGCGCTTCGACCACCACTTTGGTGAGTTAGTCCCGAAGCTGCTGGGGATGGCCGGCGCACTAGCCCGTCTTCTCCCCAACGTCGGTGGTTGCAGCGCCGGCGTCCGGCGTCTGTACCTGGGGGTCGTGCGCAGTATGGCTTTGTACGGCGCTCCCGTGTGGTCGCCCGCACTCTCTGCGCGCAATGCAGCTTTGCTGCTACGAGCGCAGCGGGTGCTCGCGGTGAGAGTCATCAGGGGGTACCGTACGATCTCCCGGGAGGTCGCCTGCGCCCTCGCCGGTTCCCTTCCTTGGGATCTCGAGGCTGAGGTAGCAGCTGCGGTATACCGGCGCAGAACACAGTCCCTGAGTCGGGGACGGACGCCCGGCCCGTCGGCTGTCGGTCGGTGGAGGCGTGCTGCGCGTCATCTGGCGTACGCCAAGTGGAGGGAGCGGTTGCTGGAGGAGCTTGGCCAAACTTCAGTCACTCGCCGACGCACCCTCGAGGCCCTGGTGCCCGTGCTGGAGGCATGGTCAGATAGACGACACGGCGTGCTCTCCTTCCACTTAACGCAGGTCCTCTCGGGGCATGGTTGCTTCGGGAGGTACCTGTGGAAGGTCTGCAGGAGAGAGCCACATCCGGGTTGCCACCAGTGCGGGCATCCGGACGATGACGCTCAGCACGCACTCGAAGCGTGCCCGCGTTGGGAGCGCTCGCGGCGAGACCTCATCGCGGTGCTGGGGAGAGACCTCTCCTTGCGGGCTGTCATCGCCCGCATGCTAGAGGACCAGAATTCTTGGGGGGCCATGACCAGGTTTTGCGACCTGGTCATGGCGTTCCGTGAGGCTGAGGAGCGCGAAAGGGAGTGGGATCCCTCTTCGGCTTCACAGCGAAGAAGGCGGAGTGGGCGGCACGGGCGCGAAGCTCCCGTTCATCTCCCGTAGGGGCTGTCGGGTGCCGGGTGCGGGGGTGCCCGGTACTCGGCTGTTGGTCCGGTGGTGAGGCGGCGCAAGGTGGCTCCTGTGCACCGCTCACGGTGTGTCTCCGAGACGACGTCCTGCGGGATTTTCCCGGGGATGGAGTGCCGTCCTATTAACAGGATGGGTACCGGCGACGGCGAGCCTTCGGCGCGCACTGTGCGGTACCGTGGGTTTCGTGGAGTCGGAGTGGTGGGGCTCGATGGGGTTTAGTCGGTAGTCGTTCTGCGGGGCAAGTGCTTCGCGCGCCTTTTTCAAGGCGTAGTCTCCTGTGAGAAATTGGGGGAGGTGAAGGACCTCGGCTCTTCTCTTCTCCCCTTCTTCCTCTCAGGAGGCGCCGGAGTCCGACATAACCCGGTCTGTTACCCCCCTCGACCGGGTATCCGTAAATGGATTCCCCAGCGTTAAAAAAAAAAAAAAAAAAAAAGGTAATTGTTATGAGCGTCGTCAGCCATAACGACTATGGCCTTATGTAGACAACTCATATTATTTTAAATCACCAACGTATCATTCGATGCAAATACATTGTGATGGGCGTTCATGGAAAAATGTCTAGACGCTGAGGTATCCGTTCGACTCTTTAAATATCGTTATTTATTAAAACTTTTAACGTAAGCACTTACTGGTCTTGTCTTGTTTTTATTATTACTATTAATTTCAAAAGTATAATACAACAAATTTATTATTGTGTGTTGAAGTTCAATTGTTTCTACCTATTCTAGTTACCTCGAGGTGTTATACCAGATTCTCTGGATGAGTAGGCGAGCTCACGGGGCTCAAGCCTCACGACGTTGCTAATACTAACCCTAACAAGAGCAGTGCTTCGCAGAATCTACCACCAGTGCTTGAGGTACCTAAAAGCACCACCATCCACCGTTAGTGGATCGGGAGGATCCGACATGATGATTTCTAATAAAATGCGTTGAATTAACGCAACTAATAACGTATTCAAAAGTTTATTAAAGTTCGTTCATGTCGTCGCGTCCATATCGAGATCATCATTAATATTTCAGACAAATTCGTTTTTTCTTATACAAAACAGTTTTGAGAAGAAACGACTCATCTTCAATTCAGAAAGGGGTCGTATAAATTTCAAACATGAAATATTAATAATTAAGTAATCGTCCTAGCGAAACGTTTGGTTGTTCACACAAATAATTGCGACTTTCTCTACAAAGCTCCGACTGAACTTCATCGTAAAATCTTGATTTAGGAACTGTAGTTTTAAATGCGGGTCGTGCATTTCGAAAGCCTCAGTTATGTACGTAACGTAATTTATGACAAGGCGAAGTAAGTGATAAAATATACAATATTAGTCGACAGCAATTAACCATCGCAAACAGAAACACACAATTATAAAATTTATACATTCTAAATGGTATGTACAAAGTTGAGCTTGGCTTTTTTATTTTATTTTAGAGTTGTCTTCCAGTAAGCCACTCATAAAAGGTTAACACATACAAGAAGTAGTGAAATTATAATGCATTTAAAAAAATTACTTGTATTCAACAACTGACGATGTTATTATTGTGAAGGCCCACTGAGTTTCTCTTCAGATCTTCTCAGTGGGTCGCGTTTCCGATTCGGCGGTAGATTCTGCGCAGCATTGCTCTTGCTAGGGCCAGTGTTAGCAACGCCTCCTGGTTTGAGACCCGAGAGCTCACCTACACGTTATGGTTACGCTAACATAGCCTCTCAAGGCTATCAGCTTAGGTAGGAAAACAAAAAAAATCGTGAGGTCCATGGGATTCTGTAACCGATAAGCGTTGATGACGATAGAAACGAAGTCAACACCTGACAAAAGGAATCGTAACGTTATGTTGTGTTGTCAGTGAATAGAACAAGCGAATGAAACAGGTGCCGCGTTTGTTATTAATCAACACTGATAGGAACGAACATGGAAGACGGAAGTGTGCACGATGCAGTAGCGAGCGAATGTGGCGGCGGCGCACAGTGGGTCGATACTGTGATTTTAGTGACTTAGGGACCAACTTTGTTTTTTTATAAATTTTTTTATGTAGATAGATAGAGCTCGTTAATCTCAATAATAATTGTTTTGGGCAAAAATTACAAAAACTTTATAGTTTGGTCAGAAAAATGTGTTTTGTGATTTCTTTGTATGGAGCGGGTCACATTAAATTAAATTCCTGCTAAGTACCGCGAGGTCCCGCTTTGAAACTTTATTTTTCTTATACCTTGTCTAGTCTACTATCATTTGATGCTATGAACATGTGCATAAAGTTGCAACTCTGCCAAATAAATGGATCGAAAAAAATTAATAAATACATAGAATAAAAACCTTTATATTTTTTTTCGTAAGTGCTTTTAAGTTAAATTTGATATGGATTAGTAAGTAAAAGCACGTAATGATACCCATAATTAAATAATACCTAACAACAATACATTTAGTAGGTCTCTAATTAAGCAATCTCTCTAATTATTAAGATAGTTAACATTATTTAATGAGGATAATTAGTTAAGTAGCCATTACTGGGTAGTAGAAAATATAGTAAACATTTGTTTGTCTCTGGAAGTATAAAGTGACCATGTTTATTATATACTAACTAGTGTTCGTTTATTCGTACTACTACTAACATCTCGTGATTGTCGTTGTGATCTTGCTGTTTCCGTTATAATTGGTAATTTTGTTAACAATTTAGGATTATTTATGATTTTAAAAGAGCAACTACAGTCGCTGTCTGATAATAAAAAACTCTTTTAATTCCTACAAAATCAAATAAACGTGACCGAAGAGAAAAATGTTGAGCTCCAAAAATTCTGTACGCAATTTTGTTCAAATATAAGTGCAATATGGAAACGAAGTAGTCGCATGTTAGCACAGTTTATAAGAAAAAAATGTGATTGGTTAGAATGTGCAATAAACTGGCCCGAAGGAATGATACCTGAAGCTATCAACACTGCACATGAAAGGCTCGAGATTTCTAATACTCAAGATTTTGAAAATGTACCACCCTCAAATGTACTACAGAAGCCTCGACATCTATTTTTGCACCTCGAAAACCTTTTTAAGAATTGGGATCCAGGCAAAAACGAAGACGCATTGAACAAATTTACCAATCGCTTTCGTTATCCCCGGATGAAATGAAAGCTACTACAATTGCTAGTTTGAGAAACACTAGAAATGAAGATGTAGGAGAAATAATGAACCACTTGTCAAAATCACCCCGAAGATCCAGAAAAAGTTAATAAGTATTTAATTACAAGTAAAGTGAAAAGTAGTACATATTCTCCCGATAAGGCAATATTAGTTTCACTTAAATTAAGTGGCAGTATATAAACCTAAGAGAAGCAGCAAGTGAAAATGGGTCTGATTTATACCCTTCTTAATATAAAATTAAGCAAGAAAAGACCAAATGTTATCCAGGGTAAGACGAGGCAATTATTACTGAAGAAGGAGCTGCTATTAAAATGCAAGCATTACTAAACTTGGCGCTATATAGGCTTTTAGATGTGATTACTTCGGATTTGGACTCTGCAAGAGAGCTACTGCTTATAAGCAAATAGGCTTTGATAGAGCCCCAGGTCAAAGTCTAGTTCCTATAAGGCTTCAGAAATTTGATGGAACAATTGTTTGGGAAAACGACCTACCCTCATCAACTTTTTATTGCCGTCCAATAATGTTTAAATTTACAAAAGAAACGCAGCCAACAGTGACAATTATAAAAGCTAGCATAACAGAAGAAATAGAAAGACTTCAGCAATCAAAAATCAAACAAGTTGAAGTTAAGCATCAATTGCACATGATGATAGACGGCAAAATAACCTCATATTTTTCAGAAACATTTTCTGCTGTCTGTGATAATTGCAAAGCAAAACCGTCAGAGTTTTTTGGAGTGACTTGCTTATCAAAGAGAAAATAATGAAGAAATATTCCAGTATGGAATGCCATCTTTACATGCCTGGATAAAATGCATGGAGTGCTTACTTCATATTGGTAAATATAATTTTATTACTTCACAATTTTTTCATCGTATGTAGTTTCCTGTGAGATAATTTTTTAAATGACACTTTTTTTGTTTACGTCTTATCGTTTGGACTTCAAGAAATGGAGTTGCAAGGGGCGATGACAAAGAAAAAATAACAACCAGAAAAAGTGCTATACAGCAAGCGTTTAAAAAGGAATGCGGTTTACTTATAGATGTTGTCAAGCAAGGAGTAGGAACAACCAATGATGGCAATACTGCCAGAAGATTTTTCAGGGATGCAGAAGAAACAGCCCGCATAACAGGAATACGTAAAGGTTTCACGTGATTCTTCACTCTGTTGCATCTGGAGAGCGCGTTTCCAATTTTTCGGAATTTTTTAGATATACTGCAGAATTGTATGTTAATTTATATCCCTGGTATTATATATGCCTTCCAGTATCCATAAATTGTTGGCACATGGCAGTGATATATAATAATGAAGAACTTTGGTGCCATTCGTATAGGTAAACTCTCGGAAGAGGCAGCGGAAGCTCGCAATAAAGATTTTCGGAAATATACAGAGATATGTTATTCAAGAATGAGAAGTAGAACGTCGACTAATGAGGATATTTTACACAATCTTCTTTCGTCTTCTGACCCAAAGATCGAAAGGTGAAACAAAATATATAATATTTAGAGAGATTGCATAATTAGAGACCTACTAAATGTATTGTTGTTAGGTATTATTTAATTATGGGTATCATTACGTGCTTTTACTTACTAATCCATATCAAATTTAACTTAAAAGCACTTACGAAAAAAAATATAAAGGTTTTTATTCTATGTATTTATTAAATTTTTTCGATCCATTTATTTGGCAGAGTTGCAACTTTATGCACATGTTCATAGCATCAAATGATAGTAGACTAGACAAGGTATAAGGAAAATAAAGTTTCAAAGCGGGACCTCGCGGTACTTAGCAGGAATTTAATTTAATGTGACCCGCTCCATACAAAAAAATCACAAAACACATTTTTCTGACCAAACTATAAAGTTTTTGTAATTTTTGCCCAAAACAATTATTATTGAGATTAACGAGCTCTATCTATCTACATAAAAAAAATTATAAAAAAACAAAGTTGGTCCCTAAGTCACTAAAATCATAGAATCGACCCACTGTGCGGCGCGTCGAGAGGCCGAGACGCGAACCATACGGCAGCTACGTGCACGCTCTTAATGTATCAAACGTAAATATTGTTATTTCGATTCAAATCAACAAACTCGAACCCAAAAATAATAATTATCATCATCCCCTTACACCTTTTAGCGGTAGGCAGCGGCTTGGCTCTGCCCCTGGCATTACTGAAGTCCAAGGGTGACGGTAACCACTCAGTGTGCTCGTCTGCCTATAAGGGCAATAAAAAAAACCTTCTATTTTAGGATTTAATTTGGTCACACGGTAACTTTGATTGAACTAGTAATCTATTTTAATAGTCTCAAAGTAGAAACGTCCCGAATACTGTTACGAAATAATTAAAACAACAAATAGATCGCATACAAAAATAAAACCAATTAACGTTATATATAATACGGAACCGAGACCTTATGAGACAAATAAATCATTGAAATAAACAACGAAGAAAAATGATCGCAACGAAACATCAAGACGCGAGTCTCAATTATAAATTATATTAACGCACGAAACTAGAATTCGAGAATTATGACGATTAATTTCCATTCGCCATGGTATTAATTAGACATCCTGAAATAATGTCTCAAAGAGTTCTCGCTAATAAAAGTGAATATTACTGATCGCCACTCATTATAATAATAATTAGTTATAAATGGCCCAATTAGTGACGGATGTCTTTTAAAACTAAACCACCATAACTCTTCCGCGGGTCAATAAAACACAAAGATCAACTACTTTGGAACATAAATCAAAATAATTTTATATACAGATTGTTGTATGCACGTTGTTTTACTCATAATAAAATCTAACGGCAAGTCAGGGATTAAGATCGAAATTCCTTCGAGTTTTCATGTCGACGATTTAGATGTTACACAAAGCTATTATCACTAAGCATGTTTGGAAGGAAAAAAAAGATGTTTTTTACGATTATGTGTAACTATTCATGAACATTGTATACAAAATAAATCCATGTTATATTTTTATATTGTTTTTCTTCATGTTTCTTTTTTAAAAGTGAGTACGCTACAGTACTCCTACAAAACTTATCATCTAAAACACTTAAGTCGATGAGTAACGTTAAGAATTTCCTCTTGAAATTAACTTTCTACCGATGCCCATATCTGATTGAATCAATAGAGGTTGTTCACATATCTTCATACATTAGCCGGCTACATGATACTGCACAGTTTTCTATTAAAAGCGTATTAAACAAATGTTTTCTTTTTTTCTGTCAAACTTTTTCGGTAAGGACGCGTTATCTGTAGTTCATAAGAATGCACAGTTCACGTAATTTCTGAGTCCGCTCCATTATCGTTGACACGTATGATTACGCATACAGTTTCGGGTTCAGTGACGCAGGATTTGTGCAAATACATTCTGTATTTCAATAGTTTAACAATTCGACTCGAGGAACGCAATACCAAAATAATGAGACCTACGCCGATTCCAAGATCATTATCGTCTAAACGTGGCGTGGGCGTTCGCGTTGTTTCTGACTGTGAATATTACAACCTATCTGAATAACAGGCTAATACGATGCAATAATATGATATGTCGTAAATTATTATACAATAAAATTAACAGTTACGTTTGATTGCGATACAATGTATACAGCTCATTAGGGCGGCAATAAAACGAGCAAGCAACTTCAAGTGTTTCAAATGAAAATTCGGACGGCAAACGTGTCTCGTTCATTTCATTCCTAATTAAGTTTCCAGTTATTACGTTGTGATTGTAAATGTTAAACGCGCGAACTCGTAAATTTATTTTTAGTACGTTTAGTCAGCATGTCGTATAGTAATTTAAGGTATAATCGACGAAAGTTCTCTCTCTCTCGTGACTGCGTGACGGGCGCCGATCTAAGATAAAGCAAACCGCCAGAAGATTGATTCACCGCTTGTTCGATATCAATGCGCGCATCTCAGATACGAGAACGATTTGGCCGACCGCACGCGCCTCATACAGCGTTCACCGCACACGGACGCGGACCCGATAATATTATAAGCTTAATAATAATACTAATAAATCTCCATGATTCTGTGTCGATCATTTTACACTTGCCCGTGACGAAATCTGATTCTAATTTGAATAACAGTACAAGTTAACCCGTTTAAAACGGAGCCATGTTCAAGCGACCATCCAAAATGACGGACCACACATAACGCAAATTATTGACTATACCAACATCACTAATGACATTTTCGTTGAATATTTAATCTATCATGTACATCTTACATTACTTATATTTCTTACTATTAAAATGTAAAAAACGGTGTACACACATAATTAGCATTTGGTATTTCTTTAGTACACAAAACAAAGCATAAAAAGGTCGTTGTATCTAGAGTGTATTAGTAAGCGCCCTACATGTTTTGTTCGCAGTCTGACGAATAGTCCCACAATGTGCAACTCTTCATTTAAATTCAGTAGGATCACGAACGCACTCTCATCACGAATACGACGCAGCTGTACTCGGCTTTTCACTCGTAACTATTCAATATACAAACGATTTAGGTAACGAGCTCTACGTTTTGAAAACAAAAACATATTTTTTTATTTTTTATTTCTTAGGTGGATGGACGAGCTCCCAGCCCACCTGGT
Organism: Bombyx mandarina; assembly: GCF_030267445.1. Classification (NCBI taxonomy): domain Eukaryota; kingdom Metazoa; phylum Arthropoda; class Insecta; order Lepidoptera; family Bombycidae; genus Bombyx; species Bombyx mandarina. Next base: position 12,716,040 of record NC_143228.1, read on the forward strand.
GTTAATTGGTTACTGGAGCCCATAGACATCTACAACGTAAATGCGCCACCCACCTTGAGATATAAGTTCTAAGATCTCAGTATAGTTACAACGGCTGCCCCACCCTTCAAACCGAAACGCATTACTGCTTCATGGCTGAAATAGGCCGGGTGGTGGTACCTACCCGCGCGGAATCACAAGAGGTCCCACCACCAGTAAAATATATACTAAATGTAAAGAAACAATACACAGAGAAAGAAATATTTGAGTTGTACATCACATATAGCCATTAGATTGAAATTGTCAACCAACGAACATCAATGTTGATTCATTAAAACTTTTATGTTAAAATTTACAAATTCAATAGCCCCAAATAACGATGATCTCCGGTTTTATCATAGGCTTCTGAAACATGCATATAGCAAGAACGAATAAACCCATAGTTTCGAGTACCAAAAGTGTATAACAAAGGCACTGGCTACAACCGGGAATCGTATCTGGAACCCTAGGTCTTCTGTTCATTGGATCAAAAGACTAAGAAACTCAAGTGAAAAACAACTTAGTGTTTATTCTTCGAATTCGTAATTATAATAGAAAGTTACATAAAACTGATTACCTTTGTACTCTCATCAAAGATAGGATATATCGATAGTAATTGTGAATGAGAAGATGTCCAAATGAACGTGAAACAATGGTTATAGTGTGCGGTCGGTAATGGACCGCCACCCAGGAAACGGATGTTATCTACCAACTAGCTGAATGAATAGAGGATGAGTTCTCAGCGGGAGTTCGCTCGCAGCTTATTTGTCCTTTCTTCCTAATAAGATTCTTTCAACTACCCGCTTTTTATATTTACGCCGAAAGAAATTTCGAAAGTTGTCCGTAATTGTTTCGTATGAAAATAAATATGTTTAATCTAATTGGGAAAAACTGTGTCAACTGTCCGTAGACGGGCGCTGTTGACAATTTGTCAATTGTTACAGTGAGTACATAACTTGTTAAATTCAATTTAAGTTAGGGCGAACGTCAACGCGGCTATTTTAAATCAACGGTAAAATAAGTACATTTTTATTAATGGCCTACGGAGGAAATATTGTGAAAATATCACATTTATCGCTAATCTAGAGTTTTGTTTCAATCACTTAGCTTTTTTGCTTTGCTACTGAGTAAAATGATCACCACATACGCGAATGAGATTACGCAATACACCTGCTAAAATTCGTGGGTAGTTTTAGAAAAATTATAGAAAACCGTGCTGCCTATAGGCATGATACCCTGTGTGCTAATGCTACTATTGTGCCAGGGTTCAAAAGTTCTGAATGAGTCGTTTTCGTTAATAAATAAATTGCTATAGAATAGAAATGTGTTGAGGGATGACTACCGCGATGAAGCGGCGGTGTGGCATACCGCGAGCCGCACAGGTATCATCATGTTGCCGGAAGAAGTCATTTGTTCTCATTTAATGGATAGAACAACAGTAATTACATTACAATTCCGAATTATTGACTAAAGCTGGGTGGCGGAGTTAACGTTGTTGTGTTTTTAAGTTTTTTTTTATTGCTTAGATGGGTGGACGAGCTCACAGCCCACCTGGTGTTAAATGGTTACTGGAGCCCATAGACATCTACAACGTAAATGTGCCACCCACCTTGAGATATAAGTTCTAAGATCTCAGTAGAGTTACAACGGCTGCCCCACCCTTCAAGCCGAAACACATTACCACCAGTAAAAAGTAGGTGGCTTACAATAAAAGGGTTATAGCCTGTAGGCTTATATACACCACAATGATAATCATTGCAGATCGTTTGGGCCACGAGCTCGTCTTCTCATATAAATATATCAATAAATAGATATTGTTAACATGTATTTGAACTTATGTGAGAAATTCAGAGTGAGTGGCAATGGCTGTTCGTTGCATTTAACAAATGATCAGTGATGTAATGTCTGGTGACAGCTGCTGGCCCCGTTGGACCCAATCCAAGCTGTTTAATCATTTATTATTGGTAATACTGTCACCTTTTACTTGTACTGACATCAAATTTTAACATGAACTTTAAAGTTTTTAGGATATCCAGATCTCAAGTGATCATATGAAAATTATATATTGCATAGAATTCAACACGAGAATATAAAGCAAAGCTTGAGTACAAAAATTAAATTAATGAAAACTATACGGTGATCTCATTCGTCCTGGAATGTTGAGTCTATTTGCGTGATCGATCAAACGAGTGTTATTAATAGTGAAGTGAGAAATGTGCACGATCCGCAAGTTAGATATTACGGGTGCGATTGCACCTGGCAGGCAGGCGACCGGCCCGCACTCGATTCGCCATTCCCTGTCGTCGTGTTGTCTACAGTTTCACGACGCACGCTTCGTAGAACTGATCCGATGCGACACATGAACTGCAATCCCAATGAGGAATACGCAAATGTCAGCGTTCCAGCGAGTGTCCGGTATTCGATTACTTATGTTTCATTGTTGTCGTGACCGGAAAGGCACCCAATAACTGCTAATGCGTTGATCACTATTAAAATATCAAAACGATCAATCGACACGATCGATCATAGGAAATACATCACAACGTAACAAGCTATTTGCGAAAGCTCGACATGATTAATATTTTCGGTTTAAGATTGCTCTCTGTGGGTCATTAAGACAAATCAAAGGGGCATCCTACGAGGTAAAAGTGGGTCGATATAATTTTTTACATCGGTTACATGTGCGCAACGAATTCACTAGTACTCGTACGTAATCCGTAGGAAGAGCCAGCCTTGTATTTATTAGTCAATTATCAATGAGATATCAAATGCTTATGGTCATTTTTAAAACGAAAAACGTGTTGAAACAGGTCTTTCACAGATACTAATAATTTTATGGCAAAGTTAAATCGGGTCGGCTGCTATTAGTAGCATTTTAGGTATTCAAATAAACATTCGATTTCAAAATGTGTATAATGTTATTGTTTAATTTAGTTAAATTGTATCAATCTTGTAAGACCGGAAAGCTGACATAATTCGGAAAGTAGCCCAAAATTGGAAATTTCAAACAGAATAATAACATTTATTAATACAATGTAATTGACTAATAATTTGATTAAAAATACTATTATATCCTTAAGCAACAAATAGCTTAAATGAAAATGTTGAAAGACATCACAGAATACGTTGTATTGATTTTTAAAAAACTGATTACATTTTACCCGTCAAACCAGTAGTTTTTGAGCTGATTTATATTTTTTACTAAGGGCTCTACTAAGACTACTTAAATTTGAATAGATTTAACACTGAAGCACAATAGGTTTACAGTAGGTAATAAAGTTAGCACTGGGTTTTAACTACGATCACTATTACGAAAACGTAATTTCCGAAACATTGTACTTTATTGTGAACTAGAGGTCCCGCAGTAGTCGAAATTCGACTTTAATCAATTGGAATTGTAAGTTTCTACACTATTATGATTGTATTTCATACTTCTATAATCGCAAATTTCGCCAAGACTACACTATAAAAAATATTAACAAAGACAAACAATATTTAATCTAATCCCAATTTAACAACAGACGTCAAGAACAAAAGTTTGCAATAAATAGTATGCATGCGTGTGTGCGTCAATATGATGTGTAGTGTGTGTAATGTTTTCTTTATTGATTTAATGTATCTTTTATGCATTATTTAAAAAAATTATTAGCATTGTCCACTTCTTTTCTATATTCTCCATAAGTGTGGAAAATTTCATACTCCTCCGTCCGCGCAGTTTTCGTAAAAAGGGATACAAAGTTTTTGCTTCCCGTATTAATATATAGATAAAACAGACGAAATTAAACCGCACAAGTGTTTATAGCTAATCCTTCTTGAATTATAAAGCCCTTCGTTACTATTGAATGTTTACACGAAATATTCATTCTGCTTTCCAATGCGAATATTTCAAGCAAATCTAGCTTCATTTATAGCGTATCTCAGAATCGAGAAAATAGATTAACGGTTTATATAATCGAATAGAATGACGACCCAGAGGTACAAAGAACGAAGCTATTTATGTGACAGTACGAGGCCACAATAGAATTTGGATTTAACAAAATACTTACGGTGGACCTGTTGTCGACTTATTACGATAAAGATACGAGTTTCAATTTCCAATATGTATTTTTAGTTCAATATTTTTTCCACCTTTCTGAAATTTTTAAATGCATCCGTAATACAGATTTGTGCTGTGAACCACCCTGTGCAGCCTTATCTTCGCCTTTTTACTAGTATTTTTTGTATTGTAAAATTCAGATCTCATTAATACAGTAATACTACACGGTGTATTGCTAAGTACATCGTGAGAACAATAACGCTCAATGAGTCCATCATAGATCGAAACCGCGGCTAAGAAACTGGTTCTGAAGCGAACTCTGTGGTCACGACCTCCGGGAATAGTGGCACACTCGAACGAACCACAAAGTGGACCGCAGGAAGTCATCCCGTCGCCAACGCGACGTTCATGTCGACTGTGACGTCACCGCCTAAACCTCAATTTTGTGACTTCGTATTTTATTACAAGATTACTTGTTTTTCTTTTTAATTGGTATAGGTAATTTTATTTGTTGCGTATGTGAATGAACCAGCTCATGGCCCAGTTTGTGTAGATGCGGCGATCGGAACCCGTATAATTCGCGACGTGAATTTAGCCCAACCACTTTGGTACATGAGGACGAGGGCTCAATTGTATTATAATATAACGATTACATACTTCCTTCCAACAATAAAAGAAGACTGTCGCGCGGTCAAAATAAGTAAGCTGTTGATTTAAGCCCGTGGCGACTTACAAACCGCTCTAACACGAATACAAATATAAAAACATCATAAACTAGCATCAAAATCTTTTTCTTTAACTAATTGCTTAAATTCTTATCTAATATGTACAGAGCGAATACTTCTTTGCAATAATTATATTTTTAAAGAATCATGAGCGAGTAATTTATTTCTGTAAAATTATTTATATCTTAACAACAAAAACGGAATGAGGGAAACACAATAGAATCCACAAACAACAAAACATAACTTAGATAAGCGACCGAAGCAAGGCTACCGTGCATGTTAATGCTCCTCGTTTTTATCTTCGTCTATTGAATAGTCACGTACGTCACGCTAAATCCCATTCGACCCACACAAGTTTACCCAAGACTAAAATTAACGTTAGTTGAAATAGCCTCACTCAATAGTTCACACCGCACTTCTTTGCTAAAGGATTTAACATTCAAATTTCGCCGCTGCCCACCTAGAGACACGGATGAAAGTCGGATCGTGTGCATTAAAAACTAAAATGATGTGTACCTACCCTTTGAATCGGAAAAGGTTTTTAGGAGCGCAAATATTTAGGGCTGAGCCACTATTAGAAGCACGCTCTCTCAAAATGCCCTGTCACTATTACGCAAATTAAACATTACTAGAGGTCCCGCAGTAGTCGAAATTCGACTATTATTAATTGGAATTGTATGTTTGTACACTATTATGATTGTATTTTATACTTCTATAATCACAAATTTCGCCAAGGCTACGCTATAAAAATATTAACAAAGACAAACAATATTTAATCTATTCTCAATTTGACAGCAGACGTCAAGAACAAAAGTTTGACAATAAACAGTATGCATGCGTGTGTGCGTCAAATACATGGTATGTAGTGTGTGTAATGTTTTCTTTATTGATTTAATGTATCTTTTAAGCATTATTTAAAAAAAAAATTAGCATTGTGCACTTCTTCTCTATATTCCCTATAAGTGTGGAAAATTTCATACTCCTCCGTCCGCGCAATTTACGTAAAAAGGGATAAAAATTATTGCTTCACGTATTAATATATAGATTTTCTTTCACGCCGTGACGCCTGACACAATGTCGGACTATAAAATGGTCATTATAAATTTCTCGGAGACGTAAATGCTAATTGTGTGTGTTTGTTAAAACATGTCATCGCTCGTTGCACCTCGATATGTTATTGTTCGTGTCACGGTGGTAATTTAAATATCTGTCCAGACAGCCTAGACTGCAATCAGGTTTATTGCTAGTTCTTGTGTTCGCGCCAAATAATCAAAATTCGACCATAACCACTGACATTTCAAGATTCACCTTTTTCTGTATTGTTTCGTTATTGTATGATGTATTCGTAATCATCGAAAAAAAAAAAAAAATTAAATTACGAAGGAGCAACTTTATTATAAACAGTGCCATGAAATCATAAAATCTGAAAGTATATCATTGTTTAAAAAATGTTAACCCGATTTTTTTATAATCATACATATACACTTTTTATTTTTTCGCAAAACTTTGCTTTTGATTTATCGCGTTTTAATCCCGTTGATTCGAAACGAAAATGAATCTATTAATAAATATTACAGGATAGTTACCGATATTTGACACTAGTTAGTCTTTATAGCTTTGAAGAATATTTCTTAACAAAACCTTCGAGTGGGATTATTTCCTAAAGGGAACTATTAAATGCTGACGTTTATATCCCACCGTATGTCTAATCTAGACAGCACATCATAATAAAAATTTCCAGATAAACTACACAACTATTAGCAATGAATCAAATTAATGGTCGCGCAGATCATTGGTACGTCTCGTTCCAAGGAAAAACTTTTCATTTAAGAAACCGGATACCACTAAGCTTTACTAGATTTCCAAGTAGGTTAAACTATTGACTTCTTCTCAAAAGTCGCGATTTGCAGCGGCCGCTGTAAATTACTACGGAGTCGTAAACCGATGCATTCAAATCGAAACTGGGCTTAGTTATTGCTCCGATCGAGAATCAGCGGGTCGAGTTGCTGGAACCAGTCGCGGCGCATGTGTGTCGGTAGCCAAACGATTATAATTAAACCTTTAAAGTTTGTCGTGCGGCTTGCGGTGAACGATTCCCACGAGCAACAGAAAGGCGGACCTGTCGCATTATCATATTAAAACCGTAGCGTTTACAGGCGTGATCGAATGTCAACTTCTGCACACCTCGTACACTTATGTACACGCGTTGACACACAAGACTAGACCTTGACCAGCTTAAGCCGTCGAAGATCGCAACTGTGGCTGTTTTCATTTATTATCCTCCAAGTTTAATATACTATAACACTAACTCTAAAGCATAAATCCAATAGCACTTAATTATAATAAACTTGCTACTCTGTATACACGAGTATCAGTCATCACCCCCTTTAAAGGGTCGGTATCTTTAACCGAACATAGAAACATTGTCTGTTTGAAAGCGAACCAATAAAGCAGTGTAATTTCAATCGAGTATACTGCATAACGCTTTATTACAATCATAAAAATTAAAATATAGGACTACGTCATTAAAATACAATACTCAGTAAAAATATTTTAACCCGCGTTTAAATTGAAATTTAAAATTAAGACAACAATTTGAATGACGATCGTAATGCTAAGATAATAATCGTGAATTTAAAAACGTTCAACAATTAATCGGTCATTCAATCGATTTACGCGATAAAGTCACACATCATTTCGGACAAGACGAGGCTTCGGCCTCGGCTCGTGATCAGCAATTATAATAAGTTTTTCGTGTAACTGAATGCGCGCTCTACAAAATACTGGTATACTCTACATAGCCGTGGACAAAAAGCTGTGTACACCGATAACATCGATAAATCACTGACAATTGATATAAACGGTCAACCGTTAAAGGTTTGATTCGTTGATTTCAAACTACAATCACTGTATGGGCATTGTAAATAATTACTTTATCTAACATAAGGTATTTGTAGGCAATATCATGGTCTCAAACTTTTTTTTTCTTGAATTGAACACTTAACCTATTTTTTATGTGTAATGATTGTAAGTGTAAAGTCAGTGAACTTAAATTAAAAAAAAGATGCTCGATTTAACATAAATCGCAGCCAATGTTTTCTATTCTGAAAATGGCTTAGAAAATGCACCTTATACGTCCCGATGAATATTTCAAAGCTAATTAGACACTCGGAGCACTACAACCGAGGTATAATTCAAGAACATACCCAGCTATAATCCGAGCATATAAAACCTAACGACAACTATTAGACTAAGATAGCTAGCACGTGAACTTTCTAGGGCTTGGATTGTTAATCGGCGAATGATATTTTATTGCGGAAAATGATTCCTAATACCTTAATAGATGTATATAGATAGATAGATCTAATAGAAATAGATGTTTTTTCTAACTGTCTCACTACTTACAGGAAAAATCTGTCGCGGATCATCTCCCAATTAAATTAATCTTAAGCAAGCAACGAATGAAATGTAATCAAATCTTAGCTGTATATTTTTTTTTATTTTTGATGTTAATGCACTGTCGATTGCACCTATAATTGAGGTGACATCTGCCATGAACTTTTGTCAAATTGTCAATGTTTTGTATTGATGATCACTTTGTTGGTGCAACTTAATTAATAAATAAAAAATAAATAAATAAATAAATATGGACTTCGAATCTACCGTATGATTTAATATTTTCAAATATCCCATAGAATCAAGACGGTCCCATAAATTTTAATTTTAATCGACGTAGGGAAACGACGGCACGAGACCCCTAGTGATAAATTGCTTCGCGACTTAACGAACAATTGACGTGTGCCGTCATGTTTTGGAAAGCAGAATAATCCTCGAATCAAACGGTACAATGAACATGAATCGCCTGTTAAATCGGACACAAAAAAATTACTGTTTCTTGTAATTCAATTAATTGCAGTGATTGTGTGTACTTTGGGTTACAAGAAATGCGCTGATACAGGATATTGTAGATATTATAATCATTGTTATTGTTATATCGAAATGACATCCACAATTTATTGAGAATGCACTCGTATGTCGGAGTCTTATTTCATGTGAGTGAATCAAACCAGATACTTTGTTTGAAATAGTGTATGGACAGCTAAGCAGTTTTCACAATGCTTCACACTTGGACCGCGTCGGGAAATTAACATAAGTCGCATTGTTCATAGAAATGCAAGAAATAAAACAAGCATTGTTTTTTAAGTTTCAAGAATTTCAATGACATTGCCTTTGGAGAACAGAAAGAGGAAATGCGTTTACAATGTGGTTTACCAGAGATGGAACTTTCAATTTACCGAAAAAAAAAAAAACAAACATCATTGGCTAATTGCCGCATGCCAATAATAGCATCACTTGAAGCTCGTAGAGCCGGTTCATTCATGCTTTATACTGGCCAAGTTAAAATCAAACTACTTTTGTATGAGTAAAGATGCAAAAGGCCGAAAGAATATAACACGGTTCTATCTCTTCATACATTTTTTATTTGTCGTTTAATACAAACACTAGAGAATGACCGGTATATTTTTTTGATAAATTGTGTTTTTTAGAAATTATATTTAAATACGAATTACATATTCATATTATATTATATTATTTGTTATTTACTTTAAATAAAAATAAAAATAAAGTTTATCGATAATGTTGATTATTAAAAACACAAATAAAACAACATTTTCTGAAAAAAAAACGTAGTTAGATCGATTTATCGCCCCCGCAATCGGCTGTACATATACAAAATTTTATGAAAATCGTTGGAGTCGTTTCCAAGGTTTCAGATTATATATATTTGTATATTCTTGTATACAATATTTTTATACAATAATTGCTCGTTTAAAGATATAATAATAAGATTGTTACAACTTTTACTAAAGCCTATCTTAAAGTATGTGCGCTTTATGACTGTGTGCGCACTAACGAGTTTTTAATTAATTTGCAAATAAGGATCAACGTAGCCACATTATAAAAGCCTAATGTAAACGATGAAAGAATGGCAAAACTGCTATAACAGTTATTCATTTAAACTAACAAACGTCATGTCTTCTAGCGCGATAAGTATTTCTGAGTGGTGTTTCATGTAACGTTACCTACAGAAATAAACTTTATATGACTTTTGAGAACATCTTACCGGAAGAAATGCTACATTAGGTGGCTTCCATCAAAATTAATATCGGCAGTGTGTGTCAATATGTTATTTAAAAAAATATATATATCTTTAAATACACGTTCATTCCGTTACACAAATGTGATGAAGCCTCGATCGATTTTCCCAAATTTAGATTCGATGCTGAGTTATGGCCGTTATCAACATTTGTAACAGCTACGAGACGAAGTTTTTAATACATAAATATTTTTAAAGTCACGCTAAAAGAAATCAAATTTTCGACACACTCATCGAAGGGAAAGTGCATATTATGCTTATTATACAACAGCGAGTAGCAATAAAACCAATATTGATTAAAGATGATCGATGATGATTCGGGAGCTTCTTTACATCGTGATGCAATAACGGCAATTGACCTAAGTACTTGCTACAATCTCTTCATATACTTCGATAAACATTGGTGGGCAGAAGACGAGACCATGAGCTCTTCTGGTGTTAGGTCGTTTACCTAAACAACTTCATAAGTTTCCTATTTTAAGTTACAATGACAATTACACTTTTCGTATATAACCAGAACCGCAAACTATTCTTAACGTTAGAATTTGAAAAACCCTTACCTTGTTATTAATACATATTTAGTATAACAAAACTTTTCGATAAAAATGGTGCGCGTGGACCTTGGTGCATGTGAAAGAAGTGAAACTTCTTTTGCGGTGTGTAGTATTGTGGTTTTCATCCTTAAATCAAATTTCTCTTTTAATAGGGGATGCTGTGTACAAGAGAAACAAGCTAGCTATGTCCTTTCCCTCTTTCCACGTTCGAGTGGTTCGCGAGACGCTCTGTCTATTTTCTCACTCTCGCTTTTCCTAAATTGTATCTTTTCTCTCTAGCCGTAACGAATCTGTCGCGAGTTAAATTTTACTCTCAGCCCGTCTAAATATTGTTAACTGCCCGTCTAACAATGGTTCTCATTTTTTGGCACTTTACTGATCCAAACAAGTTGCTATTCTCAGACTGATATTTTACTATACCCGTATTAATTAGGAAAAACGATTAGGTGAGGCTCGTCGACACTTTCAAAAAGATAAAACCGCAGATACGACGGACAACACTCCTAGTAAATCGTAACTGCTGCTATGAAGACATATTCACTACTTAATACCTACTCGTGATTGAAACAAAGATATTCTTCTTCTATTAATGAACTTTGAATCAAGGGACTCATTTATAGGAAGGTAATGTACAATTTTATGGTTGATATGCGTTGAACTTTCTCACGCGTTCACAGCTGATATTTAGTTTAAAGTTCTAATGGTTAATGAACATGTAGTGAAAGTCAATGAGTAACATTTTAATAATATCTAATTGTAGCTAGAGTCGAGTTCAACAAATACATTGCATAAAAATCGTAATTTCTTTTTTACAAACAAAATACAGGTGAGTGTTGTGGAGCATGCAAATACTATTGCCGATGACCATGAACAATTAAGGATATTCCGAACATCGGAAAACATTACCGAACACAATTTTTAACATATTTTTTTATTGCTTAGGTGAGTGGACGAGCTCACGGCCCACCTGATTTCAAGTGGTCAGTGGAGCTCATTGACATCAATAGCCTAAATGACGCCACCCACCTTGAGACATAAGTTCTAAGTCTTAGTTTTTAGAGTACAACGGCTGCCCTACCCTTCAAGCTGTAACACAATGCCCGGCAGAAATGGGCAGAAGGCACCGCATAGTTAAAGTAACAATTACCCTTACATGATTTCAACGATTATCCTTTTAACCTTTTTTTAATACGTGCGTATGAAATACTTTTCAAAATTTCACGGCACACGAAAATTTAATTAAACCATAGACGTCTGAAAAGCTACGAGGCGTCTAGGCTTCAGGCACAGATTCAGTAACTCGGAAGGCGGGGAGGTGCGCGTACGCTCGACGCGTGGCGACATTCGAAACAGAGCCGCTGCGGATGCTGCGGCAACCGCACCTGTCGCACGCGTGTATCGCGAACGTGTACACAAACGACGCACGTGCTCAGAAACCGTCGCGAAGTTAAATAACCGCCGGTGAAATAACAAAAAAAATAAAACAGTGCCAATAAAACAATAGCAGGAAAGGGCTAAATCTACGTGCCTGGAATATCCCTATAGGTTCGTTGAAGTAACGTTTTATCTCCTTATCAAGCTTACTATCGCTTGTTTTGATTGCACACGCAATATCCTCTGTGCGAATACAAACATTTAATTGCCTTTAAAATTTAAATTGATGTTCTTAGTTACAATTAAACGCATTCTCTTTTACAATAGCTAAAGTACAGTTATATGTAGTGTCATCATTTGCAGTCATGTCGATTAGTTATGTCCCAAAATTATACGAAAATTTGGCAATACCTACATTGAATGCAAACGCATTGTGACCTTCAATCGGTATTCGTTGAAGTTGTGTATATTGATATATTTTGTTTTTCGAAAATGCTTGTGTTCAAGTTGATATTAGAAATTTGCTTGGAAATACTTTGGGTGTTTTTGGTTTGTATGTGTTTAATAAGTATATTATAACATGATTTAGATATAAGCATTTATTTTTGTCTATCTGATACATTACGACAATAGTAGAACGAATTTTAATGTTCTGTGGTTTCTGATATTAAGAAAAAAAAACTCTGATTAAGATTTAATCTAGTGTTTTATGTAAATCCACAAAAAGTAAATTGAATGTAATAAGACTTCTATGAATATTAGTTTTAATAAGTTTGTTACTATCAAGGCATTAACACATATGCATGTACATATTATAGTTTCCACGATATCAAACACCGAAATGTGTTCTAGAAAAAAAAAATCGTTAATACGTTCTGATCACAACCAATCACATCTAGAAAATTCGGAAACAGTTATAAATTTCAAAACTATTATTTCTTAGTTATTTTTTCGCGACGCGAGAACATATGTTGGTCGTCATTTTACGTCATACGATGTTATTAAAATTACTGCAATAGCAATAAAAAGCCTCGAAGTAAACGCATCGTGTTTGATCGCTAAAGAGACTTGCCAAACCTAACCGCAAAAACAAATAAAAACACTCGTACGTTATCGACAGATTATATGGAGCCACAGGACACCGCGAACTGGTTTTCACAAAGTGATATTTACGAAAACCTCCTATACTTTATTTAAAAAAGTCAAATTAATACAGATAAGATATCATCATGTTATATTTATTATCAAGTGTGTTAAGTTAAAAGAGTTAAAAATACCTGCGGAATACATTTAGATTTTCAAATGATAATTTGTTTTTCATCTGAAGCGTATTCGCTAAATTAAAGCAAAATACAATATTCACTATACAGGCTTTTCTATAAATATCTTTAGTGATTTTGTAAATAAGAATGTTTTTTGAATTGACAGTTAGCTTCAGACACGATCGAGAAAAACAATATACCGGCTAATTAATATTAATAATTATTATTCGACACGTCATTCAAGTCCACATTGAGACAGTCGAAATTTACCAGTAAACTGTGAATAATGACCACTTTTTGAAGTGAAACTTCTTTAGGTTGAGGGGTGAAATTGAATGAAATGAGGGTAAAATTTTTACAGAACGTCACACAGGTATGCAACGGAAGTGACGTCAAACTACTATTGAAATTAAGTACTTGTCAAATGTCAGTAGTAGTAATTGTTGTATTTTGCCAACTGAAAAGGCAAATGTATCATACCATACAGCCTAATATTGTATAATTTTTTTGTGAAAAATGTTAATAGGAATTGAAATGAAATGAAAAGAATTTGGAACATAGCATGAAATTAAATTAGTCATTTACAATTTAGAAATCTAAACATAATGTGACTGTCAACATTGAGGTTTAAGATTGACATTTGACAGACTTTTGGCGGGAACATATCTTCCTTTTTCCCTTCCTCTAAGTCTCGGAAATCTAAAGTTTTAGATTTGTATAAATATTTAATAAGCAAGACTCATAAATTAGTTCGCCAAAAAAGTTTCATTTCTGACATGTATACTTTGTACGCACGCACTTTTTATCTTATAAAACGTAACAAAGTTAGAACACACATAAAAGCCACACCTTTCAAATTACTAATCAAGGTTTATCAATCACTTGCAATTCAGTTTATTAGAAGTAAATCATGAACACATGTTGTACTTGATAATTAGAAGAAATGGTAACTAGGCCACGATCGAGTCCCTAAGTAGGTATGTATACAAATATGTGTACGACAACATTGACTACAAAGTTGTAAGCATTAGATAAATTCATAATGCAAAATAAGTTCTGAAAAGTTTTGTACCACCGACTGCCTACGTTGAACCACTGCATAATTTAAAGGTCATACGAAAGCAAACAATATAAAGACCACTGATGACTTCATACTTGTCAAGGAAAAACGAAAAAACTGAAGATTTTAGAACAAAGTAATTATGTAACTATCAAAGAATTTGTTCATAAGGTTCATTAGTGTGACTTTCCAACAGCGATCTAAGCTTTAAAACACAAAAAAATATGGAGAAGTTTCGTTTGATGTTTATTTTTATTTTTATTGCTTAGATGGGTGGACGAGCTCATAGCCCACCTGGTGTTAAGTGGTTACCGGAGCCCACAGATATCTACAACGTAAATCCGCCACCCACCTTGAGATATAAGTTCTAAGGTCTCGGTATATTTACAACGGCTGCCCCGCCCTTCAAACAAATAGGCAGGGCGGTGGTACCTACCCGTGTGGACTCACTCTAAGTAACTACTCTAAGTTCTAAGTAACTGTAACTGTTATAGTTACAGCTAATATAATTGCCAATATGCCAATAAAGTTTGGTAATTTCGGTGATAGTGAATTTTGGTAGGCCATGGGCAGTGGTGTTATTCAGACACCATAAACGCGTGCTCAAATCATGCTTTACCCCTCGAAACTTTATCGCTCAGCCTCGGATTTTAAAATATTTCACTGACAGTACGTTTTGTTTTCGTATTTACAGACGAGTCGGTTATAGCAATATTAAACAGTAACCTTTTTATTCAAGAGGAAAAATTGCAAAAATATTGATTTTATATTTAAAATACGACAAAGAAAACTTAACAAAAATAAGCTTTAAAGCCATTCAAATTTGAAATACCCTTCGTGGATTATCTTCAACTGCGTTTCATCTAAACTGTGTTTATGCGGAGATGGCGTAATAAAATTTGATTACGTTATTGTTATTATAATTGAGTATGGGTTAGTGTGATCGAATGTAAGAACGTCAAGGGCAGCTAGTTACTTGAGTAGGTATCGGTTAGTTAAGACATTTCATAGGCGTTTTTGTTAAGCTCGCACTTAACTCACAACTAGCACAATATTATCTTTTTAATTGTGAATGAACATAATGAATTCGATATAAAATAAAATTTGTACATTTCTTTCATAGATATATTCAAGTACATTTTGCTATGTATATATGAAATGAATAATATGAAATTTCTTACTGTATCTGATAAAATCGAAAAAATGCCCCGGATCCCTTACGCGTTAAATTTGATTAATTTACATCCTGTATATTCCTAGTCATTCTTTAAACGAGATGTTATATATAATTTTATAGATTATATTATATATAATCTGAATCTCAGAAACGGCTCCAGCGATTTTCATAAAATTTTGTATACAGGAGATTTCGGGGGCGATAAATCGATCTAGCTACGATTCATTTTCAGAAAATGTTGGTTTATTATTCGTGTTTTCAATAATCAACTTTATCGATAATCAACAAACAAACTTTTTTCTATTGAAAGAAAATAACAAATAATATAATATCAATATGTAATTCGTATTTAAATATAATTTATAAAAAAAACACAATTTATGGAAAAAAAAAAACCGAGCAAAGCACGGTCATCTAGTTGATATTAAAGAGAGTCCAAAACTTTGATGCGTAGTTTTCTTAATAGTTCGGTTTTCATACACGGATAGTACGACATATATTAGGTCCTGGACAAGTATCGCTATCCTGTCTTGGCTTGTCGCGAAACAGTCATGCTTTCGGGTTTGACGGGTAGGAGACAGCCGTCAAACGAATAATTGAGATTCGACATCCTTTCCCAAGGTTGGTGATGGCATTCACGCCATGATGTATGTGAACTCCAGGTTCCAATGAACATAAGTTGGTTTACGAGCTAGTTCACCCATCAGAGCAATAAAAATATCATAATTCTTCAAATAAAGTTTAACCGTCTTCTTTACGATAGGCAGTAATTTAGCTGTGTTCTTGACATTGCTTAAGTCCTTGGTAATTGTTTTTCAAGACAATATATATAGATGTATTATCTTCTAAGCCTTTATTATAATGAAAGTCAGTTTGGCCAGTACAAAATTCAATATACTAGTGCACTATTATAATAATTAAGAGTCATAAATATTGTTCATATGCGGAACGAGAATTTTACGAGACCACGTTGGTCAAGTTAGCGGCCACCGATCTTAATGGACTTTCCCTTATAAAGTTTCATTGGTGTTCAATTAAAAAATATTCCAAAAATGTATTTCGTTTCAAAATTCTTACTTTTATTATTAAAAAAATTAATAGGTTTTCATGATGCGGTTTAATAACTTACGTTGCTGTAACATAATTATAAAACAGGAATTTTAATGTGCATATAACAAATGTAACAATGCTTCTAACCTAAACGGTTTCGATCTGGTAGCCTATCCTCAAAAGTTAACAAATACAGTAGTGTTTGTGATATCAAGTAAAGTAGACGATAGGACACGAGTTCTGTTATTAAATACGGGTGGTATGCATGTCAACGTAAGCAAACAAGCCACCAACCGCTTTGCTCCCGACAGCCACAAGTGACTCGTATTTGTTCTTCACAAATAGTGCTCCAGGGCTCCAGGCACGTACCCAACGAGTGCGAGATAGATAATGACTTTTGACGAAGGGATAAACGCCTTACTAAGCTCCAACTAACATTACGAATCAATAACGCAATCTATTGTTTTCTGGTTTTAATCTGTTGATTTATTTCAACAACACCTCATTATGATAATCCCTAATGATATTGCGAAACACGTTTGACGGCTAGGTCGTTCTAATTTGGTGGTTCGGAAAACGTGAAATCTCGTTAGCGCGATGGCGTTATAAAATATGGCAGAGTTTCGCGTTCTATATATGAGAAGACGACACTTTGTTATCTTAACCTCCATACAGGCAGCGCGTATCAGTTGCGACTCACAAGACGGAGAGAGAAAGTACCATTTACATTTCGTAACCCCCCGCTTTTGAAACAAGCAAGAAAATCGAAAACTGTTTTCTTAGAAAACTAAATATATTGGTTTGGGTAATAAAATATATATATATGCTCGGCGCTCGCAAATATACATGTTTTGTAACTTAAAGGCCTGTATACGAACATAAAGATGAGAATTCGTTAGAAACCACCGAGACGGGTGAGTAAGCCGATCGAGTCGGATCGTGTAGCGAGTTCGCCATAATCACTGTTCGGGTAACGGTCTGAAGCCGTCCAGGGTGGTCTGCCTACTTGTACGAGATCGCTCCCGTGATGTAATCATCATTGTAAAGGTCGAGGCGATGGTACCCGACGGCTATGCGCCAACGTTTATTTGCATATGCAGCGCAAAATGTCGCCGCCGCCGCGAGATAATACCGCTTAATGTGTATTCAAAGCGAATCATCTTTATGCTAATGTCGTAATTATCGCAGAAAATCCGGTTTCGGATACATTCCAGTCCGACGACGCCACAAGTCTAGGAAGGTTCCATAAAATACTGTTTGATAACAAGATTTCGTGATTAAAATTTAAATATAAATAATAATAATAATGACAAGATATAATTTGAGTCACCTTAAAATTGTTCAATATCGTAACTATAAAATTCTTCCTTAAAGTGGCGATAAAGAAATGTCTATATTACTTTTGTAACTTTTAAAAGCTTTTAGCTTTAATAACAAACATAAAACAATAATGGAATCCTCTGACGACACGTCATGACATATCCTCCTGGAATTTGTAACTAAAATCTTAAAAAAATCATGTAGAGATAAGTTTAAAACTTTAATTTTATGAGTCTTTGTTCGACGTTTTTCTGTTTTTCAAAGCCTTAACGTTAAGACAATGAACCTGTCTGGATGACCCCCTGACTTGACTTACACGCGCCTCGGTACGCCACAACTATGAATCAGCCTTTCTGTATATTGTGACTTTTAGTCAGTAAGTAAATAATGACAGCATCTTCTTAAGACAACATTTAAGATTTTGGCGCAAAAAGAAAATTCTATGCTCTTAACTAAGGACCCAGTTACGGCCTGATTAATGTTGAATGGATACCTACCGTTGCTCATGAATATTAGCAGTGCCAGCAAATAACAAAATATGTTCCACTAGTCATAATATGGCTTATATAGGAGTTAAGGATGTTGTTTGAAGGATGTGTTGATGTAAAGTGCATGAGACTGCATGAAGTTGCGATCCTCAGTCCTGGGAAATTTAACACGCGGAGCACGGGGGTGAAGGAACGAGGAACCTCATTTTACGGAACTTTTTCTCAATCAGTATCTAAACCATTAACTAAGGTCGCAAAAATGTTAAAGCAGTAATCAGATTTACCGGTGGTAGAAAAATCCTAGGTCGCCTATTAATCGCCTATTAGTGCTGCGAAGTAGTCATTCTTCCCAGTTTATAAGACGGGACAGCCATTATGCGTACACTTAAAATTTCGACCTTATGTCCCAAAACGCATGACGACATTAATTTATGTAAGTATATGTCCTTACCACCAAGTATTGTGACAAACATTTTGGGTAGTAGGAAGTTAGGAAAATAAAGAGTAAAGAGGAGTATCTTGTGATATTATCTATATATTAATACGTGAAGCAAAAACTTTGTACCCCTTTTTACGAAAATTGCACAGACGGAGGAGTATGAAATTACCCACACTTATAGAGAATATAGAGACTCTGTGCAGAATGTTAATATATTTTTTATTAAAAATACATTAAATCAATAAAAAAAACCATTACACACATCATGTATTTGATACACACAATAATGCATACTACATATTTGTTTATTGTCAAACTTTTCTTATTGTTTATAATCTGTGGTCAAATTGAGAATAGAGTAATATTTTTTATCATTATTGTCTAAAGTCTAGTCTTGGCGAAATATGTAATTATAGAAGTAGGTATCTTTATAGAATCATAATTGTATACACACTTATAATTTCTAATTTGGACTACCAGGGGACCGCTAGTATGTATAAAACAGACTATTGTCGTATAAGAATATCTGGCTTAGGAAGCATTGTTTGAAGTAAAATGCTTTATTTAATTTGACATGTTTGATTAGTATCTGCTAGGAGTGGCATTGTGCGAGCGTGCACGGCTAGATTTAGTTTCGTGATGTGGGTAGTGTAGTGTTGCACCCAGATTAAAGCGGCTTAAATATTCGGTCCCGTGGTTGCACAATAACACTTGTGAACAGTTCTCCCGGGACAAGCTGCCGGCTTTGTACGAACACATTTTGATACTATGATAAACGAAGTCTGCTTTGCCTTTGTCGATTTAAGCTGTACGCGTGTATTTAAAGAGGCTTTGTTGAGCCGTTGTCGTGAGATAAAAACCTGTTAAAATAACACTCCAGTTGGCTGTGTTATGCAACTCATTCACGGCTAATGTTTATAAGATTATTGTTCGGGAGATCACGTGATAACTTTGAACGGAAATTAGTTTCATGTTTTTTTTCTTCTCCAATAAAGTATTCAATCAATTACATTATTACGTGTATTACGTAAGAAGGGAACCATTAATAGGTAACGAAATGGCCGCCGGCAAGGTTGAAGTTATTTACGAACAGTTTTGTGATCATTATTTTATAATAAACGGCTTTCTTTCCTTTAATTTGGTGGTTTGGTTAGACCCACACAATGTTGCTTACATCAAAAAGGCTTGAATAAAATAAAAAAATATTAGTATAAACGACGGCGGTCACGCGAACTTTAAAATAAACTTATGAAAACATTTAAAATTTTGTTTTTATGCACGAGATATTTTGTTCCATAAATAGTAACTTTAATTTCACCTGATCATACATTACGATATTTATTTCATTATCGTGAAACACAACTGAATGTCTAGTGGAATCTGTTATTTTATTTAGGTTTTAAGCAGATGTCAGTCAGTCTAATATGTGTTAATATCATACATAAATTTACCTACACAATTCTATTAAGAAATTATTGGACTAAGAATCGACCAGAATTACTAGACCCTGCGACGGAATAGTTCCTTTTGATAGATCGATAATTATAAATGGAAATGCAAAGCTGAACTCCTACATAGCATTGATTGTGTAAGGTATTTAGCTTTCGAAATATCAAGGCTATTTTTACGTTGTACTGTACTGTGGTCTGTGATGCATTGAGGGATTGCAGAGTGCTGACGCCGCGCAGTCTGTAACTAATGCGACATTAGTTAACGACTCGGCGAATATATAAGTCTAAACGAAATTAATTTAAAACGCTATTTAAATCCATTTTTAATTGAATAATTCAAATTCATTCAATTCTAAAATCAGTTTTGCACATTCTCAATTTGAAAACGCATTCTTTTTAGGTGTGTTTGAAATTATTTTATTAATTTGTATAGGCTCTTATAGAAGTCTCTTTAGTGAATTATACTGAGGTTTACTTTTACTGTTTGGCAATATCGAACTTAATTGTAATTTTAGTTCTTTACGAATGAATACAGTATATTTTTTGGAAGTAGTTTTAAATATATTTAAAACCTTCCTCCACCTTTTTGTTTTGTTTATTGTGTTATTTATTGACAAAAAAGACAATATTAAACAACGAGGAAATTATTTCTAGTACATACTAATTTACATTTTTATATATTCCAAAAGATTAGGCTAATAAAATTTCGTACAATATATCATATTTATGATAATTTATTATATTACCCATTACGCATCAATCATGCACCGATTGCGTTATTTATTTCAGAAAGTTATTATTTGTAAATAAATTTTCGGCTTTCCGTATTGTGCATTCTTTACACATTACTCATGCACGCAATGAAACTGTATTCGAGTAAATAACTAAATGCCTCAGAAAACTAGGACAACGAAACGACCTGAGAACAGCTGATAACAGGATCTAAGAGCATTTAGGTCCAATGTAAACAGTGTTGATATTGCAAACAATAGTAGGACCGAAATATTATCTTGTGTGTAAACTCGTTAAGAGTTTATTTGGAAATAAAATGTCATCGGGGAACTAACAAGGCTGCAGGCGTGCACTGACTGCTGACTGTGGTCGCACGTCATCCAGTCACTCATCATCTTGATGTGGGCCGGCTGTGGTGACGGACGCACGAATACCATCTATTCATAACCACGACCGGCAACGTATTCAATTAAAAGACTGAACCCGATTGAAGTAGAAACCAATTATAGATCCGTAGTGCTCATTATGTTGTTCGAAAAATGAATGACACGAGTTGAATTTTTGAAAAGGGCGAGACTTTATTTTTTCTTTCAATGAGCGTAAATGTCGGCTGAGGTGAGTCACGTGAAATTGCAACATAATGGCAGATTTATAATCGGCAACCCGACGGCATTCCAAGAAGCTCGAGCACTCGATGACAGGTAAGTCGCGATGGGGCTTGTCGGTTAATCGATACAATAAAAAAATAAACGACTATTTATTAAATGAGACTTTTCGAACTGATATGTTAATTTATACGATTTAATAATTGAACGTGCGACCCGAATAACTCCGACATAGAAAACAAACATAATAACGATTTATCGATCTAACTTTCCGATCTTATATTCCCATCAATATAATGTATTTCCATATTTTGGTATTTTCATGACTTTGACCCCGATCTGAGACCAAACAACGTAGTAAACTTGTTAACTTATAAAACTCTGAAGGATTACTTGACGTATTGCTGTCGTCTATAAAAATGATCGGCCATTTATCTTTCAAGATAAACTGCTTACACAACTAAGCCATCGTGGCAAAGGATTTGTCCGTTGCAATCCAGACAGCCCTTGACGTACATACATAAAGTTTTATATTCAACTCTTATGAAAAGAGATTTTTAGTGCAATTAAGATTAGTGAGACGCTTATCTGAATAAATCACTGTGAACGTTTCGGACGAATTATTTCAATGTCGTATTCAATCAGTGTACAATTAATAAAACAACGAATATGAAAACAAGAAAAAAACAGAAATCCCGCATCCGATTACTTTCCACCCCGATATGATCCAAAAACGACAAGATACATAAAGAATGTCAAATAATAATATTATTATGTGACATTAGGTTCATACTAGGTTCGTAATTTGTGTACCAAAACATGGGCGTAAAATTACTTAGACTTACAATGAACTCGATTATAATACACAGTTAAGATATTTGTTTGGACGTCGTTATGTTATTCGTTGAAGTCGTCGTGGCCTAAAGGATAAGACGTCCGGTGCATTCGTATCTAGCGATGCACCGGTGTTCGAATCCCGCTGGCAAAGTCCCAATTTCCTTATGAAATACGTACTTAACAAATGTTCTCGATTGACTTCCACGGTGAAGGATTAACATCGTGTAACAAAAATCAAAAACCACAAAATTATAATTTGCGTAATTACTGATGGTAGGACCTTTTGTGAGTCCGCACGGGTAGGTACCACCACCCTGCCTATTTCTGCCGTAAATCAGTAACGCGTTTCGGTTTGAACGGTGGGGCAGCCGTTGTACTGTAAAAACTGAGACCATAGAACCGTTGTCTTGAGGTGGGTGGCAGCATTGGCGTTGTAGATATCTATGAACTGCGGTAACTATTTAGCACCAGGTGGGCCGTAAGCTCGTCTACAAATTTAAGCAATAAAAAAAAACGTTAAGATAATATTTTATTATTAGCTAAAACGAATCATTAAGGCAAATAATCAATTTCATAAGACATAAAAAGGAGCTACTACTCCTTTACTATATTTTTAATTTAACAACGGAAGCCGAATGACTCCGCAAGAAAAGAATCAGATTATTTTCACCGTTGTCCGGACCGAGACGGGTTCAATCTGTTGAAATAAATCGTTTCAAAACATCGGACCGACTTAAATGTGTAGACAAAAGGGACGAACCGCGTTACGAGGGAGGCAGAGAGCGTAGAAATAAACGTGATCTCTCGCCAGGAAGTTGATGCGTATAGTGTGTTGAAAAGGACATCGACTTTTTGTAACAAGTATTAAAAAAAAACCAATCCAATTTAATACATAGATTCGTTGACCTATCATAATTAGTTTAAATAGCACATGTCTTGAAGATTTTTATGGAGTTTGAATTAAGAATATTGTATTTATATGACAAAAGGTAATTGGCCTAATTACGGGTAGGTACTTAAATCGCAGCGTGCTTGCTACCAATATAAATAATAGTTTAAAAAAACTAACAAAATAAGCTTTTATAGAAAATCCAACTAAAAAATATAAAATAAATTTTAATAAATTTGAAATAAAAATAGTGTAAGAAAAAATGATTTACTGTAAAAAAGCGTGGGGTGCTTTTCAGGATATTATTAAAATAACCCTTCTACTCATATCTGTTCATAAAATATTTATAACTACTGATACAATGCACCCCATACTTTTTTACAATAAAATCATTTTTTCTTACACTATTTTTATTTCAAATTTATTAAAATTTATTTTATATTTTTTAGTTGGATTTTCTATAAAAGCTTATTTTGTTAGTTTTTTTTAAACTATTATTTATTTTTCATTTTTTATTTAAATTTAAATTTTTTCAATTATTTTTATTAACATTGAATTGTCATCGCTCCTTAATAAGTATACCAAATTTCGAGCTAATCCGACGTTTTGAAGGGGGTCAAAATCATGTTCAAAGATTCCGTTACATACATACGTCTGAAGCTAATAAAAGCTTATGAATATGTATGTATTCACATAAATCAGTTAAGTTAGTTTTGTTCAAATGTATGGATTTCAACAAAAATATTGAAAAGTTACAGGACCTGGAAGTGTATGCATGATGCAGTCGCGTTGGCTCCGCTCCAGCCCCACTGAACTTTGACAAAGAAACTGATTGCTGTAACGCATTCGTATCGAATAGTACGTTTGAAGCAAGATTATTCGTGTCGTGTATTCTAAGATATTCGCGAGTCGTAAACATGATTTCAAACACTATTACGGTTTCATCTCTAAATCTTGAGTTTATTTTACACGTTTTACAATAAAACTTAGTGTGTTATATTATATCGGTAGTGAATCTATTCTCTACCATTCAATAATTTAGGGTTTTTCTGGCTACGAAAGTTGACACAAAATCAACAAATACTTTGATATTCTTAAACTTATAATACTGAACTTGAGACCGGCAAAACGCGTATCATCGTCGTAAAAAAACACTGTAGGTAATCGAAGAGGCGAAGGTAAAGTACCGCCTTTTCTTTTATTTATATTGTAATGTCCGACATTTTGCAAGCTTTATTGTAGGGCTTTTTTTCTATACTAAATATTTATAAAAAAAATTACTTCGTTTAAAGTAACTAGGTTGGATTCTTTAATTATTAAAAAAATATTTCGAAAGACTATGTCAATCTGAAGTCACTGCTGACAGCGGCCATAGCTATTGGGTATCGTTGAGGGTGTCACAGATCACGTCCGCCTAGACACCGCGGCGCAACATTTCCGTCATTCCACAAAGCTCTCAATCATTTCGATCTGTGTCGTGCGTCAATTAACATTGATACACATCCCGCTGCTAAAGCGAAACGAATCGAACTGGTCTCCGAAGAAGCTGACCGCTACTCAGAAACAAAATAAAACAACAACGAAATATATAATTAAATTCAAACTCATTACATTTCAACGAGTAACAACTCGCGTTTGTATTCGATCGATCACTATAAAAAATGTGTATTTCAATTTTATTGTTCGACGCTAATTATAAGGCG
Organism: Bombyx mandarina; assembly: GCF_030267445.1. NCBI lineage: Eukaryota > Metazoa > Arthropoda > Insecta > Lepidoptera > Bombycidae > Bombyx > Bombyx mandarina. The sequence goes on from NC_143228.1 coordinate 12,740,918, forward strand.
CATTGATGCCTTTGCAGATTAGCATGGGCATCAGTGACCATTTTAATCAGCTGAACCACATTTTCGTCTGTTAATTAAGGCGGAAAAATAATAATTAAAACGATTTCCATAGTATGTCCAAAATAATCTATATATATAAAAATGAATTGCTGTTCGTTAGTCTCGCTAAAACTCGAGAACGGCTGGACCGTATTGGCTAATTTTGGTCTTGAATTATTTGTGGAATTCCAGAGAAGGTTTAAAAGGTAGATAAATATGAAAATGCTCGAAATTAAATAAAAATAACAATTTTGTTTTTCCTTTGATGTGTCCCCCGTCGGACGGATTTCTTTTGTTTGTTTTAAGTTTATTTTATACAAAAGTTTGGGTCTTTTATTTATCGATTGAGGCACTACGAAGTCTGCCGGGTCAGCTAGTTAACTATATTTCTTTAGCAATATTTACCTTGACTGAATTAAAATCTGCATTAATATACAAATTTTGTAAACACAATGTCAATGATTACGAACTTTTCAATCGTCGGTTCATCACACATCCACATTAGGATGTATTGTGCTTTTGATTTCGTAAATGTGTTTTCCGTCACGTTATGTCAAAATCTATTATTCACATTCAGCATTCCATAATGCGTTACAAGCGTTTTAAGCGACGTGAATCGGACACGTCGGTGTCGACTCCTCCTAGCGCGTGTTCATGACACTTCTCAAACAGATACAATCAAAGTCTGACGTTATAATAACAACATTACGTAAGCATATGAAACAGACAGAGGGCTGATGATAGGTTGACCCCGAAAATGCGTGGGCGTGTCTAGACAATGATAATCCACATAGAGGGTCCACGAACTGTGTCGGAATGCAAATAAACAGGACGAGACACCTGCCACCGATCGGCGTGATACAAAGCACGTCAATGACCAACTATTGAACTGCAAATACGTTCTTCAATCAGTATACATACACGTGCCATATGTTTTCCACGTCTTCTTTTATTTGCTAACATAAATTAGTTTTTTTTTAAAAAAAAGGAATTCATTGAAACGAACACCCAAGACGTAAAACGAACACGACTCATCTAATCGATTTCCGCATAATTTCAGTGGGCTGAATAAACAATCCCGAAGGAATCGCCTTAGAGCTGTCTCTTGCTTATAAAGTACCGCTTTATTGATACCGTTGACCCTGTGGCCACGCGCGCGTCGCGGGACTAATGTATACCATTTTGAAAAACTGCCATAAACATTGAACATTTATAAAGAGGTGTTAAGCTGGGATTTATGAAACATAATTTACGAGAAGCTTACCGAGATACTGTTAATAAAAATGAGCGATGATGTCTTTATGCAAAATTGTGTTAAAGCGATATTTTGTCAAATTCCAGACAGGGCGATGTTAAGTGTGGCTGGGGCGGTGCTGGCGTGCCTTTGTTTGGCGCGCACCTCACCGGCCGAGCCTTACAATCTTCGTGTCTACTCACCAAATACACACAGCTCTACGGTTCGTTAATAACATAATACGAATAAATTAAAACCATAATTGAATCAGTACAGAATAAACGATTTTTATTTGCAGGATACAAATAGCATTCTAGCCAACATTGAAGAGCGGTTGCGTGTTCTAGAAACAGTTAGCGCGGTACAAGCCAAACAAACTCGCCGTCTGGACGCGATTCAGGATAAATTAGGTTAGTGACTTTTAGTTTAGCGCTCCAGAATAAAAAAAATAACTATCATTCACGCACATATCATTTAGTTTGCCAATTTTAGCTTATGAACCCTTATGTTTGAGTCAATTTATGTTGACGTTATATTATCCTGATGTCGAAAATAATACACGCCATGCGTCTATATTCCACGTTCCCATGTTTGTATTTCGGTGACCACTGAATGCAAGTAGAAAAGGTCGTGCTGTCCATCTATGCTATTAAAAAATATCTACACATTCTTGTGTGAATAGATCATGGTATCCACAACGATTTGTCCGAAACAATTGAGATTATCATAAACGATCCCGTTGTTACTAAAAAAACTATCCTATAGTTCTCTAATAAATAAAAACTAGTATTCACACCTTCATATATTTTCCTATTCCACTATAAAGTAACGAAAAAGAGAAGATCTTCCGCCGATTGGGTGACTTTGCTCGGTAGACCGAAGATCCGAATTCAGAACTTATATTTATGCAAATTTATCTTTAGAACGTCGTTAGCGCGATTCAGACTTCTGTCACCTATCTTCTTATCTATGATAGCACTAAATCTATATTTTGATTTATATCTAACAAACAAATTATTTATGTACGTCAGGCAAACATATTTTTACGAGATTCGTTCGATTGTAATCAAGATTCTGAAATTACAAGTACGATAAGCTGATCACAAAGAGCATAGAGACAGACATTAATTTCAAAAATGTTAAATGATTGAAGACGATAGCCTTAGTATAAACTAGCGTGGTCAAAAGCGCTAATAGTCGTGTTAGACAAAGCAGTAACGCATGCGGGTACACAATCATCGAAGCATCCAGGAAGCCTGACTCATTTTAAACGATCTTATTGTGTCATATCCTATTTTAGAAAAGCTGGGTCAATTTCGCAATAAACTAATTTCCCATATCCTCAATAATTAATGAAGCATTTTCGGTGATCATTAAATTTCAACAACCGATGAGACTATCTTACGCTAATTTTAAACTATGCTATCATGCAAAAAAGGTGCTCTGTTATTTTTTCTACTTAATAGACAATATATAATAAGGCTAAGGTGACACTAAAAAAAAAAAAAAAATGTGTACTTATAGTACAATGAATAAACAAATGTAAAATCTGTAAATTTTAACTATATATTAGAAATTATACGTGTTGTTTGACTAAAACCACCAACAGTGTTCTGTATAAGAATGACGGCGGAATCGCTGTTGCGACTTCAAGTATTTCATTTTAAAAGTATATATTGTGCTCTTCTATTGTAAAGCATTTTAAAATTACAGATCGTGTCGAGACTACTCTGTCTTTGAAATTAGAAAGAGTACAACTAGCAGCGGAGAGATTGGAACATAGACTTCACATGTTTCAAGTCAATATACAGGTCTGTATCAGTTAAGAGTAGTATGAAATCGATTAATTTGAAGAACAAGTACTAAATTTTATTTTCTATAATAATTTCAGACAACAGTCAAAGAAAACACGCAGAAATTAGAACGAAGTCAAACAAATTTAGTGGCACAACTCGCTCAGAACCTGACGAGCCACATTGACACGCACAAACATTTGTTGGAGAAGGTAAAACATCAATGCGATCAAAGAGTATTTAATCATGATTTTATACATTGATTTTTAGATCATCATAATTTAGATATCAAACCCGCAAAAATATAATTTGCGTAATTACTGGTGGTAGGACCTCTTGTGAGTCCGCGCGGTTAGGTACCACCGGCTTACCTATTTCTGCCGTGAAGCAGTAATGTTTTACGGTCTGAAGGGTGGGGCAGCCGTCGTAACTATACTGAGATCTTAGAACTTATATTTCAAGATGGGTGGCGCATTTACGTTGTAGATGTCTATGGGCTCCAATAACCACTTAACACCAGGTGGGCTGTGAGCTCGTCGACCCATCTAAGCAATAAAAAAATTAAAAAAAAAAAACATTGATTTTTAGATATACTGGGTGTTAGGAGACCGCTTCCGATAACGAAGACAGGCGATAGTACTACGAGGGCGGCACTGAAAGTTTCGGGAATTAACGAAGTGACACAACATTACTATTTAAAAATGTATTTATTGCTTTTCGAAGTATTCTCCGCGAAATTTGACACATTTTTCCATACGATGGAACCAATCATTGAAGCAACCATGCCATTCGGAAGTTGGGGTCTCCAAAATGGCCGTTTTGTAGGCGTCCACAGCTTCTTCAGGTGATGAAAATCTCTGTCCACGTAATTTATTCTTTATTTTAGGGAAAGTATAGAAATCATTAGGGCTAAGGTCGGGGCTGTACGGCGGATGGTCTAATAATTCTATATTTTCTTGCTCTAAAAACTCTTTTGTTCTGTGCGCGGTGTGAGAACTCGCATTGTCGTGATGGAGGATGATGCGGCGGTTGCAGTTCTCTTTACGGAGTTCAGAAACGACCTGTGGCAAACAAATGCTAGCATACCATTCTGAATTAACTGTTCTTTGTCCCTCAAGAGGAATAGTCGTAACATGGCCGGTTTTGGAGACAAACGTGGCTACCATTTTTTTTGCAACACTCCGTGAACGAACAATTTTTGTTGGCTTTAACTCATTTTCGAACACCCAAACTCGTGACTGGTTTTTTGTTTCGGGTTCGTACGCGTATATCCAGGATTCGTCACCTGATACAATGTTGTATACAGCATTTGAGGATCCTGCGTGGAATTTTTCTAGAGTTCTGACGCACCAAGTAACGCGAGCCGCTTTTTGCTCTTCACAGAGCGAATGCGGTATCCATCGGGAAAACAACTTTTTTACACCAAATTGTTCATGCAAGATTATTTGTATTTGACTCATGCCAATGTCTAAAGTTGCCTGAATTTCGCGGTATGTCACATGTCGATCTTCCTCAATCAGCTTACGCACAGCATCAACGTTTTCTTGGGTGACTGCAGCTTTTGGACGACCTTGACGGGGATCATCACTGAGCTTGACACGTCCACGTTGAAACTCAGCAAACCAGCGATAAATTGTGGTTTTGGATGGGGCTTCATCACCAAATGCAGAAATCATCCGGTCAACACACTGTTTTTGTGTTAAACCACTTCGAAAGTCATAATAAATCATCGCTCTTGCATTTTCTCGAGTTAATTCCATTTTCTCAACGACTAAACAAGTTTGACAAAACCTCGTGACAAGACCGAGAATCTTTTTTTAAATAAATAAATGGTATTCGATTTTTAAAACCGAGGAGTTTTCAATTAAAAAGATTTTAATATGACAGGAACAGTGGAAATATTCCATTCCCGATACTTTTAGTGCAGCCTAGTAATGACAGCTTTGATGATGGAGTTATTTAGACAAATATTGTAAATAAGTAATAGTGAGACCGCGCGAGTGTGCGCCGCGCCGCGTCCGTGCATTCGTTGATCCGAGCATCAGCTGTTTTTTATTTTGTTTCATTGCTGGGTTTTTTTAGCAAAGTAATGTATATTTTATGAAATTATCTTTTCATTTAGCTGTACTAACATGATAAAGCGTAAATAATGCTAATAAAACGTTTAAAAATATGGTTTTTATTAAATCCGTATCGATTTTTTTCCGTCCCATCATCAAAGGTGTCATTAGTACTATCGTCTGTCTTTGTTTTAGGCAGCGGTCTCCTAACACCCAGTATAATACTACGAGGCTCAATTTAAAAGCACGCATGTCACTTCGATAATCATATTTGTACATATTTTAATTTTCAGGCTAACGGTGCTTACGCAGAGACTTGGCACAGAGGTCTTGTCTTAGAATCTTTAATGCGCGACGGACTGTCACTAGTGAATGTTACTAGAAGGGAATTAGCTGATGGACTACGAACTTTGGCGAGAAGGCAACGAGACGCGAGGCTCACCTCAGCTGACATTGAAGCGAACTTCGCCCGAAGGATCAATGAAAACACTTATAAAATCGATCTAAAGGTAGTTTTCCGTGAAAACAATACATTGGTTTTGCAAACAGTGTGCGTTTAAACTACAAATCTTTACGAATATTTGCAGATGAAGGAAGTTTTAGAAATCCAAAAGCGTTTCATGAATTCCTGTGAGAGAATACAACTCGATGGACCGACCCAAGTAGCAGATGTGCTGGATAAATTAATAGACTCACTCATCAACAAGTGAGGCAGTTTTTTATTTATTCGCCAAATTAATTTTGACAAAAACGTAAATAATCTGATAATTGTAATTGCAGGACTGCAGCAACATTCCACGAATTACAGAATATTCAAGTGACGATGCGCAATCATGACAATAGGGTAATGAAACTGCTTGGTACAATGCGAGTACCACAGGTATGATACATCAAGCTAGATACTTCGAAGTTACAATAATTTTTAATTCCAAATAAATATTAGAGTTTAACCCGAATAAAAGAACTAAGCTTGGGACAGTATCAGCTGTAAAGTGAAACACCATTAGTTTAATTGGCACTATCTCGACGAAATTAGTTAAAGTTTTCAAATGGGAAATTTGATCTAGATTTAAATTCAAAAAATTTCATGGAAGGTTTTCAATATTAAAATTTGGTCAAATTATTTCTTCATCCCGTAGAACGATCCCGCGTGTCGAAGATTAGAAACGGCTTTCCGTAATACATCTCACACGGTCCTTAGAGAGAACGAATTGAAACAATTGACTGAAAAGTTCGTAGCGTTAACGGATCGGGCCGACGCAGCTTTGCAAAGGCTTGAAGCACAGTTATCGGACAGCTTAGACGAACCGGTGCCCTCCTCCGAAGTCACAGCTGAAGCTGATAGACTTCTACTTAAATTGAAGGGATTAAGGTAAATTCTAATTTACAATATAAATATTATATATTATACCAATTTTAGGAAAATTTACTTTTAAAAGAAGGGGTCTTGTAAACTTACTAATCTCATTATCCTAAAATCATATTTTAAATAAATGGGAAATGGTATAAATATTTGTTTAAATACATTTTTTCAAACTTCTTCAGAGACGGCGATTCAAGCGAATTCGATTGGGAGGATGATGCTGGTTACTTCGACGACGGAGGTGGAGGCGACATCATGGAAGAGGACAAGCTCGTCCTCAGTAAGGCGTCAAATACGAAAAAGAGGGCAACGGAAAGCGCTTCAGTGCGCCACCTACATCGGAGACATCTTCACAAACATCCATTTGATCGTGGCCCCAACTCGAAGAATCCTTCTTTAACATAAAACCAAGCTTGCAATATAACTTTACAACGACAAGATATTGCTGTTTTATTCAAAAATCTGAGACCAGTTATAAATTATTTACAACAGGTAATAAGTTACCGAGTATTAATGCCATGTTTTATCGTATATTTCATGATGTCGATAAAGTATGTTGAAACTCTGCAGAGGTTAAATATTAGAGTTTAAAATATGCAATCGTCGTTTCACGTGGTGGTGAATTTATATTAAAATTAAACTGCATGGCGCTAGAATCGTGGTCTTTATTTTTGGACAAAAGCATTTTAAAATATGACATACTCTAAAAGTTGACAGTAAATTGTTTTTAAAATCAGTATTTGAGTTCCAATTCCGAAACGGTATTAGGTATCAAGAGTTCCTCAGTGGACAAGAAATATCCAATTAATTAGCAATCTCAAATTAGGAATACTGTTATTCTATTTAGTTTGCTGTATTGGTGTCGAAGACGGGCGAGCAAGCGACTTCTTAGCTTCATATATAAAGCACAATTTTTTCCCGTACCTAATCTTTGGTAGCCATATTACAACCACGCGCGGACTGGTAGGTAAGCTCACGGGGCTCATCGTGGGAAGACTTGCTAACACTAGGCCCTAGCAAGAGCAGTGCTTCGCTGAATCTACTTCCGAATCGGAATCGCGACCCTCAATCGTCAGTTTCTTAAGAATGGAAATTTCAAGACATATTATTGGAGTGCAATTAATATACAGTCTCGGATTCTTACAAAACGTTAAGAGACAAAAATGATATATTTAAGGTCATAAAAAAGATCCCGGAGAGTTAGTTATCTGGATTGTTTTTTTTTTCAATCTATACTAATACTAATACTAATAATATTATAAAGAGGAAAGATTTGTTTGTTTGTTTGTTTCGAATAGGCTCCGAAACTACTGGACCGATTTGAAAAATTCTTTTTCCATTAGAAGCCGACATTGTCCCTGATGAACATAGGCTACTTTTTTTTAATTTTTTTTTATTTTATATTTTTGGTTTCATGTGTGTTTTAATGTTTCCGAAGCGAAGCGAGGGCGGGTCGCTAGTTTTGAAATAGTCATATAAAGTCATCATGTGATAAAGGATAAGACGCTTGATGTTCATGGTATGAGGTACCAAACTCATTTAATGAATGCTTTCCACGATTAAAAAATATCCGCACGGTGTTAGTTCTTCATTAGTAAAAATGAAATCCGAATTGTTTTTTGTGTGTAATAACTATAAAATTGAGAGATAGATCTCAAAACTCAAGGTGGGTAGCAGCATTCATGTGATGCAATGTCATTGCGCTTCGGTAACCACATAACACGAGGTTCAACTGTCTAAGCAATAAAATAAGGGTAAATAAATTAAACACCTGTTCTTTTAGAGCTGGTAATGTTCTACTTTTCATCCTTAGTACTTTTACAGCCAAATATCCCATGTAACTTTAAAAACATTACAACCCAACATCTCAATGTCGTAGCATTCACAGTACATAAGTAGCTATCTCTTTATTTTCAGTTTTAAATGTATTCATATCTATGCTTACTTAACAAATGTTCACGAATGACTTCCATGGTGAAAGAATAACATCGTGTAATAAAACTCAAGCCTGCAAAATTTATAGTTTGCGTAATTACTGGTGCTAGGGCGTCTTGTGAGTTCAGACGGATCGATAGCATCAACCTACTTACACCCTGCCTATTTCTGCAGTGAAGCAGTAATGCCTTTCGGTTTGAAAGATGGGGCAGCCGTGGTGTTGAAAAACTGAGACTTACAACAACACATGTTTGAAGGTGGGTAGCGGCATTAACGTGGTCGGTGTCTATGGGCTCTGGTGGCCACTTAACACCAGGTGGGCCGTGAGCTTCGTCCACCCATCTTAGCAATAAAAAAGCTACTGGCTGTGAGCTGGCATTATAATCCTCAAGAGTGCATACCTGGCATCTTCTGATCCCTCACTGTTCCTAAGTTTACTAAAATAGAGCCCATTTTGCTACTTAGCACATACCTCTAATTTTGCACTATTTTGGAAAATAGTCAATGCCTTATGTGTAAGTTGTGCGAAACATGAACTGAGTGTGGCTATCTTCTGCCGAGCTCCAAATACGACTTCTGGCTCTTCTGCTTCCAACTCTACTGCAAATATGAGAAACATAAATTTGAATTGATATCGTTTTTTGTGTGATATAAAGCAATGTTGCACTTTCTTCGGATTCCGCAAATCATAGCATTAAATAATTTTACAAGTTAATCTCACATTTATTGTATAAAGTTGTTATTTCTTATTCACATTTAAAAAAAATTTGAATTTTTGAAATTATGCATTTAATGAATTTCATACATTAAAAGTAGTTTTAATTATGTAAGGGAATATTTCCTAGAACATGCTCATGACCCGCCAGGTGTCAAGAGGTTACTTAGCCCATAGAAACTAACAATGGAAAAACTGCCATGCTCTTTGAGACATGAGTTCCAAGTCTTAGCTTTACAGTGTAATGGCCACACTGCCCTTAAAACTAAAACAGATTACTGTTTCACTGCAAAAATAAGCAGTAGTGGCAGCTGTGCAACTCACAAGATGCCCTACCATCAGTTTTTTTATTTATTTCTTAGATGGTTGATGAGCTTACAGCCCACCAGGTTTTAAGTGGTTACTGGAGCCCATAGACATTTACAACGTAAATGCACCTCACACCTTGAGATATAAGTTCTAAGGTCTCAGCATAGTTACAACGGCTGCCACACCCTTCAAACCGAAATGCATTACTGTATCACGGCAGAAATAAGCAGGGTGGTGGTACCTACCCATGCAGACTCACAAGGTCCTACCACCAATAATAACACAAATTATAATTTTGCACGTTTGATTTTACAGTATTTCATTTCTAATGTTTCAGTTACTTTACAATTTTCATACTCACAAACTACTGTAGAAGAAAATACTGGATATGGAGAAGTTAAAGCTTACAAAACAAAAAACTGTGGATAGTTATAGTAGACAGTCAAAAGCCAATTTATAGGTTATGGGTTGGTATGGGTTGATGGCATTTGCAATAGAAAAGTCTCAATTAAATCTGCTTGAGCGCCACTTTTTATATATTAGTGGTACTAAAAGAAAAACTTTTTCGGCAGTGCCAACTAATAGCCAAGTTTCAGCATATTCAGACAAGTGGAATAGTAATAAAGTTCATTCAGACAAGCATACAATAAAAAATTCTTTTTTTTTGTTTGATATCAGAAGCTACCAAAACATTCAAATGTCTATATAATATAGTATCACAATTTTTTAAGACACCTTTGTAAAATGTTATACAGTTTTGAAGGGTTGTAACTTTAAATTTATTTCAAATTATGTACAATTTTGTGTCAATAACTAGACGCAGGTCTCAGCTGATTTTACAAAGATACTGTGTTGTCATTAGGTATGCTTTTTTATAAACATAACTTATCATTGTTGAATTTTTATTTTGTTGTCCGATAACTTTAAAATAAGTATTAGGAGGCTGATATTTTTTTAAATACATGTAGGCTCTTTATTCAAAATTGATTAAAAAACCTGGAATATCGGTTTATTTCATTATGATTAAATGAAAAACAAAGAATACCTCGTTCTGAATTGACGGTCCTATAAAATATTTGGGGTAAAACATCAGAAGTTTATTGTCTAATATGAATTCTTAAAATGCGTATAAGTTGTACTCACCCAAAGAAGTGTCCAATTCGACACACGCTTTATCAAATTCCTTTTCTAAAATATCTAACCACCGAAAACCTACTCCGGTAGTCGCCATCTTTACGGTAATGTTTTGACTTTTGACTTTGACATACAATGTATGACTGACAGTAGATTTTTATGGCCAACAACTCCAAGGCCATAAATTATTTATTTTAAAAACCACACAAACAGACACTCAATGTTTACGTAATAGGAAGTAGTCCTAGAAATTCTACGCATTTCGGCTTAGATACTTAACAAATTATTAAATAAATACTTAATGCAAAAAACCTTAATGAGTCATAAAGTTCTTATTTGACGCATTAGGTATGTAAGTATTTGTCGATGTCGATCAAGCTCAAAATTTCAGTTTTACTGGGAGTCTTGGCAAACAAAAGATATACCGCGGTCACAATAATCGTTTTTTTTTTCGTTCGGTCCATAACAATCATGGAGTTAATAAGTACAATACTAACTCTATGATAGCCCCCCAGTCTTGTTGCCACTATTTCGATATTTTAATTTACAACTTGTTTGGAGATCGACGTATCACATGTGGACATACATACCGATGTGGTTTTGAAATGTATTAAAAAAATATATCTAACGCATAACAACGTAGTTTAGCATGAATACCTTAATATAAAGCTGGAGAGAAAAGATAATGCGAGTAGATAGCTTTTCATAATTGAAGGAAAACGGAAATGAATACAAAACTATCGATTTAACTTTAACGTGATCAGTGGAAATCAATCAATCGCAGACCGGAGGAAAATTACTTTTTCATCACTTCTTGGTTGACGTTTTTGATTAGTTTTTTTTAATGAAGTTAAAGGATCACTTGGTTCACGGTTATTTTTTTATCTACTTAGGTACATAAAAGATATGAGCATTCCTAGGAAACCACGTCCGCGTGTTTCTTGAAATAGAATTTCAATTATATGATTCGGCGAACATTTTCTAAGAAACCCGAGGTGAAGCGTATCAAAGAATCGCTTTTGAATTCGACAGATTTTTTATACATACATACAAACATACATATTACTTAAGTATTTTTGTATGTACATATGTGTATATATAAGCTGGTTAAGTTCCACCGCGCGTCGATAATGGTAGTTTTCCAATCACAGCACAAGAGCGCATTATGCGGCATAATGCTCAACGTTGATTGTTCAAACTACAGTAACGCTTCGCACAATCGAGCACTCTCAAAAGTACTGCTCTCGCGTGATGCGTGCATTCGATACCGACTCAATGACAGAAAATTGAAGTTTTTTTTCTTCAAGTTGGCATTGATCGGAATTTTGTTTATATTATCGTTAGTAATATTATTTAATGTTGAAAAAAATTGTAAGGCTTTCGTTTCATCGTAGTATCTTAGAAATAATCAATGTTAATTAAAACTGTGCTAACTTAGCGCACTCTGCTGATGCATTTGAAAACTAATTCACGTTCCAATTAAGCTTCAGCATAATTCGGCATTGTGCGTCACTGAGTCGCATTATGCTCTGTAATTGGAAAACTACCAAGTACTCGTTCTCTACATGTTGTAGCCCCGTGAACTGTCATAAACTTGACAGAATACAGATAGTACACTCTCTTCAAACCTGTCAAACTGGCATTGTTCCATTAATATTAAAAACGCGCGCAAGTACCACCAGCCTGGCTATTTTTGCCGCGAAGCTGTCCTGCGTGCCGGTTTTAAGACTTGGCCAGCCCTTACACTGCACAACTGAGACTTAGACGTGCCCACTAAGTTTCTCGCCGGATCTTCTCAGTGGGTCGCGTTTCCGATCCGGTGGTAGATTCTGCGGAGCACTGCTCTTGCTGGGGCCAGTGTTAGCAACACCTTCTGGTTTGAGCCTGAAGAGCTCACCTACACGTTAGGGTAACGCTGATATCGCCTCAATAGCTCTTAATAACCTCGCTATCAGCATAGATAGGGGGAAAAAAACGTAGACATCGTGTCTGAAAGTGCCCCAATATACTTTAAGACACGATGTCTACGTTTTTTTGACACTCATGATGTCCTTTGGTTTCGGTACCCATTTAATCCCAGGTGGGCTATTGAGCTTGTCCACCCATCTATAAAATACATAAAAAATCGTGCAATATACGGCCGAGTGTCTTTTAGGTTGGCTTCTAAACGTATCTTCATTTGTTCAATTCAGTATCAACATTATTTAAACAAAATATTTTTGGTGTTTTAATCCTGTAAAGTGCAGACAACTTGTGAGGGCCCTATGTACCAGGGGGGTAGTCTAGGACTACAACAAGAACAACAATCCTGTAAATTCATGGCGTTTTCTTATTTTGTCTTATTCTTAATATTTTAAAGGTAGGTACCTACATTACCACTACAAAATCATAATTTTTATTTTAATGAATAGTCATTACTACGCAGACTTTAATCAAGCCATTCAAGCCATGACAAGTACAGGGATAAGGTATGAAATTAATATACAATTTTCACTCCCATTACCTTCGAAAGTGTTGCCGCATAATTTTAGCGAAATAACAATGTTGCTATTTTATTCATGTACATTTTACCCGTTTTCTAACAACGTTTTAATGTAACGGACGTGACGTCAGCTGTCATGCCCTGCCGCCAGCCAAGCCGCCAAGCCATATTAACACGCCCCCTTCCGCCACAGCCAACGCCACCGCCGCCAGCCAAAGCCAACGAAGGGGGGATAGTGTTAATAAAACAAGCCGTGCCAGCCATTTCTACCTGCTTTCTGCATTCTCGCACAAATAAAAGAACTTGTCGTTACGCTGCTGGTTTTTATTGTCTCATCATTTGCAACAATCAGAAGTGGGATAAAGAAATGAAACAACGTCATATACACGCTCAGATGTCTCGGTCTTCTGACAAGTTTGAAGAAGATGAAGCTCCTATTTCACTGGCGAGGAAAGTGTTGAAAAATTGCTTCAGAAAGAGGTCCACAAGGCGATACTTGAGCTACAGGATGAAGAACCTGGAACAATCAAATCAAAGGGACTTCGACGTCGTCGGACCAAAAGCGCCTGCCGCCCTGTCCTTCCATCATTCTGGTTCACGTAGAGGGAAACTAAAAGAGCAGCAACGTGGTTACTCCACTGCGGCACTACGAGCTTCACGGCGCTTCACGAGATTCACGGCTACGAGCTTCCTTCTCCCTGCCTGCGACGCTGCTGCGCGGCGAAGACAGCTACGTCAAAGTCATCAACATGAGCTCGGAGACCATCATGTGGCCGCCGGGCGAGGTCCTGCCGAGGGCCAACAGCTGCGAGGAGCCACAGCCAAACAGCCAGGTGTGTTGCATTTCTACTTGCCCTAGCCATGCCATTACAAATATTTCGAGATTTGAGGGTAGAAATAAAAAAAAATTAAAAGGAGCCATTGAATAACAAGGGTCATTCAGATTTAAAAAATACAGTATAAGCATTGCTTTGCTACGAATACACATGATTTAGGTATTGCCAATTTAGTCCAAATGCAAATTAAGCTTACTAGTGATCAGCCCGTGTATCGCCACCTTTACTTTCTCATAATGAACAAACGATAGTTAAATCTAAAGCTAATTAACTTTTAGATGCCGGCATTATAAAATAATCTCAAGCTAGTCATGCTTCACCAGTGGTCTTATTAAGAAACAGAACGGCGACAGTAGGCTATGCGTTGATTATCGTGCGTTAAACGCTATGGTAAAATATAAAAGTATCCACCGAACAGTACTTCACGAGTTTAGATTTAGACCAGGGCTACCATAAATTAAGCATTGTGCCAGACACACAACTGCTTTCATTACGCCGCAAGGTCATTATTTCGAGTACAGTAGAACTCCTTTTGGTTTAGCATATGTGCCATCTGTATTCATGCGTTTCTTCTTTTTGTCCACATTATTCTTCAAGATGGGGTGGTTAAATGCGTTTAATTAATAAAATAATTGAGTCTGTGGGTAGAAAAGAAATGAGTAAAAATAAATGTAGGTCAAATCGAGATACTAGCAATTTTAAACGATTTACCTCTACCCTCGGTTGATATAAAATCAGGTTCAATAGTTATTGAGAAAGTACTTGGGAAATTTTATGGTGGAGACTTCAAATTAAATATGAGTAAATGCTCATTCTTGGAGAAACAAGTCACTTGTTTAGGTCATAAAATATCTTCAGACGGTATACAGCCGGGTGCAACAAAAATTGACGGCCGTTTCGCAGTTTCCTGTGCCAAATAATGCTCATAGTGTGCGACAGTTTATTGGTTATATGTTACTTGCGCGTCCATTAACTGAGTTAAGAAAAAAAAAAAAAAAGATAAATCATGGGTGTGGGGCCGTGAACATAACGCGAATTTCGAACAACTGAAAAACAGTTTATGTTCCAAACCTATGCTAGCTCTGTATAATCCTATGCTTCTTACAGAAATACAAACCGATGCGTGTAACTTAGGAATTTCTTGTATACTATTACAAAAACAAACTGACAACTCACTGCGGCCTGTTATGTATTTTAGCCGGGTTACTAGGAAGGAAGAGTGTGTATCATAGTTAAGAGCTCAAAACCTGGCGGTCGTACAATCGCTACGTAGGTTCCGTGTTTATGAAGTAGGTAAGCATGATATAATAGAAACTGATTGTACTGTGGTTTGTGCTACGCTTACCAAACGCGGCATTATACCACGCATGGCGCGATGGTGAGTTTTGAAAGAAGATTATGACATTAGTGTTGAGTATAGACCTGGTGAACGTGTGGAACATTTGTAGACGCGCTTAATAGGCATCCTGTTGACATGATGAACGTAAATTATCTTAAAGTTACTAATTGATTCTGTACTGTGCAATGTCAGGACGAAAAGCTTAGTTCGATTATAAAGCAATCTATACTAGCATTATAAAGCTGAAGAGTTTGTTTGAACGCGCTAATCTCAAGAACTGCTGGTCCGATTTGAAAAATTCTTTCAGTGTTAAATAACCCATTTATTGAAAGGTTATAGGCTATATAAAAGGTTATAGGCTATATAACGCTAAGACCGCTAAGACCATCATTGTGTCACGCTAAGGCCAATACAAGCGAAGTACCAGTAAATAATGTTTCAAAATCGGGTTATTTTCCCTTTTAAGAGCTTCCGGTGCCTGCGCTGCAGAAGCGGTTAAAGTTTCGCTAAAATAATGTGACAGAATTGTTCCCCTTTAAAAAAAAAATGTCCGCGATAGCATATATCTATATGTTAAGGTTGGCTCACTATAACGTTTTTTTATGCTAACCAAATTTGTTCTAAAATAAAGCATTATTTGTGAACTATATTCCACGCGGACGAAGTCGCGCTGATGTTAAAGATAATTATGAACTAGTTCGAAATTTTTTTAAGGGAAATAGACTCGCAGTCCCTTCGGCTAAATGGAAAATTGTACAAATGCACTATGACGACATTTGTCACGTGGATCTAAATCATCGTTTAGCTTTGATTAAAAGCCAATATTGGTTTCTTAAAATGACACGCTTTATTAGGAAATACGTGGCAGCATGTCTTTATTGTACACATGAGAAGGATAACTATGTTAAAAAAAAGAAGACTGTCTATATCCGATCTCTAAACCATCTGATACTATGCGCATGGTACAAAAAGATAACATGATGCCCTTCTGTAGGACATCTAAAGGGCACCAACCAGTACATGATCGTAATGAAAGATGCGTTGTCTAAATTTGTGATAGCTGAACTAACGCGTACTGTAAATTCAATCGGGACCATTCGTGCATTGAAAAATATATTAATAGGGTTTGTCCAGATATCCGAATTACGTGGTGACAGACTACGGGAAAGCTTTTACGAGTAGGTACTTTAAAAAAAATATATCAGAAGATAAACAGTTTAGGCATACGTTAAACGGTATTGCTTGTCCGCGCGCTAATTGGCCAGGTTGAACAAACTAAACATATAATTTTATGTGTTGCGGGCAACTGATCCTAGTGAAACTTCAAATAATTTAAACTCCGTCATTTGAGGCACAAATAACACAATTAAAAGTAACAGCGGCTACAAGCCTTGTGATTTAATCTTTACGCGCTCTGGTAGGTCAATATGTGATGTTTTCTTGGTCGCGAACCAGAAACTGTTGACGCACGGCGTAAGATAGCTGCAGCTAGGATAAAACAAGCGAGTACAATAATGACACACAACATTAATATAAAAAAAGCTCATGTTTATAAGAAAAGGCATATTTGTATCGTAGAGACAGGCGCCAACTGGTTAGTAGCGCCGCTAGGATTAATACCAAATTAGACGATTTGTACTCAGGTCCGTATGTAGTAACTAAAGTAGTAGGTAACAATTGGTATCGAATTAGAAGTATATCTAAAAGGTTTACGAAGTTATAAAAACTTCACTGGCCTGGTATCAACAGATTCATTAAGGCCCTATAAAAGTATAACCCATGTGTCTGATAGCGCTAGTAGTTCCGATGAGCAGGTCGAAACTGAAGACCTTATTGATTTATTTGAGAACTAAATGTTTTTGTGTGTTCCCCATTGCGGGAGCAATTGTTGCAGGATGGCCGAATGTAACGGACGTGACGTCAGCTGTCATGCCCTGCCGCCAGCCAAGCCGCCAAGCCATATTAACACGCCCCCTTCCGCCACAGCCAACGCCACCGCCGCCAGCCAAAGCCAACGAAGGGGGGATAGTGTTAATAAAACAAGCCGTGCCAGCCATTTCTACCTGCTTTCTGCATTCTCGCACAAATAAAAGAACTTGTCGTTACGCTGCTGGTTTTTATTGTCTCATCATTTGCAACACTTTATTACTTTTGAAACCCAATATTATAAATAATATTCACTTAATAGTAAATCTTAAATTGCTAAACTTTAAATAAAACATAAGTATTTTTATCTGTACAATAAACGATAGAAATCAATTTACATTTACAAGCTTAAATCTAAATTACTTCCATACTTCTTCAAACTACTGCCATAAATCTTGGTCTTAATTTTAAGAAAATCAATACATTATCTGTAGTGTGTATCTTGAAAAGTTTTTTGGTACACAATAACTGACAACACATTAACAAGACGTGGTTTGATTCATATAAAATTACATATACATAAAAATAGGTAGTTATGGGAAAATATATTTTATTATTCTTATAAAACGTAAATCTTCTAAAGTGATTTTTAACATACTTTCAAATATCTAATCAGCTTACAAATAAAAAGGGTAACATATATTTTAGACTGTCGTCAGTCAGTCTCCTGGTTACTACGGTTTGTACAGTGTACAGTTGGAACCTAGGTTTAGCTATGTCGAAGTCTAAAAAAATTTAATTTCGTTCATATTGCAAATACCAATTAGCAATTAGAACACAAATTAAATAAATTAAAAATTCCCCAATCCGGCTTGTAGTAAAAGTTAATTGATAGAAATCATCAAGCAAGAGAGAGAGATATTCGTTATGACCCCTATATGCGACTTTTTCATTCTTGTGAAGAATTTGTCTTTTTAAGATCTACTTCTCTACTAATCTAATTGTAGACTATAATTTTTAGATCTATTATTTTAAGGATAAGGAATAGATTCTACAAAGAAGGCATGTCCATAAACAAATCCCAAAATAATTTCAAAAATCGCAATGCTTAACATATCTTTATCCTCTAATGTCGGGATTTTGTATGTACTTAAAAAAATTATATTTTTTTACATTTATTTTGAGATGGCGGTTTTTCACCCTTTCGGATTCAAAAAAAATCTTAGTTACGTAAATAGAGTAGATTGTACACAAACAAGAATAAAAGAAAAAAACGAACAATATTAAAATTGAAGAAATTACTTTAAGTTGACTAGCTATAAAAGGTATGTAATTATAAAACAAATGTTATTAAATATCATTCAACTTTGAAGTAAACAATTTTCACTGCATGTACATATGTATATATGATTACGATTCAACAAACTTTCGAAGGACCCATATAATTTATAAACTATACAAAGGTAATAATCGCACGGTCCACATGGCGCTGTTATGATCAAAACAAGAAACCAAAATGTGGATACTGCCGCCCTTTTCGCTGACATGAAGCTTCTATGGTATTAAAAGGATTTTTTCTACGTTTCAATCCCAAGAAATAATTAGAAATAAAGAAAGAAATTTAATTATAATTCTGACAAGATAACATAACCGTGGATAACAATAATGTCTGTGGGCTCCGCTAAGCACTTGGCACACGTGGACCTCAAGCTAAAGTTAAATATTTAAGCTAAAAATAGAATTAAAAAACCCGGCAGTGAATAAAAAACAGTCAATTATTCCCGAATACGTACTATATCTAATATTATACAAGAAAGATTAAGAACATTATGTTAATCAAATTTTCATTGCGATAGGCAGCGGTTTGCATGTGCCCCTTGCATTGCTGACGGTCATGTGGGACGGTAAACAAAACTATAGACTAGAGGTTAACACCACAAGAAAAATTCGTTTGAAAATCATATTTTGTAAAAACGAATCTTTAACTGTTTAATTGGGCTACATATTAGCTACATATTAAAAAATAAATTATTATTTATTAAAAAACAAACTGTTGAGGAAAAGTGAAATCACTTAAACACAAGTCTAAATCAAAACGTGAATAACCGTCACACACCTTAAGATTTTTTCTTCTTCTATGGAGTAAGCAAAATTGAACATTAACTTCAATTTCAATAGAGGTACAAACTACAATCCTGTACAGACGCGGCACTTAGTGAGAACCCTATTCCCGGTGTTTATATATTCGTTAATAAATGCGCATCTAGATGCAACTGTACTGATACTATTTATTCATCTATGGACCACCTCTAAATATCATTAAGAGGTTCCCGGAACCGTTTAAGCAATCGCGAGAATGCTGCCGTCCAGATTATAACATCAGGTTCACGTCAAAATTATAATGTATAACAGTTGTCTAATTCTTTAAGCCGAAACAAATTACTGCTTTCCAGAAGAAATTGATGGGGTTGCTATGACACATGCTTCAAATGAGCTGCGAAAAATGCGCGGCAAACGACGGCTTGGCCGTGCCTTGTCATTGACATCGACTATTGCGTGAAACTGAGCATTCCCTAATGTTAATTTAGGTGTTCCACAATTTTAGAAATACTATTGAATTTTCAGTTGTGGCTATTATTAATCTCCCATTGAATTCCGTTTACCGTCAAAATAATTACTACTACGCTATATTATTTAAAGTTATAGCAATATGATGAAGTGGCTTTGAAAGATACATTCAGTGCCGATTTTGAAACGTAGCCGCATAAAAACGTAGGTATTGCCACCTTAGCAGAGTTCTCTAATAGACACCCATCAATACATTAGATGCTCTAGAATAGATACCAAGATATCACTAGAATCCAATTGCTTAATCACTAGAATCGGTATGCTGTAGGCCAGTGTACGTAACGTCACGGTACGAATTATAAGCCATAGTTAGTAGGAGTGGGTGATATAAATCGTATCTAGATTCAATATCTATATATCGCAGCAATATCGTTGAATCCGATATCGCCCCGCACGAAATCTATATATCGATATCAGCCGATACACGATATTGCTCGATGTGATGCGCATCGGCATATCGTTCCAATTCGTGAATCGAAATCTATATATCGATATCAGCCGATACACGATATTACTCGATGTGCTGCGCATCGGCATATCGTTCCGATTCGTGAATCGAAATCTATATATCGATATCAGCCGATACACGATATTGCTCGATGTGATGCGCATCGGCATATCGTTCCGATTCGTGAATCGAAATCTATATATCGATATCAGCCGATACACGATATTGCTCGATGTGATGCGCATCGGCATATCGTACCGATTTGTGAATCGCAATCTATATATCGATATCAGCCGATACACGATATTGCTCGATGTGATGCGCATCGGCATATCGTACCGATTCGTGAATATCAGCAATATTCGTTTGGTTCGTATCGAATCGGCCAGAGTGAGTGAGCGCACGATAGGGATATCATGTGATAAATGAAACAGAAACAGGCATTATCCATACAATTGTAAACCTTATATTTAAGTCCATATGTCTGTAGATTATTCTTAGCGTATCAGCAGGATACAATTTAGGAAAGAAGTTTCAACTTTCGACCCTAACTTGAATGCAGTATAGCCTATTTGCATCGTTGAATTTAATTTCACGCGCTTTGACCTTGAACTAGAATTTTTGGACAAGTGTTTATAAATATGTACTTAAAAGTTTTTTGTGTTTGATTTTTAAAGTACACATTTTTCTATTTTTAGTTGAATCCAAATAATTGAGTTTATTTCTTGTGTTTGTATTAAACTTTTGAAATCTACACTCTTTTGGTATATTTTGTAATTTAAAATTAAGACACAAAATACTAAAAACTGAAAATAATGTAGCCAGTCCTAAGCCTGATAAAAGCATGAAGGAAAGTGATTTTGATATTTTTATTTTCATGTTCTTTTTATTACTTTAAAATCATATTATAAATTGATATCAGAAAACCAACCGTATAACGTTGACTTAAATCTATATCTACTACGATATTATATCAGCGTATCGTTTCAAATCTCAAATATCATGAATCGAGAAAATCTACCAGCATCCATCAATATATAGATTCAATATCCGATATTGATACTCGCTATATAGATACGATTCGATACGCGGCAAAACCGATATTACCCACTCCTAAGCCATAGTAAGAAGCAGTCATCCTCGTTACAAAATTCAATAAATATAATTATTCTCGGATCTGTGATACCGCATTATAAATTCCGCTTTGGTTACAAACTTGCATGTAACATGATTTTTATTCTCCCTTATTAAAATTCGGTTGCGTCACAAATATTCAAAAGCACTATGGATTAAATTATGAGGTAAAATATTTTCAATCAAATGCAAACATACTTATTCGTAGAAATATGTCACTGAAACTATAATGTATAAATCAAAATATATATTTAGTATATTTAAAAACTGTATCAATATTGTACTGATGAATAGTAACTTACAGTTCAAAGCTCCATTTGTCACAGCATAACTGTGTCTCGTATATTTGCTAGTTAGTTAATCGATAGTTGCTAGGTATAAATAAAACAACTCGAATTAAAAATTAGTTATCGAGTCTCATTTTATAACATTAGCATTAATTTATTTTAAAAATAACATTTTAAAAACTGTACAAAAGGTGCATTGCTAGCATATGATGCGTTTGAGTGTGTAATCTGAAAAAAAGCTCATCCAACACCCAAGTTTTGTAGGGGTATTATTGATAACAGGGTTTACAATTCCAATCATATTAATTTATAGTTTCTATCTTCGACAAAGCAAAGTCAATATAAGCATCATACCGTTTTATTTGTGATAGTAAGTTTTTGTGTTCAAAAATAATTAATGCAATAGTGTCATCGATCAAATCACCTTTTTATTTACACTAATTTACCCTATTTCAGAATTCATGATAAAATTTTCAGAGCGAACATGAATCGCTGTTTGCGAGTAGTTAATGATCATCGTTCGGAGGTGGCGAAAATCTGATAATTTACTACATTATAGTCCCCGGCACGTAACTTGGCAAGAGTCGCTAGATGCGCAGAAGTCGTTTTTTAGGTCTCTTTGATTGTCAAGCGGGACGCGGGGACAGACGTAGCACCGTTTTGAGCGCGCGATTGGTGAGTCAGTTGACTCTCCCCTCCCGCACCGCGTCCACGTTCCGTTCGCTCCTGGTTACACATGCGCCTACTAAAGTTGTAGGAACTCTTTGTTTATATTGAGTTTTTGTTATGAGTTGTTATTATTGTTTTAAATTTAGTTTTTGTTACGAGTGTTATTGTTTTAAGTTTGTTTCGTCGTTTGTTAAGTCGATTCAGTCACTGAGCGTTTTATTATTTACGCCAATGACGACAGCGACTCTTCGTTATGTCGACGATGAGGAGCCAACTCCTTCCACCAGCTCAGGTGCTACCATAAATTTAATCCAAGGGGTAGCACTATTAGAAAATGATAGTGACGACGGCGACACATAATTTTTAATATTAAGTATATTTTTTTAAATAAACTTCTTAACTTTTAATTGTATTTTATTTATAACACCTAATACACTTCAAGAATTCCTCTCTTTTCTTTAACTTTCTTCTAAGCACAAAGGCTTAAAAATAAATTATGGCAAATAAAAAAAATTATAAAATTAAATTAAATTATATGCGGGCAATAAAAGTGACCATTTTTTGTTGCAATGTGCACTATGGGCGACATTACCCCCACTACACCAAAACCTTGCCAACTTACGTGCCGCTTACTATAACAAAACTATATTAATTTGGTAAGTTATATTTAGAATTATTATTCGTAAATCGCCATCTAAATGAAATATATTCCACGAAAGACTGGAGTAATCATCCCGTCTTCGTCTTCGAGAACTTTTCCCAAACGCTCAGTATTGCACTAATTTTTAGACATAAAATTTGCCTACATATTTACAAACAATAACCATTTTTAAAACCCGCTTCACTGTTACTGTCATTAAATAAGAAAAAAGCTCGTATGTTACATATCGACTATTGTACACGTATAATAAAGTCAACCATTAAACTCAAAAAGCATTGAACAAGCAAGTGTGTGTGTTTTTTTTAAATAGGTAACTATAGACCAATATAAAAGCATATTTTAAATATTTTTAAGTATTTACTGTTGTTTTATAATTTATCGTAAATATAATCACTTTTCAAGTTTATGGTGTCAACGGACGTCATTTGAAGACAAAAAGGTCTAAAAGTATTTAATTTTAAAATTTGGTAATTACCTACAAATTATTTTCCATAAAATTTGTTTTCTGTAATGAGCTAGTCTATTCCTCAAACACGATCAAAGAAAATAAAAAAAATAGTCAATACCCATTGAATATTGTGTTTAAAATATTATTTATAACATTGATTGTTGAGAATACACTGCGTCACAATTAATAGACACTCCGTCCCTTAATTTTAAAAGTCGACTTCATTCTCGTTATATTCCTTTCTTTTCCTAAGTTTTATTAAAACTTAAATAATAGGTAAATGTCATCATGATATGTTAATATTTACAAAAAATAACATTATAGTCAGTGACATATTCGTTTGGACCTTAAAAAATAAATTACAACAGCCGCGCGCATAATAGAACTAAATCACTTCAGCTTAAGTAAAAGCATGGTTCACCATGAAGCCGCTTCATTAGGATATTGCACATGCATTCTTGTCAGGTATATGACCATCTGATCTTTCAATCTCTGATAGTATTGCATGGAACATATCTGTTACAGACTGGAAATAAGATACATTAACTATTAGGAACATTTCGAAACTCAAAAAATACAGTGGTATTTTACAACTTTGCTTTTTACCTGTTTGAATATTAGACTAGTCCCAAATCATTTTTTTTAGTTCCAAATATGATTTTTTTATGTTTTAATAATGGAACTACACATTATCTTTCCTATTTTAGATTTTTTTATCTTCTTAAAAGATCATGGGTGATACAAAAAATATAGTTTTTTTT
This sequence comes from Bombyx mandarina, assembly GCF_030267445.1. Classification (NCBI taxonomy): domain Eukaryota; kingdom Metazoa; phylum Arthropoda; class Insecta; order Lepidoptera; family Bombycidae; genus Bombyx; species Bombyx mandarina. The sequence goes on from NC_143228.1 coordinate 12,765,059, forward strand.
ACAATGTCGTTATTTAATTATAAGTATGAGAGAATATTTTTTTGTTAATGAAATTCTAATATAATAATATGCACTTTTATTCAAAATGCACCAAATGTTTCATTATTGTCGTGAGATTTAATAAAATCCATTGATTGGATATGATTATAAGCATTTTTTTATTGCCCTTGTAGGCAGACGAGCATACGTCTCACCTGATGGTGAGTGGTTACCGTCGCCCATGGACGTCAGCAATGCCAAGCGGCTACTTACCAAGCTTTGAATCATAAAGTTTTATCATCAGTCACATAATATTTTTAGTTACACCTAAAAACCAGTGAAGTGCATTTAAATTATTTAAACTTAAAATATTTTCCTATTCAGTTGATTGTAAAAAATTAAGCTTCAAGAAAAAAAAAATTAAAAAAATGTTATTAATATTCTACGAGAGTAAAGTAAGAGTTCTTTTTTATTTCACAGATAGGTGAAGGAGCTTACAGCACCAAGTGTGCAGCGTCCCTACTGGCATTGTTATACCAGAGTCTGCTAGGACCTCCCACGGGCACCTCAGAAGAAGAAATGGACAATTCCATCCCCTGAAGCACCATGTTTTTAAATCGACTCGCAAAGACGTCAAGATCACCAGAGAAAAAGCAAAGCCGCCATGGGTAGTATGCGTAGAATTCATGCAATCAATCCATCCCAATCTGCTGATCTATACTGCCAAGTTCGTCGACACCCGGTCGTCTTTCGAGATACAGACGAGAGAGCGGCATGACAGCACGGATAAAGCCAATCCAAATAGAGCGTCAACTTTCACACTGTTTCCGGCTGGATAGGTGGTCAGCAGAAGGTCCAGCAGAGGGTTCATGCCTCTCAATATCTGGGACACGGTTGGGCTGTCGACAGCTGGGAAAAGCCGTAGGCTAAGGCGAAATTGTTGGCAGCCCGACCCGGGAGGTCATTGGTTCTGGACCCCAACCACTCTTGGTGGTGAGCGTTTAAGTCTCCAAGGGCCATCACTTCCACGGATGGGTACTGCTCAAGCACGCAGTCAGTCTCCTCTTGTACATGCTCAAACAGAATGGGACACGCATCACTGCTGTGGGACCTGCAGGTGTAGATTCGGGTACAACCCCGTGATCTACGCGCAGCGACAAGACGGACAGGTCGCTTTGTTCGAGGTTCCGAAGAGGGCGACAACAGACATCATCCTATACGACTACCCACACCCCGACTTTACTTAGAAAGTGATCCAATACGTAACCGAGGTATGCAAGGTACGAGGCATAATCCGGTGAAGATATCTGCGTCTCCGTCAGAAAAGAATAGCGCAGGTGGAAGCCTCAGGATGGCAAGAAACTTAGTGGGTTGTGTCTATTAGCTAGCTAGTTTGCAGGTGGAGCCTTCTTCGTGGTGCACGAGTTTGGCGAGGATGGGATGGTGACGAGTGCTCGAAGAGCCTAAAAGCACTGAGAGCTTATCCAGGGGACTCGACAAGGCATTTTTTTGCCGAAAACAGCTTTGGGTAATTGTGTCAATGTCGAATGTAGGCAGGGGCTTGTCTCTGCCCCTGGCATTACTGAAGTCCATGGGCGACGGTAACCACTCACCGTCAGGTGGACCGTACGCTTTACGTAGAAGGGCAAAAATTACAGCGGTCAGGATAATAGGGCTTCATAGGAGAGGACCTGTCACTGTCGCGCGTCGTAGCTGCGATGCTCGACAGCGAAGAGTCCTGGAAGGCGATGTTCGACTTCTGCGAGTCCACCATATCGCAGAAGGAGGTGGCGGAACGAGAGTGGGAGAGCTCTTCCCTTTCCGCACCGATCCGTCGCCGTCGAGCCGGAGGAGATAGTAAGAGCGTACGTCCAGCCCCTGTAAGTGGCGGCTTTCCCCGGTGAGGGTCAAGGGGTGACCTGAAGGGGTCGAGGCCGCGCGACGCGCTACCAGCACTCTAGCGTGCTGCTGAGGAGATACAAAAGAGCAACCGGTTGGCGGTGTAACGCATCCCGAACCAGCAGGCTGGTTCTGGTCCAGTGGGATATTCCGGGACACCAGCGGCACCGTCTGGACGGCCTGACGGGCTGCCGTACCAAGACGGCTGACGCTTGAGAGTATTCGATTAAAGGCTCCGTCGGCCTGGCGTCCTTGGGGTGAGCTGCGATGTCTGGTTGCAGTGTTGACCGCCGTAGCCCGGTAATTAAAAAAAAGGATGAGGGCTATTACGTTGTGCTGCTTTATCAAAGGTGTGTTTTGATGCTACCTTTAGATAATTACATATCAGTTCTAAGTTTAAGTTGTCATGATGATCAACATTACTCACATAACGATTAAGCAATTATTAAACTGACCTCATTTCTTTTAGCACTTGTTTCAACAAAGGCAGCTTTCCATTTTTCAGCTAATCTTTTACCTTCCTCTGTGCTTATCTTTCTTTCTAAATGAAGATCTGTTTTATTTCCAACTAAAACTATTGGGACACTAGAAAGAGAAAAAAGTAAAAAAATTATACTATTATGAAGGAGATGAGAGTCCTTTGCTAATATCTTCATATCATGATTTTTTTGTTTAATGACAATAAACACATTGTTTAATATATATTTCATGTCTAAATGATGATCCGAAATAGAAAGGAGAAATTGAGTCTACTCATTGGCATTTAGCCAAACTCATTAATACTAATGACATAATATTGATCTATGAAAAAATGTATTTTTTTAAGACAAGTATATAAAAGGATTTGGTTTTATAGTCCTGTCAATTTCAGGTATTTCAGCAGTTTGATTCAATTTAATGCAGTTAAAATTATGTTATATGTCAACTCATTTTGTTAAACTTTCAAATATCATCATTTAAATAGTTAACATACTTCAAGAGTTTTTCTATTTATGTTTTATCTTCATAAATTCCTTATTATTGCATAGAAATATAAGCCAAACCACTAAGTCACTAATTGGTTTAGTTACTGGACACAGCTTGGACAACTGAGGACCTGAATGTGGATGAATCTGCTGAATGGTTTTTTTTTTTGACAAAAACATTAATTTACTTACTGAATTTTGCCAACCATGTCCAGTAATTTGTCGTAAATGATTTGGACTATTTGAAAACTTTTGCTTGATGTAATAGAGTAGACTAATACATAGCCATGAAAATCCATACTATATTGAAGTGGAAATATACTGTATTCATCCTGACCGGCTGTGTCTACTAGCTTAACTTCATATTCCGTCGAATTCAAACGAATGTACTTGGTGAATGCTAAAATAAAAAATAAAATAGGATAATATGTATCATTTTAATAGACAAACATTTAAATGGTAGATTCAAACATATTCGACTTACTGTTCTCTATTGTTGGGTCATAAGAATCAACAAATTGGCCTTCCACGAACTGTATTATTAAAGAAGATTTACCTAAAAATATACTTTTTTAAAGTTTACATCGCACATTTAATAAATAACGCGCATTAGCACTGAAACGATTCCTTTACCCACTGAACGGTAACCCATCATAGCTATCTTTCTTTGTTTCGAAGGCATTTTTATTTAACAGTAACTATCCAGAGATTTTATAAGGATAAATTGAACAAAGTATTATTAAAATTCTAAAATATCTTATTTTCCAATTATTTGAAACCCTTTTTGTTTTTTTGACAATTTTGGAATTTGACAAAATGCAGTTCAAACACTATGGTTTTTTTGTCTGTCTATTCTGAGAGGCAATGGGAATGTACTCCAATTTTATTTAATTTGTGGTGAATGGTTTTTCACACACAGATTAACAACGGGAGACGTCCGGAAAAAAAGAAAGACAGGCTGTCAGTTTGAGGAAAAAATGTCATGAGATAAAAAATTTGTGTTTTACGTTTTTAAAAGGTTCAAAGGATAAAAACCAATTGATTGTTAATGTATACGATTTTAAGGTGCGTGTGGAATAAATAAGTGCTTCCTATACTGCAGTTTGAGTTTAATCCGCAACGACGACAGTTGACAACATATTTCCTAAAAATTAATATTGAAACTTGAATGGTTTAATATAAGTTTAATTTCATCGAGTACATTTGATTTCATTTTACTTTTCATGTAACGTGAAAGAAATGACTTCAGTCTTAGGTTGTAAGGTAGAAATTGAGCATCGAACATAACAAACGGACGAAAAAGGAAATATTTATTTTTACTTTAGTATTTCAATAAATTTAAGCCTGTGGTGGCTTATTAACGGTTCAACATCTATGTCTCTCAAATATATTAAGTGTATAATCTATGTCTATGTCAGTGCACAAGTAAGGGAAAATTATCACAATTGCAGGTTAAGGCTTCTCGGATTTTTTCAGAAAGTCCATCGAAACTCTTTTATTGAAGGAGAGATTATTTATTTTATTTCATAAGGTATATACGGCATTGTTATATTTCATTTTATTTCATTCTTTATTCAATTTCATTTCGTTTCATTTTAGTTTTCATATTTTCATACTTTGAGTGAAACGTTTTTGCTGTAATTAATTCATGAAAAAGGCTATTTTCCATTGCCTGATGACGAATCAAACAAAGAAATACTTGTCACAAATGTCAATTGTCAATATCAAAATTCATAAACAAAATTACGAATTTTTGAGTCACCATAATTTTATGATACAAATAGATATCATCATATGTGTTTCTTCAAAAACGCTTCCACTGTGAAAAATTTACGCGCAAGTGGGTTGATGATCCGATTAAATTAATTAAACAAGGAAGTGCCTAGCGCTAATTTACGATTTAGAAATGGCAAACATTCCTGATTGCCCCATGAGCCTGAAATCAATTCAGCATTATTTGAAGACTGCAGCAGAACACGACAACCGAGATGTGGTTGTAGCATATTGGTGTCGCCTTCACGCTTTACAAACCGGCCTGAAAATAACTACCAAGAAAACCCCTGAAGAAACCAAAGTTTTAATGGGTAAGTTGTACTAAAGATTTTATTGATTTTAAGTTTTCTTTTTCTGTGACAATGAAATTTGCATTATTTGTAATAGTAAATATAAAATGTTTCAGAAGTTTACATCTACTACAAAGTGGCTTTAAATCTTTGTTTAAACATGATTAATGATATAGATAAGATTATTAAATCAGAAAATTCACCACCCTAAAACATTGTGCAAGAAACATTAACAAGGAAAAGTCAGCATAAATTCAAACAGTAATAAGAAAATCTGTTAAAAATATTATGTGAAATGTATTAATGGCAATTTTATTGGAAATTTCATTGCAACCACAAATATTTTCATTCTAAGTGTGCTTATCACCTGTATCTACTGAGTAAATGAAATTTAACTTCCCTCTGTATTCTTCTTAGTCATAGCTAAGAAGCTGTTGTGGCTGTTCATGGACAGGGTTGCATTTCGTCATTGCTACTCTATATTATTAAGCTTATAAGTCACTATAAGTCTATTTAGCACTTTTTATTACTATTTAGCATTTTTTATTACTATTTAGTACTATTTATGAATTATTTTTTTCCCTTAACCATTGTAAATAGGAACTCAACTTTGGAATTATGAAAAAAGGTAGAAAAATTTAAAATTAATTAAAAAATTTCAGCTCTTATGGACTGGCTTGAAGAAATAAAAAAATCTCATGTAGACAATGAAGCAATCAGCAATGATGTAGCAGCCCAGGCCCATCTTGAAAACTATGCACTGAAATTGTTTCTGTATGCTGACAAACAGGACAGGGAACAAAATTATGGAAAGTAAGTTGCACATGCAGTTCTTTATAAACAAAAGTACCAGGTTCATAAACATCTAATCTATTGGTCAAAAAAGTAAAAACATAAACCTTAAAACTGAAGGTGGTGAATTTAAACAAAATACATCAGCCTACCTTAATTTACAATATACTATATAATGTTCAAACTGTATGTAATACACAAACCTGAAATTCCACACAAGATTCCTACTTAAAACCTTGTCCAGAATTGTGTTCTATTGCAACAACTGTAGCTAAATGCCAATTTTGTTTTTAGAAATGTGGTCAAGGCATTTTATACTGCGGGTATGATCTATGATGTTCTTACCACATTTGGTGAACTGACAGATGAAGCTTCTCAGAATAGAAAGTATGCTAAGTGGAAGGCTGCGTATATTCATAACTGCCTTAAGAATGGAGAGACACCCGTACCAGGTATTGTTTAAATAAATACATTTCTTATTTTTTTTTTTTTTTTTTTTAGATGGATGGACGAGCTCACAGCCCACCTGGTGCTAAGTGGTTACTGGAGCCCATAGACATCTACAACGTAAATGAGCCACCCACCTTGAGATATAAGTTCTAAGATCTCAGTATAGTTACAACGGCTGCCCTACCCTTCACACCGAAATGTATTACTGCTTCACGGCAGAAATAGGCAGGGTGGTGGTACCTACCCGCGCAAACTCACAAGAGGCCCTACCATCAGTAACCTTTATAGTTTTTTTTGCACAAAATCCTAATGTGACATGGTTATTATAACATTAAATCACCAAGCGATATCTTGGTCTACCTTCTGTTAAATGGCTACTGCATCCTATTTCAGAAAAACTGATACAAAACATTTTCATATTCTTCTCATAAGTGGTCATCCTTGATCATGTACATTAGCATTTTAAAGGCTTTTCAAACAAGTAGAGTTATTCCAGTGGTAGGTCACATAGGGAAAAATATTTCTGGAAACATACTACATAATTCGTTTCCAAATGATTCTTGTCCACCTGATGGTTGTCTGGAAGAAATGGCTCTTAGCGATAAGACCGCCAATTGTACTTTTTTTTGTATTTAATGTATTGCATAAATTTTTTTTTTTTTTGTCTATAATAAAGAATACTCTCTCTCTCTCTCTGTCATATCGGATGAGTCTACCATTTCTAGACATAGGTTTGAACTCTGCTTTAATGGCAGGTGATGCCATGATAAAAAGTTGATATGACTTATGTTAAGTGTATGAAAGCAAAATGTAGTCACAACTGTGAAGCCAAAACCCACTTGTTTGCCTCAGTGCCTAGCATAAGATGTTCAATCTTAAATCATCAATATTCCCAGGTCCAATGCAGTCAGAAGATGATCAAGGCAATGCAGGGATGTCTAGTGACAATCAAGAAGCACCTTCGGATCCACCTCAACCTACTGATTTCACAAGTAACCCTCCAGAAACACCTCCCATAGCACCCACAAGCTTCAATAGCTCGTTACCAGATCCAAATGCAGTATTAAGAGCTGCATCTCAATTACCCCCTGTTCCGTACACTCCAGATCCAAATCCTGGTGGTTTCGTGCCATATGACCCAACCCAACAACCTCAACCACCTCAGCCAACCACCTTTCATAGTGACACTACCAATTTGCCAACTCTTACACCTGATCAAATAGGAAAAGCTCAGAAATACTGTAAATGGGCAAGTAGTGCTTTGAATTATGATGATGTTAAAACTGCTATTTATAATCTTAAGAGTGCTCTGGAGTTACTGCAAACTGGACGTGATCCAGCCTGAGATCCCATGGATAATAAAAGCATCTGCGACATCGGTCAGGTTATAATAAAAAGTTATTTAATTTAATTGTTCATGATTTTAAAAAACAATTCAATTTAATGTCACATTCAGATATCCAAAAATAGTAAAGAAACATAGAAGTAAAAAACAAACAAAAAAACTTGTATGAAACATGCTTAGAAAGGATATTGTGCCTTTTAAGTACAAGGTTTTATTGCAAATAAGATTTAGTTCTAATTTTTTAGTTTTTCAAGTGTTTTCATTATGATGTTTGTATAATATAATAGTATTCATATTGGGTGCAAGATGATCAATAATCTAAGAGAAGCCCCCAAAATATAACCAGTATAACCGAATGTAATTGAGCATATTATTATATCAACTCCAGTAACCATAATAATTTAATTAATAATGTTACTATCAAAGAACAAAAATGTATTTAAGGTGCATATTTTATTAGTATAAGGATTGAATTTATTTTTTCAAAGTTGACTACAAATTGAAATAAAATTCAGTACATATTTAGTAAATATCTGGTAATTGTAAATGTTAATCTGTGAATTATTATTGTTATGTATGAATGTTTTTATAATCTTGTAATTGAAATATAATTAATGTAATTTATTTTAATCTCAAAATAAATATATCTAACCACTTAAGTACCACAAAATTGTTATAGATGTAAAAATATATGATTTGTTTTGATGCTGAATAATAAAAATGCGCTTATTGGTATTTTAGTGTAATCTAATTGAATTATAATATGTAGTTTTAGGGCCTGTCCGCACAGCGATATTTCACCGCGGTTTTTATTCGCGCGTATTAAATTCCGCGATCGGAATTACACCTAGTACGCACTGCGAATAAAATTTCGTACTATTTTCGTCAGTTTAATTCAGTTCTCGGCTGAGACGCACGTGTAAAATGGATAACCGAACAAAAATTTCAATTTATCTAATGCTAACGCGGCCTAACAGACGTATCAAAAGATGTCATGAGCATTGGATTCACCCACTTACGGCATTGACACCCATGAAAGGATTTTTCTACATAAAATATCAAGAGTTGCGAAAATACAGCAAAAAGTTAGTTGCTCCACATCAATCTCATCATTTTCTTGCACGGCCGCCGGTCGGGCGGGAGAAGAAGCGCGCGCGTCTTTTCAATAGCGACGTTGCACGACTGAGCGAAACGCGCGAATTTTATTCCACAGTGCGAACATAGCCATACTTACTTTATACAGTACGAAATATTCGCGCGGAAATAAATCGCACCGCTTCGCGTTCAATTTGCATCAAGTCACAGATTTTTTCCCGCGCGATTGCCAGTGCGGATACTCTTTTAATATTAAATGTGTTACAGAATTACGAGAAAAAAATCGCGCGGTGAAATATCGCTGTGCGGACAAGGCCTTAGATTCCCGCAGGCGGGTACCAATTTTTCTAATGAAATACGTACCTACTTAACAAAATAAATGTTCACGATTGACTTTCACGGTGAAGGAATAACATCGTGTAATAAAAATCAAACCTACAAAATTATAATTTTACTGACTGATAGTAGGACGTCTTGTGAGTCCGCACGGGTAGGACCCTGCCTATTTCTGCAGTGAAGCAGTAATGAGTTTCGGTTTGAAGGGTGGGGTAGCCGTTGTAACTATACTGAGACCTCAGAACTTATATCTCAAGGTGGGTGGCGCATTTACATTGTAGATGTCTATGCGCTCCAGTAACCACTTAACACCAGCTGGGCTGTGAGCTCGTCCACCTATATAAGCAATTAAAAAAAATTAAAAAAATTGCACATTTGGGCTTTTTTTTTTTTTTTTGGTCAGGAGGAAATCGCCGGACTTCCGCCCTCCACTGGGGATAGAGGGCGGAGCATGTCAGAGTCGAACTGACTAAAACCTCCTGTCGCTCAACAACCAACGTCCAAACCTCGCATGAGACAGAACTCATGAAGAGGCAAAGGGGGAAAGTGAAGCGTTTAGTGCGGAGCACATCTCTCCCATCACCCTCCCCCTCGGGACGCCGGACCGGCGGTCGTCGGCGCCACGACCACCAGCCCTCTCGGTCGGCAGGCTATCCGAAGCCCGCCTAGATGGCGCCGGTTAGAGTGAGCTATCCTACGGAATACCCCGCTGGACCAGAACCAGCGTGGGTCGAGGATAGCCGGCCTTCCATCACCCGGATGCTCTTGCGTAAAACGCGTGCAGAGCAGCTTGCACGTCGTCTTCTTAGGCCCCCCTCGCCGGTCCCCAGACCGACATGTGAGGGGGGACCCGAAACACTAAGAGGGCCAGGGCTTGGGCGAGATCCGCCTCCCTGGCCCCCGCTCGACTGCGGCGGGATTGTGCGTCTCTCACGCGCCCCGCCGCCTCCTGCGAGATGGTGCACTCGCAGAAGTCGAGCATCGCCTTCCACGACTCGTCGTCGCCGAGCATCGATGCCACAACACTCGGCAACGACAAGTCGTTTCCTACTTTTGCGACGAGGACACGGCGCCACCCCTCCCATGCGGGGCAGGCGACGAGCGTATGCTCTGCCGTGTCCAAGTCGCAATCACAATGGTGGCACTCTGCCGTCGGCTCGGCTCTGATCCGGTGCAGGAACTCACCGAAGCAAGCACATTTGGGTAACCTCTATAGCTCAAGAGAATATTCAACAGCATTGGCGCTATCCACAACGACAACGCCTTTTTAAGAATTTAAAAACTTTTATTTCATTTATTCATTTATTACATTCACACACCTTAATACCACACATCACATAGTGCTTGAACATAAAGTGATTTAATATTACGAATAGATACTGCAAATAAGATTAAGCTTACATTGTACAGAAAAAATAAAGCGTAGGTAAATACTATAGCACATTATTAATAAAAGCTTAAAAAACGTTAAAATAGTGACTACCTTAATTAAATTCTAAAGGACTTAGCCTGTACAACGAGAGTCTCGGTCCTGATTTAAGCAAATCTTTTTTTTCCTTATGTCTATGAACACAAAGCTTCTGTATAGAAAAGAGTTAAAATGATTCTGCCAAATGATTCGAGCCTTTTATTTGATAATAGTTATTATGATTAATGCCTTTTCCAGTGAGGTCACACTTCATTTATGTATTATAATAATATAACAAACATGACAATAGTTTGCTGGATTTCACACAATAGCTACGTAGTTTTGATGAGCATTTTTCCAACCTTGTCTGCCTTATTTTGCGAAAATTACCCCATAAACTTTATAATTCTTTTTATATTAAATGAAGAGACTGTGGCGGACCAGGTACGGGTATAAATAAACCTTTGAACTAGTTCGTATAAAATATCCGCAAAGCTTGAAAATTCTTTCTTCGTCGTGCAGACTATTTATGGTTGGACTAATTGGTCGCAGCTCCCACCTGCCAGTCTTAGTACAAGTCACCATAACAAACTTCTAATTACCGTGCATCTAAAAGTTTGTGTAATATTTGGCTTAACCTACCACCCTATCACTTATAAGATGATTGAGGGACTCTCCGGAAAATGGACAGCAGAAATCTCAGAGTATTAAACTAAGATCGGCGTTTTAGGTCCCCACTATTGTGCTTATTTCAAGGACAGTCGACATATTTTATAATTTAGTCTTTGCATGTCTTATGGTGGGTTGCGACACGTTGTCTATAGGCTCCGCGGACACCAGACGGGCAATGAGCTGGTTCACCCGCCTTCACTATAAATAAAATTATTCTAGTTCTTCAGCAATGTCCTTGTGTATCTTACTAAGTTAATATTTTTGGTATCGTTATGGTATCTGCGCTAATACCAATGTTAGAAGTTGATATTAATATTCTCGTACGGGCTAGTCCGACGGAAGTTAGATGAACGTTCAAAAAAAGCATGCCCGAGTTCATCATAATATTTTAACTAAGTTAAGATTTGATGTAATGATAACACAGGATCGATGAGATACAAATCTATACTAGTCATTTCAAAATACATTTTTAGTATTACAAGCAACAGCGACATTACTTTATTCTACGATTGAGCAAAATATGTTAATTTGTTGTTTTTTTTTGCGTCGCTCCAATGGCTTACCCTTACCGTATCACCATTACAGTTAACAAACTTGTACACGCATCGAACACGCCACATATCTACACGAAAATTAATTATCGCTTAAATTAATATCACTTTACAAATAATATATTTAACACGTTGACTGCCATGAAGGTCACCGGTGCCCTGCGCGGCGCACTCAAGTAATTATGTCTATTTCTTCTTACCAAGACGCCGGAATATCTAGTAGACTCTGGGCAAAACGAATCCGAAGATACGGATGATGAATTTATTTCTAAGAGACCTAAAAGACAGTGAACGTGCTAAGGTTTTTTTTTTGTATAAATGTAAACAAAAGTTGTTTTATAAGAGGACCTGACGATGATGTAGCGACGTGCGCTGACAGGCGAGAGAGTGACAAACTTCAGTCGAGCTCCCATTTATCAGCTCGAATATCAACATGATAATGGTCTCGCCAACCGAACACACTTTACATTACAATTCGGGTACAAGGCGTGTGGATAAGTCGACATTTCGCGGATGTGAACTAACATTGCTATTTGAATAAATTATGATGGGTTTTTGCCCACCCACCATGAGTTGTAAGGTCTCACGTTTATCGGTACATCGGCAGCCCCGCCCTGCAAACCGAAACGCATTACTGCTTCACGGCAGAAATAGGCGGGGTGGTGGTACCTATCCGTGCGGATTCACAAGATGTTTTACCACCAATAATTACGCAAACTAAAATTTTGCGGGTTTCATTTTTATTTCACGATGTTATTCCTTCATCGTGGAAGTTAATCCTGAACATTTGTTAAGTACGTATTTCATTAGAAAAATTGGTACCCGCCTGCGGGATTCGAACACCGGTGCATCGCTACATACGAATGCACCGGACGTCTTATCCTTTAGGCCACGACGAAGTCTAGTTGTTATTAGACCTGTGTGCTTAGTGCGAGTTTTTTAACGTTCTCGATAGCGTAAAGCTAGCTCAAATTTTTATGCAGAGCGCTCCGGAGCGGCAAACGTAGGTAAACGTTCCAACTCCATACAAAATTGAGTTAACTTTTACGCTATCGAGAACGTTCAAAAACTCGCACAAGCACGCTGACTACAGTATCCGAACTAAAGGCTGCAGTTACTCAGCGTTTTTGCTAAAAATATTTTTAAAACCTATGTGTATCCATTGATAACACAGAAAAATCGTAACTCGAGGATTTTTAAATAAATGAATAAAAAACATATTCATTATTGTGTTAATAAACAAAAAATAACATACCAGCATTTTAGTTCACCGATGACTTTTCAAAACTACGCCTTGTACAGAATTGTAACAATATAAAAGTAACATCAAATTAATGCAACATATAACAACCGATTTGACTAGCGAAATCACAGTGATTCATGTAAGATTGTAGATCAATTAATGCTTGAACAAAATATGAACAATATAAAATTAACTTATTTTTAAAGTTCAATATATTACTCATTAATGCTAACGTAGCTTATTTATAAAATGTCTTCATTTAATCCCTCTTTAGTCCGTTGCCGTTCTGAGTTGTGGCGGACTTCTCTAACTGTTCACGTCGACTCGTCTGATACCTGAATTCAAAGATAACTTATTAGTCGAAATTAATTTTTACTGGTGGTAGGACCTCTTGTGAGTCCGCACTGGTAGGTACCACCACCCCGCCTATTTCTGCCGTGAAGCAGCAATGCGTTTCGGTTTGAAGGGTGGGGTAGCCGTTGTAACTATACTGAAACCTTAGAACTTATATCTCAAGTTGTGTGACTCATTTACGTTGTAGACGTTTATGGGCCCCAGTGACCACTTAACACCAGGTGGGTTGTGAGCCCGTCCACCCATCTAAGCAATAAAAAAAATACATTATATTAGCCATCCTAGAGCTATTGCAAATTCCTTTTCAAATCACGACATTTGAAAATTGGATATGGGAGTGAAGTTCTTTTTGTAGTCTACTATTGGTATACGAATAATGCCCTGCTTGGTATCAAGCAAATGTTCAGTAAATACTGAAATCATTTTGAAACATTGGTCCATTTCTGATTGCATTTGAATAACGGGTATCTTATATCTTCCAAATCTAAGTGCAGGCTGCTTCGCCGTAAAATTGGCCCTGTGATGGATGATGGTGCAAACACGTTTATGTGCGGACTCAACACGATTATCCTGACACCAAGCGTTTGAGCGAAATCTCACTGTAGCTTCCTTTGTGTTCTCTTAGACTCGTGATAAACTATGCGCAGAGATTGAGGGTAAAAATATTACAACCTACTTCTTTAAATAGAAATCAATTGCCATGTGTATGACGGAGGATTGCTTGAGAACGGCCGGAACGATTTGTCTGATTTATTTTTCGTTGTAGTTAGGTCATTCGCAGTCTTTAGGTCAAGGTTATGAAATATTTATTTTAGAAACTAAACTGTGAACGTTTAAAATATAAAGGACAGTCACAGCGGAGCGTGACCGGTGTGTTTATTATAATTGTGAGATTTTGTTTTCCGGAACGTATCTTTAAGTAAAGAAGTACACAACCAAGGAGTGCACCGGTCACCGTCCTCGCCGAACCCGTCGCTTGCGACGAAGGGCTCGACGAGTAAATTAACCCTCAGACACAGCCCACTGAGTTTCTCGCCGGTTTTCTTCTCAGTGGGTCGCGTTTCCGATCCGGTGGTAGATTCTACGAAGCACTGCTCTTGCTAGGCTCCCGTTTTGAGCCCCGTGAGCTCACCTACTCGCCCGGTCACGCTGACATAGCCTCTCAATGCTATCATCAGCTTAGGTAGGAAAATAAAGAATTGCATGATTTGATTCTGAAAAAACGCCGTATACGCCTAAACTCAGTGCGCCTATACAAAACTGTAATTTGAATACACGAGTTATCACAGCAACGGAACTACACGGTGAAGCACTAGCCGACGTAACTGAGAGGAATTAAATTTAAACTCTCGCACTCCGCTGCATCCTTCTGCGATAATCGTGCACATGAACTCATATATCGCCTACTATATAATTTCTGCTATGTATTAAACGAGGATGTAACGTGTCTTTTGAATTACCATAAAACACAGTGGCATTTCTTCGACATGGTGCGAGTATCCATCGAAATATTCGGCTAAGAGGAAAGGCATCTTAAGCAATGAGCTGTCCAGAGACTACTTTCTATAATTTGACACTATAATGTGGGTTTTTTTTTTCGGTATGCTACGCAGGACGCTTGCATTAAATAAGATCAATTCAAAATATAATTGAGGAATGACAAGATCGATGCGGTTTTAGATTGTGAGTTATAATGCGCGCGACACCGCCGCCCGTCGTGGATTCTCTGGAGCCGGGCCAAACTCCGAGCGAACGATAACTCTAAATTTATTTCGTAACTGATGTTTTAACATCACATAAAATCGTTCAAGGTGCAACGGTTTACATTGAACATTGATTACGTCTTAGAAACGCCTATGCTAAATGTCCCTTACATCAGCGTTGTTCGTCAATATTAAAAACATAACCTTATTTACTTGTTTCAAAACACTAAAGGTTCATTATTAATTTTTATTAAATTTTTACCGAAAATAGCGTAATAAAATAAACACGTATTGTTCGATTTTAAAAGCAAATTTCATCAACTGTTACCTATAATACAAGTTATTTATCTACTACCTAGTTTGATTCGCGGAGCCCAGGGCTATCTAGGTCAGCTATTCAATGAATCTGATCGATACAAGATTAAACATTTTCATTGTGGACTCTAGTAGCATTACATTTAGTTTTAAATTTAAATACCTTGCTGTCAACATCACATTGTTTATAACAGCTTCATTTGAATTTGTGCTCGTTGACGTCAATCATAACATCTACCCACGGGCAACTGCTGATTACTGGCTCCGAATAAAATGAAACGGTATTTTTGTTTTCGTTGCTGTAGGATATACAAGCTCCGACTTGATGTTAAGCAGTTATATACAGAGCAGAGGGCCCCAAGCGATAGGCAGCGGTTTAGCGAGATCACTTGTCATAGGATAGTCTATATGCTCGTCTTCAAAGATAAAAAAACCCGCCTTAAAACATGAGGGACTAGGTCTAAATTGACCCTCAAACGGGTGAGTCGGGTTCCTTCAATCCTGAAACGCACGACTGCTTTGGGGCAGAAATAGGCAGAATTTTCATGCTAACCGTACGCGATCAAAATACAATGCGTATTCAAAAAATCCAATAACTAGTAAATAAAAAAAATCCCAAATAAATAAATAATTTAAAGCAATAAATAGTTGTTTGGAACTGAACATCTTTCCTGATTTATAGAAGGCGAGGAACTTTTAGTTCATATATCATAGTTGTTGATGTAAAAGTGATTTACGGTACAGAATTCCATACTTTTCAGTAATTCAGTATATACATCATTCTTTGCAGGCAGTTTGGCTGTACCTATCGTATTGTTGATATCTTGAGCGAAAATGACTACTTTCCTTCAAGTGGGCATAAATGCGTTTGCCTATAGTGACAAAAAAATCTACAGAATTTCTCTACACAAAGATTCCAAGGCTGATAAGCCATCAAAGGACCTTTTTTAAGGTTACTTCACGAGACGAGCTCATCTCCAACGCGACGTTAAGCGATAACCCGAGCCAATAAATTGCCTATTACATTTTGTTACAAACACACACATACAAAACCAGAATCACAACGAAAATAAAAATTCTAAATGTGTCCAATTCATAAATAAATATAAAACTATTTACCAAACGACGAGCCTCCCACTGAGCATGAAAAAGAATACGAGAGCCGGCGCACATCGGTCGAACGGGTCGCCCACCATCACGTGAGAGTACGCCGCCAGGATCATTAGCAACACCAGACCGATGTTCGCGGCGTTCTTCAACTTATCTGCAAAAGTATTCCTTCTAGAAAAACTACGATCAATGATATGGTTTCAAACAAAACAATCGCAACGGCAAGGCAAACTGTAATGTAGAATAAATATAATGAAAACTGTTAGATAACATTAAACGTACTGTCTTAGACTTGGTTGTAGGATTAACAGTATTAAAATAAAGCTAGGGATTTTCAGCGGGATCGCGAGAATAAAAAGTTACGTATTACGATTATAAATTTAGGGTTCCGTGCTTTAAAAAAAAATTAAGCGTATACGATCATTACTGTCATATTTCTGTTCGCTTGATTTTTAAAACCAATTTCAATTGTCCTTGGGAAGGTAAGCGCATCAACTGGAAGTCAATACTAAATACTTTCAAAATTGTAAGATATCGCAACAAAATTGTAAGATAAGTCATTTACAATCACGCTGTCTTTATCTTTTTCAGTAATTTTCTAATTGCTGATCATTTATCTTTCATAAACTTTGTTTCCATAAATAATTTGAAGACGTTGCAGATTTTTTTTCCCTTCCTATTCGCTGATAGCCTAGGGGGCTATTCTAGCTACGCCCGGACGGGGCGATATTATTACATGCGTTACTGATTAGCAAGCTTTTGTTTGAATTGAAATTATCTTGTCAGTATAGATATTAATGAAGTTTCTCAAGGCGTTATTGTTATTACATTTATTGTTCAGATTAACTGATTACCAGTACTAAGTAATCACTGTAGCCAATAAAGATGACGGCGAGAATTCGTGCGAGACTGTAATCTCGATTGCTTTGGAATAACGGCTATTCTACTCTTCAAACCAGGCCGCAAGTGTTAGAACTGTCCTTCTTACTGTATGCAACCATCGTAAGTTTATTAAAAAAGAATAGTTGTTGCCTAGCAACAATTAGTTAGACTTATGTAAAAATAAAAAGTCAGTATGTACATCCGAAGATAATGTTATACACAATTACCACAGCAAGCCTATATCCAATCGGTAGGATTATCAGCAATTACGCCAAGATCAAACGCCACGGTTTTAACGCATTACTAACGAGTACGTTCAGCATGTAACCTATTACGGACACGGACCTTTTTATAATATGTTATTTATAATTTGAAGAAAACAAATTCGATATGTTTGTAAACTAATAAATAAAAATCAATTGCTATTCGTTAGTCTCGCTAAAACTCGAAAACGGCTGGACCGATTGGGCTAATTTTGGTCTTGAATTATTTGTGGAAGTCCAGAGAAGGTTTAAATGGTAGATAAATATGAAAATGCTCGGAGTTAAATAAAAACAACAATTTTGTTTTTCCTTTGATGTGTCTCCCGTCGAACGGATTCCTTTTGTTTGTTTTAAGTTTATTTTATACAAAAGTTTAGGTCTTTTATTTATCGATTGAGGCACTACGAAGTCTGCCGGGTCAGTTAGTAACAAAATAGATTTTTTAAATATTTTGTAATAATTTTAGAAATAGTTTATTAATTGTATTATTTTGGAAACGTAAAAGTCCTGACAACATCTTCCTCAGATTTAACTGTATATTGATGACATTTCCTAAATACCTATATTAACGGTATTTGGTAATTTATTCGTAAAAATAGACTTAAAACTTTGTGATCGCAACAAGCTACTACTATGTTTTAATACGTAAATATTCGAAATTTTGTGTAGTTTCATAAGTCGTACACGGTCCACGGAAGACCTTTCTCATCATTTTACTTTTTCGTAAAATTTATTCAACATTTTCTACAAAATTTTCAAACGGTGACAATGCAATGCTTAAAATAAATTTAGAAATACTTACGATTAGGTGCAACTGCCAACGCTAACCCAAATAATATTTCTAAACCACCCACGGTCCTCCTGTACCATTTCGATGGTAATTTGAAGTCCAACGTATCAGTCAGTGGGAATACTTTTGCATATCTAACATACTCCTTTCTCTAAAAAAAAATATATAATTATTATCATTTTTGCAATTTTATGTAGTTGTATACACGACATAGGTAATGGCGCCAATCACGTTAGATATTAATTGAATTGTTAAATGTATTCAATAAATCTCACGTAAATTGTGATCCGATTGTAAATTTTACGTTACGATTCTTAAATTTCTACGTTACTGAGATTGTTGATTGAGAGTCGCATTCTATAAAATTATTTTTAAAACGTTCAAACTAATATTTATATAAGTAAATAATACAAGAAAGTTAACTCATTTTTGCAGGTTTGTTCATTATAATCAAAATTAAAGCAAACGATTATCTACAAAAATAAGTTTATGTCTGTATACCTATATAAATTTAAGTTTACGTATTTGGTATGTATTAATTTAGATATATTTAATTTGATTATTGGCATAAACGAACATTACATGGTGAACAATCAACCATCTGATAATCGGCGTCCGCCTTGATTCACGAACGCCGTAATATAGTTTTTTTTTTTTTTTTATAAAATTAAAAGTAATATATTTTATTACTTTGAAACTATCTCATGTCTGTAAAAAGTTAGCAATATGCGTATTTTGATTTCCTAGTTTTTTGCTACACTATGAACGATAAATCCAACATCAAACGTCAATAACGAAAACTCATTTAGGTATGATGATTAAGTGTTATTGAAAAAGATGTTTCAAATTCACTCACTGCTCCTATACCTAGCTACAAATAGAAAATAGCTGTCAAGAGCAAAAAATTTTTGTTCCATGTTGAACAAAAACATGAAGCATTGTGGTATTTTTCAATCCCGTAGTTTTTATAAAGTAAATATTTGAATGTGCACGAAGATGAGATACTCGTATGTATATCTCACACATGTTGATAATCAGATGATTAGTAGTACTACTATAGGGAGAGAGAGCTTTAAGTTAGAAAATTAGCAGTAGAAAATTACAAAGCATTATTATTATTTAAACGAATTGGTGATTTGGAAATCATATGGACAATAATATACAATTCTCATGATTCTCAAATAATTCGTTTTCCGACCCTTTTCGAATGACCCTTGGATATAAGCCGTATAACCATTGGTATCAAAACGTGAGTGCCATCGCCCACTTTTTTTAATATATCCCTTGTAGGCAAATGAGAAGATGGTGAGCGGTTACCATTGCTTATGGACGTCAGCAATGCGTGGGGCAGAGCCAAGCCGCTACCTATAAACCACCACCATTCGAATCATTGTATCGCAGCTGGGGTTATAGTGACGTGTTTGGGCTACTGGAATTTTACTATATTATAAAAAAAGTTTTCCTACAGTTCGACAATTGTGAATTCGAGTTACATGTATAAATTTTGATTATTTAAATTTGGTACTGTTTATATTCTATGAATCTACTTTTTTCCGATTTTTCCATATTGATTATATCTTCCTTGTTTGAAAAAAAAGAAGCTTGAGTTCTTGAATTTTTTTTTAAATATTATTTATGAAATACATTTAACATTATATATGTTTTGCACTCCTGGCGACTCTACAGCATTTGCTCCGATTTTGAAAATGGTTTAATGATATCCCAAAATCGATAATTGTTGTATTTAGTTTTTTCCATATTGGTTAGTACATATATTTATTTATAAATCAAAACAATTTTTGTACATTTTTTGAGAAGCTATCATCCATTTGAAGCGTGGAACATCCGCGATACAAATAAAATTGAGAATTCGACCTCTCGTGTAAAGATAAAGCAATGACGTGTAAGCAATGGAAAAAGATGAGATACAGGGACGCGTCATGAAAATCGCCTCATGGCCGCCGCTGACTACTCTCCGAGTGCGGTTCACGCAGGAGCCAGTCGCCATCGACACCCTAGAGATCTCTTGGCGGATCCATCCGATCCACTGACATTGTTATTCGATGTCTGCAACTCTAGCACTAGGAGCAGGCTTAAGGATCCTGGTAACTGTACTCGAGCCGTACCCGAATTTGGACGTGAAACCTAACTCATACATCCGCCTGCTGAGTTTCTCGCTGGATCTTCTCAGCGGGTCGCGTTTCCGATTCGGCAGTAGATGCATTGGCTGTTAGGGCCGAGCCCGTGCTCGCCCACCTATCCTGGTGAAACTGGAAAGGCAGCCGGGCCAAAAGTAATGACTCCCACCAAAAAAAAATCTATTCATCTCATATGTCTATTAATTTGTACATGCCTCTTTTATGCGATTGAAATGAAAATACAACCACGACTATCACTATACATTATGGCTGTCGGCATTTCTACACAATATACTAATGGTTAGGTAGAATAGTTGATGATTTTTCTGTTTTTTTTTCCTACC
The DNA here is from genome assembly GCF_030267445.1 of Bombyx mandarina. NCBI lineage: Eukaryota > Metazoa > Arthropoda > Insecta > Lepidoptera > Bombycidae > Bombyx > Bombyx mandarina. The sequence goes on from NC_143228.1 coordinate 12,785,756, forward strand.
TATTCTAGTAACCTCGAGGGTTTATTCTAAATTCACCGAGCAAGTAAGTGAGCTCGCGGGGCTCAAACCGGGGATGTTGCTAACACTGGCCCTAGCAAGAGCAGTGCTTCGCAGAATTTACCACCGGATTGGAAACGCGACCCACTGAGAAGATCCGGCGAGAAACTCAGTGGGCGGTGTCTATGGGTTAATTTACTCGTTGAGCCCTTCGTCGCAAGCGACGGTTTCGTCGAGGGCGGTGGCCGGACAAGTTTCCAATAAAACATTCAATATACTGTAAACCGATCCGGAATAGATCAGCGTTATTGTAATTTTTAATTTAGCACATAAGATCACAAATTAAATTTACAGTGGCGATGGATAGCTACGTAGGGAATATTTGACGTGAAAAATCCCTTAAAATTACACCAGTAATTCGATAGGGCCGCGACAGGTATTCGTGTTCGCGCAAATACATAGCAATTTATCTGACCACTTGGCCACACTTGTACAAACGATGCGAATATTTGACAAATCTAGATAAGTTACCACCACCATCCTTGTCGTCTAAAAATTCTTCGTTATAGCCTCTAGTAGCATCTTAGCAATAAATGAACCCCAAGCTTGTCTGCTTGTAGTATGTAAAATAAAAATCCATCGAAGGATGATTTTGTGTTTGCCGAAACATCGATCGTCAGCATACCAAGCGACTGTCTCTTCGGTAGAAGAAAGTTTAAAAATCCGTCCGGACGGTGCCATACGCATACTTGGAATACTTAGTAAGCAAGACGAATTTGAAGAAAGTGAATACTAAGTAATCTGCTAAGCATGGGTAGAGTTTTTTGACTGATACTCTACCAGCTCTTTTGGTGAGATTGCAGAACTCACAAAAGTCATCTGCGACGAGACGTCGCTGACGAGCATTTTACGCTCGGCGGCAATGACCATAGATAATGCAAAGAGCGGGTTCCAAAAACACAATAGCACCCCTTCCACGCGAAGTAGTCCTTAAAGTATAGGTAGTGTCGATGGAAAGCGGTAACCACTTACCACCAGGTAAGATTAACTGTAGGAAATCTGTCTTTGAGATCATTAAATGGGAATAAATGGTGTAATTTAACATTTCAGTTTTGGGTAACTAATCTGCTCAGTTTGGAGGGCTACTATCACTTATAAATAAGCAGTAACACAATACTTTTTAAATTGATAGAAATCAAAGTCGTTTGAATCAAATGTATAATTTTTGGGTATTATATGAGTCGTCTATTATCAAAGGTGGCAATCTGTGCATTTGGACAAAAAAAATTTATTGATATGTCAATACAGATTTATTTGAATATAATCGTCTCCTTCAAAGAATACGGTTCAAAACCTGCATTAAATAAAGGTTAATAGTTAACCTGTTATTTATCTAAGACGTCGTTCCGAAGAGTTTTGTGACTGCCAATGGAATACAAAGTCAATAATTCGTTTTTCTGATTTACCAATCATTGTCCAAAAGTCAGATTGCCGCCTTTGATAATAGTCGACTCATATATCATACATATTGTTTATCATAGTGGGAATTAGAATGGTGTACTTGATTTAATAATACTAAGGATTGGACTTGAGGATCAAATGTTTAAGTATTTATATGCGTTCGTTCTAGATATGTAAGATTACTATGTTTACTTTATATTATAGTAATATTAATTTATTTTCGTAATCATAGCATCGACGGCCGTGCTGTCGCCACTAGAAAGTCGCAGCGAGACAATCCCGCAGATGTACAATATTAGGCCGCAGGCCAAATACTAAAATAGCAGCTACTTCGCTCTTCTACAATACAAAAACTCAATGCACCTATGGCCTTTCTATGAAAGTAATAAACATAATATTACATATCACTCACCAAATCCTTATGCAATTCTTTCGATATCATAGGTGTTAATTTTGTGATTCCGACAAATACAAAAAATATTCCCAAAAGCACGGATAAACTCTTCAAAACAATAGAACCCATTTTTTTCAATAAGAAATATTAATCGCAGAAATATGTAATTAATTCCACAATTCAATACACGCACATAATAATTTTAATTCGAAACGTTTTTAATTACTGAACATGGTTGTAATCTAAGTCGTTACACTTTGACGAATAACTCTAAGCGGCAAAAACATCTAAAATTTTTAATTATATTGAAAAAAGCGAAGGAATTCTGCAGCTAATCGGAAGCAAGCACATTTCGCGCCGGCGCGAAAAAATCCATAATGTCCCACAAATCCACATCAATCAAGGAATACAAATGTTACCAGCAAACATAAATTTTATACTACAGTGCACAGAAAACATACTATTTACTATCCACGTATTATAAATGATAGTGTAAATTATTGGGGGTCTTTTGACGGTGTATAAGCAACCAATATTAGAGGTAGGTACATAAGATTTGGTGAGCCCTTTTTTAAGAAGTATTAATACCTCTGTAGGTACGTCTGGATCTCTAAAAAACCGATATCCAGGAATAAATATATGTCTCTATTTAGCCTGGCTAAATAGTTTGTACAGTTCATTTGTCAAGACTACAGAATTAAATAAAAAACAGGTAACTGAGTTTTTATTTTATAGCATATTTTTTTAATAAAAATAAAGTAGAATCATTAAATAAATTCTGAGTGACGCTCATCCGATCGAAATCCGAAACCAGAGAGAGAACACTATTAAAATTACACAGCCAGCACTCAATGAGATACATAAGTTTTGAAGTCGTCATGGCCTACAAGTTAAGACCACTGGTGTATTCGTATCGAACGACGAAATTGTACTCGTTTGTTAAAACTTATTAATAAAGATTAATGAACTTTATATTAATTTTCATACGACCAAATAAACGAAAAGCTGGTAACAACATCAGAAGAGGACGATTGCCATAGTAAAAAAATAATATTTCTTTGGTGCAGCGATTTAAACTACTTAGATCTTATTAATAAAGATTAATGAACTTTAAATTAATTTTCATACGACCAAATAAACGAAAAGCTGGTAACAACATCAGAAGAGGACGATTGCCATAGTAAAAAAATAATATTTCTTTGGTGCAGTGATCGAAACTAGACCATATTCACTGTTACCACAGGATTTGGATTCATTTTATTTCAAATTTTTTTTGTTTTGTTAATGACATTCAATATAATAGTAACATTTGGAGACAAAGATCTCAATTGAAAATCAACTAACATACAGAGAAACTGTCCTCAACTATTATGTATTTCCCCATTAAACCTATTTATAGGCAAATACAACAATAATTTGTTGATTAAAGGAATTAAGCATTCAGAATAAATAATTACACAGATTAAGGGTCTCACTACATAAATTTAATAGACCATTCATATAATAAAACTAAAATTTTACTATATTTGCAAGTTGAACATTTTCATTGATTAAATATTGTCCATAAGTTTCCATGAAAGTTACTGAACCACACAAGAGGTATTGATCACTTATTCTAAATGGTCTATGATGGGATAATTCATTAAAATTAAATTTTGTACATATTATTGGTTCTTCATATTTAGATGGAAATTCATCACTACTTTCACTAAGATAAATTTTGTAAGAAAAGTTCCAATATTGTTTATATGAGTACAATTCTTCTCTTAAAATTATGGTCTCAATCTTTTGAGTGCAATAAATTAATATAATTTTTGTCATGTCATCTTCATTTTCAAGAATCTGCTGGATAATTGAAATGAAAGGGGCTAAGCCAGTTCCTTGGGCTATCATTATGATTCTATCAAATCTATTTGGAACAAGTTCATATTTTCCATATGGACCTCGCCATGAGGTTATATCACTTTTCTGTAAATTGTATAGATATAAAGACACTGAACCTATATTGCCTTTCTTTACAACAATGAAAAAGTCCCACAAATCTGTTTCATTTTTTTTTAACTTAATTGGAGTGTATGCTCTAGTACATGTTTTATTTTCTGCAGCATATTTCAGAAGGAAGTGATCACCTGGGTTCCACCATAATCGACTCATACCATTATCATTGCATACAAGTCTCTTTAGAATTATTATTGCATGTGTATCATTCATATATTTATTGTCTACCACAACAAAATTTGTGTATTTAATTTGTGATATTCCATTTTCTAAGGTATTGTTTGTTATTAGCCCATACTTCAAACTATTTTCATATTTTTTAAGTTGCTCTTTATAAATATCAAATATACATGGGTTGCAGCCACTACCACAGCAATCTTCAATATTAGGTTCCACAGGTTTGTCCATTTTCATGTAGGTACAAGTTTATTAAACGTCAGAAAGGGTACATACATATATAATAAGCACTGTATATGCGTGATACTACGAATGCAAATCTTGAATAACAATGTTAGAATAACAATCGGTAATCACCAATACAAGATATTTATCACTCGATCCTAGAATCGGGCTATATTTTAATTGATACCTACGTTCTTTACTCTTTAATTATGTAATATTTACGATTTTTAAGTGAACTGTCATTACTGATTGTAGCTTGCAAAGCAATTAGGTACCTAGGTACCTATCCGAGCTTATATATTATGTATATATGATATGTATTACAAACTTTACAAAGTACTTCTTACTTTTAGCGTGAAAGCAATCAGTGAAGGGTTAATTGCACATATTTTGGTAATTTACTATTGCGAGTTCTTCAGGAGTAAAGGGTACCTTATTAATCGTTCATGTGTGAACGTGGACAAGTGTGGGAAATGAAACGAAATCGCTGAATATGGCTTATCAGGTTCATCCACATAATTCATTGAATTCTTTGTAAATTTGTAGGTATCACTTTATTGAGAAGTTACTTAATCTTTTCAGTTGTATCTAAACTCATTTAATCCCAATTTATTACTTAGATTTAATTGCTAATAACCAAGATTCAGATTTCCTAATTCCTATAAAAATAATAGGAAATAGGAATTAGGAAATCTGAATCTGTTACTGTTATCTTTTTTTTTAAGGGCTTTTATGACCTGGTAACTAAGACCTTTGGTTAAGTCTTATTTTAATTTTAATGATACGTAACTTTTTTTATATGAAAATGATATTATGAAATTAAATGAAGTTGATTATTATGAAACATGGCATGAAGTGAAGTGAAATGAAAACGAAATGAAATGAGATGAGATGATATGGGATGAAGTATAATCTCAGTAAAATGGTGGTCATTTGCTGAGAATTTTTCAGTGGACTTTTTGGAAGATCCCGAGAAGTTACGTCCAGCGGCTTTGTTTCATTTTTCCAAATTTGTGCACTTTCACAGATGCTAAACAGTTAATAAACCACCGTTATTACAAATTTAAACCTGCAGAAACATTAATTAGACAAAGTATAACAAATCACACAACTTCTCTCCTCGCGTTCCCGCCAAAAAACGGACTGATATTATGTTTATAAGGGATTTTATGACCTGGTAACTGAGACTTTTAAGTCATGTCTTATTTTAATGTATATTCATATTTTTATGAAAAATGATATTATGAAGTGAAATGAAATGAAAATGATTAATTTGAGACATTAATCAACTGGGATGAAATTAAATGAGATGATATGAGATGAAATATAATCTCAGTAAAATGGTGGTCATTTACTGGGACTGCTTCAGTGGACTTTTTGGAGAACATTTAATTTTGTGCACTTTCATAGATACTAAACAGCTAATAAACCACCGTTATTACACATTTAAAACTAAAGAAACACTAAGTAGCCAAAATAAAACAAATCACACAACTTCACTCTTCGCGTTCCCGCCAAAAGGTCGTTTCAAAGAAACCGTAAAAAGATAATCTGAAGTTATCATTGTCGTCATGGCTTGCTGGATAGGACGCCCGATAGTAGGGGAGCCCACGATGCTAAACGGGGATTTAGTCGAGCGTCATAGAGACCTATTGGGATGCAAAGCTTAGATGATAAAAAGAAAAAAGTGTTATATAATGTATACGTTTTCATTGGCGGGGGGAGCGGCTATAGATTTTCAAAAATATAAAAAAATACTAGTGCATGGACATAATCGAGTGCGTCAGATTTTGATAGCATCAATGTCCTACGTATTTTTAATAATGTATGTATGTTAATCTGATCGTTTGCATGGTGGGGGTGGTCGTACGTAAGGGCTGAAAATGAAAAAAAAAAATTTATCGAGCGCGTCATATTTTCTAAGGGGGTGTTAAGTGAACCTAAAAAAAAGCTCTCATTCAATAATTTGACGATTTTGATGTGACGCAAACTCGTGGCCATTATTATAATGTGCGAAAAAAATCGCCATTCTAGAATACTCGAGCGCGTCAGATTAAGATATTATATATCTTAGAGATGTGAGAGGGGAATAGAAACGTGGAGAGAGGAATATAGGCATCACGCAGCTGCACGCATTAAACTTTACCGACGAATTTTGGTTACTTCGGCTTGCGGAAATGGTAAAATTATATATTTTTCGTTATCCTTGAATTATTTCCTACAAAATAAAATAAAATTAGCCACGCTCGAGAATGTCGAGAAGACGTAATTTTTACAACTTTTCCGCCCTCCCCTTTCTTTACGACACTTTCAAATTGTCAGATTAGTGGAATATACACTTTTTAGCATGTAATTAACTCACCCTACCTTAATCTGACGCGCTCGAGATTTTCTGATGATCGATTTTTTTTTACTAATCTGATCCTTTATCCTTGACGCGCGACCATAATATATATGGGGCTCATATTTGGTGGAGGTACTCAAACGGGTACAAGGTACCCCCCTGTATATTCATCTGCCGCGCTTTAGTAAATACCGAAATCCCCGCTTGGGCTCCCCTACTACGATGCGTTCGTATCTAGCGATGTGACTGTGCTGGTATTCAAATACCGCAGGTAGGTATCGATTTTTCACGATTGACTTCCACTGCGAAGGTTATAAGTATTACATTCACATCATACCACTGGCTACGACAACACTGTTTTGGTCAGTATTTGAGTTATAACTTGCTTATTACAGTTAGAAATTTCTATAACTTATGCCTCATTTATATGATAGTTTTCCTTATCTATACCCTTCAAAACTGCACCTAAACATTTTTCTTAAGCAGAGTATAACTAATTAGGGTGACGCCTTCATAGCAAGTGGAAAGATTAAAAAAATAGCGTCACATTAAAGCAGAATACTAAATTAAGAAGAAAAGAAGCACTTCCTACGTGAATAGGAATAAAAACAAACAGTTGGGAGTTTAAATACTGCATATTTCTTATTTTCATAAATCTCGAAAAATATAAAATTTTTAACCCAGCACACTTCACTCTTTTTAAAACTACTACATATGAGTCGACTATTATCAAAGCCGGCAATCTGACTTTTGGACAATGATTGGTAAATCAGAAAAACGACTTATTGACTTTGTATTCCATTGGCAGTCACAAAACTCTTCGGAACGACATCTTAGATAAATAACAGGTTAACTATTAACCTTTATTTAATGCAGGTTTTGAACCGTATTCTTTGAAGGAGACGATTATATTCAAATCAATCTGTATTGACATATCAATAAATTTTTTTTGTCCAAATGCACAGATTGCCACCTTTGATAATAGACGACTCATATATTCTTAACATTTCCTACAGTATCGCTATTTTGATGCATCTTCCAATAATACCTTGCTTTACAGGTGAACACTTTTTCAACTTGTCCCTTGTACAAGATGGTGCTTCTTACCTCCTTACCTTCCCTAATTTATATTTTAAATTATTTCATATTTTTTAAGATTTAGTCAGCTGTGTACATAGCGACAAATTTCCCTTCTGCTCCTTACCACTGTGATCAAGGTACCTATTTCCTAATGACACACAGTGTTAAATTTACAAAATTAGCAAGAATTCCCAAGAAAACTAAACTAAAATCGTACCAATACCTACCACAGTGGAACTATGTTTAGGCTCAATACTTATGTGTCAAAACATGTCAAATGATTTTGTTCCGTTTTCCGATAACTGTGCATTTTTTTAAGATTCTTCTAAAACGCAAAAAGAAAAGAAATCTACTCTAACAGAAATTGTCATATTATGTGGATTATTAAACTGAAAAAGAAGAATATAATTATAAAATATTGACTAAAGCAACACTTAGCGACAACCAATAATGAACATAAAAAACTTAGAGAAATATATTATTTTTTATGACTTAGGGGTTGAAATATCAAATCATCATGGACGCAATATAATATGTTATTATTAATTTAAAAAGTATAAAATATTTTGTTACAAATTATATTCAAAATACTTCAAAGATACTACTACCTAATAAATTTAAATAAAAAAATCATTTTCATTTTTGCTGAAAAACAACTTTACTCGAGTTAAATGCACTTATAATTGCCCCTACGAATTTCTCTTATCTCCGGAAATATATGAGATCAAAGCGATCCTGGCTGCCAAAAATAGTTTCGTCGACCAGGAGCCTACCTTGCGGTATAGACAGTCTTTAGGGTGACCCTGACGACTAAAATAGACTAACGAGGCAGTAATTCATGAATCTAGAATATTCAATATCAAAAATAATGCCTAACCCTTAAAAATAGCATGAGTAAACAGCGTTCATAGTACCTAGCTTGTGTTAACTAACCAATCACGATAAAAAGCAACAAATCTATCAAGAACAGCTACCTAGGATATCCGGGGGATCTTGTCATTATAAAGTATAATACTAGCCACTAGCTAACTGCCATTTGATGCCTTAAAACTGGCGGGCATTTTGAAGTTTGTACATTCCAAATTCTTTAGCTCACAATAATCGTTGTAGTACTTTCAACGAATTGACTATCATTTAATTCTAGCTAATACGCATGTTTCAGGTAATAATTTAATCTATGGTTATAAATTCTTGCATTCTTCGCATTTCTCAATCTTTGTTCTAGTGTAGTACACACAACACAAAATAAAAATTACAAAACACTATAAATGCTAAAGGCGCCCTCTATACAGACGCCGCTCAGTGTTGTTTTCCAGACCTCCCGCAACCCGCTCTGCTGGTCTCGCGGCCCGCCATAAATTCTCACGGCAATAGCGGCATCGCTTGCTGTAAACAAGTTTTGTAAGTAAATCTTTACTTTTAAATGAAAATATTATCAAAGGATAATAAAGTAGTAGTTTATTCCTGCCGATACTATAATCATTGTGATTAAATATTCTTTATTTAAAAAAATTTGATTACAAGATCTATGAAATGGACTCCATTGTAGATTTAGCGTTATTGAAGTGAAAAAACTATTATTAGTGCATTATTGTTCTGATATATTTAAAGTATTTGCATGCGTATTATTTCCAATTTTTTTTTCATTATTCTCTTGTTGGAATGATTCTCTTTATGTTTCCATGGGCATAATTGAAAATAGCGTGTATTTAATGAAGCTATGTACCGGTCGTTGACACACTGTTTCGTGTTCAGATATTTTTTGAACCGTATTCATTTGTTTTTGGAAGCATCGCTAACCGTAAATAATAAATCAAATTTTATCTCAAATCCTCTGATGCATTTATTAACCTATCTGCATACAAATAATGACGCACCCAACAAAATCGATAACGTCTTCAACTAATTGTTCAATTTATATTTATTTCAGAGCTAAATACCTACATTATAAATTATTTAGTGAACTATGTCTGACGACGGTTCAACAGTTGTTGAAAAGAAAGGACGCGGTAGACCAAAAGCCAATGGAACACAACCTGTAAGTAGTTTTTGTCATGATATTCTCTGGATTAGTACTCCATAATAATTATATTTTCCACTTCAGGAGTCGAAAGAACTTAAAAAACGAGGTCGGCCTCCAGCTGCCACCAGAACAAAAGATTCTGCTAAATCTTCTGATGATGAACAAGCACCAGTAGCTAAACGAGGTAGAGGCAGACCAAAAGGTTCCAAGAAAAAGGCGGGAGTCAAGGGCAAGGTAAAAAAAACACATACATATTTAAAATAAAACGAAATGAGAATGTCATTATATCTTGTTAATTTAGGGTGAAGGTAGAGGTCGTGGACGGCCACGCAAAGATGCACCACCTCCAAAAAAAGATGCTGCTTCTACTGAGGAAGAACAGGACGAGGATGAAGAAGATGAAGGATCTGAAGACCAATAAATACTTGTGGGTCTAAAAATCTTAGTGTAATTGTTCTCTGTGATAATTCAGTATGTGTACTGTGAAAATAAACTTTTGTGTCTCATTAATGGTTTCAAAATGAAAATATTTGGTTAACTCTCATGTTTCAAGTAACCTACTGAATTATCGTGATAGCACAACATTCTCAATTGAGATTATCAGCCCAAAGTATTCATGTAAGAAAGGTTTGTTTTAAGAAATGATTTAATTTTTAATGATCATTAGTGCATTTAAATATAATGTATGAACTATGGTAGCTATATCTTACATGAGTAATTTTGGGAGGATTCAGCTCTCGTCAACGTACAACTTTAAGAAATAATTATAAGATCTTTCTTGTAGATTCTATACAAATAGGTATTTTGTAATTTCTTGATTTATAAGATAGATTTTTAGATTTATAACTTTTGACATACATATGTCAAGTATTATTTTCTTTAATAACGAATATTATGTTTACTTTAAATTTAAATTTTATTTTCCTATTGAGTAATATGTAAAAAATTGTATCATCTCCAGTTTGATAAAATCATGTGGTAGTTTAGTATTACATTAATTTTACATCTTTGCTGACTGAACAAGTATTATTTCTGATGACAATTTTAATAGTATATATGTCTGTGAATGTACAATTTTAGAACAAAATAAAATAAAAATCTTATTTCCTAGAATTTTATTGACATGGTTTTGCTCTTAGTAACTTAATTATTTTAAAACGTGCGAGCTTGTACATCGTCGGAATATTTTCTGCCCAAAATCTCAGATCAAACTCCGTTATGAGTGTGGCTTCGGGCTTTTTAAACCATTACTACCTTCCGAAGTATTTTTCTCAAATCAGTATCTTAAGTACATAGTTGTTCACAGTAATATCTGTTTAAGTTAATGTCAGGAATCAATTGGTCACGCGATCTTAAAATTAAACCGTTAAATTTATTATCTGCCACCGATTTGCCAGCGAAATATCTCAAAGTTAAGTTTTAATGTTCTAATCTAAGATCTCGGTATAGTTACAAGGGCTGCCCCACCCTTCAAGCCGAAACGCATTACTGCTTCACGGCAGAAATAAGCAGGGTGGTGGTACATGCCCGTGCGGACTCACAAGACTTCTTACCACCAGTAAATACTCGTTTTCCATGATTCATAGTGCATAGTCCATAGGCAGGGCGGTAGTAACTACCTGTACGAACTCACAAGACGTTCTATCACCAGTAATTACGCAAATTATAATTTTTCGAAATTATAATTACACGATGCTATTCCTACACTGGACGTCAGTCGTGAAAGATTGTTAAGTACGTATTTCATTATAAAAATTGGTACCCGCCCGCAGGACTTGAATATTTTTTTCCTACCTAGGTTGATAGCCTTGAGAGGCTATTTCAGCTTCACCCTAACATGTATAGGTGAGCTCACGGGGCTCAAACCGGAGTGTTGCTAATACTGACCCTAGCAGGGGTAGTGCTTCGCAGAATTTACCACCGGAGCGCAAACGCAATGTAACGAAGTGATTATATACTCTTCGCTCAGTGGGCTAAGGATTTGAACACCGGTACATCGCTATATACAGGGTTACAGGTTAAGTCGACCTATTCCCGTTAAGAGCGTGTAGCTTACATCGTTTCTGACTGATTTGACTATGAAACACCCTACCCTAAATTTAACCGATCTAGAGATATTTCAATTTAATTGTTTTTTATAAAAAAATACCCGATTTTCGGCTATCAGCTTAGATATTTTGAAATGCGTAAGTCTTATTATTATTATTATTATTATTACATGATTTTTACTTGTAAAATAAGATGCTGTATGACCCCAATAACAAATATTGTACGTAAAATGAATAAACAAGTCGTTCTAGACGATTAAAACTTATAAAAACGATTAAAAAATTAGAAAGATTATTTTTCTTTCAAGGATATCTTAAAAAAATATTATGGCGCCTGTTTGGCAGATGTGCTTAACAATATCTACGTTTCATCAGCTATCCAATGAGGTATAACAATCTAGGGTTTAAATAAAACATCATAGAAAATATTTAGTTGCGAGCCTCCAGGTAGCAGTTCTAACAGTCCCTCGCGAATTGTCTTTCAATGTTAATGCAGTGCGTGCGAGCGAGACAGCCTGAATGTGTGGATGGGCATTATTTCCTATCATTTGATTGGGCCTTACTTTCTCCCCGACAATTTAAATGAGGTATATATGGGCGCAAACGCCACTGTTGGCAATAATTAACATAATAATATATAGATTAGTTTATTATATGTTAATATTTATTTATTATTAGCAACAAAACTGTTATTCTACCATATTTAATAATTAGCAGACACTGTTTTGATGTGAAAATGTTCAGAATATGTTTAATGTTTATATTATTGTTTAAAAACACAAATGACTGTATAAATGATTAAATATGAATAAAGCATAAATATTAATAATAATTTATATTATAATTAACAGTACTAATAATTTAATTAAGTATTGTAATTGTTATGCAATGATGTTGTTGGGGCCATCTATTATTAGGCTGGATAATAACAATGTTAGTTAATATTACTTAAAAGTAATTCATGTAAAATAAATTAAATGTGAGTCATGTAAAATCACTAAAATATGTATTTTGAATATTAAGCTATGTTTTGTGAATTGTTTCGCAGTAATTACATTTGTTTGTTTAAAAGAAGTTGTAGTTGCTATAACCAACACAAAATGGCTAATTGTGTAAAAACCACTGAATAACTCAGGCGTGGCTTTTTGTTGTAAACAAGTAATGTTAAAGTTTTATAGAATTGTATTGTATTTTCATTGTAAAAGAACTTATGTGTGTAAATCCTGGCTTAACGCCGACATCAGAAGTGGGATCACAGCCCCAAAATTAATCGTAAGCCTCCGAATGAAGTAGCCCACTGTTGAACAAGTGATGGGTCTCTCAACCTGTATTAAAAAGGCGAAAAGTGATGATAGCTGCAAATGCTGTACCCTTGTAGTGGCATTATAACTTTTATTTGCCGCCGTTCAACTCCGATGAGGGCGTGACATCAAGACCGATGCGGAAATGTGGACGAAACTATCATGAAGCTAATTGTTTCATCGCATGAACATCGAGTTCAAAAGAGCAAGCAAGACATAAGCCGATATCTGGTCTTTGTATTGAACCGCATTGGAGCAAGTGAGGGACGAACTGATCCATGCATTCAGTAAAGTTGTGGATATTTAAAATGAGTTCTAGACCGTGGATGTTTTGGAAAAGCTACTGACGCTGAGATGGTAAAAATACTGATTTCAGGTATTTATCTTAAATTTATTCGATCCAAGTTATTGAGAAATACGCTGTGGTATGTATTTCGCTTCCTAAATAATATCGATTCTAAAAACGTTCCGAAAGCGTCAAATTGAAAATGTACTGTAAATATAATGTCTAAACATAACTCAGTTTTATCACAATCACATAATGATTCCTTCAGTTTTCGTGGCACTTTTAGTAACACTAAGGTTTTAAATGTGGTTACTGCGTCACTTGCGTAATTTCGAGAAAACTTGTTACCGCCGTCAAGATGACAAACGTATCACCACAATTAAGACTTAAATCATTGCAGATCTAATTTAGTAAGCTAAACAACTTCATGTAAAGTTTTTGAGCATAAGGGGTCAACTGATTTCAAAACAAAGCATTGTGACTTTTAATGGAGAAAAATACTAGAACTATTATAGAATTTCATATGGTAATCATAATCATATGGTAATACTGACAGTCTTGCTGACATCCTAATAGGTTTTAATCTTTTAAAAATAACTTCTCAGTGTTGCACTCTTTGAGGAGAACATATCTATTTTTATAAGTTTCTATCCAGTGAACGCTCAAGTTTGGAGTCATTATTCAATCATCATGTAACTTTTGCAAATCATGTCTCATAGATGGTGATCAGGCAGATAAAAGTTGGATTTGAAATAATTAATTTGGATAGGATAGTACAACGCTGTACATACTGTATGTCTCCTGTTTATTGTGAGGAGTTCAAGCATATTACAATAAAAATAAAAATAAACTTTTAATAATATGCCATAATAAGAGACAGCTCATCCCTGTTCAGCAGCTCCATATTATTACTTTTCCTTTCATAATTATTTATTTTTGGATGAGTGATTAACTCTCTGCACCCTAGGTTTCTAGTGGGGGTGCTGCTTTATTATTAGTCAAGAAAAAGGATGGCACAGATCTCTATGTGATTTCTGTTTTTAAAATCTTAGTTCCATTTTGGGAAACCTGTCACTTTTAAAAATTCACCAAGATAAAAGATAATTCAGGAGTTTCAAAAACTTGTGAACAATATGAAATTCAGTACCACATTATTGCAAAGAGAGCGAGCATGGTCAACAGGCATGCTGAACTATTGATGGGTCATAAATGTCACATGTTTGTAAAATATCAATTAATAAGATCTGACAGGCAGCTTTAAGAATTACAGTTGATTAAAAGCTGCAGCACAACAATAAAACAAAAATGCAGAGGCATTAGAAGGATGATGTTCCCTACCAGTCATTAAAATAAAGCAAATTGAAAATGGTCCGCTGAATGATGAATTAGGGGAAGTTGAATCAGCTGGTAAAAAATGGATGGACGAGCGGTCTCTGTCATCTAATGTGTTTTGGTAAAGGTAAAGGTTTGGTAATGGTAACGGTTTGATATAGGTAAATCTATCCTCTTAATGTCAGAGGATTCTGATAACTGACAAATTGACCGTATGGGCAGAGAGATTTGTTCTGCTGTAAAATGATTTATAATTTGTTATGGTATCTACTTTTATTTTCCTATCCAATTATCCTTCCTAAAACGCTGGCGGGCCACCATGCGAATCCTTAAACCTGGTCTTGTTGGCTAGATCCCGTATGGGTGATGCCTTATGAGTTGGCTAGATCCCGTATGGGTGATGCCTTATGAGTTGGCTAGATCCCGTATGGGTGATGCCTTATGAGTTGGCTAGATCCCGAATGGGTGATGCCTTATGAGTTGGCTAGATCCCGAATGGGTGATGCCTTATGAGTTGGCTAGATCCCGAATGGGTGATGCCTTTTGGGTTGGCTAGATCCCGAGAGGGTGATGCCTTGTGGGTTGGCTAGATCCCAAGTGGGTGATGCCTTGTGAGTTGGCTAGATCCCGAATGGGTGATGCCGAGTGTGTTGGCTAGATCCCGTAAGGGTGATGCCTGGTAAGTTGGCTAGATCCTGTAAGGGTGATGGCTTGCGAGTTAACTAGACCCGTATGGGTGATGCTTTGTGTGTTTGGTAAATCCCGTTGGGTAATCCTCTTGTGTGTTAGCTAGATCTCGTAAGGGTGAATGGTGCCTTGTGTGTTGGGCAGATCCCAGTAGGGGATATGCCTTGTTTACTGTTATGTGAAATGCTAAAACAGCGCAAGGGACGCGCTGGAATCAGTATGGCCGTATGGGCGCAAACGCCACTGTTGGCAATAATTAACATAATAATATATAGATTAGTTTATTATATGTTAATATTTATTTATTATTAGCAACAAAACTGTTATTCTACCATATTTAATAATTAGCAGACACTGTTTTGATGTGAAAATGTTCAGAATATGTTTAATGTTTATATTATTGTTTAAAAACACAAATGACTGTATAAATGATTAAATATGAATAAAGCATAAATATTAATAATAATTTATATTATAATTAACAGTACTAATAATTTAATTAAGTATTGTAATTGTTATGCAATGATGTTGTTGGGGCCATCTATTATTAGGCTGGATAATAACAATGTTAGTTAATATTACTTAAAAGTAATTCATGTAAAATAAATTAAATGTGAGTCATGTAAAATCACTAAAATATGTATTTTGAATATTAAGCTATGTTTTGTGAATTGTTTCGCAGTAATTACATTTGTTTGTTTAAAAGAAGTTGTAGTTGCTATAACCAACACAAAATGGCTAATTGTGTAAAAACCACTGAATAACTCAGGCGTGGCTTTTTGTTGTAAACAAGTAATGTTAAAGTTTTATAGAATTGTATTGTATTTTCATTGTAAAAGAACTTATGTGTGTAAATCCTGGCTTAACGCCGACATATACTATGAACATTTCCTGCGAGGAGACCTAAATGACCTATTAGATGATTTGCCACTCAATCTGATTCAAGACGTGGTTTCAGCATGATGGCTGCCTTGTGAATTTCAGGAGAAGTGCCAGAGAATAGCTAGACACAAATTATCCAAACAAATGAATTGAACGAGGTGGGCCTATACCCTGGCCAGCCATAAGTCCGGACCTAACCCCCATGGATTTTTATGTGTAGGGGGACACATGAAGAGTCTCGTGTACAGTGAGCCCAACCCAATTTCATCAATTTAAGTATTGAGAGACAGGATTATTAATGCGGCGAATGAAATGAGAAGGAAATTAATTACTGGTGTAATAAAACTGGACTTCGTAAAATAATGCGAACATGAGTGCAAAAGAGTCCCGGACATAATGGGCATGAAATTTAGACCTTAGGATGTTTTGTTGGAACTTGAAAGTTTAATAAATGTAGTATCTTGTACATACTTCTTTTATTTAGCCTCCCCTGTAGCCTATAAAACTAAGTGTTTTCGACAAAATTTTGATAAAACTTTAGATTGTTATACCTTGTTGGATAGCTGACGAAACGTAGATATTGTTAAGCACATCTGCCAAACAGGCGCCATAATATTTTTTTAAGATATCCTTGAAAGAAAAATAATCTTTCTAATTTTTTATTAGTTTTTATAAGTTGTAATCGTCTAAAACGACTTGTTTATTCATTTTACGTACAATATTTGTTATTGGGGTCATACAGCATCTTATTTTACAAGTAGAAATCATGTCATAATAATAAGACTTACGCATTTCAAAATATCTAAGCTGATAGCCGAAAATCGGGTATTTTTTATA
This sequence comes from Bombyx mandarina, assembly GCF_030267445.1. Classification (NCBI taxonomy): domain Eukaryota; kingdom Metazoa; phylum Arthropoda; class Insecta; order Lepidoptera; family Bombycidae; genus Bombyx; species Bombyx mandarina. Next base: position 12,802,828 of record NC_143228.1, read on the forward strand.
AAAAACAATTAAATTGAAATATCTCCAGATCGGTTAGATTTAGGGTAGGGTGTATCATAGTCAAATCAGTCAGAAACGATGTAAGCTACACGCTCTTAATGGGAATAGGTCGACTTAACCTGTCACCCTGTATAAATGTATAGTACGGCTGGACCTCGGCAGCCACGACGATTTCGAAGCTACAAGCTACTGGTAGCAGCAATTAAAACACAGGTCACTGCCGTACTTTGCCCATTCCTAAGAGTATTTTCTAGTTTTCTGAAGAAATTGATTTTTCGTTTAAGAGATTTATTATTTTTTACTATTTACTTTATTATTTTACTAGCTTATTTTACTAGCGACCCGCCCTCGCTTCGCTTCGGAAACATTAAAACACATGAAACCAAAAAAAATAATTTAAAAAAGTAGCCTATGTTCATCAGGGACAATGTCGGCTTCTAATAGAAAAAGAATTTTTCAAATCGGTCCAGTAGTTTCGGAGCCTATTCGAAAAAAACAAACAAACAAATCTTTCCTCTTTATAATATTAGCATAGATCAATATAAATGTCGGCGCAACGTCACTATTTAGTCAACTAAAAATAGTTAAAAATAGTGAAGGTCTCCACACAAACTTAAATTGGGTCCTTACATAGGAAATTTACGTTTTGTATGGGAAGAATATAAAGTAATTTCTTTTTGTAAAATATATTTAATTGATCAAAGTATTCACCGTTGTTATATATGCACTTGAATGGTCGGTTCGTTCTCCACTTCGATAAAGCGGCACGACACGAGAACCCTCTCATCGTGGCCGCCGGTAACTACATTCCCGATCCTGCGGACAGAATGGAAAGCAGTCGACGTCGCCCAAAACACGTCATCTCGGATCCGCCCGATCCACTAACGGTGCTTTTAGGTAATTCAAGCACCGGTCACCGTTCTCGTCGAACCCGTCGCTTGCGACGAAGGGCTCGACGAGTAAATTAACTCTCAGACACAGCCCACTGAGTTTCTCGCCGGATCTTCTCAGTGGGTCGCGTTTCCGATCCGGTGGTAGATTCTGCGAAGCACGACTCTTGCTAGGGTTCGTGTTAGCAACGTCATCAGGTTTGAGCCCCGTGAGCTCACCTACAAAAGTTAGGGTTACGCTGACATAGCCTCTCAAGGCTCTCAGCTTATTTTAAAAAAAAAAAAAAAAAAGGTTCGTTCTTTTGTCGACTATTTTCTATGTATATGAGAACGGTCAATTCGTTCCTTGTCGTCTCGTTTGTGTCCGACTTTTGGGAAGTCAAAAAATGTACTGCCTGCCGCTAGTCACGTAGGTACGCCCTCGTTCCATTTCTTTTCGAATTCTTGTCAAGTCCTGTCTTAGTCTGTGTCTATGTCTAGTTGTTGTAGTTCTAATGTCCTGTCAAAGAGGTTGCACGCCACGACATCCCCACCTCCAGTACCAGAAGGCTGGTACTCAAGATGAGGAGTGTACGTCCTGCACAGTTTCGTCGCCAGTCTTGTGTAGAGTCCATGTGGTACTGCTGCATAAGTTGTAATTCGACGTATCTGTCTTTGGAATTCAAAATTATAGGGTGCCTGAAATTGTTATCATCGTCTGCATGGTATAGGCTGAGAAAGCGGAGAATCTCGCTTCACCGGTCCGGTTTTCTTGACACTTTAAATATCGTCTGAGAACATTCGTCTTTGGCTTTCTCTAATCCAGATTAGCTCCGCTGCTTTAACTTCGTCGGCTGTCAACTCACCGTGTCGCTTGCTTCTTTTGTGCATCCAGTTGTGTACTGCACGCATAAACCAAGCGGTGCTCCTGATAAATCTCCAGTATCGGGAAAATCGACTGTCATCGGTTAGCTCTACAGTCATTAAAGTAAAGGTGCAGACCTTAACCTCGACGTCGTCAGGGTCCAGACTTATGACAGAATCATCTGGTGGCTAGGTCTCTTTGGACTCACGTAGAAATGACGGTCCATTCATCCAGCGTGTGTTATCCTCGGCAACAGTCTCCCTTGTGGCGTTATCTGCAGCATTCAGTCCTGAAGGTACCCACCTCCAGTGACTGACATCAGTCAGCTCAGAAATTTCACTGACGCGATGGGCTACGAAGGGCTTGAAACGGCCACTATTAGACCTAAGCCAACTTACGGTAGGCAGCGGCTTGGCTCTGCCCCTGGCATTGCTGACGTCCATGAGCGACGGTGACTACTTACCATCAGGTGGGCCGTATGCTTGTCAGCCTACAATAGCAATAAAAAAAAACTTAACACGGTCTATGAATCAGACCACTAGGTCACGGTACTCAGGTCTATATGTTTCTTCAAAGAGTGAGCTAGTCTTGCACCCATTAGCGCAGCTTGTAACTCAAGTCGAGGGATACTCATCACTAAGAGGAGCAACACGTGCACGTGCAATGACAAAAGACACGTGCCATTTACCATCAGTCATTTTGTCTCGTAAGTATGCCACAGTGGCGAAAGCTTTGCTGCTTGCATCGCAAAAAATATGAAGTTCTGGCGGTTCTTGCTTGCCACATCCGTCGTTAAACAACTAACGTGGAGTCCTAAATTCGCTGGTCTTTTGCAGCTCAGCCAAACAAGACTGCCATTTTTCAAACTGGCTAAGCTCAACTTCGTCATCCCAACCAACATTTGACTTCCACAAATGCTACGACCCTTCACAGTGACGTAAAACAAAAACCTAACGGGTCAAATAGAGACATAGTAAGTCTCATCATCTTCGCCTTTAATCGGTCTTTTTATGCCTTTTTTTGGCTTCGGGAACTACAAATGGAATAGAAATTCGTCAGTCTCTCGATCCCAACGTACTCCGAGTACTCTTTCGATCTGGTCATCTTTAGCATCTGAGAGGATTTTCAGACAGCTCGGGGCAAGTTTCTCAGCCGGTAAGCGAGCTAGTAAACGTTTTGAGTTCGATAAAAAATTACGTAAGTTAAACCCACCTGAAGCATGAATGTGTACCACGTCATCCACCTCCCGGATCATATCATCTTCATGATCGAAAGAGTGGATCATCGACATAGTGGTGATCCACAATTGCTTTATATGCTTCGAGTTTTGTCGTCTCATACCTACGAGCATTTATATTTTTAACAAATTATTCTGATGATTGTTCGGTTTGTTGGGGTTGAAGACTGCAAAGTCGGCTTATAGCCAACGGTAGGCTGTCCAGCAGCTGAAGATCGTGAGAGTTCCAAAGCAGACCAGTCTACCACCTGCCTTCAGGCAAGAGCTTAGTCGTTTGCTTCATGATGCTCAGCGCTAGGTGATCCTCTCCAGAACGAGGAAAGTCGTCAGTCTGCTTAACGCCAAACGACTCTGTGGAGAAAAACTGCTTTTTTTTTATTGCTTAGATAGGTGGACGAGCTCACAGCCCATCTGGTGTGAAGTGGTTACTGGTGCCCATAGACATCTACGACGTAAATGCGCCACCCACCTTGAGATATAAGTTCTAAGGTCTCAAGTATAGTTACTACGGCTGCCCCACGCTTCAAACCGAAACGCATTACTGCTTCACGGCAGAAATAGAAGGGGTGGTGGTACCTACCCTCGCGGACTAACAAGAGGTCCTACCGCCAGTAATTACGCAAATTATAATTTGGCGGATTTGATTTTTATTACACGATGTTATTCCTTCACCGTGGAAGTCAATCGTGAACATTTGTTGAGTACGTACTTCATTAGAAAAAATGGTACCCGCCTGGGATTCGAACACCGGTGCATCGCTCAACACGAATACACCGGACGTCTTATTCTTTAGGCCACGACGACTTCATCAGTTCGTGTAGTTCATCGTATCGACAAGAATGTAAAACAGTTGTATCGTCTGGTACACTACCTAGTCCCACATTTCCATGAACTACGTAGCCTAATTCAGTCTTAGAAACTATTGGTCCAGTCTTATGTCTTTGTATTAACTGTCTAGTAATAATCAAATCAATGTTGTCTTGTCCAATAAGAAGTTCAATCACGTCAGGCCGCATGTCGTAGTCAGTTATATAGTCAGTCAACCACGGATATTTGTTTACAATTTTCTTGTAACTAAAACTATCTAAACATGTATTAACATTATTTACAGCAGTGTACTATTTACATTATATACATTTGATACATTTACTCCGCGAATATTAGAAGAAACTAGTCTGGAGTTCGGTTCGATTGTTGTCATTCCGGACGCGCCACGGTGTGTATGTTGTGTGATGTAAATTGACTATAAAATAGAGGCCATTCCTCGGGCTCATCAGAGAACGGAGGCAATTCTTGAGTATTTGACTATCTTGTGAGGAGCTTAGTTATGCAGCTTGCTAGCTCATTCCCTTCTGCATTTCGCTGACAGCAAGCCGGTGGTCTTAGGCCATGTGCGGTTGGTAATGTTTGAGAGTTACCTGTTGGGTTGCATGTCAGTCGCGGATCGTCTTTCTCTTCTAGGGCCTGATTTTCGATGGCTAATTTTTCCTCCAGAAGCTGCAGGTGTAGTTGTGCGCGTTGTTCGGCAGCGTCCAACTTTAGTTGCATTATTTTTTGCCGTCGAATTTGAGTCATTGCACTGGAGGCGGTGGATCGGACAGACGGTGTCGGCGACGGTGCGCGACTGCTGTGGACGGAATGTCGGTCTCGCCCGGTCTGGTCAGCAGCGGCGGTCATGCTATTTGTCGAAGACGTCGCCATGTCAGTGTTCCTAGTCTCGTCTTCACCATAGGACTACAGTTTTTGCTCAAAGGACCACTTGAACGGTCGGAGGAACACTTGAACGGTCGAAGGATCACTTGAACGGTAGGTTCGTTCTTTTGTCGTCTATTTTGTGTCTGTCTTTGAGGAAGTCAAAAAAGGTACTGCCTGCCTCTAATCACGTACGCCCTCGTTCCATTTCTTTTCGAATTCTTGTTTTTTTTTATTGCCCTTGTAGACAGACGAGCATACGGCCCACCTGATGGTGAGTGGTTACCGTCGTCCATGGACTTCAGCAATGCCAGGGGCGGAGCCAAGCCGCTGCCTACCGTTTAATACTCTCCACAAGCCTCGTTTGAAGAAGGACATGTCACAGCGCTCGGGAAACACCGTGGAGGGGAGCTCATTCCATAGCCGGATGGTACGTGACAGAAAGTCTCTGTCTTAGTCTCTGTCTCTCAAATATATTAAGTGTATAATCTATGTCTCTGTCTATGTCTAGTCGTTGTAGTTCTAATGTCCTGTCAAAGAGGTTGCACGACTCAAAATCGATCGATCGATTTAAAATTCCTTCATTATTGTGTCGGTTGACCAAAGTAATACACCAGTCGAAGCGTGTTTGCAAGTTCGATTCACTCCATTCATGAGGTAACCATCGTTCTAATTTTTTACTCTCCCGATTTGCTTCAAGTGGATTAATACAGCTTTATCAATTAACTCGAAGCCTGCAGCTATCTTTGAAGTGCTTTGTGGTGGATCCGCTTTCACAATAGCCTTTAATTTTTCATTTGTCAATTTGGTCTCCGGCCGTCCACGGAGATCGTTCTGAAGGTCGACATTTCCAGAAATTTATTTATAATTAATTAAACAAATGATTACCTTTAAGTGGGCCCCCTTTACTAAATATCATTATTTTTATCGCTCAGATTAATTAATTTTGATCAATTATCGTTTTTTCGACGATTATTATACGATATACGTAATTGTTCGATCATAAAAACAATTAAATTAAAAAAAACGAAGCCTTGTAATATATATCAATCAAGATACCTACTTCTCGATAATAATAATGAAGTTAATATATAGTCGGATTTTTAATTAGACGAAGCCAGCTGACAGTAGCTAATGTCACTTTGTGAAATAATGTTGCTATATTTAAAGTAATAGTGATGCGTTCAGTTCTCGTTCAATCACATAAATGAACAATGAGTGTGAAGAGTTAATCATTAATTTCAAACTATAAAAGAATATTATTTATATTTTACAATAAAATTGTATTAAAGTGATCCAATATAATAATATGTTACTAGTAGTATGTAACTACAATCAGTTTTTTTTATTTTCATTACCTATGTACCTATAATTGTTATATTTTATACATCTATAGTTTCAACTATATGATGCATTGGAAATAGGACAGTCTTACAAACTTCCTCGCAATGTTTTTCTTAATGTTTAAAACACTCGGTATTTAGTACAGGTAGATACCATAGGAACATAATGTTTCGTCGAAAACTCGTTGGTATGTACAAAACACGGCTAAAATTCGAACCCCGTGCCCGATATCGGCAGTTCGGCACACTAACTATTCACTAGACAATCGAGGCAATTTCATTAATTCAGGAGTTTTTTCAATCGTTCACTTTGTCACAACACTATTTTTATTTCATCAAAAACTGACAACACAGTAAACGTCAGTTTACTTCGTCTAATAAAAAATCCGACTATAGACGTAAATAATTTTTTTTTTAAATAATAGAATTTTAAATAATAAATAAAAGACGAACAAACAGTTTTTACATTCGAACATTAATGAACAAAAGACGACAAATAATAAAAAAAAAAAAAAAACGAAAATCAAAAAAGGGAGGCCATATTCAGTAAGTCCATATCATCGGGTAGAGACGTCCTAGTATGAAGGCGACACGTTCGCGTACCGTTTTTATCACTGAAGTAGGAAACCTATGGAAATGAAACGTCAACGAAAAATTCGTGCCACTGTGACGTCATCTGGCCACAAAACATGGCGGTTTTAGTGCTGCCCAGAAGATTTTAATGTTAGTAGGCTTTATCGATAAACGTTCTTGGCTTATTTTATTTTAAATATTGTTGAGTATGAATGTATTTGTAGAATTTATACTTTAATAGAAATTAAGTATATTGTTATGTGCAAAGATGATGTGATTTAGATATTATGTGAAATCTAAGACGAGTTCGTGCTTCAAATTTTCCAAGTAAACGATATGACGATTTTTAAAATTTGCTACACTGATTTTATAAAGTTGTCGTTTGCCCCAAAACATAAAGATATGGCATAGTACAGTGCCATCAGCCCATTTCTAGCATGCTGAATGTTATCGTATTTTGAGTACGTGTTTTTCTTAGACTATTACAATCTATTTTAATTGTTTTGCTGACTCTAAAGTCCGTAACACACTACCGCAGTGCACCTCAAGGAAGGTGCACCGCACCATTGCTCGCTCTCAAGTGAGAGTGATTCAAATTTTAAACATAACAAGGGACTGCCTGATGAAAAAAAACACCTACAGAACATTTATTCGTTAATGAAATTACAAACGTCATTCCTTGTGACTTCCTCTCTAAAATCACTTAATTAATAAATATTTAACGAATTTACAATAGTGTTTTACTCACTGCGGAACAAAACTATTTTATTTAAATAGTTCCGAAGAGATTTTGTCGGTAGCCTTTTTCCCGAAATATCTAAACAGAATGTCTAAATATGTTTTGATGACATATTTTAAAGAGGTATTTATGATTAGTGTCATGATGAATAGATGCCGACCGAAAATGGTGTCCGATATTTCGGATTCAAATATATTATTAAGTGTATAATCTATGTTTCGGATGAGGGCTCCTTAATGAATTTAAATATTTATAGATAATAGTTTTGGGGCATCGACCTTCTTGAGATCCTATAAAATATGTTTTAATTATTATTTTTGTATGTTTTAAGCATGATAAAATTAGAAATTTTATATAAGCAATCATATTAAATCGATATCAAAGTCAATAAATAATGTACAACCCAAAACAGACGCCGAACTGACGTGACAATGACATTTGGCGCGCTAAACATGCATAGACCTATATAGTAGGGACACGACATATTGTTCTATACGTACAATTGCTTATATAAATAGCACTCATTTTGAAGGCACACACATAAACATATATCTATCTCGTTCTTACTCAGCACTTTAACTCGCAGGAAAACAATATAACAGTATTTCAGTGCGTACATAAAATGAAACATGAATATGCGTAAATGTCTCCGTCTCCATCTAATGAGGCCGAAAATCCGCCATGTTTAGCGCGCCAAATGTCATTATCACGTCAGTTCAGCCGTCTGTTTTGGGTTGTACATTATTTATTGACTTTGATATCGATTTAATATGATTGCTTAAATAAAATTTCTTATTTTATCATGCTTAAAACATACAAAAATAATAATTAAAACATATTTTATAGGATCTCAAGAAAGTCGATGCCCAAAAACTATTATCTATATATATTTAAATTAATTATGGAGCCCTCATCCGAAAAATCAGACACCATTTTTCGGTCGGGATCTATTGATCATGACACTAATCATAAATTCCTCATTAAAATATGTCATCAAACATATTTAGACATTCTGTTTAGATATTTCGGGAAAAAGGCTACCGACAAAATCTCTTCGGAACTATTTAAATAAATAGTTTTATTCCGCAGTGAGTAAAACACTATTGTAAATTCGTTAAATATTTAATAATTAAGTGATTTTAGAGAGGAAGTCACAAGGAATGAAGTTTTTAATAATGAATAAATGTTCTGTAGGTGTTTTTTTTTTTTATCACGCGGTCCCTTGATAAGTTTAAATTTGAATCACTCTCAAGTGAAAGTGATTCAAATGGTGCGGCGCACCATCCTTAGGGTGCGCTGCGGTAGTGTGTTACGGACTTTAGGTCAGCAAAACAATTAAAATAGATTGTAATAGTCTAAGAAAAACACGTACTCAAAATACGATAACATTTAGCATGGTAGAAATGGGTAGATGGCTTTGAACTACGCCATATCTTTATGTTTTGCGACAAACAACAACTTATAAAATCAGTGTAGCAACTTTAAAAATCATCATATCATTTACGTGGCAAATTCGAAGGACGAACTTGTCTTAGATTTCACCCATCTAAATCATATCATATTTGCACATAACAATATACCTACTTACTTCCCATTAAAGTATAAATTCTACAAATAAATAATACTCAACAATATTTAAAATAAAATGAGCCAAGAACGTTATCGATAAAAACTGATAACATTGAAATCTTTTGTACAGCACTAAACCGCCATGTTTTGTGGCCAGATGACGTCACAGTGGCACGAATTTTGGTTGACGTTTCATTTCCATAAGTTTCCTACTTCAGTGTAAACATGGCGGATTTTCGGCCTCATTAGGCGGAGACGGAGACATTTACGTATATTCATGTTTCATTTTATGTACGCACTGAAATACTGTTATATTGTTTCCCTGCGAGTTAAAGTGCTGAGTAAGACGAGATAGATATATGTTTATGTGTGTGCCTTCAAAATGGGTGCTATTTATATAAGCAATTCAATATGTCGTGTCCCTACTATATAGGTCTATGGTTTTTATATGTCATCCTTCTGTCGAGGGTGACGCCTAAGTATTTGACCTTCGGGGCCCATGGTATGGGTTGGTCGTACATCGTGAGTTATTGTGAGTTATTGTCAGTCTATTATTTATGGATATCGGAACAGTACATAGACCTTAGGTTCCTACTTCAGTGGAACAGTACGGTACGTGTCATCTCCCTTTAGTCTGTGCTTCATATCATAGATTAGATATAGAGGACTTTTTGGCGGAACGCGAGGAGTGAAGTTGTGTGATTTGTTTTATTTTGTCTATTCAGTGTTCCTTCGGTTTAAATATGTAATAATGGTGGTTTATTAACTGTTTAATATCTGTGAAAGTGCACAAATGTGGGAAATGAAACAAGCCGCTGGACGTAACTTCTCGGGATTCTCCAAAAAGTCCACTGAAAAAGTCTTAGTAAATGACTACCATTTTACTGAGATAGTATTTCATCCCATGTCATCTCAATTCATTTCATTTAATTTCATCCCAGTTGATTAGTATTTCAAATTAAGCATCTTCATTTCATTTCACTCCATAATATCACTTTTCATAAAATATGAATAATATAATTAAAATAAGACATGACTTAAAGTCTCAGTTACCAGATCATAAATCTCCTAAAAAATATATTCGATAGTGACTTTTTGGCGGGAACGCGAAGAATGAAATTGTGTGATTTGTTTATTTTGTCTATTTGGTGTTTCTCAGTATAATGTGTAATAACTGTGGTTTAATTTCTGTGAAAGTGCACAAATATTTGAATGTGAAACCTTGTTTCACTTTCACATATTTACGTCCTTAGTCCTTTGTTAAGTCCAGTGGCTTTCCACTGGACGTAACTTCGACGAGATCTTCCAAAAGTCTACTGAAAAAATCTCAGTAAATGACCAACATTTTACTGAGATTATATTCATCCCATATCATCCATCTCATTTCATTTAATTTCATCCCAGTTGATTAATGTCTCAAATTATCATCTTCATTTCATTTCATTTCACTCCATATTATCATTTTTCATAAAATAAGAATATTATAAATTAAAATAAGACATGACTTAAAAGTTTTAGTTACCAGGTCATAAATCCTTAAAAAAATTTGATACAGTTAGTGTCATTTTGTGTCGTTCTCGTTGGTGACTCTATCAGTGCGGTTTACTCGACGTCCGTTGGTTGTAATCTAGTTGTTAAAAGAGTTTTTGGGATGCCAATTTAATAACGTCATCGAATTCGAAAAAATTAACAATGATATTGTATTTACATAATTGTGGTAATTAAAATAATCAGTCTGAAGCCGGTAATCTTGTTGTGTTGTGATTACTTGTGATAAGTGTTAACGGTTCTCTGAAGTACTTGTAGTTAAAAGTTTTGTATTACAGAAAAGTTTTTGAAGTGATTGTTGTGGTGTTTTGTTATTAGATTACGTAAAAAAATGATTGTGCTTACATTTGAAGATGTTACTAGGTATGTTGGCTTTAATTTGATTTAAAAATTTGTTTTCAAATGACCAATTTGTTGGTACCTAAGTACCTCCTATTAAAACAAATTATTTTAACTAGTTGTAAATAGAGTTTGTTATTCATAAAGTTAATAAATCCGTAATCATAGACGAAAAAACAGTCACATACCTAAAACAAAATAATTTATAATAATAATTTTATCATGATAATGAAAGTTTCTTGAAATTTTTAAATAATATATCTCTGATAAAAGTAGTAACTCAGCTAAGCTGCCTGTAAATATTATGAAATTAATTCAAAAGTTAAAGAAGTGACTGAATTGAAGATGTTTACAAAAATTATAACAAAATTGTAAGTTTTAATCACCCAATCTTACGTTCCTTTCTTGTAGGTTTGCATTTGAGCACTATCAAAAATACAGGTGAATTGATTTTAATAACATATGTAAAATAAATTAATACAACTTGATCGCAGCAAGTGGTCAGAAATCAGCTTATTAGTTGTGTTACATTCTGGATACTCTAACAGTTTTGAAAATAAAACCTTGAATTGGAATTTTTATGGAAACTCCTATTTAGTACAATAACATTTAATTTTTCAAATTTTTATAAAGTCTTATGCTGAAACAAGTTTTTAATCTCTTAAGTTCATTACGGAATAAGTACATTATTTCTCACATTCACTAGAACAAATAGCGAATTTAATGTCATATATTTATGGTAGGCAGCAAGTTGGCTCTGCCTCTGGTATTGCCGACGTCCCTTAGCGACGGTAACCACCACCAACCACCATCAGCTGGGCCATATGCTCGTCTGCCCACAGGGCAACAAAAATAAAAAAAACCCTTCTAGATTTAGTCTATCCTTACAATTAGATAACACTTTTTTATTAGTTCTCTACTTATGATTACAACCACACCACTATCTAGTTTATTAATTATCCTCAAGTCAATAAATATCTTTACTGGAGATATTTGACATTGCACGTCTTGATCTCACCAAGCCTAATTCCTGATCTGTAAATACAGGAACAGCCTGGGACATTTAGCCTGATGATGATTTATTTATTTTTATATTTGTATATTTCTTGCAAACAACTATGTACTTTTAGAAGTCTGTCTATCTGTCGATTTGCTTATAAAAATAATTACATTGAAAACATAACTGAAAACAGGTCTGTATTATTGATTTAATAAAAAAAGTCCTAATGAATGCCGTCTGGGGTCACCTAGAACAGCATGCACAATTTCTTCTGTGGCCTATTTGCCTGTGGAATTGGAGGGTATATAGAAGAGGGCTTTTAAATCTGGGAATTCTCAACAGAGTAAAATGGTACTTAAAGTAGGATAAAGACTTGTACCTACTGTCTAAAGGCTCCTGGCTTCATCTATACTATCGCTTCAATCTCGGGGACAGGGTCTCAAATATCAGCTACTCCAGTCAAAGAGGCTAGCGGAAATTATCGATAATTCATTTCATAGGAACGGTTCTGTCTTTTGGTCCATGTTATCATAATTTGTAGAATTAATGGTTACCACTGATTTCATGGTGATGGCCATTACCATTGTACCATTGCACCATGCACCGTCAAGCACAGCAAAACACTGCTCATGCACATATTTCATTAGTTTCTTTTGCCATGCTCCATCTGGTTCTGACTCCTCTCTAGTGTCTCGAGTGTTATGATATGTCCTTCCTTAAATCAAAGTCGACTTAAAAGAAGAAGGCGCAAGACCCTCAAAAAGCATGGGAATCGAAGTTTGTGTGTTGGAAAGAGTTTTGGGGCTTCCTGCAGATTTGCTGACTCGGGAGAATTTCTAAAATTCACTGGAAGCCGACCGTTATTGTTTACGCGAATTAATTAAATGTACAGGGTGATTTTTACACAATGCTATATTGAAATGATTCCTAGAATGGCTTAGAATATTTGGTACCTGCTTTCAGAATCTCAATTCCGGTATAGTCGAATCGTTCGATACGAATATGCCGATCATGTTATCGTTTAAGGCATTCTTCAATTTTTCACAATTTACTATGAATCTTAAATAAGTTGAAATGTGTGCTAAGAGTCATGAGCGGGACTCTGTAAGTACATACGTTTGTTTTTTACCATAACGTACTCCGTTGACAATGTGTTTCTATTGATTATGCCGAATACGAGCCTTACATATTAATTAGCTTGGCACGGACACGAGTTTATATCGAACTTTAAACCTACACATCGCAATCCGCACGAACATTGAACCATATAACAATAAATATTGGCCGCATTTGAACTGTTTTCAATAGATAAAGAATGAGTTGTATCTGGTTAGGCTTTGTTTGTACACCCGGTCGTTGCCTCAATGACTCATAAATGCAGAAGGCAAGATGGGTCTCTACGTTGACTCAGCCACCTAATAACAGTATTCACTGATGCAAATTGATTCTTATAAGATTTTCAGCTACTTTTTTGTCTCTCTTAGATTCATTTCACGATAAAAAAACGACACTTTCACCTTAGCAGAAAGTTGACGTTGACCCATTAAGATGACAAGAAATTACATTAAAATTACAGCTGTACTTGATGGAAGTCTTTCAGATTGTTTATATTATTTTAACATATAAGTTCGGATACAAAAAGATCTCTGGAAACGCACTGTTGATGAACGTGGTGATTCTTGATAGTATGATAAACTCTGACCTATTGCGGTGATGCTATAGTAAAAGAAGGTAAAGGGTCATTTGAAAATTCTCAGTGCGCTCTTTATAGAACAGGTACAAAAAGTCCTCCGTAGACCCAGAGTTCACAGTCATTGTGAGTTCGGGAATATCTACATACGCGTGGCCTCGTCTATGCAGTCTTATGGAACTTTCTGGTATTGGAGCCCAGCCCAGGATTGCAGCAGTACTTCACGCGAGGCTGGACCTGTATTGTGAAGCAACAAATTTGCCCAGGCGTAAAGCACCGCTTCGTCTGTTAGGGCTCTCAACATTTTAGAACTTGGCTATCCTACCGAAATACTCCGTACTGAACACCGCCGAATATCGACACCAAGAAACAAACTCGTGGAAGTTAGCACGGATACTCCTTCGAATTTTGGTACATGCAAAGGGATCCTTCATAATTAACGACAAACCTGTGACTTAATGATTGAATTAAATTAAATTAGGCGAGGACCGTCCTACAGAATTTCATTTTTAACCCCAGTTCCTCGAGAACGCAGCGACAGTCACGCCCTTGTTCTCCAAGGATTTGGCATATGTTTTGGCGGAATTTGCACTGTCGATCACTGATCAGCTTGTGGTCTTTAAGGTATCCTAGGAGCTGAGTGTTAACTACCACTTCATCATCAGCATGGAGTTATCGCGATAGGTCTGTTACTCGAGGGGTCCGACAGCTCACTTATCTCATGGATAGTCTTCTTAAGCAAGGCGCGACTCATAGAGGAAAAGCTTTTCAGTCATTCGGCACTTCTAACGATGTGCGTAAACTTCGCTCTGGCAATAATAGCTCATATCTATGCGATGCGAAATAAGTTATATCGCAGTTTTGGACAGCGTAAATGATGTAAATATAGAAACAACAAAAAACATTCTTAAAAGCATGCCGAATAAAGAATACCCTTACTGTGTCCATGTGTTCTGGCATGATTTGCTCAAATAAGGTTTGAGGAGAGTCTTAACAGTAGGCAGCTTTTGCTTCGCTTGTCTTGGCATCGCTGATATACCGACGTAATGCTTTGCTGGATCACCGGGTACCATATGTCGTCTGCTATAGTGCAATAAAAAATAAATTATCACGTTGAACGCCATATGAAAATTGAGTATTTTCTTTCAGGCCGTGGTGCTCACCGGTGAGCTCTCTTACTGAACCATTAGGTCTATGAGATCTTCCGTGCAAATGATCGCATTTTATTAAATTTAGATGAAAATCTCAAGTTGATAAATTACTGATCCTTGATTTTGGCTAGGCCAATGTTAAATTTGCAATGTCAAGATTAATATAAATATTTTATCCTTATGACCATGATGCCGGAGGGTTATGCTAAATAAAATTATTGAACTGTCATCGGTTCTTGAGTCCACATGCATGTTATTAATGCATTAAATATTCCGCTAAGTAGGTAGATACCAATCAAAAGCTTATAAGAGTTAAAAAATGTTCAAACGACTTGCTTGACTGTTCAAAGATTCAGTTTAAATTGTTAGTTTACTTTGTTTACATGGCCGTTGCTTTGTTTCAGATGTAGGCGTAGATTTTTGTACATCACGGCTGTCAATGGACATTAGCCACGAATATCCTGCATTAAAAGTAAGTTACTTGATTATCTTGCGGAACCCAAGCGTGCCCATTAAAAAATATTTTTAACACCATAAATTAATGATTTTTTGTCAATTAAATGGTACACTATCTTGTCTCAGTTAAAACCAACTACATAGTATATACGGGGCATGAACAGTTCATATGCATACTTTTAGCGGGTCAACTCAAACATGGGCCGGGTGTCCTGAATTTTTAAGTACTCTATTAGGCCTCGGTTGCGTCTCGACTTTCCTCTATTTCTTCGCTTTCACTCGGTGATTGCGTCTTTTACTTTCTCACGGTGTTCTATTACGAAAAGGGCTGCTCGCGGCCAAGTCTTGTCTATTACAACATTTAGCTTCTTTCAGGCAGTACTTTTTTTTGTTGAACATTTATAAAGAAAACCTTTTATTTTGTAATTATTTCGATATTACAATTGAATTTGGATATCCTTCGGGAAATTAGGTTGCATTTCGGGAAAGCTGCAAATAGCATAAAGGTAAAAAAGTATTTAGATTGATAGTAATTAATTTACAAAGCCACAATTTAAAATCAAACGAAGAAACGGAAAAAATCGAACACTCGTGTGCTAGTTTCGTGTCGACCAGAAATGCAACGGCGAGTTTTCTAAGCTCGTTTAAAACTTTCACAACTCCCCGGCGTATGGTATAAAATTACTTGCAATGCAACTAGTTTTTACATGTTCGGGATATTCTTGTTCCTTCGTATCGTGTTGCGTTTGTACCACAAGTGCTGGTTACAGGTTGGCGCGGATGTAGGAAGATTCGGAATACAATGACCGCAAAATTGTGATTTTGCCCATTCGCGATGCGAATCTGTGATTATTTTTTTAATAAACTGATTTAAATGTGTATTGAAATCCTAAGAATTAATACATATGGTCGGGTACCAAAAATACAAATTCCAAAAATTGTGATCAAGGATAATAATAACAATATTTCTTTAGAACAAGAGATCGAAATTTAACTGTTTAGTTTTAGAAGTCGATACCTAAAGAAAAAGACATAAATAAGAGAAACAACCTTAATCTGCTTTGTGTTTACATTTCAGTAAGTGCAAAGTTTGAAACGTTAGATCTTTATTTTGTATTAGCTGACCCGGCAGACTTCGTAGTGCCTCAATCGATAAATAAAAGACCTAAGCTTTTGTATAAAATATTTAATGTTATTTTTATTTCATTCTGAGCATTTTCATATTTATCTGCCTTTTAAACCTTCTCTGGACTTCCACAAATAGTTTAAGACCTAAATTAGCCAAATCGGTCCAGCCGTTCTCGAGTTTTAGCGAGACTAACGAACGGTAATTCATTTTTATATATATATAGATTTATTTACAGCCTGAGAATGAAAATTGAATTATATGCTGACGTCGTAAATCTCAAACGATATAAGGGCGCGTAAATGTGAAGGGCGGCTTGACACAAGCATTGGCGCATTGCCGGAGACCGCGACGTCACCAGAGCCGATTACTTCTAATTGAATTAAGCTCCAAGTAGAACACGCTAGTGTACGCATCTACGCACTTGCTGACCGCAATTTGAACTCTCTAAACGTACACCCAATATTTAACATTAATATCTAAATAAAGCAAATATTTGTTTAGAGAAACTATGTGAACACGCACCGCTTTACGATTCATTCACAAATTCTGGTTTATTTGCGCTACCAGCACGTTGTACATCTAATAATACAAAAGATAACAGTTGAATATATAAAAGAAAAAAATACATCGCTTAGTTCACGACACTCTTGGACTTTAGAGGATGGAAAAAAGTGTCTATAAAACATAATAATTGAATTTATTGACTTTAATTTTGATTGATATTCGTTTTTGAGAGATTATATTCCGTTATTTCCGTAATGTGTTTTAGGGTCTCGCAGATTAACGCAGCAGTATTTATTTTCTTAATTTGTCTATCAAGCTTAAAACCCTATAGAGCATGCAAGGGATACCATACATGGTCTAATGAACTTAAGTCGGATGAGTGCGCAATACCCCCCAATTTCAACATTTCGTCTATTACCGTGCATAAAAACAAATACATCTCCTATGAAGGGGACAAAACGCAGTACAATTTCTTCCAGTCTGTTACATAGTGTCTGTTCACTTTGAGAAGGCAGGCACGACACGAAAACTCTCTTGTCGTGGCTGCCCGAAATTACATACCCGATCCTGTGGACCGGATGGTAAACAGTCGCTGTCGCCCTAAACGCGTCATCACGGATCCTCCCGATCCATTAACGTTGCTTTTAGGTACCTCAAGCACCGGTCACCGTCCCCGCCAAACCGTCGCTCGCCACAAAGGGCTCGGCGAGCAAATTAAACCATAGACACAGCCCACTGAGTTTCTCGCCGGATCTTCTCAGTGGGTCGCGTTCAGATTCGGTGGTACATTCTGCGAAGCACTGCTCTTCTTAGGGTCAGTATTAGGGTACATTCCGCAAAGCACTGCTCTTCTTAGGGCCAGTGTTAGTAACACTTCCGGTTTGAGCCCCGAGAGCTCACCTACACGCTAGGGTAACGCTGATATAGCCTCTCAAGGCTATCAGCACAGGTAGGGAAAAAAAAGTGCTTAATATGACCCACTCTCAATGCCGCAAAGCTCCTCCCTACGGACGAGTACTTTAATACAAAGACCTTCCATATTAAACTCTAAGTACGCTGAACTGTGAATCTCTGACATTTTTCTGTTAACTTTCCTGTCTACCCTTTTGACAACTCTGCTTACCACAGATATTGATACTGGTAATGTCTGGGTCACCTGTTTGTAGGTGTGTCAGTGTAGTTTTAATTAAGGTAAACCTCTAGCAACTTGATTGCGCTTAAATCTGGCATTCTTAGTTTGTTCGCGATAATAATTTATACTTAACACGATAAACAAGGCCATTCAGACAATTTTTTTATCAAAACTTAAATATTAATAATTTTTGTAAAAACTAAATATTCAGTATAAGTACATAAAATGATAAATAAAAATATTGTTAAACTTTTTTGAGTACAATTCAATAGATTGTGGCCGGTGCGCATGAAAATGATAACAATTAATTTCATGTTCAAACTGTAATAAAGTGTATTTATTATACTCTGTTACATTGTTTTTAATGAAAACTTTTTAAAATTAAAAAAAAGTAAGTTAATGGAAGATTTGTTGGACATGAAAATTATTCCATACCCGGATTAAGTAAGGTACCATACTTAATGAGATTTAAATAGCTGATCCAATATACAACTGATATTATCGATTACACTATCCGTTTGAAAAATGTACTTGTATGTATGTACCTAGTCAGGTCATAAATTCTGTCACATGTTTAATGTAAAATAATTGAAACAAGTTTATTCATTATGTAACCATTCATATACCAAAATGAACTTAACAAAACATAGATTCTTATGACACTAAAGTTTATTCAAAATGACCTCCGTGATTATGAATACAGGCCTTCAATCTGCGCGGCCAGTCGTCTATCGCAGCACGAACGAGGTCCATGTCAATATCGGCGGCTGCCTTAATCAAGGATGTCTTGAGTGACTCCAAATTGGGATGAGGCTTTGAGCACGCCTTTTCCTCCGAGTGTTGCCATATCTTGTAATCTAACGGATTCAAATCTGGACTGGAGGAGGGCCAGTCTTCGAGCCGGATGAAGTCGATTTCACGCGCCGCCAGCCAGTCTTGTGTGCTCTTCGCTCTATGAACTGGCGCCGAATCTTGTTGGAATACCCAGTGCCTGTTATTGAACATGGTATGAGAAACAGGTTCCACAAGGTTCGTCAGTAGGCTTAGTGCGAGTTTCAAAAATCGAATCGAATGACTCGCATCGAGTGTACGCTCTTCACGGTGAAACGTGCGGAGCTCTGAGTGCGAGTTACTCGATTTGCAGGACGTTTATTCATCTTGAGAAGCGATATTTTTTTTTTTATATTGGTAGCACGCAAGGTTTTTTTTAAGGCGTTTAATTGAAATGCCAAGCTTTCTAACGATATTTATAATTAGTCGGGTAATGGGTAATGTACCTGTGCTTAGTGCGAGTTTTTTTAATTACTCAGTCGATGTTAATGATATGTTTAATTTGTGTGAGTTGTATCAGTGCCACCTAGTGGTAAGCTTATGAATCTCATTTTGTGGGAGAGAGAAGGTTTGTTTATGTTGCTGTCTCATGTATCGAATAGCTTTACCGAAGTGAGCCTCTCGATTATTGTATGTGCGAGTGCGAGTTGCAAATTAATGGATTTTGAGAGTATTTCTTCACTTTCAAGCAAGTTAAGTAGTCACTAAAAATTTTGCCGTGAAACCAATACAATATCAAGATTTTTTCTTTCGTTTTTAATAATAATGTTGTTTTTTAAGGTTTTATCTATTCTAATGGTTTATACACATATATTTTTTCGGTTAGAAAATTTTATAGACGTCTAGCTAGTTGTAAATACATATTAATTCTTTGCTTTTTCATTTAATTCTTATTAAATCATTGCTTTTTTTTAAAGAGTTGTTTGATGAGAGAGAGAGAGTGAGATAGAGTTGTTTTTTTTTTATTGCTTAGATGGATGGACGAGCTCACAGCCCACCTGATGTTAAGTGGTTACTGGAGCCCATAGACATCTACAACGTAAATGCGCCACCCACCTCGAGATATAAGTTCTAAGGTCTCAGTATAGTTACAACGGCTACCCCACCCTTCGAACCGAAACGCATTATGCTTCACGGCGGAAATAGGCGGGGTGGTGGTACCTACCCGTGTGGACTCCCAAGAGGTCCTACCACCAGTGAAAGAGTATTCTTTATTGTACACAAAATGAATAAATATTGTGAAACATTTTTTCTTGGTCTTATCGCTAAGAGTGATCTCTTCCAGACAACCATTAGATGGGCAAGAATAATTTCGAAATGAATTGCACACTGTGTACTATTATTATAGAAATATATACACACACGCACAACGCACACACACACACGCGCGCGCAATATACATATTTACAGGTACATACGTACAGATTTATATTTATAAATTATATAGAAATTTGAACAATGTAATAATAATTTTGCTTCTTTACACATTTATAAATAAGGATGGATGCTCGTAATAATTTTAGTATATTTGGGCCACCTAATGAAGATCATCAACACTATTACCGTAAATACAATCATTTTATAAACGTTCAACGGGTAAATGATTAAACCTATGTAAAACATAATTTCTTTAATAAAAAAAAGCTGAAATAATTACCTATTCCAAGATTAATTATGTTAAGTATGTCTAAATATGTAATTACAATTAAATAAATTCTATAATAAACTTCTAATTCTAATACTTCTATTAAAGTTACTAAAAAAATATGTTTATGCTGGGCAGTTTTCGTGTATTTTAAAGGTTACGCCATTACGGCAAAGTTTGTTTACGAAATTGCACCCTTAGAATGGAAGTGGTATAACTAAAAAATTTAAGATTAGTTTTATATTTCAAAACACTTATGTATTATTATTAAGAACCTACATTTTAAGTAGGTAATACGTGAGCAAAAATGTTGTCCTTTTTACGAAAATTGCGCGGACGGAGAAGTATGAAATTTCCCACACTTATAGAGAATATAGAGAAGTAGTGCAGATTGCTAATTTTTTTTTTAATTGTGCATAAACAATAAAAAAATAAACTAAATGAATAAAAAAACCTTACACACATTACCATGTATTTGACACACACACACACATGCATTTATACTTTTTTTGTTTATTGATTTATCAATCTGTGGTCAAATTGAGAATAGATTAATATTTTTTGTCTTTAATATTATTTTTCTATAATGTAGCCTTGGCGACATAGAGCAATGATTATTATAGAAATGATGATAATAGAAAGGTGACAATAGAACTATAATAATGTTCAAACTTAAAATTTAAATAAATTATGGTCAAATTTCGACCACTGGACTACCATTAGTAGATAATAATAAAATCATTTATTGCCTTTCACACAGATTTAGATTATTACAGGCAGCCTACAAGGAAACAACAAAAAACAAAACTATTATATCATTTCTGGCAAGCAGCTCAACATTTGCACTTGTATATTATTAATAGGAATTTTATTAAGAATATTGACAATTTATGAGGAATTTGACAAGTACGGATTAGTTATAGATATATGTTATTACATGTAAATTAAATTAGTTTTATAAGTGCAATAAAAAATAATTTAAATGATAAAATGATAAAGCCATACCTTTTTCCAATGTGACGATTAGAGGGTATCCTATTATTCTTTTCTATATTATTCTATCAGCTTATAAAATTAAACAGTCTCTTTTAGTCTAGAAAAGGACAAAGTACTCTTTCTGTCTTTTTCAAATAAAATGGCATGCCTTAAAGTGTTTAAACCGAAAAACTAAAAAAATACAATTATTGTATTACAATATTGAAGTTTACCAGAAACTAAGAATTTTGGGTTGAGCCACTTTAATTCTAAAGGTACAAAATAGTATTGAACACGTGACATTACCCGAATAATTTTGAAAGTAGTTGGTTCCCATTAAAATGCTGTTAAAATGCGTTGTATTTCATTTAGACGGTCTAATGCCAAAACATCACGTGCTACCAATATACGAGAAATAATATTATTGCTGCTCTCGGTGAATAAACGCCCTGCGAAGCGAGTAGCATATCTCAACTCACACTCACAATTCTTCATTTTTCACCGTATAGAACGTAAACTCGATTTGATTTTGATTTATTCATTTACAATTGAACAACTAGGAAAAAAAGATGAAAAGACATTTTGGAGGGACCGCGAGGAGCTAAATTGTGTGAATTGTTTTATTTTGTCTATTTAATGTTTCTTAGTTAATGCGTATTTAATATTTCTTCGTGTATAAGTGTAATTTTGAGACCGTCCTGGCCTAAAGGTTAAGGCGTCCGGTGTATTCGTATCTTGCAATGCACCGGTGTTCTAATCCCGCCGGCGGGTATCAATTTTTCTAATGAAATACGTACTTATCAAATGTTTACGATTGACTTTCACTGTAAAGGAATAGCGTCATGTAATAAAAATCAAACCCGCAAAATTAATTTGTAATTACTGGTGGTAGGACGTCTTTGAGTCCGCACGGTAGTATCACCACCCTGCCTATTTTTGCCGTGAAGCAGTAATGCGTTTCGGTTGAAGGTGGGACAACCGTTGTAACTATACTGAGACCTTAGAACTAATATCTCAAGGTGGAGGCGGCATTTGCGTTGTAGATGTCTATGGGCTCCGGTAACCACTTAAGATTAGGTGGGCCGGAGCTCGTCCACCCATCTATGCAATAACAAAGTAACGTGGGTTTATTAGCTGTTAGTATCTGTGAAAGTGCGAAAATTTAAAAAAATAAACAAAACCGCTGGACGTAGCTTCCGAAGTCTTCGAAAAGGTCCACTGAAAAAATCTCAGTATATAATCAGCATTTTGCAGAGATTATATTTATCCCATATTATCTGATCTCATTTCATTTCATTCCATGCCAATTGATTAATGCTTCAAATTAATCAAATCCATTTCACTCCATATTATCATTTTCATAAAAAAAGATTAGGCTTTATGGCATGATACTTTGCCTCTCTAGTTGGAAAAATAGAACTACTAAAGAAATACTCGATCGAAACGATAAAACCCACTAATTTGTAACACGCACTCGCACAAATGTCATTCGTGGTACTCATTTCGGTAAAATTACTCGGTTACGAGATCACAACGTTAATATGAACTCGCACTCACAAAATAACACGGGGTACGTTGCCGCTAGGGGCGCTGTCCAATTGCATACAAATTTGAGCAAACTGGCTCGCTATCGAGAGCGTTACAAAACTCGCACTAAGCACACAGGACTGTATTTTGATACACAACTGCATTCGTTTTTACACCTTTCTCACAAAAATGTACCTCTGTTAAGCCCCAATAAGAAACTCCCAACCATACCATGAGCGAGGATGGAAAATGACCTCGTTGGACACGCGGAATACGGTTGCTTGCTTCTTCACTACTGTGTGCATACACCTTATCATTTTGTTTGCTGTAGCTCTCTTCTACGGTAAAAATTTTTCATCCGAAAAAAGAATTTCCCGATATTTTTTTCCCGCGTACCGCTTCAACAAAGCGCGGTATCTCTTCAGTCTCAGGTCCATTAGACGAGCATTCAAACGATGTCCTGTTTTTCTTCGATATGCCCGAAGCCCTAAGTCTTCATTTAACACCCTTTTCACCGTGGTTCTGCTTAACCCCATCTGAAGGGCCAACAGTTTCTGCTTACGTTTGGGATTTCTTTGAATTCGCGCCTTCACAGCTTTTATCACTGCTGAAGTCCTAACAGACCGAGGGCGACCACTTCTTGACCTGTCATCTACACTAGAGTCTTCATTGTATCGTTTGATGGTACGATAAATGAATCTTTTGGTTATATTCAAAATTTTCAGTATGTTAAAAATTTGAATTGGCGCGTAACCGCAACGATGCAATGCAATAACTGCAACACGGTCTTCTTTAAGCGTCCACTCCATATTTAAAAATGAGTAAAATTCTAAAAGTATACATTTTTATTTTCATGAACAATTCGAAATTCGAATTCAATAAACTTTTTTGTGGCCAGCATTCTAAAATAAAAGTTTTACTGTGTGACAATACTTATGACCTGACTAGGTATATATTTGTTTGTTTTCGTCTTGCTCAATCAGATGAACGGATAAAAAGGTTGTTTGGTAAAGAATTTGAAAGTTGCTAAATTACATGTTTTAACACTTAACTACCTTCCGAATTGCAGAACATTCAATAAACAATGGCTTGTAATGGCATCTCGCTTTGTCTGAACAAAAGTGGCGTAACATCGGTATTAACCAAAGTAATATCTTCATTTTAGATTTATGCTCGATATGACTTACACGAAACGCAGTTTACTTGAACATCTTAAGTGAAAGTAAATTGACAGAGTAATTCTCGAGGAAATTAAATGTGATAATTATTATCGCAGTCAGTTAAAGTATGTCATTCTTCTTGTGTCCCCTTTATGGAGCAGTTACTGCGTGAGCCGTAACAATTCCCTATCCGTGAGGCTCTCGGTGCCAGGTTCCGATATTCCCTGTCATGCTACAGTTAATCGATATGTTATATATGCCAACCGGCAAACAATACTCATTGTTTTCTCCTTTTTTTATGTTTCCGTACCATTTACTATCTTATCGTATATTTTATCATTCGTCTAAAAAAAAACACGTCCTAAATAACCTAAAAGACTTTTTATGGTACGACTATAACACTTCCAACTCTTCTATAGATTCTCAAAAACTTATCGGTATTTGTAAAAAAAACAAAATTGCAATTCGTTTTGCGATCCAGTTTTCTTCGAGAGTGAACGCGGTGCCAGGTCACGGACATTTCGTTTGGGCGCGAATACTGACATCGTTCGCAACGTTTTGCCTAGCATAGACACTAATGGCTGATGCCAGGAATATACCGGACGTGGCAACGGAAAGGCCGACACGAATCTTCTAGTCGGACTGTCTGCGGTCGCTCCACTATCACTTGTTTAATAAACAACTCGAATTTCAAGAATCGAATGCTATCGCGCTATTCTGTTTACTTTCTTTTTCGAATGGATCCATTTAAGTTTCTAAATTTAGTATCGAATTACTATCGTTGATTTTCTTTCTCAGTTTCTCCATATTTGTTGAAATGATAAAATATGTTCGCGTATATTGTTCGCGTATATTGTATCAACATAATGTGGTCCTACAATCAATGTATTCACTCAACACGTCACTCGATTTAATATTTCGTATTTTTAAAATGTTGTTTCCAGGTAGATTTTGAATAGATTCTATTTAGTATACAAGCAAAAATAAGAAGGAAAAATAAGTGCATAGTTATCTTGTGCAGATTTATAAAGTTTTACAAGGTGAAGGAGCCGTATAGATCAACTGTGTGTCTCGCGTGCTTGTTGCGTGAGTCACATTGTACTAGTAGAAATGCCTGTGGATTCCGTTGTTGATAAAGATAAAATATATATTTATCATGATTTATATCATTCCTTTTCCTTCCATGCCTTCCTTCATTATTCTTCACTGTGGAAGTCATTAGTGAACATTTGTTAAGTACGTATTTCATTAGAAAAATTGATACCTGTCTGCGGAATTCGAACAGTCGCATCGCTCGCTTCGACTATACATCGAGCGTCTTATCGTTTAGGCCAGACGGCTTCAACTAATTAAACAATTATATTAAGTGTAATCAGAGAATATTTTGACTTTTTTACATTTATTTGATTTCAAAATACCACAACAAATGAACGATGTGTGGGTCAATTCATTTCATATAGGTAATTTACATTTCAAATTCAAGAGCGATCGTAACGTGTACTTAAATGAAGGGTTTCGATTTTCCTTATAGGTAAAGTGCACACTTTGACCACTTCACGGCACCGGTTCCGCGCCCCCATGCACTTGTTCTGGGGTCGTTGTTTTTGCATCCATTATTATTGAAACTGTACAAATTCCCACGATACGCTTAGTGGGAATTAACCTACTTCATTATTCGAGTTATGTTAATAATCTGGCTTTGGTGTTCTTTTGATAACTTCGCTCGATATTTGTCTTGACAATTTTTAAGAGAATTGAAACTTTTAAAATTTGTAAAAAATGCCTTTTTTTATTTCTCTACTATACTTTGTAATATTTAGTTTTGATGTCAAGAAGTTGTATTTAGTAAAAGGAGTTTCTATTTTGGCTATCCGAATTTTTGATGTGTATGCCAACAAAGTGAATGGGATTTCAATATTTAAACAAGCATACCAAAATATATTTATTAAAGGAAGTTCCTCGCCCATTTTAACCAACTTCAAACCAAGTATTTAATTAATTAGGAACGTGTTTTTATTCGTCGTTGTATTATTCCCACAATAAAACTTGATGGAAATTTCGTTTTTATAGAGAAAAAAAAAATTGTGTTCATTCTACGATCTAGTCTGCGGGATTGGACTGCGCGGCTGCCACAGGAAGGGGCAAGGTCGGCGTCCAAGCGTGAAGTCACATTTGACGACCTTTGTATATTATTAAAACAATGTTATGACAAAAAAATACCGTACTCGTACCGGTGTAGATTGTATATCTCGTCTCGACGTTCTTATGAAAACATTCGATTCTGTTTAGATCGGAAATCAATCCAATAGTGTAGTGGAAAAGAATTCGTTGCCCGTGTTACGATTACCGATGCGTGTTTATTTTAACGAGTCAACGATCCGTGTTTGGTACGGTTCGCAGTTCCTGGTTTTATACCGCAGTCAACAGCTACTAACCTGGAGTCAGGGACGTCTTAAACTAGGATGGGGCCCTTGGGCACACAAGAATTTGAGGCCTTTTGGAAAGTAAAAAAAGCGAATTATAATAACATTTTTTTACTGAGTATGACCATTTATTATAGGTAATCAAATACAGTATGATATAATATGTCATTAATGATATTAATGTTTTTTGGTTACGATTTCGATAACGGTTTCTTTCGGATTTCTGTTGAGCAAAATCTATTATAGGCATAGTATATTCCTTGTAAATACCTTCTGATTACTAATTTCTGAAAAAAGTGTAATGTGCCCGACAAAAATGTTTTGAGAATAAACGTGTGAGAGAAATTGTCGGTCTTTCAGGGCCCCCTGAGAATGGGGGCCCTGGGCACGGGCCCCGTGTGCCCTTATGGTAAACACGGTATTGCCTGGAGTCGAATAGCGGAAGCGACTCCAACCATAACAACGCTGACGGCCGCTTCGCTCTCTGACAGCTAACACTAATAAACGGGTTTCAGATGAAAACTGAAATGCAATAGGAACACGTTTCCGAGTAACGTGTAATGAACACGTCGCTCGTGATCTCGGTGCGTCAGGTGCATGTGAATATTCATAGTTTGTTTATGAAGTGGCTTTGAAGGGTCAATTGTGTTGGCTAACTAAATATATTCACTCGACTCGCTGTTGCTGTTTCCCATACTTAATTCCAATGCGGAGAGTCTGGTAACAATAAATCAGTGATGGAAACTGGAATCTATTTCTTTATTGCTTTTTACATACATAATTGTCTCTCATGAATTTTATTTATTAATTTTCTTCTTGAATATTGTTTTAATTGGCCAATTAGTAATAATTTTCGGTGGTTAGTTTTACTGTCCTGTGACAAATATATAGTTGATGTAGATTCGGGATGAATGTGGTGTATGTGCCCATATAATCTAGATATAAGTTCTTAGGTCTCAGTATAGTATAATATTAATATTTATCCTTAAAGTGATATGTTAAAAGTGAAAATTGACTAACCTTGGCGTTCCATAGTGATGTCCATCCGTTTACGTGCGGGCCATATGTTAGCGTTATAAATACGTAGTGCGGTGATGCTGCGCCAGCGCATAATCAACGCCAGAAACGCCCACATATTTTTTTGATTGCATACGTCTCATATTGGAAAACTGGTTTATTAATATACATATTTACATATAATTGTTAATTACAATATGTACAACTGATTTAGATTGTTTTTTATGTAACTTAAACCTTTTTATATGTTAATCACTAACTTTGTAGGCAGCGGCTTGGCTGGTAGGCAGCGGATTGGCTCTGCCCCAGGCATTGCTGAAGTCCATGGGCGACGGTAACCACTCACAATCAGGTGGGCCGTATAGTCGTCTGCCTACAAGGGCAATAAAAAATTAAAAAAACTTTGGTATTGTGTTAAGGTAGTTTACGTTTTAACACGTACAATTTTATTTAGTGAATTGCGTTATATTATATGAATGTCGCATTTAACTGTATTTTTAGTTTGCGAGTACCGTAATACGACAGGTGAAGTTCTTGCCTGTAGTTGAATGCCCCTCTTGTACGTTGTCGTCTTGGTGATAGTGCATTAGTTGCAAAAACACAATTTCATAATAAACCTACTGTAATAAAAAAAAATGAGTCTATACTGTGGCGTTATTAAAGATATTTTGCTAACGCTACGCTTTTGTTCTGAGAAACAAACGATTCAGTCTAAAGCTTATGAAACGAGGTCGAAAACCCCATTTTTTGTGTGTAAAATATTCGCTTCCTACCCCTCAAACTGGGCAATTAATCTGTCAATCGACAATAGCGTAGAGAAAATCGAACTATCGGAAAAAGTCCATTACTCCGTCATCCGGTGACACGGACATAGTACAGTTATTGCTTAAATAACGTTTTATTTATCGACATTAAAGAGAAAGAATATTTTTCTCTATAGATTTTGCAATAATTTTTAATTTCTGTCATTAGTTGTCATTAAGGTGTAATGTCAAAATAAAAAAAAAAACATTTATTAGACGTCAAGTTATTCGATGAAACGTAGATATGCAGTTCCCTCAGCGATTTTATTTTATTTTTATTGCTTAGATGGGCGGACGAGCTCACATACTTGGTGTTAAATTGTTACTGGAGCCCATAGACATCTACAACATAAATGCGCCACCCACCTTGAGATATAAGTTCTAAGGTTTCAGTATAGTTACAACGGCTGCCCCGCCCTTTAAACCGAAACGCATTACTGCTTCACGGCAGAAATAGGCAGAGTGGTCGTACCTACCCGCGCGGACTCACAAGAGGTCCTATCACCAGTAATTATGCAATTTATAATTTTGGGGATTTGATTTTTATTACACGATGTTATTCCTTCACCGTGGAAGTCAATCGTGAACATTTGTTGAGTACGTATTTACGAGTAACTTAAATAATAATGCCTTCCTTTTAACGAGGCTTAATGTGAATGTTCAGCGGTAGGCAGCGACATATCTGTGGTTATGGCATTGCCACTATCCATGAGAAACAGTGAGCACTTTCCGTCAAATGGGCCAATAGCTGGTCTACATTCGAAAACAAAATAAGAGAACTTTACTTCAGTCATACTTTTGACGTTGTGATGTTTGTCTTCTTATCTGTTTTTTTTTAAAGATGAAAACTTTTAATGGGTACGTATATTTTTAACGTATACACATCAGTATAATTAGTTCATTTACGTTACCGCCGAGGAATGTACCGAGTGCATGCTTTATCGCATTCAACAGAGTCCGATAGCATACGTGGGTACGTTTAGGCGCGGTTCATATCATCAATATTTGTATACGAGTTTGTTATTTACCTTTATTGTATAGTGATTTGATAAAGGCAGATATGTTTAAGGCGACTGATAACAATGTGACTGGTTTTTTTTTTATAATAGATAATAATTAGGTTTTGTTAACAAAAACATTATATAATATTTAAAAAAAAAAAATTTTTATTGCTTAGATGGATGGACGAGCTCACAGCCCACCTGGTGTTAAGTGGTTGCTGGAGCCTATAGACATCTACAACGAAAATGCGCCACCCACCTTGAGATATAAGTTCTAAGATCTCAGTATAGTTACAACGTCTGCCCTACCCTTCAGACCGAAACGCATTACTGCTTCACGGCAGAAATAAACAGGGCGGTGGTACCTACCCGCGCGTACTTACAAGAGGTCCTACCACCAGTAAAAATTAGTATTAGTTCACATTTTTATTATAGCAAAATTTAATTTTATCTTATATACCGTCATACATTTAGAAGTTATATTGAATCAATTGGGTACGTTTCATTGAAGCATTTAAGTGTTTCAATTGATAGGCAAAAGTAAAAATCATTTGTGCGATTCACACATGGTACGATTGAGACTTTCAGAAATATTCTATTCAATTCTCACAAACTACATATGAATTCTATCGGTGGATATGTTGGTCGCTTTTTCGTTTTTTTGAGTATCAAATTACAACGCTGCTAAAAAGTTTTTAAAGTGGTTTTGATTCAACCACTTCCCCGCGCTCAATCCAATGACAATGTACTATTAAATGACCAATCCGGCTTGTTTGTGAAATTTAAGGCGAAGGTCATCTCTAAACGTCATGCAACTGATATACCTAATGATTAACGATTTACACAATACCGTAACGTACGCATGTAATCTTTCAGACTGGACTTGATGCGGTGACACGATGGACCCAGCGGACAAGCGTATGTTGGAGCGTGAAGCGCTTCGCAACATGATACACCAGTGGAACGCCAACCGGCTCGATCTGTTCGCGCTCAGCGAACCCAATGAGGTGAATATTAGTTTAGTAATTGTACTCTACAAATACATTTTTTTATCCTACCTAAGCTGATAGCCTTGAGAGGTTATTTCAGTGTAACCTTAACTAGTAGGTGAGCTCACGGGGCTCAAACCGGAGTGATGCTAACACTGACCCTAGCAAGAGCAGTGCTTCGCAGAATCTACCACCGGATCGGAAATGCGACCCACTGAGAAGATCCGGCGAGAAACTCAGTGGGCTGTGTCTATGGGTTAATTCGCTCGTCGAGCCCTTCGTCGCAAGCGACGGGTTTGACGAGGACGGTGACCGGTGCTTGTGGTACCTAAAAGCACCGTTAATGGATGGCGACATGTCAATACAAATACATGGCACTCGACATTTCAATAGCTTATATTACAAATACCCTTACTGTTATACATATGTCTCGAGTTCGGGTTTGGAGGGCTGAGTGGGACCGTTCCTCTAATTCGATTAAAATTAAGACCTCGAGATTTGCAGCGGCTAAAGAGGCTTCGCTGTTAAGTGAACAGTGAGTCTGCAGTAGGTAAACTGTTAGTTTTGTATAACTAATAAACAAATCGAATTTTACGTAATGATAAAAGTATTCTCCATTATTTTTTAAATTCTAATACATTCGTTCAAACATTTCGGAAAACAAAGGGATCATTCGTCTGAGGAAATGTTTTTCACGTGCCGGTTGAAGACTATATATAGGCTAGGGCCGTAAATATCGAACCTCGCATTCATTCTTATGTTTTTTATTCTTACGCATATAATTAGGTATCTGACGTGTATATCTAATCTATATAGCAGCGAACATTTTTCATTGCGATCATAGTACAATGTATTGAGCACGTCTCTGTCATACGAATAAGGTGATTCGTGTTCGGAAACTAAAACTTTATCTTTGTTCAATAAAAATGAATATATTGTCGACTATAGTGTATGTATAGGTAATCGTGGCTGTGAATGCTCTCAATCGATTTTTTATACTTACCATACAGTAACTACAATAAATAAATAAATGAATGAATGAATGCATGAATGAACGGATGAGTGAATGTATGTATGAATGAATGAATGAATGAAATAAATGGGAACTTTCACGCAGAGTCGTCCGGTCCCAAACAAAAAGAAAACAAACCCGCTCATCACACAGTGTTTGCCCGATGTGGGAATCGAACCTACGACCATCAGCGCAACAACCAAGAGCGCTAATTATTGCACCACCGAGTCAGTCAAAACAATGTGGCTTAAATGGTGTTACTCAATTATTTTCTTGCGGGGCCAATAAACAACGATCATAGTTAAACTGCAAACCGTGGCTTTCAATTAGCACAAGATCAAATTCATTGTCTCATAAACGACGTCAAATAATGTTCGTTCCAGTAACCAGAATCAACCAATTGATATAAAAAATCACGTGATACTAAAACACCAATAAAACATAACGTATATATGTTGGTCGTTTCATTGACAACGCGAACGTACAAATTCGACCTAAATGCGACCTATTATTGAGCCTTTTTTGCTTTTGTCTGAGTTAACAAAGTCGTTTTTAATAATTAAAACTAACAGTAACCATAGAATCGTTACTGAAACAAATTGACCTATGAAACCTATAGACATCACAACCAGCATGCCGTCTTGAGATTTAGTTGATCCCTCAGTTCTCTCTATTCTTAAAACCGAAAGGCATGACTGCTTCAGGCCACAAATAGTCAAGATCGTGGTTCGCTCATACTTGTGCGAGTTCACAATATACCCTACCACTGATAAAGAATATGAATAATAATGAAATTTTAATCTGCGTGAAGTGCCACTGCATTATTTTTAGTAAAGAATTAATATTAGAGATATAATTTATTAGGTCAAATTATTTCTATTTTAATTCGGAAACAACTCGTGGACGGAACATTTTCTAAATACAATTTGTCAGCTACATTACGAAAAGCTGTGCAATAACGACTTGAACTTAATTGATGTGGCCTTGTGATTGTTTTATGACAAATTACAATTATTCGTCATTGCAATTAAAATAATTACGGTTTAGACTAGTAATTAGAATCAAGAAACCTGCCTATGTATAGAACTTAAAATAAAAGTTTTGATGAACATCACGATTTGCTAAATAAATCATTTTTATCTGCCATCGAACGGAATTATTAAAAAATAATAAAAAATCATGTGATAACGATTTTTTTGCGACAGAACAAAATCATTAAAATATCGCTGTACTAAAATTCCTGGAACTTACTGTCCATCGATGTTTCGCGTTTTTCATTACGAAATAATCTTGTTCATACAGTATTGGACAATAAGTAGATTTGAATCTCGTAAAAATAATATAAAATGAAAACAGTACCTATCTTTTTGTAAGCATTTATGTCAATTTCTAGTAAGTAATAAGTAAACACACAATATACTATATTGTACTGTGTTTCTTAAGCGAAAAATATATATTATGGTCTCTTCGACTTTGATTTATCTAGGATTGACTGGGTTAATATAAATTTTACCCGCGAACATTCTAACTTAAGACCATTTACTGTGTTATCCGATATGCCTTACATGGCTGGTTTTTGTCTTCAATACATGTGATCTCAACACTTCTTTACTATGTTATATGTCAAATTATTATTTTTGCAACGCCACGCTATTCTTGCTTCAAAAAATTAAAAGCATGTTAAATATTTGAACTTTAAAATCATTTACCGTTCCATACACTTTGTTAATGCTGCTAATGTTCTATTTACAATCGAAATTTCCACTATGTTGATATATACTTCAAACCAAAAGGCGTGCTAGCATCGCTGCAGAAACAGTCACGGTGATAGTACCCAGCCGTGACTTGTAATATATCTACCGGCAACACAAACAATTGTTAAGAAAAGTCTTTTTGGTATATATTTATGTAGTACTTACTACTGGTGTGATTTGGTTTAGTCATTGTGAGTCATTACGCACCTGAAAAACAATTGGAGTACGTGATACCATTGACAAAAACACTATAATTGGTAACATGAATCACACGAACAAGTCCTTTGATAAATATTTGTGTTGAATAAAAAACACTTTCGATCATATTACACTATAGAACGATGAAATACGCACACACACAACGACACCAATGCAAACATTATACAAACTTATCATTCAAGGAACCAGACGCGAGATAAGTACAATTTCCGTTTATTTAGTCTTAATTTCATTCAATTCTTTGTTGTCTACGAAATTTATTATAGGTTACACAAATATCGATGTTAATTGTAATTAAAATTGTACTATAATGTCCTATCAGTACGGCACAATTTACATCAATGCCCGGTAAATTTGCAATTGGAGTGTTAATACAGAATTATTCTATACTAATATTATAAAGAGGAAAGATTTGTTTGTTTGTTTGTTTCGAATAGGCTCCGAAACTACTGGACCGATTTGAAAAATTCTTTTTCCATTAGAAGTCGACATTGTCCCTGATGAACATAGGCTACTTTTTTTTTAATTTTTTTTATTTTATTTTTTTGGTTTCATGTGTGTTTTAATGTTTCCGAAGCGAAGCGAGGGCGGGTCGCTAGTAATAAAATAAAGAGCGGACGGCTTGCGTGGTATGGACATATGATGCGTAGGGAGAAGATGAATGTAACTAGGAAATGTATAGAAATAGTAGTGCAAGGTAGAGGGAAGAGGTCGACCGAAAAAGACTTGATGGAGTGTGTGTATAACTATATGAGAGAAAGAGGAGTGAGTGTTGAGATGACGGTTGATAATGGAGAATGGAAAAGAAAAATTTGCTGTGCCGATGCCACCTAGTAGGAAGAGGTGGAGACCAAGAAGAAGAATGTTAATACATTTACTTTTAAGAACATGCTACGTGTTTCATTGTTTTAATCACAGAAAGACGAGAAAAATATTGCTGATAAAGTTTGAATTCGTCTTTAGGAATATTCTGTCTATACAAGAAAGCTTTTGTTGATTCCAGGGAATATTATAAGACCGGACGAGGGGTATTACCATATTCCTTATTGTTGGCCTATTACCGATTAAGTTTTTACTTGTGGTAGGACCTTTTGTAAGTCCGCACGGGTAGGTACCACCACCCTGCCTATTTCTGCCGTGAAGCAGTAATGCGTTTCGGTTTGAAGGGCGGGGCAGCCGTCGTAACTATACTGAGACCTTAGAACTTATATCTCAAGGTGGGTGGCGCATTTACATTGTAGATGTCTATGGGCTCCAGTAACCACTTAACACCAGGTGGGCTGTGAGCTCGTCCACCCATCTAAGCAATAAAAAAAAAGTGAAACTTAATATTGCTCTTTCCTTTCAGAATCTGGAGTTCCACGGTGTGATGCGTTTCTACTTCCAAGATCTGGGTCAGAAGATAGCAACGAAGTGTATCCGTGTCGCCTCCGACGCCACCGTCAGCGATGTCATAGGTTAGCGGAACGTTGCTCTAAATCACAAAGCAGATAATCTTGGGCCGTGATACAACTATTTGAAAAAAACTGAGTCAGTTCTCTATTTTATATGTGCTTCGAATGTAACATTAATTGTTAGACTATTGTAGAAAATATAGCCGGTAGGCAGCGGCTTGGCTCTGCCCCTGGCGTTGCTGAAGTCCATGGGCGACGGTAACCACTCACCATTTGGTGGGCCGTATGCTCGTCTGCCTACAAGGGCAATTAAAAAAAAAATTATGTTTAAATGTAATAGGACCGTAGTTATACTAAAGTTTTGAATACCTAACTAGGTTGGCAAGGTAAGGATAATGATCTTTTTGCCGTTCATAGGCTGATTCTGAGCAGCTACTACAGCTATTTTTTTAGTGTTTTTTACTGTTTTAGAGACGTTATCTTATTTTGTGTTCTTTAAAAAAAATTATCACATTTCTTTGATGTGTGTGTTTCGAAGCTTAGAGATACATATATCTACCCAAAAAACTAATCAAGGTGAACTTAACCAACATATATTATACATCTGAAATATCATAATATATTTATATAAAACTCAAACACATTCTTTTGTGTTAAAATTTTGAATATGTATAAAAAATCGTATGTTTTTGTCGAAGATTAAGTGCGTTATCTTTTATCATAATAAAATAATAACATTTTGATTATAAAGAAACACAAAAAAAAATACTATCTAGATGTTCAAAGTGTTCACACCTGGATTCATTCGCGGTTCTATGTAATATTTTTATATTGGTCACAAATCCATTACGTTTTTATCTAAGGTTAAGTTTAATACGATAATGGAATAAGTAGTTTTCGTGAGTTTTAAAACTATTATTAAATAAACTACAGTTATATGTAAAAAGTAACAAAAGACAAGACTAGACTACTAGACATTTACTGTCATTTTTACATTGATGATTTGAAATTAATCTGATTCTGAATTATAGTCTTTGGACTTCGGTTTTCTTTGTGTTATGTAACGTGTGTTCCATGGAGGGTGCTCTGAGGATTAGTTCGAGATAATTCCTCAATCACTTTTTTATCCTCGCATTTCCCACCACCAATTCAGAATCCATCCATACCATCGCAATGAACTCCCCTCCACGTTGTTTCTCAAAAGCTATCACATGGCTTCAAACGTCTCTCTCTAAACTAGACTTGCAGAGAGTACTCAGAAGTAGCAACTTGGCTGTGACCACGGCATTAATAACGTCCATGAGCAATGTTAACCATTCACCAATATCTGGGCCGTATGCTCGTCTCCCGACAAAGGCTATAAAAAAAAATTAAGTTAATAAGTGTATAAAAATCTGTTGTTAGTGGTGGGACAGGTTGTGGGCTCGCACAGGTCAGCGCTCTGTCTCATCGCCGATGTATTCATGCATAGGATAATCGTTATACTAATGCAATTGAGATATCGACGTTATTTATAAAAGTTAGGCTTCACACGTAGTCTTTTTTTATTTTTTTTATTGCTTAGATGGATGGACGAGCTCACAGCCCACCTGGTGTTAAGTGGTTACTGGAGCCCATAGACATCTACAACGTAAATGCGCCACCCACCTCGAAAAAACCAATTATTGCAACGAAATTTGAAACAAAACCATTTATTGCAACGAAATTTATCACTATTTACAAGAAAGTTAGTGCAGTCTGGAATTTCACAATGATATAACTCATTCACGCGATAACATACGAAGAAATGTAAACAATTGTATCTGATACAGTTACTAACCCACATTCATAAATACTAGTTGTAGATAAATTAGTGGAGACGACCTTTTAGTTTGCGCTTGAAGGTTTATCTGGGAATGTCGTTAAATATATTATCTCTTTATATCTATGTCAACGACACTTGACAGCTCAATAACAGTGACTAAGAATATAATATAGTAAAACTAGCTGACCCGGCAAACGTTTTGTTGCCTTAAACAATATTTCTAGGGAAATTCTAGTGTAGAAAAAAAAACCTCATTCAACCACAATAATACCTCACCTCATTACACCCCACCTCATTATAACAAAAAAAAATTATCCTAAAAATAAAAATGAAAAATAATGTTTGGGGTGGACAGTCCTTATCACTTAAGGGTATGAAAAATAGATGTTGTCCGATTCTCCACCCTGGCCGATATGCACGCTAAGACTCGAGAATTTTATATATTAGATGAAGTAGGTATAATGAGTGAAGCCTCTATGAAACATATTTGCGTTTTTAACAAACCAGCAAACGTTTGTTTTTAATAAATTGAAATTCAGTTTTTGTTGTATTTTATAATACTTAGTTATCATTTTGAGATACCTGCTGTGTAGTCGAAAAGAACCGACAAATTTAGCATTTACGGTAAAAAGAATGAAAAAGCTTCAAACATTTCTTTATTTATTACATAGTTGTTTAAATGAATTAAAGACGCCACTTAGCATTAAGTAGTCACCCCAGCCCATAAATATCGTAACGTGAACACCGTCACCCAATCTAAGATCACCATTCTCCTGCCCTTCTCTCAGTCACCTGAAGTCAGCACAACATTTTTTCTCCTTCCATACCCCTTTATTATATACCATTTCTTCGCTCGCTCCCTTTTTCACATATATCGTCTTTCACGCAATCAATCCATTTTTTTCTTAGGTCTACCTCTTCCTTCGTCACCCAGTCTAGATATGAGGTCGAATATTAATTGCTAATAAAGACTATCCCATACTTCAAATCGGAGCGCATGTCTACTCCGTGGCAAAAATAGACCGCATTGTACCCGACAATGTACGTTAATACGCCATTACCCAAATATAATAATTTTGTGGATTTGATTTTTGACACACAACCTTATATTTTCTCGTAGAAGACGTCTGAGAACGATTTTATATATCTATTGCTTTTGAAAACTGAACACCGCCATAGTCCCATCTATACAAGTACATGGGGCGTTTGAATGGTTAGGACACGACGACTATGACACATTTTCGATAGATCGAAGTAATATTGTTACGCGCTGGGGTTCAGGATAAATAAAATCCTACCGAATTACAAGTGAATACTGTATTCCACACCTAGAACACTTAAAACACTTTAAAACGCTCAATTCGCTTGTTCCCCTTCACTTCAGGTGATCCGTTCGCTGTTTCACTTCGAGTGTTTCCGATTACTGACTGACTGCGTGCCATCCCCGCAACGCTTTTATAGTCGACACCTCATCCCTAGAATTATCGAGAATATTCCACATATCTCTAGTAGTAGTTTCCGCTTTCTGACAATAGATGGCGTTGTACTTCTCGAGCGTTCTAGGTGCTACTAGATCTTTCTATATTCGCTCGACTATTCGGCGATAGATGGCGTTACTCTTACCGGCATAACAATGTTACTATTAAAGATTACGTTTTCAAGTCTTTGTCTTTGTAATAGTTTATTCAAACCACTGTTTTTATTTTAACACAGAGATACTAATCGAGAAATTCCGTCCGGACATGCGTATGCTGTCACTCGGCTCGTACTCGTTGTGGGAGACCCACGGCCCCGACGACGAGCGCCAGCTGGAGCCGCACGAGAAGCCGCTCCTCGTGCAACTCAACTGGCACGCGGATGATAGAGAAGGGAGATTTCTACTTAAGTGCCTTACTAACAATGAGGTGAGTTATAATTGATTTCACAACCTGTTTGTTGTTTAGTGTCGAAATTAGAATAAAAAGTTTTTTTTTGTCGCTTAGCTTGGCGGACGAGCTCTCGGCCCACCTGGTGTTAAGCGGTTACCGGAGCCCATTGATATCGACAACGTAAACGCCGCCACCTACCTTAAGATATAAGTTCTAAGGCCTCAGTATAGTTACAACGGCTGCCCCACCCTTCAAACCCAGGAGAGCCATTTAAAGTTTAAAATTTGGAAAAAATATCATAACAAAAAGCTTCTTTAGCTATTTCAATGGAAAAAATCTAATTGAAGTTTAATTGAAAACATCGAACTGTTGATGCTAATACTAAATAAAACAGACCTTTAATAGAATTATAAGATAGATGTTGCGTATTAACCAAAATGTCGCTTAAACTAAATAGCCTTTCACCCTCGATATACTTTAAGCTTCATTTGAATTATCTAATGTCTAGCTAGACAAACTTATATTGAAGCCACAATATTCCATTTTTAATAGATAGATAGAAAAGTCCAAGGCTCATCTGAGACTGAGTTCGTAGTGGAGCTAATAGACTTAACAACCTGAGTACCTCAGCCTATTTTAGTGAACGAGGTTGTAGACACAAAATCGTATTATTTATTGAGTGTTTCAACTTTTGAACCAAAATTCATGACTAATTCACGACTAAAATAAGAATACTGCCCATAAAAAATTTTTAATTGACTTTATCCAGATATTTTTGTTGTTAAAATTAATATTTCAATGTGGTATTCTAATTGTTTATCTCAAAAATATTTTACTGCAATAAAAACTATATCGTTTTCATTTTGTGACCAAAAATGATGATTTTACATGTTTTATTCATAAATATTTTTGTTATAACATTGCATGTTGCAGTGTAGGCGAATATAATAGATTAAATAATGAAAAATATTATTTTAGAGCAAGCTCTCATTAAAATACATTTGCAGACCTCCGTCATAGGTTCCGACAAGGGAGACCAAAACTTCAAAAGAAAATTATCTAAGAGAGAGAAAAAAGAATTGAAGAAAAAAGAGAAGCTGTCGAGATTGAAGTCTGATACTAACGATGAGAATCGACCTGTCGCCGAAAAACTTTACACAGGTAAAATATATACAAAAGATAATCGCTAATTCAGATATTTGTAATTTTCATGACAATAATTTAAAAGAAAGAAATGTGTCATTTTGTGACGAAACGATCCTCCTTTTTTTGCTTTCCATCACGCTAAGCTATAATTACAAAATTTCTTTGTTAATTCAATAAAGAATGATTGTGTTTTAAATTGTACGTACTTAATTATTTCAACTAGTCTTGGAAATCATTAAAAAATAAATTTTGGTAGTTCAATCTCCTGTCAGTGGTCATGACTTTTTTTAAATAATTTATAAATAATTTAAGTAAGCACAAGTTTATAATTTTTTAAATCATATTTGAAATATTTCTAGGGCATCGAATTTACGCTCGCTCGGTGCATGATGAAAATATACAAAAATCGCTATAATTAGACGCTTTTTTTAAAGTTAACCACAGAAACAGTCAATCAGCAAAACTAAATTAGTTAAAAGATAATGATACAAATTAACAACTGTTTATTTCATATTATTATGGCGTACCGTGACGTCAGCATTCATTTGCGTTTTACAAATTTTATATCAAACATGCATTGCCAAAAAACGAGATTAAAAATGAAATGAGTCTTCAAACTCGTGTTTCGGTGAACGACGTTCAATGTGCTTCGGAAACTAAGCAAGGGACACAAAAATGGAACTAACCTAAATTTAAATTAAATAAATAATAGTTTCAAAAAACTAAAAAAATACGCTATCATAGAAAATCCAAGTAAAAAATTTTTTTTTTGATAAATTTGGATTAAAAATAGTGGAACAAAAAATGATTTTATTGTAAAAAAACATGGCGTGCCTTTCAGGATATTATCAAAATATTTATAACTATTGATACCATTGGATATTGGATGTTGAATTTCTTATAAAAGCGTATTTTTTTAGATTTTTTTATACTGTTATTTATATTTCATTTTTAGTTGAATTTCAATTTCTTCAATTACATTTTTCAATTTTTTTTAATTTTCATCTGAGTCAGTCGGTAACTTATACGATAAATAGGTGATTGGCGCGCCTGGTAGTTTCCCTTCTTGGTCTTGACGCAGTCACTCCAGGACTCAGAAATCAAACTGTTTAAAATATTGAATTGTCACCGATCCTTAATAAGTATGCTAAATTTCGACTTAATCCGACGTTTTGTAGAGGGTCAAAATCATGTTCAAAAATTCCGTTACATACTAACTTCATACTAATACTAACGTATGAACCTAATAAAAGCGTATTAAAAAAGAAGTTCATATTTCATATTCTAATTAGTTTTAAAATTATTGATAAGATGTGTTTATGAATAAGATGTGAATGAAAAATTTCCTTCCACACACAGAACTGCCGGAAACATCGTTCATGAGAAGCATCAGCAACCCCGAAGCGGTGATGCGTCGTCGTCGACAGCAAAAGCTCGGGCGCAAGCTGCAGCAGTTCAAGTCGAAAGACGGAGGGCCCGATACCGGTATGTATATTTTATTGGATTTCATTAACGATCTTTCACTATTATAAACAGTAACAAGAGTTATAAACAGTTTTGAAGTCGACGTGGCCTAAAGTATAAAGTAAAGTAAAACGTCCGGTGCGTTCGTGTCGAGCAAATGCATTGGTATTCAAATCTCAGGCGGTTACCAATTTTTCTAATGAAATACGTACTAAACAAATGTTCACGATTGACTTCCACGGTGAAGGAATAACATCGTGTAATAAAAATCAAACCCGCAAAATTATAATTTGCGTAATTACTGGTGGTAGGACCTCTTGTGAGTCCGCGCGGGCAGGTACCACCGCCCTGCCTATTTCTGCCGTGAAGCAGTAATGCGTTTCGATTTGAAGGGTGGGGCAACCGTTGTAACTATACTGAGACCTTAGAACTCATATCTCAAGGTGGGTGGCGTATTTACATTGTAGATGTTTATGGGCTTCGGTAAACACTTAACAACAGGTGGGGCTGTCAGCTCGTCCACTCATATATGCAATAAAAAATAATACAGCTATCTTAGTGATATATTTCGGTATATTAGGTTAAACCTCGTTTGCCCATGTAATGTAAATATAAAGTACTAGCCGTACTCACCCGCTTCGCTGGGCATTTAAAATTAACATTATTATTTATTGTCATTATTATTAGGGAGTCCAACACTTATATAAATATTAGCCTATCCATTAAGTACATGTATTTTCTACATGGATACCAGGTTTCAAGTCAATCGGATGCATGATTCAGTAGTTATAACGGTACATCCGTAAAAAGCACTGTAGATTTATATATTAGTTTAAATTGATATTTTGTTCGCAGGAGGAACGCTGAGGATCTACGGCGGTATACTGAGACCCGATGTTTCGTACATAACGCTACTCCTGTCGGTCAACGATTCGGCGGCGACCGTTCTTAAAGAGACTCTTGAAAAATACGGAATGGGACATCAGGACCCTCAACAGTTTTGTATCGTTCAGGTAATCAGCAAACAATTCTGTTGTTTATTATTTTGCTTGTAATCACGCGAGTTTTTTTTTCCCCTACCTAAGCTGATGGTCTAAAGAGACCATATCAGCGTCACCGGGCTAATAGGTGAGCTCATACACGAACCCTAGCAAGAGACTTGCTTCGCAGAATCTACCACCGGATCGGAAACGCGACCCACTGAGAAGATCCGGCGAGAAACTCAGTGGGCTGTGTCTGAGGGTTAATTTACTCGTCGAGCCCTTCGTCGCAAGCGATGGGTTCGACGAGAACGGTGACTGGTGCTTGAGGTACCTAAAAGCACCGTTAATGGATCGGGAGGATCCGAGATGACGTGGTTAGGGCGACGTCGACTGTTTGCCATTCTGTCCGCAGGATCGGGACTGTAGTTGCCGGCGGCCACGATGAGAGGGTTCTCGTGTCGTGCCGCTTTGTCGAAATGGTCACACGAGTTATGTAATGAGCTCTAATACATATCATCAATTTGTAGTATTTTATAGTGAAATATATTTTTAGGCAGCGAAAAGTTTCATAATGCGTTCTTGCCGGCTTGTCATTTCTCGAACGTCAATACTGAAGTAAAGTTACTGTCGAGAATTCATAGTAGTAATGCGAGGTTCATTGGAATTATTATTAGGATTATTAAGTGCTGCAATCGTGCCTGATAGATAAAAGCCATTCCCCGTTTATTATTTTAATTTCCCCCAACAGGAAGACAAGACTGACAACACGGAGTACATATTGGAAGATGACGAGTGTCCGTTGGCGCTGATGAATATGACTCGGAGTGAGTATATAGTTATAGTATTTTTATGACTTAAATTTTGATGAAGATTCATGTTGTTCAGCCTACCGTGGCTGATGTTTAGTAACGTATAATTCGTCTCTGGTATCAGAATTGATTTGTTTCTTTTTTTTTCAAATAGGCTTTTACAGGTGCCTTAATCTACTCGGAATGAAGTTTGACCTAAAATTCTACCCGAAACTCGAATTTGACTTTCGTAATCGGGAGGTGCATGCCTCAAGTGTTCTGAAATGTTAAAAAATAAACAAAATAAAACGTTGCTTTAATACAAGGTTCAAGGTACATATAAGGAAACCGTTCCCGTAAAGTAATGTGTACTGTGTAATTATAGGCATAAGAACGGATATTCAAATTAGCAACATTTTAAATTGTAATCATAAGTATTATAAATGCAAAATAGAATTTTGTTTATTTGTTATCCTTTCACGTCTGAACCACTTAGCTGCTCGTGATATTTCGAACACATCTGTGAGACGGAATTTTTCAACGTAACTTTCACTAAATTCAACACGTGCGAGTGGATAACTTGAAAATTTGCTCACGTATCAAGGGCGAATGACAAAGCAATAATTTTTACTTTGGTCCTATATGGTAATTTTATTACTTAACCTGCTTAGGATCACCAGAATTTGAAGGCCGATACGCTATTAAAGTGTGTTATGTATTTTTAAATTTTTCAACTACACAGATCTGACGTTATCCTTCCGATGTAAAAAAAAGACTTAACATAAACAAAGAAAACATTCATACGAAAATACCGACGTAGCTTCTTAGTAATTTCATGTTTCGTGAACCCGCAATCTAAAGCGAAGTTAGCTGCCCGCGTTGCTCGCGGCTGTTGTCGCCGCGGCTTAGTTGATTTTAACTTAAATTATTTGGAAAAAACTTAAAAAAAACATTTTCAATTACGAATTACTGCTATCTTATCTGGTTAATCACGACGACTACTCATGTTGCTGAAAGTGAACCGTCTGACACGAGCTCACGCATGACCTACGGTTTTACGTGGTTACCGTAGGCTAACTCGCTGAGTTTCTTGCCGGATATTCTCAGCGGGTCGCGATTACGATCCGGTAGTAGATTCATTCGCAAAGCAGCTACTCTTGAGTTGCTAGGTCTCCTTTGGAGGCGCTCGGGTAGCTGTTAGCAAATCCCATACCTCCTGGCTGAGCCCTTGCTCGCCCAGCTGTCCTGGTAAAACTGGAAAAGCCA
Organism: Bombyx mandarina; assembly: GCF_030267445.1. Lineage (NCBI taxonomy): Eukaryota > Metazoa > Arthropoda > Insecta > Lepidoptera > Bombycidae > Bombyx > Bombyx mandarina. The sequence continues at coordinate 12,846,733 of NC_143228.1, forward strand.
CCGTTAATTCCTCGATCATAAAAAACCGTAGAACAATCGCAACGTGAATGCCACCACACACCTTGAGAAATGAGATCGAAGTTGCATCTGATTTTTTGACGGTTGTCCCGCTCTCTAAACTCGGTATTTTTTCTAAATAATAACTGTCACAAGAGTGAATCTATAAACGAAATGTGTCGATTAACTTTAGTCAGAATAGCACCGCACTAGATGTACACTGAGCCTTTCAACAGCATAAAATTAAGAGACAATTTATTCGATGGACGTACTACTAGAAAAGGAAGAAAAAAAAATTGCGAGATTGCGACGCTGAAGTGGCAGTGAGCAGGATACATTGCTCGTAGAACGGATAGCCGACCGACGACCTATTGAGGTTCGCGGGGATCCGCTGGATGCATGCAGCGCATGACTGATTGTGGCGCGGATTGGGAGAGAGGGGATTTGGGACATAGGGATTGGGGAGATCTATGTCCAGCAGTGGACGTCTGTGGGCTGATAGAATAGAATAGGACTACTTGAAAATAATATTCCCTGATCTTGGCCAATTTTTTAACTGAAAACGACGCGACGTCACGTGCTCTAAAATTGTGTAAAAATAATCACGATAACGTTCAGTCTAAAAAAATACATATTTCTAAATATGTATTCTTGTTTTATTTCTAAAACACAAAAAAATACTAAATAATAAGATAGTTTCCATTCTAAGTTTCTTTTTACCAATTTTGCTTGGTACAAGGCTCCGATAATATGGTTTGATAATTATTATTTGCTTTATGAAAAGTTGCGTGGAGACCTCATGGTGTTGACGCACAGACATCAGAGCGTCTTTGCCGCCACTCAACCTGACTATGTGTTAACTGTTAACATAATATCATGCTTGAGCTTTGAATTCGCTAAAGATCACTTTAGATTTTATCACAGGACTTACTACTTCGTGGTGGGAAAATACCAATTTAAAACTGTAATGAATCTGGTGTCTTACAGTCTTATTCTGCTCTGTATAGCTGAATAAGTTCCGTATCGGTCAACGAAATGTTTTCTTATGATTATTGTTTAGGCTAGCCTCTATTGTCCGTCACAATACAATGGAATGGGTAAGCTCACGTACGACGAATAGTTAGTTATAGGTAAGTACGTAATAATAATCTGTATAATGGGAACAATGTCTAGAATAACTTTATTAATGACATGTGATCTCACAGGAAACGTATTTATTGCCTGTATATTATTGTAAATATTTTTTTATTTATTGGTTAGAAGGGTGAACGAGCTCACAGCCCACCTGGTTACAGGAGTCCATAGACATACACAACGTAAATGCGCCACCCACCTTGAGATATATTATGTTGTAAGGTCTTAAATATAGTTACAACGGCTGCCCCACCCTTCAAACCTAAACGCATTACTGCTTCACGGCAGAAATAGGCAGGGTGGTGGTACCCACCCGCGCGGACTCACAAGAGGTCCTACCACCAATAATTACGCAAATTATAATTTTGCGGGTTTCATTTTTATTACATGATATTATTCCTTCACCGTGGAAGTCAATCGTGAACAATTGTATAGTGTTAACTACGAAAAAAAAATAAAGACCAGCTAAAGATGGAAAAGAAGCAGTGCAATCAACAAAACTGCGGTACATACAACACGTTGCTTTTTTAACAATGTTTTTACGAGTAATTAATTACGTGGTTTTCTAATCTGGGTTTCCTAGTGTACTCTGAGAGTCGTGACTAAGAATCCTCGCTGATCTGCGAGGGTGAAAACTACGCATCGCTTTTAATACAAGAGGTCAGAATTTTGTTGAAACTATGTGAAGTTGATCGTAAATGAAAACTCAACTGCAATAGATGCTAAATATAATACTTTGTAATTGAAATCCTGTGCAGACTTTGACCATCGTCCGAATCTGCCAATTTCTGTCGTAAATAACAAAACGTTTCGGTTTGAGAATATCGGAATAATTATGTTAATGTCAATCAATATATTGTTAAGCATCGAGCTCGCGCAAGAGTTTAAGACATTCAAGGATGTAATAGACAATTTTACCTTGATAACAAAATCATCAATTTACATATATCTAAGCATAACACATATTACCATCGTTATATCTATGAACGAGGTCCGAACAGAACATCGACAAGACTGTAATCAAATTTAACGACAGCCGTTGGATTGCATTCAGTAGTTTTGCAGATAAACCGACAGCAGGTTAAAGATTTTAGTCGAATGTACCTACATAAATTGAAATCATGTAAATTGTATTTATAAAAGTTGCTTGCATTAATAATCTACCAGTTGAGTAATATTTAAGTTTTGATTAATTATCTCTATTTCTCTCGGAGATGCAAATATCCTTTCTCATGAAAATATATGAACTCTGGAATCCGATCAGAGGAACGATGCTCAGGCGTATATGACGATAGAGTTTTTAAAAGTTTGTCGTCCGGTCTGGTGCTATGTATTCTATGTAGCTGTCTCTTTTTTTATTTACTAATAGAGTATCAATTCAAAAAAGTTGTTAATATTTGAAATAGATACCTACAGTTTGCCTTTGGGCATTTCCAGCTTGGCGTTGTTATCGTAAATTCAATATTAATACCGATTCTGGGCCCGTTATCCAAACTCATTTTAAGCAGGATATGAATAGGTCGTAAAGAATTGTGCGATAACGCGTTTTCAATCATCAAACGGAATTCGTGAAATTACAGCCATCTAACAAAATATATAGAAGCTATCATAACAGTCATATAAAAAGAATGAAATAATATAGACCAAACAACTTATGTACGACTTCAGTTAAGCATTGGCTACAATTGCTTAAACTGAAATCTACAACCAATCAATATTCAGTTATAGAGATCAAAATCTTTAGTGAGGATTTCACTAATGAACTATAACTGTAAGTGTTATCTAAAAAGCCAGTCAATAAATATAATATGTATAGTTTAATAAGAATTTTAACGTAGACAACTTCGTTTAGAAGAAAATTTACGACAAACGAATCAGATAGGAAGTTGAGGTATTCTTAAACGTTTGCTCTGTGCTCTGTTGAGTTCAGTAATTCTGTGAGACTCCTCATGGGTCGGACAATGCTCGCGGTGGTTCACAATGGGAATACACGGTCGGGAACGTGCGGGCGCAGGACGCGGCAGTCGCCTAACAGACGCCGCACTGCGCGCCCCTGTACCGCGCCTCCGGCATGGATTGGGGTATCCGCCGTAAGTTTGTTTCCACAACTTTTATTTCGGTACCCGCCACACGTCTGGCACTGGAACTCAAATAACAGCAATACCGGTCGGCCGTCAGCGTCGCTGCGATCGAAACCGATAGTAAACAAACGCATGTGGACCGGTAGAGTAGTCCGACCGGTGTGTCCGCTGATGCCGGTCGACTGGTTGCTGTCGGTATTTTTAACTCGTTTCGTGGTTCGATGTCCGTTCGTTCGCGGAATCGATATGCATAATATAGTTCTAAGTAGTTTCAACTTCGGCAATAGTTAGAGTTTTATGGATTATCCGGACAGTGCACAATGGATGTTTGAGGAACACTGCAGTATTTTAGTAAGTTCAAACTTTAACATATTTTATACGGATTTTATTTTCGTTCGTGAACGGGACGGAACTTTCTAAATGTCTTGTACCGTCATCGAAAAAGCTTGGATGTTTCTTTTGTCTTAATGCAAACCCGTTTTATTTCGCGGGGAATGCGGCGTTAAAGAACACTTTTTATAACCGTCGGTCATAAAGTGTACGAGTAATACAACCCTAGCCATTATCTCGCAATAAGAGCAATGCCTGAAACGACTTGTTAGTGAAGAAAAACGGTTAGCTTCACGTGACAGGAAAAAGCCAAATAGATGGCAAGCGCTCCCGAGCAAAACAAGACGTTAAAAGGGACCTACTTCATTTATATTTATAAGGAACCGTTTGCACTGTCCATCATCAATAGATGATTATTTATTTTGCACGTACTTTATAAAGCGCTGTCTTCATTAAAGGCATACCTTTGGTTTATTCGTCGATTTAAAATGCAACGAGAATTATAAAAGAATTGTTACGCAAACGGCTTTGATTATAATGTATACTGCGAAACGAACAATTTGACATACCCGTGTATTGTGCTGGTGATTGTGTAAAAGTTACTTCATAAAAACTATTCAACGTTCACTGTAGATATACATATATATTGATTTCATTACCACTAAATCCTTTAATAACATAACTCCTCTTACAGTTTAATCTTGTATTTTTTTTATTGCTTAGATGGATGGACGAGCTCACAGCCCACCTGGTGTTAAATGGTTACTGGAGCCCATAGACATCTACAATGTAAATGCGCCACCCACCTCGAGATATAAGCTCTAAGATCTCAGTATAATTACAACGGCTACCCCACCCTTCGAACCGAAACGCATTACTGCTTCACGGTGGAAATAGGCGGGGTGGTGGTACCTACCCGTGTGGACTCCCAAGAGGTCCTACCACCAGTGAAAAACTTGTATTTTTTATTGCCATTACATTATTTAAATAAAGTACCTTGCAGTTGTGGTCACGGACGAATTAGGTTTTGTTCGTCGACCCTTGAATATTGTGCTAACCACTTATAAAAACCGCAGGATTAAGTAATAGCAGTTTTGATTATGTCCACGACTCACGAAAACCGAAGAAAATATACGTTTGTAGCGTGTAGAATTTACTTCGGCTCACTCAGTTCATTAAGATTTCACAATGCTATCGATGGCAGACTTGTAGGAGCCATTTAATCGTAAGCGGTCTTCTATTCGAATATCAATAATGCAAAGAGAACAGACAAGCCAGTGCTTAACATTATTACTGGTGGTAGGACCTCTTGTGAGTTCGCACGGGAAGGTGCCACCGCTCTTCCTGTTCCTGCCGTGGTGAAGCAGTAATGCGTTTCGGTTTGAAGGGTGTGGCAACCGTTGTGAGTTGTAACTATACTGAGACCTTAGAACTTATATCTCAAGGTGGGTGGCGCATTTGCGTTATGGATATCTGTGGGCTCCAGTAACCGCTTAATACCAGGTGGGCTGTGATCTCGTCCACCCATCTAATCAATAAAAAAAAACACTAAATAAATTTTTATCACAAAACTAAAAAGTTTTCAAATCTCGAGATAAAAATGAGATGTTACTGTCATTTGGGGCAATGAGCAGCTTACTAGCACGATTGAGTGCCTTTAATGTAAGACTGTTTGTCGTTCACTGTGTCCAGAATGTATGATCCATGACCTTTTTTTTCCTACCTAAGCTGATGATAGCCTTGAGAGGCTATGTCAGCGTAACCTAACAAGTAGGTGAGCTCATGAGGCTCAAACTTGATGACGTTGCTAACACTAACCCTAGCAAGAGCAGTGCTTTGCAGAATTCACCACTGGATCCGAAACGCGACCCACTGAGAAGATCCCGAGAGAGAAACTCATTGGGCTTGATCCATGACAATTCCCAGCTTGATTTTTATACGGAAAGCACATGTGAGTTGTTCATGCCTCGGTGTACAGATTTTATTATCAGTATGATATGATGGTGTTAAGTGATCATTGGAGATTATGTCGCAGCCACAATGCTACCTTGACACTCGAGGTCGAAATCTACAGCACAACTGTAATTGTACAACTGCAATCGCACCCTTTCAACTGGAATCATGACTATTTCGCGGCAAAAATAAGCAGGGTACCTATTCGTGGGTTCCATAAACGCCAGAGTAAAATTTATTACATTAACGCAAATTTTAATTTTTTTTGCTTGACTTTTGTTATTCCTTCATCGTGGAAGTTTATTTCTCCTGCTTGGGGAAGTACTTGTTTTCCAAAAAAAAATGTTGGGATTAAATATGAGCAATAGTTTTAGCTATTGCGTCAACTTTGTCAACACGTGCTTTTGCCATTTTGTACGTTTATTCAGAACGTTATCGTGTTTTCTGCTCAGTGATTTAGAAATACACCTCAAATAAGCCCGACATTGAAGTAGGTCGCAGCCGGTGAATTTCGATTATTTTTATTTTAAAACACCTTATATGGCGGTATTCTTTGTGACGTGTATGGGCTTCAGTGGCCATTTAACATTAGATAGACAATGGGCTCGTTCACCGTCGATGTAATTAAAAGCATTACACGAACTTTAGCAAAGCAAAAAAAAAATGTTTTCTTGGATCACGGTGAATAAAATATGTTTGAACGAAGTTTAAGACAAGGGTTCAATGGATGGCACACCTGCCCCACTAACCTGATAGAGTAGTAAATGCCAAAGACGGATAGTGTATTTGAGAACACGCTTAATGAATGTTGACCCTTTAATTATTTCATCACCTCGTGCGTATCCTTGTAACAAATTTCATTATTATTTTCGCATGTTATATTATTAGAATGGTAGAAAGGTATTTTTGTACTTTGATTATGAGTTATACATCGAAAGCGTTCAAAATGTTGATCTCAAACAGAGGAATACAATAAATTATTACTTGTTCGCTTCCTGAAAAGTTCTTATACAGTAGGTATTAGCTTTTGTGAATTTGTATATCAAAGGTTCAGTCGGCATTCAAGTTTATGGTAATGTAAACAACGGGCTTCGTGATTTAAAAAAAAGTGCTAAGAATCTCTAAATTGTCTCCATCAATTTGCATTTTTTTTTTGTATTTTCTTTGTATTTTATACATAGTTCTAGGAGACACGAGTTTTTTAAAAGGTAAACAGTTTTATTTTTAAAGGATTCAAGAACAGGCAAGAATATCGTTACCAACATTCTCTTTAAAATTTCACCACCTTGTACGGCATAAAAATTCTTGAATACATGTTTCATAATGACTTACCTGTTGGCTTTACACAATTATCTTTTCGAATGTGTCTCACTAAGTATCGAAAGAATAATAAAAAAAAACACGTGTGGCACTCGGAGACTGCCGCGGTAAAGCTATTGCATAGCATTTTTTATCAACTTATGCAATTATAAATCGACAATAATAATTTAATTTTAAAACAACAATAAAATAAGACCACGCTATATTTATGAACATTAACAAAAGCAAAACATTAACTGTCCCCTTCACACTCATAACCTAGACCGCGCGAGGGAGAGATGGGCAAACTTTTCATGATGTACATGCGGCACACAGTGGGTCGATTCTATGATTTTAGTGACTTAGGGACCAACTTCGTTTTTTTATAATTTTTTTTATGTAGATAGATAGAGTTCGTTAATCTCAATAATAATTGTTTTGGGCAAAAATTACAAAAACTTTATAGTTTGGTCAGAAAAATGTGTTTTGTGATTTTTTTGTATGGAGCGGGTCACATTAAATTAAATTCCTGCTAAGTACCGCGAGGTCCCGCTTTGAAACTTTATTTCCCTTATACCTTGTCTAGTCTACTATCATTTGATGCTATGAACATGTGCATAAAGTTGCAACTCTGCCCAATAAATGGATCGAAAAAAATTTATAAATACATAGAATAAAAACCTTTTTTTTTTTTTTTCGTAAGTGCTTTTAAGTTAAATTTGATATGGATTAGTAAGTAAAAGCAAGTAATGATACCCATAATTACATAATACCTAACAACAATACATTTAGTAGGTCTCTAATTATGCAATCTCTCTAAATATTATATATTTTGTTTCACCTTTTGATCTTTGGGTCAGAAGACGAAAGAAGATTTCGTAAAATATCCTGATTAGTCGACATTCTACTTCTCATTCTTGAATAACAACTCTCTGTATATTTCCGAAAATCTTTATTGCGAGCTTCCGCTGCCTCTTTCGAGAGTTTACCTACACGAATGGCTCCAAAGTTCTTCATTATTGCATATCACTGCCATGTGCCAACAATTTATGGATACTGGAAGGCATATATAATACCAGGGATATAAATTAACATACAATACTGCAGTATATCTAAAAAATTCGGAAAAATTGGAAACGCGCTCTCCAGATGCAACAGAGTGAAGAATCACGTGAAACCTCTCTATTAAATCTTTACATATTCCTTTATGCGGGCTGTTTCTTCTGCATCCCTGAAAAATCTTCTGACAGTATTGCCATCATTGGTTGTTCTTACTCCTTGCTTGACAACATCTATAAGTAAACCGCATTCCTTTTTAAACGCTTGCTGTATAGCACTTTTTCTGGTTGTTATTTTTTCTTTGTCATCGCCCCTTGCAACTCCATTTCTTGAAGTCCAAACGATAAGACGTAAACAAAAAAAGTGTCATTTAAAAAAATATCTTACAGGAAACTACATACGATGAAAAAATTGTGAAGTAATAAAATTATATTTACCGATATGAAGTAAGCACTCCATGCATCTAATCCAGGCATGTAAAGATGGCATTCCATACTGGAAAATTTCTTCATTATTTTCTCTTTGATAAGCAAGTCACTCCAAAAAACTCTGACGGTTTTGCTTTGCAAATATCACAGACAGCAGAAAATGTTTCTGACAAATATGAGGTTATTTTGCCGTCTATCATCATCATATGCAATTGATGCTTAACTTCAACTTGTTTGATTTTTTATGGCTGAAGTCTTTCTATTTCTTCTATTATGCTAGCTTTTATAATTGTCACTGTTGACTGCATTTCTTTTGTAAATTTAAACATTATTGGACGGCAATAAAAAGTTGATGAGGGTAGGTCGTTTTCCCAAACAATTGTTCCATAAAATTTCTGAAGCCTTACAGGAACTAAACTGACCATGAAAATAGATGAATCATCAAACTCTGTTTCAGTTTTTTGTTTATAATTACTTTGACCTGGGGCTCTATCAAAGCCTATTTGCTTATAAGCAGTAGCTCTCTTGCAGAGTCCAAATCCGAAGTAATCACATCTAAAAGCCTATATAGCGCCAAGTTTAGTAATGCTTGCATTTTAATAGCAACTCCTTCTTCAGTAATAATTACCTCGTCTTTCCCTGGATAACATTTGGTCTTTTCTTGCTTAATTTTGTATTAAGAAGGGTATAAATCAGACCCATTTTCACTTGCTGCTTCTCTTAGGTTTATATACTGCCACTTAATTTAAGTGAAACTAATATTGCCTCATCGGGAGAATATGTAATACTTTTCACTTTACTTGTACTTAAACACTCCTTAACTTTTTCTAGATCTTCGGGGTGATTTGACAAGTGGTTCATTATTTCTCCTACATCTTCATTTCTAGTTTTTCTCAAACTAGCAATTGTAGTAGCTTTCATTTCATCCGGGGATAACGAAAGCGATTGGTAAATTTGTTCAATGCGTCTTCGTTTTTGCCTGGATCCCAATTCTTCAAAATGTTTTCGAGGTGCAAAAATAGATGTCGAGGCTTCTGTAGTACATTTGAAGGTGGTACATTTTCAACATCTTCAGTATTAGAAATCTCGAGCCTTTCATGTGCAGTGTTGTTAGCTTCAGGTATCATTCCTTCGGGCCAGTTTATTGCACATTCTAACCAATCACATTTTTTTCTTATAAACTGTGCTAACATGCGACTACTTCGTTTCCATATTGCACGTATATTTGAACAAAATTGCGTACAGAATTTTTGGAGCTCAACATTTTTCTCTTCGGTCACGTTTATTTGATTTTGTAGTAATTGAAAGAGTTTTTTATTATCAGACAGCGACTGTAGTTGCTCTCTTAAAATCTTAATTCTAAATTGTTAACAAAATTATCAATTATAATGGAAACAGCAAGATCACAACGACAATCACGAGATGTTAGTAGTAGTACGAATAAACGAACACTAGTTAGTATATAATAAGCATGGTCACTTTATACTTCCAGAGATAAACAAATGCTTACTATATTTTCTACTACCCAGTAATGGCTGCTTAACTAATTATCCTCATTAAATAATGTTAACTATCCTAATAATTAGAGAGATTGCTTAATTAGAGACCTACTAAATGTATTGTTGTTAGGTATTATGTGATTATGGGTATCATTACGTGCTTTTACTTACTAATCCATATCAAATTTAACTTAAAAGCACTTACGAAAAAATATATAAAGGTATTTATTCTATGTATTTATTAAATTTTTTCGATCCATTTATTTGGCAGAGTTGCAACTTTATGCACATGTTCATAGCATCAAATGATAGTAGACTAGACAAGGTATAAGGAAAATAAAGTTTCAAAGCGGGACCTCGCGGTACTTAGCAGGAATTTAATTTAATGTGACCCGCTCCATACAAAAAAATCACAAAACACATTTTTCTGACCAAACTATAAAGTTTTTGTAATTTTTGCCCAAAACCATTATTATTGAGATTAACGAGCTCTATCTATCTACGTAAAAAAAATTGTTAAAAAACAAAGTTGGTCCCTAAGTCACTCAAATCATAGTATCGACCCACTGTGCGGCAGTGCGACGTCACGCCGCGCGCTTATTCACAAACACTACACAAGCGCAACGCGTGAATGTGTTGTACGCGAGCTACATAGTAGGCGTAGGGAGGGTGTCAGGTTATTTTCGTTACAGAATTTCTTGATTCAGTCGCCGCGCTCAAAGCTCGCGATAAAATCTATGCAATAGCTTAAAAAGCAAATTGAATTACAAAATCTTGATAATTTCGTAATCCTGAATGTGTATTAGAATGCATTGTTGTAATAGTCCATATCATGCAGAATGACGTATGCACAAGGTCTTGTGTTTGACAGGAGCGCATCCGCGACATTGCGTGCCTTAGCTCGTTGTCGGCGAGTCCACTGCTGCACCCACCTCCTGTCTGATGTTATCGTAGCCGTCGCACACACGCATTCCGTCACAATAGCTACGATATGCGGAACGTTGTGACCCACATACATAATGTTTGATTTACTCTACAAAACACTCCTCTCATTGTCTTCGATGCATTATCCGTGATAGTTTGATAGCAACTGCAGTTATAATTAGTATAGAGAGTAAGAGTTCCCGCAATAGAAGCGGGAATATTATTCTATTTAAGGACAAATGCGTGTCGTTTTAGTAAATTCATGAACCCGTCATTTAAACATTATTTCGGACGGTTGTCTACAAAAACAGGTGAAAGTTACAAATATTTCTATCAAAAGTAATTAAGTTTCATTAAGAAAGTGTGAACACAAAAACTGACTTTACCGAGAAAAAAAAAAAAAAAAAAAAAAACTCATCGTGTTCTATTGAGCAATCAGAAACATGAAAAACAAGTAGGTACGTAAAGGTCACACCTATTCGAAAAGGTTTTTCTGCGAAGCTGACCGGCCCATATCACTCTGTGTATAATGCGGAGTGGCGTTTCAACGATTTCGATTTCTATTCGATTGCGGGACTATACGGTATCCGATGTTAGAGTACGCTTTTGACGTTATTCTGCAGTCTGAACGGGAGCAGCTTTTGTGACCTACGTCATATTTAATATTCGAAATGGTTTTTTTATCACGTGTATAACACACATTTCACGGTAGAGGTCGCGTCGTTCTTGCGAATACATAGAAAATTGTGTTAGTTCACGCTGTAAACTGTTTGATTGTGGACAGTAGTTGTGCGTATTGTAAGAGGCGCGTACTCGATTGTGGTATTCGGAATACAGTATTTTTGTTTTAAAACAAAAATAACGTTTAAGCAACAAGTCTATCTACTGCGTGTCTACGCGGACACGCAGCCCATTCTGTTAATAACGCCCCTGTAGATCTCGTGAACGATAAAAGTTTCCATAGTATTCACGTTGTAAAGTGGTCGTCTTCTAGTCTAAATTAGTCTGAACCAAACAAAAAACAACAAAACAGTGTTTATTTCGGTAAATTGGGTTTTTTTCTTTAAAAACTAAACGTGCGCTATTATTATTATGCATTAATTTACTTTGTGAAGCTAAGAAAGGAAATAAGTGGGACGATCTTAACTGAATTATTCACAATACGGCTTTGTATAGTCTAGGGTTCTATTGAATTCTTAGTGACTCCTACACACGGTCGACTTGTTACAATCTTATAAGATAGCTCTTATTCTTTTAATCATTCGTTGAATTAATTACCTTTAGCAGCGTCGTAATTCGTCACGATTCAGGGATCATACAATTAGCAAAGATAATGGTCCTTTTCAGAAAACCTAGAACGATGCAATAGAATTTCGGTCTAATAAGTTAGTTACGATCTAACTCGCTCGCTTCAACGTACGTCGATAATCCTTACTTTTTTCATGAAAATATAATTATTATACGAGTTGTAAGAATCGAATCGATGAGTTTAATAACACGTGTGCTGTAAATTAAGGCGAAGTTCATTTATTGTTTTATTGGCTTAGATGGACAAATGAAACATACAGCCTGGTAATTATCACCGCACTATAACCGCTATATCTACAATTGTATTTTTAAATGGGTAGCGTAATTTACATTTTAGGAATTATGCGGCTAGGACAACCGCTTAATGCTAAGCAAACCTTGTTTGCATAACAGATAATATAAATTTCATTGCACCTACCACTATTTACTCTGCACTACCTTTGGTTGACTGGTAGAGAATGCCTTAGGCATTAAGTCCGCCAATGTAAAGTTTACATGAAGTGTAATAAATAAATAAATAAATAAATAAATAAATAAATAAATAAATAAATAAATAAATAAATAAATAAATAAATAAATGCTAAGAAAACGAACCGGCGAAAATTTGTGGTTTTTAAAGGTTATCAGAAGCCATAGATAGACACAATATAATTCATCCGACACCTTACTACAAGTTCTTTAGGTTTTGGTTACATTGCTATCTAGCGACTATCCACAGCCAGGATTTTTTCCCATGAAGACTGTTATTATCGTACAGGTATATTGAACTTTTAATTTATTCGACGATTTCTCTAAGCCTTGAGTTACCCGTCGGATGGATGCTTGCATAAATTAGACAGAATCCAGTTAATCCCAACAGAGTGGATTCTGCTTAGCTTATCGATTATTTATGCTACGTATCGACATTGTGTATGTTTTATCGTATTGATTCTGTAATAAATTTGGAGTTTTAATAAGACAAGTCATCCATAATTGGTACAGTTGAGTAATAAGAATTAAGGAATAATTGATTAAGTATTAAGAAGAATTTATATTTCCTATAGTTCTATGGGACTTCGAAATCATTTCTGCTGAAATATCAATGTTCCTTGGTTATACCTATTTGGTTTACTCATTAATGATCTTGAATATTGTATCCCGCGGTCCGGACGTTTGATTCTCGTTTGAAGTCATTATCATTCATAACGATATCTGGTATTCGTACGTTTGTTCGTCCAGTGCCAACATGCAGAAAGATCCTACCTTCAGAATATTGAACGTGGAAAGTGTAACTTAAAACGGATCTTTGATTGAAATACTAACATTTGAAACAAAACCGTATTCCAATTGGCATATAGTCACTGCGTTCGACTCAAAAACGTAATACGTCGGTCATAAAAATTTCACAGCCCAACAATAATTGATATTATAATGATAACTTATCCTTAACCTGTATTGCATTCGTCATGACCCGTCCTGCAGTCGTCGTCATGACGTGCCAGCGTTGTGTCACTTCAGTATCAATTAGACCGCCATTTTGAACTATCGTACGTTAAAAAACTAACAAACGCACCATGGAACGCTATAAACCGGGAGAAGTTTCAGCCCGCGAAATATGCTGTTGAATAAATCGTTTAGCTCACGTCTCAGGGACAATAATAAGGAAGTGTTGCTCGGTAAGGAAGGAATCGATGAGAAAAAACAAAGTAACATGTTTGATGTTTTATTTACTGTGTGTTATTTAGTGGAGAAAAATATATTCAAAGCAAACGAAATAAATAAAGGCAGCTAATGTTCTAATCTCAAATACTTTTTACTCTTACGTGCTGAATACGAGAAAGTACTATAAATGTACAAGAATAGTTAAGCTGTTATGCGTTTTGTGAAAGCACCCAAAATAGGAACCAGCTCAAAACTCAGGTAAAGACCAGATTCGTATGTTTAGTTGACAAGAACTTCTTATATCTACAGTCAAGTACATACATAGTTCAAACTTTGGAGCCTCAAAGTGTTATTCTAAGCTCAATCAGACGACGTAACAATGCTTTAGAAGATTAAACTTGGCGTTTGGGCCACTGTGTATAATATATTTAGCGAACTTACTTATCCTGTTGTGTTTGTGTACAACATTGTAAGCGTATTCGAAGCACACACGAGTAAGTTTCATTTTAAATTTCGACCTCATGTCTCAAGACGGGTGGCGGAATTCACTTTGTGATGTTTATGGGGTCTGGTAACCATCCTACACCAAATATACCATGAGCTCCTTCTCTTCTTCAAACTTCATTGAATTTTCTGTATAAAATAATTTTAAAATAAACCATCTGAAAAATCTTACAGTAGATGCCAATACTGTGCTTGCTAAATTTTACAACTACATAGTTAATGATAAAAGTGTTTATAAAAAAATTATATTAGACTCGTCTGAGAGGCATGTGTCTTGTGAACTGACTTCACATAGTAAATACCTACGTAAAGAAAAAAATACTGATTGATTTAATTTATGAAATACTAGCGACCCGCCCTCGCTTCGCTTCGGAAACATTAAAACACACATGAAACCAAAAAAAATAAAATAAAAAAAAAAAAAAAAAAAAGTAGCCTATGTTCATCAGGGACAATGTCGGCTTCTAATGGAAAAAGAATTTTTCAAATCGGTCCAGTAGTTTCGGAGCCTATTCGAAACAAACAAATCTTTCCTCTTTATAATATTAGTATAGATATAGACTAACGGCCCGCTCCGACTCCGCTCGGGTCTTTAACAAAAATTTCAACGATATTTGAGGTTGTTTTATTTAAAAAAAAAAAAGAACATTTATTGCGGCATAACTATAACACTTAGACATAGCTGTCGCGACACTTTTTGTAAATAATAATGTGTTCTACAAAGTCGTCCATTATTTTATTTTTTAATATCATCAATCGTTTTCGCAGGGCACGCGATGTAAAGAATATTTTAGGTAATTTTTTTACACCTTGAGGTATATTATTTGAGTTTTAGTAAGGATCCCTAATTTTTTCAAAAAAGATTATAGCCTGTGTCACCCTGGAATGGTGTAGCTTCCAAACAGTGAAAGAATTTTTCAAATAGGTTCAGTAGTTTCAGAGCCTATTCAATACAAACAAACAAACAAATCTTTCCTCTTTATAATATTAGTATAGAAGTATAGATAAAATTGCCACTTTCGACACTAAAATCATATTTCATAATAATATTTTATACTTTTGAAAGCTGGCATAGATTTTCAAAGTAGTAAAAATAAAATAACTTTTAGCTTGTTTTATGTTACTCTTAAATTCTCTGGTAGCTCAGTAGTATCGTAGTATAAGCGTCAAGTGTTTCTCAAATTTTCGAATAAAGGTTCTTGATTGGCAACTATGTTATACTTACCGAAATAGTTATTCTGTACCTAAGTTTTACGAGGGCTTACATGTGCTTGAGGTTAACACATAATGTTTGCAATTTATCTATACTAATATTATAAAGCTGATGAGTTTGTTTGTTTGAACGCGCTAATCTCAGGAACTGCTGGTCCGATTTCAAAAATTATTTCAGTGTTAGATAGCCCATTTATCGAGGAAGGCTATAGGCTATATAACATCACGCTAAGACCAATGCAGGCGGAGCACCAATAAAGAATGTTTCAAAATCGGGGTTTTTTTACTTTTAAGAGCTTCCAACGCAACGAGTGCACGCAACTGCGGAAACGGTTAAAGTTTCGCTAAAGTAATGTACGAGTGAATTGTTGCCCTTTAAAATATCTAAAAAAAATATTAAGGTTGACTCACTATAACGTTTTTTATGTTCCACGCGGACGAAGTCGCGGGCTAAAACTAGTTGATTGATATTGGTAATCGTATGTTGTGGAAACAAAATGGTTGCTTAAGCCTTTTATTAGTACGAATACTATTAATTACTTAACACTTACTAATTAAAACAATGAGTGTAAAAGTGTTAATTTATACAGTTAACTTCTGTAGAACGACCTATAAATTTTACTTAAAATGTAGGTTTTTAAAGTGAAAGTGGATTTAATCTTTGAATATATTCTTTAATAAACTTAATAAAGCAGAATTAACTGTTTATTATTTTTATTACATTTTTGTTTGTTTAAAATAACCTAGGGATGCTAATTAAAATTACAAACAGAATTAGGTTGACATATTTATTTCAAAACTCATATTCTACTATATTAATTATAGTTGCGATATAGTTTTAACGTTATTGACCTTCAATAAATGATTCCCGCGAGGACTTTAGCCACCGCACGCTCTTATTATTTATGTATGACGTTTCAGAATGCGAAAAGGCTCACTTCGAATATATAAAAACACTTTTTCAAATATAAAAATGAATACAAATTTTATGCGTGTTGTTTATTAGCAAAAATGGATAATGTAACATTCGTCCTGCTATAGACCGCTGTCGCCATGTAAAGACTGCTTACTTGCCGGATAGGCCATCTCAATTAATAACGCTGTTTTTTTATATTTTACGATCTGATTCAATCTTCTCTCCCATCACGAAATGGACTACTATGCGATAGAATGAAGCTAAAACTAATTCGAATAGGCGGTGCGCCCTTAATTGCTAGTAATTAGTGACTGACCCTAGATGAAAATTATTAAAAAGAAAATTGTTTATTTACGTACGTCTCCGGTGAATACGAAATACGAATTTTCCTAAAACAGCCTATATTATTATATAATACAGATATTTATATCTAGATATAGATAAGTATTATAGATTTATGGCAGCTGATACGACGAAAACGACGTTAATATATTTTATGTCTGAACTGTGAACACCAGTCGACATTATTGATTTTCCATTCTATTGATAATGTGCATTTTAATGTGTCTTTCGATTTTAGTGTCTTAAAAAATATGTTCTGATAATATAGATATTCTTAGTTAAAGTTACTTAAAATATAAAAGTAAAGTATTTATTTACCTCAAATATTAGGTAAGGAACAAATTGCTTAAGTTTATTGGACAAATATAAACCTTTAGGGCAATAAATTACCTCCGTTTTTGTTTATTGAGTCGAACGTTAGAACATCGAGCCGCATCGCTTTAAGCAATTTATTTTAATACTTTCTTTAATGAAGAAATATCATTATTGTAAACAATTTAGTAAATGCGTCTTTCATATATTTTTAGATGGATATATCTAGCTTTAATATTTTAAAGGGACATCAGTTTGCTCTGAACCGCTGAGTTATTAATTTGCTTTCTATTTTGCCATCAAGTTAATCAAGACAGTTGATTCTGTTATTTGATGTTTGTAAGGGGTTTAATATTCTTTAAACATGCTAAGTGAATTCATAAGTCACAAACCAGCCAACTGCCATTGTTATAGAGTTGCTTCTGTCGCTCTCTGGTCTATAAACTACCAGTCGATCTCTAGATACGTTGGTACGTAAAATCACGAGCTTGTGAATTTGCCGTATTTATTATAGCAGATTATTATTAAATTCATTTATTTCAGATAAAATGTTAATCCATATTAATGTTAGTAACAGCGATTTCTTAATAATATGTTAGTAAGGACATAGAAACTAAACAAAAGATAAGAACAACATACATACATATAATTACAATAGTTGACCATTACGAGCACATTTTGTGGACCTCTCTACAAGGATTGAGAACAGATCTAATATCGAGAATATCATAGCTAGGATGCTGTTGGAGCTAGCGCCTATCCTGCAGAGCAAGGACGCGCATCGCTTTATTATTATGCCATAGAAAGCGTCGATAGGCGTTTCCGGTCACCGTTCTTGTCGAACCCGTCGCTTGCGACGAAGGGCTCGGCGAGTAAATTAACCCACAGATGCAGTTGATCTTCTCTGTGGGTCGCGTATCCGTTGCGGTGGTAGATTCTGCGAAGCACGGCTGTCCCTAGGGCTCTTAGCAACAACAGCACGTTTGAGCGCCGCGAGTTCACCTACTAGTTCGGTGAATTTAGAATAACCCCTCGAGGTTACTAGAATAGGTAGGACAAAAAAAGTCGATACGCAAACATGCCCGATGCGCTACAGAATCGAAGCAGCCCCATCAGTTTCCCAAATGCATCGTTATACTGTATACGTATATAATGATATACCCGGCGTTGCCCAGGTCATCTCATTTACCACGATAAAAATTATTTTTGCATAAATCCATGAGCTTTTGCGTGAATATTAGTTACAATCGTCCATTCAAACTTTTTATAAATATTAAGTAGGATATTTTAAGCCTAACAAATAAGTCATAAAGATAACATAAATTATATCAGATCTCTTGAGATATAATAAAAGCTATTCATTGGAATAAGGTCAGAGCTGTTGACAGAGTCAATCTAGTACTTACTACTGTTTATTTAACATTGTTTTCACTGATCCGTATGCCGCAGCCGCAAATTGCGGATCACTGCGGACTACGTACGGTTCTTTAACACTCTTATTTTGAAATAAATAAGCTTGGCCGCATGTTGTTGAGTAGATCCATTTCTATGACTGTCCTGAATGTTTTAGTTTCTTTTTCTGATAACAGAAATGCCATTATTGAAACTAAACATTGAAAACGTAGTTTTAATTCTTTTACAAAAATCTGAACGTTACCGCATTGTAAACAGGATTGATTTAAAAAGTATGTAATAAGTATGAAAGATTTATTGTTTTTTTATTGATATTGTAATTGATTTTTATTGATATTGAAAAAATATCGATGAGGACATATTAATTGTTCATCACTATTATATCTATAATTTTAATTGGTATAAAAGTTAACATGGTCGTATGTGTATCATTTTAGAAATTTAATTCGGTAGGACATGTAACTACGAGAACTACGTAGACGGAAGCAAAATACGCGCGTTCCACACCTGTATCTGTTTTTCAGAATAAACAAATAAGATGTAGCGTTTTTGCGTAGCCCGTAGCTGTTCTCGTAAAGTCGGTAGAGCGGTACGACAATGTCGACACTAATGATGTTGACACTAGAGGCGGGCTAAGGTGGGCTCGACACTCTCCCTCGTGCGGCTTGCCTCGCGCCTATCCCGCTCGTCTCTTCGAGTGCACTTACCTACATATACCACTAAATGTACTCGAAGAGATGCTCGAACTGTGTTTACTTCCTTTATCGGCCTTATTGCCAATGTCAGTGCGCTCTTCCTTTTATTTTTCTCTGCACAATTTTTATTCACAAAATCTACTACACAAAATATCTCTAATTATCCTTTTAGCAATTGTGTTGTTTTGAGTAAGCCTACACTAATGGAGTTGAAATGTAATCAATACGTGAAACCTTAAACGTTGGGCGTCCTAATGAAAAAGTAAACTTTGTTTTATTTGCTAAACAGGACGAAAATTTACCAAGAAAGATTCGATTACAACTTCAAACAAATAGGGATACACGATAGGAAGCTGTTTTTCCGTGTAATAATGCGCACACAATGCTCTATTTTCCATAATATTTCCAGCATTATGGAGATGTTTTTCTGTTTTTTTTTTCCGGTATGCAGTGTCGAAGTCGTATTATGGTAAAAAATAATATTAATTTGGTAATCGATTATAATGAGTCTATACTAATATGTAAATTTACAGTGGTTTTTACGGATGTTCCGTTATAACTACTGAATCTTGCATTCGATTGACATGAAACTTGGTATCCATGTAGAAAATACACGTACTTAATGGATAGGCTAATATTTCTATGAGTGTTGGACTCTTTACACCAGTTGCGGGGGCGTTAATAATGAGAATCTT
This sequence comes from Bombyx mandarina, assembly GCF_030267445.1. Classification (NCBI taxonomy): domain Eukaryota; kingdom Metazoa; phylum Arthropoda; class Insecta; order Lepidoptera; family Bombycidae; genus Bombyx; species Bombyx mandarina. The sequence continues at coordinate 12,866,475 of NC_143228.1, forward strand.
TGTGGGGGTGAGAAATAATAACGTTAATTTTAAATGCCCAGCGAAGCGGACGGGTACAGCTAGTAAAATTTATAATCGTTGTAAGAATCATATCTATTGTTGAACTGATGTGTGTGTGTGTTTGTTTGGTAGGCTCTATCATGTTCCACGTGCGGCGGCGTCCGGCGGACTCACAGCCACGGCGACGGAAGAAGAAGGTCGGCACAGGCACCAACGGGCGTCCAGGCAACGAACCTTTACTTCTGGAGGTCGCGCCCGACGCCACGCCTCTAGAGAATGGACGCAGAATCCGGATTACCGATGTCGTCGAGGTAAATGTCGTTCACTACGCGCCATCTCAATATGATTATTTATCACGTTTTTATAGTCCAGACTTAACTGTAAAGTACAAACGCTAAAATATTAAATTGTAAAATTAAAAATAGTGTTGACAATAGAAATGACAAACATGTTATATCTTTAGATAGGTAATCATTAGTCATTTCACCATCATCACATACGTAAGCAACCGGTCATTGAAGTGGTCAAGCCTCTGATGATGGTTTGTTTTTTAAACTTGTGCTTAAACTAGACCATAACGTTGCTCCTATGAAAAAATTACACCTAGCTAAGAATGTATAATAGTATCATTTTAAAATTTGATATTTGGATAATAACATAACAAGCACATCGGCTACATAGGTCCGAAATCGTTAAATCAATACAACATCAAAGCAAAATACTGTTTTTTAAAATGTAAAAATCTCATTGAATTCCGTCATGTACCAAATTTTGTACAAAAATTTAATTCTTTCTCCTCAGAAATGTTTAATTTAGTATATTATAAAATCAAAATAAACATCATCCAAATTGATTTGTAAAATTTAATTAAGTCTAGCATTATGTTACGGTCCATAGGTTTTTCGTCCTTTGTATATTACATTTAATGCCAGATGCGGTCGATAAAGTACTACAGCGTTTTCATAAGTAATGTTAATAACGAAAATTCACGCTTGTCTGGAGTTGGTATTACTATCTCGTTATTCGGATTAAAAGAAGATGTTAGCGTTAGGTCAAAGGTATGTAATCTAACTACAACGGCAGCTTTGTTAGCTATGGGATAATATAGTAAATGTGATGTTGATACCACTCTTTTCTTTTAATGACAAATTCACTTAAAGTAGTAAGGTAGTTTTTGTCATATCTACTTGTATATTATTTCCATCCCTCCCTGTTTCTGGAACGATGCGATCACGTATTTGAGTATAAAAGGTGGGGTGGTTAGGAGCTGCTGTACTTTAGCCCACTGAGTTTCTCACCGGATCTTCTCAGTGGGTCGCGTTTCCGGTCCGGTGGTAGATTGTGCGAAGCACGGCTGTTGCTAGGGTTCGTGTTAGCACCGTCGTCAAGTTTGAGCCCCGTGAGCTCACCTACTAGTTCGGTGAATCTAGGATTACCCCAAGGTGACTAGAATAGGTAGGAAAAAAAAGGCTGTTGTACAACATTGAGTTCTCGACTTCATGTTCCGGGGTGGATGGAGGTATTAATGGTATTTATAACTCTGTTGACCACATACAATGAGTATGTCTGCCCATCTAAAATAATTTTTAATGTGACTTAGCGTTTTTTTTTCGGAATCAAATATACAGACATTGTTCGTCATTCCTAATATGAATATCACCTTTTTTTTCGTAGCTCTAGACAAAAATTAAGTAAATAAATCGTCATACACATTGTATTAATACGTTTTTTTACTGCTTAGATGGGTGGACGAGCTCACGGTTCACCTGGTTACCGGAGTCCATAGACAACATAAATCCATCCATCTTGAGATATGAGTTCTAAGGTCTCAGTATAGTTACGTCAATTACGCACTCATTTGTATTATATGTTTTATACTATACAAATTTGTATTATATTACACATCACGTTATAATTACATTCGGGCATCAGCTGCATTAGTGAGCTGGCTCCACAGTACGCGCGGCAACAAATTAAATTACTTATGTTAATGTAACACGTAACATTCCTACAAGTCTTTCGCATTATTAATGTATAAAGCTTTTCCACAAACGCGCTCTCTCAGTAATCAGCGGGGAACTTAAGCATATTAACTCGTAGATCCGAGTAATCGCGTAAGAACAGAAAACGAAATTACAAGCGTACCTACGACACTAATTCATCGAATTAGTTCATTTCGAATTACTGGGTCTGTATAAAAATCAAAATAAAAACGGCGTTGATTGTGAGATTATGTAAAAAAAATGCTTCAGAAATTATTGGTAGGGTGTCTTGTGAGCCCGCATGGGAAAGTACCAACACACTGCCTATTTCTGCCGTGAAGCAGTAATACGTTTCGGTTGGTAGGATGTGACAGTAACTACTTGTTCGTAAAACTGAGACTTAGAACTCTAGTCTCAAGGTTGGTAACGGCATTTACGTTGTAGTTGCCTATGGGATCCAGTAACCACTTAACACCAGGTGAGCTCGTCCACCCATATATTCAATAAATTAAAAGATCCTAGAAAAACTACTTTATTTAACTACTTTAATTAATTACATTATAAACATTACTTAATCTTTCTCTATTTGATTGAATTTGATGCTAAAAGTCTTAACTACTAGAGTGCTCCGAACATAAATAGAGCACTTTGATAGAGAGACGCTCACGGCACTAGAGTACTAGCAGTAATAGAGTAATGCTGCAACTCTCATGTATCATCATTTAATATCTCGCCAATGATATACATTAAACAATAACAATAAACTCTAAAATAAAAGAATAAGCGTTCAGTGTGCAACGGTCCATTAAAATAAATTAGTTTAACTCGTGTTTGTTAATTAAGCAGATAAATAAAATGGAAAACCTATGTGTAATCATGAAAATTTCGTCATGGTCTTTTCAGTTTGTTTCAGTGAAAATTAATCAATACAAAGGTTTATTTCCTTAAAACTCTTTATAAGGGAACACTAAAGTGTCTTCCACCGAAAGTGGTTTTGCTCGAAAGACCAACTGTCGAATGTTATTGTTCAGAATTTGTATAATAATATATCCAACCAATCGATCTGAATTCCAGAAAGACTTAGTGTCCTCTGTTTTTATCTTACCCTCTTTTTGGCGTCGATAACCATTCAAATAAAACCTGTACATACAACAGATATGTTAATAAAACCCTGGTGACATTACCGTTCTAAGGCTGTTAGAGTAACTTATTATTATTTACTTATATTTTCAAAATTGTTTCCCTAAATGAAGTTCACGAGCGATATTAGTTTTGAAATTTTTTTTTTATTGCTTAGATTGGTGGACGAGCTCACAGCCCACCTGGTGTTAAGTGGTTACTGGAGCCCATAGACATCTACGACGTAAATGCGCCACCCACCTTGAGGTATAAGTTCTAAGGTCTCAGTATAGTTACAACGGCTCTCCGCCCTTCAAACCGAAACGCATTCTTGCTTTACGGCAGAAATAGGCGGGGTGGTGGTGCCTACCCGCGCGGACTCACAAGAGTTCCTATCACCGGTAATAATTACGAACTGAGCAAATACTAATTGTGATTTTTTTATCGTAGGTTGGTTCGGGAAATGGCACCGCCCTGCAGCTGTACGGACCGTCGATACAATCCCGGCATTGCGTGGTCGCTCCCGCTGACGGCGGCGGATACACCGTGACTCCGCTGCACGCGGACGCGCAAGTCTTCGTCAACGGACAAAGGATCATGCACACACAGCGATTACAGGTAAATTAGGCTTTAATTAAATTTAAAAGCGGGTTTTTTTTTTATTGCTTAGATGTGTGGACGAGCTCACAGCCCACCTGGTGTTAAGTGGTTACTGGAGCCCATAGACATCTACAACGTAAATGCGCCACACACTTTGAGATATAGTTCTAAGGTCTCAGTATAGTCACAACGGCTGCCCCACCCTTCAAACCGAAACGCATTACTGCTTCACGGCAGAAATAAGCGGGGCGGTGGTACCTACCCGTGCGGACTCACAAGAGGTCCTACCACCAGTAATTACGCAAATGATAATTTTGCGGGTTTGATTTTTATTGCACGATGTTATTCCTTCACCGTGGAAGTCAATCGTGAACATTTGTTTCGTTTGCTGCACACAAACTCCCATGCGTCATACCTGGATACCGGAATAATAAGGTTTTTAAGGTTTTTTGGAACGAAGTTCCTTATGGGACGATGCGGAGGGGTACCCTAACCGGGAAAAAACATCCGTAACGTAAGATTTTTATTAGTAATGCGCACAGTGTACGACTTAATTTTGTAATAACGTACAAATTAGTAATGCACACAGTGTACGACTTAACTTTGTAATAACGTACAAAAAATAACATATTTTTTTATCATTCATTGACCACGATCTCAGAGCGTTCGTTTGCGCAATACACTAACTCATATGCAAACAACCGTGAATGAAGTGTACCGCAATAAGTTCGCACGTTACCGAACGACCCTGGGTTGTTGCGAAACCTCTAGTTTTATTTTCTTTATACCTCGAATAGAACTTAAAATTAATATTTTTATGATAAGGAACCTCGTTCCTATCCGGTGTCCCACGACACCACATATCTTTTATTTTTAAACAATTCGTATTAAACTTAATAGCGTTCTAAAATAAAATTTTCCAACTATATTCAGATATTCAACGACTCATTTTAGTAAAATAAAATAAAGGCTTATTTTTTTATTATTATTCTTGAAGTGTGCCAATGAAGTAGGAATATCAAAAGTATATTTTAACTCTTTTATAGGGCATTTCAGTACGAATTGTGATCTCTTTCGGACTCAGTTTGAAAGGTTTAATAAATCAAACAGGAATAGAACCTTCAAATATCTATAATTTAAATTTCTAGACAATGACTTCTGTTTCTCCGCACAACGTTCACTATTGAACACGAGCATTACTTTATATATACTAGATAGAGGTTTTCTATTCGAAAAGTCCTGTGAAAAAAACCCAAAGCAGTGGACTGCGTGGATTGCTTTTTTTTTGTTTATGGTGATGGACAGACGAATGAACTGTTCGCTGATTGTTAAATGGTTACTGGAGCCTTTAGACACCTTATAATCGGATGACTGCATCGCGATAGATAGATCTAGGATGGCGGTATATACCCGTGTACTACCACTATATTAATAAGTTTTTGTATTAAATGAAACTGATTAAATGAAATGAAAACATTAACTCGATACTTAAAAAATATTCAGCTTCAAAATATATTAATCGCCGAATATATTTAATCATTGCAAAAACGAGTGCGATCACTTTTCTGTTCCTAATTGAATTTTCTCCTGGTACGTCAGCCTCGCAAGCTACATATGTATATGCTCTCTCGATACTTCACTCTATACAGAGATGCCGAAATCTCATCTACGTCACTCGGTATGTTCTGGTAATTGTTTTTTTAATTTATTGCTTGGTTGCGTAGACAAGCTTACGGCCCACCTGATGTTAAGTAGTTACCGGAGCCCATAGACATCTACAACGGCTGCCCCGCCCTTAAAACCTTATTATTAGGATTTTTATCTTGTCTTATAATTAGGATTTTTTATTATTACTAAGACGGGTGGACGAGCTCACGGTCCATCTGGTGTTAATTGGTTACCGCATAGACATCTTAAACGTAAATGCCGCCACCCACCTTGATGTATGAGTTCTAAAGTCTCAGTTTTTTGTGTTTTCAATAAAATTAATACATTGTCATGCATCCATCACTAAACAGTACTCATACCATAATCGACAGTAGACAAACAGACAATGCCTTAGGCATTAAGATCGCCACTATAATCTATGTGTATAAAGCATAACAAATTATAGAACAAGAGTAAAGGGTAAACAAAATAAATAACAAACAAACTATTACCAAAACAAATTCTCAAATCATATTATCCTGTTTTGTGCCACCGATGTTGTGATGCGATCTATGCGTGCTACTGGTTCGTCAGCCCTCATATATGTAGGTTAATAATAAAGCTTAATTTAAAGCCGTGATAAACAACGAAGTCTCGTCTTGGCCGAAACATTATGTACGCTTATGTATATATGTACATATGTATGTTTCGTACTTACGAATATACTCGTAATACACGTTATTTATAAACAAGTTGAATACGAAGTATGAAAAAGCTAACCATTTAAACTTAATGCTTCTGTTGGTGAGGTATTCTTGGTATTTGACCTTATTTAACATTCTTTTTTATTTAAGTATGTTTGGTAGGTACGTTCTATAAAGGTAATCAATTTTACCTAAAGAAAATTCATTTCACAATAGAATATTAATATTTGTCAGTTGTCCAACTCTTCGCACACGTGCATTTTACATCTGTACCATTAACATTGTTACTGCCAATTGAGAGCGTTAATCTAATTTCAAAGCAGAGCGGGGATTGATGTTTAATGTTGCCACACCGTAGGCACTTTAAAATGAATAAGTTAGAAAAAAAAAACCAAAAACGTTGAACGCTTCGCAAATATTCGGAACACGTTTACTTTGAGAAAATTGGCTTGTTACCTTTTTATCCAATGTGAAAGCCTATTTGTTTCCGTCCCCGAGCCTGTTCGAAAGTCCCGAAATTGGGTAATTCTTTCTGATGCTTTCAACGAGGCTTGAACTGTATGTCTTTTTGATGTTACAATAATACATTGAAGAGCAGAATAGTAATGGTCCACTGGTAGTAGGGAAACCCGCATGAAATCGCACGTGTACCACCACCGTGCCTATTTCTGTTGCTAAGTTTATGTCTCAAATTGGATGGCGGCATTTACGTTGTTCGCATGTATGGGTTCCGAAAACAACTTAACAGCATATGGGATGTACATTCGTTCAACCATGTAAAAAAAAAACTAAACTAGTTCCTGTACGAACGTAAGCGCTTTGCGTTTGATGCCCGCAACGATCCATTTAACTCTTGCGAAACATCTCGTCTCGAACTATAAAAGCACTAGAGTTTTAACGGCTGAATTAAAATATTAACGAGCACTAAAAAGGTTTATTTACCTCTCCTTTTATAGTAGTGGTAAATACGTATTGTTATTAAGCATACAGGGCGCCTAGTTTTGAACATCTGTGTGAAACTGTGTTTTCAGCAATTGAATTTTGTGGTTTTGAATCACCAGCTACAGAACGACCGGTGCGGTACGCGGTAACGGGCTGGATCGAAACGTCCGTGGCTTGTTATTTAAGACGGACGATGTATTCACAGTCATGCGCTTAGGTCGTGATTCTATCCTTGGATACGTACCAATTTTACTCTTATTAATTACGAGACCAGTATGTGTTCATGAAAAACAAACAAAGCAACATCATTGTGTAATAAAATAAAAGCAACAATCTTGTCAATTTGCGTTCTTACATATTAGCTGATTTTGTTAGCTTGCATGAGTCTGTCCAACCCGACGTATGTATGTAGGTACTTGTGCTGGGAACTAGTCATGTTTCTGTTTTTATGTCTGTTATGACAATACAATTAAACATAATTTTCGGTTTCGATGTCTATATATTTCGGTAAAAACGACTAAGCGACTTGAGTTATTCTACCTATAAAAAACAGCTAAAACTGTCTGTCTATCGTCTGCTCACAAGACCTCTTGGTAGGACCTTTTGTGTGTCCGCACGGGTAGGTACCACCACCCTGCCTATTTCTGCCGTGAAGCAGTAATGCGTTTCGGTTTGAAGGGCGGGGCAGCCGTTGTAAGGGGGTTTAACCACCTACCGTGGGCTGTCGGCTTGTCCACGCATCTACGAAATAAATTAAAAGACAAGAAAATGGTAGCATAAAAGAAGACGCAGGGGAGAAGTCGAGGTTGGAGGCTTGAATATGTAAGATTACAAATCAGTAACTCATTTGTTGCATACATATATTAAAAAGTATGAATCTTTGATTCTGGTGGTAGGTGGTAGGTATTAACGGCCGTCTGGTGTAGTGGTAAGTGACATGGTCACTACACAAGGGGGTCGCGGGTTCAAATCCCGCCAAGGGAAGGTATTTGTATGATAAATATAAATGTATTTTCCAGGGTTATGGATGTATATTAAATATGTGTATGTGTATAATAAAAAATCTTACATTTATTTCCGTCATCTGGTACCTGTAACACAAGTTCTTTACGAACTTACCACGGGACCAGTTAACGTGGCGTGATTGTTAGTAAATATTTATTTATATTTATATATATGAAAAAAAAGGTAGGGCGTCATGTGATCTGCGCGAGTATTTCTGCCGCAAAGCAGTACTACATTCCGGTTTAAGGGGTGGGGCGGTCGTTATAATTGAGAATTACAACTTGTTTCAAGGTGGATGGTGGCAATTCATTTTGTTATGTCGATGAAATCCGGTAATTACTTAACACCAGATAGCCCGTGAGGTCGGGACCCGGGCTATAATGACCCGGATTATGCGATAAATAAAAATGAAACATCGTGGATTTGTTAAACGTAATTTGAATTTTAAAAAGCACTATAGTAAATTGTAAATTTTATTTTTGTACTTACTGTTAGCAATAGTTAGCATAAAGCAAATATTGAAATAACGAAAGGTACCTATAGTTTACTACATCGGTGCAAATTCTAAATGAGAAAAGCTTTGCGCTAATTAATACCACTATATTTGTAATTTATTATCTGAATTGAATCTGCAAAAGCTTATTTAAAAATCGCTGCTTTTGGAAATAAAAAACAAAACTAGTTATTTACTTTACAACAAAATTTTATCCTATCTAGAAAAGTCTGTAAACGTTAATGCTGACCCAGTAAAATACATTAACTTTCATTATACATACTCGTTAAAATACCGTCTAACTGTGGGCCTGTTTCTTATCAATTCAACGATGAAAAACATTTTCCGCTTGACGGAATACGGTCATCACTGCAATCTACAACACGACGAATAACTTAACGTCAGAATTATTCATATATTTACATACTTGAATGTGTGAAATTGCCAAATTTCTAAAACAAGTTATCGCTTTGTGGGTTCATCGCGACATTTCACTTAATACGCGATATTTATCTTTGTAATTAAAGGTCCGTTTTATTTGGTACTAGCGACCCGCCCTCGCTTCGCTTCGGAAACATTAAATTTTATTATTGATAGCTGAGTCCCGCGATGCTATTGTCGTACCGCGGGTGAAGACGCGGGGCGAAGCTAGTCTAAAAAAAGTAGCGTAAGTTACTCCTTATATCATCAGCTACCTATCTATTAAAGTCCCGTCAAATTCGGTCCAGCCGTTCCAGAGATTAGCCGGAACTAACAGACAGATAAAAATTGTAAAAAATGTTATTTTGGTGTATGTACCGTATATATATTTATATGCACGTACCAAAAAGAGGCTATTTCAATATTACAAACAGACACTCCAATTTTATTTGTATGTATAGATTACCATCAACAGTTCGATGTTTTACTTTACTACGACTTCAATTAAGTTTCCTCCATTCAAATAGCCAAAGAAGTTATTTTGATATTTTTTTCCAAAATTTTAACATTAAATGCAAAAAAGTCGCTTAAACCAGATAGCCTTTGCACCTCTCGATAAAACGCTATTTAAAAAGTAACGTACACACGTATTTTTATGGTGTTCTAATTTGAAAGTAATCGTAGACTTTAATGTTGTTACGAAATCACAGGAACAACGTTTCCTTTCCCCAATGAAATGTCGTTAGAACTCTGACTCAGAGTAATTGTATCGGACGTTATTTTCAGAATTTACGACATGCGTTGGACTGTAATTTTGATCATGTCGATCGCTGATGTTTAATTGGCAGTCTAAAGTGCGTATTAAGTTAAAATACGTGGGAGATCAGAACAGATGCTTAAACGTTCTGTTGTAATGCTATGCTCTGCGTTAAGGTTTTTAGGATGTACCTACATATGTGATTGAAAAGAAATTGTATATAATTGCCTTGTTTGTTGTTTCTCGATCGCGTTCCGATTTGAGGTCCTATTCACTTGAATCATGGTTACAGTTGCTGTTGCCAATTTAGGTAATATTTTTTCATAGTGAGCACTAACTACTACTACATTACCAATGTTCCATGAGTGACGCGAAAGCAATTTCAACAAAGTGTGTTTTATAAATTTAGCTAAAGTCACTAATACAGAGCGTAGTAGCGTGCGTTTCTAATAGTTACCTAAAAAAAAAACCGAAATAAATACGTTTCAACAACTGAATAATTAACAACGTTATCGTGTGACAGAGATCGTCGATTGTTTCCTAATTGCTGTGTTCGTGACTTTTTTTTTATTGCTTAGATGGGTGGACGAGCTCACAGCCCACCTGGTGTTAAGTGGTTAGTGGACCCCATAGACATCCACAACGCAAATGCGCCACCCACCTTGAGATATAAGTTCTAAGATCCCAGGTATAGTTAGAACGGCTGCCCCACCCTTCAAACTGAAACGCATTACTGCTTCATGGCAGAAATAGGCAGGGTGGTGGTACCTACCCGTGCGGACACACAAAAGGTCCTACCACCGGTAATTACGCAAATTATAATTTTGCGGTGTTCATTTTTATTATGTTTTTTTAATGTATGTCGCAGCACGGATGTCTGCTGAAATTCGGGCGCGTATCGACGTTCCGTTTCGTGGACCCCGCCCAGGAGAACTTAATCAACAGGAACTTGGCTCAGTCGCAGTCAAACTACGGCTCCGGATCCATATACGACAGGTAAGACTCCGCGCATCCCAATACAGCTTGTTTCTTACGTGTTGTGATTAGTTATTATAATACCCTTTGTTGAACTTAGTTAGTTTCAGAGACTCGTTCACCTTCTGAAGTCTCATTTGTACGTACCTACCTACCCACACCTGCAATGTTTTATTACTAGATCTCTATGTTTTGTCGAACATAACCATGTCCACACTGGAGCCGGTCGCTTCTCTAATCACCGTTTTATGTTGTTCATTTTACCGTTTTCTTTTGCATGTTCCTCTGTCACTGGCTCACGACATCCGCTTGTGTACGTTTCCCCCTACATTAGGTCGCCCGCGTCACCGGAGCCGGGCGGCGCGATCTCCCAGCAACCGGACGCGCTCGACAACAACGCCAACGACGAGTACCACCGCACCGTCAGCCCGGTCTCGAACGACCACTACTACAGAGACTCGAACGAGATCACACCGTACAACAACAACAACACGCTCAAACTCGACAACGAGTCGCTGATGATGTCGCAGCACCTGACCGACTCGAAGGACGATCACACCGGATCGATTTACAACGATCACGATCAGAGCACAAACGCGAACCGCACCGGGAACTCGCAATACAAAGATAACTACGAAACCACGTTCGATTTAGACGGAAACGTTGAAACGAAAAGCATCTGTAGCGCTAAAAGCGGAGGTTCAGGACACGAGAACAGGTAAAACTACGTTCACATCAAATAACATTTCACCTAAATACACAGCTTTTATTTTTTTTTAGTCTATTTTGAATTGATCTTTTTAATGAAATGCCAAGAAATATTCGCAGTTATTGAGATTTTGTAGTGTAATGTTAGCGCGATGTGCAGGATGGGTGCTGGTCGAATCGGCCAAGAAGCGATCCTACCGGCCGTGCTGGAGTTCCCGGAGGCGGGACAACAACAGTTCCTCGCCGCGGTCATCACCAGGCTCGACCCTCATGCCCCCGCGTTCAAACTCGCGCCCGTCTACACGCTCTACCTCTGCGCCAGGTACGAACACCACACTACACGAATACCTATCCGGTGGTAGATTCTGCGCAGCACGGCTCTTACTGGGATTCGTGTTAGCAATATTTCGATTGCTGTACAGTTTCCGTACTCACGGACGACGAAGGTGTTATCTGTCGACACTCATATATTTTGCTAACTATCCTCTATTTTTCTATAACAAATTCATTTTATAACGTTTTCGTTTCATTCCACACGTAATGCTAATCAGAATACTGATAGTGTTAGTTCTTGATTAGTAACTTATAATCGGGAATAATAAAAACAAATAGTAAACTCGTAATTTAACTGTAAAAGCGAAAAGCTTAAGTTTTAAAGCCATGATAGATAATAAGCCATAAAGATATGACCACAAATGATACAAAATTTTCTTGAGTTTTCTTTGTCACGATCTGACGTGCTTTACTACACTACTCATAAAAACAAAAATACAAAAATATTTTATTGTTAAAACTTTTAGTTTGTGTCTTTGTGCTCTGCCAGATATCGTGCTTCAACTCATTACCGGCCCGAGCTGACGCCGACCGAGAGGGCCCACAAGCTGACCGCCTTCCTCCACCACGTCGCCACGCTCATACACGCTACTGTACAGGTAACATAATATTACCTACATAAACATATTCGGAAGAAGCAAACACGTCTTTATTAGGTTGGTGTGTAACTGAATTTTTGAACGTCCATTTTCATGAATTTCATGGTATCTGATTAATTTGAAAAAATTCACACGCATCAAGTACTGATGACAATACAATAATTTTATAACTTTGCTCTAATAGTCTCTCCAATTTCGATAGGAAAAATAAACATGAAATTAATTCTTAATTCGGTTTGCTATTTAAGCGTATACATATTTATAATTATGTTTAACAAACTTAAAATTGAATTAGAAATTACTCTTGAAAATTCAATACTCAATATCGATAACAATCAAACCATAAAAATTATTTCATCAGACGATGGTATTATTATTTTTCGACTTCAATATAAACCTACATACATATATTTTCATGTGTTTTTAATCGAACACGAAAAGAATTTGTTATATAAATTAAAAAAAAATGGGTATATCTATATGTTATTAATAATAATAATAATCGGGATCAAGTCACAGAGGCACTAGACGCCAAACTAGGATTCCCTGTACTACTGTACTATGACAACGAGTATATAAATATATATTATAGCAAAAAGCAAATTAACCTATTCCTTACACGAATGTTTGTTCGATATTATGTGGTAACCGAATTCATGACCCTCGGCAATAAGGGGTATTAACAGCAGCACCACCGAGTGAGTCAAATTAAATCGTAACCTGTTTACAATTCAATGCAATTTCAATGGTAGCCAACGGCTTGGGTCTCCCCTGGTATTCCCAAAGTTCATGGGCGACGGTAACCGCTCTCCATCAGGTAGGCCGTATGGTCGTCTACCTACAAGGGCAATAAAAAAAAATCGTAAATGTATTTTTCCCTTTCCAGGAACGCGCTAGTGACTCTGCAGCTCAGGCGTTCTGGATGGCCAACGCCAGTGAACTACTGCACTTCCTCAAATACGACAGACATATCTCCTCGTTCTCAACGCAAGCTCAAGAGTTACTAGCAATGACTGTACAAAACGCGTTCAGGTTAGTTCGTTTGACCTCTCTTTATCAACCTGTATCCACCCAATGCTGGTCTCTTCAAATGCACTCCTAAAAGTCTGTGGATGAAGATGCACGAAGACCTTAAAACGTTCGTTTGACCCGTTAACTCTAATGAAATGGAACGAAACGTAATATGAGCTGGTTATTATTATGTAAAAAGTACTGGTGGCATGACCTCTTGTGAGTCCGCACGGGTAGGTACCACCACCCCACCTATTCCTGCCGTGAAGCAGTAATGCGTTTTGGTTTGAAGGGTGGGGTAGCCATTGTAACTATACTGAGACCTTAGAGCTTATATCTCAAGGTGAGTGGCGCATTTACGTTGTAGATGTCAATGGGTTCCAATAACCACTTAACACCAGGTGGGCTGTGAGCTCGTCCACCCATGTAAGCAATAAAAAAAAAGAAATTGCATTATATATGAATTTAAAGAGCGGTTGACGGAATATTATAGAAATGGGTGGATCTTAATCCGCTGGGTTATGATTTATGTATTGCAGCCAATGGAGACCACTTCGAATAAGCTTTTTATACTTTAAATTGTTTTATATTTATGTATTAAACTAACACACTGTAAAAGTAATAAATGTTATTTGCAATAGATTTATTTTTATTTTTAATTGTAGCAGTATTTATGGCCAGACTAAGTAGTGGTCGCCTAATAGTTAAAATTCGACCACAATTATTATTTTAAATAATAAGTTTGAATATTCTTATGGTTTTATTATCAAAGACTTTCTTCTATTATCACAGAATTCGCCAAGGCTCCACTATAAACAAATAATATTAATGACAAACAATATTAATCTATTCTCAATTTGACCACATACTTTAACTTGTAACTAACTGTACTTGAGACCTGAGAACTTATATCTCAAGGTGCGCGGCGTATTTATGTTGTAGATGTCTATGGGCTAGTATATGCGTTTGCGTTTCAAACACATGGTACCTAGAGTGTGTAATGTTTTTTTTATTGATTTCAAGTATTTTTTATGCATATTTCCTTAAAATATTAGTATTCTGCACTCCTTTATATTCTCTATAAGTGAAGGAAATTAATTACATATTGCTCCGTCCGCGCAATTTTCGTAACAAAGTTTTTGCTTCACGTATTAATATATAGATTGTTGTTATTCATCCACATGCAGTAATCTGGTGGCGTGCTTCGAGGAGAGTCTGGGTCGCGCCCTGGCGGCCCTGACGAGCGGCAACAGCGCGGAGGCGACGGCCGCCACCGAGCCCGCGCTGCAGGCGCTCGCCGCCGCCATGGTGCTGCTGCGCCGGTGCAGGGTCAACGCGGCGCTCACCATACAGCTCTTCTCGCATCTCTTCCACTACATCAACGCCGTTTGTTTCAACAAGGTAAACGTGATGTTTTATTTAATTTACCTTTCCATTATTTGATTATTATTTTTTTGTTGACATAAAACATTTGTAGGTTGACTATTTTTTATTTTCAAATTGCGAGTTTTTTTTTATTGCTTAGATGGGTGAACGAGCTCACGGCCCAACTGATCTTAAGTGGTTACCGGAGCCCATAGACATCTAGTTGTAAAGTCTCACTTTTAACAGTACAACTTCTGCCCCGCCCTTAGAACCTTAGAACTTATATCTCAAGGCGCATTTACGTCGTAGATGTCTATTGGCTATACAAGACCTGGCTTCGGCCTTTTTGAAAATTCATTTCAGAAATTATATAGCACAAACAAGGCTGTATGGGCTTAGGTCCCCTTGCCTTTACTAGTAAGAAAAAATGTACCAAAAAGATTTCTATGGGCTCCAGTAACCACTTAACACCAGGTTGGCTGTGAGCTCGTCCACCCATATAAGCAATAAAAAAAAATAGAAATATCTTCTTCTTCCAGTGCCTCTTCAATCCTGAAGGTTGGCCGTTAGCTTTCTATATTCATTTTTATCAGCAGCTAGCCGGAACAGCTGTACGACGGAGGCAATACCGGTCCACTCCCGGATATTCCGGAGCCCTGACTTCTTTCTTCGCCCAGCACGTCTCTTTCCGTCCACTTTGCCCATAATTATCAACTGCAGCAGCATGTATCTATCGTTCCTGAGCACGTGGCCGAGATATTCTATCTTGCGCTTTTTGATAGAAGGCAACATTTTCCGGGACATATGAACGCGCTGAAGCACGGTTTCATTCCTGACCCTCTGCGTCCAACTAATGCGTAACATGCGACGGTAGCACCACATCTCGAATGCCTGTAGGCGTCTTGTAGTGTCCTCTTTCAGGGTCCACGTTTCGCAACCATACATGACGATAGGCCAGATATAGCACATGAGTAGCCTGACTCGGAGCTTTATATTCAGTTGACGACAGCAAAGAACTTTCCTCATTTTATTAAAAGAGGCTCGAGCAGTTTCTATCCGGGTCTTGATTTCTTGATCAGATTCCCATGCTTCGCTTACCCAAGCCCCTAAATACTTGTACTGTCGTACCCGCTCTAGTTGTTTCCCAGCTACAGATACGCTTGAACTCACATCCAGGTTTCTTGAGACTACCATGAACTTGGTCTTGCTTATGTTTATCGACAACCCGGCTTCTTCGCTGCACTCATTAACCTTATTCACAATTGCTTGCAAAACGGCTTCCGATGCTGCAATAAAGATAGTGGCGTCCGCATAACGCAAGTTGTTAACGACCCTGCCGTTGATTCCTATTCCCACTTCAAGGTTTTCAAGAGCTTTTGACATCACAGCCTCTGAGTAGATGTTAAAAAGCAACGGGGATAAGACACCCCTGCCGGACCCCATGACAGATCTCAACTTAGTCGGTTTCCTCATTGTCGACCCTTATCGTAGCCACCTGCTTCTCGTACAGGTTGCGGATGATTCTGACGTCCTTACCATCCAGACCAATGTCACATATAAGGCTAAAAATTTGATGATGTTTAACTCGGTCAAATGCCTTTTCGTAGTCTATGAAGCACAAAAAGACATCAGTTTGTATGTCTCTGCATTTCTGTACGAGAACGTTGAGAGCGAAAAGAGCTTCTCTGGTGCCAACACCAGATCGAAATCCAAATTGGCTATCGCCCAGTTGTGCATCACATTTTGGTCGTATTCTATTCGGTAGTATGATGTTCAAGAATACTTTTAGGACATGGCTCATCAGACTAATCATACGATACTCTCCACATTTTTTGGCATTTTGCTTCTTGGGTATCGTGATGAATGTGGATTTTAGCCAGTCACTAGGGAGATTAGAAATATCAAGAATTGTAAATAAGATATAAGAGTTGTATTTATCGGCCCAGGTGGTGAGCGAGCCGGGCTGTGTGAGCGCGGCGTACGGTCGCGCGCTGTCGGGGCGGCTGGCGCTGGTGGCGGCGTGGGCCGAGCGGCAGGGGCTCGAGCTCGCGGCCGACTGCCATCTGGCGCGGACACACCAGGCCGGTTTGTATACAATACTTAACACAATGAGTTTCTCGCTGGATCTTCTCAGTGAATCGCGTTTCCGATCCGATGGTAGATTCTGTGAAGTACGGCTCTTGCTAGGGCCAGGGCTAGCAACACTCCGGTTTGAGCCCCGTGAGCTCACCTACACGTCAAGGAGAAGCTGAAATAGCCTCTCAAGGCTATCAGCATAGGTAGAAAAAAAATACAATACTCACCTCCACGCTACACAGGACGTGTGCTGAAATATACATGAACTAAGTAGTTAATAAGTTTTAATCCTATATCAAAATTAACTCTCTGAAATCCCTATCCCTATTTTTATTCCTTCTTTAAACGTTTATATCACAATACTTTATTAACCGATTTATTATTTATCCTCGAAACGCGTATGATGATGAATTGTTATTTACTGAAGATTTTATTTTTAATAAACACGACACACGTTAAACTACTTACGACCCGATTACCAATATTTAATTAACCATGCCTATATTATAATTTTAAAAGTTAGAGATGAAAGCTTTGTATTAAAAATCAATCCCATTAAGGAAACATCGCGTACATTATTTTGATGTCTCACTAGAGCAGCGGTCGGGGAACTTTTTTAATTATTATCCCAAAATATTTTTGTGTAAGTTGATATTACCCCATGGTGAAGAACAAAAAAATAACGAAATCGCTTCTTTTTAGCATCTTTCATATTATAGCCCTCATGATAATTTTGAAAAGAAAACAATAACTAAAAATTTTATTTAAACATCATTTATTCAATTTATCAATGTAATACCTAGTAATACATAACGGTAATAATAGTAATTAATATATTATGTAATATACAGTTGATGAAAAAAAATCGCCCCCACAGAAAATATAAGTAAATGATAATTTCTTGTTATTTTATAATTCATATGATATTTTTCTTGTATTATTCGACGAAAAAACTAGTTTAAATTTTATATATAGCCCCCATAAAAAATATTTTTTAATTTAAATGATTTTTTTCGGGAATAAAAAATTCGCTTTATTGGACTTATTTTTTCGTTTCCTTTCATTTAGTTTCGAGTTTGAAATCACGATTCTAAAGAAGTTTCACTTCAATAATTATATACTTTTTACTCACAAAAGTTTCATTTTTACCCCCCAAAATTTCATTTTACCCCATTTGGGGTAATTTACCCCGGTTCCCCGACCGCTGCACTAGAGGGTAGATGTAATAAACTGAGGTTTCGTTTGGCAGCCCGGCTGATACAGGGCGAGTATCGCACCGCAGAGGAAGTGCGGGCGGCGCTGTCGGCGTGCTTCAAGTTGAACTCTGCGCAAGTCCGAGCGCTGCTCGCGCCCATCGCCGCGCCCGAGGTCGTGGAGGCGGCCGTGCAGCACGCGCGGGCGCTCGCCGACGAACTGTGCCGGGCCGACGGACGAGAGGTTACTCACATTTCATTATAGAAATTCAACTTTTTGGCGGGAACGCGAGGAGTGAAGTTGTGTGATTTGTTTTATTTTGTCTATTTAGTGTTTCTTCAGGTTTAAATGTATAATAGCGGTGGTTTATTAACTGTTTAGTATCTGTGAAAGTGCACAAATGTGGGAAAATGAAACAAAGCCGCTAAACGTAACTTCTCGGGATCCTCCAAAAAGTCTCAGTAAATGACCACTATTTTACTGAGATTATAATATTTCATCCCATATCATCTCATCTCATTTCATTTCATTTCATCCCAGTCTCAAATTAACCATCTTCATTTCATTTCACTCAATATTATAATTTTTCCTAAAAATAAGAATATAAATATAATAAGACATGACTTAAAGGTCTTAGTTACCAGGTCAAAAAATTTAGATTTTCGATTTTTTAAGGGCCCTAACTCACCGAGACGCCATGGCGATGTCGCCGGCTACATATCCAAACAATTCATATTACAATGTATGGCAGTTAACTGAAAGAATGATTCATTATAGAAATTCAAAATCGACTATGTTTATAGGGTTCCTCAATACAAGGTTATTCCGATCGTAATTTAAAAATAAAATGTTGGAGCGAAATAGTAAAGTTATTCAAAGAAAAAGATGAGATGAGAAGATGTTTTGTCAGTTCATTTCTACAATATAAGCTCAATAATTCATCAAAAGATGATACTGACATTCTCGATTGCCTACATAGCCGGCGACGTCGCCATGACGGCTCGGTGAGTTAGGGCCCTAATAGTGATTTAATTTTACACGTAGTAAGTACGCTTAAAACATTACGAGATTTCTCAAGTTAATAATTCAGTTCAAACGTACTTGACAATATCGTATAATTTTCTGAAATAGATGCATGCAGTGTCTGACAAATTTTAGATTTTTTTTTTTTATTGCTTAGGAGTCTGGATAAGCTCACAGCCCACTTTGTGTTAAGTGGTTACTAGAGCTCATAGACATCTACCACGTAAATGTCGCCACCCACGTTGAGATAGCATTTCTAAGGTCTCAATATAGTCACAACGCTGCCCCACCCTTCAAACTGAAACGCATTGCTGCAATATCGGATTTTTCAGATACGAGTCGAGGAGGGCGGTTGGCTGGGAGCCGGACTGCTGATCCCCGGGGACGGGTTCAGCGCGGAGGTGGTCCGCGGCGTGCCCCCCGGGCTGGCGGAGTTCGTGGCCCCCCTGCAGCGGGCGGGGCTGTGTCGGCTCGCCCACCAGCCGCACGCGGTCGGCGCGTGGACCGTGTACATGGGCCGAGCGTCCCCGCGACCGCCGCCCGTCCCCGACCGACATATCCTGCAACTACATAAGAACGCTAACGGCATGGGACTCAGTATAGTCGCCGCAAAGGTACTTTTTTCGCATTTTCAACTCAAAACATTAAAACCATAATATGCAGTCTAATATAAATAACAATACCAATAACAAGTTTGAAAAACACTTTGTGGCTCTAATGGTAGTCCTTATGGACGAGAGAAAAAAAAACCACACATCTCATAAAAACGGTTTAAATGATGTTTACCTTCCGGTCTCAAAGATGGGTTAGCCAAATTATTGTATATTCAGATTGTCTCAGGTTTGTCTTGTTTGATGTCTTTGCTATTTATTCTCTACGGGGAAACTCTGCTTATAATATCGTTATGTATACGTCTCTTTTTCTCTTGCTTTATTAACGTGGCATCGAAATAGTTCGCTCTTTCTCGTACTTTGTACGTTATATCTTTCATATCTATTGACAAAAATCTGACACATATTTATATTTTACTCCCAATTCTGGTCAAATTTTTAATTATCGAATCGTTGCCTCAGAGCTTCTTTGCTTTCACTTCACCTATAGACAATTTTCTAAATTCTCATTAAATATTAGATTCTTTATAATTAGCCGAAGTGTCGCTCTTTTCTTTTTACTTGAGAAACCTTTTGTAGACTTTATATATAAGTTAAAATACAACGATTGTGAAGTACGTAAAGATCTTGTAATATTTTCAGGGTGCAGGCCAAAGCAAATTGGGTATCTATATAAAGTCCGTAGTGCCGGGCGGCGCGGCGGCTGCAGACGGGCGACTGGCGGCCGGCGACCAACTACTATCCGTTGATGGACAGTCGCTCGTTGGTATCACACAAGAAAAGGTAAAACAAACTTTATTTTCGATGACAATAAAATATTTTACTAAATTTATAATTCGATTAAATGTTTTCGGTTAATTTGTTTTTTATAGGCGGCTGAATACTTAGTAAGGACGGGTCCGACCGTCACTTTAGAAGTCGCGAAACAAGGAGCGATGTTGCACGGACTAGCCACTCTATTACACCAACCGGCCTACAACAATCAGCGACCAGGTACGTCACTTAACGATAATAATTCGATTAAAATAATCGCACTATTAAAATAAATCAACTAATAGAGATGTAAATTGGGAGTTTTGCGTTCTTGGTCCAGCGGTGTGAATACGCTAAACGTGTTTTATTATCTCTACATCCCACATACTTAACGAGAAATCTATTCGCAATTAATCACATTGTCACCCTATTACCAATTCTATCGATATTTTTAATGGATTGGTGACGAACCCGTTTTTAGCTGACAGCATCTGTCTTTACATTTTATATTATGAGAAGTGTATTTTCTAATACTGATTTTTTTATTATTAATCGTTACAAGTATAAGGAAATCGATATCGAAAACAAAGCCGGACAGCTTCTGATGGCTTCTGTCACAGTTAAAAACAAATTAAAGGAGGTTATCAAAAATTACACCATTATTAGGTTTTGGTGTTATATTATTGTATTCGTTTTTTACATTATTTATTTCACAATTTAATTATTGTATTTTGATGAAAAACTAGGGTTATTTAAAGAAAATATTTAATGCTGAACTAATGATATGTATATTAATGAACATCAAACTTAAATCAGATGACGACTGATGAGCACGGCTTCAAGTTTTAAACTGTAACGTGAAGCCCGTTGTGGACTCACGAAACATAAAATTACTAATATTAGAAATGCATGTGTTGCGTCTTAACCCTAATATTAATATATACGAGTATTTATTAAGATTATTAATATTTTCAAAAATAAAATTCACACACGCAGCATTCAACCAATGACCCATATCTGATCATTAGCCGCCAACAAATCGGTTTCGCTGTAACATGAAGTTCGTTTACTTAAGTCGGTGTTGGGGTCGCGTGTCGGTCGCGTGCGGTAACGTGTGTGTGGTCCGACAGAGGACGCGGAGGTGCAGTACGAGTGTCGCGCCCGACGCAACTCGGGCACGTTCACCAACCCGCACCCCGCGCTACTCAAGCCCGCCTCGCCGCTCACCGAGCTCGCCACCGCAGGCAAACGCATTACACATATAAGCCCCGCACGTTGATATTGCGATTTGGCGGCCATCTTGGTGACGTAGTCGAACTGTCAGTACCGTTCGCAACGTAGGCCAGCGCGTACGCGTATTATATTATACGAAACTGATTCTGATGATAATGTGAGCGGAATTGAAGAATTATTAAATGAATAAACATTTATTAATTGTATTAAGAAACTTCTTTTTTTAAAAACTTGATATTATTTATTATTCGTCCATTAAAATTGGTTGAGAGGCTTATAAATGCAAATATTGTATATCAAACAGACAAGACTTCTTTCACATTTATAATATTAGGAAATATTTATGAAATTATTAAATACCTATAAATATAGATAATATAAATACCTATAAACTTTCTTATATATCTTTATACTTAGATATTTACAAAAAATATATATATAATTTACCTACCGGGTAGGTCAACTTCGTTCGATACTAACAAATAAATATTTTTGTTATCTGTACTTTTTGCGGTGGATGACGTCACGTAGCTATTATTGTGACATGGTTCCATCGCAATATCAACGTGCGGGGCTTATACCTGCACGGCCCATTCCTCTCAACAACGTTCAAGAACTATGTGTCCTTGATGACCGCGACTCGCTCCCCTTTCGATTTTATATTGTTTGCTTTTTAGTTTTGGTTTTGTTGAATATAAACGAATTCGACCTTTTTTGTGTGCGTCAACATAGTTTTGTTTATGTCTTCTGTGTTTTTGTTTTATACTAGGTTCTTTTTGGTTGCAAATTTTGGCTTCTTCTTACGCGTCCGAGAGCGCGTGCGAGTCGCAGTCGATAATGATGTCGTATTACAGGTTATTATCGACGGTCCTGCCGCGACCGCTGCTACCTGTTGAAAGACGAATCTACGGAGTCCAGTACAGACGACAGCGAGGACTTTCGCCCTCTCTATCGTGGCTCGATACCCAAGCTCATTGTAACTTCTGACATGGAGAACGAACATGACGTAAACTTATGCCCGTTTATGAGCGATTACCCGGTCGAATTTAAAAGTAATCCGCCGCCCAGACCCATTCCCGTTTTCACGTTTACGTGTGAGGATTTCGACGAACAAAACGGTTGCAACGACCAGCACTCAATGGATGAACAACCCCCTCCCGTACCTGACCCACCTGTGCATTACGAGCAGTCCAGCGAGAGCGGAGAACCGGTCTGTCTACCGCCGCAGATGAAGCCAATAGACACGAAGTTCACACTAGATTTGTTTAACGTGCGCTCGAACGAGAACGACACCTACAGACGAAGGTGCACGGAGCTCGATGAATGCGTTAGCGCTTGTGACTGCTGTCGCACTCCGCAACCGGAGACCAAGTCAATTCCGTTTATAGACGAACCGAACTCGGAACCCGTTATATTTGAAAACGGAACAGTTCCTGATAAAATTACCACTCCGAAAATACGACGAATTTTACCGTCCATGTCCTTGGACAACGGCGAAGAGAAACCTGAGACGGCTGACGCGGTCTGTCAGACTCCTTCCTCGCCGATAAAAGTAGATCCAAAAATGCCAGTGGTCATACCACTGAAACTCAAGATTGATCTAGACGTACACAGTGAATCGCAGAAAATTCAAGACATGAACTGTCGTTTGAAAAGGACCCTTTTTTCAGTGTCGAATTCCGTATCGAATAAATCGGAGGAATTCTCAGATATGTTACCGTCCACGTTTTCCACTTCAGATTCAATGGATGATACTATAAATGAAAATAAACCTGATATCTTAATCCTGAGTCCAGCGGAAGCATGTGCCAAAAAAATTCTGGACAGTGTCGACAGAAAGTCCTGGAAGTCACCAGATGAATTCAGACCGTCTTTCGGTAAAGTGAAAGCGCTGACGAAGCACTTTAACGATATAAATCTAACATATAGCGTGAAAACTTACAAGCGTCACTGTCAGTCGAGCCCTAATCTCAGCGGACGCCCTGAAAAAGTATTGAAAATTGCAGAACCGCTGCCCACTAGCGCAAGTCTGGTCGACATTAGATTTGACATTGACAAAACAGAAACTACTGAATCTGGAGATGGAAAACTGACTGACGAAGAAGTGAAAAGCATAATTATCCAATTGGAAGACTGGTCCAGATATGGTTCGCGTGGCAGCGAGGATACACTTGCTAACGGCAACGAATTCGAGTTGCCGAATTTACCCTCGGAAGACCAAATAGACTGCACGAACGGCTTCGTTTTCAATGAATTCTTCGACCGCAAACCAAAAAGAATCACCCTCGAAAATATCAAATTAAAATCGAATCAATCAAGTTTGAACTCTGAACGAGACAAGCCGAGTTGTGAGTCGCTTGCACGAAGCGAAAGCTCGGAGAAATCAAAAGGAAAAAACTATATAGGGTCTACTAATGTCAGTAATATCAAACGAATACTGCAAAAAACGAAGCAACACGCGGCGCTAGTGCGGAGCTGCCCGGATCTGAACTCGACCCCCACAACGCGTAAGGCTTCTCCCCCCGCATGATAATAGGTGTGTTATAGACGAGCGCACTATTGTTTATTATATTCAATCAGGCATGACTTTTACTTTCAATTACACTACTTAATTTTTTAGTCTGCAAATTATACGTTCAAACACCAATTACCACCGTTGTTATGTGTCCGTTATGTTGTTACTATCGTATTTTATCGCTTCTATTGTTTGCAGGTTTTATGTTCAGCGTTTTAGCCTCTTTTATTTATTCTAGACTTTACTGTTCTGCCAATTCCAGGTACCTAGAGATCTAGAGAGCTTCGTTAAAATGCACAATAAAAACATACTAAAATATACCATAAAAATCAATGCAGGTTGGAATTGCTATTGGAAAGCTTTTTATTACGATCCTTTAAGATCCGCAATTGTTCGAGTCACTGGTATCTCGAGTGAGATCCGACTTGGTAATTCTTAGTCGGATATGGTGATGCCGTTGTCGAGTTGGGTAATACAGTAGTTGTGTGGTTGCGCAGCGGGCGGCGGCGCGTTGCGTCGTGCGTCGGAGCGCGACCTGCCCGCGCGGCTGGCGGCGGAGGCCGTGAAGCCCAGCAAGAGCACGCCCGCCCTGCACCACGCCGCACCCGTCCCGCACAGGTACGCCACACAATATTAGTCCCTATTTTATTTATTTAGTTTGATTTACATCGATAACATTTTTACATTATTCAGGGCTTTTAAGGACGATATAACTCCATTCAATATGCATTATACAATGATAATAACTGTAGATTGGGGGGGAATCGGGACCTTTTCCAAATCCAACACAAATTTTCTATGGTTTTTCTTAGAGTAATGCAAATAAAATTGAGATTAAAATGGTTCAGGAGGCTTACATTTTTATATACGATGCGTTATTATAGGTACATACTTTATTACAAAATATACACAAAAACTGAAAAAACTAGCTTGATCCAATTCACCTTAGCTTTGGGGTGAATCAGGTTACGTATAGACAATAGAGTTTTTCGATAGGGCTGACACTACTTACTTAGTTGTTAAGTACATACGTAACTTTACGTAAATTACTTTTTAATATATTTATTGAGTTACTAAACTTTGATGACTAAATTAAACTATTTGATATTCTTAGACAGTAAATAAAAGTCATTTTCAGTTCAACAAAGTTAAATCTAACAACTCAACAAAACTATTGTGACATCCCAGATTTGTCCCTATTCTAATTCTAGTCTCTATTCCCCCTAATCTACTGAACATTAATAATTTGTATATATTTTTTTCAATAAATAAATTAACATGATGTAATATTGATAAGTTGTACAATAATATTTAATGTACTGGGTTAAAACATAAAATATAAAGTGTGTATCGTAATATGTTTATGAAACTGTATTACAATGGAACAGTAGTGTAACGAGCCCGAGCGTCCCGAGCGCCTCGCCGAGCGTGTGGCCTAACAAGTCGCGGAGCAGCCACAACCTGTCCGCGACCTCGCACCACGACGGCTTCTACCAGAACCTGCCCGCCGTCAGCTCGCAACAGTACCCACTACAAGACAGGTATTTATGTTCGCTTGAATGAATGAATGAAAATTCTTTATTGCACAAAAATATTGCACAAAGACGAACTTAACTCCTTGCAGGCATTCTCTTCCAGTTAACCCTCGTTGATGAAGTGATAGATTCAAGAAGAAGATTCTGTTAATATATATATTTTTATTTAAAGCTTAGATGGGTGGGCGAGCTCACGGTCCACCTGGTGTTAAGTGGTTACCGGAGCCCATAGACATCTACAACGTGAATGCCGCCACCACCCACCTTGAGATTTGAGCTCTAAGGTCTCAGTATAGTAAGTATATTTCAAAAATGTAAAAATAATAGACAGCCACTTGGCTGTGCCTCCCACATTTTCCGTGACAATGGACGACGATAAGAAACATAAACGGTCAGCTGTCTCGTAACCTCCTTTTCTCAAATAAATTACGAAATGTACTTACCAAAACAGATGGTCGTCGCTACGCAGTTCCACCGGCAGCAACCGTCCCCAGTCGGCACATTTTTCAGCGGCAAACCCGCAAGAACAGGCGCCTGATTCTCCCCTGCACCAGGTCGGTCCAGTTATATTACCAAACTATGATCTATATCCCTTTTATTATAAACAAAATCAATATTGTTGTGTAAGACGATTTAATGTGAATTGTTTATAATAATAAATATGTTTTACCTATGGCAACTCCTTCAATATTATCAATGTCATGCTAATTTCCTTTTATTTATGATTTTAATTATCCGACAATTAAAATACCCTTAAATTTTATAATATGTATGTAAAAATGAAATGTTTTTTTCTATAGATATTTCATGAATGTCCTTGAGAGCACGAGTAACTGGGTCGAAAATGGCTCTTGTCCTTTACATACGTTCAATTGTCTTTGAAAGTGGACGTACTTACGACTAGCATTAAGAATACTAGGGATACAGCCAAGCTGCCTACCCACTGATAATGTTGACATGTTATTGAATTGTTTAATATTTCAACTTTAGTATTAAAATCAATGGATATATTCTAAGTTACGTATGTAGATGAAGTGTGTAAAAAGGCACTTGGTACATATTAATTTCTCTGGAAACACGAGTAAGTAAGTTGTACTTTTTATCTCCAATAGGCAAACCATGGAAGCACTATGAGTATACGTGCAGCGAAGCTAGCTGAGATGTCAGAGGAAGTTACGCGTCGCCAACAGATGCAACAACAGCATCAACTGCAACAGCAGCAACAACTACACCAGCAACAACAGCAACAAATACATCAACAGCAGCAACAACAGCAACATATTCAGCAGCAACAACTTATTCAACAACAACAACTACAACAGCATATTCAACAGCAACAATCGCAACTGCATCAGCAACAACAACAACACTTACATCAGCAACAGCTTCATCAACATCAAATGCAACAGAGGATGCCATCATTACCACATCATCATCCGCAGATGAACAACCTTCATTCTCACGGTTAGTGAAATGTGTTTTCATGGTAGGGTTTCGAACGCTATACACATTTTTTTATTGCCCTTGTAGGCAGACGAGCATACGGCCCACCTGATGGTGAGTGGTTACCGTCGCCCATGGATTTCAGCAATGCCAGGGGCAGAGCCAAGCCGCTGCCTACACATATTTCGTAGCTGATATGAGCACACGACATACATAGTCTTGCTTATTCGATAGTCATTGTACAATTGTGAGTGACCTCGTGTCTCAAGTGGAATGGCGGCATTCACGTGATATCTGCGAGCCGTTCTAATGAGTAGCTCAACTACAAATGTGAACACTGAAGTGGATTGATTAGCTCAATACCTGATGCGCCATTGGTGCAGCCATTGTTAGCGCCATTGGTAGCGCCAGTAGCGGCAGATGCGTGTAATGGAATACCTCGGCATTCACCTCGTAATTCGCGTGCTATAAAATAATATTCGGAAAATTTTTAAACTTTAATTTTATGTATTTTATTTATTTATTTATACTTATTGTACACACAAAGAAAATACAATAAAAAACAGATTTAAAGAATGTCTAAATCAATGTACAAAGGCGAGCTTAACTCATTCATGAGTTTTCTTCCAGCAAACCAATAGCAGAGTGAAATACGATGTATAAGAGGGGAATAGTGTACAATATAAAAGCTATTAAAGCATGATTTTTAAAATAAGCTTAAAAAAAAAAAAAACTAATATAAAATGAAAAATACATATAAATAAACATACATAAAACAATAACTTAAATACAATTACAGTGACAGGAAATGTTTCTTCATTTGACTCTTAAAAACTTCTAGAGAGGAACTAGCACGAATAGGTTGAGGGAGAGAATTCCATAATCGCACTGCTTGTATTGTGAAAGAGCCACTATAGCGACTAGAGCTGTGAATGGGAGTTTTTAAAAGAAGAGATGTGGCTTGTCGACTAACTTTGCCGTCAGGAATCAGGTATTCAAAGCGTTCACGGAGATA
Organism: Bombyx mandarina; assembly: GCF_030267445.1. NCBI lineage: Eukaryota > Metazoa > Arthropoda > Insecta > Lepidoptera > Bombycidae > Bombyx > Bombyx mandarina. Next base: position 12,894,533 of record NC_143228.1, read on the forward strand.
GATAGGGGCATCGGGATTGTGAAGAATAGAATAGAGAAAAGAGAGAATGTGGCAATCACGACGTCGCCTAATCGGCAGCCACCCCAGCTCAGCCCGGAAATCAGACACATGGTCATACTTCCGGAGACCAAAAATGAAGCGGATGCACAAATTCTGCAGACGTTCGAGTTTATCTAAAAGCAATTCAGAAGCATCTAGAAAACAGATATCAGCATAATCGAGAAGAGGAAGTAAAAGCGTTTGGGCAAGAGAAATTTTAGTGCGAAGAGGCAAGAATTTTTGAAGGCGTTTCAGAGACTGAAAGGAGTAAACAGTTTTTCTGCTTACTTCGGAAACGTGATTAATCCACGAGAGGTGACTGTCGATGTATAAACCTAGATTTTTTACACATTTCGAATACGCTATCGGAACGTTGTCGTAGAGGATGTGCGCTAACGAGCTGTAATCGAGAAGGCCGCACATATACCTACCACCAACAATGAGAGCTTGCGATTTCGAAGGATTCACCAAAAGACCAAAGGACTTTGCCCAGTTGTAAATCGCAGAGAGATCCACGTTGATTGCCGAAATGGCAGCCCCAACGTCAGCAACCCTCGTATGGCGATATAGCTGCAAGTCGTCTGCATAGAGATGGAAGTGTGAAGATATAGATTGAGAAATTGTGTTTATAAACACAGAGAAGAGGAGAGGAGAAAGTACGCCACCCTGTGGAACACCCGCAGTGAGGTCACACCACTCAGAGAAAGACTCTTCGTAGCGAACCGACTGCGAGCGTCCACGGAGGTAAGAATTAAACCACTGAATTACCGAAGACGAGACATTAAGAGAGGATAGGATACCGAGAAGAATGTCAAAATCAACTGAATTAAAAGCATTGCTGAAGTCCAGTAAAACCAAAATAGTAATTGATTTCCGCTCCATGGCCAAGCGAATATCATCGGTGATTTTCACCAACGCGGTGACAGTGCTGTGACCTGGACGGAATCCAGATTGATACGGACTCAGTAGGTTATTCGAAGAGAGGTAAAAAGAAAGTTGTTTTTGAACAATGCTCTCGAGGACTTTGGAAAAGATCGGGAGAATAGAGATAGGACGGTAATGGGATAAAGAAGAAGGTTTTGCAATTTTAGGCAAGGGTAGGACATGAGCCTTTTTCCAAAGTGACGGAAAGGAACTGGACTCAAGAGAAAAATTTATTATGTGGCAAAGGATAGGAGCAAGTTCCTCCATGATAAGTGTGAACATTTGAAGCTGCAGATTATCACATCCTACTGCCTTAGTGGAAATGGATTGAAAGGATTTTTTAATATCCCGCTTAGCAATTGGTGTAAAGGAAAAGGAAGTATTTAATGGCTTAGAAAGATTTGAGAGATGATTAAGAGTAGAAAGTTTGATGGTGGCATCGAGCGTGACTGGAGGCTTGGCAAAATGCGCATTGAGTGCGTCAATATTCGCACTTACGGTATTCTCCTCAACAGCCTTACCGATACCAAGAGACTTGAGAAATCGCCATACTTGTGTAGAATCGAGATTAGTTACGGAATTGTGAATGTGGCGTCTCTTTGCATCCCTACACAGGCGACTGCAACGGTTGCGAAGTTTTTTGTAGACTGCCCAGTTTTCCTCAGACGAGTTCTTCCTATACCTCAATTTCGCTTTATTGCGCCTACTCATGAACAACTTAATTTCATCAGAGAGCCATGGTGCAGGCAAGTGCCTAACCCTGATTCTCTTGAGAGGTGCATGGTTGTTGTAGAGATCTAATAGTAGGTTGTTAAGGGCAGCAACTTTACTGTCGATGTCATTGCAATTGTAAACAGACGACCAGTCCAGATTACCAGCATCAATCCTCAAACGCTCGAGAGCAATATCTTTGAAACTGCGTAGAAGGAGAAATTTCGATTTGCGTCGAGGACAACGAACTTTGTAAGAAAGGTAAATAAGGTCGTGATAAGAGAACGAAGCTGATAACTGTCCATGCGTTGAAACTTTGGAAGGGTCAGAGACAATAATAAGATCTAAGAGAGAAGGAGTAGAGTGAGGAGCACGATGAGTCGCCCCCAAGGGAAGAGGGTGCATGTTTACAGAAGAGACTAGAGAGAGGAATCGCTGAGACCGTGCGTCATCCCTGATCAGGCAAGTGTTGAAGTCTCCAAGGATCAAGACATGGTCATATATAGAACATACATTTTCTAACATACTTTCAAAAGATGAGAAATAATCAATGTGACTTGAAGGACTATAAAAAACACCAAGAAGTATCTTGGTGTGCTGGATAGTTACCTCTATAAAGAGGTGCTCAGCAGATTGAGTATATTCGCTTGGTGACTGATCAACGACTGCATGCTTCAGATCAGCACGGAGGTAGATTGCAACACCACCACATCCGCGACCCGTCCTGTCATTTCGCAAAAGTTTGTATCCGGGGAGTGCATATTGCGAGGATGGGAGTGAAGGCTTAAGAAAAGTCTCAGAGATAAGCACAGCGTGAACATGGTCTGAGTCAAAGGAAGATAATAGATCAGGAAAATGTGCGTGAACACTTTGAGCATTGATATGAACGACGTTGAAACATTTAGAAGAAGACGAAAGGGAATAAGCAAGTTGATCGCGTAGATGAGTGGAATCGTCATTATCAAACGCACTAGTAAAGCTTCTATCAGAGGAAACAGAAGAAGAACATGACAAAAAATTATCATCAGTGTCACTGTACATGAAATGCTTTAAATAAGTAATAAAAATCAATAATACCAATAAAATAATAAACAAAGACTAACAAAACAAAAAAAAAAAAAAAAAAAGTAAAAATTACACCTAAAATCGTTAATAACTTCTAAGAATACAAAATATAATATTATCAAACTAACCTCCAAGAAAAACAAATTACAGACAATTATTTTAAATCATCAATGATTTGGTATACCTACAACTAAAATTGATGGCCAAAAGCCACAGAGCCAAAGTTCTATTGTAAAGGAGGTAGGTAACATACCAATGCATGTCATTGTGTCAAACTTGTCAAAGTCATATCAATGTTATGTTATTATGTTGAAATCACTGAAGTAGGAAACCTATCTATGGTTGAAATACATGGTTATACATAATACATAACTAAGTTTAACCAACAAACATAAACTATAATATTAACTTATGTATCAAAATTAACAAACGCCAAACTAAGAAATAAAGTAAAACAGAAAGATAGACATAAAAATGAGTATGGAATACATCAAAGAATTTTAACAAAGTAAAATAATTAAAAATAAATATTATGCTATACTTTCCTTAAAATAAATAAAGTGAAACATTATTGTTTAGGCGGTTTACGGATCCTCTTGTCCGACGTATTCTTGACCTGCGACTTTGTGGTTTTCACGGCTTCAACAGACTCATCACTAGGCGCTGGTGCCACAGGGTACTGATTTATCAACAGACGGAGCTCAGCGACAGTCTCTATCTTCCGACGTGTTTTATCAGACAGCTGGATTACTATCTTGCCTTCTGATGTCCAGCACTGCTTAAGGCCAAAATGTTTGCGAGCACCCAGAAATGCATCATGGCGGGACTTCGTCAAGAATTCAGACAACGTCAACCCAGAACCCTTCAGCAACACCTTATTCTTCCAAACTTCACTTCGATGGCTATGGCATTTGAACCTTATTAAAACTGGACGAGGCTTGCTTTTATTAGCTCCAAGATGATGACAGGTTACTATGTCAGTTGAAACTATATGACTCAATTTCATGGGACCTTTTAAAATATCCAAAACAGTAGCTGAAGGGTCTTTATTATTGTTGACCCCATGAAGCAACAGTACTTTCCGACGAGACATCATTTTGTGTCTGTCCAGGCCCAAAGTAAGCAACTCGATTTGAGTTTTCAAAGCACTTAGTGCATTACACACAAAGGATTTAAATTCAGCAAACTCACGGGATAAACTCGCTATGGTTTTATGTGGGAGATCTGTGGTAGCTGCATTCTTCAAATCTTCTTCGTGTTGTGCCATTCTTAAGTTCAGTGTTGTAGACAAGTCTTCCAGTTGTGCAAATAGTTTGGAGTAAATATCCATGGTGATGATAATTAAGTTTTTAGTTTGAGTGAGTTCAGAGGAGAAATAATTGTTGAAATGAGAGTATTGGAGGTCAGTGATCAACCTGGTATCAATAAATCATAACAATATAAGCTGTATTATATTTAAATTAAAATAAATCTTAGAACACAAATTTTTTGTATTGACACTTAGACTGTCATACTTTACAGTGTGTAAATGCTGGATATAGTTAAAAAAATTAATGTCTCATTCGGGCGCCGTTGTGCTAGAACCGATCAGAACACGACAATTACTCAATTGCCACATGTTACAAAATCTTAATTTCAAATCTTTATTTACATTGAAGTGGTTTATAAAAAATTACTGTCGATATTACGGCTATTAAAAGATACCGTCGCAATCTTGACCTTAACTATATTCTTTATTTTTATACTGGATTTTTTATAATGGAACGGCCGTATTACATGACTGCACTAAAAATGTTCTATGTAATTACTAATTGTCTTGTATTTAATTAACAGGACAACCACCGCTGTCGCCCGGCTCGACGCAATCGTTGCAGTTCCAACAGCAACCTTCCCCGCAGCCCCCGCACCCCCCGCAGCACGCTTACAGCCAGCACGGTCAACCACAGAGGTACTCAATCTTTACGTTTGTATTTAAATAATTAATCTCTTGACTGTCATGTAGGTCACCGGTGCCCTACGTGGCGCCCTAGGCGTAACAGACGTCGATATAATTACTTCAGTGCGTCACATGAGGCACCGGTGACTGACATGGCAGTCAAAGCGTTAAGATTAACCAGAACACGATATTATCAAATGTAAAAACTTACACGTATCCATACGACTCCATACTACAGACAAAGCGAAAATTTGCAGCTATAAATAAACTTTATTTTTAAATTATATACTATGACTTGTCCTTATTGAAACGAGGCTTGTGGAGAGTACTCAACGATAGTTAGCGGCTTGGCTCTGCCCCTGGCTTTACTTAAATCCATGGGTGACGGTAACCACTCACCATCAGGTGGGCCGTATGCTCGTCTGCCTACAAGGACAATAAAAATAAAGAAGAAAATTCATAATCCAAAGTATGCATTTCACTATGTGTCATCATGTCCGAAATAGTTAATAAATGCTTTGCTGTTGCAGATATGAATGGCATCCGCCCGGTCCTCCGTCACCGCAGAGGTCGCAGCCGCCCGTAGCTCCCAAGCCACAAGTAAGTTAATTATGTGATAAGAAAATCGAAATTTTTTGGTGTCCTACATTAGCACTACCCATCAGCGTTAGTCAGCATTAGAATAGATAGCAGCGTTGTCGTGAGTAGTATACGAGCATACTACGATTGCCAATCGCCTATGGAAGTCGCGGTGTGTACCACCATTCTGCCTGATTCTGCCGCGAAGCATTCATGCTTTTCAATCTGCAGGTTGTAACAATCTGTTTGGTATTGTCATGCAGGCAGGCTAGCTTACGTCTAACCTGATGACAACTTAAGACTAACATCTACGCATCTTACGCATCTACTAACATCTAAAACTATATTATTTTCATTAATGTGGACAAACACATGTGATATTCCTGTAGTTATGTAATAAAAAATGCCAAGTTGGTAACATGATAATAGATATATAGGTTTGATTCACATTCTTGCGACGGTATTTTGGCTCATTATGTCATATCAAAAAATGGAAATATTAGAATTCTGTCTTAGAAACTTTTGAAACGTGAAGAACTGGTATAATCTGATACCAAACATATAGTCAAGATAGATAAGCAAATAATACTAATACTAATTATTACAAGTACTATAATTATATTTATTTTTACCAGAATGTAAGAAGACCTGAAATGGAAATGGAAGAGCCTTCACATCAACAGCCTCCGCAGATGATGAATATGCAACCGGATGAAGGTAAAACAAATCTGAATAATAGGATTACTAGGAATAGGCGTAAAGCTAATAAATTCGATAATTTTCATTTGTTTTCAAAAATTTTAATTTTAGAATAAGATGGGACGAACATAGAGGTACAAAATCACAAAACTAATACATATATACTGCATAATGTCAGCATTAAAATGTGACAATAATCAGTCTTCTGGTAAAAAAGTTAAGAAACTTTTGACGTAAAAAAATTATAATAATTTTTTTTACCAAAACCTTATTCACATTCCTGGAATAGTAACGCCAATGAAAAAAAAAAGATCTTATTTGAATAAATGAATAGATGCGTTGACAATGTTATTCTAAGATAAATAATATAAATGTTGGCTAGGAATTAAAGTTATGCTACGTTATCCCCAGAGCGGCAGTCCGGCAGCGCCCTGTACCCCGCCAGCCCCTGGCAGCGCGAGGAGCGGGAGCGGCAGGCCGAGGTGCGCCGCGCGGCCGCTCGCGCCCGCAGGTACGCACGCCAACACGCACCTGCACTACGCACACAATATTGTCTACTATAGATAAGCGAAACATCACTCACTCATCACGATATCTCACTTCCGTATCTTTTTTCGTTCACTCGAGTTCAACTCGACTAGATTCAACCTCCAACGCGCGTTTTGTTTGCTTGATCGTGAAAATAACCTCCACTCAAACCTCTCTCGAAAATTGCCTCACCGAAGTGGAGTAGTTGTCAAATCAAGGTTGAATGTTCCTCAAAACCACTTAAAAATTTCAAAAATCTTTATAAGTTATTATCTCGCATGTTCTTTATCTAGTTTCTTAGCACAACAATACATATAGTTGAACTAATGTAGGTATATAACCGATCCACTAACGGTGCTTTTAGGTATCTCAAGCACCATTAGTGGATCGGGAGGATCCGAAATGACATGTTTTGGGCGACGTCGACTGCTTTCCATTCTGTTCGCAGGATCGGGAATGGGAGTTCACTAAGAACAGATTATACGTAAATGTTATCCAATATGAATTTTTCATCAAACTTATTTCGATATCATTTAAGTGGTATTGAGTAAAAAAAATGGTGCTTAGATGGAATCTAGATATTATAGTTATGAAACAATCCTGTTTAATTCGTGCGAAGCCGTCGTTGTTTGCTATTAAATAATGTAGTGTAACAAGAATTTGGAGTACAAGTGTATATAACACAACAGGGACGCGACGATAGCGCACCTGGTGGCGCTGGGCGCGGCGCGGTCGGCGGCGCAGAGCCAGCAGCTGCGCGCGCTGCAGCTCGAGCGGGACTTCGAGCTCCGAGCCACGCAACACGACCAGGTGCGCGGGACCTCTCCGCTAAACAACAACACGCTTTCCTGCCTATATACTTTACAAGTGGCGTGCTCCGACTTAGCTCGGGTCTTTAAAATTTCAACGATATTTGATGTTCTTTTATTTTTTTAAATAAAAGGACACTTATTACAGCATAACTATATGTGTTCTACAAAGTCGTAGTACATTATTTTATTCTATCATCAATACTTTTCGCAGGGCACGCGATGTAAACAATATTTTAGGTAATTTTTTTACACCTTGGGTTACATTATTGCAGTTTTAGTAAGGATACCTAATTTTTTTTAAATAAAATTAAAGCCTTTGTCACTCCGGAATAGTGTAGCTTCAAAACAGTGAAAGAATTTTTCAAATCGGTTCAGTAGTTTCGGAGCCTATTCAATACAAACAAACAAACAAATTTTTCCTCTTTATAATATTAGTATAGAGTATAGATTAATAAGGGGGAGTATAGATAAATAAGTAAGGGCAACGGCTTGTCTGTTTAACGGCTTATTGTAGAAGGCAGAGCAACAAAGCAAGCGTGAGCTGTTGACACGTGGTAAAAGTGAAGTCTTAAAATTATCATTCTCCCACAGATAAATGTACCTAATTATGTATGTTTCCTTTACTTGGATTTTAAATTACAGCATATGTAAAAAAGATTCCACTCCAAAAGTATCAGATCGTTAAATTGGTATGAAATTGTTGTAAATTTATTCATACATGCCAACATGCATATGAAATTGGTTGTTTACCTTAGGTTCTATGATTGGGAAAAAAAAAATATAAATTACGTAGGTGGTTCTGTACACGACACGCTTAGTAAACAATAGCCTGCCATCAATTTCTTGGTTTTTTTTTTTCTAGCTACCGTTTCATTTCACATTATGATAAACAAAAACAGTTACTACACATATAACAATATGACAGTACGTCCCAATCTTCAGTAAAATATAGGGTTATTACGACGTAGTTACTGTACTATCCTAAGAGTTAAGCAACCCATTTCCCATAGAAAAAGGCCTTAGTGTGAATAGTTCTCCATACGAGCCAGCGACACGTAAGAAGGTTGCACGGCGCTATCTATTGCCATTTAGCTGAAGCTTTTTACGTATTAAATCATCCAATCACCATTCTCTAGATTAGAAATCTTAACGATCCACATGTTCCAGGAGGAAGGTGGAACTACTGAAGGTGGTGGTGATGAAGACCGTTCATCTCCGGAATCTTGCATAGAGGCTCCCCTACAACCATCTCCGCATCCGCCAAAGTCCATTCTCAAGACCAACACTCGAACTGAACTCACTAATGGATACCAAACTACCACCACCGAGACTGTAAGCCAATAAAATATTAATTTATTCGTAGAATCAGATTTAATATGAAGGTTTGATTTTATTGTAACACCGGACAATTCATGTTGATATTTTTATTTGCAAAAATACCCCAAAATTGGAAACGGTAAGCCTATCATAAAAAAAACCTAAGACACACTTTTTATTCATATTTGGTGGTAGAAGTAAGTTTTTAAAACCCAATAAAAAATCCACGCAATGTTAATACTAGTACATTCGTGTATATGAGATAAAAAGCGAGAACAAAAGAATATCTTTAATAAACTTTATTTAAATTAATGCTAATTTGAAGAGAATATAAGAATTATAACCTATTCTATACAGTAAAATGCATTTACATTCATTCTTTTCATGTCTTACATTGAATGAACAGTCAAAAATGCTTTAATTAAATAGGTGTTTTTACCTGCTACGAAATATACCTGTAACCGTAGACATCAGAATATGTAACGACACCGCCTATTGAAACATGAGGCTTAAGCAGTCCTCACTGGACTCGGTTTAAATTCTAAATTTGTTTTACAGGTGACAATAAGCGAGGAAGTGACGTCAGTGGGTTCGGTGAGTGCAGGCGTGATGTCGCTGTCGATGAGCGCGTCTCCCGCCCCTCCCCCGCCGCCGGCTCCCCCCCGCGGCTCCTCGTTCGCAGTGATGGCGGAGCGGACACGACACGTCGACGTGACGCCGGTGCCCGCGCCCGCACCCGTCTCCGTACCCGCACCGCTGTGTGTATCTGTACTATTCAAATATGTTTTGAAAGTAAAATGAGTACCTTTGGGACCGTCAGACCTCAAAGCTTAGTATAAAGTCTGTATTGGTTGTAATGATAGGAATTGAAGATAAAAGTACATTCAAATTGATTATTGAAAATTTAACACAGGATGATCCAGTGTCTAATACAAAACATTGTAGACTATAATATCCATATAATATAAGAGTCTTTGGTTGAGTACAACTATAAGTTAACTGTGATTACATCGATGTGGTGGTACATTACATTGTTTTTTTTATTTTTTTTATTGCCCTTGTAGGCAGACGAGCATACGGCCCACCTGATGGTGAGTGGTTACCGTCGCCCATGGACTTCAGCAATGCCAGGGGCAGAGCCAAGCCGCTACCTACCGCTTAATACTGTCCACAAGCCTCGTTTCAAGAAGGACATGTCATAGCGTTCAGAGTATATTTACGATTTCACGTCGTTGTAACTAAAATCCCTACTTTGATCCATCTGTACAGTGTTTATAGGTGTAGTAAAATTATTAATACTCAAAAAGTATTAAATGCGTGTGTAGATGAATCTGGTGTTTTGCTAAACAAATGACAAGGCGTCGTTCGGTGCGTCCGCAGGTCTCCGTCGAGCGTGGCGCGCGACAAGCGAGTGTCGTTCGAGGAGCGCGGGTGCAGCCCCCCCTCGCCGCCCTCCCCGCCCGCCTCCTCCCCGCCCCCGCTGCACGAGCACGAACACAGGGAAGACCCGGACGTATGTACTCGTAATCATCCTCAAACATTTATTTATAGTAAAATATGTACTATTTTTATTTATTTATTTCACTTAACTCAAATTATGCATCCATATTACATTCATTAAAAATAACTACAATTATGAAATAAAATTATAATAATAATAATAAAATAAAAAATAAAATTGAATGTTAAAACTACCTTAAACTAAAGGCTGGTTTGGACTCATCAACATGCACACGTGTCCAGTGTTGCATTATTGAGCAGTCCAGATCCATCCGCGAATAATGAAGAGTTTCAAGGTGTTATTGTTATTAACAATTGATATTTGGTAAAAATGAGAATAATACATTTTGGTGTCTCTCGCTCTAGTCTTTAATTTTAAATTAATAGGTTAAGTTTAAATGAATTAAATGTCTAGATAAGCAAGTACATTAATAGTTTCACTGTGATTAGAATTTGTACATTACCAGACAATTCTTAATGTCACTGACCGTAATGTTAATTGAATCATAAGTTTATTTATAAACATTTACACAAAATATTATTTTAATAACCTAAAAGTACATATTATAACACGCTTCGTCAGATCATAGAAACAGAGTTATCAGCAACATGCTTCGTCATTGTCATTGTTAATTGAATTATTTTATGTTTACGTAGCGGTTTATTGAAGAAGCGGAGTCCATGCTAGCGAGCCCGTCGTCGGCGGGCGTGTCGCCGAGCGCCGCGCCGCCCGCCCACACGCCCGGCGTCATCGGCGCGCAGGAGGTGTACAGGTCTCTAGTCCTTCTCTATACTCACCACCTTTATTTATTACGTTACTTTCATTATTTTGATATAAATAAATTTTCCAACATTTTTTGTGTGAAGTTTTCACACTATTACGTCAGACGGGCAAACGAGTTACGACTCAGCCGTTGTAACTATACCGAGACCTTAGAACTCGTATCTCAAGGTGGGTGGCGGCATTTACGTTGTAGATCTCTATGGCCTCCACCCATCTAAGCAATAAAAAAATACTACAAAAAATGTATAGGATTGTATATCTAGTAGCACTCCAAATAGGTATGCTTTTACAATATATTTAATATTACGCCCTCAGAGACCCCCGCGCCCGCCGCCTGGCGGAGCAGCAGGCGCGCAGCACGGCGCAGCCCATCCCGGAGCAGCTCTCCTTCAAGGAGAAGATGAAGATGTTCGCGCTCGAAGCCGGAGACGCCTCCACGCCCAAGGACAAGGTACACGCGCGCGTCCGTCGCTACTACGAGATTCGTCGTCAATTCTACTTTAAAACATCACAGAAATAAAAAAAAAGTGCTTGAAACTTTGAACTCTACAAATATTTTTTTTTATTCCTTATCTGAGTGGACGAGTTCACAGCCATAAATCATAAATCAGTAATGACATTGTCTATTTGGCAGATATAAACATATAAAATATGTGCACGCAATTCGCTCGACCAGTATTATTACGTTTTTTTATATATTTTTTATTGCTTAGATGGGTGTACGAGTTCACAGCCCACCTGGTGTTAAGTGGTTACCGGAGCCCATAGACATCTACAACGTAAATGCGCCACCCACCTTGAGATATAAGTTCTAAGGTCTCAAGTATAGTTACAACGCCTGCCCCACCCTTCAAACCGAAACGCGTTACTGCTTCACGGCAGCAATAGGTAGGGCGGTGGTACCTACCCGCGCGGACTTGCAAGAGGTCCTACGACCCGTGAAAATCTGGTAAAATTAAATTCTCTCACAGCAACTCCTAATTTTTGAGCAATAGTAAAATGTTTGTAATTTATAATCGTAACAAGAAAAATTTATTTCTGTCACAGGTCAAGATATCGCGCGCCCAACGGGACATAGACGCTGTACGTTGATGACCAGATACTACATACTACTTAATATCATGAACTATGTACCTAACAACCAACACGCCAATACATCTCGTATGATCCAGTACCAGTATTAAGAAGCACTTACGATTTTTGATAGAGCACGATTCACAAGTCCCGTACATTGTAGGGATTTATTTTTAGAAAATTTAACATATTTTATGAGTAGACATGAGTTTAACTTATAGAATAAATATGTACCCAAGTATGCCTTGATTGAACCTCAGCACCAATTTACAAGTAAATTAGAATAGACCCAATATATTTTATATTATGAAGACAATTTGATTGGATGTACACCGCGTCGCCTTAGCAGCTAGTGCAATGTTACGAGACATTTAAAAAGTATTGAATTTTTTTAATAAATTTGAATATTATATGATATAAAAATTTTATTATTGTTATTATTGAAGTAATTTCGTGGCACATCCGAATGGAATCTAATTATTTCGTGCGAAATTTTAAGTGCCATCGTAAATAGATAACGTGTTTCATTGTATTTGTTATATTAAGATTACCTTGGAGGACCAATATGGATAAAATATAATCAGAAGGTGCCGTCGCCTTGACCTGAATAATAATCATTAATTTCGATACCATACTGTGACTTCCCATGGCTCTTTTCAGAAACTTCGTTACATTCCAAAGAATGCCTAATCTATTTTTCTAACATTCCCTTCTATCATGACCGAGTACTTCTTTGTGTAAGACACTAATAATTGTATTAATTTCTATATTTACGATACAATAATATCTTTGTAACAAAAAGCAATACGATACTGTGAAAGATATAATGTTGAATATAAATTACATAAATTACTTAATTATAATTAGCACTTTTTGTGCCAAACTTGTATGTATACTCTACGGTTATTAATTATTTAAGTAATTCGCTTGTAGTGATTACACAAATTATAATGTCACAACACTATTTCGTAGTATTAGTATCTCGATGAATCATGTGTTTGAATCAATGAATCACTTTATTTTGTCTGCCTTAGCAGACAGCGTACTTACATTTTTTTTATTACGTCTATGGGACAATTTATTTCAAATTATACAAGTTTTATTTACTTTGACGAGTAATACTAAAAAATGTACTGTAATTTTCGATGTTAAATTATAATAATAAAAAAATAAGTCAGGTTTAGCCAGCCGAGTATCATATTCCAAGTTAAATTTTATTAAAATGCACATCACTTTATCCTAATGTAATTATCTATTTAAAAAAAATATCAAACTCGATTTATTGAACACAAAAGTATCACAATGTTATCTTTTCAGCTAAAATTACAGATAATCTCTGTATACTTATAGCGTTAATTTTATAAATTGCATGCAATAAACATTTCATTAGTCCGCAGCACCGATTAGATGTAAATAAAAATTAGTTCAATCATTTTTTATTAAGGTATTTTTACATGTGTTTTGTATATGTAAATTTTTTTATTTAAATATATCGAGAGTTTATAGACGATGGTAACGAGGCCTATTCGATATAGTTAGTCTAGTTTCTGGGAATTAATTATTAATATGTTCTCAGTATTCACCCAACGATAGTCAATTAGCAAAGATTGAGATTTATTTGTAGTACGGTGTGTTTTATTGAACAGCTAATTTGTACATAACTACACTGAGCGGCTCCTGTTCGTATTAAGAAATAATGGGAATAGTGGTTATTGACACCAATTACTGTTAAATAATTTACTATTGTATTTTATCTTCCTTATAATAAAGTATCGGTAAACATTTTCGATTTTTTATTTATATGCCTATTTGTTCTGTGTTCCACTTGATGTATTAATTACATAGCTATTTTCTTTAAAAAAAGATATACATATCAATATATTATGTTGTTGTGTAATGTTACTAAATGTTACCTTTGCAAAGACAACAGAGGCTGTTTGATATGTTGACACAGTTGAAACAGAGAAGCGACACTGACGGAGTGTTTATGTGCGTGTATTTCAGTATTTTGAATTCAGAGAACCCGCTCGATTAAGCCGATCACATTGTTTCAATTTTTAATACGCTTTTATTAGCTTCAGACGTATGTATGTTAGTATGTAACGATATCTTTGAACATGATTTTGACCCCCTTCAAAACGTCGGATTAACTCGAAATTTGGCATACTTATTATGGACTGATGACAATTAAATATTAAAAAAAAAATTAAATTCAACTAAAAATTGAAAAATAAATAATAGTTTAAAAAAACTAAAAAAATACGCTTTTATAGAAAATCCAACTATAAAGTTGAAAATAAATTTTACATTATTTAAATTTTGTACAATAATTTTTACTCTAGTTCTCCGGTTTATGGATATAAATGTTTGTGAAAATTCTAACAATGCGAAAATAAAAGTGATTCTAGTTATCACTTAAGTAACTTCGACTTAGACGATATAGATTGTTCACGACGTTCTAAAGAGAATAAATAGGTAATGATATTGCCTATTTGGCAGAAATAAACCTATAAAATATGTGCACGCAATTCACTCGACCAGTATTATTACGTTTACTTCCTGCTGGTACTAACTGGTGCTAGGGCGTCATGTAAGCCCGCACGTGTCGATACGACCACCCTACCTATTTCTGCCATGAAGCACTGATGCATTTCGATTTGAAGGGTGAGGAAGCCGTCGTAGTAAAATATAAGACTTAGAATGACTATCTCAAGATTCTCAAGTTGGGCGGTGACATTTACGTTGTTGATGTCTATGGGTTCTGGTAACCACCTAATACCGTGTGGGCCATGGATTCGTCCATCCATCTAGGCAAAAAAAAATATACTCATATATTTTATTTTCTCCGCCTCCTCCTCCTCGCATCGTTTCTTCCCATTTTTTTAAGGGGTCAGCCTTTATTTTTTCTACGAATTACTAACTATTAAGATAAACAAAACATCATTCAAGGGTGGGCAGAATAGTTTGTTCGTTATGTTCAAGTAGTTTTTTTTCGTCGATTCGATTATTCTAGCAGAACGTTTGTTCTCGGTTTGTCATATTATTTATTTGGACATCCTGTATTTAAATCGAGTTTTACAAAATATAATTATAGCAAATTCTTGTTGGCTTCTACAATTTCCATAGAGCTGTTTCTTGTCACCAGAATCCGATTCCTTTCGATCTCGAAAGCGTGGTTCTAGCGTATAAAAGTATAGAAGTATCGATACTTCTATACTTCAAGCGAGCATTAAAAACGCTACTTTCATATGACACCGAACCTATTCTCGAATGGCATCCAATGAATCATCACTTGCCTCAGATGGAACCCCGTGTGTTCACCTACCAGTCAGCGCGTTCGAATAGTTCCTTGGGTTATGAAATAAACTACGCTGACCGTGAAGTGTTGTTCGCGTTCATGAATTAAATTTTTAATTAATAGAAAAATAAAGGAAAAATCGTTATCATCTAATGTATGATAAACTTTTTGGTTCAAATGGCTCTTTCATGAATAATCTGGGGGTGTTGTATTTAAGCAGTAACAGTTTAGTTAAGCTCGACCATCTTAGTAATTTAATTATATAAGCGTGTCACATAATCGCGTACCTATGTGTCACTAAATTAATAAAATCATAAAAAATAAAACGAATAAATTCAGTTAACAGTGTTTATATTTTTTGTCTTGAGGTTAATGTGTGTGCCGCAGCCACATGTCTGTAGTAGGTACTTTACAAAGAATCACAAATACATGTAAAACATTTCCAGTTACATTTACATCAAATTAACAACTTCTACATTTCATTAAATATTTAATTAACTGTTTTTGTTACGGATTTTATGTCGAAGTTTACGGCCATTAATTATTTTGTGCATTACAATAATATAACATTCAATATAGAAATATAAGAACGTCAGTGCAAACACTGATTTAGAATAACTATATAACACATAGTCTATAATAGTTCTTCACATACATAATTTGTACACAAGATTTTTTTTCACCGATCCCTAGTATGCTATGCTAGTAAGCTTGGAATCTTTTCAATATCGAATTTAACATTGAAGGTTCTTATTTTTGGCTAAAGAAAAAAATGAAAATTATGAAAAACACTTAATTACTCTAACGCAAACATTGAATTAATATTTGGATGAAACCTTAAAAATAAATTGGCCTTCATCGTTAAGTAAGCTGAGTCTCTAGAGTAATTCTTATTCTACAACAAATGTACATTTCGCAACAATTCACTACTCTCTTGTAATAATAATTAATATACTTATTGTTAAAGCTTGCCACTTACTTACCTACTAAAAGATTTTGTGAATATTTGTCATTAATTTGATTTAGAAAAATATGTAAATTTCTTCATATTCATTTTATGATTTATAGATAACAATTCTAAAACAACATACGAACGTTAACGCCACTGAATTTGAAACCCGATTTATAATTAAACATTTTTACTATAAAATAATAATATATTGAACGCCAATAGTAAACCTGTTGAGGCGAAACTTCGTGATGCTGTGTTCACGTCACGCCAAGTGTCCGAACTACTTGTCTATAGGTACAAAGTGATCCGTATAAAAATAGTATCAAGATTGTCGCATCGTGATACAAATATGAAGATTAAACTATCAATAAATATGTAAATAACATTAAAAGATGAACTGTCCACATACGGTCTGGATTGATCGTTCTCATATTCGAGCGCGGGAAGGAGATTCCAGTGTTTTCATAGAAAAAATAAATACTCGGTCGACCTATAGACATTAAATAGGTTCTTCTTTGAGTCTCTCTTGTCGAATGTAAATTTAACATACTCTAATAGAATAAGTAATATCTTCAATACAAATGTAAATATATTTATGTGATGAATCGAAACTAGCTACGTTGTATTATCAATATATCACACGCACGTTCGCGCATTCGCTCTCATATAAAATACAATCTCACACGTAAACAACAATGGAAGAAGAATTAGAAGTCCTAAACGCATACCACATTGTCCACCGTACGTAATATTTGGTTTAAATGTGAACGTGGCACAGAGCAAGGCCGGCGCGGACCGCGCGACACGTCTGCGGTGCCTGACCTCTGGCGGCGAACCGTCGCAAACAGAAGTGTACAGTACATTGGAAGATTCATTCAGGAATGCATTCAACTTGTTATTTAATATCCTAAATATTAATTAAAACAACGATACTATTCAAAGAAACTTACAAAATTGACTTAACAAATACGTACAAAGTACACGTCACGACACCCTACAGTAACTGTTATCTTGCGACTAACAACACGAGACCGGACCCCCGGCGCGGTCCCCGGACTGCATCGGATCACTCTACGAGGGCGGATCGGATTGTCCGGGGCTGCGAGGGCGGCAGCGGCGGACAGGCGGAGAGGGCGAGGGCGGAGGCTGCGGACAGAAGAACTGTCATTGCGGGGTGTCCCGGGGCGCGCTCCAGCGGTCGAACTCGATGCCGGAGTCGGGCGACACGCCGTAGGGCACGGCGCCCCCCTCCCCGCGCGCGCGCCCGCCGCCCGCCGTCTCGTGCAGCACCTGCGGGCACACAGTCGCCTTAGCCGCGGCCCCGCGCCGTCACACGGGGAGCGCGGCGCGGGATCCCGTCGGAGCGCAGACCTTACTCAAGCTGGCGCTGTGCTCGTGCAGGCCGAGGTCGCGCTCGAACGAGTGCAGCTGCCGCATGAAGTGGAAGTTGGGCGCGATGTCCGTCTTGCGGCTGCGGACCAGCTCGAAGGCGTCGCGCAGGGACAGCCGGTGCCGCTGCATCAGGTACGCCAGCGTCACGGTCACGGAGCGGGACACGCCCGCCACGCAGTGCACCAGCACGCCGCACCGCGCAGACATCGCTTCCTCTGAAACATTCATAAATCAATTTATAAATAAAGAACTACACAGCTCTTATATTCCGAACAAACTTAATCAAACACGCAAAAACGTAAACTTCTTTACATGTGATGTCATTTCGGGGCAAAATAAAAAGCTTTTTTTTTTTTTATTGCTTAAATGGGTGGACGAGCTCATAGTCCACCTGGTGTTAAGTACTTAGTTACTTTACTAAGTAAGTACCTAGTTTAGTTACTGGAACCTATAGACATTTACAACGTAAATGCGCCACCCACCTTGAGATATAAGTTCTAAGATCTCAGTTTAGTTATAACGGCTGCCCCGCCCTTCAAGTCGAAACGCATTACTGCTTCACGGCAGAAATAGGCAAGGTGGTGATATCTACCGGTATGAACTCAAATGATGTCTACCACCAGTAATAATTCCACCATCAGTAATCTTATATTCCAAACAAACCTAAGCAAAAATCTAAACTTCTTTACATGTGACGTCATTTGGGGACAAAATACAAAAAAATTAGCTAACCATATACAACGATTAGTCACATATGACAACATCCCCAACACGGCACCATATGTCATGAAATCGAACTTTCAATGGTATTTAAGAATTGTGCAGTAAATTAGCTTTTATTTATTACATAAGTTAAATTAACCATCAATACTTCAATTATAAAAGTAATGATTATATTGATTGTTTTAATTTCATTAACATCCCATGTATTTATATTGCTTAGTACATAGTGTTCGATTACCTGCTGTACTTGCTACACGCGACCCCCGACGCAAACACATCTGTACTAATATTATAAAGAGGAAAGATTTGTTTGTTTGTTTGTTTCGAATAGGCTCCGAAACTACTGGACCGATTTGAAAAATTCTTTTTCCATTAGAAGCCGACATTGTCCCTGATGAACATAGGCTACTTTTTAAAATTTTGTTTTTTATTTTTTTTTTTTGGTTTCATGTGTGTTTTAATGTTTCCGAAGCGAAGCGAGGGCGGGTCGCTAGTTTTAAATAAAATAGCAGAGCAATCAATTCCCAACTGAATTATCTTTATAATTTATTATTTAATTTATCCAGAATGGTTTGGTCTTTACCACACTTGAAATACGTCACATTTTTTTTATTGTTTAGATGGGTGGACGAGCTGAGACCGCGCTGAGACGTGTTGAGACATCTACAACGTAAATGCACCACCCACCTTGAGATATAAGTTCTAAGGTCCCAGTATGGTTACAACAGCTGCCCCACCCTTCAAACCGAAACGCATTACAGCTTCACGGCAGAAATAGGCAGGGCGGTGATACCTACCCGTGCGGACTCACAAGAGGTCCTACCCAAGAGGAGGTCACGTTTTCTATTATACAATTTTATTTCCTATTAAATTCTAAAAAGTTTTTTTTTAATCTGTTTAATACGACTAACCAAAATAAATACAATGACTACTAACCGATGAATCTTATAGCCTGAGGGAAGTGCACCGCCAGGTTTTGGCTCCAGTGGTCCGCGATGGGAATCTTCAGATAGTTGATACCGCACCCCTCAGCTTCGAACGTGTTCGGCAGATCCGGTGTCACATTCAACACGTACTGTTTCCGGAAAACCAATCATAGTTGCATGTTAATAAAATATATTATCAAATATAATTCTAAGGTCTTCGTTTTTTACACCAAGGGTACCCCCCACCCCACCCTTTAAATCGAAACGCATTGCTGCTACTTGGCAGAAAATAGGCAGGGTGGTACATGACGTCCTACGCAAATTATATTATTGCGGGTTTGGTTTTTATTACACGATGTTATTCCTTCACCGTGGAAGTCAATCGTGAGCATTTGTTAAGTACGTATATCATTAGAAAAATTGGTACCCGCCTGCGGGATTCGAACACTGGTACATGCACTTGATACCAATGCACCGGACGTCTTATCCTTTAGACCACGACGACTTTAAATAAAATAAATAACAGTGCATAAGTCCCAGACGGTCATCGGGCGCCAAACTAGGATTCCCTGTACTATGGGAACCACAGACTGATTTACAAATTTAAATGCCTTAAATTGTAATTAAGCACCCAGACAAAACGAATGTTTGGTCGAAGTGGAGATCGAACCCACAACTATTGGCCCTGCAAACAGAGGCGATAACTAATGCTCCACTAATTCGGCCAATACGAGAACCTTACATGACAATAATTTTATTCTCTCTGACTCTATTTTCAAACTCAACTCTCCTACTGTTTCCGTGTTCTGATTTGCCAATCAAAAGTGCCATAAAAGAACTTGTGTCGACCTTACTTATGAGCTAAATGGAACGGGTATAAAATGTTTCATCAGTGTGTTTAGTGCGAGTTTTTTAAGGTTCTCGATAGCGTAAAAGTTAGCTCATATTTGTATGGAATGGGATTGCGTACGTTTGCCGCTAGGGGCGCTGTTTCTGCTGCATACAAAACTGGGTTAACTTTTACGTTATCGAGAACGTTAAGAAACTCGCACTAAGCACACAGAATAGAATAATCACCTTAATATTATGCCTGGCGAGAGCTTCGCAATCCTCGCTGTTGGTGGAGTTACCGAGGTACAGATTCGGCAGGATCTCGATAGGGAAGTCCTGTTGGACGTGGCTGTGCACCTCCTCGCACTCCGACGACGAGCCAGAGGACAAGGTCTCCTCGCAACCCGAACCCGAAATACGCAGCGACCTGAAGTGTCAAATATTCAAATCAATAACCGATCAACGGTCTCAATTCCCTAAATAAATATAAGTTGGTTTATAATAGCCGTACATTGTAAATATAAATCAATTCTCATCGCTGTGAATCCGAACTATAAATGAGTTTCTTTCGATTTAATCTCGCCTTTATTATTAATTCAATCTATTCTCAATTTGACCACAGACTATAAGCAATAAGAAAAGTTTGACAATAAACAAATAGTATGCCTGCGTCTGTGTGTCAAATTCATGGTAGTGTGTGTAATGATTTTTTTTATCGATTTAATGTACTTTTATGCATAATTTAAAAAAAAAAATTAACATTCTGCACTTTTTTACTGGTGGTAGGACCTCTTGTGAGTCCGCGCGGGTGAGTACCACCACCCTACCTATTTCTGCCGTGAAGCAGTAATGCGTTTCGGTTTGAAAGGTGGGGCAGCCGTTGTAACTATACTTGAGACCTTAGAACTTGTATCTCGAGGTGGGTGGCGCATTTACGTTGTGGATGTCTATGAGCTCCAGTAACCATTTAACACCAGGGGGGCTGTGAGCTCGTCCACCCATCAAAGCAATAAAAAAATCCTTCTCTATATTCTATATACAAGGATTATTGTAAAGTATTCGGAACCGGAGCAAGATTTATACATAAAAGTAGTTTTAAGTCCACGACGCGCGTAACTGATGATACTATATAGGTTTCTTTCGTTATAACAAAACAACATTCGAAGAGAGACAACGTAAAACGTCTACATTAATATTCGATCGATTGAGAATTAAAAATGTTAATTCCAAAACACGATTCTTGGTATTAACATATTTTTTTTATATACCGCTTAATGTAACTATTTTTGATTGAAAGTAAAATACGCACAAAATCTCTATAATAATATCGCCTACGCACTATGAATCCTACGTACAATCCTACGCATTAAATATTGATCAAATCCAGATAAGTAATTATTAGTAAGCTTAGAATTTACCCCCCCGGCTTTGCGACTTCGTGGAATTTGTATAGAGGTGGAGAAATTTACCATCATAATATATAAAAAAACATTTTTTTAAATTTTCCATAGTAAATAATTCATATCTAGTGACATCACCACAAAGTATAAAATAAAGTCGCTTTCTCTGTCCCTATATCCCTATGTATGCTTAAATCTTTAAAACTACGCAACGGATTTTGATGCGGTTTTTTTTAATAGATATAGTGATTGAAGAGGAAGGTTTATATGTATAATAACATCCATTAAATAGTGGAGAAATCAATAATAAATTACAGTTTCCGAAGCGAAGCGAGGGCGGGTCGCTAGTTTTTAATAAATAGTAATAAGGTCTTCTCTGGAATAGTCTATTTTCTATTGTGAGCTTGTTGTATTCGATTAATTTGAGAACACAAGGTCAATGTATGATCTACTCGGAATGTCACATCTATGGAAATTAAATGGAAATGTGACTTGAACCTACGAATTTATTCAAGTTCCATTTCCATCTTTGTAATAAATAGGCTGTTTCATTGTTTTGCTATTAATGTTAAGGCGAACGGTAGGTGTGCGGCAGGGTAAATACGGACGGGGGCGGGCATCGATCGTGGGCTGTGAATGGGGGAAGGGAATCTCCATTCACCTGCCCCCTGGCTCAATGGCCGCCCACGCGTACCCGCGCCCCGCTTCAGCGACGCCAACGCGTCTCCTCCCAACTCCCACGCGACACTTTTCTGAATTCGCTCTTTCAATCCGTCTCGTAGTCATTCAGTCTACTATTTTGAAAGCAATCAAATTAAGCGAGCCCGCCTCCCGTTTCATCGCGTCACCGTCAAACGTTGATCATGGATTCCACTCACGTTCCCCTGGTGATCTTTAAATGTTATAAATCTTCATTCAATTGAAAACTAAACTCATATTTTGTTTTCATCTGCAGAATCGATGTCGTCATCATGATCTATAATTATTTATTTTAACTGTTTAATTATTTATTACATAGAGACTGATTTTTATTAAAAAATAGATATTTGTATAGATACACAAATTCTTTTTATTTTGAGTAATCAAAATCAGTTCATTTTGGGTCATATGAGTAAAATTTTTATTTTTACAAATATTAATAATAATGTTGCTTATACATATCTAAGCACACGGAGATATTCCCAGAAGGACTACATACAAAGGATTTAATTTTAAAGTATAAGATGCTCGATGCGTTCGTACCAAGCGATGAGAATATGCTGTTAATCATTCTTTTGGTCAGTTTTCTAATGATATATTTACTTATAACACATATTCACATTTGAAAAAATATGATTTTCGTAATTACTGGTGGTGGTAGGGAGGAAGGAGTATTTATAAACCCTCACGGGCGCAATTTCTGCGGCGAAGCAGTTTTAGCGGTAGCCTTCATAGAATACAAGGTATTTGACAGATACCTGAATCTCGCTTCCGACATTTTCAAGATAAGCCAGCATATATACAAGTTCCGAACAACAACATTAGAATCGTTGGTCTACCGAGCAATATCACCTGGTGAAAGATCTTCCCTCTGTCGTTAAGCCTCCCACACAGTCATGGGTTCAGGTTTGGATTGGCGTAGTCGTTATGCCTCTATGCAATTGATTCTTTGATCTCATGTCTCCAGGGTTCATGGGTTGGCTATGAGTTCGATGACACTATGTAATATGCAATCCATAAATAAAAAAGTTTGTATGTTCGATTTTGTTTACTGTTAACGTTATGCCTGTTTCTGCCGCATCTTGCGTTTCGGTTTGACAGCTCTCTTAGAGCAAACCATTATCCCAATACCATTGAGACTTCCGACTACATTTCTCAAGGCAGGCAGTCACTTTCCTACGATATCTATGATTTCCGGTCAGCGTTTAACAAGAGGCGCGTCGAAAGCTACCCCAATAAAACAAAGCTTTTTCATTTCAACCTTTTTCTTCTTCTAAGATCGTCAGCAACGTCTCCTCGATTTACATAACTAAATTATAGTATATTTTATAAGTAAAGGCAACATTTATAAGTATATAGTTGTTTAACGTTATGTAACGATAAAAACCAGGTGAAAATATTATATAGTAGGTAGGGTCTCAGCTCAGCGATATGGCGGTACGTGGGTCGTGGAGCGTGGGTGCCGACCATCCAACACGTCCATTCAAGGGAGCTGCTCGCCCACGCAATCCGCCGTCGCACCGTCGACAGATCAGATAATGGCAACGACACTATTTACTTTTATTTTACAAAAACGTGTGGGAGGCCGGACTTCCATTATTACGTAACTTATTATACTCGATAATTGAAAAGCAGGTGTACGTGTAACGACACATTCGTTCGCCATCATTGTCGTGCGCTCATAAACGGGTTACAAAAGTGAGGGGGAGGGCGGGGCGAGGTCTTATTGAAATTCGTACACAGTACCATCACAAGTATTGTGCGCATTGTGTAAGCGATCGTGTCGAGTACTGGCGACCCGGCGCGCCAATACGATTCCTATATGATAGATGAAGGTAGATGCGTGGCGTACGCCGGAAGCCGTCGGTGCCGTGACACGGTCGACCGTGTTATTAATGAACGATTGTACTGCCCTCGTTCTACGAAAGCGTTTACCCTGACTGAATCGTATAGACGCTGAGGGTCGGCGTATTAGACGAATCGAGAGGGCACTCGTTAACCGGTCGGTTAAGCTATGTCGCAGTAGCGAGCCGGTGCGTGTGGGCGTGCAAGTGCGTGCGGTGCGCTGGCGCATAGGAATGCGGCTCGACCTACCCGCTGCCAATGACCGCCTGCAGGGGACGCTTTTTTTAATGCCCCACTCGCCAGTCTTCATCCTGTCAGGACTTTAAATCGCTCTTTCGTATTATAAAAAGATTGAAACACTCGCTCATAATCAACGACCGAAGTCACGTTGCATGATTTTGCTAGTATTATCTATATATTAATACGTGAAGTAAAAACTTTGAATCCCTTTTTACGAAAAATTGTGCGGACGAAGCAGTAGGAAATTTCTCACACTTATAGATAATATAGAGAAGAAGCTCAGAAAGCTCTTTTTTTTTAATTATGCCTAAAAAATACAACAAATATAAAATAAAATAAAAACATTACACACACTACCATGTATTTGACACACGCATGCATACTGTTTGTTTATTGTCAAACTTTTCTTATTGCTTATAGTCTGTGGTCAAATTGAGAATAGATTAAATACCTATTGTTTGTCGTTAATATTATTTTCCTGTGATTATAGAATTTGACAATAGAATCATAATAATGTGCAAACTTATAATTTATATTAATTAAAGTCGAATTTCGACTACTGCGGGACCACTAGTAAACATTTATTATGTGAACGTAAGATACAGATATATACATTTTAGTAATCGTGCCGAGGTCGCGTCCATACTCTACGCCAACCTACACTGCATTGCTTGCTGTTTACCTAAAAAGTACTACATTAGCCTTAACAAAAACAAAAAACCGGTTACAATATATTCTCGTTGATATTGGTAGTTGTTTTTGAATGAATGCAAAACAGCACAGTACTGCAAAAATTCGTGGGTCTAATCTTGCAACGTATCTCGTGGCTATTCAAGTAATAATTTGACTTATTTGGTTTGAAATACACGTGAACACAGTTAAACCTTTTTTTAGAATATGCCTTACATTTTAAATGACCGTCTGGTAATCCAGCTAAAAACTGTTTCTCAAAGAAACTGATTAGACAACTCGATATTTTTATTATATATTTCCGATAAATAAAATAATGAGAGAGAAAACATAGCGCGTTCTATCCTTTGTTTGGTCATCACGCTTTTTTCAAAAAACACACATATGGTGTTTTCGGCCGTGGCCGTCTGTGTATTTATTAATTCGTGAATCAACTCGCAATTCAAACAGTGGCTTTACGTCAGAAGAGTGACGTCACCACAACGATAGCCTAACGCGTTCGGCGCGACCAGGATCCATGATGTTTCATCATTCGACCTCCCGTCGCATCATCGCTCACTTTTAATTAAACTCCGTGTTGTAGGTCTACGGGAGAAATGTTAAACATTAAAGTAAAATCATTTTTAAGAAGAAACAAATGACAAACAGAACGCAGCTTGAGGAATTTTTTGAATTGAACATCTTTTTTCGCCTTCGCCAAATCAGGATCAAGGTTACGGCGAGTGAAGTAGTAGGCGCTTTCGTAATAAGTTGAGCATACCTACCGAACGGACTAGTTAACTAGATTGTGTCTGCTTTGTAAACCTATGACGTCAGGTAGTATTGACGTCGGCAACGACATCGAGGTTGGCAGATTTGTTGCTCACATCGCGTATTCATACTTCACATGTTCAATCTAGTGAAAATAATATGTATGAACACAGAGCAACAGGAAAACGAATTAAAAAATTTACAATTTTAATAATGGGCACGAGCTCAGCTGAATAGGTGGAATTGACGTAAATTGTGAATGACATAAAAAGCAATAGGTAGGTACTTTAAAAAAAAACTTGTAAATGTTTTGGATTATTTGTTTATGTAGACCGATGAGAAGCAATAAACAAACCAGTTGTCCGGGTAATATTGTTATTCGAATTTGATATAATTCAGTTTAGAGATCTGTTGGTTGGGAGCCCACACAGTCGCAGGGATAGAGAGAGAACGGGGCGCCAATGGCGGTACGCGACGACGGCGGTTGAACGTGGGCGAGATTGCTTTGATATCATAAATTTGAATGCTCCTATTTATAGCCGAGAACGGAAACCGTTTCGTGAAAGGGAATATTACGCCAAGACAGGCACGTGGGCGCGAAACAGTCACCGCCTATAGGAGCCGCGCTCCGAAAATTTTCGCTGTAACAATTTTGACCTTTAAACATTATTATTTAGTTCAGCCCACGCGTTACGGGAGTCACAAAAGGTCTGGATATAAATAAACCTAATCTTAATAGCGTCATATTTCGTTTTTTAAATATAACTGTCAAGGGTGTTTCATAATGACGACGGTACTGTTGTATAAAATAGTAAGGTCTAACCTCTTTTGTAATGGAATCAAGCACTAAATAAGCACTGTTGGTACGTAACATTTTAAGTAATGCCACTAGAAATTCCAATACTATGTGAGTTTAATCACCGTTTTCGAATGATGTAGCTAAATTACCAAATTATAGTTCGGAATAAGTAACCGAAAATTTTTCACTTTAATTTGACAAATAATAGACTTCTTTTTAATCAAAGCTATTTCAGCTTATCATATTAGAAAATCCTTTGTTACGACTAACAGCAAATAATTATAAGTTTATTATTCATCAACGGCCCTGGCCCCTTTATGGTCTGAATTCGTTTTTTTAAACAATCTATTTTGGTTCCATCTTCCAATCTTCCCAAAAGTTGGACTGTTGGTAAAGTTTTATACGAGAAAGGGGTATGATCCACATCAGGGCGTGACAGGACAGGGCGTTGTCCAGTTACCAATGAATAAAATCTAATATTTAGACTGGCTAAATCTACTAACAACATCTACATATTACAAGCTGATTACATACCCAAATACAATAATCTACATACAAACATACTTCAGTAATAAATTATATTATGATTGTGTAAATAGAATTTCGAATAGTCTGTTCGCAAACTAAGCCAATGTGTGCTAAATTTTACACATTGAACAAAACTTCATCATAAAAATAAACCGAATTATCATTTACAAACAATTACGAATTAAACTATCGAACTAGTGTTTCGAGATTATTTCTTTTTTTATTGAATTTTATATTTCGTTTGACTCTAGCTCTCAAAAGTAACACCCACCTCGGGCGCATAGCAAGTGGGGTAGGCAGAAGATTGGCAATATCCCTGGCATTGCTGACAGTCATGAGCGGCTGTAACTACTCACCATCTGGTAAACTCTGGTAGACCGTATGCTGTTACCAAGGCACAAAAAAACATCACAAAGAATTTGGTTAAACAGCCAATTTGACACGCTAATTTCAATGTTACGTAAAAGTCTATATGTGAGGGTATATTCTATTTCAAATCGCGATGAGGCAGCCGCGTTGATGAAATAAGTAATCATTCAATGATTCATGCATTCACGAACGCATTTCATACGTAGTTCACATTCAGAAGAAATCAACTAACAGAACACACGTAATGTACAATGTAACAAGTCATCAACGTACCGTCATCAAGGAAATGGCACATCTAATATTTATATACTAGCTGACCCGGCAGACATCGTAGTGCTTCAATCGATAAATAAAAGACCTAAACTTTTGTATTAAATAAACTTAAAACAAACAAAAGGAATCCGTCCGACGGGGGACACATCAAAGGAAAATGAAAATTGTTATTTTTATTTCATTCCGAGCATTTTCATAATATTCATCTACCTTTTAAACCTTCTTTGGACTTCCACAAATAATTCAAGGCCAAAATTAGCCAAATCGGTCCAGAACCGCAATTCATTTTTATATATATAGATAAAAGATAGATAGATAGATTAAGCTAAAGAAAAACTGTTTATTAGTGAATGGCGGAACGTTCGACGTTAGCGCGGCCGCTGCATGAATGGATCCCACTACTCCATTGAACGTAATGCTTCGCTCTCGCCGTTCCTATTGCAACGTCAATTACGTGCTTAGGTAACTGCACCCCGGTGAGCTCAACGACACTCGCCAATGAAAATAATGAATGGATTTATTAGCTAACAACTTTTTACGAGTCGATTGCAATGCGTCAGTCAGGTGGGTGCTGACGAGAGGTGACGCAACGCCTTCACTTCAAACGAATTAAGACTACGTCGAGTGAACTAGATCGAACAGATTATTATTATGTTGGCGGAAATAACACGACGAAAGTTTTTTATTATTTTATTGCTTAGATGGGTGGACGAGCTCACAGTCAACCTGGTGTTAAGTGGTTACTGGAGCCCATAGACATCTACAACGTAAAATGCGCCACCCACCTTGAGATATAGGTTCTAAGGTCTCAGTATAATTACAACGGTTGCCCCGCCCTTCAAACCGAAACGCATTACTGCTTCACGGCTGAAATAGGTAGAGTGGTGGTACCTACCCGCGCGGACTCACAAGAGGTCCTAACACCAATAATTACGCAAATTATAATTTTGCGGGTTTGACTTTTATTGCACGACGTCATTCCTTCACCGTGGAAATCAATCGTGAACATTTGTTGAGTACGTATTTCATTAGAAAAATTGGTACCCACCTGAGATTCGAACACCGGTGCATCGCTCAACACGAATGCACCGGACGTCTTATCCTTTAGGCCACAACGACTTCAAAGTGACGAACTTGAAACTAAAGCGATTGTTGTGTTTCATTATGCGCAGGTAGGTGAATATGACGGCCGGTACATTTCCACTTATGTCAATGACTAAGTTTTAGACATAGCGTGCAAACGTGCCTTATTAGCGTCGTTGTACTAATCAACGTCGTTCTATGCGAACGCACAAGCTCAATGAGCATAGAATATTTTAATTTTCACTATTAAACTATGCTCTTTTGACATTATTTATGAGAAAAATACTGGTGATACATACCAAATGATTCGGCATATTCACTCAATTTCGAATATTTTTGGAAATTGTACACTTTTAATGTGAAGAGACCCTTTGTCTATTTCTGTCGTGTAGCAGTAATACGTTTCGGTTTGAAGGGTGGGGCAGCCGTTGTAACTATACTGAGGTCTTAGAACTTAAAGGTGGTAAACCCACTCAAGGTGGGTGGCGCATTTACGTTGTAGATGTCTATGGGCTCCACTAACCACTTAACAACAGGTGGGCTGTGAGCTCGTCCATCCATGTAAGCAGTAAAAAAAAGACAACTGAATTTAAATTGGATTCGTTGGACAGCAAGAGGCTGGTGTTGTGTCGAACAAAGAGTACGCGTAGATACGGATATACAGCACACGCGCGTGCCGGCAGTTAGGAAGCTGTGTGTGATGATGACTAACGCGCTCCGTCATCACTGTCGATACCGAGAATCAGTTTATTTATTCGATTGGTTCTGCTCTCTGGACTCGACCCACGCTCTGAGCAAATAATCAACCGTTCGCTCCACGAGATTCATGGTGTAAATTCCCAGAAAGCGGCATCTTTATATATCGTATAATTTTCCATGGCCAGACTTCTGAGATACGAACAGATGAGACTAGACTAAGTTAGTTGGTAAAATTTCTGTTGGTGATGGTATTGTGGGCTCGCATGAATACATAACACCACCCTGGCACATGAGATGTCTAATGGCACCAGCAATCGCTTAGCATGAGGCGGCCTTGAAACTAGAGCAGTAATAAATAATTTCTAGGCAGCGGCTTGGCTCTGCCCCTGGCATTGCTGAAATCCATGGGCGACGGTAACCACTCACCATCAGGTGGGCCGTATGCTCGTCTGCCTACAAAGGCAATAAAAAAATAATTAAAAAAAAACACCACCTACCCTAAGCATTCTACTTTGTAAATTTCGAATTATCAAACACTTTCGATAACAATACGGACAAAAAAATTATAGATTATAGATATAAATAGTATAGATATAGATTTTTTTAAATCAACAACATTGTCGATTCGCTCAACCGTTTATACTATTCTATTCGAATAACATAGGAGGCCGTCAGCGCAAAAATGGCCTAACCCACAATTTTTCATATTCGTACTTATATATTGCAATTTATTTAAAACATAATCAATGTTGATTGAAAACCGGCCTATCACCAGTTTCACCCATAGATAACAGATTGTAAACATTATTTTTGCGCGTATTATTATAGCTTACGAAGCAGTTTAAAAGTGAATTCAAACCTTATTATTATAATTTTTTTGTTTATTGCACTTGTAGGCAGACGAGCATACGGCCCACCTGATGGTGAGTGGTTACCGTCGCCCATGGACTTCAGCAATGCCAGGGGCAGAGCCAAGCCGCTGCCTACCGTTAAATAATAGTATGATAAGCTTAGGCCACTTTCCTTTTGAAATTTCCTTTTGAAATTTCCCACACTTATAGAGAATAAAGAGAAGGAGTGCCGAATGGTAATATTTTTTATTATTATGCATTAAAAATACATTAAATCAATAAAGAAAACATTACACACAATACGCAATATTTGACGCACTTTTTTTTTTTTTTTTTTTTTTCCTACCTATGCTGATAGCCTTGAGAGGCTATTTCAGCGTACCCTAGCTTGTGTAGGTGAGCTCGCGGGGCTCAAACCGGAGAATTGCTAACACCGCCCTAGCAAGAGCAGTGCTTCGCAGAATCTACCACCGGATCGGAAGCGCGACCCACTGAGAAGATCCGGCGAGAAACTCAGTGGGCTGTGTCTGTGGGTTAATTCGCTCGTCGAGCCCTTCGTCGCAAGCGACGGGTTCGGCGAGGACGGTGACCGGTGCTTGTATTGCCTAAAAGCACCGTTAATGGATCAGGAGGATCCGTGATGACGTGCTTTGGGCGACGTCGACGGTTTACCAAACGGTCTACAGGATCGGGTATGTAGTTTCCGGCGGCCACGACAAGAGGGTTCTCATGTCGTGCCGCCTTCTCAAAGTGGCGCAGCGATGCCGACTGTAGATACTTACTGACGGGGTCGAGCTCCAGGTCATCGTGGAGGTCCACGTTCCTCTGGAACCATGGTGCTCCGACGGCTATCCTGCAGAATCGGGATTGTATAACCTGAAGGGGTTTCAAGTTGGTGCGGGCCGCGTGAGCGAACACTACGCTTGCATACGTCATGACGGGGCGTATGCAAGTTTTGTAGAGGGTTACCTTATTACGGAGGGACAGTTTGCTTCGTCTACAAAGCATTGGGTAGAGTCGTCCTAGTATAAACGCGGCGCGATCGCGTACCGTTTTTACGTGGGGACGGAATGTCATCCCTCTGTCGAGGGTGACGCCTAGGTATTTGACCTTCGGGGCCCACGGTATGGGCTGGTCAAAGAGAGTGATGGGGCTAACGGCGGAGGTGTTTACGCGCCTATTGGGGAGTGGGGTGCTCGAAGTGGTATTCGGAGGGCGACCCCTTTTGAATAGCACCGCTGTGCTTTTCGTGGGGTTAATGTCTATTCGCCACTTCCGGAACCACTGTCCCATGGTGGTTACTGCGGTCTGGAGTCGCCGATGAAGCAACGACATCTTCCTACACGAGTAGTAGATAGCCGTGTCATCGGCGAAGAGCGCTAAATGGGTCTCCGGAGACCGGGGTATATCGTTGATATACAAACTAAATAGTAACGGGGAGAGTGCGGAGCCTTGCGGGACTCCGGCAGTCAGATGACGGGGACGAGAACGAGTTCCCTCTACTCGATATCGAAACGAACGGTTCGACAAGAAGTCTCGTATGATGAGCACGAGTCTGTCTGGCACTCCCATGTTGTACAGTTTGTAGATCAAACCGTTGTGCCAGACTTTGTCGAACGCCTTCGCTACATCGAAGAAGAGGGCGCCGGTCGGGATTTGTTTACGCCTATTTAGCCCTATTAAGATGTGCTCCGTGAGGCGGTGCACTTGTTGTACGCACGAGTGTTTGGCGCGGAATCCAAACTGCTCGTCTATTAGAATTTTATTCGCGGTAACGAAGTCCCAGAGGCGTTTCCGAAGGAGCCGTTCGTAAATTTTGCCTATCGCTGGGAGGAGACTGATCGGTCGGTAACTAGTGGTTTCATTATTCGGTTTGCCCGGCTTGTGTATACCGATAACGTCTGCTTCTTTCCATACCGCCGGAAAGATGCAGTGCGTCATAGCGGCATTTAAGATGGTAGCCAACATTGTTATCAGTTGGACTGGTAAGAGTTTTAACGCGCGGTTGCGGATGCCGTCGGAGCCGGGTGCCTTCTTAGGTTGAAGGTTGTCTATTACTTCTCTAACTTCGTCAGAGGTAATGGGGGGTAACGCGTCCGAGGGTGGCAGGGAAGCTCTGCGCTCGACCTCCCTGTCGACTGCCTCGGTGTGTTCGGGGTCCGCGTATTGAGTGCTGGTGGTGCACTGCTCTTGCAGTGCATCGGCCAGCAACTCTGCCTTGTCATCGTCATCGAAAGCCGGTGGTTGGCCTGAAGGGCGTACGAGAGGAGGCATAGTAGCGGTAGTTTCGGACTTGAGAGTCCTTGCTAGTCGCCAGTATGCTTGATGAGAGGGCGCGAGTCCTTCTAAGTAACTATCCCAATTCTCATTTCGGGCGTCGCTTAGGCGAGATTTTACATCCCGCTGTAGACGACGCATCCGAATCCGGTTTGAGTGCGTGGGAAGTTGATCGTAGGCCCGGATTGCCGCGTTTCTAACTCTTAGGAGGTTCCTAAGTTCGGGGGACAGTCTGATGCGGTGGAAGCTATCCTCCACATCGACTTCTTTTGAGGATCTTATGATCGCGGAAGAGATGTGATCCGTGATGATGTTTATGGATTCGACTGTGTCCTCGGGGGATGGAGTTGAATCCGGGCCGCAGGGGAGGATTGGTGGAGCGGCATCGGCTAAGCATTTGCCCAGCTTCTTCCAGTCCACCATGGTCCTCGTAGCTGTGACTGGGTTGTGGGGGCGACCGAGCTGCATAACGACAGGTCGGTGGTCTGAGTCGAGCTCTGACATTGCTTCGATGGAACGCAAGCGCAGAGTTACGTTCCTCAGCAGTGCCAGGTCTATAGTGCTCGGACGGAGCGCGATGTTATACGGATAACATGTTGGAGTTGGGGGACCGACTACTTCAAAGGTAAGGTCGTCTATAAACGCGTCGAGACGCCTACCGTTTATGTTTGAACTGTGGCAGTTCCACCTAGTGTGGTGGCAATTTAAATCGCCTGCCAGGATGACGGAGTCTCCCATGCCGAACAGTGACTCGATGTCACTGCTCAGAAGGGGCTTGTCCGGGGGGAGATAGACGGATGCGATGACGATCGGCTGGTGTCCCGTCAGCGAGATACGGCACACTGACGCCTCGATATGTGAGAGCGAGGGGGTATCGAGAGGGACAACGTGCAGGGCCCGCCTATAGTAAATGGCAGTCCCGCCTTTGGAGGCGGTGAGTCTGTCATTCCTAACCATGACTTTGACGCACACACGCATGCATACTATTTATTTATTGTCAAACTTTTTTTTCTTGACGTCTGTCAAATTGAGAATAGATTAAATATTCTTGGCTGAGCTTTTGCTCGCCCACCTGTCCTGGTGAAATTGGAAAGGCCTTCGGGCCACCAGTAAACTTTCAATCATAAAAAAAAAAAAAAGATTAAATATTGTTTATCTTTATTAATATTTTTCTATAGTGTAGTCTTGGCTAAATCTGTGATTATAGAAGTATAAAAGTCTTTAACAACAGAATCATAATAGTGTACAAATTTATATTTCAATTAATTATAGTCGAATTTCGACTACCAGGGCATCACTAGTTTTATTAAGCAAGCGTCACGCCTGTGGAGACGTGCTGGTACCTACACAGTTTCAAGGCCGCATCAATTTCTAACAGAACGAAATCCACTTGGGACCGGTTAGCGAGAAAGCTAAAACCCATCCACGGTTTGATTTGACTGGAGTTCTTCGCCCACAGAATTTCAGCCACAATCAATGAAAACCTCTCACGGGCGTGAAATCGGATTCACACGATTGCAAAGGTTGTATGTTACCACCTCCGCTCAATCAATTGAAAAAAAAAAAAACTACTTCGTACATGAGATCAGTTTTTAATTAAAAATCTATTGTATTTACCGCGGGTTTCGTAAAAAGAAAATAATTATCATGACGAAAATTGAAACTCAGTTAAGTGTGGATGGTGTTTTGGACACGTTTCACGAGCTTAACATAAGATATCTCTTGAATATTAATAATGTATATTGATTATTAGACATGAATTGGTTCTAAAGCCCATAGTAGCTATAGTAAACTAATAAATTGTATAGTGTCGAATTGGTTACAGTTCAGTGACGGTAGATGGCGCGGTGATTGGAACGGAAGGCCAATCAACGCTAATCGTTAACGTGTCGCTCTCAAAATGGCGATAGTTGAAAATTTATATCTGATAATTAACTAAATATTATTAACGCAAACTAGTGCATGTTTTTTTCCTCTAAATCCGACCGACACAATGTTTATTTCGAAGGTGACCTGCGTTTTATTTCGTTAAATATGGAGGTAGGTGCTACTGTCTATACTATAGTTCGTGTTTGTTAAGTAATACACGTTAAATAAGTTGATAAAAGTGAGATTATGTTCTATTTCCATATAAGCGAAACTCATAACAATAGCGAACAAAGATAACAGAATGAAAATTGATTTGTGGTTATCTACCGTGTTTGACGTATTAAAACATTTACAGTGCAAACGAAAATGTGCCTTGTTGCACGTATTTGTACGTACCGTAATCCCATTAGCGGCAGGTGGGGTACATGTTGGGCGCCAGCTTCGCTGCACCATTCGGGGTATGCGCGACGGAAGTCATCGAAGTCACCTGTTAATGAAATGTTTTTATGTTAAATTAAATTTGGTTTTTACAGCGCGTTCTTGGGTCTGTGCGATGTTATTTACGCTCTCAATCAAGGTGACGCACGGTATAAGCTGGACGTGATTTTTTTTTCCTCCTTAAAATACTTTAATTGTATATGTATGAAGAATATTGGCAGCTAAGAGAAGCTTTATCTTTGGGCAGCGAAGAATAAACAAAAAAAACATACACATTTTAATCGGAATGTTTCGCGAATGACCATAATAAACGTAAACAGTCTCCGATCACATTATTACGTCGATCGCAGAGATCAAAAAACAACTTCTAAAACACGTTACGTGCTCGCAATGGAAAAATCGGCAGCTATTGGTATTGTAATTACTAAACACGTGATAACGACCGAAGTAAATTCACGTAAGCTCGGGCCGCTAATTCGAACCAAGTACGTACGGTCCATTCACTGTTACATTGCATGCGCTTCATTGATATTTTTTACATTCAATGGAATAGTCTGTTTGAACTGTAGCGGAATAGTAATGAGCGAAACCGAGACTATTGTTTTCCAACAATTGCTTTTAACGTTTGTTCTGTCAATGTTCGCGAGTGTTTTTACTAAAACTAGAGTAGTCGAAATTCGACTATAATTAATTGGAATTATATGTTTGTACACTATTATGATTATATTTTGTACTTCTATAATTACAAATTTCGCCAAAACTACACTATGAAAAATATTAACAAAGACAAACAATATTTAATCTATTCTCAATTTGACCACAGACGTCAAGAACAAAAGTTTGACAATAAATAGTATGCATGCGTGTGTGCGTCAAATACATTGCCATGGTATGTAGTGTGTGTAATGTTTTCTTTATTGATTTAATGTATCTTTTATGGATTATTTAAAAAAAAGATTAGCATTATGATTTCTTCTCTATATTCTCTATAAGTGTGGAAAATTTCATACTCCTCCGTGCGCGCAATTTTCGTAAAAAGGGATACAAAGTTATTGTTTCACGTATTAATATATAGATATCGCATGTCTTCTTATTTGTGTATATTGTGCGAGCGCCTTCCGCTAGCTATTAGTTTTTATGAAGGAAGGAGTACTGGTGGCCCGAAGGCTTTTCCAGTTTCACCAGGACAGGTGGGCGAGTAAAAGCTCAGCCAGGACGTATGGGATTTACTAACAACTACCTGAGCGCTTCCAAAGGATACCTGGCAACTCAAGGACAACTGCTTCGCGAATGAATCTGCTACCGGATCGGAATCAAACGTAGCTATTGGTATATCGCTTACAGAAACATGCACAACGAAACAAATTTAGCCTCCAACTAGTGCAAAAAATACTGCAAATAAACCTACAATGATTTACAAATATTGTTTTATGTAGGCTATTATGAACTTGGTAGTTTATAGATATATCGATGGTTTATAGATTCCGGATTCACTTTTCTCATAAAAGGAACCCCGTGAACTGTGTAAGCTCATAAAATTGTAGTGTAGAACAAATTGAATGCAATAGTTATACGCTGAAGTACGATAAATATGTTGTCTACTTTCATGAATAACGTCTAGCATTGTTAATAATATGAATAAGAAAGAACCGTGTTCCTTTATGGTATGCATAATTTTTCCTTGAGTACCTCGTATAACTTGAGATTGATATCTGCGCATTCATCATCATTCGTTGACCGTTTATTCACGATTCAGGGGATTCGATCGCGGAATGCACTACCGGCTGCGATCAGAAATGCGCCAACATTAAACTGCTTTAAAAGAATGATGAAGGAACATTATTCATTCTGCTTAGGGCCGTTTGTTTGTATACGTTTCACATTTTTGTTAAGAAGAAGAATTGACTGGTTTCGAAGTGAATTAAAGTAAACTAGTGGTCCAGCATTAGTCGAAATTCGACTATAATTAATTGAAATTATAAGTTATGTTTCAAGCGCACGTCAAGTGAAGACTCGAAAACAGGCCAATTGGGACGTTTCGTCTTTAGTCGCGTCTAAACAAATGCAATAATAATATAACAAGTGCAATCGTTCCAATTATAGCTATCTTTTTTACTCACGCGCTTATCCCATCTTTTGTACTTTTCATTAATGCTACTTGTCAACATATTGTGTGTGCACTATATCGGTAGGTATGTAGATATATATGGCGCGATCAGATTTGAAGAGTCAGTTACTATGAAGATAACATATCTGTTGTATAAAAAATCATTGGTTTGAACGTTATTATGGTTCTATTGTCAAAGACTATTCTACTTCTATAATCACAGATTTCGCCAAGACTACACTATAGACAAATAAACAATGTTAACCTATTCTCAATTTGATCACAGACTAACAGAGCAACAAAAGTTTGACAATAAACATAGAGTATTCATATGCGTGTGTGTCAAATATATGGTAGTGTGTGTAACGTTTTTTTTATTGATTTAATGTATTATTAATGCATAATTTAAAAAAAATACCATTCGGCACTCCTTCGCTATATTCTCTATAAGTGTGGGAAATTTCATACTCCTCCGTCCGCGCAATTTTTGTAAAAAGGGGTACAATGTTTTTGCTTCACGTATTAATATATAGATTATCTCTTTTTCTCTCTCCCTCTAAGCAGAACGATGGTACTCGTTTTATAAGTATACGCCCGGTAAAATATCAGCCGTCAAACTATTTTAATCTGTAGGAAGTTAATTAATTATCGGATGGATGATTCAGAGTGAGACGAGAGTCAGAGCGGCGTCGAGTTAGGAACGGACAGTGTTTCCGGCGCGACAGGTCGAACGTTTCCCGTGCTGCGTCCGGCTGTTCCGTGCCATTGTGATGCTAATGTCATTCCCATTATGTCTAACGCATCCTACACTTGATGAACGAATGCTCCGATTGAATTTTTTTATTGCTTAAATGGGATGTAGAGCTCTACTGGTGGTAGGACCTCTTGTGAGTCCGCGCGGGTAGGTACCACCGCCCTGCCTATTTCTGCCGTGAAACAGTAATGCGTTTCGGTTTGAAGGGCGAGGTAGCCGTTGTAACTATACTGAGACCTTACAGCTTATATCTAAGGTGGGTGGCGCATTTAGGTTGTAGATGTCTATGGGCTCCAGTAACCACTTAACACCAGATGGGCTGTGAGCTCGTCCACCCATGTATGCAATAAAAAAAACCTAAATGCCATCACCTATCTTGGATTTCCAACGACATAAGAGTGATCAGAGACAACCTCGACAGAGGACGGTATTAACTGGTGCCTTCAAACTAGGGAAGCCTACGCCCCCTAAAACTGAGGATGGCAAGGAGAAATATATTTAACGAATATTTTTGTTAGAGTACTAAATTCAAGTAGGTATCTGGGTATAAAAGTCACCATAAAAGAAATGTTTCTTGTTTGAACATTAACATTACAAAAGGCATTTGTTGTTTTTATGTGGGTACACGTATAATTGAACTACTGTAAAAATATACCTTTGACCAATAGGTAATTTATTTGAGGAACAAAAACTTTATCGCTTCGGCGTCCAATCTCTCATTCCTGTTGTTTGGGACCAGAAATCCTCACTTTTCTGCGTCAAGATAAACTGCCTACGGTTATCGCATTGAATTAATTTTCTGCTTGAAATGTGAGTTTTTGTTTGATAATCATATAAATGTCGGGCAGGTCATGCATTACGTTATCGTTTCAATAAGTTCAAGGTTCTCCAGACCATTTGGTTGATTTTGATAAAGCTATGCTTACAATTGGGAAAATAAATTTTAATAAAATTTTGATAGTCATATTAAACAATATGGAATTATCAACGTAATGCGTATTGTTATGTATCATCAAATTTCAGAGTTATTATTTCCAAATATTATTAGGACATTTTGTTTTTCCTTGTATAATATGCGGGGGAAATGATAAACATTGTCACGAAGGGAATGTTTAGTTGTATAGAACAGATTAGCGGAAAAATAATTCGGTAGATGGGTTTATAGTATTAAGGTGACATGTGGTGCGATTTATTATTATTAAAGACAAAAAACTATTAAGAAAAGACAATACGTTGTCCATACTCCAAATAATTCGGAGATAACAACATTAAAGTGGAATTTGTAATGCAATAACTGTCTAATCAGTGATAAAAGCACTAGTATAATTTTTTAATATAAATCTGATCTAATTTCAAGGTCTACGACAATAGGTGACGGTAGGACCTCTTGTGAGTCCGCGCGGGTAGGTACCACCACCCAGCCTACTTCAGCCGTAAAGCAGTAATGCGTTATGGTTTGAGGGGTGGGGCAGCCGTTGTAACTATACTAAAACCTTAGAACTCATATCTCAAGGTGGGGGGCGACATTTACGTTGTAGATGTATATGGGCTCCGATAACCACTTAACACCAGGTGGGCTATGAGCTCGTCCACGTAGTTATGGAATAAAAAAATTACTTGTTTTCTAAATACCCTATTTAGACTTAATTCTGTAGTACACAACGTATAGGTAGCAGTGGTGTATGTGCTTGTAGTCCGGTTGCAGGTAGTGCAGAGGACGCAGCCGCAGGGGGAGAGACGTGCGGGGTACGACGGCGCGGCATCGATCCGGTGACTCATCGCGGCCCATTCATCCGCTGCGCTCAATGAATCCGACGTACTCCGCTCCCGCCGCCCCGCGTCTCGTCCTCTCTACCAAGGACTTCATAAAATTCGCCCTCGCCTCGAACCTAATCCTTCAGCCTATTACACCCACGCCGTATAAAAATGTTCCGCTCCGATTTTGCACACGCTCGACTCCCACACGCGGGCGCCCACCAATAGGCCTATAAATTCAACGACTAAATAAAGTACACGCTACATTTTAAGACATTCTAGCGATTTCGTGAAAAAATTAAAACAGTGCTCGGTCTCAAGGGCAATTTTGAATACGTTTAAGAAATGAATCATTTTAATTCTGATTCTGAAATTACGAATGTTCTGATGTTTAAATAATTCATATTAATAATCGCGTAATAAAATTGTGCGGGAGGCCATGCAGGTTTGCCAGTGAATATCTCGTGGATTGTATCCGTTGTAATAATAATTAACATAGTAATTTTATCTTAATCTATTTTAAAAGGTCTTGAATTATTTATTTTTAAAAATATCATGGTTTAAACGGAACTTTTTTGGGTATCTTTTAGATCTTTTAGAGATTGAACTTATTTCTGTACACGTCCTTCTTTGTGGCTGAACTAAATAGTAATTTGAAGAACTAAATAATCTTGTTAATTCATAATGCCCAATAAGACAAGGCTCCGTACACATTAGATGCAATATAATGTCTCTGGGGGATGGGGCTTGGTGGGCGGAGGGTGGATAGCGTGGGCGGCAGGTGCCAGAGGCCTTGGCCCCGCTCGCGTCCTTCCCGCAACGTTTATGAACAACCTTGTGCGATTTAAATCTACCTTTGGTCAGATCATAAACCTTGGATCTTTAACATATCTATATAATAAGAACTATGTATGAGTCTAATATAGTTACTTAAATTACTTTTGTAAAATTCCATCAACAGCTGCGATGTTTATCGAGGTTACAAATCTACAATTGGATACGTAACGTATCCTATTGTAAATATTGTGACAGATAAAGTAA
Organism: Bombyx mandarina; assembly: GCF_030267445.1. Lineage (NCBI taxonomy): Eukaryota > Metazoa > Arthropoda > Insecta > Lepidoptera > Bombycidae > Bombyx > Bombyx mandarina. Next base: position 12,935,090 of record NC_143228.1, read on the forward strand.
TAGTATTAATATCTACCAGCTGAGGTCTGATAGACACAGACAAAAAAAGAGATTTAGCTCGTGCGACTTACACAGTAGCACAATTTATATAACATAAGGAATCATGAACATTCGATAAATATATGGACGTGAATTGTGATGTGGATTTAATTTGCGCGATTTTGTTTTACATTTAGCACAATATTGTCTGTCTTAGCACGTGTCTGACACACACGACACCTGTAGATATGAATGGAGTTTTAAACGTAAAACCTTACAATTGAATTCATATCATTCATCATTCATTCATGATTAGATCATCATGAATGAATAGTTTTGTATTTGTTTAAATATGTTGTAAATTGTTTATCTTTTCATGGCTTAGACATGCAAAACGTGTACTAGTTTTTTTCGTGCAATATTTATCCATTGATACTAAAACGGGATATTATAAAAAACAAAAAATCAAGGTTGTTCATATATCGGCTTTGTAGAGAGTACCTACTCGTTACGGCGAAAGCAGGATGCTATTGGCAACATGTCGCGTCTTCACAAATAGACTTTAATGAAGCCTGTTGGAACAAATTGAACCAATTTACAAAGGCTGGTGGCCAACTTATAAATAATACGATCGCACTTGAGCTCTATTGACTTCTTGCTCTACAAGATAGCTCAATTAAAACCTCTCAGCGTCCTCAAAGAGACTTTTTGACAATAACAAGTAATTGTATTACTTATAATATAGAGTACATAAATCTGTGTTTTTTTTGAAAATTCAACGACAACAATGATGATAGTAAAAATAAAAAGAAAATATAATGTTCAAGACAATTCTGAGAATTTACCAATACGACGTCATTAAGATTGGTTTGATTCGGTTTCTGAGAATGAGCAGTATGGTAATTTCATAAATTTCTAATGTATTCGATTGCCTGATTTACACAAAGGCAGTTAGAGTTCATAGAGTTTTAGTACAAACATTTAAAATAACGAAATGATAAAGTAAAAAATACCGGACTAAATATTTAAAACAAAACATACGTCATGTAAAGTACTAGTTAATACAAAATAATTATTGAGATAACTATTATTCGCCGCCTCCGGAACTATCACAATAGTATATTATAAATGCAAAGCAGTAAGTATATCGACAAGTCAATTTGTCATAAAAATTGTTGTACTTAAAGGTGAACGGTGGCAGCGGTTATGGCGTCTATAAACCTAGGTGCCCACTTACTAGTCAATCTATCTAAAAAGGAACATCATGCCGAGAGAAAAAAAACGGCGGTCCATACAATAAGCATAACTACTACATAGTAAAAATAGCACAAAGTTTGTATTTAGAATTCTAAAAACTTTATACCTGTTCGAATTGAATTGAAACAGACTACACTATCATCAAATTTTAGCCATTGAGTTTGAAACCAAAATGATCTTAAACTACTAAGTTACTGCTATCTTTTGTTAATACTGTTTTTACTATCTATATATATAAAAATGAAACCCGTTTTCCGTTGTCACGACATAACATGAAAACGGCTTGACCGATTTGGCTAATTTTGGTCTTGAATTATTTGTTGAAGTCCAGAGAAGGTTTAAAAGGTTAGATAAATATAAAAATATTCGGAATTAAATAAAAATAACAATTTTGTTTTTCCTTTGATGTGTCCCCCGTCGGACGGATTCCTTTTGTTTGTTTTAAGTTTATCTTAAACAAAAGTTTAGGTCTTTTATTTATCGATTGAGGCACTACGAAGTCTGCCGGGTCAGCTAGTTTAATATAATTATTTTCGGATATTGATCACACTTTAATATATTTCTTAAATACATAGCACAGAAATCAAGCCTCTCATTGCATTTGTGTCTATCTCACTCGTAAAAGAGCTAAGAATGTGCTTTTCGCGAAGCAGCAATGTACTCACATTATTAATATTCATAAATCTCCACACAGACAGACTCTTGATCAAGTGGCTTGTGCTATATATAACATTACATTATGTAGACATGACCTTTACGAATAATTAAATATTAGGGATTAAAGTATGAAATTGCCGATTTCTACTGAAAAATTGAAATTCGATTTTTTTTTTCATTTAACATATTTATTTAATCAAAATATTTACCATTATTATCTATACTTTGCTGCCGTGCATACCGGGATGTCATTTATGCTTTTGCGATAGAGCTCTGGTGATTTAGATTCTGCAAACTATGTGAAAGCAATTTGTACTGCCTCCTGAGAAGAAAACTTTTTATCACGTAGAAAATTGTCCAAATCACGAAAAAGAAAAGGTAGTCCGTTGGAGCAAGATCTGGCGAATACGGAGGGTGACGAATTGTTTCTAATTGCAGTTAAACGGTTTCTCGTGCTGTATGAGGTCTCGCGGTATCATAAAAGTCGTCGTGGCCTAAAGGATAAGACGTCCGGTGCATTCGTGTGCAGCGATGCACGGGTGTTCGAATTCCGCAGGCGGGTACCAATTTTTCTAATGAAATACGTACTCAACAAATGTTCACGATTGACTTCCACGGTGAAGGAATAACATCGCGTAGGTAATAAAAATCAAACCCGCAAAATTATAATTTGCGTAATCACTGGTGGAGGACCTATTGAGAGTCCGCACGGGTTGGTACCACCATCCGCCTATTTTCGCCGTGAAGCAGTAATGCGTTTCGGTTCGAAGGGTGGGGTAGCCGTTGTCACTATACTGAGACCTTAGAACTTATATCTCAAGGTGGGTGGCGCATTTACATTGTAGAGGTCTATGGGCTCCAGTAACCACTTAACACCAGTGGGCTGTGAGCTCGTCCAACCATCTAAGCAATAAAAAAAAAAAAGACATGGAGCAATAATGGTGAAGATCGATTCATGAGTCGGGGCTGTTTCACTGCAAGTTTTGCTATCATTGTTCGGAGTTCGGCACAGTAGACGTCTACCGTTATTGCTTGACCAGATCGGAGAAAGCTATAGTGAATAACACCATGCTCAGACGACTAAACAGTTACCATAACCTTTTTATTGGTAAGCTTTGCTTTAGGACTCTGTTGCGGCATTGAACTGGGGTCAGCCATTGCATTTTTCGTTTACGGTTATCATAAAGAATCCACTTTTCATGTCACAATTCGATCCAATTATCCTCTATCGATTCAACAAGGCAACACAAGTTTCAACACGCGTTTCTTTCTGCAGATCAGTCAAACCATGAGGCACAAATTTTTCAGATTTTTTTTTATTTTATTGATTTGACGCAAATGAGTCAATATTGTTGGTAAGGTAACGTTAAACCATGCCGTTAATTTCTGGGTAGTTTGGCTCGGATCGGCTTCCACCATCTCTTTCAATTTATTATAATTCACTTATGTGGGCGCGCTCATCCACGTGGTTCGTTCTTCAAATCAAAATTTCCATCCCGAAAGCATTTAGAACAAAATAGCAGGGTGCGTTCATTAGCAGTCTCCTCTCCAAACGCAACATTGATATTGCGAGCTGTTTCTGCAGCGTTAGTCCCGCGTCGGAACTCCTATACAAAAATCACTCGAATTTTCGAAGTATCCATCTTTCTTGTCTCCTCCTCCTCGCGTCGGTTTCCTCATTACTGAGGGTCGTGGTCAAGGTCTTGAAACAGTTTTTATTTTATTTTTTATACTGCACCGCCATCTGTTCCTATCTGCAGCTGAGTGCAGAACATCGTGCACTGTGGTATCAAGGGCTGCACGAATCTGGTCCGTCCAACGGGTCAGATTCCTGCCTCTTGGTTGCTTGCCCTCGACCTTTCCAGTGACCACCAATTTCTCCAGTTTATCACTGTCTTTCCTTGCAATGTGGCCAAAGTATTCAAGAATCCTTCGCAGGCAAATGGTGGAGAGTCTAGTCCGGATTTTGAGCTGAGCTAGGATGGATGGATATGGATCTTGTCCAAGCTGAATAAAAAAAAACTACTGAAAGTCTATAATCGAATGTTGCACATTTTTTAAAAGAAGAACCTCATTGGTACCACCGCTCGAAAAAAGTTTCACTCAACAATCTCAAACCATGACGGTTCTATATCAATTCGAAGTACCTATTACAATAGAACGGCAATTTCATACTTTAACCCCTATTATTACAAGTACTTTTTGTGAGCTATGATTTAGAAACTGTGGACACAAAGCAATAATAGCATGAATATCAGTAAGTTTTAATGTGTTGATCGTTCAATTAGAACGACGACATGATTTCAATTTGATTATTTCACATTATAGTGCGACGCCGCTGCCGGCAGATAATACCTACACTGATAACAGTATCAGCGTTATTGTTATTTTGAAGTTGCATCCTAACAACATTCATTTACAACATACAGAAAATAATTATATTGAATCGTTAGACCAAAACTAACTTGACCTCTACTCGGATCGGTGGCGTAACCGGTCATTTTTTTTTTAATGTGGGAGCACTGTAGCGAAGCGAATCAAATAAATCTGAATACAATGCGTAGTACAAAATTTAAGTTGCGAACTGGACATTACATCAGCGCATAAAAACTGTCAATGCCAATGCTGTGTCCTCCAATTGTGCCGACGGCCATAACCCGGACTAGAACTGCTAGACTACAGTAAAAGTTAGTTTCATTGATTACATTTTACATTGTATGTATTTAAATTACATTCAAACTTTACTATATCCAACTATATTTAGTCACATAAGTATTTATATTTTAATATTAGCGTAATAATTGTTTCGAGGCTTAATTCTTCCAGTTTTACGAGACCCAGTTTCCTTTTCCCGTTTCGTATCTATCTAATCTTATATTCGGCGGACACAACACTCGAACTATAAGCCAGATGCTCACAATTTCCGCTGCCATTATAAATATGAAACTCCAAGAAGTTTACATTCATCGTTGGAGTTCACAACATCCTGTTTTTCGCGAGCACGTGCCATTAATTTTATGAACAAACATCAGAGTATGGCAACTATTAGAACGGACCCTGTTTACAAACCATAATAAAAATCTAATATTATCAGTCAGTGAGCTCTTTCTTTGACATAACACAAAGATAGTATGAGATATGTGAACTATAAAATGAAACTGGTCACATTTTGGACAGTTTTCTTTTTCTACAAATCGAACGGATATCTCATTTATCCAAACATTTCTATTCGAAATTATGTTACGTATTAAAATTTAACACGTAGCTATATAGACAGTGAACTGGAATTGGCAGGACGTGAGTGAAACGGGAACTTATTAATAAAATGGCGGCGTTCTTCCGTCGCATCAAGACCGGAGTAGTGGCCGCGCGTCCGGCCGGCTTTGATCCGGTATACCTATATCTATCTGTTAAAAATTTATTAGCTACATCTCTAATTCCTTTTACTGGTGCTGCTACATCTATTTAAAATTAGAGACATAGAACTCGAGGTCGGTCTTGTTATCTACGTTCGACTACGTTTTTTTTTCCTTGTCATTAGCTATCATCATTTTTGTTGATACGTATAGACAGAACGATTTTATCAATGAGAACAATGGTGGATTATAATTCTAAATATATTTTTGCATCTAAATATATTCAAGTAGGTACACCACAAAATTTAACGTAGGAAAATTTTTATTTTGATGGGAATTTTATTTTTCTCAATACTGCAACAACAAATGTTTTACACTTCACACAGGAACGCATTACTCCTTGCAAGGCAGAAACCAGACACGATACAGTAGCGTGGTATATACTAGTGATTAATAACGATTCGGATTTATATTACACGTTGTTATTCGATATGACGTCATTCGTTTAATTATCTACACAATGAGCCAAATTCCTATTTTGAAACGATTTTAAACATTACAACGAATGTAACGTGTATTGTAATGTAAGACCTAGCATGAACAATCGACTTATTATGTCCGTGCAGTGATTTAATCTACGGTCTCGCATTGAAGAGCACATTAAGTAGCCGACTTCCTCTCCCACGTTTGGAGGAGCCGGATGCCTCCACTCACGACCTCCGCCAACGCTCCCTGTCCCGGTCCCCTCGGATATTTTAAAACACTAGACGTTTCTTATTTTCCCCAAATATTAACCAGATTAGGATTGAAGAGCCTCAACACTTTCTTAGTCTTAGTCTTTGATAGTATAATACTATTATTATGTTTAATAGGACTAAATGATATATTTTATATTCTAAAATTTTATTTGAAAAACATAGTATATCTATATATTAATACGTGAAGTTTTTACCTTGCACCGCTTTTTAGGAAAATTGCGCCGTCGGAGGAGTATGAAATTTCCCATACTTTTAGAGAATAAATATAGAGAAGGGAGAAAAATATTATTTCTTTTGAATGCTTTGAATAGAATGCTATTTCTTTTTTTAAATTATGCACGGCAAATACACTAATTCAATAAAAAAAACATTATACACACTCATGTATTTGACACGAGTGTGTATAATATACTCTTTTGTTTATTGTCAAACTTTTGTTATTGTTTAAAGTCTGTGATCGATTTGAGAATATATTAATGTTATTTGTCTATAGTGCATTCTTGGCGAATTCTGTGATTCTATGTATAATATTAGTCTTTGACAATAGAACCACAATAATACAAACTTATAATTTCAACTAAATAAAGTCGAATTTCGACTACTGTGGGACCACTAGTTAGTATTAACTAAGTAGGTTGAATGCAAATAATATTATAAGGTGGGTACTTATAAAATACATAAATTGTTTTCGTCAATGAGTCGTTTAGAAACATCTCACAGTCGACCGTCACTACAACCGGTATTACGAGTATTTCGCTTTAATAATAATTTACTCAATGAATAACGCCGTGAGAACAGAAACCTATTCACGAACCGATGTAATTATTTTTTGTTTCAAATGAATTTAATTTAAATCAATTTAATTATGCATGTTTTTGTAGCGTAGTTAAAATAATGTAAGGACCGACCGACCGACCGACCGTGACCACAAAAACTGTGAGCTATAACGAAACGTCCGAAATTGTAATTGTAATGAATGAATGATAATATTAAATAGTTAGTTTTAGATAAGTATGTCTTGAAAACCTTGAAAAGAAAATTTATTTATTTTTTGTAAACAATGAATATCTGATTGTCATCCTCGCCTGGTTACGCTGGCATAACCCCAGGTGTTTGTTACCAGTATAGGTATAAAGAAAAAAAAAAGATTGTGAATGTAGCCTCCTTAGGCTTATTTTCTTCAGTAATTTCGACAATTAATTTGTGTATAGTATCTAAAAACGTATTTCTCAAAACAATACAAGTATCAAAACAGAGGCATTTTTTTGTGCTCGCATGAAATAAAATTAATTAGAAATAACACTTTTTGTATTCGTTTTTTGCACATTCAAATTGAGTGGGTGGGTCTTTAAGCCAGTGACATAAGCTTTAATACACAAGACACTTCAAAATGAATCCCTCAGACTACTGTGGAAAAGGTATGTACCAAAAAAACCATGAATGTTTTAAAAAAAATATGCTAATGTCCTAGTGGGCGTTGATTGCTATACACACTACCAACTTTGGTTTAATTTTCCTCACAAACATCTACAATTACTTCAACATGGGAGTTGTTGGAATACAAATGCAGATTTCATTTTAGTTCGAATATTTAGTAACTGAAACTGGATCTGAAGTTTAGGCAAAATACAGGATTATACTTATCACTGAGCACTTAATATATTGGGAGTACCTCAAATAAGTACTTCACTGGGCATCCGACAAAGATTTCATATTAGTTAATTACAAACATAGCCCTGAACTGATTAAACCTAAATTTAATATTTTTAAAGAAGCAAGATGGCTCGTTTAAGGGCCCTAACGGTTATTACCATTACTAAGAGAAAATACACTGGAAATGGACCATTTCAAAAATGGAACAATGAACCCAAACCCAAAAAATAAGAAATTCCTTTATCTTTTCATCAAAGAAAAGTCAAACCTTCACTGTATGTAGGCATAGCAAATAATAAAATACTTTTTGGTTAACGTTGTAAAGGTTCAAACAATAGAAAGAAAACATTACATGTCAAAACGATTTTTTCATTAATTTTAGTGTTTTTTGTGTAAATTGTATTTATAGGTATTAAATTGGTAATACTTTTTATTTGGTTTAACTGTTATAGCACACAGGAGCTTAAATGAATATTGTTGATTTATTTAGTCAATTTGCTGGGAACATTTTTGCTGGTGATTGCAGAAAATGTACTATATGCTGTCAAACTAAGCTAAGCTTGAGCATGTGAATAATATACTTAATTTAAGACTAAAATTATTGTAAGATTTCTATTGATATACATCGCCAATTGTATATTTGTTTCAATTAGACCTATTCTATAATTTGTTCTACCAAAATGAATTTAATATATAAGAAAAAAATATTATTTATAACAATATCATATCTGAAAATAAACAATTAAAACATTTTTTTGTTATTTGTAATGCAAACTTTACTATTGGGAACCCTTTGATTAAACAACAAACAGTAAATTTTAACATAATAATATGTTTTCTACTCAGTATACTCTGCTTACAGACCCTATGCAAAATAAACATTTTATTAAGTTAAATTTGTTAAGTTCCTACAACTTTATTCATTTGTTTTCTTGTCTTTTCGACTACCCTACATTTTAATTACATGTAACAAAATTGTTAACAGACATTTCTCCATTTGTTTGATTACACTCCACAATATCTGAATTGATTTTGATGTGGTTCTCAATGAGATGTACAACTTATATGCTTGTAAGCAATGAATTACTTTTTTAAGTTGTATTCTAATAGATATGTGACAAGCAAATGCATGTTGATTTAAAAACAAAATTTAATTCAACTGGTTTTTCTTTTAATAATAGATAATTGTGAAACACCTCCACAATGCACATTTTTGATGTTATTAAAAGTATTGTGTTATACTGCTTTGAACATTAAAGAACTTTGAAAAGAATAAATCTATTTACTCTATGATATACAAATTTTTAATTAGAAATTAGTTTGAACAATTTTGTTAAGCAAGAATAAAATAATTTACCACAGAATCGGACAACTTAAAAAAATAACTATTACTTACTGTCTGCTTTAGATCTCTGTAACGTTTTCATAACTAGTTTTGAGGAGTAATTATATGTTGCCTTTTATGGTCATTTCTTTGTCTTGATTAAAATTAATTGAATTCATTAAGTTCAATAAATATGTTTTGCAAGTGATTCATTCATATGAATGGCTATATATACAACAATTTAATTGATTATTACAGGGCAGTTTTATGAACACATCTTGGTACATTGTAGTAAAAAAAATAAAAATATGAAAAATTACTGTCTAATGTTTACCTTCAAGACAAACGACTTGTACGCTGTCTTGCTTCAGCCTCTTGAGGAGTATACCGTGGACAGAGTCAGGGTCTCTGGGAGGTCCATCACCGTACAACACGAATATACCACGGGTTCGACAGTGGTTTATCCTCGCCTTCAACTCTTTGCACTGCACTGTTGATGACAACTCAATCTTCCCAGCAGCTAACCGCCTAAGCATTATTGTTGGGATGGAAAAGTTCACAGCGGAACGGATGTGCGATACAGAATACTCGTTTGAGCCCCGACAATCTATCAATACGGTGTCTCTTTCGTCTGAACGTAACTTTGCAAGGAGCCATTCTTTCGACACCAGGTCGCATTCGCATTCTGAATCCATAGGCATCTTGATAGTACACTGTTTTCTTCTGTTTACACGGACTTTTTACCACTTTGGATACCCTGTTGCATCAATACCTACATGCAACCTCGATAATTATGAATGTACACAAAATTTACAAAAACACACTTATTTTAAAAAACACAAGAAAACAAAATTAAGTGCCTTAACAAAAATTATCAAATTATTTTTAGCGTTCAGCACATCCGAGCTGAACGCAGGACGGCGTAACAAAATTTACAAAATGTTTTTGAGTAGGTAGGTATGTACCTACCTACGAAACGAAAGTGGAAGGAGGGAGTGAATGAGTAAAATTAACCAAATGACAACGACCGAACATATTTCTACGAATGGTGAATGGTTTAACTTTGTTTTTTTTAAGGGATTTTATGACCTGGTAACTAAGACCTTTAGGTCAAGTCTTATTTTAATTTTAATGATAATTTTTTTGTACGAAATATGATATTCTGAAATGAAATGAGATAACATGGGATGAAGTATAATTTCAGTAAAATGGTGGTCATTTACTAAGACTTTTTCAATGGACTTTTTGGAAGATCCCGAGAAGTTACGTTCAGCAACTTTGTTTCATTTTCCCATATTTGTGCACTTTCACAGATATTAAACGGTTAATAAACCACCGTTATTACACATTTAAGCCTGAAGAAACACTAATTAGACAAAATAGAACAAAATCATACAACTTCACACCTCGCGTTCCGGCCAAATAGTCGTTTAACTTTATTCTTTGTGGGGACCATAGATAATGTTAGTGTTGGTGGAGAATACGTAAAACGTAGTGTAGTAGGTAAACTCGGTTAGCTCTGGTAACCAGGGGAAAAGAAATAATAGATAAATCACCGAGACTCACATGAGAGGATCAGTATTACTGACTTGGTATCAGGAATGACCGAGGCGAGGGATGGCTACAGTTCTTCGCTGAAATCTCCCTCACAATCATGAGCATCAAAAACTACCCAAGAAGACTGTACACATGGATAATGCCAGGTGACAGAGCACGTAACCAAATATATTACATTGCCGTTTACACACAAAAAGACTCGATCTTGGGGAATTAAAAAAGTTGGAGAGCATATTGTGAAAGTATGCTAACCCTGCAACACCAGTTCCAAATATCGCTACAGTGGAAAATTATTATCTGGAACTACTACTACTACTAATACTATTACTATTACTGCACTGGCGCTACGACCCCGAAGTGGGTTTTGGCCTCCGACACTAAGCTTTGCCATTCATCCCGGCGCTGCGCAGCAACTTGCTAGTCCAACACTTGGAGCTCACGTAAATATCCTTCCACAGCGCCAGACTAGCGGTACTTGGGCTCCCGACGGAGTGGCGTCCCTCCAGTACATCCGCGTACACCCGTTTTACAGCCCGATCCTGCTCGATATGGACTACATGCCCGAGCCATCCGACCCTCCGTGCCTTCATCTCCCTCGGAACATTTGACTCACCAAAAAGCCTCTCCACATCCTTGTTTTTCCAGACGTGCCAAGAACCGTCATCTTTCTGAACTGGTCCTAGTATTTTTCGCAGTTCCTTTCGCTCCGTCACGAAAAGTTTTGTTTCTTCTTTCTATGTAAGAGTCCATGCTTCACATCCATATATGTATTAAGATCCCACCCGAGCTGGATTTGACGATTGACTTCTTTTTCGAAATTGGATTTACTTAGCTGGATAACAATAACTACGAGCGTAGAGCTTCCGATCTTTACTGGAGTGGGTGCTACACGAGCATTCAACAGAATTTTTATTTTTTCCATGTTATATTCAGGCCCACTCGGATAGGAGCCATAATCACAATATCGTTGGCGAACCGAAAGTGAGTTAGGTACTTGCCGTTGATGTTGATGCCAAGATCTTTCCAGTTCAGAACTTTGAAAACATCCTCCAACGCAGCGGTAAATAGTTTTGGAGAAATAACAACTCCCTGCCTCACGCCCCGCTGCAGAAGGACGGGTTCCAAAAAACTCGGAACCGATCGTATGGACAGCATTCACAAACCTGTCAATTTAATCGTTGACGGAGGAAATCGAAGCGGTTTTGAAGTTCGAGCTGAAAGTGTCCAGAACTTTGGATCTGAGCTGGTGCTGGACGGAGCGTAGACCTCATCAGTTGGAATCTCTCAAGCTTAATATTGAGGTCCAATGTGCCCCTTACCATCCGATGGTCACTTCCGGTTTTAATCCTATTAATCATAGAGTCATCAATGAATATTTGCCTCTTTGTCGAATTAATGAAATCTATCTCATGTTTGATAGCATCATTGGGGATCATGCAAGTTCACTTCCTGTAATCCCGTTTTCTGAAGAAACAATTAATCATAAATAATTCCTCCTGTTGTAACCTTCTTTTCCATATTCCATTATTTGAAATATACTTCGAACACATTGTCATTTTTACCACCTATCATTATTATATTTTATGCTATGTCTTGAAAACATTGTTTTATTATATTGGCGACGAGTTAAAAGAAATTAAGATGAACAATGAACAATTCGCATTATTTTTACATGCACAACAAAATCAGCAAGACCAGATTTTACAAATCTTGAAATTGTTGGTACCAGCAGTTTGCAATACAACAGCCAAGAGCGCGACGAACGATTCTTTTACAAAATATGATACGGATAACAAGATAAGTATAATCAAACATTTCAATAAGGATAAATACAATCCAGATACATTCAGAATTGACGATTACATTGATCTTTTCGAAAACAAATGCAAAATTCTTGATATCGATAACAGCGACTTACAGAAAGATTTGCTTCTGAATTTACTAACACCAGAGATATTCCACGAATTAAAAGTAGCTTTAACGCCTGATTTCGATATAGCTACATACAGCGAAAGTAACAAATTATTAGATCTCTATCGCATAAAAACGACGAGGTATAGAGCCTTAACAGAATTTTGGAATTGCACTAGAGAACAAAATAAAACGATGGAACACTATGCAAACAGATTAAAAGGTCTTAGTCGGGATTGTGGCTACACTAATGACTTCCTGGAACGACAATTACGTGACCGCTTTGCCACTGGATTGAATCATCCAGATTTAGAAACCGATTTGAAACAAAAATGGCCTGATTTAGTTCAAATGGTAGACGAAATACCAAGAGAAGTAACCTTCCAACAAATTTTTACAATCTCTCAATCAAGAGAACAGGCAGAACAAGACACACCACGAAAAGTATTAAAAAAATAAATAGGAGCAAAACCAAAACCGTACCATTACATCAAAATACAACACGAAAATTAAATCCAATGCATTGTTTACGCTGTGGAAAGAAAGAACGGCACAGCCTATCACAGTGTTCAGCCAAGGACCATATTTGTAAAGAATGTAACACGAAAGCACACTTTGAGAGTTGTTGCATTAAGTCTGGACGGGCATACATCAGCTATTCAGAAGGGAGCCGAAAATCAATTTAAAAAATAACAAGACCTCATAAGTCTTCAACATCATCATCATCTATCAGTATTATCGAGGAAGAAATCGATGATGAAGTTATCTGTAGCGTCTTGGGTACACGTAAGAGAGAATGCAAACAAATCGATGTACGGATCAATGACATACCTTGCACTATGGATTGGGACCCCGGCTCTGCGTATTCAATAATAAACACGACATTGTGGAAAAAATTAGGATCACCATCTTTACAACCCGCCCCGAAACTTAAGGCCTACGGTAATACAAACTTAAAAACAAAGGGAATTACAAAAGTGACAGTCGAAGTCGACGGACTGCAAAAACTTCTACCTGTGGTCGTAATGAAAAATGCCAAACCAATGTTATTTGGTTTACATTGGAGTGAAGTTTTTGAAATGGAATTTCCAAAACCAGTATACTCCATCAAAACATCAACACCGATTACTCTTAAACAAATACTGGATAAACATTCACAACTCTTTGATGGAAAACTAGGAAAAGTTAACAATTATTACGTAAACATACATGTCAAACCAGAAGCTGAACCGATCCACCTTTCTGCACGGCCTATAAAATTCAGCATGAAAAAGAATATAGAACCCTTTCTAGATAGATAGATCGTCTGATCTCAGAAGGGATAGTGGAAAAAGTAGATCCCAATATTACACCTATTGAATGGGCTACACCCACAGTTAACATTCTGAAATCTACAGGGGAAGTTAGGATATGTGGAGACTACAGAACTACACTTAATCCTGTACTTATTAAACATCTACACCCAGTTCCAATTTTCGATCAACTACGCCAAAATCTCGCAATGGGTAAATTATTTTCCAAAATAGACCTTAAAGACGCATACTTACAATTTGAAATAGCACCGGATTCAAAAAAGTACTTGACGTTGTCAACACATAAAGGGTATTTCCAATACAATAGAATGCCTTTTGGAATATCGCCTGCTCCTTCAATTTTCCAACATTTTCTAGATCAACTGCTAGGCGATATCACCAATGTAGCTGTATATTTTGACGACATATAGCAGGGAAAGATCTTTCAGAACATTTACAAACTTTATCTATTGTATTCGATCGTTTACAAAACGCTGGCCTAAAAGTTAATTTAAAGAAATGTAATTTCTTAAAGAATCAGATTGAACACCTAGGTCACATAATAGATAAACATGGCATCCACCCAACCAAATCCAAAATTGATGCCATAACTAAGGCCCGAGCACCTAGTAATGCAAAAGAACTACGATCATTTTTAGGACTAGTTAACTTTTACGAACGGTTTGTACCATATCTTCACGGGATTTGTTCGGATCTTCATGATCTAACTAGTAAAAAAAATAGATGGCGTTGGACTGATCATGAAAACAGAATATTTGAAGATACAAAGAAATGTATAACGTCTTCACAACCATTAATTGCATTTGACGAGAAACGTCCCCTTTATTTAGCATGTGACGCTTCCGAAAAGGGATTGGGTGCAGTATTATTCCACAAGGACTCGAACATAGAACAACCAATTGCTTTTGCTTCAAGGAAACTACGACCAGCGGAAATGAAATATTCCGTTATTGATCGTGAAGCTTTAGCAATAGTATTTGGTATAAAAAAATTTAGTCAGTACTTGAGAGGAATGCTATTTAATCTAGTTACGGACCATAAGCCTCTTATACATATTATGGGTGCACGCCGCAACCTTCCTAAACTAGCCAATAACCGATTGGTAAGATGGGCTCTAGTAGTGGGAAGTTATCAATATGACATTTACTACAGGAAAGGTGAAAATAACACATTAGCTGATTGCCTTTCCAGATTACCAAACCCTGAAACGGAACCCTCCGAGACAGAAGGGCTTGTACATAAAATAGAACTACGTCTTTTGAGCACTCGAATGACTGACCTTAACCTATCAGAACAGTTACTTATGAAAACAACTGCAAAGGATCATATACTCACAAAAGTTTGTCAAAATTTAAAAACCGGCTGGAGAGAATCAGAATACAATCCAGAAATGAAACCATTCTACAGAAACCGGACTGAATTATCTGTTGAGAATAAGATACTTATGAGGCAAGGACGCATCGTTATACCTACAGCACTCCGAAAAGCCATTCTTACATACCTTCATCGAGGACATCCTGGCATTTCTGCTATGAAAGCACTTTCACGTTACTATGTTTGGTGGCCTAATCTTGACGAAGACATAGAATTATTTGTCAAGAAATGTACCAGATGCCAACAGAACCGCCCTTGTAATCCTGAACTTCCTGTATTTTCCTGGCCATACCAGAAGAAATATGGGAGAGAATCCATATCGACTTTGCTGGACCGTTCGAAGGATCGTATTGGTTGGTATTGTGCGACGCTCTCTCCAAATGGGTGGAAATACGACCGATGAAACCCATCAACACCAGATCACTTTGTCTTACATTAGATAACATATTTTGTACATTTGGCTTACCAAAAATGATTATATCCGATAATGGACCTCAATTTACATCTTATGAATTTAAAGAATATTGCACAAAACAGTCTATTTTACATGTCACATCATCTCCATATCATCCTCGGACAAATGGGCTGGCAGAACGTTTAGTCAGAACATTCAAAAATAGAATGGCATCGGTAGACAACACAAATCTCGAGCGCCGACTATTAGAATTTTTGTTCACATATAGAAACACTCCGCACTCGTCCACTGGTAAATCTCCAGCTGAGATGATGTTTGGACGACAATTGAATTGCATACTTTCCAACATTCGGCCAGACAAAAGAAGATTAATGCAGTATTTACAAGTAAAAGAAAATATTCGTACCACATGACCGTTACCGACCAAGTGACCAAGTATATATTAAAACACGCAATGATAAAACATGGGAACCAGCGGTAATTACATCCCGAAAACATAAATATTCATATATTGTTTCAACACCAGGATGACTAGAAAAACGAAGACACGCTGATCACATCAGGCCACGCGAGTCCTCCACCTCAGAAATCCCGAGGAATGAAAGGGCGCATTCTTCTATGCTGCCGGCGACTGCTTCTCCAGACATTGGAATGGAAACAACAATTAGCGAAAGGCTAACTAAAAACAAGAATTCGGCAGCAGTACCATTACCTACATCGCAGTCGCCTACAAATGTACAAATTTCTCCAAATTCACCTTCACAGCATTCGAAGATAAACTCCTCACCTGCTCCGGTCTCCACTCCTGTGTCATTTGCTCAGCGTCGAAGTAATCGACATAAACAAGCACCCCGCCGTCTGATCAACGAGATGTAGATGGGGAGGAATGTTGTAATCTTCTTTTCCATATTCCATTATTTGAAATATACTTCGAACACATTGTCATTTTTACCCTTCGAACAACAATAGTAACTAGATTTCGGGTCGGTGCATAAAATCCGTCTCGTCAAATAACAGCGCACTTGAAATGTGAGCTCTTATTTTGTTTAGTTCACTTCAAACACAGCCAATGTCAACCCGTCTCACAATACCGCAGTGTGTATTCAAAAGTTGCAAAAATAAGGCCCGAAAAAGCAATTTAACGGCCGGAGTATCTTACTTTCGGTAAGTACATGAAGTATAAACTATATTGTAAGCTTTAAACTTATAAATAATATTAAATTTTGAACAAAATTACCGATTTTTAACCACCGCTACAAATGTTGGCCAAGGCTCGGCCAACACATGGACAAACTTTTGCTTAACAGAACAGTAAATGCATGGAGTAGATTTGTGTTGTAATAATTTTTTAAAATTTGTTAGCAGCACTTCAAAATTAGTTGGTTAAAATTGGTTAATGCTGCTTTTGTGTCTGTTTGTTGGACTCTCATTAGATACTTAGCTTTCCATTTTTATTTTAGCTTTCCTAGCAATCACGTGTGCAGAATGGATCTCGATTGTCGCCAGAGAAACAAGAGATGACTTTTATAAGCCAGCTAAGAACTCCGCTTATTGACACTGGACATCTTTGCCTTCCGTGCTCACGGCTACTGAAATGTGGCCGAAACATTGTAATAAAAATACCACGCTTGAAACCGTTTAAACGTTGTTTTATTATGTGCACTGGTCGCGAAAACTTAAAAATATATATTACACAAAAACGTAACGCTAATAAAATAATAAGTAATGTATAGATACTAACAAACATACATTTCCAAAACATAAAAAGTAAACAACTAAACTTTTACTTTAATTCATTAATAAATTATTTTAGTGTTAAGCGCGACTCCCTTACCTCCTGTAGTAAATAGAAATCGGCATTTCAAGAAGCAAAAATAAATAAAGCAAAACGATGTTAGTTCTCAGAGCAATTAAGGGAAAAGTTACTTTATTTGTTGCACTTTAAGATTGATTTAACATTAAAAGTTGTTTAAAATGTGTCTTTTTATTGGTAAGTGACAGGAGTAATTTATTGCTTTGCTCGTTTTATGTGACGAATGATCGTAAGTATTAGATAATGTTTTGGAGATTTGTGACTTTATTACTAGGTGCCATAGTTGTTATTAGTTTGAAAGTAAAAGTGTTTCAAAACTTTTTTCTCCGTTTGTTAGTAAACGAATGTAGCTATATAAGTATATATTCACGCGGACAGTTTTTGCTTTAATTTTGTACGTATCCCTTTATCTAGTTACTATTGTTGATCGAAGTTTTTACCACCTATCATTATTATATTTTATGCTATGTCTTGAAAACATTGTTTTATTATACCTCCTTCTCCATGAAACCGGAAAGTTGGTTTCCCGAGTGGTTTCAATGCCCTAATCCGAATGGTACCACTCGCAGCTCCCCCACGCGCTGCTTACCCAGTCTCGCGTTGAAATCCCTCATGACAAAGGTGAAGTGAGCTGTAGGACTATGCATGGCTCGGGAAATCTTCTCATACAAAGTTTATTTGTATGAAAAGAATGTTTATTTGTATCACACCTCATTGTCAGAATGTGCCGAGGTCGGAGCGTAAGCCTGTATGTTCTTCAAACAATACCTTTTGGTGATTCTGAATATAAAGTACGCTACCCTTTTTTTTTAGATGGGTGGACGAGCTCACAGCCCACCTGGTGTTAAGTGGTTACTGGAGCCCATAGACATCTACAACGTAAATGCGCCACCCATCGTGAGATATAAGTTCTAAGGTCTCAGTATAGTTACAACGGGTGCCCCACCCTTCAAACCGAAACGCATTACTGCTTCACGGCAGAAATAGGCAGGGCGGTGGTACCTACCCGTGCGGACTCACAAGAGGTCCTACCACCAGTACCCTGGTTAATAGTTTCTGGATTTTCAACACATTATTCACAAGGGACTTGTGCTTTCGAGATGTGGTGTTGGCGAAGAATTCTCTGCATACCGCGGACCGCCAAGAGAACAAACCAATTTATCCTCGAGCAGCTTTTGCGAAAAAAACGAAACTGTCTACAATTTGTTACGACCACGGTCATACCAAACTGAGCACCAGGCAGTGATCACAGCTTAAATTCGATATTACTACGATTGAAAAAACAAACAATAAATTTCTGCTAATCGTAATACATTTCGTATTCACTAGAATTAATGAGCACGACATTAGATAAATTGAGCGACATTTGTTAGGATTTTCAATCGGCGTTAGTTAAGCAACATGTACATATCCATTTATATGAACAACGCATACTTACTTAAATGCTGAACATGTTTTTAATGACACAATCTTCAAATCTAGTCTTAACTGTTTTAACACCCATATTTTGAAATTGTTGTTCCATCTTACTTAATTTAATTCCATTACAATTCATATCTCTACATATCAATTTTCTATAACAGAAAAATTCGATTATTTAGAAAAGCGTGTTGTTTGGGTTGTTTCTTTTGCTTGTTCGATCGATGAGAAAAATCAAAAGTCTATGGCCATGTTATGAAGTTAAAGTGGGTAATAAAAATAAAGGAAACCAAAATAATTGTAATTAATAGGTCTAGAGTTTATTTAACTGAGTGAATTTGATTATATATTTATGCTTTATTATTCAATATTTCCAAAATGGAAGACATTTACGGTGATTTGGAAAATTACAATGAAGTTAACGCTCTTGAAGAGGTATGCGATTTAGCGCCAAAACATTTCGTGGTGCACATTTATCGAAAGAAAATAAATAAACGAAAGTTATTTTATGTATAATAAGAAATAAACGATATTCATTGTACACCTTTCCTTTATTTTTAGCTGCAAAGTGAAAACAGAGAGTTGAAAGGCAAATTAGATGAGTACTCGACCGCTATGGATAAACTTCAAAAAGTAAGTTTTGAAACATTTATTACGTATAGCTGAACGGATCTTAGAGTTAATAGTTATTAACGAAGAATACCACATAATTATTAAATATAAAATTAAATGTTAAAACAAAGTATATATATGTAATAATAATAAAATAAATAAATAAAATAAATAAAGAAATGTAACCAGAGAAGTAAATCTATGTTTATATTTATAAATATAAAGTAAATTAAGTAATGTTATAGTTTTAAGATAATAACAATAAATATTAATTGTGCCTACCTAGTTATACTACAACAATAATACACCTTAATGAAGTCTGTTGTAAATACCATGAATATTAAATACTCAAATAGTATCTTAGAATGGATATGAATTGAATCTTTAGGATATTTTGCAGGATTTCGACAAACTGTCATCTGAGTACAAGAAGTTAGAGTGTAACTATTCATCTTTACTGAAGACTGCACAAGCTGAGATAGAGAGAAAAACCAAAATTATTAAAGACCTCAACATTGAGTGAGTTTATTGTACATATTCTTAATAATGTTACCAAAAGTGTGTTCAAGAAAAAGAGGACTTGAGAAAAAGTAAAATGTCTATTTCTACCTTAACACAACACAAGACTGCAGTGTCTAGTTTGACTTGAAAAAACCCCAATGTATTTAGGATGTTTTCAACAATGTTTTCATTGTGATCACGAGGTGGACACATGTATATTACCAAAAATTACACATAACATGCAACAGCCTTATAAATTTTTTATAAACAAAACTAGATTGTTAATGTTAAAAATATGAATTTGGTACATATTAGTTGTATAAACTTTCACAATATTGAGTGTGTGCTGGGGGATGGGATATTCTATTGTTAAAAAAATTAATGCCAAATGCTACTATTTGCCAAATTTAAAATAAAAAATTTACAATTTTCTTTTAATTCTGGCTAATGATAAAAAAATGAGTGAATAATGTATTTTTTATTGATATTTTACCTAGCACACCTGATGGTGAGTTGTCACGGCTGCTTGTGGATATGTGGATGTTCACGATTGACTTCCACGGTGAAGGAATAACATCGTGTAATAAAAATGAAACCCGCAAAATTATAATTTGGGTAATTACTGGTGGTAGGACCTCTTGTGAGTCTGCGTGGGTGGGTACCACCACCCTGCCTATTTCTGCTGTGAAGCAGTAATGCGTTTCGGTTTGAAGGGTGGGGCAGCCGTTGTAACTATACTTGAGACCTTAGAACTTGTATCTCAAGGTGGGTGGCGCATTTACGTTGTGGATGTCTATGGGCTCCAGTAACCACTTAACACCAGGTGGGCTGTGAGCTCGTCCAACCATCTAAGCAATAAAAAAAAAAAAAATGAGCCATTCAAGGGGCACAGCCAAAATGTAACATTTTGTTCTATTGCTTCATATTGGCTCTCAGTGGCTGTGTATCCTGTGAGTGTAGTATATGTTGTAGTTCAGTGACTGGAGACCATCTCATAATTGTATTTAATAGTTAAAGTCAATTTGTAGATAGCAGGAGATGATGAAGAAATTGTAGGCCCAGCTCATTTTTATGTTTCATCAATGAACTATCCACAATTGTCAACAGTTAGGTTAAGGATATGAATATGATGTCATGCTGAAAATATTAAACAATGTTTGTATGTGACTAACAAATTGATTGGTATAAATAATTTATTTGAAAATACATTTATTTTACAGAAAAGACTTGTTAGTCATAAATTCATTGAAAAATGGAAACAAACGGGTGTTAAACATTAAAAATCTAGCTTTCCGTTGTCAGTATTCAGGAAAACATGAAAAACCAAATACTTATCCACAAAAAACGTGAGTTATTTATTTATCTAAATTGGCAAGTAAACGCTTGCTTTATCATCACATATTTACATTTCAAAATTATCGACTATAGGATGACTGAATTTATATATCAGTTAGCAGCCTTTCCTACTGGGCTGAGGCTAGAGGAATTAATTATTTCAAACAAACATTTATTTGATAAACGGGTTTGCTTGCTTTGTTTGTTTAATAAATGTGTAATATCTGTACCTGTAAAAGAAATATACTTATGGGTAGTACATATCCATAGGGGCTCACAATATGCCCTACATCCATCAGTTTCGCTATCACATTCAATTCCATCAAACAAAAGAATAAGAAGAAGTATTCAACACTTGAACCCGATTGGATTCAAGTCTTGAATACAGTTTGCATTACTTTTCAAATTATCTTCAGAAACACTGAAAACATAGTTGCATGTTAATAGTTGAGCTTTAAATCTGTTATGACTCATATGAGAAATAGTGTATTGTAGATTAAAGAAAAATAGTTGTAACTATTTGAAATCATTTTATTGAATTAATAGGCAGGCAGTGTTTCTGGTTTCCCTATGTGTACAATGCGGAATTACTTATACATTCCATTAAACTCTGGAATGGATTTGGTTTTTATACTACCAATGGAGTTTTCTATGATATTATTCAGGGTCAAATCTGGGTGTTGGTAACTAAGTAATCTAAATGATAGTTTACAGTTATGAACATTATTCCTACTTCTTTGAATAAATGAATCTGACTTACAGTTCCAGACCGAAAGCTCCTAAATCTACAGAAGAAATGAAAGAAGTAAATTATAAAAAAGATCTTTCACCCACACTTAAAACTAAAATAAGCAGCACAGGTTCTACAGATGGAAACGTAAGCAGAGATGTTAGTGAATCTAAAGAGAATGTTACACATGCTGTTGAGAGTGGGAAATCTAGCCAAAAACCACTGCATATTCGAAACAGGCGGAAATCTATGCCAACTGAAAGGTAATTAAAAGAGTACTGACAAACATTTTGTTTACAAGTCAGTCAAAAGTTTATAATATTTTCTAATATTGTTTTTATGAAAGTAAACAAACATATCTGTAGAAATAATTGGGTGAAGCTAGTAAAAAAATAATACAGAGATGATTAAACATTTTTGACCCAATATCTTCTTTACACAACAAGTTAACAACTTAAAGCAAGTATCCTGAATTCACCAAAATTTCTGCAAAAAATTAACGTCTTCTTGATTTTTTTTAATCTAAAATTATAATCCTCAAAAATTTAAGGTTTGAGGAAGATCTTGACGGTCATATGTCAGAACAGTATAGAAGAAAAGCACCAGAAACAGTCACTGCCAACAAAAACGCCCAAGATATAAATTACAATGATAGATATAATAGAACATCAGAACAAATTTATAAAAATGAGATGTATTATGAACCTTCACGAGACACTTATAGAAGTAGAAGTAGTAAACATTATGATAATGGAAGTTACAAGGGAAAAGATAAATATGATTCTTCAAGACGACGAAGGTTTTACAGTCCAGAAACACGGAATAGGTACCCTCGGGAATATCGAGATGATCATTATAATAGGATAGATCACAGAGACAGGAAATTAGAAAATACACCAGTCGAATACCAAAAAGACTATAGGAAAAGCAATAAAATTTATCCTCACGATTATGACCGATATAAATGGGACAAACAAGCAGTCAAACATAAAATACCAACAAATGACTATGATGAGCCTTACAGCAAAAAGCAGAGAAATGAGGCATATCAAAGCTATAAACGTCAAGAAGAGGAAGAAAAACGTAGATACGAAAAGGAATATAAAGAACACCAAGATATAGCGGAAACATTTGAAGAGCTACAGTCCCAGTACACATCCTGTCAGTCTCCTGATTTTGATTATAATATTGATTATACAGAGCCCATAAAAGGTAATGTTTCTGGTCAGTATGCTTAGTATGGCATTTATGTCATCCTAGTATACTTAATGCATGACATAAGTTTTGGGTCATTTTGCATGCCAGTTTTCCAATCTTTGGTTATTTTAATAATAATTTAGTATGTTGTTAAGCTGCTAAAATAGCCTATCATTCTTGCCTTGTATCGTTTTTATGTTGGATGACTATACAATTATAATAATATAAGTGTTTTACCTACTTTGCTTTGAGAGTATTCCCATCTAATTTTTTCTTTTTCTTTTTTTTAATGCCATCCCTCTAATTTGGTAGACAATAATGGGCTCATGGCCCACCTGGTGTTAATTTGTTTCCGGAGCCCATAGAAACCTACGACGTAAATGCCGCCACCCACCTCGAGACATGAGTTCTAAGGTCTCAGTTTTTCCAGTACAACGGCTGTCCCACCCTTCAAATCGAAACGCATTACTGCTTTACGGCAGAAATAGGCAGCTTAGTGGTACCAACCCGTGCGGAACATTACGTCCTTTTTTTTTTTAGTGCCCTTATAGGCAGACGAGCATACGGCCCACCTGGTGGTGTGTGGTTACCGTCGCCCATGGACTTCAGTAATACCAGGGGCAGAGCCAAGCCGCTGCCTACCGCTTAATACTCTCCATAAGCCTCGTTTGAAGAAGGACATGTCATAGCGCTCGGGAAACACCGTGGAGGGGAGCTCATCCCATAGCCGGATCGTACGTGGCAAAAAAGACCTCTGGAAACGCACTGTGGATGACCGCAGTGGCTCTAGGTAGTATGGATGAACTCTACTCCGGTGGCGGGCGATGCGATGGTAAAAACGAGATGCCGGTATCATCTCGAACAATTCCTCAGAGCACTCCCCACGGAACATACGGTACAAAATACAGAGGGAACCGAAGTCCCTCCGCCTACTTCGAAGTAGTTTAAGTCCTACCACCAGCAATTTCTAGTTTTGTTGTTTTACTAACTCAGTGATGCTACCTGCCGTTAGTTATTATATTTTGAAAAGTTCTTAAAAATGTAATGTAAATTTCCAATGAGGCTAGTATTGTGAAATGTACTTAATTTCAAGTAATACACTTCTATTAAACACCTAGAACATCACTGGAAGTTTTATATTGAAATCTGTTTGTAATAACCAATAGCCTGGTTATGCTGGCTTTTATGAAAAATATTAAGTAAGCACTTTATTTCCAAAAATGGCAGCAATCATTATTACAAAGTAAAGATACAAAAGTCTGTCATTTATTTTTGAGAAAGCCACAAGAAAGAAAGTTGGTCTCATTCTACCCATAATTGATTACGCCGATGCCTGCTACTTGGATGCCACTGAGGAGCTCTCAAATAAGCTTGAGAGGTTGCAAAATCTATGTATCCGTTTTATATACAATCTCAGAAAATTCGATCATATTTCTCATTTTCGCAAAAAACTTAAATGGCTCCCTATACGCCTTCGTAGGAATACTCGAATATTGTCTCCTATTCTACCCGATGATATGTAGGGGAAGTAAAATGTCCCTTAGAAATAAGGTGACACTCTACAAAACTTGCATACGCCCCGTCATGACCTATGCAAGTGTAGTGTTCGCTCACGCGGCCCGCACTCACTTAAAGTCATTCCAAATCATTCAATCCCGTTTTTGCAGGATAGCCGTCGGAGCCCCGTGGTTCGTCAGGAACGTCGACCTCCATGACGACCTGGACTTAGAGTCCATCAGTAAGTATCTTCAGTCGGCGTCCATGCGCCACTTCGATAAAGCGGCACGACACGAGAACCCTCTCATCGTGGCCGCCGGTAACTACATTCCCGATCCTGCGGACAGAATGGAAAGCAGTCGACGTCGCCCAAAACACGTTATCTCGGATCCTCCCGATCCACTAACGGTGCTTTTAGGTACTTCAAGCACCGGTCACCGTTCTCGTCGAACCCGTCGCTTGCGACGAAGGGCTCGACGAGTAAATTAACTCTCAGACACAGCCCACTGAGTTTCTCGCCGGATCTTCTCAGTGGGTCGCGTTTCCGATCCGGTGGTAGATTCTGCGAAGCACGGCTCTTGCTAGGGTTCGTGTTAGCAACGTCATCAGGTTTGAGCCCCGTGAGCTCACCTACTAAAGTTAGGGTTACGCTGAGATAGCCGCTAGGGCTATCAGCTTAGGTAGGCAAAAAAAAAAAAAAAGTCTCCTATTCAATATCCTGCATAAGCCCACTTCTCCCTTATATTTACGTGAGCGATTCTCTTTCATTCGTTCTCCTGATGCTCCCTGCAGATCCAACCAACGTTCTGTCTTGTTATTCCCTTCCCACAAAACCAATTTCTATTCTCACTCCTTTACTGTGCACGCGGTCAGACTATGGAATTCGCTGCCGGCTGACATCCGAGTTTGCAAGTCTGTTTCTGTTTTTAAATACAAGGTCAAACAATTCTATCTCTCATCTACCGAATGATCATTGTTCTATACGCTTCGTATATACTGTGTTACGTATAATATTTTGTATTCAAGCTCAACAATATTTGCTATGTGTATGTGCATTACTATAATTCTCATGTTGTATTTGTTATTTTAGTTATGTGTTATTTGTTCTACACACACTCATCGCTTTTAATTATTATTCTCATAATCCTCTCGCAGGTCTGTTGGAAGAGATTTCTTAAAGAAATAGCAGCGCCTTTGTACATAATTTTCCTATTACTCTGTACTAT
The DNA here is from genome assembly GCF_030267445.1 of Bombyx mandarina. NCBI lineage: Eukaryota > Metazoa > Arthropoda > Insecta > Lepidoptera > Bombycidae > Bombyx > Bombyx mandarina. The sequence continues at coordinate 12,960,974 of NC_143228.1, forward strand.
GTCATATTTTCTGTGTGTACATAAATAAATGTCACAAAACAAAAGGTGTAGGTTTTTAATAATAATAATAATAATTGGGCTCAACTTTTGCATGGTCATCCGGCCTCAATTTAGTATTTCTTGTGTTATTCGTACCAGAAACTGACATACATACATCTATATGTTTAAATATGTACATGTATAGATAATAAATACCCAGACAAAGAGCAAACAAACCTGCTCATCACACAATGTTTTCCCAATGACGGAATCAAACCCACGACCCTCAGCACAACAGTCAGGGACGCACTGAGTCAGTCGAGTTATTATCGTTATATGTTTTGTTCTGAAATGTTTACGTGATTAGTTATAATGGTCAAGCTACAGGTTGTCCTCCAGAGCTGGGTCATAGCTCAGTTTCAATATAGCTTTACATAAAATATTTATTAAAAGTAAAAGTTGGTGAGAATAAAATTGTAATTTTTTCAGAAATCATGAACACAGCTGTAGTGCAGCTCGAAGATCCAAGAATATCGAGTAGTAATTATGAGTTAAAAACGTTAGAGGGAAAGGAATTTCTATCTACAAAAACAGACATAAAGATTAAGTTTAAAGTAATAAAGCAATCTGATTGGGGTGTTGAGAAAGTTAGCATGCCGGAAGAACTAATTCGGTGTCCTTCAGATGAACAACTCATTAAGGAACTATACACGGATTTTGACAATCCCGTGACAAGGATATCTATGAATAATGAACTACATGAAGACAATGTTGATCGTGAAACAGAAACAAATCAGTGCAGGGACGGCAAAACTGTCTGCTCTGAGACTAAGAAGAAGAAAACGCCAGAAATGAAGATAAAAGATTTGACAATGTCACAACCTGCTTCAAACAACTATAATGTATCTAAAGTTAAGGAAGTAAATATGGACTCTACTCCGCATACTAGTTCCGCGATTCAAGAACAAGGAAAATCTTTAGGTATTATTGAAAATTTACACGCAATTAAAGATGGCAATAAAAATTATAAGGAAAAAATTAAGATCCATGAATTTCCAATAAGACCGATAGAAAAAGAAGAGGATAGGAAAAGCAAAATAGATTCTTTTAATGAATTGGAGTTTACGTGTGGCTTTATGAATACAAGTAAATCATTTAACCAGACCACTGTAATTGGGATTGTGGAAGGTGATTTAGAATTAAGTGACGAAACTTGTGATAATATGGAAGACCAAAAAGTATCATTACATGACAAAAAAGATTATCAAGAAGAGTCTATTATTGAAAATGTACAAAGTTCCGAAAAGCTTGTTGCAGAAAAACCTGGCACAGATTTGAATGCGACTATAGATTTTGTTGGAGAAAAACTGGAAGAAAGAGAAGATAAAAACGTAACTGCAAAAGAAAAGGTTGAAGTGTTATCAAATATCACGAAAAAAGAAAAACCGAAAAAGAAAAAACAGAAAGATGGTAATGAAACATATAATAATAGTGAAGTTCACAACACCGAGAAGACCAAATGCAAAAGCAAGGCTAAACCTAAACAAATTAAAACAAAATTTCATGATTTATTTGGTGACAGTACCAGTTTGATAACACCTGAAGATTTAGGATTAATAACCAACAAAACTCAAGTACAGAATTCAACTAACTACGTGCCGATTTTTGAAGACGCCACCGACGGTATTGAGTTACAAGAAGCAAATAAAATAGCAGTAGAAAATTTAAATGAAGTAAGTATAGAAGGGCTCAATAAAATGACCACCGAGACTATGGAATTCAATAAAATTGAAATTATGAATAATGAACCTGAAAAAGCCATTGCTAATTTGATTGCAATGCCAACTATAGAAACTTGTGATAGCAATGAAAATATTAGTCTACATCCGACAGAAAATGAGTCGGATGTAGTTAAGACTGTAATCATATCGACAGGTGTACAGCCCATAGTTTTAACTGACGTACCACTTGAGAGTATAGAACCATTTCCAACGAATAATCAAGGAACGGTTGCAGAAAAAAATTCAGGAACCCTACTGAACGCTCTTGCTACGTCAACTCCATACAAATCACCACGAACTTTGTCAGACCCCGCTCCAATAGTAACTGAGGACAGTGTAAATAGCAACAATTCAGAAAGCATGAATACTGCAACAGTTTTGGAAACTTCAGGCAGTGAAACGGTTTCCCAAAAGGACGTACCTGACGTTAGGATATTTCTTAAAAGGAAAAGAAAAATCATAAAAAAATAAACATTTTTACACGAAATCATGAACTTTAAAATTTCGAAAGTGTTCAACAATACTCATTGTTATGTATCATTTAAGAACTTGTAATTGTGTGACAAAATCTATTATATGTACATAAACTATGAACTTTCTGTTTATGTGGGTAAAGAAGGTATTTATTTGTGTATAAATATTGAACTAGAAACATATTGTTATAAAATTAAGTTGCAATAAAGAAGCACGACGAAGGGAATATATATGTCAAAGTTTTTTTTTAATACTTAGTCTTGTTAGATATTTTATACAATTTAACATTTTTTTAAATGCAATCTTATATACAAACCAACATGGAGTTAGTTTGGGTTCATCCCATTCTGAAATGTAACAACAAATTTAATCATTATGACAGTGGGACACTTTTGTGTTACAAAAAACTGAATATAGTGTAGTTTATTTGCTCTAGTAAGTTTAGTAGTAATGTTTGGACTACATAGAAACAAGACTGAGTGACAAAAATTACTGGCAACTAGTAGTAGAGCTCTAGTATATTTTTTAAGTATACTATACTACTAGTGATACCACCTTTTCCTGATTCTACCGAAAACTTGAGTCATGTGTTCCGATTCCCCACGTGGGACTTACGGACTGTCGAGGCGGTTTACCCGATCTTTGATGACTGGATGAATCGTGGCGCGGGACGCCTCATCTTTCGTCTGGTGTAGGTGCTGACCGGGCACGGATGCTTCGGGTAGTATTTGCACCGGATAGGAGCTGAGGCGACGACGAGGTGTTCACCATTGTGGACACGATCTGGACACGGCGGCGCATACGCTCGCTGTCTGCCCCGCTTGGGAGGTGCAGCGCCGTGTCCTGGTCGCAAAGATAGGATCGGACTTGTCGCTGCCTGGCGTCGTGTCGTCGATGCTTGGCGGCGAAGAGTCCTGGAAAGCTATGCTGGACTTCTGCGAGTGCACCATCTCGCAGGAAGTGGCGGGGCGGGTGAGGCAAACCTCTCCTCACTACGCTGAAATCCGCCGCCGCCAAGCAGGGGGTCGGGACCGGGGTCCCATCCGTGACCCGGCCCCCTAAGAGCTTTGGGCTCCACCCGCTTTATGCGTTGAGGAACCCGGCCGTGGGGCGGGGTGATTTACACCACGCCCGTAATAGGAAGCTGGGTAACCGGTAAGACCGCGTTCCCCCGATCGCTCTGGGGGAAGATGCAGCGTGGCGTCAAGGTGGGCTCCCGGCCCGTCGACCGTGGGAACCGGTGACCGTGTCGCCGGTCCGGCGTCCGGGTGACCGCGGGATGGATGTAATATGCTCTGCGTGAACCGTTCCGCCGTCTCAATAACTCCGACTGGGCTCCAGCCCGGTGCGCGGATGGGGATCCAGCGATTTTCTCCTGTGGAAAAAAAATGTGTTCCGATTGTAGAGAGACCACTAACTCAGGTTCTTTGTCTTTGGAAGTAGGCAGTTTTTATCCCACTTAATATTATGTGGATACCGTCGTTCGGATATCAGTATTGCAAGGATACAGAAAGCTGTAGCCTGCTATTGGGAACTTTGTGAAGTGTGTTGAGTTGTGAATGTTTATCTCACTACGTGCTTTGAGAACATCGTGGAGGCGAGTAGCGTAAAGACTGCATTCCAAAGCCGAAGGTTGAAATCCAATGGCTTCTAAAAACTCCATTCGATAACAGATTGATCGGCCGTTTGTGACCACGAAAACTGCAAGGTGTTCGAAACGACGGAAATATTTACATCAAAATAACAAGGGCGAGAATAAACAGTAAAAATAGTTTTAAATATAGCAGGATCACAATAATTCCTTGTTGCATATTTTTTAACATTAGGCAGTAGTATTCACGTCATTACGGATCCTCCCGATCGATTAACGGTGCTTTTAGGCACCACAAGCACCGGTCACCGTCCTCGTCGAACCCGTCGCTTGCGGCAAAGGGCTCGACAAACGAATTAACCCACAGACACAACCCACTGAGTTTCTCGCCGGATCTTCTCAGTGGGTCGCGTTTCCCATCCGGTGGTAGATTCTGCGAAGCACTGCTACTGCTAGGTCAATGTTAGCATCACTCCGGTTTGAGCCTCGTGAGCTCACCTACTAGTTAAGGTAACGCTGAAATAGGCTCTCAAGGCTATCAGATTAGGTAGGGAAAAAAAAGTAGTGTTCATGCTGTAGCGTCTATGGGTTGACCTAGACTAGATGAGCGGTAAATCCTGTCCAGTGTCCACGGCCTATCTACGCCAATGAAAAGACAAAAAAATCATTAAAATAACTTCCCTTAACAGTCTTTATTTTTCCTTACAAATAAAACTATGATATTATTTACATGATTAAATATTTATAGTTGGCTTAATTAAATATGTAATGAAAATGTAATTTAATTTTCAAAACATAAAAATTTTTTTTGTAGAAAATAGATACAAAACAAATAAAATATATCACATTTTATATGTCATTACTTCAATACTACCGTCCAAAGGAATGTACAGAATATTGTACTAGTATAAAAAGCGAGCTTGAAATAAAAATGCATAAGAACACATTTACGACAGTAAGGCGCGGTCTATGTAGGTAGTTAAATATGGTACTGTTCCCTTAGACGACAGAATAATACAAATTATCAGAATCAATTGTTTTAACAAATAATTAAGTACCTAATTTATAACTTTTCAGTTCATTTAGAACATACTACACAAAGTTTTGTTCTTTAGTTGTCTTGACGACCTCAAATTTATAATTAGATTCAGCTGTGAAGTCAAATAGTTTAATAATAAAATCAACACATTCTAGTATCTACATTTAAATTTGAAATAAGTAAATATGTACAGGGACATTAACAAAAGCCGAAAACAATGTTCTGCGCTGCTTGAAAGTAAGTTCATATTTCGTTAATCCACGGCAAAACATTTAAGGCAGCCGGCGGTCACGGTTCGTTGACTTCGCGTGTCAGCCGATTTTTACTAATATATTGTAAGCTGTGTAATATAATTTTATGCTTACGAATATGTTAATGTTATATTGTAATTATCGCATTTCGTCTTTTGTTTTCGGAATAGGTTCCTTTCTATAGATTCTAAGTTTATAAAGATACACCTTACACAGACTGAATTAAAAAAGAACAGTCATTAAGGTTCAATCAAGTACAACACGTCAGTTCCTATTTGCAGTTTTTTTAATTCAATTAACACAGGAAAATAAATAAATCTTGGTTTATATTGGAATAAAAATATATGCTATCATTTTTCTTTGAAGAAGAAATATAAAAATGTTTATTGTCAGAATTTTATGTGCTAGTGAATGAATATGCGTCTTGGGAGTCCAGGCTTTGAGGCCGCCAACATAAAAGCGCATAACAGCTCTACTGTATTTACACTTGCTACAGGTTTCTCTATGAATGCATGAAAAGATAATTAACGTTAAACCTATACAGTTCTTAACAACAATAACATTAAGTTCAAGGAAGAACATTTTTTAGTCAAACAATAAGTACAATTGTTTTGTACTCAATAAAACTATTGTAGTCAAAATTATAACGATCCATTTCTTTCGTCAGAACGTCAAAAGTAACGACAACGTAACATTGTCATATCAACTATACGGTGGAATATGCTATTGGCCGTCATTCCTTAGTACTGTCACCAAAACAATCAGCAATCGATACGTTACATATGGCTACGAGAAACAAAATCACAAATCTCACTGACTTATATACAAGGGCAGTCCCGATTTAGATCGAGTATCACATCACAGCACTAGTCACTACAGGCCGTTCTCGAAGCTCCTAGTGTTCGATAAAGTCCGAATGATATTGTTGGCCATCGGGATGTCGTCGTTTCTGGAGGACGACGGCTGAGTGAGGACTGCGGTGGAGGCGGTCCGTTTGCCTATCTTCCTGAGCACGGTGGCGGCGGCGGCGAGGTCGCAGTGGTCGGACAGCGGCGCCACGTGCTGGTAGCACACGGCGGACGCGTGGCCCGACCGCACTGACGTCAGCGGCGTGCCGTTGCACCAGCTGTTCGTGGCCGGGTCGTACACCTCCACGATGTCCAGGAACGACGTGCCGTCGTAACCACCTGAGCGTAACAAAATCAATAATACTTGTTAGGGAGGTGGTGGTTAAAAAAAATGCTAGTTTTACTGGTGGTAGGACCTCTTGTGAGTCCGCGCGGGTAGGTACCACCACCCTGCCTATTTCTGCCGTGAACTAGTAATGCGTTTCGGTTTGAAGCCGTTGTAACTATACTTGAGACCTTAGAACTGATATCTCAAGATGGGTGTTGCATTTACGTCGTAGTTGTCTATGGGCTCCAGTAACCACTAAAAACCAGGTGGGCTGCGAGCTCGTCCATCCATCTAAGCAATAAAAAAAGGCTCACCTAAAGCATACAGTTTGTTATCCAACACGGTGAGCGAGAGTGCGGAGCGCGCTATCTGCACCGGGGCCACAAGTTCCCAGGTATTTTTCTCAGTATCGTAACGTTCCACGGAGGCCAGCTGCTGGGAGCCATCGTAGCCTCCCACCACGTATATGAACTGATTCATTGCTGCCACGCCTGTAACGAAATTTAGCGTTACATTTCATTATCGATAATGACAAGAGAAAAAGTAATCGTCTTTATACAACTAAGTCTGAAATTACAGTGAATCATTGAAAACATTGCCTAATAGATTGCGAAGGAGTAATTGAATCGTTTTAATAAGAGGGGAATTCGAAAAAATTACAATAAAATATCTGCAAACAAAAATTGGATGAAAGTTATTTTATTTGCATACGACTGAATTAGTACTATATCGGATATCGGTATTATGGCTTAAGTGGCTGAAACTTCAGAACTAAGCAAAAAAAAAAAAAACACAAATCCATTAACAAGCGTATATAAATTTACAAGTTTTTAGAGAAGCAAACACACAATGTCTATTTGTTATCATTTCGTTATCAACACTACACTTGCATAGGTAATGGCGGAACGTATGCGAGTTTTATAGAGTGTCACTTAATTACGAAGGTACAATTTATTTGGGGTAGACGCATTAATGGTATAGACAAGAGTAAGGACCTGCCCCGCTGCGCGCGACGTGCATGGGCGCGACCTCGGTCCAGCGGTTGTTCTCGGGGTGGTAGCACTCGACGGAGGCCACGCGGCGCGCGCCGTCGAACCCCCCCGCCGCGTACAGCAGCCGGTTGACGACGGCCACGCCCACGCCCAGCCGCGCCGTGCTCATGGCCGCCACGCTGCTCCACAGGTCGCGCTCGGGCTCGTAGCTGCAACACGAATACATCCTATATGTAACTATACTAAGACCTTAGAACTCATTAGCCTAAGGAGTTTCTCGCCGGATATTTTCAGTGGGTCGCGTTTCCGATCCGGTGCTAGATTCTGCTTTTTTTTCTTCCTACCTATGCTGATGCCTTGAGAGGCTATTTCAGCTTCACCCTAACGTGTGTAGGTGAGCTCACGGGGCTCAAACCGGAATGATGCTAACACTGACCCTAGCAAGAGTAGTGCTTCGCAGAATCTACCACCGAATCTAAAACGCGACCCACTGAGAAGATCCGGCGAGAAACTCAGTGGGCTGTGTCTATGGGTTAATTCGCTTGTCGAGCCTTTCGTCGCAAGCGACGGGTTCGACGAGGGCGGTGGCCGGTGCTTGTTGTGCCTAAAAGCACCGTTAATGACGTGTTTAGGGCGACGTCGACTGTTTACCAATTGGTCTACAGGATCGGGTATGTGAGATTACAAACGAACAATATGATCATACAAACATATAATATTTAAAAAAATAGCTAAAACAATAACCAAACACGTTTCCATTATCAAAATCACATATAAGTAGATAGTGAACAGAGAAGAGAAATTTACAAATTTAAGTTACAATAAAACAAAAGCAACACAATACGCACATATTATTATGTACAACAACTCACACTATAAAACTATAATACTCATCGGTCTAAATCACTTTATGAATATTCCAAAATAGCTTTTCTATATGCTACAAGTGACAAATAAAAGATGTCAACACTAGAGAACTTAGTATCATACAACCTATAAGATCTACGGGCAAAAGAGTTCGAAGCATATTTCGGGACTTTTTGGCGGGAACGCGAGGAGTGAAGTTGTGTGATTTGTTTTATTTTGTCTATTTAGTGTTTCTTCAGGTTTAAATGTGTAATAATGGTGGTTTATTAACTGTTTAATATCTGTGAAAGTGCACAAATGTGGGAAAATGAAACAAAGCTGCTGGACGTAACTTCTCGGGTTCCTCCAAAAAGTCCACTGAAAAAATCTCAGTAAATGACCACCATTTTACTGCGATTATATTTCATCCCATATCATCTCATTTCATTAAATTTCATCCCAGTTGATTAATGTCTCAAATTAATCATCTTCATTTCATTTCACTCCATATTATCATTTTTCATAAAATTAAGAAAATAAAGTAAAATAAGACATGACTTAAAGGTCTTAGTTACCAGGTCATAAAATCTCTTAAAAAAAAGAAGCATATTTCGTTCGAGCCGTGGACATGTGGGAGGTCTGTTTAAAACGCGCGGTAATACGACTACATTTAAATGAAACTATGTATTGAATTAAAAAAAGCCTTGAGTTACCATTCAACAGTCCTGTGATATTCTGATCCGGCCGAACCTCCTACGGCGTACAAGAGACCGTCCATTACTGCCACACCGACCTGCAAATATAATTGGTAACATTCAATACTTCGTACTATATTGTTCTATGTGGGTATCATTAAATCATATGATTTTGTTAGTCGGACACTCATATCAGGACGGTCGTGATTGCGCTGACGAATTATTGTGGAATAGAGCAATTTATTGAATTAACTTATACTGCCGGTGAAGCATTCGGCAATCCACCACTGGTACAGAACATGAAATTCCTACCCAGCCACGCCCACAATGAGTGGCCTCATGCGTGACCAGTATTGTTGGCCACTCTCAACTATTTAATATACCTGTCAGAGACCCACATGCTGTGTGCTTAGTGCGAGTTTTTTAATTTCTCAATAGCGTAAAGTCAACTCAAATTTGTATGGAGTTGGAACAGCGCCCTTAGCGGCAAACATAGGGATCGAGAAGCCAAAAAACTCGAACTTCTGTTTTTTTACCTATGCTGATAGCCTTGAGAGGTTATTTCAGCTTCAGCCTAACGTGTAGGTGAGCTCACGGGGCTAAAGCCGGAATTGTTGCTAACACTGGTCCTAACAAGAGCGGTGCTTCGCAGAATCTACCACCGGATCGGAAACGCGACCCACTGAGAAGATCCGGCGAGAAACTCAGTGGGCTGTGTCTATGGGATCGCACTAAGCACACTTAATGTATTAGCCCCTTAGACAACAAGAAATAAATATATTGGGAAAGCATCAACATGTGTATACATACCCTATGACGCGGCGTTGACATAGGACTACAAGGTCGCCAGTGTTCCGTGGCGGGATTGTACACGTCAACCCAGTCGCTGTCGTAGGACGAGCCCGGTGACGTATTCCGACCACCGACCGCATAGAACAAACCCTGAAATAAATATTTCATATCGAGGAGTGAAAATTATAATTAAACTATAATTTTTGCAGGTTTGATTTTTATTACACGATGTTATTCCTTCACCGTAGAAGTCAATCGTGAACTTTTGTTGAGTACGTATTTCATTAGAAAAATTGGTACCGCCTGCGAGATTCGAACACCGGTGCATCGCTCAACACGAATGCACTGGACGTCTTATCCTTTAGGCCACGACGACTTCTTTATAATAATTAAAGATACGTTTTATTTGGTATTATCATCAACAGGTCCAATGTTTTTAATTGAATTTCAACTAAGTTTAGTCCATACAAATAGCTGAAGAAGTGTTTTGATATTTTTTTCCAAATTTTAAACATTAAATGGCTCTCCTGTAAATTCGCAAAAATGTCGCTTTTCCCGTCAATATCATTATATGTACTTAACTGCTTTCTTGGTAACCGTTAACGCATTTCAAAACTATTACGGCACGAATTCCCCATTCATTTTGTACGTTTTTACTAGTGGTAGGACCTCTTGTGAGTTCGCGCGGGTGAGTACCATCACCCTGCCTATTTCTGCCGTGAAGCAGTAATGCGTTTCGGTTTGAAGGGTGGGGGGCAGCCGTTGTAACTATACGTGAGACCTTAGAACTTATATCTCAAGGTGGGTGGCGCATTTACGTTTTGAATGTCTATGGGCTCCCGTAACCATTTAACACCAGATGGGCTGTGAGCTCGTCCACCCACCTAAGCAATAAAAAAAAAAAAAACATAAAATTCGACATTTGAAATACCTATAAGTATTTTTATCTACATTTTTATTTAAATCAATTTTGTCAATAACATACATTGCGCATTAGCGCTTTTATACTATCTTGTTCAAATATTTGAGTACTTTATTAATATTTCTCACGATCTCATGCTTAAACGGTAAAAAGGCAAGTTATGTATGATGATAATATTTAGATTAGATTAATGACGTCCGATCAGGCAAGACTTCAACAGAATACAATGTTGAAAAACATCATAAAAGTTTTACATTTTATTTATAGTTCATTATAAGTCCTTATAAGACACAATCTTTGACTTATGTTATTATGTATGTGTAGTAGGTATGTGTGTTATCTGGCAACATTTTGTTATGTATATAACAAATGTTATTTAAAATGGGATGGGTGGACGAGCTCACAGCCCACCTGGTGTTAAGTGGTTACTGGATGGTAGAAGTGGTTAATATATTAAAAAGTAAAAAAAAAACACTTTAATAATAAACCGAATTTATATTTAATGTTGTCTTTTTTAATCTGTTGGTACTGTTGATATTAGAGCGAATTTATATAATTATTGAACTGTCATTGGTCCTTGTTTTGATGAATTTATAAATTTTAAAGTTAATGGGACGCATTGAAGCAAGTGAGAATAACTTTTAAAAATTCAGTTACATACAAACATTTCAAACTAATACAGGCGTATAAATATATGAAAATTCAAAATTGTACGGTTTGCCCACACAACCCTCTGTTGTGATAATGATAACAACTCCCAATATTGAGTAATTGTTTATTGATATGCTTACACTGATTGATGACTCTATTTATATGATAAAAATGACATTATGCACGTACCTACGCGACGCCTTGCTGATGGCGGTACACGAATTGAATCGAAAATGAATGACTTTGATGTAAAATGCATCGGTATGCAATATGATGTGCGCGCTGACCCGTACAAAAATATATTGTTGTTCTTGAAAATCTTAATATTTAATTGCATGACATAGCGGCACCGATCTTACTCAAATATTTATTATTATTCTATATTCCGAAACTAGCTTCATTCATTGCGTGATAAGTATCGTAAAGATTGAGAAAATCATTTTCGATAATCTATATTATATTTACTCTATCAATTTCTTTTTGATTCACGTGGCCAACACGTCTCAGTTACGTGATCGAAAATGATTTGTCCTTTTGGCGGAACCATAAATCAAAGATCAACCCATCGAACATGTGTAAAGGTTTTGCAGTCGCATTATTAGTCGGCATTCTCGCGTCTAGGGCAATCGTTCAATAACATAATAATATTATTATCTTGTATGACAACCCAACGTTATCGTCACACGATGATTCTTATATTTTCCATACAGTAAATGAATGAGTTGTGGAAATTACGCCAATTTTTATCTTCAAAATAAATCTTTCCACACTCTGACGTTAATGTTCAACAACTCCCTAATGTAGAGACCAAGGAAAGGACGTAGTTTTGGGCAATAATCATAACAATGCATTTTTGAATTTCGTTGCAATTATTACATACACGTAAATACATCGATATAATAATTAATTAATAATGACAGCAAATAATGTTGTGAATTTGTGAATTTAGTGTCGTGATACATTATATATATATATAGAATCACCAAACTTATTAATGAATGAATGAATTAAGGTTTTGACTATCTAGCAGAGATGTCGCCAGAACACGACCCTCTTGTAAAAGTTATCCGAGTCTGCCTCCAGATACTCTTGACGTGAATGACAGTTGGATTGTTGTTGACAGTGAATGTTCACGATTGACTTCCACGGTGAAGAAATAACAAATCGTGTAATAAGAATCAAACCCGCAAAATTATAATTTGCGTAATTACTGGTGGTAGGACATCTTGTGAGTCCGCGCGCGTAGGTACCACCATCCTGCCTATTTCTGCCGTGAAGCAGTAGTGCGTTTCGGTTTGAAAGGTGGGGCAGCCATTGTAACTATACTTGAGACCTTAGAACTTATATCTCAAGGCGGGTGGCGCATTTACGTTGTAGATGTCTATGGGCTCCAGTAACCACGTAACTCAAGGTGGGCTGTGAGCTCGTCCACCCATCTAAGGAATAAAAAAAATATTATAATAATAGTAAAATACTCTTCACAGTATTACCTTTAAAAACGCCGCTCCGAGTCCCGACCTGGGCACGGTCAGTCGCGGCAGAGTCGTCCAGCAGTTGTCGTCCAGGTTGAACGACTCGAACGTGTCTATCGAGTGCCTGAAGTACCCGCCAGCCACGTATATAATGCGGGGCGTGTTCGGTCTGCGTTCTTTCACGACCGGGTTCTTGTGTAATGTCAGATCCTGTTGAAATAATAACAAAATTTATTGTTAGTATTTATAATACTCATTGTAAAAATTAATATTAAAAAAAAATAATCTAATATTTAAAAAAAAAAGACATCCCTGCTGAGTTTCTTGCCAGTTCTTCTCAGGACGGAGGCTAGTTTTATGTGAATTGGCGGTAGTTCTTTTTGACGTTCAACAAGTATGTACTTTCATTTATGTTGAATAAAAATTGTTTTGATTTGATTTTACTGGTGGTAGGACCTCTTGTGAGTCCGCACGGGTAGGTACCACCGCCCCGCCGTGAAGCAGTAATGCGTTTCGGTTTGAAGGGTGGTGCAGCCGTTGTAACTATACGGAGACCTTAGAACTCATATCTCAAGGTGGGTGGCGGCATTTACGTTGTAGATGTCTATATTTATTGTAATTGAAAAATAATTTAATTGCACGGCACTATACGTCCACCTGGCGACAAAATATCAGAATAATAGTCCATTGTAAATACGTTTCTATCAGAAAAAAACATTATACATTCAAATTGGTGTGACGTGTCCTCACCTTGAATATCTTAGCTAAGTATTCCCTACAGGCAGGTACTTTCTTTAGAACCGTACACGTGCTCATTTGCTCCTTCAGGAAGCTCGGTGTTAGGTACTGGCATCGAACCGCCTGCAGGATGTGCTCCATCCGAGGATGCCTTCTGTCCTCATCGTATTTTACCTGTAACGTTTAAGATGATATCAATTCATTTAAATATATAGATTGTGTTTCAGTTAAGCTGCAAATTATGTGTATGCTATAAATAAATTAATAACGTAGCAGCAGACTATCATTGTGGTCGTTGTTTATCACGAATGCACCGGTTCGCAGTATTACCCACATACATTCATCTTAAACATATAAACAACTTGACAATATGAAGTGACGACATTTTTTGTTTGGACTTTACACACGATAACGTAAAGATATGTGAGACAGTCTGTTTATTACCTTCTAACATTAAAATTAACCTACTATTTGTTTGATGTAAAATGAAACATCATGTTGTAGATAAGATTTATTCGAAAACAATGATAAGACAATCTGTATACATATAACAAACTGCGCTAAGTCTAATCATTGACTAATTAATGACATAACATAATTGAATTAGACTTGAAAACTGCGTAATTCATAAACTGCGCTTACACGTGCAAAAAAACAGAAGAAAACCCTCCAGAAACCGTTTTATCTCATTCTTTTTCTCATTTTTACTTCAACGGTAAAGAGTTCCTTGTTCGGTCCGAATTAAAGTCCTATTTGTTAAACAATGAAATTCCATATTTTTCTTCGTGAATTTCAAATATGCCACATCACTAGATAATATGTATAGCCGTTGCGATAAGTTCTACAAGAATGGTTATTTTGTGAAATCTAGAACCTTTTTTTTAATGCCCTTGTAGGCATGCGAGCATATGACTCAATTGACGGTAAGTAGTTACCGTCTCTTATGGAAGTCAGTAATGCAAGGGACATAGCTAAGCCGTTGCCTATTGCGAAGTATTCTTCGCAAAGCTCGTTTGAAGAAGAACATGTCAATTATCTCCACCTGATGGCCGCCCAGAAGAGATCGCCCAGAATAATACTACCCACTCTTATTATTGTGTTGCAAAATACGCACATGTATTTGTTTTTTATTATTTTCGTCTACAGTAAAGTATAATCAATAGATCAGTCAAGATTAACATGGGAAGGATGATACAAAATCTTGCCTTAAAAAAACAAATTAACGGAATATGAGTATGCTGGCGAATAGCGTGATTACGATTGAAGTTAGTAAGCGATTTGTAGATTTGTACGCGAGCCGTGTAATGTGGCGTACAAATGAAAAAACCTAGCTCGATTGACTAGGTATCCGAATTTGAATTGATCACGATACTCAGAATTGAGGAAACAACTGATTAGATAATAATATAAGCACTGAAAATTATTTTCATTTATATCATTCTTATAAGCAAATCGATAAAAGCAATAAAAATATTCAATTCTATTGGATTTTTTGCCCGCAGGAATTATTTGGCGATGATCTGAATGAGACGGTTTTTTTTGTTTCCTACCTAAGCTGATGGTCTAGAGAGACCATGTCAGCGTTACCGGGCTAGTAGGTGAGCTCACTGGGCTCAAACCTGACGATGTTGCTAATACGAACCCTAGCAGGAGACGTGCTTCGCAGAATCTACCACCGGATCAGAAACGCGACCCACTGAGATGATCCGGCGAGAAACTCAGTGGGCTGTGTCTGAGGGTTAATTTACTCGCCGAGCCCTTCGTCGCAAGCGACGGGTTCGACGTGGACGATGACCGGTGCTTGAGGTACCTAAAAGCACCGTTAGTGGATCGGGAGAGTCCAAGATGAGTATTTTGGGCGACGTCGACTGTTTACCATTTGGTCCGCCGGATCGCGACCGAGACGGCATAAGGGTTCTATTGTTTATTGATAGATTTGTTACTGCACTCCGATTTATCAGTTAGTTCAAAACATTCATAATATTTTCAATCTCGATCGAATTATTCTTGTTTCACAGCGTTTCCTAGATTAGAACCATTGAATGTGGTATACAAACTTCTTTATATAAATAAATAAATAATGAACAAAATAAAATAAAA
Organism: Bombyx mandarina; assembly: GCF_030267445.1. Lineage (NCBI taxonomy): Eukaryota > Metazoa > Arthropoda > Insecta > Lepidoptera > Bombycidae > Bombyx > Bombyx mandarina. Next base: position 12,976,473 of record NC_143228.1, read on the forward strand.
ATGATATTTATGTATTTTACGGGTTTTTTCTTTATCCCGTCAACGCATTTTATCATCGCACCGCCCGCCATCGGAGCGCTATGGACATGTCCAAACGAGGCTTGAAGAGATTTTGGTATTGATGATGTACATGAGTGACAGTTTCTATTTTTCATGAGATTGGCGGTATGCTCGTATTTCTACAAAGACAATAAAAACGTATAAAAATGCATAGAGAACTCACCCAACTTAAAACAGCGTTATACACTTCTCTTTCTTCTCTTACGTTCAGTTCGTCTTTGCGGATAAGAGATATCAGTTCTTGTGTTGTTAGCTGTAGGAATTCTTCTTCTTGGCACACCTGGGGCACAACAATTGGGGTGGTTACGTCATATGCGATAATCCATTAAAACTACTGTAACTATACTCGAGACCTTAGAACTTATATCTCAAGGTGGGTGGCGCATTTACGTTGTGGATGTCTATGGACTCCAGTAATCACTTAACACCAGGTGGGCTGTGAGCTCGTCACCCATCTAAGCAATAAAAAAAAACAAAAAAAAAACTAGTATTTTTTTTTTAATCTGGTTAATTATTGTACTTTGTGCACACAGATTTCTTAATTTAGTACCAGCAGATCCTAGAGTATTTATTAACGTTCATATAAAAAAATTCATTTGACAATCTGTCTGTCACTTGGATTTATTACTATTATTATTTTCTCTACCCTCCATGCTTCCGAGACACGGAGTGTTAATCTTCCATGCCACCGTCATTGAATTTTTGGTCATCTTCATCAGGTCTTTTGACCTTGTTTTGACGTCGAGAACACAACATGTGATAATTAGGTCCCCTGTCAATATCTATATGTGTGTATCTGTATCTATATTATTATGTATTTTTCTGTATGTATGTGTATGGATGTGTGGCGGGTAGCCATCATACAACACAAGATATTTAACAGATTCCTGAATCTCACTTACGACATTTTCAAAATACAAGCAATATCACCCGCTCTGTGGAAGATCTTCCCCTTGTCGCTATCCCCAAATATGTATCTATATGAAATCATCGAGTTTGAGTATGTTGATGTAGTTACTACTGGTGGTGGGACCTCCTGTGAGTCCGCACGGGTAGGTACCACCACCCTATTTCTGCAGTAATGCCTTACACTTTGAAGGGTGGGGCAGCCGTTGTAATTATACTTGAGACCTTAGAACTCATATCTCAAGATGGGTGGCGCATTTACGTTGTAGATGTCTATGGGCTCCAGTAACCACTTAACACCGAGTGGGTTGTGAGCTCGTCCACCCATCTAAGCAATCAATAATAAAAAAGTTAGCCTTACCTGCGTGAAATGTCTCTCGATAAATTGATTGGCTCTCTTCTTGAGTTCAACGCATCCGTGTTGTTCGGCGAAGTTCGCGATCCCGATCGCGTTCGAGGGGTCCAGCTGTCGCTCGAGGAACGCGCTGCATGCGTTTATTACATTCGTTATCTGTCGGCACACGTCTAAAATAAGTGTAGTCAACAACTTAACGAACAAACAACGTTTGGTATGCAACAAAACTACAAATACAAATAGTTTTTTCTCCTACCTACGCCGAAAGTTCGGTTTTCGTCCCGCTGTACAGGGAAGAAAGTGTCACTTTTCCTCCCTGGGTACTGACAAGTGCGCATGCGCGTTAGTGTCTACGTCTGCTCTCACGCACCTAAAATTCTCCGCCATTGTTGTGTTCGGATAATTTGCAATATTGTGCTTAGTGTAAAAGTGAAATAAACAAAAGGCAATAAAATTTAATAGTGAAGTATTAAACAAAGATGACTTCATCAGACAGTTCTTATTCAATTAGTAGTAGTTTATTTAAAAATTAAAAAACAGTTAAATTGTTTTTTTTATGAGAACGGGGTGCTCCACCCCACCTACCCCCTGCCAGGACTTCGCCCCTGGGCCCCGGCTCGGTACTCCACAAACTTTCGGCCTAATAGGAGAAAAAATAGTATGTGCACCGCAGGAGGAAATGTCCAACTTTTCTCCCTTGGTGCACAATGTACTATTGTACATTACTTATTATGTCGGGTGTAAGAAAACTGTTGCCGAAAGCGAGGACAAGTCGCAATCTGAGCACGCGCAATGTAACAAGAAACGATTTAGTTTATAGCAAAGCACGTAATGTAACACAAAACGGAGCGAGCAGTATTTATTTTATTTCGTGAGACTCCTGAGTTTCAGTTACTTTCACTTCAGATTGCGGGTTCGCGTAATATTATTTAACATTGAAGTCGTCGTGGTCTAAATGATAAGACGTCCGGTGCATTCGTATTTAGCGTTGCACCGGTGTTCGAATCTCGCTGGCAAATAACAATTCTTCTAATGAAATACGTACTTAACAAATGTTCTCGATCGACTTCGACGGTGATGGAATAACATCGTGTAATAAAAATCAAACCCGCAAAATTATAATTTGCCCCTGCCTATTTCTGCTGTGAAACAGTAATGCGTTTCGGTTTGAAGGGTGGGGCAGCCGTTATAACTATACTGAGACTTTAGAGCTCATATCTCAAGGTAGGTGGCGGCATTTACGTTGTAGATATCTACAGGCTCCGGTAACCACTTAACACCAGGTGAGGTCAGGGCCGTGAGCTCGTCCACATAAATAAACAATAAAAAAAAATTAAAATTTGTTTTCGGTTTATTATTAGTTAGTTCTCTACTAGCATTGCTGTTTCGATTCCGGGAACGGTTTTCTTATGTCCTATTGGAGGTTTAATTGGAACTTGGACAAAATTAAGATATTAGTTAACGGATGTTGACAAACTTTGAAACTATTCGAAAAGATTTTTTTTTAGAAAATCTTATCTGCCTAATCTATTTCTAAAACAACCTATGTTCGAGATGTTGCTAGAATTTTCTGTATTTCGATTTCTCTACGTTCACAAAAAAAAAAGATGTGTGGTGTCGTTGGACACCGGATAGGAACGAAGTTCTTATTTATAAAAATATTAATTTTAAGTTCTATTCGAGCTATAAAGAAAATAAAACTAGAGGTTTCGCAACAACCCGGTCGCAACAACGGTCATTCGGTAATTCACGGTTGTTTGCATAAGAGTTAGTGTATTGCGCAAACGAACGCTCTGAGATCGTGGTCAATGAATGATAATAAAATATGTTATTTTTTGTACGCTATTACAAAGTTAAGTCGTACACTGTGTGCATTACTAATAAAAATCTTACGTTACGGACGTTTTTTACGGGTAGGGTTCTCCTCCGCATCGTCCCATAAGTAACTTCGTTCCAAAAAAAACAGTATTTCTGTCAGTAATTACTGTTTTCGGAGAGGCGTTACCCGAGCCCTTAGGCATCACAATGAGAATGTCCGCTACACGCCGCAATAGAAGCGTGAATTCACGAGAGGGACGGTCGCAATATTGAGTTATATATAAATAAATAAATAAATAAATAAATCAAATACTAACCTGGAACATGGTGGCGGCCGGGAGCAGCTGGCAGACCGTCACTTCAGTTATCCTGATCTTCCCCGTGTACATAAAGTATATCAGCCAGGCCATCGCTGAAGGACACACGCCTTGTAACCGGACCCTTGACATTTCACACTCCTTGAGGCCGCTCGTGAACATCGCCTGAGCACAAAGAACAAATACCATATCACACCATTTATCTTAATACCAGAATTAATATAATACATAATATATTATAACAATATAATTTTACTGGTGGCAGGGCCTCTTGTGAGTCCGCACGGGTAGGTATCATCGCCCAGCCTATTTCTGCCGTGAAGTAGTAATGCGTTTCGGTTTGAAGGGTGGGGCTGCCGTTGTGACTATACTGAGACCTTAGAACTATATCTCAAGGTGTGTGGCGCATTTACGTTGTAGATGTCTATGGGCTCCAGTAACCACTTAAAACCAGGGGGGCTGTGAGCTCGTCCACACATCTAAGAATTAAAAAAAAAAAACCTATAACATTAGCTAGGTCGTTAGCTCGTTTATCTGTATTAACTACTATGCAAATGCGAGTACTTCTATCTTTAAATTCCTCCACAGCTGTCCACCCTTAAAGTTTCGAATGGCTAAGTATATCTTAGGAATTAGGAGCGCAATTTTAATCTTATTTCGAAATCCTAACCTTAATCTAAAGGCCGGGCTACAACAGGCTTAATAATTAAAGGAATTATTCAAAAATCTTAAAGCTTAAAATACTGCATGAATTGCAGTGTGTGCCTTACGTGTTTTGAAATACGTCACATGTTGAAAAACAAAAATTATTACTTTTATGCTAATCTCCATTGACGTATATCAATCACAAAGAGTCGTCAATTCTCAAATCCGTTCAAAACGCAAAGTCACCTGATAATTGCAAAAAATATTATATACAATATCTGTGTTTCTTGACTAGGTTTTTCATTTTATTTGTTATATTTCGGTTCTTAAAATAAATAAATATGCAAAGTCATTCTGAGACGAGTAGTAGTTTTTTTCCGTTATTCTAAGAACCCGATTAATTTTGTTGGATATTTCTTGAATCTCTTGAAATCATTTACAAATTCACGATACAGTCTAACAACATGTTTGTTAATCACTGTAACTGTATGATTCATTTCAGCTAGTAACTTGATTGTTTTTGGAGTTTTGTTATTTTACTATTTTTAAACAAGAATTAGATCATGAATGCCAAATGTCAGAAATATTCAAGATATCGAGTAAGACCGGGGATCGACCAAGCCCGGGACCACTAAATAGACATCGTTAATTCAAAGTACTAAAATCGGGGAAGTGAGTATCGGATAGCATGGTGTGGGACGGATAGTGCGGAAACGAGAATGAACGTTAATGTTTAAAATTAAAAGGAAATCGAACCGAAGTATCCCTTCATAACAAGGTGACACTCTACAAAACTTGCATACGTTCTGTCATGACCTATGCAAGTGTTCGCTCACGGGGCCCGTACACACTTTAACTCTCTCCACGTCATCCAATCCCGGTTTTGCTGGGTCGGAGTATCATAGTATGTGAGGAATGTAGATCTTCACGACGCCCTAAATCTAGTAACGTTACGTAAGTATCTTAAGGAAGCGTCAGAACGCTACTTCGAGAAAGCGACGCGGCGGCGCGACACGAATTATTTTATCCGACCGCGACGGGGCAACGCAAGGTCGCCATCGCCTGAAACATGTCTTGTCGGATCCCCCGAATTCACTCTCGTCGTTTTCAGGTCTCTCAAGTACCGGTCGAGATTCCGATCTTGTGGTGGATTCCGAAAATCACTGCTCTCGCTAGGGCTAGTGTTAGCAAATTTTCTCAGGTTGAGCACGTGAGCGCACCTATACCCGTCCGGGCGTTGCTGGAATAGCCACTAGGCTACTAGCGAATAGGTAGGAAAAAAATCGTCGGTGAAAAGTAAAAAAGTTTATATTTAAGCAGTAATAGTCGTTTAAATTATATCTACGACTCGCAAAAAGCGAAGGAAATACACATGTAGGTATATTAAACACATATTACAGCAAGATTTTTATTTATAGTCTTATTATCTTCGATCTCAGTCAGCCACGAAGTGTATTGGATCAATGGACAATTGGGACGGGTCGATTGTAAAATGCCATGAAATTTTAAGCTCATTTGAAACTTTTCCATTTATTAATATAGGAAAAAAAACTTTCCTAATGAGCATTAATAATGAAGGTTATTTTTAGAGATCAGGTGTTCAAAAAAAAGTGCCAAACACTAAGGTTCGCGGTTAATCAAAATATAAATAGACAAAAACCACCAATAGCATTTTTTTATCTTTATAACATAAAAATATATGTTTATGATTTAAGTATTGAAGAAAGCATTGCGCGTTACATGGAAAACGTGTGAGTATGCGAGATTATTATTTTTCGACCACACACTTAGGTTTGTGTTTCTAGTAGACAAAAAGATAATTGCCCAATAATTTATAATCGCTCATATTATCTATTAATATTTATTTAAAATAATTTGAAATAGTGTTTTTCCTGTTTTGTAAAAATATTATTATTACTAATATTATTTGAGCATCTATATTTGTGCTCACTCAGTAAAACAGGTTATAACTTAGGTAGTGATTACATTCTCTTTGAAATAGGGTATTCAAACATGATTTAAATTTTAAATAATGTTTGTTTATTTAGCAACTACATAGATATTTCTAATTATTTGTTCCTTTGGCAATAAGAATGAGACACCATATTATTTATTTATTTTTTATAAGTCCAATATGTCCCCCAAATAGGTAATACAATTTAACATTTTTAATTTTCGCGCCAAAACTAGCCGCCATGTTGATTTGACTCCTGACGTCACTTGACAGTTTCATAAATTATCCATTCGGTATCCAATTACCTTAAATTAGGTATTTGTTTATTTATTATAAGATAGAAACGTTTTTCAATTGATGCACTGGATATACAGAGCCTTGGAGGCATGTTTTTATTTCTTCACTTTTAGTTCTCATTTCGTTTTTCACTGTACTAAATGATTGAGGGGCTGTATAGTGTTCTTACCAAAACGTCACAAAGAGGATGCCGTCTTATAACGCGAGGTCGAACAAACGAACCAACCAAAGTCAATCTGATTGTTGCGTGTTTTTAAGATTGTGTCTGTGTGGGTGTGTATGTTTGTTGGTATGTATGGTTACAGTATGGTATTTACCTTAAAATAAGGACTGCCCGCCGCTAATACAACTTTGTGGACGTGAAAGAGTTCGTTTCCAACTTCCAACACGACATCAGTCAGCATTTGGTGTGATCTCATTGTAAACATCATCTGTTGACAAGAACATTTAGTATTAATATTCGTTTGGTCTTGACTTTATTAACTTGTGAGGACTTGTGGTGGGGCCTCTTGCGAGTCCGCACGGTTTGAAGGGTGGGGCAGCCGTTGTAACTATACTGAGACCTTAGGACTTATATCTCAAGGCGGGTGGCGCATTTACGTTGTAGATGTCTATGGGCTCCAGTGACCACTTAACACCAAGTGGGCTGTGAGCTCGTCCACCCACCTAAGTAATAAAATATGTATATAAACGACTACAAAATCTAAGAGAAACCATTTATTGTTTAAAAAAGGGGCTTCGAAAGTGTGTGTATTGCTTCGTTCTTGCTTCACGCAGCAACGGAACAACCAATCCTCGTGATTATTGCTTAACAGTCGTTAGCAAATCGCAGCGGAGAGTGACATTGGCTGCATTATTTTCTGTATAAACTATCCTTTTTTATTTTTAAGAATTACGAATTTGAAGCGGTTGAAGGTGCAGAGCGTACATTGTTGTATAAAGGACATGGGCCATTTACGGCCCAGCTGCTCGTGCTCTCAAGGACACGAATGAAATATCTATAGAAAAAAACATTTCATTTTTACATACTTATTATAAAATTTAAGGGTATTTTAATAGTGGGATAATTAAAATCATAAATAAAAAGAAATTAGCATGATTAAGCTACATTGATAATATTGAAGGAGTTGCCATAGGTAAAATATATTTATATTTTAAACAATTCACATTAAATCTTCTTAAAAAAGACATTATATTGCAAAAAACTAGCAAAATATATTAATATATTTAATTAATGGATGGTTCCGTGCTGGATGTCTTGTTGTTCTCTTCAATGAAACGATTTGGCTCGTATTTACAGGTTTATTAAAAGATAAAAACTGAAGAATAAATAATAATGAAGTGCAATATGAGTGCAGTAGATAATGTAATCGTTAAAGATGTATATGCGTTCGCGATCGCTCGATGAAGTGAAGCTCGGTGGTGGGCGAGAGTAAAAACTTTTTGGAGGGGGATTTAGAGATCCTTAACAACTAATCCTTAACAAGATCCTTAACTAACGGCCGTCTGGTGTAGTGGCAAGTGACATGGTCACTACACAAGGGGGTCGCGGGTTCGAATCCCGCCAAGGGAAGATATTTGTATGATAAATATAAATGTCTTTTCCAGGGTTATGGATGTATATTAAATATATGTATGTGTATAATAAAAATTTTACATTTATATCCGTTATCTAGTACCTGTAACACAAGTTCTTTACGAACTTATCACGGGACCAGTTAACGTGGCGAGATTTAAAAAAAAAAAAAAAAAACATTATATCTAAACAAAAATCTATTTGTATACTTTTAAATCCGTAGAATAAATCATTAATAATTATTGATCTTAAGCAAAAAAAAACCTCGCTTGTTTAATGTTTAGTCGTTTTCGCACTCGGTGTCAGTGTATTGACAGCAAAATCATCTGATATAACCTAAAATTCTTATCTTATTTTTTAAATATCTCTGTATCGCCATGAACAATATTAATTTTAATTTGTTTATAACAAAAAGGATATATAGTCTGTTATTTAAACTTAATTTCATTACTGTCCTTGAACTTCGTTTTCTGGGCCGTGCAATGTATGGAGAGTGGCCCATGTCCTTTGCATGTTTAGTTCAAATTCTAGTGCAAACATTGTTTCTTTACAAGTATTGAATTGAATTTAATCGTAGAGTACCTATATTGAATTTATTATAATAATATTTTAATTGCTTAAACACCAGGACGACTACTCCCTATGAGATGATTTATTACTTTTGTAATATATTTGTTGAGGTCGAGTTATAAACACATTGCTAAATTACAAAGGCTGCTCATTTTATTCACTTATTTCAGATAACATAATTACTTAAATAATTAAGAATAACAAATGAATAATTAAAGCAATAAATAGTTAAAACTATTTTTAGGGTTTAATTCCTGGTTTATTTTTTGCTAGCAAAAACCAAAGAAAATTACTGAAAAGCAAAACATTTAGGGCATGACAGGTGTTTGTTAGATCATTAGTGTTTTCTGCGTTGTTATAGCGGTAGTACTAATTATATTAAATATAAATTAAGTGAACTTACTGATAAATAATTGATAATGAAATTAATCGAAGACAGACACCCGGTGAAGGTGATAATCCGTAATAATATTGTGTATTGTGTACTTCATTTCGTGTTTGTATGATTACGATCAAAATGCTTAGAAATTAAAATTTTCGTAATTAAAAATCTTATTTTTTTCTAAGTGATTAACAAAATAGGATCTGGATCCTTTCTGCCACGTTATAGTAAGCGGCACGTAAGTTGGCAAGGTTTTGATGTAGTGGGGGTAATGTCGCGCATAGTGTACATTGCAACAAAAAAATGGTCACTTTTATTGCCCGTATTTAGTTTAATTTTATTTTATTAAATTTTTTATTTACCATAATTTATTTTTAAGCTTGTGTTTAGAAGAAAGTTAAAGAAAAGAGAGGAATTCGTGAAGTGTATTAGGTGTTATAAATAAAATACAATTAAAAGTTAAGAAGTTTTTTTAAACATACTTAATATTAAAAATTATGTGTCGCCGTCGTCACTATCATTTTCTAATAGTGCTAGTGGATTAAATTTATGGTAGCACCTTAGCTGGTGGAAGGAGTTGGCTCCTCATCGTCGACATAACGAAGAGTCGCTGTCGTCACTGGCGTAAATAATAAAACGCTCAGTGACTGAATCGACTTTGGCATTGGTATTTGGTCCTGGCGTTGCAAACAAACTTAAAACAATAACACTCGTAACAAAAACTCAATATAAGCAAAGGGTTCCTACAACTTTAGTAGGCGCATGTGTAACCGGGAGCGAACGGAACGTGGTCGCGGTGCGGGAGGGGAGGTTCGACTGACTCACCAATCGCGCGCTCGGAACGGTGTTACGTCTTTCCCCGCGTCCCGCTTGACAACCAAAGAGACCTAAAAAACGACTTCTGCGCATCTAGCGACTCTTGCCAAGTTACGTGCCGGGGACTGTACTATTTATTAAATTTACGCTCGTAGTTGATTCAAGACGCTTCAATAGATCTATGATGAATATTATTAACACACACACATATAGGCACGTGCGCGTGCTTTCACACACATATACGCCACACACACACACCCACGCACGCACGCACGCGCACGCGCACACACACACACACACACAAACACACACACACACACACACACACACACACACACTCTCACACACAAACACACACACACACACACGCACACACGCACACACACACAGTATGCAAAACGTAAACAACCTCTTCTTGTAATTTCCTCGGTGAATTACACGCAGATTACATCAAAATATTATCATGTTTATTCAAACAAGATTAAATTCGCCAATGGGCGATAACATGTTTCACGGACATCGAAACTAGAAAAATTGTATATTATGTACTTTTTGCAGTCTCGAATAATACAAAATTGAACAACACACGCTATGGACCCGAATTCTATATTATATTATTGGCATATATTAGCGTACGTGATAAGAATGTGCTCCGTCATTGCCTCGTGTGAAAACACGCTGGGACTTTACGAAGATAATAAATAATTCTTGTAGGTACCTATTGTATGTTGACAACAAACACAGTGATGTGTCGTTTGTATTTCTTTAGTAAACAGTGTACATTAAGAAATTATGCATTTAAGCTATACAAAACCCGCAATATAGCTTAGAAAGCATGTTGTTTTATTGAAATAAATAATGGCACGCCATGATTTCTAAAGGACAATGCCCAAAGGTGGGCCAACTTTATGTCAAAACTATTTGTACTTGAAAAACTATGCCTTATTTTTTCACGTTGTTTAGTTTATGTATCAACATTTCTTTCAACCTGGCATTGTTTTACAAAAAAATAAATTACTTATTTGATAACATCCCAAAACTGAGTGCCATAGATTTTAAATTCGCCAATAGGTAAAGGGCTTAGCTCATAAAGTCTTATAGTAAACCTTTCAGCTGCCAAACGAAAGAGTTGTCTGTGACTTGAACAACAAATTAAAAACAAATAGCTAATGGTTATAATTCACAGACAGTTTATTTTTAACGTTTTAAGTTAAAACCCTCATGACCCGACAACTTTTTTTTAGGGGCCCAAACGCCCTAAGAAAATGGGCATTGTCCTTTAAGTTTATTGTGGAATGAAATGTATTTTATATAAAGCTAGTAAAACGCAAACCAGTTTTTTAGGTATCACGGTTTTTTTAATTGTTTAGATGAGTGGACGAGCTCACGGCCCACCTGATGTTAGGTGGTTACCGGAGCCCATAGACATCTAAAACGTAAATGCCGCCACCCACCTTGAGACATGAGTTGTAAGGTCTCAGTTTTTACAGTACAACGTCTGCCCCATCCTTCAAATCAAAACGCATTACTGCTTCGCGGCAGAAATAGGCAGGTTGGTGGTGCCTACCCGTGCCGGCTCACAAGACGTCCTCCCACCAGTAAAAGCGTTTAGTGCGAGTTATATGTAGCTGCGACCAAACTTAGTATCTTTAGAATTGAAGCGGTTTAATTCATAATTCTTGTTTTTTGGTAAACGCCAAAAATGTGATTGAACAATTGTAATATTCCGTTACTTTCAATTTTAATACTTTAAACCTTAAAGATTGATTGAATTGATTGATTTAAAAGAGACGGAAAGTGTACTTGGTCCGTTTGGGCTAAAATTTAAATTTAATTTTTAATTTCAAATAAAGAATTTTGGAATAGATAGAATAGATAATTGGAGAAGATAGAATGTTTAAAAGTCATTCATACAGGGTTTTTTTATTTTATAGTTAAGCTACTTCAAATCTAGAGGTGCGATATTGTTAGCACTTGCGCTATGTTTATAGCCACAGTATGTTGTACTACATACAAGTGACGCGCGATTACTTGCAACAAACGAGTGAACATTCAGTGATAGGCCCAGCGGAACTCACTAGTATCATTTTAATATTAAATTGTACTGATGATAGGGCTTGTGCACACGCAGGTACTAGCACCCTACATGTTCCTGCCACAAAGTTTTACGGGTTTGACGGCAAGGGCAGCCTTTGCGCTGTAGAATTGAAACTTAGAACTCACGACTTAAGGTGGACTTTACGTTATTGATACCTTTGGGCTAAAGTAACTACTTAACACCGTAATGTCCTGAACCGATCTAAGCAATAAATAAAAATACGCCTCCTTTGTTGGTGCTAATCGTGTGCGTAGTACAGTAACAACAAGAAGAGAATTAATAGGACCAGTTTCAACGCAATCTATAATAAAAAATAAATAAAGCGATAAATATTAATTGCTAGTGTATTCAAAATTTTAAGAGAATATAACCTGATAAGATTTTTCACTGCAACTTTTTAACGACTGACCCACTTCAGGGATGGAATAATAAAATAATTTCCCAGTAGTGGTCTATGTTAATGCAGAAATGCGTTCTTAAACTATAAGTTTTTATAATCCTAACGGTTTCGTCTAAGAAAATTTAAGCTAATAAGCTGGATAAGTTAATGGTCAAGATTCCAAAATAAAAACATAAATTGATATTTAATACCTAACGGCACGTTTTTTTTTTCTGATAAAAAAAATAAAATGGAATTATAAATAGTTATAGCTATGGTCTTAGTTGTTCAGTAGTCATCATGACGCAGCGTTTCGAAATTAATTTATTGAATGTGTTCACTTGACCTTCATTTCACATTATCCCATTAAAATATTTCTCAAGACGTCTGTTAAGGTTTTTTATTGAACACTAAACCATAATTGATTGCTAATCCAGTTTCCTCCTTAAAAAGTATAGTGCTTTGGTAAAAATAATTTACTTAAACATAATAATAATTAGACCGAATCATGATTTGAATATACACTTATTATTTTATATATGAGTCGTCTATTATCAAAGGTGGCAATCTGTGCATTTGGACAAAAAAATGTTATTGATATGTCAATACAGATTGATTTGAATATAATCGTCTCCTTCAAAGAATACGGTTCAAAACCTGCATTAAATAAAGGTTAATACTTAACCTGTTATTTACCTAAGATGTCGTTCAGAAGAGTTATGTGACTGCCAATGGAATACAAAGTCAATAATTCGTTTTTCTGATTTACCAATACTTGTCCAAAAGTCACATTGCCGGCTTTGATAATAGTCGACTCATATTACGTATATAGGTAGGTAGACGAGCGGAACATCAAAACGGAAAGGAGCATTTAAAACATCACGTAATTACGTCAACCTAATTTTATCGAAACAACTTGATGCTTGCTGTTTCACCCTACGTCACAATTCAATAACAGTCGGATCACGCGTCGCAATGTATCCAATTTGTAATTATAGGTATCAAATACTGTCTATGAATACAGGAATCTGATTTTGGAGTATTGAAATATTTCGAATAATGGAAAGATTAGGTTTTTTATTTAAGATTTATAATATTTACTTACAGACTAAGAACTGTCTAAGTTAATTAAGATTTTGCTAATACAGAGCAGGTCGGAACGAGACAGATAATTTCAAAACAGTTTAATTACCTAGATCTATTAAAAAAAACTCGTATCGAGATTCAATTTATGAGATATAAACTGTTTTGAAATTAAATAAAATTTGTTTATCAAAAATGTTATATTTTAGACATTATTTGCGGTAGGCAGCGGCTTGGCTCTGCCCCTGGCATTGCTGAAGTCCATGGGCGACGGTAACCACTCACCATCAGGTGGGTCGTATGCTCGTCTGCCTACAAAGGCAATAAAAAAAAATTACTAGCACGAAGCACTACTATTAAATATTTTTCAAGTAAACAAGAGTTTTGCTAGTATCATTTCGGGCTACATTTCAGCCGAGTTATGATATGGACATTATTTGTTCATATGTTGAATTTATTATAACGTCGTCAGTTCTCGAGAGGCACAATTTAAAAATATGTTTTAATGACATTATAATTTAAATATCACTTTTGTGTGTTTTTGTAAACATTATTGAGTGAGCTATAAATATAAATGAATGTTTGTCTCCCAAACAGCATTTGCAATGCATTCATTCGGTTGTGTTCGATCGTGATGTAACTTAGTACAGTTATTATTGGTATTCCGGGGTTGTTTTTAGTACCGCTAACGCACGATAGATGGCACTTAAGTAGAGTTAAATGAAAACGTTTTTTTCCACACAATTAGAATTCAGTCATGTTCCAGTTTAAGATTTGAGAGATTACGATACGATTTATGTTTATACATATGTTCATTAATATTGTATAAATAAGTATATGTAATTATATGGATAAAAGAGAAATATTCTCGGCGGCTAATGTGGCCCGTCTACTCTATGTCGACGACAAACTGTTCAATGAACAAGTCACTCTTCTGTTCGTCAACCATATTTCTTCTTTTTTTTAGTAGCTCTCTATTGATGACATTTATTCTTATCAATAAAATAACTGTGGAAAGTGTTTAGCCACACTTTAAAAAAAAAGTTAATAACAAAACTATAATTAAATCAAATGTTAATTTAAATCTTGACGGGGCGAACAATAGGATGAAAATAATGAGTGTGTTAACCATACTACACAATATATTTATTATACGGCTATTATTGAGTAAGAGTATAGTCCCCGGCACGTAACTTGGCAAGAGTCGCTAGATGCGCAGAAGTCGTTTTTTAGGTCTCTTTGGTTGTCAAGCGGGACGCGGGGAAAGACGTACCTAGCACCATTCCGAGCGCGCGATTGGTGAGTCAGTCAACCCAGCCCTCCCGCACCGCGTTCACGTTCCGTTCGCTCCCGGTTACACATGCGCCTACTAAGTTGTAGGAACCCTTTGTTTATATTGAGTTTTTGTAACAAGTTGTTATTATTGTTTTAAATTTAGTTTTTGTTACGAGTGTTATTGTTTTAAGTTTGTTTGCAATGCCAGGACCAAATACCAATGACCATATAGTCGATTCAGTCACTGAGCGTTTTATTATTTACGTCAGTGACGACAGCGACTCTTCGTTATGTCGACGATGAGGAGCCAACTCCTTCCACCAGCTCAGGTGCTACCATAAATTTAATACAAGAGGTAGCATTATGAGAAAATGATAGTGACGACGGCGACACATAATTTTTAATATTAAGTATAAATTTTTTTATAATAAACTTCTTAACTTTTAATTGTATTTTATTTATAACACCTAATACACCTCACGAATTCCTCTCTTTTCTTTAACTTTCTTCTAAACACACAGGCTTCAAAATAAATTATGGCAAATAAAAAAATTAAATTAAATGCGGGCAATAAAAGTGACCATTTTTTTGTTGCAATGTGCACTGTGCGCGACATTACCCCCACTACACCAAAACCTTGCCAACTTACGTGCCGCTTACTATACCTACATTCATGCTATTTTTTTAAAATACCGCAATGATGATAAGGTAGCGTGACATGACAGATTTAATTGGGTTTTTAGAGCGATTTAATCTTTAATAAAATTATGTAATTAAAAAAAAAACACGCTTAAATGGCCAACCGAGCTAACGTTCCTGATTTCATCCTATTGCCACTCGTCAGGATATTGGCACGAAGTCATAAAATAATTGTATTGTTATCGGTTCTTGATGCGTGTACAAATTTTTTTTATTAATCAGACGTGTTGACGACGGTGAAAATGACGTTGAAAGATTCCGTTACATACAAAAGAACGTACACATACACATCAAGCTAATAAAAGCGTGATAGAAATTAGATAAATCGCATTAAACACTAAACAGTGGAAAATTATCAGTTATAAATCCTGTGATGCACCGTAGAAGCGAGGGTCGTAGAGTACTTTTTTTGTTTATTGCCCTCGTAGGCAGACGAGCATATGGCCCATCTCTTGGTGAGTGGTTACCACCTGTTGGTGGTAGAACATTTGTGAGTCCGTACGGGTAAGTACCACCATCCTGCCTATTTCTGCCGTGAAGTAGTAATGCGTTTTTGTTTGAAGGGTGAGGCAGCCGTTGTAGCTATACTGAGACCTTGAACTCATATCTCAAGGTAGGTAGCGGCTTTTACGTTGTATATGTCTATGGACTCCGCTTAACCACTTAACACCAGGTGGGCTGTGAGCTCGTCCAACCATCTATGCAATAAAAATAAAATAAAAAATCGCCCATGGACATCAGCAATGCCAGGGCCAAGCCGCTGCCTACCAAAACACTCAACCAGATACACCTATAAAAATATAGATATCGTACATACTATTCTCGTAAATAGAAAATTGAACATTTTACTTGTGGCCATCATACAACACAAGATATTTGACAAATGCCTGAATCTCGCTTACGACATTTTCAAGATAAGCTTGCATAAATACAAGTTCCGAACTACAATATTCTCATTCCCGACCCTCAGACACGGCCCACTGAGTTTCTCGCCGGATCTACTCTGTGGGTCGCGTTTCCGATCCGGTGGTAGATTCTGCGAAGCACGGCTTTTGCTAGGGTTCGTGTTAGCAACGTCATCAGGTTTGAGCCCCGTGAGCTCACCTACTAGTTAAGGTTCCGCTGAAATAGCCTCTCAAGGCTATCAGCTTAGGTAGGAAAAAAAAAAACTCATTCTCGATCCTGCGGAAAGAATGGAAAGCAGTCGACGTCGCTCCAAACATGTCATTTTCGGATCATCCCGATCCACTAACGGTGCTTTTATGTACCTCAAGCACCGGTCATCGTTCTCGTCGAACCGGTTGCTTGCGCCGCTAGTTGTGGGTATAACGACGAAAGGAAAGATTTGCACCAAGCGGGTAAGATCGCCCGGTAGACCGACGGCGACGGTCTGAATGTTGTAGTTCGGAACTTGTATTTGAGGCTGTCAGCGCAAAAGTGGCCTAACCCACAATTTTTTATAATCAAGCTTATATGTATATTGGAATTTATTTAAAATTTAATAAATTTTGCTGCAAAACGGGCCTATCCGTACTCATAGGTAACAGATAGATTTGTAAACATCATTTTTAAGCGTATTGTTTTTTTGCCTACTCAAATTTAAATTCATGAAAGTTCAAACCTAGTTGCCTCCATACTAACTATAGTAAGCTTAGGCCACTTTTGCGCTGACGGCCTCATTTATGCAAGCTTATCTTGAAAATGTCGTAAACGAGATTCAGGCATTTGTCAGATATCTTGTGTTGTATGATGGCTACCGCCATATACTATCTCCTTTTGGTTTACAGTTCAGAAAATGTTTATAACTTACCTTCATGAACTCACTGATGTAATTTCCCATGCAGAATGTCATATCGCCGATCTCGTTGGACCCGCTCCCGGCGAAATCCTCGAAGTTGCTGTCACAACTAATCGGAGGCAGGTCGTCCAGCAAGTTGGTCCGTCGCGAGTCTTCGTCAGTTTCCATTTTTGTACCTGCGACAATAAAACCGTTTATTTACAGCATTACGATGCATTTTCGTTTGACGTAAATTAGCCGCTGTTTCCAAGGAATTTTTGATAAGCGTCAAGTCCGTTGACATCATAATCAGATGCCACCTTGAAACATTCGACCAATAAGTCTTTTTTTCAAAAAAAAAAGACAACAAAAATACTGTCGCCATGCCTTATTATAAACAAATAAGTACTTTATAAAAATGTTGGTAGCCTAAGGGAATGTTCCAGCAACACTATGTAGGTAGTTGGTGAGTTCACTGGGTTCAAGTTCAGCAAGTGTGCTAACACTGGCTCTAGCAAGAACAGTGCTTCGCAGAATTACCACCGGATCGGAATCGCGAATCATTGAGAAGATCCTACTAGAAACTCAGTGGGTTATTATTACATGCAATGTATGTAAATTCGATGGATAATGTTAAAAATGGATACATTACAATTTACAACAATTTAATATCGTCTTAGTAATCCTAGCAGCTCCAGTAAATCAAAAATTATCAAATGGTACCTTTCTTTAAACTGTTGCCTATATGATGTCGCGTTAACCCCATTTTGGTAGTCACAAATTCATTATTACTAAAAGTTTTGCTGTTTATGTTTTATTTGTGATGTTTCGGTAGAGTGATCTGTTGTAATTTACCACTTGAGTACATTTTAAAATTGGGGTTGTTAGTAAAATGAACAAAAAAAATTGCGTGTAATTAGTATTGAAGACGTGAACCGTACCATCTGTCTTACTATGGAACTATAGAACTATGGAGAACATCTGTTAAGGCTTCAATAAACACGAATTCCACATGATGATTCCATGACTGCTCTGCAAAGAACAACCGACTATGATGATGATGGTGATCATCTTACGATTATTACTTTTTAGTTTAAGAATGACATATTTTTTAAGTACCGATGTAGCTATTTACATTTTGATTTAAAAACACAAAATAGGCTGAGATTTAAGGCTTCACAAAATAATGGTAAAACTAACACTTAGTTCGTCTCAAACAAAGATAACAAAATTATTTCATGTTTAATTTTACTTTTACTAATTCTACGTTTAAACTTTTGTTTCATTAGGGATTTTTCAACAAAAATAAACATCAAGTTTATAGCTTTTTCTGCAATTGAAAGATTATATATTCTGTCTGTTTCACTTCACAATTGTACATGAGCAGAGTATCAATTGAAGAGCGTCAGAGGTTATTAAATCTTACAATTGGCTAGATTGGAGATCGATAAAGATATAAAACACAACCGCTTTGTTGCTTGCAATTTATTTACTTCTCGTACCATTTTTAATACTGCAATTCCCACATCGGCCAGTACAAATCGTAACGGCATCAACCTTCATCACTGTAATTTATAAGCGCTTCACTAGATCACAATTTTATTTACTTTATACACTACATATCACAGTATTCCATTTGTTTATCTAGAACAACTAACGCAGTCGACTACGGGTAGATATATCTCACCGACTGTCGAGTGTCGACGCTTAGCTGATTCGACTTCGACATATTCGTCTCGTGGATCTTATCGAGCGACGTCAGTGTTATCACACCGAATCACAAGTACCCAGTACCATCTGACGTATGCACGACGGTACGCTTACTCGCATTTCAAATTTGAGCCGCGGTTAGTACGCTAGACTCTACGCGATGCACGCATCAAATTCGGAGAATACACTTTTTTTTCGTATCAACCTTTTTAGCATGCCATTTATGGTATTTATATGAACTAAACTACTTTAATTATGGCATTATTTTTCCGATTTAATAATTTCCGAAGTTTCTAATATAACGTTTTTCGTGAACGAAGGAATATGAATAAAGCACGTGTCGGTTAGTACTAGTGAATAGTTTTTAATGCCAAGGTCTCGCCGAGGTGAGTGGCATTTCTTTATAAAAACCTTTTAAAATTTGGCTGCGACTGAAACGCTTACGAATCGTTCAAAAACCAACCACGTGCGGTTGCAGCTGAGTAGACAATGTCGCTGCCAGGCCGCGTCTAATAGAAATATTCCATCAATTTCATCAAAAAGTTTTATTTAAATTCTAAATGTTCTTGAGATCACTAAATTACAAACATTAAAAAAAATTGATGTTGCTGTTTTGTAAAAAATGTCTGTCATGGTTTAGTTAATTAAATTAATCTTTAATTAATTAAATTAAAAATAAATCCTAATATGGAAACAGTTTGTTGTTAAATGTTTTGATAAGAAGAATGTAGATTGCGAGCCATTAAGTCTACACAACAATGTAATATTTCTATAATAGGCGACAAAACAAACAACTCATAGTCCACCTTTTCTCTAGCAGTTATCTCAGTCTCTAGCAGAACCCATAGATACCACATAGTGGATACTGTCTCACTTTATATTCTCGGTCTCTTTTATTTAGTATTAACATCAACAATTCAATGTTTTTAACTGAACATCAATCAAGTTTACCCCATTCAAATAGCTGAAGAAGTTTTTTTGTTATAAAATTTTAACCTTTGAATGGCTCTACTGTGCATTTGCAAACTTTTGCTTAAACCAAATGGCCTTCACCCCTTAAAATATTTATACATTTTCAGAATAATTTTTATATCCAAAATCTTCCAGATGTATGTATGTTTTCGTAATCTGAATGAAAACTTTATATTCAAAATGTTTACATTACAGCAACATATTACTTGCAAATAATGAAGAAAATACCATGCTAAATGAATTTAATATCCATATAGGCACTGAAGTGTTTGAGACTAATTACATATTACTCTTTACTTTTTGTGCTTTAAGATTATAAATGTTAATGTCATTTTTCTGACAGGCTGGTGCATTCTTAGACTAATAATTGTATAAATAAGCTTCAGTATTTTACCATGGTCCAATTTTAATTTCACATAACTTTGTTATGTTTAAATTTATACCTAAGTTACACATTAATTTTTTTAGATTAAATTTCTCTTCACAGCACTCATATATGCTTTGTATGTTATATGGTATCTATATTTTAAGATTATCATATTTAGAATTACGTAGTCACTGTAAAATGTTTTAATAGGTAAAAAAGGAATGCGTTTTGCAAAACAAGCTGGCTTTGAAGAGTGTTGCGTATTAAAAATAAGCAAAAGTTATTTGAATAGACTAATAATTTTTTATTTATTTATTGAAATTCAAACTAACTAAATTGACACCTATCCCACTGTAAGTTGGTTTTAATATTATTTGAATTTTTCCTATTTAAGTTTTTTCTTCCATTTATTTCATTAGGAAATTGTAAACAGAAATGAAACAAATTTTATAAGGTTTGTTTTATTAATACCATACTAAAATATAGTCCAAAATTTATTAAAAAAAACTTACAAAGTTGCTATTTACTTTCATTTGTGTAATTTTATTATCATAGTTTTTAGGTTGGAAATCATGCTGGGCAAGAAACTTCTTTTTATATTTTAGTCTTTAACGTACTATATGTTTTATCTACACTGAAAATTAAACGTGATGAAACAAAATCAAATGTGATTTTCATTTCAAATATTTAAAAACAAAAAAAGATTTACCTTTATTTACTATTTGAAGTCGCCTTTATGCAGGCCCAATGTATTTTCGTTTCCGAAAGAAACAACCAATTATCTACATAGAAATCGAAGTTTGTAAACTTCAACTCTCATAAAACTATTAATTTTACTAAAACACATTTGTATGATTAGTGTGTTGTAATTTTAAATAATACGTGATCTGATAACACTATACGTAAGTTATTTTTATTGGAACGTAATAATAATATTTTACGTTGGTAACTACATAAATTAATGGCTTTTGTTTAAATGACAAATGTAAAATGTGGTAGGTTTTCACAAACAAAATTTCGATTCCAGAGGCAACTGCTGATAGTAGGTACACAAATAATGACAGTGTCGTTTGTTTGAAATTTGAATCGCTGATTGGACAAACAAAGGGAAGTAAGCGCAGACACCTAACTTTTGCAAAAAAGGTCGAAGCCATTTTAAGTTGTAATAAAAATGTACAAATTAAATCAAATTTGGAAAGAATATATTAATTATGAATTGATATGGATTTAAAACAGGTGAAACGAGACAAAATCGCATGTTAGACGCGTTGAAGTGAAATAGCCTCCTGGTAAAATAGTGGAGATTCTAAGAGTCCAGTTATCTATTTGAAGAACCTATTACCATTGCGTTTAGTTTCACAATGCCAACCTTGAGTTCTTTCAAAAATGCTAAACGATTAATAAGCTGCCACAACAACACAACAAAGGTTTGGTTGTGCTTTTTGATTTTAAGCGTCGGATTTACAGAAAATATCATGTCTGAAAATTGCAGTAAAACATAGTATGTTTACTTATACTCGCTCTTGTTAATATCACTATGTTATGCATTCTTAACTCTAATTTGTCTGCCATAGTTGATTCTCACCCGTGACTCTATCAGACCTATTATATATTAATAAAGAGTATGTGTTGTATTTTTAACTAACGTTGTTTTTTTTATTGCTTAGTGAGTGGACGAACTCACAGCCCACCTGGTGTTAAGTAGTTACTGGAACCCATAGACATCTACAACGTAAATGCGCCACCCACCTTGAGATATAAGTTCTAAGGTCTCAGTATAGTTACAACGGCTGCCTTACCCTTCAAACCGAAACGCATTACTGCTTCACGGCAGAAATAGGCACGGTGGTTGTACCTACCCGCGCGGACTCACAAGAGGTCCTACAACCAGTAATTACGCAAATTATAATTTTGTGGGTTTGATTTTTATTACACAATGTTATTCCTTCACCGTGGTAGTCAATCGTGAACATTTGTTGAGTACGTATTTCATTAGAAAAATTGGTACCCGCCTACTGCGGGATTCGAACACCGGTGATACTGAAACTGCTAATTTTACGGTCTGAGTAGTCAATTAACGTATTTTAAGTCGATGGAGAACTGCCCTATCTGTGAAAATATTGAAACTGGTGGGCAGTTGCACTCGGGTTCCTAAATATTAGATGTATTAAGTATGACTTGGGCAACAATTATGTTATCAACTGCCTTTGCCGATTAATTATCAAAAATATAAATGGCCGCACTAATCTGTGCAAAGAGCAGTTTAAAAAAATAAAAACAGTTCTGCGTTTTGGTAACTAGCAACTCATAAAGTGAGAAAAAAAATGAAAAAATCGACAATGGAAGACGCAAAGCAAGGTACAAAATTAAATTTTACTTTGTGAATAGTGACACAATTGAAAAGAAATACAACGCACAACTTTATTAAAATTCATACAGCCCATATTAGTTCTAATAAAATTCAATGACTTACCGTATTCTAGTTACCATATCAGGATGCTCTAGTAAGCCCTCATGCTTCATCGCCAACGTAATATTTATTACATAGTGCCGACGGCGAACACTTGTCATTTCTCGCAGTAAAGACCCTTCTTTATACACTGTAAGATTTGAACAACGCTTTGTGAACAATGAAATATTGATCTTCTCTTTTTCACATGTTCAAATACGCTATCTAACATCGTCAACAAGTTTTGCACTACTTTATGATGTGAACTTGATTCCCTTTTACTAAAATAGTAGTGGTTTAATAAACTAGAATACGTTAATAAATAAATAACCCTATATTTCTGATCTAGTAAGATGCAATAATGTTAAAACAAACAATGTAAACTGGAAGAGATTTAGGTACATGATCACTGTGTTGGCCATTCACAATCTTAAAGTCAAGTTGTGGTTGTTTTGAAACTAGTTTTTTTCAACTATTTATTGATTTCGACAAAGCCATCAAAATTATTCAATCTTTAAATCATTCACACTTGCTTAAGTAAACTTTAATTGTGTATATATGCAAACTATAGTAAGGATAGTTGTAGTCTAGAGAGAAAATTAGATTATATGTCAACATTTAGTTAATTCTCCAAATATTCTAGAACTTCTCAAGTTTTTGCCTCATTTTCATATTCAATACAATGGTATTATAAGATCTTAATTTTTTTAGAAAAAACCCCAGGAGATATGTGCAATGGAACATCACAAACCAGAATGGTATTGGCCAAGCCTCGATTAGGAGGATTTGGATCACCTAGTTTTAGTTCCACTTCAAATAAAACAAATAATCCTTTTGGTAAGATTTATATAAAAAATGGACACTTGTAATATTTTGGACTGGCTGCAATTAATTATTATTTTGTTGGGCATTTCTTTCGGACATAATTTCTTGTTAATTTTTTTATAGATGAGTAGACAATGTTTAACTTAATAATTTTTAACTCTCGTTAGTTTTCCTGTTGTCTGTTTATTACTTGTATTTATTAATTTTAAACTAACCTATAACTAACTTACACTTACCTTAAAAAAATGTATACCCAACTTAATAATAAATTCAAATTAAAATCAAACATGGCTAGAGCCATTTCAACCAAATTTTGTTTTTGTTTTGATGCCAATATTTTCTTAGGTTCAGTGCTACGCCCTCCACAGTTGAAAGCGACAACTAATCTATTCCTTAAACCAAACCCAATTGAAGAATCAGGAAAGGAGAAAGACAAAGAAGCTTCTGAAAACAGACTCAATGAATCCAAAGAGAATATAGAGGTGCCACAGTTTGTGCCTTTAGGTGGAGCAAATGTGGCTTCTCGCAATGTAAATGTGGTGCCAGCAACCACACAAGCAACCAACAGTCCAGCCGCACCTAGTTTTGTGTTTGGTCAAAATCTTAGTGAAAGGGTAGTTATTAAAGAAAATGGGAATAATGGTGAAACCTCCGCGACAGAACATAGCTCTTCAAATGGGACAAGTGAATTACTTTTCACAAATGCTGCAGCTTCAGTTAAAGAAAATAATCAGGTGTGGTTCCTTTTCATTTGTGAATAGAGTATAATGGAGTTTTGTGATTTTGATCTTAGAAAGTAGTTTGATTTTATTGGCATCAGGCCTAGCAAGAGCAGTTAACAGCCCTTAGACATTATGAAGTAACAGAAAAATATATCCATGTTGTTGTTGGTTATCATACTCTTCAATTTGATGCATAACTGTAACAATGTAGAACAACAAGGGCAGTGGTATTGTTACTTTTAATCATGATGCATGCATTTTTTTTTTACTGCATTAATGGGTGGACGAGCTCACAGCCACTACCTGGTGTAAAGCGGCTACTGGAGCTCATAGACATCTACAACGTAAGTGTCGCCACTCACCTTGAGTTATGAGTTCTAAGGTCTCAGTATAGGTAAATTTAGTCATGATCCTCCTCCTCCTTCAGTCTATCGCTCATTCCTGAGCATCATGATGCGCCACCTGTGACCTTTTTTTGTAATTTTTAGCCACTTATGTCGGTCAGTGGCACAGTGAAGTGCGTGGCTTAGTCTTATGTCCAGATACTCAGACACTTGGTCATTCCATCTTTTTCGGCTACGACCTCTGGATCGTCTTCCATCCACTTTACCTGTCACTATGAGTCTCTCCAGGTTGTCAGAGGGTTTTCTTGCTATATGACCAAAGTATTGGAGCACTCTATATAGACAAATAATAATGATTCATAAATTGTACATATTTATTTTAACTGAACATTGTTCCTTTATTGTTATAAATATTTGTGAAGACAACTTTGGTACATAATTATCTGGACTGTAGCTTAAGTCATTGATTCTTTTATTTAAAAAAATGCCTCAGATAGCTGCAACATTGGAACTGTCAAAACATATTCTTTACTTTTTGACTACAGCTATCATGAATAGATGACGGAATGCCAGTTTAGTAAAGTTTTATTTTATTTGTTAAAATATAATATTTGATTGTTTAGAAAAACACATAAAATTTATGAATAGTAGCTAATGGGTTACTATTAGTATCGCAAAGTAAAGATTTTAAGATAAAGATATTATGTAATACATTTAGAAATGTATTTTTCAGGAATCTGAGTCTAGTAGGGCTGAAACAAGTAATCGTGATGCCTTAGTAGCAGCTGCTGCAGAATACGAAAGATCACATGCACGACCTCTACCACCTACTACAAACTGTACAATCACTGGGGAAGAGGACGAAACAAATGTTTTACAGGTTTTTAAAACTACTTATTTATTGTATTTATTTATGGATGCATTAGTACACAGTCTTGTACATATTGAATACCCTGTGTTCCGTGCTGGATGTCTTGTTGTTCTCTTCAATGAAACGATTTGGCTCTTATTTACAGGCTTATTAAAAGATGAAAACTGAAGAACAAATAATCATGAAGTGCAATATGAGTGTAGTAGATAATGTAATTGTTAAAGATGTATATGCGTTCGCGATCGCTCGATGAAGTGAAGCTCAGTGGTGGGCGAGAATAAAAATTTGTTTGGAGGGGGATTTAGAGATCCTTAACACCCTGTATTATCATTGAAATGTTTTATAAACAATGCTTAGAGAATGTATTGCAAGATGAAGCGTGACTTGAAATAATCCAAATTTTACTAAGACATAAAAATAAAAAGACCTGTTAATCATTTTTTTTTTATTGTCCTTGTAGGCAGACGAGCATACGGCCCACCTGATGGTGAGTGGTTACCGTCGCCCATGGTCTTCAGCAATGCCAGGGGGAGAGCCAAGCCGCTACCTACCATTAAACCTTACCTTAAATCAGTTAAGGTTTTTTATTTATTTATTGCTTAGGTGGCTGAATGAGCTCATAGCCGACCTGGTGTTAAGTGGTTACTGGAGCCCATAGACATTTACAACGTAAATGCGCCACCTACCTTGAGATATAAGTTCTAAGCTCTCAGTATAGTTACTGTCCCACCCTTCAAACCGAAACGCATTACTGCTTCACGGCAGAAATAGGCCAGACGGTGTTACCTACCCGCGCGGACTCGCAAGAGGTCCTACCACCAGTTAAGGTTTTACTTTATTAACATTTTAGTTGTAGTGTATGGTCCACTAAGAACGAATTCTAAAGGTTGTTGTACATTATCAGATCTCATGTCGGTTGTTCGCGTGGGAGGCGGGCAGCTGGCGGGAGCGCGGGCGCGGCGTGCTGCGGCTCAACGAGTGCGGCGGCGGCGGGGCGGGGGCGGCGGGGGGCGGGGGCGCGCGGCTCGTGGTGCGCGTGGCGGGCTCGCTGCGGGTCGTGCTCAACACCAAGCTGTGGCCCGACATGCTGGCCGACCAGGCCGGACCCAAGTCGCTGCGCATCACCGCGCTCGACGCACAACAGCAGATCAAACTGTTCCTAATTATGGTGATCACTCCTTAATGTACTTTTATGTAGTTTATAAAAGATGAATGTGTCTTCTATACTAATACTAGCTGACCCGGCAGACTTCGTAGTGCCTCAATCTTTAAATAAAAGACCTAAACTTTGGTATAAAATAAACTTAAAACAAACAAAAGGGATCCGTCCGACGGGAGACACATCAAAGGAAAACAAAATTGTTATTTTTATTTAATTCCGAGCATTTTCATATTTATCTACCTTCTGAACCTTCTCGCCGGCCAAATCGGTCCAGCCGTTCTCCAGTTTTAGCGAGACTAACGAACAGCAATTCATTTTTATCCATACTAATATTATAAAGCTGAAGAGTTTGTTTGTTTGAACGCGCTAATCTCAGGAACTACTGGTCCGATTTGAAAAATCTTTCAGTTACGGTAAGACCAATATAAGTGGAGCACCAATAAAGAATGTTTCAAAATCGGGGTTTAAATAGCTCCTTAACATTCTATTTCATTTTCTACGTAAGTGAAGTGGGAGTAAAATTTAGCGTTATGCCAAAGTAACTATTCCACGCGGACGGAATCGCGGGCAAAAGCTATCATCCTTAAAAGACGTATTATTTGCGAAGAATCATCCATGCAAATAAAAGAAAATGCAAATGTGCTTAGTACTGGCATGACACCGCTAAAAGACAAAACAGAAAGTGCGCGATGCTTACTCTGAGACCTAATTTATCCGTAAGCGTAATCGCAAAAAGATCTAAAGCAAGTGAAGAGTCGTTTTCATTTAATCAAAAAGACGTCAGAGCAGGCGAAATGACTATACTTGAGACCTTAGAACGTATATCTCAAAGTGGGTGGCGCATTTACGTTGTAGATGTCTATGGGCTCCAGTAACCACTTAACACCAGGTGGGCTGTGGCTCGTCCACCCATCTAAGCAATAATAAAAAATAATAAAAATGAATGCTATGTATTAAATTTGCAGGGTTCCCCGGCCGACATAGTTCAGTTGACGAGAGCTATAAAAGCTCGAGTGCAAACGAGCAAGAAGCCGGCGGGCGGCGCGCGCGGACACATCGCGCCCTCGCAGTCGGCCGCCGCGCGCCTCGACGCCGACGCGGACGACTGCGGCGACCGGCTGGCGGCGGGGCCCGGCGCGCCCGAGTACCAGTCCAACGTCGACGGCATGAGGGACGACAACGAAACCAAACCCCTGAAAAGGAAAGAGCCAGTCGACGACGAAACCTCGCCGAAGAGACAGTGCCCCGAAATAGTAATAGATTGATGTCGCGCGTGACGCTCGCGCTGACACGGCGGTATACGAACTTAGTGCTGACAAGCGGACAATGCATTCGACTTTACGAGCTCTGGGTTCAAACAAATCTTGTATATTATGTGACTAATAGATTGTGTAGTAATATTTATAAATACATAATTAAATTATAACGATGCAACATTGTTGGTTATTACTGATGCAATGGCCATATTTAGAGACCACACTGGCATTTAAACTTAGTACAAACTTGTGGTATTTTGTGGGTTGAGCTCGAAATTTTCATTTTCACATTCCAAAGGTTGCACGGAGGGCCACGCGGCCCTCGCGCTCGGCCAGAGCTGGAAACCAAATAAAACACTGAAATGATTATTTTCGTATAGAATATAACAAATAAATAATTTCTTAAAAGTTTGGGCTTATATTCATTATGATTGATCCAGAGTATGTATGTTGTTCCTTATTATTCCTTAACCAAATGTGCTGTAAATAATCAAGAGATAAAATAATAATCATTTCGGACAGTGAATTTCCTCGAGAAAAAGAAGGTCCAAATTGTTGTAACGGTCATACCGACATTGGAAATCAGACGCCACGGTCCATTGAAACATGATGAGGCGAGCTGGATTCATAAATCAATCATTATTATTATTTAAGGTATATTTTTGAAATGTTATGAATAAAAAAGCTTTTTATAAAACAGTTTTATAATTTTAAAATATTGTTATATAGAAGGCCGTGTGTCTCCGACCCTAGATACCAGTGTAGAGCTCCAGGCTGAGGAATCTCATCTGTGTGATGTGTATGATTATTATTATTATTGTGGACTCAATAGTGCTTCAATAATCAAGTTATCCCAACCGTTTTAGTCTAAATGCTCGATTTCCTTCCTATAGAACCAAAAGGACGTTAGGACTTTACAAACAAAACCCACAAACTCTTAATAGCTGAATTGTAACTGAACAGGAGGAAATACTAATCGCATTGTGAATTCCATTACCAACCCTGAGACAATATCGCAGTTTTAACTGTATGACCGTTGTCACAGCCTTCGAATGTGCGACTGTTTTGAGGCAGTTATTTTTTTTATTGCTTAGATGGGTGAACGAGCTCACAGCCACTTCGATAAAGCGGCACGACACGAGAACCCTCTTATCGTGGCCGCCAGTAACTACATTCCCGATCCCGCAGAAAGAATGGAAAGAAGTCGACGTCGCCCCAAACACATCATTTCGGATCCTCCCGATCCACTAACGGTGCTTTTAGGTACCTCAAGCACCGGTCACCATTCTCGTCGAACTCGTCGCTTGCGACGAAGGGCTCGAGTAAATTAACCCATAGACACAGCCATCCGAGTCCGGTTTGAATCCGTGGGATATCGATCGTAGGCCCGGATTGCCGCGTTTCTGGTTCTTACGAGGTCCCTAAGATCGGGGGAAAGTCTAATGCGGTGTAAGCAGTCCTCCACATCGACTTGTTTTGAAGATCTTATGATCGCCGTCGAGACATGATCAGTGAAGATGTTTATGGATTCGACTATGTCCTCGGGGGATGGAGTTGAATCCGGGCCGCAGGGGAGGATTGGTGGAGCAGTGTCAGCTAAGCACGTGCCCAGTTTCTTCCAATCCACCATGGTCCTCGTATCTGGTTCGCGGTTAAGTGGGCGACCGAGCTGCATGACGACAGTTCGGTGGTCTGAGTCGAGTTCTGACATTGCCTCGATGGAGCGCAAGCGCAGAGTTACGTTCCTCAGCAGTGCCAGATCTATTGTGCTCGGACGACGCGCGGCGTTGTACGGATAGCACGTGGGGGTCGGGGGCCGAATGTTGTTGTTCGGAACTTGTATATATGCGAGCTTATCTTGAAAATGTCGTAAGCGAGATTCAGGCATCTGTCAAATATCTTGTGTTTTGTGATGGCTACCGCCACACAAAAACGTTCAAAATTTCACCAGTCGATATGAAAAAAAAATTTAACTGATCGCTTTAAATTTTCGCGACTATCTTTAATACATTATAGGTATAATAAGCAACCCAGGAGCGATGGTTAGATCAATATTAAGTGATCATAGATATGGCCAATAAGAAAAAATATTTTTTACTGTTTTTTTCCTATTCGAACATTATTTCTCACTATCCAGTTTGTTTAAAGCCTATAATTATCCAATTAAGAATTTAAAAGGGAACGATTAAACATGTTTGTGATAGCAATTTCATGCTATTGATTGACATTTTAACGCGGACGCTTAAAATTATACTGATTTTTTTAATTGCTGGTTAGATTTCAATTATATTCTCGTCGTTAAACTGGTAGAATCAGTAATGATCGACAAGAATCATGGAACCGAAGACGTATACAACATTAGAAGCCTTCAAGCCACATTTCAATGCGTTGGCTAGGGGCGGCTATCTCAAAATAATGAAGCCGACATCGTTTAAGAAACCCTATTTTAACGCTTTCTGCCGTGTACTCGTGTGGTTTTTTGTTGTGCTATATAATTTACAACATTTAATCTTGGTTATTCAGGTAATTCGGTGGATACATAAGTTGCGTCAGAAATTTCTTTGTAACAAAAGTCAAATACCAAAACCTTTCGTTGGTATTAACTACCAAGCATATTATTCCATCCATCTGCATATTATTAAAATGAAGCTGGATTCCATTTCACATTGAAAGTTATCATCGCGAAAATTTACGTCCAGAATATATAAATAGTATAAATTATGCACCTGTTGTCAAATGGCTACTGGAGCTAAAGACACTGCGATATGAACGAATGCCAGTATCAATACTTAGTCTGGCCATAAATACTGTTACATCAAAAAAATAAAAATAATTCTATTGCAAATAACATTTATTACTTTTACAGTGTCTTAGTTTAATACATAAATATAAAACTCCTCCATTGGCTGCAATACAGTCCTTTAAACGTTGAGGCCAGTTATCAATAGAAGCACGCACTCTTTCCATGGGAAAAAATTTCACTGCCAATCGTACGGATTGTTTTAGGGACTCCAAATTATAATGGAGTTTAGAGCAAGCCGTACTCTCTAAAACTGACCATAAATCATAATCCAGCGGATTAAGATTGGGACTAGACGACGGCCAGTCTTCAGCTCTGATGAAGTCCGAAACGTTCGTTTCCAACCAAGACTGCGTAGACCGAGCTTTATGACCTGGCGCCGTGTCTTGCTGGAAGGACCAATCTTGATTATTGAACATGGTGTTGTTAAGGGGCTTTACTACCTTCTCAAGAATGGTATCTTGACACAATTGTGCCGATGTTTTGATACTTTTTTCACAAAAGTATGGCTCAGTCACTCCTTCATAGCTAATACCCCACCAAACCATCACTGAAGTCGGATAGTGCCCACGTTGCACTCTGTCGCCTAATTGGGGAGCTTCCTAAGAGCTTTGAGCATAAATACGGTCATTTTGTTTGTTAAAATGTTGCTCAATTGTAAAAAATTTCTCATCCGTAAACAACATTTTTCTATGACCTCCCTTTGCGTACCGCTTCAGTAGTTGTTTCGATTTTACCACCCTATTCTCTTTTAAATTATCAGTTAAGAAATGACCAGTACGTCTCTTATAGGCTGCAAGTCCTAAGTCATCTTTTAAAATACGCGACATGGTTCTAGGTGCTATCTTCATCTCCCGAGATAAAATCTTTTGCTTTCGGACAGGATTTCTTCGAATTCTTTCCCTTACTGCTTTGACCACCTTTTTCGTACGAACACTACGTGGACGGCCAGATCTTTTTTTGTCACAAACAGAGGAGGTCTCATTGCACCTATTAATAGCCCGGTACCCAAACATTTTACTAATACCAAGCGTATGGAGAGTTTTCAAAATTGCATTTGGCTCCATACCTACTTTGTGTAATGCAATCACAGCAATTCGGTTCTCTTTATCACCCCACTCCATTTTAATATCGCAAAATATTGTACAATGTATTGGCGGCAAAATGAGAAAACTCAATGAGCAATCATAATATAAAAATGACAGATTCCAAATTCAAATGTAATATTTTGTTTATTTTTAATTGTAACAGTATTTAAGGCCAGTCTAAGTATATTGTGTGCGTTATAAAGTTTTCTTCTATATTTACGAATATCTTCATACTCCTAATTTGTCAGGTCCAATGAAATTATCGCATTTCTTCAACTTTAAATTAGGCTAAAAATAAATGCCCCTCTAAAAACCTTTAAGGCCCGACAATACGGTCAAATTAAAACTAGGTACTTTTACGGTTTAGTCTTGCATTTCTTTATTATTACCTATATTATTTCCGACCCATCGAACCCTTTACAGTTTTCGTGGCCTTCACAGACATTTGTAAAGTTTTCATGAAAACAGTAAAGAAAAGCTTGTATGTATACAACTCGTGAAAACTGAAGTACCATTATATTATAACACGGTCAAATAAATTGAAGTCAGCTCCCAATTAGTGACCACGATTTTCGTAATGAATCTAATAAATTAAAGTGGCCAGTAATTTTCTGTTTTCTCAGCGTAGGTATATTTACTTTGCCGAGAGTAGGAGTTTCTAGAAATTTGTCAATAAGCGGAGAAGATGTTTCCGAGCTATGCCTCTTACTCTGCCTGTTAGTCTGAAATGGAATAGATAGATAGATCTACATTTCATCGATGTCGCAACTGCCGACAAAATTATAAATATCACGTTTCGAAATTGCAGATACATTGGTGGTGAGTACCGTGGTAGGATTACTTTCAACATTTGATGTCTATGAGTCACGGCAACTACTCACACCACTTTTTTTTTCAATGTAAACTGTTAAACTTCTAATTACAAATTCAGCAACCCGGCTTATCTTAGGATAGGATTATATAGGGGCATATTATGTTGATATTTAAAAAATTCATCGTGTTCTTCGTGTCTTTCAAACTAAAATATTATCTGATTCACCCGTCAAAATAAATAAACTATCATGAAATAGATATTACTAAGAGCTTTTGGAAGGATTGAATTGTTAGAATACGATTTTTTTGTTATACACACCTGATATATAGATAAAAACCTAAATAAATGTAACTTAAAGCTAATAAATAAAACCTAATAAATATCTACACAAGTAGTTTCGAAGCAGGTACGACGCAGCACTGAAAGAATAGTCGACATCTTATTTATTTTGCTTACGACATTGAACACTTTTGGAAAACAACTAGCATTCAATCTTAGAGTTCATCGCATTGATAAAATTATTGACGTAATGAATGGTGAGTATAGCCAGATACAATTTTATTATGTTTAATTAGTTGTTGTCTTTCCACGTTGTGTAGAATGAAGAGCTCACGCCCCCTTAGTGTTCAATCTGTTTTTCAGCGATTACCTCCGCCTACGAATACCACAATTTAAATGCCATGACCATCTAGACACATATGGACTGTCTCATTTATACTACTCTAACTTTGAAATCTTATCCCTGTAAAAGCACTCACACGCATAAAATTGAACATAAAAAAAATCGGTATTGGATAAAACATAAACTGCAATTAATGTCTGATTCTCAGGGGTCTACTTTGCTGCAACCAATCGATATCATGTGGGCATTATGAAGGAAAACGCACTGGCCATGTATAGAATACTGAGACTATATCACGTAGCCATATTTACTTGCGGAATACTTTGGACTATTTTTCCACTCGTAAATCGTGCTTTGGGGGAAAACGTACAATTCACAGCGTATTTTCCATTTGATACAGCTGAGTCACCCACGTACGTGTTGATGGACAATTTTATTTATTTATTTATTGTTAATATAGATGTAGAAACACAATCATAATTTGTAGCTGTGCTTGAACTAGGTGATAAAACCTGTAGGTATCTCAAACAGCAATGCTTCTCGTACAAAGAATACAGCTTTACTTCAGATACACAAAAATAGAAAATTACTAGACAAAAATTAAACTGAAATTCATCTATACTAATATTATAAAGAGGAAAGATTTGTTTGTTTGTTTGTTTCGAATAGGCTTCCAAACTACTGAACCGATTTGAAAAATTCTTTCACTGTTTAGTAGCTCCAGTATTTCCGAGTGACATAGGCTATCTTATTTTCTGAAAAAAGTTAGGGATCCTTACTAAAACTCCAATAATGTAACCCAAAGTGTAAAAAAATCACCTAAAATATTCTTTACATCGCATGCCCTGCGAAAACTATTGATGAAAGAATAAAGTAATCTATACTTCTATACTATGATTATAAAGAGGAAAGATTTGTTTGTTTGTTTGTTTTGAATAGGCTTTGAAGCTACTGAACCGATTTGAAAAATTCTTTCACTGTTTAGGAGCTACAGTATTTTCGAGTGACATAGGCTATAATACTTTTTGAAAAAAGTTAGGGATCCTTACTAAAACTCCAATAATGTAACCCAAGGTGTAAAAAAATCACCTAAAATATTCTTTACATCGCATGCCTTGCGAAAACTATTTACGATAGAATAAAGTAATCTATACTTCTATACTAATATTATAAAGAGGAAAGATTTGTTTGTTTGTTTGTTTCGAATAGGCTCCGAAACTACTGGACCGATTTGAAAAATTATTTTTCCATTAGAAGCCGACATTGTCCCTGATGAACATAGGCTACTTTTTTTAATTATTTTTTTATTTTATTTTTTGGTTTCATGTGTGTTTTAATGTTTCCGAAGCGAAGCGAGGGCGGGTCGCTAGTAGATTGCATAAAAGTGACAATAAAATTGACTAAAATCTCTAACAGCTGTCCTTTCTCAAATTTGTTCTTTCGTATTACAAGCAAGCGGTTCTTAAACTTCATAATAACATTGTTATTAATAAATAAAAAAAAAAAAACTCGTATCCCTTAATACAAATTTATCAATACAAATACTAAGTCATTTAGAAAATTATACATGAAAAAATATTAAGCATTATTTTTAAGATTGTGCTGATCACATATTTATTTTTCAGATTCGAAATTGTTTTGGCATATATGTCAATACTTATTACGTTACAAGCTTATGGCAACGTGACGATGGATTGCACGATTGTAGCGTTTTACTCTCAAGCGAAAACACAAATCAAAATGCTCAGATACGATCTGGAACAACTCGGGAAAATTGATAACATTGAAACAAAATTTACGGAAAATATTTTTGAACGTTCCAGTCACATATGGGAAGTGTTGAAGGATGAAAAGATAAAAATACATTCAAAGCTTGTTTTCTGTGTTGAACACTATCGACAAATTGTTTGGTAACCAGAATTCTCATTATTTTTTGTTGCCTTTGTAGGCAGACGAGTTTGCGACCCACCTGATGGTGTGAATTATGTTTTTCCAAACACTTGAAATACAACATCAACGGAAAACGATATTAAATTACTAAGCTCACTATTACTGGTGGTAGGACCTCTTGCGAGTCCGCGCAGATAGGTACCACCACCCCGCCTATTTCTGCCTTGAAGCAGTAATGCGTTTCGGTTTGAAGGGTGGGGCAGCCGTTGTAACTATACTGAGATCTTAGAACTTATATTTCAAGGTGGGTGGCGCATTTACGTTGTAGATGTCTATGGGCTCTAGTAACCATTTAACACCAGATGGGCTGTGCGCTCGTCCACACATCTAAGCAATAAAAAAAAAGCTCAGCATAAATACCATTAACGTGATATGTAGTGAGTCCGCAATGTACTGAGTACAAAACTCTGATGCCAATTACAGTTCGTTCCAAGAATAAGCAGCGCCCACATTGGAGAAACTATCGTGATTTTAACTACCGTACATGAGCTGATTCATTAACAACTGTGTAAACAACAGCCATCAATTTTAACTTCATCGAATAAAGTTTTAAATCCTTTTTTTATAGTTATTTTTAAATGTTGCAGGTTCGTGAAAGAGGTAGAATCTATATTCGGCGAAGCTATGACTGTACAGTTTTTCGTAATGGCGTGGGTCATTTGTATGACTGTATATAAAATCGTTGGAGTAAGTATGTACTGGACATTGTCTTATTAAATTAAATTCTCATTATACGTATTTATAATTCTAATATCCTAATATTAACAACTACAAATTCTAAGGGGCTCGGCGATGATTTTCACATTACGAAGTCTATGGGCGACGATGCCTAGTCGCCATATCACGAAGGCTGTACTCTCTTATGGCAAACAAGAACAAGCAAAAAAAAACAAAGTTAACAATTTTTGTCATGTCAGCGCACGAATGAAGTAGGCTTATTGTATTCTGTGCTATGTATGTACGTACTATAACGTGTAAAAATGAGTAATGGAAAAGAAATAAGGCCGCTCTCGCTAGCCCACGCTGGCTATGAGTGAGTAGGGAATTTCAGGATATGTGTACCCATGTCAGCTGGTTTCTGCCAGCCAGGTTTAGATAGTTTATTTGGTTCAGGAGGAAATCACCAGCCCTCCTTCTAGGCGTTAGGGCGTCGTTGGAGTCGAACCGTTTACAATAACATCCAATCACTTAACAATCTTTTTTATTGTATTAAATCAACAGAAATTTTGGGACAGCCTTTTCAAATGCATGTTTGTATTTTTCAGCTAAGCATATATTCAGCCGAGTTTGTTTCTATGGGAGTATACTTGGGGTGTATGTTGGCGCAGCTTTTTATTTACTGTTATTACGGAACTCAGCTTAAAGTTGAGGTACGAGAATATCCTCTAATAATTTTTTTTTTTTTTTTATATCTTGAGCGTCCATGATATTTTACTTATTGGAGTTGAAATACGATTTTGGTGTTTCAAAGGGGGAGCTCGACTCAAATGTCCTCTCGTTTGAGATGCAAGTTTGAGATGCAATGCAATGCAATAACACACCCCAACCACCCCATTCAATCAGTTGATACCCGTGGCCAAGCACCATAGAGTCATCCTGGATAACTCGATGACCTTTCGTCTTCACATAAAATTAGTCCGGTTGGTGCCTCCATTATTTTCAGTAAGCCCCTAAGCGGACTAAACTATCCTTTTCTAATACGGTGACCCTTTACAAAAGTTCAATATGTTTTTTTTTTATTGCTTTGATGGGTGGATGAGC
This sequence comes from Bombyx mandarina, assembly GCF_030267445.1. Lineage (NCBI taxonomy): Eukaryota > Metazoa > Arthropoda > Insecta > Lepidoptera > Bombycidae > Bombyx > Bombyx mandarina. The sequence goes on from NC_143228.1 coordinate 13,013,193, forward strand.
TCACAGCCCACCTGGTGTTAAGTGGTTACTGGAGCCCATAGACATCTATAACGTAAATGCGCCACCAACCTTGAGATATAAGTTCTAAGGTCTAGTATAGTTACAACTGGCTGCCCCACCCTTCAAACCCAAACGCATTACTGCTTCATGGCAGAAATAGGCAGGTACCTACCCGTGCGGACTCACAAGAGGTCCTACCACCGGTAAACGATCACGCCGATGACAACGACGAGATTTCCTCCAAACTCTTCAATTTTCTATAGGTTGGTTGTGAGACCACAATAGTACGTGAATAATGTGGTTCTTCACGACGATGTAAAGCTTGAATTCATCCGTATGTGTTAGAAGACAGCCTTGGAACGCTTTTTCATGAGAAGAATGTGACCCCACAACCCTTATACCGTAGCCATCGCTTCGTTAGCAGTAACCAAATCACAGGACACCATACTCGTACTCTAAGCCAATAGCTTCAGCCCGCTGAGTTTCTCACCATTCTCGCGATGATATTCATTGATAGGTATGCATATTCTTAAAGCGAGTGTTTGTAAACCCCTCCTTCTTTAGATTAGGTTGTCGAGCTCCTTACTAGCTCTGAGGCGAAGCTGAAAAGGCCACCGGGCCACTGACAATGCTTCCAACAAAAAAATAACATATTTTAATTTCAATCATGGCTTAATTTAGTCAGAAGACTTACTTAAACTGATATTACTTCGTTTTCAATTTTTTTTTCTTTTAATCTCATTTACTTCAAAGGGCAATTAGAAAAAAATAACTTTTTTGTACATCATCAGAGCGAGTCTGTGAACACTTCGTTGTACTGCAGCAATTGGTTGTCATCATTACCAAAGGTCCGACGGCAGATGGTGATCATGATGCAGTACAGCTCCAAGCCTCTAACACCGCGTACTGCCTACGTCATTCCTATGTCATTAGAAACTTATATTTCAGTGAGTATCGTTACTTAAATTAAGTTTTTTTTTATTAGTGATATAAGTAATTTAAATTTGATTTTCAATTAATTTTAATACCTTTTTTTCAGGTTGTGAAATCGTCATATAGTCTTTTCACGTTATTGAATCAAAAGCACTAAGTAACGACTCTAAGGTTTTGTGACTGTGATAGTTACTTACGCAGTACGGCCACAGCCTAATTAATTCAGCGAATAAAAAGCAATAAAAAAAATAAAAATTTATTTTAACAAATTCCGTTATGTGCTATCAATATTTTAGGCAAAAATAATAACTGCTAGTTTGATTAATATTTGTTTATTTGGAGCAACAAAAAAAAACAGTTCGAATGGTTCGCGTGGGCAACTGGCTTTTGATCGGAGATTGCTCGTAAAATTGGCCGGGTTGATTGATTTTCTACAACCATTTCATGGTATCCAAGCTCAAAGATCAAAGATTTGATTTAATAATGAACCATCTTATGGCACTGGATAGGTAGATCTGCTTTCGGCCTATACCTGATATGTAATGAATGAAATTATTACTGTATTAACTTTAAAACCTATGTATATAAATTATTGCTTTGTGGCAATAATAGACTATTTTTTCAAAATCGACCTTACCATCAATAAATAGAGTAAATTCTGAACGCAGTATGTTGAACTAGTAATATTGTAGTAGTAGTAAAACACAGTATGTGAAGCACTTCTTACTGGTGATAGGACCTCTTGTGAGTCCGCGCGGGTAGGTACCACCACCCTGCCTATTTCTGCCGTGAAGCAGTAATGCTTTTCGGTTTGAAGGGCGGGGCAGCCGTTGTAACTATACTGAGACCTTAGAACTTATATCTCAAGGGGGGTTGCGCATTTACGTTGTAAATGTTTATGGGCCCGGTAACCACTTAACACCAGGTGGGCTGTGAGCTCGTCCTCCTATCTAAGCAATAAATAAATAAAAAAGCGCGCTGAACACTGTTGCCTATTCGCCTTATTAACACACACAACAACAGCTTAGTACGCTCATGGGATGGGTTGGGTTGGTGCTATTCTAGGCTTAAACGATAAAATTATAGTCTTTAAGTTCTCGGAATAGAAGCAGAGCTCTGTATAAGAATTTGGTTTCGTAATTTCAATACCGGAACCGAATGAAGTTGAGCGATAGTGTTCCGTAATAATGGAGTGCTTCCTACGGTTGCCGTGTGTCGTGGACCTACTGAAAACAGTTTCTACGAATGAATATTGCGTTCATTATTTTCATATCATTATCTATAATCTTTACTTATACTATAATAATATTATAAAGAGGAAAGATTTGTTTGTTTGTTTGTTTGTATTGAATAGGCTCCGAAACTAATGAATCGATTTGAAAAATTCTTTCACTGTTTGGAAGCTACACTATTCCCGAGTGACATAGGATATAATATTTTTTTAAAAAAATTAGGGATCCTTACTAAAATTCCAATAATGTTCCCCAAGGTGTAAAAAAAACTACTTAAAACCTTTACATCGCGTGCCCTGCGAAAACTTTTGATGATGGAATAAAATAATGTCAAAAAGTGTCACGATAGTATGTTTATGTCTAACTATTATTGTTATGCAATAAGTGTTTTTTTTATTTAAAAAAATACAACAACGTGAAATATCGTTGAAATTTTTGTTAAAGACTGTTGGACGGTTACAATCTGAGGGATTGGGTTCTGTAGGTGATGAGGGGCTATTTAAAAACACACTGCTTCATTATAATTATATTGCAGATTGCTTGAACACTTTTACACCATTATACAATTATTATCTTTATATTTTTTATAAAACTATTACATGTTTTTCATGCCGTGTCTAGATGAGAAGTACTGACATTTTCTTACGTGAATACAATGATCTGTTATTTAAACATTTAAAATAATTCTAATATTCGAAATCTAATCAAGTGTCAAGTGTTGCCTGCCATTACATTTATATACAAACTCCAACAAAGACCCGAGCGGAGCCGGAGCGGGCCGCTAGTAGTTTTCAATATTTTGAATACTTAGCCGTTTTCATAGTTATGTCGTTTATAAGATGGTCTCAACGAAACATGTTTACTAATAAATTGAAACATGAAGAGCATCGAAAGTTATTACAAATATTAAATTTTCATACGAATACAATAGAGGTCAAAACTAAAAAAAAGTGTGACGGATTGACTTGATGACATTCAGCTTTTCTTATTCGAATGGTATTTTGATGCTTCATAAAAGCGGAGGTGTTGGCATTTTTAACGATTCTAAACATTTTCTCGCAATGTAACGTTTTCTTTTGTACCGTCCACATATCGACGGGTAGAGCCAGCTAAAAATAAACACACTATCTGCGTCCATTATTTGCATTTAAAGCAGTCGAGATGATTTGAAATAAATTCTTATTGAAATCTCGTGTTTTCCAAGTTAAAGCTTCGTCGGCGAGGTGCCGGTGGTACGGTGACTCACGCCGAGTTCGCCAGACAATTCAGGGAGTCCGTAACGCCTATTCAGTGCTCCGGACGGCGTAAGTGCTGAAAGTCGTGTAAAAAGTTGTATCCGGCCGTGAATAGAGCGCGTGGTATTTCGTTTATAAATACGCAAGTGTGCCGGCGTCAGCGCGATCGCAGGGCCGGCGGCTCGGCGTCCAGAGTGCGGGTGAGGTCGGTGCTGCAGCATGCGGACTAGCCGATGATATTCACGGGCGGGGGGGCGCGTCGCCGCACGTCGCCCGCGCCACGCACGCGCACACCCGCGCGCCCGCCCGCCCCCAGACTCCACGCCGGCTATGTGAGTACCTACCTATGCAATCTACCTACCTGTCATCATTATTTGACAGTTAACGGTGCTCGACAGCTGACCGCCTATCCTATGAGCTTTCAAAAGAAGAATCGAATAAAACAAACTACATAGTTTAATTTAAATTTTAGTGAATCTTGATTCAGAGTCTTGATATTGACAAATACACTACTACTATTGTTTTTACTTATTATTCATAATAGCAAGAAATACGTTGATCAATTTCATTAGCCAAAGGATTAATATGTCATAGAGAATACTCTATAGATTATAGTGTATCCGAATTTGAACTATTCAAAACTGTCTGAAACATGAAATCTCTTACTTCATTGAAGTAAGAATTTAAGTTTTACTTTATTCAAACTATTTTTACGGTATAATCTCGCGTTACTATATTATTTCTGACGTTTTAAATACTCTGCAGTTATCGTGGCCACAGACGACCTACTGTGAAAACGCGAAATTGAACCGTAATATTCGTTATAATTATGTCTACGATACACGAAAACTGGCTTAAAACTTATTATTATTAAATAATTATACAATGTCCCTAGCTTTGTTGTTTGTCTGCCTTGTGTTATAAAGTGCCAGTTTATGCCAGCTAATCTTTTCAAATCATCTTCCCAGCGCGCGTCTCCCCTTATCTCTCTTGCATAGTGGTCCTTTCCACTGGGTCACTAGTGTGGTAATACTAACTAGTAGTAAATACCTAGTGCAGCAAGGATACGTTTGATGACTAAATGAGATTTTTTAGCACACAGCATCCTTAGGCTAAATTAAAAATTATGAGAGGAGTTCGAGTTCGACAGATTCTGCTTCGATGCTGTCAACGTCATTTAAGAAGAGTGGAAAAATCAACACAACGCGCTCGACGCGGTGATGTGATTATGAACGACGAAGAATGCCGATGCCCACGTGTAACGGCAATGAGCCTTTTTAAAGACCATAAATACTTATTAATAACCCAAATGCTATTTCGAAGAGTATTTACAAAGATTAATACGGATTCTCAAAATACAGAAGAGCACATTATTTAGCAACGTAAAAGATAGACAAATAGATCAATAAAGCTTTTAGAATAAAATCGTCCCGAAATTTACACCCTCTAAGTGTGTCAGTTATTTTAGCATACAACACATCATAAACATTTATCTTTTGTTAAATCACCAAGGTTTCTGGAATCGTAATCTTTCGAATAAAATTCGTTATTGGGTTTTATACATTTTGATGTCAACAAACGAATTTTTTGAGATTTTATTTATGAGCGTAAATGCGCATTCGTTTTCACAGCTTACCTGGTTTTAGGAGACATATTACTCAATATAATAATAATATTACTCAAAATAAACAAAACAAAATAATATAATCTCTTCTTTTTCGTCGCTTCCTCATTACTGAGGGTCGTGACCACCTTGGTCTAGTTTCTGCATTAGCTTCCTCCAACGTTGCCTGCATTCGGCCTGCTTAATGGCGCCTGGGAAGCAGGTGTTTGTGGCCTCCCTTACAATGTCCATCCACCTGGTTGGTGATCTTCCTCGACTTCTCTTTCCTTCCATAATAACTGTAGGTTAATTGGCAAGAAAAAGTCATGAAGTCAAATGTGCAAAAGCAATAAGATGATACGTGAATTTTCAATGCAAAAGCTCAAAATGGGTCATTTGACCCGTTATGGTATGTCTAGTGTTAAGATGTAATATAAAAAGCGTTAAACGCATTTTCTTAAAAGGTGAATATACCTATGAAACCGGAACATGTGTTCGCTTTTTTTTCATATATTGACATATAAAAATCAGGAGATACCGAAATGCGAATTTCGTCATTTATTCGTAGTACTTCAACTATCTTTAGATAACTATCTTTAGATTTCTTAGATACCAACCCCTAATTCTTATATTTAGTATATGTGCCCTCCATATTCATAGCCCCAATAAGAGTTACGCGTAGCTTTTACATAGTAATTACCATTCAAATTCTCCTATTTCTCTTTAAAGCGTTTTAGTTTCAAGGGTGCGGTAGCCGTTGTATTGTAAAACAAAAACTTAGAACTCATGTTTCAAGGTGGGTAGCAACATTTATGCTGTTGACGTCTATCTTAACACCAGGGGCTGTGTGCTCGCCAATTCATCTAAGCAATAAATAAAATATATGCAATAAAAGACCTACCTCTGAAACTATACAGATAAGCAATTATGTATTTTTTATTTATTTATTACTTAGGTGGGTGGACGAGCTCACAGCCCACCTGGTGTTAAGTGGTTACTGGAGCCCATAGACATCTACAGCGTAAATGCGCAACCCACCTTGAGACATAAGTTCTAAGGTCTCAGTATAGTTACAACGGCTGTCCCGCCCTTCAAACCGAAACGCATTACTGCTTCACGGCAGAAATAGGCAGGGGGCGGTGGTACCTACCCGCGCGGTCTCACAAGAGGTCCTACCACCAGTAACTATAAGCAATTATGTATAATATAAATCTGTACATATAATAAATATATCTTAACTGGAAAGTGTTGAACGATATTGGGATACCAGTTAATGTGATGGTAGATATTAATAACTATACCAAATTGTTGGTACTTGTGTATGTCTTTGCTTCTTAAGCATGTTTGCTAAACGTATAAATATTGTTTTATAACTCAATGTTATGACGCAAAACATCCATTAGCTGCTTCTTAAATTATATAGAGGTTAGTATTGAAAACAGTAAAGGAGTTAGCAAGGTGAATACGTGATATGATCCATTTGTAGTTTTTAGGTTACAAAACTATTTTAATATGTCAATGACCCTGAATACATAATTCAGGTATTTTTTTGTTTTGGACGTAATACAGGTGACTGTATTGTGTAACGACAGGAATTTTAGGATATTGTAAATTTTAGTAAAAAGAAATTAAAGCTTTTATAGTACTGATCAAAAATAATATTCCTTTTCCTGTTTTTGCTTATCTATGCTAGTAATGTCGAGGGGTTATGCTAGCTTCAACGAAAGTCTGGGGAATTTGCTTACACTAGCCCTAACAAGGGCAGTGTTTCACTGATTCTTTTCTATTTATCAAGACCAAAATTTCGAAAAAGAAATCTATTGTTCTTAGTCACGAAATGATTCCTCTTTTTGATGTGAAACATCTTATAGCCTCACGTATAACCGATTTCTGGCGTGGCGACGAACGCCGTGGCGACGCGTCGCCACGCTATATGATGGTATATATACAGTCCTATATGCAGTAGCGTGTACGGTGTGGCGACGCGTCGCCATGTGCAATCGACTGTGCGATTCTCTCCCACTCGATCCGGCGTTAAGCCATCTCTCTCGCTACACTGAGCTCGGATACCTATAGTGTATACTCCGTAGTGTATACAGTGTTGTTTATTACAGTACACATTACCTGTGTTTTATTTGAAAACAAATTATTTTTTCGTAATATTTTATTTTATCATTATGACATATTTAGTTCCTATCACAATCTGTTCTTTTCTGCATATTACTTTTACAAAATAATGTCGATGTTTCACATCTGCCAGGCGTCCCATGACGGCTCACATTTTTTTTGTTCATATCATGATTTTTCTAATTTTTCTAGACAATTAGTGTTATTTGCCATTACTAATGTAATCAACACTGTAAGCGTGTTAATATCATAAATACTAGCATGTCCGAAGCATCCGTGAGTGAATTACAAGTTTCATACGTCCTTAAGTAAATGGTATTCTTGTTACTCAAAATCACATTTATTGTCCTTGCGACAAACGTGAACACAACACTTATTAATTTTATGTTAGAAATTTGTTGTTAAACGAATGATGAAAGGTGACGCATCAACACAGAACAATAACGATACGATTGAATCCACCCGCGGTTCTGTTCAATCTATATATAACTGAAATTATGGTACTACCACTCAACCTTGGTGCTCCTCTACGTTGTTTACTCCATAAGCATAACCATCAACAAACGTTTTATTGGTTTGCTGAGATCTCGATTCATATTAACGTACATAGTTATGAAGTATTTAGGTTCGAAACATGTTTACAAAATGCTACTAAAAATGTTGTTTACAAAATGCTACTAAAATCGTGTTTACAAAATGCTAATAAAAAATTTTAGATTAAGAAAGTTTTTTTTTGGACTGTAGCTTCAGTGTGCTTGTACCTCGTGGCGTGACGATGACAAGGTTCGGGCCCTCGGGCGCAATTCATGTAAATAATAGGCAAGAGATCATATCGATAGCTTTGTAGCGAGTGGCTATTCTTCTTCTTCTTCTCCATCGCTCCCTCATTGCTGAGGATCGTGACTCCGTTTTAGCTTGTCGACTGCCAGCCTCCATCGGTTCCGGTCAGTTGCCTGGTGTAGTGAAGCGCTAAGTGGTCCGCTGGTTTGTATTAAGTGGCTATTATAGAACAGAAAATATTTGACAAAAGTTTGAATTACGCTAATGATTTTTCAAGAGATTTACAATAAAGAAATCAAAAGGAAATCGTTTCCAAGCTCTTTTTTATTGATTAGGTTGGTGGACGATCTCACTGTCCACCTGGTGTGAAGTGGTTAGCGGAGGTCATAGACATTAATGACGTAAATACCACTTTGAGACAATAGTTCTATGTTTCAGTTTTACAGTACAACGGCTGCTCCACACTTCAAACTGAAATGCATTACTGGCAGAAATAAGCAGGGTCTTGATACCTACCCTTGCGGGTTCATAAGACACCGTACCACCAGTAAGCTAAGCTGAAGCTGTTGTCTACATTTTAACATTATGCTAACTACCTTCTTTTTTTCTATAAAAAATATTTCTTGATTTTCACGTTTGTGTGAAATAAACGAAACGAGAGATTAAACCGCAAAAAATAATTTTAATATTCTACATTCGACGTCATTAATGGATTCCTGAGATTCCTGAGATTTCCACACAAACAGAAACTCGTGTCGTTGACAGCGAAGATCTGATGGCCTTGTCATCGCGAATCAGATCATAATTATAACGTCATAATCATAGCTCAATCCAAACAATAGATACAAATCTATTTACCTACAGTAATTTTAGAGTGTATGAATCATTAATAAGATCATTCACGTGACTGGCGACATCTCGAACGCTACGTGACAAACGTATACTCAATTTTGGCCATTATACATCCGCACTGAATTTCGGAGCAGTAATCACCCGGATTCATGCCAGGGAATGTGAAGACCTTGGAATTGGAACACTGACGCTTTCTATGCAAATACCGTCGCATCTAGTTGTGTCCCTACAGTTGTAAGGGCGCTACATTGATTCTTGTACGATGACTTTTTCGTCCAATTTCTAAGTTTGTGCGGGATGTGTCCAGAGTTGAACGTCATTGCGAGATGTCTGCTTGGTTTCGGGTATGTCCAATTTCGTGTTTCGTCAGAAGCGCAAATTCTTGGCTCCGAATGAATGTTACATTACAGCGTTCAAAACGTACGTGAAAGCGCAGCGTCTATAAAATCTACATAAAATGATGTCAACGTGTCGAGCGGAGCGGGTAACTGAGCGTTTCTCGGAAAACATATTATTAAACCTTTTTTTTCCCTACCGATTCGTTGGTAGCTTTAGGGGTTATTCCAACTTCACGAGGACCTACCTACATAGGAGCAGGACAGGACAGGACATACGAGCTCACGGGCTCAACCTGAGACAACTCCTAACCCTAGCCCTAACAAGAGCTGTGCTTCGCTGAATCTACTACTGAATAGAAATCGCGACCCACTGAGAAGATCCGGCGAGAAACTCAGTGGATTAATCCGACTTTATGGACTGTTTGTTAAGATTTTTTGTGTGTGTACGGCTTCATGTACTCAAAAATTTATTAAAAGCTAATAGCTAATAGTTGTTATTGAATAAGTTAAGAGTACTCTTGAGATGCTTGTTTCATTCTCATCGAAACATAGCAACCTTTTTTTTCACGCCTTATATTATTATAATTTTTTTTTTTTATTGCTTAGATGGTTGGACGAGCTCACAGCCCACTTGTTGTTAAGTGGTTACTGGAGCCCATAGACATCTACAACGTAAATGCGCCACCCACCTTGAGATATAAGTTGTAAGGTCTCAGTATAGTTACAACGGCTGCCCCACCCTTCAAACCGAAACGCATTACTGCTTCACGGCAGAAATAGGCAGGGCGGTGGTACCTACCCGTGCGGACTCACAAGAGGTCCTACCACCAATATTAATTGTAACTTATCTATAATTCACAAAAGGCAGAGAGAAGAGAAACAGAAATAGATACGGTTCGTTAATAAGCATCGCTTGGATATGCCAAGCAATAGCTTTGTAAATTTTTACAAAACGATTGCCAATACATCTATTATAATGTGGATCCGTGCAGAGTCCGTCGAACCATCTAAATAGCCTAATAAATTAATTGATCTATTTTTTTCTACTAAAACTTCCTCAAATTAAATTTTTTTTATCTCATCAGTTTGTTTGACTTTTCTAAATGAATAGCACAGTAATAACAACGCTCGTTATGATTTTTTTGCTGAATGTGTAAGAAAAAGTGAGGAAATAAACACCGATAAAAGTAAATAATTTACATGAAAACATACTATGTCAAGACAGCTGGAATTCTGATAACGTCACGTAATTGTTTTCTGACTTTCGCCTACGCTTTAGGGGCTGTGAGTAGGACCTATCCTAATCGAACTGACTAAAACCTCGTAGCACAAAAGGCATCCGAAAAACTCTTGACCAAAAAAATTTAATATGTTATTCTGATACAAATTGCATTACTATTCATATGAAAACTATTACTAAGAATGCACTGTGCTTGTTATTTCATAAACATAAGTATCTATATATTAATACGTGAAGCAAAAACTTTGTATCCCTTTTTACGAAAATTGCGCGGATGGAGGATTATGAAATTTCTCACACTTATAGAGAATATAGAGGAGAAGTGCACAATGCTAATATTTTTTTTAAATAATGCATAAAAGATACATTAAATTAATAAAGAAAACATTACACACACTACATACCATACCATGTATTTGACGCACACACGCATGCATACTATTTATTGTCAAACTTTTGTTCTTGACGTCTGTTGTCAAATTGAGATAAAATATTGTTTGTCTTTGTTAATATTTTTTATAGTGTAGTCTTGGCGAAATTTGTGATTATAGAAGTATAAAATACAATCATAATAGTGTACAAACTTACAATTCCAGTTAATTATAGTCGAATTTCGACTACTGCGGGACCTCTAGTATCTAACTCTATCTAAACATAAAACACCTTTTGTCAATGATGTTCTTCATATCAAATACAGGTAAAAAGGGTTTTTTTGGAAATAATGATTTCAAAACGCTGAATATGTCACTTTGCAGTAGATAGATGAAAAATCCTAATACAAACGTCTACTGTGGCTCAGCCATCGTTAAGAATAGCTTGCACAGATATACACACGGCACGCAATCATAAATCAATAACTACTTGATTAAAACAAGGGGACTTTAATGCAGAACTATACAATTACGATTACTTAATCTAATTAAAAAAACATATGCGTAAAATCCGTATTCTGTATACCATTAAATAAAGTAAGCGTTCGTCGCCTTCTTGTCTGTAATGTGTCTGCAGTTCATTGGCATAATGTCAACACACCGCAATTACTGTTGACTGACACGATAATATAAAAAATAAAAACCAACAATACAAGTATTAACCTTTAATTATTTAAAAAATATAACGTTATGCTAATGTAATGTACCTATAACATCATACTTTATTCTTTTTAATAATTGTTTTTCCACGTGTAAATACGCTGAATCACTCTTCTTACACACATTATCTTTTCCTTGAATTATTATTCAGCATGTTTTTTAGTCGTGATAAAGAAGTTATTTTTGATCTCTCGGTATAAATTATACAGGGGTGTTGTTTTGTTAATTTTTGTAGAGTTGTCAAGATTGCAATATTTCTGGCCGGTATGAGAAAAGATTTTCTAAAACTCGAGACCTTAACATGGTGTCTCCAAATCTTGACTTTTCTATTCTATACGACAATTTCATGATTTTTCCATTTTAAATATCATCTAGTCTTTAATAGAATAGGTACTGTTTCCGAAAATTCGTACATTACCGTTTAGTATTGACAAGTTGTGTTACTAGAATTCATTCGGCAGAATAGTCAAGGAATACGCTTGATGGACAACTGCAATGCTTTTTTTATTACTGAAAGTGTACGAAGTATCTTATACCTTTAAACGAGCAATTCTTGTATATATATATAATCTGAATCTCGGAAACGGCTCCAACGATTTTCATAAAATTTAATATACAGGGGATTTCGGGGGCGATAAATCGATCTAGCTACGATTTATTTTCAGAAAATGTTGTTTTATTCGTATTTTCAATAATCAACTTTAACGATAATCAACTTTGACTCTTCCCGACATCTATTGGCGAATATTAATACTATTTTTCTTAATTGAGAGCAACTAAATCCTTTAAAGACAAAACAAGATGGCGTAATCTAAAAAAAAAAACGAGCAAAGCTTGGTCATCATCTAGTAAAGATTAAAGTATGTTTGGATTGTCAATAGTGTTTTAGATTTGGAAATGGTTACTTTACGCTTCTGTATATTGTGTTTCAGTGGTTTGGCGGAGGGAGCGGCGGAGAAGGCGAGGGTGTGGTGCGACGCTCCCGGGGTCGACGGATCACACAGCGCCGCGGAGCTATCAAGCATCATAAGTTAGTACTTATTGATACCTCTGTAGACCCACTTTGTAGTATTTTAGAGAGAGAGAGAGAGAGATAGAGAGAGAGAAAGTATTCTTTATTGTACACCAAAAAATAAATAAGCAATTCGATACATTAAATACAATATATATATATATATATATATATATATACACATAAGATAAACATACATACATATATCCGTAAATATACATACAAATACACAATGTAATATAATAATAATTATTAAATATTTTATTGAGTTTTCCTGAGTCGTAGACATAATTAAAACTACTTTTACGGCTGACCATGTGTCCTCCGTGATCAGGAAAACTGTAAAGGGATCCAAACTTCCGAAATAATATAATGATAATAAAAAACTCAAGATTAAACCATAAAAGTAGTTTGTGTCGTATTTCGTAGTTTTGTTACCAAGCTTTATCCTAATGATAAAGATTCTATCAAGACTGACCTCATTACGGTACTGGTGCAGTGCGAGCTTATATCTTACAACAGTATAAATATGATAAAGTTGTTTCGAAATTATACAATTGGATATTATATTGTCGTGGAAGTTGTTCGTGAAAATATACTGTTGATAAGTAACTCGAGATTACGTCGCTCATTTTTGCCCTAATAATTACTAACTCGCATACAGAATACACAAAAATTAACTATGTATATCTTTCAATGAAAAAATACTTAAATATTCTATAATTCCGGTTCCGTGAGATCTTTTGAATGAGATCATGAAATTTAAAAATACTTTAAAACTGTTGTCTTGGCATATGGATGAAATAGTATATCTTTTTCCAAGGTAAACTTGTTAAATAACCAAACAAATTTATCTAATACCATACGATATTTTGTAAGAAATATTAATGTTATATTTTTACATCCTCGTGTCGAACCACATCACAATCAAAATAATACTTATTAGGCACAACTGTTGTTTTGCCTATTTCTGAAGCATAAATATTTTATTTATTTAAAACTTGTTGACTAAGTTGTAAACAAGAATTCAGCGCTTAAATATAAAAAAAGTTTTGCGATTGAAACATTGATTTCGTGTGGGTGGAGACATTTAAGGTGTTGGTTGGTGTTTATGCACTTTGCGAATCACTTACAAAAAAATATGAGTCTTAGAACGCATATTTGCATCGCAGCAAAAATCTGCGGAGTGGTGATATCGATCCTTACGAGTGTACAACACCCACAGCTTCCTTTTTTTCCCTACCTAATCTGATTGCCTTGAGAGGCTATTTCAACGTAACCTTAACTTGTAGTTGAGCTCACGGGGCTCAAACCGGAGTGATGCTAACACTGACCCTAGCAAGAGCAGTGCTTCGCAGAATCTACTACCGGATCGGAAACGCGACCCACTGAGAAGATCCGGCGAGAACCTCAGTGGGCTAAGCTTCCTAGTAAACGTACACACAAATGCTACACGAGAACCACGTGCTAATTAAAACAAAACAAAAAACCACCACATGCAAATTTTATATGTGACCTTTCCATCATAATAAAATATACACTTGAAATATTGTAAGTCGATTTAGAAATACACGCGAAAAACAAAACACTCAACGCTGCGTAAAGCGGTCGTTATAATAAATGCTGGCATAATTCTATTTTATGATCACGATTCGTTAAAGCGGTAATCTGTACTGAACATTAAATTTTCGCCTCGACCCACTCGAAGATAATTATTTTTCAAATGTAAATTGAGTGCGAGATGGCACAATCAAAGTTTATGTAAACACGATGTTTTATTATAACGCGTGATGTGATTTTGATCGTCTCTGATCGTTTCTGACATATTCTGTTGAACCACGGAGTCGCGGGTCGTTTCCCAGTCGAAATCAATAACTTTGTGAAACACATTCGATACTGGTTTTTGCTCTGTAGCTTCGCACAGTTGTGCTGAGGTTTATATCGCGTGGGCTACACTTACTTATATTATATTATGTGGGTGGTGACCCGTGCTGAAGCCTGTTTTCCAGGGTTCATAGGTCCTTGTTGAATTTCAACAATTTGGCGTGAAAACGTAATGAACAGAGCTACTTTCGTATTTTTAATTAATGTGGATGAATATAGATTGTTATCATGTGGCTTGTTTTGAACATCGATGGCTTTAATCGAATGTTTCGTTTAATATTTATACCTATAGCTAACATGTTAGTAAATTAAAAGGTAAATCGATAGTGGTACATATTCAATAAACTTATTTTTATCCTGTTGAATTGAAACGTGAAACAGCGTCGAGAATCTATGGTATGGTAACCATCTGAAGTTGCCCAGGAAGTTTACGTGATTTTTTGTATGTTTGCAATCTGTTTATAATATTGGAGGAATTATCAAGTAAAAAAAATATTATTTCTATCTTAATGATATACGATATTGTACTTTTTGTATACTGCTTTAATTCTTGGTGCAGTCTTGGGCAAAGCATGATCATTAATTGTATCTATCCGAAATATTCCAGACGGCTTTGAATAGACTTTTTGATACTTACTTTTTTTAAGCTACCTTCGAGTGATTCTCCATATATATATTGTGAACCTTGAATACGATACGTTCCTTTAAATACGTTTAATGTATTAAGAATCGCTTCCTGCAGAATATTCAAATTCCAAATTCTATTCCAAATATGTTAAACACGTTTAAAACTAACTACTTTTACGGTTTAATCTCGCATATATTCGTGACTAATTTAATTAATAATTAACGAAACGACAACCAAAACGGAAGAAAAACATACCAAATTATAGAACATTTCTGAAATATTCCTTTATTTTTGGTAGATATATTAGTCTAGCAGAGATACTTATCTTCAAGTTGGTACATTTGCATTGAAGATTTTTAGTGAGAATAAGTATAACTGTGTATTTATCAAATCAACCACGCGCTAGTTTTCTTTTTCATTGCAATATACGAGAATAAAATGTATATTCTAAAATATTTTGATGTTAACAAGTTTCAGCGCTTGATTTACACCGCACGTCAAGCTTTCACTTACATTTTTAATTTCGAAAACAAAATATAGGTTATTTAGATGTGCCGTATCTCAGAAATCCATGTTGGTAGTCACTCGGAGTTCAAAGATTGATGTTAAGTTATTTATTTCCCTACAACTCCCGATCTGTTTAGTGTATTTTGTAGAGCTGTAAATATTCTTAGTTCGAATGAAAAAAAAGTTTAAAGTAAACATGATTTGTAACTGTGTCGATAGTCACAGTACTAATTTACCGTTGACAACTTTTTTTTATTTTTTGTTGCTTAGATGGGTGAACGAGCTCACAGCCCACGTGGTGTTAAGTGGTTACTGGAGCCTATAGACATCTACAACGTAAATGCGCCACTCACCTTGAGATACAAGTTCTAAGGTCTCAGGTATAGTTACAACGGCTGCTCCACCCTTCAAACCGAAACGCATTACTGCTTCACGGCAGAAATAAGTAGGGTGGTGGTACCTACCCGCGCGGACTTTCAAGAGGTCCTACTACCAGTAATTATGCAAATTATAATTTTGCGGGTTTGATTTTTATTACACGATGTTATTCCTTCACCATGGAAGTCAGTCGTGAACATTTGTTGAGTACATATTTCATTAGAAAAATTGGTACCCGCCTGAGATTCGAACACCGGTGCATCGCTCTACACGAATGCACCGGACGTCTTATCCTTTAGGCCACGACGACTTCAACTGTTTACATTTTGTAAAACCGACGAAACAATATTCGAATAAAACGTATAAGTAATACACTACTGACCATTATATTTAGATATGTATTCTATTACAGAATCCATGAGGTAAACGGTCATCGTTTTGTGGCGAAATTCTTCCGTCAGCCGACCTTCTGCGCGTTTTGTAAGGAGTTCCTGTGGGGTTTCGGGAAGCAGGGATACAGCTGCGTTGTCTGTCAGACGGCGGTTCACAAGAAATGCCATAGCAAACTTTTAGGAAAATGTCCCGGATCATCCGCACATTCGGAAGCCACGGTGGTAAGTCCTTAGTAACAAATCTAAATAAAAGTTAGGACGCAAATTGAATTCGAAACCCAGATATGGGCAATTTGCTACTTAGTTTTTGTTGTTGTTAATGTTTTTTTGTTTATGGCTTAAGTGGGTGTCGAGTTTACGGCCCATGTTAAGTGGTTACCGGAGCCCATAAAACATCTACAACGTAAATGTCGCCACCTACCTTGAGATATAACGGCTGATATAACATACTTAAAACCGAAATGCATTACTGCTTCACGGCAGAAATAGGCAGGGTGGTGGTACGCCGTGCGGACTCACTAGAGGTCCTACCTACCACCAGTGAATTTTTCTTTCTTTTTCTCATTAAGAAAATTGATCGAATTAACAACAACTCATTTTCTTTTAATTCAATAATTTTATGAGCTCACACGGATATCTATCTACTCATAATGCGCTTCGATTTGAAGGATGGGGCAGCCATTAGACTGTAAAGACTAAGAATTAGTCTCTCATGTATCAAGGTGGGGGGCGGCATTAACGTGGTTGATATTTATAGGCTCCCGTGACCATTTAACACCAGTCTGCTTAGTGCGAGTTTTTTTTAAAGTTCTCGACTTGTTTCCTTCGTTTGCCGCTAGGAGCGCTGTTCCAACTCCATACAAATTTGAGTTAGCTTTTACCGAGATCTAGAAATTGAAACTTGAACTAAGCACACAGGTGGGCCGTGAACTTGTCCACCCGTTTTGGCTATAAAAAAAATATCTTATGCCTCACATTAGGTCTATTAAGTACGTCCTGTAAGTTATTTGTTTGATCGTATAATATAATAGTTAAATTTATTTATCTTTTCAGTATCTGCGAGAGCGGTTTAAAGTAGACGTGCCACATCGTTTCCGCCCGCACCAGTTCATGTCGCCAACATTCTGCGATCACTGTGGTGCTTTGTTGTACGGGTTCTTCAAGCAAGAACTCAAATGTGAAGGTATCCTTACATAGTTACGTCTTGTTTTGATAGAAAATAGCGATGAATTAAAATTAAAACAGCTTTGGCAAACAGTTCCAAGTTCCGTTTGAAATGATTGTAAATTTAAATGCAGTTTTTACTCCGATTTCTTACATTTAACTACTATTCTTATTTAGTTACACAATTTCAGTAACAAGTAATATCATCCTGTCCTACCAAGCGAACACGGACATCTTAGATAATGCCAATGTGTTTTGTTAGTAATAATTGAAATCAAAAAAATATAAAAAAAAATTGTATTTCAAAACAGGAGATTCTATGTTTGAAAAAAATTGTTATTTGTGGCCCAATTTTTTTTCCTACTAAACGATGATCCTAATATCAGTAGCCAATCCGGATCTAGCAATAGTACGGTCGTAAGAGACCTTGCTTTAAAATAGCCTGTCCTTCCGTACAAAATATGTGGGAGAACTCATCCTTTGGATTGCTACCAACTTCACTACATCACCTCGTTTCTACCAAAGATATCTATCTACCTTAATGGCCGAGAGGTTATCGTCACTCTTAAACATACGGAATACTTGATCACTGGTACTTCGACCACTGAGAATTCTTTCTAAACTTTATAAAGGGTAGGACGGTTCTAAAGCATTTCCATAGTGCTCATGGAACATAGAGGAGTTCAATCTTGAGCATAATACGTTTTGGTACAAGTAATCCTGAATAACTGTGGTAGAACGCAGTGACTCTTGGTGAATGGAAACTGCTTGTTGTTTTTACAATAATAGAATGACGCTGCTGATTCACCATAGAGGAGGACTCGAATTATACATTAAAGCTGAAAATGTTGTCATAATATGATGTGGATAGACTGAACCATCGACAATTAACAGTCTATTATTGTTTTTAACAAAAATATTTATCAGAAGTCTATATTAAATGTTATTTATTATATTAATAATATTTATTTCTAGTCTTGTGTTTTATTTTGCTTTTGATATTCTGCTTGTATTGCTTGGTTTGTATATGTATTTTCTAATAAGAAATTGTTGTCTTATACTATGTGTGCTGCTTAAAGTTAAATGTATGTGTATATTGCGTAGCATTGCATTATATTAGCTCACTGTTGAAATTAACTCAATCATGTTCATTCTGATAAAAACTGTACTCATAATAATTGTATGCCTACATCTTTATAATTGATATATTTACTCTGATAGATACTTTCAAATTTGGAACTCATTAATGGAAACTTTCTTTTGACTAGTACCTAATTTAAGAGTCGAAAACGTTAAAATCACCGCGTAATACTGTCTTTAGCTTGAATAACTTTACTGTGTAGATTTAGATAATTGTTTTACAGGGATGAAGTATTCTTTATTTTAAATTTAGAATTGTGGATAAGTACAGACCGAAGTCCACGTCCACCAACTTTATTCTTCAAACCAGAACGCACGACATATTCACGATAAAAATAGAGAGAGCAGTGAGTGGACTTCGAATTTAAGTAACGTATTTCTATACCTTAATTTAAGACAAAGCTCTCGTGTTGCAAAAATAACTGCAAACCTCTATATTTTTTTTTACCGTTAACGAAGTTTAACTTCAGTCACCCTCCTTTTTATTTTAGATAATAGAATATTTTTGTTTAAGTCACCGCTACATAGCTAGGCGAAGCCGGTAACCGTACTCGTCGAACTCGACAAAGAGGTCGACGTGCAACCTAACTCATGCATCAGCCCGCTGAGTTTCTCGCCGGGTCTTCTCAGCGGGTCGCGATTCCGATCCGGTAGTAGATTCATTTGCGAAGCAGTTGCTCTTGAGTTATTAGGTGTCCTTCGGAGGCGCTCGGGCATCTGTTAGCAAATCCCACCCCTCCTGGCTGATCCTTTACTCTCCCACCTGTCCTGGTGAAACTGGAAAGGCCCGGGGCCACCAGTAATGATTCAATCATTAAAAAAGCTAGGTGAAGTGTTCGCTCGTACATATATATAAATTAAGATAACTGTTAAATAGCTTACAAAAATTATAAGTACTTATTAGTATATAGTATAGTTTTTTAAATTAAGTGTGATATATTTTAAATATAAATAATTCCTATGAAAAAGCATAACTCTGAATACCCGGTAATTGAATGATTCGACAGTAATACGATTGTTAATGACAAATTTTAGAATTTTAGGGTAGAAATTAAAAACCGTTATACCGGTAATAAACCGTTTTTTTATTATTTTTTTATTGCCTTTGTATGCAGACGAGCATACGGCCCACCTGATGGTAAGTGGTTACCGTCGCTCATGGACGTCAGCAATGCCAGGGGCAGAGCCAAGCCGCTGCCTACCATAAAGTACTCTCCGCAAGCCTCGTTTGAAGAAGGACATGTCATAGCGCTCGGAAAACACCGTGGAGGGGACTTCATTCCAAAGCCGGATGGTACGTGGCAAAAAAGATCTTTGGAAACGCACTATCAATGAACGCAGCGGTTCCAGAAAATATGGATGAACTCTGCTACGATGACGGGAGGTGCGATGATAAAAAGGAGATGAGGGAATCATCTCGAATAATTCCTCAGAGCATTCCCCATGGACCATACGGTATAAAACACAGAGAGAACCGAAGTCCGTCCGTAGACCCAGAGGTTCCAAGCGATCCGCGAGAGCAGGACTATCGACCATCCGAACAGCCCGTTTCTGTATGCAACAACAACCCAAAAAGTTCTCCAATAAAGAGATTCTGTTCTACTCGAAATATAACGTTATAACGTTAACTATATAGTGACCTTAAACGCTTTATTTGTTACTTAAAAATATTATTTGTACATAGATTATTATACTGTTTTTTCAGTTTTTCTACAACCGTTTGAACCAGTGCAGTAATCAATCGGTGCCATCTTGTTGTTTGTTAGAGACGATCGTGTTTACGTAGTACTCGTATTATACTCGTAGCAGTAGTATTGTTCTCGTAACATTTTTTTTAAACTGGTAGAAGGGCGCACCGCTATGTTACCGCGCACTGGTAAGTATCTCCATAATGCTAACCTATTTTTGATGCAAAGCACTATTGCGTTCTGACGCTACAACCGATATACAATAAAAATAAGGCTTCAATCTCAATTCTCAAGGCTGCATTTAAGTTGTAAGGTTTTTGGCCTTATTTAATCAGTAGATCCGGTTTATCTCAGTAAGCGACTCTATCCCATGATCTGCAACTCTCTCCAGTTCGTCCAATCCCGTTTTTGCCAGATAGTCCTTGGAGCACGTCCTTGGTACGTGAGGAATATTGACCTTCACAACGATTTAAATGTAGAGCATATACGTAAGTATTTTAAGGTAGTGTCAGAATACTACTTCAACAAAGAGGCGTGAGACGATAATCCTCTTAATGTGACCGCCGTTAACTGCCTATCCGACCCAAGTGACGGAGCAACGCAAAGCCGCCGTCACCCGAAACATGTCTTGTCGGATTCCCCGGATCCACTCTCGGTGCTCTCGTCGCTCTCGTCAAACTCATCGATTACGATGAAGAGTAACCCATAGACACAGCTCACTGAGTTTCTCGCCGGATCTTCTCAGTGGGTCGCGATTTCGAACTGGTGGTAGATTCTGCAAAGCACTGTTCTTGCAGCAGTGTTAGAAAATTCTCTCAGGTTGAAGCTGTGAGCTCTCCTACATGTCCGCGCGTATCTGGAATAATTCCTTAGGCTACCAGCATATGAATAGGGTAAAAAAACACTAGACATCAGGCTGGCGATGAATTCGATTAACCATCTGTGTAATAAATAAAAAGAGAGAGGTGTCTCATCGACACCCGGTTAGAATGAAGTTGCTTTTGCTCCTTTTTGTGCTTGTAATAAGTAGTCATTATTTAAAAAAAAGTATAAAATAATGAAACGAATCGTAAAATGTGAATAAATGCAAATAAAGTTGGTATTATTGTTGACAGATTGAAAAATTCTGGAATTTCCGTTAAAGGCACAAGTTTGGCCTTTCGTCGAGTACTGCTGCCACCTATAGGTAGGGGTCTCCCGAGTACCAGCTATTTCACTTTAACTCTATACAGACGAGGGCCATTCGGGTTGTCGATAATCACACGGATCGTTTGCAACCTCTGGGTCTACGGAGGGACTTCGGTTCTCTCTGTGGTTTGTACCGTATGTTTTTTTTTTATGTTTGAGAGATTACTGGTGGCCCGGAGGCCTTTCCAGTTTTACCATGGCAGGTGGGCGAGTAAGGGCTCAGCCAGGAGGGGTGGGATTTGCTAACAGCTACCCGAGCGCCTCCAAAGGAGACCTAACAACTCAATAGCAACTGCTTCGCGAAAGAATCTACTGCCGGATCGGAATCGCGACCCGCTGAGAAGATCTGGCGAGAAACTCACCGGGCTGATGTCACCGGCTATCGTGATTCCAAAAGTGTTTTTAAGGCGGGGAACTTATAAATATGTTCACTTTGAAGTCTGTGCCTAGATTTTTCAAGAACGAGATCTGTCTTGTACCAGGTACCACCCTTATAGTTATTTCGCGTTGGCAATAAAAAATGTAAAACCAGAGGGATAGATTTGAAATATATATAAATTATAACTTACGAGTATTAA
Organism: Bombyx mandarina; assembly: GCF_030267445.1. Lineage (NCBI taxonomy): Eukaryota > Metazoa > Arthropoda > Insecta > Lepidoptera > Bombycidae > Bombyx > Bombyx mandarina. The sequence continues at coordinate 13,035,183 of NC_143228.1, forward strand.
TTAGATTAGAAAAATATTGGAGTGTTCTTTAACACGTCATGAAGGGCCTCGGCTCGGAAAATAAGTCGTAGATTCCGAAAGTACTGACGTAGAAAATCAAGGAAGAGGGAATATACAAAACCATACGGTAATTAAATTATTTAAAACATCATTAGATCATAAAGCAATACAGAGGTAAAAGCATCATAGCACTTTTCGGAGAGTAAGCACAATGAAACCAAATTGTTAGCTAGTAACTTGTATTGTCATTACGCATTATTTGCGAAAAAAAGCTCTACCCTAGCTTTAGTTCTGTTACTTTGAACTTTTTGAAATACCAGTATTACTCTCGTTAAAAATAGATGTTTTTCTTAAGAAAACCTAGTCCACACCGTGTGGGAAGAAGCGACAATACAATTCTATAAATACGAGTGTCACGACGACTTATTTGTAACACTCGGATTCAAGGCGTTTCAGCACTTTACCTGAGATGTTCAAAGCTAGACATTAAATTTATATTAAAGATTTTAAATTACAATGTGACTTTTAAACATATTTGAGATTGACAAAATACAAAACCAAATGATAATATGTTATATCCCGGTTTATTATTAGTACATATTAAAAATAAATAAAATTATTGTACAACACAAAAGATTTTTAATTAGCTTTCGAGTCATTTGCTATTAATGAGTTCCTTCCGAGATCCTGAAATGACTATAGTCACATGTATGATCTATTATTGCACACAAGATCATCAATCAATCACCTGGCATAGCGTTCGGCGGAGGGCGGGCGGGATTCGGTGGTGGGCGAAGACGTACCTGTAATACGCGCGTTATGCAGTCTACGCGCGCGTCTCTAAGAGCGAGCCGGTCGCTCCGAGGACTGCGCTTAGTGTAAATCATGCCACTGTTTTCCGAACACATATCGAACATGTATTACAGTGGATCTGCGTCTTACAGTTCACCGTATAGTTATAACAGTTCGCTTTTACCACTCGGGACTTCGTACAGTGCTTCGTATTTAAACCCAGGAGGGAGTTACAGTAATCATTCTTCTCTTAGTGGATATTCTCGGACGCCGTTGTCTTCGCGGTGGATTCCAGGTGTCGGAAGGTGTTACGCTCCTATTCTGAGCACGATTTCCGAGAGATCTACCGCCAGCCCTTCTAGAATAAACAGCCCAAGGCGCATTCCTCTATCGAAAAGAAACTATTCAAGTTCCGGGTACACTTCTCGACCTATTAATATAAATACTGCTGATATTGATGTTTCGAGAGATAAATATAAACAAAAAGTTGAAGATTCGTCAGCTTTGTGTAAGGAGATCCGAGAGACTGGAAGTGAAGAAAAAGAAAATGGACCATTTATGCCAAGGGTGGATGGTAAGCCTGAAACAGGTATTGATTCGTCTCCTGGTACACAAAGGAGTACCATAAAACGGGGTAGAACAGTAGTCAGATTTCATACGTTAAAGAGGAAGGAGCGTGATTCCCCTCGCAAACCTGTTCAGCAACTGCAAAAAGACACTAGCTCGGAAAGTTTAGATGTAGATAAGACAGGCTTAAATGAAACAAAAAATCAAGAATCATTAAGATGGAGGGAAAGGCTCTCTGACGATTTAATTTATAAAGATAATAAGGTAAAGAAAACTTTAGGTACAAAGCTTGTAGAAAAGTTCGCACTGAAAGATGATGTCTTAACAAGCAGTGATAAGCAACCTGTCATTGAAGATTCGGGTAACGATGTAGAAGTTAGTGACACTCGATCTATTTCAGAAGCAAGTATGTGTAACAGACTTACAGATAGACGATGTTCTGTGGAATTACTAGCGGAACAAGCAAAGCTGTTGGATTCATTGATACGCAACGAAAATTTAAGTACAACGACTTTGGATGTCAGCAAAGTTGGTACTACTTATAACAGCAAAGAAAACACAAAACCACCTTCTGTAGTTAAAAATAAAACCGATGAGAAACGAAATTCATTGAAAACAGCAAAATCTGATCATTCTTTACATGATAGTTTAAAATCATTAGTAGAAAATAAAGAAATTAAGAAAAAATCAGGCAAGCGGCGGAGTTTAAAAAAATCACTGTCTGGAGGTAGCATTTGTAGGTTAGATTCCATAACAGAATTTCCCAAAGAACCTATCAAATTAGATTTACCGCCTATAAAAGAAAAAACGCAAGAAAAAGTAGTAAAAAAGCCGAGGCTTAAAACTAAAATAACATCTTCCGTTGAGGTGACGACTCCGCAAAGTCCTTTGAAATTTATTATCGAAGATGTAATAGTAGAGCAGAAACTACGGCCGATTAGAAAGGGAATCATTTTTACAAGTGAAGTCGAGGAAACCCCGACACCTACGTTAAAATTAGAAAAAAGGAAACTGGAGGGGAAAGAAGATGCTTCAGAAATGATAGTGGAAAGTGAATCTGCGTCACCGGACCCTGACGATGGTAATTTTTGGAATAAAATAGGTAAACGAGAAACAGTCTATTTAATTAAAAGGAAAAAAAAGTTGGAAGAAATGAAAGAGCAAAATAAGCGTGCACTGTTTTGGTTCCCAGAAGAAGAAGACGAATCTGAGAGAAATTTTGAATCCGAAAAAAATCCTGTTACGGTTGAAAACACTAATTTGAATGAAAGTAATGAAAGTAAAACTGAACAAACAATTCTTAGTGGTGATGTTGATAAAACTGTTACCAAAGCAATTCCAAAAGCAGTATTAGAAGATTTGGATTCAGACCATAACAGCCCTAATATAGAAAAGGTGGAACAATCAAGCTTTGAAGCAAAAGTAATACCATTAAATCAAAATGAACGTACAAATTTAAAACAAAGTGACACAGAAAAAGCCGAACCGAAAAAGGTTATGACACCGAAGTTAAAAAACGATAGTGAAAAACTTCCTTCTTTGAAAAATAAAGAGGATTGTATAATTGACCAAAGAGAAAAAAATCAAAATGTAATGACAAACAATAATAATAATAATAATAACAAACCTTCACGACAAAATATTGGTGATGAACAAAAGACATTACAAGAACCAAGTGCAATAAAAGCCAGAAGCAATGAAACAGATACAGAAACAACAAACCTGAGCACTGAAGCAGAGAGTATTAAGACTTTATCTTCTGTAATTAACGACAATAAATCAGAATTGAATCAAATTTGTTTAAAGGCTGAAGTAGTCGACAAACCTAATGAACATAAAGAAACGACAAAGCCTGTGGAAAGCTGCATAAAACAAAAATCAGTCTCTTTAAAACAAAAGTCATCTGAAAAAACTCAAACTGACACCAAAAGCAGTTCAGCAAAGCTAAAAGAAAATAAGGAGTCAACCTCATTAAATCACGAGGTAAAATCATTAAAAGAAACAGAAGTGGTTTCTAAAAAGAAGAAAATAATTAAAGTCTCGAAATCAAATAAAGCCAGCGAAGAAAAAAGTACATGTAAAACAGTGCCGTCCGATAAAAAATTAACGAACCAAGAACTTAATTTCGAATGCGATGCTTCTAAATTAGCTTCAATTCATACGAAAAAAGAACAACCAAACAGTGAAATTATTACTATGTCTAACGAGAAAGTTGAGTCTAACGCAGATCAAGCAGCACTCAGTAGTTCCACTGGTCCTGACATGTTGATCAACGACAAAGAGTCAAAGCTTGTAATTAATGCTAGCATTAAAAATGAAACGCATGACAAAATCAGTTCAGAGAATGAACGCGCGGCTCACAATATAAATGCTACTACTAGCGTACCTGTAATTCCGATAGTATTAAAATCTGAAAACATTCCAAATAATAATAACGACATAAGTGTACCTTCCACATCCCAAGACATCGTAAAAACAGAAGAAACAAAGTCTAGTACTATTCTAAAAGCTCCCCATGAAGAAACGGCTTCAACTAATGAAGATAAAAAATCAAGCATAGGGCTCGTTACTCTACCAGTTCCTCTAATCACAAAAAAACCTGTGAAGCCAGAACCGGCTCTGAGACCATTGATCGCCACACCGCGACCTTTACAGAAGAAGCCTCCTCAAGTGATACGCTCATCTGATTCTTCTGATTCGTCTTCAGAAGAGGATTCATCAGATGATGATAGTGAATCTGACAGCAGCGAAGAGTCAGAAGAATTCTACGAATGCGAAGTCAACATCGACGGTAGAACGTCGACGGGTTCAAACGATTCTGGATTTGATTCTTCTGCACCAGCGTCTCCTGCTCTATTCTCTCAAATTAAAAAAGGTAAACTAAACCATGAACACACAAACCATAATAAAACATGCAAAGTAAAATTATTAGTAAATCTACCTGTAAATATACTCATCAGCTGTCATTTCAACTAATTTTCTCTTAACGCACTGCACGAACTTCGGCTTTCGCATGGCTTTTTGCAAATTAATTTAAAAATCCTTTTTGTGAAAAACTGCAAGCGAGTATTCTTCCAGCGCCAGGTTTGTTTTTTAGACTGTGACGTAAACTGCCATCGGAAGTGCGAAAAACTGACTGCAAATTTGTGCGGCGTAAATCAGCGACTGTTGGTGGAGGCTTTGGCCACAAAAAATCCTTCCAAAAAAGGTAGAAATTTTAATTATTACGATAAATTAATAGTAACCAACATAATTAAATTGAAAATTCATACTTACAAGTTCGAGAAACGTTCACGTCAGAGGTTACGTCAAGCGTATTGCTAAAAATAAAAATTTTGTTTTATTAACCAGATGATGTCTGTTGGTAAACTATTCTTGTGCAAATATTTCTTTTTCAAAATAAAACAAGTGTCATATAGTTAAAAGTAAAAACAAATCGCAACTATAATTTTAAATTGTGAAAGTCTCTTACTATATCTTTCAATCATTTTCATAAATGTTTAATTAAAATACTTCTAAAAACAAATTAAAAACAAAACAGGACAAATTATGTAAATTAGCGTGTGACTTAACTGTAAGATTATTCTTACATAATAAAATATTATTCTCATACAGCTACGTGGTGTAGGAAATTTTACATACTTTGAGCGTCGAAAACATGTTTGTTTACTGTCGTTGTTGTAATCGACATGGCAAGTAAATTGTGAGTATTTGTTTATGCTCTGTGGTACACAGAAGCGTGGGTGTGTGAGGCGGTTGTCTGGACTGTGTCCAATCTTTTGCTCACCTGTGTTGAATTAATAGAACTGATTGCTGTCGAAACACAAATTAACGGGTCAATTATTGGCTAAAGTCAGTAAAATATTTATGAGGCGCATTTGTTATTTAAATTTACTGTGTGTATTTTGCAATTTTTTGCTAAAACGGCAGTCTTTATCACCTAAGAAAAGGTTTTCTAGATGTAAGGCAAAGAAAATATGCCACTTCAAGGTTATATTGTAAAATATCTTTCTCTCTGAAATTATACTGGAGACCATTAAAATTCGTATCGGTTAATTCCTATGTCCTAAATTTTGTTTAGAATTTATTGAATAGCATTGGACAATCCGTTGAACTTTCTTCTGATCATTGATCGGTTGCGTCAATAGAAGTGGTATGATTGATGTGACCGAGATTCGGATTCCCATTACTACAAGTGCTCGTCGATTACTTGGCTGGACTTCAAACGTACTATTTGTATTTTGATCTCTTAAGCAAACGCCTGACTTTGCTTTCTTTGGCGATGAACTTTGCGCAGACTATCTACGCCATTTTTTTTATTGCCTTTGTAGGCAGACGAGCATACGGCCCACCTGATGGTGAGTGGTTACCGTCGCCCATGGACTTCAGCAATGCCAGAGGCAGAGCCAAGCCGCTGCCTACCATTGTACGCCATTTGTACCAATGTGAAATCGAAAAAAATAGTCATCCTTTTCAAGTAACATAACATGATTCCAGTTTTGGAAATTAACAAATATGCCGTTTTTAGCTGTTTGTAAGCTCATTTTGTGCGAGCCCTAAAATAGTGTTAGCATCTTAATTTTACATCAATTCAATTTCTTTTAGTGATAAACGATGTATGCGTTATAATGTGTTGATGATTTTACACATAATAATATTTGCGGCTATGAATTCGCAGATACTGCTCGATTATTTGATAATATATCATTATATTTTTGACCACTCTAAACAACACGCCCAGATGAGGAGACTAAACGCGATGTATGAATTGTTTTAAAAGAACATTCAAAATCTTCAAAAAAAATCGTTAACCGTCTTTAGGAACTCCATGATTTTAGATGTGTCTTTTATTTGAAAATATCATGTGTAACGAACAGCATGTGATTAAAATAAGCACTAACTAACCGCGAATGTTTTCCACTTTTATAGGCACATAAAATGTTCCAAAAGACCAGACACGCCGAATAAACCACATTCGCAAAACATATTTGAAAAGGAGACTAAACATTTTGTTGTAATATTGACTAAGTACATGTTTGTTAATATTAAGGGTTGTGACAGGTTGATAACGTGCTCAAAAAGATGAAAATTCAGCTTAGGAAGTGGAAAAAGAATCATTTATTGATAAGAGCACATATTGATGTGTATCTTTTTTCTTCCTATTTCTGCATTCATGAGTTCTGATTTAAGCTAGAACAGCCCCTGTACCAACAATATATAAATAATACATAGTCTATCTAAATTTAAAATATTTATAAACTTCGATTGGCTTTCTTAAATACATCAGTGTCTAAAACTGCGTATATACACCATGTAACATATTATAACTGGCAATAAGACAAGGCCAATGAGTCCTATATTGAAATGAGAAAGAACGGTTTAACTAATTTTACTCCTGCAGGTGGAGAGAATCCCGGAACATCTTCATGTAGCAGCTCGGTGAATTGTTCCACTGATATATTGGAACAGGAGCTTGGTGAGAAATCAAAGATTTTTTTATTAACCGTAATAGTCGCGTTTCGACGGATACGCCCCTTGAACATTTACTGTGAATGTTTTGTCATTAATATTGTGCCTTTATGCTTGCTGCTGCTGACACTCATCATTGAACGAAACTATTGTAAATAAAAATGTTTTAATAGACTATAACGTATAAATGTGTAACGTATATTATTTAACTAGCAGAAGAAGAGTAGTAAATTGGCTAAAATCGTAAAATCCAATGTACATTTTTAGATCTCGACTTGAACTGACTTGAAGTATTTAATACGTGACACAATTGGCAAAGGTTACGAAATGTTGTTTGTAGAAAAAGAATCAATATAAATACAAAACTTGAATTGAAAATATAACTTTTTTGTTCAACCACGAAAACGGTTGGTATATTTTTAAAATCGTTCCGCATACCGGATCTGTGAAAAAAAAGCGTGCCAGAAAAAAACCCAAGGAAAATGCATCAACACAACATGGTATTTTAGTTAATAAGCATTTAAAACAAATGTACCTTTTGTTGTTTTATGATAAAATCTTTGGTTACAATTACTGCAAGCAACAGGGAAAGAAATTGAAATTTTTTACGCAAGTGACATTAATGCTTTCTTACACTGCACAAACATGAAACTTTTATTTAAAAATTCTATTATAGTTTCTTGTATTAGACAATTCCTTTAAAATACAGCTAATCATGAAGGGAATATGTATTTCTTTTTATAAAACTTTTTACTGGTATTAAGTGCGTCTTGTGAGCCCACATGCCGTTTTACTATCCAATTGAGAATTAAGCAGCCTAAACTTAAAAACTTCTCAATAACTAAAATATGTTTCTATAAAATATATGTGTTATATTTGTGGATAACTGCGAAAATATACGGCATGTAGTACTGATGTGATGACGAGAATGAAATCATGTAAAAAATACATATTATCTTTTACGATAATAACCATTAAAATATCTATATTATTATTTTTTTTCATTTAAATTTATTCGATTTCGTGACAATCGGTAGTACTCAAAATTGTTTTCCGTTAGATTCCCCGAAAAGACATACTGTGTCCTAGATTCCACTTCATAAATTTACAAAAAAAAAATTCAAAACCTCATAACGATGAATGATAGCGATGACATTCGCGCCAAATCGTTACACAAGTTAAAGAGTCACTTTTAATAGATTTTAACGAGGATGTGGCACGAAATAAAGCACTACCATTTAATTTATTACAAAATAATTTCTACGATATGTTGCTGTGCTGATGCGTTACGAGATGTAGACGTTTGGGTAGTGATTTGGAAATAAAAAGGTACGAATTTCAGATTAGAACGTTATTTTACTGGTGGTAAGACCTCTTGTGAGTCTGCACGAGTAGGTACCACCACTTTGCCTATTTCTGCCGTGAAACAGTAATGCGTTTCGGTTTGAAGGGTGGGGCAGTCCTTGTAACTATACAGAGACCTTAGAACTCATATCACAAGGTGGGTGGCGGCATTTACATTGTAGATGTCTATGGGCTCCGGTAACCACTTAACATCAGGTGGGCTATGAGCTAGTCCACCCATCTATGCAATAAAAACAATATACATTGCTTATACAGAACAGATGAGTCGATAGATGGATGACGTCATCTACCAGTCAGACATAAAATGGAAGCTTCAATTTTATTGTATAGCGCCTGCCCACTTAAACCACAACCAACAACAGATATATTGTTATATTATATAGATTTCCCTGTCGGAACAGACAGGACGGTGGTATCTACCGTCGACGAACGAATGCTAATAAAATCAATTTGCCGCTTATGAAGACATTATTAGATCTACATTATGATACTTAAACAGTGTCCTTAGCACTCGAATCAACATTTTAGTCGATTTCATAAGTATTACTATGGAACAAGTAAATAGAGTAATTTGAGAAGATAATTCGAGATTTTTTTCATAAATTATTATACTTCTTCTTCTTCTTCCAGTGCCTCTTCAATCCTGAAGGTTGGCCGTTAGCTTCCTGTATGTATTCATCTCTATCAGCAGCCAGCCAGTTATTATTACATTCTAATTTAAATTTAACCAAAAACGGTTAACGTTCGAAAAATAGTCAAACAGAAATTGTTTTTTTGAAGATCCCGTGATTTCCCAAATTTATTCCCATCGACCTTGATATTGTTCTGTCTGAGCATATATTTTTAGCAACGTCCGCGATCTCGACCGAGGTGAAAGAGATTTAATGTATCACAGCATGTGCCTTCACGAAAATTATGTCATAATATTTAGCGGTGGTTCAAACCGTCATGTTGTGTCAACTTCTAAAGTCGATGACCTGCTCCTTTAAGTTTTACTATCACAATTTACGCTACATCCTTTTTATTAATACTTATTGTCTTTTCATACGGCTAACTGAAACTACGAATTACAAAATAACTAATACTGCGTATATGGATGATTTATCGTTGGGAACCCGAGGTAACAAAATAAAATGAAAAATTTAATTACCTTATGGGAGCATTATTTTGTTTTTTTCGCTACTGTGAAGCTATCGCAATTATCAAGAAAAATTTACGAATATATTGAATAATGAAGAAAACAAAAAAAAAACTAGTGATCACGCGGTAGTTTCGTAGAAAATTTTGCGAGCGTCAGAATGTCTGGAAAACATCGAGTAGCCTAGAAAGTTAGAAACTCATTATTTAGCTATTTTTATAACGAAATAAATTTTTAATCTAGTAGTTGATTTACGTTTATTAATCGATGTAAAATTTATGGTAATGTGGAGAATCATCAACCTACATAACGTGATTAACTCCTAAAATATGTTTTTCAACAAAAATATATTCTGTATTACGCTGTATATAAAGATACGGCACAACACTTGCGCTAATATCTCATTTCACAATGGACACTACAAGGACAATTTGTTGTTTTTTTTAAAGAATCAAAATAGTACTATCATCTACTAACTTTGAGTCGAACTAAAATTTTCTTTATAAATTATTTATTCATTTAATCTATATTTTACGTGTCTATATTTTTCTAAATGTGTTGCGTCTTATGTATTATAAATAAAACTAGTTAAATGTTATTTACAGAGCAATCTACGGCTTACGGTATTTTCCGTAAAACAGGCCGGTTCACACCACCAGCCAGGTCCATACCCCGCTTCAGAAAATATACGGTTGAAGATTTTCACTTCATCAAAGTTTTGGGAAAAGGCAGTTTTGGAAAGGTGAGCTTTTGAAAATTTTCAATTACATTTTATTATAATATAAGACTGAAGTGGCTAGTTTTATTACTCGGTCAGGTCAATTTTACAAAGCACAAGGATTTTTTTTCCTACTTGTGTGATAGCTTTGAGAGGCTATATCAGTGTTACCCTAGCGTGTAGGTGAGCTCTCGGGGCTTAAACTGGAGGTGTTGCTAACACTGGCCTTAGCAAGAGCAGTGCTTCGCAGAACTGGTGTCACTGGTGGTAGGACCTCTTGGGAGTCCGCACGGGTAGGACCACTCCAGGTAGGGTAGGTCCACTCCGCCTATTTCCGCCGTGAAGCAGTAATGCGTTTCGGTTCGAAGGGTGGGGTAGCCGTTGTAACTATACTGAGACCTCAGAACTTATATCTCAAGGTGGGTGGCGCGTTTACATTATAGATGTCTATGGGCTCCAGTAACCACTTAACATCAGGTGGGCTGTGAGCTCGTCCATCCATTTAAGTAATAAAAAAAAAAAGAATATACCACCGGATCGTAAACGCGCCCCACTGACAAGATCCAGCGAGAAACTCAGTGGGCTGTGTCAAATGATTAGTTTACTCGCCGAACCCTTCGTCGCAAGCGATACTGAGACCTACGCGTAGGATGGTAGGAGCAGACAAATCTGTTTACCTTCTTTCTAGTCCAAGCAATAAACTTGTAGTAAGAACCCGTTAAATAGTTTGTGGCAAAATAGTCTTCTTTAAGTAGTAGTCCTCATAGCTAAGGGTCGTAACCGCTGCCTTCCAAATGAATCTTTCTTATGTTGTTGTAACATGCAGTGCCTCGTCTGAATCAACACACGCAAAAACAAAACAAATAAAATTATTTGACGATATTGTTAGCATGTTTGGTTATATTCTTTTATAGTATAGTATAATATATAGTATACAGTATCATGTATTGTTAACGGTGTATCCGTTGGTATCGTGTTACAAATGACTATCCCCACATGATTTCGGTTTCTGGAAACGCTTCCTTTTACACTTAATTATGGGTTAAGCATAATTAATTACAGCAAATTAAAAAAAATACAATAACCATGTAAATGCACCTGGCCACATCTGGTCACAGTTTTTGATAAACATTAGAAGGGGCATATCCTTCAACGTCCGAAAACTCATGTTCTTCGCTCGCAGCTAATTATCTGTCGTTACTGAACCTTTTGTATTTCTTGGCAAAAACTCATCATGAATTTCTTTATTTCGAGCTCATTAGTTCACTTAAATTTCGCATTGTACTAATTGTCAGTTATAATTTAGGATACACAATATTCACTTTATATTTGTTTAAAAAGCGCTTAGGTACTTCTATTAGTTTTTTAAGTGGTATTACTGTTAGCTGTATTAGCGATTTGTGGTTTGAGAGATTTTTTCGATTAGGAGGGCACCCGTTTTCATATTAAATGTTTGATAATAGCAAGTCATTACAATTGACTCAAAAAAAATTTTAATCAAAGATCGTTGTTCAGTAGAGACATATTCAACATTTTCCATAATAATATGAACTTTCACCAAAATCATATATCGCACTCACACTAACCTCAAAATTTTATTATCATAAAAAGTTGTGAACAAAGTGTCATCGGCTTCGACAATCTCATAAAAAGTAAAAAAAAAAAACAGTTTATAACGTATGAGATTATTGAGGGGGAAAAACGAAGTATTTCTGTACTTTGATAATTAAAATTTAATGTAAAACTACACCGAAGGGAGTTCTCGCCGAATTAGGACGATTCCATTCCGATCCGGTAGTAGATTCATTCGCGAAGCAGCTGCTCATGAGTTGTTAGGTCTCCTTCGGAGGCACTCGGGCAGCTGTTAGCAAATCCCACCTATCCTGGCTGAGCCTTTGCTCGCCCACCTGTCCTGGTGAAACTGGAAAGGCCTCCGGGCCACCAGTTAACCTTCAATAATAAATAAAAACGTTGGCACTCGGGAACTCCCGCGGTAAAGCTATTGCATAGTATTTCTTATCAACTTATGCAATTATAATTAGACAATGATAATTTAATATTAAAACAATAATAAAACAAGACCACGCTATATTAAACATTAAAAAGTTGTAAATGTATCTGGGCTCCAGTAATCACTTAACATCAGGTGGGTCGTGAGCTCGTCCACCCATCTATGCAATAAAACAAACAAAAAAAAGTTGTAAATGTATCTCTGGGCTCCAGTAACCACTTAACATCAGGTGGGCCGTAAGCTCGTTCACCCATCTATGCAAATAAAAAAGTATAAATTAGTTCAAGAAGTCGGTTTATGCAAAGAATCCAATCACTGGTACAAAATAAAAAAAAAATCAAATATCTAAAACAAAAAAAAGAAATCAATAATTTCATGATGCGCATGCAGTGTGACATCACGCCACTCACTTATTCACAAACACTACACAAGCGCAACGTGTGAATGTGTTGAACGCGAGCTACATGGTAGGCGGAGTGAGGGGTATAAGGTTTTTTTCGTTACGGAATTTCATGATTCGGTCGCCGCGCTCAAGGCCCGCGATAAAATTATGCAATAGCTTAAAAAAAGGACGGTTCCGAATCTCCGGAACTGAATGTGTGAAAATAAAACCCGAAGTATCGTTTATTTACTTCAAATGTGTTAGAAAAATCGGTTTTAAAACGACTGCTACCGGTGTTGCCTACTCGTACTATGGTGGATAAAAACATAACGGACAGCTGTTACAGCACAAAAGTGGCGGAAAAAAGAGTTTCATTCAAGAGATTAATTACATATGAAGTCATTTATTCTGAAAGCATGCATTCTTCTAGTACATGTTAATAAAATTTTATCGTCTATTGTTTTTTTAAGTATTCCAAACCTTTCTAAGAGTTGTAGAGTGCCAATTTCTTTTGCATTGTAAATATTTTTCATACAGCTTACTCATGTGTTCGAGAATGTTAACATTTATTTATATTTCAGTGAAGGCAGATATTGATTGTTTTGGTACATAGACATATGTTGCTCAGACAGATCACATGTACACGCGTCTGAAACATTACTCTGAACTTTGTGAGAAATAATTCACTAAGTAAAAATCTTTAAGTTTACGGTATGATATATTTTCTATAATAATGTATTGTTTAAGGTACACCGCAACATACCTGCTATATTTTTATATTTTACAGAATTTCTGTAAATTAAACGGTTGTCTGGAAGAGATCGCTTTTAGCTATAAGACCGCCTATTATACAAATGTATGTGCTTTTTGACTGTTTTTTTTAATGTAAATTGTGTTAGTGTGCAATAAAGTGTCTTCTCTCTCTCTCTCTCTCTCTCTCTCTCTCTATATGATTAACAAACGCGGGGCTATTCGTTTCGGTTTAATCATGCATTCTCTTCTTTGGTAGTGTCTCAAGGCTGACCAGTAACTAGCGATTCAAAAAACATAACGCAACATAAGCTATTCCCATCTAAGCAATAAATAAAAAAAAAAAAAAAAAAATCCATGATAGACAACATTCACTACAGGCTTTATGACCACCAAATTATGTTTCGTATTTATTTATTTAACGTAATTAATGATAATGGTTTTTTGTAACCCATTTTAAATATACACGTCAATATCTTTAGACAGAATAGAAAAAAAACATCATCATTACATAATTATTATCATAATTACATTATATTTTACGTTTTGAATACTTGACAGTTTTCGTGGTCACGGAAGACTAAGGAGTTTTTTTTTTTTTTTGTATATTTTCTGCTTTTCCCCGATCATGAGAACACCGGGTCCTTATTTATCTATATACTCATTCATTCAAGTTCTCACATGTATTCTTCTCGCACTTTCAAGCCGCATACTTGGTCTTTCTTACATTCATCATCAATAATTCCTTGCCGGGTGGGAAGACTAAGGAGTTATTCGTCATCATATGAATAAAAGTGAGATTACACTATAGAAGTAGAATAGAATATAAACTGTATACTGTTATGCCTACGGCTCGCGAAAACCATAGACCTTTAAAGTAGGGACGCGACATATTGTTCTATGCATATACAAATAGCACCCATTTTGAAGGCACACACATAAACATATATCTATCTCGTTCTTACTCAGCACTGTAGCTCGCAGGAAAACAGTATAACAGTATTTCAGTGCGTACATAAAATAAAACATAAATATACGTAAATACCTAATGAGGCTGAAAATTCGCCATGCTTAGCGCACCAAATGTCATTGTCACGTCAGTTCAGCCGTCTGTCTTGAGTTGTACATTATTTATTGACTTTGATATCGATATAGTATGATTGCTTATATAAAATTTTTTATTTTATCATGCTACCCCGCTTAAAACATACAAAAATAATAATTAAAACATATTTTATATGCTTTAGATGCCCCAAAAATATTATCTATATATATTTAAATTCATTATGGAGCACTACTCCGAAAAATCGGACACCATTTTTCGGTCGGAATCTATTGATCGTGACACTAATCATAAATACCTCTTTAAAATGTGTCATCAAAACATACTTAGACATTCTGTTTAGATATTTCGGGAAAAAGGTTACCGACAAAATCTCTCTTCGGAACTATTTAAATGAAATAGTTTTATTAAACAGAGCGTCGTACATATAAACCAAACTTATCTTTTTTTTTTTTTATTGCTTAGATGAGTGTACGAGCTCACAGCCCACCTGGTGTTAAGTGGTTACTGGAGCCCATAGACATCTACAACGTAAATGCGCCACCCACCTTGAGATATAAGTTCTAAGGTCTCAATTATAGATACAACGGCTGCCCCACCCTTCAAACCGAAACGCATTACTGCTTCATGGCAGAAATAGGCAGGGTGGTGGTACCTACCCGTGCGGACTCACAAGAGGTCCTACCACCAGTTATCTAGGTTATTATTATTATTTATTCATTAGCCCAGCGAAGATTATTTTTCCATATTGGTCTTATATCTTTATTATATCGAATATTTTTAATCTTCATGCTTTAGTGTTCCTCTTGAGAAACTATTATACTTAACCTATTTTCTAATATTACTGATGCACAAATACCTATATAAAATGTTCCGTCGACCAGTCGTTGAGTGCTTAAAGCAATGTACGTGCGTTGAACTTAACGTGCATCATTATTTATTGCCCGTGTTAAAACAAGAATAGCATAGAACTAGGTCGTGGAAATATAACGTGTTTCGGTGTCGTTAATGCCTTCCGACTTTTGTAATAACTAACAATACATTTTTTTTTTTTTTTTTTTTATTGCTTAGATTTGTGGACGAGCTCACAGCCCACCTGGTGTTAAGTGGTTACTGGAGCCCATATACATCTACAACGTAAATGCGCCACACACCTTGAGATATAGTTCTAAGGTCTCAGTATAGTCACAACGGCTGCCCCACCCTTCAAACCGAAACGCATTACTGCTTCACGGCAGAAATAGGCGGGGCGGTGGTACCTACCCGTGCGGACTCACAAGAGGTCCTACCACCAGTAATTACGCAAATTATAATTTTGCGGGTTTGATTTTTACTGCACGATGTTATTCCTTCACCGTGGAAGTCAATCGTGAACATTTGTTGAGTACGTATTTCATTAGAAAAATTGGTACCCGCCAGCGAGATTCGAACACCGGTGCATCGCATACATACTACACTGAGACGTAACGATTTAAATAATGGAATCAAATTTAAATATTGTATTTTTTTTTTGGCTTAGATGGGTGAACGAGCTCACAGCCCACTTGGTGTTAGGTGGTTACTGGAGCCCATAGACATCTACAACGTAAATGCACCACCCACCTTGAGAGATATAAGTTCTAAGGGTCTCATAATAGTTACAACGGCTACAGAATAGTTACAATACTTTTCAAACCGAAAAGCATTACTCCTTCACGGTAGAAATAGGCAGGGTGGTGGTACCTACCCGTGCGGGCTCAAGAGGTAGGTCCTACCACCAGTAACTCAAGAGGTCCTACCACCAGTATATCTAAGCATTTCGTTCGTGTGAAAAAAATACGAAATCGGACGTTGATAACAAAACAAATTAGTAAGTAGTTTTGATTAATGTTATTTTATTAAAATAATCGTTCAATCGATAGAATAGAATTTATGGCAATTTTTTTTTTGTTATACTATAGTAGGGAACCAGATTACGGGTTACCTAGTATTACCAGAGTCCGTGGATATCGCAACGAATGCCGCTATTCACAATGAGACCAGAGTTTCAATTTTATCAGAAACGGATGTTGGTACACCTGTGCGGACCTACAAAGCACTTAATCACTAGTACAGTTTTGGTAATGCTTCAATATTCCTAGCTCGAACCCCTGGAGTTCGTCAATCCGTCCTAATGATGCTTCGAAAAAAGAATTGCCGAAAGAATCTCTAGGCCACCAATAATACTTCCCTCCCAAAAAACCTATTTGATTTAATGTGTATTGGCACATCTTCAGTTTCTCCAGTTTAGCTGAATACATATCGTTTTTTTTAATATAACTAAAATAGTTAATATAAGAAGTTCATGGATTTGTTCATGAATGCCCACAATTAGCACGTTAGCTACATAGCATAGTATGTCATAATTGTGTTTAAAGTGGGACAGCTTATCTTCTGTCTGTTATTAAGATAAAGATTTACAATGAGGTTTAATATCTTATTGATTATTTGTATCATACAGACTATAGTTTGGTTTGACGATAAATGTTCTCTAGAACACTATTTATATTTCTCTAGTATTCTCGATAGACGCTCACATTTCAAATGACGCACGTAACGGCAAAGACTGGAAAATGTCAAACCATAATAATGTATAATTCTATTTTAAACGCCGCGCTGGGCACAATGACCCCGTGAAAGATTACAATTGTTAATGCCTTGGAAGAGAAAACTATCATTAGCAAAAGTAACCATCTCGAATACCTTTTTATTCTTTTAAGATTGTTAATTAGTGTTAGTATCTAATAAGATTGTTAGTTGAATAATGACAAAAGCTTTTTTTGCGGCTTTATAGTACCACTGTGAAAATATTATGGTGCTGTCCCAGTATAATGTCAATTTAAAAAATACGCACATAATACGACATTAAAGGTTTCGTTAATTAATTTAGGCAAAGCATAATTTGACGCACCAATTATGCGACTAGCGTCAGTTGCTGAATGTAATTCTGTGCCAAAGTAACAAAATTTAAAGGCATTTTAGTTTAAGATTTATCGCCCCTTGTCCTTTCGGCATTACAATTTTGTGTTTGCAATTTTATTTATCAAGCTTGTTTGTCTAATATTATACGAATAAATCGTTTACTGTACACCCACATAGGGTTTAAAGCATAAGATTTTCCAATGATAACCATTTACCTTGGCACCCCACAAGTTCAACATATACGGCGTAGAGCCACTGCGTTCAGCCATAGTGTTTCCAGATTTTTTTACCATATATCATTCGGCCATGAAATGAATTTTCCTCCATAGTTTTTCCTGAGCACTATGACTTGATCTTCTTCAAACGCTTGAGGAGACTCCTTAAGGATTGGTTGTATCCCTGGCATTATTCACGTTCATAAGCGATGGTGTTCACTCACCATCAAGCGGACCATATACTCACCTATCTACCCAGGCAATAAATGAGCCTCTACAGATCTTGACATCTTCGAGAAATAACATCAATTACAAAAAAAATACGCATATAGTTTGCGAAACCGATTTATCATCTTCTTTGGCGCACATAATAGCCTAAAGCGGTGTGTATCTAGTATTGTGACCGTTTGTAGCCTGCATCAAACATCGAAGTTCACCTGCTCCATACATCATGATCTACCTAGATTTAGCCGAGTTATTTCTGGCGCATACATCACTGACCACATTACAAACGTAAGCCCGCACGTGTCATCGGCCTCCTGCTGGGACGATCGGCTACTTTGTTACAAGATAGACTGAAAACAATTTATCACGTCTTTCTTCATTCATATTAATCGTTCTATAACGTTATAAATAAATTCTACAAGAAAGAAACTGTCATTGATTCTTGACTCGATTGTGGGGCTATTTTACTTTGTGCCTAACGAAGACAGACATGGGCAATTAACAGCTTTATTAAATTTATGATTATCAGCACCAAAATACTTTACGAAGAATATAATGAACAAGATTACGTCTGAAAATAAATAATTGAAATAGGATTTTAAATTTTTTTGAGTAGATAGGCTTTCCCCAATGTTGTTTTTAATTTATCGTGAACTGTTTTATGAGACGATTTTTTTTTACAAAATAAGTGCCTTAGGTTGTTCGATCTTGCTTGCGGTCTCTAAGGTATAAGAGCTAGGGTTGCGTCATCCGCTTCTTAGCTTCTTACTTCTACACTTCATTAGACTTCTACATTATCCAAAGTTTGGACAACTTCTTCACAGGGAGAAAAATTCAATACCCGAAAGGCAGTAAGTACAAAACGCCGTTTAAGAGTTTGTTGGTTTCCGTACACCTGACTTCTTCAAACAGGCCATTGAAATATTATCAATGCGCGAGTAGAGATGCATCGAAAATATGGGTGCACATTTTGATTGATAGAAATAAAAAATATATGACTTTAACTTTCTGTAAACTAAGCGTCAACTTCGTACGTAAAGCCTAATATTTAGTTACACTTGTGTTCGCCCAATGGTCATTATTATTTTTGTTTTATAACATTTTGTCGTGTAATTAAGATAAACTCGCTCGTCAATAGCTATTTAACTAAAATAAAGGAAAACATCTCAACAAATCGAGTAGGGTTTAATCCTACTTAAATTACACGAATAAAATAATTTCTCAAATTAATATCATTCATCCTGGTCGACATAGCTGCAACTAATTAACGATCCAGCGTACATACGCCATCAGAATAGATTTACGTTGCTGGATTAATATTTATTGTATACAATAATTCCTTCAACTAGTCAAGTGGAGATATCTTCCTGGTTTCGCGAACGCTTGGCCCGTTTGCCTTTGAGACCGAGCCAAGAATACGGAGAAAGCTATATCCCAGTTATAAAATAAAAATCAGCAACGCGTCGCATGCTTGTCAAAACGTTTCTTAAACATTTATCAAATGTTAATCTCTGCAAGCTTTTTTAAATAAACACAACGTTTCATAATTGCCATTGTGCTAAATTTAAAAACGAATGAATTAACACACAAATGCCATGCAAATCAAAAATAACGTATAAAGCACTGATTATATCCAGTATCCTTTTTTGTTTGAAAAGTAATGTGCGTTTACAATCTTTTTCTTGACTTACATTTATTATATACATATTACATAGGCGAAATAGGTATATTCAGACAGAACACGAGCAGGGCAAGCTGGTCCGACAACTAACCAATGCTTAACGGGTTGGAGAGAGCAATCCACAGTTACCCTGCATAAATTATATAAATGCATTATATGAAGACATTGCTCTGCATATAATCTAACTTTAAAGGCCTAATAATAAACCGACCCAATAGTACGGAAAATAAAGTAAAAAAAACACGATGGCTGGAACATCTTGCTAATAATCGATTAAATTGATACTTTTTCTAGATGTTATTCGATTTTCTGACAATATCATCGATTTCGGGACAGTATCATCAACGTACACATCTAGTCGTTCCAAAATTGATGTATTTTAATAGCAAGTGACTATAAAACATGCGAAATGAATGTTTTATTACATATATTACAGGTTTTATTAGCAGAACTCCGAGACACCGAATACTATTATGCTGTAAAGTGTTTGAAGAAGGACGTGGTGCTGGAGGACGACGACGTCGAGTGCACCCTCATCGAAAGGAAAGTTTTGGCGCTCGGTACAAATCATCCATACCTTTGCCATCTATTTGCTACATTTCAAACTGACGTGAGTTATTACTTCTATACTAGTGGCCCCGCAGTAGTCAAAATTCGACTATAATTAATTGAAATTATAAGTTTAAACATTAATATGGTTCTATTGTCAAACACTATTATAATTCGATAATATATTCACAGTATTCGCTAAAACTGCACTATAGATCAATAACATTAAAGACAAACAATATCAATCTATTTTCAATTCGACCACAGACTTTAAACAACAACAAAAGTTTCCCAATTGACAGTAAACAAAGAGTATATTTTTATGTATGTGTTGTGTCAAATACATGGTAGTGTGTGTAATGTTTTCTTTATTGATATAAAGTAACTTTTATGCATTATTTAAAAAAATATTAGCATTGTGCACTCCTTCTGTATAATCTCTATAAGTGTGAGAAATTTCATACTCCTCCGTCCGCGCAATTTTCGTAAAAAGGGGTACAAAGTTTTTGCTTCACGTATTAATATATATAGTCGGATTTTTTATTAGACGAAGTAAACTGACGTTTACTGTGTTGTCAGTTTTTGATGAAATAAAAATAGTGTTGTGACAAAGTGAACGATTGAAAAAACTCCTGAATTAATGAAATTGCCTCGATTGTCTAGTGAATAGTTAGTGTGCCGAACTGCCGATATCGGGCACGGGGTTCGAATTTTAGCCGTGCTTTGTACATACCAACGAGTTTTCGACGAAACATTATGTTCCTATGGTATCTACCTGTACTGAATACCGAGTGTTTTAAACATTAAGAAAAACATTGCGAGGAAGCTTGTAAGACTGTCCTATTTCCAATGCATCATATAGTTGAAACTATAGATGTATAAAATATAACAATTATAGGTACATAGGTAATGAAAATAAAAAAAACTGATTGTAGTTACATACTACTAGTAACATATTATTATATTGGATCACTTTAATACAATTTTATTGTAAAATATAAATAATATTCTTTTATAGTTTGAAATTAATGAGTAACTCTTCACACTCATTGTTCATTTATGTGATTGAACGAGAACTGAACGCATCACTATTACTTTAAATATAGCAACATTATTTCACAAAGTGACATTAGCTACTGTCAGCTGGCTTCGTCTAATTAAAAATCCGACTATAGATTCTATTTAAGTAAACAAAAGTACTGTAAATTAGATTGAAGCAAATTTTTTCTTTACATTTTAAATTAAACGTTCAATTTTAATCAATGCGGCTGTATTTTTGAGCCATTTATTTTATAAGAATATCTTATACTGGAAGGATATAGAGGAAGAGGAAGACCTAAGAAGAAATGGATAGATTGTGTGAAAGACGACATGGGTAAGAGGGGAGTGAGCGAAGAAATGGTATATGATAGAAGAGTATGGAAGGAGAAAACATGTTGCGCCGCCCCAGGTGACTGGGAAAAGGGCAGGATAATGATGAATGATCTTATACTGTATAAATAAAAGGCAATGTAGGGCAAAAATAACATTGTGAGTGGTTACTGTTGCTCATAGGCGTCAACAATGGAAAGGACAGAGTCAAGCCGCTGCGTTCCATTGAGCATTCTCCGCAAACCTCGTTTAAAGAAAAGCTCAAATCCCAGTTCACCGACGTGATTCAACACTTTCAGCGCTGTAAAACACTTAACATTCACGAAAAGTATAAATACAGGCTCCGGAAGTAAAAAAGCTTTTCAACGACATATTGAAAAAAGAATGTCAACACGCTTTATTTAGCCGACATATCTCCCAAACTAGACTAGTTTTTATTGCAGTAATTGTTACGGCGTTAATGAAATACTAACTGGTTAACTAGAGTGGTTATTGCATTAATAATTGTAACAGCACTGTAGATGAACGTAGCGTTTCTATGCAGTATGAATCAACTATTCTCCCGAAAAATAAGACAAGTACTCTTTTTATAAATCATTCATATATTTGAAGTTATTAATCATATTTTTTACAGTCCCATCTGTTTTTCGTGATGGAGTACCTCAACGGTGGTGACTTGATGTTCCACATACAACAGAGCGGTCGGTTCCCAGAAGCAACAGCGCGTTTCTATGCCGCTGAAATTGTTTCCGGCTTGAAATTTCTTCACAAAAGAGGAATTATATACAGGTATGTTTCAACTTTGTCGTGTCGTATACAGGGACGTCTTAAACTAGGATGGGGCGCTTGGGCACACAAGAATTTGAGGCCCTTTTGAAAGTAAAAAAAGGGAATTATAATAACATTTTTTACTGAGTATGACCATTTATTACAGGTAATCAAATACAGTATGATATAATATGCCATTAATGATATTAATGTTTTTTGGTTACGATTTCGATAACGGTTTTGTTCGGGATTTCTGTTGAGCAAAATCTTCTATTATAGGCATAGTATATTCCTTGTAAATACCTTCTGAAAAAAGTGTAATGTGCCCGACAAAAATGTTTTGAGAATAAACGTGTGAGAGAAATTGTCAGTCTTTCGGGGCCCCCTGAGAATGGGGGCCCTGGGCACGGGCCCCGTGTGCCCTTATGGTAAAGACGGTATTGGTCGTATGTGGTACAGAATAATAAGCTATTTTTAACAAAAATAATACCTATAAAATAAAATGAAAATACCAATGGCCCTGCCAAATTATTTAGTCTGTGTACTTAATTCGGGATGATGCAAGAATTTTAATGACACCCCACATATCCAATTTATTTAAAAGAATTTAAAATTCATAGTGAATTAAATAAATGATTCTGCGTAGCACTACTCTTGCTAGGACTAGTGTTGGCAAATTCTCTCAGATTCTCTCGCGCGGACTCACAAGTGGTCCTACCACCAGTAAGAGTGTTCTATGTCAGTCCGGTTTTATTGGTCATTCTATTACAATGGAGACTCAGGTATAAAAGTGGGAATTGTTTTGCGGTGTCTCGGGTCTTATGGTCATCGGAACCCAGTCTCAGCCACCAGGCACTCGCCAGCTAATATCAAAATATTTCGGTTTTTTTTTCAGAGATTTGAAACTTGACAACATTCTTCTTGACTTCGACGGCCATGTTCGCATCGCCGACTTTGGCATGTGCAAGCTACAAATTTATTTAGACAAAACCGCGGATACGTTCTGCGGAACGCCAGATTATATGGCACCAGAGGTATAAAAATTATAATTTTTTTGTTATTGTCATTCTAAGCAGATGAGCATGCGACCCCCTGATGGTGAGTCGTTACTATCGGTCATGTAGGTCAGCAATGCCAGGAGCACAGCTAAGTCGCTGCATAACTCAACCTTCCGCAAACCTCGTTTAAAAAAGAAGTGTCATAACACTCAGGAAACACTGTGGTGAGAAGTTCATTCTAAAGCTTGATGGTACGTGGCGAAAATGATCTCTAACAACGCACCATGGATGTACTCACTCATGAACTTTTGATGGTGAGGAGTAGCCGAAAATCACGGCTAACTTAATATTAACTGGACATCGGAGTCCATAGACGTCACATCTGAATGGCTCTGCCCGCCTTCGAGACATGACATCGAAGTCCCCATCGTATTTTACAACCATCGGTTACTTTTAACCAACCGGAATGCATTGCTTGTCTTTTTAGTTGTTGACCTGGTCTGAAGATTTTTTTTAAGGGATTTTATGACCTGGTTACTAAGACCTTTAATTCATGTCTTATTATAACTGATATTCCTAATTTTACGAAAAATGATAATATGGAGTGAAATTAAATGAATATGATTAATTTGAGACATTAATCAACTGGGATGAAATATAATCTCAGTAAAATGGTGGTCATTTACTGAGATTTTTTCAGTGGACTTTTTGGAGGATCCCAAGAAGCTATGTCCAGCGGCTTTGTTTCATTTTCCCAACTTTGTTCACTTTAACAGATATTAAACAGTTTAAACCACCGTTATCACACATTTAAACCTGAAGAAACACAAATAGACAAATTAAAACAAACCACACAACTTCACTCCTCGCGTTCCCGCCAAAAAGTCTGGTCTGAATACTGTTCTGTTTTCAGATTATCAAAGGATTGAAATACAATCAAACGGTAGATTGGTGGTCGTTTGGCGTGTTGCTCTACGAGATGTTGATCGGCCAAAGTCCGTTCAGTGGCTGTGACGAAGACGAGCTGTTCTGGTCGATTTGTAACGAAATGCCGTCGTACCCCCGTTTCCTGTCCAAGCAATCTCTCTCCATTTTAACTAGAGTAAGTTTTTATAAGTAACTAGCCGTACTCGCCCGCTTCGCTGGGCATTTAAAATTAACATTATTATTTTTTGTCATTATTATTAGGAAGACCAACACTCATATAAATATTAGCCTATCCATTAAGTACATATATTTTCTACATGGATACCAAGTTTCAAGTCAATCGGATGCACGGTTCATTCGTTATAACGGAACATCCGTAAAACCACTGTAGATTTATATATTAGTATAGATAATAATAATCTGCCTACAAAGAATATTGCGGTATTTTGGTCATGTTGCACGTAGGGATACCAGCAATTTGGAACGCCTTGTGGTGACCGGTAAAATAGAGGGAAAAAGGCCTAGGGGTAGAGGTCCCAAACGATGGTCGGACCAAATAGCGGAGGAACTGGGGATGCCTATCAGCGACGCACTCCACCAGGCTGCAGGGCGGGATCGATGGAGACAGTTGGTTGACGAAATCGGACGGAGTCACGATCCTCAGCAGTGAGGAACCGATCGAAGAGAGAGAGATAGATAATAATACAATAATTTTATTACTTTAATCTGATATCCTGACCGGGATAACCAAGATGAAAAATATTATATGGAGGGGTGAAAGGCTATTTCGTTTATGCGACATTTCGCAATTTTACAAGACACCCATCTACAGTTTCAAATTAGGAAAAACTATAAGAAAAAAACTTCTTCAGCTATTTTCATGAAGTAAACTTAATTGAAGTACCTACACTTACTAGGTAGGGCCTCTTGTGAGTCGCGCGGGTAGGTACCACCACCCCGACTATTTTTGCCGTGAAGCAGTAATGCGTTTCGATTTGAAGGGTGGGGCAGCCGTTGTAACTGTACTGAGACCTTAGAACTTATATCCCAAGAGGGGTGGCGCATTTACCTTGTAGATGTCTATGGGCTCCAGTAACCACTTAACACCAGGTGAGCTGTGAGCTCGTCCACCCATCTAAGCTATAAAAGAACATCGAATTTTTAGTACTAATATAGAATAAAAGGCATATATAATTACAAATGTAAATGTGGCATATTACGCGAAATTGCGCTTAAACCAAATATCTTTTCACCCCTCGTTAAGTATTAATATTTAATTCGGTTTGCTATTAAAGCGTTTTTGTGTTTAAACTCCTTTTGTTTTTATTTTAAAAAAAAAACTGTTTATTTAGTTATTGGATAAAGACGCAAGGACGCGTCTCGGTGGCGTGGAATGTATGCACGGCGACATAAGAGAGCAGGATTTCTTCCACGCGATACACTGGGACAGACTCGAGAGACGGGAACTGGAGGCTCCATTCAGACCTCGAGTTGTATGTATAGAATGATCATTATTAATTATCGAAGTTTTTTTATTAATTGCCCATATCCAAAGTTTTATTGTGACATACCAGTTTGATCTGTGAAAAAGATAATCAGAAAAAAGTGGTTTTACTGGTGGTAGGACATCTAAGTCCGCACGGATAGGTACCACCACGCTGCCTATTTCTATCGTGAAGCAGTAATGCGTTTCGGTTTGAGGGGTGGGGCAGCCGTTGTACTGTTAAAACTGAGACTTAGAACTTATGTCTCGAGGTGGGTGACGTCATTTACGTCGTAGGCGTCTATGGGCTCCGATAACCACTTAACACCAGATGGGCCGTGAGCTAGTCCACCCAACCGAGCAATAAAAAAAAGTTATATTCTTCCTAGAGTACGATAGCAGATTGCACTATAGGAAAAAAAAAATTAGTAGGTACATCTTGATGTACCTACATATTTTCCGTTTTAAATTAAATATTTTTTATTGAGCTTATGGTCCAGATACCGTTCCACGTGCGTTGTTCGGATTTTTTTTGTGTGGAGAACTATTCTTACTGATTTCTTCGATAATCGTGAAACCAAGACAATAACTATATTGATTTTACTATTCTGTATTTGCTATCCCAACGTTTTGAGCTGTTTCCATTGTCATGGATAGCTAAGATATTTTTCGTCGATATTTGAATATTACGCTAAATATATTTTGTTCTATCAATTCTTTCAATTATTATTGGCGGCTATGCGTAGTATGCTGTGGTTATTACATAAGAATAACATAAAAAGAAACACAACAAAAACAAACAACTATCATTAGAAGCGCGTCAGCTGTGAATAATATGGTTTATTTAACATTTGGCAAATACGTTTCCACCGTACTAAATTATTATTTTAAACATATATTTGCACTACATATTTATTTCAAAGCAGTTGGGAGAATTATCATAATATTTGTGTTCTTAAATTAAATAATTTAATTGAACGGCTGTGATATTTGCGACCATATTGTGACAGAGACATCCAATGGACACACAATACTTCGACCGAGCATTCACAGGAGAACGACCGCGGCTGACTGCTGTGGAGCCTCAAGTTCTTCGCTCCATGGACCAGGAACCCTTCAGAGGATTCTCCTATACTAATCCTAACGCTACAGATCGTTAATGAGGAAAAAAAAACGGTTATGGTTAAAATTTTTGTGACAAATAAACTCATTTGTCAGAGTTGACATATTCCCGAAAATTAAGGAAACGTCACAAACCTAATTTCATCCGATCCAAATTATGATATGGATAGGATGTTTTGAAATCTATATATATAAAAATGAAACCCGTTTTCCGTTGTCACGACATAACATGAAAACGGCTTGACCGATTTGGCTTATTTTTTTTTTGTAGTTTTCTAATACTCTGTACAAGGTTCTTACGGAAACAAATATTAAGAAAATCCCTCAGAAAGATTGAAAAATATACATTTAATTTTGCATATTTATTTGTGAACTATTCCACGCGGACGAAGTCGTGGGCAAAAGCTAGTAGAGTATAATAATAAGTAATTTGGAAGTACCTACTTCTCAAATTATTTTATTTAGAATTAAATGCAATTTTGAGGCCAATTTTTTAAAGTGAAAACATCTTTAACTTCGTTGTTATTTGAAAATCGATAAAAAGAAAAAGTGTCTCAAAAAGAGAAAAGCATGCTAAACCTCTTTAAGGTTTGACCAGCGAGAAAGTATAAAATACTTTTTAATTGATTTTATAAAAAGCAATTACTTATGCTTCATCTATTGGACATGGAAAAAATCATGAAATGTCCACTTATCTTGGAGTTAGAATAATTTCCTTAAAGCCTCCTTTGTAACGTATTTAAAACTTTTCTCTGTAATTAAGAGTACCTAATAAATTTGAAAATTTGCGCAGCTTAAGATGCAAATGTTGGTCTACTGTTTACTAGTGTTCTTGTTTAAGAGAGCTTATAATCTATAACTAGTGTAAAAAAATATGTCGAAGGTGCCTGGTACACAAATACGAAATGCCAAACATTAACTAGCCTACATCGCTTTAATGTGAATACCTACCTTAATATAAAACATACCGACATATTTTTTCTTTATTAACTGTTGAGTTTTAGAAGAATCAGAATCTGAAAGTTATACTTTTGCACCTATCACGTATTAGCTTAACAATGACGATATACTACCTGTTTATAAAATTATAATTACTATAAGTTATGTTTATTTGTTAGATAGATAGTTTTTTTTATAAGAAATGTCGCATCGTGTTACAAAGTATTATAATATACTTGTATAATATATTATGTGTATATATACAACGCTTAGCTTCGCTCTGGCAGCGAAAATAATAGTTTTTAATGAATTATATTACACTGTAGGTTGTTAGCATCTGTCATTCAAACGATGGTTTGCACGACAATGCACGAGTTATTGATAAATTACTATAACTTATACTTGCTTTGATGTTCTGCTTCCAAAAATGTAACAAAGTATTTTTAGATTATTAGTTGTTGGTCTCGTACGAATGATCGACAAACAACTTAGTAAAACTTAGAAATGGTAAAAACAAAACCAATTCTTGAACTCGACAAATAGTACTGTTGCTATGATGATGAGTTCCTATACAAAGTTTCTATCAAATACACACTTTAAGCAATACCAATTACTTAGTATAATTTTATTAAAAAATTGAAACGGGATGTAATTTCAATAAATTCTTAGGGTAAACTCTGTTATGCGTATTACATATCATACTTAGGTAATTTTAGTTCACCTTTTGTAAATTGTTTGTTAAAATAAATAAGTGAAAAGTTTCATGTTGTTTTAATAACACAGCGTGTTTGAAATATCCAGATTTCGTCCTTCGTAGCAGTATTTTAAATACCTAGTTTCCTCTATTCCTAATCTCAATTCCTGCCTTTACTAGAATGTATAACCTTGTAAGATTTTATCACCATTCTATCTATCTATTCTATCGATTGTGGATTCGTTATATCGATAGCGTTAACGCTTATGCCCGCCATGGGGAAATTGAAAAATTGAGGGGCTGATTTCACCTGAAACTCTTCTTCCTTATTTATCTTAAAAATAAATGTAAAAAAACCTTATATAATCAATAGCGGAAGGTAGTTAGTAATGAGTTTTACTCGAAGCGAAACAGCAAACGGACCACCGGAATTTAATTAATAAATAACGAATGCGCAAAAATTGTGTGGTGTACGTATCTTAACCTCGATGAAAGTTTTATTTATCCCGAGCTTAAAATTATTACATCGGCTACCATTTCCAGACTGAAATCCAAATTCTAGTAGCTTAATAACAAAAAGAGCAATTTTACTAGGCCAATTTGCTACATACTCTGATCTAGACGTTGGGTTAATTTCGAACTATAAATTACTTTAGCCTAGATAAAAAATTTGCTATTTCAAATATTACTAGTTGGAGATACTTTTTTTTTCTATTTTTATTGCTTAGGTTGATGGACGAGCTTACGGTCCACCTAATGTTAAGTGGTCACCGGAGCCCATAGACATTTACAACGTAAATACTGCCACCTATCTTGAGATGAGTTCTAAGGTTTCAATTTTAACACTACAACGGCTGCCCCACTCTTCAAACGAAAACGCACTACTACTCCCCAGGCTGAAATAGGCAGGGTGGTGGTACCTAGCCATGTGGACTCACTAGACGTCCTACCACCAGTAATTACGCAAATTTTAATTTTGCTGGTTTTGATTTTATTACACGATGTTATTCCTTCAACGTGGAAGTCAATCGTGTACATTTGTTAAATACGTATTTCATTAGCAAAATTGATACTTGTCCTTGTCTGCGGGATTCGAACACGAGTGCACCCCAAGATACGAATGCACCGGACTTTTTATCCTTTAGGCTAAGACAATTTGTGAATACCCACACTACTACTACTGTTAATTTTAGGAAGTTTCATTAAACAAACGCCACTTTACTGAGATTAAATTTCATTCTATATCATCTGATCTATTTTCATTTAATTTCATGCCAATTGATTAATGTTTCAAATTAATCAACGTTATTTCAATTCAAAAATTTCAAAAAAAATATAGAAGATTAGATTCTATGGTATGATACTTTTGCCTCTCAAGTTGGAAAAATAGAACTACTGTCATTTTAATGACAGATAACAGACAACAAAAACCAAAAACACATGCGTGCATTCGCTTGTACAAAATTGTCTAAATATTTGGTTTTACAGAACTAAAATTCATATAACAAAGAATATACTGCTTCTAAAAATGAATTATAGGTATCGTGAAAGGATTTAGAGTTCATTTAAATAAAGTTGTATCTCGTCGATTTCAGTTGTAACATATTTATTCAAGGAATTATCACTTTTTTTATGAGAATCTACCTCAAATACCATACAGCTCCACTATAAAATAAAGTTTTATTGAAATTTGAATGGTCTTGATCCCAAAAACCGAAATTGTAAATACAATTTAAACCATGGTAAGTAGGTCCCAACTCATTTATTTTTAGTTAAGTTGTTAATTTTATTTTCTAAATTAAAAATGTTTTCCCTTTAAATTTTAGGCCAGAAACGCAGAGAAAGCAATGTGAGTATGTGTTCTGTATTTCTTCATAAAACTTTGCTTTATTTATTGCAAATGAATAATACTTTATTGCATACTACTTATTGGATAAACTTGCAAACTTTATTGCAAATAAATGATAGTCAGCAAATACTCTTAGAGTATACATAATTCAGCATTTTTAAGTAAATTCATATGGCAGCACCTTTTGTAGTAAGTGATATTACTTAACTTTGCTCTAATAATTACTTGAGTTGATATGCTAAGTAAGGAATATAGTAAAATATTTCCTTTGTTGCCCATGCAATGAAAGTACTAACTAACGGCGCACTAGTTACTCTGTGGTTACAAAATGTCTTATCGTTACTGTGAAGGCTGCTGCCTACCTTGGGATATGAGTCCTAATTGGAGATTATAATGGCTGTTCACCCTTCAAAACGGAACACATTTATGCTTTAAGGCAGAAATAGGCAGATGGTGGCATCTGCCAGTGCAGGCCCAAATGACACTCTAAAACCAGTAATTATGCAAATTATATTTTTTGCAGGGCTTGATTACATAACGTAATTCCTTGATCGTGAAAGTCAGTTACGAATATGTGCCAAATATGTTTTTCATCAGACACAAATTAACATTGTTACTGCAATGGTTGATCCAAATAGATTAAAGTTCTTATTTTAAAGGCCATTTTCAAACCGACAATATATCTGCATTATACTAAATAGTACAAATATACCTGAGTAATAAGTGCTTAACATATAATTTTGTTAACAGTAAAACAAAGTCTGAAATGAGACAATAGACTTGATCTATAAAGAATTTAACAGAAATGTGAATAATAAAAATGCTATAACACAAATATGACCTGAATGTTAGTAAAGGTATTGCTATATAACATTTTCGGCAGTCATAGAAAAGGGTGTGAATTGTGTAATAAAAACTGCACTATTTAAATGCATAAATTTTCTAATTACATCAGTGGCCTAATAGCATATTGTTATTCCCACAGTAAATAGACTCTTTTTGCTGCATTCACATCTTCCGGGACGACTGCCTGTTTAGTGATCCTTTTTTTAAGTAATACATCACACATTCTACATGATAATACTAAGATAATAGGCAGTAATAATAATGTTATATAGAGAGAGAGGAGCTATTGCGCCTGTGAAGCAGTCAACCGTTTTGGTTTTGAAGTTAGAAATAGAATAAAAGAGACTTCAACCTCATCTCTTAAGTTAATCTAGAGCATTCACATTTAGATATCTATGGGTTCTAATATTGGTTTCATAGCAGGTATCCCATGAGCAATATCAGCCCCTATTGGTTTGTATTGTATTGGTATGTATTAGTCCTGAAGCTGTCAGGTCTTTTAGTATTAATAGTATTTATAACTCTTTATTTCAATACAATTAAAATTTCAACTATGTTCATGATGTTAAAACAGTAACTATTATTGGTTATTTACTTAATGTTCTCTAGGACAACACTAGCACGTTGGCGTGCGGCACAAGTTCAGGAAGCGGGAGGCCAGCGAGAACGACGTCCGTATCTTGCATCAGAATGTAATGATTTACCACAAGCCGAGAAGTGGAGGTTACAGATTGTCAGAGAAATTGCGAAAAAAGTGGCACAGATACAGAATGGTATGTATATTTTAAAATAATCAATGTTTAGTTAAACCCAGACATGCTTTATTGTGACTATAATACTATATTTTATACAAAATATACAATTTTTTTGAGAGTACTTTCTCAACTTTATAAGATGAACAAACAAAGCCAAATATTAATATGTAATGGCCAATATTGTAGCAAAAGTTGATGCCTTAAATATTCAGCTTATGGCATATTCATTTTGAACAAAAACCGTTTACCTACTTGTTAATCCAAATCTTTGATTTGCTTTACTTTCTTAGTTTTTAAATTTTATTGTCCATTTTTTTTTACAAATTGGAAATTCTTATACACATGTATATAATATAAATAAAATCAATATAGATTTTCCAATTTCACACTTCTGTCTTAAAACGAAATATTAAATGCATAGTTAGACAGTAAAATATAATTAGTACTGGTGGTAATCCTAAATAATCAAATTATACTGTCTCTTATTTAAAAAGTAAAAAAATCTAGTCAACTTGAAAATCACATGGGCTATGTAATTTCAAGAATGTCAGAAAACAATTTATAATAAAAAAATTCCAAATCTATAATGGACACTACACCATCAGCAGAGAATAATAAGCGAGAGCAAAGTACAGTATCACAGAATTTAGTATTAAATTCAATACAGTCTATAGCTGCTGACAATACTGAAACATTTTACGATCAGGACAGTGGAAGGCTAGTCGGAACGCCCACGTTATTAAAAACAATACCAACATCTAAACCCTCTTCTAAACAAACCTCACTGCAAGCTGTCACAAAGCTATCACAAAATACAGACTTAATTTCCACACAGCCAATGATTACTGCTGACAGAGAAAAATATTCGGATATTCAAGGCAGCCTGCAAGTTCCTACTGCACAGGCAATATCAACATCCAGACATTCGTCTAAACAACCTTCTTTGCAAGTGATTAAAAAAGAAAGCAAGACTCCAAAGTCCTCTATTGCACCACAATCACCACCACAACTGGCCAATTTCCTTCACAGTCCAATCCCAACTGAACATAATATTTCGATTGAAGTATCTCATAGAAATTATAATGGCAGTGTCAGATCTAAATCACCAGAACAGAAGAGTCCAAAAAGCTTAAGTATTAAATCGGAATACTTAGAGGAACGTAAAATGGAGACAGATCTCGAAACTAGACAGCCAAAAGAAACTTCAGTCAATAGAACATCGAATGTGTCTGAAAATAAAACTTCGAGAAGATCTGAAAGCCCAATAGGATCTCCAGTGATAACTAGCAACATTGATAAAATAGCCAATATGAGTAAAGTTCTTTCAAATGAAGCAAAAGCTTTAAGGCAATCTATTCGTAGTTTATCCGAAGATATAGCTAAAACTAAACAAGAAATGTCCGATCAACAAGAGGAAAACGTTAATTTTCCCTATCACCTGTTTTTGTTGGAAATTATCGTAAATAAAATTCACATGAAATGTGATTGTTTCGACGTTGATGGTAACAATCTAGTTATTTTGGCGACATTTTTAGGAAAACAACCTATTGTCCTTTACGATACCAGTTACGGCAAAATATATAACTTTACTAAACTAAATTTGGGGAAGTCAATATTATTTGCTATGACCTACGATAAAATATGTAGCATCAAAGATTTTGAAATAACCATACAATTAACAAAACAGCCACCTTGCACCAGCTGTGTGACTAAAATAGGAGAAGCGTGTATGGACTTAACTGTGGAATTTGTGAAATTACGCGAGGAATTGTGTCGCAAATGGTTGGCTGAACAGCCTGATGATAATATAATGTGCACAACATCGACACCATTGTCCAAAAATTTGTACCATTTGTCTTGCGGTGACGAAGACCACAGGGACTCGATTGGAGTTATTGAAGTTTCGACAAGAATGTCATTCCTAGGAAAAGAAATCATGACTTCGTTTTGTGCTACTCCTAAACCTCAGGGCACGTCGTTTCTTTTGAAGCAAGATAATGGAATGACAATGTATTCTTGTCAAAAAGTTGAAATGGACGATCAAGGCAAGATACTTTTGGATGAAAGTAGTTTAACAAAAAAAAGTTTACCCTGTGCGCATCGCAATCTTTCATTCATTGAAAGAAATCAAAGGTGTCCGAGTCCAACATCAAGCATTCTGTCATCTAAGAGATCATATCAGCCGATTCCGTATTCACACTATCAAAACGAGGTCCCTAAATACGACGAGATATTTACAAAAATTAATGCGAACGAATTAAAAATTCGTGTCCCAAAAACCACGAAGGTTGAACGAATGGGAAAGTACGATAGGATACAGGAATTGTGCTCCTGTGAAAATACACCTTACAATACAGGAGATCAAATACAATTCCAGTTACCGAAAGATTTCCATAATTCTGATACTTACACTTCAAATTTAAAATACACTCATAAAGGTTACGACAATACTTGCGATAAAAGGGACAGAAAAATACTTAGCGTTACGCCAACTAACTGTCCGGTCCCTGTGGCCATGGAGAAAATATTGCATCCGCAGAAAGATGTGTTCGTTTTAAAAATTGGCAAAAAACTGGAAACAAAAGACAAGAAAACTGAATTAGAAATCGAACTAGTTACTCCAAAGGGGCCAACGGAAAAACGGAATCTTGATAATAATATAAACGACATTTCGCAACAGTGCAGTACTGTCGAACTGAACAAGAAACAATCGAAAACAAGTAATAAGAAGAAAAATAAAATTAAAAAAGCAAATAAATCGAAGAAGGAAATTAAATCTAAAAATAAAACAAAAAAATAACTACACGACGAGTCATTATGCTAACTGACACTATTCTTTTTGATATCAAATTAAACACTAGTTTTTAATAATACTGGCACAACGAAATAAAACTTGTTTTTGAAACTGAATCATTTTATCTGTCTCATCCATTTAATATTAAGATTTAAGATCCTTATCATAAGATGGACTTGTCTGGGCTATGGCACCATAGCGTTTTTTCATCGTTTTTGTCAAACCATTTGTCCACTCTTTTAAAAAAGTTAAGCCGAATTTAAAAATTCAAATGTATGTATTTATTAAAAAAATGAAAAATAAATTCGTATTCCAGCCGGTCTCGGAGAGTTCCGGATTCGCGATCTTAACGACGAAATTAATAAACTTATGAGGGAGAAGCGACATTGGGAGGTGCAGATTAAATCTTTGGGCGGCCCCGATCATGCTCGAGTCGGTCCTAAAATGTTGGACCAGGACGGGAAAGAAGTGCCGGGCAACCGGGGATACAAATACTTTGGAGCTGCAAAGGATTTACCCGGTAACTAACCATTATTGGCTATAAATTTTGTTTTGACAATGCAAACAACTTATTTTAATACTAATCAGTCGACAGTTGACAATTGAAAAAAAATGATTATTAAATCACACTTCCATGTCGACAACCAATATACAATGTTTTATTAGAGCACATAGCTGATGAGTTCAGCGAACACATAAGCACATTTTTTTTTATTGTTGTGGTGTTAATTGGTTACTGGAGCCCATAGACATCTACAACGTAAATGCGCCACCCACCTTGAATTACAAGTCCTAAGGTGTCAGTATAATTAAATCGGCTGCCCCACCCTTCAAACCGGAACGCATTACTGCTTTACGGCAGAAATAGGTGGGGTGGTGGTACCTACCCGAGCGGACTCATAAAAGGTCCCACTATCACGAATGACGTCATCCCTCTTGTAATTTATCTAACGCCAATCTTTCATATTTGAGATCGTAGGCTGATTGCGTCAATTCAACACGTTGTTTTCTGATCGCTGTAACATGTCCAAGTTCAAATGAGGCTTGCGGAGAGTACTCAGAGGTAGGCAGCGACTTAGCCCACTGAGTTTCTCGCCGGATCTTCTCAGTGGGTCGCGTTTCCGATCCGGTGTTAGATTCTGCGAAGCACGGCTCTCGCTGGGGTTCGTGTTAGCAACATCGTCAGGTTTGAGCACCGTGAGCTCACCTACTAGTTAAGGTTACACTGATATGGTCTCTCTAGACCATCAGATTAGGTAGGAAAAAAGATAATGGCAGCGACTTAGCTGTGCCCCTAGCATTGTTGGCCTCCATGAGCGATGCCAACTACTCACCACCAGGCGGGCCTTGTATTCGTCTGGCTACAAACGCCATTATTAACAAAAACAACCACAATCCTACATTTCATACCAGATCATAAAATTGTGGTAGGATGGTAACATAATCAATATGGGCTCACAACATGCCACGTCGCTCTTTCCAGTTCTGATAATAACGTTCCAAAATAAATGCCGTACTTAACTACTTGTTGATCAATAAATCGTATTCAGGCGTGCGAGAGCTATTCGAACAAGAGCCGCCTCCGCCCCCTCGCCGGACGAGAGCGGACCTCATGAGAGACGTCGACGCAGATTACTACGGCTACAGAGACGACGACGACGGCATTTTACTACCATTAGAACAAGAGGCTGAAAAAGCAGGTACTAAAACAATATGTGAAGTGTTTAACTTTGTTTCTGCCACCAAAACGAAGATAATTCTTAAAATTAAGGTCCTTTTAGTTGATAAGTACCTTTTTAAGTTTCAATAACATGATTTGTGACACTGTTATTAGAAAAAATATTTTTTTATTGGGTTACTAGCTGACCCGGCAGACTTCGTAGTGCCTCAATCGATATTTAAATGACCTAAACTTTTGTATAAAATAAATTTAAAACAAACAAAAGGAATCCGTTCGACGGGGGACACATTAA
This sequence comes from Bombyx mandarina, assembly GCF_030267445.1. Lineage (NCBI taxonomy): Eukaryota > Metazoa > Arthropoda > Insecta > Lepidoptera > Bombycidae > Bombyx > Bombyx mandarina. Next base: position 13,071,567 of record NC_143228.1, read on the forward strand.
AGGAAAAACAAAATTGTTATTTTTCTTTAATTTCGAGCATTTTCTTATTTATCTACCTTTTAAACCCTCTCTGGACTTCCACAAATAATTCTAGACCAAAATTAGCCAAATCGGTCCAGCCGTTCTCGAATTTTAGCGAGACTAACGAACAGCAATTCATTTTTATATATATAGATTGGGTATCTTGTAAAAGTTGTTTCACCTATAATACGCACCTAAAAATTCTATAGATTTTTATTTTAGAGTTTTATAGCTGTTAAATTGACCTGAACTGTTTCTGTTTAAGCGATAGCACGTGCAGTCGATGAATGGAAAAGAAACAAGGAACTCAACAAAGATCAAGACCTTCCCGAAGAGGAAAATATCTATCCTGAAGATGTGAGTAGATAATGCTCATAAATTTAACTGCTTCAACTAATGAGGCAAACGTAGAACGAACTGACGTCATTATATATTATATCCTGGCCACGTGTGAGTAGGAAGCAATTGCGTCCCGGCCGGTCGCCTTTGCGACAGCAATGAAGAAATATATAATATAAGATCCTAAATAACATGACATTCTGGGATCAGACTCTGAAATGGAACTCGGTTATACAGTACAACGTTTTTTAGTCAACTTCATTTGAATATGCAATTTCGAAAAGGGCACATGTCCCTTATTTTGTCAAATACGTTTTTTCATATACATGTAGTTTTGAGGCTTACCTACACCCATTTTCTAATAATTCCAGTAATTTTCAATTGCTAATTAACACTAAAATATATCTCTAAAGTTAATATTTTAAATTTTACACTGCTTTAGAAAATAGTTTTTTTCCATTTCCTGAACATTTTACATTTTCAGAGTTGTGCCTTTTTCGATATTGCATATTCAATTAAATTCTTTATTTTATTGTTATAAACTAACAATTCAACTAAAACTTTTGTAGGGGATTAATAATAGCTTAAGTAGCTTTTTGTAACGACTGCAAATCGATGCAAACTATCATGGAATGTATCCGGAGTGTAGGCTAGTGAACCATCAAGTAGCGATATAGCACGTTTTGTCGACGCATCCCTCACTCGTACGTCCGCGCCTATAACACATCAATAACCTAAACGCCTTTGTTATCAGAGCCCATTGACAACATTATGTGCCGCTTACCTTGAGGCATGAGGGCGAAGTCTTAATTTTATTGAGTAACGTTTGTCCTACTCTTAATAGGCAGGATGATGATACTTGCGGTCTTACAAAACCCTCCGTAATTTTTATTTCCATTAATAAGTAAGGAATTTTTCTTAAATATTTTCAGCCTGACGACAAGAGGATGGAAGACGATGAAGAAGAACCCGAGAAAGCAACGGTCACCTCCCACGTGGCCGTGCCGTCGCAGAGGGACGTCGAAGAAGCATTGCTCAGGAGGAAGAAGCAGGAACTAATGGAGAAATATGGATGCCTAGACGCCAAAATAGAGAAGAGCTGACGGCCACCTAACATTTTTCTGTGTGCTTAGTGCGAGTTTTTTAACCTTCTTGATAGTGTAAAAGTTACCTGAAATTTGTATGCAGCTGGAACAGTGCCCCTAGCGGCAAACATAGGCAAAAGTTCCAACTCCATACAAATTTGACTCAACTTTTACCCTATCGAGAGCGTTTAAAAACTCGCACTAAGCACACTGGTGATTTAGTATAAGGAAACAATAAAGAAATAAGCAATTGAAATTTTGTTTTTTAATCGAATCTAGAACAAACCATTTTTTTTATTGCTTAGATAGGTGGACGAACTCACAGCCCATCTGGTTGTTATGTGGTTACTGGAGCCCATAGACATTTCCGAGGTAAATGCGCCACCCACCCTGATATAAGTTCTTAGGTCTCAGTATAGTTACAATCATATCAAGATATTGGTCTTTGGTATCTTTACTTACTTAACTGGACGCTGTTATTTTTTTGGTGCGATGTTTGTGTGAGCTCACGGCTCATCTGGCGTTAACTAGCTAACAGAGCTCGCAAACATCACAACGTGCATAACGCCATCCAAAACATGAGATCATTTACTGTATATATTATCCCCAGCCTTAGAAGAACGCGTGAAGTAAAAATAGACCGAATGGGAGTACCTACCTGTGGAGACCCACACTACTAATTATTAAAATTATAAACTTGGCTGGTTTCGTTAGAACACTTATTACTTCATCGTTGAAAGTTGTTCGTGAATACGTTTTGGCAACGGTGTGCTTAGTGCGAGTTTTTTAACGTTCTCGATAGCGTAAAAGTTAGCTCATATTTATATGGAATGGGATCGTTTGCGTACGTTTGCCGCTAGGGGCGCTGTTCCAACTACATACAAAATTGGCATAACTTTTACGCTATCGAGAACGTTAAGAAACTCGCACTAAGCGCACGGCTGCATGAACGAAAAAGTTTCACGTTCCGCCTGAGCCTGTGTGTTAGCGATAGAGAGAGGCACGAGCGGCCCAAGCGGTGGCTTGTAACACATTTCTCTCTTCTCGCGTGACGTCAGTTAACAGTTTTCATAGTTCTGTTACTGACGTCCTCACGTAAAACTATCGTCCGTAAACCGACTTTATGGACAACCAATTATTTTTTAATACAATAATTGACACGTGTGTAAACAAGACTACAACTACGAAATACCCATAATCCAAATAAATATTGATAATTGCAAAACCGAGTACAAGTTAGTGCTCTTTGTACACAAAACTACTTATTACTCAAGAACGCGGTAATAGTTCATGTATCATCATGTGTGTCAGTGAAACAATAAAACACAATTTTCTTTAATAATTGATTGTTTTAATGTACCCAGGGCATTTTAACAAAATAAAAATCAACAGTAAAGCGAAATTATTAAGACAGCAGCAATATCAATGGCTCATAATTATATTCATATAGCGCTTAGAACAACATTGTCAAAGTAAATCATAAGTAAAGGAACAATTATACACATCATTAATATTTCTATTTGAACATGCTTTACTGATATATTTATATAAATCCAACAATTTCTATTTAAATCGAATTATTTTTGATAAATACGATTTTAGTGATGAAAAATGTTTAATCTTGAAATATGTCTAGCCTTGCGAATAACTTACATTTTACTAAGAGTAAGCCAACTCCACTTTCAACAATTATACCGGTGCCAAAAATTCAAAGTAAATTAGTTATAGGTATATTCCCATTAACGAAAGTATAAAACAAGTAACGTCTGCTTTTTATACGAACAGCCAAAATATTTCAAGTTAAAGTTTCAGACTATTTTGATTCGGTAAATAAAATAATGCTATCATAAACAAAATGGTTGTTACTTCTTTAAGAAAATTATCTTAAAACAACAGGTTCGTATTTTTAAGCATGTTGCTTACTTGAAATTCAATAAAAACAGTTAAAATTAACAATCGTTTACAAAAAAAACTTTTTAAAGTCGACACAACTTTAACGGTACACTGTTCAATTAAATCTAATTAAATTAGGAATGTACAAACTTAACATTAATCATAAGCTCATTAAATCTACAACTTTTTAAATCTAGTAACACCAGACCGCTACTGTATATTATTTTAAATCACAATGACTTCATTATTTTTTTAGAGTTTAATTACATATTTCTACAAAGTAAGAGAATGCTATAGCAGCGCTTAAAACGTAAATCGAAAATATTTTTATTATGATATTGAATTTTGAATCAAATATACCGAATTTTTTAATACTTTTTTTAATTTTTCTACAAAATAAAGTACTATAATATCCTTAAGCCGGAAGAAACAGATTACCTTAGTATTTATTACACAAAGTGACAACTATGAATTATTATTAACATTGTTTACTATATTATGAAAACAAGTTTTAACGTGGTACATTAAATAGGTAAGTATCGATTATAATAATAATTATGGTAATTTAAATTTATCTATTAGCTACAATGGGTACTCCCATGCTTTCGAGAACTGGAACCATGCATGATATTACTCATAAATTGTTTAAAATCAGTCTTACCGCAAAGAAATAATGTTTATAGAATATTTTTATATTCAGATAACTTTTCTCTGCGTTTTGTTACTCAAAAAGAAACGCGGATATTTTTTATCGATTTATTTTGAAATTATCAATGAGCTTTTATTTACTTTGCAGCTGTCAATATAGTTATTCTTTCATTTTCGGAATTATACATCAATTATAAACTTTCGTGCTGAGTGCTTAGTGCGAGTTTTTGAACGTTCTCGATAGCGTAAAAGTTAGCTCATATTTGTATGGAATAAATAAATAAATATTAATAAATAATTATTTACTAACAATCACGCCACGTTAACTGGTCCCGTGATAAGTTCGTAAAGAACTTGTGTTACAGGTACCAGATAACGGAAATAAATGTAAGATTTTTATTATACACATACATATATTTAATATACATCCATAACCCTGGAAAAGACATTTATATTTATCATACAAATATCTCCCCTTGGCGGGATTCGAACCCGCGACCCCCTTGTGTAGTGACCATGTCACTTATCACTATACCAGAAGGCCGGAATGGGATCGTTTGCGTAGGTTTGCCGCTAGGGGCGCTGTTCCAACTGCATACAAAATTGGCTTTTACGCTATCGAGAACGTTAAGAAACTCGCACTAAGCACACTGCTGATTCGAGATCCAAAAGTGATGAAATATTTTTTTATTTATTGCTTAGATGGGTGGACGAGCTCACAGCCCACCTGGTGCTAAGTGGTTACTGTAGCCCATAGACATCTACAACGTAAATGCGCCACCCACTTTGAGATAAGTTCTAAGGTCTCAATATAGTTACAACGGCTGCCCCACCCTTCAAACCGAAACGCATAACTGCTTTACGGCAGAAATAGGCGGGTCGGTGGTACCTACCCTTGCGGACTCACAAGAGGTCCTACCACCAGTAATTAATCTAGTAATGTATTTATCAAAGACTATTGATCGGAAAATATGTACTATGGCACTAATATTGATCATCTTTTAAATTATTGCATCCACAATCTACACAGTTCTGCGATCCAATACAGGAGTACTCATCACTTATAAACTATTAAGTAACTATTGAAGGAAAACTTTATGAACAACAGCTAAGTTTAAAAATTGCCTGTTTCGATTCGATTACTTAGAGATTTCTTAAATTTTGATTAATCTTCAGAAGCACGAATATACTAAATTTGCTTATATTCAATGTTTTTTTTTTAAATATAAATTGGAACAGGCCTTTTAAACCGACAAGCTATTTACCCATTAATCCAATATACATAAATATAATTGATTGCTCAAAATATTAAAACTAAAATGAATACTATTACTTCTAAGTACAAATAAAAATCTTTCATTTTGCAATAAGTTTTGGACAACAAAAAAATTGCCATTTTATGACTAAATATTCTTAATTTCTTCACGAATAAAGTTAAGCGAAATTGCCTTTTCTGGCGAAAAAGCGCCTACCATAAATACTATTGATTCTTGTAAATTATTCAATAAAATCATAACTAACATCGAATGTAAAAAAGATATAATTTTGTTTAACTTGCCCACTATGAGTTTGAATTTTGACATTTGTAGTACAAATTCTGTAAATCCCAAGCTAGTGACTGTTCCGGTCGATATGATCGTGAGTTTTAGGTTATTTTTTTATTAGTTATTTTCACCACTTTTCCTATCACTCCAGCTTCTTTTTAGGTTATACGGATTAATAATTTGGCTCCAAACAAATATTTAAGACAAATAATTTAATTAAGCCTATACTGGCGCGATACGTACACGAGTTATTTCCAAAGCCAACAGGCTCGCCCCCTGATTAAGAATACAAACGATTGATAATCTAGAAATTAATCAGCCTGCAAGAGAACCTTACAAATAAGCAGATCATTTCAGATAAGACAACAAAACACACAATCAGACACTAATCTATATATAAAACAAATGGAAAATTGTTTCACTAATATCCCACATTGATTTTTAAAAAAAACTCATTTAAGAATAAAAAAAATTCTGGATATCAGCATAGAGAAATACTGTAATCAACATAGATAATTAAGTGTTTTTCAGCACAAAATATACACATTAAAAGCATATTATACATACATTCAACATAAAATTCAGTTACTCTTTAATGTGCTCTACATACATATCATAACATAACATCTAAATTTGATAAAATAATAAATTATATGATATTGTCTATATTTTTAAGATTGGAATAGGTTCTGTTGTTTAGTGTCGTTTTCGAAATCGCTCCACGCATTGTTCAGTTCCATAAATATCATTTTAGCTATGTTCTCGTTCGATGTTCCCACTTGCTGAAATAATATTTATATTAACATTAATTACTACCAAAGTTATCAATTACTAGCGACCCGCCCTCGCTTCGCTTCGGAAACATTAAAACACACATGAAACAAAAAAAAAAAAAAATTAAAAAAAGTAGCCTATGTTCATCAGGGACAATGTCGGCTTCTAATGGAAAAAGAATTTTTCAAATCGGTCCAGTAGTTTCGGAGCCTATTCGAAACAAACAAACAAACAAATCTTTCCTCTTTATAATATTAGTATAGATTAGTATAGATAGGCAATAGGCAAGGACAGAACAGATACGATAAGAGAAAAAGTAATCAAATGAAAGTGATTAAGTCTTTTCTCTCATAATTTCAATTACTGAAGACAATATCCTATATATAATAAAATATATCTAAATCTCGAAGTATCTAACATTATAGAAAGATTTAGATCTATGAGCGAACACTAGTTACAAACAATTATTACAATTAAAACCGGTTGATTGTGATTTTGATAGATTTATTTTATTCCCAGCGCTATTTCATAAACATTTTTGACGTGTGAACGAGCTCACAGTTCCAGTTACCACAGTAAGTGGTCGCTCGAGCCTAAGCACGTGGAGCTTGTGGAGAATATTAAGCGGTAGTCAGCGACTTGGCTCTGCCCCTGGCATTGCTGACAACAATGAGCGACGGTAACCACTCACCATCAGGTGGGCCGTATACTTGTATGCCTACAAGGGCAATAAAAAAAAGTTCACCAATCATTACCTGAATGCCGCCACCCCCCTTGGGACATGAGGTTTCAATTCCAATTGTATAGTGTAGGCTGTTCTACCATTCAAACCGCAACGCATTACTGCTTCTGGGTAGAATAAGACACAGGGTGGTACCTACCCGTGCGGGCTCACCAGACAGCTACTGTCAATAATGCTAAGGTCAGAATCTCCACTTAGTCAACGACTGAAGAGAGGAAACTTCATCCATCGGCGATGCTCGGAAGTTTACATATTATACACTAACTTTATCAGGGTGCACGGCTAGACACGCTTTCCTGTAGTTCCGTTTGACGTCGGCGGGGGAGACGAGCTGCGACATCTCGCAGCGGCTCCAGCGGCAGTCCTCCCACACCACCGTGTGCAGCGAGCACAGGAGGGCGCGGATATTGGCCTTCTTCCCCTCCGTCTGGACAACAATATTATATTTTAATTTTATACTTATTATTATCACACAGCAAATAGATATGAGACATATATTTTTGATTTACATTGTGATAATTTCGCGTTTATTGTTTTACTAGCGACCCGCCCTCGCTTCGCTTCGGAAACATTAAAACACACATGAAACCAAAAAAAAAAAAAAAAATTAAAAAAAAAGTAGCCTATGTTCATTAGGGACAATATCGGCTTCTAATGGAAAAAGAATTTTTCAAATCGGTCCAGTAGTTTCGGAGCCTATTCGAAACAAACAAACAAACAAATCTTTCCTCTTTATAATATTAGTATAGAAGTATAGACAATTATGTCGTAAGTGACCATGGAAAGAGTAAAGTGCGTGCAATTAAGTTTTTTTTTATTGCCTTTATAGGCAAACGAGCATGCCTGATGGTAAGTGGTCACAGTCGCTCATGGACGTCAGCAATGCCAGGGGCAACGGCTTGGCGTTGCCTATCATTAAGTACTCTCCGCAAGACTCGTTTGAAGAAGGACATGTGATAGCGCTCGGGAAACACCGTGGAGGGGAGCTCATTCCAAGTCCAGATGGTACGTGGCAAAAAAATTCTTTGGAAACGCACTTTCGATGAACGCATCGGTTCCAGATAATATGGATGAACTCTGCTCTGAACTCTGAACTATGCTGCTTTGTTTGGATTGCTCCGTGTGAGAGAGACAGAGTGTTACAAAGCAAAAGCTTCAAGCGATTTCAGTCGATTGTCGCTTCTTATAGACGCTGTACACGACGCGTGATCGAGGCCGACTGTCTGTGTGTTAGGTTATGCACATGATAGAGAGAACACACTTTATTGCGCACAATTAACATTAGAAAACAGTCAACAAGCAGATACGTTTGTACAATAGGCGATCTCCAGACAACCGTTTAATTACCCGAAATTTTGGACAGATAAAGATATATCAGGTATGTTGCGGTGTACTATTAACAATACATTATTAAAGAAAATACATACATACAATAAATATATAGATACCTTGAATATAAGGCTTATTTACACATCGAGGTAAAGGGAGAACCCATTAGTTTTCTTGTGATTCCCTGAAGGCCGTATGTACCTAAAGTGTGGTTGCCGCTAGTGCACGTACCCATTCATAGATCTTGAGTTTCTCCGGGTCCATGGTTTGTGCCATCTCGACTTTCCTCATGGCGTTCATAGTCTTGGGTCCGGTGTCGCGTTTGCTCGCGAACTCGTACCCCTGGCTGCCCAGCAGGTCGCCGAACACGTCCGTTGATTTCTTAGTTTTCTCTTCGCCCGGAGTCTTTGCCGTTTCAAAGTGTGTCCGGCTAAAGTAAAAAAAAAGTTGTTATGTTCGTTAAATGTTGGGAACCGTCGAATTCATTTTTAAATAAGAAAATAAACGCAACTTGAAATTTGATGTTTTTAAAGAAATATTTATGGCCTTTATACTTTACTACATACGAGGACATTCAAAATAATATGTGACTACGTTAATATCACTAAGCGGCATTGCTATCAAAATTATACGTATTCACTGCTATTTTATTTTCATTTTGTTCAAATACATAATTAATTATTAAGATCTTGAAGTGACCTGTAGTCAGGCTGGTGGGCGGGCGAGTTGGCCAGGGGGGTGTGCGCGCGGTGCGCGGGGGTGGGGGCGGGGGTGGGCGCGGGCGACACGCGGGGGGTGCCGCTCTGTGACGTCATCGCCTCCAGCACGTCACCGAGCTGCTCGAACGGATCCTTTCGGCTCGCTTGTGGGGCCTCCGGTTGGATGTTTGGTGGACGACCTCCTGCAAATAAAGCATCACTACATCAAAACGTGAATATTAAAATCAATGTTTTTTTTATTGCTTAGATGGGTGGACGAGCTCATAGCTCACCTGGTATTAAGTGGGTACTGGAGCCCATAGACATCTACAACGTAAATGCGCCACCCATCTTGAGATATATTATGTTCTAAGGTTTCAGTATGATTACAACGGCTGCCCTACCCTTTAGTCTGAAACGCATTACTGCTTCACGACAGAAATAGACAGGGTGGTGGTACCTACCCCTGCGGACTCACAAGAGGTCCTATCACCAGAAATAATACGGGATACAGCGTAAAGATACTACTCTGGACGCGAGCATGGCTCAACTTACCGTCTTCTTGAATGAGCTGTGGTGTGAGCAAAGGTTCCTGTTTTGGCAGCGGATCGTTCAATCCGAAGGGGTCAAAGTTCAGTGGGTCACTAGAGTTCACGTTGAGTTTTGCTTCCGTGTTGTCACAGGGAGGGGCGGGGAGGTCGCCGAATATCGATTCCGATGCGAACTGCTGCTGTCAAATTTAGATATTGTTTTAAAGTTTAGAATAATGCTTATAATTGACGCTTGAAAGGCAAACGTGACTAAGCGACAATAACTGCTTTATACATAAATGATAGGCAATAACCATATTCGATTCGCAAAAAAAGTATATATTTCTGTCTACTAAAATCATTTCAATCCTACAGCTAGATTCGTTAAAATAGAATTTTTTTCAGGTACTTCAACTTTAAATTAGTCTACTGTAAAGTTCACGCATTGTCGCTTAGTCACGTTTGCTTTTCAAGCGTCGTAATGTATAATAATGATTAGTAAGTGGTATCCTTCTCAATCAAATTCATATGGAAATAAAATGTACGAAGCTATGTGATTTTTTTTTGTTATTTATATGTAGAGTATGCATCGCCATCTACCCGCCACAAATAAAAAGTGAATGGCAATAAGTATAATTTCAAAAAAAATTGCATGATAAATTATGTGCACCAGTTCTAAAGACAAACTATGTGCATCAGTTTGAAGATTTATATAATATACATATATATATTTGACAATCTTAAATAAACACTATTAATTTTTACGGCTTGCTTAACACTAAACACACCATAACGGGACAAATGACTCATTTTAAACTTTTGCATTGAAAATGCACGTATGATCTTATTGCTTTTGCAAATTTGACTTCATGACTTTTTCTTACGAATTGATCTACAGTTATTATACTTTTTTTTGTTTTGTTTTTTTGAGTGATACTGGTCGTATATCGTTATCTACCCGCTATGGTAAAAACAGGTATCAGTAAGTGTTGGTATGATCAGTGTTAAATAGTAGAATAACATCAATCGCATACTTGCGCTTTCTCCGCGTTGTTGCTGAGGAAATCACCAAATGTATCATCAGTCTCTTTCTCCATCATCCCAAAAAAGTCGAAAGAATCTTCGTTCTTCAATTTCTTCTCGGTTTTCTCTTCCGTTTGACGAGTTTGGTTCGTGTTTAAGTTCAAGAAGTCTGCTGTGTTCTCCTGTGGCTCTGCGGGGAGCGGCCGCGGGGGAGGGGGGCGCTGCGGAGGCTGCGGGGAGGGAGGGGCGGGACGGGAAGGCCTGGGCTTCTCTACCTCTCTTGGAGGGTAGTCTGCGGTTACTGGAAAAATTATGCAACATTGAATATTATTTCGTACAGCTTCCGGCGATACGTTCCGTACATTATGTTTCGTCAAGAGACAATCGATTCGTTTTAGAGGCGTTTTTACGGACGAAATTTATCGCCGTCAACTGTACAAAGTACCTACTTATATGAATGCTAAAAAACATATGTGTATTATGATTATTTTAAAACATTTTTTCTTTCTATTTAATAGGCATGCAGGCGTAATGAGGCAAAAAAAAGAATAAAAATCTCCAATGGAGTTTACAAAAACTTAGTGTGACTTTTTCAAATATTCATTCTCAGACATATATATTTGACAATTTGAATAATGTAGTGATAAGGAGTGAGAAGAAAAGACAATAATTAAAATGATTAGGGGATAAGCCATCTTCGGTTTTCAGACTAATTAGGCCAAAGTCTTAAGTCCAACCCGAATAATTTTCATACTATTCCTATCATAAGCGAACATATTATTGGTCGATAGGATATTCAAGTGAAAGAATGAGATTATGAATAGGCCAGTGTTATTGAACGGCAGTGCGATCACTAAAAAAAACTATGACAAACACGCACTACTTGCAGACATACTTGGTATCGGTACGGACGCTGTGCCCTTTCGAAGATTGGCTGTATAAATAAATAAATTGAATATTAAATAATTTATATTGTACTTATTTCGTGAGGTTTTTAGTAATGTATTAAATACATAATATATACATAAATAACTAAATTCTATTCTATTCTATCAGCCCATAGACGTCCACTGCTGGACATAGGCCTCCCCAAAGCCTCACCACAAAGATTGGTCCTGGGCTGCCTGCATCCAGCGGATCCCGGTGAACCTCAATAGGTCGTAGGTGGGAGGTTTACCCACGCTACGTCTTCCGGTACGCGGTCGCCACTCAAGGACTTTCCGACCCCAACGGCTATCCGTCCTACGAGCAATGTGCTCTGCCCACTGCCACTTCAGCGTCGCAATCCTTTGGGCTATGTCGGTTACTATGATTTTCCTGCGAATCTCCTAATTTATAACTAAATACTGTTTGTAACATAAATCAATTTCAAATTTCATAAAATACTGTTGAAACAGGACCTCGTTTTCGCTGCGGGTATTGTCCCTGAACTGGTTAAAATGACTTGTTCACTAACCGTCGGAGGTTATGGTTACTAAGCAGTGCTCTTCTCTGGAGTACCAAAAACAATTGTACTTAGCTAGTCATCTGTCAATTATCTAAATAGGTTGAATGATATGTCAACGCATAAATTACGAACAAACAATACTACATACATACATACATATCTATAAACATCTATAATATTAAATTTAAAACATTTTGTTTGTTATAGCGAAAATCTAGATTAAAAAATGGAAAGTAACTAGATGTCATCATATTTTTGAGCTTACCAAAGTTATCGATGGTTTCGTCCCTCTCTAATGTAGTAGAGAACAGTACGTCCGGGGTGCGAACCGGAAACGACGGATCGTCTTCCCAGAGGTCGCTGCGAGGTTTCCTCCTCTCGCCGTTTTGTACCACGAGACTTATGATAACGGACGTGTTCGCCGAAAAATGATCGTTCACTGGCACCGTTTCATCGATACCGTCTATTTCGGATCTGCGATATTAAAAATTACGATACGACATTCTTGAGATTTATTTTAAGCGCTGTTTCAATTGAATATGCAATTTCGAAAAGAGCATATTTTGTCAAATACGTTTTTTCATATACATGTAGTTTTGAGGCTTACCTACACCCATTTTATAATAATTTCAGTAATTTTCAATTATTTTAAATTTATTTTAAATTTTAACACTGCTTTAGAAAATAATCAGTTTTTTTTTCATTTCCTGAACATTTTACATTTTCAGAGATGTGCCATTTTCGAAATTGCATATTCAATTATTGTTTGTTTATCGAAAGTCGATAGTACCTTGTAAATTTAATAGCGTGCTGATCGTACGAGAGGGCGCCGGTGTGGAAGTGCAGGGACAGCACGGGCACGGCCAGTACTCGGCCGAGCTGCTGTCTCGCGTGTAGCACACAAATGCACACGTCGCCAGTCACCGTGCTGTCCAACGGTAACGTTACCTGCAAGTCACATTATTCTTGAGCATACCAATATTTTTTTCAGATACACAGCCGAACTTCATATGAAGAGTCCGTGGCTAGGTGGCGCGCGAGGTTTATGGAACTTGATGATCTGCAGATGCACCGGATCGTGGGCCCAAGGATGTTATAGGTATTCTTAATCATACCAGACTTAACGATACAAGCGGCCCAAAACACATCATTACGGATCCTCCCGATCTATTAACGGTGCTTTAAGGTACCACAAGCACCGGTCACCGTCCTCGTCGAACCCGTCGCTTGCGACGAACGGCTCGACGAGCGAATTAACCCACAAACACAGCCCACTGAGTTTCTCGCCGGATCTTCTCAGTGGGTCGCGTTTCCGATCCGGTGGTAGATTCTGCGGAGCACTGCGCTTGCTAGGGCCAGTGTTAGCATCACTTCGGTTTGGGCCCCGTGAGCTCACCTACTAGCTAAGGTTACGCTGAAATAGCCACTCACGGCTATCAGCTTAGGTAGGAAAAAAAAGATACAAGCGCAAGTCAGTATGTCTAGACTTTCATACCAGACTACTTGGTTTTAAGAGTCAATAGATATCGCAACCTGAATATTGCTACTCACCTTGAGACATGAAGTCAGAGCCTCAATTATACTAACGGACGTGTCACGTTTAGAGTACGGCACGAACGCAACACCAGTATCAATTAAATTATAAGATTTTTTTTTCTAAATCATCGTACATGGACATCAACAATGCTCAATACAGAAGATGAAAAATAATAAAAATAATACCTTCATGAATTTTTCTAAAAATATTTATCGAATTGTATCAGTCAATCATAAACATACCTTTCCCTCGGCTATTCCATAGAGATGCAATCTATCGTAATCTTGTAGAGTTGACAAAACAAGACGATCTTCGTTGTATATCTCAATGTACGGTCGACATCCGTCCCTGATACATACAGATCATGTCTTAGTTTTTATATATTTAGATATATACCAGAGAGATTATATCATATTAGTTAATTATTACTAATTTGACGTGTACCGATTACTTGTATAGCATGAAATTAAAACAAAATTGAAGTCAACAATACCAAAATAAATGATAACCGCCACTCAAACAAACATGGGATATTTATTGATTCATCACAAATATTATATATGTATTAAACCTTACCTTGCTTTTGTAAACAGCGGAACTGGCTGTATCGTCATAGATATTAACGACACCGGCTTGAAGTGAGGAAGTATGGGATCTGGTCTGAAAATTTTATGAAAAAAAAAAACTACATTCGTGACATTCAGTGAAGATATCAAGACCGATACCGTCAACGTAGGATAGATGGCGCATGAGTAGTTTCTACAAATGTACATTTGACATTTGAATAAGTGATTGTGAGTCGACGCGAAGTGTAGCTTTTACTAGTTAATAAACTTTTAAATTGTAATCAGAGGGATTGAATGATCATAATTTCAGATGTTTTTGCCTCTTTTACTAGATTACATGCTGTTGGTTTAATCTAACCCTTAATTAATATTCAAAGTCTTTGTCGTCTGCTATCACGGAAACAAGCTTTGGATATCGTCGTGGCCTAAAGGATAAGGACGCACGATGCATTTTTATCGCACGATACAACTATGTTGGTTTACAATTTGTTTAATTAATATATCAAGAGATGAAAGGTTATTTGGTTTAAACGACATTTTTGCAACTTTACAGGAGAGGCATTTACAGTCTTTAGCCCTTTGAATGGAGTTAACATTTAATTACAAAGATCAGTGTTGCGTATTAAGATAAATGATGCTTAAACCAAATAGCCTTACACCCCTCGATATAATTGACACATAGACCTAAGATGGCGGCGACGCTCAGTTTGTCCCGTAATTATGGAGGGTAGAGGTAAGGAGAACCGTCTCTATGTGTGAAAAATGATTCCGTTAAAATCAGCTAAATAAGGGTGGCGCTACAGTAGCAACCGGGTAAATTTAAAAAAAGGCGCTGAAAGTTATTAGAATAAGAAATAAAAAAGGACGAAAGAACTGTAAGCACTACAAAATCAAAAAAAGTATTTTATTTAAAGATAAGATAAGAAAATATAATCGATGTCTCCACGTTTTACCACAGCAATAATTTTAGGTTATGTTGACGAAATTAGTTTAGACTACGTAACCATGTGAAGTCTTGTATATTACACTGTCACTAACCACTCTAGTCATTAAACATATTAAATTTCCTAACTCAGCATACTTCAATCAGTTAACGACTGCTCAATTCATATCATACCCTGTGCCTATGCTAGCGCAATTCTGGAGGATTTTTGTACTGTTATTTAGTGGCTTAGAAGTCGTCGTGGCCTAAAGGATAAGACGTCCGGTGCATTCGTATGTAGCGATGCAACGGTGTTCGAATCCCGCAGGCGGGTAATAAAATACGTACTCAACAAACATTCACGATTGACTTCCACGGTGAAGGAATCATCAGGAACATCGTGTAATAAAAATCAAACCCGCAAAATTATAATTTGCGTAATTACTGGTGGTAGGACCTCTTGAGAGTCCGCGCGGGCAGGTACCACCGCCTTGCCTATTTCTGCCGTGAAGCAGTAATGCATTTCGGTTTGAATGGTAGGGCAGCCGTTGTAACTATACTGAGACCTTATAACTTATATCTCAAGGTGGGTAGCTCATTTACGTTGTAGATGTCTATGGGCTCCAGTAACCACCTAACACCAGGTGGGCTGTGAGCTCGTCCACCCATATAACCAATAAAAAAATTAAAAAAAGTGGGACACTTTTTCAAGCTTCTCTCATATGAGACAGTTGTCCTTACCTCTACCCTCCATATCCGTTATACATACCTTATGATATTACTAAGCATATATAAGTATCTGATTTGACTAGGCGGCATGTTGATGGGGGATCTCTTGACCGCGAATATCTGCAGCGCGTCTTCCGGTACGGTCACCAGTTTCGAGTATAGCAGCAGTCCGCACACCAACATGCAAGACATCTGTTTGCCGTCCTGTACGAGCGAGAATAAAGTTTTTATCATTCCTTAATGACTCTTTTTTTAACTGGTGATACGTGGTCTTGTGAGTCCGCACGGGTAGGTACCATCACCCTGCTTATTTCTGCCGTGAAGCAGCAATGCGTTTCGGTTTGAAGAATGGGGCAGCCGTTGTAACTATACTGAGACCTTACAACTCATGTCTCGAGGTGGGTGGCGGCATTTACGTTGTAGAAGTCTATGGGCAACCATTACCACTTAACACCAGGTGGGCCGTGAACTCGTCTATCAATCAAGGCTATGAAAAAAAAACATTGGAGAATAAAAAAATTCTAACTTCAAATGAATACATTTCACTTCGAATAAAGTTATTAATTTTATTCGAATAAAGAATAAAGCTGTGACGTGATTTGCACTGTATAGGTACTTATTTTTTATAGATATATAAATCTACAGTAGTTTTTACGGATGTTCCGTTATAACTACTGAACCATGCATCCGATTGACTTGAAACTTAGTATCCATGTAGGAAATACATGTACTTAATGGATAGGCTAATATTTATATGAGTGTTGGACTCCCTACACCAGTGGCGGGGGCGTTAATGATGAGAATCTTTGTTGGGGTGAGAAATAATAATGTTATTTTTAAATGCCCAGCGAAGCGGACGGGTACAGCTAGTTTTTTATAGATTTTCCTTATTACAATTTATTGGGAAGTCGAATGCTAGTTAGAAAATTATTATTTAAAGGGTAATTAAAATGATTATAAAACGAAAGCGACATAAGAGATATATTTACGAGCTTTAAAGTTGTTAGCTACCTCACTTAGGTCACATGCAGTAACGTATCAAAGGTAATTCATTTAAAGTCGGTCGAGTGGTCCCGAGTTAATAGTAGCAGTCGAATAAATTAATTTTTAATTTTTTCATACGATAATCGACACTATTATTGGAATGACACTGAGTGATCGTCAATTGAATGATTATGTTCATTTATTTTATGTAACATCTGTGACAGTACCGTGACGTTAGAGTGGCGACTATTGCAAATTCTACCTTATGAGACATGCTACGTACCATTTGGAATGAGCTCCCCTTCCATGGTGTTTCCCTAGCGCTATGACATGTCCTTCTTCTTCGAACGAGGCTTCTGGAGAGTACTTAACGGTAGGCAGCGGTTTGTCTCTGCCCCAGGCATTGCTGAAGTCCATGGGCGACGGTAACCACTCACCATCAGGTGGGCCGTATGCTCGTCTTGAAGTGAGGTGCTTTTCAAGATATTATCAAAATAACCCTTCTACTCATATCTGTTCATAAAATATTTATAACTACTGATACCATGTACTCCACGCTTTTTTTACAATAAAATTATTTTTTCTTACACTATTTTTGATTAAAATTTATTTTCTATTTTTTACTTGGATTTTCTATGAAGGCGTATTTTGTTTTTTTAAACTATTATTTATTTTTCATTTTTTAGTAGAATTTAAAATTTTTTAATATATATTTTTTTATTATTGAATTGTCATCGGTCCTTAATAAGTATACCAAATTTCGAGTTAATCCGACGTTTTAAAGGGGGTCAAAATCATGTTAAAAAATTCCGTTACAAACATACATACGACTGAAGCTAATAAAAGCGTATTAAAAAGACATATCGACGCTTGAAAGGCAAACGTGACTAAGCGACAATAACTGCTTTGTACATAAATGATAGGCAATAACCATATTCGATGCGCAAAAAAATCTAGATCTATTAAAATCATTTCAATCCTACAGCTAGATTCGTTAAAATATATTTTTTTTCAGGTATTTCAACTTTAAATTAGTCTACCGTAAAGTTCACGCATTGTCGCTTAGTCACGTTTGCCTTTCAAGCGTCGATATTGTTCAAGGTTGAAAACTCACTTGACACGTAATAACGATGGCGTTACGGTCGTCCTTGGCTAGATACTGGTACATGTGCTGCAGCAGCGCGTAGTAGGGCGCCAACAGCGGGGCTCGGTGGGCGCCCGTGGGCCACAGCGCGCGGCACGCGTCCGTCACAAGCACGTGGCGCCCGAACGTGAGGCGACCGCCGCGGCACGCGTTGTACACGCAGTACTTCCCGCCAGGGTGACGACTCTCCAGAAATGCCTGTAGTTATTTATTTATTCAACTCCATGCATAAAGGTACAATGGCGGACTTAACGCCTGAGACATTCTCTACCAGTCAACCAACCAGGGTGTAGAGAATCCAGTGATAGGGTCTTTACTTATTGCGAAAATAGCAAAATTGATAATAATATTACATACTTATACAAACCCAAACACGGTATACATATACTTATATATATCGTCACATACAACAACGTACACAATGTTATATCATGATAATAATATAAAATTTACACATAATATATCACTATAATATATGAACTGATGTAAAGATACAAAACAAATAACACTAGAAACAATTGTATAATTGGGTTATACTTACAAAATGCAGTCTTTCAATAAGCACTATTAATTAGAATTTTCACCTTACATTTCATTTTATTTCATCAAAATCGTAAGTTGAACTTACCCTAACATCATCGATGTGATTAGTCTTATATGCACTCTCGAGGCCTTCAGAAGGATATGGCATTACAATAATACGACTGGTAATGTAGCTTATGTCTAAATCGGTTCTCGCAATAGACCTGAAAAAAAATTGTACACATGTAACAAGAACTTTTTTTTATTCACAGCCCACAGCCCACCTGGTGTTAAGTGGTTACTGGAGACCATAGACATCTGCAACGTAAATGCGCCACCCACCTTGAGATATAAGTTCTAAGGTCTCAAGTATCGCTACAACGGCTGCCCCACCCTTCAAACCGAAACGCATTACTGCTTCACGGCAGAAATAGGCAGGGTAGTGGTACCTACCCGTTCGGACTCACAAGAGGTCCTACCACCAGTAATAATAAATTATAATTTTGCGGGTTTGATTTTTATTACATGATGTTATTCCTTCACCATAGAGGTTAATCGTGAACATTTGTTAAGTACGTATTTCATTAGAAAAATTGGTACCCGCCTGCGGGATTCGAACACCGGTGCATCGCTAGATACAAATGCACCGGACGTCTTATCCCTTAGGCCACGACGACTTCATACTAATCTGCTCAATGGAAAACTTAATTTATATTTGTACTATGGATTATAGTTGTTATTAAAACTGATTACTGCTACATTGAATGCTGTGTTGCAATTAATTAAGGCATTGTCCCTAATATAATATATTTTCTAGGATATTTATAGACAAAAAGTCTTCACTCACTGTTGTACAGTTTGCATAACCTTCGATGAAGTGTCTTTCAAATTCTTCAAGAAGCTTCCCGCTCCTCCTTTTATCGAGGAAAAGAGTCCTCCAGAATTCACGGGCGGTTGCGGCAGCGGCGGCTGATGGTAGGGCGCTGCCGGGGGACGCGCGGGGGGCGGGGGGCGGCTGGGCTCCGGGGGCCTGGAGTTCGGTGCTTCCTGGCTGTTTGATACAGGATCTCTGTTCGCTGAAAGAACAAAAATAAATATTATTTCTGGCAACAAGTAGAACATGATTTAACCGATGGATTAATCAAAAATGAGTTATCTTTAAATTGAATAAGATTCCTTTGTAATAAATAATAAGGTATAAGGAACTTACTTTTATAAGTCCATTTATTTATTTGATTTAATTACATTACTTTAATAATTCGTCTGTAATGTTATATAATTTCATTGCAAATTCAAATTGGTGAAAATGTGTCATTAGGAGATACGCTGTTTCAGAAAGTTTTATTATGACTATATGCCTACATTACTTGAATTGTGAATTCGTGTAGAATTAGAACGGGACGTAAGAATGACCACGAAAACAACAAAAATAATAATTAACATAACGTTTATTTTTATAAATTAGGATATCTTACAATTTTTTTTTGACTTAAACTACTAATAGTAACAAAAATATTGCTCGATTATAAACTAATCATTAAAAGTAATATATTGAGTTGCTTGTGATGAATTTCAAACTGTTGTTCATTGAGAAATTGAAAAACTATATTATTCGTTTGTATATTCGAATTCGCATTGTTGGTATTTTAGTATTATTTTAAAACAATTGCTACTCTCTTTGCTACCTTTTAAGATACAATTTTTATTATTTGTATATCTAAAACTAGAGTTATAATAATTAAATGAATATTGTATATTGTTTCAGTGTTAATACTTTTCTATCGTGTGCTTATTATAATAAACAAGATGATGCATGGATCACTGTAGTTTTATAACAATGTTTAGGTAATGAAAAGGAATGTTTATTAAGTACTTTTTCGGTATATTTTTGTCAATATATTTTTTCATTTGGAAATGTTTCCTGTCTCATTACAGCCAAATAAAAAAGACCAGCGTGAAAATGCTCTCACTACTAAAATAGTTACCTGTGTAGGCTTTTGTAAGATACGATGATAATATTTAGTGGTACAATATTCATTACAGAATTTTTTTGTTGAAGACACAATACCAATAATGTCAGCATGGCAAATTCGACTTAATATACATTCGCTTCAGTAGGCAACTTTACATAGCAATACTGAGACGCAGTTGGCAAATCCCACCCGAGGTAGCAGTTTTATTGAAGTATCATATCGCCCACCCGAGGTAACAGATTTATTAATGTATCAATTCCAATCAACCTGATTTCTATATTCGAAGCTGTTAGCGTAATCTATAATTGAATACAAATACGAATTTCATTATACGTCGTCAGCATAGGCACATTATTAAGGACTCAACAAATTGAGGTGGTTATTGGCTGGAAACCGCGATAAAGCTCTTTAGATGACTCAGAAAAGTTCTCAATTAATCAAAACATTACGGCGATCAGTGTGGGACTGCCAACCAGCTTAATACAAATCGTAAAGAGATCACGTTATATGTATGTTTTCAACATTACATTTTTTACATATTTGGAGGAAGCTAATGCAAAGCGAACGACATCTTATGAACGATATAATGAAAAATAAAATCAATTTATCTGCTAAATTATTTAAGCAAAATTGGTTAGCTTTTTGAGCAATGGACACAGCTGGTCTTTAACATACTTTAACAATACCAAATTCATCAACAATCCTACCAGGACATATTCTTAACAATAAACCACAATCATATTTAGGCGTATGGTAAAATAAGAGCACCATTATTCACTTTATGTCTTAACAGCCGTTAGAATGTAATTAAATAGCCCTTATGGATAATCCATCATTTCCTCTGTATAACGACCTGAGTTATTTATGTCTTTTCATGTACGTCTTTCAAAGGAGGTCCAATTAAAATTTAAACGGAATGTATTTTGAAATGTTTCTAATTTCTTAAAGTATACAATTTTATATGGAATGTTTTATATAGTGTATTCTGGAAAAGTTTCATTCGAAGTTGTAGGCCTTATGTATATTTTTTATATAAAAAAGTGATCTAAATGTACAATAGTTGCAATAAGTAATCGTATTTACGCCTCTTTAGGTTTTAATTTCCTTTGAATATATATTATAATAAATTTTAACCATCCTAAAACTAGTTTATGCATTTTAATATTATATAATATATATTTGTCAACAAAAAACATTATGGTAACTTAATAAGATAATAATACTATTTAAATTGTTAAATTTGTACCCAGCTTATGTTGGAATGTTTCTATTTTGCACAACTCATAATACTTACATAGCATGTAAAAAGAACATGAATTAATACTTAAAAATTACTAGAAAGGTCCATGTACAAATCAAATCCATTCAAAAGTACCTTTTGAGTTAGGTAATTAACAATATGATTTTAATTGAACTTAAACTTTTACATATACATATATATTTCATTTGTCTGGTCTGTTTATTGTTTGGCACAAGTTTTAGTCTTTCTGCGTTCTTTCTCTTCAGAAATAGTTTTTTTTCACTCTGTTTATTTCGGTGTTCGGTATTCAAGATTTTAGAAATGAGTCGTCTATTATCAAAGGTGGCAATCTGTGCATTTGGACAAAAAAATGTTATTGATATGTCAATACAGATTGATTTCAATATAATCGTCTCCTTCAAAGAATACGGTTCAAAACCTGCATTAAATAAAGGTTAATACTTAACCCGTTATTTATCTAAGATGTCGTTCAGAAGAGTTTTGTGACTGCCAATGGAATACAAAGTCAATAATTCGTTTTTCTGATTTACCAATAATTGTCCAAAAGTCACATTGCCGGCTTTGATAATAGTCGACTCAAATATAAGAAATAATAAATCTAATTGACATTTTTTTTGAACATTATTTTTCTAGTTTATTACTGTTACTTATTGTCATCGTAGACGTAAATCCGTAAAGTCGTTTAAGGCCTTTTAACAAGAAGAAAATTTGTAGCTATTTTTTTTAAACTGCCTAAATTTCAGTTTACTTATTCACAACCTTTTACAAAACACTACACGCCTCGATATAAAGTTGCCGATACCTATCACAAAAAAAATTAAATTTTTCACAAATATTCATTCAGTGAAAACACGCTAATAACTAACTCAACAATAATACAAGCGATAACAATATAAATTATGACAATAAATTATAGACAGAAAAATTAAACACAACTAATACTCATCATTGCGAGCAAGTCCCAGTATTTAGCGCATGCGTCAAGTGTGAGTGCGTTCTTGATGTATTACTAGCCTTCACGGGTATCATTTAAACGAGAATACTATGGGGCATCCGAAAAAGTTGAATACACCTAAAAGGAAAAAAAGAAACATATGATATACAGGAATACTGTGAAGATTATGTGAAAATCCGGGCCTTTTCTTCCAACACTGAAATAACTTTCTTTTTCTACGTAAAATCAGTGTTGCCAACATAAAAGCACAGTGATCATTATGTTCTGCTGCAAGACTGTTTATAACGGAGATGTTTGACTTCCGGTTTTGACTTTCCTAATAGATTTAAGTTTTATAGTAAAAAAAGGCGCGGAAATTCACATCATACAAGGAACACATACATGCAACATTACATTCATTCGTCTAATAGGAAGCTTCGCTTCTACCAGGGGAATTTTCTTCCTACATGCATTTATGGAAACATACATGCTATTTATCAATTTTAGCATTTAGTGACAAAATTTAAATTTCTTACAATATAGTAAATTGCAATGTGTATAGTTTAAAAAATGTTTAAGAAATATTTGTTACATGTCCCAATTATTGTTTTATCTTTATTTCCAAGTGGTTAGCTGAGCTTTTAATGCACATACTACATATCAAGTGTTCTACAAATGCAGAAAGCAATATACAAGTAGATAAATAATAATAATAATTTAAGACAAGATAGATAGATTTTAGATAAGATAACACAATTTGAGCATGTCCAGTTACAGTAACTAGCTACAATTGTTGGTGAAGTAAATACCATTTGTTAAGATGAAGTGTTAATATCCAGTACAAACATTGCATATATTGTTAGTTTTAGTTATACTTCATAAATCTATTTTAGTTAAAACTGCTACTAATAATAATTCAAGTCTGTTTAATTGACAGTCACAGAGTTTAAATTGACACCTTTTTTGTACCAACTAAAATATTAGTGCGTGTTTTAGCTAAAATACGTGGCAGTTAGAGTACAAAATAGAAGTTAGATTTAAAAAAAAAACGATTGATAAGTTACCCATATCCGCTTAGACCTCCTTCTCGTGTTGTGTCAGTATATTAATTAAAACAAACCACGGCTCTCAAGAATATACGTATTTATTTTCTTTTAAGCTCAAAACATAAGCACATGAATCACATGATGTTACATAAATAAAGTATCTTTTTAACATTATTTGTCATTTTTGTATCCATATTCTTCACATGACACATTTCAAGACTAATAAATCTTGTTATTAACGTGTACTGCTTTTGTACCATTAATTGAACAATATTTTTTTAATTTCTTGAAATTCACCATAATTCAATTTAAAATATTTTATTTAGAAATTTATGAGGAATGTTCAAAAACTTCTGAATTCAATTATTAATCACTTATTGTCTTTTGAAAATTAGTGTCTCAACTTTTATACACCATCAAAGGTGGTCCACTATTATATAGTACGTTTTGAGTTCAAATACAGCTATGGCAACATTTTTAAGCTTGATGATTTAAAAAAAAAAAAACATGTTAAACTATCACTTAACTGATGATTTGAGACATTTTTATAAACCACAGTGAATTCCATGCCACCCGTCCGTTAGTGCTGACACACTTTGCACACTCAAAACATTATCATGTTTGATTAATTGTAATATTTGTTAGTAAACTTATGATTATGTAGTTAGTAAGCAAATAAATACATAGTTAAACAATTAGTATTTCCACTATATACCTTTAAACTTGTTAAAGTAAATAACATATTGAATACTATAATTCATAAGGGGTCATTAGTAGGCTTGTGTTTAAATAACCTTATAGGAATGTTCTGTATTATAATAATTTCTAGCGAGAGATATCCTAAAACTAAATGTATGCATTTCATAAATGCACATTTACTTTTTGGTAATATAAATATTATTTAAATAGAATGTAATCAATTTGTACAAAATTACAGCTACAACATTTTTCGCTATTATAATTTGTTTATTGTGAATTCCCTAGTGTCTTTCATTTCTACTCAGACTTAAATATCAAATTAAAGCTAAATTTACTGTTTATTGATGTACTATTGCACTTAGTGATCACCAAAGTGCCTGAGCCTCTTTGTTGCATTATTAGAAGAAAAAAAAAGATATAAATAGCTGTAGTTGACCAATAGAATCATATAAATATATCACCATTAAAGCAACACAAAAAAAAACTACATCAATTGAAAAATATTTCAAGTCAAATAAATGCTATACTACCTTTTGGTGTTCAGAGAACAATTTCTTCAACATGGCCTTACCTTTCGGTGACATACGAACGTTTTGCAAAAAATAACCAACAATAGACATCGGAATGTAAGTAAATCTTACACGTAAACGTTTACAATACTATAGATCTCAAACCAAAAACAATGATGACGAAAACGAAAAAAATTTGAGTGTAAAAAGTCAAATAATGCTTGACCATGTTTAGCTCGAGTCTCCAATGCAACAGAACATAACGATGGATCGAATGTATGGGACCAGGTGATCCGCGCGACCGATTCGTCGAGGCGTACGCGTATTATTTAAGAAAGTTGTTTTATATCGTGAAAATGTTCGCAGCGGGACGTCTCTTACGATATGGTAGTGTAATATTTACTTGACTTCTTATTACCTGGCGAGCTAGTGGCCACAGATTGTTCAACTTTTTTACGCTCAAATTTCAGTGGTTGCTTGAGATTGACATTCTGAGTTTCCGCTATCGCAGCCAGCCGCTCCAACACATTGGTTATCGTCATCCTGTCAGCGGGATTCACTGTTAGACATCCACCTGGCGACAATGTGGTTTGGATTTATTTTTCTGTAATTAACTTAAATAAACAGAAATGTCGTAATATGTTTGAGATATCAAAGCTATGACATCATTAATTATTTTACTACATATTTATTTAGTACCAAATTTACATTATATAGGAA
The DNA here is from genome assembly GCF_030267445.1 of Bombyx mandarina. Taxonomy (NCBI): domain Eukaryota; kingdom Metazoa; phylum Arthropoda; class Insecta; order Lepidoptera; family Bombycidae; genus Bombyx; species Bombyx mandarina. The sequence goes on from NC_143228.1 coordinate 13,097,186, forward strand.
AAATTGTAACCCGAAGTGCAATATTACATTTAAGAAAACAGTTAACTTAATGTAATAGAAATTGAAATTTTTAGGTGTCCTTTTCGAATTAAGTTTGCTTTCATGTGTAGTTCCCCGATATCCTTTGCTAAAACAATCTGCTTCAGATGAATGTCCAGCACTTTGTATGGGATGTTCAACTAAAGCAGGTTTTAAAGTCGTCGTGGCCTATAGGATAAGACGCCCGGTGCATTCGTATCGAGCGATGCGACTGTGCCGGTGTTTGGATCCCGCAGGCAGGTACTAATTTTTATAATGAAATACATACTTAACAAATGTTCACAAACAACTTCGACGATGACGATCACATCGGGTTACAAAAATCGAACCCGCATAATTTTGCAATTGCTGGTGGTAAGGCGTCTTGTGTGCGCGCACAGGTAGGTACCAGAGAAGAAAAAAAAAAGTACCAGACTGGTACTACCAGTATGCTTAGTGCGAGTTTTTTAACATTCTCGATAGCGTAAAAGTTAGTTCATATTTGTATGGAATGGGATCGTTTGCGTACGTTTGCCGCTAGGGGCGCTGTTCCAACTGCATACAAAAATGGCTTAACTTTTACGCTATCGAGAACGTTAAGAAACTCGGACTAAGCATACAGCACACCGCCTATTTCGGCCGTGAAGCAATAACACGTTTCGGTTTGAAAGGTGGGACAAACGTTATACGGTAAAACTGTGACTTAGAACTCATGTCTCAAGTTGGATGGCGGTATTTATGTTGTTTGATGTCTATGGACATCTTGATGCCAACTCACTTGCTATTTTCTTTGCCCCTAAGCCCCTACATCCCAATATTCAAAATAAGATTAGTTTATTATTACTGCCAGACATTTTTTTTTTAAATAATTTTAGTATTGAACTCACTTATGATTTCATGAAAACATTTGTAACGTTGATCGTTAGGGTTCAAATTGTAATTTCCATTAAGTATTGCCAGCTTAGCGGAATCTTCGAAGGGGTGTTGCATGTAACACAAGGTGTATAATATGCACCCCAAAGCCCACATATCGACGCTGTGGTCTATTTTCCGGTTATCCCAGGTGTCTAACATCTCTGGAGCACGGTACATAGGCGTAGTGAATAAGGCCAACTGAAAAAAATATTTAAACGTAATTGAAAATTAAAAAAAAACCATCTGAGCATTACGAGTATTTTTGAATTACACAAGAGCCAGAGGAGCGATCCTTCGTGCCTTTGGGAAAGATATATTAAGTTTATAAACCAACTAAACCTAATTACAAAACTATATCCAAATGTTACAGACGTCTGAGAAATACGAAATATTTATAAGAACTGATCATACGAAGATACATTATACCTAGTCAGGTCATAAGTATTGTCACACAGTAAAAACTTTTCTTTTAGAATGCTGGCCACAAAAAAGTTTATTGAATTCGAATTTCGAATTGTTCATGAAAATAAAAATGTATACTTTTAAAATTTTACTCATTTTTAAATATGGAGTGCACTAGGAGTGGGTAATATCGGTTTTGCCGCGTATCGAATCGTATCTATATATCGAGGATCAATATCGGATATTGAATCTATATATTTTCTGAATCTATATATTGATGGATGCTAGTAGATTTTCTCGATTCATGATATTTGAGATTTGAAACGATACGCTGATATAATATCATAGTAGATATAGATTTAAGTCAACGTTATACGGTTGGTTTTCTGATATCAATTTATAATATGATCTTAAAGTAATAAAAAGAACATGAAAATAAAAATATCAAAAAAACTTTCCTTCATGCTTTTACCAGGCTTAGGACTGGCTACATTATTTTCAGTTTTTAGTATTTTGTATCTTAATTTAAAATTACAAAATATACCAAAAGAGTGTAGATTTCAAAAGTTTATTACAAACACAAGAAATAAACTCAATTATTTGGATTCAACTAAAAATAGAAAAATGTGTACTTTAAAAATCAAACACAAAAAACTTTTAAGTATTTATAAACACTTGTCCAAATATTCTAGTTCAAGGTCAAAGCGCGTGAAATTAAATTCAACGATGCAAATAGGCTATACTGCATTCAAGTTAGGGTCGAAAGTTGAAACTTCTTTTTTTGATTGTATCCTGCTGATACGCTAAGAATAATCTACAGACATATGGACTTAAATATAAGGTTTACAATTGTGTGGATAATGCCTGTTTCTGTTTCATTCATCACATGATATCCCTATCGTGCGCTCACTCACTCTGGCCGATTCGATACGAACCAAACGAATATCGCTGATATTAACGAATCGGTACGATATGCCGATGCGCATCACATCGAGCAATATCGTGTATCGGCTGATATCGAAATATAGATTTCGATTCACGAATCGCTACGATATGGCGATGCGCATCACATCGAGCAATATCGTGTATCGGCTGATATCGATATATAGATTTCGTGCGGGGCGATATCGGATTCAACGATATTGCTGCGATATATAGATATTGAATCTATATACGATTTATATCACCCACTCCTAGAGTGCACGCTTAAAGAAAACCGTGTTGCAGTTATTGCGTTGCATTGTTGCGGTTACGCGCCAATTCAAATTTTTAACATACTGAAAAATTTGAATACATATAACCAAAAGATTCGTTTATCGTACCATCAAACGATACAATGAAGACTCTAGTGTAGATGACAGGTCAAGAAGTGGTCGCCCTCGGTCTGTTAGGACTCCAGCAGTGATAAAAGCTGTGAAGGCGCGAATTCAAAGAAATCCCAAACGTAAGCAGAAACTGTTGGCCCTTCAGATGGGGTTAAGCAGAACCACGGTGAAAAGGGTGTTAAATGAAGACTTAGGGCTTAGGGCTTCGGGCATATCGAAGAAAAACAGGACATCGTTTGAATGCTCGTCTAATGGACCTGAGACTGAAGAGATGCCGCGCTTTGTTGAAGCGGTACGCGGGAAAAAAATATCGGGAAATTCTTTTTTCGGATGAAAAAATTTTTACCGTAGAAGAGAGCTACAACAAACAAAATGATAAGGTGTACGCACACAGTAGTGAAGAAGCGAGCAACCGTATTCCGCGTGTCCAACGAGGTCATTTTCCATCCTCGCTCATGGTATGGTTGGGAGTTTCTTATTGGGGCTTAACAGAGGTACATTTTTGTGAGAAAGGTGTAAAAACGAATGCAGTTGTGTATCAAAATACAGTCCTGACGAACCTTGTGGAACCTGTTTCTCATACCATGTTCAATAACAGGTACTGGGTATTCCAACAAGATTCGGCGCCAGCTCATAGAGCGAAGAGCACACAAGACTGGCTGGCGGCGCGTGAAATCGACTTCATCCGGCACGAAGACTGGCCCTCCTCCAGTCCAGATTTGAATCCGTTAGATTACAAGATATGGCAACACTTGGAGGAAAAGGCGTGCTCAAAGCCTCATCCCAATTTGGAGTCACTCAAGACCTCCTTGATTAAGGCAGCCGCCGATATTGACATGGACCTCGTTCGTGCTGCGATAGACGACTGGCCGCGCAGATTGAAGGCCTGTATTCAAAATCACGGAGGTCATTTTGAATAAACTTTAGTGTCATAAGAATCTATGTTTTGTTAAGTTCATTTTGGTATATGAATGGTTACATAATGAATAAACTTGTTTCAATTATTTTACATTAAACATGTGACAGAATTTATGACCTGACTAGGTATAGAGATTTATATTATCATTCTCTCTATTGGACATCAATAAATCAATATCCCTTTCTATCAACACTTATTTAAATTTTTTAAACAGATATGACAAAAAACGTTACATTAGTTAGGATATCACTACATAGTATAAAACAAAGTCGCTTTCTCTGTCCCTATATCTGTCTGTCCCTATGTATGCTTAAATCTTTAAAACTACGCAACGGATTTTGATGCGGTTTTTTTTAATAGATAGAGTGATTGAAGAGGAAGGTTTATATGAATAATAATATCGATTAAATAGTGGAGAAATCAATATTAAATTACAATCGAAGCGAGGGCGGGTCGCTAGTTTAGTTATATAATGAGTTTAAATTTTTGGTAATCTGTACTTAAACCATTATTAAGTGGTAATTTGGAATTTATATATGTAAACAGCAGTAACATAATATCTAAATCGATGTGGCTGGTTAGTGAAAATTATAACATTAAATTGTAATGAAACATATCAAGACCATGATAACCAAGATATAGGCCAAGGATATCAATTGACTGTAATTATGTTTAACAAACTTCTATTTCAGTGTATTAGCATACATATGTATTTTATTATTTTTTTGTAGTGTGATAAATTACCATTTTGTATTATCTCAAAGTGAAAAGAAGAACAAATGCTTTCAGCATTTTTTAATGCCACCTAAGGCAGATGAACCAACAGTCCACCTGTGTATGTGGGTTACTATTGGGTGTGGATAATTGCAGCATGAAAAAGAGCAGTTGAACTTCTACATGCTAAAAACGTTAAATTGATTTTTTATAAAAGTAATTTAAGTATAAGTGAAAATTGATAATTTACATTTTCTTCCAACATGTTTCTTTGGTTAGCACTCCATGATGGATTAGGCGAGTACACATCAGTTGTGGCAGACCCGAAATCACACAACTTCATTGTTCCTGAAAACAAATACAATATTGAGCAAAGACATTGTCTAAAAAAAATATAAAATAAGACTTATTTAAATTCAAATACCTTCATTGGATATTAGAAAATTTTCTAATTTAAGATCACGATGCGCAATAGGTGGGACTTGTGCGTGCATGTGCTGAACTGCTCTACAGGTTTGATAGAATACTCTAAGTATTGTTGGTAGAGGGAATGCCTGCCCTCTATTCTGTAAGGCCTCCATCAGACTTCCACCGCTGCAAAGATCAGTCAGCAGAAGGTACTCTCCCATCCCATGAGAGGTTTTTGTTTTATCAATAAACGATGCAGCTATGTATTTAATTATATTTGGATGACCTGACAGCTTCTTTAGAATACTGATCTCTTGGATGATGTTCTTGTTTGCTTGTTCATCAGCAGCCATTAATCTCTTTAAGGCATATTCAGTGCCAGTAGTTACATCTTGCGCAACAAACACAAATGCAAAACCACCTAAAATTTAAAGTTTTTTTAAATTATCTTGAATGTTTCAAATTGAATCATTGATTACAAATTGTAAAGTTAGTTGTCAGACTGAACAGATTGTTAATACCAATCTGTCCTATAGCTCCATTGAAGCAGTTTTATTTTTCAAAGGTTAAGAGCTACTCTAGCTTTTGCCTTAACTTGTTATACTGGCCATTCAGTTTACAACTGTAAAAGTACAAAATGGGCTTGAAATTATCTACTACATGAGTTTTTACACTATTGATTTCATCATCACTATAGAATAAATTGAGATTTAAAAAAATTATTGTCAATAGTCAGTCTCAATACATTCATGAAATTTTCCTTTTAAACTAGGTAAAATATAATATTTAGGTAGTAGGTAAAATATTTATTTGATAAAAATTGTATTAAATCACTAGCTGTTGCCAGTGGCTTTAATCAATAGAAAAACAATACCTTCAGGGAATTGGTAATATTTACTATGTTGCCTTTTTTTTAGTTTATAGAGTATATATAGGGGAACAGAATTATATAAACCCTTCGAGTATTATACATTTGTACCTCCCTTCAAACTATAGGGTATCATCGACTACCTCATTACAGAAATATCGATGGTGGGAGTATTTAATTGTGTGGGATGATAGGATGCCAGTATTGTGGTTAATAGTCACTGTATACTGTTACAATACTTTGAGAATGCTGCTACCCATTCTGTAATGAATCCTTTAGCCGTAATTTTTGAAACCCACAGAAAGAGATGGGAGTGTCATTACAGGCCTACACCAAAGGACCAAAGTTACTAAGACAAAAATGAATTTATGATAAGTCTAGTAAATTCATAATGTTTTCTGTTCATATGAGGAAGTAGATTTTTTGCTTTTTCAGATTCGAAAATGGTTTGTTTACAATAAAATTTATTTTATATTATTTACAATGTATTAAAAATCTGATTAGTTAATGAGTATATTTTATTAAAAATGGGCTACAAAATACATTTAAAAAAAAATGCATTAGAGATATTGTTGTTAGTGGTGGTGTCTATGGATCAGCCACTAGTGGTTAAGGCTTCAGAGTAACTTTTTTTTAACCTAAGCTGATAGACTTGAGAGCTCATGAGGCTTAAACCCGACAACGATGCTAACACTAACCCTAGCAAGAGCAGTGCTTTGCAGAATCTACCACCAGATTGGAAACACAACCCACAACCTACTGAGAAGATCCAGCGAGAAACTCAGTGGGCTGTGTCTGTGGGTTAACTATCTTGAACATGCTACACAGTGTTAGTCTCATAGACCAGGTCGAAATATCAAGTCAACTAATTCTTTTGTGCCCTCAGGAAAAATTGTGATACCGACCAAGGCTGCTCAGCATGCATACCAATCTGTCATAACAGTATCGGACTTGTTGCCAACTATAGTCCTCTCTGTAATAGCAAATTGGTTGCAGTAGAGCATAGCATGACTGTGTTTAAGGACTGTTTAAAGTTGGTATCAATAATAAGGTACACTGTAATCAACGAGAATATTTTTAGGGCAAATCATGGGGCGATAATCCTAATCCCTTGGTTTTGTCTATGTCTATAAATACCTCCCAGTAGCGAAACATTATAAAAGCCATAAGCAATATGTCTAAGACTCTCCATGATGGTGCCATGTTAGACAAATACACGTCACAGCCGGAGTCCCGCAAGGCTCCGCCCTCTCCCCGTTACTATTCAGTTTGTATATCAACGATATACCCCGGTCTCCGGAGACCCATCTGGCGCTCTTCGCCGATGACACCGCCATCTACTACTCGTGTAGGAAGAAGGCGTTGCTTCATCGACGACTTCAGACCGCAGCTACCACCATGGGACAGTGGTTCCGGAAGTGGCGCATCGACATTAACCCCACGAAAAGCACAGCGGTGCTCTTCAAAAGGGGTCGCCCTCCGAACACCACGCTGAGCATCCCTCTCCCGACTAGGCGCGTCAACACCCCCGCCCCCGCCGTTCGCCCAATCACGATGTACGACCAGCCCATACCGTGGGCCCCGAAGGTCAAATATTTAGGCGTCACCCTCGACAGTAGGATGACATTCCGCCCCCACATCAAGACGGTACGCGATCGTGCCGCCTTCATCCTAGGACGTCTCTACCCGATGATATGTAGGCGAAGTAAAATGTCCCTTAGAAATAAGGTGACACTCTACAAAACTTGCATACGCCCCGTCATGACCTATGCAAGTGTAGTGTTCGCTCACGCGGCCCGCATACACTTAAAATCCTTTCAAATTATTCAATCCCGTTTTTGCAGGATAGCCGTCGGAGCCCCGTGGTTCGTCAGGAACGTCGACCTCCATGACGACCTGGACTTAGAGTCCATCAGTAAGTATCTGCAGTCGGCGTCCATGCGCCACTTCGATAAAGCGGCACGACACGAGAACCCTCTCATCGTGGCCGCCGGTAACTACATTCCCGATCCTGCGGACAGAATGGAAAGCAGTCGACGTCGCCCTAAACACGTCATCTCGGATCCTCCTGATCCACTAACGGTGCTTTTAGGTACTTCAAGCACCGGTCACCGTTCTCGTCGAACCCGTCGCTTGCGACGAAGGGCTCGACGAGTAAATTAACTCTCAGACACAGCCCACTGAGTTTCTCGCCGGATCTTCTCAGTGGGTCGCGTTTCCGATCCGGTGGTAGATTCTGCGAAGCACGACTCTTGCTAGGGTTCGTGTTAGCAACATCGTCAGGTTTGAGCCCCGTGAGCTCACCTACTAAAGTTAGGGTTACGCTGACATAGCCTCTCAAGGCTCTCAGCTTAGGTAGGAAAAAAAAAAAAAAAAAAAAAAAAAAAGACAAATATTGACATCCCGATGTATAACCACATTAAAAGAAAATATTCTAAAAAAATTTATATGTTCAGATTGTGAAGTTCCTTGGCATTTATCCTATTACAACTCTTACATTTTCAAGGCATATACCACCTCATTTGAGATAATGTAGATGGTGCATCCTGTATGCTGATAAAAACTGTCTGGGTAGCCAAAAGAATATATTATCTGTATGTGGTGGATAGATAATGATCTGACAATAAATATAAATAAATATAAATATTTACTAACAATCACGCCGCGTTAACTGGTCCCGTGATAAGTTCGTAAAGAACTTGTGTTACAGGTACCAGATAACGGATATAAATGTAAGATTTTTATTATACACATACATATATTTAATATACATCCATAACCCTGGAAAAGACATTTATATTTATCATACAAATATCTTCCCTTGGCGGGATTCGAACGGGATTGTGTAGTGACCATGTCACTTACCACTACACCAGACGGCCGTAATACATGTAAGGACATGGTCCTTGTTTCTACCTAATCAATTGCATGAAACCTTGATAAAACTCATAAAGAACTAATATCTCACAAATTACTTTACTGTTGCTTTTACACAGCATAGTAAAGCTGCAAACATACTCATTTTGAATTCTATATTAAATTTATGAATTGTGTAAATTTTTTACATACTAAATCGTAGTAGTATTACCAGAAACTCTTTTGCACAAACTATACAGCTAGGGTTCTATAGGCAGCAAACATTCATTCGTCAAATTCTCATTTCCGAAGAGTTATAAAAAAATTACCAATGTAATCCAGTTTATCTTAGACTCCGGTCCAGATAATCTATTTACTACAGTGGGGTAGCCACAATAGATGGGTCACAGTGACCAGTGGGTTCAGGATCCTAACCTTCCTAGCTATCAGTAATAATTAAAACTTTGAATATTGAATCAGATGGGAAACGTCTCTTGACCCTTTGGCCTTTTACATATTACAGACAAAGCAGTCTGTCGCCCCCAAATTACTAGCAATCTCGAGTAGTTGCATTAAGTCAAAATCATTTAAACCAAATAAATAATGATTTATGTAATCTATACGTATGATACTAAAATTTAATGTTTGCTGTATTCAACTTACCTTCTGCAATCACCTTTTTTACTCTCAATTTCATGTTACCGATTTCGACAAATTGACCAACAAAATCATTTTCACTACCACCGTTTGCGCCACTTGAGCTGAAGTACCCCATTGCAGATTTAAAAACGCTCATTTTGAAATAAAAATTTCTTATAAAGTCTAAATTAAGGAAAAAAGATAAATTAATTAATCAACACCCCCTGCTTGAATCCATTTTACAATGGCAGAAACAGTGAAATGTCAAATTCTGGTTTTGTTGGCAGAATTATAAAGTAGGCTTTTTTAGGGTGTTTTATGACCTGGTAACTAAGACCTTTAAGCCATGTCTTATTTTAATTTAAATTCTTATTTTTATGAAAAATGATAATATGGAGTGAAAAGAAATGAGATCAAATGAAATGAAGATGATTAACTCGAGACATTAATCAATTGGGATGAAATGAAATGAAATGAGATAAGATGATATGGGGTGAAATGTAATCTCAGTAAAATGGTGGTCATTTATTGTGATTTTTTCAGTGGACGGATTGGAAAACTACCATTAAGTAATGGTTAATTACAGAGCATAATGCGACTCATTGACGCACAATGCCGAATTATGCTGAAGCTAAGTTGAGAATTATGCCGCATAATGGGCTTGATGTAAACTTCTTAGTTGAAATTATCAGCCATAAGTTAATAAGCTAAATAAATAAAAAAATGGATAGATATCTCCGCCCTGAAAGGTTTGATATCGACCCGTCAGATAGCTCTAGTACGAGAGCTTGGATACATTGGCGTAAAACTTTCGAAAACTTCATTTTCGTGCAGAAGCCAACCGCTTCAGAAACAGATGCACAGTCGGTTCGTCCGCCAGAAAAATGGGACAGCATAAAGTTTCAACTTTTGGTAAACCATATATCACCAAATATCTACACATATATAAGCGAAGCTACGAACTACGAAGAAGCGATCACAATACTGCAAAAACTGTATGTAAAACCAAAAAAGCTGATTTTTGCTAGACACATGTTAGAAACAAGAAACCACGACCAGAAGAAAGTATTGACACATATTTACAAGCTTTGAAACTACTTTCTAAAGATTGTGATTTTGTGGCTGTTGATGCAGAAACAAACAAAAACGATAGCGTACGTGATGCTTTCATATCCGATATATCATCGCATAAAACCAGACAAAGGATTTTAGAAAACTTAACTTTAACACTTGATCAAGCTTACAACCAAGCACTCTCTCTAGAAACTGCAGAGATCAACTCTCAAAACTTCAATACTGTCTCTTTAAATGCTGTTGCTCCAAAAGAACCAACATTAGTCTCTTCGAAATCACAAACTTTGCACAACGAGACCTGCTCTTCTGTTAATAATCCTCGACGGCAAAAATGTTTCTTTTGTGGGGGTCAAATACATCCTCGTAAGAACTGCCCTGCATTTGAAAAGACTTGTTAGCTCTGCAACAAGAAGGGGCACTTTGCCACTGTTTGTAGAAGCTCTTCTAAATTTACAAATTCTGTGGTAGTAGGTACTGAAGATCTTTCCGCTTGTATCACAGCAGCGTCACCTTCTTCATTACGTAAAGCTACTGTACCCGCTTATATTCGGGGAATAAGAGCAGAAGCACTTCTCGACACCGGCAGCTCCATCAGTTTTATAAATGACAACTTTGCAAGACTATGCGGGCTAAAAAGAAAATCCTGCAATCAGACTATTTCTATGGCCTCTCTTAATTATACTTCACAAGTAGAAGGTCAAACTTGGCAAACCTTGAAAATCGGAAATCATAGATATGATAATGTGAATCTTCTTATCGTGAAAAATCTTTGTGCTGATATAATTATCGGCCATGACGTCCTCGAAGAACATTCATCGCTAGAGTTCTCTTTCGGTGGGCCAAAACATCCACTTCAAGTATGTAACGTAGCTGAAGCATCAGTACCAGCTGTACCGCTTTTTGCGAATGTATCTCCCAACTGTAAACCTATTGCTATAAAGTCTCGAAGGCACAACAAAGAGGATAGTGAATTTATTAAAGAAGAAATCAGAAATCTTATAGCAGAGGGCGTGATTGAAGAAAGTAAATCACCGTGGAGGGCCCAAGTACTAATAACAAAAAGCGAAACTCATAAAAAACGCCTTGTAATTGATTACTCTCAGACAATTAATCGTTACACAGAACTCGACGCGTATCCTTTACCAAACATTGAGGACTTAGTTTCGAAAGTGGCAAAGAATATATTTTTCAGCCTAATAGACCTAAAAAACGCGTACCATCAAGTACCTATACTACCCGAAGAAAGGAAATTTACCGCTTTTGAAGCACTGGAAAATTCATACCAGTTCAGGCGTATTCCTTTTGGAGTAACAAATGGTGTTTCGAGCTTCCAACGAACAATCGATTGGATTATAAGAAAAGAGAAGCTTCAAAACACATATGCGTATCTTGATGATATAACTATTTCTGGCCGTACTCTTGAAGAACACGATCATAACTTAGAAAGTTTTATGAATGCCGCAAAGAAATACGGTTTAACACTGAGTATACAAAAATGCAAATTTTCTCAAAAGTCAATTAATATTCTAGGCTATAATATTCAAAACCACATAATTAAACCTGACAATGAGCGACTCAAGCCACTGATTAATTTACCTCCACCAAGCGATTTACCGACCTTAAGAAGGACACTCGGCATGTTCGCACATTATTCTAAGTGGATTCCAAAATTTTCTGAACGGATCCACTCACTTGCTAATACGACGATTTTGCCACTCACAAGCGAGCAAATTAAATGTTACGAAGGCTTGAAAAATGATATCGCAAAGTCTTCTATACATGCAATTGATGAAAATATACCTTTTACAGTGGAAACTGACGCTTCCGATCATTCCATTGCAGCAGTACTTACGCAAAATTCTAGACCAGTGGCGTTTTTCTCAAGAACGTTAAATTCAAGCGAACAAAACCATTCCGCCATTGAAAAAGAAGCGTACGCCATTGTGGAATCATCGAAGAAATGGAGACATTTCCTTATTGGTAGACACTTTAAGTTGGTAACTGACCAACGCTCGGTTTCTTTTATGTTTAATATGAAACATTCAAGTAAGATAAAGAATGAAAAGATTTGTGGCGGGTAGCCATCATACAACGCAAGATAATTGACAGATGCCTGAATCTCGCTTACGACATTTTCAAGATAAAACGCATATATACAAGTTCCGAACAACAACATTCGGACCGTCGGTCTACCGAGCAATATCATCCGCTCGGTGGAAGATCTTCTCTTTGTCGTATATATCTTCCCAAACTGGTGACCCCGACGTGATCTGAACACGCAACCTTCTGATTCATCATCAGCGCATCAAGAATTTCGGCTACCACAATCCCCACATTCTCGCAGATAAAAGCACGTCATTGACAGTCGTCCCACAGCAAGCCAGCATCGCAGCCTCAACAGGACCATCGCAGCCGACTCACCGCGCTTCCTGGTCCTACGGCACGCAACTTCACTGCCTCATCACGCCGCTACAGTTCATCGCAGCCCACGGCCGGATCATCAACGCTTGGGGTCACACATCTCCGGCGTGGCAGCTCTGCATCACATGGACTACGCACGACACGCACGCAACATTCAAGCTCAGTCTCGACTCACCGCAGACTTCGAGCAGCACTGGCGACAATCACGCAGCATTCAACTCAGTTTCGACTCACTGCAAACTTCGAGCAGCACTGGCGACACGCACGCAGCATTCAAGCTCAGCCTCGACTCACCGCAGGCTTCGAGCAGCACTGGCCCTTGCAAGCTAATCTCAGCACGGACAACGCTAATTAAAAATGACACGACCTCCAGTCTCGGAGGGGAGTGATGTGGCGGGTAGCCATCATACAACGCAAGATAATTGACAGATGCCTGAATCTCGCTTACGACATTTTCAAGATAAAACGCATATATACAAGTTCCGAACAACAACATTCGGACCGTCGGTCTACCGAGCAATATCATCCGCTCGGTGGAAGATCTTCCCTTTGTCGTATATATCTTCCCAAAGATTCAAAGATGGCGACTGGAACTTGCTGCTTTCAAATACGATATTATATACAGACCGGGGAAAGAGAACTATGCTGCTGATGCACTATGCCGAGTTTGTGCCACTGTAGAAACACGTACTGCAAAACTTTTCTCGCTGCATGAGGCTCTTTGTCATCCAGGGGTAACAAGAATGTTTCACTGGGTTCGCTCTAAAAACCTTTCCTATTCTATTGAAGAAGTCAGAACAATGACAAAATCTTGTCGAACCTGCTCTGAAATAAAACCTAGATTCTTCCGAAATACCTTTGATGACCAGAGGAAACTTGTTAAAGCGACGGCTGCTTTTGAACGCCTTAGCATAGATTTTAAAGGACCAGTTCCAACAAATAATAATAACAAATTCATACTTACCGTGATTGACGAATTTTCACGTTTCCCGTTTGCATTCCCATGTTCAGATGTAAGCTCGAAAACAGTGATTAACCATCTTAACAACTTGTTTATGATATTTGGCATGCCTTCTTACGTTTATTCAGATCGCGGAACAGCATTTCTTTCTGCTGAAGTACAGGAATTTTTACATGTTCGAGGTATTGCCACTAGTAGAACTACAGCTTATAACCCTCAAGGTAACGGTCAAGTAGAAAAATTGAATTCTACTCTTTGGAGAACGATTCTTTTGGCGCTGAAGACGAAGAATCTTTCGGTAGAAAATTGTGAACAAGTATTACCACAAGCCTTACATTCAATCCGATCATTACTTTGTACAACCATAAATTGCACTCCACATGAAAGAATGTTTAGACACCCTCGAAGATCTACAAACGGCACTTCTGTTCCATCGTGGCTTACAAATTCTGGACAAGTCTTGATGAAGAAATTTAATCGTACAAATAAATATCAGCCATTAGTAGAAGAGGTTGAATTGATACACAGCAATCCTGACTTTTCATACATTCGGCTTCCAGATGGCCGAGAAACAATAGTGTCGAATGATCACACTATTGATTATCATAACGTCGCAGAACCACTTCCGGAAACAGAAGACCAAAACTTGGAGATTCCTTCATCTAATGAAACGGGACCTGTGGTACTTGATAATAACAGAGAGCTAAAGACAGAATTACCATCATCACCACCGCCGGAGCCAACACTTCGTAGATCTGGTCGCGTCCATAAAACGCCAGGATTTTTAAAAGATTATGTTTTAAAATAGTGCGGGAGAATGATGTAAACTTCTTAGTTGAAATTATCAGCCATAAGTTGACGTCATTGTCAATCTGTTTTATTCGTTATTTGTCAATGTACCTAATGTAATCAAAGCAAATTTTACTGTTAATTTTAGCTTATTAAAACCTTATATTCAGTAAAGGTTTTCTCTTATTACAGGGCTCTTGTGCTGTAATTGGAAAACGGCCATTTAGTTTTTTGAACCTGATAGCACCGATTAATAAAACAGCTTTTGTACTGGCCTAAAGGTCTAATAGTTACCAGGTCATAAAATAAAAAAAATAAAAAAGCTTTTGTACAGTCATAGATTAAACACTTGTACAGTAAACCTGAGTAAACCAAATCTATACGTCTGACTGTAAATAATTAGTTTATTTTCAACTTATCTGAACTCAAACCTTGTTTTTTACTATAGTATGATCATAAAAAGTTAACTTTAAGATACCAAAATCTTACTAATGTATATTTTGTGATAAATAATAATTATGGGCTTTGAAATCAAAAGGTTTCAAGGTGACGTCGATGAGGAGCTTATTTGTCCTATTTGTTCCGGAGTCCTCGAAGACCCGTTACAGGTAAATAATAGCAAGATGAGTGTAAAATATAACAAAAGTTGTGGTTAGAGTGACAATTGTGATGATTCCAGGCGCCTGCTTGTGAGCACGCGTTTTGTCGAGCTTGTATTACGGAGTGGATCAGTAGACAGCCTACCTGTCCTGTAGACCGGCAAACGGTAACCGCGAGTCAGCTAAGGCCAGTTCCAAGGATACTGCGCAACCTTCTGTCCAGGCGAGTGAATTTCGTTACTAGAATTTGTGAATTTACTGTCTTTTTGTAGGTCAAAAACTTAATTGTTTGGCCTTTTATAACTATAATGTTTTCTTCTAGCCACTAATATGGTATTTTTCAATATTTTTATACCTAAAAATTGAGTAGTAACTAGTAGTACTGTGTTTTGTACTATAAACAGTAATTTAATTAATTTTTAGAATGGATTATAGTCAATAATAAAATTTTCAAATTCATTTTAAAATTATGGTAAACAATAGACTTATCAGAAAATATCCACAAAAATAAAGTAATGAAAAAAATTTTTCCTTTTGATTATTATTCAATAGTAATTATTTAAGCTTTAGGTGCAATAACCTTTATCTTAATTATGCAAAGAAAACAATTTCATAATACACATTTAAATTGATTGCTACATTAACTGGAAATGATCTCGTCAACTGACCTAGTTATGTTGTCACCACATTAATAATCAGCACAAAACCAGTTCTCTGGTTACATAATAAAGTGGTCCTGGTTTTGTATTTATTAGTAACTATGGTCATTCCTGCCACATTGAGTTTTTACTTGAAGAAAAAACATGGATAACAAAAAACCTTTCATAACTAAAAAGGATTGTTTTTCCTTGAAAACTTTTCTTAAATTACTGCAAAATTATGTTTAAAATTTTAAGTAATTGGTTTAAGTGAAATTGCAATCAAAATGTGTTTAGAAGAGATTTGTTTGTTTTTAAATGGTTTGCTTATAGAAATATGGCCATATCAATATCCATTCAAGCTCATATTCCAAATTAATGTTATCACTCTATGGAAACTAAAAATGGGTTTAGACGTGATCAAAGATGTAAAAACATACCAGGAATACCTATTATATATGTATATTTATAATCAATTGCCACATTTATTATGGAGTATCAAACACTTGATAGATTTTGCTGTGTTCATAATTATCAGGACAAAGCTTGCTTGAAAGCTTTATTTAGAAATGTTTTTTTTTGTGCTTGAAGGTGATTTAGTCTCTGAGTACTTTAACACTCTCTGTACACACTCTGTAACATCCAGATTTTTTTACATTGCCATTGTAGGTAGATGAGCATATGGCCTACCTTACGGTAATTGATTGTTAGCATGGACATTGGCAATGCTGGTGGCACAGTCAAGTTATAGCTGATCGCTGAGTATCTCTAATTTGTTTGTGGACTGGAGTTCATTCCAGAGTCTTATGCTACATGGCATAAAAGATCTGTGGAAATGCACTTTTGATGAACACAGGAGTTCCAGATAGCATGGATGAACTCCGTTCCGGTGGCCAATGGCCACATCAATGAAATGAATGAATGAGAAAAAACTAAACCTGAAATCTTTCAATAATGAAAGTTATTACTTAATTAGAGTTTAACATCATAATCTTATTTAATTATGTTTTTCAGATTATGCACAAGTTGCGACAATGCTCCACATGGCTGTAATGCCATTTTAAAACTGGACTCTCTACCTAATCATTTAGTTGAATGTAAGTGTTGACTTTTACTATCCTTTTTAGAGTAGACCAGAGCATGCTATGGTATGCATCAGAACAATAATATTTTTTATTGCTAATATGGGTGGACGAGCTCACAGCCCACCTAATGTTAAATGGTTACTGGAGCCTATAGACATCTACAACGTAAATGCGCCACTCACCTTGAGATTGAGTTCTAAGGTCTCAAGTATAGTTTTAACGGCTGCCCCGACCTTCGAACCGAAACGCATTACTGCTTCACAGCAGAAATAAGCAGGGTGGTGGTACCTACCCGTGCGGACTCACAAGAAGTCTTACCACCTTCCTAAATTTATGCTATATGATGTACATACATCTATGTGGCTTGTAGAGTGAATTAGTAATGTTGGCTATTTATGCTTGATAAAATAATATAAAATAAATGTAAGAAAATTAATTAAGACAAAATAGGAATTAATACAAAAGATATTGTAATAAAATATGTAGTACAAAGATGATTTTGCTAACTTGTTTAAAATAATTTTTAGAGAATACCTCACCTCAAGAATTAGATTCATTTCAATTGCTTGTATATTTTCTTATTTATTTTTTTCTATTAAAAATGAGAAGGAATCTGTTTCTAATATTTTTTTATTGATAACACCAAAGCTTGTATTGACAAGCTACTAAATAAAAACGAAAAGTAAATTGCTGGATAAACAGGGAAAGAACTAAACTGAACATGTACTGAACTGTTTTGTCTTCAACTATAGACTGTTTTTTAAAAGGTGTACGTTAGTAAATCGCCTATCATGAAAATATGTTTTTTAATAGCCATATTTGTATACCAATTGTACTGTATAGCTTGTCAGTTTTGTAAATCATACACAATTATGATAAGGGAAAAAAAACACCAATATACAATTATGATATGTGAGATTAGTTTATTGACACATTTCTAAGGCCCATTTCTAATAAGACACACTTTCATTAACTTATTCTTAAAAAGTCATCTATTTGTGTAAATTATTTTATTAATTGTAATCGAAATTGTAAAAAATATAAAGACCATAGATAACACCGGCCGACATCATTTTCCTTGTTCAAGTTCTGATTACTTTTTTCCACTAATTTGGTAGTGCTGATCACGAAATTATACCTCATTTTATCGTATCACATCAGGTTTTAAAAAAAATTAAGACATTGGCTATTTTAAATTTTTTGATTAAAACAAATTAAATTTTAGATTTTGGCGCTCTTTTCTCGAATCGTGCGACCTCTCGTGAGGAAATATATTAGTTGCAACAACGACACACCCATTCGAAACAGGTTACATGCAAATAAACCTCTACAGTTACTTTGTTCATAAACTTTTTACTGAAATTAGTGTGTTTATTTTTAAAAAAAACTTACGTTACGTACTTATATATTTTTTTTTAATATTTTTTTACTTATATACAAAATTTCCATGCTTCTTGTGCGTGTGGGACAGTATAGCACGAGACAAGCACTACGTTAAAAAATAATGGAATCCTCGTAAAAATCTCAAAGTAGAAACAAAAAACGTTATACAAAAAAAAATTATTAGTCCTGAAAAAATTTTACTACCTCCGCTTCATATCAAACTCGGTATGATGAAACAGTTTGTTAAAGCATTGGATAAAAACAATGCTAGTTTTGAATACCTGTGTAAAAAAATTCCAAGATTATCTGATGCAAAAATTAAAGGAGTGTTCGATGGACCGCAAATCAGATCTTTGATGGCTGATGAAAAATTTTATGCCACAATGAATAACACTGAATCAGATGCTTGGCTGGCGTTCAGAGATGTTGTCAACAATTTTCTAGGAAATAATAAACATCCCGACTATAAAAATAAGGTTGCAAACTTATTGGATAAGTATCAAAAATTGGGGTGTAATATGAGCATAAAACTCCACTTTCTAGATTCACATGTGGACTTTTTTCCTGATAATCTTGGTTGATTACAGTAAAGAGCAGGGAGAAAGGTTTCATCAGGACATAAAAACTATGGAGACAAGGTACCAAGGTCGATGGAATGTGAATATGATGGCTGATTACTGCTGGTCACTGACACGTGATATTACTGAAGATACTCACAAAAAAACTCACAAAAAAACTACACCCAGACGTAATTTTGTCACGAAACGTAAAAGATGTCACTCTAAATAGTCCTGCAGCATTGTTTAGACTCATTGTTTTCTTTGTAAATGTTCAAATATATGTTTTTGTAATATGATTATTGATTTTTTCGTTAAATTTTGAAAAAAAATGCTTTTTCCTTCTTATAAAAAAATCTGATGTGATAGGGCAAATATGTAGGTGTTTTTGTGTTTAAAATAGTATAAATTGGTGATATTTGTGGCTCAAATACAAACAACTTTCAAAAAATTTTCATTTGTCGGCCGGTGTAATTCGTTTCTGTTTTGAAATGATGTCCGTGTTTGATAATATATGGCTAATAAGATTAATTTGTCGAGCAGGTGAATTTAATCCTAAACGACCAATACCTTGTGAGGCAGGATGTGGACTGGTGATACCAAAAGATGAACTAGCCCAACATAATTGTGTACGTGAGCTTAGAGCACTGATAGCCACTCAGCAGGGGAAGCTGAATGATTACCAGCAAGAACTGGCTGAACAGAGGCTCGTTATTAATGAGCACAAACGAGAATTGGCATTATTAAAGGTATGTTTTTTACTATTTGTAGTTTTTTTTCTTAAATAACCCATTCAATGTAGATAGATATCTTATGTAAAAAGAAATGTGAACTTTAACATTATGTTAATTTATATTTATAAATATCAGTTAAGTTGTTAAAGTATAGACATGACAGACAATAACTTGGTCTTCTTAAGTTAAAAAAATTCGATTAATCGAATTCTATAAAGCAACCATTAAAATGAGATGCGCAAATCTAACCACTTTTAAATCAGGAACATTTTCTTGAAGGAGTTCATGAGAGCGATGCGCGTGTCGAATCCAACGATGCGTGCATTGGCGGACCAGATGGAGCGCGAGGAGGTGGTGCGCTGGGCCAACTCACTGGCCAGGGCGAGGGTCACCAGGTGGGGTGGCATGATCTCTACACCAGATGATGTTCTGCAGGTATTATGTACATTTTTTAATAAGAAAAAAATAATTCTCAATGTTGTAAGAAAAATTCGTATCAGCTTGCGTCATATACAGATCGCAACGCGAGTAGGTACATCGAATGTTTTAGGACTTTTCAAATAATACCTAATCTTCTGGCCACAGAATCATTGATTTTGAGTCTTTGAAAACCAAAAAATAAGCTATAAAATACTTACAAAAAGCAAGCTCTATAATAACTCACTAATATACTATAAATATAAATATTCAAATATAATGTGAATTTTACTAAAACAATTGCAGCCGAGATCCTTAAATTACACACAAATAACATACATTAGGTCTTTATCTACAAAATTGCTGTTTTACAATACTGTCCGTTATAAACCATAATTTATGTCTGGCTGGTAATAAATTCTTAAATGTAATTAATTTCATTTTCAAATTCAGTCATTTCTTTATTGATTAGTGTTTTCTTTTCACTACGTTTGTATATTTTTTATTAATATGAACGCTATAAAAATGCGAGTAATTATGGATTAGAGTTTTGTATGTATGTATGTGTGATACATTTGCTCGAAAAATATTATCCTTCGACCACCGGGTAAAACCCAAAAAATTTTATATTCCAGCAAAGTTAATACCTTGTAACTACCAGAAAGTGTTTTCACAATTTAGTTCGTTAACAGATGATGATCAAACGAAGTTTATCGGAATCCGGCTGTCCCCCGCACATCATAGACGATCTAATGGAAAATTGTCACGAGAGGCGGTGGCCGCCAGGACTGTCGTCACTTGAAACTAGACAAAATAATAGAAGGTACCGATTACAATAATGCCGAGATTTATTTTTATTTCCAAAGCTTAAGCGATCCATAATATTAAATAAAAAGAATAGGTAGTATAAATTGTTTTAGTTTTTCGTATATTTACATTTTGAATCTTGTATTGAGATATTGTCGAATAAAACAAAGTTATGCACCCTATGTTTATAATGTCATCACTAAAAAACTTCAAAAAGGGGTTTGATGTTTCATGAGATTTTCGGAAACTTTCATTAACTATAATTTTAGTTTTGTCATATTTGAACACCATTAGAGACCTTTTGATTTTTTGCCAGAAGGAGATAATAATAAAAACATATTATTCGAAGCTGTAGTTTTAAATAGCCTTTTTTTATTGCTTTGATGGGTGGATTAGCTCACAGTCCACCTGGTGTTAAGTGGTTACTGAAGCCCATAGACATCTATAACGTAAATGCGCCACCCACCTTGAGGCATAAGTTCTAAGGTCTCAGTATAGTTACAACGGCTGCCCCACCCTTCAAGCCGAAACGCATTACTGCTTCACGGCAGAAATAGGCAGGGCTGTGGTACCTACCAGTGCGGACTCACAAGAGGTCCTGCCACCAGTAAAAAATATCACAATTGCCTATCATACTGGCCCTATTAATATTTTTTTTAATGTTATAAAATTCACAGGCTATACGAAAAGTATGTTTGCAAGAGGGTGCCAGGCAAACAGGCAGTGCTGGTTCTTCATTGCGACAACACACACGTCGACGAGCACATGATGGTGGAGCCGGGGCTGGTGATGATATTCGCGCACGGAATCGAATAGCGGACTCTGAGGCGATGCGTCGTGACGTCACGGCGCCCGCTCTACTGTACAGTGACCTTTTAATGAGTGTTCTGAATGTTGCTTACGCATAGGTCAATTTATTCAAGCGTGGTAAAAGTCGTTAATTTTGGTGCGGTGCAATTGCAATGAGTTCAGTGTGCTCAGTGCGAGTTTCTTAACGTTCTCGATAGCGTAAAAGTTAAGTCAATTTTGTACACGAATACCACCTGAAATAGAATAAACGTTCACATATTAAATATTTCACCCGTCGAACATTATCGACGGGCCTGAGACGGCCATTTTGTAGCATCCATATCAATGCGTCACTGTAATCGCTTCCAATTTTGTTCAGTGTGCTTAGTGCGAGTTTTGTAACGTTCTCGATAGCGTAAAATTAAACTCAAATTTGCGTGCAGTTAGAACAGCGCCCCTAGCGGCAAACGTACGCAAACGATCCCATTCCATACAAATATGAGCTAACTTTTACGCTATCGAGAACGTTAAAAACTCTCACTAAGCACACAGAACTTACAGCGAAGTTAGTTGCTAAAACTGTGCATTTAGCTCACGAAAACCTATTATAATTAAGTGTTAAATTGTTATTGAAGGTATTGACTATGCTGACAAGCATCTCACTCACTCCATACTGACACACGGGTTAATAGTAAAGTTGGCTTCTGGAACTTTTGCCTTTGTTAAATCGAAGGCAAAACGTTTACAATAATGGTCGCCAACATAACTATTGGATTATTTTCGGTCTAACAAAAATCGTTCGGATTTATTTTTTAAAAATATCTCTTCGTGGGTAGTTTTTATTTGGAATACGGAACGGAATCTCTACTTATTTTTTAACCAACAAAGCTATTAAAACAAATCCTATTCAATTCGATTCATGAATATCCGACTTTTTGGTACTAATCTCGAGCACCGTTGAATATGACATACGTGAGCAACATTCAAAATTTTGTTTTTCAAGTAAATATGTACATGTATTAACGTTACAATACGATTGAAAATAGTTAAATGTGTCATGCGGTTTTTCGTATCGAATTTATCTGCTGACGAATTATATTGTTTTAAGAAACAGGGTGGAAAGGAACCGCTCCCGAAATGACCATTTGTATCGGTTGTTTCAATGGAAAATAATATTAATTTGTAACGACAACCGTAGACTTATCATTCGTACACAAAATTTATGCAACGTCACTTTTATTTTCCCTACCTATGCTGATAAAGCTGATAGCCTTGAGAGGCTATTTCAGCTTCACCCTAGCGTGTAGGTGAGCTCACGGGGCTCAAATCGGAGGTGTTGCTAACACTGGCCCTAGCAAGAGTAGTGCTTCGCAGAATCTACCACCGGATCGGAAACGCGACCCACTGAGAAGATCCGGCGAGAAACTCAGTGGGCTTAGATGAAGTGCGGACGTACATTGCGCGCGTTGAGACTGATGCCACCGCATGTCTTCCGGAATTATTTCTGTTTGACAATTAGACTAACTTTTTCTATTTATCAAAAAACTTAAAGTACCGTATTACTTTTTTTTTACCGTGGTAAACCTAGTCTGTATGGGCTTTTAAAACAAATTGAACACAGATCTATACTAATAATATAAAGAGGAAAGATGTGTTTGTTTGTTTGTATTGAGTAGGCTCCGAAATTACTGAACCGATTTGAAAAATTCTTTCACTGTTTGGAAGTTACACTATTCCCGAGTGACATAGGCTATAATCTTTTTTGAAAAAAATTAGGGATCTTTACCAAATCTCCAATAATGTAACCCAAGGTGTAAAAAAATTACCTAAAATATTCTTTACACCGCGTGCCCTGCGAAAACTATTGATGATAGAATAATATAATGTACTACGATTTTGTAGAACACATTGTTAATTACAAAAAGTGTCGCGACAGCACATGTCTAACTATTGTAGTTATGCCGCAATAAGTGTTCTTTTATTTAAAAATATAAAACAACGTCAAATATCGTTGAGATTTTTGTTAAAAACCCGAGCGGAGCCGGAACGGGCCGCTAGTCTCGTAATAAAAGGAATGAAACGATCCGTTAAGACTATGGAAGCTTGCAGTGCGAATAGGTTAATATACTCGCAGAGTGCGTTTCGGTACGAGACTGCTGTTTTTGGGCTAGGTACTGCACAATAGGACTTACATACGAACATTTGTTAAGTTAAAAGTTTTGGGAACACTTTGACTATTCGGTAGTACAACAACTACGCGCCTTCGTTTTCGAGAGTGGTTCCATAAAACTGTTTGAATGGAGCAGCGAATTATTTTATATAAATAGTTGATTTTTATGTTTTCAGAGAATATTAAGTTGTACGTTGAAGGATAGGTACAGGGGCAAAATAAGAAATGTGAAAAAAACAGGATTAAATGTATTTGAGGTTTTAATATTTCTAATAAAATACTAACGATATCAGTTGTGTTGTACACATTTTTTTTTTGGTAAACATTATGAATTAGAAAATACAAAGGGAGTAAAATTTTTAATGGAGTTTTGGGTGGTGCGAACGCTGCCACTTCAAGGACGCCTGATGGTTTCGTCGTTGAAAACGATTCTACGTCTATACCCACGGTCGGTGGCCGGTCAGGTAGCATAGGTCCATTCGCGGCTGTTTCGGAATATCCCTGGACCTAACTACGGATCGGCATGCGGTGCGGCGCCCACTGGTCGCTCTTATGTATCAATACTGGGATGGGTTAGAGTAACCTGTACATGATCTAAAATATTCATGCATAATACTGTGAAGTTTGAGTTATTGCTTGTTTGAGTTATACATACTGGAATAACTGTGGAGGTAGAACGATAAATAACTCATCTTAATTGGAAGCGATTTTTTTGTTTCAAGTTCACATTGTAAGGGGTATCTCCATTATATGTTACGCTTTAGACGAAATAGAATGTGAATATAGATTAATAAAATACTGATTGAATTGCGAAACTTAACATCACTACTTTTTCGGAAAAGGCAGGCACTATTGGGCCTGATGATATGTTTGGTATTTTCAACGTGATGACTTAGGTTTGTGCATTGGTAACGCGACCATGCAAACTTAAAACTAGGTTGAACTGGAGCGCAGTCTCTTAATAGTACTCACTCAGTAACTCAGTTGCGGTAGGCAACGGATAGTCTGTGTCCTAAGCATTGTTCTTGAGCGACGGTAACCCTTCATAATCAGGGGGCCGTATGCTCATCTGCCTACAAGGGCAATAAAAAAACACTTATCACGCATGTACGTAAAATATCAATGCTTTCGATTGTGACTTCTGAATATAGGCCTTTTCTAATACAGTTTTAAAGAGAAAAGCCGAACACCGAGCTCGGTGTTACGTATTAACAATGTAGGTATCAGTGTTAATGTACTTTTCGGAAATAATGAAATCAACATCAGGAAATCGAAGTATTGCCATACTAATTTACTTTGCCCCTGTAACCTTGAATATTATTAAAATATGTGTTAATTTTTTTGTTTAGCTAAATTTGTGTGTAGGAAAGTGATAAAAATGTTTGTATTTACAGAAAAAAATGTAAGATCTCAAGGATTGAAAAAGTTTATTGAATACAAATACATTATTGTAAATATGATTTTTTCTGTGTGTTTTTTAGATTCTAATGATTTAGTGCGGTCTGTTTTTTTTTTCTAAAATTGTAATGTCGACATTCTTAAAAAATGAAATTCCTTTTCTCTAAAAAAATTATGTATTAAAATCAGTATTTTAGAAATGATTATAATGTACTTGGATCATAACATTCCAAAAATAGACTTCACAGCATATCTAAATTTGTCAGTAGTATTTTTATAATAGAGATAGATTATGAGTGCTGTGTTAAAATAAGGAAGTGATTTATAGTTTTCTGGCATCTTTATTGTAGTAATTGTAACATTTTACTTTATAAAATATTCTGTATAGCTTATTTTAATTTCTCTGAAATTTTGTACTTTCATTAAAATGTTTATGTACATACTTAATATCTATTGGAATTTTTTTTATTTATTTCAAATACCCTATCGGAGGGAACTACCTTTTTATACAAGAGCCTGAGACATTTTATTTATTATCATCGAAAGCAGATACATTTATGTTCCATGGTCTTAAGTGTTCATCAATGCTCATGGCTATAGCAAAGCCAGTGGCAATATGTCACTATATCGTTAAGGACTTCTCATTTGAAGCATCGGGGAGACTCCTTCCCTTTGCCGAATTTTATAGCCGTTGTAAAAGTTACACCTAAAAACTTAGAATTCACTGGATGAAAACAATAGTTCCAGTTAGAAGTGCGAGGAAAGCTCTTAAAGAAAGTACCCAAGCAATTTTGCTTAAACCGTCAACAGTTATTGATTCGGTAAAAAGAATTTTTTTTTGAGTATAGCAACTGGCTTCGAGCGAGCTATTGTTGCCAGTATCGAGTTTAAAAGTTGTTCCAATAAAATTATAATAACTTGATTCAAATATTATGGATCGGAATGAGGTGTGTAGGTGAATGGAGTTGATTGATGCTTGTAATGAATTGGGATCATGATTAAATGAAATGAGATGAGATGAAGTTGTCTGGGTCTCACCATTGTCTCGGTAAATGGTGAGAATTTGCTGGGAATTCAGTTTAAAAAAAATCTGACATGATTGTCTCTTTCACAGGTGCTAAACGGCTATTAAGTTACTATTATCACACATAAATATGAAAAATAAATAAATTAGAAAGGTAAAAAATATACACAACTTGGCTCTGCGTTTCCGCCACAAAGTCTGAAATTATTTCTTTAATCACCATCCATCATACCAACGGTATTAAAAAATAGACTTCCTGCAATCATTTAAGACATAATTTGATGTGAGATGAACGCGGAAATTTCAGAAATTTGCTTTGCCTTAGGTTTTCATTTACATTAACAAAACGTCACTGTCAAAAATCAATATTTTCTTTGTCATTGTAGTGAAAATTGTACAAGTTTGAAAAATAGCCTACCAACATCAATAATTCTGAAAATTTAAATATAAAATGTCCGAGATGGATGTATCTGAGAGTGGAAGTGATTACTCAAATGACTTATGTTAGTTGCTCTTTTAACTTTTTCATAAATGCATTTATAAAATTGACTTGATTAATTGAAACGCAGGTAAAATATAAAGAGTGCGCCGGACGTATAAATTTTGGTTTGTCTTATATTCCAGTGTTACTGGATAGAGTCTTTTTGCGACTTGGTAATGCTGATACTGATGAGCAGCTCGAAAGTTGCCTTAATAGATTCCTGCCGCCTGTTATATTGAAGTTATCATCTTCACATGAACAGGTACCCACCTATGTTCTACATACTAACTAGTAATATAATTGTGAGAACGAAGGACATTTGGCATTTGTGAAGGGACCTTTATTTTATTTCTTCTAGAAAAATGACTTTCGAACAAGTTTTATGTTAGTCAAATGTTTACTATTACAGAGTGTAGCTCTATTTTGTAAGAAATACTTGCAAACAGTGTATATTTGAAATACTGCAGAATTAAGTCTTACTGGATTAGTGGCAATTAAGTTTTATTTTTCTTTGCCATCTATAGTAGTTCAGTTCAGCCCATACTGGCCCAGCAAGCTTAGCCGTCATGGATATATGTAATACCAAAGTCAGGCTAATGCTTATTGGAAAGTGTTTTTTGTCATTCCTTAGAAGAAAGGCATCTAAATAATGATGAGTAAGTTCACACCAGAAAATAATAGAAAAGGAACTGTTCTGTTGGTTAGTAGTGCAGTAGTGATAAAGATTTTGTGATCATGTTGTATAATATAAAAATTTTAAAGAATAAAACTGTACTTTTGTAGTTTTCAGCTCATTTCTTGTCATCTTTATTCTAGTCGTCATGTTATCTTTCTTTGTATTAGGTCCGCACTAAAGTGATGGAGCTACTGGTGCATGTAAATAAGAGGGTGAAATGTCGTGCTGAAGTTAAATTACCTGTACAAACACTTCTGCAACTTTACATGGATCGTAATTCCAACAGTTTTATAATTGTGAGAATTTTTGTATTCTTCTAAATTAAAGTATGGCATTTCTTAAATGATAGCTTGTCCTAGAAAGTTGCTGTGGTTGTGGTAGCGAATTAAATGGTTTTGAAGCTGAGCTTCTACCTGCTCAGAAGTGAATTTTCTATTTTATTTTTAGAATTTTTCCATCATTTACATTACAATGGGGTTTCCGAGATTACCCCATGAACAACAAATTATTTTAGCTCCATCACTGATAGAAGCAATGGATAATAAGCCCCAGGGACATCAAGATGGGTGAGTAGGGTATCAGTCAATGAACACATAGTTTGAATGAAATAGACTTATCAATTTTATTTTTAAACGTTAGGCATTCTGATTATAGTTTCAGAGACAACTATATAGTTTCCCTTATTGCAAGAAAATTTGGTTGTTAAATGGCCTGTATACTAAAGTTTTCTTATATCTCTCGTAACTATATCTCTTGTTCTGCCATTAGATGCCAGTTATTTTTGATAAAGGTATATTTTTTTATTTTTAAGTTTATTTTTAATTTTTTTTACACAAACGAACATGTATAAACTAAATCCCTTTAAAGTGAAATCATGTTTCTGCTTGCAATTGCTAAAACAGATATCACATTACTTGAAAACTTTGCTGATTTTTGTTTTGTTTAGTATAATAGTATTTGTGAACGAGTGTTTTTTGTTGCTTGTTCAAATTCAAATTCAAATTCAAAATCATTTATTTCAACTTAGATGTCATCAAAAACACACTTGTTGAATGTCAAAATGTAAAAGAAAATGTTAACTCTACATAATTACTATTATATATATTATATATATATAATAATTACTCTACATATTGTTATACATAAGTTTAAGACATATTCAACATTAATTGTACGAATATTAATATGTGAGATACAAATCATAAAAGTATTGTGTTTTTTCTAGCCTTCTAATGTTGGTAATGCCTCTGTTGGGTGAAATTAAGGAAACGGATCTAAATTTGAAAGAGAAGCCAAAGCTGGCCACATTAATAGTAAAATTTGCCACCGATATACTTCTGTTGCCCTACAGGTAATCTCTTGGATAATACAGTAATATATTGTAATAGATTAACAATCATTAATTATTTTCAAAGATTTATTTAAAGGTTCCAATATTAAAACTTTGGTGGTCACATCTAAATGAAGAAAAAAAGAAATTGAAATTAAGTGGTGAAAGTGGTTTATCATTAACATTGCATAATAATTGACCTGTAAATTCATCTGGTATTAAGTAGTACTTGAGACCGTAGTCACTGTAGATTGAATATTTCCACTAGTTGGTAGACAAGAAGGTCTCAATTGTACAGTCAATACAAAAAATGTTTCCAACTAATAATATATTTTTTTATCAATACTGTTAAAGCTATGCCACTAGAAGTTGTTATAATAATCTAATAGTAAGGAGCAATTATAAATATAAATTGTGTAAATAATTTAAAATTTTATCTTCACAACAATGAAAATAAACTTTGCCCCAGAGCATTGCCCAATCAAGGAGAGACTGAGTTTCAAGTTCCACCAGGAATGAGTATGAAATCTTACAAGAGATTGGTTGAGAAAAATCTTTTGAATCCAAATCAACTAGAACAGGTAACATGAAAAATAAATTATCATTAATGCTTTCAAAACTGGGAACCAAATAAATAATTTATGATGATCTTAAAATATGTATATACATCGCTTATTCGACCTACGATGACATGTTGAATCATTTATTTGTTCATAGATATTTATAATTGTATAATTAGTACTCTAAAAGCATTAACTAAAGCAGAAATGAAAATGGTTTTTTTTATTACTGTAAGTAGGCAGATTTGCGTCTCATATTCTGTGATTACCGAAGCTCACGGACATAACACTTTTTTTGATGTCGCAACCTCAAATATATGTATAACTGCAGTCCTACCCTTCACATTAGATCGTATGGGTACTTCGTGGCAGAAACAAGTAGGATTGCTGCATGAACTCAATATGTAATGTGATAATATTTTAGTATTTTCTTCAGTTCTGTCGATATAATGTTTGTGTGTACCAATAAAAGCGAGATTAAACCGTAATAGCAGTTTTAATTGCAGTCAAACGTTTTGCCCACTGAGTTTTTCTTCGGATCTTCTCAGTGGGTCGCGATTCCGATTCGGTGGTAGATTCTGCGAAGCACTGGTCTGGCTAGGTTAGCAAATTCTCTCAGGTTGAGCCCGTGAGCTCACCTACCCGTCCGGGCGTAGTTGAAATAGCCTCATAGGCTACCAGCGAATAGGTAGGGAGAAAAAAAAATCATGCGTTTGGCGGGTTTTCTTTTTTTAATATGGTGCCCACCTCCATCGCGGAAGTCTGCGATGCATCGTCTTTATTACCTTACACTTGGTAAGCTTATATAACGCCGGGCACATATTTTACACTATATACTTTGATTCGGCGAATAGTTATAAGACCGGCCTGTTGGTATCATTCGTCTACCAAGTTAACCTGTCTGGATTGGTATTTTTTTTGAAATTTAAAGCATTTGGTTATTCAAAATTAACACAAGCTTAGAAGTTGTAAACCTTTTTAGTTAATTATCAGATAGAGATCATTGTATTCTCTCGGAAAAAAACAGTAATGACGTCATTGGTTACGTACGGGTACAGGCGAGGAAATGGGAGAGACCGTCGTAGCCCTCTCAGTCTTTACTAAAAACTTGTTAAACTTTATTGTTATGATAGTCGACTTATTTTTTTATAAATTAAACTTTTAAAGCTTATGTGCAATTATGTTCTACCTAAACCTCGTTTTAATAGAAAAAAAAAAAACAGTACAACATTCAATCATGTATTATTATGCATAGTTTCAACTATCACCCCTTAATTCACAGCTCAATCGTGGCAAACTATTTGATTACTACGGGGTGGCGTTCTAAATTTAAATGATACATTTATTATTTTGATTTATAGATAAAGTTGTCTATTGTGAAATTTATAAGCAAAGACGTCTTCAATGACAACGATGTGCTCTTACCATTGATTGTCGCCGCAGCTGACTCACGATTCAGCGTTGCCAATCACGCGAACAGCCCCCTCATAAGAGTGAACAGGTAATTCTTAAATGTATCGTTGTTGCATATATGATATACTAGCTGACCTGGTAGACTTCGTAGTGTTTCAAACGATAAATAAAAGACCTAAATTTTTGTATAAAATAAAATTAAAACAAACAAAGGAATCCGTCCGACGGGGGACAACACATCAAAGGGAAAACAAAATTGTTATTTTTATTTAATTCCGAGCATTTTCATATTTATCTCCCTTTAAACCTTCTCTGGACTTCCACAAATAATTCAAGACCAAAATTAGCCAAATCGGTCCAGTCGTTCTCGAGTTTTAGCGAGACTAACGAACAGCAATTCATTTTTATATATAGATAAAGATAGAGATAATAGTGTTGTAGGAAATCAGACGAGAAATAGCTGAAAGCATTTTATAAAAAAAAATTGTTACTTGCATGTGGGATTTTAACGCTGACATAGTCGTATCGCTCGATACGAGTACACCGAGCGTCTTGTCGCTTAGGCCACGACGATTTCCAATAGTATTACTGAACTTACATAATATCATTATAATTACCTACTTAATACTAAGTATTAAGCACGCCTATAGTGAAACATTTCAAACGATAAGATCAGTTCATGGAACGTTACGTCATTATTGTTATGTAATGGTACTTGAAATGGGTCTGTTTATACAACTGGGTTACAACTAATATCTTAGTAATTAATATTAGTAATATAAAATAATGTTTCAGCTCTGTAGACTGGTCGCAGCCATCAGTGGTATTCCCGTTATACTCTCTATATTTAGGCACTTGGGGAGGCTCCAAAGTGCCTCCAGATGATCGCAAGGTAAGTTTGAATCGTCCTAAAATATCAACGCTCTTTAAAATGTATTTTTTGAATTGAATAGCCTTTTATTTAGATCCATACTACAATTATATGACTAAATATAATATACAGAAAACTTAAATTTTATGTAAACCTTAATCTAGTCTCTTATTTGAAATTTTCTTATTTGAAATTTTCTTATTTTCTGCAGATCTGTTTGTCAATCGACAAAGGTCTCCTCCAACCTTTTCCACTCATGTCTTTCTTGAGCCACTCTGTTCCATGTGACGCCTGCCACTTGTCTTATGTGGTCATCCCATCTTTCCTGCGGTCACCTTTTTTCCTTTTGCTTTCTCTAGGATACCATCGTGTCACAATTTTGCTCCATTTATATTTACCTGGGCCCTGCTCAACGCCATTTAAAATGTATAATACATCTAAATTTTAATGACTTTTAATTGACCCACTCTCCGACCCTTAGCACAATTGGTCAGTACTCTGGCTAAGGGAGCCTACACATATAATAGTATTTCTAGATAATCCTTAAGACACACGTGACATTGACCTCTAGATACTTCTCCTTCCCAAATGATTCCTGCCCTTCCGTAGATAATTATACCGGTTTATAAAGCACTATTTGCTTTAGCAAAGGCTTTCAAATAGTCATGACTGTCATAGAATCGGGATACAGTAAAAATGACATTGAGAGAAGCCGCCCTAAACATCTCATTACGGCTCCTCCCGATCCATAAACGGTGCTTTTAGGTACCACAAGCACCGGTCACCGTCCTCACCGAACCCGTCGCTTGCGACGAAAGGCTCTGCAAGTAAATTAACCCCTAGACACCAAATACTGAGATTTGAGGTGGTAGATTCTGCGAAGCACTGCTCTTGCTAGGGTCAGTGTTAGCAACACTGCGGTTTGAGCCCCGTGAGCTCACCTACTAGTTCCGTGAATCTAGAATAACCCTTTGTGGTTACTAGAATAGGTAGGAAAAAAAGAGACCATTATTGTGATCGATTAAAAACTTCAAAGTTACGTTTTTAGGTACCGGCTTGTACGCGCCTGCGATTGAAATTAATACAATATTTGATTAAGGCCACCGGTCCGGCGGTTTTGTTTCCGCATTGTGTTCAGGTAAATATGACTAACATGGCGACGAGGTTTACGTCACTTCCGTATTTAAAAAAAATGCAATCTAATTGCAAAATAATTGATACATAGATATCGTGTCTCAAGGTAGGTGGGGGCATTCACATAGTGATGCCTACATACTGTGGTAACTAGGTCACACCAGGTGGATTGTTCGTCGAATTAAGAAATAAAACGATTTTACTCTTTCGAGAGGTGAAAGAGTGTTTTTTTGTTTATTACTTAGATACTTAGGTTGGTTCCTGGTGTTAAGTGGTTACTGGAGCCCATAGACATCTACAACGTAAATGCCGCCACCCACTTTAAGACATGATTTCTAAGGTCTCAGTATAGTTACAACGGTTGCCCCGACCTTCAAACCGAAACTCATTACTGCTTCACGGCTGAAATAGGCGGGGTGGTGATACCTACCCGTGCGGACTCACAAGAGGTCCTACCACTAGTTTTATATTTCGCTTAATACGCGACATTTATCTTTGTAATTAAATGTCCGTTCTCTTTAATATTAACATTAGAGAGTTCCAATTTTTAATTGAATTTCAATTAAGTTTACTCCATTCAATATATAGCTGAAGAAGTTTTTTTTGTCATACTATTTTTTCCAAATTTAAACTTTAAATAAATGGCTCTGCTAAAACCTCCATAGCCTGTCTTGTTGTTCGATAAAGCAATTTATATTGTATGTCAGTGTGCTTAGTGAGAGTTTTTTAACGTTCTCGATATCGTAAAAGTTAACTAAAATTTGTATGGAGTCGGAACGTTTACCTACGTTTGCCGCTAGGGGCGCTGTTCTAACTGCACGCAAATTTGAGTTTAATTTTACGCTATCGAGAACGTTACAAAACTCGCACTAAGCACACTGAACAAAATTGGAAGCGATTACAGTGACGCATTGATATGGATGCTACAAAATGGCCGTCTCAGGCCCGTCGATAATGTTGGACGGGTGAAATATTTAATATGTGAACGTTTATTGTATTTCAGGTGGTATTCGTGTCGTTGTTCGATCCGAACACAAACTCGCGTTTACGCAACCAAGGACTCGTGTTCTTGTCGAACGTGATCAGTTCGTAAGTTGTCCTGTTACTATTTTTTATTTTTTAAGTCACTGTAGGCAGAAGAGCATATAGCCTAACTGATGATAATTACTCACCGTCACTCATGGACGTCAGAAATGCCAGGAGCGCGCTCCTCGGTGCACCTCGTGACGAAATGAATATTTCGGTGATTTAATTTAAAAAAAAATTTTAAGGGATTTTATGACCTGGTAACTAAGATCTTTAAGTCATGTCTTATTTTTATTTATAATCTTATATTTATGAAAAACTAGCGACCCGCCCTCGCTTCGCTTCGGAAACATTAAAACACACATGAAACCAAAAAAAATAAAAAAAAAAATAAATAAAAAAAAGTAGTCTATGTGCATCAGGGACAATGTCGGCTTCTAATGGAAAAAGAATTTTTCAAATCGGTCCAGTAGTTTCGGAGCCTATTCGAAACAAACAAACAAACAAATCTTTCCTCTTTATAATATTAGTATAGATGATATGCGCATATGCGAATGTTGCGATGGATGTGTGGAGTAACGAGAATGGATAGAATACGGAATGAATATGTTAGAGGAAGTCTGAAAGTGGCACCTGTGACAGAGAAGCTGAGGAGTGCACGTTTGGGATGGTATGGACATGTGATGAGACGGAATGTAAATGAGGTTGTTAAGAGAGTGTTAACTATGAATGTGGAAGGATTTAGAGGAAGAGGTAGACCTAAGAAGAAATGGATGGTGTGAAAGACGATATGGGTAGGAGGGGAGTGAGCGAAGAAATGGTATATGATAGAAGAGTATGGAAGGAGAAAACATGTTGCGCCGACCCCAGGTGACTGGGAGAAGGGCAGGAAAATGATGATTTATGAAAAATGATAATATGGAGTGAAATGAAATGAAATAAATATGATTAATTTGAGACATTAATCAACTGAGAGGAAATTAAATGAAATAAGATGAGATGATATGGGATGAAATATAATCTCAGTAAAATTGTGGTCATTTACTGAGATTTTTTCAGTGGACTTTTTGGAGGATCCCGAGAAGTTACGTCCAGGGTCTTTGTTTCAATTTCCCACATTTGTGCACTCTCACAGATATTAAACAGTTAATAAACCACCGTTAGTACACATTTAAACCTGAAGAAACACCAAATAGACAAAATAAAACAAATCACACAACTTCACTCCTCGCGTTCCCGCCAAAAAGTCAAAAATTTATTTATGGATGAAAGAGCTCACTGATCAGATTTTGTGTAGTGGCCTCGGGAACCCAAAGACATAACCTCAATACCTACTAATCTACTTTGAGCCATGCGGTCAGAATCTCATATCGTGGATCGCTTCTACCACCCTGCGAAACGGAACGTATGACTGCTGCTTCGTAATAGATGTAATCAGAATGGTGGTGCCTACACGTGCGGTCTTGTTACACTTCCTACTTACAATACTACCGTTAAGCGCCGGTTGACGATTCCAACTCGAAAAAATTATATAGGGCTGGTGCTATCGTAGGCCGATCCCACAGCTAAACGTCTGCTATATTTCTCCGCGTGAACTACGATTATGTTTGATTATATACTGTTTAAAATTTTAAATTAGGTTCACATCTACTTAGTTTATAAAAATAAGTAGACAAATTTTTCGAACAATAGTAATAAATAATAATTATTGTGATACCTATACTGAGATAACTATACTGAGACCTTAGAACTCATATCTCAAGGTTGGTGGCGCATTTACGTTGTAGATATCTATAGGCTTCAGTAACCACTTAACACCAGGTGGGCTGTGAGCTCGTCCACCCATCTAAGTAATAATAATAATAATACCTGTTGCAGCGGCGATCTTCTCCAGCTACAGAAAGTATCGACAGTATTCCTACAAGGTCTGCTGAAGATAATCAGATCTGAAGAGCATCCTGAACATCAACCTAAAGCTTACGTCTGTCTGGGTTTGTACAGCATAAGCTCACGAATCACCTCGACGTGGTAGCATCGCGTAATAAGAACAAATCAAAGATAATATATGCCTATAATATAGTAGATGTGTTAGAATATTGATTTGCCTGTTTGTCTTTCACGTCATACTGCTATAATATGCGTACTATGTCTAAAACTGTTCACTGTCTGTATTTGTTGAAACTTTAGAAGAGTTTTTTTTATATAGTATCATTAATATACGGCGCATGGCGCTTTGAAATATAAATGAAGTCATAGAGTGTAGATAGGGCCGCGGTTCATCAGATCGTCCCATGTCTGCATCATCTCATTTGACTTAGCCCATAAATTACGCGACAGAAAGAGACAGAGCTTTAAATTAACATGATTGTTACTGTTGCGGGCTGAGGTTCGGGATAAATAAAAGTTCCACCAAAGTGCAACTTAAAACTGTATTTATCACTTAGAACACTCACAGAACACTTTAAAACTGTTAATTCGCTTCTTTCGCTTCGCCTCGGGTGATCCGTTCGCTGTTTCGCTTCGAATAGTTCCGATTACTGACTGCGTGCCATCTCTGCAACGCTTTTATAACCGATACGAGATCCCTAGAATCGTCGAGAACATTCCTCATAAGTCGAGTAGCTTCGATGTGTGTTTCCGCTATCTGACAATAGATGGCGTTGTACTTCTCGAGCGTTCTAGATGTTACTAGATTTTTCGATATTCGTTCGGCTATTCGGCGATAGATGACGTTAATACCATTGCCGGCGTAACATTACCATGCTCCTACAAACAGGTCGTCTAGCGATAAAGTGCCCTGACTGCGTGAGCAGCGGCCAGTTCTCGTTGCTCGAAGAGTTAATAAAGAAAATCCCAGAAGCCCCGCCCGAGATCAAAACGGCCATACGAGACGCGCTACTCGACATGGCCGTAGCTTACAAGACAAGTTTTGCAGGTCAGTTTTTTTTAAATATATCCCTCCTCATACAAAGGCTCCAAGCTAGAGTTACCTCTTCTATTGTGGGTACGAATAAGTACACATAGACTTTAAAAACCAATTATCTTTGACAGATACTTATTACTGGTGGTAGGACTTCTTGTGAGTCCGCACGGGTAGGTACCACCACCCTGCCTATTTCTGCCGCAAAGCAATAATGCGTTTTGGTTTGAAGGGTGGGGCAGGCGTTGTAACTATACTTGAGACCTTAGAACTTATATCAAGGTGGGTCGTGCATGAACGTTGTAGATGTCTATGGGCTCCGGTAACCGCTTAACACCAGGTGTGCTGTAAGCTCGTCCACCCATCTAAGCAATAATAATTTAAAAAAAACATTCAATTCGAAATGAAAGAAAGATCTGAGAAGATCTTTTCTATCATTATGTGACGTCACATTAGGCATTTCAAACTACCTTAATAAATTTATTGATTTTTGTCCTTTGTTTAATTTCTCCAGTTTTATTTATTTAGGTAGGTGCTTTAAATAGAAGATATGAATTTGTGCTTTATATCAGAATTAATAATATTTTTTTGATATGCAGAGAAGCAAAATTCTAAAGCCACGACACCGACTGAAGTCCCGTGCTCATCTCAAGATAAGATGGATGTCGATGAATCTGCTGAGGCTAAACCGAAATCCGTATTCGATGAAACGCAAGCACTAGTCTTGTTCGCTTTGTTGGACCAGTAAGTTTTAATTCGTTTTAGTTGTAACGTCTAGGCCAGTGATTATCAAACTTATTTCTTTTACCGCCCCTTTGAAAATCAATTATTTTTCAGCGCCCCCCATTTTTTATACACCCCTAAAACTTTAAAATCACAATTTCATTAATTTAATTAATAAATGTTGTATTAATTTTAGTAAATGTAGTACCACGTAGTACATATGTATTTGTAGATGCTATTATTGTTTCTTCATATTATTATATGTCCGTACATTGCTACAGAGCGTGTATTTACAAATTTGCAAAGTAAAAATGAATTCATCTCATCAATATGTTTGTTTAAATTCAGAATTACCAAAATAAATTGCTAGTTCACTGTACTATTACTATGCTAGATAATTAAAATTTTATATTTCGACTAGTAAATAATACTACTAACAATAATAACTTATGAAACTACGAATAAGCCGAACCTGGAAGTCGTAGAGGATTTCATTTATCCGGGCTCCGTCATAGCTAGTAATGGATCCTCCGAAAAGGACCTCAGAAGGCGAATCAGTATGGCAAAGAGAGCTATGTCCCAAATGGACCGTGTTTGGGGGGACAGAAACATCTCGAGGAATACCAAAAAGCAGCTCGTCAACTCCCTCGTCTTTTCCATTTTTCTCTACGGCGCAGAGACTTGGACCCTCAAGGAAGCCGACCGCCAACGCATCGACGCGTTTGAGATGTGGTGCTGGAGGAAAATGCTCGGGATTCGTTGGACAGAACACAGAACCAACGAATCCATTCTTATCGAGCTCAATATTCCAATGCGCCTCAGCACTACATGCGCGCGGAGGAGTTTCGAGATCTTTGGACATATCGCCAGAAAGAGAGGTGACAATTTGGAAAAGCTGCTGGTAACAGGCAAGGTATGCGGGAGAAGGCACAGAGGCAGAAATCCAATGCGCTGGTCGGACCAAATACGCTCCACTCTCAATACCTCAGTCCACGTTGCTATCCACACAGCCGAGGACAGGCAAGAATGGCGCAAGATGATGCAGGAGAAAGTTATTAGAGAAGGCCACGACCCTCAGCATTGAGGATTATCGACGCAAGATGGAAGGAAACTACGAAAAATAAATTTATATCATTTCGTATTATAGATAAATATGGGTAATTTTTCATAGAATATAAGTTTATAATTTAGAACTGGTTCAAATAAAAACCGCCGCCTAAGTCAGCGTTTTTATTGTTCGTAATAATTAATATCTATACTAATATCATAAAGAGGAAAGATTTGTTTGTTTGTTTGTATTCAATAGGCTCCGAAACCACTAAGCCGATTTGAAAAATTATTTCACCGTTAGGAAGCTTCACTATTCCCGAGTGACATAGGCTATAATCTTTTTTGAAAAAAATTAGGTATCCTTACTAAAACTCCAATAATTTAACCCAAGGTGGAAAAAAATTTACCTAAAATATTCTTTACGTCGCGTGCCCTACGAAAACTATTGATGATAGAATAAAATAATGTACTACGACTTTGTAAAAAACATTATTATTTACAAAAAATGTCGCGACAGCATATGTCTAACTATTATAGTTATGCCGCAATAGGTGTTCTTGTATTTAAAAAAATGCCCCTGGTAAGACACGGAGTGCCCCCCCCTCTAACCTCGCCGACTGGTGGCTTCCTACTTGGAGGACAGATCGGTCACGTGTACTGGACATGGTGGGATCGTGCACAGGTTCCCGGTCGTGCGCAGTGTTCCACAGGGGTCGGTGCTCGGCCCCCTTTTGTGGAATATCGGGTATGACTGGGTACTGAGAGGTGCCCTCCTCCCGGGCCTAAGCGTAATCTGTTACGCAGACGACACGCTGGTCGTGTCCCGGGGAGGGAGTTTTGCTGAGTTTGCTCGTCTTGCCACCGCTGGGGTAGCGCATGTCGTCGGCAAAATCAGGAGATTGGGCCTCGACGTGACACTCAGTAAATCCGAGGCCATGTGGTTCCACAGGCCCCGGAGAGTGCCACCTGTCGATGCCCATATCGTGGTTGGCGGCGTCCGTATCGGGTCGGGGTGCAGTTGAAGTACCTCGGCCCCATTCTGGACAGTCGTTGGACCTTCTGTGTTCACTTTCAGAACCTGGTCCTTCGTTTGTTGGGGGTGGCCGGCGCGTTAAGCCGGCTTCTTCCCAACATCGGGGGGCCTGACCAGGTGACGCGCCGTCTCTATACGGGGGTGGTGCGGTCAATGGCCTTATACGAGGCGCCCGTGTCGGGCCAGTCACTGGCCGTGGGGGTAGCGAAGTTGCTGCAACGGCCGCAACGCACCATCGCGGTCAGGATCATCCGTGTTTATCGCACCATCTCTTTCGAGGCGGCGTGTGTACTGGCTGGGACGCCGCATTGGGTCCTGGAGGCGGAGGTGCTCGCCGCTGACTAACAGTGGCGGGCTAACCTTCGTGCCCGGGGCGTGGCGCGTCCCAGCCCCAGTGTGGTCAGAGCGCGGAGGGCCCAATCTCGGCGGTCCGTGCT
Source organism: Bombyx mandarina (assembly GCF_030267445.1). Lineage (NCBI taxonomy): Eukaryota > Metazoa > Arthropoda > Insecta > Lepidoptera > Bombycidae > Bombyx > Bombyx mandarina. Next base: position 13,136,750 of record NC_143228.1, read on the forward strand.
GGAGTCATGGTCCAGGCGGCTGGCCGATCCTTCGGGGCTGGTCATAGGACCGTCGAGGCGATTCGCCCGGTTCTTGTAAATTGGGTGAATCGTGGCAAAGGACGCCTCACTTTTCGACTCACGCAGGTACTCACTGGGCATGGTTGCTTCGGTGAGTTTCTGCACCGGATCGGAGCTGAGCTAACGGCAGAGTGCCACCATTGTGGTTGCGACTTGGACACGGCAGAGCATACGCTCGTCGCCTGCCCCGCATGGGAGGGGTGGCGGCGTGTCCTCGTCACAAAAATAGGAAACGACTTGTCGTTGCCGAGTGTTTTGGCATCGATGCTCGGTGACGATGAGTCGTGGAAAGCGATGCTCGACTTCTGCGAGTGCACCATCTCTCAAAAGGGGGTGGCGGGGCGCGTGAGAGATGCACAGGCCCGCCGCCGTCGAGCGGGGTCCAGGGAAACGGATCTCGCCCAAGCCCTGGCCCTCTAAGTGTTTCGGGTCTCCCTCACATGTCGGCCTGGGGACCGGCGAAGGGGGCCGAAGAAGACGACGTGCAAGCTGCTCTGCACACGTTTTAGGCATGAGCATCCGGGTGATGGAAGGCCGGCTATCCTCAACCCACGCTGGTTCTGACCCAGCGGGGTATTCCGTAGGATAGACATTCTAACCGGCGCCATCTAGGCGGGCTTCGGATAGCCTGCCGACCGAGAGGGCTGGTGGTCGTGGCGCCGACGACCGCCAGTCCGGCGTCCCGAGGGGGGAGGGTGATGGGAGAGATGTGCTCCGCACTAAACGCTTCACTTTCCCCCTTTGCCTTTTCATGAGCTCTGTCTCATGCGAGGTTTGGATGCTGGTTGTTGAGCGACAGGAGGTTTTAGTCGGTTCGACTCCGACATGCCCCGCCTTCCATCCCCAGTGAAGGGCGGAAGTCCGGCGATTTCCTCCTGACAAAAAAAAAACGTGTGGCACTCGGGAACTGCAGCAGTAAAGCTATTGCATAGCATTTTTTATCAACTTATGACATTATAATTAGACAATGATAATTTAATATTAAAACAATAATAAAACAACACCACGCTCTATTAAACCATAATAAAGGCAAAACCTTAACTGTCCCCTTCACACTCATAAGCTAAACCGCGCGAGAGAGAGATGGGCAGACTTTTCATGATGCGCATGCAGTGTGACGTCACGCCACGCGCTTATTCACAAAACTACACAAGCGCTACGTGTGAATGTGTTGAACGCGAGCTACATGGTAGGCGGAGTGAGGGATGTTAGGTTTTTTTCGTTACGGAATTTCATGATTCGTTCGCCGCGCTCAAGGCCCGCGATAAAAGATATGCAATAGCTAAAAAATGTATGAACTTGTAATAAAATCTCTTTGGCTATACTATTTGTATCTGGCTGGTTTTGGTATCATTAAAAGTTTAAATTCGAAAGAAGATAATTCCAAATTACAATTAGGAAGATGTGTGATTTTTATTTATTTTTCGTACTGTCAAGATGAGGGAATCTAATGAAGATATTCGATAAATTTTAAAATTTCAATACAAAACAGGTAAAAAGCAACGCAAGCCGTGAAAAAAATTTGCGATGTTTATGGACCTAGTGCAGTGTCTGTGAGAGTAGCACAAATTTGGTTTAAGCGTTTTCAATCCGGAAATTTTGATGTCAAAAATGCACGTCGCTCTGGTCGCCCTATTACGGATAAAATCGATGCCATTTTTGAAAAAGTGGGGCAAGATCGGCATATCGCTAGTTACGACGTAACTGAAGAACTGGGAATTGACCACAAAATAGTTATGGCGCATTTGAAAAAAACTGGGTACACAAAAAAGCTCACTGAAAGAAACCTAATGAACCGTGTACTCATTTGTGATTCTTTATTATGACGTCATGAAACCGAACCATTTTTGAAGAAGCTGATAACTGGTGATGAAAAGTGGATCACGTACGACAAGAACGTACGAGAAAGGTTGTGGTCAAAGGCCGGTCAGGCTTCACAGACTGGCGAAACCCGGGTTAACTCGCAACAAGGTGATGCTGTGTGTGTGGTGGGATTGGAAGGGCATTATACATTATGAGCTGTTACCACCAGGCAGGACCTTCGATTCTGAACTCTACTGCGAACAATTGATGAGATTAAAGCAAGAAGTTGAGAGAAAGCGGCCGGAATTAATCAACAGTAGCTGTTTAGGCTTACTATCTAGGTAATATATTATGGTTATATAACACTGGTAATATATTACCACTGGTAATATATCGATGCTTACTATACTATTTGACATTGGACGGTAATGGGTAAATTGTAAAAAATAATAATCTAAGACAAGTTTTTGAACAATAATTATATACGCATTTCCATTTTATATAAAAATTATGATTTTTACGTCAGTAATTTCTTATAAAATGCTAGGAAAATGCTGTAAAATGCCCTTATGTTAAAAATAAGAAAGAAAGTAAAGAAAATCTCAATTTGTGTTAGTTTACGTATGTGTAATATTTTAAAACTGCATGGTGGTTTTTTTTTTAATGTTTAAAATAATTTCTGGAGAAATATAATAAAGGTAAAATTGCTCTAATTTTATCATCGATCATGTTCCGCAAAAACTTGATTGCGGACGGTGTGTGGGCTATCCTACGAAATCTATGTTAATTATTTTAAGTTTTTATAACATCATACAGGGTAGAAATATAAACGAGTTTTAATTTTAGTGAAATTTAAAATACTATAAAGTAAACGAAATTACAAATTTTACAGCGCCCCCCTAACCCACATCAACGCCCCCCATTTTTTCCTGGGCCCCTTAACGCCCCCCTCTAGGTTTCAAACGCCCCCCAGGGGGCGTTATCGCCCACTTTGAGAAAGACTGGTCTAGGCAGCGTGCACTTTATTGAACAATGACGTCAATGTTTACGCGATTCACGCACGTGCTACAACAACACTATTAACGGGAAAGAGATAGAGCATACCCTCAATGTCTAGTATTACTATGTGACTTCTATTACTAATATTAAAAAATAATGTATATACTGATATTTACTTCAGGATGAGTAAACAATAAAAGGCTTAATTGCGTTTTCTGTTATATGTACAAAATAAGATAAGAGCATTTAAAGCCCTTAATTTCTTTTAAAATTAATATAAGAAATTCAACAGTATTAATGAACTATATAAAACTGAACTCTCATTTTACTCGGTGACAAACTTCGCCCCATGACACTGAAGAAAAATCCTTTAAAAACCAAAAAGTTTAGGGTTTAGAGTTAAAGGTATAAAGGTTTTTCTTTACATGAATTTTAATTTATATGATACTAGCTGACCCGGCAGACTTCGTAGTACCTCAATCGATAAATAAAAGACTTAAACTTTTGTATAAAATAAACTTAAAACAAACAAAAGGAATCCGTCCGAGGGGGATTTTCATATTTATCTACTTTTTAAACCCTTCTCTGGTCTTCCACAAATAATTTAAGACCAAAATTAGGCAAATAGGTCCAGCCGCCAGCGAGACTAACGAACAGCAATTCATTTTTATATATATAGATAATTAATTGTTCTCAGTTACATGCAAAACGAGGAGTCGATGATACGCTATATAGCGATGCGCTACGCTTCGACCGTGTTCCCGCCCGACTATATACCGGCGCGGTACTTGTTGCTGTTGGCCAGCGGAGACAGGTGATTCCTCTTCTTCTTTAGTTTTTGGCTCCGGCACGGTTTGTGCATTAGCCAGCGTCAAGTAATAAGATTTTTATAATTCGCCGTTTTAATAATTATTTACAGTTTATGAATAATATAAAACGAAGGAAACTTAATCAATTTGCATGAAATTAAATGAAATGACATAATATGGGATGAAATAATAATATAATCTCAGTAAAATGGTGGTCATTTACTGAGGTTTTTTCAGTGGACTTTTTGGAGGATCCCGAGAAGTTACGTTCAGCGGCTTTGTTTAATTTTCCCAAATATGTGCACTTTACCTTGTGCACAGAAACTAAACAGTCAATAAACCACCGTTATTATTCATTTAAACCCGAAGAAACGCTAAATAGAATAAATAAAACAAATCACGCAACTTCCTCGCGTTCCCGCCAAAAAGTCAGACAGGTAATACAGGATGTGTTGTGTGGTGCTGGCATTTTCACGATACGTTGGAAACGAACTGTCTCATCTCTAGTTAATAGGGATGTGTGTGTCGCGGACCACTGGCTCCCACTTCATGCAGGGGTAGTCGAGTCGGTATAATTATTAATTTATAATGGGTCATTAAAAAAAGTCTTTGTACTCGTTACAGCAAAGACGAAATTTCGACGGAGGCCCTGAAATGTTTATACGGGACATCACGACCGAGCGAGATAGAGGATGTCGTAAACAATGTGGCGAAGAAAGAGACAAAAATCGTTATTTTCGACGGAGAGTCGCCCGATGAAAACAAAGACGTGTCTTCGGAAGGCGTCGACTTGGCCGTGCCGAAGCTCAAAGATATGGTCAACTACATATGGAAACAAATGCAGAAGAGGAAGAAGGGCTCGAACGCTAAGCATAGGTTCGTGATCAACAACCAGGTGCTGCAGTTTCATCCGCTGACTTATCAAGAGGTAGGTTGAACTTGTTAGCTATTGGTTTGCAATAGGACCCCTATACGGATACTGTCTATCGACATATTGTTAAGGGCTTGTGGCTTTTAAGATAAAACGTAAGTGCATTCATATCGGAGATTTGACTATTTTTTTTAATTTTTTTTTTATTGCTTAGATGTGTGGACGAGCTCATAGCCCACCTGGTGTTAAGTGGTTACTGGAGCCCATAGACATCTACAACGTAAATGCGCCACACACCTTGAGATATAAGTTCTAAGGTCTCAGTATAGTTACAACGGTTGCCCCACCCTTCAAACCGAAACGTATTACTGCTTCACGGCAGAAATAGGCGGGGCGGTGTTATCTACCCGTGCGGACTGACAAGAGGTCCTAACACTAGTAAAAATTTTAATGTTGGATTCAAATATCACAGGCAGATGCCATTTTATTTAAGCAAATACGTACTAAGGTATTAGGTTAGGAATAATGGCCATCCAGTATTACAACTGTATGCCGGTTTGGCGGCAGAAATACCCGGCTCCGTGATTCGAAGTCGTTCATCATAGAACACAAGAGATTTTAACAGATTCCCTGATTCTCGCTTACGACATTTTCAAGAAAATGTTACGCGCTGGGGCTCGGTATAAATAAAAATTATTCCGAAGTACAAATTAAAACTGTATTAAACACTTAGAGCACTTACAGAGCACTTAACAATTCGTAATTCGCTTCTTCCGCTTCGCTTCAAGTGATCCGTTCGCTGTTTCGCTTCGAGTAGTTCCGATTACTGACTGACTGCGTCATCTCTGCAACGCTTTTATAGTCGATACGACATCCCTAAATTTATTGAGAACATTTTGGGCAAGTCGAGTAGCTTCGATGTCTGTTTCCGCTCTCAGACAATAGATGGCGTTGTACTTCTCGAGCGTTCTCAGTGTTACTAGTTCCTTTAATATTCGTTTCTGCTATTCTGCGATATATGGCGTATTACCGGTGTAACAATAAGCTTGCAATATACAATATCACCCGCTCGGGGGAAGATCTTTCCTTACGTCGTTAAAACTCTCGTCGTCGTTGCAATTTTCAGTGTATTCTCTTGTTGTAGATACTAAGGTACCTCCGCATGTGTCTGAACCGCGACGCCGGTCTGAAGGATTGCTCGGACCATCCGAACGCGACGTCCCCGCTGCTCGCCAAGTACTTCTACGAGAACCTGCTCGACACGGAGCTGCTCGACCGATACCTCACGCTGATCACTTCGGTGCTGAACGCTAGCCCAGGTATGTCTTAGATTCGGCTTCAGCAAAGATCGATGGGCTATCCAATTTAAATATAATTTTCACCTCAGCAGCTCAAACATGCCGCTTTTGCTGCGAGACAACAGTGAACAAAACGCGAATTTGATTCGAGCGTGGGTCAAAGTAGCTTTTTAATTTTTCAATCTTCAGTGTCACGTATTGACATTGTTCAGCCATAAATTTGAAACATTCGAATCTTACTGTGCTTTGCCTCTTTCACATGTATATAAAAAAGCGATTTTGGAGATTTTGGATTTCGACCTCAAAGAAAACACGTTCAGTAAAGCGTATTTGTAATAAATAAATTACGTTTTTTTTAATAGTTATTTCAATCTATTCCTGTTCATTTCTATGTCTCCTAAGTAATATGTGTGTTCTTACTGCTGAGGTGAAAAGTTAAGGTGCTACACGAGAGCAAAGTTTTTTGCATCTCGTGCTGTTGAGTCCCTCAATACGCTCAGGATTCTAACTTTAAATCACTCGCTACGCTCGTGAATCAATCATAGAATCCTTCGCTTGCTCGGGACTCAAAATTAGCACTCGAAACAAAAAACAACTTTGCTCTCTTGTTGCACAAATCTTATACCTTTAAACGAGCAATATATATAATCTGAATCTCGGAAAGGGCTCCAACGTTTTTCATAAAATTTAGTATACAGGGGATTTCGGGGGCGATAAATCGATCTAGCTACGATTTATTTTCAGAAAATGTTGTTTTATTCGTGTTTTCAATGATCAACTTTATCGAAAATCAACTTTATGAGTCTTCCCGACATCTATTGGCGAATAATAATACTATTTTTCTTAATTGATGGCAACTAACCGCTTTAAAGACACAACAAGATGGCGTTATCAAAAAAAAAAAACCGAGCAAAGCTCGGTCATCGTCTAGTAACTATTAAAACAGGTTGAAAAAAAATGAATTAAAAAAAAACTTGCAGATTTAATGGCATTAACATGCTTCTTGGACATTATCGGATGTATACCGGAGAAGATGGCCTCAAAGTACACAAATTTACTGCCTTTCTTGAGAAATTTGTTCACGACTAGCACCAAAGAACACATCAGGGACACGTCCGCGGTCATCTACGCTATAATCTTTGTTCACACCAGCGAAAAAACGGCCATAGATAAGGAGATCTGCGAATTCGTTACGCAAGGAAAGAACAACAAGTCCCTAGAGAGTCAATGCGGATATTTGAGCGCATTCGCGAATGTTTGCGAGAGGGCGGTCGTTTTGTCGACGCGCGGCAAGTTTGGCGGGAAAGGGTTTAGCGTTGCCGACTGGGAACCTTACCAAGAGGCCGCGTTGTGCTTGGGTGAGTCGATGTAATTGTTTTGAATCACGAACTTAATGTCTAACTCACTGGGCCCGACATCGGACGGGCTGTGATCGCTTTTCCCGAAAATAAAAAACTTAATTATTTCGATAGTATTTTGACTCACTGTTTCTCATTGCACTGTAGTGTTTTCAAACTAGTACAATATGATATCAAAGAATCTTAAACTCGTTCACTAACTAATGAAGACTGATAAAAGCCACAGCATGAGACAAGCTGTTTGTGTGCAGTGTGCTTATTACTGGTGGTAGGACCTCTTGTGAGTCCGCACGGGTAGGTAACACCACTAAGCAATCTAAGCAATAAAAAAATAAATAATAAAAAGCTTACTCGTTGATTAACGTTGTTTTCAGCTAATTTCCTTATCAGTCCCCAAACGCTATTAGTGAGCGCCTCGTGTACTGCGATATCGCTGCTGGCTCGATGCTCCGGCCTGCCTCTACCCAATACATCGCCCAAAGAGGACACTCTCATACAGTCGGACAACCCGTTCAACGTAAACAAAACTATAGATGATTCGAACGACGTCGTGACTAAGTTCACCGTCGCTCAGAGACTGTTCAAGATCGTTGGAAACGCCAAGTTGCCGTCGAAGATCAAAGAGAGGGCGCTGTACACGTTAGGCCTTATGTGCTGCGGGGAAAGGTTGAGTTTCGCCAAACAAATCGTAATGGGATTCCTTGAGATGGCCAAAGATGTGAGTTGGTTAATCTATGTTCTGGTAAATAGCTCGCAAATACTCTGTACAAACGAGATATTAAATTTGGCAAATATGTATCACAGCTCAATGATAAGATATATTTATCATGAAAATTGTTTTCTATCTCTATAGTTACTGTTGTCTTATAAAAAAACTTAGATTATTATCCTTATTTGAATGATGTTGTAGGGACTATGTAAAATTCTCGCTGACTGCGTTACATAGACTATACAATAACTAAGTATAATTTTCAAAATATTTGTTTCAGAGCAAGGAGTTTGAGATTCATTTGCAAATAGGCGAGTCGTTGGTACTGTGCGTCGAAGGCGTGAATTCGAACGAAAATCGAGATCTTTGGACCGAATTACCGAAAGAGGTTTTGTATCTATACGACAGTTTTGTGGACATGCTGACTGTTATTAATTTTAACTCGTAAAAAAACTTACAAACAAAACAAATCCGTTCGGAAATCAAAAGTTGATAATTGTAAATAAAACACAGCGAATCATTTTGAAAATTCTCATGAATACTATAATTTTGTACTGGCACTCGTTACGGAAAATTCACTTTATATCTTACTAATCACGAAAACTTTCAACCCTCATTAAATTTTAACTTTATATCATTAATAATGCACACATCATTCAAACACACTATTTTTATAATTAAGAAGTACATATTTTATTTTATCAGTGTAGCTAAAGAATTATCGAATACATTCTGTTGTAGTATTTATTCAATCCTAAAATATGGTTTTAGGGTGCAGATAAAGTCAAAGATTCAGAGGCTCTGAAGGAAAACGACGAGTTATTGGAATGGTTGTTAGAAGAATTGTTCAAGATTGCGAAACATCCGCATCCGCATTCGAGACAGGTACGAACAAAACGTATTGAACGTAAATATATTGAATTAGATGGATAAATTCTTTAGTGAAGTCAAACAACACACGGGGCAAACGTTACCTTACCGAAAAATGTTACATTAAGTGACCTATATACATGCTGCTATTAACCTAACTGAAGCGTATCTGGACATAAAGTTCACCGTAGGTTTTCGGGTTTCCCTGACTGATCGTCGATTTCATATTTGTCTATCTGTTTGATTGTCCTTGAGCGACGGTGAACTCCCAGGCCTGCCGTATGTTCGTCTGCCTACGATGGAAATAATAAATATTATTAAAATACTATATTACAGATTAAATCATTAAAACAATCATTCGGTAATTATTTTTGTGAAATATAAATGATTTCCTTTTTTTTTTTTTTATTGCTTAGATGGGTGGACGTGCTCACAGCCCACCTGTTGTTAAGTGGTTACTGGAGCCCATAGACATCCACAACGTAAATGCGCCGCCCACCTTGAGATATAAGTTCTAAGGTCTCAAGTATGTTACAACGGCTGCCTCACCCTTCAAACCGAAACGCATTACTGCTTCATGGCAGAAATAGGTTTTATTTTGTCTATATAGTGTTTCTTCAGGTTTAAATGTGTAATAACGGTGGTTTATTAACTGTTTAATATCTGTGAAAGTGCACAAATGTGGGTAAAAGAAACAAAGCCGCTTGACGTAACTTCTCGGGATCTTCCAAAACGTCCACTGAAAAAATCTCAGTAAATGACCACTATTTTATTGAGATTATATTTCATCTCATATCATATCATCTCATTTCATTTAATTTCATCCCAGTTGATTAACATTCATTTCATTTCACTCCATATTATCGTTTTTCATAAAAATAAGGATATGAATTAAAATAAGAGGTAACTTAAAGGTCTTAGTTATCAGGTCATAAAATCCCTTTAAAAAAAAAACGTCTTGTCTTCCAATGATGTCACGTGCAACGAAGCAACGCTCAGTGGGAGTTTGGTAATGTATGCTCCTTGATTTTGAAGAATACGTGTCCGGTTGATTATTGTTCTAACAGTTTTTTTATATGAACGTTTATATTTATTGAAATTTAATTGAGTGTCATTTTTTCGCAGGCCACAAGTATATGGTTGCTCGCCTTGTTGAAGAACTGTCCAGAACGTTTCCCCATTAAGAACAAGGTGCAGGAGTTGCAGGACGCATTCATGGACTTCTTGTCGGAAAACAGCGGTAAGTTTGAAAATAACAAACCAATAGGGGAAAACCTGCTAACCGCATAAACAAAATTATAACGTACAGTAGATTGGGGAGAATAGGGACTAGAGCTAGAATAGGGACAAATTTGGGATGTCACAATACTTTTGTTGAGTTGTTAGATTTAACTTTGTCGAACTGAAAATGACTTTTATTTAGTGTTTAAGAATATAAATAGCTTAATTTAGTCATCAAAGTTTTGTAACTCATTGAAGATGTTAAAAAGTTAATTACCTAATGTTAGGTACCTACTTAACAACTAAATAGTGCCAGCCCTAGCGAAAGACGTTCTCATTCGTAATCTGATTCAGCCATAAGCCAAGGTGAATCGGGACAAGCTAGTTTTTTTCAGTTTTTGTGTATATTTTGTAATGGACAATGTTTAATAACGCATTGTATTTAAAATTTAAGGCTTCGGAACCATTATGATCTTCGTTTTATTACTACTACTACAAAAAAAAGACGATAAAAATCAATGTCGAACTTAAAAAGTGTCCTGATTCCCCCCATTTTACGGCACGCGTTTCAAATATAGATTAAAACACTAATTCCGCTTCCTACAGACACAATACAAGACGTGGCCAGTAAGGGCCTGAGTCTCGTGTATCAGAACTCTGACGAAACCCAAAAGAAGTCGCTGGTCGGTCAAATCATAGAACAACTCACGAGTGGCAAGCGATCTGTGGCCCAAGTTACGGACGACACGAAGATATTTGAAGAGGGGCAACTTGGAAAAGCTCCTACAGGGTGAGTAGAACTATTGAAAAAACAATCGAAGCACTAAATACAATATCGAGTTCAGAATCGACCACGATTGATTTTAATTTAATTTATTTATTTATACTTTATTTCAGTTTTTTTTTAAAACCATAACATTCTGTTAGTAAGAATTACTTATAATCTATATTAGTAACTTACAAAAATCTAACATAAATATCATTACATACATTTTATATCATTACATTTGTTTTTTTTCCTTCCAAGTGCCTGCCGCAAAGTCTATTAATCAGCAGTCCCTCGATAATAAACAAAAATATTTTTTAAAGGTTTCTGTGAGAGTTAGTTACATTAAAAACATTTTTTTTTACAGAGGAAATCTTTCTACGTACAAGGAACTCTGCTCACTCGCTTCTGACTTGAACAAGCCAGATCTTTTGTACAAGTTCATGCATCTGGCGCATCACAACTCTATTTGGAATTCAAAGAAAGGTAAGTTGTGAAAATAGCTCGACTAGCGACTGGCCGGCCACAATTATATCGCGGGGTGAAAGGATATCTGGTTTAAACGACATTGTTGTAAGTTAACAGGAGAGCTATTTAAAGTTTAAATTTGGAAAAAATATTATAACGAAAAATTTCTTCAGCTATTTGAACGGGGTGAACTGAATTGAAATCTATATATTAATACGTGAAGCAAATACTTTGTATCCGTTTTTACGAAAATTGCGCGGACGGAGAAGTTTGAAATTTCCCACACTTGCACGTGCACAATGTTAATATTTTTTTAAATTATGCCTAAAACATACATTAGATCAATAAAAAAACATTACACACACAACCATGTATTTGACGCACACACGCATGCATACTATTTATTTATTGTCAAACTTTTGTTTTTGACGTCTGTGGTCAAATTGAGGTTAAATTAAATATTGTTTGTCTTTATTTTTTTTTGGGGAATATCAATTAAGGTTATAAAATCCATTATTGATATAATCGCACCTTACCTTGCTACAATATTTAATGACTGTATCGATAGTGGTGTGTTTCCTGATCTAATGAAATATAGTAAAATAATACCTCTGTTTAAATCTGGTAGTACTTTTGACCCCACTAACTTTAGACCCATTTCAGTACTACCAACTTTGAGTAAAATTTTTTTAAAAATTATTTTGGAACAGCTTTTAAACCATTTCTATTCCAATAACCTGCTTCATAACAAACAATATGGATTCACTAGAGGCCGTTCGACTATTGATGCAGGTGTAGATCTTATTAAAAATATTTTTCAGGCTTGGGAGGAATTGCATAATGCCCTTGGGGTATTCTGCGACTTATCTAAAGCTTTTGATTGTGTTGAGCATAATACATTGTTGAGGAAATTACACCATTATGGTATTAGGGGCGTTTCCTTAGAACTTATTAAATCTTATTTATCCGGAAGAATCCAAAAGGTAGACGTTAAAGGAAAGAGATCTTCCGGTGTCTTACTTAATATGGGTGTTCCTCAGGGTTCCATATTGGGTCACTTCTTATTTCTTGTGTATATCAATGATTTACCAAAGTTTATTGAAACCCGTCACGAGGTCGTATTATTCGCTGATGATACATCCTTATTGTTTAAAATTAAACGACAATTGGAAGATTATGACGATGTGAATGATGCTATCTCGCGCGTGGTACATTGGTTTAGTGTTAATAATCTGTTATTAAATAACAAAAAAACAAAATGTATAAAATTTACCACACCTAATGTTAGACAAGTAGACACTAATATCATTGTAAGTGGAGAGACACTGGAGCTTGTTGATTCGACAGTTTTTCTTGGTATAACAGTTGATTCCAGGCTGCAGTGGGGTCCTCACATATGCAAGTTAGCGAATAGACTTAGTTCTGCAGCGTTTGCGGTAAAAAAAATACGAACGTATACTGATGAAGATACGGCACGTCTAGTTTATTTCAGTTATTTTCATAGTGTTATGTCCTATGGCATTTTGCTATGGGGCAATGCTGCCGATGTCGATGCTCGAATTAAGAAAATAAGCAACTCTTTCAGGGGGCTGGGTGTACAGCTTTTCAACAAGATCCCACAAAACGTTCAACTACTACCTGTTCATAGATTTAAGAAAACTGTCAAGGAACGTTTGTGCAACAAGGCATATTATAAAGTTAAGGATTTTTTACTAGATGGCACTACGTGGGAATGAGGCGTTCGCTCCTGGCCTTTTCATTTTTCATTATTATTATTATTTATTTGAATTGTATTTTTTTGACTTGTTTTTTTGTATACTGTAAATATGTTTTATTGTTTAAAAAAAAAAGAAAATAGTTGAGAAAATACAAAAAAAAAAAGGCCGCTGAGTTTGTTTCGCCGGTTCTTCTCAGGACTGTGGCTTTTTTTGGAACCGGTGGTAGAGTTAACATTTTCTTTTACATTTTGACATTCAACAAGTGTGTTTTTGATGACATCCAAGTTGAAATAAATGATTTTGAATTGAATTTGAATTAATATTTTTCTATAATTGTAAACATACATTAGATCAATAAAAAAACATTACACACACTACCATATTGTATTTGACGCACACACGCATGCATACTATTTATTTATTGTCAAACTTTTGTTTTTGACGTCTGTGGTCAAATTGAGATTAAATTAAATATTGGTTGCCTTTATTATTTTAATATTTTTCTATAGTGTAGTTTTGGCGAAATTTGTGATTATAGAAGTATAATAGTCTTTCAAAATAGAATCATAATAGTGTACATACTTACGATTTCAATTGATTAAAGTCGAATTTCGACTACTACGGGATCACTAGTTCAATTAAAAACATCAAATCGTTGATACTAATACCATATAAAACGCACCTTTAATTACAAATATAAATGTTGCGTATTAAGCGAAATGTGGCTTAAACCAAATAAAAAGAAATAAAATAATTAAATTAAAGAGGAATTGTTCGAGATGATACCAGCATCTCGTTTTTACCATCGCACCGCCCGCCACCGGAGTAGAGTTCATCCATACTACCTGGAGCCACTGCGGTCATCCACAGTGCGTTTCCAGAGATCTTTTTTGCCACGTACCATCCGGCTATGGAATGAGCTCCCCTCCACGGTGTTTCCCGAGCGCTATGACATGTCCTTCTTCAAACGAGGCTTATGGAGAGTATTAAGCGGTAGGCAGCGGCTTGGCTCTGCCCCTGGCATTGCTGAAGTCCATGGGCGACGGTAACCACTCACCATCAGGTGGGCCGTATGCCCGTCTGCCTACAAAGGCAATAAAAAAAAAAAAAAAAAAAGCATTTCACCCCTCGAATTATAAAACTCATATCCTGTTGCTATAAAACATTATTAAGATTATACCTTACGAAGCGGCATCTCGGACTTTGTAAAAAAACGAGTCAACATTTTGTGGTTTAGGTTAAATTTAATCAAACACTGAGTAACGACATTTGTTTATTGTTTTAATACAATATACGAGCGACTGAGAACTTGCGATTGCGTACGATCCTCCACTTTTTTTATTTTTTTTTTATTACTTAGATGTGTGGACGAGCTCAAAGCCCACCTGGTGTTAAGTAGTTACTGGAGCCCATAAACATCTACAACGTAAATGCGCCACCCACCTTGAGATATAAGTTCTAAGGTCTCAGTATAGTTACAAAGGCTGCCCCACCCTTCAAACCGAAACGCATTACTGCTTCACGGCAGAAATAGGCAGGGCGGTGGTACCTACCGTAGGTCCTACCACCAGTAATTACGCAAATTATAATTTTTGCGGGTTTGATTTTATTACACGATATTATATTAATTATGTATTTTTGAATCACATCATTCTTCGGCCCTCGATATAAATTGAGAATTTTTATTAAATGTGATGAGGCATAGGAAGTGTTACATTGAAGACAAAAATGATTGTTACTATTGTTATTTTGATTGTTACAGGGGCAGCGTTCGGCTTCCACTCCATAGCGTCGCAAGCCGGGGCCCAGCTGTCCGAGCACCTCCCCCGGATAGTGCCGCGCCTGTACCGCTACCGGTTCGACCCCACGCCGCGCATACAGACCTCCATGACCAGCATATGGCACGCCATCGTGCCCAACACGCAGGCCACTGTAACTATTGCTGGAAATCACTATTTTTCTTCTATCTATCTATCTTCTATCTATATATATAAAAATGAATTGCTGTTCGTTAGTCTCGCTAAAACTCGAGAACGGCTGGACCGATTTGGCTAATTTTGGTCTTAAATGATTTGTGGAAGTCCACAGAAGGTTTAAAAGGTAAATAAATATGAAAATGCTCGGCATTAAATAAAAATAACAATTTTGTTTTTCCTTTGATGTGTCCCCCGTCGGGCGGATTCCTTTTGCTTGTTTTAAGTTTATTGTATACAAAAGGTTAGGTCTTTTATTAATCGATTGAGGCACTAAGTCTGCCGGGTCAGATAGTCTATAAAAAATTCTTGAAAAAGAAAACATTTCTTTTTATTTATTTTTTATTGCTGAGATGGGTGGAGGCGCTCACGGTCCAGACACCTACAACGTAAATGCCGCCACCTACCTTAAGATATAAGTTCTAAGGTTTCAGTATAGTTAGTATCTTAATCAGAAATGTAGTTTTTGTAATTCATAATTTATTTAGTATGTACTCTGGGAATTTATTGTTTTTCTCGTGTTCTGTTTCAGGTTCAAAAATATCACAAGGAAATTCTGGACGATCTTGTAGCGAACATGACGTCGAACCAGTGGCGGGTGCGAATGGCTTGTTGCACTGCCTTGGCTGAACTGTTACGGTAAACATGTAATTTTATATCAGTAACATAGTTATAACAAAACAAGAAACTATTGAAACATGAACAAATTAGCAATTTTTATAAAGTCAGGTGTAGTGATATGTTGAGAATATTCTCTTTGGTATTTTACATAAATACTTTTGGTATTTAATACGCTCTTATTAGCTTGATATGTAACGGGATCTTTGAGTGTCATCCTCATCCAGTTCAAAACGTTCGATTAACCTGAAAATTTGTACACGCATCAAAGACCGATGACAATACAATAATTTTACAACTTCCCTCTAATATCCTGACCCGTATCAAATCAAATCAAAATCAAAATCAATTTTTTTTATTCAACATAAATGAAAGTACATAGTTGTTGAACGTCAAAAAAAACTTCCGCCAATTCACAAAAACTAGCCTCCGTCCTGAGAAGAATTGGCAAGAAACTCAGCGGGCATGTTTTTTTTTTCTTTTATTTTTTTTTATTTTTTTTTACAGGATAGAAATAAATAGTTCTGTTTGTTATTTAATTGCTTGTTACTAATTTTTTTGTCAGCGGTGCAAAAAGTCTCCACGATTCGTCGGAGCAGCTGTCGACGATCTGGTCGCAACTGTTCCGCGTCATGGACGACGTGCACGAGGGCACGCGCCAGGCCGCCGCCTCCACCGCCAACACGCTCTCCAAGGTATAACGTTCTTTGTTATAACAACAACAACAAGTTGCACGTACCCAATCCTGTGGACCGAATGGTAAACAGTTGACGTCGCCCTAAACACGTTATTACGGAGCCTCCCGATCCATTAACGGGGCTTTTAGGTACCACAAGCACCGGTCACTGTCCCCGTCGAATCCGTCGCTTGCGACGAAGGGCTCGAGTAAATTAACCCACAGACACTGAGTTTCACCCCGGATCTTCTCAGTGGGTCACGTTTCCGGTGGTAGATTCTGCGAAGCACTGCCCTTGCCAGTGGCCAGTGTTGGCAACACTTCGGCTAAAGTCCCTTGAGCTCACCTACTCGCCCGGTTACGCCGACATAGCCTCTCTATTTTGAATAAGCTGTAACTCGTTCAAAAATTTGTGTAATTACTAACGATAAAGCGTTTCGTCTAGTATCAATCCTACTTCTATCTGGAGCGAAGCGGTATTCTAGTTTAAAGTGTGCTATAAAATATATGTGAGATCTAATCAACCTAAAATCCAATATATCAGGAGCCATTTAATGGTATTCGGATTTCTGCGGAATCATTAATATTGGTGTGAAAATTTAATTTTTTTTTTATCGTAGCTCTGTATTCGCGCTTGTGACGTCAGTCAGGGGAAAGACGGCAAAGAGATCGTCGCGATCATACTGCCCGTCCTGTTGGACACCGGTATCACTAATGTAGTGAAGGAAGTCAGGGCTGTGTGGTGAGTCTTTCAATTTATAATATTTAGAAATAAACATCTAAGCAATAAACAAAACAAAAAAAAAACTCATAAACGAAGCTATAGATTTTGAGAGATAAAACTAAAAATAACCAGGAAAAGAAACACGGATATCCAGCTCCAAATTAGGATTCCCTTTGTTATGGATACTAGAGACTGACATAAATACTTATATACGCTTAAATATACCTAGTCAGGTCATAAATTCTGTCACATGTTTAATGTAAAATAATTGAAACAAGTTTATTCATTATGTAACCATTCATATACCAAAATGAACTTAACAAAACATAGATTCTTATGACACTAAAGTTTATTCAAAATGACCTCCGTGATTTTGAATACAGGCCATCAATCTGCGCGGCCAGTCGTCTATCGCAGCACGAACGAGGTCCATGTCAATATCGGCGGCTGCCTTAATCAAGGATGTCTTGAGTGACTCCAAATTGGGATGAGGCTTTGAGCACGCCTTTTCCTCCAAGTGTTGCCATATCTTGTAATCTAACGGATTCAAATCTGGACTGGAGGAGGGCCAGTCTTCGTGCCGGATGAAGTCGATTTCACGCGCCGCCAGCCAGTCTTGTGTGCTCTTCGCTCTATGAGCTGGCGCCGAATCTTGTTGCAATACCCAGTGCCTGTTATTGAACATGGTATGAGAAACAGGTTCCACAAGGTTCGTCAGGACTGTATTTTGATACACAACTGCATTCGTTTTTACACCTTTCTCACAAAAATGTACCTCTGTTAAGCCCCAATAAGAAACTCCCAACCATACCATGAGCGAGGATGGAAAATGACCTCGTTGGACACGCGGAATAGGGTTGCTCGCTTCTTCACTACTGTGTGCGTACACCTTATCATTTTGTTTGTTGTAGCTCTCCTCTACGGTAAAATTTTTTTCATCCGAAAAAAGAATTTCCCGATATTTTTTTCCCGCGTACCGCTTCAACAAAGCGCGGCATCTCTTCAGTCTCAGGGCCATTAGACGAGCATTCAAACGATGTCCTGTTTTTCTTCGATATGCCCGAAGCCCTAAGTCTTCATTTAACATCCTTTTCACCGTGGTTCTGCTTAACCCCATCTGAAGGGCCAACAGTTTCTGCTTACGTTTGGGATTTCTTTGAATTCGCGCCTTCACAGCTTTTATCACTGCTGGAGTCCTAACAGACCGAGGGCGACCACTTCTTGACCTGTCATCTACACTAGAGTCTTCATTGTATCGTTTGATGGTACGATAAACGAATCTTTTGGTTATATTCAAAATTTTCAGTATGTTAAAAATTTGAATTGGCGCGTAACCGCAACGATGCAACGCAATAACTGCAACACTGTCTTCTTTAAGCGTCCACTCCATATTTAAAAATAAGTAAAATTCTAAAAGTATACATTTTTATTTTCATGAACAATTCGAAATTCGAATTCAATAAACTTTTTTGTGGCCAGCATTCTAAAAGAAAAGTTTTTACTGTGTGACAATACTTATGACCTGACTAGTCTACATAGACTATATCTACATATACCGATAAAATATCACAAATACCAACACGAAGACAAAGAGCAAACAAATCTGTTGATCATACGAATGTTCGCTCAATATGGGAATCGAAGCCCCAACCCACAGCGCAAAAGTCAGAGGCCCTAATTACTGCACCACCGAGACAGTCAGCTTACTACATTTAAATTTGATTTATCGCAGCTTACAAACTGTATCGAAGCTGGTCGCTTCAGCGGGAGAGAGCCTAAAGCCGTTCCTGCCGAAGTTGATCCCCGCACTGGTGGGGGCGGCGGGTGAACTGGAGTCCGCCAAGCTGTCGTACCTCAGCACCGCGCTCGCGGACTCCGGCTCGCGGGACGTGCTCGATGACATGAGGGCCAGCGCCGCCAAGCAGCACTACACCACCGACACAGTTGTCAAGGTTTCTGTACTGTTTCTCCCGTACTCGTGTTTTTTTATTTATTGCTTAGATGGGTGGACGAGATCACAGCCCACCTGGTGTTAAGTGTTTACTGGAGCCCATAGACATCTACAACGTAAATGCGACACCCACCTATAGTTGGCGGCTGCCCCAGCCCTCAGACCGAAACGCATTACTACTTCACGGCAGAAATAGGCAGGGTGATGGTACCTACCCGCGCGGATTCACAAGAGGTCCTACCACCAGTAATTACGCAAAGTATAACTTTGAGAGTTTGATTTTTATTACACAATGTTATTCCTTCACTGTGGAAGTCAATCGTGAATATTTGTTGAGTACGTATTGAAAAATTGGTACCCGCCGTCGGGATTCGAACACCGGTGCATCGCTACATACGAATGCACCGGATGTCTTATCCTTTAGGCCACGACGACTTCAAAATTCGAATCACTTATAGTTTAATTTGTTTGTTATTATTTTGGTTACTATTTATATGAGCGCTACGACACCTTATTCAAACAAGGTTTGCGGAGAGTAGGCATCTGCTCGGCTGTGCTCCTGGCATTATTGAGGTCCATAAGCGACATTGACCACTCGGGTGGGCCGTATGCACATCGTTGCCTTCGACGGCAACAAAAAAAAAAACCGTGGTACCGGGCTCGACTTGCGGCCGGCATTAGAATGTTTATTACAAAACACAAGCTAAGTTTGTTTACATTAAATTAACAGTGTATGCCATACGTCGACATCGAAATCATGAAAGAGATGCTCCCTCAAATCCTGGAGCTGATGAAGTCACCGCAGCTCGGCACGAAGGTCTCCTGCTGCCACTTCATAGTGCTGACCGCGCACTATCTGAGGGCGGACCTCGAGCCGGTCGCGGGGAAGCTCATGAACAATCTACTGAACGGAGCCTTCGATAGGAACGCCACGGTGCGGAAGAACTATGCCGATGCCCTCGGTCAGGTTGCCGCTTTCGCTAAGGTTCGTGTAACCTAGGAATGTATTGTATGTAATTTTTGTAAATCTATACTAACTAGTGGTCCCGCAGTAGTCGAAATTCGACTATAATTAATTGAAATTATAAGCTTGAACATTATTATGATTCTTTTGTCAAAGATTATTTATTATACTTCTATAATCACAGATTTCGCCAAGACTACACTTTAGACAAATATTAGCAAAGACAAACAATATTTAGTTTATTCTCAATTTGACCATAGACTTTATGCAATAAGAAAATTTTGACAATAAGCAAATAGGATGCATGCGTGTGTGTGTCAAGTACATGGTAATGTGTGTAATGTTTTCTTTATTGATTTAATGTATCTTTTATGCATTATTTAAAAAAAATATTAGCATAGTGCACTCCTTCTCTATATTCTCTATAAGTGTGGGAAATTTCATACTCCGCTCAATTTTCGTAAAAAGGGGTACAAATTTTTTGCTTCACGTATTAATTAATATATAGATATACTAGCGACCCGCCCTCGCTTCGCTTCGGAAACATTAAAACACACATGAAACCAAAAAAAAAAAATAAAAAAAAAATTAAAAAAAGTAGCCTATGTTCATCAGGGACAATGTCGGCTTCTAATGGAAAAAGAATTTTTCAAATCGGTCCAGTAGTTTCGGAGCCTATTCGAAACAAACAAACAAACAAATCTTTCCTCTTTATAATATTAGTATAGATAAGTCTACAGTGGTTTTTACGGATGTTCTGTTATAACTACTGAACCATGTATCAGATTGACTTGAAACTTGGTATCCATGTAGAAAGTACATGTACTTAATGCATAGGCCAATATTTATATGAGCGTTGGACTCCCTACACCAGTTGCGGGGGCGTAAATGATGAGAATCTTTGTGGGGGTGAGAAATAATAATGTTAATTTTAAATGCCCAGCGAAACGGAGGGGTACAGCTAGTAATTAATAATTTAGATTAGAAATTACAACATTGTCGCATGTAATAATATAATAAAAATTTTTGTAAGTTCATTTATTCGTAATCTATGTGTTTCCGTATAAGGTTCAGGGAATATAGAAACGTTTTGTAAGTTTTTAATGGATATTATTTGAAAATATATATTATTTTTCTCATTAATGAATCTCTGCATTTCTAAAATATATGATAGACATGTGGATGCGCTACAAAATTTCTTTATACTTATTGAATCTTATATGAAAACACAAGAGATGAAGTAACTTAATTTTATATGTATATATTTATATCAGCCCCAATCGGTCGAGAAACTGATGAAGAAGCTAGTGTCGCTGTACGAGACGAAGGAGGACGACGTGTCGCGCTCGGCCATCGCGCTCACCCTCAAAGCCGTGTCCAAGGCCAAGCTCGAGCACATCAAGGACAACGAGGCCGTGCTGGCACCCATGGTGTTCCTCGCCATGCACGGGCTGGAGGACGACGGTACGCTTAGTGCATCGACGTTTACATGAATAAAGTCTGAATGATCTTTGGAAGTAAATACTGTCGATCGAAGCTGCTGTGGACATCTTCACGTTAAATAGTTTTTTGAGCCCGCACGAGTACGCATCATCACCCCGCCTATTATAGACCGGATACTTAGAACTCAAGTTGGGTAACGGCATTTATGTTGTTGATGTCTATGGGCTCAGGTAACCACTTAAAACTAGGTTGGCCGTTACGCGAGAGGCATTACGCCGTCCAAGTGACGTAACAAAGTCGACGAGGTCACAACCAACTAGATGTTAAGTTGTTATAGACAGTTATAGGAGTGGGGGTACACTCCTTTCGGCTGAGCCAGTGTTCGCCCCTCTGTCTTCTTTCTTCGTCTTATGTTTGGGAAATTATTGGTGGCCTCGATGCCTTTCTAGTTTTACTAGGGCAGGTGGGCGAGCAGGGCTCAGTCAGTACCCCTCTGTCTTGGTAAAAGGAGCCAGTCGTCCCTCCTTCCCTCCGAAAAAAAAAGAATCATTTGACATGCTTCCACACAACTAGGCCGGATGAGTTTACAGGGGCTTGCTTTATTAAATCTAAATTTAAAATACTCTCATCCCTAAAATTATTATTAACATCGCTTCTGATCTAATGTCAAAATTGAATCTGTCCCTCGACAGCGGAGATATTCGAAGACCTATGGATGGACATCAGCCCGGGCCGAGAGACCGGCATCAAACAGCATCTGCCCCTCATACGCACCGAGATAGAGCGAGCTCTCAACCTGAGCAGCTGGACCAAGAAGATACAGGTCATTTAAAACATCACCACCATAATAGTATTTACAATTTTGTTTTATTGTTGTTGAATTCATTTCATATTAATATCATAAACTATTTTGTTATTGTAATATACAAAAATAACTAACTACTGTATGCGCGCGAGTTCATGTCCATCGGGGCCAGAGGCGACGTGCGGGAGACAGCTCGCCCCACCTTCGCCCACCTCCCTGCGTTTGTCTGACGTCGAGTGTTGTCCTTGACGGTTGTGACGCGCGCTTATCGATATCGAAAATTGACGCTAACGAAAAAAGATACATACTGATTCCGACTCTGATCTGTCGGTTGTTTTTTCATTTGATAGTGATTGAATTGGAATTTAAAAAATATTTTTCTCAATTAGAAATAAACAAGTAATTACTTATCACATTTATTTTATTTCATAAATTGCAAAATTACCTTAAGTTACATTAAAGCAAATTGACAGCTGTTGACTAAATCGGTGGTTATTATCGACATTACCTTAATTAACTAGGTCACAGCACTACCGCATTCCTCAGGATGGACATGAACTCGCGCGCCTACTGTATACTACATTTTATCAGAAAATTTGACGATGGGTTATGTCGCGTGGTTTGTCGCGTTTTTGATATAATCACCTATAACCAAATACCTTTTTTTTAAAACAATAGTTAGTTTAAGTTGTTTGTATTCAAGCCCGAGTAACAGGAGCATCGTTGTCTCGGCAGGCGGCGAACGCCATAAAGACGATATGCAAGGTGCTGTCGGCGGGGCTGGGCGAGCAGAGGGAGCAGTTCGTGCGCTCGCTGCTGGCCGCCATACACGGCAAGACCTACAGCGGCAAGCACAACGTGGTGCAGGCGCTCGCCGCACTGTGCGCGTGAGTAGCGCCAGTTATGGTCTTCTTAGTTCATTCAGACCATACCATACCAGACATATCAGTGGTATTCATTCAGACCAGATATATATTTATAAATATATATGTGTATATATATTAGCGGACCCGACAGGCGTTGTCCTGCATACACTAAATGAATGAAATGAATGAATGCATACACAAAAACCTATACTAATATTATAACGCTGAAGAGTATGCTTGTTTGAACGCACTAATCTCAGGAACTACTGGTCCGGTTTGAAAAAATCTTTCAGTGTTAGATAATTCATTTATCGAGGAATGCTATAGGTTATATAACATCACGGCAAGACCAATACAAGTGGAGCACCAATAAAGAATGTTTCAAAATAGAGGTTTAAATAGTTTCTTAACATTCTATAACTCAAAAATATTTTCATTTTCTACGTAAATGAAGTCGTGGGTAAAATTTAGCGTTATGCCAAAGTAATTATTCCATGCGGACGGAGTCCCGGGCAAAAGCTAGTTCATTCATATCGGTCCAGCCGTTTAGGACGAGTTCAGTGAAATACACACGTACAGTAGAATTATATATATATAATATATATTGAAATTAATTTCACAGGATAAAAGACAAGGAATCTCCATTGTCTCCAGCGCTGGCCAACGAGTGCGTGAACGCGCTGCTGGCGGAGTGCCGCAAGCAGGACATGGTGTACAAGAAGCACGCCATCACGGCGCTGGGCGAGGCGCTCTCCGTCGTGCACTGCGACCGGTTCAGTCAAGTCTATGAGATTGTTAAAGTTATACTCTCCAAGGTGAGCTGACATGACGTTACAATACCGACCCATAGACAACTCAGTGTTGTCCGAGCGCTAAATGTCTCTAACCCATAGACACAGCCCACTGTGTTTCTCGCCGGATCTTCTCAGTGGGTCGCGTTTCCGATCCGCTGGTAGATTCTGCGAAGCACTACCCTTGCGAGGGCTAGTGTTAGCAACGTCCTTTGGTTAAAGCCCCGTGAGCTGACCTACTCGTCCGGTGAATTTAGCATGACTCTTCGATCTGACTAGAATACGTAGGTTAAAAAAAACATGTCCTTTTTCAAACGAAGCTTGTGGAGAGTACTTAACGGTAGGCAGCAGGTTGGTTCTGTTCCTGGCATTGCTAATGTCCATGGGCGATGGTAACCGATCACTATCAGGTGGGCCGTTATTAAATGCCAATGTCACAGACATGAGAACGTCAAGGGATGTGTTCAGTACAGCCTAAGAAATATTGATCTTTGCTTAGATTGAAATGGTGGTGGTCGGTTATTTAGTATAATACTCGTGCCAATATGAAATTTATAATTTTCGGTGATCCCTTAATATCAAGTCGCGAATGACGTCTACTGAATAGAAAAATGTCAAGAGAGTCCCATATAAAAGAATCCAATACAATATTAATTTAACGACAAAATAGGAATCCCTAAATTCATCCGAATAGGGCTGTAAGTATTTTATCGTATTCGTAGGACGAATCGTCGGTGGGTAAAGATTCGGACGACGACGACATAGAGGGCGTGAGGCAGCGACGCGAACAGTTGTCCGAGCTCAAGGAGGCGGCCTACGAGCTGCTCGGCAAGGCCTGGCCCAAGGACTATGAAACACAGGGTGTGTATTTAGATTGAAGTGAAACTTCTAATGCGACTTCCAACAAGGTTGCGTTAAACGTTTAACGCAACCGTGGAATAGAAAGAGACAGAGCGAGAGTGAATGCGTGGCACGCGAACGCATGCGCGTAGTCTACCTGTTACAGGCCAGCGCGAGCGTTAGCAACGAGTGGCGTCCAATATTTTAATGAAGTATTTAAAAAATATATAAATATGTAGTCATAAATAGTTTTTATATCTATAATTTAAAATATATATATTATTATCGACCAGAAGTGAGGTAGTTAACAAAAAGAAATAAATAACACAGAACTGGCCTAATTATATTTCACTGAATTAACAAAACTTCTAACAAAATGATTTCAATTTACTATTAACGAAAACTGTTAAAATTACACAAGTCACAAACATGTTTCAACAAGAAGCGCACACACGAACGCCACGCACAAAAAAGAGGCAAAGGCGCAGCAAGGGATCGTTTTTATAGTTTTAGCGCTGGCTCTCGGTCGGGGGTTGCCTGGACTCGGTAACAATATAATATAAATGTTGAAGATGTCGCATCTTTTATACACCGCGCTATTTATTACAAGAGCAATATGATTTAAGGAGGAATAATGGAGAAAACCACAATACTACACATCGAAAAAGAAGTTTCACTTTATTCACGTGCACCAAGTTGCACGCGCACCATTTTTTCTGTATAAACTATTTACTTAATTAATAATAATGGTATCGTCTCTACGACTCAAGAAATAAAATAGATTTTCGATCGGGCTCAAAGTACGTTGACCCCGTTGAGTTTCTCGCCGGATCTTCTCAGTGAGTCGCGATTCCGATCCGGTAGTAGATCTGCTTATCCATGCTAGGACTAGTGTTAACAAATTCTCTCAGATTGAGGCCGCGAGCTTAGCTATCCTTCCAGGCGTAGCTGCAATATTATTGTTACGCGATAACAAACTATTTATAGTAGTAGGCGATTTTTATTAAAGCAAAACGATTATTTTATCACTATTTTTATAAAACTTTTGCTTATGCGTTGGTGCGTTGTATATCTCTCGATCGGCAACATATCCGAAGCTTGTCTAGATGGCGCTGCTAACACATATCACATACAATTGATTTATTTTAGAAACCATCAAATAAAGTCTTATAATTCTCACATTTTACTCCATTTTTGACGTCAAGCTAAATCTCAACGCACGCTGCCACGCTCTCTACGTAATTGCTGTATCTGAATCTGTAATCTACTTTTGCCTTGTAGTGTAGCCCATAGTGACGTCATACGTAATGAGTTTGAGTTGAACTAAAGTTTAATAAACTTTCGCGGCATTTTGAAAATAATACCTGTTCGGTTTCTCGTCGTCTATACTGGGACAATTTGGAGGTTATTACATATCGAATAGCGTTGCATATCGCATACATTTATTTATTCTCACGTAAAGAACAGATAATAATTGCACTTTTTTGTCTAACTATCAGATGTAATCATTGTAATTATTTCAACAGAGAAACGAGAACATTACGATATAATCGCATGTTAGTTTTAACATAATTTCGAAGTATACAAAAAGTGTATTAAACCGTAAGCAAATCTGACGACATGTTCTATGGAAATTAATTGTACATTCACAGAGAAATATCAAAACGAATTCTTCGAGCATTGTTCGTCAACGTTCCCCTCGTGCTCGCGCTCCACCCAGCTGTCCATACTGATGTCCATCAACTACGTGGTGGAGCGGCTCGTCGTGCTGAACGGCAACGAGCCCATGGACACCGACGCCGATGACGTCACGCCCGCCGACCGCGACAAGGCAGTCAGCGCCGTCATCGGACACGTCGGCGCTGTCATCGACCACACTCTCAGTGAGCTGACATATTACGAACCTATTGTGAAGAATCATTGTGACAGACAATTTAAGTTTCAAATTTTTTTTATTGCTTATATGGATGAACGATCTCACAGCCCACCTGGTGTTAAGTGGTTACTGGAGCCCATAGACATCTACAACGTAAATGCGACACCCACCTTAAGATATAAGTTCTTAAGTCTCAGTATAGTTAGAACGGCTCCCCCACACCTCAAGCCGAAACGCATTACTGCTTCACGGCAGAAATAGGCAGGGTGGTGGTACCTACCCGTGTGGACTCAAGAGGTCCTGCCACCAGTAAATTATAGTAAGTCTTGATACAATCACTACTACGCTATTACGCTTACCGGTCATCGTTGTCGTCGAACCCACGGAATAGATAAATAAGGTTGGAATGGTAATGTAGGCGGGGCAAGCGTGCCACAGTTATGATTGTACAAACATAACTCGACCGATTCTTTCATTCACCGCGTTTAGTGCGCTTCGGACTACTTTGGCGAACAGATATCCGCTTTATAGTGCCGTGTTGTGCAATTATAACTTGTAAAACAAAAAATCAGACCTCAAGTATAGAGCGAGGAGGTATATCTTTCGATCGGTAAGTCGAAATTACCATTTAATTACAATATTATTTGTCTAAAACATAAAAATATACTGAGCATTATGAAATTCCAAACATTAACAATATTATTGCAGCAAGTTATAAATAGCATACATTGCGCGATGTGTACTCGCACAATGAACGCAATGACCAAGTCAGCTTCCAATGTACTACATGCATTGCGTTCTCTATACTTCAATCTTTGAAATTTCGGCCTTTGCCCTGATTGGCCGTGGTGCAGTTTGTCGATAGTGAGGTGACCATGTGGTGAAATAAAATCATCGACAGAATTCTCGACTATATTTACATTTGACATGGATAATTTTTGCATTATTTTATATTTAATTAATGATACCTAGTTTAATCTTAGTGAGACGTATTTTGAGTAAAATAAATATGTATTATTATTATTGAATTATTATCATTGAATTAAAGTGAAGGTATAATATAAAGGGACATGTAGACCTCTCATTTACGGGTATTTACTATATTGTCTAAAACGTATTAAAATCTAAGTAAAATGCCATTTGACTTAAGCAGTAAATAAAAAATTTTAGGTTTCCTAAAGAACCTAACGCCAGGGAACAATGGATTGACGTGACAGGTAGAGGAAACTGGAGACAAAGACGAGTACTATTTGCTCTAAACATTTTACTGAAAATGATTTTACCATAAAAAAATCAGAATACACTTAGTTTTGAAAAATTCATTCGCAATTAATAGCAAGCGCCAACTGCTTAACAAATACGTTTTATTCCAGCGACAGTGACTATTTGTAATTAATAAAAGTAAAATAGTTTTTTTTTTCAATATTTATTTCATGTTTCATTTTCTCCATTCATTCATCAGATAATTTATCGATAAAGAATATCGATTTTATCAAGCACTAGCGTGTATGAACATTTTTATTGCCTTTTTGCGTGTGTGAGTGTGTATGCTAACGGGTGTTTTGTGCTAGTTTGCGAACGAATATCTGTCCTGAGATTTATGTGTGGATGTTATTGTTGTGTGCGACATACTTGTAATCACAGTGTGTGTATGTGTAGAAATTAAAATAGTGGGGATGAAGCGGCGACACTGGTTCTAATACAAAATTAGAGCAAAGGCCTTTCCAACCTTATTTATCTATTCCGTGGTCGAACCCGTCGCTTGCGACGAAGGACTCGATGAGTAAATTAATCCATAGACACAGCCCACTGAGCTTCTCGCCGGATCTTCTCAGTGGGTCGCGTTTCCGATCCGGTGGTAGATTCTGCGAAGCACGGCTCTTGCTTGGGTTCATGTTAGCAACGTCGTCAGGTTTGAGCCCCGTGAGCTCACCCACTGGTTAAGTTTACGCTGAAATAAGCCTATCAAGGCTATCAGCTTAGGTAGGGGAAAAAAACGCGTCATCTGTGGGTTTTGAGTATTATGTACTTTATATCATTAAATCTGGCCCTACATGCGGCCAATGATCGGAGTCGCTGGAGGGACAT
Source organism: Bombyx mandarina (assembly GCF_030267445.1). Lineage (NCBI taxonomy): Eukaryota > Metazoa > Arthropoda > Insecta > Lepidoptera > Bombycidae > Bombyx > Bombyx mandarina. Next base: position 13,165,315 of record NC_143228.1, read on the forward strand.
TACAAGAAGTAAAATCCTGTCGAAATATGATGGTCACGACCCTCAGCAGTGAGGAAACGACGCGAGGAGGAGGAGGATTATTAAATCTCTCCATTTTGTTTCAGCAAACATCAACCAGGTTCGCCATCGACGGGACGCCCTTAAAATTATGGAAATACTTATCAAACAATTAAAAGGTATGTGTGAGTATTTCGGAGAACGCCGACGAGAAAACGGCCTAAATGCAACAATGGACTATGTCATTGGAAATAAATGCAATCTAATTGCAAAATAATTGATACTTAGAGATCATGTCTCAAAGTGAGTGGGGGCATTCACATAGACTAAACATTCACATTGAATAGACTGTGGTAACTAGGTCACACCAGGTGGATTGTTCACCGAATTAAAAAAACGAAACGATTTTACTATTTCGAGAGGTGAAAAACTTTGGTTTTTATTTTTTATTGTTTAGATGGGTGGACGAGCTCAACAGCCCACCTGGTCTTCAGTACTTACTGGAGCCCATAGACATCTACAATGTAAATGCGGCCACCCATCTTGAGATATAAGTTCTAAAGTCTCCGTATAGTTACAACGGCTGCCCCGCCCTGCAAACCGAAACGCATTACTGCTTCACGGCAGAAATAGGCAGGGTGGTGGTACCTACTCGTGTGGACTCGCAAGAGGTCCTACCACCAGTAAGATAACTGATAAAGATAACTAGACGTATTCCCCATATATACTTACATTAAAAAAAAAACAATTAATTCAAACCATCAATTTGTCAATCTGAAGGAAATAGGCATATTTCACTGGAATTGAACCCACGACTCGCACTACGATAAACATTCTGCATTTTATGCGTGTGCGTATAACGGTATTTATTTTGTTTAGATCTCAAAAAACCCGAAGAACTCAATAGGCTAAGGAAAATATACCAGAACTACTCGAAAAATCTATCGAAGGATTCATCACACGAAATCAGAACCAATGCCGACAGTATTAAGGTTCATTTTAAATAGATTAAATGTAAAAATACGATATCAATCGGTTTCAGTGATGAATGTAGTTTGTTTAGTAAAAACGTATGTATGTACCTTTATTGTAATATGGATGTGTGTATTGATCTTTTATGTGACGAGGGAACTGTATTGTGCCGGAATACTTTCGTATGTACGTCTGTGATTGATGAGGACTCGGAGGTTCAAGTTATAGTCCTCGAGCCGCACTCGTCATATATTCGAAGGTCAGAAAGAGGACACGTGACCTCAACTGTAGGCCCCAATATGAGTACGGGGTAATGTGCGGCAGGTGCCCGTGGACAACACCGGTGTCGAGGGCAATGAGCCCTCTCGGTGCAAACGGGGTTTGCCCGCCCCCCTAAAGATTTAAACATTGTATGCAAATGAATTTTCGTGAGAATGCGTTCGGTGCAATTTTGATGTTATGCAAAAGAGTGCAAGTGTAGTATGAACAACAAAATCACGATGAAATGTGTCTGACAGATGAGAGTATAAGACAAGGAATATACGGTTTGATATTGTATCTATTAATTATGTGAAGTAATTGTTATGTTTTATGTTTACTGAAACGCAGAGCTGAGGAATATGCTTAGGAGAAGATGTAGGTACTAACAAAAAACAAAACATTTCCACAACGATCAAGTGCCTGTAGTCCGTCTATTGTTTAATTCTAATTGTCTTTAATATTTTTTACAAAATACTACTGTAATACAATAAAGTCTAATTATTTTTACAGAATACAACTATAGATTTGATCCTTTAATTACTCTTATGGCCATTAAAAAAGTTTCCAAATTAATCATATTTATAATTTATATTGCTTAAATGGATGAACGAGCTCACGTTGTTACCTTGTGTTAAGTAGTTAACGGAACCCGTTGATATCAATAGTGCAGTGTCGCCATCCACTTGGAGTCATGAATTCGAAGTCACGGGACGGTAGTACAACTGCTCAGCATTCAAATCGAAACAAATTAGTGCTTCGCGGCAGAAATAAGATTTGTTCCTACCCGCACGGACTCACAAGACGCGCTACCACCTCAATAAACCGCATTAAAACTTCTTAAACTCGTGGCAAATAAGTTTTGGAGCTTTGGTTTTTTATTAGACGAGGTTATTCTTTCACCGTGAAACTCATTCGTGAAAAATTGGTATTTGGCTGCGGGTTTTGAACATCGGCATGGTCTCATCGCTTGATATGAATGTACCGGAAATCTTACCTTTCAGGCCACTACTACTTCAGTTAATAGACTTGTCTTGTGCAAATGTTTTGTTGATAATGTAACGTTCATACGACGCCCTAATAATGGCGGTAATACTGGATAGCTCCAAATTGATAAATTCATTTATGATCAGTAAATTATTTAAAAAAACAAATCTGTTTATTGAATTGATTTTATTATGTATTAAATATTATTGAATTTAATTCGCAGGTTCTTCTGGAAAACTGGCCTTAGTAGATTTTACATTGACTGTACGCTTTTGGATTTTCAATAAAAAGGTTTTGTATGATTAATTTGAAATATTGAGTTTAGTAAAATAAAAGTTCATTATAATATTAACATATTCACATCAGCATTTATTAAATAAACCTATGGAATGAAACAAACGTGCCAAAGCACAACAAATTTTAGTGAAAAACAATTCGTATAATATGATTAACTAATTTACAAAACATTGTTTTTTCTACATTACATCTCTTAAAATCATTGCACAAACTTTATGGTAATGTTTAAAATCTATTCATAAACTCTAGTAAGTAATAAAATAATTACTTTTAAGAAGTTAAGTGATTGTTTAAGAAATAACCTAGTTGCCATGAATTTCAAATAATCGCCATCATCATTCAGCTAATAATAATTAACAGTGGAACGAGAAACAACTACATTTCAATAAGAAAATTAAAATGCATAGAAAATAGATACCAGAATGAAATCTAAGTCTACATATAAATTGTAAAAGTGTATTAATCTCTAGCCAAATAAACGTGAATACAATTTAGAGTGTGTGTTTTAATCAATCTATAAATAATTTTGGAGTTTTCACAGCGGTTTAGATTAAGCGCAGGTCCACTTTATAAACCTTACGTCGAAAAAGACATATTTATTTGTCTCTGCTTTTGCCTGTACTAATCTTTATGGAGTTATATGTGTATAAATATACCACGCATGACTTATACAAATTGACTATTTATACGCATTTTAATATTAAATTGTATCATGTAAATTGTGTATTTACGTATTTGCCTCTAATCAATATTTTCTTTAGATTTAAAATTTTATGATTTCGCAATTAATGTATAGAACACTGGCGGATGAGGGAGGGCCGCGTGCGTCCTCCTAACTGTTTAATCCTTGAGCCGTCACTTAAACTGTTTTATAAATATATATTCTTTTCCGGTCGTTAAGTTGAATCGGTTTTCAAGAACAATGTTGGTGAACAAAAATACTGTTGGAATATACTTTCTATAGGTTTTTTAGATTAGGATTTAATTAATTATTATTTTCTACAATATCCCGATATTATAGGTGTAGAATAAATAATAAGTAATGGTAAATTTTAAAATTTTCAAATTGGTCATTAATAATTGTAGTTAGTAATGTATTATTGTAAGTAATCTATGCGACAATATTCAGAATAAGATTTAATGAAATAATCTATCCAAAGATTTTAGTAGACACTACAAGAAACTTAAAAAAATACATTCGGATCAGTAAATTAAGCGATTTTTTTAAAAGTAAACATAATCACAAGTTACAAACACATACATGTATTGTATTATCGGCGTATATAATAAATTAATATTTTTTGTAGATTAATATACATAGTTTGAAAATGACACATTATTCGAAGGCGTTATAATAATAATTAAAGATGTTATTTTTTTAATCTTGTCAAACCCACGTGGGATGGATACAAATAACTAGTCACCTGATGTATCGAACTCTAAAAATGTCATTCATAATGACTAAAACGACAGCCGACTCTAAGGCTGACGAGTTGCGGCCAAAATCACTAAATCCCAAATCGCCGCACATTTGTTCATATTTAATAAACAACTCTTAATTCTCACCATAAATAAGGGTATTTTATAATTAAATAAATTTAAATTATTAATTTATATTTACAATGAAGTATAAACATAACATACATTTTGTACACAAAAAACTCATATCACATAAAACTTATAGAATATAATTTTTGCTCATTCAGTTATTATAATGTTAAATAAATACAAAAGGACAAACCCGAAATCCATACAAACTTGGGCCTGGCGTTACACTGCTAGAATTTGGGCATAAGTTACAATACCTAAGAAGGTTTCATGAGCCCAATTTTCAGGTCTCCCAGCAATGGCCAAATTGGTAAAATCAGACAATGTTTACATTTTAGGTTATGTTTATTGTTCGAGATATTTTAATAAAAACGATATTTTTGAGGCTGTTTCCTACTAAAGATGAGTAATTTTTACGAAACCTGTTGCAGCAACAGGTTGCTTTAAAATAAAAATGGAACCTGTTACGAGAAATCGCGTGTTAGGTTGTTTACGAAAACGAACGAAAGCAAAAAATTAAAAACGTCAACGTCATGCGATACGCGCTGCGCACGAAATGATTTTTTAGGGGATTTTATGACCTGGTAACTAAGACCTTTAGGTCAGTCTTATTTTAATTTTAATGAAAACTTTTTTATATGAAAAACTATATTTATATGATAACTTTTTTATATAAAATATAAATCATTACGTGCTCCCATATTATCTCATCACATTTCATTTCATTTTATTTTATGCCTTTTTTATTTTTATTTTTTATTGCTTAGATACCCATCGACGAGCTCACAGCCCACCTGAAGTTAAGTGGTTACTGGAGCCCATAGACATCTACGACGTAAATGCGCCACCCACCTTGAGATATAAGTTCTAAGGTCTCAGTATAGTTACAACGGCTGCCCCGCCCTTCAAACCGAAACGCGTTACTGCTTTACGGAAAAAATAGGCGGGCGGGAGATGCGGACTCACAAGAGATCCTACCACCAGTAAAATTAATAATATAACTACACCATAGAAAAACTCAAAGTACCAAATCGACTTTTTCATGCTAATTTAAGGTTGCCAGTTGAAAATATTTTGAATTGCCGCAGTTGCCGACAAGATTTCGTGTCATAACTAAATGGCACAGTTATTTATTTCTTTTAATGATTTTTGTTAGTAGATTTTGGTGCTTCACGTTACGTTATTCAATGGGATTAAGTTTACAGTCTGGCCAGCGAATCATGGCACAACTAAATAGCGGCAATCCAAAATATCTTCAGTTGGCAATATTAAAGATAACATAACACGATTTGATTGACATTTGTATTTTTCTATGACATAGTCACATTAATATAAAAATGCAAAACTACCCTTTCATGCTATATTTATTGTTGTCAGTTGTAGATATTTTGAATTGCCGCCATTGTAAGTAGTTGTGTCACGATTCGATGGCCATACTCTATTTACATTGATTAAAATACCTGTAAAAACAGTCATTTATCCTAAAGCAAAAGAGTATTAATTATTTTTTACACTCGATTTCCACTAAATCGATCCTATTTTATGGATGCTCTAATTCTAATCCGCACGTTTGTGGAGCTAGTTACGTATATTGAAATAAGTGTTGCAGATGTTTACAAAGATTGTTTAAAATAAAAAATTGAATTCAACTTATTTTCTACACTTGGCCATTGTCAATGAAGCTAAGATTTCAATAGGTTAATCAAGCAAAATAGACGAATTTTTTGGTACATATCCCATTCGTGTAACGCTTAGGCCCAAAATGGGGTTTCTCCTTTACATTTATGATACAGAGCTATTCTAATATATATCTACACATAGCTTATTCTAATTCTTCCTAACTGCTTCTTTTACATAATGAGCTAAACTTGTTTTTTTTTTAATTTATTTATTCTATCTTTAGTATAATCACAATTATTTTATTAAAAAACAAATTGAATTTCAGGCACCACGCTGAAATTCCCAGTACGATACCATTTTTTGTAATTTTTTTATTTATTTTTTATTGCCCTTGCAGGCAGACGAGCATACAGCCCACCTGATGGTGAGTGGTTACCGTCGCCCATGGACTTCAGCGATGCTAGGGGCAGAGCCAAGCCGCTGTCTACCGCTTAATACTCTCCACAAGCCTCGTTATCGACGCAAAGGGTCGTTCATAAAACACGTCGCGAGAAATATGGACTTGACATTAGCTACCCTCGCTTACTTTGACCCCCCAACAAATATTACGTCAGTATAACTACACATATTCCCACAAGTAAGCCCTTACGACAAATAATAGAAACGTTAATAGTTTAATGTTTTATTTCAATATTGGTTCGAATAAATATTTACTTGAGGGTTTTTTTTTGCGGCTTCGCTAGGACGGGACTTTGAATAACGAACATAAATATTATTTATTTATGAGCTGCATGGTTTTCTATTCAGTTTTCTTAAGTCGCCCTTCTATTTGTACCTACGTATTTTATAGATGACCTAGTTGTTTCATTATCAAATATGAAGGTTATATACTTAGAAAAGCGAAGTCTGTTTTATCACTCCAGTAATTATTAGATAAAACAATTTAATTCGCATTTATGAAAAACTGTATGTAAAATAACGAAATCGTCATGCCATATTTTACTAAATATAGCTTTACGATAAGACGAAATACTTGAAGCTGATCAACGGAAGGGGCTAACACTAAGTAAAAAAACATTGTCGAAGGTCGATTGTTTTTTTTATTCGCAAAAAAAAAAGATTTCCTTAAACTCTGTAATAATCAACCAACGTCGATGTTTATCGATTGTTAGCAACAACCTACATCCCTATTTTGAAGCGACATTATTAAGCGCGACGTGATTACGTAACCAAAAATAAATTTGAGTGCCAGATTTCTGTCACGAAAAGGACGGAAAACAGCTCCTTCTCTGTCCAGGAAGTTTCACTTCTGTTCGTACTGATGCAATATTTATTTTGTATAACCTAAAGCGCCCTATAAACGATCAAACCAAATATCAAACGAGTTGGTTAACTTGCCCGTAGATTCAGTTGTCTCCTTGCCGTAACAAGGCGTCGTGTCGAGGAATCTGAGATCTTGTTTGACAAACACCCCTATACACGTTCAAACTTGTTTGTCGAACACGCCGTCAATCAAGATTTCCATCAAACTCATCAAACACAAACAAAGCTGCATACTGTTTTTTTTTATTGCCCTTTTAGGCAGACGATCATACGGCCCACCTAATGGTGAGTGGTTACCGTCGCCCATGGACTTCAGCAATGCCAGGGGCAGAGCCAAGCCGCTGCCTACAAATAGTTTGATCGTTTACAGGGCGCTTTATATTGCACTTAAACATCGTCAAACAAGCCCCTGGGAGGCATTGTCATTTTATCCCGCCTACCGTTGTACTCAGTTCGCACGGTGGGCAGGGCGCTGTCCCCGAACCGATGCTCGATCTCGTCTTCCAGCGTCAAGTCGGAGCGGTTGTAGGGCATCTCCGCGCGCTCGTAGTCCGGCACGGCGGCGCTGCTGCGGTCCGGCCCGGCGTAGTACTCTGTGTCCACGTCGTGCAGCAGCCCGGTGCGGGCTGGAATGTGACCGAGATGCACAATAACTGCCGATATATCGCCTTTTCGCATTAAAAGTGTACAATTTCCGAAAGTATTCGAAATTGAGCTAATATGCGTAAAAAAATTTGGTATCCACCAGTATTTTTCTCATTAATACTGTCAAAAGAGGGTAGTTTAGTTTTTTTTTTTTTTTTTTTACCTATGTTTTGACTACTATTAACAAAATTAATACGACGTTACGGTACATAATTTTATCTTCCTTTAAAAGACATAATATAATGTGACTGGTAAAAAATAAAAAATAAATGTTGCAAATATTAAAAATATTACTAAATCTTTAAAACACTCTCGTGTAAAATTAGTAAGTTTTCAGATTATACAGTTTTAACGCGAGAAGACGATATTAGTAATGTCACGAACAGAACGTGACCGATGTCTGTTATAGATTGTTTTTTTTTTATTGCTTAGTTGGGTGGAAGAGCTCACAGCCCACCTGGTGCTAAGTGGTTCCTGGAGCCCATAGACATCTACATCGTAAATGCCGCCGCCCACCTTGAGATGTCAGTTCTTAGGTCTCAGTATAGTTACAACGGCTGCCCCACCCTTCAAACATACCTACCCGTGCGGACTCACAACACTTCCTACTACCAGTAAGATTTAATATTTACGATTTCGTCGTTTTTATCAGTGTAGTATTTTGTTCTCTAAGAGTAAAAAGGTAGCAAATTATACATTCACATGAATATTATTCTTAAATACCTACTTATAATAATATGGAATATTCTAAAATGGTTGAACAAAGTTGTTTTTTCTATATAATAAGAAAACGAAATTTAAAGCCTTTTTTCTTTTTTAAATTATTATTTTATAAAAGTATTATTGAATTAAGTAAAACTGAACTCCTCTTATTGCTCAATGACAGACAGTTCAGTCAATCTATCTAAAAAATATTTTTCTAAATACTAAAAAGTGTCAAAAATTGCATAAAAAAGGTTTTTCTTTACATACTTTTGAAACTTGTTAAATTTTTATGATTATTTTGCACTCTATTTAATGTTATACAAGGTCGAGAATTAGTTGATTTTGACTAATTTCTCTACTAATATATTTTTGGAAAAAGAATAAAATATTATATTTATTATTAGCTGACCCGGCAGACTTCGTAGTGCCTCAACCGATAAATAAAAGACCTAAATTTTTGTATAAAATAAACTTAAAACAAACAAAAGGGGTCCGTCCGGCGGGGGACACATCAAAGGGAAAACAAAATTGTTATTTTTATTTAATTCCGAGCATTTTCATATTCATCTACCTTTTAAACCTTCTCTGGACTTCCACAAATAATTCAAGCTGTTAAGTGGTTACTGGAGCCCATAGACATCCACAACGTAAATGCGCCACCCCCCTTGAGATATAAGTTCTAAGGTCTCAACTATAGTTACAACGGCTGCCCCACCCCTCAAGCCGAAACGCATTACTACTTTACGGCAGAAATAGGCAGGGTGGTGGTACCTACCCGCGCGGACTCACAAGAGGTCCTACCACCAGTAAAGTTAAAGTGTATTCGTGTTACCTCCATCATTGGTGTCCCTGTTGGTGCGGTACTTCGTGAACCTCTCGCTGTAGTCGCGTCGTCGGCTCATGGACTCCTCGGCGCGTTGCCGCTTGCGTTTTTCTACAATTAATATAACGTATTAACAACTATTCGTCACTGTCAAACCATGTTCAAAAACTTTATTTTAAATTAACGAGTAAAAACATTTTCGTATAAAATTTTATATGAAGGTGAATTTTTAAGAACTATAACAAATGAAAGCTATAGATAAATATTAAAGCTATTAAAAACTTAACAGTTTTTTTTTATACGGTAGATATAGGGCTATAAGCTATACGAAAAAGTCAAAAAGTAAAAATCTCAAAAAGTACACATAGCAGATTTTGGTTTCACAACGACGTATTGTGTTTTTAGCCGAGGCGGACATACTATCATACGGCGGACATACGGCATCTGATGCTGAGCGGAGTCCGGAGCTCATAGTGAATTGTCATTACTAAATTTGAGACACTAGATCAGCGATCGGGGAACTTTTTTAATTATTACCCCAAAATATTTTTGTGTCAGTTGATATTAATTACCCCATGGCGAAGAACAGAAAGAAAAACCAAATCGCTTCTTTCTAGCATCTTTATAAATAATATTAACTAACCAATATAATAACTAAAAATTTAATTTAAACTTCATTTATTCAATTTATCAATGTAATACCTAGTAATACATGGACCGTTTATTTTGAAAGTGGTGTAAGTCCATTTTTGAGAAAAATGAGCTATCACGTAATTCATGCTTAATTTAATGTAAATTTTTTATGTATAACTAGTCCGTGTTTAATTTCTCAAAAAAATCCCATGTTTTGTACAACTTAAAATCGGTCGGTAAATGAAATTGCATAATCATCGATTATGAAAGTGGTGTAAGTCCAATTGACAGAGGTAGATGGCATAGCCAGACCTCATATGATTTGCCTGTATTTTTAAATCAACAAATATACTTTTAATTTTCTCGAAACAAAAGAAAATGGATTTACACCACTTTCAAAATAAACGGTCCACATAACGGTAATAATAGTAATATATGTAATATACAGTTGAGGATAAAAAATCGCACCTACAGAAAATATAAATAAATGATCATTTCTTGTTATTTTATAATTCACATGATATTTTTCTTTTATTATGATTAGAAGAAAAAACTAGTTTATATTTTATATATAGCCCCCATAAAAAAAAAAAACCTTTTTTTAATTGAAACGTTTTTTTTTTGGGTAAAAATTCGGGAAAGTTTCATTTTTATCCCCTCCCCTCCCCCCCCTCCGAATTTCATTTTACCCCATTTGGGGTAATTCAGCCCACGGTTTCCCGACCGCTGCACTAGATTAAAGCCGCTGCATCGTTTCGGGAGCTGTAGCTTAACCTTCCTTGATACGCACCTCGCTTCACGATCTCCCTTCCTTCATCCACCAGATCCGTTGTTAGCTCATCGTCGCCCACGAACTGCTGGAAGCCGCACAGCGTGAGGACGCGGCTGCCCAGGGACAGATACGTCGCCAGGCACAGCAAAACCACCAACATGGGGAAGTAAATGTTGAAGCCCTCCGCTATGATGCCCAATACATCCATGTGACCCATTATCTGTTGATTAAATTACTGGGTTAGTTTATAAAGACTTCCTGGGTTGAGGTAAATATAGTGATAAGTAAATAGTAAGTAAGTAATGACTGAAACTGGGGGGTGACTGAAAATCAGCGCTGTTAGATTTGTCGACCTTGAACAGCATTAGCTGAGCCACCTCCTTTTGCCTCTTTCTTTTTTTTGTATTTTTTTTGTATTTAGTGATATTAGGCATTGGCTGGTGTTGGCCGAGACATTAGCTGATGGTAGTTGGTCAGGTTGACGGGAGATCACGCGGATGCTCACCTACCCGCTGGTCTGATCTGGTAAAGACGCTCACCGGCCTGCCAATAACCGAGGCTATAAAGACCGCTGAGGACAGAAAGACATGGGGAAGCATTGTGCATCGAGTAGTCCACATTTCAAATTAGACACGACCTTCAGCAATGAAGAGACCGACTTAGAAGACATTGGCTAGGTTAAAAAGCCATAGCTCAACAGATAAAATATTTTAATTCATCGATTGAAACGCCGCCTCTTACATGTAGATATTAGATAAAAATAAACTAGTTCCAATAGTTTCCAATGAATGAGAACTCAACAAGGACTTGCAGTAGTATGGCCACACTCAATAACCGTAAGGGTGACCACGAAACTATTTCTGTGTCGGAGCAGTCAAGTGTTCTGATGTTGTAGGGCGAGGCAGTCGTTATACAATACCACTGAGACTTCCGTTGACCTTTGGCAACCACTCAGCATCTGGTAGACTGTATACCGTTCAACCGTCTAGTGCAATAATGTGCACTTATTCTTCTCTCGTATTATCTCACCTGTGTATATGAAGTTTCCATGACTCTTTCCTTAATAACATGAGAATCCATATGGATCAGACTGAGAAAGTTCAAGCACATGGCCGGCGTTAGCCTGCAGACCATCATCCCGGAGAATATCAAACTGTATTCGTTAGTCTGATGATGAGGCGCCAGGTAATACAAGTTCAGCAGTCTGATCTTCAGCACCGTGGAGTACGCGCAGTAGAACATGTACGCTATCACTACGGTCGATATTGTCTGGAAAATTGGAAATAATTTTATTAATACATATGAATGTGTATTTTATCTCTCTATGATTAGAGCAGGTTCTTTGAACAAAACCATTTGTGTGCAGTACACACGGGGTAGATGTGAAACCCTTAGAAGTATTATATCTCGTTCTCCCGTAATATTTATAATACACTTGAACATGTGGATATAAATGTATTCATTATAAAGACAGAAATTTATATTAATTTAGTAACATAAAAAAAAAACACGTGTGACACTCGGGGACTGCTGCGGTAAAGCTATTGCATAACATTTTTTATCAACTTATGCAATTATAACTAGACAATAAGAATTTAATATTAAAACAATAATAAAATAAGACCACGCTATATTTATAAACATTAACAAAAGCAAAACATTAACTGTCCCTTTCACACTCATAAGCAAGACCGCGCGCGAGAGAGATGGGCAGACTTTTCATGATGCGCATGCAGTGCGACGTCACGCCGCGCGCTTATACACAAAGACTACACAAGCGCAACGTGAATGTATTGAACGTGAGCTACATGTTAGGCGGAGTGGGGGGTGTTAGGTTTTATTTTCGTTACGGAATTTCTTGATGCGATCGCCACGTTCAAAGTCCGCGATAAAAGCTATGCAATAGCTTAATACTGACCACAATAGCTGCATAGTTATAAGTCTCTCCAGCTGCTATGACCACGTTAGCGAACACTGACAGGACTGGTTTCTTGCAGAAGAACGTCATTTCGGACCAGACCACCGCCACGGACATTATGCCGGTGATTATTGCCATGCCCTTAAGGAAATATTGCTTGAGGAAGCACTCCCAGTACCATTCTGAGAAGAGATATAGAAAATTTATGTTTTCATCATAGCCATGATCATGATCAGTCCAAAGATGTCCACTGCGAGACATAGGTCTCCCCCAACCTCGGGGGAAGCTGCCTTAGCTGCGTTTTCCAGTTCTCAGTTGCCAGTCGAGAACTTTTCAGCCCGCTTGCCGTCTCTTCTTGTTTATGAATTGTTTAATATAGTTAATCAATCTAGGGTTTCATCGAAATTTTCAAAAACATTATACTCAAAGTGACGTTTCAGTCGACTTTCAGTTTATGTGGTGAATAATGTTTTAATAGTCGTAATTTATTTCTTTAAAAACGACGGTATTTGAAGATCAGATCGGATATAAAGTATTAAAAAAAAAAAAAAACTGACTTCAATTAGCACTGGCACATAATTTCCGCCCCACTTCCCTCAGACATTAAGTAAAAAGCCAACGGATCCAGTTCGGTTTCGACTTTCGTGCCGGAGCGGGTCTCTCTATCTTTGTAAAATATAACAATATGTTCAATATTAGGGTCATTTTTCGTTACAATTAAATTGCATGACATGGCCACGGCACGTCTTCACACTTGTGCAGTTCTCTTAATATGAAGAAATATAGTTCGGTTACCTAAAATGGGCGGGTATAATATTCGCTGTAGTTTCGGTCGCGGTGTGGGAAAGAAATGTTGGAATCTCTTGTCCGGCAGGCGCTGGTTGGAGGCCACGTCCTCCAGGTGGAATATACGCTCCAGTGAGAGGCCCCACTGTGTCTCCGTGCGTTGGAGGACGTGAAGCGCTTTGATTGTCTGCCAATTATATTATTCATTAAGTGAAACTTTTATTACATTGTCTCAAACTTTTTCGTCTGTGTGTTGCATGTCGCGTGACGGTCGGCCGCGGATTAGGGATAAAGTGAAAGGCGCTCGCCAGAGCAGCCACGGTCAATATGGCGGCGCCTATAGTTCGCAGCAGCTGACCGTGTAGTGTATAGACTATTACTCATTTGTGCTCCACGCTTTTTGTCAGTGTTTAATGTAAATGTTGTTTGTCAGAGTTTAATGTCTATAATGTGAAAAAAGTTTCACTTTTACCGTGGTTTCATAAAACCACACAATCCTTTATTACTTGTTTAGTATTAATAAAAAAAAAATTGTCTCTATGGTTGAACGAGACCGCAGATTAATTGTTTTATAAATAGTTGCCGGAACTGGATTGGATGATTGATTCGTGACAGAGTGGTGGTGCCTAACTGTGGTGATGTGCTGGTTATAAAATCCTGAACTACCAGTCAATGTTTGCGATAGTACAATGTGTAACACTCATAAAAACTTTAAAGGCTTCACTATAAATATGTACTTTTTTTCGTTTTAGTACGTAATAGAGAACGTAATAGTCACTTTATTCACCAAAAATTACATTTTCAATCTCTCAACATATGAGGACCAGTTTCCACTGTTTACAGCGAATTCTTTCAAGTGTCCCACCGAAATTGTTAAAATGAAATTAATTAGTCCAAAACAAGCCAGAAATTGATTTTTTCCGCGTTCTCCACTAGTACATAATAGACAGCGTTGCGTTCACCGTTTATTGACACACACACATAACACGTTTTAACTAAAGGGTTCCGCGGTGTTTCCCGAGCGCTATGACATGTCCTTCTTCAAACGAGGCTTGTGGAGAGTATTAAACGATAGGCAGCGGCTTGGCTCTGCCCCTAGCATTGCTGAAGTCCATGGGCGACGGTAACCACTCACCATCAGGTGGGCCGTATGCTCGTATGCCTACAAGGGCAATAAAAAAAAGAAAAAGCAATGAATCTACAGCAATTAAAATAGTTTTTTATTTTTTATTTATTGCTTATATGGGTGGACGATCTCACAGCCCACCTGGTGTTAAGTGGTTACTGGAGCCCATAGACATCTATAACGTAAATGCGCCACCCATCCTGAGGTAAAGTTCTAGGGTCTCAAGTATAGTTAGAAATCGGTGAAATTACCTTCTTATGCAAATTGACTAGAGACTTGAGGGAGGGCGAGGCGGGGCGCTCGGGTGGTGGGCGTGACGTCATCCGGTCGCGCAGCTGTACAGGGAGCTTCTGCACGATGGTCTCCACGTGGCGGTGCAGAGGATGCCCCGGACCCACAGCCGCCGTTATTGCACTTAAACTCTGAAATTTAACATGTGTCAATCATCCATTGTTGCGCTTAATACAAGAATCGATTTTGCTACATCTAATAATTATTAATAATAGTTATGTCGTTTTGTGGTCGATTCATTCTCAAAACTCTTCAAAATTCTTCTGACCTCAAAACGACATCACTATTATTATTATAATTTTTTTTAAATAATTGTTAATAACTAGAGGTCCCGCAGTAGTCGAGATTCGACTATAATTAATTGGAATTGTAAGTTTGTACACCATTATGACTGTATTTTATACTTCTATAATAACATATTTCGCCAAGACTATATTATAAAAAATATTAACAAAGACAAACAATATTTAATCTATTCTCAATTTGACAACAGACGTCAAGAACAAAAGTTTGACAATAAATAGTATGCATGCGTGTGTGCGTCAAATACATGGTATGTAGTGTGTGTAATGTTTCTTTATTGAATTAATGTATCTTTTATGCTATATATAAAAAAAATTAGCATTGTGCACTTCTTCTTTATATTCTCTATAAGTGTGGAAAATTTCATACTCCTCCGTCCGCGCAATTTTCGTAAAAAGGGATACAAAGTTTTTGCTTCACGTATTAATATATATAGATAGATAGTGATGTCGTTTTGAGGTCCATTATATACATAGTAAATCGTATTTTGGTCCTCACGATACAGACTGTGCCTAGTGTGAGGATCATTGGTAAATATTATATTGTTGATACCATCTGTGTAATCTCTCAATTTGTTAAATCTATATATATATATATATATATATATATATATATATATAAATGAATTGCTGTTCGTTAGTCTCGCTAAAACTCGAGAACGGCTGGACCGATTTGGCTAATTTTGGTCTTGAATTATTTGTCGAAGTCCAGAGAAGGTTTAAAAGGTAGATAAATATGAAAATGCTCGGAATTGAATAAATTTAACAATTTTGTTTATGTTTGTTTTTTTTTGATTGTTCAGACATTCCTTTTGTTAGTTCTAAGTTTATTTTATACAAAAGTTTAGTTCTCTTATTTATCGATTGAGGCATTACGAAGTCTGCCGGGTCAGCTAATATGTAAATAGTATTCGAGATCATGATTTAAGAGTTTAGTAAATAAGATTAAGAGAGTAGTAAATAATTTTTTATGATGATTATTATTATTAATATTTCCATAGAAAAAATAATTGGAGTTTGTTTAGCAGGGGGAGCTTAATTTACAATAATACAAAAAACAAGTTCCTGATACTGAAATGGTTATAAATATATATCATAATGTAATATCATTATGGAATAATAGATTCGTTTTTTTAGATATTGGAAAAGCTAGCTCATGAAGCATCTGTTGTTAACTGATTACCAGAATCCACAGGGCATAGCTTACGTCAATACTCTACCTTGAGATATAAGGACTAGGTAGCTTTTGTATTGTATATTTCATATCAGAACGCATATCTGCTTAGTGGCAGAATAACCAGGTTAGTGGTCGCGGGCTCAGATCATGCCAATGATATTACACCACTATCATCAGTCTGCATTTCTATGTTTTTTTGAAGCATGGAAATCTGCATATGTTTTAGGCAAATAAAAAAAAACTTCTGTAAAATTACTTACATCTAATATATCATCTACAGTTTCCTCAGCTTCACACTTGTCCGTACTAAGTTTTGCTATTTTGAAATAACTGTATGTCAATGTATAATTCTTTTTTGAGTTATTCCATAAATTTCTCGGTACCTCAACTAAAGCATATCCGAGTAGCAAAATCAATAAGAAAAGACCCCAAGTGTTACTTGCGGATGAAGCTATTGCTTTTATTTTCGCACCGTCTAATGATACGCCCGGTTTCAAGGCAATGTATATGAGGAGAATGCCACATATCAGTAGATACGAGCCATAGTATATGGCGTTGTCAACTAATGCAGATTTTAGTTTTCCTTTCACTGTAAAGTCACCTGCTTTACTGTACGACTGCATCATCGGCATTATTAACCTGGAAAATTTAATGAAATTAAATTCCATAAATCATATGGTTTAAGGCGTAATAGTAACATTAATAGTCAAGGATTTGTAATGCAAACATCATTCGAGAATTAATTGAATAGTTTTATATTTTTGGCACATACATACAAGCACATAATTACTATTTTGACTCTTTGATTTACTTGGAGTAGAATTCATTCTCAATAATAGTACATAAAACAAAGTATTATGAACAAATTTTGTATATTAATGGGATTTATAGTATGAGCAATCAATAGCAATTCAAGTTATTCAATACTTCCATATTATAGAGAAATATCCAATCAAATGCAAAAGAAAATGTACCAAATAAATTTGTATAAAAATATTTCATGTTCACATAATTCATGATAGAGTGAAGAAAATCTCTACATGTTGCTAACAAGATTCATAAATAAATAAAATATAGACTAATTTCAAAACCGTGTCATACAAAAAACATTAAGATTCACACATGTTGATATCTGTTATCAATTTATTTACAATTGCCAAAAGGTAAATGAAATAATGTTTGTTTTGATAACACTATATCATTTAACTAATAGATATATTTTATACTGATATGTTGGATAACTAAAGAAACCAATTTGATGTTCAATTAAATGTAGGGCAAGCGTTTTCTAATAATTTTTAATATGAAAAAAATAGATTTACTGATAATGTATGTACTCACTAACACTTACATTGAAACTATTACTGACTCCTATGACTGAAATTGTATGATTTGTCATCATGAAGGTGAAATGTTGTTGGTGAAATGTTTTGTCTTAATTAAAGTAACTAATTAGGTTCATAATATTTTAATAAAATGTAGTAATAAAAACTCCGATTTATTAGATCCATACATTAAAATAGTTAACATTTGCCTGAATTGCCTAAATACATGAATCATGGAAATGAAATCTGTATAAAAATTGTAGACACCTGAGGGCTTATGCCTGTAATATCTTACCTTTGTGTTATATTGTTTATATTGAGTCACATTTCTTCAAGGTTCAATTAAAAATACAATTGACATAATAATAATAGTAATAATAAAACAATATAACACAGAATAGGATTGATATAGTTTGTCATTAAAACATTTCACACTGTAATTTACTGTTCATGAATGTATGTAAATACATTATATAAGTCATTATGAATGTATGTACGTAAATACATTATGTAAGAACGACATTATGCCATAATAATTACCAACATATTATTAAAGAATTTATTGAAGTAGTTATTTCAAGAACTTTATGCCAGTCTGAAGGTGAAGTGCCTAAACGATAAAACATCTGGTGCATTCGTGTCGAGCAAT
Source organism: Bombyx mandarina (assembly GCF_030267445.1). Lineage (NCBI taxonomy): Eukaryota > Metazoa > Arthropoda > Insecta > Lepidoptera > Bombycidae > Bombyx > Bombyx mandarina. Next base: position 13,183,469 of record NC_143228.1, read on the forward strand.
GCAACGGTGTTCAAATCCCTCAGCCGGGTACCAATTTTTCTAATGAGGTACTTAACAAATGTTCACAATTGGCTTCCACAGTGAATAAAAAACATTGTGTAATCAAATTTAAACCCACAAAATTATAATTTCCGTAATTACGGGTGGTAGGACCTCTTGTGAGTCCGTTCATATGGGTACTACCACCCTGTCTATTTCTGCCGAGAATCAGTAATGCGTTTCGGTTTTAAGGGTTGGGCGGGCGTTGTAACTATACTAAGACCTTAGGTCTCATATCTCAAGGGTGGCATCATTTACATTGTACATGTCTATGGGCTTCGGTAACCACTTAACACCAGGTGGGCTCTGAGCTCATCCACCCATCTATGTGATAAATAAATAAAAGTCTGCTTTTCTATTTAAACTTTGTCAACTATATTTAAATATTAAATACTCAGATTCAGAGGAAAAAAATCTGTTTATATCATTAATGTTGGCCTGAAGTGAGAATCTAAGACACAACTCTTGGTCCAGCAGTTAGAGATACTAAACTGTGGGCCACCAGGTAATTGAAATAGTAAATAGGAATTTGTTTAGAAGTTAAATTATTTTTTACTCAAGCATGATGAGAGTGCTTTTACCATTATTATACTATTTCTACAATGAACCAGTCTTAGCTTCTTGTCACTAGACTTAGAACTAGTCAAGCTTAATGGTGTAAAGGGTTAGATACCTATAATTGATGCAGTGTGAGTTCTACGGCTTATCTCAAATTATGCTCAGTGCTAGGCGGGTCCTGAACATGTCTTATCACTTAAAAATTCACTATTTATAATGTAAACCAGTTATGAAAAAAGTGTGGTTCCTCACCAAGTCAGACATTGTGACGTCCAATAAACAACCCTCCACAGATTAGTAAAAACTTCCTTATGTACGTAGCTCCAAGGTTCCTGACATGGCACAATGGGTGGAATTGTTGTAGATGATACATTGTTAATTACAGCTCTTTCTGCTATTGCAATTGTGGAGTTATCTTCTAGACATTGACGGTAAACAGTCTAGAAAAAAAATTTAGACATTTTAACAACTATTTATGTGATTAGGCATATATTTAAATTAATCAATGAAAGAGAGATCACAAAACCTCAAAGTGAGTGACTTATTTTGTGAAATAATGAAATGAACGACGAGTGTGTTTGTTTAATGTAGTTTGGTTGTTTCACATTAAGTTATGCACTTACCACAGGATTCTCTACACCACCCTTGGTTGACTGGTAGAGAATGCCTCAGGCGTTAAGTCCGTCATTGTACTTATGTGCATTAAATTGAATAAATAAATAAATAAGCAAAAACACAATAAATAAAAATTTATTAATTTTGAAAATTATGTTATTGGGTCTTACCGACGTCACGTCCAATGGCAAGAGGAACATAATAACAAAAGAAAAGTACCATGCTGTTAGCACTGACACTGTCACCAATATGTGATTTCTATAACAATCTCCATATCGGTACAAAAGCGTCGCGGCGAGCACGAACGCCGATATTATTTCGACCACGAACAACGTGTAAACCATTTTAATTTGATGTCTTCAATTTTCCACTCTTAGCTGTTCTTTGTTGTTCTCTCCAAACGTTCGCAGCTTCGTGCTGTAACTTCTCGAAACGTATTTGAGTATTAGATTTCAAAGGCAACAATTTAGGCCGTTCTATTTCGTACTCAGATGGACATTCTTCGTAGAAAAGAAGCCCAGAATCGGGTAAAATAGGATCGAAATCAACAATTTTATTATTCGTCGTTTTGTTCTCTTCGGACATATTTTTTAAATAAAAAACATTTGCCACGAATACATTGTTTTCGGTAAACTTGTAAAATCAATTACTGTTTATTTTTTGGTCGCAGAAAAATTAAATAATAACTATTGACTTGTGATATCATCAATTTACCATTAAATGTAGTCACTAGTCTGTATTAAACATTTCTCAAAGCGTAATCTATGTGGTAGTCATAGATAAAATACTTTATTGGTGACAGCTCAGCTGTGGTTTACTGAATTTGGCTCCCTTTTTTATTTTCGGTTTTATTTTATTTTTGATTATTTGTCCGTCGTTTGTTCGTTAATGTTTGAATGTAAAAATTGTTTGTTCGTCTTTTATTTATTTATTTTATTATAATATTTATTATAATTAATTAAACAAATGATCACCCTTAAGTTGGCTCCCCTTACTACTGTTATAACCCATTGTTATCCTAATACAATAAGGTTTTGACTTTATGTTTCAGAGTGATCACGGACGCTCAACATGAGGTGTCAACGAGTTCTGATAATTGTTGCGTATAAACCAAGTGTGAGCTGTTTAACTTGTCTGCACATCAATGTTAATTAAACATACAAAATAGATATAGAGAAAAATATTGCGTGAATAAGTTTTTAATATTCTTTATTTGAAAAAAAAGTTCTTCAATGCCGTTTGTGTTAGGGGTTTCCTGCTAGAAATTATCATGTAATGAAAATCATGGAATATCATGGAACGAAGTCGACGAATGAAGTCGTTGTGGCCTAAAGAATAAGACGTCCGGTGCATTCGTATCTAGCGATGCAGCGGTGCTCTAATCCCGCATGCGGGTTTGGTACCCGCATGCGGGATTAGAGATTAGATTTTCTAATGAAATACGTACTTGACGAATGTTCACGATTGACTTCCACAGCGAAGGAATAACATCGTGTAACAAAAATCAAACCCGCAAAAATTTTAATTTGCGTAATTACTGGTGGTAGGACCTCTTGTGAGTCCGCACGGGTAGGTACCACCACCTGCCTATTTCTGTGTGAAGCAGTAATGCGTTTCGGTTTGAAGGGGGGCAGCTGTTGTAACTATACTGAGACCTTAGAACTTATATCTCAAGGTGGCTGGCGCATTTACGTTGTAGATGGGCTCCAGTAACCACTTAACATCAGGTGGGCTGTGAGCTCGTCCACCCATTAAAGCAATAAAAAAAACGAAAAATCGTTGTACTCATGGCTCCTTGTCTTGAACTCAAACTAATGTGACCTTTAAATACATCCGACTCTGATGCATTATTTAATGTACACATATTATTATGAAGTGTATATTTAATGTACATGTGTGTTTCTAAATCTGAATCTTAAAGTAATAGCTTTAAAGGCGAAATTGAAAAATCAAATACGATTCGAATACCTTTAAGTCTTGTTTGCTTTTGCGGAGTTCTTTAGACTTACAAATATTATGTACAACAGTAATTTTGTTTTTGTTTTAAAACAATGTATGTAATTAATGATAGATGCAATGGTTATATATTTAATTTGAAATAAACTGAAAATTACTTTTGTTTTACCTATTCAATTAATTTCCATAAGTCTGAATCATTAATATCACTCAACAATACAAAGTTTCCTCCTATCTTCTTTCTTCCACCTGCATCAGTCCCTTCACAATGAAGCCCGACAAAGGCCGCCGAGTGGGCATTGAAAACAAATGGAACGGAAGTCCGGGATAATCGGTCTTACCCACCCGGATGTGTTCGTGGCACGTTTATTCCGAAGGAACCGATCGAAACAAAATTGATAATCACAGTTAATATCTATACATATAAATAAAATTGGAGTGACTGTTTGCAATATTGAAATAACCGCTTTTTACTACATGCATATGAATATATATACGGTACATACACCAAAATAACAATTTTTACAATTTTTGTCTGTCTGTCTGTTTTGTTCCGGCTAATCTCTGGAACGGCTGGACCGTTTTGACGAGACTTTCACTGATAGGTAGCTGATGATATAAGGAGTAACTTAGGCTCCTTTATTTTAGACTAGCTTCGCTCCGCAGCGTCACTCGCGGTACGACAATAACCGCGGGTAACATCGCGAGACTCAGGTATTAATAATAAAATTTAATGTTTCCGAAGCGAAGCGAAGGCGGGTCGCTAGTTATTACATATAACTAGTGGTCCCGCAGTATATAGTTGAAATTCGACTATAATTAATTGAAATTATAAGTTTTTTTTAATTTTTTTATTGCTTAGATGTGTGGACGAGCTCACAGCCCACCTGGTGTTAAGTGGTTAATGGAGCCCATAGACATCTACAGCGTAAATGCGCCACACACCTTGAGATATAAGTTCTAAGGTCTCAGTATAGTTACAACGGCTGCCCCACCCTTCAAACCGAAACGCATTACTGCTTCACGGCAGAAATAGGCGGGGCGGTGGTACCTACCCGTGCGGACTCACAAGAGGTTCTACCACCAGTAATTACGCAAATTATAATTTTGCGGGCTTGATTTTTATTACACGATGTTATTCCTTCACCGTGGAATTCAATCGTGAACATTTGTTAAGTACGTATTTCATTAGAAAAATTGGTACCCGCCTGCGGGATTCGAACACCGGTGCATCGCTAGATACGAATGCACCGGACGTCTTATCCTTTAGGCCACGACGACTTCATTGAACATTATTAAGGTTCTATTGTCAAAGACTAATATACTTCTTTATTCACAGATTTCACCAAGACCACACTATAGACAAATAATATTAAAGATAAACAATATTAACTTATTCTTATTTTGACCACAGACTTTAAGCAATAACAAAAGTTTGACAACAAACAAAGAGTATATAATTATGTATATGTGTGTGTGTCAAATACATGGTAATGTGTGTAATGTTTTTTTTATTGATTGAATTGACCACGTTGAAAATGGGTGTACCTCAGGGTTCCATTTTGGGTCCTTTTTTATTTCTAATATAATATATATAAACGATTTGCTTAGTTTTATTGAGTCCCGACACGAGGTCGTATTATTCGCAGATGATACATCTTTATTATTTAAAATTAAACGACAATTACAAGTCTATGACGAAGTGAATGATTTCGTGTGTGGTTCATTGGTTCCGTATCAACAACCTATTATTGAATAGTAAGAAAACTAAATGTATTAAATTTACTTTAAAATGTATTAAATCATCTTTAAATGTGTATCGTATTTCTTGGTATAACAGTGGACTCCAAACTGCAGTGGGGACCTCATATTCATAAATTGGCGAGTAAGCTCAGCTCTGCAGCATACGCAGTAAAAAAAATTAGAATGTTAACAAATGCGGACACGGCTCGTTTAGTTTACTTTAGTTACTTCCAGTGTCATGTCCTATGGCATTTTGCTATGGGGCAATGCGGCCGATGTAGAAATGATATTTATTCTGCAGAAAAGAGCTATACGTGCTATTTATAACATGAACTCAAGGGAATCCCTGAGGGAAAAATTTAAAGAAATGAAAGTTCTCACTATGCCATCCCAGTATATGTTTGAAAATTTGATGTATGTTCGTAAACATATTAAGGAGTTTCCTAAAATGTCGGACATACATAATAGAAATACTAGGAACAAACACAAGCTTGTTGTGCCGATGAGTAGGTTACATAAGATACGAAATTCATTCGGGTGTTTGTCTGTGCGCCTGTACAACTTTTGATGTTCAGAACCTACATATACATAAGTTTAAGAAAGCTATTAAAGAACATCTGTGCAATAAAGCTTACTATAAAGTCAATGATTATCTAGAAGATTGCACAAAGTGGGAATGAGTTGCTCGCTCCGGGCATTTCAATATTGTAAAATTGTTATGTTATAATTACTTATTGTAAAAATGAATATTTAAAAAAAATCTAATATAAAAAAAAACTAATATTAAAAAAAAAAAAAAGACATGCCCGCTGAGTTTTTTGCCAATTCTTCTCAGGACGGAGGCTAATTCTTGTGAATTGGCGGTAGTTCTTTTGACGTTCAACAAGTATGTACTTTCATTTATGTTGAATAAAACTTTTTTGATTTGATTTGATTTGATTTGAATGTTAATACATAATTTAAAAAAAAAAACATGCTATACTTCTCTATCTTTATATGATTATATATATTTCTTCTGTGCGTGTGTTTGTCACTGAACTCCTCCTAAAAAAGGGCTGGACCGATTTTAAAGAAATTTTCTGTGTACCTTCAGGTGGATTCGAGAATGGTTTAGATCTACAAATCAGCCCGGCAGATGGTGCTACAGTGGCAAATTTTCGTACAAAATGGTACAAAGTTTATGGTTCACGTATTAATTTATAGATAATTGAAATGACAATACCTTTACTAGAGTTTTAATTACAGTGATAACCCCTTAGGCCACCAATAAATGGGTATGGTTAAAAGAAGAACTTTAGGTATACCGTTAACTTCACTCAAAGGATCGTTATATAACCAGAGATGGAGGAATACGGTAGTTGAGATAAAACAACGGTTAGAATGTTACATGCCATTTAATATAATAAATTTATAGAACGTACATAATGTATTCGTATACCTTATAGCCCAAAATCTGTTAATAATAATGTTTTAATGCGACATCTGATTTTAAATATCCCTTTAGAGTTTTTGTAGAAATATGTATTTTAGCTGTTGTAGTTAGGCACTAATATGTATTTTAGCTATATAGAGTTTTTATAGAAATATGTATTTTAGCTGTTGTAGTTAGGCACTTTTGTAACGGATCTACCTGGTAATTTGTCGTTCCGGTTCTTTGAGACATGAGGCTTTAATAATAATAATAAATTGTATTACGTAATGACTGTTCCAATTTTCAAATTTAATTGATTACTTTGCGGCAGAAATAAGCATGACCGATAAGCATGGCGTAGCAGACTTCGAGCGTCGTAGACTTCGAGCAGCACTGGCACTTGCAAGCTAATCTCAGCACGGACAACGCTAGCTTAATGACACGACCTCCAGTCTCGGAGGGGAGTGATGTGGCGGTAGCCATCATACAACGCAAGATATTTGACAGACGCCTGAATCTCGCTTACGACATTTTCAAGATAAGCTTGCATATATTATTATACAAGTTCCGAACAACAACATTTGGACTGTCGGTCTATCAATCAATATCACTCGCTCGGTGGAAGATCTTCTCTTCGTCGTAAACTTACACGCCATATATTTCCACGAAAGATGGAAGACATGGCTGTTGTGGAAGAAGTAAAAAGGAACGGAATCAAAATTAAATTAATTAACATGAAATTAATGGAAATGGGATGCAATGTATTAAATTATCCCCACTCAATGGACTTTTTGGAAAAAATTGAGGATTCACGTCGGGCAATACGAGTTTAAAAATAAGAATATACTTTAGAATTAATTTAATTAAGCGTAGGAATTCAAACTGGAATGCATCGTTTCTATGCACAGAAGCACTTTGTACTTGAGACCTTGAAATTCCGAAGAGTTTTTGCAGGTTACGGAAGTTCCGTAATTTCCTATATTCAATCACAATATTTTTTTTCGGACCGTTGGCCGAACCTCCTGCGAGTTACCGGCGCCTAGGGGGCGCGCGGAGTATGTAGGGTTGGTCAGCGACTGCGAGACCGGGGGCCCGAGGATGTTCTCAGGGCCCTACCCACTAAACGACTCTCCTACACTCCTCGCCCAAGCGTTCGATCCCCTCCGAGGTCAGAATCCGGATGAGGTAAGGGGGTTACCGCGGTTAACACGACAACCAGACGGCGCAGCTCACCCCAAGGACACCCGGCCGACGGAGCCTTCGAAGGCTCTGAAAAGTCGGCCGTTTCGGTACGGCAGCCCGTCAGGCCGCCCAGACGGTGACACTGGTGTCCCGGAATACCCCGCTGGACCAGAACCAGCTTGCCGGGTCGGGACGCGATTCACCGCCAACCGGTTGCTCTCTTACTCCTCGGCATCGCGCTAGAGTGCAGGTAGCGCGTCGCGCGGCCTCGACCCCCTCAGGTCTGGGGGGAAGCCGCCACCTACAGGGGCCGGGACGTACGCTTGTTCAGCCCCCGTTTGTTCAATCACCAAAACGAAGGTTTGTTTTTTGTATATTTTAGATTTAAACTACAAAATCATTTTACAAAAAAGGCTTTAATTCTTCTTTTTTCTTAAGCTTTTAATTTTTATCAGGATACTAGTTATCCAGGAACAAAATCCACAAATTTGTTTGTAGAATAACTATGTATATGAATAATATCTTACCCCCATTTTTATACATTTGCAAAACTCTCAGCTATTCAATTAATTTAATTAATTATATTTGAACAATGAAATTGTGTCACAACGTTATTATATTACATTACTGTTTATATATGATTAAAATGTATTTAAATATTATGAGTAAGCACACATCATTTAATATTCATGAAGATGGAAGCATTATTATAACAGTTTTATTTAACAAAATAGTTGATATGCTAGTTCATTGTTTGTTTTCGGCCGTAATCTTCTAAAATCAGTATGAAACTATAGTTAAATGGCCAATTTTATGATGTAAAGGTATATAGAAACAATTTAGAATCAGCATCATATTTTTGAAACGATAATAATATAAAAGTCGATGATTAATATTTTTTCCATGGAATCCGAAGCGGCTCCACCAAATTTCAATACAAAAAAAAGGAAATTTCCAGATTTGCCTGGCGGGTGTGTCGTTTGATAGCAAAGAATCTTAAGTCGGCCAGCAAAGCGGACTGGGTTCCTGTATAAAACTGGTGCATGTATATAATAATGCGCACTGCACTAATTAATGTTTTAGGCTATATAAAAAGAATCTGTGTTCTTACAATCCAAACAAGAAAATGACTGTGAAACCTAAAAAATTTTTTTACAAATTTATGACGTTACAGAAACAATACCAAACACCTATAACATGAGTACAAAGTGTATTAAAAGTGAAACAAACACATAAATCTTTGTCTTGCGTAAACAAGTTGAAAAACAATAGAATAATACTGTCAATTAACTATGTCGTACCGCGTTCTACGTATTTTTTTTTTCTTTTATGTTTGACTAAATCTAAAAGAAGAGGCCCAAATTCATTTGTGACGTATTTAAAAATGTAACATGTGAACAAATCAAAAACGCCACAAAAGTTATAATACAAAACAATAAGGTCGTGTCATTGTGTGAACAGCTTTTCAGCGGGCTTTATTTACTTTGGAATATACTGCTTTAACAAGAGCCCTGGGCTCGGGAATTAACAGTGCTGTGTGAAATATCGCCGATGTAGCCAAAACTATGGAATACAAAGTGAATTTAATATTCCTTGTGGTATTTAGCTCTAAAATTGTTGGTAAGTTTTTGTTATAAATACAACTAGTTACGTATTAAAAAGTGAGAAATTTGTTTAACTTAAAAAAACCTGCGTAATGTGTAACATGTACGATTTGTTCATTTAATTTATTTTATTAGAAGTAACGGTCTGCCATTTTAATTACTATTTTAACGCCCATAGCCTTATTAAAAGTAATGATAACTTAATTCTATAACAGTACACTTATAGTTTGATATTAAATTAATTAAAAAAATTAAATTGCCACGCCTTTCAGTATCTATTCCTTATAATGAGGAAAATGTGAGACAAAGAGCATACCCTGCTATCAATTGGCCATCAAACCTTCAAGCGAGGGAAAATCCAAATTTTGCACCACCTCAAAATTTTCATGCCCCTGTATATCAAAAACCTTATTATCAAGAAATGGCGCAACGTAGAATAAATTCTCCCAATGAAGAATTCCGTGCACCACCACTTGCCGCATTGCCGAAAGCGTTTGAAACTCCAACAGGATATAGAGTTACTGGTACGAGAAATGATCAGAATTATTATCAAAACAACGGACAAAATGGATTGAGGCAATTCCAACAAATCAATGTACCCCCAGTCAGACAAAATCCCGTTAATGAGCAGACTTATTTTCAACCGATTCGGGAACCTTTAACTTCAGTTTCACAAAATGGAAATCCACAGGGGCAATACCCTAGATCGGTCCTTCCCAATTACTATAACCAACAACCCCTACCTCGGCTTCAAGCGTCACAATTTAGATCAAATTACATGAATGTTCCTAATGCAGAAATACAGCGACCGTGGGTACAAAACATGCGCGGGGCTTATGACAATAAAACCCAATATCTAAGTAATGAACCTTCAGTAAATCCTAAAGAAATAGCCAGGAGCACTATTGAGTTCACACAAAATAAATATCAATCCCCAATGGAACACCTACCTCGAATTGTAAACAGAAATCTAGCAACAAACTCACAGATGAATTCTGGATATATACCTGGAGATAATAGACGTAAGTATAGCTTCGTTTTAAAGCATGTTATATTAAAATTAAATTTAGACCAAATCTATCCGCGAATTTTTTTTTAATCGGATATCAACACTTATTGACAGATCAGATATAAATATCTCTTCCTGAGTGCAAAAGACGTGAATAGAAAATAACTTCAGATCTTTAGATGATCGGGCGCTATCTTTTATTTATTTTATGTACCTACATATATATATATATATATATATATATATAAAATTTTCGACTACTTTGTACTTTCGCCGCTGCAATAGATATATAAGTAAGAACTTGAAGTTAATTGAATCTAACAGGTGATTTCGTGATAAATAAAAGATAGCGCTGGATCATCTAAAGTTCTGAAGTTATTTCGTAATAGTTTCACATGTTTTACTATCAGAACATAGGGCTTTAGAAACTATGCAGTTAGGTAGAAAATTGAGGGGAGTATAAGTAGGTTGGATAGGTCGAAGAATTCAGGTATCAAATCAATCCCATTTTGTTTTTATTAAATTAATAGTTAGACAGAATATGATTAACTTCAAGTTCCTCTTAAATCAGATGTAAGGTTAATAAGCGGTTATTGGTATGCAATCGTTTCTCTTCAATTCAATAAGTTTGATGATTTTTCTATTAATTTTATATTCTGACTATCTTCGTTTTTGCTTTTATTTATTGTAAGCATTACAGACGGAGCTTTATATTTTTTTTCATATATTTATGAGTATTAACTTCGTTTCGAATAACATAGATAATTTTGGATAGTTGTGTGCATATAATTTTTTAAACTAATAAAGTTTTTCGTTATTATAGTCTCAGAAATGCGGAATATATTGGCGACTGGAACAAATACTAATTTGGATACAAACTATAAAACGTTTATGATAGATAACCCTAGAGGAAATGTAGAACTGGTAGGGAACTTGAGACCACATGAAAATAAGAACAATGTTTTGGTAAATGCGAAAGACATCCTGGGAAAGACAAATGAAGGCCAATCACATCCAACTTTCAAGCCTCGAGTGATAAACCAGCCTCAAGTGATATCATCAACTACTGACACAGATATTTTTCTGCATAATGATGTGCAAGACACCGTTGCCAATACTGTACTTAACGCGAAATCAGTACCATACAATAAACCTTTATTACAAGAAAATGCGGTTCCAAATCCTGCTGTTCTAGAATCAATTTTAAGTTACAGAAGCCAACCTCGGGTGAAGTCATCAAATACAAAATTTTTGCTACGTGATGATTTACAAGACACTGTTCCCAATACTGCGCTTAATACTGCTTATACGAAATCAGTACCAGATAATAAGCCTTTGGTGCAAGAACAAGGGATTTCGAATTTTGCCACTCTAGATTTGAATCCAAGATATAGACCCTCGGGACAAAATGTAGACCACCCTCGGGTAACGTCATTAAGTACTGATACAAAGATTTTGCAACGTCAAAATTTTCAAGATACAGGTTCTAATACTACATTTAATATAAAATCAGTACCAGACAATAGACCTTTAGTACAAGAAACTGTGGTTCTGAATCCTGCTGCGGTGGATACGATTCCAAGTCACAAAGAGCAGCCCCAAGTAATATCAACTATTCAAACAGAAATTTCCCAGGGCGATCGTCTAGAAGATACGGCTCCCAATACTGCATTTAATACGAAATCAGTACCATACAATAAGCCTTTGGTACAAGAAGAGGCAATTCCAAGTTTTTCTGCTCTAGATTCGGATCCAAGTCATAGAAATCAGCCTCGGGTAACGTCATCAATTGCCGACACAAAAAACTTGCTACGCCATGAGTTACAAGATAAGGTTCCCAATACTGCATTTAATATAAAATCAGTACCAGACAATAGACCCTTAGTACAAGAAACTGTGGTTCTGAATCCTGCTGCTGTAGATATTATTCCAAGACACAAAGAGCAGCCTCAAATAATACCAACTATTGAAACAGAAATTTCACGAGGCGTTCGTCTAGAAGATACGGCTCCAAATACTGCATTTAATATGAAATCAATACCATACAATAAGCCGTTGGTACAAGATGAGGCAATTTCAAGTTTTTCTGCTCTAGATTCGGATCCAAGTCATAGAAAACAGCCTCGGGTGACGTCATCAATTGCCGACACAAAAAACTTGCTACGTCATGAGTTACAAGATGAGGCTCCCAATACTGCATTTAATATAAAATCAGTACCAGATAATAGACCTTTAGTACAAGAAACTGTGGTTCTGAATCCTGCTGCTGTAGATATCATTCCAAGACACAAAGAGCAGTCTCAAATAATACCAACGATTGAAACAGAAATTTCACGGGGCGTTCGTCTAGAAGATACGGCTCCAAATACTGCATTTAATACGAAATCAGTACCATACAATAGGCCGTTGGTACAAGAAGAGGCAATTCCAAGTTTTTCTGCTCTAGATTCGGATCCAAGTCATAGAAATCAGCCTCGGGTGACGTCATCAATTGCCGACACAAAAAACTTGCTACATCATGAGTTACAAGATGAGGCTCCCAATACTGCATTTAATATAAAATCAGTACTAGACAATAGACCTTTAGTACAAGAAACTGTGGTTCTGAATCCTGCTGTTGTAGATATTATTCCAAGACACAAAGAGCAGCCTCAAATAATACCAACTATTGAAACAGAAATTTCACGGGGCGTTCGTCTAGAAGATACGGCTCCAAATAATGCATTTAATACGAAATCAGTACCATATAATAAGCCGTTGGTACAAGAAGAGGCAATTTCAAGTTTTTCTGCTCTAGATTCGGATCCAAGTCATAGAAATCAGCCTCGGGTCACGTCATCAATTGCCGACACAAAAAACTTGCTACGTCATGAGTTACAAGATGAGGCTCCCAATACTGCATTTAATATAAAATCAGTACCAGATAGTAGGCATTTAATACAAGAAACTGTGGTTCTGAATCCTGCTGCGGTGGATACGATTCCAAGTCACAAAGAGCAGTCCCAAGTAATATCAACTATTCAAACAGAAATTTCCCGGGGCGATCGTCTAGAAGATACGGCTCCCAATACTGCATTTAATACGAAATCAGTACCATACAATAAGCCTTTGGTACAAGAAGAGGCAATTCCAAGTTTTTCTGCTCTAGATTCGGATCTAAGTCATAAAAATCAGCCTCGGGCGACGTCATCAATTGCCGACACAAAAAACTTGCTACGCCATGAGTTACAAGATGAGGCTTCCAATACTGCATTTAATATAAAATCAGTGCCAGATAATAGGCCTTTAGTACAAGAAAATATGGGTGTAAATTCTGCTACTTTAGATACAATTCCAAGACATAGAGAGCAGCCCCAAGTAATATCAACTATTGAAACAGAAATTTCACGGGGCGTTCGTCTAGAAGATACGGCTCCAAATACTGCATTTAATATGAAATCAGTACCATACAATAAGCCGTTAGTACAAGGAGATCCATCTGCAGTTGATAATTTCCCACAGAAAGCTCCTCATGTAAGCTTGTTTAGTAATAAGGAGGTAATGCCTAATATGCGGATTTCGGCACAAGACAATGAACACGACAAACCGAAATATATTTTTGATGAATCTATTATTCCCATTGCTGCAACAGAGAAATCTATCGAAACTAGTGCATTGTCCACGAATTATGTTACTAAGAACAATAGTGAACACAATTCAAATCCAGAGGATTATAATCCAAGTGAATTTTTAAGACAAAACATATCTTTCGATAAATATAAATCTCAAGCAAAAACGGTTAATTTACAAAATGAGACAACCACAACTGATACACCAAGTGACACGGGTCGACCAGTTGTAAAGCATCATCATCATCATAGTTCAGTAGGTCGCGAAATTATAGATTCCGTTTTGAATGATAATATATTTAATCAACCTAGTTCTCCTATGGAGAAGTCCTTAGAAAAAGCTACTTTCGATGAACCGCTGAATGAACCACTTATTCCAAACAACGACCACTTAACACCAGAACCCTGGTACTTAAACTCTGAGCCGCTTAGAAGCAGTAATATCACTGAAGAAGATCACTTTTCAAACAATAAAACAAAAATTTTCCCCGAAGAAACTACATTTACATTTAGTACAGTTCCAGAAATAAAAGAAGCGAAAGATGTAGAAAATGAAAAACCTGTTGAAGTTATAGAAAAAAAAGATTTTTTCGTTAATGAGGCTAATTGGTTTAGGGAACAAAGTGAAGATGGTGCTACAAATAGTAATGTGGTATCTCCGCTCACAAGTGACGAAGATAAAGAAAGGGAAAACGTACAGAGCACCACAGTGAGTTCACTGTTAAGTCCATTGAACAACTTAATTAATCTTTTTAATAATGGTTTACAAGTTCTCAGTCCATTGCACAACAAGAAAAATGGTGAGTATACAATGAGTTCTTTTAGATATCAAGAAGGCATTGTTAAAAAAAATGATTTTCATCTTATATTTATGTTCATATGTATACATGTAAAGTTCCTTTTCGGAATTTCAGATTTGTCAGATATTTATGAAATATATTACTTTTCATAAATAGCACGTTTTGAACGCAACTGTGTGTTGATATTCATATAAAGTCAGTAATAATATGATAAAACTCCATTTTAACTGTATTTTTTATTATTATGTTGACAGTGTTATGATACTCAAACAGTCATACAGAGTCAGTCATAATAAAACAAAACTCGATTGTAAATGTATTTTAGGTATAGAATATCATATTATACTCTCAAACCGAAATTTAAAAAAATGAGAAATTTTCACATTTGATCCGTATTGTACGATATACCTTTTTTAATGCAGTACGCAAAATGATCAAAATATTGGTCCTTATGGAATTAAATTATTATAGTAAACGTAAATTTAATTTAAAAATATTATTAGTTTTATCGATCTTGCTTTTACACATGGCTTCTTTTTTGATTGCCCTTGTAGGCAATGATATGAAGGCATTAAAATAAGGTAGAAAAGAATACGGCCCATCTGATGGTGAGCGGTTACCGTTACCCATGGACGTTAGCAATGCCAGGGGCAAAGCCAACCTGCTGCCTACTGTTATCGTTTGCGTTAATAAATTTTAATATTCCTATCCTACAAGATTTTTTGTATGGAAAGCAAATTTTCATGATGACAAACAAACAATCTTTCGTATTTAAAAGTATTTATATACATAGTTAATCAATGAAAATACTTTATTCCTAAATTTTCGTTTTAGATACTTCAAAGCCGACTGTTGTTGAAAGTTATGCAGCGCCAACAATTAGTTCATTACACAATCATTCCACAGTTGAAGATAATCGACAAACTGAAAGTACTGAAACTCTTACTGTAGATGCCAGAAACGATGATATTCTTGATCTTTTGTCTAGTAAAACTGATAATTCTGAAGATCAATTGAATATTATTCTTTCTGATAGCACTGAAAATATATTGAATGAAATTAAATACATTGATTCAATGATTCCATTGTCAGAAAATAATAACATTGCTAATGAGCCCATAAATTTAGAGGACGATCAAATGAATTTTGATGATGTGGCTATTTTATTTAATATGGACAGTATGACTACTGTTAGTACAGAGAGTCTTGAGGAAGAAGTAGACGTATTCTCTCAGGAAGCTAAAGTTATCGACAACGAAGAAATACCCAATCCATTCATTGGCAGTGATGAAACCTTTAATATTTTTTACGAGAATAACGCAAACGGAAATAATAGTACACCTTCCGTTTTGACGTCGGAGGATGATACTCAGGATAAAGTTGATCCAGATATAAGGGAGAGCATTGTGAATCCCACTGTAATGCAATTCGGTATAAAAGGCGAAGAAGAAGATCAAATGATTACTTCAAATACGAAACCGGATACACTTGCGGATATTTTCACTATGAACGGTATGAAGCGTTTTTATTTTGATGGTAAAACAGACAATGTAATGGAGTGGGTATTAATTGTAAACATTACTTTACACACAATTTTAGTGGACTGAAAAAGTAGACTACAAATAGTTAATAATATTATGTTACTGTAATAATATTCTAATTATTAATATTTTTGTTTTTTTAGTTTATTCATGGTCAAACTGGAGTACGTAAACGTTACAATGTGACTATCATAGCCCACTTCGAATAATCCGGTCGGAGTGTTAATTGTATAGCTATAGCGGCTGTTCTGTAGCTCAAAATGACATGAATGATTATTCTGTGAATCAAAGTAGGAATTAAGGCGGAAGTTAGGTAGATAAATAATGGAAGGGTATTATAAAAACTAGAACTATTGGTAAGAGTACGTCGAGAAGGCTGGGACTCCGTATCCAAATAGATCTTACAGATGTACTGAAATTTTTGTCTTTGTTGGGTGTCGCTTTTCGTTTCATCCAATTTGCAACTTCTGACAAAAACTTTTGTCAGAAGGGAGTTATTGCGAGCGTTCGACATTTGACTCCATTTTCAGTTACGTTTAGTTAACAAAATATGTATCATGTAATATTTAAATCAAATTAAACATTATTTTCTATTAGTTCAGAGTTAGTATTGTAACTGAATTAGTAGTAGTACTGAAATATCGTTTCAGCTTCAAATTGCTTCTTGCAAACCAAAAATATCTAAAAAATCTTTAGTATTATACAATTGTACTTAAGTATTCCACATAAGTTTGTTTATAATATTTAAGAAAATCTCATATATGATTCAGATGATGCAGTCGGGAATCCTGCTGACAATAACACCGTTATGTTCAAAGTCGATGCTGACTTCTGGCAGAAGATAAAAAACGGGAACATTACGTACGATGTTGTGTATTTGTTTCAAGCTCATGATCAGCCTGTTGTTGAAAAGGAAACACAGACGATCATTTATCCGAATGGCACTATAGTTCAGCAGTATGTTGAAAAGACTTGGAAAAAACAAGGAGGTAAATATACATAACGGATAACTCAGTAGATTCGCGGTTTCAATTATTTTATCGCTTTACGCCGGTAAATTAACTGTTTCATTCCAAATGTCACCTTTCTTAATAATAATTTCATTAGATTGATACTTCACTGGGCGCAGGCTGTAACGAGTATTCTCGCTGAAAAAATAACCTTTTTATTTTACCTTTTTGAACCTTTTAGGCAGACGAGCTTAAGTCTCACCTAATAGTGAGTGGTTATCGTTGCTAATGCAATGCAATTCAATGCCAGGGGCAGAGTCAAGCCGCTGTCAACTTTAAAAACCTTACGTACTTCTACGTCTAATGTTACATACATTAGTTATGTACATATTAGCATTACGTACATTAGCCTTACAAGTCGCTGCAAACTCTCACACGATAAAGTCATCTTATTTTATTTGTAATGTATTTGTTGTCTTTCTTTTTCATATTTTGCGCCTTGTTTTTGTCTGTTACCTATTTTGTTTAAAGAATTAATTTTATAAAATTTTCATCATCTTAATTTTTATCAACAATACAACATACAACAAGTGCTTCAACATCTCTCCTATAAAATGCAAATTTAATTAAAATGGCCTCTTCCCAAAGATTACTTAAACGATGTCATATAAATAAAATATATTGCATAAAACGTATTTTTGCTATTACATGGAAATCGTAGCGTAATAACATTGAGAAGGTGTCAAGATTGAGGGAGAACCATAAAATTTTACGAGGTGTCCCGCCTTTTACGATGTATTAGGTAGCCACCGAATGTCACTCTAGAGCCAACTCGTCTCACCCATATTCACCCAAAATGTTTTTTTCTGTACATTTTTGATGAAGCCTCTTTAGATGTAATGTTTGAAACACGTGTTACCAAAATTAGCTTTGTGTTTTACGTTATTTTTATCGGTAGTAGAGCGTCTTGTAAGCCATATTGGTAGGTACCTACCACAACCCTGCCTATTTCTGCCGCAAAGCAGTAATGCATTCCATAGCCATTGAGCTATAAGAGTGAGACTTTGGTTTATGTCTACGGGCTCCGATAACCTTTTAACCCCAGGTGGCCCATGAGTTAATTCATCCGCCAAAGCTATACAAAAATGACAATTTTCCGGAGCCAAAAATATAGAACGGCCTTTCTTTTTTTTTATTGCCTTTGTAGGCAGACGCGCGTACGGCCCACCTGATGGTAATTGGTTACCGTCGCCCATGGACTTCAGCAATGCCAGGAGCAGAGCCAAGCCGCTGCCTACTGCTAAAGTTGTGTGAAGTCTATTATAATTTTGGTCTTGCCAGTTGCTATGGTTCGATTTTGGCATATAAACACCATTATGTTTTCTAGGTAGTGTAATCTACCTAGCACATGCACTACGGATAATTAGTGTTAATAATCACACCATAATCGTGCTTATTTTTGCCGTTCGTTTGTTTTGATTTGAATATCAGAACAAGCATCATTTCAATTCAATTGATGGATTCAGCTGCCGCTTATACGTTCGGTGGCCACTTAACATCAGATCAGCTCTGAGTTCGTCCTTGCCTCATACGATATTACTACAATAACAAAGTTTTTTTATATTTTTTTATTGCTTAAATGGGTGGATGAGCTCACAGCCCACCTGGTGCTAAGTGGTTACTGGAGCCCATAGACATCTACAACGTAAATGCGCCACCCACTTTGAGATATAAGTTCTAAGGTCTCAAGTATAGTTACAACGGCTGCCCCCCTTCAAACCGAAACGCATTACTGCTTCACGGCAGAAATAGGCTGGGTGGTGGTACCTACCTGTGCGGACTCACAACAGGTCCCACTGCCAGTAAAAATATAACTTCATCATCTTCTTTGTCTAGCCTACATATCTATGTGAATTATTATTGATAAAAGAAAATTGCTAAAGGCGATATTGATGTATCGTAATTATCGTACAGTTCAATTGTTTCAGATACCCAACCGATAATTGTTCAGAAAACAAAAATATTCCATCCCGACGGTCGGATTGTTGAAGAGCCCGTTGTCGTTTTGCCTCCAAATTAACTTAATAATTAAATAATAACTAATGTACTTTTTTTTTCAAATTAAGTAAGAATTAAGAAGGTTTCATTTAATTTTGTTTCCGGTGTATATTGGTCCGAAACAGATCTATTAAAGTGATAAGAACGCCAAGTGTACGTCGAACTGAGTTGTGTGCCGCATTTTGGTGTACAATAAAGTATTTTCTACACAACACCAGTTTGAGGTTCGGATTTTTAAGTTTTTTTATTCGCACGATGTTACTTTTACGAAAATATTGTAAGCAGATTTATTAAATGCTATCAAATATAAATATACCTTATATAGAAACCTTTCTTTTTTATTTACGGCTTCCACATTATTGATAATTACTACTAGAACTTTCTACTGATCTGGTTCAGTAGGGGACGAATGGGTTACGAGGGACTGGGTGGTCGAAGATAGTAACAGTCACAGTCCTAGATGGTAAAGGCCAGGGCTGAAGTTAGGAAAGGTCCACCCACTAAACGATTCCCCCACACTCTCGTCCGACACACAATCACACAAAGAAATGATACCCTGAACGTTAAAAGTATCTGGAAAGTAGGAGGATTTTTTACGGTTTCTTTTGATTCTGTTGGAAGCGTCCGTGTTAGGTAAGGTAAGGCAAGGTAAAGCATATAAGGGCAGGTAAGGTAAGGCGTAAGGTTTAACCCTCAGACACAGCCCACTGAGTTTCTCGCCGGATCTTCTCAGTGGGTCGCGTTACTGATACGGTGGTAGATTCTGCGAAGCACGGCTCTTGCTAGGGTTCGTGTTAGCAACTTCGTTAGGTTTGAGCCCCGTGAGCTCACCTACTAGTTAAGGTTCCGAAGCCTCTCAAGGCATCAGCTTAGGTAGAAAAAAAAAAAGGCGTAAGGTAAGGCATCCGATATACTCCACAACGGATAGACTACGGTCTGATTTCTGGGGCAGGTTAATACCTGTAGTAGTTAGCTACGAGATCTGGACAATCAAGATTACTATTAATCATATCGTGAATCAGATCCATCCCTAGAATCGTATTTTTGTCTGTAAGTAAGTCTTAAATCGTGCAGCTATGTTCATACGACCATAATGCTTTACAATTACATAGTTATTGGACGAGAGGTCTGGTATAAATAAAAATGTTCGTTCTACGACTCAGTTATTGATCACAATACAATGTTGCAATTTGATAAATCATATCATTAGTTCTATCATTAGATCCACTAGTCAAAATTGAATTTATAAAACTCATTCACAGATGCTCGTGGTCTCGTGCACCCGTTTGATAAACGAAGTAATATAACAAAACAGCGGCCATTAGGTCCAACAGCTGTGACTTTAAAAACAACAGTAATTGCCATGGATTAATGTTTTTCATGTAATGTTTTTGTGCTGTGTAATCCTTCAGTGATTTATTGAATATTTTGAATTTAAAAACATATTTATTCTAAAACTGCAAATTCAGAAATTGTAGATACCTATTTATAAAATAGTGAAATCTGCCTACATACCGCGTCCACTGTCGTCAAATGTTTGAAAAATGTTTAATCCTTACAATAGCTGTTAAGTGCACGTTGTACAGTAGTACTAGATATTCTTCAAATCCAAATCAACCACATTTTAAGGATGTAACTATACTGAGACCTTAGAACTAATATCTCAAGGTGGGCCGCGCATTTACGTTGTAGATGTCTATGGGCTCCAGTAACCACTTAACACCAGGTGGGCTGTGAGCTCGTCCACCCTTCTAAGCAATAAAAAAAAGGAAGGAATTGATAAACTGCTAGGAAGGCGGAAGAAGGTTAAACATATATTTAAGTTTAACGCATATCGGATCTCACCCAAATCTGGCACCTTCAGTGTTTCGGGTCTTCTGTGTATGTTTGTTTCGGGACTGTCGAAGGAGACTGAAGAAGAAGAAGATGACGTGTAACATGCGAAAGAGCAACCGGGTGTCGAATGACTGCACTTCCACCAAGGTGGTTTTACTGCTGTACCCTAAGGAATGAGTTGTCGGCGTAAGTGGGCTTCTGACAGCATGCCGACTGAAAGGCAAGGCAGTCGTGCCGGCCGGTCGGCTTGGCTTCAATCGCAGTCAAGGCCGCGGACAGACATGCACTCGGCGCGAAACGCGTCGCCTTGCCTCCGGCCTGCCTTGTATGAGTTCTGCCTCATCTGAACCGACTAAAACCCCTGTCGCTCAATATCGACATGGGTTTTAGTCGGTCGGTCAACGCCAACATGCTCCGTCTATGGTAGCCAACTCGTAGACGGAAGTCCGGCAAATTTCCCCTGACCCAAAAAAAGAGAGGATTTTTGCTGTGATTTCAGGGTGTATCAAAGGTAATTTCCGTAATATTACAAATAAACCAAAATAAATGACGTAGCTCACTTCTTATTTCGTTTTCGAATTTCGACATTGGATAAATAATTTGTTTTCTGCTGATTTAGTTGGAAGTTGTACAAACACAACATTAATTGGAAAACTTCTCAATCATTCTCGCTTGAGATATGAATCTATTATGAAGCATTTAATGAGAAAATTATTTATCTACGTTATTATTTGCAATGCGAATCGAGGATCAATGTTAAAAATACAATCAATGCGATGGATGTCTAGAAGAGATTTCTTAGCGATAAGACCGCCCTTTGTACTTTTTTGTATTTAATGCTTTGCATTTTAGTTTATTTTGTGCTTAATAGAGCATACTCTCTCTCTCTCTGAATCCATCAGTCATTAATACTTATTTCTAGTTGTTACCTCAATTTAGCAATAAGCTTCTTAGCTAATTTCAAAATAGAGGTTATTAATTCGATTGTATTTGTTTTTTTTCACTGGGTCAACTGATTTGAATGATTTTTATTTGAAATCATGTGGTCCTATTGTAGTTTATCAAGATGTGACGCGTGGTTTTTGAGTTTTCCATAATAATTCATCTTTAATTGTCTAGGAATAGATTGATGATACCTCATTTCGTTCTGTAAAAGTCAGTTTTCTTTTTGTAAAAAAATAATGTTTTATTACGTATGTAAAATGACACTTATTTATTTATTTCTGTTATTTATTTATTTAATCAACAATGTTTCAACAGCATTTAACTAGACACAGGGTACAGAGGATGTTTTCCCAAACATGAGCCAATTAAAGAAACACATTATGTTTCCAAAAAATGTATGTTATTTCACAATAATAGCTCTTGTTAACATTGCGATACTGCAAACTTATTTAAAATTAGAAAATTGTCGATTTTGTACGATACTTAAATATGTACGTACTTCATCGATATTCGCGCGTACAAATTGAAACAGAGAATCCAATTTGAAACGGCAATCGACGTTGCATTATTAAGCGTTAGTAAATATTACTTTAAATTGTATTTTTAGGGATGATTTAGTCTATCCTGTGACGTTACAAAACTATGTGAAAAGTGTATGAAAAACGCCCTCGATTTAGCGGTTAATAGCAACGAGTGTAAAGTGTGGTTTTAAAATGTAATTTCCAGATTCCGAACTGGGTAAATATGCACATATATATTACATACATATTTAAAAACTTGCTTATTTGTAATTACAGTTTGAAATCACCGTGGCCTAAAAACGCCGGTCTTCCAGTCCTGCACGGAGACAAGTCTCAATCTTTCTAATGAAATACGTAATTGACATATAGTTACGCCGGTAAGAGTAACACGATCTATCGCCTAATAGTCGAATGAATATTGAAGGATCTAGTAGCATCTAGAACGCTCGAGAAGTACAACGCCATCTATTTTCAGATAGCGGAAACACAATAATCGACTTGTGTGGAATATTCTCGGTAATTCTAGGGATGTGGTATCGGCTATAAAAGCGCTGCAGAAATCGCACGCAGTTACTTAGTTAGTAATCGGAATAATTCGAAGCGAAACAGCGAACGGATCACCGGAAGCGAAGCGGAAGAAGTGAATTGAAAATTTTAAAGTGTTTGTGAAGTGTTCTAAGTGCTAATATAGTGTTAATTTGTACTTCGGTATATTTATTTATTTATTCCGAATCCCAGGGCGTAACAATACTTATACTTATATATTCACGAATTACTTTCATGACGAAAAGCTAACATAGTGTGAAAAAATTTAAACGTATAAGAATATAATTTGCGTAATTACTGGCCTTAATACGCCTTATGAGACCGCAGTGTATACAGTAATACATTCATGAGATTTAGACTCAATGTT
The DNA here is from genome assembly GCF_030267445.1 of Bombyx mandarina. Taxonomy (NCBI): domain Eukaryota; kingdom Metazoa; phylum Arthropoda; class Insecta; order Lepidoptera; family Bombycidae; genus Bombyx; species Bombyx mandarina. The sequence continues at coordinate 13,206,758 of NC_143228.1, forward strand.
TTAAGGGTGACGTTGTTGACCCGTGTACGCCATAAAAAATAAAATACAATTCCTGTTTTAAGTTAAGCTATTTTATTAAGATGATTTTAAAACTTCTATTTTAAAGTTAAACAAAAACCCGTACAGTCAAAGTTAATCCGAGTTATCGGTTTTAGATCGTAATATTTTCATCTGATATCATTTTACTTGTCACTGAGACTGAAACGATAACGTTTTCTTTGTCTAGTAGCTGTATTTTTGATAACGGAGATGAGAGTGTAACAAGATTCTTAAGTTTTTACTTTCCCTATAAAATTTGAGAGCGGTCCTAATAAGCCGGCGGCGACACAGTCGGCTACGTGTTTGAACAAGGGTAGTTAGTACACCCTGATCTTGTTTTAAGGGTAAAATAAATTTTTGAAATTTATATTTAAATTATTTTGCATAGATAGGTGAATGAGCTCCCGGTTCTTGCGGTGTGGTATTCAGAGCTCATAACATCACCTTGCGACGTAGTTAGCCACAGCCGGAATGCCTCTTCGCACTTTATTGTTATTATTATTTATTGCTTAGACGGATGGACGAGCTCACGGTAAACATGGTGTTAAGTGGTTACTAAAGCCCGTAGACATCAACCAGGTCAATGCCGCTGCTCATCTTCAGACATCTATAGATTCTAAGTCTCAGCTTTTCCAGTACAACGGCTGACACACCCTTCAAACCGAAACGCATTACTGCTTCCCGGCAGAGATAGACAGGGTAGTGGTACCTACCAGAGCTGGCTCACAAGACATCCCTCACTAGTAATTACGAAAATTATAATTTAAGCGGGTTTTGATTTTTATTACACGATGATATTCCTTTACAGCGGAAGCCGTTCGTGAACATTTTTTATGCACTCATCACATTCATTAGGAAAAATATTCCTGCCAATTTCAGTATAGGTAATGTGATTTATAATCAACCCTATATAGTCCGCATTTAATTCTGTTAGTTTCACTATTATATGCACATTGACATACATATATAAGTGGGTTTATGCAAATAAATAAAGATTCTCATTTAAGCTTAACCGCACAAACACGTTCACAATATGACGATATTAATTTAATGTCGAATCCATGATTGTACATATTTCAACTTTATTATATTACGTAAGCGTATTATTATTCACAGAAAAAGCAAATATGAAATTATTGAGTAATAAAGAACTATGTTGTATGTATTTCGGTGTAAGATTATTTTGCAGTACATTGCTGACTGCATAAAACTATAGTCAGCTTTTTTATGCTGTCTCAAACCTGAGGAGAAAAGTATGGGTTTATTAAGTTATACGAATCTTTCTTAGTACATTAAATTCAGAATATATGGTAGAGGTTCATTGTAGATGAAAATTAGAGATAATTTAGGCACAATTACTATTGTATTTGTTAACCAGAGTACCTTGGCAGACCGGCGAGGTTTCCTTAATCATAACAATAGGCTGCTACTTATTTCTAAGACTACCGAAATTCGGGAAATAATGTTAAACATGTTACGATATTAAAAACGGCTTAATATGCTTTATGATTTTGTTATTCTTGGCATGGCATAAACATACGCTTTGACATTATAAGTAAAGTAGAGGTAAGTAGGGACGGACATCGATACAGGCGTAATAAATTGTTAACATTTACATTATTTTTTTTACATTTAAACATTTTACATTTAAAATAACTGCATTCCCATCTACCCACTACTTTCGCCCGATACACGATTCGCCAATAGTGTAGTTTACTGATAGTGTACATTTCTCAAGGTGAACACTCTTTAAGTTCGTGCAACAAAAATAACAGTAATTGCTATATTTTGTATAAAATGCTATATTTTAAAGTTAATTTTACTTGTGTTAATCTGAATTGTCCTGTCTGTGTGCTTAATGCGAGTTTTTTAATGTCCTCGATAGCGTAAAAGTGAACTCAAATTTGTATGGAGTTGGAACGTTTACCTACGTTTGCCGCTCCGGAGCGCTCTGCATACAAATTTGAGTTAACTTTACGCTATCGAGAACGTTAAAAAAGTCGCACTTAACACATAGATCACAATACAGTTATAAGGTGAAGAAAGGTTTGTCACTATTCCTGTGAAATTAGATACTTAAATTCTCGTCTCAAGGTTTACCGGTTAAATCTTACTTGTACAATTAAGGTAGCCGTATCTATTCATAGCATCATTTTATTTCAAAATATTCTCATGATAATAGCGGGACAATGTTTTTCAATCTATGTTATTTGAGAGAAAATATTTCGTTCTAAGCGATTCTATTCAAGTACTCTTAAAGATCCGCTGAATTGCGGTGAATAGCGACGTCATTGCTTAATGACTTATAATGTTGATCCGTCCGAGAGATTACGATGCACATCAATGGCTCAAAAAAACTTGGATCTACTCGGGATCGCTCCGTCTTTGGAATCACCTAATGGTAGGGTAACTATTTGAAATGATTCGTAATATAATTCTCATTTGTGTATTTTTTCTTACATCTGTAGCGTGCAACATTGGCGTATCTAATTCGCACTCGGGAGTTATCGAGCGAAATCGGTATTCCCGAATACGCACTGGATGTTACTAGATGTCAGTCGATAACAACTCGCGCGCCGATTTATGGTTTAACTTAAAAATAATATTTTCGGAATATACGATAATTGCTTTCTCCTAGTGCCTGGCTTCCTTTTCTCAGTTTTTATAATATTATATATTATTATATATTTCGTTTATATAATATATTGTATACTAACAAAACATTATAAGTGTTTATATAGGTAAAATAGGGTGATGATTGACTTGTTTTTTTTTGAGTTGGAATTTCCCGCTAATGTTGTAAATCTAGTAAATAATTTAGCGGTAGATCTTCTCTCCGTTGTATATCCAGTTGTGGGTATTGTGGAAAAAAGGAAAGATCTTCCACTGAGCGGGTAGACCGACGGTACGGTATGTTGTTGTTCGGAACTTGTATAAATGCAAGCTTATCTTGAAAATGTCGTAAGCAAGATTCAGGCATCTGTCAAATATCTTGTTTTCTATGATGGCTTCTTCTTCTTCTTGTTGCAGTGCCTCTTCAATTCTGAAGGTTGGCCGTTAGCTTTCTGTATTCATTTCTGTCAGCAGCCAGCCGGAACAGCTGTGCGACGGAGGCAAGGTATTGCCTAGTAGGTAGTAATACAGGTAGGTCCACTCCCCGATATTCCGGAGCCATGACTTTTTTCTTCGCCCAGCACGTCTCTTTCCGTCTATCATGGCTACCGCCACAAATAACAAACTACATTCATAAAAAAGTAAAATAGTAATAGTAGGTTCTCGCTCACAGGTCCCATATAAACGACAGCAGATAGTTTTTGTTTTAATACCTATCCACAATGCCGTTTCGCCATTGAGAAGATGGGAATAGAAACTCAAAGGTTGTCCTCTTTTCAAAATAAATATACATTTTGACAAGATTTGTCAGTGATAATATGTACTTTAATTATTAATCAATTAAATTTTTATTAAAAAAAAATTATTGAACTTGGTTAATATTACTTAGTGTAAGTGGCAAATGGTACAATAAGATATTCACGTACTCCAAAGATACCAGAAACCTTATCTGAGCTACAAAACTAAGTTTCAGAAAAAACGCATATCATGCAAACGCACACTGCTGCAACGGCCGCAACGCACCATCGCGGTCAGGGTCATCCGTGGTTATCGCACCATCTCCTTTGAGGCGGCGTGTGTACTGGCTGGGACGCCGCCCTGGGTTCTGGAAGCGGAGGCGCTCGCCGCTGACTATAAGTGGCGGGCTGACCTTCGTGCCCGGGGCGTGGCGCGTCCCAGCCCCAGTGTGGTCAGAGCGCGGAGGGGCCAATCTCGGCGGTCCGTGCTGGAGTCATGGTCCAGACGGCTGGCTGATCCTTCGGCTGGTCGTAGGACCGTCGAGGCGATTCGCCCGGTCCTTGTGGATTGGGTGAATCGTGACAGAGGACGCCTCACTTTCCGGCTCACGCAAGTGCTCACTGGGCATGGTTGTTTCGGTGAGTTCCTGCACCGGATCACAGCCGAGCCGACGGCAGAGTGCCACCATTGTGGTTGCGACTTGGACACGGCAGAGCATACGCTCGTCGCCTGCCCCGCATGGGAGGGGTGGCGCCGTGTCCTCGTCGCAAAAATAGGAACCGACTTGTCGTTGCCGAGTGTTGTGGCATCGATGCTCGGCGACGACGAGTCGTGGAAGGCGATGCTCGACTTCTGCGAGTGCACCATCTCGCAGAAGGAGGCGGCGGGGCGCGTGAGAGACGCACAATCCCGCCGCCGTCGAGCGGGGGCCAGGGAGGCGGATCTCGCCCAAGCCCTGGCCCTCTAAGTGTTTCGGGTCCCCTCACATGTCGGTCTGGGGACCGGCGAGGGGGCCTAAGAAGACGACGTGCAAGCTGCTCTGCACGCGTTTTACGCAAGAGCATCCGGGTGATGGAAGGCCGGCTATCCTCGACCCACCCTGGTTCTGGCCCAGCGGGGTATTCCGTAGGGTAACCCACTCTAACCGGCGCCATCTAGGCGGGCTTCGGACAGTCTGCCGACCGAGAGGGCTGGTGGTCGTGGCGCCGACGACCGCCAGTCCGACGTCCCGAGGGGGAGGGTGATGGGAGAGATGTGCTCCGCACTAAACGCTTCACTTTCCCCCCTTTGCCTTGTCATGAGTTCTGTCTCATGCGAGGTTTGGACGTTGGTTGTTGAGCGACAGTAGGTTTTAGTCAGTTCGACTCTGACATACCCCGCCCAGTATCCCCAGAAAAGGGCGGAAATCCGGCGATTTCCTCCTGACCAAAAAAAAAAAAAAAAAACATGCAAACGCACAGAGAACGAACAAACCAACATTTTTTGTACCAAAAGCAGGAGATGATAAATGTTAATAACTAAAGCTTATAATTCAGAAATCGGTGAACATAATAACCACACATTTTTAAACAATGACGTCACTATTTAAGTATTACACTCTCTGTATATGAACTATAACAAAATTAAAGTTTTTTTTTAGCAACAAAGAAAAAATATCATTGACACTGTAAGACGCATTACATGATTAGAACATAGGAATTATTTAAAAAAATGTAAAATTTGATTGTCTGTGAATTTACTTACAAGTATTAATGTTTCATTGTTTACTTTAATACCGATTTCATATCGGTAAATGATGTAGAATTTTTTTTTTTTTTTATGATTGAACGATTACTGGTGGCCCGGAGGCCTTTCCAGTTTCACCAGGACAGGTGGGCGAGCAAAGGCTCAGCCAAGAGGGGTGGGATTTGCTAACAACTGCCCGAGCGCCTCCGAAGGAGACCTAACAACTCAAGAGCAATTGTTTCGCGAATGAATCTACTACCGGATCGGAATCGCGACCCGCTGAGAAGATCCGGCGAGAAACTCAGCGGGCTGATGCATGGGTTAGGTTGCACGTCGACCTCTTTGTCGAGTTCGACGAGTACGGTTACCGGGGTCCCTAAGCCTGCCCCTAGTATTAGAGCTGAAGGCATCTAATGCAAAGGTTATTGGATCTGATGGATCCGTAAGGACGTGTCTAGGGCGTCGACGGTGACTGGCTCCTGCGTGATCAGGATTCGGGGAGTAGTCAGCGGCGGCTACGATAAGGTGATTATCATGACGCATAGCCTTATCGAAGTACCGTTCCGACGCTGACTTCATGTATTTCTGTATAGATTCGAGGCCCAGGTCGTCGTGTAGGTCAACGTTCCTCACGAACCACGGAGCTCCGACGGCTAACCTGCAAAAGCGGGATTGTAGAGATTGAAGGGTGTCTATGTGTGTGCGGGCCGCGTGAGCGAACACCACACTCGCGTAAGTCATGACGGGCCTTATGCAAGTTTTGTAAAGTGTCACCTTGTTCCGAAGGGACATTTTACTCCGCTTACAGATCATGGGGTAGAGTCTACCGAGAATAAACGCGGCACGGTCACGGACTGATTTTATATGCGGGCGGAATGTCATCGATGCATCCAGGGTAACGCCCAGGTACTTGACCTTCCTGGCCCAGGGTATGGATTGACTAAAGAGAGTAATCGGGGGTGTGAGATTCCTCCTTCTAATACGGGAGGAAATCCGTGTGGAGCTTCCCCTCTGAAACAGCACCGCAGTACTTTTCGCTGGGTTGATGTCTATGCGCCATTTTCGGAACCACTGTCCTAGGGCTAGGGCTGCGCTCTGAAGCTTCTTCGCGATTAGGGACTTGTTTCTACTGGAATAGTAAACAGTCGTGTCGTCGGCGAATAAAGCTAAATGGGTCGGCGGCGACCGGGGAATATCGTTAACGAATAAGCTAAATAGGAGGGGTGAGAGGACAGAGCCTTGCGGGACTCCAGCTGTGAGAGGTCGTGGGGAGGAGCGGGTTCCCTCGACTCGATATCGAAAAGAGCGGTTCGACAAGAAGTCCCGTATGATGAGCACGAGACTATCCGGCACACCCATGTTGAATAGTTTGAAAATCAAACCGTTGTGCCAGACTTTGTCGAACGCTTTTGCGACGTCGAAGAAGAGAGCTCCCGTGTATAACGGTTTTGGTCGATTAAGCCCCACAAGAATGTGCTCCGTGAGGCGGTGCACCTGTTGAACGCATGAGTGATTTGTACGGAATCCGAATTGTTCATCGATGAGAATGCCCTTGGATGAGACGAAGTCTCTGAGGCGTTTGTAGAGCAGACGCTCATACAGTTTGCCTAGAGACATGAGGAGGCTAATCGGGCGGTAGCTCGTCGGATTTTTTTGGTTTACCGGGTTTATGTATGCCGATAACGTCCGCTTCTTTCCACACCGCGGGAAAGATACAGTTCGCCATAGCGGCATTGAAAATAGATGCCAACATCACGATGAGTTGGACGGGTAGAAGTTTAATAACGCGGTTGGATATACCGTCGGAACCGGGAGCCTTGCGAGGACGTAGTTCTTTGATCAAGTCTTTAACTTCCATCGGGGTGACGGGTGGTAACGCATCCGAGGGTGGCAAGGAGACTCTGCGTTCTACCTCACTGTCTACTAATTCTACATGAACAGGGTCCACGGATTGAGTGCTGGGCGTGCACTGGGTTTGCAATGTATCGGCCAGCAACTCTGCTTTTTCGTCATCATCAAACGCCGCGAGTCGGCCTGAGGGGCCTACGAGGGGGGGCATAGTTACTACCGTATCCGATTTGAGAGTACGAGCTAAGCGGTAGTAAGACCTTTGGGAGGGCGCGAGTCCTTCTAAGAAATCAGACCATCTGGCATCTCGGACTTCGGCGATGCGAGTCTTTACGTCGCGTTGTAGGGCACGCATTCGAATTCGATTTTCCGCGGTAGGATACCTGTCGTAGGCGCGTATCGAGGCGTTCTTAGCTCTAAGGAGTTCCCTAATATCATCGGACAATTTGAAGCGGTGAAGGAAGTCCTCCGCTACAACTTGTTTCGATGATCTATCTAATGTTGAGGTGATGTGTGACGTTAAGATGTCTATGGCTTCAGCGGTATCCTGAGGAGACGGGATAGAGTCCGGGTTAAACGGGAGCGATGGTGGATCAGATTCAGCCAGGCTGATGCCCAGCGTGTGCCAATCCACCACAGTCCTCGTGACGGGAACGGAGTCGGGAGCGCGACCGAGCTTCATAACGACGGGACGGTGGTCTGAATCTAACTCTGAAACTACTTCGATCGAGTGTAAGCTCAGAGTTACGTTTTTTAATAACGCTATGTCGAGTATATCCGGGCGATGCGCGATATTTAGCGGGTAGTGAGTCGGTGTTAGCGGAGCAACGATATCGAAGGCGAGATCATCGACTAACGCGTCAAGCCGCCTGCCATTCGGGGTTGTGGTGTGTGAGTTCCACCTGATGTGTTTACAATTTAGGTCGCCCGCCAGAATGACAGAGCTCCCCATGCCGAGCAGCGCCTCGATATCACTGCTTAGAACGATCTTATCCGGTGGAAGATAAACGGACGCGATAACGATCGGCGCGTGTCCCGTCAGTGAGATTCGGCACACTGATGCTTCGATATTAGCGAGCGCGGGAGGATCGAGCGGGACGCAATGCAGGGCTCTTCTATAGTAAATGACGGTACCACCACCACGAGCAGAGAGCCTGTCGTTCCTGACCATGTTGATGTAGAATTACCTGATGATCTTCTCATACATTTATCGCGAAAATTTTTTTTTTTAACTAAGCTTTTCTTTGAACCGCTTGAAAGCTTCTTCATAGTAATTTATCGAAGTAATTTATTTTTTAATTATTACGTTTATTAATAATAACGAAAACAAAATTTATTATTTTATAGTGATATTATCATTAATATACAACATTATTATTATCATTATTCTGAATAAGTCAGTAAAATACAAATTAGTTCTTATCTTATCCTATTAACTTTATAATATGCCTTGTTGCACAAACGTTCCTTGACACTTTTCTTAATTCTATGAACAGGTAGTAATTGAATGTTTAGTGGGATCTTGTTGAAAAGTTGTACACCCAGCCCCCTAAAAGAGTTGCTTATTTTCTGAATTGGAGCTGCCGGCAACGCAAGCCTATGTTTGTTCCTAGTGTTCGCATTGTGCAAAACGCAGACTCTGGAGAATTCTTCAATGTTTTTACGCACGTACAATAAGTTTTCAAAAATGTATTGGGACGCTAAAGTTAGAATTTAGATTTCCTTAAACTTGTCCCTCAAAGATTCCCTCGGGTGCATATTATAAATAGCACGAATAGCCCTCTTCTGCAGGATGAAAATTGTTTCGACATCGGCAGCATTGCCCCAAAGCAAAATGCCATAGGACATAACACTATGAAAATAACTAAAATAAACTAGACGTGCCGTATCTTCATCAGTATACGTTAGTTTTTTTTTTACCGCAAACGCTGCAGAACTAAGTCTACTCGCTAACTTGCATATGTGAGGACCCCACTGCAGCTTGGAATCAACTGTTATACGAAGACAAACTGTCGAATCCACAAGCTCTACTAGTGTCAAACAACCAAACAAACTCAGCGGGCTTTTTTTTCTCTCAAATATTTTCTTTTTTTAAATAAATAAAAATATTTACAATAAAGGAAAAAACAAGTCAAAAAATACAATTAAAAAATAAATAATAATAATGAAAAATGAAAAGGCCAGGAGCGAGCGCATCATTCCCACGTAGTGCTATCTAGTAAATAATCCTTATTTACTAGATAGCACTACTAGTAAATAATCCTAAATGTCGGCGCATTCATCACTATTTTTTGATAATTCATTCACCGTCCAGGCGGTTCGATTGTGGAATGCTCTGCCGGATGCAGTGAGACGTGCTCAAACTTTAAACTGTTTTAAAAGAACGGTGAAGGAACACTACTTACTACTGCTTAATGCTGTTTGTTTGCATCATCATTTATTATTTCCATACTGTTGATGTATTATGTGTATGTAAGTATATTAGTATGTATTGTATGTAAGTATGTCTATTGATATATATTTCATATTAAATGTAAATGGTATATATTTATATTTTCTATAATAATCTATAGTACATTATTATAGAAAGTATTATCTATATGTCGTGGTTAACGACTTTTAGTAATATTAAGACGTTGTTTTGACTATTATTTTAAATGATGAAATGTTGTTTTGATAAATGTCACAAAATGTAGGGTAGACTCAGTAATGCCACAGTATAAAATGGCGGTACGTGGACAGAGTCGTGGCATTCCGTGTCAGACAGTCATTCAGTCCGTATCGGACTGTCCGTCCGTCTCGGTCAGTGAGTCTCTGGCAGTAAGTCAGTTGGTCTGTCGGTATGTGGAACGAAACTGTCGGTTTACCCTGTCATTGTGAAAGTTGTGTGTGTTGAGTTTCAATAATTATTATTCAAAAGGTTTTATTGACTTTTATAAACTGAGTTCAACCAAATACGAGTGATGACGGTAACTACCGCTTAGCCATCCCTGGCGCGCGCCGATATCAGAAGTGGGATCAGGACTCTACTCTCACTGGCGTGACGTGTTTGAACATGTTCGAAGTACAGCGGAAAAACACGATGCAGATCAGAATACCAGTAATGGTATCTAAGATCACGGGTCAGAAATTCATCGTGAACAGACAGATGCCGATCCATGTGCTTGGTGCGCTACGGTTGATATGTACCTCGATGAACGTCTACTGGATGGTGCATAGCTCATTGTAGTCTTCAGTGGGGCCCTGAAAGGCGGTGCCTTATCATGTTGTCGCGGCTTTATATAACTATATATATTTATAACTATCTCGTCTGATCTCGTCTCGTCTCGTCTCATCTCATCTTATATAAAAATTAATTGCTGTTCGTTAGTCTCGCTAAGACTCGAGAACGGCTGGACCGATTTGGCTAATTTTGTTTTTGAATTTAAAAGGTTTAAAAGGTAGACAAATATGAAAACGCTTGGAATTAAATAAAAATAACAATTTTGTTTTTCTTATGATTTGTCCCCCGTCGGACGGATTCCTTTTGTTTGTTGTAAATTTATTTTATACAAAAGATTGGGTCTTTTATTTATCGATTGAGGCATTACGAAGTCTGCCGGGTCAGCTATAAATAATATACATGAATTGGTTTCGTTATTTAAGTTAATGGGCTATAAAACTGTGTCGATTGTATAAATAGATATTTGTGTGCTAACAAATAAAGCTCTTGACATTAGTGTGTACATAATGTACCTATATATTTTATGATCTCAACGCAACCGTAACACGTATCACTAATGATAAAGACTGCTAAATGATTGTCGATCGTGTGCAAATGCAAAGAAATATTAACTAGTTATCTTTATAATTAAATAAAACTAGGTATTTAAGAAAAACGCGTTCTTTACACATTAAAGTAGTGGTTTATGCTCGACCATAATTAATTGAACGTATAACATGTTTGAACATTATTATGGTTCTATTGTCACATTTCTATAAAAATCATTGTTCTTTAATCACAGATTTCGCCAAGGCTACACTACAGACTAATAATATTAAAAACAAACAATATTAATCTATTCTTAATTTGACCACAGACTTTAACAATAAACAAAAGAGTATACATATATGCGTGTGTGCGTGTGTCAAATACATGGTAGTGTTTGTAATGTTTTTTTTTTAATTTATTACAATGATGATTGATATTGATTTAATGTATATTTTATGCATAATTATAAAAAAAATAGCCTTCCGCACTCCTTCTCTATATTCTCTATAAGTGTGGAAAATTAAATGGAAAGGAATGAAAAAAGAGTACCTACAAAGTTTTTGTTTCGCGTATTAATATATAGATTGTATATATTACGTGGATCGGGTCTCAAAAATAAAGAACTCCGAGTATTTAAATTTAGAACACCGAAAGAAAAACCCCATTTCGCTTGTTCATCGGTAACCAACAATGGAACCTCGTTAACTCTAAAAACATTAAGGAACAAAAACCGCTATGAAAGGCCCTGAATATCGTGAAAAAAAAACGTTGACGACAGAAAACAAGAATTGAGAGCATCGTATAATAATGCTCGGATCACGTTCGTAATTTCACATGATATTGAATAGTTATGAATTCATATGGAAGCGTTTTATATTCGATCTGCATGAGTGCATTTCTCACAATGATGCTGGTTCACTTTTGATTTGATCCAGCCAATGTTAATAAAACGGAGTGCTAAATTATATATCATATAATATTACGTAGCCTAATGAATTCTATTTTAAATTGATTTGTGATTCATATTGAACAAACAAATACTTATTGTGTAATAAATAGGTTCTATTATTTGAGGTTTTTTCCAGCAAACTGATGTTGGGGTGAATATAAACATGACAAATTGTTACTTACAACTAAATACCTCAAAAAATATTCATTACATAATTGTGAGCGTAATAATTTTAGTTCCAATGAAATAATACAACGGAGTTATATAAAATAGTTATTAGAAAGATTCATTGATCGCGGAAATAATTAATACGTAAATATTCGAATATCGAATAGATTTTCGTGCGGTTTTGAATATCGATGACGCAGGCTTGAATTAAAAATGTTAGTTGTGCACTTGTTTTTTTTAAGGTTTCTAGTCCTGGTAACGAGATCTTTAAGCCATATGCATTTGTGTAATGAAGTATTAGGGACGATCATAGTATCCGGAAATAATTAAATTCCATCTGTATTATAGGGAACGACAAAGGATTTTTTTTTTATTACCCTTGTAGGCAGAGACGAGCATACGGCCCACCTGATGGTGAGTGGTTACCGTCGCCCATGTACTTCAGCAATGCCAGGGGCAGAGCCAAGCCGCTGCCTACCGTATCCTAGCGGGTGATATTGCTCGGTAGACCGACGCTATTATTCTAAGTATGATAGTTATAATGTTCAAGTTCACGAACTAAAGAGACTAAATCAGATACTTCGAACATGTGAAATAGTTTACAAACTTATATAATTTGCATTATTAGCTAAAGTAGTTGAATGTTTTGTCAAAATAAATAATCTTAAGTACCGATTCAGTATCGAAGTTAGAACATTATGATTCCATTTGCAAGATGAGTTCAACGACCGTTTGTTTTTAGTTCAGTTACATTCTTTTTGTATGGCTCTTCAGTTGAAATTGCTAATAATATTTATGTACTAGTAATCTTTTGAAATGTCCATCCATTTACAAAAAAAAAAAAAACAAATAGAGTTGATCTATCAAACAATAACAACAAGAATATAAAACAGGAAACCATGGTATTTTCTGATATTGTCTGTTACTGACATTTGAATCGAGTGGAATATTTATATTTTGTAAATTCAGTTCTTTAATTTTATTTATACCTTTGTTGTTTTGTCCTAATTGAAAATCTGATATCCGGAGACCTTAAAAAAGGGAAAGCACGTAACGTGTTATTACAGTCCTGAAAAATTATGACCAGTGTGCTTAGTGCGAGTTTTTTAACGATCTCGATAGCGTAAAAGTTAGCTCATATTAGTATGGGGATCGTTTGCCTACTTTTGCCGCTAGGGGCGCTGTTCCAACTGCATACAAAATTGGGTTAACTTTTACGCTATCGAGAACGTTAAAAAACTCGCGCTAAGCACCCTGAGCTCTTGTCGTTTAATCTTTAATTTCTATGACAGTAATACATTCTGAACTGTCTTCAATGTCGTTGAGATTAAAATTAGTGTGCAAGACATACCTACTGCAATTCACGTTTGTAGAAATATATGTGACCGACTTTTTATAAATATAATTTTTTTTATGTCGATCACTTTGTATATTTCTAAAAGCATTAACATGAATAGATTTCACTCTGGCTAGGCTCACAGAACTTATGTGGTTTATTCGACTGTATAGGAAGTGATAAGATTGAAAACCAAGCCGGCACAGAATATGCTGTGGCGTGTCTCCACGCTGATAGCTAATCGGTGTCGTCTGCTATGCAATGTTTATTGTTGGCAGGTTATGCTTAATCAATGCCAAATTAGACCGATTGTGCTTCAGTCGGGGGTGCCCGAAGCTAAGTAGATTCATTATATTAAGCTTCATTTCGTTATACTAAAACAAAGTTATAGACACAATATTTAAAAAAAAAAAAAGCCGATTCATAAGCAAAGACATTTCAACATCACCGTTTTATTATTATTTTTAAAACGCTTTTTGTATTTTTGTTTCCAGTAGCTATTGACGAACATTGATGTTCGAACTTTGGAAATAATGTATATTTTTGAAAATATAATTTGATTTTCATTAATACAAAAAAGACATTTTTTCTTTATATCATTTATAGAATGAACCTAAGTTTTGAGGTGTCAGTGTCAATATAGTTTAATTGATCCTTCGACTATTTGGCAAAAAATATTTATAGTATTCTTTATATAGTATTATAATATAGTATTCTTTTTCTAATTTTTTCTCCAATGAAATTATTTTTTGTTCAAATTTGTCTCATTTTGGGTTTTTTTATTGTCCTTGTAGGCAGACGAGCATACGGCCCACCTGATGGTGAGTGGTTACCGTCGCCCATGGACTTCAACAATGCCAGGGGCAGAGCTAAGCCGCTACCTACCGCTATTTTGGATGGTATATTTGACTATAGGATCTCTTAAGAACATGAAGTAAACTGAAGTGTTTTTTTTTGTAGGCATTATATTTTCCACCACACTGTTTACATTTTCATTCATTCGTGACACAATAGATTAGGCTGAGTGAAAGTTGACGTGGGTAAGAGGCATGAATTAAGGGCTGACAGAGGGTAATGGAGGTAGTAAACATGTTATGCTGACCTCATACAAGAGCGAGATAAGGACAGACAATGCCATTGCCAAATAAAATACTATACATTGGCATCTATAAGAATATGATTTATCGGCTATAAGTAAGAGTATTTGGAGTTATAGTAGTATTAGGATAAGTCGGTCATTCAGAATTTTATGCAATACTGCCCGATGGTCCAAAAATCGCCCCGGATGCTTCACGCCTTTTGGACCAAGCGTGTCAGTTCAGCATTGCTTAATGACTGCTATTCTAACTTGTTAAGTAATTGGAACGCATTTAGCTTATAACCTCCAAAATTACTACGCGAATTGCGTCAAAACTATAGTGCTAATTAGGTTAGTTCTGGCTTTTCGAAAACAAGCCGTCGGATAGCAGCTTAAATGACACTTGCGGGTTTATTTAACTGAATTACAAATAAATGTGTGTTTATATTGTTTGTAATTAATTGATAACTTACTGGTGGTAGGACCTCTTGTGAGTACGTGCGGGTAGGTTCTACCACTCTGCCTATTTCTGCTGTGAAGCAGTAATGCGTTTCGGTTTGAAGGGTGGGGTAGCCGTTGTAATTATACTTGAGACCTTAGAACTTATGTCTCAAGGTGGGTGGCGCATTTACATTGTAGATGTCTATGGACTCCAGTAACCACTTAACACCAGGTGGGCTGTGAGCTCGTCCATCCATATAAGCAATAAAAAAAAAATTGATAACTATTTTCTGTGGTCTACTTTAAGTTGCAGTATCTGTTTTAGTATTTGCTTTAGCTTCTTTTATATTTTAAATTTTAAAATTACTGTATAACAAAAAGCGATAAGAGCCAACGCGCCTTTGTCACAGAGTTCTTACTTTGTACGTTTATCGATATGTTATTTATTATTAGTATCACGTACGCATCGAATATCAATTAAAGTTCGGTGAAGTAAAACGACAACCTTCAGATATATTTTTGTTAAATCATGCCGTTATATAGTCGAGCTTTCAAACTTATAGAGTTCAGTACGTGACTGGAATCTCCGTACATGCAGTTTTCTTTCATAAAACTAAGCATACGTCCCGCATCCTAAGTCTTATAATTATTTCGAGTATATACTGGTAGTTAATAATTTTAAAAGTTTTGTTATAAATTATATTCTGTTCCTATTTTGTACATGGTGACTTTTTAAGTTGAAGTTGATGATACCGAAAATAGATTTCTAAGTATTTTAAAATTATCAAAACCCAGCCACGTTTTGATGTGATGACTACGACACACTGCATCATAGTATGTGGTATGTTAGTACTACAGTATAAATCTTTCTTGGAGTGTAAAATAGAATTACATAGTTATACAAAGCTTAAACTCCATCAATTATAACACAAAAAAAAACAGTCCAAAAATTCATTTATCCTATCAAACTAGATCTACTTCGAAGTTAATTACAACTCCAAACTCAAACCCTCGACGTACTGCCAGCTACATAAGCATCCAAACACCGAACAGAATTGAACATTCCCGAAGCATAACTAACAGCAGAGCCTTCCGATACATTCACATCGGATACTTAGTTGTGGTCAAACTTTAGTCCGTTGGAGTGTTCCGATAAGTACGTGACTGCCTAGAAGGTTTTCGGTACGAAACTTATTATAGCGCCTACATTTCTGACCGCTTGGTGTTCATGTATCCAAGTTTATAAGTCCGCAGAGTAATGTACTTAATCTCGAAGGCAGAGTGGCTTCAGAGGTAAAGGAGTGTAAGCCGGGTTAACCGTTTTATTCTAATAATGCAATCGATATTGTAGTGTAGTGAGTGAACCACACAATATAGTTTTGTATCGATAATTATTAATTAGGCGACTTACCAATTATTAATTAGGCGAATCTGGTATGCGATCCAGACTTCCCAGAGTTACTCTGGCATGAAATAGTTTACTGGTGGTAGGACCTCTTGTGAGTTCGCGCGGGTAGATATCACCACCCTGTCTATTTCTGTCGTGAAGCAGTAATGCGTTTCGGTTTGAAGGGTGGGGCAGCCGTTGTAACTATACTTGAGACCTTAGAACTTATATCTCAAGGTGGGTGGCGCATTTACGTTGTAGGTGTATATGGGCTCCAGTAACCACTTAACATCAGGTGGGCTGTGAGTTCGTCCACCCATCTAAGCAATAAAAAAATTGACACAAATTTGTCTCAAAGCTACTAAAGCTGTCCATGGACTCCAGTAACAATTAGCGTGCCGAGACATTAAAGGTTTTAGTTATAATTGTATCGATTGAGTGATTTTATCAGTACGCAGACAAGATGAGACATTTTATTAATACAACCCTTAGTTTTTTAAACTTATGTAATGTTAAATGAACTTTAAATTTTCTTTCCACTATCCAATAAACATACATGGAAAGTTTGATAGCACAATTTTTTTTTTAAAGTTTGTAGTCGAATTTTCTAGTGAAAAAGTTTGAAACGGTTTACACTTACTTACAGACAGAGCAATAAAAATGTTTTTAGGTTCCACATTCCTTTGTAGGATACACCGGTAACGTGGAAAACCACTTTAGCGAATGGAACACCCTTTTCGTGTCAGAATTGAAGTTTTTTTCTATTACGGCTATACGGGTTGATCAGCAGGCAAGCTTATGGCTAAACGGATGGCTATGGAAAACTATACATTGAAAAAACTGACTTTAGTTACATTTTGTCTTCATTATTTACATGTGTGATAGTCGTTGGTAAGCACGTGTTAAGTGTTGGCAAACATTTTTTTTATTTTTCTTTTATTGCATATATGGGTGGACGAGCTCACATCCCACCTGATGTTAAGTGGTTACTGAAGCCCATAGACACCTACAATGTAAATGCGCCACCCACCTTGAGATATAAGTTCTAAGGTCTCAGTATACTTACAACGGCTGCCCCACGGAAACGCATTACTGCTTCACGGCAGAAATAGGGTGGTGGTAAGTACTCGTGCGGACTCATAAGAGGTTCTACCACCAGCTAGTATTAAAGGCTTATAAAATTATAATATAAGAGGCTTATAAAATCTGGTATGTTAATCATCTGGAATCTGTCTATGGAATTCGAATTCCGATTTTTTTTTTTTTTTTTTCCTACCTATGCTGATAGCCTTGAGAGGCTATTTCAGCTTCGCCCTAACGTTAGTAGGTGAGCTCGCGGGGCTCAACCGGAGAGTTGCTAACACTGACCCTAGCAAGAGCAGTGCTTCGCAGAATCTACCACCGGATCGGAAACGCGACCCACTGAGAAGATCCGGCGAGAAACTCAGTGGGCTGTGTCTATGGGTTAGTTCGCTCGTCGAACCCTTCGTCGCAAGCGACGGGTTCGACGAGGACGGTGACCGGTGCTTGTGGTGCCTAAAAGCACCGTTAATGGATCAGGAGGATCCGTAATGACGTGCTTTGGGCGACGTCGACGGTTTACCATTCGGTCTACTGGGTCGGGTATGTAATTTCCAGCGGCTACGATGAGAGGGTTCTCATGTCGTGCCGTCTTCTCAAAATGGCGCAGCGATGCCGACTGTAGATACTTACTAAGAGAGTCGAGCTCCAGGTCGTCGTGGAGATCCACATTCCTAAGGAACCAAGGCGCTCCGACGGCTATCCTGCAGAATCGTGATTGAATAACCTGAAGGGATTTCAAGTGGGTGCGGGCTGCGTGAGCGAACACTACGCTTGCATACGTCATGACGGGGCGTATACAAGTTTTGTAGAGAGTTACCTTATTACGGAGGGACAGTTTGCTTCGACTACAAAGCATTGGATAGAGTCGTCCTAGAATAAACGCGGCGCGGTCGCGTACCGTTTTTATATGGGGACGGAATGTCATCCCTCTGTCGAGGGTGACGCCTAGATATTTGACCTTCGAGACCCACGGTATGGGCTGGCCAAAGAGAGTGATGGGACTAACGGCGGAGGTGTTTGCGCGCCTACTACGGAGTGGGATGCTCGAAGTGATGTTCGGAGGGCGACCCCTTTTGAAGAGCACCGCTGTGCTTTTCGTGGGGTTGATGTCTATTCGCCACTTCCGGAACCACTGTCCCATGGTGGCTACTGCGATCTGGAGTCGCCGATGAAGCAGCGACATCTTCCTACACGAGTAGTAGATAGCCGTGTCATCGGCGAAGAGCGCTAGATGGGTCTCCGGAGACCGGGGTATATCATTGATATACAAACTAAATAATAACGGGGAGAGCGCGGAGCCTTGCGGGACTCCGGCAGTCAGTTGACGGGGACGAGAACGAGTTCCCTCTACTCGATATCGAAACGAACGGTTCGACAAGAAGTCTCGTATGATGAGCACGAGTCTGTCTGGCACTCCCATGTTGTACAGTTTGTAAATTAAACCGTTGTGCCAGACTTTGTCGAACGCCTTCGCGATGTCGAAGAAGAGGGCGCCGGTCGGGATTTGTTTACGCCTATTTAGTCCTATCAGAATGTGCTCAGTGAGGCGGTGCACTTGTTGTACGCACGAGTGTTTAGAGCGGAATCCGAACTGTTCGTCTATGAGAATTTTGTTCGCGGTAACAAAATCCCAGAGGCGTTTCCTAAGGAGCCGTTCGTAAATTTTTCCTATCGTCGGGAGAAGACTAATCGGACGGTAACTAGAAGTTTCGTTTCTCGGTTTGCCCGGCTTATGTATACCGATAACGTCCGCTTCTTTCCACACCGCGGGAAAGATGCAGTGCGTCATAGCGGCATTTAAAATTGTAGCCAACATTGCTATCAGTTGGACTGGTAAAAGTTTTAGCGCGCGGTTGCGGATGCCGTCGGAGCCGGGTGCCTTCCTAGGTTGTAGGTTGTGGATCGCGTCTCTAACTTCGTCAGTGGTAATGGGGGGTAACGCGTCCGAGGGCGGCAGGGAAGCTCTGCGCTCGACCTCCCTGTGGACTAACTCGGTGTGTTCGGGGTCCGCGTGTTGAGTACTGGTGGTGCACTGCTCTTGCAGTGCATCGGCCAGCAGCTCAGCCTTGTCATCGTCATCGAATGCCGGTGGTTGGCCTGAAGGGCGTACGAGGGGAGGCATAGTAGCGGTAGTTTCGGATTTGAGAGTCCTAGCTAGTCGCCAGTATGCTTGGTGGGAGGGCGCGAGTTGTTCTAAATAACTATGCCAATTATCGTTACGCGCGTCGCTTAAGCGGGAGTGGACTTCGCGTTGTAGACGACGCATCCGAATCCGGTTTGAATGCGTGGGAAGACGATCGTAGGCCCGGATTGCCGCGTTCCTAACTCTTAAGAGATTCCTAAGATCGGGGGACAGTCTGATGCGGTGGAAGCTGTCCTCCACATCGACTTCTTTTGAAGATCTAATGATCGCGGAAGAGATGTGATCGGTAATGATGTTTATGGATTCGACGGTGTCCTCGGGGGATAGATTCGGATCCGGGCCGTAAGGGAGGATTGGCGGAGCGGCTTCGGCTAGGCACGTGCCCAGCTTATTCCAATCCACCATGGTCCTCGTAACAGTGACTGGGTTGTGAGGGCGACCGAGCTGCATAACGACAGGTCGGTGGTCTGAGTCGAGCTCTGACAGTGCTTCGATGGAACGCAAGCGCAGAGTTACGTTCCTAAGCAATGCCAGGTCTATAGTGCTCGGACGGAGCGCGATGTTATACGGATAACATGTTGGAGTTGGGGGACCGATTACTTCAAAGGTGAGGTCGTCTATAAACGCGTCGAGACGCCTACCATTAACGTTTGTACGATGGCAGTTCCACCTAGTGTGGTGGCAATTTAAATCGCCTGCCAGGATGACAGAGTCTCCCATGCCGAACAGTGACTCGATGTCACTGCTCAGAAGGGGCTTGTCCGGGGGGAGATAAACGGATGCGATGACGATCGGCTGGTGTCCCGTCAGCGAGATACGGCACACTGACGCCTCGATATGTGAGAGCGAGGGAGTATCGAGAGGGACAACGTGCAGGGCCCGCCTATAGTAAATGGCAGTCCCGCCTTTGGAGGCGGTGAGTCTGTCATTCCTAACCATGACGTAATTCGCGACTTTCGGGTCGCGACGCGAGGGCTTCAGACAGGTTTCCTGCACTAATAGAATATCTACAAGATTATCGCGGAGGAATTCAAAAATTTGATCGCGTTGCCGCGCGAGTCCGTTAGCATTGTAGAATGCTAACGTAAGGGAATACGGTTTTTCTCTACCTTTTTGCGCCATTGATTACCGGTAAAGATTTTTATAAAGTGCGGGACACGGACTCGTATACGTCCATGTGATCGAACGCGGCCGCGAGTCTCTGTTCGGGGGTTACCGACCTACGTATCGCGTCTGCGAACGATCGCAGACGGTCGAAGTTAACAGCGGTGACGAAGTCGCGCACGAGCGCGAAGTCGTTGACGGCAGAGGGTTGCGGGGGGCGGAACGCGGGCGCGGGGCGAGGTGCGAGCAGGGGCTGGGGCGCGGGGCGTGTTACGAGCGGGGGCGGGGGTGCGGTTTGCGTTCCCGCCTTCGTATACGGCAGCGGTTTTTTCCACGCCGAGACCGTGGGAACTGCAGCCGGCACGAAGGCGGGTTTCGGCACTGAAGGCGCCGAAGTCTTTGGGCCGACGGTTCGGGGGGCTGGGTGGGTCGGACGTTTACGCGGAGCCCTAGGACATCCACGGTAGTTCGCGGGGTGCCCTTGCTTAAGGCATAGGACACAGCTTGGAGGTTCGGTCGCGGTTTCCCTAACTCGCGAGCAATCTAATGTGGCGTGATCGCCGAGGCACTTTACGCAGCGGGGGCGCGCGTGGCAATTACGAGCCGAGTGGCCGTAAAGCTGGCATCTGTAGCACTGCCCGGGAGTGCCACGTCTATGGGGGGCTTCGATTGAGATCCCGGATAGGCTTTTTGGCCTCCGGGGTGGGTTCTAGCGCTACTAGAATCATGTTGTAGGGCTGCTTGCCCCGCCCACTGTGCATCCGGTGCACACTAACTAGCGGGAGGGACTGAGCGGTCAGATCCTCCTTAATGTACTCGATATCTAGCTCTTTTGGGACTCCGCGTATTACTACGCGGAGCTCGCGGTCCTCCTGAAGAGCATAGGTGTGAAAACCTATGTTCTCCTTTCGGAGGTATGAAGAGAGGGCCCTATGGTCGCCCGGCGTTGCGACCTTTATCTGAATCCCATGCGCGACGTTACGCGCATGGGTATAATTAATTTTATTTGCCTGAAGGGCCTGGGAAACGCGGTTCCACGCAGTTTTTTCCTGGAGAATCAGCGGGGGCGGGGCAGCTACTTTAGGAGCGGGCGCGGGTTTGGGACGCGGCGGTGGGGTTACACGGCGAGCGGAGTCCGACTCCGGTGTCACGACTACCTGCGGGCGGGAGGCGGTCGCGGATTTAGTCTGCTTCGTCGTGGAGCTCCGGGACTCCACGGCGCGAGTACGCTTTTTACCGCGCGTTACGGTTTGGAACCCATCCGAAGTTCCAGGCTGAGGGCTTGACGCGGATTCGAAATCCATCTCCGATTCGGTATCGGAGCCTGAACTCGAAACGATCGAGGTCGCGATGGACGAAACGCGCGATGACGTAGTCGACGCGGGCGCGGGGGTGGGGGTAGCGTTAGGCGCTATGTGAGCCGCATCGTGGGAACGTGCGCTCGAACTTGACGCGGCGGCGGGGGGCGCGCGGCGTGCCTCCGAGGCACGTTTGAGATACGCGGCGACGGACGCGGGGGGGAAGGATTGCCACGAGAGGCCCTAAACTCGAGATACTCGGCCCTAATTGACGGGTACCTATCCCGAAGGAACCCGACAATGTCACTGACACTTTCACTTTCACTTTCCATGCTTCGGTCTTCTTGCCCGGGGGGGGCGGCCCCGGGACTTTTGTTGAACTCGCCGAAAGGCGAGGCCCCGGATAGGATTTGTAACCCCCCTGTGCTGCAGGACAGCAAGGAGCAGGGGGGGGGGAATGCCTATGCCGTGAAAACGGCAATCGGCGGGGAAAAGGAAAGGAACCCGCTCGGGCTGTATAATGCTACAGCAGGCAGAATCGCGAGCGGGGGTCTAGTCTTGAAAAAGACTGTTGTTTTGGGAAGGGTTAGGAAATCGCTAGCCTGTGAGTGCCACAGGAAGCCTGATCGTAGCGATTGGTTTTGCCTTGAAAAAGACAGTTGGTAAAGGGTGGGTTCGCGGTTACAACACTTTAGCGCACAAAAATGGACTCCGATACGCAGATCGCAAGCAACCAACGGATCGGAACGTCCGCACTACCGAATTGTAAGCACGATGTATTCACGGTCACTACACTGTCGAGCACAGCTGTGAGTTCAGAGACGCAGCTCGCAAGCGGGCCACGGATCGGAAAGCACGTCCGCGCACGACCGAGTCGTGAGCGAGAATGGGAACTCCGACATAGTCACACCAATACAAATACTCCGGGGGCCTTATCCTCTAAGCTAATGACATTCATCTTAGATTGAGAGTTAATGTTTATTGGAAGGTGGGTGTCAACAATCTTGTTGTGAAGTCGATGAGATCCGATGATAATTCACTTCGCACTAGATAAAAAAGTAGGTATGAGTTTTTTTCGTTGTTCGTAAAGTTTTACGGACAAAGTTCTTGTTAAAATTGAACACCTTTTCCAGGTGTAATTGAGTTACAAGGGTCTGTAGCTACACGTGTACGTGTCTACGTGAGTGACGACGTCACATATACTTTGCAATTTTTTTGTTCTTAATGTCATCTTATTCCTTTTGTTACATTTCTATTGCTTTACTTGGGTTGACGAGTTTAAGCCGAACAGATATGTATGAATAGCTGTCGTGTTTCAGTCTAAAAGGTAGGACCTCTTGTGAGTTCGCGTGGGTAGGTACCACCACTCCGCCTATTTCTGCCGTGAAGCAGTAATGCGTTTCGGTTTGAAGGGTGGAGAAGCCGTTGTAATTATACTTGAGACCTTATATCTGAGAGAACTTATATCTCAAGGTGGGTGGCGCATTTACGTTGTAGATGTCTATGGGCAGTAACCACTTAACACCAGGTGGGCTGTGAGCTCGTCCACCCATCTAAGCAATAAAAAAAAATTACCAAGTAAAGTAATCGGAAAAAAGACAAGAAGAAGAAGCAAGAGAAGAAAGAAGCCAATCCTTCCAACCTGAAGTCAAACCAGCACATATGGGATTCATGCCAGCAAAATTCATCACTGCTGCCTCGATAGACAGGGAGCCTAAGCCCGGGCACCCGGGCAGAGGGTGTTGCCCCAAGGCCCGATCCGCACCCGCATAAGGGGACGCGAGGGCCCGAAAGCAGTAATCGGAAAATATGAAAATAAAATTGTGAAATGATAATTAAAAAAAACATGACATAATTAAATATTTGTCTTGGTCGTTAGTGGTTACCCTTGCTCGTGCAGAATGTAAATGCTAATGAATAATCCGACACTTACTGTTCAGTACAACAGTCCTATTTAGTACAAATCAACTCTGGTTCGATTTCCATGAGAAAAAGGAGACCTTTTCAAACATTTGCTCAGAGCATTCCCGATGGAACATACTGTATAAAACGCAACGAAAGTCTATTCGCAGGTCATTTATCTTAAAACAATACAGTATGGATTATTCTTGTCACAAAACTATTTAGTTTTCGATCGCAAATCCTTTGGCATAAATAAATAAAAAGAACCCTTTTCTCAGGACTAAACAAAGAATGCTTTTTATCTTCATTGATTTACTGTGACACATGAGGAACGGTATAGATATTATTTATTTATTATTTATATATTCTACTTTGTAGCCTGGACGATATTTTGTAAAATCGTCCAATATTCTTTTTTGCTTCGTCATTTAGGTATTCCTATCGAATTAGATTATCTATATATTAATACGTGAAGCAAAAACTTTGTATCCCTTTTTACGAAAATTGCGCGGACGGAGGAGTATGAAATTTTCCAAACTTATAGAGAATATAGAGAAGAAGTGCACAATGCTAATTTTTTTTTTAAATATGCATAAAAGATACTTTAAATCAATAAAAAAAAACATTACACACACTACATACCATGTATTTGACGCACACACGCATGCATACTATTTGTTGTCAAACTTTTGTTCTGGGCGTCTGTTGTCAAATTGAGAATAGATTAAATATTGTTTGCCTTTGTTAATATTTTTTATAGTGTAGTCTTGGCGAAATTTGTGATTATAGAAGTATAAAATACAATCATAATAGTGTACAAACTTACAATTCCAATTAATTATAGTCGAATTTCGACTACTGCGGGACCACTAGTTTTCATAAAAACGTCTGTGGCAGATAGCCATCACAGAACACAAGATATTTGATAGACGCATTAATCTCGCTTGCGACATTATCAAGATAATCTTGAATTTAAACAAGTTCCAAACAACAACATTCGGACTGTCGCAACATCACTCGCTTAGTGGAAGAACTTCCCTTCGTCGTTAAGCATTTCCAAACGTCTTTCTATGACTAATGAAAATCTCTATCAATTATGTGAATAAAACTGATAATTTACAGTTCTAATTTTGATTGCGACTTCATACTTTAAGACTGATGGTTTTTATGTCGCGGGTATCTACAGCTTTTGGAGGTCACGAAGAGACAAGTGGCCGTGGGTTAAACAATAAATCGAACATGAGAAAAAAATGGTGTTCTCATTTCTGTCTTTTATCCGTTTATATAATAAATACAAAAACATGCAGTAGCTTTGCATGAACGATGATATTCTAGCTATTAACAGACCTACTATTATCATGTAACACATTCTAAAACTTAATTAGACCTTCATGGTAAATTGTGATTGTTAATAAATCATTAAACTAGCATAAGGTAATAGCATAACAGCCGTCTGGTGTAGTGGTAAGTGACATGGTCACTACACAAGGGGGTCGCGGGTTCGAATCCCGCCAATGGAAGATATTTGTATGATTAATATAAAATGTCTTTTCCAGGGTTATGGATGTATATTAAATATATGTATGGGTATAATAAAAATCTTACATTTATTTCCGTTATCTGGTACCTGTAATACAAGTTCTTTACAAACTCAGCACGGGACCAGTTAACGTGGCGTGATTGTTAGTAAATATTTATATTTATTTATAAGGTACAAAATGAACGCCCGTGGCGATAATTTAATAAAGCTCTATCTAAAATTGATTCGCACCTGGTGCTGCGATATTCCGAAAAACCAATTCAAATTTACTGTAATTTTCTTCTTTTCAAATTATTCTCAAGCTCCGGCCTGTATTCATCTTAAGTTTGATTGAATCCATTTCTTTTGGGCTACGTCTCAGTCTCAATATAATTGATGGTTGTTATTTATTATAAACTAAATAGCAATAAAATTTTATAATATCGACCTGTAGTATTTATACAGAATGTATTTCAGAAGTTTCCGAAAACGGATGCGTGTAGCACTGAATGTGATGACGCGTTAAAATATTTTTTTTAATTTGTCACAGTAAGTTTAACTAATATTCAAGGTATACTACGGACATAATATATACTAAGGGAAATATTATTTGTTTGAATTTTTTTTTTTTTTTTGTTTTTTTTTTTTTTTTATAACCTCAAAAAATTTAATAATACTTTTTTTTTTTTTTTATAAATCAACCCACACAGTAGAACAGTTTGTTTGAATTAATATTATTTGTCGCATTTTAGTTACTATTTTTAATGCAGTCGGATTTTTTTTTCAGTATAATTTATTTGATTTGATTATTATATACAATAGATACCACATAACACAATAGCACTCTCGTAACTGCAATGAATCGAATAATTCCTGACATGTAGAAATTTGTGAAAGGCTTAGGCTGGAGAGCTTGCCAAATAATTAAACATACAAACATACCTACACGATAAAAACTTTACTATTCACCGGCAGTTCGGAACAACCAAATGAAAATTGTTTGCGATCTATAAAGTTATAGACCGATGCAAAGACTCGACGACAAACCGATTTCACTCCACGTGTTCTTTAAAATACATTTTAAATGATTATGATATTTTCAGTATCATATTTTCCAATGACACCAAAATACATTTTAAGTACTTATTTTCTCACCGCAAAGCATTGATTTTTCAGTGAAGCGGGCTTTTAACCACAGCTTTTAATCCACATTCATAATCTCATCGATATTCCATTATCTGTATTCAAGATTTGCATTTTCAGCGGTCGCAGAAGCGTTTAGATTTGCATTAACAGTTATTTATATAGAACTCTTTCGTTTTACTTTACTAACATTTCAAATATTTGTTTTACTATATTTTGTTTTAATTTAGATATTTAGAAAACGTGAAAATAACAAAATTTGTGAATTTATCTGTTTACTTGTTTAGAACAATATTTTCGAGACAGGCCTACTGGGATGTATTAAAAAATTTCGATATATTTGTGAATATGTTTTTCTAGATTTATTTAATGAATGTAATAAAATAACTTTAATAACATAATAACTTAACACACGTTTGTGTCAAGATAGTTAGACGTCATCTCTTGTCCTCATATAAAAAGCGGTTACTGGAGCATAGAGAGAATTTGTTTATTTTTTTATTGCTTAGACAGGTGGATGAGCTGACAATCCACCTTTTATTAAATGGTCACCAGAGCCCATAGACATCAACAACGTAAAAGCCGTCAGCCACCTTGCGACATGAGTTCTAAGTCTTCGTTTTTATAGTACAACGGCTGCCCCGCCCTTCAAACCGAAATGCATTACTGCTTCACGGCAGAAATAGGCAGGATGGCGATACCTTTCCGTGCGGACTCATAATACTTCCTATCACCAGTAAAATCTAGGACAATTTGAAATAAAATTAAAATTAACATCACCACACGATCGTTTGCAGTCCTACCTTGCGAAATGATATGAAAATCCCAGTGACATTTTAATGCGACCATTTTACCCAAATACCCAAATACTGTAGCCTCCCTCATTTATAAACCAGTTGATAACAGTTATTCTATAGCATTTCAGTTATCGGTCAAATTATTCAATATTTGTCTGGTTATGTTAACTATATTTGCTTATTGATACTATTTATTACAAAGAGAAATGTGTCATTTTTGCTCACACACGCCATAGAAGGAGTATTGTTTGAAAGTTCCCTAATCGCTTGGAGGATTTATAATCATTAAACTGCCGTTATAACCATTATTTATGCGCCACAAATGCGCCTTTATTCGAAGATCAAGAGAATTTGCTTAATATATGTTCGTAATTACACACAGTCAATTTTATCATACGCACCGTTTATCTCTGCGTTTGTATACATATGTAATTAAAACTACGCATTTATTATAATCATTATATTGTTTCCGACATATAGGTAGAATACTTTGCGGTTTTCGTGCTCTCACGGACGATGGAGGGTTTTATTATGAAAATAAGAAATGCGGGATTAAACTGTGAAATTAGTTTTAACAGCCCACTGAGTTTCTCGTCTGATCTTAGTCGGTCGTCTTAGTGGGTCGCGTTTCCGATTCGATGGTAGTTTGGCGAAGCGCTGCTTTTGCTGGGAGTAGTGTTAGCAAGTCCTTGCGGGTTGGTCACCGTGAGTTCATCTGCCAGTCCGCGCGTAGTTGGAATAAGCCCTTGGGCTACTAACGATTAGGTAGGGGAAAAAGTTTTAATCATGTCTACGCCTAGCAAAAATTGAAGAGCTATACGCTTGTATATTTTTTCCTATTGTATATTCCTTGAATTTTTTTTTGGATCGAACTGTAATTTCATCGCCATTATACTAGTTCCTAGTAGTAGTAGTACAGTTCGTTATTACGGTGAGAAGCGGATAATTACCCTAAAATTCAAACAACGTGTTTTCCTTCGAAAATATATGGTCTCGCTATAGCTACAAATCCGGAACTGTACTTGATATAAAAACAAAACAATAAGCTTCATGAAGCAATGAATAACAAAAGCAACCTTATTGTTTGTAAAAAATAACATTTTATGTGTAAATTTTGTTTTACGAATAGCCTCCATATTGTTATGGCTTGTTTGCTTTTAAAAATCATGTTATAATTTTTGTCTTTAACATAAATATTATGTTTGTTTGTAAAGGTTACATGTTCGATGTTTGCCTACATGACATTTAGGATACGCGGATAATTTAAGCTAAATACGTTATTTTGTTGTTTATGACCGAATTTCCGCGATGTCACACAGCTCACACCGCAATGCCTAGTAGCAGCTACTAGTCATAGCTATAAATTTTTTAAACTCTTAATTCGGCTGCCTCTTTCTAGTGTTTTAACGCACTAGAAAGAAACCTTTAGGTTAGAAAAACTATTTCACCATTGCTACTGAGATATTCTTACGACTCAGAGTAGGCATCGGCTTTAAAAATAGTGGCTGGAAGCCGAGGAAGTACACATGTACTGGTGGTAGAACCTCTTGTGAGTCCGCGCGGGTAGGTACTACCACCCTGCCTATTTCTGCCGTGAAGCAGTAATGCGTTTAGCTTTGAAGGGTGGGGCAGCCGTTGTAACTGTACTTGAGACCTTAGAACTTAATCTCAAGGAGGGTGGCGCATTTACGTCGTAGTCTATGGGTTCCAGTAACCACTTCATACCCGGTGGGCTGTGAGCTCGTCCAACCATCTAAGCAATAAAAAAAACATGCTCGTTTTAGCAATTACTTTGAAGGAAAAAATTTATGAGTAGATCTGGACGATTAAAGTAAAGACATTTTTTTTTATCTGAAATTAAAATTGCTTGATCACGTTCAGTTGTACTGTGTAAGATAAGTGTCGATATCAAGATATTTAATTAACAAAGCATTTTAAATTTATCGAGTCCGTCACTTACTCATATTCATTAGGCGAGATTTTTGTGTATGCTATTTTTTTGTTTTTATTGAGACGTAAACATAATTAAAGTTACTTTTTCGGTTTAATCCCGCATTGTTTATTCCCATACTGTCATAATATTATATCATTTCGTAAACGTTACAGTTTTTGTGATCACGGACGAATATGGTATTATGCGTCGATATTTGAATATCGCGCTAATATGTTATGAATGTTTAAAAATAGATGTTATTTTATAATATGACAACAAAAAATTAATAAACCGTAAATATTGTTTCAATTATACGGAAATTTCAATGATACGGATTTTAATTATACGGATCTGACGACATTTTCTTTTTTTTTTGGTCAGGATGAAATAGCGGGATTTCTGCCCTCCACTGGGGATGGCGGCCGGGGCATTTGGAGTCGAACCGACTAAAACCTCCTGTCGCTCCCCAAGCCTCATCCGAACCTCGCATGAGACAGAACTCATGAAAAGGCTAAGGTGGGAAAGTGAAGCATTTGGTGCGGAGCACATCTCTCTCATCACCCTCCGCCTCAACGTGATGACATAGGTGATTTTTTAAAAGCTTTTTCATTAGCTTGTGTGAAAATATAATTTTGTAAAAAAGAAAAAGTCAATATAGCTTATTAATAATGCACGAATTAATTCTCTGGCTGTCCAAAGTTAAAGACTGTGTGTGTAATACCTTAATTAAAATTACGAAGGGGCCTCAAACGAGAGTACTTATAGGTCCCGCTCTGAATTTAATGATGTTTTTAATGCGATTAATTTATAAGGTGAGTTTCCCTAATTGAATTTTCAAACATAATAATACTTTAGTGATGTCAATAACATCAAGAAAATAGAATTAATGTGCAGTTTATTTTCACTCCTTGTTCATATTTTAGTCTTAAATTAGCTAGAGCATTAGCTCATAGGTAGTAGTAGGTACTATTGTTGCTTTGACTTTGACTTTAGGAGCGGTTTCTTTATACCAGGTTTCCTTATAGTTAAGTTTAGCAGTTGATACTTGTTGATAGAGATGGCGCGACATCGTGAGACGCATCAAGTCTGCCCGTTCCAACACTGCATGACGATCACGACCACTCTGTCAAGAGTGACACGATTGAGAAGAAGAAGAAGAAGAAGACTTGTATATTTCGAGCGGCACCGGCAGAGTGCATTCGAAAAGACCTACATTCAGCATTGGGTGGACCCGAGTTGATGAAAAATTTTCAAATTATTAGAAATATCTTACAACGCCTCATTAAGTTGGATTATGACAGATGAATGGAGCTTCCAGTTTGTATATACTAACTACGTACATAATATATTTTTTAAAATTTACATAAAAGAAGAAAAAAAACTACACTTAATCTTCCTATTGTCCTCCGTCCTCTATTGTATTGATTTATTGGTGCAACTTGGTTGCAAACGATTAATAACAAGATTGCGTCCTGCTCCAGATTAAAACACAAGAAGTATATCACGTCTAAATTAAAGTCTTAATTTCTTGGGAGTGCTACAATCAAAGAACGTTCAACATTCGTATTTATATTCTGAGAACAGCGACCGCTTAGATAACTTCGAAACTTTGCCATTTCGGAGACGGCCGTTGCTCGCTTCGGATAAAGTTTGTACTTGTTACAGGTTAAAGTTAAAATTAAACAATTGGTTGATATTTATTGATTTTGCAATCAATTCGTTTGAATAATGATAGAAAATAATGTTTGATGGTTTTGAAATGATATGAAACCCTAGTTGTTTAAAATTTTTAAAGTCTTAGATATGATCAGAAATACGTTTAACATGGACTCAGAGGTATATAATTTTCGATTTCGAGGGCTGAGGGGTGTGCACGTTCACGCATCTAGAGTAAATAAAAAGGGGCACAATATAACATAGGTCCAGTTACAATTACAACGTAAATAGAAATGTACTAGCATGTAACGCTCAAGTTGTGTAGTTTTGCGGTTAAAAGCGATTACTTTTACCCAACCTTTGGGCAAATAATTAGATAATCTAATTTAATAACTGAAAGTAGTTGTATTGGCACAGTTTTCTTATTAAAACAAAATAGTACGTAGCCATAATATGCGGCTGCGCCCGAAAGCTCCGTTGCACGTCATCACTACCAATATAATCCCTAAATAGTAATGTGTTAGAATAAAAAAAAACTCTATTCATGTTAATCTCTCTATTTTTTTGATTGTGGTTACAATTGCTCAAAGAAAACTTTCGATTAGTGTTTTCTGCGGTTTTTGCGAGTCTACTAACTATGCGCTCTATGACATTTCCTTCATCAAATGAAGTTTGTGGAGAGTACATAGCGGTAGGCAGCGGCTTGGTTGTGCCCCTAGTGTTGTTGACGTATGTATATGGGTGACGGTAACCACCATCAGGTGGGAAATATGCTCGTCTGTCTACAAGGGTAATAAAGAAGAAAACTATTACGGTTTAATCTTACGTTTTTTCCAACGGTTGGAATATATTTTCACGGACCACAATCGACCGTGATCACAATATATGTGAGATTAGATCTTAAAATAGCCTTAATTATAAAAAAAAACCAAAGCGCTGCCAATCTCATTTCTTTCTAGACAATAAAGCCAATAAGTGGAAACATAGAAAACAATATGTCTGCTAAATAAATAGCAGAATTATCTGGAGAAGCAGTTATGTTTAATCTAGCATGACATCCGTGGAGGCGTCTTTGTGCGCTATCTACGAATTTATACCTTCTTTCATTACTGTTTCTTAGGCTATGGTTCCAATTGAGGATATTTTTGGGATATTTAATTTTATACGAGATGATAAATGTAATGTGGTAAGGTTTTTTTTGCAGCACTCATCATCTCTTCTTCAAAAGGGATTTGTCTTCATCGGGATCTCATATTCAAACCTTTGGTACCCTCTGCTGGGCCTTACCTTTTTTATGCCTCGATCCTAATGTTCGATTACCCGCCGATCTCAGCCGCGGCAGCCCCACCGTTCCGACTCTGTCATCGATCTACCGTTCCATAGGTCTTTCAGCACCTCAACGACCTAATCTTGGCTATCATTACTGTCCATGCACTTCACTCCACTGTACTCCATCTATTGTCAGTTCGCCTTGCTAAGTATCCAAACCAACACTATTTCAGATCTGCTCTTCTTATACCAACATCTGTAGCTGCGCTACATTCTGATAACGGCATTAATTTATTTTACTATAATATCATATATTTAACGAAAAATTAATGCTCCAAGACTTGGTCAAGTTTGATTCGTATCCTCAAAATTTACCTAATCAAGAATTAATGCCAAGACGAGATTCTTATAAAAATAAAATAAACAAATTTTCAAGTGGCATGACTTTATATGGATTTCTTTTTCATATTCTTTTGAGACATTACAGGTATCTGTAATTAGATATACTGTCAGTACCTATTGATATAGTAGTATCTGTCTTCGTCAGAGATGAAGACAATCGGGCTGATAGTACTCTAAGTAAAGCCCATAGCTCAAGATCGATCGCGATGGCAGTCCAAATACCTTTTTATGGTACTTCTGTTGAGACTTTTTACCTTTTGCTCCATTCTGCTATCAAAATTTCTTCACAGGTGGACTTTAAATATTCTGGTCAAAACCCAGTTATTTCTGGCGGAATGTATTGGAATAATTTTAGCAACGCTAGTGACTGTCGCTAAAACATGTGGTTAGCATTTAAGATTACTCCCAGAAAGTAAATCGGTCTTGAAAACTTCAATAAACAAAAAGTTAAATTTCGCTGAACTTCTTACTTATCGAATAGAACTGGTGACGCTGTTTTTTTATAGTGGAAATCTAGGTTGATAGATTTTATATATCTTAATCAAATTAAAATGGTATCACTGTGAATTCGAACTCGAGCGACCCAGTCAAGAATCAATGAAATGGGTTTAGTTACAGTAGTGTATTTGAGAGAAATGCCTACAAAAAAATATACGATCCGAATTGGAAACCTCCTCTGTAGGTCGGGTAAAAAAGAGCAATTCAATATAAAACATGTATTCATTGTGTGTTTGGACGCAGATAATAAAGCTAGACAGTGTTTAAAGCTTTTTTTGGTCGAGATCCTCTGTCCTTCTCTTGACATATCGAATTGTTTGGGGAACGGTGACGTTATTATTTGACATGCTTCTATGTAACACGAAATTGGCTTATTCACTCTCGGTGCTTTTAGGACCCTCGGGCACTGGCCACCGTCCTCGTCGAACTCGTCGATTAAGACGAAGAGTTACTAACCCATAGATACAGCCTACTGAGTTTCTCGCCTTCTTCGGGTGTTCTCAGTAGATCGCGATTCCGTTCCGGTGTTAGATTTTGCGAAGCACTGCTCTTGCTAGGGCTAGTATCAACAAATTCACTCAGGTTCAGCTCGTGAGTTCACCTACCGGTTCGGGTGAAGCTGGAATAGCCTCTTAGGCTACCGATGAATAGATAGGGAAGAAAAAAAGAAATTGGAACGTCCATAGCTTTCTCAAATTATACATATTTGTTATCTTTGGCTTTCATGGTTAGTTTTCTATTAGATATATTACTAGACGAAAACACGATTAAAACAACATTTTCTGAAAATAATTCGTAGCTAGATCGATTTATCGCCCCCGAAATCCCCTGTATACTAAATTTTATGAAAATCGTTGGAGCCGCTTCCGAGATTCAGATTATATATATACAGTTAGGATTCAGAAGAAAAACCATTTAAAAAAAAATAACAATTAGCACGTGTCCACGACTACCTTCTCTCACGAACGCCGCCGATCGAATGAATGTTTCGTCGTTGGGTCTTCGTGTCCCCTTACGGAGGCACGGATCGGGCCTCGGGGCAATCCCCTCTGCCCGGACTTGAACTCCCTGCCTAACGAGGCCTGCCTGTTGGTAATTCATTAAAAGGTGATGAGCTGGTATGAGTAGGTGTTCTTATATCTTAGGTTTAATTTATGTGGGAATGATGATGATGATCATGGTGAATGACAATGATCATGCAGCAGGTGATGATGATGATGATGAAGGTGATGATGATGATGATAGTGGGGCGGGTCTACTCCCATGAAGTAGGGGAGGGATGGACGACCCTCCTACCTTCGGTCTCTTTTCTTCTTCGTTCTTCTTCATTCTTCCCTCTTTTCAGTCCTCCTCCTCCTCTTCCCCAGCCGCCGGCGCTCCACCGTCGCCAACCGTCCGCAGCCCCCCCGTGAGGTTGTGTTTGTATTTTTTTTCCCTCCCCCGTCATTGCGCGTTATCCAAAGAAATTTTGGGTCCCACAGCAATGGGGGTTTTTAATTTTATTATTAATGTTGATGATAACAATTGGTCTTACGGCTATTCTATGGAGTATGGGGGGAGATGGATTTACGGGTCTGCGACGCCGCCGGCGATGGGAGATCAGCCTTCCAAGACACTTACAATTAACATGGCAATACAAATACAATAAAATGGCAATACAGCAATTAAAATGGCAATACAATAGTCTAGGTTTGGGATTTTACAAAATTCTACATGGGCACTCAACTAATACGATAGAAAGCAATCTAATCAATAAGTACTCTGAATGTTTCGAGCAAAGGCGTTGCTATTTATAGACACTGTACCCTCAACATTATTATAAAATTCGTGTTTCCTAAATTAACACTTAAAGTCTTTGAACGATGTTCTCTCGACGAATGACAACCGACAAATGCGCGGGTAACGGAGCTGCGCCCCGGTTTTATACCTTTTTAGTAGGGTATTCCTTACTATACATATATACAAGAATTGCTCGTTTAAAGGTATAAAATAAGCCAGCACGGCAGATAAAATTAACAATGTCTATTGCAAATACATTTTTTCAACAAACTACTAGAATAACTGTTATTGGTAAACTTATAACGGAAGCGCAATTGATCAATAACAATATGTGGGGGTTTTGTTGTATTTTGAGTAAAATTGATACATTTTGTGTTTGGAATGTAACAACTACAATAGTTGTCCATATTCATATTAGTTCATTCGTGTTTTATCGGAAAAACACAAAATCGATATCGCCAACAACAGCTACAGGTACAGGTTTTCTGTTCAAACGTAAAGTCAATGCGAAAAAGGTTTTATAAATACCTAACCCATTTTTTGGTAACAATTACAATTTATTGAAATTATTGAATAAGTACGTAGCACAGTAACGGCGGCTTAGTGTTATCTCTGCCAAAGTTTCGTATGAGAGTTAAGTGACTTAGAGAAGGCCTATGTGTACAGTACTTTACGCCATAAGGGTATCCTTGAATCCCGAATTGCGGTCAGACAAACATCACACGAGGGTCCCTAAGATGTCACAATGGGCCATTACTCCTACGTATTACTCGGGAAACTGATGAAATTTCATATTACGTCTTATTAAACAGTTGAACCTACTATTAAAGAAGAACTCTAAATGAATTTCTTGGTAATTGGTATATGTGAGTCGATATTTTTTGTATGAAATAACAATTGTATACAAATGAAAAGGCAAATAATAAAAATAAAATTTTCTGTCAAAGCAATTGCTTTTATATTAGGAACAAAGTTACAGTACTCGAGGAATTACAAGACAGTACTCATGCGTTAACATATTTTATGTTCATTCTGTGAGATGGTGTTGTGAAATCAGTAAATAAAATATAATAAAAAAACTGAACGAATATGCATCATTACAAATCGAACCTACGTTTTTAATCCCTTGATCCTATTCAGGAAACAAATAGTAACATTATTCTACTATTATCATCGTCTTATGCGCGCAAACTTTCAAGATAATCGGACCTAATGAAATATGTAAAATATTTGTTCAAAAAATTTATCATAGCACAAATGGTTACTGATTAAACTCAATAAATAACAAGCATATTTAATATATTTTCATGTCAAAAAGACATAATTAATTTAACCCAAAAAAAACTGTGTGTCTTAGTAATTACGCGAAAAACTGTATTAAAATTAGTAAAAAAATATAATCAGGTGAATAAACATACTTAATGTATGTATGTACCTTTCGCGTAATTGTCTTTTGTTAGTGTTATAAATACCACTTAACGCCAGGGTTACTGTTGCATTAAACCTTCTCACGAACTACCTGGTTTTAGGTGATATGCATAATATAACGTGATTGGCATCACCGACCTGGAGACATGAGGTCTTAATTAATTAATCTTAAATCGGAAGGCGTAAATGCCTAGTAGCTTAATAAATAGACAGAATGAAAGTGCGTAGTCATGGGGTCTTGCAATACACCCCACTATCGATCAGGCAATCAGTTCTTCCGCCTTTTCAGAACAGTAAAAAAGCCCTCATCATAAATTAGCACAGGAATTCAAATGAATTAATATTAAAACTTTCTAAGAGAATCATTCTTAGACTGCTGTAGCAAATAAGCATACATGGATACTTATACCGTCAACAATAAACTTGGCATTCACAGGTTTTTTTTTATTGCTTAGATGGGTGGACGAGTTCACAGCCCACCTGGTGTTAAGTGGTTACTGGAGCCCATAGACATCTATAATGTAAATGCGCCACACTCACCTTGAGATATAAGTTCTAAGGTCTCAGTATAGTTACAACGGCTACCCCACCCTTCAAACCGAAACGCATTACTGTTTCACGGCAGAAATAGGCGGGATGGTGGTACCTTCCCGTGCGGACTCACAAGAGGTCCTACCACCAGTAATTACGCAAATTATAATTTTGTGGGTCTGATTTTTATTACACGATGTTATTCCTTCACCGTGGAAGTCAATCGTGAACATTTACGATGAAGGTACCATTTTTTTTATTTTTTTTTTATTGCTTGGATGGGTGGACGAGCTCACAGCCCACCTGGTGTTAAGTGGTTACTGGAGCCCATAGACATCCACAACGTAAATGCGCCACCCACCTTGAGATACAAGTTCTAAAGTTTCCCGTATAGTTACAACGGCTACCCCACCCTTCAAACCGAAACGCATTACTGCTTCACGGCAGAAATAGGCAGGGTGGTGGTACCCACCCGCGCGGACTCACAAGAGGTCCTACCACCAGTAATTACGCAAATTATAATTTTGCGGGTTTCAATTTACCATGAAGATAAATCTCGAAGACAAAGGTATCGGTCAACATCGTAGAGGATTCGATGTCTCGCGAGTTCTCGTCATACCCCGTCATTAATTAGGGTCCCGCAAAAAGGTGTCGGAGTCCAGTGGGTGTGACGCAGGCTCCTGCGGCAAACCCAGCTTCCAGTACCAATCCGACCGCCGGTAAGAGCACCCGTGTCTTACCGCCAGCTGCTAAAGCTACGACGATTCGCCGAAGGCTAACCGTCTCGTGATGACTTATGAATACCGAAAATAACAAATGACGATAATTCAAAGTGAATGTGTTTTTTTTTTGTTGTATTTTACGATGATTATTATTTAGATTGTTTTGAGAGATGAATTCACAATAGTCACGTAGGTATTCAATTATTTTAATTCGTTTGAAATTAAACAAAATCTCTGTAGTTGATTTTTCTTATTATCGATTAATATTTACGGTTTCATTATAAATCTTTTGGTTTTTTAAATACAGACAAAAGAATATTGTCAACGTGTTAAATCATTTACGAATATACATATATTAAGTATATCTCGTTTGGAAATATGAGTTGCTTAGAATTTTATGAATTAAAATTAGGAGCTTGTTTAAAAATGTAGTTTACGCACAGTGACCAAAATACGAAAATAGTGATTGACACCTCAATATTTAGACACATTTTATGTATTTTTTACATTTTTTCTTTCGGTTTGTTATTAACACTGTGAAAAAAACATTTACAAGTTATTCATAACAAATCAGTTCGTATTGATTAATTAATGGTCGGAAGTAATTGATGAACAAAAAAAATAATAATAATTGCCAGTACACAAAATGGTACTTAGCCGTTTTGTCTTTATAGATTAAGCCTTTAAAAACAAAACGATTAAACGATTTTCATTTTATTATTTCTCGTAGAATACTTCTTTATAGTTAAATACTCATTAGGCCTATGAAGGCCTCGCTCTCATTAATTGGTTGTTGTGGATCCCATCACTATTTGTATCGAAGCGGATTATCTATTCATTCTTTCGTGAGAATATCGCATTAATGCAAAATTAACGTTAACTATTCCACTTGTTCAACAATGGCTCAATACATATTTTTTATACATTTTTTAGAGAATCATTATTTTTCTAATTATGACTTCAATTTCACACCGAATACTCTTGTTGGGATATCATATCGGAAATAAATCAACTCGTTATTTGGACTGTTAATTGATATTTTATTTCAATTCATATTTTGTTTAGATAATTTGAAAACAAAAGTATGTGAATTATTAATTGTTTTCATGATTGTCGCCATTTGAGTTATTAGTTATTATTACTCACTTTTTAATTTAAAATACCTACTTATGTTTGCAATTCTCATTCTATTTTTGTTTTGAATTTTTAAAAAAATTTGGAGATAATCATTCGACTATTTTCAGTGTGTTCGCAATACTCGAATGATACGACTGTACCACGATAAAATCGTGAGGCAGATACATTTTTTCTGAATAAATACATAATAAATACATAATATGTACACGTACCCAAAATGCGCTTATGACGGACAATTTCAATGATGGAGTAGCATCGTGTTATAAAAAACAAAGCCGAGGATTTTGTTATTAGAGAGGCTGTTTCAATGCATGTTACCGTGCTCTCTTGAAATAGCACATCGAAAGGATACCACAGATTTTTTGATCAGTTGAGATTCGACACCACATGTAATTTTTCATATTATTCTAAGCTGATTTTTTTGTGCGCGAACAAACCAAATCTATACTAATATATAAATCTACAGTGGTTTTTACGGATGTTCCGTTATAACTACTGAACCATACATCCGATTGACTTGAAACTTGGTATCCATGTAGAAAATATATGTACTTAATGGATAGGCTAATATTTATATGAGTGTTGGACTCCGTACACCAGTTACGGGGGCGTTAATGATGAGAATCTTAGTGGGGGTGAGAAATAATAATGTTAATTTTAAATGGCCAGCGAAGCGGACGGGTACAGCTAGTATATTGATAAAATTGTGACGGAATGAAAACGTAGTTTTGTGTCATAACATACGAAAATCGCTATATATATCGACGCTTGAAAGGCAAACGTGACTAAGCGATAATGCGTGAACCTTACAGTAGACTAATTTAAAGTTGAAATTAATTTTAAATATACCTGAGAAATACCTAAAAAAGTTATATTTTAACGAATGTAGCAGATGGGTGGACGAGCTCACAGCCCACCTGGTGTTAAGTGGTTACTGGAGGATTAAAATGATTTTAATAGACCTAGAAATATATATTTTTTTCGCATCGAATATGGTTATTGTCTATCATTTATGTACAAAGTAGTTATTGTCGCTTAGTCACGTTTGCCTTTCAAGCGTTGATATAATTTTAAAAGTGGACATAGAGTCTGTCATCTAGTTTGTTTTCTAAAAGGTGAGTTTTTGACGGAAATGTCTAAATAAATTATGACAAAGATTAACAAAATAATTTTTCATTCCCTTGAAAAGCGTTCAGTTAGATCGTGCTTCATTACTCATCGGATTCTTTTTCATAATTATTGTTCCCGGTTCAGAAACAAGGAAAAGGTCCCGAAGCGTCGATTACTTTTGCACGAGAAACATTTATCTGTATTTTTTCTCTGCTGCTGTAATTTAGCTTGCTAACTACCTTTAAGTAGGTATACGTAGCAGATCTGTGTCTGCCAAAGTGAACATTTGTATTCATGGGTATAATAGTTTATTATTAAATTAAACACTATTGTTGCTAGCAGGAAGTGATGGAATTAAAATCCCGCCAAAATTTGTTAGTTCAATTGTGACCTACACAAAACTGTTTCAAGAACAAAAAAAGTCTCCTTGCGCTAATTAGTTCGTTACGGACGATGTTTACAGAAATTTATTTTTGGCCAACTGCCACTATCAGTACAAATTCAATTTACTCAAGATAACATGGTAAGGATAATTTAGTTTTTGTTAGAACTAGTTATATAATTCTAGGTTTAAGTTTTATTTTAATAATATAATTTCAGCGTTATAAATGTGCGCAAGGCAAAGGTGTGCTTGTAACAAACATGCAAAAGGCATATAATAGCCGTTAAAATAGAACAGAGATTCAAATATAAATAATGTTATAAGATCGAAAGGGTGTTCCAGGACGAGATCGGGATCTGGAAAATACTCGTACGCTCTGAAGAATAGGATTCCTTCTTTTCCTTTTACGTCATCTTCCTCTTTGCTGCGGGTCGTGATTCCTTCGGTGAGAGATTCATTTCTTTCTCATGCTACATGGTTCTCATCACGTCAAGTATATATACTCATCACGTCACGTATGTATACGGTGATGACAACCACGGTGATGAGAGCCATGTAGCTTGGTGTTGAGAGTTGAGTGTAAATGATCGTGTTTCAACTGTATGGGCTGCAACTGCAAACTTGTATTTATTGTCGAAAGACAGACAGCGAGGCCATACCATATGTTATGTATGAGGAAGGTTATTCGTGAGACCGTTATATGGGCCATTAAAACACTAATATAATATTAGTTGGCTGTTAATCGTGAGCAGTCATAAACCCGCTCAAACGAGGTGAACATTCCGAATATAAGTTGTTAAATGGTTGAAATAATGAGGTAATAAATGAACCGTTTACTGTGCTTATTGTGTTGTGACTCGAACATTGATTGCTTTAGTTGCTTGTGAACAACGAACCAGGCCACTTCAAGTGAACATGTTCATTCACAATTTCTTCCTACATTTGAAATTAATTTTCTTTTTACTTCTTTATACATTTACCAAGTATATTCAAACTTAAATTCAATTAAAAAATAATAATTTTAAGTTTAATTTTGCAGTTAATTGTTCTTCTTGATCGGGTTCTTTTTTCAAGGACGTGCCCAACATAAATTTTTATGCCATTTTGAATCAAATAACTTAATTTTTTTTTTTATATCTTAGATGCGAGCTCACAGCCCACCTGGTGTTAAGTGGTTACTGGGGCCCATAGACATCCACAACGTAAATGAGCCACCCACCTTGAGATATAGTTCTAAGGTCTCAAGTAAGTTACAACGGCTGCCCCACCCTTCAAACCGAAACGCATTACTGCTTCACGGCAGAAATAGGCTGGGTGGTGGCACCTACCCGCGCGGACTCATATAAGGCCCTACCATCAGTAATTACGCAAATTACGCAAATTTTGCGGGTTTGATTTTTATTACACGATGTTATTCCTTCACCGCGGAAATCAATTATTGGGTTCGTCTTCAGCAGTTCTAAAGGCTGGGGTAATAGACATGCCAGTGACTACCTTCTTTGATCACACCAGAAGCTAGGTGATTGTTTGTGAGGTATTTTGCCATCTACTTGGCCCATTATAGTTAGTTTTTCGAAGCTGTTAAGTTTTCGCTAGGCAATATGAATAAAGTAGCTGAGTATCCTATAAATAGCATAGTGAAGAGATTTTTTTGCCTTAGTTGCTAATTAATCCAATAAAGATTATGAAGTTAATAGTATGTGCAAAAGTAACAACATAAAAATGGTACTCTTGAAGCTAAATGTGACTTCTTCTATGGGATTGCCGCACGTCTAATTTTAATGTAGACCGCAGCCGCGTTTCTTCTTTCGTCTCTCTTCTGTCTCAAGTTAGATCAAAGTTCTTGGGAGTAAGGTGTAGCGAAGCCATTTACTGAGTTAATTCATTAATGCTAATGACAGAAAAAGTTCGGTCCCCGGTCCAAAACAGGACTATGCTACTTAAACCCATAAGCTATTCTATTACCTTATCAGGTATTTAATGCGAAATATGAAATGGAATTACCTAGAAATAGTGCATCAAAAATAAACCTGCAATGTCCAAAGTCCACACGTATTGGACATATAGTTTAGTTTTATATTAGTCTT
Organism: Bombyx mandarina; assembly: GCF_030267445.1. Taxonomy (NCBI): domain Eukaryota; kingdom Metazoa; phylum Arthropoda; class Insecta; order Lepidoptera; family Bombycidae; genus Bombyx; species Bombyx mandarina. The sequence continues at coordinate 13,248,754 of NC_143228.1, forward strand.
AAGACCGTAACGGAATAAAGTATTAAGCGGACCAAATTCAAGTTACTGCGACGACACGGTATTTGTTTTTCGTTTTCAAATAGCAGACAAAAAAAACAGTTTTACAGAAATCTGGCAAACTACATTGAGTAGGAATGGATTTAATAACTTGGCAATATCATGAAGCATTTGGCAAGGTGGAGACTATTGTGATGAGAAATATAGTAACGTAGAGTTTTATAGTATAATATCAATAGAATAAGTTGAATCAAGTGGAATTTGCAGTTAATTATATAACAAGTGATTATTTTTTCATAGTATACTGAATGCATTCGTTGTTAAACATTTTTTTTGTTCCCGTAGTGGAATTGGAGGATACAGTTTTGTTGGACGAAACTCGAGCATTATTTTTTGAGCTATGAGCGAATAGTTTCATATGATAGGTTGATATAATAGGCTAGTTGCATTTACCAAACTGAGGAGTATGTGTCCCATTTTGAAGCCGTGGCGCACTTCAACATGCCATAAGCCAAGAGCGCAGTGTATCGGATAATTGAATTTGACCCAAAAAGGACCGGCTACTCAGCGCTTGAAATTGGAACACACTTATTCATTTACTGCATCAGTTATACCAAAAAAATAAGTTACAACACAAACTGCCCGGAAAAATTAAGATATGTCTGAGACTTAATCGGCAATCCGTCTAGTAGATATTCATCGAGTGAAATTCCAGTACTTTTTATCCTGCATTAAATAAACAGGTACTTGTTCACAAACGACTTTCAAGATTAACAAGATAATTATGATTGCTCAAAGTTCTTCAATTTGCGTGCGTATTGGGTGCGGGCATATTGTGAACCCGTAAGAGTTCGTAGGCATGTAGAATCGTATTGCTTATTTCTGGCGCAAAGCGTCCATGCATTATTCTCTCTTAAGGTAGGATATCTGTATACTTTTGACATAATTTTCAAAATTTATAAAAGCCTTGGAGCTTCTGTACTTAACAAAGAGCAGATGGAATGAAAGCATTAGGTCATTCAACTTCTCATATTAATAAAAAATACTGCATGTGGGTGAATAAGCTCACTGGGCGTAAAATAGTTATTGGATCACCTACCTTGAGACATGAAGTCAAAGTATCAGATCACTGTTAGTAAATCAGGTATAAGTTATTAAATAAAGACGCATGATCGCTTCGCACCAGAAAAGACGCGATCGTTTTGTCTATCCGTGCCTGCCTACAATGCGCCCTGACCTTAGCAAATACCGGTTGGTGATAGCACGACGTACAGAACCCTGTTGTCTATTCTCTCTTGCGCTTATCGTAGAGATTTTGTTCAGCTTAATCCCTTTCTTCTTTACCATTCTTTTCCCCATTTCGTAAAGCGTTGAGCCTTGCGTTTAAAGTAAAATACCTTCAAACCCTAGCGCTGTTTCTATGGCTGTTTGATAAGGAGTGGCCTCCGTAGTTACCTTTATTTTATCTTTATATATCTTGGTGTATCCTATGTATTTTGCGAGTATAGTTTTCAAAAGTGACCTAATATTAATAATTAAAACTCCATTTACGGTTAAATTTCATTAGATAATATATAATACAGTCATATAATACTATCTCCAACTTTTCGAATACTTAACATTTTTCATGGCGAGGTTAATGAAAATATTTTATTAGGTTAATAAATACATTTTGTATTAAGATTTCGTAGAAGCGAGCCTACGGCGTAGGCGTATCTGCTACGTCGTAAGCCGTTGATGGTGTATGTTCTCTCTCGACTTGGTGACATTTGACATTATATTAACATGTTTGTACGCTACGAATAAATTGTACGAACCATTTTTCATGTTGAGAGTAAAATAAATGTATATGAATATAATCGTATTTAAAGTATCAATCTCCTTAAATTGAGTCATGAGTTAAATGGTCGGTAAAATTAATAAACCCTATAGACATACAATTTAATTTCTAACAATATATTATTTTACGTCTAAAATACATATTTTAATTTGTAAAAAGCTTTCATCAAATTTTCATTTCAGCGTCATCGAGTGTGTAGAATAAATACATGCCAAGACTTTTTTATTTTCGTTCATTTCCATATATTTTTACATACAGATTGCCGTACAGAAAAGCTCACGGCTCACTAGGTTTGAAGCTGTAAAAAGTCGATGATAGCAATTTCCGACGTGACATAGACGCTCGCAGATAACATAAAAAGGGAGGATTTGATCTAGCGTTTATTATTTTTTGTCTGTGTTCACGGACGACAGCGACGATAACGAATCTTGTTAAAAAGAATTATGAGTTAGATTAAACGACAGAAATTTTCAAATCAACTTTCACCAGTGCAAATTTAGGAACGCTCGCTGTCATTGGTAGTTCCGTAAATTCCTTTTGTTTTGTTCTTTAGTGGCCGGAATATTTGGAATGACTTCGAGTGACGATGAATTCTAATTTCAACTTTATTTGAGTGTTATTTCCAACTGTTTCAATGAATGTTTTTAATATTAAGCGTATCAGTCTTTTCCTCCTTTCGAAAGGTTTCAATGGTGTTCTATTTTGTATATAGATAAATATATATTATCGCTGAACTACTGTCCTGTACATATGTTGATAGGACTATCTAAGCTCATTGATACTTAAATAAATATAACTGTTAAAAGTTTCTTAATATACCTTATTTTCAAAAATGAAATCGATTTCTTTTATTTCTTTCACTATCTTAAAAATGCTGTTTGTTAAATTTATTCAGAGTTTTAAAATTATCATCTTCATGTCATTAAAACTTTACCATGTGAAATCTGCTGCTTCAACTTTTAATAGGGACAGGGGTATTCTTATATCGTAGCGAGATTTTTTTATTATTAATCCAAAATAAAGAGAAAGGTATTTATGGGTTCAGATTTGAAAGAGCAGTCGAATTTTCTTTATTAATTATATTACAAATATAAACCATGTTGTTTTTGCAAGTTAATAAAAAAAAAATTAAATAAAGAAAGGATTGCTAAGGATCAGTTAGTAAGCACATAGATATGCACATCTAAGCCATAGAAACCACACCTATTTATATTTAACATATTATAAAAACAGGCTATAAATCTTTTGCTTAAGAAGGTTTATACATATTTCAAATTTGAAACCTTTTTTATTTGGTAAATTCAAACCTTTTCATTTAGAAATGTATAAGAAATAACAAATATAATTGTTTTCTAGACATCAAAATATTTTCGAATAATTTGCTGTAACATAGGTCAGAAGCTGAGAAAAAAGTCTTAAGATGTATCTTATATTGCCGCATATAGCTGAACATGACAAAGCGCAAGTCCGTAGAAGCTATGTAAACGTACGCTTATTATAATTTCATAGCGGTTGTGAAACGTCAAGCACGTACGTCTCATGAACACGTTTGAATAGGAAGTTCTTTTGTTTTTTATGTTGGCTGTATGTGCAAAGAATCCTGTGTCTATTTTTGACAGTTATAACAAAAGAAAATTTTATTGGAGTACCAATCAGAATCAGGATTTTTAGCGGGAACGCGAGGAGTGAAGTTGTGTGAATTGTTTTATTTTGTCTATTTAAAGTTTCTTCAGGTCTGTAAAATCTGTGAAAGTTCACAAATGTGGGAAAATGAAACAAAGCCACTGAACGTAGCTTCTCGGGATCTTCCAAAAAGTCCACTGAAAAAGTATCAGTAAATAGCCACCATTTTATTGAGATTATATTTAATTCCATATCATCTCATCCCATTTCATTTCATTTAATTTCATGCCAATGGAATAATCTTTTAAATTAACCACCTTATTTAATTTCACTGCATATTAAAAATTTTCATAAAAAATAATTTATAAGTTTAGGCTGTAGGTATCAACCTTTGTCTTTCTAGTTCGAAAAATAAAACTACTACTATGTACCAATGAATGACAATCAATTCTATTTTGGGTTTGTTAGGGGAAAATTTTACTTCCATCATAGCATTTAAATAATAATAATAATTAAATGCAACAATATAGGAACATTTCAATGCCTATTATATAAAAAATTTGCGAATATATACCAGTGACTATGGCGCTTAAAACATCGCTACAACATCGGAAACACAATAAAAGTGAAAATCGTAATAATAATCTTTTTAATAATAATATACTGCTAGAAGATACTTCAACTAAAATTTAATAAAGTATCGCAATATTGCATGTTCGCACTTCTTTAATATTCCGATGCTTTGTATCAGTCATGTTAGAGTCTGTTTGTGCATAGAGGACTTCGGTATTTTAACTTTATATATAGACAAGCGGCCCGCTCCGGCTCCGCTCGGGTCTTTAACAAAAATTTCAACGATATTTGACGTTGTTTTATTTATTTTTTTAAATAAAAGAATACTTCTTGCAGCATAACTATAATAGTTAGACATATACTGTCGCGACACTTTTTGTAAATAATAATGTGTTCTACAAAGTCCGTAGTACATTACTTTATTCTATCATCAATAGTTTTCGCAAGTCACGCGATATAAAGAATATTTTAGGTAGTTTTTTTACACCTCGGGTTACATTATTAGACTTTTAGTAAGGATCCAATCCAAATAAGGATCCAATTTAAAAAAATAATAATATTATAGCCTATGTCACTCGGAAATAATTTAGCTTCCAAACAGTGAAAGAATTTCTCAAAACGGTTTAGTAGTTTCGGAGCTTATTCAATACAAACAAACAAACAAATCTTTCCTCTTTATAATATTAGTATAGATGACGCTGGGAGTGTAGAATATATGTTTTTTTATTTTATTTGAGCTGCAACTGCGTTTTAATACATAATTTTTGCAATATGTGACCTTAATGTCACTATAGAAAAGGAGGAATTTGCGCGTGTCAGTTTCGATCGTTAGACTCTTTTGTACCAGTTTGTTTTCCATTTCCGATCCTGCGGACCGAATGGTAAACAGTCGACGTCGCTCAAAACACGTCATTTCGGATCCTCCCGACTAACTAACAGTGCTTTTAGGTACCCCAAGCACCGGTCATCGTTCTCGTCGAACCTGTGGCTCGGCGTGGCGTTGAAGGGCTTGGCGAGTAAATTAAACCACAGATACAGTCCACTGAGTTTCTCTGATAGTAATCATTTACTATCATGTGGGCGTACACTCATCTTTATTCGAAGGAGAATAATTTTTTTTAATCAGTATTTACAATAACACAAACTCGTGCTCGAAAAAATATCACTAGTACTTAGAAATGTAATGGGTTGTTTTATTGTATAATAAAACAAAATATTCTCCAGCTTATTTGTGGATGAAAGAGTCAGTCTCGGCGTAAGTCTACGTATAAATGTGAGACTAAATTACTGCACGCTTGAACCGAATGTTTACTGGAACAAACAACTGTTTTGCTACTTAAGCTCGGTAAGATTCATTTATGTAAGTCAATATTCTTGGACCCGAATCCTAAGCCGAGACATTCATACACTACACACACACATACACACGCAGAGTATTCCCAGAATTCACTAAATATTGTTTACGTGACGGAATAGAGAAAATACGAATGACTTATTGTGACGCATATACTCGTTTTTAGAATACACCAACTCTGCAATTTTTTGATTGATTTTTTTATTTAACCACAATAGTCTTTTATTTACATTTCTTTACATTTACATTTTTTATTATTGTACTGGTGTTTGCAATATCAAAAAGGCCTTAATTCCTTTCATTCTTCTTCTTTCATTCTTCATTATCTATTTCATTGATTCAAAAAAAAAAGTTGATCTATTCTAAAATTCTTCTTCTTCTTCTTTGTCGCTTCCTCATTGCTGAGGGTCGTGACCACCTTGGTCCAGTTTTTGCGCTAGCTTCCTCCAATGTTGTCCGCATTCGGCCTGCTTAATGGCACCCGGAAAGCTGGTGTTTGTGGCCTCCTTGACAATGTCCGTCCACCTGGTTGGCAATCTTCCTCGACTTCTCTTTTCTTTCACGCGACCTACAACTATTAATTTTTCCAAGTTCTCAGGATTTTGTCGGGCCACGTGTCCGAAGTACTAGAGGAGACGCTGCATACAGATCACTCCATGCATACAGATTCTAAAATTGGGTTACTATATTTTTTTTTCCATTACCAGGAGTCACATGAAGCTTTGCGCATTTTATATAAGGATTTATGCCTCAAAAAATATGCACAATCACGAACTTTACAAATATTGGTAGTGCAAATTCTAACCACAACAACATCGCACGGCAGTAAAAGAGCTGACAGAAAAAAATATGGTCTAGTTATCAAAAATATAGTCTACTCATCTAGTTTTTCTACTTTTGTCTTGCGTGGAGACTGGTTCACAGCTCACCAAGTACTAAGGGCTACCTGCGTCCAAGTTCATAGTTCATTTTTTTTTATTGCCTATATGGGTGGACGAGCTCACAGCCCACCTGGTGTTAAGTGGTTACTGGAGCCCATGGACACCTACAACGTAAATGCGCCACCCACCTTGAGATATAGGTTCTAAGATCTCAGTATAGTTACAAAGGCTGCCCTACCCTTCAAACCGAAACGCATTACTGCTTCACAGCAGAAATAGGCAAGGCGGTAGTACCTACCCGCGCGGACTCACAAGAGGTCCTACCACCAGTAATTACGCAAATTATAAAATAATTTTGCTTTTATTACACGATGTTATTCCTTCACCGTGGAAGTAAATCGTGAACATTTGTTGAGTACGTAATTCGTTAGAAAAATTAGTACCCGCCTGGGATTCGAACACTGGTGCATCGTTCAACACGAATGCACCGGACGTCTTATCTCTTAGGCCACGACGACTAGGTAGATATAACATTTTACAATTCCCAATTCATCGGAATAACGGTTTACTTATCATTTACACCTACATATAACATTCGCATGGTTGCTTCCTGTGGTATCGAGTGTAAATAGCTAAAGAAATTTTATCAAATTGTGGATGTTCCACATGACGTCATCCGCAACTAAATTAAAAAAAATCATAATAATATAATAAATGATATATTTAATGTTTTTTAATTATTAAATTCTAGTTTGCCAATCAGATAAGGTCGTATATAATAATTTTACAAATTTTTCCTTTTAAAGTACGTACAAAATATCCAAAAAAAATTACGGGAATTGGACCACGCTTTATTATCCATCTTACCACATTTTTTTCTATGTTTATATTTTAGTACCATCTAAACTGTTCTGGTTTTTTAATTACATCTAGTACATCATATAAATTTTTTTTTTTTATTGTTTGAAATGGTAGATATGCTTATAAACATCATCACGTTAATATAGTTATACCTATAAGTAACGAAATTACACGTTATACACACACTACTAGTAAATTATTAATCGGAATTATTATTTGAAACTAGCTGACCCGGCAGACTTCGTAGTGCCTCAATCGATAGATAAAATACTTTTGTATAAAATAAATTTAAAACAAACAAATGGAATCCGTCCGATGGGGGGGGACATCAAAGGAAAAACAAAATTGTTATTTTTATTTAATTCCGAACATTTTCATTCATCTTTCTACTTTTTATACCTTCTCTGGACTTCCACAAATAATTCAAGACCAAAATTAGCCAAATCGGTCCAGCCGTTCTTGAGTTTTAGCGAGACGAACAGCAACTCATATTTATATATATAGATAGTTAACGCATCACACAGGAATGGATATTAGCTAGGATAGCTAGCAATAGGAAAATCAAAATACAAGAAATCTCAAGCATCGAGAAATTCTAAATATCTGACTGGGTTGGTCATCAATGAATCGTGTTTATGTCGTAGTTGAGCTCCGGAGCGAAATCCTACATCCTACTATCGCAACTAGGTCAAGGCGGCTTCCGACATAATCCGGAGACTCCGCATTGACATCGTTGCGCGGGCATTCCTTCAACTTACTGGTAATGGAGCAATTTACATCTGTCCGACTCGAAGGGTTTTGTTGTGCCGAAGAATATTTAAACGACCCCCTAAATGGACCAAAACGGACATTATCCGCTTTATTTTTCCTTGGTTTATTAATTTAATGTGGTTCATGGGTTATGAGAAAAAATGTTGTGTACATGACGACGAAAATTTGTGGTTTTTATTCTTATTCTGATGGTGACTCATATATAATCGTTCGCCAAATTAATTTGTTTACACGTGTCCTCATATGCAGCCGCCACGAGTTGAAATTTTTGAGTTGCATTACGGTGACATTGCATTGCATTACATGTATCATCAAACTACTTACTTTAGTCTCATTTTATTAGTCGCGTTTAGAGTCGTATGTAACCACGATAACTATTTGAAACGTCAGACATAATATAAGAATACTAAACACGTGACTAAATCATAAATATAGTTTTAATAATAAAATTAATGTTACATTACGTTATTACAATGTTGTTATTGCGAACTTTTTAATAATTGCCAGTAATGTAAAGTAACCCTAAATAAAATTATAAAGTATTTTATTCAAGTAAATCTTCACAGGCGTTTCTAAATCGACATGACTTTAACGCCGATTTAGAATGTAATTTCACCTTTTAGAGGAATCGGAATGAAAACCAGGGCTTGCTGTTTTCAAGTTTTTTTTACTACTTAGACAGGAACGAACTCACGGCCAGGTGTAAAGGGACTACTGAAGCTCATAGATATTTCAACCAACCCTTCAAACATAAGCGCATGACTGCTTCGCGATGGAAATAGGCATAATAATACATATTGACGAGTGAAAGACTATTTGTTTTGTGAGCGAGATTTTTGCAACTTTATAGTAGAGCCATTTGAATATTAATATTTGGAAAAATTATCATAACAAAAAACACTTCTTCTGCTATTCGAATGAAGTAAACTAAATTGAAGTTGAATTAAAAGCTGTTGATAATAATATCAAATAAAATGTACCTTTAATTACAAAGAAAAAGATTGTGTATTAAGCGAAATGTCCCGATCCATTAACGGTGCTTTTAGGTACCACAAGCACCGGTCACAGTTCTCGTTGAACCCGTCGCTTGCGACGAAGGTCACGACGAGCGAATTAACCCACAGACACAGCCCACTGAGTTTCACGCCGGATCTTATCAGTGGGTCGCGTTTCCGATCCGGTGGTAGATTCTGTGAAGCACTGCTCTTGCTAGGGTCAGTGTTAGCAATACTCCGGTTTGAGCCACGTGAGCTCACCTACATGTTAGGGTGAAGCTGAAATAGCCTCTCAAGGCTACCAGCATAGGTAGGAAAAAAGAACAAATTTTTTTTTTTTTAAAAAGGTCTGTATTACCGATCTCTGTCTAAAAATTCGTTAGCGTTGTTTCACAGTAGACCACAAATTCAAGACCTCGCCTTTTCGTTGTTCAGATCGTTGGCTCTACAGTGTAACCTTTCCTACTAAGTACATTTCACTTTTAGGAATAAAACTGTTAAGCTTTAAATCTGAAGTAGCCCTGGGGATTTTATCGTAATAAATTATGCCCTGGCCAAGAAAAGTACGAACGCTACTCTCAAAACCAAGTTAAAGGGAACATGTGTAGCTATTATTTTTAGAGCACAAAACATTTCGATTACGTTTTGTGAATTATTTATTTATTGTAGTATGTAGTTTACTAAAGATATTAGTGTAAACTCAATTAAAAAAATGTGCAGCTTGTTTAAATTAGAAAGGTAGTGTACAGAAAAACAAACCGCAAGTGGTTCAAGAAATAGGCTGAGAATGAATGGCGGGTATTTAAAAAAAAACGAGACCAAGAATGATCTCGTGCAACATTTTAAATCCTAAAACGTCGATGCATTCGTATCGAGCGATGCGACTGTGCCGGTGTTCGAATCTTGCAAGCAGGTACCAGTCTTTCTGATGAAATACGTATCTAATAATTATTCACGAATCACGTCCACGGCGAAGGAATAACATCGTATAATGAAAATCATATTCACACGCAAAAAATAGAATTTACATACTTACTTGTAGTGTACATGGGTAGGTACTACCACCCTGCCTGCCGTGAAGCGTTAATGCGTTTCGGTTTGACGCGAGGGGCACCCGTATACTATAAAAAACGAAGGCCTAGAACTTCTGCCGTTAGGTGCGTGGCAGCATTTACATTGTTGATGCTAATGGACCCCGGTTGACGTTCATCTATCACTAAGGTAGTAAGAGACATCGGAAGATTTATCTCATAGTTAAACTATCACATTTCTGATGGCTTAGCTTGATTGATGTAGGTGCAGGTCGATGTTTATCTTCAGATATCCCCAACTAAGGGAGTTGGCAAGCGGACAAATAAAGCGTAATCCTACAAGGCACTAAGTATGGCGAAGCACAGCGTTTTGCCTACTTAAGTCAGTAATACCTTAATCCTCTTAACTCGGCGTGAAAAAAATTTAAGCGGAAAATGTTCACACCTTATATCATTGAACTTCATTGACAAAAGTGTTTTTTTTTCGTATTCTATTTATTCATTATAGCGTATTCGATTCATTTTCTTATTTTCGATGTTTTGATTTATATGTATTACTAGCGACCCGCCCTCGCTTCGCTTCGGAAACATTAAATTTTATTATTGATAGCTGAGTCCCGCGATGTTACCCGCGGTTATTGTAGTACCGCGGGTGAAGCCGCGGGGCGAAGCTAGTCTAAAAAAACCTAAGCCTAAGTTACTTAGCCTAGTAGCCTAAGTGACTCCTTATATCATCAGCTACCTATCAGTGAAAGTCCCGTCAAAATCGGTCCAGCCGTTCCAGAGATTAGCCGGAACAAACAGACAGACAGACAGACTGACGGACAGACAAAAATTGTAAAAAATGTTATTTTGGTGTATGTACCGTATATATATTCATATGCATGTAGTAAAAAGAGGCTATTTCAATATTACAAACAGACACTCCAATTTTATTTATATGTATAGATTTCTGTATTTTATTCCTTCGCGTTACATTTTATTCAATAGCCTCTAATAATCGAAATTTGAACTAAATTAATTATTGTAAAAATTAGAAGATAGTATTTTTGTCTGAATACTAGAACTTAGTGTTGTCCTAGGACTTCACGACGCTGACGTTAAAATTTTCCATCAATCTAAAGTAGTTCAATAAAATGTATGTCTTCAAAGTGTACAAAGTACCACACTATGACCCACTGAAGCTTACACAATGTGGCAGGTGAAAATGGACTGTGTCGTAAAGACCGAGTGTTCCGAAGCCCTTGCAATGTAATGTAACTTCAAGAAACTTGTGATACTAGAGATTTATTGTAAGAAGATATTTTTGGCCATTTACGGTATCTATCTAAGACCCTGCTTCAATGATAAATACTTCAGGTGGCGTTTTTATCGCTTTATCTTTTTTGTACTGAGCGCTTTAGTCCAGAATTTGACAAAAATGGTATTGTAACTAAACGTCTAGATCACGTGGTTATTAATATTGATGAAGGTTTTGTTGTTTTTGAATAAAAAAATCGTTTTTCAGACACCAGCTTTCTTGCTCCTGATTTGTGGTTCAAAGGATACTTTGATACCAATCGATGTCCTTTTTGATTATATAATTGAATATTATTTAGAGTTTTGTAGTTGTCGCCAAATAAAAATGTTGATTCCAAGAATATTCTAACCAAATTTAATAAAATAAGAATACATTTAACAAAGAAGAAAAGTAAGAACACATTTCGCTCACGATTCACATGAAGGCCCGTTTGTCGTAATATGATTTGTAGGTCCCTTATTTATTTGAATAATTTTTCTCTTTTGTATTACTACCCTTGATATTTTGTTCATCGCATATGTCAGGGTTTTGTAAGGTTTTATGTCTATAACGCTATCTGAAAAACGAATGATGACAAATTTATACTGGTTGTATTCAAGCATTCTATGTTTCAGTAACTTAATTTTAGGAATGGAAAAATAAAGTAAACCTTTACTACAGCGGATATAATTGTATCAAAATATTAGACGAACGAAATTTTCAATCAATAAAACCGAAATAATTCGGTAGATTACAATGGCTAGTGATAATTGCCAAATTCTGTCTTCCGTTGGATCTCGTTCAGATCTGGTTTCTTTCCCATTCCAAATTTTATGTATATTTCGCGCTCAGAGACAACAGAAATAGATATTAAGCCGATAAATTTACTTTAAAATTAGATACTTAGTTAAGAATTTGATGAAAAGATCAGGTTATTGATGATAACAATTCCCATTACGTCCCTTTGCCAAGAACTCAGATGTTTAGTGAAGGAAATAGCGAGGAAGGAAGGAGTTTTTAGATAAGGATCATGACGCATTGACAATTTAAAATGATTGACTGTATTTAGTCCGCTGAAACTCAAGGCTATTGAATAGTTTTTCAGGGGCCGAAATCTTTTTGGGCTATTTAAGGTACTCGTAAACCAAGCTCCAACCTAATTCTCGTAGCTGTTTAAAAAAAAAAACAAAAAAGACGTACGAAAATCTCTTGAAAATTACATTAAATTACTTCGCCCTACAATTCAAATGTAGCTCGCCAGCGTGGAACTTAGTGAAATTACTGAAATTAAATTTTCGCGAATAACTCGGAGCGCGGGATGCTCAAAATTCCCAATGTGGTTTGTAGGGCCACTTTGTACGACCTAGTAACCCGACGCCGAAATGAATGGTGAAGTTAGTTTTTCCCGCTTTTCATGGAAACACGATTTTTTTAATTGAATCTCGGCTTTGTACGGCGCCTTTAAAAAGAGGAAAAGTTTGTCTGTTTTAAGTCTGAATCGGATTGCTCTTTGACATTTTACAGAGCTTTTGGTGGGCCAAAAATACACAAAAACTCCGTTAAAATAAGGCACAGTGAAACTTCTACTCACTACTAAAAATAGCACCGTGATTGATTGATTGAGACAGATGTGTAGGATAGAGCTGTGAAACAAAATAGAACAGGAGTAGCAAAGTTTTTATAAAAATATACTCTTGTAGATTAGAAAACCTTAAGATTGACCTTTGCCTTGAAGAAAAAATAAATGTGTAATAAGATAAGATAGATAGGCAAGATAAGTGGGCTATTAGCCCATCAGTAAGATGAAGTGAAGATAGGCGACACTGATGTAATCTATCATCAAGTAATGACGTATGTACGAATTTTAAATTCGGCGGAAAGCACCTTAAGGACTTCCTCACATTAAGAATCTACTAAAATTATTAAAAATGAAAAGAGCAAAAAAAAACAAGTATGAACGTGCACATAGTTAATGAAGTTGTAATTATTTACTTTCTGGGTGTTCACAAAATAAATTATAATTATTACTCTTGTAATTCGAATCCATACACGCTATATAATATACAAGATAAGGCAACTGCTCCACTACCTGATAATTCATTAAGCATCTAAAGGAAATGCAATCTAAAATTTAATATTATAATAATATAGTAAAGAAATAAGTGAAAAATTTAAATTTTCAATATAAAATACTACAGTTTTATTGGTATTTCTAAAGCCGAAATATAAGTTACATTAAAAGGATCGCGTCAGTTCTTATCTAAAACAGTTGATGCACGAGGAAACGTGGATAAAATCGTCCTCAATATTTTATTCATGCCAGAGTAACTTTGTTCACATAATGGCATCGGATAAAAAATCTAGAGGAGTCCAAAGCACTTTGAATAAAATGCTCATCAATCAGCTTCGTTGTCTAAAATTAATAATAATACGTTTTAGGCAAGTTTTTAGTGTAGCAAGGTACAGGTCGACTGGTTTCTACAAGAATAAAATATACACTAATTTACTTTCGAAATATGCCTTCAAAGATAAATGATAAATTCTTCTGAAAAAGTTTTATTTAATTTATTTTATATGAAAAGCTTGAAGTACTTCGCTAGCTTGTTGTTAATATTGTTTTTCTTTATATAAAACAACATATTTGAAAATCAACGATACTTTTGTCGTCAGTATTAATGTATTTCTTGTTACTTTTCAAATGTGCTCAAAAAAAACGCATTTGTCTCTTTTTAACTGTATTTATAAAAGTCCGTGTAAAGCAACGTGGGTACATTCCGGACATCGCTGGAGGGAATTCAGAGATTCGCTTCGATATTGTGCTTGGTGCGTTTTATTATCGCTGTTCTTTTAATTAGAACGCTGCTCTGAAGACATATTTGTTTAATACGTACATCAATCTTGCCTGTTTCTACAACAAAGCGATTAGGCGTTCTTGTGTGAAGGCACCTGAGCCACAACGACTTCTGAATGAAAATAGATGTATTTGTGGTGACATTAAAGTTAGTCCACACTAACCACTTTTCATCAAGTAGACCGCGAGCTCTTTTAGCCACGTGAGCGTTTAAACTAATCGTCTTCCTTTTTTTATCAATAAGCAACTAAAGATAGGTAAGCGCAGCGTTGGGCGTCCCCCTGCCCGTTGGACCGATGACTTGCGGCGATATGCTGGGAGAGATTGGATGCGGAAGGCGGAGGATCGTTCATTGTGGCGGACTATGGGAGAGGCCTACATCCAGCAGTGGGTAGATACAGGCGAATGAAGTACATTTTATCTATCCGGATCACGATTATTGTTGTCATATATGTATTATTCAAATAACACCGAATTTCGAAGGAGGCGATATAAAAGAGCATCAGCTATTCGCATAAAGCATTGCAATAACTGACCCGGTTTTAACACACCGGCGCGCTACAAGTTTTCGCTTTGTAGCGAATAAAAAAAAACAATACGTATATCGGAAAAGTTTCACCAAACAAAACTACAAAATGCGTTCATGTAAAAGTTTGACGTCATAAAATACTTTTTGTCTTTTTTTCATTTGCCGAAGATGATCGTGTCTGGTTAAACATTCAAGCACGTATATAATAATATTTAAGAGTCGTTGTGGACTAAGGGATAAGATGTCCGATGCATTCGTGTTGAGCGATGCACCGGTGTTCGAATCTCAGACGGGTACCAATTTTTCTAATGAAATACGTACACAACAAATGTTTACGATTGACTCCACGGTGAAGGAATAACATCGTATAATAAAAATCAAACCCGCAAAATTATAATTTGCGTAATTACTGGTGGTAGGACCTTTTGTGAGTCCGCGCGGGTAGGTGCCACCACCCTACCTATTTCTGCCGTGCAGCAGTAATGCGTTTCGGTTTGAAGGGTGGGACAGCCGTGTCATACTTGAGACCATAGAAGCTATATTTCAAGGTGGGTGGCGCATTTACGTTGTAGATGTCTATGGGCTCCAGTAACCACTAAAGACCAGGTGGGCTGTGAGTTTGTCCACCCATCTAAGCAATAAAAAAAACCGGGGACTAATCAAACACGATCATCTAGCTTCAAAGTAGGATTCTCTGTATTATGCAAACCAGAGACTGATATACTTGCATAAGATTAAATATATAGACATATAAATTACTCAGACATCTAGCAAACGAACTTTTTCATCACGCAAATATTTGCCCGTTGCAGAAATGGGACCTATTACCGTCGGCCCATCAGTTAGGGGCGTTAACTGTTGCCTCATCGACTGAGTAGTCATTTAGAGTAAAGTGTTAAGTATTTATTCGACTATATATTATAGATCAATGATCATAGACCAGCCTACAACTACAATTTGAATGCCGCCACTGACTTTCAAATACAAGATTGAACTCTCGTTGGGAATCAAGTGTAAGCTTTAAAATCTGTGCGGGGGCGCATACCATACATTTCTTTAACTGTGATGTTTGATACAAAAATGTACTTTTTATCCTTCTTTGTTGTTTAAATGATAAAACAAGAGGTGGTGGTAACTTTTGGTTACAACAACGTGCAGAATTTGACATTGGGAAAAAAGGAAAAAAGGTGTTTAGTTTAATTGAGTTTCGTTTTAAATATAACATATTATATATATTAATTACGAAAACTTCTGAATTATAATGTATTTTTTGTTATTTAAGCATCAACACAACTACACACTCAATTTATTTTATACATATATAACATTAGTGAAAATATAAACTAAACAATTAATAAAAGTGACAAGTACTTTCAAGTGAGAAGTGTTTTCGTAGGAAAAACATTCAGTGTGATGTCAGTAACTAATTTGACAAGTGCGACGATGCAATGGGCCGGTGGGGGGGACAGTGTCTTCCTCTGTAGATGTCACAGCGATTCACTGCATTCGATCACAAGCTCCTATTAGGACCGGACTTCTGGCCAAGATGTCGGCAGGTGAGTTACAATATTATAATTTGTTTACTTAAATAAACTATTATCACCTAGATAATAAGTTAGTTTTAAATTGAAAATTATCGAAGAGTGATATATCAATTGTTAATATTAATGAAAGACAATAATACTAGAAGAAAATTGCGATATTTGTTGATTACTTTGAATTGATTGTTCGTGTTATTCAGTTGACTGTTTTGAAGAAACGTAATGTCAGGGATTCCAAGTATATTTATAATTAGAGTATATAGAAGTAGCTTTAAAAAATATATGTCTATTAAAATGATCTATTGTAACTCCAGCAGGCTCAGCAGTGGCTATGATAGGCGGCAACCTTCGTTTTGGTTTAGCAGGCACGGCTAATTCCACGATGGTGAACAACACAAAACATTGCCCGCCGGGGGGCGCGGCCAGTGCGGCTGCGTTACTTGCTTTATCTAGTCTGGGAATGTCCGCGAACATTGCATTGATGGCTGTAATACTTAGCAAGAAACAGCTTAGAAGGTGAGTATGAAATGGAAATCAGTTATTCATTTATTTGGGTGTAAAAATTTTGGGTTATTTATGTTTATTTTTTATTTATTGCTTAGATGGGTGGACGAGCTCACAGCCTACCTGATGTTAGGTGGTTACTGGAGCCCATAGACATCTACAACATAAATGCGCCACCCACCTTGAGATATAAGTTCTAAGGTCTCAAGTATAGTTACAACGGCTGCCCCACCCTTCAAACCGAAACGCATTACTGCTTCACGGCAGAAACAGGCAGAGTGGTGGTACCTACCCGCGCGGACTCTCAAGAGGTCCTACTGCCAGTGTAAAAATTTATACATATGTAAATGAATTAAACTAGTTTGTGTTGTGGCTAGGCGTCAACCGAAATTTGCATTTTTTCTATTTCTCTTTCTATTTTTTTTTTATTGCCTTTGTAGGCAGACGGGCATACGGCCCACCTGATGGTGAGTGGTTACCGTCGCCCATGGACTTCAGCAATGCCAGGGGCAGAGCCAAGCCGCTGCCTACCTGTTTTAGATTAGCCATAAATTGTATTGCACCGTGATGCAATTTCAGGAAACTATGTGATTCATGTTACGGCATTCCAAGTCGCTCTTCGTAGCTCCGATTCTGAATTACGTACAAAAAACACAGGTTGGCGTTTTTTTTTTTATTGCCTGGAAATGTGGACGAGCTCACAGCCCACCTGGTGTTAAGTGGTTACTGGAACCCATAGACATCTACAACGTAAATGCGCCACACACCTTGAGATATAAATTCTAAGGTCTCAGTATAGTTACAACGGCTGCCTCACCCTTCAAACCGAAACGCATTACTGCTTCACGCCAAAATAAGCGGGCCGGTGGTACCTACCCGTGCGAACTCACAAGAGGTCCTACCACCAGTAATTACGCAAATTATAATTTTGCGGGTTTGATTTTTATTACACGATGTTATTCCTTCACCGTGGAAGTCAATCGTGAACATTTGTTAAGTACGTATTTCATTAGAAAAATTGGTACCCGCCCGTGGGATTCGAACACCGGTGCATCGCCACATACGAATGCATCGGACGTCTTATCCTTTAGGCCACGACCACTTTATAACTGGCTGTTTTCATATTTTTTTAGTTATTACAGACATGTTACTCTTATTGAAGTGTAGTTGTATATAGCAAATAGACATTTAACATTTAACATGTGTGTCTTACAAACTAATCCGAATAAATATTAATGTATGGATAAAGTAAATATTGAAAGATACTTTCCTTGTTTTGTATAGATATAGACGTAATATTAAATAGGACGTTCAGGCTTACATTATTAATATGGACGCCCAAAAACCGCGCCCGCGCCTAAAACAGTTGTCCCGCCCCCGCTGATACTCCAGGAGAAGTCAGCGTGGAATCGCGTATCCCAGGCCCTTCAGGCCAACAAAATTAATTATACCCATGCGCGTAACGTCGCGCATGGGATTCAGATTAAGGTCGCAACGCCGGGCGACCATAGGGCCCTCTCTGCTTACCTCCGAAAGGAGAACATAGGTTATCACACCTATGCTCTTCAGGAGGACCGCGAACTCCGCGTAGTGATACGTGGAGTCCCCAAGGAACTCGACATAGACTACGTAAAGGAGGATCTGATCGGTCAGTCCCTCCCAATAATTAGTGTGCACCGGATGCACAGCGGACGCGGCAGACAGCCGTACAATATGATTCTCGTCGCGCTAGAATCAACCCCGGAGGCAAAGAAAAGAATCTCATGTCTCAAAACGATATGCGGCCTCTCCGGGGTCACCATCGAAGTCCCCCATAAACGTGGTACTCCCGGGCAGTGCCACAGGTGCCAGCTCTATGGCCACTCAGCGCGTAATTGCCACGCGCGCCCCCGCTGCGTGAAATGCCTCGGCGATCACGCAACCACAGAATGTTCGCGTGTTAGGGAAACCGCGACGGAACCCCCAAGCTGTGTCCTATGCCTTAAGCAAGGGCACCCGGCAAACTACCGCGAATGTCCTAGGGCTCCGCGTAAACGCCCGCACCACCCAGCCCCCCGAACCGTCGACCCAAAGACTTCGGCGCCTTCAGTGCCGAAACCAGCCTTCGTACCGGCTGCGGTTCCCACCGTCTCGGCGTGGAAAAAACCGCTGCCGTATACGAAGGAGGGAACACAAAACGTACCCCAGCTCCCGCCTGCGACACGTCACGCGCCTCAGCCCCTGCTCGCACCTCGCCCCGCGCCCGCGTACCGCCCCCCGCAACCCTCAGTCGTCAACGACTTCGCGCTCGTGCGCGACTTCGTCACCGCGGTAAACTTTGACCGTCTGCGATCGTTCGCAGATGCTATCCGTAGGTCGGTAACCCCCGAACAGCGGCTCGCGGCCGCTTTCGATCACATGGACGTCTACGAGTCCGTGTCTCGCACGTTATAAAAATTCTTTACCGGTAATCAATGGCGCAAAAAGGTAGAGAAAAACCGTATTCCCTTACGTTAGCATTCTACAATGCTAACGGACTCGCGCGGCAACGCGATCAAATTTTCGAATTCCTCCGCGACAATCTTGTAGATATTTTGTTAGTGCAGGAGACCTGTCTGAAGCCCTCGCGACGTGACCCGAAAGTCGCGAATTACGTCATGGTTAGGAATGACAGACTCACCGCCTCCAAAGGCGGGACTGCCATTTACTATAGGCGGGCCCTGCACGTTGTCCCTCTCGATACTCCCTCGCTCTTACATATCGAGGCGTCAGTGTGCCGTATCTCGCTGACGGGACACCAGCCGATCGTCATCGCATCCGTTTATCTCCCCCCGGACAAGCCCCTCCTGAGCAGTGACATCGAGTCACTGTTCGGCATGGGAGACTCCGTCATCCTGGCAGGCGATTTAAATTGCCACCACACTAGGTGGAACTGCCATCGTACGAACGTTAACGGTAGGCGTCTCGACGCGTTTATAGACGACCTCACTTTTGAAGTAGTCGGTCCCCCAACTCCAACATGTTATCCGTATAACATCGCGCTCCGTCCGAGCACTATAGACCTGGCATTGCTTAGGAACGTAACTCTGCGCTTACGTTCCATCGAAGCACTGTCAGAGCTCGACTCAGACCACCGACCTGTCCTTATGCAGCTCGGTCGCCCTCACAACCCAGTCACTGTTACGAGGACCATGGTGGATTGGAATAAGCTGGGCACGTGCCTAGCCGAAGCCGCTCCGCCAATCCTCCCTTACGGCCTGGATTCGAATCTATCCCCCGAGGACACCGTCGAATCCATAAACATCATTACCGATCACATCTCTTCCGCGATCATTAGATCTTCAAAAGACGTCGATGTGGAGGACAGCTTCCACCGCATCAGACTATCCTCCGAACTTAGGAATCTCTTAAGAGTTAGGAACGCGGCAATCCGGGCCTACGATCGGCTTCCCACGCATTCAAACTGGATTCGGATGCGTCGTCTACAACGCGAAGTCCACTCCCGCCTAAGCGACGCGCGTAACGATAATTGGCATAGTTATTTAGAACAACTCGCGCCCTCCCATCAAGCATACTGGCGACTAGCTAGGACTCTCAAATCGGAAACTACCGCTACTATGCCTCCCCTCGTACGCCCTTCAGGCCAACCACCGGCATTCGATGACGATGTCAAGGCTGAGCTGCTGGCCGATGCACTGCAAGAGCAGTGCACCACCAGCACTCAACACGCGGACCCCGAACACACCGAGTTAGTCGACAGGGAGGTCGAGCGCAGAGCTTCCCTGCCGCCCTCGGACGCGTTACCCCCCATTACCACTGACGAAGTTAGAGACGCGATCCACAATCTCCAACCTAGGAAGTCATCCGGCTCCGACGGCATTCGCAACCGCGCGCTAAAACTCTTGCCAGTCCAACTGATAGCAATGTTGGCTACAATTTTAAATGCCGCTATGACGCACTGCATCTTTCCTGCGGTGTGGAAAGAAGCGGACGTTATCGGTATACATAAGCCGGGCAAACCGACAAACGAAACATCTAGTTACCGTCCGATTAGTCTCCTCCCGACGATAGGAAAAATTTACGAACGGCTCCTTAGGAAACGCCTCTGGGATTTTGTTACCGCGAACAAAATTCTCATAGACGAACAGTTCGGATTCCGCTCTAAACACTCGTGCGTACAACAAGTGCACCGCCTCACGGAGCACATCCTGATAGGGCTAAATAGGCGTAAACAAATCCCGACCGGCGCCCTCTTCTTCGACATCGCGAAGGCGTTCGACAAAGTCTGGCACAACGGTTTAATTTACAAACTGTACAACATGGGAGTGCCAGACAGACTTGTGCTCATCATACGAGACTTCTTGTCGAACCGTTCGTTTCGATATCGAGTAGAGGGAACTCGTTCTCGTCCCCGTCAACTGACTGCCGGAGTCCCGCAAGGCTCCGCGCTCTCCCCGTTATTATTTAGTTTGTATATCAATGATATACCTCGGTCTCCGGAGACCCATCTAGCGCTCTTCGCCGATGACACGGCTATCTACTACTCGTGTAGGAAGATGTCGCTGCTTCATCGGCGACTCCAGATCGCAGTAGCCACCATGGGACAGTGGTTCCGGAAGTGGCGCATCGACATCAACCCCACGAAAAGCACAGCGGTGCTCTTCAAAAGGGGTCGCCCTCCGAATACCACTTCGAGCATCCCACTCCCTAATAGGCGCGCAAACACCTCCGCCGTTAGCCCCGTCACTCTCTTTGGCCAGCCCATACCGTGGGCCTCGCAGGTCAAATACCTAGGCGTCACCCTCGACGGAGGGATGACATTCCGTCCACATATTAAAACGGTACGCGACCGTGCCGCCTTCATATTAGGACGTCTCTACCCTATGCTTTGCAAGCGAAGCAAACTGTCCCTCCGTAATAAGGTAACTCTCTACAAAACTTGCATACGCCCCGTTATGACGTATGCAAGCGTAGTGTTCGCTCACGCAGCCCGCACCAACTTGAAGCCCCTCCAGGTTATTCAATCCCGATTCTGCAGGATAGCCGTCGGAGCACCATGGTTCCTGAGGAACGTGGATCTCCACGATGACCTGGAGCTCGACTCTGTCAGTAAGTATCTACAGTCGGCATCATTGCGCCATTTCGAGAAGGCGGCACGACATGAGAACCCTCTTGTCGTGGCCGCTGGAAACTACATACCCGATCCTGTAGACCGAATGGTAAAGAGTCGACGTCGCCCAAAGCACGTCATTACGGATCCTCCCGATCCATTAACGGTGCTTTTAGGCACCACAAGCACCGGTCACCGTCCTCGTCGAACCCGTCGCTTGCGACGAAGGGCTCGACGAGCGAATTAACCCCTAGACACAGCCCACTGAGTTTCTCGCCGGATCTTCTCAGTGGGTCGCGTTTCCGATCCGGTGGTAGATTCTGCGAAGCACTGCTCTTGCTAGGGTCAGTGTTAGCAACTCTCCGGTTTGAGCCCCGTGAGCTCACCTACACACGTTAGGGTGAAGCTGAAATAGCCTCTCAAGGCTATCAGCATAGGTAGGAAAAAAAAAAAATATGGACGTCGAATAGTGAGCAGTGTTGATTGTTATTCAGATGTTTGTATTTTATAGTTACGATTATGGCTTCACAAATGTGTGGGTAGTTGGGTACTGTACTGTGCACGGCGAGAACAATCTGTTTCGAACATTCTAGTTTGTTGTCAGTTTGTGTTAATTGTTATTGGTTAATTTTGTTTCCTTTATGTCGTGTTTATTAGAGATTTTATCTCTTGAAATTTATGACCGTGTTTACATATTTGTAGCGTCTATTTTGTTATTTTGTTATGTAATTATGTCATTTAATGTTTGTGACGTCTATTGGATTTTTAAATTTAAATTTGCTAATTCTGCTTAATTTACTAGTTATATATTTTCAGATAGATTTTCAAATCAAATCGTTTTAAATGTTAAAGTAACTTTTATTTTAAAACTTATAATCAATTGTAAACTAGAGAACTGTTATTAAAGTGCATATGTAAAGTTCTTCTGAGTGATTTTGTACGTCTAATAGTATTAAGCATTAAAAACTCTGTTCTAGTGTCTTCTAGAATTTTACCTTTTCGAAATGATCGATTAAATAAAACGTTGAGTATTTGGCTAACAAGCCTTCGCTTCCTAAACGTGCTCTGTTTGCGTATTGCTCTATTGGAAAATGTAAGGAATCCTTTTTTGGAGGATTTGTTATCTATGGAATTCTTTGGGATCTTATATTTTTTTGTAATATTTTGTTTAAGGTCTTAACGTCTCCAGATGGGTTAGAGGGCTACAGCAGTGTTTAACCTTCGCGATTGATCTTGGGCTACGCACTTTAATTTCGGCCAGGTTAGCTCTATCGTCTTCATCTCCGCTGCGACAGTACACCGTTAAGTCTACTTGGGCGGCCACTCCAGAGCTTGACTCGAGATATAATATGTGGACTCTGTCCTGAGAGTATTATGTATCCAATTCTATTTGCAACGCATAATCTGCTTCTTAATTGGCATTTCTTGACATGCTCTCATAGTCTTTCGATGGAGATCTTCTCAGGCCAGAAAATGCCAAAAGTGCCACTCGATGCAAACTTGAATCGGTTGCGTGATCTTTTTGGTTACTTTCCATTATTTGCACCCATAAATCATGACTAATTTCACAGTTAATCGAAACATTTTGAGTTTAATTCTGCGAGTCAGCTCAAAACAATGTAAGACGTACGCAAGTCTTAGGTATATTGCCAGAAAATACTTTTTTTATTTCATTTTTTTTTCCGTATAGGCGATCGGTCCTGGACTATGAGTCGGTGCGTTGCGTGTGGCATGGCGTAGAAGAGGCTCCTCAGCAGGAGACTCTTCGTTCCTTACCATATGTCACCAACTTCCTGTATATAATGGCGTTTCAGTCGTTTGATTTAACTAACTTTTGTCAACGCAGTTACTAGGGCATTTGGGTTATTTTCCAGCCGAGTTCCGTACTTACTCCCTACTAACCTTATCTATTCCTGAACAGTTCTCATGTTCATGGCTTCGTGGATCTCAGTGTTTATCACAAGCAATGGTACCTTTGCGGTGGTTTTTAAGATGCCATTCTGCATTCTTTGTATGGATATTTAAACTGGAGTCTCTATAAATTACTGTAATAATTTAAAACACCGTTTGTTTAGACTTTTCTTAAGTTGTTAATGTTAAATTTACATCAAAATTTTACGACGAATGATCAAATAGATAAGGTGTTAAAGATCTTAAGTAATTAATCCAGATAATATTAGTACTGGTTTCATGGTTTCATTTTCAATTAAATACATTTGTTTGGATGGCAACACCGGCAAAACACTCTTATATTAACATGATTTTTGTTATTAGTTCTATTAATTTATTTAAGTAAAATACAAAAAATTAAATCCATTTTCGTATACATAATATAAAAAACAACAACATTCAACATTATATCTTTTTTTATTTCAAGGACAACGACAAAATAATTATAAAACAAATATACATTTAACCCTGTTAACAAAACTCAAAGCTAATGGGTGTAATTTAAAATCTCCTCAACATAGCTTATTTTATAGAGAAATCTTCGCCTAAATTCTGAGATAAGCCCGTAATTTGATTTACAAGAGCGAAAGGAGCTCGCCTCGCGACAAAATCTAATTACCTATTCACTACTGCTCGTAATTCAATAAGGCATTATATTGCAGTCCCATTTCGAGTTATATGAGCCACGATAAAACAAATAAGAGTTATATTCTTAATTGCTCACAACCTATTGATTAAAAAGTCAATATTTTGCCAATTTTAAAATTGGAAACGTGGTGACCTCAAATTTTAATTGAAAAGGAAAATGCAATTATTATTCTTTGTAGATATGGCAATTTAGTGAGATTGACAGAATTGCTGCCTCGATTATTTATGTTAAAGATTGCTTTTTGACATCGTCTTTAAGATTATCCATCTTAAACGTCCGGTAATTGTTACAAAGATAACCATTCGTACCACTACCGTACCGATTGATTTAGATTCACTATCCTTCCACAAATGCCCCAAGTCGTCTGTCCGCTTTTTGTTTAATTCTGTTGTCAGAATGATTTGTTTATATTCATTCTCTACAAAGAGAAGGATATGAAAAAACTAACATTGTTCGTTTCAAAGTCACTACCTCGGTAACAATTTTATTTGAGTTTTATAATAGAAATATCAAAACCCACGAGGTCTGAATTTAAGATTGGCAAGATAAAAGAGTGAATGGGTATTTCTGGTTTTGCAAATTCGGTTATAGCGCTGTGGGTTCGTGTTAGATATTTTTAGGGCTTGCTAGAATCGGATTGATAAATTTAACTTTGTATTTCGGATGAAATAGAAGTATCTTTAATTGTACATTGTTAGAGTTCAGTTTTCAATGAACAAAAATTATCCATCCAATAAATTATAGATATATATGGTGACATTGTGTAGATATTGGAGTTTTGGATCAAAGTAATTTCTTGGGTGCAATATTAACCAATGTAGAATAAATGAGAAGATTTTCATTGTCTTGATAGGGAATCGTGCGTTAATACAGCATTCGATTCACGTCATTAGTATTGGTCGATGTTAATGTGGAATAGAACCGTGAAAGCAAAGGATGAAATAAGTTTTAAGTTAATATGCTTAGAAGGAGGTTTGTAAATGAACACACGTTTCTTCGGGGCTGTATAACTCTTGCATCAGCAAAGTTAGGGAGTTTTAGTGGATACTATCTAGTAATCTAAATTGCTTGGTTTTATCAATAAATTGTTCTTATAATTAGAACGAATATTTGCTGTAGTTAATTGTTTATTCATGGTATAGATCCACAAATACTTCCACAAATAATTCAAGACCAAAATTAGCCAAATCGGTCCAGCCGTTCTCGAGTTTTTGCGAGACTAACGAACAGCAATTCATTTTTATATATACCTAGTCAGGTCATAAATTCTGTCACATGTTTAATGTAAAATAATTGAAACAAGTTTATTCATTATGTAACCATTCATATACCAAAATGAACTTAACAAAACATAGATTCTTATGACACTAAAGTTTATTCAAAATGACCTCCGTGATTTTGAATACAGGCCTTCAATCTGCGCGGCCAGTCGTCTATCGCAGCACGAACGAGGTCCATGTCAATATCGGCGGCTGCCTTAATCAAGGATGTTTGAGTGACTCCAAATTGGGATGAGGCTTTGAGCACGCCTTTTCCTCCAAGTGTTGCCATATCTTGTAATCTAACGGATTCAAATCTGGACTGGAGGAGGGCCAGTCTTCGTGCCGGATGCAGTCGATTTCACGCGCCGCCAGCCAGTCTTGTGTGCTCTTCGCTCTATGAGCTGGCGCCGAATCTTGTTGGAATACCCAGTGCCTGTTATTGAACATGGTATGAGAAACAGGTTCCACAAGGTTCGTCAGGACTGTATTTTGATACACAACTGCATTCGTTTTTACACCTTTCTCACAAAAATGTACCTCTGTTAAGCCCCAATAAGAAACTCCCAACCATACCATGAGCGAGGATGGAAAATGACCTCGTTGGACACGCGGAATACGGTTGCTCGCTTCTTCACTACTGTGTGCGTACACCTTATCATTTTGTTTGTTGTAGCTCTCTTCTATGGTAAAAATTTTTTCATCCGAAAAAAGATTTTCCCGATATTTTTTTCCCGCGTACCGCTTCAACAAAGCGCGGCATCTCTTCAGTCTCAGGTCCATTAGACGAGCATTCAAACGATGTCCTGTTTTTCTTCGATATGCCCGAAGCCCTAAGTCTTCATTTAACACCCTTTTCACCGTGGTTCTGCTTAACCCCATCTGCAGGGCCAACAGTTTCTGCTTACGTTTGAGTAAAATTCTAAAAGTTATACATTTTTATTTTCATGAACAATTCGAAATTCGAATTCAATAAACTTTTTTGTGGCCAGCATTCTAAAAGAAAAGTTTTTACTGTGTGATAATACTTATGACCTGACTAGTTATATAGATAGATTTCGCTATAATTTGCTTAAAGCTATTTTTCCTACAAACAATTAGCATTTGGCAATACGTGATTGGTGGGATAAATGTATTACTGGGGTTGACTATTTTGTTTAGTACCAACGACTACAACTATCCTTTTTTTTAACGCTGTGGAATCCGTTTATTCATACCCGGTCGAAAGGTGTAACAGACCGGGTCATGTCGGAATCCGGCGCCTCCAGAGACTATATATAGCAAGTATGAGACTAGAATTATCCTGCCTATTTCTGTCACAAAGCAGTTAATTTATGTGTTTTGGTTTGTAGAAACGACCGATATTATCTAATACACTTGAAACTTTACCTGATGTCTCGCATTCAACTTGTGACGTATCTGGTCTTAATCGATTGAACATCAAATGAGCCGTGGCTTTTTTCACTTACCAGCGCATTAAATACAAAGCTTATTACACTAGTATTTATTCAACACAACGCAATATTGTAGTTGCCGATTTCTCAACTAATAATTTAATAATGACTGGGGACAAGTCACACACGGTAATTTGCCCCAAAATTAGAATCTCTACACTATGGGAATCAGAAGGGAATCAGGGGTTGGATGCAGGTTGCCACGGACCGACCTCACTGGAGATTAGTTGTTGGTTGTTCATTCATTGGTTGTTCAGCAGTGGACAGCTATAGATTGAGGTGAAGATGGTGATGATTATGGGAATCAGAGATTGATATATACATAAATACAGATATTTAAGGCCCAGACAAAGAGCAAACAAACCTGTTCATAACACGAATGTTTGCCCGATGTGGGAATTGAACCCACGACCCTCGGCTCCTCTGCTAGTAGCGCTAATTTCTGCACCACAAAGTCAATCAAAAAACGAGTAGTTTTAAAGCGACATTCATTTAATTTTAATAGATGTTGGTAAAAAAACCATCACAATTCATGTAACATTTTTAATGCGGTATATAAAAGGGATCTCGGGCAAGAATGGCGCCTAAGGGCATCGGGGACGCTCACACAAGACGCCCTAAGTACGTGACAGTTTTGTGATTGATAAATTGCCTGCCCATAAAGATTTCTCTTTTCTATCGAAACATTTGACAGAATGAGTAATAATTTTTCTTTTACTCGATCTTCGTTTTGGAACTTACGAATTTTGTGTACGTTTTAAATATTATTGGAACACAGATTTAGAGAGAATTTGAAGTATTTTATCATTTTGTTATTGATGAATAGTTGAGCTCACTAAAGCTTTGTCCTAACCATTTTTGGAGCATTCGAAATTGGAGCAAAATCATAAATTCAGCGTAAATGCGCAACTCGAGTTCGTGGCATATCGTAGTAGAAGTGGTCAATCATAATTGGAGTCCATTTGCATCACAGTGTAAATGTAAGCCAGCCTATATAGAAGATCAAGGTTTTTTATTTTTTTTAATAGTTCGATGATCTCACGTCACACCGGCTCAAGAAGTTATCGGGGCTATACACATCTTAATATTACGGGCACAAAGTTGCGATATGTCAAAGAGCCTTAATTAAATTGTATGACAGATCTGAACCACCCTTATGTGTATGATTGCGACGCGGCAGATTGTATTGTGGTATCTGCCCACGCGGGTACCAATGCGTCGCAAGTGGACATGGATAGGCCATACACTCAGGACAGAGTCCAGATATATTCCGAGGCAAGCCCTAGTAGTGGACCCCCGAGGACAAGAGGAAATTAGGGCGTCCTAAATAGACCTAGCGTGCTAGGACAACCGGACTAACCTGACCCAAAGTTAAGCTTTTTGCTCAAGACCGAATACGGACCAAGGCAGAATACTGTTTTCCGAGTTTCAGGCCTTCAAGGCCGATCACACCGCGAGCCCTCTCGTGGAATCCACCGAGCTGGCTGCTCCTGCGTCGCCTGTACCTGCGTGCAAAGCTTCTGCATCGAGCACCGCAGCCTCCGTCGTGCCTACCGTTCCCGCGTCGCCTATACTGGCGAGTAAAACTGCTGCGTCGTCCGCCGT
Source organism: Bombyx mandarina (assembly GCF_030267445.1). Lineage (NCBI taxonomy): Eukaryota > Metazoa > Arthropoda > Insecta > Lepidoptera > Bombycidae > Bombyx > Bombyx mandarina. The sequence goes on from NC_143228.1 coordinate 13,277,390, forward strand.
GGTCACCGTTCCAGCAGCGCGATCATCCGCGGCCTCCGTCGCGCCCTCCAAAACACCGACTCGTAGGTCACCTGCGCCCGCCTCCTCGTCCTCCGACTCTGACTCGGAGATGGAGGTCGACCTCGCCCCCGCCTCATCGACGGATGGATTCACTCTGGTGCAAAAGGGTAAGAAGCGTGCCGCGGAGTCTCGAGCTCCTGCGGCCGCTAAAATTAGCAAAGCCGCGAACGCGTCGCGCCCCCGCCCTCAGACTCCCGTTGCGCCTCCAGCCCGTGCCACTCCGTCACCGCGTCTGGTGGCACAAAATAAAACCCAGACCCCTCCCCCGGTAATCCTTCAAGAGAATGCAGCTTGGGAACGAGTTTCCCTGGCCCTTAAGGCCAAAAATATCAATTTCACGAATGCCCGTAACCTCGCGAACGGCATTCAAATTAAGGTTCGAACACCCGACGACCATAGGGCCCTCTCTTCTTACCTCCGTAAGGAGCGTATAAGTTTCCACACGTATACGCTCCAGGAGGAGCGCGAACTCCGTGTCGTTATACGTGGCATCCCTAAAGAGTTGGATGCCGAGCTCGTTAAGGCCGACCTTCTCGAACAAGGCCTACCGGTTAACTCCGTACACCGCATGCACACAGGCCGCGGAAGAGAGCCATATAATATGGTTCTCGTCGCCCTCCAGCCTACCCCCGAGGGTAAGCAAATATTCAACATCCGAACGGTCTGTAGCCTTTCCGGAATCGCAGTCGAAACCCCACACAAGAAAGGCACACCTAGCCAGTGCCATAACTGCCAATTATACGGGCATTCTTCCCGTAACTGTCACGCGCGCCCCCGATGCGTCAAGTGCTTAGGCGATCATGCCACGGCCTTATGCACTCGCGATCAAAAAACCGCGACGGAACCGCCTAGCTGCGTCCTGTGTCAAACACAGGGTCACCCCGCAAATTACCGCGGATGCCCCCGAGCCCCTAAAATAAATCGACGCGTCGCCCGCCAAAACCGCCTCCGAGCTTCCGGCCCAGACATCAAAGCCTCGGCACCCTCTGTGTCGCAGGCTAAGCCAGCGTTCGTTCCGGCGCCGGTGCCCAGTACCTCGGCCTGGGCGAAACCGCTGCCGTACACGAAATTAAATAATTATTAAATACGTACGTCCTCCCCTCACTCCGCCGGTAATCAATGGCGTATATAAGTAGAATTAAGCCCCTATCCGTAACGATAGGATTTTTTAACGCTTACGGTCTCGCAAATCAACGTGATCAGGTTTCTGACTTTTTGCGTGACCATCAAATTGATATATTTTTAGTGCAGGAGACCCTACTTAAGCCCGCGCGCCGTGACCCTAAAATCGCGAACTATAACATGGTCAGGAACGACAGGCTCTCTGCTCGTGGTGGTGGCACCGTTATTTACTATAGAAGAGCCCTGCATTGCGTCCCGCTCGATCCTCCCGCGCTCGCTAATATCGAAGCATCAGTGTGCCGAATCTCACTGACGGGACACGCGCCGATCGTTATCGCGTCCGTTTATCTTCCACCGGATAAGATCGTTCTAAGCAGTGATATCGAGGTGCTGCTCGGCATGGGAAGCTCTGTCATTCTGGCGGGCGACCTAAATTGTAAACACATCAGGTGGAACTCACACACCACAACCCCGAATGGCAGGCGGCTTGACGCGTTAGTTGATGATCTCGCCTTCGATATCGTCGCTCCGCTAACCCCGACTCACTACCCGCTAAATATCGCGCATCGCCCGGATATACTCGACATAGCGTTATTAAAAAACGTAACTCTGCGCTTACACTCGATCGAAGTAGTTTCAGAGTTAGATTCAGACCACCGTCCCGTCGTTATGAAGCTCGGTCGCGCTCCCGATTCCGTTCCCGTCACGAGGACTGTGGTGGATTGGCACACGCTGGGCGTCAGCCTGGCTGAATCTGATCCACTATCGCTCCCGTTTAGCCCGGACTCTACCCCGTCTCCTCAGGATACCGCTGAAGCCATAGACATCTTAACGTCACACATCACCTCGACATTAGATAGGTCATCGAAACAAGTTGTAGCGGAGGACTTCCTTCACCGCTTCAAATTGTCCTACGTTATTAGGGAGCTCCTAAGAGCTAAGAACGCCTCAATACGCGCCTACGACAGGTATCGTACCGCGGAAAATCGTATTCGAATGCGTGCCCTACAACGCGACGTAAAGTCTCGCATCGCCGAAGTCCGAGATGCCAGATGGTCTGATTTCTTAGAAGGACTCGCGCCCTCTCAAAGGTCTTACTACCGCTTAGCTCGTACTCTCAAATCGGATACGGTAGTAACTATGCCCCCCCTCGTAGGCCCCTCAGGCCGACTCGCGGCGTTCGATGATGACGAAAAAGCAGAGCTGCTGGCCGATACATTGCAAACCCAGTGCACGCCCAGCACTCAATCCGTGGACCCTGTTCATGTAGAATTAGTAGACAGTGAGGTAGAACGCAGAGCCTCCTTGCCACCATCGGATGCGTTACCACCCGTCACCCCGATAGAAGTTAAAGACTTGATCAAAGACCTACGTCCTCGCAAGGCTCCCGGTTCCGACGGTATATCTAACCGCGTTATTAAACTTCTACCCGTCCAACTCATCGTGATGTTGGCATCTATTTTCAATGCCGCTATGGCGAACTGTATCTTTCCCGCGGTGTGGAAAGAAGCGGACGTTATCGGCATACATAAACCCGGTAAACCAAAAAATAATCCGACGAGCTACCGCCCGATTAGCCTCCTCATGTCTCTAGGCAAACTGTATGAGCGTCTGCTCTACAAACGCCTCAGAGACTTCGTCTCATCCAAGGGCATTCTCATCGATGAACAATTCGGATTCCGTACAAATCACTCATGCGTTCAACAGGTGCACCGCCTCACGGAGCACATTCTTGTGGGGCTTAATCGACCAAAACCGTTATACACGGGAGCTCTCTTCTTCGACGTCGCAAAAGCGTTCGACAAAGTCTGGCACAACGGTTTGATTTTCAAACTATTCAACATGGGCGTGCCGGATAGTCTCGTGCTCATCATACGGGACTTCTTGTCGAACTGCTCTTTTCGATATCGAGTCGAGGGAACCCGAACCTCTCCACGACCTCTCACAGCTGGAGTCCCGCAAGGCTCTGTCCTCTCACCCCTCCTATTTAGCTTATTCGTCAACGATATTCCCCGGTCGCCGCCGACCCATTTAGCTTTATTCGCCGACGACACGACTGTTTACTATTCTAGTAGAAATAAGTCCCTAATCGCGAAGAAGCTTCAGAGCGCAGCCCTAGCCCTAGGACAGTGGTTCCGAAAATGGCGCATAGACATCAACCCAGCGAAAAGTACTGCGGTGCTATTTCAGAGGGGAAGCTCCACACGGATTTCCTCCCGGATTAGGAGGAGGAATCTCACACCCCCGATTACTCTCTTTAGACAACCCATACCCTGGGCCAGGAATCAAGTACCTGGGCGTTACCCTGGATGCATCGATGACATTCCGCCCGCATATAAAATCAGTCCGTGACCGTGCCGCGTTTATTCTCGGTAGACTCTACCCCATGATCTGTAAGCGGAGTAAAATGTCCCTTCGGAACAAGGTGACACTTTACAAAACTTGCATAAGGCCCGTCATGACTTACGCGAGTGTGGTGTTCGCTCACGCGGCCCGCACACACATAGACACCCTCCAATCCCTACAATCCCGCTTTTGCAGGTTAGCTGTCGGGGCTCCGTGGTTCGTGAGGAACGTTGACCTACACGACGACCTGGGCCTCGAATCAATTCGGAAATACATGAAGTCAGCATCGGAACGATACTTCGATAAGGCTATGCGTCATGATAATCGCCTTATCGTTGCCGCCGCTGACTACTCCCCGAATCCTGATCATGCAGGAGCCAGTCACCGTCGACGCCCTAGACACGTCCTTACGGATCCATCAGATCCAATAACCTTTGCATTAGATGCCTTCAGCTCTAATACTAGGGGCAGGCTTAGGGACCCCGGTAACCGTACTCGTCGAACTCGACAAAGAGGTCGACGTGCAACCTAACCCATGCATCAGCCCGCTGAGTTTCTCGCCGGATCTTCTCAGCGGGTCGCGATTCCGATCCGGTAGTAGATTCATTCGCGAAACAATTGCTCTTGAGTTGTTAGGTCTCCTTCGGAGGCGCTCGGTCAGTTGTTAGCAAATCCCACCCCTCTTGGCTGAGCCTTTGCTCGCCCACCTGTCCTGGTGAAACTGGAAAGGCCTTCGGGCCACCAGTAAACTTTCAATCATAAAAAAAAAAAAAAAAAAAAAAAAACGCCTCAGAGACTTCGTCTCATCCAAGGGCATTCTCATCGATGAACAGTTCGGATTCCGTACAAATCACTCATGCGTTCAACAGGTGCACCGCCTCACGGAGCACATTCTTGTGGGGCTTAATCGACCAAAACCGTTATACACGGGAGCTCTCTTCTTCGACGTCGCAAAAGCGTTCGACAAAGTCTGGCACAACGGTTTGATTTTCAAACTATTCAACATGGGTGTGCCGGATAGTCTCGTGCTCATCATACGGGACTTCTTGTCGAACCGCTCTTTTCGATATCGAGTCGAGGGAACCCGCTCCTCCCCACGACCTCTCACAGCTGGAGTCCCGCAAGGCTCTGTCCTCTCACCCCTCCTATTTAGCTTATTCGTTAACGATATTCCCCGGTCGCCGCCGACCCATTTAGCTTTATTCGCCGACGACACGACTGTTTACTATTTCAGTAGAAACAAGTCCCTAATATTGAAGAAGCTTCAGAGCGCAGCCCTAGCCCTAGGACAGTGGTTCCGAAAATGGCGCATAGACATCAACCCAGCGAAAAGTACTGCGGTGCTATTTCAGAGGGGAAGCTCCACACGGATTTCCTCCCGTATTAGGAGGAGGAATCTTACACCCCCGATTACTCTCTTTAGTCAATCCATACCCTGGGCCAGGAAGGTCAAGTACCTGGGCGTTACCCTGGATGCATCGATGACATTCCGCCCGCATATAAAATCAGTCCGTGACCGTGCCGCGTTTATTCTCGGTAGACTCTACCCCATGATCTGTAAGCGGAGTAAAATGTCCCTTCGGAACAAGGTGACACTTTACAAAACTTGCATAAGGCCCGTCATGACTTACGCGAGTGTGGTGTTCGCTCACGCGGCCCGCACACACATAGACACCCTCCAATCCCTACAATCCCGCTTTTGCAGGTTAGCTGTCGGGGCTCCGTGGTTCGTGAGGAACGTTGACCTACACGACGACCTGGGCCTCGAATCTATACAGAAATACATGAAGTCAGCGTCGGAACGGTACTTCGATAAGGCTATGCGTCATGATAATCGCCTTATCGTAGCCGCCGCTGACTACTCCCCGAATCCTGATCATGCAGGAGCCAGTCACCGTCGACGCCCTAGACACGTCCTTACGGATCCATCAGATCCAATAACCTTTGCACTAGACGCCTTCAGCTCTAGGAGCAGGCTTAGGAACCTCGGTAACCGTACTCGTCGAACTCGACAAAGAGTTCGCCGTGCAACCTAACCCATGAATCAGCTCGCTGAGTTTCTCGCCGGATCTTCTCAGCGGGTCGCGATTCCGATCCGGTAGTAGATTCATTCGCGAAGCAGCTACTCTTGAGTTGTTAGGTCTCCTTCGGAGGCGCTCGGGTAGCTGTTAGCAAATCCCACCCCTCTTGGCTGAGCCTTTGCTCGCCCACCTGTCCTGGTGAAACTGGAAAGGCCTCCGGGCCACCAGTAATCCTACAATCATAAAAAAAAAAAAAAAAAGAATACTGTTAAAGCCCTCTGCCCCTCCTGGGGGCCTTAAGACCTTAAAAAACAATATGTGAGGGCCCGTAATAGGGTCTTAGCAGTAATAACGTTATTTTAATAATGTTTAGGGTTTCATTTTTTATTACACGATTTATTTCTTCATGGTAGTCTCAATCGCATTAAAATAATGAGTACAGTATCGTTCAAATCAGAAATCATAATAGCTTCACTGCAAAAATAAGGAAGAATGCAGTAACGATGCGAGCTTCTAACGTGTTTACATGTCTGGCCCCAAACTTAGATTTTCCGTACTATTTTTTTTATTTCTTAGATGGATGGACGAGCTCACAGCCCACCTGGTATTAAGTGGCAGTACTAATACTAATTGGTACTAGTTGTACTAATTAATAGTACTAACTATTTGGTACTAGCTAGTACTAATTGGTACCAGAGGCTTATACATAAAACATAAATATAGGTATATATAACCCTGAAAAAGAACAAACAACAGGTGTTCATCACACGAATGTTTGCCTGAACTCACAACGATGGGCCTAGCTGCCAGGGGCGTTAACTATTTGCCATCGATTCAGTTAAGATTGCACAACTAATTTATGTGCATTATCTATGTGTATCTATGTTTGTGAAGTCATCGTGGCCTAAAGGATAAGACGTCCGGTGCATTCGTATGTAGCGATGCACCGGTGTTCGAATCCCGCAGGCGGGTACCAATTTTTCTAATGAAATACGTACTCAACAAATATTCACGATTGACTTCCACGGTGAAGGAAAAACATCGTGTAATCAATCCCGCAAAATTATAATATGCGTAATCACTGTTGGTAGGACCTCTTGGGAGTCCGCACACCTATACGTGCGGACCACCACCCCGTCTATTTCCGCCGTGAAGCAGTAATGCGTTTCGGTTCGAAGGGTGGGGTAGCCGTTGTAACTATACTGAGACCTTAGAACTTATATCTCAAGGTGGGTGGCGCATTTACGTTGTAGATGTCTATGGGCTCCAGTAACCACTTAACACCAGGTGGGCTGTGAGCTCCTCCATCCATCTAAGCAATAAAAAAAAAAGTATACCGTTACTACATAAGTAGAAAAATTAGATGTGGATATTAATATGACAGATGTGTATGGAAAAATGTTTAGATGAATTAAAATTTTTATTTCTCACTCTCTCTTTCTCTCTTTCCCACTGACTTTTCAATTTTTTTTTACAGATGGTCTCATGGCTTACTGTTTCACCAGGCGATAGTCGATTGTGCAAGGGCCGCTATACTTCTGCCTCTGGGCATCGCTGTATTTCGGTGTCAGCCAGTATATAAATGCTCATTAGTGGAAACAGCATTTTTGTTACTGGTAAGAAATGTTTTTGAATATATGTATAAGTTTTATCTGCTTATTATCTATAGTACGCTGATAGCTTTGTATGTTTTTGTTAAAATGTACTTTAAGGAAGCTTAGGTACTACTGTTTGCCAACTATACATATTAGCTATTTTACAATACAATTTGGGGTTGGACTTCGTGTTTTATAATCATCACGATGTGTATAATTTACTCTATTAATAATTTAATACTTGGTGGGCTCTCAGGTATATAAAATATGCAAAAAAGATACTGTTATAATACCATTAACTAGGTAATAGGTTGTGGGCTTTACTAGTTATAAATATTTTAAAGTTTTTAGTAGAGGCCGTGTTTAGTTACAGTTGCTTCGCATTTGCCATTACAAGCAAACGAAAATGCAAACTACTCGACGGTAAGTACTCACCGTCGTCCATGGACATCAGCAATGCCAAGGGCACAGCTAAGCCGCTGCCTTCTGCTACCCTATTAAAACTATATATAACCTAAGAAAAGAGAATTTCTATTGAGTGTGTAATGTGATAACATTGTCACAAACACCCTCTAAGGTTTGAAACAAAAGAACAATATCATTATTTTATTGAGCAATCCGGATGCCTTGTGTAACTCATATATCCGATAACAAAACAGGTATTATTGCCTATTGAAAATAAAATAACAATACAGTGAACCTTCAGCGCCCAATAAAACCTTTTTTGTAATCTGAAAACAAACGTGAACCATGAATGGCTTTATGACGTAATTTTAATAAAGATATCAGATCAAAAACAGACAGACGTAAATGACTTATTTTGGGAGATCTGCATTGGAGTGATATGGTCTTAAATCATCAACTAAAATCCTTCGGCTTTCGCAGTTATTCCGTTGCGTTCTGCTCTGAATTGATCTATTTAATTTAATGCAGATTTTTAACTTTGTTCCTTTCCTTCAGACGTTGTTGAAGCCTCAGATTTATTCTCATTTAATGGTTGTTTCAGCTTGTTATTTGTTTAAGCGACAGCAATCATTTGTGAGAAAATCTCAATTTTAGTCAGTATTGTACGAGTGATGGTACCAGATAATTAGGATAAGGCTTTCTGATTAACGATGCTTTTTTTTCCATGAAATAGACATTTCTTGAAATCATTCAGGCACCACCCGTCGAACTTCGCAACGATATTCTATATGCTGTAAAAGATAGATGATCAATAAAAGATAAAAAAATAAGAATGAACGAAAGGCCATATTTTGAAGGCAACTGAAAAATTGGTACAAAAACTATATTTAGAAACACTCGTGATAGTTTATGTTGACGTTATTAATGGCACGAGCGATGGTTGCGATCGAATGGAAGGTTCATCTCTTGGGTACTGAGCACATAATAGCAAAACAATCCGAGTTGAATTGTTTCGAAATCTTTAGGACCACGATTCCTATACATTAATTCTAATAGTTAAAGGTTTTATATTCACATTGCGTACTTAGTATCTTGCTAGCATACAAAGTACCCACAAAAGGATTAGGCAAACTAAGTCCAGGTCATAAGACCTTCGCTATCTTCGATACGGAGACAAACATTTGAAGAACTTGTGATTTAACATTGTAGGACTACTTGATTTTTCATTGTCATTATAAATCCTGCTAAGTGTGTCAAAAAAATTTACTATTACCAAACACATATGTGACTTCCATTTTCAAATTAACTTTTTGTTGGTAGGAAATGATGAGCCTCTAAAGCTCCAAAGATGATGTTTCTAAAGGCCGACCCAAATTTTTCTATTGATTCAGTAAAATCTTAAATCAGGTGACGGTGTCGACAGTAAATATGCTGACGACGGTCCTGAACGACAGTCCTATTTTTCCCGAAAACGAACAGGAGCAGGCAGATTTATCGGCGCCATTACTCATGGACAGTCCGCAGGTGAGGTTTTGAACGATTACCAACTCACAAGAATCCGTTTATTCGAATTTTGGTTGAGTTTAGAACGAGCAATTCTCAAATTTGTCTTGTGTACCAACATCTTTGCTATATTCTGAAATTATAATTGAATATACGAAGCATTCATACGATTCATATTAAAGGATAGAATAGCCGTATTACAACATAATTGAGGCCGCGACCCTTGGCGTTAATTACCTCACTCCCAGTAAATCCTCCAATAATCACTTACTCACGTCAAAGTTGCGATATGGGTATGGAACTCGTTTGCCTAGCTATCAGATAATGAAAACTAATAATAACATTCCTATTTTGTTTCAGTGCGTTTTATTCGGTACATTCATGATTTGGTTCGCATCAATAACTATTAATCTCGGCCCGACATTCCTGTCCGGGGCCCTGGCGGCCAGTGCCGGGTCTTATGGCTCGTACGGGCCGGCACCTTCGTGTCCCTTGGTGCGGGGTCCTTTCCGACATTACGTACTTAACGCGTTATGGATAGGCGTGAACGCTGTGTGCGTCGGGTTGACGCTTTTCCACTTGAGGAAACTCCACAGGGATCTCACTAAGGTTAGTGACAAACTTATTCAATCTAAGGATCATTAGAAGAAGGACATACAAATAAAGATGGCATGGAGAGGTTTCAGGCAAAGTAGTCGTTGTACGCTTCGTTATCGTTGATTTGCTGTGTCATATCCATAATCATAATCAGAGGTATAAAACCTCTCCATGACCCTTAGTCATCAAAGGCATTATCATATTGACGACACGTACCAACTCGTGAAGGCGGATGTACTCAATGTGATATAAAATTGATGTAGCATGTTGCAATGCAAATGTTCACAGTTGGAGGGGAAACGCCGGTTAGTGTACGTTCCGGGAAACTGTTGAAACTCACCAAGTCACCCACACATAATCTCAAGTCGCTACACAGGCCGTGTGTACTAGTCTCACTTTGGTCGGACTAGGGTATTTTGTTGGTGTATTGCCAATATTCGCTGCGGTTCTCCGTAAATAAGATTTAAATTTTCGGAATTCGAGTTGTTTTCGAATGGATGGTCGGAATATACGGCATACGTGAAAATTTTATTAATATATGAGGCTGGCTGTATGGACGCCAAGTTGCGGAGTCGGTTTAGAGAGTCTTCGATAATTTAAATCTTATCGCATGCAGGCTAACGTAGAGGCAGTTCGAGTAGCTGGTTTAGTGACAACGCTTGTCAGCATGGCAGGAGACAACCGGCGTATGGACTCTCTGCCCAACAGCGTTGGACCGAGGGTAAGTAAGGTTGTGCATGCGAACGATTTTCACCTTCTCAGCACAAGTTGATGTAGTTAATCTTCGTTCTACTCTCCTTTTCGCCTGCAACCACAAAGCTCCATGTCTCTATATAAGCTTATTTTCTTCTTCTTTCTTTCTAAGTGACTTAGTTTAGGCATGAATCAGCAATGTTTGTTTTGTTTTGTAGACTGTTGATGGTAACTTTTCTGATGGCCACTGCCGACCATCAGGCAGTGCCAGTCTGCCTCTCGGCGGAGGGCGTCGTCTTCGAGGGTACTTGGCACGTGTCGAGCGAGAAGGAGTCCGACGAGTCCGCATGTTTCTTGTCATCACCGCGGCCTACGTACTCTTCTGGGGTCCATTGTTCATGATTACGCTGCTCCACCATCCAGCTCTGACATCACATGTGGCGTATGAAGTAAGTCACGAAAATTTTATAAGCATACATTCTCTGATATAATGAACAAAGCATTAACCCCAAGTCATTTTTACACAAAAAAAGTTAAAGAACAATTTTTCACATTTATATAAAAACTAGCGACTCGCCCTCGCTTCGCTTCGGAAACATTAAAACACACATGAAACGAAAAAAATAAATAAAAAAAAAATTATAAAAAAAGTAGCCTATGTTCATCAGGGACAATGTCGGCTTCTAATGGAAAAATAATTTTTCAAATCGGTCCAGTAGTTTCAGAGCCTATTCGAAACAAACAAACAACCAAATCTTTCCTCTTTATAATATTAGTATAGACAAACGTTGAAGCCAGAATTAGAAAGCTTTCATTCACGATAATTACTATTTCCATTGTCTAAACCAGTTCAAGAACGCTTTTTGAGCGTGTTAACTTTACGAAATTCTCTTAAGTTAGAAATAAGGAAGTCTGGTTTTTGGAACGAAGTTCCTTATGGGGCGATGCCGAGGGGTGGGTGCCCTAACCGGGAAAAAACGTCCGTAACGTAAGATTTTTATTAGTAATGCACACAGTGTACGACTTAACTTTGTGATAACGTACAAAAAATAATATACATATTTTTTTTTAATTCATTGACCACGATCTCAGAGCTTTCGTTTGCGCAATACACTAACTCTTATGCAAACAACCGTGAATGAAGTGTACCACACAATAAGATCGCACGTTACCGAATGACCGTGGGTTGTTGCGAAACCTCCAGTTTTATTTTCTTTATACCTCGAATAGAACTTAAAATTAATATTTTTATAATAAGGAACTTCGTTCCTATCCGGTGTCCCACGACATCACACATTTTTTTATTTCTCTTTTTCATGATACCGATCACTCTTTTATCTATTAGCTGTACTTCCAAATCACATTGCACATTTCGTACGTGCACGCGGCTGTGAACCCGCTGTTGTTCATGGCGTTGCATCGTGCGCTGCGCCGCGCCGCCCTCCAGCTGTGCTGCGGCTGCTGTGTGCATTGGAGTCAATTCGTTCTAGCCCTTACTGCTGCAGGTAAAGTATTAAAATCGATCGTTCTGGGACTGTCATCGTTAACATTATTTAACGCTTTATTTTAAATCTGAACGAAATGATGACTTAGACTTTATTAATTTTTATTGCCTAGATGGATGGACGAGCTCACAGTCCACCTGCTGTTAAGTGGTTACTAGAGCCCATAGATATCTACAACGTAAATGCGCCATCCACCTCGAGATATAAGTTCTAGGGTCTCAAGTATAGTTACAACGGCTGCTTCACTCTTCAAACCGAAACGCATTACTGCTTCACGGCAGAAATAGGCAGGGCGGTGGTACCTACCCGCGCGGACTCACAAGAGGTCCTACCACCAGTAATTACGCAAATTACAATTTTGCGGGTTTGATTTTTATTACAAGATGTTATTCCTTCACCGTGGAAGTCAATCGTGAGCATTGAGTACGTATTTCATTAGAAAAATGAATCTGAGGTTTGAATACCGGTGCATCGTTCAACACGTATGCACCAGACGTCTTATCCTTTAGGCCACGACGACTTTAAAGATCTATTTATTCTGCTCGTCTTAGAGAGAGAGAGAGAGAGAGAGAGAGAGAGAAAGAGAGAGAGAGAGAGAGAATACAGTTTATTGCACACCAACATAATTTACATTCAAAAAAACAGTCAAAAAGCAGATACATTTGTACAATAGGCAATACAATAATCTTAGTGTTAGAAGAAAACTTTTTTCCGTACAGCCCAGTCGCCTCTAGCCCCGTCTTCGTTTTCTCCGGCGGCGGGGTCCCCGGAGCCTCCGCCGGCTCCCCCGCCCCCCGCCCCGCCCGGCCCCGTGCCCTCCGGTCCCCCGGCGCCTCACACGATGATGGTAATTACCTCTTATATGTAAGTGTTGACACTCTAATACGTGATTAATATCACTCGCACAACCCCGCACGCGTAGTTTGTTATTGTCCTTTGATTCTAGTGCATGAAGGTACCCTTCCGAAGATTTCCTCCAATGTCCAAGTGGTCTTTTGCGACGGAGGCTATAGTTGCTGTAACTGGATAGATCGATGATCGGTCATTTCGAGACGTGTAACTGTTACATATGTGATATACTTGAGATCTTAGAATTTATATGTCAAGGTGGGTGGCGCATTTACGTTGTAGATGTCTATGGGCTCCAGTAACCACTTAACACCAGGTGGGCTGTGAGCTCGTTCACTCAGCTAAGAAACAAAAAAAAAAATAAAAAAAAACATAACGCGACTTGCTCAACTATAGTTTCAGTCGTTTCCTTTCGATAGCGGCCTGCCGATCCCCAGGCACTTTGGTCCTAGTTGAATGACGGCAAACCTCTCGATCTCAGAGTTGGGAAGTTGAGCAGTGTGATGCTGAGAGTATGTCGAGTGCGCGTGTGCAGGGAGACGAGGATATGATGGGGGAGCCGTGGGGCGGCGGGCGCCGGGCGCGGTCCCCCAGCCCGCTGCTGCTGCCCGCGCTCTGAACTGCCGAGACGCACACATCTACGTACACGCTCTCGCTCTCACACTCTTCTCACTTACTATTTGACATGTAAATACTCATTTAGTGACGCTTCTTTTAAGTATAAAACTTGTATAATCATAATGTACTAGCTGGCCCGGCAAACGTTGTTTTGCCATATACATTATTTCTAGGAAAAATAAATGAGATAGATAAATAGATAGATAGATTTTTACTGGTGGTGGGACCTCTTATGAGTCCGCACGGGTAGGTACCATCGCCCTGCCTATTTCTGCCGTGAAGCAATAATGCGTTTCGGTTTGAAGGGTGGGGTAGCCGTTGTAACTATACTGAGACCTTAAAACTTATATCTCAAGGTGGGTGGCGCACTTACGTTGTAGATGTCTATGGGCTCCAGTAACCACTTAACACCAGGTGGGCTGTGAACTCATCCACCCATCTAAGCAATAAAAAAAACATATTTACAATAAAATACAGGCAATAAATACGTTTCCTATGAGATCGCATGTCGTTAATAAAGTTATTCTAGACATTGTTCCCATTATACAGATTATATTATTATTACGTACTTACCTATAACTAACTATTCGTCGTACGTCCAGCCATCTAAGCAATAATAAAAAAGATACCGATTGCAGCGCCACCTGCAGCGCTGATTTGTAAATCTAAACCATTTTCAAATCCACCTAAAGGTACACAGAAAATTTCATTAAAATCGGTCCAACCGCTTAAGAGGAGTTCAGTGACAAACACACGCACAGAAGAAATACATTATTATATTAAGACTAGTGGTCGCGCAGTAGTCGAAATTCGACTTAATTGAAATTATAAGTTTGAATAATATTATGGTTATATTGTGAAAGACTTATAATACTTCTATAATATATTCACAAATTTCGTCAAAACTACACTAATAACTAAATAATATTAAAGACAAACAATATTAATCTATTCTCAATTTGACCACAGACTTTAAGCAATAACATAAGTTTGGCAATAAACAAAAGAGTATATATGCGTGTGTGTGTCAAATACATGGTAGTGTGTGTAATGTTTTTTTTATTGATTTAAGGTATTTTTGATAAAAATTATAAAAAATATTAATATTCTGCACTCCTTCTCTATACTCTCTATAAGTGTGGGAAGTTTGATACTCCTCCGTTAGCGCGATTTTCGTAAAAAGGGGTACAAAGTTTTTGCTTCTCCTAATAATATATAGATTACGTTAACATCAACATTAAAAAACTATTGCTAGGATTTTAATTTTTGTATATATTTTAGCTTTTGTCGTTACTAGTAGATTCATTGGAAATATATTTTTGTTATAGTAATTAAACCTTTTTGTTACTAGGCTTAACAATATAATCGAGTTTTCTCTTAAATTGATGTATATTTAATAAAAAAACATATTCGGAAAGCAATTCACTTTACAAGTGAAAAAATAATGATAATTAAAAATAAATTGCACATATGTAGTCAAAACTTTTTGTAGCAACTTATATATCACATTATTAAATTATCAATATAAATAGATTAAGCACAAGCTATTATAATCGTCTTTATATTATAACTAACGTAATATCGCCTTTTTGCATTAAAAGTATTCAATTTCCAAAAATATTCGGAATTGAGTTAATATGCAATAAACATTTGGTAGGTATCACCAGTATTTTTCTCATAAATACTGTCAAAAGAGCGTAGTTTAGGCTAGTTTTTTTTTTTTAGTTTATATTTTGACTACTATTAAGAAAATTAATTTAAAATTTTATTTAACTTTAAAAGACAGATAATGTAACTGGTAAAAAATTAAAATTAAAATGTTGCAAATATGATAAATATTAAAAATATTACATGTTAAACCTTTAAAACACTGTCCTGTAAAATTAGTAAGTTTTGAGATTATTCTGTTTTAATGCGAGAAGACGATATGTAACATACATTAAGTATTTGTCAGATAGTACATTTAGCATTTGTTTAAAAAAACTCAATTTTTACTATAAGGATATCGTAACAATTATAGACATAGTTCGTCGTGGCATGAATCGTGTATTAAGGGAAAGTTATTTAGACACTTTGATCTTATTAGGTAATTGTGTATTAAAATTTAATTATTGAAAATTATGATGTAGACGGTATTTTTGTAAATAACTTTGTCGTTACTAAGCGTTATATTATTAGAATTTCAGGCCTAGTCTGAATATCGTTGTTTAAGATTTAAAACTATGATGTTGATTTATGTGCAAAATCCGTAATTCTTGCATTTGATAATTCACAGTGAAAAGCGTAAAGCATATTAAACGCTTTTGCTTAAAACGGTAATTAAAGTTTTCGCTGATTTTAATGTTTTCATATGTGTTGGCTTGATGTTTTTTTTTATATTGTAGTCAAAATAAATTGCTAAAGAACATGAAGATATGTAAGTAGTCGGATGAATCCAATTCATTTTTCATTCATGAATTCAATGCGCGCTATAAAACGCGTAAGGCGGATGAGAATGCAAAAGGCAAAGCCGCGTTCAGCCTAGACGTATTTGTCGATGGTCAATTTTAATCAACAATGATGTTTTTATCCGATAAAGGACACGGTCATGAATAAAGATTATTTTGTCTCCTTTTAAATCACTCTTAGCCAGCTTTCTTCAGCAATTAATATACCAGTTTTTTAATTATGAGTGAGATCCTAGTTACCTACATTTCGTAACTAGACGTGATCTTTTCAAGATTCTAAAGTGTTTATTAAAACTAGCGTTTGTCTAATGTTCAATATTCGGCCATAGACACTTTAAGATTTAATTTACTTTATGTATTTATTACATTCACTCTGTTTACAAACAAAAAATGTTATAACCTGCAAATTTTTTAGTGATAATTTAGCAATAAATTATTATTTTGCACTACCTATTTTGTATTTTCCGATTTTTGTATTATATATGTAAAAAAATAGTAAAGGTTTTGCAATGACGAACCTTGTCATTAAATTGCAAGCTAATATTATGGTCTATTCAAAATGGATACTTCATGGAAGTATTAAAATCGCACAAGGTTTTGAATCTATGAACGACTTCTAGAATGAGATGATTACAGAATGTCATGATATTTGGAGAACGAAGATATCTCATTTAAATGTATCAATTATTGTATTATATTATTATGAAGTATTGTATAAAGTACATATATGTGTCTGTGGTGAGTGTAGATTTCGTCTACTTTAAATCATATTAGTAAAATGATTCCGGGCCGGCGAATGCCACTCAAACATGCAAATGCAAAAGCAGATGCAAAATTGATGAAAAAACTTTTTTAGTGATAATTATAATGTATTTGTGACTCATTGGATTTTGACACTTTAATCAAATACCGTTCTAAGTCATTAGTCATTATTAAGTGTGAATAAAAAACAATGAAGAAATTTAAGAACTTGCGTGTGAATTTCATGAGTGAATTGGATGCTGCTCTTCATCGATTTGATCTCAGAAACAAGTGAAAATTTTAAGCTCCACTGTCGAATGTTCTGTAAAATTGTGTAATATTTCGTGATTTGTAGACTAAGATAACAATTAAATAAATTTAATTCGTATCGTGTTATTGTGAATGTGTAGTATTATCATTAGCAGTTCTCATTAAACATTCCACTTTCACTGTTTTGAAAGCTACGATTTTTTAACAGTTGCTTATATGCCGGAACACTACTTAGAAACAAGACATTACCACCTGAATTCCGTTTGCCAAATATACAATGATCATGGATTGAATCCAGGGCAACTTCACTTATTAATTGCGTGATTCGGTACATTTAAGTACCTGAAGTACATTGAAGTACTACCTTGAAGTGGCTTCTGGTGGAATTAGAAGCTAAAGTTACCAAGAACTGTAACTAGGTAATGTAGGTACTGAAGGTTAGGTAGTAAGTATTGCTTATACCTACTAACTCCTATCCCACCCCTCAAAGTGGGTTACATGTCTTCACGGTAGTAATTAATTTGCAATAACAGCAGTCATTAATGCAATTAATGCAAATAAAAAAAAAGAATTAAGTTTTCCTGTTTCTAATAAAATATAATTTTAGTAAATTACTTTACAGTTAGTCTTCTGTAATTTGTGACAACAGTAAATTATTTTAAATATTGAAGTTATTATAATGAGTTGAATGAATCCGCGATTAAGTCGTAAAATCAGTTTTACGAAATTATGGCTATGATTAGCGAAAACTGAAGAAAATATGTTATGTTGATCGCACGAATACACCAATTTGAACCGCCACAATCGAATTACATATAACCGTTCTTATTAACCGACCACAGATACTTCTAAAGAAATAAAAACTTGCTTAGTATTTATTGTCTGTTTTTCAAATTTAAATTTGTAAATATTAAATTAATTTTAGAACAACAGTACGTAACATATTTTAGGACGTTTTAAATAAATAAAGAATATTGAAACAGAATGACTTAAAATACAAGAGTAAAACAACATATACTTAAAGATGTGTCTAGATGAGTTTAAATTAAATGAAAATACATAAAATGGGAGTCCTATTTATTATATAAGTAGATAGTTTTTATTAAAGAAAATATCATTTTCTTCATTTCCACAACATTACGTCAACTATCTTCGAAGACTGACAACTTTTTATTTTAATTTAAAATGTGCCAAAACCTTTCTTCTCTTAGGCATTAAAAATAAATAAATAAAAGTAATAATATCAATAAAATGAAAAGTATGTCGTAAGCATATTAAACATGAGGGTTATGATCCGTTCTATAAAATATTAATTTACAATTTTTACTATTCTTAATTGAAACCTAATTCGTCCTTTTATTTATTGATCGTAAGAAAATACGTTTAGTAAAATGATTGTATATAAAGAAAAGAATTGAAAAAGATATATGAAAAATACTAAAAGATGTAAAAAGTAAAACAATAGGAGAAAATGTATTAAATGTGTTCTTTAAATAAAGTAAACAGAATGCTATTTAAATAAAAGAAAATAAATATTATTTAATAAATAATTCATTGTTTTATTATCTATTAATTCAATTTCCAACGAAGATAACGACATATTGTTATGCCAACATTTTTCCCTCTCTCATTTTTATGAGATAGTAAAAGAGCTCTTTTCTGGGCACTTTGTTTTGGGAATTACGCATCGATTTTAAACGTGATAAAAACAGCAATAATCTATACTAATATATAAAACTGCAGTGGTTTTTAGGGATGTTCCGTTATAACTATTGAACCATGCATCCGATTGACTTGAAACATGGTATCCATGTAGAAAACAATGTACTTAATGGATACGCTAATATTTATATTAGTTTTGGACTCCCTAATAATAATGACAATAAATAATAATGTTAATTTTAAATGGCCAGCGACGTGGGCGAGTACGGTTAGTTTAATATAAGGATAGAGTTGCAAAATCTACATAAGAAATAAAAATCATCACGTTCTCATATGACAGCCTTTCCCCTATTCGATAATGGGACAGTCCGTAATTGAGTTTCCTCGTAGCTTGACGTTTTATTATCTGTCAGACCGACGTCAAACTTGAAATTAATAACTTACGATATTCCTAGCGAGGCTATGATGCTTCAATGAATACTCTGCACATTCTCATGTAATCTAATATATTGGGCATTTTAAATCTTAACTGTGAAGTCATAAGGTCGAAATTTTCATGATCTTAACTTCTCGAATCAAATGGTTTAAATTTCAATCGGTTGGTGTTTTGGTCTTTAATTGATTTGTCTATATTGTAGAGTTGAATTATTTAAATTGCTCACATACATTATTGTGATTTGTAAAGCGTAACTCGTAAAGATCTGAAATGTCGGGATACAGCCACTTAGCTGCTTACTAATTCAATCAATACAATACTTCCATCTCATCCATTACATTCGCTTTTTTTTTATTGCTCATATGGATGGACGAGCTCACAGCCCACCTGGTGGTAAGTGGTTACTGGAGCCCATAGACATCTACAATGTAAATGCGCCACCCACCTTTAGACATAAGTTCTAAGATCTCAGTATAGTTACAACGGCTGCCCTACCCTTCAAACCGAAACGCATTACTGCTTCACGACAGAAATAGGCAGGGCAATGGTACCTACCCGCGCGGACTCACAAGAGGTCCTACCATCTATTGTCCTGGTCTATTGCTAGACCTCATCCGAGAATCTCCACAATGATAGTTCCAGCGCAACAAGCATTCGGCGTATTCCCGCGACCATAATCAGTTCCTCGGTATACCACGAATCACGGCTTGATAAATTTTTCCCCAACTTTAGCGAGACTACTCCTCACGGATTCTTATCCTTTAAAAACAAAATATAACTTTTATTACAAATAGTAGGGTTTCAGTTTTTTTTAATCTTTATTTATGAAGATTTTTCACCTAGTGAATATGCCACTCCATTGTGCAACAAAAGAGAGTAACAAAATAATTATATAAAAAAAAAAAAGGAAACTGTTATCGTCTCTGAAGGCCCACCAAAACTATTTTATAAAGTGACTTAGCCATTTCGGATTCTGGAAAGGCTAATACTTAATTTACACCTCCAACTTGTTGAAAATCTGTATATTTTGCAAAGAATTGTTGTCGCAAATCATCGTTCCGCGCACACTTAATCATAATGTGAAAAGCATCTTCCACTACATCAGGGTTTCAGTTTATTTGCGACTCTAAAATTATAAAAAAAAGCGGTTACGTAAAAACCAATGTACATTTCACCGTAGTTTCAGCGGAATTCACGAGTGTATTCTCGTGAGAATCAAATTTTCGCACGGTGCTATTTACTATTCCGTTTGAGTCTATGAGGAATGCCTGTAATGACATTAATATTCATACGTCAACTGATTTACAGTTATTGTTGCGTTCAGTTCAACCTGAATAGAAGTTGCTAATTTGTTTACTTATTAGAATATTCGACTTGATTATGATATTTTAAATAATGTATTTTCTTTTCTACCATTGCCAAAGCACTGGGCTTGCTGAATGACGTAAAAGAACATGAAATCATCTCTCTCTCTCTCTCATTCCTCCAGCACCTCCAGCTTCGTCGGGACGCGGACCTCCACGTCTGGAAGCTACGTATCGGCTAGACATCTCTGCTTCGATATTTTATATCTAAACCCGGTGTCGATTTATCTGATGTTCATTGCCATCACGGTGTCTCGTTGCAGGAGCCGCGCAGGCTTTGCAAAGCAAAGTGACGTCTTTTGTGGTGAAATAATGTTGATCGTGGATATTATGATTTTAATGTCCTCATAGATATCTGACCAGCAGAGTCTATCGAGAAACTTGTTGTTCAGGGTAAGGTCAACGGTAAAATACTTCGTGGAGGAAGCCTCATGCGGTGGACGAATCAAATGAAAATCCATACCAAGACCCCACTTATTGAGTGCGGGCACTAAGCCTCAGCTCGCGAACTACGGAGAGCTGTCAAGGGTATAATAAGAATTCCACTGGACCACGACTGCTCTGCCAAGAGTAACCGACTGTGATTGTAGATATCCTGTTCTGATATCATGTAGCGGGACGATCCAGCCCGGGCGACTGCTTCGCAGCAAAAATAGGCACTACTTTGGTTCCTGTCCACCACCAGGATCAGACCATCTTAGCATCCTCTACGGCTTCCGGGCCACAATGAATTTCTCAAACATAAAAAAAATGTATAGGACTGCAAGCATGAGACTTGGAACTACATTTTCAATTTCTATTATATACCTTCTTTAAGCCCAAGTTATTATTGTACAATGTACCGTCATTCAAATTAGAAAGACTAACCGCTTTGCGGTAGAAATCAGCGGAATACTTATCTCTGCGGCCTCACAATACTAATGGGATGAAATTAAATGAGATGATATGAGATGAAATAATAATATAATCTCAGTAAAATGGTGGTCATTTACTAAGATTTTTTCAGTGGACTTATTGGAGGATCCCGAGAAGCTACGTCCAGCGGCTTTGTTTCATTTTCCCACATTTGTGCACAGATATTAAACAGTTAATAAACCACCATGATTACACATTTAAGCCCGAAGAAACACTAACGAGACAAAATAAAACAAATCGCACAACTTCACTCCTCGCGTTCCCGCCAAAAAGTCCTCAGTTATAGTCTGTCAAATTGAGAATAGATTAAATATTGTTTTCTTTTTATTAATATTTGTCTAAAGCATAGTTTTGACGAAATCTGTGATTAAAGAAGTATTTAATAGTCTTTGAAAATAGAATCATAATAGTGTACAAACTTTTAATTTCCATTCGTTATAGCCGAATTTCGACTACCAGGGGACCACTAGTTTTTATTGTTTAACGATCTCAACATTCGAACACGACCTTCTAATGCGTCATAAATTTTGATCCTAATAAAATTCTGCACTTACATTATTCATGGTTACGTCGAGTGTTAAATCTGTGCTGAGTTTAGTATCGGTCCAAATGGACGGAATAAAGACTGTGCTAAAACTTTAGAACCACGTAACCGTCGCTCGTTCAAGGTTTATGTGAAAGAGGAAATGCGGTTGGGTTCTTTCAGAATTTGCATGAAGGATCTCTTTGGTTTTTCAAATTGTTTTGTTATTGCATCAATTGGCGTACGACCCACGATTGTTATATAGGTGTGTAATATAACGAAATTTTCAGAGAAACTCTAGAAAGCAGAACAGAACTAGCTCAGCTATATAGAAGTTATCGGTGCGTTATTACTGGTGATAGGACCTCTTGTGATTCCGCACAGGTAGGTACCACCACCACTACCCTGCCTATTTCTGCCGTGGAGCAGTAATGCGTTTCGGTTTGAAGGGTAGGGCAGCCGTTGTAACTATACTGAGACCTTAGAACTTATATCTCCAAATGGGTGGCGCATTTACGTTGTAGATGTTTATGGGCTCCAGTAACTTAACATCAGGTGGGCTGTGAGCTCGTCCACCCATCCAAGCAAGAAAAAAAAAGAAGTTTTTTTATTTTATTTTTTATTGGCCTTTTAGGCAGACGAGCATACGGCCCACCTGAAGGTGATGGTTACCGTCACCCATGGACCTCAGCAAAGCCAGGGGCAGAGTCAAGCCGCTGCCGACCATGAACTCGCAGTGATTTTTTCAATATCGCCTATTAGATTACGCCCGTGAAGAAGTCTTGCTATCTGATCGAAAGAGCGCCGTGATTCCTATGTAACCGATATATAAGGTGTCTGAAGCGGCGATATTAATTGTGGTGACTGTGTTGTTGACAGTTGACCTCGCAGCATACTATTGGGTCCAAACCGCAGCTTTTGATTGCTTCGCACCAAATATATACAGGTTGTTATTGAGGATAAAAAGCTCTTGCGCTTCTATTAAACAGTCAGTAAAAACATCATTCGAAATAATGCAATGCATATTCACAAATTTGTACACTTGTTATTTAAAAAAATATATAACTAGTCTGGCCATAAATACTGTTACATAAAAACTTTTCTTTTTTCATCTTTTTTTTTAGGTATTTATGACCTGGTAACTAAGACCTTTAAGTCATGTCTTATTTTAATTTATACCCGTATTTTTTTGAAAAATGATGAAATGAAATAAAGATGAATAATTTGAGACATTAATCGACTGGGATGAAATGAAATGAAATGAAATGAAATGAGATGATAATATGGGATGAAAAGTAATCTCAGTAAAATGGTGGTCATTTACTGAGACTTTTTCGTTGGACTTTTTGGAGGATCCCGAGAAGTGACGTCCAGCAGCTTTGTTTCATTTTCCCACATTTGTGCTCTTTCACAGATATTAAACAGTCAATATACCACCATTATTACACATTTAAACCTGAAGAAACACCAAATAGACAAAATAAAACAAATCACACAACTTCACTCCTCGCGTTCCCGCCAAAAAGTCTCTTTTTTTCAACTTTTTAATTATTTTGAATTTGGAACACGTATATTATTTTAAAATCTTCTTCGATTTTGCGCCACTTCACATATTTTTTCGTGTTCATTATCAAATTACAATATAGAATGGGGTGTTACAAAAAATAGGATTGCAGTGATCGCCTTGCACAAAGTGGGTACGGAGCCGTCGGTGATATTCCAGATACTTTAAAAGCTTGGTATCAGACGTATGTTCGTATATCGTAGTATCAACAAATACAACAATATTCGTCTGTCGAAGACCAGAAAAGTTCGGGGCGGCCGCGTCCTTTTAGAACTACAAAGGCTCTTAAAGGCTGTTAAAGCCAGAATTCGTCGAAACCTCATTAGGAAGCAAAAAATCTTATCGCGAGAAATGAAGATTCCTGTTACGACTCTGTCACGTACTATAAAACAAGACCTGAAGCTCGGTGTTTATCGTCGATATACAGGACATGCCCTAAATCAATCTTTACAATTAAAGAGAGTGGATCGATCTAAACGCCTTCAGTCGCAATACACAGGTGAAAGGCACAGAAATATCCTCTTTACCGATGAAAAATTTTTTACGATTGAAGAACAGTACAATAAGCAAAATGATTAAGTGCGCTCACAGTTCTAAAGAAGCTGCTCAAGTGGTCGGAAAGATACAATGTAGTCATCATCCTGCGCTAGTGATGATTTGGTAGGGCGTGTCTTATCAAGGAGTCACAAAACTACATTTTTGTGAAAAAGGAGTTAAAACTTCAGCCAAAGTGTATCGTGCGTAAGCCCATAGATTCGTGGCCAAGCAGATTAAAAGTCTGTTTATAAGCCAAAGGTGGCCATTTCGAAGATTTTTTTTTGCTGAGACTTTAGTAACTTTAAGTTTATTGTATTGTATAGTGTTATTGTATTTAGTCTTAAATATATATTTTATGTTAAATTAAATAATATTTAAGACTAAATACAATACAATACAATAAACTTAAAGCTACACAAAATATATACACGCCACATAGGTATAAATTATAATAATATTAAATTACTTCATTTAAAAAAAATGCATTTTCTTTTGTAACAGAACTTATGGTTGGACTAGGTATATGTATATTTGAAGATCGACCATAATGTAACCGGTAGTGGCTGTGTCTTTCTTCAATTACCAAGAATGACTTGCAGACAGTCTAACCCCAAGCTAGATTCGCGTCGAACGTTAATTTTCATCTCAGCGGGATTTTGCTCCATCATCCTTGTCATGAAATCTAAAATCACAACATAAGGTATAATGTCTCACATAAGCAAACGATAAAACATCGCCCTTATTTTCAAAGCTTTAAGTAATGTTTTTGTTCGACAATTTATTTCAACATCCAACAATCGTATGGTAAAAAAACAAGAAATGCTCACGAATTTTTTTTCCGTAATAAAATTGGAGACGTTTACCTTACACATACTTCCTTAAATAATGTCAGACTCTATGGTCTTGTAAGAAAGAGCGTATTACTTTGTTTTAAATTTAGAAATGAATCGTCTCATATGATCTTCTGGAAATTAATGCGCGCACAAATTTTACAGAGCTCAAGACATTTTTATAGAATAAATGGTGACTTGTAAGTAATAATAGGGTTGCGATTGATATGACATAGCTAATTAATAAAACATTGTACGTATACAAACACAAAAGGAAAATACGCGAAAATTAAACGCAAGCAGCAAGTTAGAAGACAAGATAAGATCACATATTTTAAAAAAATCGTTAAAAAAGATTTGTTACTTAATTAAACTTGGGTTGTTCTGGATTTTAGAATTAAATAATTCAATTATTATCCAATTATATTTATATTTATTACTGGTAGGACGTTTTGTGAGTCCGTACCCACCATCTTGCCTATTTCTGCCGTGAAGCAGTATTGCGTTTAGGTTTGAAGGGTGGAGCACCCGTTGTATTGTAAAAACTGAGACCTCAGAGCTCACGTCTCAAGGTGTTGATGTCTATAGCCTCCGGTAAACCTTGATCACCAGGTGGGCTATTAGACCGTATACACATCTATGCAATAAAACAATAAAACACTGACGCACCAACTGATGCTAAGCCGTACCAGAGTCTCAATTGTATGTAATAACGGCTGTGTTACCCTTAAAACCAGAGAGCGCCCGCAAGACTCAAGAAACACAGTGGGGAGTAGTTCATTCTAAAGTCGCATAGTACGTGGAAAAAAGTTCTCACGAAACGCACTATAAGGTTTAAATATAATTTTTTTTTTAATCAATTCAATTTCAAAATTTTTATATCTTCAAGAATTTCATAACATTGAATTCATGAATTTATCTGTCTACATAAACCTTATATAAGTAGGAGCGTTTTATCAAGAAATTAATCTATAGACTGAAGACGAGCTTCGTAAAGTTATGCGTCACACAGGGACATGTTTATGGGCGTTTAGGTTTATCACGGCGTCTGCCATCTAATGATCTCGCCAAGAAAGATTAATGTTGTATAAAAGTTTATATTTTCAGCAGTATTCAGATTTTAGGGACGTGGTTCAAGAACGAAAACTGTGACTGAAAATTCTAGAGTCGTGTTGTTTAGAAATTGAAATTATTTTGTTGTTGTTGCGATTGGTAGTCAAGCCGATTAATATATGATAAGGGCACTGCACATAATTTATTTAATAATGTTAATAATCTTGATCAAATCTTGGTAATAAGATATGGTAATTTATTTTTTAGTGGTGGTAGGACCTCTTGTGAGTCCGCACGGGCAGGTACCACCACCCTGCCTATTTCTACCGTGAAGCAATAATGCGTTTCGGATTGAAGGGCGGGGCAGCCGTTGTTACTATACTGAGACTTTAGAACTTATATCTCAAAGTGGGTGGCGCATTTACGCTGTAGATGTCTATGGACTCCAGTAACCACTTAACACCAGGTAGGCTGTGAGCTCGTCCACTCATAAAAGCCATAAAAAAAAGACATTTTAACTCCAAGATACGATTGAAGTATACAACGTGGGCTCAAGAGTTTTGGTCTGAGGAGCTTGGCTGCTCTGACGTGCCTAATCTCCTCTCACAGGTACTCTCGTCAGCGTGCTGGCAATCAAGCCAAGGCTTTTCTATAAACGTATTTCGTTTGCCCGGATAACCTACAAATTAATAAATTTATTAGCTGTGTCATAAAACAACGGAGTTAACATTTTACAAACTAACGGCTTTTTATCAATTTCTTTGCAGTTGCGTTGCAGTGGTCTTATGCCTATTTCTGCCTATTTCTACCGTGAAGCAGTAATGCGTTTCGGTTTGAAGGGTGGGGCAGCCGTTGTAACTATACTTGAGACTTTAGAACTTATATCTCAAGGTGGGTAGCGCATTTACGTTGTAGATGTCTATGGACTCCAGTAATTATTTAACACCAGTTGGGCTGTGAGCTCGTCCACCCATGTAAGTAATAAAAAAAAAAGAAATGGGTAGGTGGTAACTAGCCGCTCGGACTCACAATAACACCTATCACCATTAACATTTCGCCCTATGACAAGGAAAGCGGTAAAACGTTTCAAAAGACACATTATTTCTCGAGTCACCTACAGACATCGGTTACGCAAACAATACGAAACGACAAACCTTCAGATAGTTCTAAGCGGCTTGGCTCTGCCCCTGGCATTGTTGACGTCCATGAGCGACGGTAACCGCTTACCATTAGGTGGGCTTTGTGCTCGTCTGCCTGCACAGGCAACAAAAAAAAAAAAAAAATCAATGGACAGCGAATAGCGTGCCAAATCAATAATACCAACGATCGGGATAATACAAGCGTTCGCCTCGTTACGTAAAACACATTTTATGTTTCGGCATGCCATAATGGCTGTTCAGGGAAGTATACACACATGGCTTAATCCGTGACCTTGTTAATTTTCCCACGTGCTTACAGCCCCAACTGTAATTAACATTTTATTTCATTTCGTGCGTCGTTTTGAGTTTTCATTTAAGTGAACAAAAAAAGGAAAACTGTAGAGGCTTTGTGACTTAATTTAATTGCACGTGTTTCTGCAGTATTTCTAACTCATTATGGCCGTTTTCCAATTACAGTACAAGCGGCATAATGCTCCAATGCAGTTTTCCAATTACAGAGCATAATGCGACTCAGTGACGCACAACGCCGAATTATGCTGAAGCTTAGTTGAGCATTATGCCGCATAATGCGCTCTTGTGCTGTAATTGGAAAACGGCCTATATGTCTGGGCAATCGAGGTAGTTATTAGTTAATCGAGATAATTCTAATTCATTTGATTTTAGTTTCTAATTTGATATTTCCGTCGCAGATTATTAAACGAATCGGCTATTCAGTGTTAGTCTTCACTACACCTATTGGAGATCATTCTAGACTTTGATTTCTGTAACTATATAGTCTGTAAAGAGACCGTCGTTGGAATCCAAACGAAAATATATGACTATCCTAGAGCTAACGGACAGCGCTATTTATTTACCAAACTGAACGTAGATACGTTTCTTTTTTCTTGACCCGTAATATGTTATGAATTTCACTGGCAGTCGCTCACTGGGCTTCCTCTAGAGCAGCGGTCGGGGAACCAGGATAAATTACCCCAAATGGGGTAAAATGAAATTTTGGGGGGTAAAAATGAAACTTTTGTGAGTAAAAAGTATATATTGAAGTGAAACTTCTTTAGAATCGTTAAATTTTTAGTTATTGTTTTCATTTCAAAATTATTATGGGGACTATAATATGAAAGATACTAAAAATAAGCGATTTCGTTCTTCGCCATGGGGTAATAATATCTACTTACATAAAAATGTTTTAGGGTATTATTTAAAAAAGTTCCCCGATCGCTGCTCTAGAGAATATCATGCTCATCAATTATTTATTTGTAAATAGTAGGTTCATTTTGAAAAAAAATATATGTCATTTTGACTTCCAAGACTTGCAATGTATTCTCGGAAGTGTTTTTTTATGTTCTCGTACCTGTCTACGTTCTTGTAAGCGATTCCGATGCACACTGATTATAATATACAAATAAATCTTCATCAAATTAAAGAGGGATCATAAAAAAAAAAAAATGTTGTGTAGATGGGCGGACGATCTCACAGCCCACCTGATGTTATGTGGTAACTGGAGTCCATAGACATCTACAACATAAATGCGCTACACACCTTGAGATATAAGTTCTAAGGTCTCAGTATAGTTACAACGGCTGCCCCACCCTTCAAACCGAAACGCATTACTGCTTCACGGCAGAAATAAGCGGCGTGGTGGTACCTACCCGTGCGGATTCACGAGGTCCTGCAACCAGTAAAGATTAATAAATTCACTCAAATCAATTAATAAACGAATACGGAAACAAAATAATCTTTAAGAAATTCTTCGTCTCCTAGAGTACTTGGCCATCGTTATGCCGATTTATAGGCATTACTAAAAACTATTAAAAAAAACTCATGAAACACAATATGCTTAAGACAATACCGTCAAAGATTCCGAAATGCGAGATACAGTTATATTTCAAAAAAGACCATTTACATTAAACTAGCGCAAAATGTTACAGTTTACCGAGCAAAAACAAGGGTGTGGGAGTACCTTCGGAGTGGATTTCCCCAGGGCTTAAATTACACCTCGTTTATTTTGAGAGGCTGTAACGTTGCTACAAATAATTCCGGTATTTTTGTACCGATAGTAATTTGCTTGCGTGGATTTTATTGAGTTAAGTAACTGTCTCAAGACTTTCAAATAATTGTGGACCATAATAATAAAAAATATTATAATTTGCTCCATTAATTCGTAAATAAATGTAGAAAGTAAATTTGATTTATTTTTGAATGTTCACTTTTATTATTAATTTTATATTAGACGACAGTTTTTACTCTACCGTAAGCTGAAATCTAAAACAATTTGAATTTAATGTTATAACGCACACATCCCTATTTACTCTACTCGTGGGTCTTGAAGGGGCATGCATGCGGGCGGAGCGGCAGAGACGTCGCCGGGCAACCACGAAGTTTTTCCAAAAAGCTGTCAGTCCATATAGCACCAATGAAATATATTTTACATCGTTATACTTAATTTATAAAATACACCTTAAACTAGGATTATTTTAATAATTCGTTATGATGTGTCTTTGTTTAGACCTACATATTTTTTCCAATATAAATAACTATTTTCTGAAATCCCTAAGCAAACTTAAATTCTTCTATATCTTCTTAACTTAAATTCTTCCATAAATTTCATATTTTTATAGTAGTAACTTCATCTCGGATCCTCCTGTTTCAATCTTGGAGCTTTCTGGGGTCACCGTTCTCGTCGAACTCATTGAATCAAAGCTGCCCCACCCTTCAAACCGAAACGCATTACTGCTTCACGGCAGAAATAGGTAGGGTGGTGGTACCCACCCGCGCGGACTCACAAGAGGTCCTACCACCAGTAATTACGCAAATTATAATTTTGCGGGTTTTCCTTTTTATTACACGATGTTATTCCTTCACCGTGGAAGTCATTCGTGAACATTTGTTTAGTACATACGTATTTCATTAGAAAAATTGGTACCAGTCTGAGATTCGAAGACCGGTGCATCGCGCTCAACACGAATGCACCGGATGTCTTATCCGTTAGGCCACGACGACTTCAGAAAAACTGCAATGACTAATGAGCTAAAGACATGATATCTTACTTAACCCATACAAGTTGGGCTTTCTAACATTCATCAACAAATATTAAAGGACTGGGCGTTCGAAACAGACTTGGATGGACTTTGTGAATGAAGGCTGAGATGCTTTTTTTTATTTTTTTTATTTCCAGCTTCACCAGGACAGGTAGACGAGCAAAAGCTCAGCCAGGTGGGGTGGGATTTGCTAACAACTTCCCGAGCGCATCCGAAGGAGACCTAACAACTCAAGAGCAATTGCTTCGCGAATGAATCTACTACCGGATCGGAATCGCGACCCACTGAGAAGATCCGGCGAGAAACTCAGTGGGCTGATGCATGGGTTAGGTTGCACGTCGACCTCTTTATCGAGTTCGACGAGTACGGTTACCGGGGCTCCTCAGCCTGCTTTCAGTGTTAGAGCTGAAGGTATCTAATGCAAGAGTTATTGGATCTG
Organism: Bombyx mandarina; assembly: GCF_030267445.1. Taxonomy (NCBI): domain Eukaryota; kingdom Metazoa; phylum Arthropoda; class Insecta; order Lepidoptera; family Bombycidae; genus Bombyx; species Bombyx mandarina. The sequence continues at coordinate 13,307,680 of NC_143228.1, forward strand.
ATGGATCCGTAAGGACGTGTCTAGGGCGACAACGGTGACTTATGCATGAGTAGGGTGTGGGTGCAGAGATGACATATGATAGGCCTGAATGGAAAAGAAGGACGTACTGTGCCGTCCTCACATAAGGGCAAAAAGAAGAAGAAGAAATATTAAAGATTGAAAAAAACCTATTTAGAAGAATCTTACCGTTCTAGAAATTTGTCTATGTTGAATTAATTTGAATTATTGTAGCCGTAGTTCAGCTACGACCGTAACTGACCATATTTACTTCGTCAATATATAGCTCGATTGCCGAAAATGTCGATTTATATTTCCAAGGAAAATCGAATCTTGTATTAAATTCCCAGAATCACAGCTCCTTTTATTCATCCATTGGGGAGAGGGATTTAATATCAAAAAAGTATCTAAAAAAATTGTAATATCATCAAAAAAGTACTTTACCCAACAAAAAAAAGATCTCCATGCCCTAGAGAGATTGCCAGCCCGAACTGGAATGAGCTTTTAAACCGCATCGTACGAGTAAATAGCTAACGTTATCTTTTCACACAAAGGCCTCGCAAAACGTTAGTGCTGAGACGAAAAACGCTAGCCACAGAACAAAGGGAGCGGAGCAAATAACTTTTCTAAAGAAATTGATGTTATGTTTTTAAGATGAAAAGATAATTTCGAAAATTATTTAGCCTTATCGTACGTCCGTTGTAGTAATTCTCAAATTTCTTATCCATCATTCCTAATTTATAATTGTCTCATTTTTAGTACTGGTATAACGTGTTGGAAGCATCCACGGTCCTGACTAATTTAGTCGCGATCATCCACTTTTTATTGAAGGGATTTCCAGTATTACTATCCAATTGAGTCTGCAATTTTTCGGCTCAAGACGGCTGCATCACGTTTCCCAGGGATCTCGAGTATGTTTAGTCTTGGCTAGTAAACAAAAAATTTGCTTGTAATTTAAACGTAGGTACATTAAAATAGACCTTGTCGAAGAAAAGAATACCAATAATAGCAAAGTCTTTTATTTCATTTCTCTCTATCTTTAGTCATACCTTCACACCCATTGAGTTCATATCATTCATTCATTACATAAAATTCATCCATTATTTTTTGGTATTCTCTTCTCTTTATTTCCAATTTACCCGCATCTAAATTCCTCCATTTACTAGAGGCGTATTACTTCCCTTCCGATCCATGCCACTCCATCATTATTTTATGAATTATGAGTATATTTTGAATCTTCATTTAGGTCATCATATCCTAGCGTCAGATCCATTTAAAAACATGAATGAGCACCACTATATACTTTAAAATCTAAAACTAGGCAAAGTACTCATAGCTTAAAAATATTCACAAGAATAAACATGTCAGAACGTAATATGGAGCGAGGCTTTCAAAACATTTCACGGTTAGTACTCAAGCCTTTTGTAGGTAAGCGTGCATTCACACTACGTAGAATGAATGCGCTGTTAGAAATTGTTTTATTCCACGTACACCCGACGGTATGTCAATGTCAGTGAGTTGTTTTACAGAAACGTTTCACATTTGTTTACATGTGGCTGATAGCTGTATAGGAATTTCGATACTTTTTCTATTTTGTCCATGGATGGTCTATGGATTGTCTATCATTATTGTTTCGCTAGCATTTTCCAGTAATTTAATAATACTACATACCTCGCATGCAAGAAATACTTCTATACGACTAATTGAATAAAAAATATGTTTGTCATGAGGAGCATGTCTATTTTTGTAGAAAAGCATTCATTCATTTGAAAAACAGGACAGAAAAATAGTTGATTTTAGTTAATAGTCATTAGGAGACATTGACGTTGTAGTGTCAAGTGGAGTGTATAGTTTTTTTTACTTAAGCTTAATGGACTCGATAACCACCTAGCAATGACCGTTAGAATTTTTGCCCATTAACGGTAATAAAAAGAGCTTGGTAATGCTGTGCGCTGGCGGAGGCTTTGGGAAGATATTGGCTGTATTTTATTAGTGATAATATATTATACAGGAACCAATACAAGAAAGTATCAATACTGTCGCTTCGCTTAACACACAAGCTATTGAAGTACATACGATAAATAAAAACTGAGTATTTTCTAGGGCCTCGTAAACCGAGAGACGACGTGACACCCGATGAAATTGCGCACACGAGCCCGTTTCATTATAATGGGTAGCCTGATGTATTCTCATATATAATCTTGGTACATCACGCAATTTTAGATGAGAAAAATATTACGTGATTTTGGAAGGTTTTTTTATTTATTATAATGGGTATATAAATTTGAAAAGTGGGGATTGTGCCCCTAATAAATATTACACTCGTAATAGGTCGTAAGACTCAATGAAACTGATTTAAGGCGTCGCCGAGTCGCAAGCCAGCGTCAGCAGTATGAACGAGTGGCGATGTTATTGTTTGACTGAAATACATAGGCAAATAAACCTTACCTGCTGCTAGCCTGGTTCTGGAGTCCTTTACCATAAGCAACATGAATGTTAATGAATGAATGGCAAATGTATTTAATTTACCGGATAACGACCCTCGAGAAAATAACTTTTATATTTCTTCTGTGCGTGTGTTCACTGAACTCCTCCTAAACGGCTGGACCGATTTGAATGGTTTTTTTGTATGCGTTTGGGTGGCACCCTGGATGGGTTAGATTCCCAAATCAGCCCGGCAGAGGGCGCTGCTGTCGGTATCTAGGTTATTTGTCTTTCCTAGAAATTATTTATATGGCAAAACAACGTTTGTCAGGTCAGCTAGTTTTTTATATAAATACGAATACGACGAGAAGGGATTGTGAAAACCCGAAAGGACATATCGACCACGACGGCGGCTGTTTGACTAATAATCAGCAATATGTACAAAGTTCGTATGCTGTTCGCAATCAGGGTCCATCGAACTGACTCTGGTCGACATAAAGCTATTCGTAAAATGACGGAATATAATGAAAATTGGTATGTTTATAAATGTTCAATATCTAAATATAAGTAGTAGATTATGAATTGGTGGTCACTGGAAAGGTCGAGGGCAAGCGACCAAGAGGCAGGAACCCGACCCGTTGGACGGACCAGATTCGTGCAGCCCTTGATACCACAGTGCACGATGCTCTGCACTCAGCTGCTGATAGGAACAGATCGCGGTGCATTATAATAAAACAAACTGTTTCAAGACCATGGCCACGACCCTCAGTAATGAGGAAACCGACGCATGGAGGAGGAGATGTCGGTCAATGGCACAGTGAAGTGCGTGGCTCAGTCTCGAGTACCCAGATACTCAGACACTTGGTCACTCCATCTTTTTCGGCTCCGACCTCTGGATCGTCTTCCGTCCACTTTAACCGTCACTATGAGTCTCTCCAGGTTTTCAGAGGGTTTTCTTGCTATATGACCAAAGTATTGTAGCACTCTATATAGACATTTGGTGGATATAAATTGAACATAAAAAGAACAAAAATCAGCTATCTCTACAAAACAAACTATAAACAGTGTTAGCTAAATACATAAGAGATGACGTCAGAACTGTTATCTTATTTAGATTAAATTAGAAATTGGAAGTGTGCTTAAAAGTTAAATGTACTTACAATTAATACTATAAACATTTTATAAAATTATAGTTATTTGTTACTTTAATTAAACCATCCAATAAATTATTATAGATATTTTCAATTTTAAACATACAGGTACATATTATGTTCTCCTTTTTAATTATCAAATTGCACGCAAATGTATCTTTCGCTGGCTAGTCAATTTTACTGTTATGTCAATACAATACATTCTTGTTATGACTGTATTCGATCATGTCTGAATAAATTCGTTCTACACAAACAAAATAGCATTAATGAAAGATTACAGCAAATTATATATTCAGTTTTTTTTTAGCCATCGCAACGATCCAGTACCCGTTATATTACGTATCTTGTGTAGCATGTGTATGTACAGTATGTATCATAACTACCTATATTATTTACGATCATATTTGACAAGATACGTAGGGTTGACAAAGTTGAGGTTATATTCAAATTTAATGCAGATAGAGTTCATATCGATCCTTTATATTGAGCTAATGCTGTCAGGCGTTAGGACATCCTTGAATTATCATTAATTAACAATATTGAAAATATTGAAATTGCGTACTATTTTCGTCATTAGGGTGAATTATAACATACATAGCACAAGATATTTGCCAGAGACTTGAAGCTCGCTAACGAGATGTTCAAGATACGTTTGCATATATACAAGTTCCGAGTAATAAATAACATTTGGACCGTCGGTCTACTGAGCAATTTCCCCTCTCGGTAAAAAATCTTCCCTCTGTCGTTAACCCGCAAAAAGGATATTCAGTATGTTTTACTACGGGATCGTTGAAAAACAATTTTAACTGATATTCGATATTATTTGACAGCTGTCATATACGAAGCCAAGAATAATCATGATATCGGTAGTATGGTGTTATTCTAGATTAGCATTACCACATGTCTTTACGTGGATTTTCTCAGTGGAAATGAGCAGGGGCTTTTCCTGAATATAACACACTAGCGGCCCGCTACGGCTCCGCTGGGGTCTTTAACAAAAATTACAACGATATATTTTGACGTTGTATTATTTTTTAAATAAAAGAACACTTATTGCGGCATAACTACAGTAGTTAGACATATGCTGTCGCGACACTTTTTGTAATTAATAATGTGTTCTACAAAGTCGTAGTACATATCTTTATTCTATCATCAATAGTTTTCGCAGGACACGCGATGTAAAGAATATTTTAGGCAATTTTTTACACCTTGGGTTACATTATTGCAGTTTTAGTAAAGATCCCTAATTGTTTTCAAAAAAGATTATAGCATGCGACACTCGGGAATAGTGTAGCTTCCAAATAGTGAAAGAATTTTTCAAATAGGTTCAGGTTGCGTGTTGTAAACCCGCACGGATGAGTAACATCCTGTCTGTTTTCCCTGCAAAGCTGTCATAGGTTTGAGGTTCATGTTTTTTTTTCCCTATCTATTCCCTGGTAGTATAAGGGGCTATTTCAGCTACGCGCGTGCGGGTAAGTGAGCACACGAGCGCAATCTGAGAGAATTTGATAATATCAGCACTAGCAAGAGCAGTGCTTCACAGAATCTGCCGAGGGATCGGAATCGCGATCCTCTGAAAAGATCCTTTGTGTCTGAAGACGAGTAGCGGCGTTATAATGTCTGTGGTCGGTAACCACTTAACACTTAACGTCGTGAGCTCGTTCACCAAAATACGCAATAAATAAATAAATAAAACATTTTTTTGGGCCTTGTAGGCAGACGATCCTACGGCTCACCTGATGGTGAGTGGTTACCGTCGCCCATAGACTTCAGCAATGCCAGGGGCAGAGCCAAGCCGTCTACATTTATTCACTACGCCGTTTGGGTAAGGAGGAAGTGGCCGCCTTCCGCCTAGGCGTTAAGAGTTATTATTACCATTATGACATGCACGTACTCAACTGACCATTTAGGCTTAATGTGATTATGTAATAACATAATTATAATTGTAAACCAACCTTTGTCTAACATAATTGAAGATCGAGGAATTTTTTCGTGTTTGTGCTTCTGTCAAGAGTTGAAAAATGTGTTAAGAATATTTTGAAAATTCAAAAATTCACGATGCTTTTAAACATAAAATTGCAATCACTCTAAAAGCTTTAATCATCACGGTACATTGTAGGCAATTATTTAAATTACCCTTGATATGGTCTACTTTTTTATTTTATTTTATTGCTTAGGTGGGTGGACGAGCTCACGGCCCATCTCATATTAAGCTGTTACCGGAGCCCATAGACATCTACAAAATAAATGCCACCATCTACCTTGAGACATGAATTCTAAGGTCTTAGTTTTTACAGTACAACGGCTGACCCGCCCTTCAAACTGAAATGCATTACTGCTTCACTGCAGAAACAGGTAGAGTGGTGGTACTTACCCATACGGACTCACAATATGTCCTACCACCAATCATTACGAAAATTCTAATTTTGCGGGTTTGATTTTTATTACACGATGTTATTCCTTCACCATTTTGCGGTAGGCAGAAGCTTGGCTCTGCCCCTGGCATTGCTGAAGTCCATGGGCGACGGTAACCACTCACCATAAGGTGGGCCGTATGCTCGTCTGCCTACAAGGGCTATAAAAAAAATCGAAGTCATTCATAAAAATTTGTTAAGTATAATAAATAATAATAATAATAAACATTTACTAACAATCACGCCACGTTAACTGGTCCCGTGATAAGTTCGTAAAGAGCTTGTGTTACAGGTACCAGATAACGGAAATAAATGTAAGATTTTTATTATACACATACATATATTTAATATACATCCATAACCCTGGAAAAGACATTTATATTTATCATACAAATATCTCCCCTTGGCGGGATTCGAACCCGCGACCCCCTTGTGTAGTGACCATGTCACTTACCACTACACCAGACGGCCGTTAGTATGTAGTTAATAAAATAATATAGGTACTCGCTTAAGGGATTCGAACACCGGCACATTCGCATCGCCAGATACGAATGGACTGGGCGTGTTATCCCGCAGGCCACAAGGGCGGATCCAGCTTTGGCGCCAGGAGGGGGTCACATAGTCGTGGGCAAGTTAAGAACTTATAATTTAATTTTGATAACAATAGATAATAAATAAATCATGATGTTCTTCAATGAGTCCAAGTTAGTTCAAGTCATCTAAGCAATAAAAAAAAAGTCCTGGAAGTAGCTAGTAGGTCATGACCCCCATGACCCCCCCCCCATTCGCCGTTGGCAGGCCATGACTCTTCTTGTTATTTTGATCAATATTCACAATGTTATTTATATTTTCCGTTACATTATTATTAGTTCCTCGGCCTTCAACCCTGCTTCAATAAATATTGAAAGATCCCGCGCACGTCACTCCATATTTTACTCACATATATTTCGGAATCAAATGTCATTTTCGACGAGAAATATGTTAGGTATTTTCTATTTACTCTAATGTATATCATAGAAGTATTTTTTTCTAAGCAGAAAATGTTAATTGTTATGGAATTTTAAGGAACAATTTGTTACAGTTAATTACTCCTCCATGAAATAAATTCTCAAAAGTTTAAAAATTCTATAATCACCTAAATAAAAAAAAATGCAAGTATCGGATTTTCAGGAAACTTCCTGTATACGGCTGACCTTTTCAGTAACCACGAGTGACAATAGTCACTTATCATCAGAAGGTTCAACCGTGCACAACTTATTAAAATAAAAAACGTAAAAAATAAATCAAGAAATTTGAATATTTCTTATAATTATACTTACAGGTAGCCTAAACCTTGTAAAGTACAATATCGAACTTTTCGGCCATTAACATCTCGTCATAGACAAAATAATTTAAATTAAGACAAAATATTCTTCGGTGCGGTGGACCGACCAAATTAAAACTGCAATGGGAGGACCCCTAAATGAGTGCAGTAGAATGGCTTCGAGCAGGGACAGATGACGGGGCATCGTGAGACGCATCAAGTCTTCCCCTTCAACACTATATGACGATCACGACCACTCTGTCAAGAGTGACACGATTGAGAAGAAGAAGAAGAAGACAAAATAAATTGGCAATTTTCTACTTCGCGCTTAATTTACAGAAATAACATAACATCGTTTGTCATAACAAAACCAAAATTTAATCTGGTTTACATTTAATTATCAAACACACACGACAAGGCCTACAAATGACATCGAATTAAATACAAAACGTTGTTCGCACACACCCTTAATTCCGCCAATGACTCCCGAACGTTCGATAAATATTGATGGTGTGGTACTGCATAATTTAGATACCGACACAATGGCTGCGATGCTTTGTTAAGTGCTAATTAAAAGGCTTTGTAATTAGAGAGGTTGGGCAGTTAATTTCAGGATAATTATCGCTAAATGAGAATATTTTATTGATTGACCTGATGTGTTTGTGGCATTATTGTTCGTCTCTCTTACGATTAATACTAATATTGTTCGTTTGAAAATAAATTACTTATTGGAACGAAGTTCCTTATGGGACGATGCGGAGGGGTACCGTAACCGGGAAAAAACGTCCGTAACGTAAGATTTTTATTAGTAACTAGCGACCCGCCCTCGCTTCGCTTCGGAAACATTAAAACACACATGAAACCAAAGAAAAAAAAAAAAAATTAAAAAAAGGAGCCTATGTTCATCAGGGACAATGTCGGCTTCTAATGGAAAAAGAAATTTTCAAATCGGTCCAGTAGTTTCGGAGCCTATTCGAAACAAACAAACAAACAAATCTTTCCTCTTTATAATATTAGTATAGATATAGATATAGATGTACACAGTGTACGACTTAACTTTAAAATAACGTACAAATTAGTAATGCACACAGTGTACGAATTAACTTTATAATAACGTACAAAAAAATAACATATTTTTTTTATCATTCATTGACCACGATCTCAGAGCGTTCGTTTGCGCAATACACTAACTCTTATGCAAACAACCGTGAATGAAGTGTACCACAATAAGTTCGCACGTGACCGAATGACCGTGGATTGTTGCGAAACCTCCAGTTTTATTTTCTTTATACCTCGAATAGAACTTAAAATTAATATTTTTATAATAAGGAACTTCGTTCCTATCCGGTGTCCCACGACACCACAAATCTTTTGTGATACCTATTACGTTGTTTGAGAATATTTTCAGAAGACCTTAAGAATGCATGTCACGGCTCTCGGAATTCATCGAGGAAGAGAGTTCATTTTGTAGTTTGATAGAATATTTATTAAAATAGTAAATTTAATAGAATTTGTGACGCCTGTTTAGTTTTGTAGACTATTTTAGTGTAAATTGAAAAAAGTCTGAGTTGATACGAATCTTGAATATATGAACTGATTGTACTGCTTATTTAATCGATCTATGGTTTACAAATAATTTTATTTCATACTAGCTGACCCGGCAGAATTCGTAGTGCTTCAATCGATAAATTGAAGATCTAAGCTTTTGTATAAAATAAACTTAAAACAAACAAACGGAATCCGTCCGACGGGGGACACATCAAAGGAAAAACAAAATTGTTATTTTTATTCAATACCGAGCATTTTCATATTTATCTACCTTTTAAACCTTCTCTGGACTTCCACAAATAATTCAAGACCAAAATTAGCCAAATCGGTCCAGCCGTTCTTGAGTTTTAGCGAGACTAACGAACAGCAATTCATTTTTATATAACCAAAAACTTTATTTTTTCATTTCAATAATCGGTTTTTTTATTAGTGGCTTGCTTTCGTCGCATTTGAATATTATTCTTCAGAATGTACACTTTAATAATACAAGTAAATACGCAATACCAACGGAACTCCATTCTTGTAACAGTCTTGCGCGAATCATGTAAATGAAGCTTCATTTTCATGCGTAGAGAATAAATTTACAAATGAACGTACAGAAAATTATTGAATTGATTCGTTTTCGAAATTTTCATTTGGAAAATGGGCTCCGTTGTCAAACTAAGGCCGCTAACGACGAATCAAAGGAAATTGTAGAAGCCGATGAAACAAACTGTACAATTAAGTTAACGCCAAAATAATATTGGTTTAAATAGTTTAAATTGTAAAAAGTTTACATAAATGAGTGGTACACGAATAATGGTGAATCAATGAGAAATTCGTGGTGGTAGGATGTCTTGTGAGTCCGCACGGGCAGGAACCACTCCTGCCTGTTTCTGCCATGAGGCAGTAATGCGTTTCGGTTGTTGTCGTTAAGGCTGGGGGCAGCCGTTGTATTATAAAACAGAGACCGTCAAACTCATCTCAAGGCGGGTGGTGGCATTTACGTTGTAGATGTCTACGGGCTCCGGTAATCACTTAACATCAGGTGGACTGTGAGCTCGTCCACTCAACTAAGCAATAAAATAAAATAAAAAAACGTCACGGATCCGTTCTGTTGCAAGTCTATATTTTCTCAGACAGAGATGAAGAATTTTTTTTGAATTTTGACAAACTCTTTGCTGGGACCAAATGGGTAACCAAATGACTTTAAAGAGTTTAGAGATGTTTTTGTCAAGAAGAGCATCAATGGTGGGTCTGATTAATGTGAATAGTAGTACTAATTTGTTTAATAAATTTAAGCACAAATTTAAGTTTTTTTTTACGAAACAGCCGGTCAAATTTAGCAGAATTGCTTTTATGAATCAAAATGCTTGTAGATTATCCGGTCGCATTATGTATTCAGGACCAACCCCTACCGTACCCAGATATGATTTATAGGCTTAATAGTATTTCATGAAGATATCGTGTATTATATCATTTTGAACTCGAACCTTTGTTAGTGGCTAGTTTCGTTTGACTTAATTAAAAAATATTTTATCATTCAATTTATTTTGGTTACAGATATGTTAGTAAAACAAATTATGCTTTATCGTAAAAACTTTTTAACAAAATATGTGGCATAGGATATATGGCATACTCCTGGAATTGCTGACGAAACGTTCACTATCAGGTGGGTTGTAAGTTGGTTCTGGCCACAGAAGGTAATAAATAAAATAACAATTTTATTTGTGACGGTCAAAGTAGAAGGAAAGAGACCGCGCGGCCGATTACTTAGCCGTTGAGAAGCCGAGGACCGGACGAGATGGAAACAGCTCACGAGACAGGCCACGCTCAAGTTTCAGGGACACGAGCTTCAGCAATGAAGAAAGCGACGAAGAAGAAGAATTGTTCATTATTGTCTATTAACAAATAAACTTATACAATAAAGGCTTGCTTAATTCAGTCACGGGTTTTCTATCAATATCCAGTGAAGTAAAACCTATTTACATAATACGTATATCCTACTTTTGCAAAAAAAAACTTATTTTTTGAAGGTTATTCTGGTTAATTGGCATGATTCAATAAGCTTGACGTTCAAAGACATTGTACAGTACAACAAGTACAGTACAGTACAGTACAGTACAGACAAGTATGTAACAAAAGGTTTTCAATACTTATAAAGCCCATAGATAATACTTACTTCATTCATAATACTTAAGAATAATGCTCTATTGGGAAGGTAAAGTGAATTGATTTCATGAACAATATATTTCTAGTGTTGAATCAACAGAAGACGGTGATTTTATAAAAATACTTGAATGTGTTTATGATATATCTTTGAATGAATGTATAATGTAAATAATATAATTTACGATTATTAAAATACATTAGAAAAACGTTCTAAGAATATTTTAGGTCTGTTATTTTCTTAATTTAAACATAGTAATAAATATACGACAGATTATTGTTTAGGTGTTACCATAATAACAATCCGATATACATAAGTTCTGGTTACACAATAGAAATTTAATTTTATTTTATAAAGAGCTAAAACCACATTTGTATGTATCAAAGATTTCAGTCGATACTCCAATATTTATAGAATGTTACAAAAGATCCCCTAAGGCATGGTAAAAACAATTTTATTAAAAATAAAATTACTCTTTTTCGTGTCAAGAAACTCAGCGCGCTGTAGAAGGATTATGCAAAACAACTTTCCATTTATATCGATTCGTGCAAGATTTCAATTAACACGAGTGGGCAATAATAATTTCATAAATAATGAGTTCATTCCAGAGCCGGGTGGTACGGGGCAAAAAAGATCTCTGGAAACGTACTGTAGTTGAACTCAGCGGGTCAAGGTAGTATGGATAAAACCTTCTTCGGCGGTGTGCGGTGCTATAGTATAAACCATGCGCGTCTACAAAATGATATACAACCAGTAAATTTGTAACGTCATATAAAAACCGGGTTCGATTTTCATTACCCAATGTTATTCCTATAGCTGAAGTCGTTACCGAACACGTGTTAGAAACATTTACTTTAAAAAAAGTGGACCTGCTTTTTGAGAAGCGGCGTAGTCACATCACTAGATAAGGTTATGTAGCGGGTAGCCATCATACAGCGCAAGATATTTGAAAGATGCCTGAATCTCGCTTACGACATTTTCAAGACAAGCTTACATATATACAAGTCCGTAACCAGCCTTGCTGTTTTAACTCTCAGACACAGCCCACTGAGTTTCTCGCCGGATCTTCTCAGTGGGTCGCGTTTCCGATCCGGTGGTAGATTCTGCGAAGCACGACTCTTGCTAGGGTTCGTGTTAGCAACATCGTCAGGTTTGAGCCCCGTGAGCTCACCTACTAAAGTTAGGGTTACGCTGACATAGCCGCTAGGGCTATCAGCTTAGGTAGGAAAAAAAAAAAAAAAAAGCCTTGCTGTCGGACGCTTGTTGTTTTGACCCGCTAATCAACTTGGCAGTACTCGCGCATTGCTACCTAAGCTCAACTTTGTAAAGTTGTTTCTTTTTCCTGTGCTTGGCTGTTTTATGATGTCTTTCAATTTCCGTTCTAATCTTTATTTGTGAACTGGTCTAACTTGAGTGAATGTAATTTTGTAACGTAAGCTGTGTATAATTTCTACGCCTACCATATTCGCTTTAGTTACACCATAGCGTTTTACTTATTAAGTTAATGAACTTTCATATGCAAATTTTTAGAACATATTCATTTGAAAGATAGTCGATTTCACCACGATTTATTAGATAAGATGTCTCAACACAAACGTCTTATATGTAGTACCTAAGCCATCCCAGTATCTAGTGAATAGTTGTTTAACAAAAAAGTCGCATCACATTATTTAATTTCACTATGGCATTACCATTACACCTTCTCTAGTTTCGTATACTTCCTAAGCGACACATTTGGTACATACAGATTAACTTTATAATTAATTACTCAATGCTATCCACAAACGAGAATTGTGAACTCGGATCCACTACGACAATGAGAAGACCGTTGTTCGCCGAATTGATCAACGGGGCTAATTACCGACATCGCAGTACAGAAGAGTGAAGCGGACGGCCTGTAGGCCGAAGGCCTCTCGACGTTTTAAAAGGGATTAGCTTAATGTACCTACTGCTGTATTATCGCTTATTCGCTGCGTCATTGTGTTCATAGCGTGGGTGTAAATCAATTCTTTATTTAGTTAACGGGTAAATACATGAAAATCTTCGTTATAAGTGCGTCTCAATACTCTCAATTCCTTTGAGCGTATTCATAGAGGCCCCGACACGGAAACCTAAACAAGGAACTAAGAGTTAAGTTATAGCTCCATTTAACAGTTTTAGTCTTATTTATAAGTAACCACTCAAATCGGTCTCGCTTTGCGGACTTACCTTAGACTTTATTTTAATTAGATCACTACCAACCAACCTTTAAAACGTTAACTGTTAGGTCATTCTGAAAATTTCATTAAAATCGGTCCAGCGGTTTCGGAGTATTACACATCATATACACACGTACACACACACACACACACACACACATCACACGCACGCACGTACGCACGCAAGCACGCACGCACACACACAAATAAACACATATTGGCTTATATGTATACACTTATACACATGTAAGATGTGTTATTGGAGTTTAAAAGCCTTATAAATAAGGTTAAAATGCCATTTAGAACGATCAAATAAACGGGACCCTGTTTTAAAGCCACCATAAACGTTCCATAGCAACAAATATGGCCGACTTCGGTCAGCTGTTTCAGCATTGAGATTAACGTTTCAGTTGATTTTCAGTATTCAAACATTATCAACGAATTTATCGGTCTGAAATCTGTTGGTCATGCAGGATGGTCCAAATCATTTTCCACTCAATTCCAATACAAATAAAAAGGTTTTTTGTATAGCCACCTGACTGTGCCTTGTTTGGATTGTGAATGGAAGAACAGTGTGAGGTCAGTGCGGGTGATAGGAGCCGTGTTTTTTTTTAAACGTTGGTAGTCAAGCGGGCTATTCTAACTACGTGCGGACTGGTAGCTGAGCTCTTGGGTTCAAGCTAAGAGAATTGCTAATGCCACTTATGCAAGAGCAATGCTTCGCAGAATCTAACACCGGATCGGAATCGCTGCTCACTGAGATTATCCGACGAGGAAGTCAGTGGGTTGTGTCTATGAGCTAGTTCACATGTCGAACGTGTGAATGCTATGTTAGAAGCCTGAGCGAATAAAGCATTTCGGCGTGTTATCAAATTGGAAACATAATTGAGAAGTAATCGGGATGATACAAAATAGTTACAGCCCCATTTTCCATTACCGAATCATATTTTTTCTACGAAATGGCAACACTGCCTAATGGCAACCACAGTATCCTAAGCGGGAACACAAGGATAGAAGATCTGTGAATTATTTTATTTTGTTACTAATTCTTCCTTTCCAGGTCTAAGTGTGTAAAAGTAGTGGCTTACTCATCGTATACAAAATCGTTAGACGTGGATTCTCAAATTTATTAAAAGTCCATTGAAATCTTAGTAAATTTCCACCATTTTAATGGGATATTGTTTAGTAATTTTTGTTGCTAAAATAGGTGAATGAGCTAACAGCACACTTAGTTATAAGTAGTCACGGGAGCCCACAGACATCAACAACGTAAATGCTGCCACTCACCTTGAGACATTAGTTCTAAGTCCCAATTTTGAGAGTACAAGGGCTGTCTCCCCCTTAAAACCGAAACGAGTTACTAGTGCACCGCAGAAATAGGCAGGGCGGTGGTCCCTACCCGGGCAGGTTAGTTCCGCTTCGTTTAATTTCTTCCTGAAATGGTTTCGTCCTGCGCAAATCCTGCGAAATATAAAAACATGTCATGTGCGAGAAAAGATAATTAAATATTACTTAAATAGCCTTCCTCAATAAATGAGCTATCAGACACAGAAATAATTTTTCAAATCGGACCAGTATAGTTCCTGAGATTAGCGCGTTCAAACAAACTCTTTAGCTTTATAGTATTAGTATAGATAATAAGAACATCGATTCTTGCTTGGAAATGGTCTTAAAATTAATGGTTCTCTAAATATTCACTACCTACGCTTTTAAGGAGAACATTTCAGTGAAATTTATTAAAATATTTTATATTTGTAAGAGAAAAAAATGTACATTAAACTTTAGGCCAATTAGCTTAAAAAAGCACTCCGACTTCCAATAACTTTTCGATACCAATAAAAGCTGTGCCGAGCTCGATTCTGATAAAAATTTAATCACCGTCAGAACTTTCTTTTGATTTCCAAATTTCTTTTCTTCCATTTTAAGTTTGTATTTTTTCAGAAGAAGATGACTGATGTTTTAAATCTTTTAGGGTGAGTATAAGAGGGATATTAATTTTAACATAAAATCGGCCTATTAAAAACAAGATTCAATTTTCAATAAAACTTAAATTGTTTCATGGTATGGAGAGCATATACATATTAGAATAAAGAGGTTTCCGCTTCCGACCTTTTTTTAATTATTGCTATTACATTTTATTTTTGTATTTTTATGATGAAAAATTGTCAATGTACATTTAAAAAAAAAGCATGGTCATTGAGTTTATATTGTATTATATCGCTGATTTTTCTCAATACTGTAGCACTTTTTGGACCGTGTTTTGAGGTTCAGCGAGTAATTAATGATTATTTTTAAGCTAATTTGATGATCGAATATTTTTTAATTTAAAAGCCATGTCTTTTCCATGTCCGTGACTTTTAACAGAGTAGTAGCAATAGTAAGAATAGTGAGAATTTCCTAAGCACTATTGGATGAATTACGCGAAATTTTTCTTACAAGCATTAAACTAGACTGTCCATCTACTGGCGTTTTTAGGCGGATTATCTCAAATACATCGCAACCATGGTTAAACGCTAAGTGCTCAGCACCACAGTTGGGATGGTGATATAAACACTTGCGGTAAATAGTGTGGTATCCCCAATACTTAATATACGAAACAGATACTTCGTTATAATGAACTTTGGTTGGATATTACTACGGATGCTGCAGTAGCGATGGTCAAAAACCTTCTTTCGAGGAGTCCAGACAGATATGACCAGACTGACCATACCAAGGTCAAGTGTTAAATAAAACAGATAATTATCGTAAGGAATCATTGTTAATTGTAATATATAGAATATAATAAAACTGACAGTGTCAATATTAAATCATGTCTATTTTAAAATTCCGAGTGCTATTAAGGTTTCCTCAGAAATGCCTCGCCTTGCCTTAATTACATCTGAATTGCTAAATAAATGACCTGAAACAGGGAGTGAGCACGCGAATATTTGAATAAAGCTTATCTTCATACACTTAACGTTATGTAGAAAAAGTAAAAAAAAAACTATAATATAATATATCATGCAACAATAAAACCAGTATTCTTTCAAACCTCTTTACCATAATATGTCTAAGCTTGTTCATAAAACATTATTGTTTTAGATCCGTCAAAATCGACCAGTAATTATTATTGCTGTATCCATATATTATTGATAAACAGCGAGAACTCGACTTGTTGTTCAAAGAAAGGCGTAAGTACGACAATATATTATCGTACTTGATAAACTTTAGTATCTATATTGTTCTAGTATAATCTTCCAGTAAGAAATACGGACCCTAGACGGAGTTATAGACACGGATATGGATGCATTCCAACTGTCTATGTACCTCCGAGGATAGTAGAAAAACCACAGTTCTATCTAATCTTATTTTCTTACAGTACAGTTTTCTTCAATCCCATTCGAGCATACTACAAAAGGTACGAGAAAAATAAAATGTATCATTAATATTAATGAGCAAACGTAAATCGTACTAGGAGTTTGTTAGATGTAGAACAGTTAACGAAGTATAATACCTCAGAGTTGAGCTAATTTAGACCTAGCGCTCTATAATTAGGGCCTATTTAACATTGAACTAGTATTGTGTTCAATATTTATATTTAGATGTTTTTAATAAAATAATTACGTATTTTTTTAATAAGTTGGTAATGTTTGAAGAGGCCTCGGTTTTCACTTCAATTAGCTAACTTTGACCTCTTGAGCCGAAAGTATAACTTCTGTGTTAAGTCGTTGTGTGATGGACGCAAGGAGCGAGGTAGTGTGAATTGTTTTATTTCGTTTTATTAGGGTTTTTTACATTTAAATACGTAATGGCGGTGGTTTATTGACTGTTTAACATAAAAGGTGCACAAATGTAAGAAAATTAGTGAAAACCGCTGCACGAAGTTTCTCGGATTCTTCTAGAATGTACACTGCAAAAGTCTCTGTAAAAAATCACCATTTTACGGAGACTATATTTCATTCCATTTCATCGTTTCATTTAATTTAATTTCAATTGATTAAAGTCTTAAATTAATCAACTTTATCTCATTTCGCTTCATTTCATTGTTCATCATTTTAACAAATTGTAAGAAGAAAATATAAAACATGGTTTAAAGGTTTTGTTACCCGACCATAAAAAAAGGGTGCGTGTACTTATGTATGTGCGTAAGAAGTTATACTTTATTTTTATTAAATTTATTTCTTTTTTTATTTATTTGAATTTTAATCAATTTGAAAAAAAAAACGATTAAACAACATCCTCATACACGCATATTGGACATGCCTTTTCTTGACATCGTATAAATTCGGTAATTCTCAGTACGGTTCGGAAAGTTCACCTGCGGCTATATTCAGACTCGCCAAGTTATTTCGGTCGTATTGTAATGAGCGATTTAGTGGGCAACTTCATTCTGTTAATTTTGTGTCACGGTGCACGCGCATCGTAAAATTTCACTCTCATCAATTTTTCATAACGCGCCTAAAGAAGTATAACTTCAAAAACCATTTCAAGTGCCTGTAAGATATATTCTAAAATCTAATTGAACCGTAGGAGCAATTGCCCTGACAGACGCTCTGATTAACTGTTCCAGAATTCAGTTAGGTCATAGTGGACATGCGTGCGAGGCAGGACCAGGCACCTTGTAATTGGATTGAATTATTCCGTCTGGCGTTATTGTGGAGTCAGCGGCCAACTTGTGAGGTTAAATGACTTCTCAATTGCCCATTAACATACCCACACTGTGTACCCAAAATTAATTTCACAAACTATCCCATTGCTTAGTACACAGACGAATGCTTCACGTAAATTTGATTTGTGTAATTTGTATGTTAGGAAAAATATGATTTTAGCTTGTCCTAATTTTAAAATTCAGATGAAATTTCTTAGAGACGATACAGTTGTGTGGATAAAATAGTAAATATTCGATTAATTAAATTAATTTTTCCGGAGATGTAAGTTTTAAAATTGAATATGCGGCTGGTTGAGGCGATCGTTGTACTTACCTCGCTTCTGTGGTAATCTACCCTGTTTATACATTTTAAGAAAATAATCTTTATAGTTTTTGTTAAATAATTGTCATAGCACCGCATGCTGTTACTATAAATTATTGACATGTACTGCACGATCTGAATTAATTATAACTATTTTAATGTTCTCATTTAAGTGAATTTATGTAATTCTTTTGAGAATAAAGAATATCTTTAACCCGATATGCCATTTCACCTTACAGGTATTTTCATCTTCCATTTTATCTAGGAAACGTAAAAAAGCAAATACAAATTCTATAGTGAACAGTAAATGGGAAAAGCTTATTCAGTTTAGATACAACTTAATGATGTGTCATTTGTATGTCAGGGGGACTTGGGTCATTCAACCCGTCTGTTAAAAGGACGCCAAATATTTGCGGGAAAGGAAAACAGAACTACGCCACTTTCTTATACATATTTGTCATCAAGAATCAACAATACATCACGAATAGCTATATCTATAGAAGTAATTGGCAATATCAACGTATAGACGTTTTTACCTGATATAAAAGAGGAGGCTTTTTACAGGTGGTAGGACCACTTGTGAGTCCGCGCGGATAGGTACCACCACCCCGCCTATTTCTGCCATGAAGCAGTAATGCGTTTCGGTTTGAAGGGTGGGGCAGCCGTTATAACTATACTTGAGACCTTAGAACTTATATCTCAAGGTAGGTGGTGCATTTACGTTGTAGATGTCTATGGGCTCCAGTGACCACTTAACACCAGGTGGGCTGTAAGCTCGTCCATTCATCTAAGCAATAAAGCAATAAAAAAAAGGCTCTCAATTCAACTATATGTTTATTTTTTATTGCTTAGATGTGTGGACGAGGTTACGGCCCATCTGGTATTAATTGGTTACCCAGGTGGAGCCCATAGACTTCTACAAAGTAAATGCCGTCACCCACCTTGAGACATGAGTTGTAAGGTCTCAGTTTTAACAGTACAACGGCTGCCCCGCCCTTCAAACCGAAACGCATTACTACTTCACGGCAGAAATAGGCAGAGTAGGTACCAACCTACCCGTGCGGACTCACAAGACGTCCTACCACTAGTATTGTATGTATACTATATATTTTTAGTGTGCTATCTAAGAATTTTTTCTGGGTGAAATGATGGATGAATGCTAGTGCTGCTCAGATGGTCCAATTTAAATTATATCAAGATCTGACCAGTAATTTTAAAATTATCCATAATAATAGATTTTGACCACATTGATGATATCTCATATTATTTTGGTGAAGTCTGATTCCTTCCTTGTTAAATTTTTCTGTATTATTGAAATATTAACTTCAAATGCTCCGGATGTAGCAAAATTTACTGATTTGATGATCTATTGAATACAATAAATATCACTATAATCAAAGGGAAAGGATATTTTCCGTAAATCGCTAATGGCCACAAACGACCTCACATCTATATTTAAAAGTATTTTACTATATTTCAACAATGAAATGAAATAGAATGAATATAAAGTATTTTTTTTTTCTGAAGAGAATTTATTTATTCAGTTACTAATTAATAATTAAAGTAGTATGAATGCATATTTGTGGAGATCAAGGAATTTTGGAAACGTAATTAATGTGCTCTTAGCAGCTGCAATAAGGATTTCAGTTGCTGTAAACTGAGGATAAGTAATCAGCAAGTATGAACGTATTTTTGGATTGCTTCCAAAAGCTGGTTCGTGTATTATAAAAACTGAAAATGACATTACAACTGTTCTCTACATTGAATAAAACCTTTTCGTTTTTAAAAATGAAACATTCAATATTTCAAAAAGAAAAACTTATATCAAGCTCGGTTAATTGAGATAAACAATGCCGAACGCTATACTGTTTCGAATGACATCGCTGATAGCAATAATTACAATTTGGGCTCTAGAGAAATCAATTATACACGCTGGACAAGATAAACCGGCTTAATATATTTTATATTTTAGAATAATATAATTTCAGTACAGTTCATCTTGAAGTTGAGTGCAAGGTTGACGTTGCAACAGACTGTCGTATAAGGATAAAACATTTCTAGGGTTAAGAATAATACGGAGATGATTTTTTTCCCTACCTATGCTGATAGCCTTGAGAGGCTATTTCAACTTCTCCTTGACGTGTAGGTGAACTCACGGGGCTCAAACCGGAGTATTGCTAACACTGGCCCTAGCAAGAGCAGTGCTTCGCAGAATCTACCACCGGATCGGAAACGCGACCCACTGAGAAGATCCGGCGAGAAACTCAGTGGGCTGTGTCTATAAAGTACTTTGTTTGACATAGTTTTTTTTTGTTTTTTGTTGTTGTAATAAATTTTCTATTAACTAAAATCAACAGGCAGTTTATAATGCACTCGTTGGCTGTGGAATTTAAAAATATCATTTGTGAATCATTTTTAGACTTTCACGCCTCGGCATGACTATGAATATGTTTCCATTCTGAAATACGCGATTGTTATTGCGAGAGGACTATTAAATATATTATAAGAAAATAATACTACATATTTTGTCTTATACATACTTCTGGCACTCCATAGCGCACGACGTAATAATGATAATGATGTGCAAATGTTGTTTTCCGCAGTTCCGACTTTGTGATCATTAGTTACGTTATTCTCATAGTTAAATTACGTTACCGCATCGGTTTGAATAAAGTTACTTTAAGCGTTTGATTACGTATTGTTATCATGAAGGTCCTAAAAAAATCGGGTCGTTTTTGTAATTATCAATTGCTGTAATCTTGTCTGCTTTTGTCTAAGTGGCATGAAATGATTCTACAATCGAATACACTGACATTATTGTAATGTTAGTTGCAAAATAAACACAAAGTAAACACATCACTTGACAAAACGAAAACAATTTAAAAGGGTATATTGTATCCAATGAAGACCACTCAAAGGAAAAAAGAACAATGAAATTTGTTGAATGTTGTTTGAATGTTTCTGTTATGAAGGTTGTATACTGGCAAAAATAGTTTAAGTTCGAACATCGTTAATTACATTAACAATTATTCGAAATTATTAACAGACTATTTAATAAACATAAATTGTAGAAAACATAGTAGTATAATAATAATAAAGTATAATATGGTATACGCCAAAATGAATTAACAATAAAATACTTAATGGCGTTTTCTGTACTACGAGTATAATAACAAAACAACATTTAAATTCGTTAATCTCTTTTTAAAATAGTATTTTAAACAATCTTATTATATTATGCAAAGCTGAACTACCCTCTTCACCGCGAATGACAGGCAGGTGAGTGATTCCGTCTAAGATAAATCTTTGTTTATAACTAAACAGTTTTATAGGTTTTACATGATAAAGGTTTTTCTTTACTTAGTTTAGAGTTTGAAGCCCGAACACGACCTCAGCTGGTATTTATGTCAAAAAGTATTAAGCTCCTCTGTGAAATTTATTGATAGCAAGATCAGAACGAGCCCTGAACAAAAATATCCAAATAGATAACCGCCTTAACAGGTCTTGACCTCGGCGGCGGGTCGAGATTTCCCACAAGAGCTCGCGTAATTTATCGTCACCGATTCTAGTTGCTGTTAATCTTGGTTGCCCACTTTGTTACTTGATTGGTTAGAGAGAATTAAGTTTATAATAAAGTGGCTTAGATTTCAATTAATTTGATGATCGCATTCCTTGTTCGTAATGAAAATTATGCACTTTGTAATGAGCCGTTGGCGGTGCAAAGGAAAGTCGAGGGCAAATGATCTCGCGGACGATGGACCGACCTCATAAAATTTATGACTCACTCAAACATGAATGATTGCTCTCACTCTGCGAAACATCGTGCCACATGGCGTCGCATCGCGAGAGCATCGGTATCGCAGGATCCCACTGATGCATGACCACGACCACTTTGTCAAAAGTGTATGACGAGTGTACGACTAGGAAAAAGACGATGCACTTAGGATGTAATCTCGTTTAATAATTATAAACATTTTTTACAATATTCGAAGCTTAATATTTTTGTTCTTGATTAAACCACAATAAATGTATTTGTGCTGTAAAAACTGAGACCTTAGAACTCATGTCTCAAGCCGGATAGCGTCATTTACATTGTAGATTTCTATGGGTTCTGGTAACTACATAATACATTGCGGTAGGCAGCGGCTTGGCTCTGCCCCTGGAATTGCTGAAGTCCATGGGCGACGGTAACCATTCACCATTAGGTGGGCCGTATGCTCGTCTGCCTACAAGAGCAATAAAAAAAAATAAAAAAAACACCAGTTACGCCGTGAGCGTGTCCACATATCGAAGAAAAAAACTTGTTTTATTAAGTTGCGTTAGAAATTAAGTCACGATGGTTAATATCATGTGTAAACGACTTCTTTCGGATAAAGTAGTGACCGTGGGCGAATTCGTTTCGGTCCTGACAGTAAAAAAATTCGTGTATTACACAATTCTAAGCTTCAAAAGCTTTTTCAACTCATCTCATCAATCTGTCGAAAACATCGTCTACTTACTCGCTTAATCTCAAGTGCTGCAACATCGTCAAATCGATCTTACTTAACAGAAGCCGATAAATTATTTGGTGACGCTGACGTCAGATCGGTATTCTGACTGATTGAACTAGATTTCGGAGCTAAAATGGCTATTCTTGAAGAATTACGTTCGCACGATGGAGACATTAATAAAGGATATTGTATGTCATTTCGTAATTTTTTTAAGATCCCTGGGGGCTCAAAGGTAAAGCTCAATTATTTTTCAGTTTTCTTAAATATGCTAAGGTTTGCAGAAGGTGTACATGATCGCTCACACTAAGCATCAGGTTGTGAAATGTTTTTGAAGGTAGAGAGACAGAAGGACTTCATAGTCAACTGAGTTCATCCTTCACTATTTATTGCTATAATTAAAGAGGGTAGGTCTAAAGATTACAGGAAAGAAAGTGGAAGGAAAAATATCGCAAGAGCGCAATCCAATACGTTCGTATGGTCTACGTCCGCACTGCTCTTGATTTCACTATTTACAATGACCTCAAAGTCGCCGGAGACAGGACAAGATCGTGAGGACGAAACTCATGGATGGAGGTGGTTACGACCCTCAAACATGAAGATCACGACTGAATGAGGAGGAGGCGAAAAGCAAAATTTATTACAAAATAGGTCGATCGACCATCAACTATTTTATTACTCGAAAGAAAGTAGTCATTGTGATTAACACGATTCACTTAGTAATCTCTCTCTAACACTAAACCGAACACAGGCGGGGTGTGATTCGATTACTCTAGAGACTTCACACTAACTTAAAATATCTAAGTTAAATTACCGCTAACAATGACCTGGGCTCTCAATCTAATCCATTCTATTCAACTTTAAGGAGAGGAAAATTGCTGGATGTTTTTATTTTTTCCGGGTTTTATTAGCAATCACGCGCGCAGATCTGGCAAACCTAAGCAGTCGTCACTCGTAAGAAAACGGAGCAAACATTTTTTTTCTTGGAATGCTCGTTCTGAATAAACAGCCGCGAACAATTTTCAGACTCGGAAATATCGGTCGTTGAAGTTTTGACGAGTTATTTTCCGGCTTCGTGAAGCGAATTTGCTGTGTTTCAAAATGTTTGTAGATTTTAAGGTCGTTTTGGATAGTGAAATTTTGGTTAATAGTTTAATTTTTGTGTGATGATGTTTGATATGACTAGAGTAATTTGATGCTGCTAATATCTAGATGTTTTTTTTTTTCATTTCTATTACATCCCCTATCTCTATGCTGTGTTGGCCGTCAAATTGGAACGCATGATGTTTCGCGGCAGTTTTACTTAAAATACGAAGCAGGCGTACTAGTAAAAGTCATATTAATACCAGAATTTTTTAAACATAATTTTACATATAATATAAATATAATATTTAGATGTAAAATCAGTTACTGATTCCGTAATTTTATAGCTAGATTCAAAATTTACTTCTTATACGTTTGATAATAAATTCTTACAAAAATAAATCATGTCATAAACTTTGGACATAAAAAAGAGTTTATCTCGCTAATAGATTTGTAGTTTCCATTTATATGTATTACGTAAAAAGAATCGTTACGTTATTTTTTTGTAACTTTTCCGAATAAAATACAACGACGTACAATATTATATATTTTATTCTTATTTTAAGATACAAATGCTAATGAGACAGCAATGTGAATATGGCCGTGTCTATTAGTCTTAGAGAGTCTTAGAGAGCTTTTGCCAGTCTTTGAAATTTTCTTAGTCCGTTCTTTAAACGGGTCGTATGTGCTATTTTGGTAGCAACCCAGTGAGGCGTTTTAATTTTAGTGGTGAGAAAGCTACTAGTGTGACTTCGAACTCATGTCGCGAAATAGCTGACGGCAATCATGTTCTTATATATATACAGCCTACCTCGTGTTAAGTGGTTACTTGAATCCATAAACATCTAATACGTAAATGCGCCACCCATCTTGAGATATAAGTTCTAAGATTTCAGTATAATTACAACGGCTGTCCCACCCTTCAAACCGAAACGCATTGCTGCTTCACGGTAGAAATAAGCAGGGTGGTGGTACCTTTGTTTTTTTTTTTCTGTGGAATCCATTTACGGTTACCCGGTCGAGGGGGGTAACGGACCGGGTTATGTCGGACTCCGGAGCCTCCTGAGAGAAAGAAGGGGAGAAGAGAAGGGCCGAGGTCCTTCACCTCCCCCAATCTCTCACAGGAGACTACGCCACCACCCTACCCGCACGAACTCACAAGAGGCCCTACCACCAGTCTTCTTTCTATATTTCTTTCTACATTTATATCTATTATATTCTATCTTATTAACACGTTAACTGCCATGTAGGTCACCGGTGCCCTACGTGGCGCGCTGAAGTAATTATTTCGATCTTTCTCTTCAATCGTCTTGCTAAGACGCCGGAATATCTAGTAATCTATCTAAAATCTAAAAAATCTATTTCTAAGAGACTTAAAGGACTAAAACATACATTAACAAACAAAAGAAGACAAATTTGGACAATCCAGGCGACTTAGTAACAAAAATCGACATAGTTACTTCAGTGCGCCACGTAGGGCACCGGTGACCTATACGGCAGTTAACGTGTTAATTAACATAGTATTGTCGAAACATTAACGGTATAATGGGAATACTATTCTACCCTTTAAAAAACAATAAATAAAGATATAAAAATTATAACATGATAAATAGATAAACAGGCTAATTCCCAATCACCGCTACCGCCTGTGGTCAAGAGCAGCCAGGAAACTAATATTATGGATGTCTAGTTTTGTAGTTCAGTTTATCTAGTTTTTT
The DNA here is from genome assembly GCF_030267445.1 of Bombyx mandarina. NCBI lineage: Eukaryota > Metazoa > Arthropoda > Insecta > Lepidoptera > Bombycidae > Bombyx > Bombyx mandarina. The sequence goes on from NC_143228.1 coordinate 13,333,101, forward strand.
AGTCTATCTAGTTTTCGGAACACAAGAATAAAAAACAGGTCAAAAAAACGATACGATGCTATATTTTATTTTTATGAAATATGTTATTTTTGTGTTGTTATACGCTTAATATGATGTTTAGTATAAAAGTAGCTCGCAGCTTACTGAGAATTTCGTAGCGTTAGATTCAACCTTAAATGAGCCTTTTCAGACTTCTATATATTAATACGTGAAGCAAAAACTTTGTATCCCTTTTTACGAAAATGTGCGGACGGAGGAGTTTGAAATTTTCCACACTTTTAGAGAACTAGCGGCCCGCTCCGACTCCGCTCGGGTCTTTAACAAAAATTTCAATGATATTTGACGTTGTTTTATTTTTTAAATAAAAGAACGTTTATTGCGGCATAACTATAATAGTTAGACATATGCTGTTGCGACACTTTTTGTAAATAATTATGTGTTCTACAAATTCGTAGTACATTATTTTATTCTATCATCAATAGTTTTCGTAGGGCACGCGATGTAAAGAATATTTTAGATAATTTTTTACACCTTGGGTTACATTATTGGAGTTTTAGTAAGGATCCCTAATTTTTTTCAAAAAAGATTATAGTCTATGTCACTTGGGAATAGTGTAGCTTCCAAACAGTGAAAGAATTTTTCAAATCGGCTCAGTAGTTTCTATTAGTATAGATATAGAGAAGAAGTGCACAATGCTAATATTTTTAAAAAAATAATGCATAAAAGATACATTAAATCAATAAAGAAAACATTACACACACTACATTCCCTGTATTTGACTCACACACGCATGCATACTATTTACTGTCAAACTTTTGTTCTTGACGTCTGTTGTCAAATTGAGAATAGATTAAATATTGTTTGTCTTTTTTTTTTTAAGAGATTTTATGACCTGTTCACTAAGACCTTTAAGTCATATCTTATTTTACTTTATATTCTTAATTTTATGAAAAATGATAATATGGAGTGAAATGAAATGAAGATGATTAATTTGAGACATTAATCAACTGGGATGAAATTTTATTAAATGAAATGATATGAGATGAAATATAATCGCAGTAAAATGGTGGTCATTTACTGGGATTTTTTCAGTGGACTTTTTGGAGGAACCCGAGAAGTTACGTCCAGCAGCTTTGTTTCATTTTCCCACATTTGTGCACTTTCACAGATATTAAACAGTTAATAAACCACCATTATTACACATTTAAACCTGAAGAAACACTAAATAGACAAAATAAAACAAATCACACAACTTCACTCCTCGCGTTCCCGCCAAAAAGTCTTGTTTGTCTTTATTAATATTTTTTTATAGAGTAGCCTTGGCGAAATTTGTGATTATAGAAGTATAAAATACAATCATAATAGTGTACAAACTTACAATTACTATTAATTATAGTCGAATTTCGACTACTGCGGGACCTCTAGTTTTTATTAAATATGTTATTTTTGTGTTGTTATACGCTTAATATGATTTTTATTATAAAAATAGCTCGCAGCATACTGAGAATTTCGTAGCGTTAGATTCAAACTTAAACGAGCCTTTTCAGACATTCAATGGAATTACGTCTTCGCTAGAAAATGGAAGTGAATTTGTACAGCTGTGGGCGTTTCTGAACAAAGTAACAGATTAATTACTTCCGTTTCTTTGCTACAATATTGATCGTAATAAATTCTCGTGAGCACAATGAAATTACACTATCAAATTTCGTACAAGGACTTGCGCAAAATTTAAAAAAGGGTGAGTTTTCGGTCAGGACTTTTTTATTGTTAAATAAACGAATGCTATAAATTAAACAAATGACGATACTGGAAGTTTTTTATCAATTGACATGTTCTTCTTCAACCGGTATCCACCTAATGCTGAGTGTAGCTCTCTTCATACGGACTCTATTCTTTTCGGTCTTTTGCCTTTCGCATCCAGTCCTTACCAGCTATTTTGACCAGGTCTTAGGCCTATCTCATTGGTTGTCTACCCACGTTACCATGTCCAGTACAAGGTCTCCACTTCACTACTTTTCTGCCCCACTGACTGTCAGTGTGACGGCATATATGGCCGGCTCACTTCCATCTTCTGCGTTCAATCTCTTTGGTCTAGGTCAGTCAAACCAGTTCTTCTGTGGATTTTGGTATTGCGTATCTTTATAGAAAGGTCATTTTTAGGTACAATTTTCAGTAAGATTGACATATTAAGTACGTTTCCGGTCTAAAGCCTGAAACACTTCGCATAAGAGAATGATTTCAACAAGCTTAACTCAATCTCTCATTCTTTCATCAACATGAACATGTTCAAATCTTAGTGCCTATTCTTTTAAGCAAGCATATGTATAACCAATTTGTTCTAATTGATTTGATGTCTTTTTAAAGCAGTTTAATTTAAATTTTGAAGTTTCTCAAAATTAATGTTTGTTGTAATTTACCGAGTAAGAGTAAAATTATTTTAAAAACAAAATAAACTCCAAACCAAATCTGTCGTATTTCATTTTGATAGATGTATAATCTTCTTGTTGATGAAATATTCGCTCATTTCACAAGCTTCAAAGGGAGTCCGTGGGCGGTTTATATCAAAAGATGTCATCAATTTTTTTCGTTACTGCCCGCTGTGATATGTACCGTTACATAGTATGCAGCGTCTGACGCTTGAATATTAATTTGCAAGCATTGTGATATATGATAGATAAAAAAATATGTTGTCTATTTCATTGTTTATGTTGTTCGCATACATAATTACGTACAGACAAAGAACCATATGAGGAATATTCGCCAATAAATTCATAAAAAAAAACATAGTATCGTAGAAACACAGTTTTGCTAAATCAGAGATTCTATCATCCAAATAACAAACTTAGGAAATGCCTCGCCTACAATGCTGAAATATCAAAACTTGTTAGCTTTCAAATCTCAAGGGATGATGTTCGTAGCGAGACGTGCTCTGGCCTCCGCTTTCAGAGATATCGTTTCTCGCGCCATATGCTTCAGGAAATTGGGATTCCTTCGCAGCTGCTGCACAAAGACTTTAATGTCTTACGTATTTAATTTTAAAAACGATTCAAAAGAATGCGACTAAAGATACTTCCAATTCTAATCGTTGTGGAGCGCTGATGATAATTGTATCAGAAAGTATTATTTCGACATGAAGAGGTTTCAAAAATAGAAGGGCCTTGAAGAAATCCGTAATGACAAATGACAAAAACGAAGTACTGGTATCTAAAGCAAAATTCACCCATTAATAACTACATCGCGCTGCTGACATATCTTTTTGTGATTTACTGCATTAATAACAGTAGATATGCAAAGAATTCGAAATATTTCGGCGAAATTGTACCTGTTTTACACTCTGCCACAATGGCTGCTGTCTAAACACCTCATATTATTCGAAATCTTTATAAAACGAGTGCTTTAATTTGCAGGTATTGCCAGGAAAGAAAGAGATAGTCCCGAAAAACTATTTTTCACTCGTAGACCGCAAAAACAAATTGCTTAGTAGCTGCAACTTAATGAGTTGGTCAGACCTAATTCGTACCATACTCAATTCGAACGTCTGCGAAGCTCTCCGAATAGTAGTATAGCTATTGTATAGTAAAGTTTTTTTTTCCCCTGCGTATGCTGATAACCTTGAGCGGCTATTTCAGCTTCACCCTAACGTGTGTAGGCTCACGGGGCTCAAACCGGAGTGTTGCTAACACTGACCCTAGCAAGGGCAGTGCTTCGCAGAATCTACCATGGGATCGGAAATTGCTGAAATTGAAATTGGAAATCCCCTAGCATTGCTGAAGTCCATGGGCGACGGTAACCACTCACCATCAGGTGGACCGTATGCTCGTCTTCCTAAAAAAGCAATAAAAAAAAAAAAGATCTTACTTTCTTTAGTAAAATGAGATCGTATCTTAACAACGTTATATACATGATTTTTCCGGCTTACCTAGCATTGTTAATGTCCATAAGTTAAGACGAGTACTTATAACCGTGTTAGCCGTACCACCCATCTGCTAAAATTGGTAAAAGATAAGTCGACCCATTTCAAAAGTGTATTGCTTATAGAATATAAATATTACCAGTACAACAAACAAAATAATAAAGAAACAGTTATGTACCTTTTTTTTTTTTCGGGTAGAGGGCCGAACCTCCTACGAGGCCCCCGCGCAAAAGGGGCGCGCGGGGTATGTGAGACTCAACGATCTGCATGGTATTGTGAGCAGACCGCGGGCCCAAGGATTTTAGGGCCCACCCACTAAACGACTCCCCTGCACTCTTATACCCGACGTCCGATCCCCTCCGAGGTCAGAACCCGGATGAGGTAGGGGGGCTACCGCGGTCAACACTACAACCAGACGGCGCGGCTCACCCCAAGGACACCCAGCCGACGGAGCCTTCGAGGCGAATCGAAGGCTCTGAAACGTCGGCCGTCTCGGTACGGCAGCCCGTCGGGCCGCCACGGTGCCGCTGGTGTCCCGGAATACCCCGCGTGACCAGAACCAGCCTGCCGGGTCGGGACGCGATACACCGTCGACCGGTCGCTCTATTCACTCCACGGCAGCGCGCTAGAGGGAACAGTTGCCACGTACCATGCGGCTGTGGAATGAGCTCCCCTCCACGGTGTTTCCCGAGCGCCATGACATGTCCTTCTTCAAACGAGGCTTGTGGAGAGTATTAAGCGGTAGGCAGCGGCTTGGCTCTGCCCCTGGCATTGCTGAAGTCCATGGGCGACGGTAACCACTCACCATCAGGTGGGCCGTATGCTCGTCTGCCTACAAGGGCAATAAAAAATTTAAAAAAAGTTATGTACCTACACTGCCTTTGTTTTTTTTTTCATTAGGACTAGTTAAAAGTATAAAAAATATATAAATGTTGTGAGTTGCATTTAGCGCTTAAATGAGCTCGGAGGACCCGGAGATCTCATGATTACGAAAACAAACACGGCGTGTCATTTTCAATTTCCAGCGAATATAATCCCCAAAATTACTAAGGAATCTTTTGTTGGAATAATGCAAATTTAAAGTCAACAGCTTGGGGCCTTATCGTGCTCTTGTTGACAACAAGACAAGAATTAATGAGCTATTCATATCGAGGGATCCGCTTCAGACGTGCTTAGAACTGAAATTTAGTGATCTTTGTTACGAATTATTCAATCGTTTTATTAGTGACCGGCTTTTCCATCGATAAATAAAACTTATACATCCAGGAATCCGTAACCTTATAATATCGTTATACATATGGAACAAACGGAATTACATAATAATATGATGCAATATAGGTAACATTCTAAGTTGTTTTCCTTGTAGATCATTTGAAGCATTTTTAGCGAATTCTTGATAAAATAATCCTCATTGTTTGACTTTCCGGTCATCATTCTCGTCGAACCCGTCGCTTGCGGGCTCCGGGAGTAATGTAGCCCACAGACACAGCCCATTGTGTTTTTCGCCAGATCTTCTCAGTGGGTCGCGTTTCCGATCCGGTGGCAGGTTCTGCCAAGCACTGATTTTGCTAGGGTTAGTGTTAGCAAAGTCGTCAGGTTTGAGCTCCGTGAGTTCACCTACCTGTTAGGTTACGCTGGCATAGCCTTTCAAGCCTAACAGCTTAGGTAGGAAAAAAAAAAGCTTGATTTGAAATTGATTCACCATGAAAGATTTATTTAATTCTCAGTATATGTTTGCTGTATCAAAGCACCTCATTGAGTCATTAAATGCTTGATTTATATTGCAATATAGCAGACATTTTAATTTTACAAGTTATTCTGAGTTTCTAATCGGGTCAATTTGATATCTGCATAATAAATTAGCACCTCATCATTTAGTTTCGTAAAATATATTATGTCAAACGTCTTATTTCAAATGAAACCAAACATTAAGATTTATTATAAAGCAAAGCACTGCTAATGAAAAACAAATATGAAATTTGAATTATTCTAAAAGAAGCCTCGTGCCCAAAACTAAGGGCTTAACTAAGTTTACCAGTATTTTGGTTTCAACTTTATTGTGGAAACAACAAACTGTCCAATTTTATTTTATCTCTCTCTTAACAGATCGAATTGAGATCGTTTCATGAGTGATAAAATTCACATTAAAATGAATTCTCTTGAAAGAGAAGTTCTCGCAGTGAGCGCCGCAGACGGGTTCCGGTTAAATTAGAAATTTTCTGCCTCAAAAGTCTGCCGCTGAATGAAATTACGTTTCAAAACCCATCGTATAAAACATCGATTTATATTCAATCAATTAAAACCACCGCGTTATGCTTTCATTCAAATATGGAAATCCGAAAAGTTATTTATCACAAATTTGAAGAAAACAAAATTATAAGAAGTGAAATTCGTAATAACACTCAGATATTCTACTTGTTTTCTAATTGTTAGATATGGGTAAATAAGCCACTATGAAGTGGTTACCAGAATAATTTCGCCGAAATTTCTGTAAATTTATAAATTATATATTTTTTTTTACATTGTGTGCTATTTTTATTACACACTAGCTGTACCCGTCCGCTTCGCTGGGCATTTAAAATTAACATTATTCTTTTTTACCTGCACTAATATTCTTATCATTAACGCCCCCGCAACTGGTGTAGGAAGTCCAACACTCATATAAATATAAGCCTATCCATTAAGTATATGTATTTTCTACATGGATACCAAGTTTCAAGTCAATCGGATGCATGGTTCAGTAGTTAAAACGGAACATCTGTAAAAACCGCTGTAGATTTATATATGTCGGCGCAAATATGACTATTTACCTACTGATCATCAACTAATTACTCTGTGATAAGAAATTAATGTTAAACAGTTCCTTTTATTGTAATTTCAATACTTTAAAACGTGTTTGAAAAACGTGTAAACCCGCTCACGTGTTTGAAAAACGTGTAAACACGCTCACGTGTTTAAAACGTGTCAACACGCTCACGGGTACGAAGCCCCATAAATACGGCCGTGCTGTCTAGCACTGATTGATTCGTGTCCGAGCCGTTGTACTGTACGGATATCTCTGTAACGTTGTTATGCTTCTCGTGCAATATACGAAGTTCTTGTGAAGTTCTCGTGAAGTTTTGTTTCGGAAACCCAAACATGAGTTATCGTCAACAAAGCAATAACCGTGACGTCAGCAATGCTGACGTCACACTTTTTAAAAACGTTCCATCTGTATCTCCCCCGACATCAGAAGTGAAGGATCAGGACTCTACTCTCACTGGCGTGACGTGTTTGAACATGTTCGAAGTACAGCGGAAAAACATGATGCAGATGAGAATACCAGTAACGGTATCTGAGATCACGGGTCAGAAATTCTTCGGGAACAGACAGATTCCGATCCATGTGCTTGGTGCGCTACGATTGATATGTACCTCGATGAACGTCTACTGGATGGTGCACGGCTCATTGTAGTCTTCAGTGGGGCCCTGAAAGGCGGTGCCTTATCATGATTGTCGCGGATTTCATACGTAAGTGTCACATGGAGGCATTTGCGACTTATTTCTCGCTCGTTATGCAAAATTCTTGCTGCGACGCTTATCAATTTAAGCAATGGTAAGCCACAAAAGCGTGAATGCAGCATACGCAAGTCGTGTAATAGCGTCTGCTACCTCGATGGAAGATCTGAGCCACGAAGAAACTTTATCACATGGCATTTACTAGCGGAAATAGGACACGAAACAAGCTGTTGCAAGAAATTAAGGCAAGTGCAAGTCTCAAGTGGAAGTTCGATCACAATAATGGATCTGTCATGACGACAAGCAAGCAAACAAGAAAGCAAGCAATTTTTCGTGGGGAAGAAAATTGACACATTTGAAGTCGTCGTGACCTGTAAGATACACCGTCCGGTGCGTTCGTGTCTGACGATGCGGCGGTGTTCGGGTCCCGCAGGCGGATGCCAGTTTTTCGGGTGAAGTGTGTGCTTGTGCGTGCTTGACAAGTGTTCGCGGTTGGCTTCCGCAGTGTGGGAGTAACATCGTGTAGTAGAGGTGGAACCCGCAAAATTGTAATTTGCATGGTGGCTGGTGGTAAGATGTCTTGTGAGTCTGCACAGGTAGCCAGAGGTGAGACTTCTGCGGTCGCAGCCCACCCAGTCTGCGAGAACCGGGCAGATCGCCTCGACGGTACGGAGGCCGGCCGACGGGTCCGCCAAATGACGAGACTACGCCTCCAGCACGGACTGCCGAGTTTGGAGCCCTCGCGCTCCGGCTGCACTTGCGCTAGGGCGCGCCGCCTCGTACGAGACTGTGAGGTATCCTTGAATGACTCTGACCGCGATCGCGCGCTGCCGCCGTCGCAGCGCAGCGACGTTCTAGTGGGTAAGGACGTGGCACCAGACGGGTGATCCGTATAGTGCCATCGACCGCACGGGTACCGTCACCCTGCCTATTTCTGCCGTGAAGCAGTGGTGTATTTCGGTTTGAATGGTGGGGCAGCGGTTGTAGCTATGCTGAGACCTTGAAACTTGTATCTCGGGGTGGATGACGCGTTTGCGTTGTGGATATATGTGGGTCCAATAACTACATAGCACCAGGTGGGCTATGAGCTCGTTCATAGTCCACCCATCTAAGCAAAAACATTGCCACGAGTTGCCGCCGAGGCAAATTGATGGCGCGATGTCATCGACGGCCGCGAGCAACGCAGCAGCAGAGCGACGTGCCGGTAGCTGCGTAACATCGGGTGTTTTGGTAAATGAGAAAAATCTGGTGAGTCGTTTTACTTTTATTTGGAATCTGATGCCGAATGTTCTCTTGTCGAGAAATCTATTAGTAGTAGCTTCATAATTCAGGAATTTTATGCGATGGTTCTCATAAAGGGTCTGTTGTTTTGACCAAAACTGTACGGAACAAATCCTTTGCGATGATTTATTGCTTAACCATTTTAATGTCATGTACTACCCGATAGTTGTTTTAATCGGTTCAGTGAGATTGAGCATTCAGCGAAATAAGCACTTAAATCTAGCGTGTCCTTATTCGAAGCCCACACTTGCGTTATTGCTGACCAAGCTCGCAATTAGCTCATGGAATTGTTCTTGACATGTTCTTGACAAGAAGTGCTAGAAGCACATATTTTTTAAATTGTTCTATCCAACGTATAAAAAGGGTGAGCCCTCTTGAGCTTTTAATAATTCGCGTGCCATACCCCGAAAAGCTTTTTACTTTAAATGATACTGAAAACAAGAGATTAACCTTGACGAGACCAGAGAGCAACCGGTTCCCCTCGTACTAATGGACAGGTAGAGCGCGTTATGAGTGTCCTAAAAGCAATGTTAACAGCGGTAGACTAGCGATACCAGATCGTGGCAAGATGTTGTAGGTGAGGTTCAGCTAGCTATTAATTGCACGATGAGTCGTGTAACGAAAGCATCGCCACTCGAGCTTTTAATCGGCAAGGTTGCAAGACCGTCGTTGATGTGTAGCGATGTAGACTGAAATTGATATTGACGAAATTCGCGAGATAGCGTATGAGAACAAAAGATTATGATAAGGCGCGATTTAATCAAACAAAGGCGAAAATTTAAAATTTTCCGGTAAGCGTACGTACAAATATGCACACGATAGGTTGAGGAGGATATCAGTAGGTCATGTACCAGTCGAAGTTGATGTTGACAATGATCCTATTGAAGATGAGTGAGCCTAAGTTGTGCTGGAAACTCTAGTAAGACTCTATCGGCCGTATTGTGTTCGACCGTACTAGTAGCTATTACGTAGTCGTAGCCCGGTAGAAATCGATGTCTCTTGAGGCAACTCAAGTAGTCCGTGGGTGCGCGGTGCGCGTTTGGCTCTGACGGAGGTCGGGGTCTGTAAATACCATCGTGTGTAGTCAGGGGGTGATGCACACGGGCGATTCACGCTGTGGATGCGCATCATGAGGGCAATTGCGATTGCTGGTCGGCGGGAGAGCCGTGGCGATAGAGAGGCTTATGTGAAGTTTCGATAATTTAATTATGCTTAATTAAATGGTTGAATGAATAAACGACGGTGGTACAAGGCTCTGATCATCCTCCGCTCTTTAATTTGCTCTAGAAGTTTATTGTGATCAATTATTTCCGTATACTTGAGAATTTTCTAAACTTTTACTATGTGTGTGTGCTTAATTCATCAAAATGTAGTGCAATCCCTAAATACGATTTTGTTGAAACTAGTGATTTAAAAGATGTAGAGTCAAAAGACCACGATACAACTAACTGATTAAAGTAAGGATTTTTGTTGTCCTATTTTGTGTGATTAGTAAAGATAAGTATTCGGTGTCATTTATAAAACTGGTAATTGAACACATCACCTAAATCGAGCGTGTGTTTTATGTTGAAGTTGGGTGCCGGATGGAGGTCCCACTTATTTGCGTCGCTCGATGGAGGTATCAAGGTTATCGTCACTCGATATAGGTGGCATGAGTTACTCTCACTAGATGGAGGTGATTGTAATGACAGTTTGTGATTGATACTGAATACTGATGAAATACTACTCACATTACTTAGTTTTGTAATGACTCTGGTTTCTAATGCTTATTGAGCGTTAATGAAATTTTTCAGTTGTATAGTGTGTCGCTAATAATTGGGTAATTAAATTATCTACTCACACAGGTTAAAGATCTTGTTGAAAGCTAACGTTATGTTTTGTAATGAAAGAATCCCAATCCTCAATCTTGAATGAATCAGGATTGGCCGAGACGAAACCTGTTTGATATTACAGAAGGTTATTTTTCTAGCAGGAGCGTCACACAGGGACGTGTGACATGTCAGAATGGCCGTGTCGTGATTAAAGACTTTTAGTAATATTAAGACGTTATTTTGACTATTATTTTAAATGATGAAATGCTGTTTTGATAAATATCACAAAATGTAGGGTAGACTCCGTAACGCCACAGTATAAAATGGCGGTACGTGGACAGAGTCGTGGCGTTCCGTGTCAGACAGTCATCCAGTCCGTATCAGACGGTCCGTCCGTCAGAGTCAATGAGTCTCTGGCAGTCAGTCAGTCTGTTGGTATGTGGCACGAAACTGTCGGTTTACCCTGTCATTGTGAAAGTTGTGTGTGTTGGGTTTCAATAATTATTATTCAAAAAGTTTTATTGACTAAACTGAGTTCAATCGAACACGAGTGATAACGGAAACTACCGCTTAACCATCCCCGCCGCGCGCCGATTTATATTTCTTACTGCTATCCTGATAGTTACTTAAAATGTTTACCAATTTATGAGAAAGTCAGTATCAACATCAGCAGTAAGATCCAGCCGTTGGCCTTTGTCTTTGTTGACGGGTCGACCATCATTAAAAGTAAGCCTGTACATTACCCCTATCCTATTTTCCTTCCTTGAACCAATTTCAGAGCCCCTGTGGACCACGGTCATAATACATAAGGCCTAGGCCACAGCATCATCCTACCTACATCCTTTAGAGCCCCTGTGGACCACGGCGTACGAGACCGCTCAGCACCACAGCATCATTCCCATGTGAGCTCTTCATTACGCTATTTATTTTCAGAGCCTCTGTGGACCACGGTCATAAATATAAGGCCCAGGCCACAGCATCGACCTTCACAGTCCTTTAGAGCCCCTGTGGACCACGGCGTACGAGACCGCTCAGCACCACAGCATCAAACCCTCATAAGCCTAAACAAAAGGCAAGAAAGAAAAAAAAAAAAAAAAAAAAAAAAAAAAACATTACTTTTCAGAGCCTCTGGGGACCACGGTCAAAATGATTGACTATGACTGACTAACTTTGACCGACTTAGGCCTAGGCCCCAGCATCGTCCTAGTTCCCACTTCCATTAGAGCCCCTGTGGACCACGGCGTTCGAGACCGCTCAGCGCCACAGCATCAATCCTATCTACGAGAAATCAAATCGTGCAATTATGCGTGGAGCATTTGTATCGATATATCTACGAGTACATAAATCGTGCGAGTAAGCGTGGAGCATTACAAGCACTTCAATATCATCGCTCACCTCCCATGTACAGCATTCCTATACTTATAACAATTTTGTATAAAGCTTCTCAATCTTTATTCTGTACTACATAAGTACCACAGTGTACGCCCACTACATAAGTACCACAGTGTACGCCCACTGCATAAGTACCACAGTGTACGTCCACTACATAAGTACCACAGTGTACGTCCACTACATAAGTACCACAGTGTACGTCCACTACATAAGTACCACAGTGTACGTCCACTACATAAGTACCACAGTGTACGTCCACTACATAAGTACCACAGTGTACGTCCACTACATAAGTACCACAGTGTACGTCCACTACATAAGTACCACAGTGTACGTCCACTACATAAGTACTACAGTGTACGTCCACTACATAGTACCACAGTGTACGTCCACTACATAGTACCACAGTGTACGTCCACTATATAGTACCACAGTGTACGTCCACTACATAGTACCACAGTGTACGTCACAATATAAAACTACACAAAATAAGTTACTTTCAAAGTAACATAAAAAGGTACACAGATACCAATCTCAGAAACAGACATTCCATTGTTTCAGATGGACTCCAAGAACTCTCTGGTGATACACCATACATGGGCGGCTGGTGCAGAGCGCGCACCGCCTGTCAGTATGGCCGTGTCGGCGCAAATATGACTATTTACCTACTGATCATCAACTAATTACTCTGTGATAAGAAATTAATGTTAAACAGTTCCTTTTATTGTAATTTCAATACTTTAAAACGTGTTTGAAAAACGTGTAAACCCGCTCACGTGTTTGAAAAACGTGTAAACACGCTCACGTGTTTAAAACGTGTCAACACGCTCACGGGTACGAAGCCCCATAAATACGGCCGTGCTGTCTAGCACTGATTGATTCGTGTCCGAGCCGTTGTACTGTACGGATATCTCTGTAACGTTGTTATGCTTCTCGTGCAATATACGAAGTTCTTGTGAAGTTCTCGTGAAGTTTTGTTTCGGAAACCCAAACATGAGTTATCGTCAACAAAGCAATAACCGTGACGTCAGCAATGCTGACGTCACACTTTTTAAAAACGTTCCATCTGTATCTCCCCCGACATATATGTATAGATATATACAATATAATAAACATAATGTAAAGTAGATGAGGTTTAATAGTTTATCATCAACAAACACTACCTTTACTCCATTTTTTTAAAATACTATTATACTATTTTAAATACTACTAGTATTGGTAGTAGGGTGTTCTGAGCAAACACGAGTAAGTACCATCATCCTATCTATTTCTCCCGCAATTTCGAGCTCACATTTCAGGTTCGGTGGCAGCAATCGGGTTTGTAATGTCTATGTTGCTGCGATAGCCACTTAAGCTGTGAACATATTGTTACACGCTGGGGTTCGGGATAAATAAAATTCCACCAAAGTACAACTAAAAAACTGTATTGAACACTTAGAACACTTAAACACTCAACAAACACTTTAAAACTCTCAATTCGCTTCTTCCGCTTCGCTTCAGGTGATCCGTTCGCTGTTTCGCTTCGAGTAGTTCCGATTACTGACTGATTGCGTGCCATCTCTGCAACGCTTTTATAGCCAATACCACATCCCTAGAATTATCGAGAATATTCCACACATCTCTAGTATTGTGTTTCCGCTATCTGACAATAGATAGCGTTGTACTTCTCGAGCGTTCTAGGTGCTAATAGATTCTTCGATATTCGTTCGACATTTCGGCGATAGATGGCGTTACTCTTGCCGGCGTAACAATATGTAGGTGTGCAATCAGGGCAAGGAAATAAACTGAGCATTTGTCTTCACTTTCCCAGTTTTAACTCACACATTCGTTCACAAACTCGATACTGGTTGCGTTCAGTAATTTTATTCTTCAGTTTATTTATATTTACATTCTATTATGATTTAATATTTAGCTAGATTCGATAAATATAACAGCTTTATTGTTTGCTTATAAGAAAGATACAACGAAATATACTGTCAGTGACCTCAAACGAAAAAGATCGATGTGAAAGCTTTTTGGGAAGGTCGTGATGAAAAAGCTCACTCAAGCTTTCAGATAAGCAAACATCCTTACTGATGAAATATTTTTACCTCATTATTCCGATTACATTCCCGGTATATCTTGATCTGCGGGCTCTACGCCCTAATACGACTCCAGGTCGGAGTCAGTGATGTTACTTAAGTTATTTGACTGCGAGAACTAGGAGAGAATACTCGCCTCGACTGTGTTTGTTCATTCATAATAGAAGGAAATTCTAGTTTGCGGAATCTCTTGAATTCGGAACGTTCATGTAACTATTATACATATTTTGTTTTGTAAATGCAAAATACTTATTCAGATATTTGGGCAGAGATTTGGCTGTGCTCCTGGAATTGCTGACGTCCATGAGCGACGATGACCACTTACCATCAGGTGGGATGTATGCTCGTGTACTCTCCAAGGAAGAATACTGTTACAGTGCCCTGATTTGTCCTTTTATACAGCATGTGATGTTTTAGCGAGTACTCCGTACTGCCCGCCTTACCTACCAAGAGATATAAAGTAGAAGTTAGGAGTAAGAGGAGAAGTAAGAAGTAAGAGTTGAACCACAGTAGAAATAAGTAGGATATTGAATCTGTCCGATCTAAATATATTTTTTCTGTGATGGATGAATAAGTTTAAGTCGTCGTGGCCTAAAGGATAAGGATAAGACGTCCGGTGCATTCGTATCGAGCGATGCACCGGTGTTCGAATCCCGCAGGCGGGTATCGTTTTTTTTAATGTAAAACGTAGGTACTTAATAAATGTTCACGATTGACTTCCACGGTGAAGGAATAAAATCGTGTAATAAAAATCAAACCCGCAAAATTATAATTTGCGTAATTACTGGTCGTAGGACCTCTGTGAGTCCGCACGGGTAGGTACCACCACCCTGCCCATTTCTGCCGTGAAGCAGTATTGCGTTTCGGTTTGAAGGGTGGGGCAGCCGTTGTAACTAAACTTGAGACCTTAGAACTTATATCTCAAGGTGGGTGGCGCATTTACGTTGTAGATGTCTATGGGTTCCAGTAACCACTTAACACCAGTTGGGCTGTGAGCTCGTCCACGTATCTAAGAATAAAAAGAAATAAATAAAAAGATGTATTTTCGAAGACCTCGCCAGTTTTACTAGAACAGGTAGAGCACGGGACAAGTCAGAGGTGAGATTTACTGCGGCTACTATATACAAATATGCATATATATAGAACGTGGTACATACACACCACTTCTATAATACTGCAAGATACGTATCTCAAACTCAATCTATTACGTTTCAACACGAGTTTGTAACTATAGTAAAGATCTCTTTATGATCGTAATATGGTTGCGATATTGGAGTGAAATCGTCACATAAAAATTGGTAAAGGATTAAGAATATGCGGGAATAGAGCTTTCGGGTTCGAAAGCTTCTAGTGACGCCATTATCTAGAGTTATTAGGAAAAATGTTATCTAGCACAGGATTAAAATTTGAGTGTTATTGCAACGGCATCATGGTGTGCCGGTATTATACTTACTTTTATTATTATTGCATAAATCGTTAAGCTGCTTAGGGAACACTTCGTTTAAGTGGTCATCGAAAACATGACAACTTGAAGAGTTATCACATTGAGATACGATTTATATGTCCTTCTTAATCATCCGTAATTACACAAATTTACCGATTTTGTGGGTAGTTTTTTTATTTTAATGTGACTGGTTGTACCGGACCTTTGGCTACTAACAATTTACTGTTTTGGGTTTTATACTCTAAACAGATTTGACGTGTAACAGTGCACGGGAGATAAATAATGAGGTGTTTTATGTCACAATTTATCAAGGTCAATTTTACAAAGCGCAACGAATGAATTGGCTTGTTTTTTTTTTTTAGAACTGAGGGATTACTGGTGGATCGTAGGCCTTTCCAGCTTCACCAGGACGATAGGTGGGCGAGCAAGGGCATAGTCAGGGGGGAAGGGGGGTCCAAATGCCTCCAAAGGAGACCTAACAATTCAAGAGAAGCTGAACGTAAACAACAAAACCCACTTTCAAACGATAAACTAATTAACAATAATAATGTTCGTCACTGATTGGTATGTACATACCAGGCGATATAATTTAGGCATCATAAGATGTGGAGCTGTGCTTAGTCGAGTGCCAGTACTTGCTTACTCGCTACAAACCCTTCGCCGTGGAAGGCGTTCGTGACACTTACTACACATTTCCATGGTACCAGTCTCAGTTATTTGAACTGCATCGTACTTGAATTTCTCGATATTGTTTACTTCAGCCGGTTTCTGGCTGAGGTCGAGATTTTTCGACACAATTACCATAGAGCTTTTTCAACGTGGGGATCGCAACTTATGCTTAGGAAATTAACTTTCCCATAGCAAGGAAGAAGAGTTTAAGCACGCTTCAGTCTTCTATCTACCGCAGTACCACTTACAGGTATAATTAGACCCTATGCTTTCCCAATGGGCTAGAGAACTTACTTTCGCATTAATATTCAAGTAACGTCGGCTGTATTGAGCCGTATCCAATGGAACACGTCAAAAACTTTTCTTATACGCGAATGCGCATTATTATTTCAATTTTTGCAGGTAAGTCATAATTGTTGATACTGGAAATACCTTTGGGTAAGTAGCTTGGCCCGGGAAAGGGAGGATTAATTGCTAGGCAATTAATTATTTCGGAGTGATCGTCTTAAAAGGAAAAATAATGGAGTCGTTAACTTCAATTAATGCCTGACGGAGTTTAATTATTAACACAAATTCACAAAGGCGTTTGCAATTGGACATAATTCTCCAAAAAGTGCCACGTACACATATTACATTATTTATGCTTGGAGTAAATCAAAGTTTGTACCAGCCATATATGTACATGTACGTATTGATGGTTAAAAACTATTTGGTTAAAGCAACTTTTTTGCCACTTTACAGGAGAGAGCCATTTATAATTTAAAATCTGGAAAAAATATCATAGCAAAAAACTTCTTCACCTATATGGATGGAATAAATTTAATTGAAGGTCAATTAAAAATATCGAACTGTAGATGCTAATCACTACATAGTATAAAACAAAGTCGCTTTCTCTGTCCCTATATCTGTCTGTCCTTATGTGTGCTTAAATCTTTAAAACTACGCAACGGAGCTTGATGCGGTTTTTTTAATAGATAGAGTGATTGAAGAGGAAGGTTTATATGTATAATAAAATCCATTAAATAGTGGAGAAGTCAATAATAAATTACAGTTTCCGAAGCGTAGCGAAGGCGGGTCGCTAGTACCAAATAAAATGCAACAATTACAAAGAAAAATGTCGCTTAAACTAAATAGCTTTTTACCCTTCGTTATGTATGTATATCTTGGGCATTAAAAATTGAGATATCGTTTTAGTTGTCTGCAGATTGTTTTTAACAATATTTTTTAATTTAAATATCTCTATTGTGTTTATTAGATTTTCGTTTACTTATTTCATATAGCTCACTAGATGATGACCGAGCTTTGCTCTGTTTTTTTTTTTTTTTATAACACCATCTGTTGTATCTTTAAAGCGGTTAGTTGCCCTCAATTAAGAAAAATAGTATTATTATTTGCCAATAGATGTCGGGAAGAGTTGATTATTAAAAACACGAATAAAACAACACTTTCTGAAAATAAATCGTAGCTAGATCGATTTATCGCCCCCGAAATCCCCTGTATACTAAATTTTATGAAAATCGTTGGAGCCGTTTTCGAGATTCAGATTATATACATTTAAATTAATATACAATAATTGCTCGTTTAAAGGTATAATAATAAGATTGTAATGTTTTAAGGTGTTACACATTCTATTATACTCGATGTCAATTTCTTCTAAAACTGGAGTACAGAAGTAATTTTGGTGTAAGTGGTAAGCTGTTAGATTTCCACTTGGAGTCTCTGGATAGAACAAATAACCTTTGTAAGCAGCGACTTAGCTACGTCTAACATCGCTGGTATCCATAAGTGACGGTGACCACTCACCATCAGGTAGGTAAGATAGTGTGTTTTCGTAGAAAATAAAATTATTTCTTAAATACTCTATTAAGGTGGTACCTTCAGTTTTGGCATTATGACTCTTAATGGCTTAATAAATACTAAGTTCAGAATAAGCAAACGTTGGGTGAACTGCAATTAGTTTTAATTTTACATCTTTCGAAGTCTTTAAACGTTATTGGAGTATACGATAATTGTAATTGCGTCCGTAATATATTTTCGCTATTATGAAAATTTAGTCTCGTGCCGTTGAGAAAAATGTGTTATGCTCAAAACATTTAAAATATAAGGGTTTCGAAATTTTTCGTAAATGTACTCAATGTAAATTATTTGTACTCTACTAATAAACTTCAGTTATACTATTTCTAAAATGTATTTATATGTATGTAGTAAATGTATGTAGTTATACTATTTCTTCAGTTATACTATTACTTGGTAGTTGGTACGGTGCACTTTCAAATTTTATTTCTTCTTCGAAATTTACTCTTTTTTATGATTGACGGATTACTGGTGGCCCGGAGGCCTTTCCAGTTTCACCAGGACAGGTGGGCGAGTAAAGACTCAGCACGTGATTTTTCGGTGGGATTTGTTAACAGCTGCCCGAGTGCCTCCGAAGGAGAACTAACAACTTCAGAGCAGCTGTTTCGGGAATGAATCTACTACCGGATCGGAATCGCGACCCGCTGAGAAGATCCGGCGAGAAACTCAGCGTGCTGATGCATGGGTTAGGTTGCACGTCGAACTCTTTGCAAAGTTCGACGAGTACGGTTACCGAGGTCTTTAGGTCTGGTCCTAGTGTTAGAACTAAGGGCGTCTAATGCAAGTTATTGGATCTGATGCAATCTGCAAAGTATGGATCCCGTAAGGACGTCTAGGGCGTCGACGGTGACTGGCTCCTGCGTGAACAGGATTCGGGGAGTACTCAGCGATGGCAACGACAAGGCGATTATCATGACGCATAGCCTTATTTTATTAAGTAACGTTCCGACGCTGACTTCATGTGTTTTCGGATCGATTCGAGGTCCAGGTCGTCGTGTAAGTTGACGTTGATCACGAACACCCTTATGTTTTATAAACGAGAATGAAACTAATTTACGGTTGAGTCATACCATGCTCTTGTTAAAGGAGGTGGTGAATATGAATAATTATCAGGCTGCCACGACTAGGATAATACAACATATTTTTTTTCTATAATATCAGACTCGACACGAAATAAATGAAAATCTTTTGTTGAAATAAAACTCGGTGCGGCATTTTGCGAGAGCATTTTGTGGTTCACACACGCTGAGCGGACATGTAATTGGGTGACATAAACAAAAAATATTTATTGGCAAAAAGTGCAACGACCTCCCCTTGCGGGTCGTAGGCAATTTGAGGTGCGGATTGAGACAATGGCACTGCTCTTATCGCGATAAAAAATAATTAAAACTACTTTTACGGTTTAAGCTCCCGTTTTTTATTGTGATGATATTATTTCCGTCATCTCGATTACTACAGTTTTCGTGGTCACAGACGATGGTAAATTATCCGCAAAAGCAGTTTTAATAATGTCTTATCCTTCCTTGTCAGTATCGCTCTTAACAGAGTGGTCGTGATCATCCCTACAGGTGTTAATGGTGAGCTTTAGCCCCCTTGTGCTTTCGTATAGTGATGATCAGCATTTTACTGCCGCTTTTATTAGGTCGGTCCATCTCATAGGCGATCTTCTTTGTGGTTTGGTCTAATTAGATCTAAGATTCGCGAAAACTGAAAGAATAAATTCAATATTTATGAAGAACCCAGTACAGTTCGCAAAACGCTTTATTGTACTTTCTTATACAATTCACGTAACTATTGGATAATACAAAACACTGTTGTAAGATATTTCTCTTACAAATTACAGCGACCAAGGATCTTAGAGGATAATAGTCTGTAGCTGTAATAAATGCGAATTTGGTTTATCTGGGCAATAGTTACTACACTTCATTCATTCGTAATAATAGTTTCCTCACCTTTGTCTGGAATTTAAGCCGAGACTTTGGTCCTTTGAGGTATACATACATACGGTTTCCGGACTGCAGTTCTCAAATAGATTAGTTCAGTGAGTTCTTAACACCTTAATGGTAGGTAGATGGTAGGAAGGTGCATACCTTAAAGCTGGGTTTTACAATTGAGTTGAGTCGGCTTATACGTGAGTGAGGAGAAGGAAGAAACTGCTCAATGGAGATTAGATTATAGAAACATTCATCGTTCTTGGAAAGTGAGGTCAGGTCAATCTGGATTTGAGCATAGTCATTGATATGTAATATTTTGGTCTGGTCTGCATTGGCCAGTTTATAGATTATTAATGACGTTGAAAAGGTTCCTGCCTATTGCAAACAAAACACTGCATCGTCAATATTAAACTTCAGCATCGAACTATGAAAATCAGTTTCTAAGTTCGTTCCCGTGTCGCAGTTCGTAGGCCGTGGCGCTCTGCCAGCGCAGTCCGCGGAGGATTCGTCGACAGATAAATTTGCTTCATTGTTGCATAGTTCCGTAAACAGCCGCGAACTTTGCTCCAAAAATTGATAGTGGGTTTGGAAATAACATATTATTATCAACTAGCTGTACCCGTCCGCTTCGCTGGGAATTTCAAATGAACATTATTATTTCTACCCCCACAAAGATTCTCATCATTAACGCCCCCGCAATTAGTGTAGGGAGTCCAACACTCATATAAATAGCCTATCCATTAAGTACATGTATTTTCTACATGGGTAGTCGATAGGATTCTTCAAGTTAATCGGATGCATGGTTCAGTAGTTATAACGGAACATCCGTAAAAACCACTGTAGATTTATATATTAGTATAGATAAGCTGAGGAATTGATGCAGAAACTAGGGGGCTTTTAATGTACCATTCATAGGAGAAGTAATGGCTGCCTCTCAAGCGTTTAAAAATAAATACATTGGTGAACGAAGCCACAGCCAACCAGTTTATTATGTGCTTATTGGAGCCCATACACACCGCTACGTGAATGCCACTATATTTTTTTTATTTATGGCTTAGATGGGTGGACGAACTCACAGCCACCTGGTGTTAAGTGGTTACTGGAGCCCATGGACATCTACAACGTAAATGCGCCACCCATCTTGAGATATAAGTTCTAAGGTCTCAGTATAGTTACAACGGCTGCCCCACCCTTCAAACCGAAATGCATTACTGCTTCACTGCAGAAATAGAAAGGGTGGTGGTACTTACCCGTGCGGACTCACAAGAGGTCCTACCAACAGTAATTAAAAATATCTGTCTAGAGACATGAGGTCTAAATCTCAATTTTATCCCACGCTTCGAACTACGACCCTGAATTCACCTGAATTGCACACTAATGTATGTATGTTTTTTTCCTACACTTCAGACGTGTTTTTATTTAAAAAAAAGGGCGTTTATTAAACAAAGGTTTTCTTATTTCTTGGAAGTACTCGGGACGAACGTTATGTAACGTTTTTACTAAGGAAAATTGCTCAGTAATAGAAGTATACGCTCCGACCGTACCATTAAGTGAAGTGCAGCAGTAATTACACATTTTTTTAAATTTTATACGTTTGAAGCTTTCTTGAACGATATCCTTCTATGAAACAAGAAAAAAAACAATTAATCGACGACTATCGTGTCAGATTCGCTGGCCCGAAGACTAATCGATCATTTCAGATACAGATCATTAGTTTGCGCAGACATCTGCTAATTCCTGGGTAATTAAAATCGCTTTAGTTCATAAGTGCTGCTACAGCTGCGTAGCGTGTTCAATGATAATTATCATTTGTACTAAGCAGTACAACGCCATTGTGAAGTATTACTTTGTAGCCTTCATTACTATGAACAACGAAATCTCATTCCATTGAATTGGTTTCATTTGGTGTGTTCTTAATAAAAGTTTCAGTTAATCCTCAGATTGGCCTTGTTGGTGAAAATGAAACGTTTCATAGCGATCGGATTAAAACCAAATCAAAGATTAGGCTCCGAGCGGGCCGGGTTTGATAGGTATTAGATATCGCCATATTAAGATTAATATATATGCATATTATGCTTTATATATTTTACTTCGCCATAGAATTCTTGTAAGCGGTGCAGTTTATTTTAAGCGAAACATGCAATCTATCCAAGTCTTGTGGAATAGAAAACTAAATGCGCTCGAAACAAGCAGAGCGTTTGGTGCAAGTTGTAAGAAAATAAATATAAAATACCATCAAAATTTTATATATGTCGCATCCGGACTCGACAAATGATACGAAAGCGCGCCATCTAGTGGGTGTGGGCCGCAATTACTCGTCAAACGTCGGCTCAGTTTGGGTGGTGTGCTTCAGCAGAGTCGAGATATCATCGCTCGAGTGGAATCGAAACCCATTCGTTGCCTGACTTAGGAAGAGTGAAGACGTCTCGGAACTGTCATCGTTTCATTGTGCAAGCTCTTTGCACCATTACTCACCATACACATTATTTATTCGTAGCCATACACCCACAATGTCAAAAAATAATGAAATTATTCACCATTTCCATTAACCATTTCTGCGACCTATAATATATATATATTTTTTTTTTTTTTTGTAATATTGTCTCCCTTGCAATTGTTGTATATATTAGCTCTCAATAAGAGGTACTGATTAAAAATGTGGAACAAATAATATACATAACAGACCTTAGCATTCTATTCCCTGAGAACTTCCCAATTTGATATTATACTGCGTTGTTTAAGATTTCTATCGACTCCTTTGCGACTTCGAAATATTTAATCTCGAGAAAGTAGAAATTTCAAGTATTCTTATTCAAATGAATTTGAATTTTAATTCAATTACGCTAGACGTAGGTATGAGTTTTTATTTTTGGATCTTAAGTCATAATATTCACTACAATTTTTACTTAACTGTATTTTGATTCAAATACGCTAGACGTAGGCGTGGCCTTCTATTTTTGGGTCTTAAGTCATAACATAAGTTTTAAGATTCGCTGCAATGAATAAAACAGAAGTCTCCGTTGCACTGTAATACCATATATACCAAATCAGAGGACACACCTATTTCTGCCGTGAAGCATAATGCGTTTCGGTTTGAAGGGTGAGGCAGCCGTTGTGACTATACTGAGACCTTAGAACTATATCTCAAGGTGTGTGGCGCATTTACGTTGTAGATGTCTATGGACTCCAGTAACCACTTAACATCAGGTGGGCTGTGAGCTCGTCCACACATGTAAGCAATAAAAAAAAAAAAGAACACAATCCACGCTATCACCAGTGACTGTCCAAATTTCAAAAAGCTGCAGTTTTAATTATCTTATCATATTATCACTATTATCATATTGATCCGTCGTGGAACGCACTGATGCCTTCAGGAGGTTACGTCAGGAGTTTTTGTGAAAATATTTAGTTATACGACAAAGTATTGTAAATAATAAATAGGCATGACCAAACGTAGCTTAGACTGAATAGTAATGCAGCAAATAAAAGTCTGTTTTTTACGCGTTCTGCCTACAAATTGTCGAGTCCTTGATCAATGGACTGTCTATTCATAGCGGCTATCGCGTTCGTCAGTGGAAACGATACCTAAGCCGTGGATCTATTAATATTTTATACTTCGGATTCCAAAATAAAACATGTTACTTTTTAGCATCAATTTATTTCAAATTATCGAGTTACGTTACCATTACATTCTTAATATTTGTTTTTCATTTAAAACTATTATATTATAATTGTTCTTAATAATACGGTTTGAACTTGATAATAAACAAATTCTTAATATAAATTATCAATTTTAAAATGGTAAGTTTCAATTCAATCTTGGATAATTGAAACTTTTCAATGCCTTATCCACAAGATCTGAATAATGGAAATAATACTCGTACTTATGTTGTTATAAGGAAACTGATAGCTATTAAAAAGATAGTAGATATTGCAATATTAACTTCAATCAATATCAAGTATTGTGTTGGCAATTATAGAAATGAGAACTTCATTGTGTTATTCGTGTTAGTCATTTTTGATATGAATTATTTTATGCTGATTATTTTAATTTATACTACTTGTATTCTGAGATATTCGTACTGATTAAAAACATAAATTTATGTTGTCTAATGGTACTTATTACTCAATTTTGAGTAATAAGTACCTAATAAGATTCCAAAGTGCTGAATAGATGATTATGTATGTTTTTTTTTTTAGAGAAAGTCGAGAATTGAAGTAAAGGTTTCCTTCGTAGAACAAAAACGAATGTCTCATAGAATAAGACACTGAAGGGCAGCTAGTATCTTTTCAAAATGAGTTTTGGTCATAAAAAGCTGTTGTTATGATTTTTATCTTTCCGACACTAATGGAAGCCGTTTCCGGGTAAAAGGAAAACTGTGTCAGCAAACAACCATTTTTGGAAAATAAAACTTGATATTTATTGTATTAGTGTACTTCGATAAGCACTTTTTGCGGATCAAGTCTGTTTTCTATCATTCAAGTCTTTATTTTTATGCAACTTTGAGAGTCTGCGCTTCGCTTAAAAAGTTAAACAGATATCCTAAATTGAATAGCCCCTTAACCTTCTAAGTTAACCTTCTAAGTTGGATATCCAATTCCAAACATAATTTAACAAAAAAAATCACTCTGACTAGTAATCGATTCCGATAAACTACTATCCCAATTCGGATATAATGGGCTTAATGATTGAGATGCTAAGTACATTGATATTGATTGGGTGAAGGCTTATTCAGCACTATTGTGATTTGAAACACCATACAATCAAAATTTCACTCGAAAAGTGACACTAAAATTAGAGAAATATTCATCTATAGTATTTAGCCTGCGCGAGAATGAGATAGTATGTAATAATCCTGAAGGCTTCAACGGCGAATGTACTGCGCACATGTTTTTTCTTGATTAACCCAGCACGTACTTAAGAACGTGTGACATGATGAATAACGCCATGGACTAAAAATGAAATCCGAACAAACTAATTGATTTTAGAGCCCATTGCATGCTCACACGGTTATATTTCGTTATACATTAGTGGCAATGTGTATTATGGGCTCTATATGGACTGTTAACTTGACTATAGTACAGCGGCACTAAACACATCTTCTGCTACATGCCACAGATATTTTTGTTTGGATTTTCCCAAGTCGTAGTGGTCTTAGCTAAAACTACTTGTTCGGCTTAATAGAAAATAAGAGACTTAGAGAAGATGGTTGGCGTTTATCTAACACCTAAGATGCTCTTATCGTGAAGATGAAAATCTAAGATAAACAGCCTCAAAATACTATTAACTCTGATGAGAATGAAACATAACAGTTTTTTTTAAATAGAAACACGTATGATCATTAGCACAACATTCAAATCTCTCCATCTCTCTAGATTTCATTTCCGTAAATTCAATTAAAATGACTGTTTTATTATATTCTAACATTACGTTAACATACCTCATCAAAGCGTTGTTAAGACGGGGGTGCTCAGTGTAGCGTGTCTGATACAATTAGTAACATAAATGCTTAATAAGAACGTATAGGTTTATTGAAGATATAATGTGAATTCCTTATTACGTGTGATCATATGAAACGCTGCATTTTTAAATCATCATCATCATCATCATCAACAGCCCACAGTCGTCCACTGCTGGACATAGGCCTCTCCCAATCCACACCACTGAGCCCAGTCTACGGCTCTCCTCATCCAATTCTTGCCGGCCACCGTTCGGAGGTCATCGCACCCATAGCCAGAGGGGGCGTCCCACGTTACGTCTTCCGCTGCGTCATTGGTTATTATTATTATTATAGAATCCTAAAGGATTTTAGAAGAAGGAATTCGATAATTTTCTCTCTCAGGCGTAGCTGACAATTAGCTCATAACGGTAATGAGCGAGTGATCAATAAATATACGTCATCTCCTATATAATTAATGTTGGTAGGACGTCTTGTGAGTTTGCAGGGGTACGTACCACCGCCCTGCCTATTTCTGCCGTGAAGCAGTAATCGGTTTGAAATGTGGGGCAGACGTTGTAAATTGAGATCTTAGAAATCATATCACAAGGTAGGTGGCGGCATTTACACTAGGTGGGCCATGAGCTCATCCACCCTTCTATTTTTTTTTTTATTATTGCCTTTGTAGGCAGACAGGCATACGGCCCACCTGAAGGTGAGTGGTTACCGTCGCCCATGGACTTCAGCAATGCCAGGAGCAGAGCCAAGCCGCTGCCTACCGCTTAATACTCTCCACAAGCCTCGTTTGAAGAAGGACATGTCATAGCGCTCGGGAAACACCGTGTAGGGGAGCTCATTCCATAGCCGGATGGTACGTGGCAAAAAAGATCTCTGGAAACGCACTGTGGATGACCGCAGTGGCTCCAGGTAGTATGGATGAACTCTACTCTAAGCAATAAAGCGTGTCTTTGTATGTTTCATTAATCGAATTTAAATGAAATTTGGTAGGTATTGTTGATTTTGATATTTTAGACATTTTCGTCTTAATCATTATTCCGATTTAATATGACCTAAAATTTTATCGTTATCAATGTAAGGCCAATCAATGTAAGGTGGTGTAGGTCTATTCCAACAAATAATTGTGTAGAGGTATCGTCAAAGGAAAGATTTCCGACGGCTGGAAGTTTCTTGTGAAATCAATGGTCCGACTGTTATTATTTGGAACTTGCACAAAGTGAAGGTAACTTAAATATCGTGAACGCGATCCAGACATCTGTTGAATATCATTTCGATTTGAAAGGTAGGATAGCTATAACATAATACATTTAACTCGTAAAGTTCATATCTCAGTGTCTTATTGGCAGCATTATCATTGTTCATGGGCACTGACACTTTAAACTATGCGACCCACGGCCCCGTTGACCCTACTAGACAAAAATATATATACAAACGTAAACTGTTGCCCAAAGATTTACTTAAAATTTAATATTGCCAATTTTTTAAACATCATTTGAATGTATCTATATTTCATCGAGAAGTACTTGTTAAAATACAATTTCAATCTTATAGTATAAAAAGGAGGTTTCATATAATTAATCTATATATTAATACGTGAAGGAAAAACTTTGTATGCCTTTTTACGAACATTGCGCGGACAGAGGAGTATGAAATTTTCCACACTTATAGAGAATATAGAGATGGAGTGCAAAATATTAAATTTTTTTTAAATTATACCTAAAAAATACATTAAATCAATAAAAAAAAACATTACACACACTACCATGTATTTGACGCACACACGCATGCATACTATTTATTTATTGTCAAACTTTTGATCTTGACGTCTGTGGTCAAATTGAGAATAGATTAAATATTGTTTGTCTTTATTCATATTTTTCTATAGTGTAGTCTTGGCGAAATTTGTGATTATAGAAGTAATAATAGTCTTTAAAAATAGAATCACAATAGTGTACAAACTTACAATTTTAATTAATTATTGTCTAATTTCGACTACTGCGGGACCACTAGTAATAATATATTACGAGTATATGACAAACACCGAACAAAGATAACGGAGTGATAAAACTTCCTCCAATTTTGTTGCAAACTGCTTTAACGTGGTCGAAGTTTTTAATGAAACATTGATAAGTTCTTTGATACAACATATTTCTTAACTGAGATGAAGGTTTGTAATTAAGAAGTTTCAAATTAATAATTACGATTACACGTTCGTGAAACTCGGGAGTTTTAAACTTTCCTATCCGAAACAAATTTGCTTCTCGTCTCAATAAAGTTGAAACTCAACAGGAATGCTGTGGTTTCCATAGAAGCTATCGTATACACAAAATACACTAATACACAAAATCACACTAAGTCAAAATAACTAAATTTACTGGTGGTAGGTGGTACCAGCGCCCTGCCTATTTCTGCCGTGTAGCAGTAATGCGTTTCGGTTTGAAGGGTGGGGCAGCCGTTGTAACTATACTTGAAACTTTAGAGCTTATATCTCAAGGTGGGTGGCACATTTACGTTGTAGATGTCTATGGGCTCCAGTAACCACTTAAAACCAGGTGGGCTGTGAGCTCGTCCACCCATCTAAGCAATAAAAAAAACAGTATTAATATCTCTAGAATAAGCTGTCTTGAGTTGTTGATAGAACAGCAAAAAAAAGTTTGATTCAATGTTTTTTTTATGGTTCAAAAGCATTTGTGAAAATCGTAAACGTAGTAAACTTTACGTGATTAAGTCATCGTTAATTTTTTTTCAATTCTCTTATTGAAAGCTTTAGTCGGAAATTTTTGGGCTATTCTCTATATTTCCTTCCTGAAATAAAGAGATTCATGGTATTTCATGAAACATTTTACCTGTTTCCTGCCGGTTATTGAGAAATTCAGAAGACGGATAAATTGCTTCGGTTACGACAGAATTCCGAATGAATCTATCGGCGACTAAACTTTTTGGGTCTTGGAGCAATGGAGCGCGCGCTTACTACCAATTCGGAACGATGGTTTCCAGAAAATTAACCTCTGGGTTGTACCACACGAGTTTTCTCATTATTCGTTGATGAGATCTACAAAAATGACTCCGCAAGGGACATTTTATTTTGGTTGAGTCAAAGCTCTTTTATGCGTGTATTCAATTTAAGTCGTTCAAAGCTTTTTGTCCGACAGTTGATAATGAAGGTTTTGTAATTGTTCAACGATAGTAAAATGTGTGTTAGTACAGCTTTAATTAATCTGCTCGAGATAAAAACAATAGCGTAATTATAACATTAATGTACATGAAGGTAGCTTTTGATGTACTTATTCTTATTTATTTTCTTGGTAAATACAAAACGAACTAAAACAAAACAGAATAATATCAAAACGACGAGCACTTTAAAA
The DNA here is from genome assembly GCF_030267445.1 of Bombyx mandarina. Taxonomy (NCBI): domain Eukaryota; kingdom Metazoa; phylum Arthropoda; class Insecta; order Lepidoptera; family Bombycidae; genus Bombyx; species Bombyx mandarina. The sequence continues at coordinate 13,361,798 of NC_143228.1, forward strand.
CACAATTTCCAAAATTCCCAATGAATTTCCATATGTTAATATATATTTTTGGAATGACTATATCATGTCTAGAATTCATTGGGTAAATTGTATGCCTCCGCATATAGATACAAACATCATAGAAGGCTGAAGGTTGAAGGATATTGTATTCCTTGATAGTAATTGTGTAAAAAAAAACGTGTGGCACTCGGGAACTGCCGCGGTAAAGCTATTGCATAGCATTTTTTATCAACTTATGCAATTATAATTTGATTAGACAATGATAATTTAATATTAAAACAATAATAAAACAAGATCACGCTTTATTAAACATTAATAAAAGCAAAACCTTAACTGTCTTCTTCACACTCATAAGCTAGACCGCGCGAGAGAGAGATGGGTAGACTTTTCATGATGCGCATGCAGTGTGACGTCACGCCACGCGTTTATTCACAAACACTACACAAGCGCAACGTGTGAATGTGTTGAACGCGAGCTACATGGTAGGCGGAGTGAGGGGTGTAATGTTTTTTTCGTTACGGAATTTCATGATTCGGTCGCAGCGCTCAAGGCTCGCGATAAAAGCTATGCAATAGCTTAAAAATTCTTATCTTAATAATACAAGTGTCTTAATATTGACAGAACAATATGTCGTCAGAGTATTTGATAAATCCTCAACCGAATTGAACGAATATAATGTAATTTTGCAGGCACTAATTTATTCGTAATTTTTTATGAGTATGGACGTATCAGTGAAGGCGGACTGATGATATGGCACCACTAATTTCAGACGAAAAAGGATTATAAGTTAGATTGGTAATGGCAAACGAGTCATCGGGTTGCCGAAGTATAATAAGATAAGTAGAATAATACATATTAGATAAATAAATTCGAAAATCGAAATCATATTTTGATAGTAAAATCTTGATACTTAAACGCTTAACAGTCATAAAAGTAATTCAAAATTACATACGAACTTGGAATGCGAAGACTCGAAGAACAAAGCAATAACATTGCAGTAAAACCCCTTATCTTGGGTTAGAGAAACAGAATAAAACTAAAGTCTTATTTGATGGTGCGGCCGAGGATAAATATTTGGAAAGTTATCCGACCTCGAGTTGGTGAACTAATATTATTGCAGCCCTGTTTCCTTAAAGCGGGTGCTGTACACAATAAAATAGTCTAGAATACGATTCAGTTATTAAATGGTTTTTGTATTTTCGATAGTTTTTTTTTTACTGAGAGAGCGGACGAGTTCATGGCCTACTTTTGGTTGAGTACGCCAGATCACATAGACCTCACAACGTGAACGCTAATGGTAATGGCTATCGTGAAGCTCCCATGGGCAAGTACCACCATCGAGGAGATTCACCCGATTCTCGCGGATTAGGTTACCGAGGGCATCTCTCCTTCGGTTTGACGCAGCTGTTCACTGGCCACGGATGTTTTGGCTGTTACTGCGTCGCTCAGAGGGAATCGCCGAAGGAATGGTATCATTGTGGCTGTGACAAAGATACAGTACAACTTCTGCGAGTCTACCATCTCGGATGAGGTGGTGAAACTAGAGAGAGAGCTCATCCCTCTCCGCATCATCCACCGCCGCCGAGTCGGGTGTCGGAGAAAGGCTTTTGCCCGGCTCCTGTAGGAGGCGTCCTCTCTACATTGAAGTTTACGGGACGACTAGAGTTGTCGATCATGGCCAAGACGTCATCAGTGTCCTCAGCTACGAGTGTGGTGGTAGTGTTGGCCACGGAAACCCACTTACCTTGCCCGGCTTCTGTATCGGCGTTGGGCGACATTGCAGGAGAATCGTCTAGTGGGTGGGCCTCAACATCTTCGGCTTTCGAGTACCTCATATTCTTGGTGCTCCCTAGGAGCCTTATAGGAGGTTTGGTCTCCCCAGAATGAAAACAAAAGGTGCTAATGTCCTAAAAAAATCAACTCCGAACCAGTTACGCTTTCTGATTTGAAGGTTGAGACAAATACAATACAATCGAGATTTCGACCTCAACATGGGTGGTGGCAACCATCTTGTGTTGTTTGTAAGCTCTGAGAACGGCTCAAAACCAGATAGGACATGATTTTTTTTTTTATTTTGCTTAGATGGGTGAACGAGCTCACAACCCACCTGGTGTTAAGTGGTTACTGGAGCCCATAGACATCTACAACGTAAATGCGCCACCCACCTTGAGATATAAGTTCTAAGATCTCAGTATAGTTACAACGGCTGCCCCGCCCTTCAAACCGAAACGCATTACTGCTTCACGGCAATAACAGACAGGGCGGTGGTACCTACCCGCGCGTACTCACAACAGGTCCTACCACCAGTATAACTCACCCAGTCTGGCTCACAACTCTGTAATTGACTTCGGTAGCAAAAGAAAATGCTTATTTACGAAATAATTTTATTGTAATAGACAGTCAGACATATTATAATTATTTATTACGTTGGCGCATGAAAAAACTGACAGTCTACTTTTTGGTAAGCGATTACCAGAGCCCATAGATATCACAAAATGAATTCCCCCGCCGATTTCGGCACATGAGGTCGAACAATACATTTTATTTTATACATTTTCCAAAATTATATTCAAACTAGCTGTACAAACAGATCTGTGTACGATATTAAGACAATTAAAACTTTAAATCGTAATGCGTAGAGCATGAGCCCTCATAAACCAGCGCACACGGATTAACGACCAAAACATTAACCAGGGACAGGTACAAAACTGACTTGCCTTTAGTTTTATTGCTACAAAATGTTGTAGCCAAAATCTAATTTACTGTCTTTTCCAATTACGTCTAATTAAAATTACTCATGCACGTTGTTGATTGTGGTACGATTTCACTCTGGTTTTTTAACACGCTTGAATAAGCTTGGTATGTACATAATAATATGTACTAGAGGTCCCGCAGTAGTCGAAATTCGACTATAATTAATTGGAATTGTAAGTTTGTACACTATTATGATTGTATTTTATACGTCTATAATCAAAAATTTCGCCAAGACTACACTATAAAAAATATTAATAAAGGCAAACAATATTTAATCTATTCTCAATTTGACCACAGACGCCAAGAACAAAAGTTTGACAATAAATAGCATAGGTTATACACTTAATTGATAAATAGTATGCATGCGTGTGTGCGTCAAATACATGGTATGTAGTGTGTGTAATATTTTCTTTATTCATTTAATACATCTTTTATGCATATTTTAAAAAAAATATTAGCATTGTGCACTTCTTCTCTATATTCTCTATAAGTGTGGAAAATTTCATACTCCGTCCGCGCAATTTTCGTAAAAAGGGATACAAAGTTTTTGCTTCACGTATTAATATAATATGTATGTAACAGAATCTTTAAACGTCATTTTCACAGACTTCAAGACGTCGGATTAACTTGAACGTACGTATGATTGTCAAGGATTGGTGACAATACAGTAAATTTATTACTTGTTTCCAATATCCTGACCGGATAAAACAATAACAGGATAAGAACATAGACAATTGTTAATTCGCTTTGATCTTTAAGCGTGTCTTTTTTAGTTTATAAAGTACATATGTCATTATTGTTCCTAGTAAACGGACAAACTAGCACGGCTTCATATGATGCTAAATCATTATGAGCCCAGTCATTACTGATACTACGATCGTGATAGAATCACTACTGCTGCGATAGACCGGTGCATTCGGCTTTGAAGGGTTTATGCAACAAACCGAAACTACTCATGTCTCAAGACCTGCGCGGCATTTGTTTTCTTATACTTATTGTTCTTAGACGAACACCCTTCTCAGAGTGGTCGTCCGTGTGCCCAATGGTGTACACTCAGAGGCATTAATTAGTTCACTAATGTTTTCGAAGGTTTTCCTGCGATTAGCGAGCGACAATGCGCTTCCAGATCAGTTCGAAGCGTTTCATGTACACTAGGCTGTAGTGCATTCCGTTGTTTTCTTTATCATGTTAGGATCATCAGAATTTGGGACAAAACAGCTTATTTCTCTAGTATCATTAAAGGCCTTTTTCTTTTAATAACAAAATGGAAAATGGTAGTACCGTATCATGTATCATTGAAGAATCTACGTCATGTTACAAATATGATGGATTTGCGAGCACGACTTCTTCAATATCGGTGCTATAATAATATTATATAATTTTTATAAACATAATTTTCATTGTTTATATATGATCAAGGAGGTAGATAAGTGCATAAGTCTACGCGAATTGAAAGTTTAATGTTAAAGACTAGGCGGTTTCGAACTTCGCATATACTCATAGTCATAGTGAGTGTAGGCACCTTATTTATGTCAATCGGATTATTTCAGTGGGCTCTTCTGACTTCAGTACTTTGAACTAAGCAGTTTATAAACCAGAATTATACGAACATACCCATAGTTATACTCCTAGAATCCGAACGACTACACCGACGATGGATAAATGAATTACAGCAGCTACAAAAAAATACCTACATTCACATTTCAAAGCAAACATAATATGTCTTGTTTGGAATAAAAATACGTCATGCTTTTAACTCGTAAGAGGTAACAAATAACAACTTTGATTTTGCTAAAGTATTTTCTTTCTGAGACGCTATTTATATTTCATTACATTATGCTACTTTTATAAATCTGCCGTGTTTTTAGTGTAAGTGTTTTGTTGCCAGTCACATAGTTATGTAAGCATATTATGTTTCAGTAACAGGCAAAATCGAAAAATAGCAGAGCTGAAGGCGTCTAATGCAAAGGTTATTGGATCTGATGGATCCGTAAGGACGTGTCTAGGGTGGAATAGTCGGAATACAGTACTCATGACAGCTTTTTTTTTTTTTGCTTAGATGTGTAGACGAGTTCACAGCCCACCTGGTGTTAAGTGGTTACTGGAGCCCATAGACATCTACAACGTAAATGCACTACCCACCTTGAGATATAAGTTCTAAGGCCTCAGTATAGTTAAAACGGCTGCCCCACCCTTCAAACCGAAACGCATTACTGGTTCACGGCAGAAATAGGCGGGGCGGTGGTACCTACCCGTGCGGACTCACAAGAGGTCCTACCACCAGTAAAAAACCGAACCGAATAAATTAACCGAATAAATACTGTAGGATACAAAATTTCTTTGATATCATTCAAAAAATACGAGCAGGCATAAAACCTGAGAGATCGGTTCAAAGATCCAATCCAATTTATACGAAGCATCCAATCCATTAAAGACACGTTTAACATTTGATTTTTCCATTTACTTTTCGTGTACTAACAGCTTTTTAGTGAAATGTGTAGGCTTTCAACGCAGGTAGTCAGTCGGCTGTTTAAAAACATGCTACGCCTACAATATTCTTAATAAAAATATGAATATTTTCGTTTTTTTTAAGTAGTTAAAAGAGACGAATCTATCTTTTTTTTATTGTTAGATGGGTGAACGAGCTCACAGATCACCTGATGTTAAGTGTTTACTGGAGCCCATAGACATCTACAAAATAAATGCGCCACCCACCTTGAGATAAGTTCTAAGGTCTCAGTATAGTTACAACGGCTGCCCCATCCTTCAAACCGAAACGCATTACTGCTTCACGGCAGAAATTATCTACTGAAAGATTCTAATATACGGTAGTACTATCTAAGAATTTAACCTAACAATCCTTTATATATGACTGAATTGAACTGAAATATTATACTTCACTACATAGTATAAAACAAAGTCGCTTTCTCTGTCCCTATATCTATGTATGCTTCAATCTTTAAAACTACGCAACGGATTTTGACGCGGTTTTTTTTAATAGATAGAGTGATTGAAGAGAAAGGTTTATATGTATAATAACATCCATTAAATAGTGGAGAAATCAATAATAAATTACAGTTTTCGAAGCGAAGCGAGGGCGGGTCGCTAGTTATTTATAAAAAAATATACAAAGCCCGTGATATGTTCTATTGCCTACTCGCGGTATCTATATATTAATACGTGAAGCAAAAACTTTGTATCCCTTTTTAAGAAAATTGCGCGGACGAAGGAGTATGAAATTTTCCACACTTATAGAGAATATAGAGAAGAAGTGCACAATGCTAATATTTTTTTAAAATAATGCATAAAAGATACACTAAATCAATAAAGAAAACATTACACACACTACCATTTATTTGACACACACACATATACTCATTGTTTATTGTCAAACTGTTGTTATTGCTTAGTCTTTTTTTTTATTTATTTTTATTGCTTAGATGTGTGGACGAGCTCACAGGCCACCTGGTGTTAAGTGGTTACTGGAGCCCATAGACATCTACAACGTAAATGCGCCACACACCTTGAGATATAGTTCTAAGGTCTCAGTATAGTCACAACGGCTGCCCCACCCTTCAAACCGAAACGCATTACTGCTTCACGGCAGAAATAGGCGGGGCGGTGGTACCTACCCGTACGGACTCACAAGAGGTCCTGCCACCAGTAATTACGCAAATTATAATTTCAAGTCTGCAGTCAAATTGAGAATAGGTTAGTATTGTTTATCTTTAATATTACGAGTATTTGTCTATAGTGTAGCCTTGGCGAAATATGTAACAATAGGACCATAATAATTTTGAAACTTATAATTTCAATTAATTATAGTCGAATTTCGACTAATGCGGGACCACTAGTATTGGTAAAAACACAATCGTTCCCATCTTATACCAATTATTAAAAAGGTCCTTCGGTCTTTAATTTAAAAAGCGTGTGTTCAATTGTCGACATTTATGGTTCTTTTTCTTTTGTTAGATTGTACATTGCAGTCACGTGTAACGAAAGGAAGACATGTTTCGATGACAGCCTTTTATTTTTAAAAGATAAAAGTAAATTTACTTACAGGCCTGTAATACATCAAAGGGAGCTTTATATTTAGGATGGAGTATAATGAGACTTATTGAATTTGAAAAGTCAGACCTGTTTTGTTTGGAACGTGACATTAAAAAAGATCTTAAAAATATTCCTACTAACAATATTAAACGAAATAAGGCTACATATTTAGGTAGGTACATAGAATACATACAATACCTAACTGAACAAAAAAGCCTCACGAATAAGCTTAACGATTTCTATAAAAATGTAAATGTGACCTGGTTTCAAAGTCAAAATTTTCTCTGTAATGTAGAATCTAATATTAAAAGTCGCGTCTCGCTTTCCCTCATAGAAGAGTCTCCGTTCAATCAGGATATATTCTTATGCAAATGTATCGGATATTGACATTCACTTTACTTCCTACATAATATCTGGAACGTACTAGAACATCTGCTCATAACTCAGCTACAATCCTTGATATATGTCAATCGGAGACTCAATTGTATTGGCATAGCGGTCATCTGGACCTTGTAACTGGAAAACGTTTAGCTTCAGAGCAGAACTAGAGAGTATACTAGTTAGTATAAATGAGTGTAGGGTGATAAAATGATTTACTACGAATGGACCAGAACATTTACATAGGAAACAAGTAAAGTGTCATATAATTGATAATATTAGCATATTAACTTCTGGGCTTACCTAAATAAGTGTATCTCCACAAGTAATATCAAAAGATTTCACGACAAGCATGCCTGTGGTGTTAGCATGATGAATAATGCCAACAAAAGTTAATGTTTAAAATATTAAGCATACTGACAACATCTATTAAAAAAAATGTGCACATAATATCAAAAGTTTCGATACAATTTTGTCGCAGCTGGTAGCGCTTTCCATATTTTCAGTTTTAACGTTATTATTACGTCCAAGCGTTAAACTACTTTCATAAATCCTTAACTTTTTCAGTTAATTGCTTATTTAGACCAAAACGGTTCCTGAGAGATATGAATTTATGAAATTTAACATTGATGTAGTAAAAAAAAATGTACGATCTATTTTTGTAGAATTGTTATAATATATATTGCATAATTCTGTAACGGAGAATACAGAATTTAGAATTTGAATACAGAAAGGTAATATGAGACTCGTAAGGTGATTTAGTTTCGATTTACTGATTTGTAACAGCATTATTTTTGTTTCATATAATAAAACTTATTAAACTTAAACCGCCTATTGTACAAATGTATCTGCTTTTTTTGATTGTTTTTGAATGTAAATTGTGTTTTGGTGTGCAGTAAAGTGTATTCTCTCTCTCTCTCTCTCTCTCTCTCCCTCTCTCTCTCTCTTTCTCTCTCTCTCTCTCTCTCTCTCTCTCTTTCTCTCTCTCTCTAAAACTTATTTGTAAAGTTAAGTCATTAATGTCAATAATTTGATTTTATATTCATTTCCTACTCATGTGTCTTGGTAGTGGAAACTTACTTAGTTGTATCTAACTTTGACGTGCTATGTAAATGAAGTGTTCTCCTTGTTTCCCAAATAAATGAATAAATAGTATGGGCAGAGTTCTACATCGTTATACGATGATCACCAACCACGATTCAATAATGTAAATATTGCGTATTATCATCCCAACCACCCATTTCTGCCGCAAATATTCAACTAATCAAGCATAACTGTTTGACGAGCGAAATATTATATATGCAAAACTACTTACAATGACGTCAGATAGAAATTTTTAATGCTTTATAAATTGCATATCTAGACCAGATAAAACGTGCGACAAGAGTGTCAATTAAATTATTCCTAATCCCGGCAAAAGCTGTTAATCCCTGTTAATATAACTTATGCTTAGAGTTTCGTAGGCTTATCGCATACGATAGCTAATCCCAACACTGATAGTTGATTGATGTACCTTTGTATATGTGTACGAAATTAAAGTTGCAACAATAACATTACATTACAAAGTTATAGTACATTTCCATGAGCTTTTGTCCCGCGGTGCACATACTATTTTTTCTCCTACCAGGCCGAAAGTTTGTGGAGTTCGTTCGTACTGAGCAGGGGTCCAGGGGCGAAGCCCTGGCCGGGGGTAGGGGGGGCGGAGCACCCCCGTACTCTTAAAAAAACAATTTAACTGTTTTTTTATTTTTAAATTAACTATTACTAATTGAATAAGAAATGTCTGATGAACTCATCTTTGTTTAATACTTCAGTATTAAATTTTATTGCCTTTTGTTTATTTTACTTTTACACTAAGCACAATATTGCAAATTATCCGAGCACAACAATGGCGGAGAATTTTAGGTGCGTGAGAGCAGACGTAGACACTAACGCGCATGCGCACTTGTACCCAGGGAGAAAAAGTTAAACTTTCTTCCCTGTACAGCGGGACGAAAACCGAACTTTCGGCGTAGGTAGGAGAAAAAGAATATTTGTTGGTCTTAGAGGTCTATGGTATATGGCATGTGCAGATATTCTTCTGTTGCTATAGATAGGCAAACGATCTCACAGTTCACCTGACGTTAAGTGGTCATCTACTAAAAAATCGCAATTCAATAAACAGTTATGTGTGTTTATTGATTGCCTGTCTTAAAATAAAATTGTACAGTCAATACTTTTTTTTTATTGCCCTTGTAGACAGACGAGAATACGGCCCACTTGATGGTGAGTGGTTACCGTCGCCCATAGACATCAGCAATGCCAGGCGCAGAGCCAAGCCGCTGCCTACCGAAATTCGATAATTAATTATCATACCATAAACGCCATTGCCCGATTTTAGAAACGCGGCTGAATTTTTACATAGGATTTAACTAGTTCTACATTGATTTAGATCAGCGGAATGCGGAAATGTTTATAGAAAAAAAATATTTAAAAATAAACTATGCTGATTGTGAAAATGTACCGTTGAGAGTGTTCAGATGAAAACAAAGCTGACTCTTTCTCGGTGGGGTTTACTGCATTCATTAATCTTTCATACCTACTTGTCCTCGCGAGTTGCTGTTTCAAAGGAAATTCGCGAATTTATGTTTTTTTTTTAAGTATTTTTCTAGTAACTTTTAAATTTTGTCTATTCCTTTAGTGACATTATCAATAAAATAATTATGGTGTATCTTTAAAATGACCCTATAATAAGACTGCCCAAGACCGATATAAATGGAAAAATTTGATTCGAGCCCTACACCCCAGCAGAGGGTAATAGGAAAGCATGATGATGATGATGATCTTTAAAATAGTTGCACGGTCTGTTATATATATTTTGCGTTACACAATCGAAAGATGATTGAATAGTTCAAAAACAGCGTCGAATCTCAGTGAGCTCGATGTACGATGTGTCTAGAAGTTAGTTTGACTTGGGATATTATCTTGCTAGAGGATCGTGGGTGTTTCATGGGCGATAAAAAAAGAATAGCGATCAAACGTAAGCCACAACCCACATTTAAGATGATCAAGATATTAAAAAAGCGATGGTGTCAACAAAGAATAAAAAGTCCTTTACGTTAAGTGGTTGCATCCTAACGCGAGCTCCCTTTTGAGGAGACACCTGTGAGACGTTTTTCATAATGCTAAAGTTGAAAACATTTCCGGGTGAAAATAAATGAAATTAATCATACCGTTCGTCTTGAAAGGTCTGGCGGTAAGTAATAAGTGCCGAGTTTTAGATACCCGTAATTAATATTTTATATCGTCAAGGAATTCTGAAGGAAATTCTATAAGAAGTGCCAATATTATTTCTTATAAAATTCTATAATAATCTAGAAATAAATATATTGATTTTTATTTACTGTGAATCCACAGTACACTATTTAACAAATCTGATTTCTTGATTTTGATTTCTTTAATGGTTCTGTGTCATAAATTACTAGATTTACTACTATTATACTACTATTTACTAGTTACTATTGTTCGTTATCGACAAGCAGCTAGAATTAAGTTGCGAACTTAATATTAAAAATATCTAATGATGGCAGTGTCTGGTCGCGTGCATGTCGTGACATTAATGGCCTTTGGTAACATCAAGTTAATTTTAAGCTCATCGTCTCCTAGGAAGCAGGAACAAGCTGAATTGTACTTACTTCTAATTAAATGTATTATTACTTAACCCACACAGCCCACTAAATTTCTCGCTGAATCTTCTCAGTAGGTCGCGATTATGGTCCGGTGGTAGATTCAGAAAAACACTGTCCTTATTAGGACTACTGTTAGCAAATTCGCCATATGAGTTCCGTGAGCTCACCTACACGTCTGACGAAGCTTGTGTATAATCCCTCGAGGCTACAAGTATACGTAAGCAAAAAGAAATACTTTAATTTTGCTTTAGAGATAATCTGGAAAAAAACATAAATCAAACATTTCCAAGATAACTTTGCAAATTTACATGTTCCTAACGACAAACTAAAACCTGAAAGATCTCATTACCTATGCTCTTATGTTTGCTTTGCAAAACGATCAATACAAAACAACAGAAAAAGTGAAAGTACATAGGTAGCAACAACAAATCTCCCTTCAATTCTATTTATCTCTCATACAATGTTGAACAGAAAAGGAACACGATATAAAACAACAGATGACGTGATAAAGAAGATCCAGGGAAAGGAATTTGTATTACATTCGAAGCGACGCTCACAAGGCAAGATGGATCGAGCTCATCCATCAGACAGGATCCTAGCTATATAATGCTCAACCGTGACATACAGACTGCCGGACTCTCCAGATCATATTACTATATGCCATAGTCAGGGAAATTCTATATAACAAAGACTTTGTTTTAGTAACTAAAAACAAGTGAATGTGTTTTAAGAATTGAACTAAATACGATATAAAGACTTTTTACAATTCTGGGCAGGATATTAGGATGATGTAATAGAATTATTGTTATCATTAGTCCGTGATACATATTGAAGTTTTCACTGTAGGCTGCAAGACATCCAAACGTCTTGAAGTTTTGATAATTACGTTGAATTATTTGTAATGTACATAAACAGAGTCAGGTGAAAATAAATAAACGCGGGTTAAGAAAAAAGTTACGAAAAACGTTAAGAAAAATCTTAGATATTCTGGATTTTCTATTTGGGCCTCAGCTATATTTTATGAACAGACGAGCTGATCGTAATCACAATCAAATGTCATTTCATGTGAAATATTGGAAATTACAGAAAGGTCGTAATTTATTTACGCTAAATGAAAATCCAATAGACTTTTACTGTTCGCGTATTCATAGAAATACAGGTACACTTCATCGGGTTAACAAAACGGCCATAACCTGAACGGTTTATAAATTTCTCGCTTTTTTAAAACATAGTATTCATATTCGTATGTCGTATCACTCTTGTCAAGGCGGTCGTGGTCGTGGTCGATGGATCCAGCATCGTTGCTGTGGGCAGATGTTATGCGCCTCACGAGCAATCGCCACTCCTTTTTTTTTATTGCTTAGATGGGTGGACGAGCTCACAGCCCACCTGATATTAAGTGGTTACTGGAGCCCATAGACATCTACAACGTAAATGCGCCACCCACCTTGAGATATAAGTTCTAAGGTCTCAGTATAGTTACAACGGCTGCCCCACCCTTCAAACCGAAACGCATTATTGCTTCACGGCAGAAATAGGCAGGGTGGTGGTACTCACCCGCGCGGACTCACAAGAGGTCCTACCACCAGTAATTACGCAAATTATAATTTTGCGGGTTTCATTTTTATTACACGATGTTATTCCTTCACCGTGGAAATCAATCGTGAACTTTTGTTGAGTACGTATTTCATTAGAAAAATTGTTACCCGTATTCCATGTTAAAACTCAGAAATAATATCTCGTTTCAAGTCTCGAAACGTTTAAAGAAGTGATAGTGAAAACCAATAAAACGTTCGTTGAGTCGATGTTAGTTGTAACGAAGTTTTAGATAACTCTTACCGCAGCTGCAGTTCACCGGGAATTTTGAACTTTTACTGCAACTTACCCAACGACTTTAATCGCCAATCTGTTAACTTTTCCCATTAAAAAAAATGTTTTACTAACTCAATTTACGAACCTCGTGTTCGGTTGTGGCAAGTGGTGTTTCTATTTTGTCGGAAGTATATTTTTACCTACCCTCTAAGTAAAATTTAGAATTCATTTTGTTGAAGTTATAACAATACTGATCTGATTACTTAGATAGGTGGACGAGCTCTCAGCCTACCTGGTGTTAAGTGGTTAATGGAGCCCATAGACATCTATAACGTAAATGCGCCACCCACCTTGAGATATAAGTTCTAAGGTCTCAGTATAGTAACGGCTGCCCCACCCTTCAAACCGAAACGCATTACTGCTTCACGGCAGAAATAGGCAGGGCGGTGGTACCCACCCGCGCGGACTCACAAGAGATCCTACCACCAGTAACCTCCTTTTTATGTTCAATAAATATTCTGTTTTTGTACTCGTAATCCGAATCCCAAAGTTAATTTTAATTATTTTTACTATCCAGAAACAACTCAAGTCTATCAAATTTCTGTATTATTTCCCACCTCCGGAAAAAAAACAAAAAACACAATGATGTCTTTTTTTTCTCAGAATTCAAAGTCTTTGAAGTTCGAAAGGAAACATAAACTAAACAATTAAAAGTGGAGTGTTATATCTCGAGCGCTCGTTTTCTCACGGCACCTTTCGCATTCGGAACGGTTGCATCATTACAGGAATTCATACCCGACTGAAGTTTACTTTTTTTCCTTTAATATTTAATGTAAGTAATGTAATCGTTAGTTCAAAAATACAACAAGGAATTGAAATAACTAGTGGTCCCCCGGTAGCCGAAATTCGACAATAATTAATAGAAATTATAAGATTGTATAAACACTGTTAAGATTCTATTGTCAAAAACTATTCTACAGCTTAGACAAATATTAATAAAGACAAACAATATTTAATCTATTCTCAATTAGACCACAGACCAAAAGCAATAAGAAGAGTTTGACAATAAACATATAGTATGCATATTGCATGCGTGTGTGTGTGTCAAATACATTGTAGTGTGTGTAATGTTTTTTTTACTGTTTTAATGTATTTTTATGCATTATTTAACAAAAAAATTAACTTTGTGCACTCCTTCTCTATATTCTCTATAAGTGTGAGAAATTTCATACTCCTCCGTCCGCGCAATTTTCGTAAAAAGGGATACAAAGTTTTTCCTTCACGTATTAATATAATATAGATTCCTTGTTTAAAGTAACACTAACTAATAAAATTTAGACGTAAAGTTATTTTATTTTATATTTCCACAACAATTTCTAGTAGCATTTCTTAACAGCATTTTACTTCAAATAAATATACATTACGTGCCGCTTCACGATTTTCGCATGGTCTAGCAACTTCGATGGACTTCTGACTGACGTATCAATATGAAAGAAAAAAGGTTTTTCAGGGAAGTCGTCCAGAGCCGAGCCAAATATCTAACAATAAAGAACTTTTCTTTATCGAAGATTGCTTTTATTGAACTAAGTCGTTTGTATCAGTTAAGGGATATGGCAACCCGCCATACGAGGTTCGCGTGCGGTGTTGCATTTATCAGATTATTGTGTGGAAACATTTGCGCTGAATAAAACTTTATCCATATAGTAAATAAATTCTGAAATAGGCTGCCCGGTGTGTGTATTTTAGCGTTGATTTTATTCATATTCTGTGAATTTATAGGCGATTGTTTCAAGCAATTTTCAGACCCACTTTGAGATATGGGGTGGGTGATGGGGCTCTAAGTCTTATTTGATATAATTGTTATCTAAATTTTCAAGTTTCGCAGTTGCAATGGTGGGGGTGACTATCCGTGTGGGCTTAAACGACTTATCACCAGTGGATTTCGGTTGGCCATCGTAGTTCGTCAATATAAAATTCAGAGAACACATATTTTGGCCACCATGGAGCCAGATAAGTTTACACACAAGTATTCAGTTTTACTAAATGTCACATCGAAGCGAAGAAAATTAATCAAGACTGCTCACGGGTGGAAGCGTGTTTGCAATTTTCATGTATAATGATTTCTATTAGTTCGGTATGATTGTTTGAATTTAACGGAATCTTTGAGCACTATCTTCACAGAATTGACATTTATTTGACGGTTAACTTAAAAAAATCCATACGCTTTAAGAATCGATGACAATACAATCCTTTTATTACTTAGCTCTAATATCCTTACCAATGTCAACAGGATAAATAAAAAGATTAAATTATTTTTTAATTCGGTTTGCCATTTATGAGTAATTTTAAAACTACACATAATAAAAATTAATAAGATCATTACTACCCATGGTTTTTATTTATCTAATACCTTTATCCAAAATACAAATATGACTCAAAATACGCAGTTGATATTTTCGCCAAAGTAGATTTTTATCGAAAGAATTTTTAGACTCTGCTACATAGACCAAAAACACGAAAACCCTTATCAGTTCAACACAGACCACTAAGCCTTTGTAGTTCAGTGAACTTTTAGTAGCAATGGTGGTGAATTATTATGAGGATTAATATATTACTTCATATCTGATGAACACTATATAAATCCGACTAATTCAGCAGGAGAGTTTGTTGAATTCTTTAACTAATTTATACTGCTGGTTTAGCAAAAATCGCTTTATTTGGTTAATCCATATAATAAATGTACTATACATACATATTTGATGGCGCGACTGGCGCCATCTTGTTTTGACGTTTGAAAACAGGATGACGTCAGCGTTGCGACGTTGCGCCATTCTCGTCATTGGCATTGCCTTCCATAGCGATAGTAATTAAAAGTTACTTTTCTAAGCAAATCCTTTATTTTAATTTCAAGTTTACAACAATAACAATCTGTTGTTCCATCCCATCCGGCTATTCAAGCCGGAACGTGCTATGCGACAATAGTCACTCGATTTCTAGTAGAAAAGTGGGGGTAGTTTATCCATGAATTCTCTTGAATACCATCTTAAACAATTGCTTACATGCGCTGGACTTATAATAGTGTTACGTGCTGGAGTTCGGGATAAATAAATCTTCCACCGAAATACAAATTAAAACTCTGTTTAATTCTTAGAACACTTCACAATTTGCAGTTCACTTCTTCCACTTCGCCTTTGGTGATCCTTTCGCTGTTTCACTTCGGTATCTACTCGAATTTTTTTCTATTACTAAATGCTTTCGTGTCATCTCCGCAATACTATTATAGTCGAAACGACAACTCTACAATTGTCGAGAACATTCCCGATAGAACGGGTCGTTTCGATATGTGTTTCCGCTATTTGATAAAAGATGGCATTACACTTCTCGAGCGTTCTTGATATTAGTAGTTATTATGATATTCGTTTCTGCTATTCGACGACAGATGGCGTTATTCCTACCAGCGTAACAATAGTTAACCAACAATTTCAATATAAAGAAACAGTCAACTTGAACTAATTTTAGTTCAGTAAATAGTGGCAATATATATTTTTTCTTTGAGTACACTTTTTCAATTTGTATCTTATTATTCCGATCTTGTGCAGCTTATTTAGAGAAATAGCGTTCCGATGTAACTGATCAGTTAACCTCTCAAGTTCTGAAATGTTTTCATGTAATTAATTCTGTAGTCGCCTAATACTTCCTGATGCCAGGAGCTCTAAGAATTTATTTATTTTCAATAATTCATTCATTTTGAATTCTACTCATAAATATAATAAGACGTCAATTTCTATAAAAAAATATTTAAAATTTCGACTTATAAATTTTCCTTTTAAGTATTCTAGACGAAAAACAAGTTCTTATAGCGCAGTGTACGTATCGATAAGACAAAAAAAAATTAAATATAAAAAAATAAAATTAAATACCTGATAAAAATGCTTACGTGGTATATATAGCACGTATATTACAATATTACAATGGGCGTTCCCTTTGGACGAAAACAATGTTTTAATTATGATATTTAATATTTCAAAACGCTAACTTATATTGCCTTTGGTTGTTCAATTCACAGAAGTCTTATTTTTATTTATTTTTTCATCCCACAATACACTGCGGTCTGTGAAATTCAAAGCCGTGAAGAAAATGAACATAGAACTAAATTAAGTATGTACTTGCTTCGTCTTAAAGACGTTGTACAGTGGCGGACAAACAAACAGTTGATTTTTTTTTTAATTATATTATATGAAAGACAGTATCCCGACCCACGCGGTTTTAATTAATTATGGAGGCTATATCATCGTTGGTATCATCCTACTTACTAATAAAAATGGTTATGTATTACCTACTTTTTCGAATAAGCTTTACAGTTTGAAGGGTGAGACCGCTTCTATACATCAAAATTGAATATTTAAACATGATTCTACTGCTTGAAATATCGATTATTTCCCATGCATTATCAGCATATGCATTTTTTTCTATATTCGTTAAATTGTTATCTTAATTAATAGTGAACTTGAGGATGACCGAGCTTTGCACGGTTTTTTTTTTTGATAACGCCATCTTATTGTGTCTTTAAAATGGTTAGTTGCCCTCAATTAAGAAAAATAGTATTATTATTCGCCAATAGATGTCGGGAAGAGTTGATTATTGAAAACACGAATAAAACAACATTTTCTGAAAATAAATCGTAGCTAGATCGATTTATCGCCCCCGAAATCCCCTGTATACTAAATTTTATGAAAATCGTTGGAGCCGTTTCCGAGATCTAGATTATATATATATTAATATACAAGAATTGCTCGTTTAAAGGTATAAGATAACTAGCGACCCGCCCTCGCTTCGCTTCGGAACATTAAAACAAACATGAAACCAAAAAAATAAAATAAAAAAAAATTAAAAAAAGTAGCCTATGTTCATCAGGGACAATGTCGGCTTCTAATGGAAAAAGAATTTTTCAAATCGGTCCAGTAGTTTCGGAGCCTATTCGAAACAAACAAACAAACAAACAAACAAATCTTTCCTCTTTATAATATTAGTATAGATATAGATATAGAAAATAGAGCGAAGTTGCCATTTACAATACTGGCAACTTGAAACATAATGTATGTAAAAATCATACATTTGTTTATTGATGCGTTTTTTGTTTTCACTACTATTTGTATATTTTTCGTCAATATACATACGATATAAATATAAGTAATTATGTAATAGTAAGAGGAATGGAGTTTCATCGCGATAGCAATGAGACACAAATGGCTCACAACATACTTTATTGGTCTGAACGCTTCCGACATAAAAAAATAATCTTATAAAATGAACGTAGTGGTCGCCCAAAAACTAAAGTCAACAACGACGAATTAAATTATATCGGCACTAGATCACCAAATAGTGGCAATGACTTTTTACGAATAAATTCACGCTTAGAGCAATGCCTCGGTGCTGAACCAGGGTATAACCGACATGATGAGCGCTATTTACATGTAAATATTATGAAGTATAATTAACGGCCTTCTGGTGTAGTGGTAAGTGACATGGTCACTACACAAGGGGGTCGCGGGTTCGAATCCCGCCAAAGGAAGATATTTGTATGATAAATATAAAATGTCTTATCCAGGGTTATGGATGTATATTAAATATATGTATGTGTATAATAAAAATCTTACATTTATTTCCGTTATGTGGTAACACAAGTTCTTTACGTACTTAGCACAACACCAGTTAACATGGCGTGATTGTTAGTAGTAAATAATTACCTATTTATTATTTATTAAATATCACAAATCGTTACCATGTACACTGTGAAATTCAAATGGCAAATTGAACCAACTTTTTGTCCTGAAGTATATTGTTACAGCATCCCAGCTCACATATATTAAAGTCTCCGAGTTGTTTATGTGTGGCACAGGTCGCCTGTAACCCACTGTGAATGCCACACTAGATAGACTACATAAAAATACTTGATACATTGTTGCCGAGTTCTTAGACATACTGTTAATTTTGCGTTCAAGTAAATTCGAATAAGCTTTTAATATGGTTCATAAAATTTGCGGACAATCTTTAAGAAAATTGTTAATGTTTAATTTCGTATTAATTTTAATGATTAATGTTGACAAATCTACACTCTACAGTTTTGATGGACACTGAAATTATTATTATTTTTTATTGCCCTTGTAGGCAGACGAGCGCACGGCCCACCTGATGGTGAGTGGTTACCGTCACCCATGGACTTCAGCAATGCTAGGGGCAGAGCCAAGCCGCTGCCTACCGCTTAATACTCTCCACAAGCCTCGTTTGAAGAAGGACATGTCATAGCGCTCGGGAAACACCGTGGAGGGGAGCTCATTTCATAGCCGGATGGTACGTGGCAAAAAAGACCTCTGGAAACGCACTGTGGATGACCGCAGTGGCTCCAGGTAGTATGGATGAACTCTACTCCAGTGACGGGCGGTGCGATGGTAAAAACGAGATGCCGGTATCATCTCGAACAATTCCTCAGAGCACTCCCCATTGAACATACAACATACATACATCCCCATTATAATAGAATATGACCTAGATCGATTACCCTGTTCTTTTTGAAGGCGATGAATGTTCTATATTAAAATTAATTGTCTATGCGCACAAAAACTACAAAAAAAAAGAAATCGGTCAACGAGCACTACTGCAACCGCACCGACACTTCTCTCGCAGCAACCTTACGCACAACACCTGTGTACCTGTATATTGTCACGGCCGTTATTTCAAATATAATTTGGAAGGAAAAAAGAAAACATTCATTTCGTTTGTACACCACTGCTTGCCTCCTCTTCCTCGCCAACAGTAATGAAAGTCTGTATTAATTTAAAAAAATAAAACTAATAGATCAAGTTCATGAATTAACTCCAGTTTATGAATTATATTCAACATATTAAGGAAAACATGAAAAGTAACTCGAGTAATTTTCAATGAACAGTAAATTGTTTGATAATTATTTTGTTATATTATTGTAATACGTATTACGTAATAGCGTATTACGTGTTATATCTGGTACTTACGTAATATTTTGATACAAGAACATATATCCTTTATATTTAGCACTAGCAAATAAAAACAAGGAATAGACATAATAGTAAATCGTACGTTGAAATTCGTATAAACATAAACAAAATATGATTTTCGAAAAATTGCGCAAATAATTGTATAGTTGGCCAATATAAAATATAGTATAATTCGTTTGATGTAACAATATTCTTATTTTCATCACCAAATAAAAAGCAACCAGGAAGCACGTGCTTAGTATTTCTCCATCACATGTACATACATAGTCGCTGGGTTTTCATTCACGCTAATAATAACATCAAAATTTCATAGACGACATTCGCAAGCTCATGACATACTCAAACATTTTTAATAATCCCGAACACGAGAAAATTCAAATTCAATGCGAAGCCAACTTCCGAGCCGGTAGGTAGCCGTCGTTTCTGACATCGAATTCCTAAAAAACTAGGTCAATTTTTTTTTTTTTTTTATAACAACTAAGAGGCAAACGAGCAAGACGGGTCACCTGATGGTAAGTGATTCACCGCCGCCCACGGTCACCAGCGTTTACGCCAGTGCGTTGCCTACCCTTCAGATAAGAATATGCTCTTTTCTTGAATAACCCAATGTCGCAGTTGTTGGGGAAGACCGCTGATGGCAACGAATTCCAGAGATTTACTGTGCGTGGCAGAAAACTGTTTTTAAAACGCATTGTAGTGGAACGCCAACCATCCAGATGGTGCGGATGATAGTTCCGGCGAGACGATCGGTTGCGAAAATCAGCGGCTTCTATTAAATTGAACAACTCCTCGGAACACTCCCCATTGTAAATTTTGTAAAGTATGCATAGGGAAGATAGATCCCTACGCAGTGCCAAAGGATCTAGCCGATCGGCAAGTACAGGATCGTCGACAATCCGAGATGCCCTACGTTGGATTCGGTCAAAGGGAGATAGCTGATAACCCGGAGCCCCGGCCCAAAGGTGGCAACAATACTCCATGTGAGGCCGCACCTGCGCCTTATACAGCTTAAGGCGGTGAGCCGGCTTGAAGTACTGTTTGGCCCTGTTGAGTACTCCGAGTTTTTTGGAGGCCATTTTAGCCTTGCTCTCCAAATGACCGCCAAACTGGACAACACTCGAAATGTCTACGCCCAGAATGCCCATGTTCGGCTTGGCACAAAGGTGAGTGTTTCCGAAGAGTGGCGATGCGACAAAGGGGGCTTTTTTAGCGGTGAACGCGCAAACTTGAGTCTTAGAAGGGTTAAACTGGACTAGATTTAGTCCCCCCCAATCGGAAATCTTCACAAGGGATGATTCGATTTCAGACACAAGTTTGTTCCGACACTCATCGACGTGATCCCGAGAGATATTGCTGCGGCCGAAATACAGTGCATCCACGGTACTGTCATCCGCATAGCAATGAATGCCACTGGTATGCAACAAATCATTGATATGCAGAATGAACAATGTCGGGGATAACACGCAGCCTTGGGGAACACCAGCATTTACGGTCCGGGGGTCCGAGCATGAGCCGTCTACGACGACTTTAACTCTCCGTTCCGCAAGGAAACTGCCGATCCACCTACAAAGTCTCTCAGGAAGCCCATAGGAAGGAAGCTTCGATAGTAAGGCTTTATGCCAAACCCGATCGAAGGCTTTCGCAATGTCCAAACTAACGCCTAGTGCCTCACCCCTACTCTCAACCGCCTGCGCCCAACGGTGAGTTAGTAAAGCCAAAAGATCACCAGCTGATCGGCCTTTGCGGAAGCCATATTGGCGGTCGCTGATCAGCTGGTGCTCTTCCAGGTAGCCCATGAGCTGGCGGTTGATTATGGATTCCATAATTTTGGAGAGTAAGGAGGTGATAGCGATAGGCCTGTAGTTGGACGGATCTGAGCGGTCGCCTTTTTTAGGGATCGGGTGTACTAGAGCCGTCTTCCATGAATGTGGGACAACGCCGAGGACATAAGAGTGTCTGAATAAGCGCGTTAAAACCGGTGCCAGCTCTGGAGCACACACCTTCAGCACAATAGGAGATATTCCATCGGGCCCACTCGACTTGTTGACATCCAGGGAAAATAGTGCTTTCCGCACAGCACACTGTGTGAAGCGGACGTCCGCCATTGTGGTTTCACACCTCGGGATGGTAGGAGGAGTGTTCCCCCAGTCGTCAAGAGTCGAGTTTTCCGCAAAGATAGAGCCAAGAAGATCGGCTTTCTCCCTTGCGGAATAGGCCAATGAACCATCCTCCCCGCGCAAAGGTGGAAGCGTCGACCGACAGAAATTACCCTGGACAGCCTTGGCGAGAGACCAGAACGCACGAGAGCCAGATGGCAGGCGCGCCAGTCTCTCGCCAATTCTCCCAACGTAATTTGATTTTGCCAATGCAATTTGCTTCTTAAAGAACCTGGAAGCAGAGTTGTACTTCTTCTTGAGTGAGTCAGAGTTTACATCCTTAGCGGCCTTTGCCCTAGCCCAAGCCTGGTAGCATTCCCACTTGCGACGATGTGCGTCACGGCAGGACCCACCAAACCAGGGCCGAGACCTGCCACCGACAGGCACCGCTGAGCTAGGAACAAACAATTCCATGCCCTGCAGCACGACGCCGGCAACAGAGTCGGCGCAGGTGCTAGGATCCTCTGACTTGAAGCAAATCTGCCCCCATGGGTAGGATGCAAAGAAAGAGCGCATCCCGTTCCAGTCTGCTGACCTGTAGTGCCAAACACGTCGTCTACCAGATGGAAGTGGTTGTGACGAGACGGTGAGAGGCACCACGCTCCGAACTAGGCAATGGTCCGATGACCCGAGAGGAGCATCGACCCATACCCGAATGGGTTCGGGGCGAGAGGTCAGCAGAAGGTCCAATAAGGAAGGCGAATGGTCTTCCACATCCGGCACACGTGTGGGAGAAGGTACTATCTGCGTCAGACCATTGGCAATGGCAAAATCGTGAGCAGACCTTCCCGCATGGTCAGTACGTGTTGACCCAAGCCAGTCAGAGTGGTGGGCATTAAAGTCGCCCAAAACCACAATTTCTGCGGTAGGAATCTGCTCAAGTATTCTGTCAGTGGACACCTGCAGGTGCTCGAAGAGCCGGTCAATTTCCGAATTTCCGCTATGAGACCTGTAAAGGCACGCGTAGATGCGAATGTGATCCTCACAATCGACGCGCACCCAAAGGGTCGACAGGTCTCTGCCTTCAAGACTGCTGAGCCTACGGTAACAAATTCCCTCCCTGATGTACACACACACGCCGGCGCGTGGCACAAAAATGTGCTCCAGGCTATAGGCCGGGTACTTTAGATATGAAGTGTCAGTTGGGGAGGAAATCTGCGTCTCCGTCAGGAAAAGCAAATCTGGCCTTTCCGTCTCGAGATGGTGGTGGACGGCATTTAAGTTCGAGTGAAGTCCCCTGATGTTAGAAAAATCCACTGCTAAAGTGGAGGGGGACTTCCTCGTTATTGGGCTCAGTTTGCACCCAGCAGCTGTGATAAACGACGCTTGATGTCCCCCCCCAGAATACGATGGGCAGCCTGAGCCAGAGCGAGAGGATAGCATCTCTAGCTCTCGCTCAGAGAGGGATTCTCCAGTCTCTAAGAGACTGGTACCCTCCTGGGGTATTTTATTTGTATCACTCGTCGCCATCACAAAAATCAAAAATAGCATAAGGGGTGGGGAAGGAAAGGGAAGGAGAAGGGTCACAGAGGGTGAGGAATTGTGGGACAGGGAATAAAAAGACAGGAAGGGGCCAACTGATACTCATTCCCACACGCAACGCAACAGTCCCTAGAAAATCTGTTGCGATACGTGTAGTATAATGAAAGTGCCAGTTGCTATTTGGGCCCCGAGGTAGAGGGATAAGGGCGCCGGGACTCTCACTCACCAGTCGAAACGCGGTGGCCTCTAGGAGGCCCCACTTCACGCTGATTTTCTGTGAGAGGGTAGTGTTTCACCGGTCGATCCTGCCCACCTACGTGCTACAGCGAACTGCAGACTTGGATCTACTACTCTAAATTGATATGAAATTAAATCACCGGAATCCGGCCGAGAACTCTCACTGACAGACACCACACGAGGGAGTCTCTACGATGCAAATGATTGCATTGTTTGAAGGCGCGCTCAGTGGATGTGCATAATTAATGTAATTACATTGCACTGTTTGGTGTGAATCGGATAATCGTGTTGAAGGCTTTTAGGGGTTGAATTTGAGGAACGTTTTCGTCACTAATGTATAGTGAAATTGCTTAATACAATTCAAATTTAAAGTTAAAATGTTTGCCTGCTCAATTGATACAGTGATCAAGAACATTTGTTGGTGGTAGGACCACGGGTAGGCCGTGCGGACTCACAATAGGATATCACCACCCTGCCTATTTCTGCCGTGAAGCAGTAATGCGTTTCGGTCTGAAGAGTGAAGGTGAACTATACTTGAGACCTTCGAACTTATATCTCAAGGTGGATGACGCATTTACGTTATAGATGTCTACGAGCTCCAGTAACCACTTAACACCATGTGGGCTGTGAGCTCGACCATCCATTAAGCAATAAAAAAAAAAAAAATTTTTTTTTAGTACTCTTTTTTTTGATCTGATAAGATTGACAATTGAATGTTGCCTGGTTGGTGTAGTAGATGATTCTCCCCTGCCCGGAAAAAAATTAGTTAGCCTGATTTCTATACAATGGGGTCCAGTTTCGATAACTGGTCTAAAACCAGATAGATTTGTTTCTGTTTTGTATGCTTTTTTCCAAACATATAGAACAGGTAAAGTCGTAGCTTCGAAGCGAATTATACTTTTACTTTATTACACGATTCCTTCAATGTGGGAATTGTGACTGTTTATGAGCATAAAATAGATGCGTGTTTGTTTTCAAAATTATTATTCGGTATGACCTCATAATTTTACGATTACATCAATAGTTATATTCTACGGATTGGTTTTATACGGTAGCGATAGACCGTCTTCTGTGCATGCTTCTTCTTCTTGTACTTATCCCACTATGTAGGATCAGCGCAAAATTTCCTCTTTTTCCATTCAGACCTATTATGCATCATCTCTATACTTACATCCTACTATCGTATATCCTCTTTTATACAGTCCGTCCAAGTCTGTTAGGATGTCCCCTTCTCTTCTGAGCAAGCTAGTAATAAAAAAAAATTGGTATTGGCATCGTCTTTTTATTAATTAGGTAAACGTCTCCTGTCTCCCGTAGTTGGCACAAATAAAACAACTGAACTGTAGCGATCGTAAGAAAACCATTAATCTATTCCCCCTCATTCTGATATTCACTTTATTTTAGCATGGAAAACATGATCAATCTTCCAACCGTTGGTCTATAGCGAACGATATACAAGCAATATTGTAATGCTATATTAAATTTTGTATTTAAAAAACTTTGGAAACCGAACAAGATGCCTTATCTTGTACCGATTATATTATGGTCAAGAATTGATATGTATTATATAACTTTGCAATTGCAATTGGAAGGATGGTGATACCTGATACGTATAAGCTTACAATACGCCCCATTACTAGATGGGCGGTATGTTCTTTAGCATTGGAGGCAAGAAAAATCTAATTATCAGCACTAAAAAGCTTCCTTAGTTTCTTAATTGTTAATTAGAATAACACATTTCTCCGTGTTCGATTAATTCGATACAAACAGAATACGGAATTTTTGTTGTTAACATTTGGCTGGGAATAAAAATAACAGTGGGAAATGTCTCGAGTTACAACAATCCAAGCATTCCCCAAGAGGCTAACCCGTTTCACCCGCTGCCCGCAATTGTCAGAGAATGAAAATTAACCTACATTAACTGTAATTGTAGCAATCTTTGTAATTGTGCTGAATTTCATTTGGGATTTAATAGCTTTCTTTAGTTATATAAGGCGGATCGAGCGTCCGGCTTTTTTGTTATTGCCGTGTTGGGTCTTTTGTGGTAATCGACACGCGGCAACCCAAAACCTTCGAGGTTGCTTCGAGGAGTTACAGCCGCTTCGCTGTTATTAATGGCGACCTCACGGAACCCAGCCTGAGAGGGTGTGCTTGCATCTACACTAGCAAGAGTAGTGCTTCGCTGAATTTACCACCGGATCGGAATCGCGATCTACTCAGAAGATCTGACGAAAAACTCAGTGGGTTGTATCTTTGGGCTAAGTTGTACGTCGAATCCTTCATTCGACCGGTCATCCGTCAGCTGGGGCTTGGAATGCCTAAAAGCATCGTGAGTCGATCGGGAGGATTGACGTGACATGCTTAGGATGAGTGCTGCTGTGCGTTGCTCAGTCGTCTGAATCGGAGATGTAGCTTGTGGCGACTACGATAAGAGGGTAATCGTGCCGTGTCGATTTCTCGAATAATTCTGTGATAGATTCATCATGAGCTCAGGTTAGAAGGATTGCCGTTATCAGTACTACTTTCTCAATAAAGTACAGGGGATATATCAATATGTTATATCCAAAATGTTGGTTGTTGATATAACTAAAAACAGCACTGTATTTTAATCTAAATAATAAACGCAACTCAAGCTCCGCGCCAAAATGGAAAAAAGTTGTACCAACCTAACAACAACAAAAAAAGAATATGGAACCATAAACAAATCCATTCCCAATGGTTTTTTGACTGAATGTATCTACAATGCAAATGTGACATATACGAGCACTAACACGTTGTGTTATATGATGTATACATAAAAAAATAGTCTAACTGTGTAGACTCAAAATACCATAAGCAAAGTTAAAGAAAAATCGAGTTTTCTTTTTCGTCTTACGCTATTTGTAATTCCTTTAAGGGTTATGAATCAGTCTTTCCATTTATGTCATTAAAACATAACCATTATACGCATAATAAATGTAATGAAATATATTATTTTTCGAAACTGTACAATACACATACAAATATGTTCATAATTCGTCATTCGTTCGTTATATATGTATTATAATAGATAAGGCAGCAAGGTTTCTCTGGAGACGTTTTATCGCGTTCGCAAATAAATTAGAATTCCACCATGATAGGGCTCTGGTGAGCAATTCTTCATTTAACGAATATTATCCACAAATAAAATTATATTTTAAGAAAATCGATCTGTATATTTAATATTAGAAATTTAACTAAAAGAATTAAAACATGAACTTAGCATACGAACACAAATGATTTCCAATATGAAGGAATAATTTCGTTCCGTTAAAATAAAACAATAAAAAAATTAATAATTATAATTGGTGTAATTACTAGAGATAGGGCTCGCAAGGGTAGGTACCGCCACCTGGTTCTGCCGCGAGGCGACTGTGTTTTACAGTTGGAGAAGCAAAGGGCCTTTGTACCATACAGCCGAGGCTAAGACCTCATGTCTCAGTGACATCCATGTGCTCTACGAAATAATTAAAAATCTTGGTAAAAGATGGTAAACACATTCAGGCCTATTATACGTCATCCTCATACATCTCTGCACTCATACCCATCTCTCGTATATTCTCTTTCACTTAATTCATCCAAAGTCTATTTACGGCCCCGCACCCCCTTAAGAAAACTTAATTATTACTTAAAAGTAAATTGTCTTAATCGTGACGGACTAGGCCATTCCCTAGCTGTTGCTTTGAGACAGTAGTTTGGATGAAATAATGTTGAATAGCTTAATTACCCTATCCCTGGCATAAATTTGCAAAATTGAACCCTTTGAAAGAATAATTTTTAAACTTTAAGCAACTTTTTGTAGATAGAAACATTACAGGACTAAGCACTACTTTGACAAGACACAAAACGATTTTTTTTTGTTCTCAATTTAGCATTAACATTTTCAAACAAATTCGTTCACAATTTTATACGATTAAATTACACTTAAAATCAAATAGTCGATTGTTCTCTCGTTCCAAGTACCGTGAATAAATAATAATTAAGGCATTACGCTTTTGTTGGACCCGCTTTTGTCTGTAAACGAAATTCACTTTCGTTAGGAATTCGAACGAGAATCTCGGGTCTTGATAAACAAAGTGAAGCGCTCAAAAATTGAATTTATTTCTCGGAGGATCACTCGATTGAATGCTTTTCGAGTACTTACAAAATGTGCGAATCAATTTGACGATGTTGAGGATTGATCATTTAAAGTCCTTTAGCAATAAAAATTTGACATATTGATTAATCGAGCAAAAATATATTATATCATCAACATTTCAAAATTGATATAGGTTTATTTTTATAATAATACGTATGAAATCTCATCTCTAGTTTAGACCATCTATATTATATTAATACGTGAAGCAAAAACTTTGTATCCCTTTTTACGAAAATTGTGCGGATGGAGGAGTATGAAATTTTCCACACTTATAGAGAATATAGAGAAGAAGTGCACAATGCTAATATATTTTTTAAAATAATGCTTAAAAGATACATTAAATCAATAAAGAAAACATTACACACACTACATACCATGTATTTAACGCACACACGCATGCATACTATTTATTGTCAAACATTTGTTTTTGACGTCTGTTGTCAAATTGAGAATAGATTAAATATTGTTTGTCTTTGTTAATATTTTTATAGTGTAGTCTTGGCGAAATTTGTGATTATAGAAGTATAAAATACAATCATAATAGTGTACAAACTTACAATTCCAATTAATTATAGTCGAATTTCAACTACTGCGGGACCTCTAGTATTCAGTAATTGAGCAAAGAATATATCATCAACATTTCAAAATTGATATAGGTTTATTTTTATAATAATCCGTATGAAATCTCATCTCTAGTTTAGACCATACTTTGAAAAACATCAATTTCTTGAAACGACTGGATCATCACCTGACGTAAGCTGATTATACTGAATACCTAACAGAGACCTTCGCTGGAATTTCAATAATTAGTATTTGAGGGTTCATCAGAATCGGATAAATCGCTTAAGACATAAGACATAGAATACGAAGATGTAAAAAGACATTAATTTTCTTTTAAGTTATAGAAGATAAATGCTTACAATGCAAAATGCAGTCCTCTTTGTCTTTTCGATTAGATGACCTTTCAATGCATTTCGGTTACCTCACTGTAACATAAAATATTAAAATTTCAGATTTTTTTCTTTATTAAAATGCTATCTTTAGTACTGAAAAAGTTATGATGTCACTAATATCTAAATTGTTTACGTACCTATATCAAAACCTCCATGCTTTTCTCATACCTCCGCTTTTTATATGTATATCAATCGAAGACTCAAACAAGAACAAATAATTTTGATTTATTTAAAAGTAACAAAAGTAAAAAACCGACAAAGTAACGAACCAAACCCGTGTCGCTAATAATGAAATTAATATTACTATGATTTAATTACTTATTTTCACATAAACGTTTAAAACAAAACAATCTTATTCGGATATTTAAATTTTCTATTTTCGATTGGCTTTTCCAAATATGGTGTTCCGGTTTCAACGTCATCAATCTTGGGCATTCACGGGTCCTTTTGTCGAAATTTAGCGATAAAATATCGTTCTACGAACCCGCGATCGATTCAAAAACATTCTGACGTCACTTAAGCCGTCTTGCCTATATGAAGTAAGCGTTTGTTTTTACTGAACTAGGGTATATGTTGTGTTAAAATTTCACATGGTACTTGCACGGTGGAGTATGCACATTATATTGCATACGGATTCATTCATTTTCGAATTAGTTCGTGTACCGCCATTGGCTAGGCGTCACATTTAGAAGTCGTCGTGGCCTAAATGATAAGACGTCTGGTGCATTCGGATCTACCGATGCACCGATGTTGGAATCCCGCAGGCGGGTACCAATATTTCTAATGAAATACGTACTTGACAATTGTTCACGATTGACTTCCACGGTGAAGGAATAACATCGTGTAATAAAAATCGAACCCGCGAAATTATAATTTGCCTAATTACTGGTGGTAGGACTTCTTGTGAGTCCGCACGGGTAGGTACCACCGCCCCGCCTATTTCTGCCGTGAAGCAGTAATGCGTTTCGGTTTGAAGGGTGGGGCAGCCGTTGTAACTATACTGAGACCTTAGAACTTATATCTCAAGGTGGGTGGCGCATTTACGTTGTAGATGTCTATAGGCTCCAGTAACCACTTAATATCAGGTGGGCTGTGAGCTCGTCCAACCATTTAAGCAATAAAAAAAAATACTCGCATAAGATTATTTATACCATATCATCTATCAGTTGATTTAAGCTTATGAATA
Source organism: Bombyx mandarina (assembly GCF_030267445.1). Taxonomy (NCBI): domain Eukaryota; kingdom Metazoa; phylum Arthropoda; class Insecta; order Lepidoptera; family Bombycidae; genus Bombyx; species Bombyx mandarina. The sequence goes on from NC_143228.1 coordinate 13,391,661, forward strand.
AATAATCTCTCAAGTAATCAGAGTTGTTTTGAATACATTAACAAAAGAGAGACACCGTACAATACTGAAAGCCTAAACCTGAAAAGGCGGTTTCTGAAAAAAAAATGTTTTTGTACTGCTCGCAATATAAGGTGAATTCAAAATGTTTGGCGCGAGGTCAATGATCTCGTGTGATGCGATTGTCTGTCAGCTACCGTCGTTTTCGTGATAATACATATTTTTCCAATCATGTATTCATTCGATATATTTTATAGTTATATATTGAGTATTCACTCCGTTGAATCCGTATTGAGTGTTTCCGCTATCTGACAATCACAAAAAACGAATCTATCTTGGATCCCGCTGCAAACTTAAAACTGGAGACATCTGGGAGCGTAGGATTTTAGATTAAGACTTCCTCCTCATAGCGGGGAAGTGTAATACTTGGTATGAAGTTAGTCAGAAACAGGCAAGAGTAATAATAGTCAAGAAAAGCTATAATAAATGAGAATCGGACTAGAGAGAGTATAAACTACTATATTATTGATGGTTTAGTTAGCACAATATTATTGTGAGTTTATTAGTGTGGGTTGGAACATATTAACGCGAGATTCTCTTAGGTAATACATTCTCGTAAGATGTGATAAGTTGTTTGTCATTCATTATTCATGCTCATGTGTTGAGTAATCGCATTAAGGTGACTCAAGTAACTTAAATAAGAACAATTGATACTTTAAGAGACCACGCCCCGTTATGATCATTCGAAACTATAGAAAGATATTTCTATTTGTTGTAATACGTAATGCATAATTTAATACAGGGAAAGTGATTATGAATTCCATATTAATAATAGTATTTCATAGAAGTAATGTGAGGTAAACTAAGAAAGGTGAGAAATGCGAGGGCGTTGCACAATTTCGTAATTTTGAGTTTTAATATTTACAGTAAATAGTGACCAGCCGGTTAAAAAATCATGGTCGTTTATATCCTAAAGCTTTTCGGATCTAAGACATTAAATTCTAAAGTACATACAATGCATATTGAAAGGGTTCTTGCCACGATTAAAAAGGTAGACACATAAAACACAGCCTCATAACTCTGGCTGAGAGACGTGAGATGCAAGACATGGCTGTATTTCATGATATATGTTCTGGAAAGCTAGATTGTGTTGAACTGTCAAATAGAATACTCAACTTGAATGCCCCTGGTAAAAGAACTCGTCACACGCATCTTTTTCATATACCGTTAGAACGCACTAACTACGCGGCTAATGATATGTCTATTAGATTACCTAAGACCTACAATAAGTTTTATTCATTGATATCTTTACAACATCCAAAACTACGTTCAAAACTGCAGTTCATAAGCTTAAGTTAAGTTAAGTTAAAGGTTTGTTATTGTTTGAATCTTTAAAATATTTACAATTTGAAAAATTATAATCTTTAAAGTATTTTGGGTGTTCTACAATTAATAATCAACGTTCATAATCAATTCGAGCGTCCATGTAAACCAACCACTTTATACACTCACACGCACTTACACACATCGACACAACACAATCAGATTCAAACTTATTCTGCAAGGTATCATTCGACAAAATTTATCTACCTATTTAATTGCCTTACCTTTACCTTAGTTGGACTACCTGTGTTCATTAATCATGTTAACATTTTTTGGAAACATAATGTGTTTCTTTAATTGGCTCATGTTTATGAAAACATCCTCTGTACCCTGTGGCTAGTTAAGTGCTGTTGAAACATTGTTGATTAAATAAATAAATTTGTGTGCTCCTAACATCCTACCCACAGTCTACAATCTACAGTCTACCCTACTCCTCCTCTTCCTCCTTCAGTCGATCGCTCATTGCTGAGCATCGTGATGCGCCCGCCTGTGACCTTTTTTTGTAATTTGTAGCCACTTTTGTCGGTGGCACAGTGAAGTGCTTGGCTCAGTCTCATATCCAGCCACTTGGACACTTGGTCACTCCATCTTTTTCGGCTCCGACCTCTGGATCGTCTTCCATCTACTTTACCCGTCACTATGAGATTCTCCAGTCTACCCTACAGTCTACCCTAAAATGATCATTCTTCTCCGGAGGCGCTCGGGCAGTTGTTAGCAAATCCTATCCCTCCTGGCTGAGCCCGCCTGTCCTGGAGAAACTGGGAAGACCTCTGGGCCATCAGTAATCCTTCCTTCCTGCACATAAAAAAGGAATGATAGCGCCGGTAGCAAGCACCGAAGTATCGGGAATTCATTAAATGTGAAAACCGAACTCATTAAATAAGTGTGTGACGTAGACAGCCGCGGAAGTTTAAAGCAGCTTATAAATTCTATAGACATCGATAATTAAACTTGTCTTTTTGAAGTTTTCCTTTATTCCAACATGACTAATGTGACAATGACGTTAAAATATAATTATGTACCTAGCTTCCGTTCACTGAAATATTTGACTTCTGAGAAATGTACGTATAAACTCCGCCAACATCCATTCCAAGTGACATAATAAACCACAAATGAAAATTGTGTCGTTTGCGAAAGTACAAATATAGAAAGGCTTAACCACACAATTAAACTTTCTGGTCTTAAATTGTATAAACTTTGATGTTGTCGTATGAAACAAGTTTTTATAAGTTAAATAGCTTTCGCTAAGCTGGTTTTCGGTGGACTAACTTAATCCTTATTGAAACTTTGTTACCTAAACTTTTACTGGGGACGTAAATTAGTTTCGGGGTGTAGCGTTCGTTCCAGAGACGATGGAAAATTCGTTGAAAGTTATTAGTGAAAAGTTCATTATTAAATCAAGTAGTTAATAACTAAGGAATTTTTGGATCTACCCACTACTACTAAGTAATTCTTCTTCTTGTTCTTCTATCACTTATCTCACATCATGTAGGGTCGGTGCAGCATGTCCTATCGTGTTACTTCCAAGTAAATATGTATAATTATTGTGTACTAATTTTTAAAAAGTTTTTTTTCTATTGATTACTGATGCTAAGACGTCTTGCGAATTGGCAATGGTAGGTGCTATGTAGGTAGGGTTGGTTGTAGTTAACTTTGCCTATTTCCGCTGTAAAGCTGAAATGCGTTTCCGCTTAACGGTTCGAAACAGCCGTTGTACTGCAAAAACTGACACCTTAGAACTCACGTCTCAAGGTGGGTGGCGACATTTTCGTTGTAGATGTCTATGGGCTCCGGTAATCACTGAACATCAGGTGAGCCGTAAACTCGTTCTGAGTACCATTCTAACCTTTAAAAAAATTAAAAAATACTTGACACCGCAGTGAGGTTACGAACAGGATTTTCTTAACAAAAATATTATTTGAAAACCACAGGATGACTTCTACTTTTATCCCCAAAAAATGACAAGACGGTTTCATTAATTTAAAAAATACAAATTGTAAGCGGGCAATGTCATCGATCTCTTAATGAATTTCGTAAAAAAATTCTTCTTACACTTGGAATGTAACCGAACTTATTGTCTTCATCGGGGTTTTAGTTTCAGCGAGCCTTTGAAATCATTGCTTGACTATCTCTCAGGTCTCACCAATATCAATAAGTGATAATGGCTTACTGACATCGGACATACCTTTCTTGGGAAAGACTAACAGTTGTGTTTCTATACGAGTCAACTCAGCAGTGAAACTGCATTCAGAACCAGCAATAGATAAAGTATAAAGAGATGAAACAATAGAGGCTTAATTAAATAAAATAAATTTTATTTTCGGGTATTATTTCGATAGTCTGAATGCTGCCTTTAATTATTTAAAAAAAATACACCGATATACTTTAGAAGACTTTTCATTTTGGATATCTTACTTTATCGTGAACCTTAAAAAGAACTCTTGTAAAGGACAATGCCCATTTTCTATGGGCGTTTGGGCCCCTAAAAAAAGTTGTCGGGTGATGATGATTTTAACTTAATTTGATAGACAAAGAAATATCGTTTCATATTCAGAAAACGATTTTTATATTCTCACCCAGGTTTAAGAGAAATCTGTTTTTTTCTGCAGCTAAAATTAAGTTGTTAATTGTTTTCTTCGAAATCAATAATCGCTCTCATCATTATTTACAGTATTAAATAAGTTAATTGTGGTTAATGTTGCTAGAAATAAGCCCTTACGTACATTTTATTATTATTATATCCTCATAATAATAATAAAATGAAATGAAATCCGGAAGCCGGCAACGATATTGTTGTTGTTGTTTTTAAATTCGCCAACAAGCAGGCAAAGAGCGTAGCCTATACAGCCTAGTCTGTCATAGTTATATTTTTTATATTTTTTTTATGTTAATAAAAATCCGGTGTATTTCTTTTTATTGCTTTTTGGGAGTTTTGACGTCAACTTGATGAATAGCACATTGAGTGAGCGTGAATTTCCGCAGACCTTTTATCTTGAAAAAAAAAACAGTCACTGCTATGTTAGCCACAGTTTTATTCCAATGCCTCAATAATCGTGAACAACGATTATTGACATTTAATACACAAAACAACACCCAATTTGTATATTATACATCACAATAAGCTATTAAAAAAACATTAAAATAAAACTTCAAGTGATGCTTCAGTCGGGTTGCTGCCAAAACTCTCTGATCATATATAATAAGAATAGAGTAATGGTAGGCCATTGAGATTTTTACTAATGGAATCATTAATATCTAAAAATATTAAATAATTCATGGTTTTAAGTAATAATTATTATTACAATATATAAATATTGAATTGAACAAAAATAAACTAAGAAGCCTGTGAATTATAAGCATTAGCTATTTTTTTTTTATTTGTTGTTCAAGTCACAAACAACTCTTTCGTTTGACAGCATATAAGTTTACTATAAGGCTGTATGGGCTAATTTTCCCTTTGTCTATTGGCGAATTTAAAAACTATGGCACTCAGTTTTGGGATGTTATCATATAAGTAATTTATTTTTTTGTAAAACAATGCCAGGGTGAAAGAAATATTGATACATAAACTAAACAACATGAAAAAATAAGGCATAGTTTTTCAAGTACAAATAGTTTTGTCATGAAGTTGGCCCACTTTTGGGCATTGTCCTTTAACAAAACTTTGCTCAGTATAAATGGCTCGTTCATTAAAACTACCAAAATTTAGGTAAGGAGTCTGCTTCTAGGTGCTTCGGAGCTTACTATTCTTCACTATTCCTTGTTTACACGGATTTCACCTGTTTTTCTTTCTCAATTTTTTCTTTTATCGCTTAGAACTCTCACGAGAATCCTTATATTTTTATGTAGGTAATAATTCTATCAAAGCAAGTTTTTGGCAGAAAACTTTCACATTAACGTTTCGGAAGTATAAGTAATTCCATACAGAGTTAGGCGAAGTTTTTCTGCGTAATGATTTCAATACATGTCTTCTTCATTGGTTTTTTTATTATACGATTTCCTAAAATTTGATTGTATCTGTTCATGTTACACTACATTTTATTGCCCTTGTAGTCATACGAGCCCACCTCATGGTGAGTGGTTACCGTCGCCCATGGGCTCCAGCAATGTCAGGGGCAGAGCCAAGCCGCTGCCTATCGTTGAAATAAATACTATGAATTTTTTGAACAATAACTTATATACATAGACACACTATAATGGATTCAGCTGAACGAAATATGATAATACTACGTAAAAATAAAATGCAACTAAACTCAAATAACAGAATGTATAGCGCAACGGTTTTTCACCATACGAAAGGTGATGTTTTTCAAACGTCATTGTTTGTTTTATCAATTATTCTTCGTCGCTTAGAAATTTATTGAGTTTTCAAAACTAAAATCAGTCACTAAATCGTTTGCATATTTCAATGTTTCAACTACATTTATTTCTTTTGACATTTGAGCGCCGGTGTGTCTAAAATTCGCGCGCTTTTCGTTGTCCAAACTAATGGTCGACATCTTAACATGTTGCCAGCTAGTTAGAAAGACAAAGGAGTGAAGAGGTTAACTTTTGTGCATTTTTTTTTAATGTCCATTTTACTGTTTATACAAATCTATGTGGAAATAAACAAAGACAAAACGGTTTTTTTATTGCTTAGATGAGTGAACGAGCTCACGGTCCACCTGGTCCACTCATAGACATCTACAACGTAAATTCCGCCACTCATCTCGAAATATGAGATTGGAGGCTCAATTTCATCACACAATGCTATCCCGTCTTTCAAACCGGAAGCACGGCTACTTCGGTTGATTGATTCCAATTGGCTTTGATTTCGGCAGAGTTCAAAATACAATGTAGTAACAACATCAACAACTACTACGTAGTTTCGCTTAGTTTTGTTGTTTGCAGTACGATCTCCGCCTAGTCTCTGTGATTATTGCAACGTTGTAACTGTCCACTCTAAAGTTTAGCTTTGTACGTTTCTCTACACTTCCTACTGTAAGATTACGTGATTGACGATCGTATGCAAATTATCAGTATCTCCCCTGAAACGTTTGACATTTTGCGTTCGGCATTTTTGCATTTTACTCGACACTGAGAAATTTCTCAGTTCAAATATCGATTTCACGATAATAGCTAGTTTTTTTTTTTCTATCAGTAAACAAACAAAAAAGGAAGAGTTCCTTCAGCACTTCTTTTTATAATGTCCGAAGCATCCGCCGATTATACCTGAAATTGGTATGTTAACCTCTGAATCAATCAGTAAATATCGGAACATAATTGAAATTACTTATATTGGGTTCACTTATATCATTAGTCCTCAGATCGGTCATAGATATTACAATATAAACTTCGACGCGTAAATTTGAACCTTGAGAGATGAGTTCTAATGCCCGTATCTTTAGACGTTTCGTAAAATAGTCCTCCACTCTTAACTCATCCGATGATGCTCGAGCATTCCCTCGAAACTTACTCGAGTTTGGTATTTTTAGTCGACCATTACAATATTCCTCCCGTAACTGTCACGCGCGCCCCCGATGCGTCAAGTGCTTAGGCGATCACGCCACGGCCCTATGCACTCGCGATCAAAAAACCGCGACGGAACCGCCTAGCTGCGTCCTGTGTCGAACACAGGGTCACCCCGCAAATTACCGCGGATGCCCCCGAGCCCCTAAAATAAATCGACGCGTCGCCCGCCAAAACCGCCTCCGAGCTTCCGGCCCAGACATCAAAGCCTCGGCACCCTCTGTGTCGCAGGCTAAGCCAGCGTTCGTTCCGGCGCCGGTGCCCAGTGTCTCGGCCTGGGCGAAACCGCTGCCGTACACGAACACGGCTACAACTCCCTCCTCCGCGATTCGTCTCGCCCCCGCGGCTCGTCCTTCTCCCGCGACTTGCCCTCCGACTGCGTCCGACAATCTCGCTTTAGCGATCGGCTTCTTTCAGTCGATCAACTTTGAGTGCGTTAACGCTTTGGGCGACGCCATTCGCGCTGCCTCCACTGCACAACACTTTATCGCCGTTGTGCAAGAATACGCCGACGTATACGCGTCATTAAATACGTACGTCCTCCCCTCACTCCGCCGGTAATCAATGGCGTATATAAGTAGAATAAAGCCCCTATCCGTAACGATAGGATTTTTTAACGCTTACAGTCTCGCAAATCAACGTGATCAGGTTTCTGACTTTTTGCGTGACCATCAAATTGATATATTTTTAGTGCAGGAGACCCTACTTAAGCCCGCGCGCTGTGACCCTAAAATCGCGAACTATAACATGGTCAGGAACGACAGGCTCTCTGCTCGTGGTGGTGGCACCGTCATTTACTATAGAAGAGCCCTGCATTGCGTCCCGCTCGATCCTCCCGCGCTCGCTTATATCGAAGCATGAGTGTGCCGAATCTCACTGACGGGACACGCGCCGATCGTTATCGCGTCCGTTTATCTTCCACCGGATAAGATCGTTCTAAGCAGTGATATCGAGGCGCTGCTTGGCATGGGAAGCGCTGTCATTCTGGCGGGCGACCTAAATTGTAAACACATCAGGTGGAACTCACACACCACAACCCCGAATGGCAGGCGGCTTGATGCGTTAGTTGATGATCTCGCCTTCGATATCGTCGCTCCGCTAACCCCGACTCACTACCCGCTCAATATCGCGCATCGCCCGGATATACTCGACATAGCGTTATTAAAAAACGTAACTCTGCGCTTACACTCGATCGAAGTAGTTTCAGAGTTAGATTCAGACCACCGTCCCGTCGTTATGAAGCTCGGTCGCGCTCCCGATTCCGTTCCCGTCACAAGGACCGTGGTGGATTGGCACACGCTGGGCGTCAGCCTGGCTGAATCTGATCCACCATCGCTCCCGTTTAGCCCGGACTCTACCCCGTCTCCTCAGGATACCGCTGAAGCCATAGACATCTTAACGTCACACATCACCTCGACATTAGATAGGTCATCGAAACAAGTTGTAGCGGAGGATTTCCTTCACCACTTCAAATTGTCCGACGATATTAGGGAGCTCCTAAGAGCTAAGAACGCCTCAATACGCGCCTACGACAGGTATCCTACCGCGGAAAATCGTATTCGAATGCGTGCCCTACAACGCGACGTAAAGTCTCGCATCGCCGAAGTCCGAGATGCCAGATGGTCTGATTTCTTAGAAGGACTCGCGCCCTCCCAAAGGTCTTACTACCGCTTAGCTCGTACTCTCAAATCGGATACGGTAGTAACTATGCCCCCCCTCGTAGGCCCCTCAGGCGGAGTCGCGGCGTTCGATGATGACGAAAAAGCAGAACTGCTGGCCGATACATTGCAAACCCAGTGTACGCCCAGCACTCAATCCGTGGACCCTGTTCATGTAGAATTAGTAGACAGTGAGGTAGAACGCAGAGCCTCCTTGCCACCCTCGGATGCGTTACCACCCGTCACCCCGATGGAAGTTAAAGACTTGATCAAAGACTTACGTCCTCGCAAGGCTCCCGGTTCCGACGGTATATCCAACCGCGTTATTAAACTTCTACCCGTCCAACTCATCGTGATGTTGGCATCTATTTTCAATGCCGCTATGGCGAACTGTATCTTTCCCGCGGTGTGGAAAGAAGCGGACGTTATCGGCATACATAAACCCGGTAAACCAAAAAATCATCCGACGAGCTACCGCCCGATTAGTCTCCTCATGTCTCTAGGCAAATTGTATGAGCGTCTGCTCTACAAACGCCTCAGAGACTTCGTCTCATCCAAGGGCATTCTCATCGATGAACAATTCGGATTCCGTACAAATCACTCATGTGTTCAACAGGTGCACCGCCTCACGGAGCACATTCTTGTGGGGCTCAATCGACCAAAACCGTTATACACGGGAGCTCTCTTCTTCGACGTCGCAAAAGCGTTCGACAAAGTCTGGCACAACGGTTTGATTTTCAAACTATTCAACATGGGCGTGCCGGATAGTCTCGTGCTCATCATACGGGACTTCTTGTCGGACCGCTCTTTTCGATATCGAGTCGAGGGAACCCGCTCCGCCCCACGACCTCTCACAGCTGGAGTCCCGCAAGGCTCTGTCCTCTCACCCCTCCTATTTAGCTTATTCGTCAACGATATTCCCCGAACGCCGCCGACCCATTTAGCTTTATTCGCCGACGACACGACTGTTTACTATTCCAGTAGAAACAAGTCCCTAATCGCGAAGAAGCTTCAGAGCGCAGCTCTAGCCTTAGGACAGTGGTTCCGAAAATGGCGCATAGACATCAATCCAGCGAAAAGTACTGCGGTGCTATTTCAGAGGGGAAGCTCCACACGGATTTCCTCCCGTATTAGGAGGAATCTCACACCCCCGATTACTCTCTTTAGTCAATCTATACCCTGGGCCAGGAAGGTCAAGTACCTGGGCGTTACCCTGGATGCATCGATGACATTCCGCCCGCATATAAAATCAGTCTGTGACCGTGCCGCGTTTATTCTCGGTAGACTCTACCCCATGATCTGTAAGCGGAGTAAAATGTCCCTTCGGAACAAGGTGACACTTTACAAAACTTGCATAAGGCCCGTCATGACTTACGCGAGTGTGGTGTTCGCTCACGCGGCCCGCACACACATAGACACCCTTCAATCTCTACAATCCCGCTTTTGCAGGTTAGCCGTCGGAGCTCCGTGATTCGTGAGGAACGTTGACCTACACGACGACCTGGGCCTCGAATCTATACAGAAATACATGAAGTCAGCGTCGGAACGGTACTTCGATAAGGCTATGCGTCATGATAATCGCCTTATCGTAGCCGCCGCTGACTACTCCCCGAATCCTGATCATGCAGGAGCCAGTCACCGTCGACGCCCTAGACACGTCCTTACGGATCCCTCAGATCCAATAACCTTTGCACTAGACGCCTTCAGCTCTAGGAGCAGGCTTAGGGACCTCGGTAACCGTACTCGTCGAACTCGACAAAGAGTTCGCCGTGCAACCTAACCCATGAATCAGCTCGCTGAGTTTCTCGCCGGATCTTCTCAGCGAGTCGCGATTCCGATCCGGTAGTAGATTCATTCTCGAAGCAGCTACTCTTGAGTTGTTAGGTCTCCTTCGGAGGCGCTCGGGTAGCTGTTAGCAAATCCCACCCCTCCTGGCTGAGCCTTTGCTCGCCCACCTGTCCTGGTGAAACTGGAAAGGCCTCCGGGCCACCAGTAATGCTTCAACCATAAAAAAAAAAAAAAAAAAAACAATTTTCCTCAACTGTCCTCGAGTGAGGTAATAATGATGAAAATTTGATCAAGCTAGCATCAAACCCATAGAGTTCTGTAGTCTATGGTCATTGTTTAATGTCAAAGTCAAGCTGCCGCTGTCTGTTTGACACTAGATGAACTTGTTTGATGTTTTGGTTGCTGAGTTAATCGTAAATATGTGTGCGTGCGGTAAATCTGAAAGTGTATTATTTATTTTCTAACCTATTATTATTTTAGATTTCGGATCCGGCTTTGTATTTTTATTCGCCGCTTTTGTGTGATTTTGGTTGCATCGTGTTGTTGAAGTGCTTTTCCACAACCGCCAGTTTATTATTACATAAATAAAACTTATAATCGCATTGACTTTATTTATCAGGTAGTAAGCAAAATATGACTCTTATGTAGGTAAATAAAATAAAGAGTTTCAAATGTCTAACCTCGAACTATTTACTTTATTAATAAATATTATCAAAATTAAATTATCAAAATATGCGGGAATCATGAACAGATCCAGGCCATTACAACAATATCATATATTTCCATTTGCGGTCCACATACTATTTGGACATTGATAGAAAACCAGCCTTGAGGAACATTCAAGGTACGTCGCGACGTACCTTGACTTGACAGTTCGCCTACTTCACTCCGGTTAGGCAAATTTTCCAAGGTCGTTTGAGTGGAGTTTATTTTTACGATTAAGCATACCAAAACGCGCGTTGGAGGTTGAGTCGAGTCGAGTTAAGCTCGTGTGAACGACTAAAGATACGGGTGTAATGCCCGTATCTTCAGACGTTTCGTAAAATAGTCCTCCACTCTTAACTCATCCGATGATGCTCGAGCATTCCCTCCAAACTTACTCGAGTTTGGTATTTTTAGTCGACCATTACAATATTCCTCAACTGTCCTAGAGTGAGGTAATAATGATGAAAATTTGATCAAGCTAGCATCAAACCCATAGAGTTCTGTAGTCTATGGTCATTGTTTAATGTCAAAGTCAAGCTGCCGCTGTCTGTTTGACACTAGATGAACTTGTTTGATGTTTTGGTTGCTGAGTTATTCGTAAATATGTGTGCGTGCGGTAAATCTGAAAGTGTATTATTTATTTTCTAACCTATTATTATTTTAGATTTCGGATCCGGCTTTGTATTTTTATTCGCCACTTTTGTGTGATTTTGGTTGCATCGTGTAGTTGAAGTGCTTTTCCACAACCACCAGTTTATTATTATATAAATAAAACTTATAACCGCATTGACTTTATTTATCAGGTAGTAAATATGTCTCTTATGTAGGTAAATAAAATAAAGAGTTTCAAATGTCTAACCTCGAACTATTTACTTTATTAATAAATATTATCAAACTTAAATTATCAAAATATGCGGGAATCATGCACTGATCCAGGCCATTGCACAACAATATCATATATTTCCATTTGCGGTCCACATACTATTTGGACATTGATAGAAAACCAGCCTTGAGGAACGTTCAAGGTACGTCGCGACGTACCTTGACTTGACAGTTCGCTTACTTCACTCCGGTTAGGAGAATTTTCCAAGGACGTTTGAGTGGAGTTTATTTTTACGACTAATCATACCAAAACGCGCGTTGGAGGTTGAGTCGAGTCGAGTTAAGCTCGTGTAAACGACTAAAGATACGGGTGTTAGTCTCAGTTTTATTGCACAACGATTGCCTCAACCTTCAAACGGAAACTAATGACTACTTTACGGCAAGAATTGGCAGGGTGGTGCTACCTACCCGTGCGGGGTCACAAGGGGCTCTACCGCCGAGTAACATAAAGAAAGAAAGCACACTATCGTATTTATAATTATAACATATAATTATAGAGCTTATAGTACATTACGTATATTGGATCTTATAGTAAGAGAATATACATACCTACATACATACATAGTATGTTTTCCGGTTTTTCTGAGTCGTAAACATTGTGAGTATGTTATTATATTTACCTATAGATGAAAGTATGGCTTAACTTCATATATTTTATCATACTTTCCTCTTATAGTAAGTACGTGAAACACATAGGCATCGAAAGTGCAATGAAAATAATATTAATAAAAAAATTTTTAAAGGAATATATTGAGGAAGGAGTCCAAGATCAGAGCCCTGACTGGGTTCAGAACCGAAGTCTTGCATGGTTGAGGGTCGAAGCCCTCAATCAATAAAAGTCGAGAATGCAAATCATAAAATAACGCCCGAGTTATATAAATCGTTGCTAAGTTACGTACGTATCAAGATATCAAGTACGCATGCGCTAAGAAAATTGAAGCATGCGTGTCAATTTATTAAAACATGTACATACAATCGGGAGTTTTAGTCGCACTTTCTTCCCTGAAAGTTGAGATATCGAGCTTTCGATTCTCATATTATTTGCGTTTTATTATATGCTGTTGCGATGCGACTTTCGGTGATCACAGACTGTTGGAGTCGTAAGCAATACGATATTAAACCGTAAAAGAAGTTTTAATTCGATTGCTTTGTCTGGTTATTGTTTACAAGTGGTCCCCCAGTAGTCGAAATTCGACTATAATTAATTGAAATTATAAGTTTGAACATTATTATGGTTCTATTTTCAAAGACTATTATACTTCTATAATCGCAGATTTCGTCAAGACTACACTATCGACAAATAATAATAGACAAACAATATTCATCTATTCTCAATTTGACCACAGACTTTAAGCAATAACAAAAGTTTGACAAAAAATGAAGGGTAGGTATTTATATATGTGTGCTGTATCAAATACATGGTAGTGTGTGTAATGTTTTTTTTTATTGTTTTAATGTATGTTTTACGCATAATTAAAAAAAAAAAATTATTCTGCACTCCTTCTCTATATTCTCTATAAAAGTGGAAAATTTCATACTCCTCCGTCCGCGCAATTTTCGTAAAAAGGGGTAGAAAGTTTTTGCTTCACGTATTAATGTATAGATGATAATCTTAATATTAATATAATATTTAGTATAATCTTCTAATCTCATATAATCTTCTATCCTCCTACAGTCGATCGCTCATTGCTAAGCATCGTGATGCGCCCGCCTGTGATCTTTTTTGTTAATATAAAATTATTATTATTTTTAAATCAATTTTTAAAATAAGTTACCCTCAATTTAAAATTCGGTTCAACAGCTAATTACTAATGAACGAACGGTTCAGTATTAAGTTCTCTCGCGAGCGACCTTAATTAAGTTTTAAAGAAGCCGTAATTAATTAACGTTTCCCGAAGCGTTTTCATTTTAAATATTTTGAAGTCGAAGTTATAAATACAATTTCTGAATACCAGGCCACTCATGTTTCCATTACCGTGCGAATGAATACCTTCAAGTTAATTAAAACTTTTACCGTTTAATTTCGCGTTTTTTTTAAATTGTCATTATAATATTATTTCTGAAGTTTCGATTTTTTTTATTGCTTAGATGGGTAGACGAGCTCACAGCCCACCTGGTGTTAAGTGGTTACTGGAGCCCATAGACATCCACAATTTAAATGCGCCACCCATCTTGAGATATAAGTTCTAAAGTCTCTAGTATAGTTACAACGGCTGCCCCATCCTTCAAACCGAAACGCAGTTTTCGTGGCCACGGACGACTAAGGTGTTATTCGGCGACATTTGAATATTTTGTCAAATGGTCCACTGAGTTTCTCGCCGGATCTTCGGAGTGGGTCGCGTTTCCAATCCGGTGGTAGATTCTGCGAAGCACTGCTCTTGCTAGGGTTCGTGTTAGAAATACCCTCAGGTATGAGCCCCATGAGCTCACCTACTAGTTAAGGTAACGCTGATATGGTATCTATAGACCAACAGATTAGGTAGAAAAAAAAACTTACATTTAGTTGTGGGGTGCCTTAAAATGTCACTCATTTTACGTACTAGATATTCGTATATATGTACTTCCAGTGCTTCCTTGCACTCGGTGTACTAAAGTTTAGTGCCTCTAAACGTGTCCTCCGATTGAAATTAGTTGCTAAGCATCCCACAAGAACACGTTACATGTCGTGAAACTGGAAAGGCCTCCGGGCCAGTAATCTTTCAATCATAAAAAAAAAACAAGAACACGTAAATGTGTTTACTATCATAAATAACGAAGATAAAAAATTCAGGTTTTATTTATTTATTTTTGTTAACATACGTTGAAGTATTTTACAATTTAAAAATTATTGACTGAAATCTTCTGAACTCTTCCATGGTTTATGCCGTGAACTTCAGAAGCGCATTTAAAATTTATGTTTACGGTTCTAACTACTTTTGACAAAAAATAAAGGCTTTTCAAAAGTTCAGAGTGTAAGTCTCGATTATAAAATTTCATTTACAGCATCTGATCATTTTATGGCTGATTAAATAACTTTTGACCGATACGATACGAATAGATACTGTTTTAGCTTAAACAGCTTACGTTCACAGCTCACGTACTGAACCCACTGAACTAATGAATACTACAACATCTAATAAGATTAGTGGTTTTAAATTTCAAGAAGACAAAAGCTTCATTAGACTTTCTAATTATGAATATCGTCATCGGCGGAGTGTTTTGTGCCATATTCGCGAATCGTAGACATATACATAATATAATAAAAAATATTTTTATTTTCTAATCACGCATTTATTTTTAATTTTGTGATAACTACCGCTTATTAATACGTTATTAGCTTCAGACGTATGTATGTTTGTAACGGAATATTTGAACATGATTTTGACCCCCTTTAAAACGTCGGATTAACTCGAAATTTGGTTTTAAAAAAACTAACAAAATACGCTTTTATAGAAAATCCAACTAAAAAATAAAAAATAAATTTTAATAAATTTGAATTAAAAATAGTGTAAGAAAAAACAATTTTATTGTAAAAAAACGTGTTCATTCAAATTTATTAAAATTTATTTACTATTTTAAGTTGAATTTAGATTTTTTTTTCGGAATATGTCATCAGCTGGATATTCAGTGGTTCGACGCCTAATTCCTCTAAAGTCTCAATTTCCATAGATTTCGCAAACGGTATAATGGTGCAGCCACATTTACGCGCTCCAATTCGCGTCGAGCGATTCGACAATAAGCGAACCTATTGTCCACATTTGCGTCCACAAAATCGCAATGAGTTACAACCCGAACGTTCGCGTGAATTATCATTATAAATCCATATAAAAACATCAATCATTACAAATATTTCGTAATAAGAATGTAGGTAATAATGGAGATTTTAGACTTTTTTTTTACTATGCTGATAGCTTTGAGAGGCTATTTCAGCGTCGCGCTAACATGTAGGTGAGCTCGCGGGGCTCAAACCGCAGTGTTGCTAACACTGGCCCTAGCAAGAGCAGTGCTTCGCAGAATCTACCACCGGATCGGAAACGCGACCCACTGAGAAGATCCGGCAAGAAACAGACTACTATTAATGTGTAGTGTTGTTCGTAAAAATTTACGGCAACTTTGAGCGATCGACACACGCACGCACGCAGTGTAGTCGCGCGAACAAACTTTTTTACGATAAAACCCTTTGAAATGGAACTATTAAGCAACAATATCGCCACAGGCACGACTGTACGACCGAGCACACGCTAATTTTAGCATACAAATTGCCGCATTATAGGACATCGTATTTTTACTCTTACACTATAAAATATTAAATAAGAATCTTGCGTTCCCGTGTCTGTTCAAAAATAATACGATAAATAAAATTTATTCTAAGTAAACAATTCAAGCTGATTACTAATTAATTA
The DNA here is from genome assembly GCF_030267445.1 of Bombyx mandarina. Taxonomy (NCBI): domain Eukaryota; kingdom Metazoa; phylum Arthropoda; class Insecta; order Lepidoptera; family Bombycidae; genus Bombyx; species Bombyx mandarina. The sequence goes on from NC_143228.1 coordinate 13,407,964, forward strand.
ATTCACCGCAGACCGAGTGCTTCAGGCGGCGCCTATAAATTGTTTTATTATTAAAATCTCTCTCAGACTTCGATTTTATACAACCAGGAACGATTAATTCAAGCCAGCCCGAAACCGTTTATGAGAGATGATACATTTGTTTCAGAGGCGCTTCGTTTAAAATCAAAAAACATTGAAGAAAATACAGTGAACAAGAAAAGTTGGCTATTTGTCTCACCGTAAATAAAGTCAAGGCGATAATGCAACATGGGTGGCTATCAATTTCAGTAGGGTAATATTTTTCAAATAGGAAGCATCCATAAACTCATTGGTAAGATGCCCGACAGCTCGTATGGAGTTATAGTAACATTAAAACTGCAAATCACTTAGACAATTGAACGAAGTTGCTTACCTGGTGCTAAGTAGTTATTGGAGCTCATAGACATCACAACTTAAATGTGGTTCCTCGGTTTGAGACATGAGATGAAAGTCTCAATATTATTGCATAGCGGTCGTCTCACCCTTCAAACCAGAATGACTGCTTTGGAGCATTAGATAAGATGGACGTACCTACTCATTCTAAACGAACTACATATTGAAGAACTTAGCTTCCTGTCTAAAGTTTACGTAAATCGTTAATGAAAAAATAACCGTTCTATTCATATCTGTTCATAAAGTATTTATAACTACTGATACCATGCACCCCACGCTTTTTTTACAGTTTAATATTTCTTTGTATACACTATTTTTAATTCAAAATTATTAAGATTTATTTTCTATTTTTTAGTCGGATTTTCTATAAAAGCGTATTTTGTTAGTTTTTAAAAATATTATTTGTTTTTTTATTTTTTAGTTGAATTTCAATTTTTTCAATTATTATTTTGTAGTTTGATTTTAATATTTAACTGTCATCGGTCCTTAAAAAGTATACTAAATTTCGAGTTACTCCGACGTTTTGAAGGGGGCCAAAATCATGTTCAAAGTTTCCGTTACATACTAACATACATACGTCTGAAGCTAATAAAAAGCGTATTAAAAAACCCCAATAAATACGTAATGAAACCGTAAATATGATTTAAATCTGAACTACGAGATATAGTAGACGACGTAGTATTTTTTCGATCCCTCAAGAAGGTTAGGGATTGTCTCATGTATAATTTATCATACAAACATGACGGATACATATACACGTTTTTTGTAATCTTCAAAAGTGTTGCGATAAAAATTAATGACTCAAGACTATACTTGTTTTTTGTTTTCTCGTATGAATTTATTTCTCGTGAAACTTTTGTAAGTGGTATTTCAATTTTACATATACTACATGTGAATTTAAATGTTAAATCAATATCTTTCGTCGTCGATCGAAAAGTGCTGTAACTTTTTAATACTCATGTGGCGATAAAACGAATAGTTGTTGATTTATTATTTCTTAAAATTCAACTCTTAATAGTGTCGGTAATAAAAAGAAGTTTTAAGGGCGATGTCGCGAGCTTTAGAAAAAATATTTATAAAGTAGTGGACCTATTTGAAGTAATAATGACGATGATAGTGAATCTATAACATGATACTCACGTACAAATTCATTATTGAAGAAGTAGTCTGGGAATTATACTTTAAAAAAAAAAAAATTTAAAATGATGATTATTCGACTTATGGAAATTCTAAATTTATTTTCGAACTATCATTAATGTCATATATATCTAAACTATGATTTCGTTGGATAATAAAATCAGATTCCATGGAAATTATAATGAAACGCGTTGTGCCTACTCACACACAACGCGATTATTCTCAGGCTTTTCTGAAATGGATACAAACTTCTTTGGAGCACGCAATTTTATTAACATTCGCGTGTCTCGAGCACTCATCGAAATTGAGCTTGCAAACGATAGCGTGTAAGTAAACAAACACACGACTGTAACAAGAAAACAGTTTTTTTGGCTCTCGTATCGCCTTTTATAGTAAAAGCATGAAATACACACTTTTCTTCTTTGTCTCCACCTTATCCGACTAGGCAGGCTCGGCACAGCGAATTTTCTATTCCATTCTCCTCATCTCAACACTGACTCCTCTTTCTTTCATATTGTCATTAACACTATCCATTCATGTCTTCTATAATAATATACACAATAAAATTTTAAAATATACACAGCTGTTGGTTATAAATATTGGTTAGTAATTCAGAATATTCGTTTTTTTAATCAAACTTCTTAATTAATGTAGGTTTTATTCATCGATTTTTTAAGAAGGTTCATTTAAAACTTACCTTAGCTTACATGAAGTCGTCGTGGCCTAAAGGATAAGACGTCCGGTGCATTCGTGTTGAGCGATGTACCGGTATTCGAATCTCAGACGGGTACCAATTTTTCTAATGAAATACGTACTCAACAAATGTTCACGATTGACTTCCACGGTGAAGGAATAACATCGTGTAATAAAAATCAAACCCGCAAATTTATAATTTGCGTAATTACTGGTGGTGGGACCTCTTGTGAGTCGTTTCGGTTTGAAGGATGGGGCAGCCGTTGTAACTATACTTGAGACCTTAGAACTTATATTTCAAGGTGGGTGGCGCATTTACGTCGTAGATGTCTATGGGCTCCAGTAACAACATAACACCAGGTGGGCTGTGAGCTCGTCCACCCATTTAAGCAATAAAAAAAAATAAAAAAAAAACATTAACCTAAGACTTAACCCAAAGACAACTTGGTGCATTCAACATAATTGTGTGACGTAACCAGGGTGACGTGTTATGACTTTTAGACCCTTTGTAAATTACTTTTGCAAACACTTTTTTTCCATACCTATTCGCTAGTAGCCTCAAAGGCTATAATCCAGCTACACCCACCCGCACGGGTAGGTGAGCTCACGGGCTCAACCTGAAAGATATGGCTAACAATTGACTTGGATCAAAATTTACTACCGGATCAGAATCGCGAACAATTGAGAAGATCTGGCGAGAAACTCAGTGGGCTGTCTATGGGTTAGTTCGCTCGTCGACCTCTTCGCCGTAATCTGCGAGTTCGACGAGGACGGTGACCAATTCTTCCCGCTATGAGCGCATTGTCACATATCGAGCATGGCGACATTCTTGCTGAGGTTTCCAAAAGAAACGAAGCCAGAGCTGCCGTAGAAAAAAAAACTTTTCCAATGTTTCCAAAAATGTAAAAACCCTAGAGGGCGCTAAAATGCGAAAACTTATTTGAATGCGAATTCCATTAAACGACCTTACCTACGCCATCTATTTGTAGTAAATAACACTAAAAGAACCTACAAAATGACAAACCATTTCCAACGATCATCACTAGATGGCGCTTTGTTAAACTATATCAATGTGATACTTAAACTATTTTTTATGATTGAAGGGTTACTGGTGGCCCGGAGGCCTTTGCAGTTTCACCAGGACAGGTGGGCGAGCAAAGGCTCAGCCAAGAGGGGTGGGATATGCCACCAACTGCCCGAGCAAGAGCAGCTGCTTCGCGAATGAATCTACTACCGGATCGGAATCACGACCCGCTGAGAAGATCCATCGAGAAACTCAGCGAGCTGAGGCATGGGTTAGATTGTACGTCGAACTCTTGGTCGAGTTCGACGAGTACGGTTACCGGGGTCTCTAAGTTGTTCCTAGTGTTAGAGCTGAAGGCGTCTAAAGCAAATGTTATTGGATCTGATGGATCCGTAAGGACGTGTCTAGGGCGTCGACATTGACTGGCTCCTACGTGATCAGGATTCTCTACTTTTCTATTATCTATTTTTTATTTTAGTAAGATATACCATTCTCCGATCTGTTCAGACGGTAAACGTATGCTTATAAATACAGTTTCCTAAGGTCAATTCAAGCCTCCATACTCAGATCTATTTCTAGATATAGGTATGATATATGATAGCAGAACAGAATGGCTCTGTCAGAGATTTTTTAAATCTACTTTCGGTAAGTTTATTTGTCGTAAAATTATTCAAAAGTAGTTTAGGTAAAAAAAAAAAAAAAAAAAAAAAAAAAAAAAAAAAAAAAAAAAAAAAAAAGGTATATATGTAATAACTAGCGTTCGCTCAGTGATCGAAAATCAAACGTCGATTCACTGACACTACAACATTCGAATTCATTCTATTTTATTTTGCTTTGAAATTTAAAAATAAGAATGATAATATTTGTTCCTTTTAAAAATGGAATGCAAATAATCAGAGTTGCCACATTTACCTACGCTGCAAGCCTGCGGTTACGCGCCAATTAAGAAATTTTACATATTATCATTAACCGAGTAATTTGCAAAAAGAAAACTTAGAGGTTTTGTATTTAATAATTATTTTGAAAATTAGTGAAGATTCGTGTTTCAACGTAACTAGAAGGAGCGACCGACCCAATGTGATTAGGAGAACAGTAGTCATGATCATATTCCGGGACACAATCCAACAAAATCGCATATGCAAGAAATAATGTTTGCTCATCATGTGGGCTTGGACAATGCGAGTAGGTACTGTAAGTTCCGGGAACTGTTCCGACTCTTCATAAACATGGACTACACCACAGTACTAAGGCTATTCATGTATTTATTTGTGTGAATTACCAAGTGCTGGGTTCAATTTCTTTTGGTTTCATATGATGAAAATGTTATAGTTACTTCAAAAAGTGTAGATGTGAGAGTATTGCAAGTCGATTGAAACATCGCATCAAGAGGAAAATGTTTGGGAAAACACGTAAGTACATTAATACGGATTAAATTTTTTGATTGTAAAAAATAAATGGGGCGACTATATTCGGTTTAGTAATTTTTTTAAAGTACATATATACATTCGATTTTATATTATAATTATGAATCTTAGACTTAGTTTGGAATACATTTTTAGATATAACTTTTATTTGTGTATTTAAGAATAGAACGATAAAACGAATCAAAATTTGAAGTTCCAAAGTAGTTGTTTATTTAAATAGGAAAACAGCTGACAGAGAGGGTCTAAAGAACCTTCTCGATGAAAACCGTCTCTACTTTACCAACAGTACCAAGTAGATTGACGCGTTGACATTTTAAAAAGAGTGACCTAAAAATTAAATTATTATTCTATAAACTATAATTATATCTACGGATGCGCGTACTTTAATGCTTTGACGCAAGTTTTTTTTTTATTGCTTAGACGGATGGACGAGCTCACAACCAACCTAGTGTTAAATGGTTACTGGCGCCCATAGACATCTACGACGTAAATGCGCAACCCACCTTGAGATATAAGTTCTAAGGTCTCAGGTATAGTTACAACGACCGCCCCATCCTTCAAACCGAAACGCATTACTGCTTCGCGGCAGAAATAGGCGGGGTAGTGGTACCTACCCGTGCGGACTCACAAGAGGTCCTACCACCGGTAGAGCAAGTGTCCATCCAGTGTCCATCCACACCAGTGTGACAATTTACGTATGATACGATAATTTACAATGATACATTTAAATCTCGAATAATATTTGAAGTCAAACGAGAAATCTGCAAATGCTTAAATATTTCAACCGAATAGATCATTGAACGACTCCAAGCAACATTATCTTGTAAGCTACAAAGTAAATTAACCAGTGCGTTAAGTATTAAGTACTATTATGTCACGTCACCTTCACAAACATGAAAAATTACGTGTGAAGGTCAGTTTGACTCGAAACTTATACAAACACTACACTCGCTTCATCAACATAACGATGTTTGACTAGCTTTCGACCATATTCTTCTTAAATAACTATTTTGTATTCTTTTTTTCTATGACGTCATGGACATAGGTTAAAAGCTTTCCTGTCAATAAGCGCTCGTGTTTTTCCACACGCTTCATTCGAGTGGATTATTATTCTAGTCTGGATAGTCAATAAAGGTTTAGAAGCAAAGCAATTCTATTAAAACCATGCACATATGTTAATTTGGATGACGTTTTGACATAGGTTTTTACTGGTGGTAGGACCTCTAGTGAGTCCGCGCGGGTAGGTACCACCACCCTGCCTATTTCTGCCGTGAAGCAGTAATGCGTTTGGGTTTGAAGGGTGGGGCAGCCGTTGTAACTATGCTGAGACCTCAGAACTTATATCTCAAGGTAGGTGGCGGTATTTACGTTGTAGATGTCTATGGGCTTCAGTAACCGCTTAACACCAGGTGGGCCGTGAGCCGTCCGCCCACATAAGCAATAAAAAAATCACGGATCACGAGGATCCCACGAGTTACTATTTGAAGCCGTTGTTTTTCGTATGTGTATGGAACTGTGTGTATTCATCCACAGTGCATTTACAGAGATCGCTTTTGCAACCCGAGCTCTAGAACATGTCCTTCTTCAAACAAGGTATGCGGAGAGTCCTCAGCAGTACACAGCGACACACATAGACGCCCTCCAATCCCTACAATCCGCCTCCCCGCTTTTGCAGGTTAACCTAGCTCCGTGGTTCGTGAGGAAAGTCGAACTACATGACGACCTGGGCCTCGATTCGAGGCCCTTTCCGATCATTGCTGCCTTCATAGGCAGCGTCGAAAAGGTACTTCGATTGTTGTTACAACCTTTTATACAGTTTAATCTTGTACTTATTATTTCCGATGCTTTGAATATTAAGTTTATGTGGTCATCATCGAGGACGATTAACTTTAATCATGTCTATAGCTAGGAAAATCGAAAAATAACATAATCCATTTAATCAGTTTTCAAAATGTCGAATTTCCTTTTGTTCAACTTCCACGTTTTTGTCATTCTTATATAATATTGCTCCACGAAATGATGATCCCTAAGAATGTAATATATTATGTATTAGTGTTTTATTTTTTTATTTTTATTAAGTTCTTGTCTAGATTGTAAATTGTTAATTAATTAGATTGTATTCTTCTACCCACTCATTTAAAGCTTTCCTTCGTTAAAAACGGTTAGCTGGTAGAAAACTCAATTGTTGAGTTAAGCTCGCCATTTTTTATATCTTACGCAATTACTGTAATATTAACTGTGTGTACAATAAATAATAAAGAATGTTCTATTTTGAAACGATGTTGAAGGTTCGCTTGATCTGTCATATCTTGCTGTTCAAGCTTAAACGCATGTTTGATTTACGTTACACAGAACGTTACACGTTACACGAATGTCGATCCCATAGACACAGCCCACTGAGTTTCTCGCCGGATCATCTCAGTGGGTCGCGTTTCCGATCCGGTGGTACATTCTGCGAAGTACTGCTCTTTCTAGGACCAGTGTTAGCAATAGTTCCGGTTTGAGCTCCGTGAGCTCATCTGCACGCTAGGGTGAAGCTGATAGCGGCATCTAAAACATGCCCGTCAATTAAACGATGCAATAAGGAACGTGTAAGCACAATTATACAAATATCAAACAGAAATCGTATTACAGAAATAACAAATTAATAATACATATTTACAATTTATTTTCTGTTGAATTTTTACAATGTAGAGAACTATTTCAAACATAACTACAGCTAGTATACTCCGACATCTCGTATTTCATCGAAGCTTAGGCAATAAAAGATAATAATTATTGTTGAAGACGAATCAATATTTGATCGATGTTCGTTTGAGAATAACTGAGCACAAACATTACTCGCTCGGCTAATTAAAAGGGAAATTACCCACCTTTTTAGAATATTATTGCCTTTTCGTGACGCGAGTGCTACGACTCACCTTGAGGCATGAGGTTTCCGAGTCGATTTTTTTTAATAAAGCTTAACCTACATATTTAAAGTATAACGGATCATTATTTTGCGGTAGAGATGGGCAAGACGGCGAATAACAATAGTGTGGGCACCCAGCAGGTCTTTCTAACAGTAGAATTGGTGTTATTAGAACTATGTGCAGAACCATAAGAGTCTACAAAAAGTTGCATGGGGAACCCTAAAGCCATATTTACATTATGCAGTCCATATAATCTAAGCACAGCGATGATGGTACTCATACGTTTCTCGTGACTACGCGAATTATCAACAAAAAAATATAATGTTAGTGCAATTAATACTGTGTACTGTTGTGGCGTTATGGCTGTTATCGCAGAGATACAAGAAGAAGGAGATGATGAAAGTATGGGAACAGTTGAAGAACGATTACACAGCTTTGCCACTCATAGGGCACGCTTATATGTTCTTTGGATCTCAGGAAGGTAGGCTTAATAGTGTAGTTTTAAAACTTGAAGACTCCGACATTATCTCTAAATTATCTACCTATACAACTCTGACTAAAACAAATCATCTTTGAGAGGACTGGAGGAACAACATTAATTTTGCATTCACTATTAAAAGAGGATATAAAATCGAATATTCTTAATTTTTTTATGAACAGTTTAAGACTTAGAAATAACTTTTTAAGACACGTAGTTCAGTCAAAAAAATTGGGATAAAATTACCGTTTTACATACAAAATGTAATACCTATATAGGTCAAAGATTTTATCAAAATCAGTTTAAAACTTCACCAGCGTGTTTTTTTCTTTTTTCTTTTTTATTGTCCTTGTAGGCACACGAGCATACGGCCCACCTGATGGTGAGTGGTTACCGTCGCCCATGGACTTCAGCAATGCCAGGGGCAGAGCCAAGCCGCTGCCTACCGCTAAAAGGAGCTTTTGAAGGAACGACGAAAAGGCCGATTTGAAAATCATTCCGTCCTGACTTGAGCGTTTTTAATCTTTAAGCATAAAGGCCTATAACTAAAACATTTAAACGAGGACAAACATGTCTGTATATATGTTTATACGTTCTGTAACCATCGATCCAATTTTAAACTATCTCTGTTATTGATAAGCTTCTGTTTAATAAAATTTAAGATTTAGGATTACGTACGAGTGAGAGTTAATATATCTCCGTATTAGTAGTAAGTAGCGACCCGCCCTCGCTTCGCTTATGGAACTGTAATTTATTATTGATAACAGTATTTCTCCACTCTTTAATAGATGTTATTATATATATAAACCTTCTTCTTCAATCACTCTATCTATTAAAAAAAACTGCATCAAAATCCTTTGCGTAGATTTAAAGATTTAAGCATACTTAAGGATATAGGGACAGAGAAAGCGCCTTTGTATTATACTATGTAGTGATTCGAAAAAACTAATTAAAAATCCGGGATTGTTATAGAACGAATGAAAACGTTTCAACGTCTCGGGAAAGAGTCTACGGAGCGCGGAGGCATAATGTCTCTCTGGCAGGGTAGCCGACTTTACGTCAGTAAGTATTTGCCATGAATTATACCAACTTTAGACACAGACACATCAGCTCGGGCACCTGTCTGTAATTGCAACATTTCAAGTTGAAAATTCTAAACCATATTTGGTTCTTTTAATTCACTTACCTTCACATATACCTAAATATCTATACGTAAAAATATTATTGGTCTCCATGTTTTAAATACAGTTTTTGGGTCAAAGTCAAATCTCCTACGAGATGCTCGTGTGATTGTCAGCTGATTTAAAACAATAAAAACTTTTTCTAATTTCAGTGATATCAGAACCTGTTATGGCGGAGTACGTCCTCAAAACTTGTTTAGAAAAAGACGATATCTTGAAATGTTCCCGGTTCCTCGTCGGAAACGGAAGCGTGTTCGCTCCAGGTAATAAATAATAAATACAATACAAAAACTATTAAAGGGTAATTACAATTTCGTTTCTTCATATTTGGCTTGTGATTATACACGCATAATTAGTCATATATTATAATGAAAGGATTTAGTGAAGTCAATCATGAGTTAATTAATTAATCAATCAATAATTACAGAGAAAGCTTGTCGTCGAGGTTACGAACTTCGTTTGTGTTTACAATTAACTTCCGTGATGAAGAAATTTCATCGTTTACTTAAACTCAAAGCTGGAAAAACTCTTTGGATCAGTATAAATACTGTAGAGCGTATTGTAAATTATAAGTCCGCGTGGGATAGGCGCAGTTACCCTACGTATGTACCGCGAATCCTTCATACTCACGCCCTACATGACACAAAACGTGATAACGAAATCTCCCATTTCGTAATAAAAATCCTCCACCACCAATACTTACCTACTCCCCTGAAAAACAAAACCGGACTACAATACCCAAGAAACATCGCGATCAAGATAAACAAAACAATGTTTTTTATGATTTTTATCGGCTTAGTTATTAAAAAGATTACAGCTTCTTAAACTTAATTGTATTTTCATATTTTTTTTCCTACTTATTGGCTGGTAGCCTGAGGGGCTATTTCAGCTTCTCGTGGATGGGTTTTTTCATTAACAATTACTTAGTTTGGTAGTTGAAGGATTCGTTAGTGCAAGTTCTAGAATTCTCGAAACCGTTGGATAATACAGGAAACGACATATTTATTCATTGGTGGTACTTTTAATGTCGATTTTTGTTCTTACAGTTTCAATATGGCGTCCTCGTCGTAAAATCTTAGCTCCGACCTTCAGTCCTAAGAACCTAACACACTTTGTGGACATCTTCTCAAAACAAAGTTCTCATATGGTCAAATATCTTGGGAAAGCTGCAAAGACAGGGAATTTTTCAATATGGAAATACATAAATACATATTCTATGGATTCGATATGTGGTAAGATTTCAAATAATTATTATTAATTTATTTTCTCACATGGCCCAACTGATAGCGAGTGCTTACTGTTGCTCATGGACACTAAAGCCGCGAGAGCGCCTCAAACTTAGTGCCCACCAATCAGGGTTCTTTTCAAATCACGTTTATATCACGTATATAGCCATAGCGTTGTTAGCATTCCATCGCGGAAGTTATTCCTGAGCACGATATTACCAAAAATGGTGGTAAAAGGGCGGGTAGCGTAATTTGAACACCGGCTTAGTTGCCTCACTCGGTATTGGAAGCTGAGTGTCTTATCCGTTATGACACAAAAGATACGTTTGCTAAAAAATGCAAATGTGAATTTAAATGGAATTTCAGTCTCGTTTCATGGCATATTCAGGTGCATCTATATTTTGCATCAGCAAAACTGGTACTCCCGATTTCTCTATGAGTTTATATGAAAGCACAAAATAATTTGAATCTCAGCGGAATATGTAGTGCTCTGTTCTGTGTAGGTATCTATCAACGATTGTACCTACCTACCTATTGACAAATACTCGGAATACTCCTTTATTTCTACTTGGAATTATTTCAAAATATTAATGTCGATTTTGTTGATGGGATACTTTGCTTTTGGTACAACACATCGCCGCGATCTAGTTTATGCAAACTTTCATAAAATACAACAGAGTATTCGTTGGCTAATTACTTTAGTTATCAACAAATTAACAAATTTACTAGTTTTTTAAAATAAAAGAATTACACAAGAAACCTTTTTTTCAGGAAAATGTAATGTGTTTCATTATTATTAACGAGAGCGAATCAGCGCATCAAGGATTATTTAATTAATGATTCAATTGCAAAATACCCTTTATTCAGACGTTTAAAAACTTTTTCAACTCTTTTAATGAATTCTTTTAATTTATTACATACTCAAGATATGGTCTTACGATCATTCATTCAAATGTATTGATTTCAGAAACGACATTAGGAGTGAAGGTGAATGCTCAAGGTAACTCCGAGCAACCTTTCCTGAGGGCTTTCGAAATAATTTGTCGTTTGGACTCATCTCGTTTCTGTCAGCCGTGGCTCCACAACGACACACTGTACAAAATGATGCCACAGTACCAGCAGCATAAGGATTCCAAAGATTTTCTTTGCAATTTCATTGACCAGGCATGTAAATACTTTCCTGTACAGTAATGATACTAAAATTTCTATGGGGAATCCCCTTTTTTCCTTTGTGTCTTAAATAAAACTTAATGTTTTGTTGGATGATGTTAACTGTAAAAGTGATTCAATCTAAACACGAATTAAAATTAATCTGTACTATGGACTGCAAGTTACTGTATAGCACCAATAAGCTACACATGGCGTCTTGCCATTTTTGAATGGCAATAAAAATGCATTGCGAACATAAGTACGTAATCGGTAGCCATAGGTAATTGGTGAATGTTTTTGTTAGTTTTTATTTGCAGCTTATGTTTATATTTTCTTAGTTTTTTTTATATGTAATACCTAATATTATCACTTAATTATTTAATAAATAAAAGTCAGCCCGGTCGACTTTTAACACAACTGACTTTATGCAAGTTGTGTTCACACCCAAAAGGATGCATCCAATACTGTATTCATTGTTTGTCCAGTTGTAAAAACCTAATATATAAATAAATCACAATATGAATGCGTCGAACGAAGGCGAGCTTCCGTTTCATGCTTCAAACTGGAACGATGGCTTCTTCGCGATGGAAAGTCAGAATAGTGTTATTTACTGCAAAATGTTCGTATTTACTTATAAGAATTGGAATCTGCCTACAGAAATTTAATAGTCGCATATTCACTGATTTTAACATAACGGTCATTTAAATATAAGCAAATATTTTCATTAAGCAGGTGATAAAATCAAAACGACATAGTTTGGAGGAACAAAAGGATAGCACAGAAGCAGATCAAAGTGAGTTTTAGATTATTTCCATCAAATTTAAAACAATAAAATGATAAAGCGCCAAACTCATTATTTTAAAGATATTGCCTATCTACAGATGCACATAGAAACGGCCTGAAATCATTTCTGGAATTGTTAATCGAGTCGTCAGGAGGGAATAAAGGCTACACTGATTTGGAACTTCAGGAGGAAACTCTAGTGCTTGTTCTGGCTGGTACTGACACATCAGCGGTTGGAGTAGCTTTTACATCTGTCATGCTTTCCAGGCACCAGGACGTGCAGGAGAAGGTTTACGAAGAGTAAGTACTCATTCAAATAATAGTCAAAAAAACAGCCAGATACAAATAGTATAGCCAAAGAGATTTTATTACAAGTTCATACATACTATAATGCGAAAAGACTTTTCCCCAACCTATTATTATACGGTCACGATACGGTCGCCCTATATCGGTTCCCAATAGGTGTCAATAAGATTGTTAAGCTCTCGGGATTAACGGGAATTAACGATCCACCTGTTTTTAAAGTGGTTTCTGCGCACTAAGCACGTCACAACTCCGATCTTTAGACATGAGTTCCCATGGCATTAAAAAACAGCAGCCCATCTCATGGGAACTCATAACTGCTACACTTAAGAAGGTGGTAAATGCTAAAGTCTAGTCAAGCGAAAATAAGGGTTGTAGAGGAGTGTCTTTAAGCATGCACATCTGGTTCACAAGTGACTTATGTATTTGGTACAAAGTCGCCAGCGGAGCCCATAGACATATTGAGTTATGAAGTCCATATATCAATTGTAGGTATTACATAGCGGCTGTTACAACCTTCAAACCGAAATGCAATACTGTTCCTGAAACTGCTTCTCTATTAATAGAATTAATAGACTTAACTAGAAACCGATCTTCGATCGAAGACATCATTTAAAAATGATTTAAAGACACATATTTTAATTTTCCGGTACCAGATTGAAAGAAGTCTTTGGTGATTCCGATAGACCTATAGTCGCAGATGATCTGCCCAAATTGAAGTATTTGGAGGCAGTGATTAAAGAAACAATGAGATTGTATCCCCCAGTGCCTCTCATCGTCAGGAAGGTCGATAAGGATGTGACGCTGCGTAAGTTGCTTGATGGTGAAATCATTATCAACTCTGTTTATGTTTATAATAACTTTACTAATCATAGTTCTATCATACCGCGTGAATCCGATGTTTCACGTCTCATTCGTGGTCTACGACGATGATCATTATGAGTGTGTAAAAATCCTACACGCTTTATTTAAATCCATTTATTGTACGTTAATTGAGGAGACTATTTTTAAAAAAAAACCTTTTTTTTTCTGATTCCGATAAATTTACTTCAAAACAATGTAATATGCCCGAATCCACAGAATTACCGGGCTTATTTACATAAAATTTATCTCCAGGTCTGAACCCTACGACGACACATCTCAAACCCAGTCAGTTGCTTTTTTTCACTGTTCCCCAAAACACTGATGTATGTAAACCAGATGATACCAGACTGAAAACTACATAAATCATACAGTGCAACCTTCGAATATACTTCTTTAACATTAATACCAAATTTTCTTTACAGCAACCGGAATAACTCTGGTCAAAAACTGCGGTATAGTGATCAACATCTGGGCTGTGCACAGGAACCCGCTCTACTGGGGCGACGATGCGGATATATTTAGACCGGAACGTTTTATTGACACGCCCATAAAGCACCCCGCTGCGTTCATGGCCTTCAGCCATGGCCCTAGAGCGTGTATTGGTAAGCATATTTGGACTTATGCATTATATATCCAAGGTTCAATTTACGTAGTCCTTTGACCACACCGGTCTGCTGTACTGGACGTTTTTTACCGCGATGAAAGAGCGCAAAGAATTTCTTAGATGACACCGCTTATCCCGCCAAATTTATTTGTTTAGCTGAAAAGCTTTTATAGTCTTTGAAGAAAGACCCGGGGCATACACGTGATGCTGATTGGTCGCCGTCGCTAATAGAAAAAATTTATACTTGGGACATGACAAGAATGAACTATGGGTCACCGGAACAGAACGAGGAAAAGAAACGACACACGAGACTCTACCTAACCTCTGGTAGCCTAAGGGATTATTCTAACATTTCGCAAACGGGTAGGTGAACTCACATGCTCAACGTCAGATAATTTGCTCACTAGCAACAGTAGTGCTTCGCTAAATTTATTACAACCGAATCGAAATCGCGACCCATTGAGAAGATCCGGTGAGAAATTTAAGGGTTGTGTCTTAATATAAGACGCCTATCCTAGGTTGCACGTCGAACTCTTCAACTTTTGATGAGTTCGACATTAATGCTGATGTGAAAAGCACCGAAAGTGAACTGAGAGGATCCAATAAGACATGTTTAGGATGAAGACGGCTTTGCGTTACCTCGTCGTCTGGTTCAATTATGTAAATATAAATGAAATAAGCAGATGATTCCATCAAATTGCCTAAGCAAACATATTTCATATTTTATCTCATAAGCATATAAAATCGTCTATCCGCATTAAAACTACACAATTTCCAAAAATATTCGAAATTGAGTTAATATGCGGAATCATTTGGTATCACCAGTATTTTTCTCATAAATACTGTCAAAAGAGCATTAGTTTAGTTTTAGTTTACCTGTGTTTTGACGACTAATAACAAAATTAATACATAATTTTATCTTACTTTAAAAGACAGATAATGTAACTGGTAAAAAATAAAAAATTTATGTTGCAAAGATGATTAATATTAAAACTATCACACGTTAAACCTTTAAAACACTCTTTGAGCTTACAGTTTTAATGCGAGAAGACGAAAGGTGCTAACCGAGATTATAGACAATAACATAATATTATGAGAAATTCAGCAGGATTACCTTAAAAACAAAAATAATAATAATTACATTGTCGGTTGAATCCATCTCGCTTAATAACGTCCAATGGAACTCACATTTTTCAGGTTATCAATACGCGACGATGTCAATGAAGACGGCAACAGCCAATCTCCTACGTCATTTCCGTCTCCACCCAGCCGAGCCGACGGATCCAACATATAAACACGAAAAAAACAAGCCACTTCGCGTCAAATTCGATGTCATGATGAAAGATATGGACAATTTTACAGTGCAATTAGAACCTAGATACAAATAGATTTTATAAGTTAGTAATTTTTTTATTTTTTTTTTATTTATACAGTAATATATAAACATATGCATAAATTCTTGTAGGCGATTCCATTAAAACTGAATTCGTTTTGGTCGAAAATATTTATATGCTTATTGACTATCTCGTTTATTTTATAGAGTACGGGTGATTTATATTCCGTGACTCCTAACGATGAGATTACATTTCACTTTTTTTTTTTATTGCTTAGCTGGTTGGACGAGCTCACAGCTCACCTGGTGTTAAGTGGTTACTGGAACCCATAGACATCCACGACGTAAATGCGCCACCCACCTTCAGATACAAGCTCTAAGGTCTCAAGTATAGTTACAACGGCTGCCCCACCCTTCAAACCGAAACGCTTTACTGCTTCACGGCAGAAATAGGCATGGTGGTGGTACCCACCCGCGCGGACTCACAACAGGTCCTACCACCAGTAATTACGCAAATTATGATTTTGCGGATTTCATTTTTATTACACGATGTTATTCCTTCACCGTGGAAGTCAATCGTGAACATTTGTTGAGTACGTATTTCATTACAAAAATTGTTACCCGCCTGCGGGATTTGAACACCGGTGCATCGCTTCAACACGAATGCACCGGACGTCTTATCTGTTAGGCCACGACGACTACGACTTTTTTGCACCACACGACTATGCCGTGGCAGGGAACTGAAAGCGAAGCAAGTTTGATTTGCAACAAACGGAATCGCGGTACCACACGTGCGAGTTCACTATAAGCCCTTAATAAATGCAGATTGGCAATCGCAATTCGCTAATGTTTTCCAATGAATCCCTTAGTACTCTTATAACAATCAGGAGGTACGACTTGGTGCTACTCTAGTTACCGTGCAGCCTCTTAGATCTCTAGACCAATCGGAACGCCGACATTCAGCCCATCTGCTAAATAATACCGTCTATCATCATGTAAGGATTATTTATTTACATTAAAAATAAAACTTTTTTATGAAAAAAAAAAGAATGATTTATTTTCACGAAGCCATTTTAACTTCACATATCACAGACGAATTCTATTGATTTTAACGAATTTATATTATTAGTAATTTATGAGCACTATTTTTCAACACATAACCTTAATATTAGTCTTTACCATCTGGACCATTTTTTTAAATTATATTTAACTATTATAGTTCGTCATAAATTGCTTTTTTTAATACACGGCCTGCCTGCTTCCGAGTACAGTTTGTTCCAAAAATCGACCCTATCAATTTCAAAGCATTGTTCGAATCTCAAAGGCTCATCCAAAAACATAATTTTATTCCCGTTCACACTGTACGGATACCATTTGACACCCAAAGCGTTGTCCGGTGTTGGATTTCTGAAATATATCAAACAAGGATTTCATTATTAAACAGTGTGCTTAATGCGAATTTTGTTACGTTCCCGATAGCGTAAAAGTTAACGAATATTTGTATGGAATTAGAACGTTTGCCTAAGTTTGCCGCTAGGGGCGCTGTTCTAACTGAATACTTCGTCTTTAAAAAATTACTTACCCCGTTTTACTAAAATCAGTCCAAAGTTTCGTTACTTCGTAAATTATTTTCTTCAATCGCTCATCTCCAATCAAATGTTTGTTTATGGGATTGTAAAAGAAATAGAACAGGTCGTCGGCATGGGCTGCACCTTTTATTCCGCCCTGGCCTAACGCGTTTTTAATAAAATTCAATTCAGTTTCATAATCGAATCTGTATAAATAAATTGGATAATTGTAAACGCTGTATAAATATGGAAATCTATGGACGTTATATGCAAAATAGAGATCTGTTTGAAAATCGACAATTGCTGCTGTGTTGTCCGCTGATATTCCCTCGTCACCAAAGTAAAATCTCTTGATCCTCTCACCAAATTCCTTTAATTTCTCTTCGGAAACGGTTTGCGCTATTTCCCTAGGCACAATAAACGAAGGCTTTTCGTTCATAATTTCTTTTTTTTTTAATACATCCGCCACCATCAACACTCCTTCAGACTTATTGTAACCCAACAGTATTGGTACATTGTTAATATTACCAGACATAAACGTCTCGATTGGTTCCTCGCTCAAAAATGCTTCGACACCATCGAATTTCTTCTCTACAATCGGAACAAAATACATTGGCAGTCCTCTGTACTTTTCATCTTGCGTCCTTGTTCTGTAAGTCACGCAGGTTAGCTTGAGAGGATCAACGCTCCTCAAAAACTCCAACAAATCTTGTACATCGCTACACTCTTTACCTAATAATTTCGCAACTCTGTATGCCCTTTCCAGAGTTTTGTTTCCTATCGCCCAGTCGTTAATACAAACACCGCTTTGAGCGATTACCTTATGGAACAGACCTTTCGACATCGGTGAGAGCATGTGATACGTGACGGACGCGGCCCCTGCACTTTCCCCGAAAATTGTTACATTATCAGGATCACCGCCAAACCTTACGATGTTACCTTTGACCCATCGCAACGCGGCAACCTGATCCTTCATCCCGGCGTTGCCTGGAACTTCGGCCGTGTCTAAACTAAGAAAACCCAAAAGTTCGAGTCTATAGTTTATCGTGACCAGAACAACGTTGTGCTGAATAATGAACTCCGGGCCGTACATTCCCGAATTGCCCGAACCAGACGAGTAGCCTCCGCCGTGAATGTATACCATGACTGGTATTTTACTATCCGACTGTAAAGATCTGGTATAAACGTTTAAATACAAACAATCTTCGTTTCCTTCAATTGTTGATGAAGTACTAATGTCATATTGAGGACACACGGGTCCGTGCTCGACAGCATCAAGGACCCCATTCCACGGCTTACGAGGTTTTGGCGCCTGCAATATTGAAATTTAATTTGTAAAACGCCCATTGTTTCTTTTTTCAAACTATACACTAATTACATATTCTCATAACGTATTGGCGATTGTTTTTTAAAATTATTATAAATAAATAAATAATTTTAGTGAATGTCTAAGAAGATCATGGCTAAAAAAAAGGATAAAACGCCCGGTGTATTAATTTTGAGCGAGATGACTCTGTCGGTATTCAAATCCCAAAGGCGGAGACCATTTTTCGGACCAAACACATACATATATTGCATGTGTTCACCAATTAGGTCCCATTGTCTCAAGATGAGTGGTTGTATTCACGTTGCGACTGTAACACTAGGTAGCCCGTGAGTTCAGTAGAGCAATTAAAAAAATTCGCATAATTCCGAGCAAGACTGCACAATCAACCAACTCCGTCCACGATGTTATCATCAATTCTTATGAATTGTCAATTGACCCATGCAATTACTGGGAACTCTTAATAACTGTTGTTTTTTTCCCTACTTGGTCTCTGGTAGCATAAGGGGTTAATGCTAGATAAGATAAGCTCACGGGCTCAGCGAAACTGGCTCAAAATAATAAAATTAAGTCGTCGTGGCCTAAAGGATAAGACGTCCGGTGCATTCGTATCGAGCGATGCACTGGTGTTCGAATCTCGCTGGCGGGTACCAATTTTTCTAATGAAATACGTACTCAACAAATGTTCACGATTGACTTCCACGGTGAAGGAATAACATCGTGCAATAAAAATCAAACCCGCAAAATTATAATTTGCGTAATTACTGGTGGTAGGACCTCTTGTGAGTCCGCACGGGTAGGTACCACCGCCCCGCCTATTTCTGCCGTGAAGCAGTAATGCGTTTCGGTTTGAAGGGTGGGGCAGCCGTTGTGACTATACTGAGACCTTAGAACTATATCTCAAGGTGTGTGGCGCATTTACGTTATAGATGTCTATGGGCTCCAGTAACCACTTTACACCAGGTGGGCTGTGAGATCGTCCACACATATCAGCAATAAAAAAAAAAAAAAAAAAACAAACATAAATCACGTTTTAAGAAACACTACAAAAATAGCTTGTCTTAAATTAGTGGCGGGCTCCAGAATCAGAAACCTGATGATGTACACCGAGTTAAGGGTGATTGCTTTCTGCACCAGCCCTTAACTCTGCTGGATAGCGAGAGCTTCTTAGGAAACTAATCGAAGCTTTTCATTATCAAAAACTGCACTGACACAATTAACAGAGCAGTCATAAGTGAATCGACATGTGGCATGGCGTAGTCTCGGGGAATTTTTTATATTATTTAAATAATATAACAAATTTAGCCTTTATCGTCATGAGAAATGGTAGGCAGTAATGGCTGGTCGAGCGTACTGGCATGGTGACAATAGCCCTGTCTGCTTTTTTAATTTTCTCCTACCTATGCTCACGTGTAGGTGAGCTCACGGGGCTCAAACCGGAAGTGTTGCTAACACTGGCCCTAGCAAGAGCAGTGCTACGCAGAATCTACCACCGCATCGGAAATGCGACCCACTGAGAAGATCCGGCGAGAAACTCAGTGGGCTGTGTCTATAGGTTAATTTACTCATCGAGCCCTTCGTCACAATCGTCGGGTACGGCGAGGACGGTGACCGGTTGAAATTGATATATCGGCAATATAATGCTAGCACTCACCATTAATAAAGCGAGAACGGACCTATAAAATATGTTTAGTATTCTCGTGAGCAGTCACAAGACCAATAAATTCCTTTGGTCATATCCTTCAGTGTTAAATACTCATAATAACTTCATCCATAATAGCAGTCTTCAGTAACCCCTAAGGGCTTTTTGAATTGTCACTACTAGGCCACAGATGCAAATCAGTCTCTATCAGACACTGAGAGAGCCCAGTAGAACCCAGTCTAATATTAACCACAAGCCCTTTCTTAAATGACAGCGCAAACCGGAATAATCATCACATTGTTATATAATTCACTATATTTCGTTCAACATATTTACTGGAGTGTAAATACGTACTAAAATAGAACATCATATTAAATATTTATTTACCTGAAATCTGAGCTCTCCAATAGGTGGTTCTGCATAAGGAACTCCCTTAAAACTGTAGTATGGGGATCCATCGAGTAGGGTTTTCTTAGAGCCTCTTAGAATTCCTTGTTCAACTGTCACCAGTGGATTATCCTGAGAAGGTGCACAAACAATCGTGCATTAAAACTCACACAATCAACAGTGGTAAATTTATTTAATAGTAAATGTTTATCATGTAAAAATTACCTATTAAAACAATAAAAAAATAAAACATATCAATTAAGTATTATGCAATTGTATTATTTCATAAAACCTATGTTCTATCTGTTTACACAAGTGTTACATTTCATTGACATTCATGAATCATGATGCGGTAACAATGAAATAATATATATTATCTAAGAGGCCAGATTATTTTCACAATACAATTTCTCTACAATTCTTGGTATTTACTTGTGTTTCTCTATAAGTCTATATCAGTGCAAAGCTTCTCCTTCTACCCTTCCGCCCTGCTGCACCCTTCAAATCGAAACGCATTACTGCTTGGTGGCAGAAATAGGCAAGGTGGTGGTACCAGCCTGTGCCATCATACAGGACATCTTACCACCAGTGATTATGCAATTTATAATTTTGTGAGTTTTATTTTTGTTACACAATATTGTTCCTTTACCATAGAAGTCAATCATTTGTAAAGTAAGATATTTCATTACAAAAATCGGTACCTGGCTGTGGGATTTGAGCACCAGCACAGTCGCATCACTTGATACGAATGCACTGGGCGTCTTATCCTTTAGGCCAGCATGACTACAAAGATTGGTTGATGTTAAGATGGGTTGGTACAATTCTATTGCTACTTTCTGTCTTGAAATATTTGAAGAACTTGGTTCTTATAATAGATCTCAGGCTCTAAAAACCATTTGACACAATGTGAGTTATATTGCCTTGCTTACAAAAATAAGTGTTAGTAAAAATCAAACACTAGAAAACAATGTTATTTGGTTCTAAATCATAAAAACAATTAATGAAATAAAATCTAAAAGGGTATGTATAAATAGTATGGGAAAGTATTTCATAAAACCTTTTTTTACCTTGGCAGGGTTTACGAGGTTGGACACAACGAATGAGTTGATTTTAATATGCTGTCTAACTCCACATCTCTGAATAAGTCATCATAGTAGTTGAAAGAAAAATACATAATATAATCTTAGTGTAAAACATATATAAAATAAACTGCATCAACAAATCATAAATTGTATTTTACGAATATATTTTAATTAAAACCTGTACATATTTTTATACATTAATATTGGATTTATAGCTATTTTTCTTGTTTAAAACAAATGTTATAGTTTAAAGCATGTCACAAGTTTTTACTCAACCACGTTATGAGTAATATGGCCTTTTATTTAAATAAGCACATACACTAAAGGAAATTCATTAAAACTTTAAAAGTATGTACGGTACCTATGTAGTTCAACTTTATTTTTTTATAGAAGTACATTTTCGCCTAATTTAAAATTGTTCTATTGTTGTTTACCATATTATTTATTATTTTTGTTGAGGTAAAAAACTCCTTGAAGTGTTTCGCTCGAAGCAGCAATTTGTGTGTTCTTTTAAACAAGAACATTTATACTGAATTTTTGTAGTTTGCTGAACTTTGGACTTAATCATGTTTTGATTAATTTTTAGTCTAGTAGACGTTTGATGTATTGACGGCTGACGCTTTGTTCATTTGACTGTGATTTGACCACCTACTTCAGTGGATTTGACTTTATAAACGTTATTTTGACGTTTTTTTGAATCTTTACCTACATTTAATGAATATTTGTTTGATTCGTCCCTAATTATTATATTTTATAGATTCAGGCATAGTCAAGTTTATCGTATAAAAACTGAAATAGAAGGAAATAATTGACTATGGAATGAAATGAAATATGTATTAATTATATGTGACGAAACTGAAATTGAAAAAAATCTCAAAGATGGTCAGAATCAAAAAATTCAGTTCAATGAATGAAACCCGAAAGGGCAGGTCTAACGATTTTGTTTTATTTTCCCAAACTTGTGGACTTTTACAGATGATAAACACTTAAACAGTTAAAATTAAGCCTTTGAAGTACAGATGTAGGCACAATAGATAAAAGAAACTAAAATGAAAAAATAAAACGATTCACACAACTTTACACTTCATTTTCCCGCCAAAAGTTCCTAATCTTTTTACCATTATTCCTTTGAGTCTGAAGATTTTTTATTTATGTTCAATGACTAGTCGCCCATTTAGTCTGTTTAGGTTGTTTTTAAACAACAAACTGATAGTCATGTTTAATAAAAATAACAAAATGCGATTTATTATTATTTATATCCAACCATATGAAGTGTATTTTCTATGCCACTGACATAATTACATTTTACGTCCGCGACGAAAGAGCGATTTTACCATGAAAGAAACATTATTAGATCTACTCTGTACAAAGGCTTACGGTGAAATCAAATAATAGGTGAATTTAAGTGTATTAACTTTAAGTGAAATGGTTACCACGAAGTCCACGAAATTCCTATTTCTAACTGAAAATATGACATTTAAGACAATAGTCGCACTGTCTCTCATTGTTCAGACTCTAACTCCGCCGATGCCAATTACCTTGATCTAACAGAAGCAAAATTTTAGATTTGTTTAAAATCCATATAGGTATTATTATAGTTTATGTAAATCTATATCTATACTAATATTATACGGCTGAAGAGTTTGTTTGTTTGTTTGGTTGAACGCGCTAATCTCAAGAACTACTGGTCCGATTTGAAAAATTATTTCAGTATTAGATAGCCCATTTATTGAGGAAGTCTATAGGCTATCTAACATCACGCTAAGACCTATACGAGCGGAGCACTAATAAACAATGTTTCAAAATCGGGTTTTTTTCCTTTTGAGAGCTTCTCCTGCGTGCACTGCGGAAACGGTTAGTTTCGCTGAAATAATGCATAAGAGAATTGTTCCCATTTAAAAGTTCTATAAAAAGTCTGCGACAGTATATGTCTATATTTTAAGATAAGGTTCACCGGTGAGCCGCGTGACCTGAATGAAAATACTCGATCGAGGTCTCGTATCCATACGAATTCACTTTCAAAACGAATGTTTTATACTAATTAAAATGAATACCGGCTCGGTACTCCACGAACTTTCGGCCTGGTAGGAGAAAAAATAGTATTTGCACCGTGGGAAAAAGTAGAACATCTCATCCCGCGTGTTTGCCAAGGCAATTTTACAAGCGGGAGGATATGTCCTACTTTTCTCCCTTGGTGCACAATGTACTATAAATTCCGTAATGTATATATAAATCCAAGCCATAATGGCACATGCGGATTCGCAGTTTGTTGACACAATGAGCAAGGTAATTGCTACAAAACAAAGAGTATAGCGGTTCTATCTTAATTTATTTATATTTACAAATTATAAACCTTATTTTAAATATGTAATATAAATTAATTTATTTTCTCCATGCACGGCCTTCCGCCATCGCAGTAAATTTTATCCCAAAACTCGATACGAGCGCGTTCAGAATATTGTTCAACTCGCATTTCCTCGTCTAAGATCATGAAGTCCTTTGTATTAGTATTATAGCGCTTCCATTTCACACTGGAGCTATCTGGTGTTGGATTCCTTAAATAAAAAAGATTTATTTCTAAGTTTTTTTTTTATTGCTTAGATGGGTGGACGAGCTCACAGCCCACCTGGTGTTAAGTGGTCACTGGAGCCCATAGACTTCTACAACGTAAATGCGCCACCCACCTTGAGATATAAGCTCTAAGGTCTCAAGTATAGTTACAACAGCTGCCCCACCCTTCAAACCGAAACGCATTACTGTTTCAGGGCAGAAATAGGCAGGGTGGTGGTACCCACCCGCGCGGACTCACAAGAGGTCCTACCACCAGTAATTACGCAAAATATAGTTTTGCGGGTTTCATTTTTATTACCCGATGTTATTATTCCTTCACCGTGGAAGTCAATCGTGAAAATTTGTTGAGTACGTATTTCATTAGAAAAATTGGTACCCGCCTGAGATTCGAACACCGTTGCATCGCTCAGCACGAATGCACCGGACGTCTTATCCGTATTAATTCGTATTAAGTTAAGAGCTAGATAAAACAACAAACTCAAAATCAACGGAATAATGTTGATCTTGAAACCGAAACACGTCCGATTTCGATACTCAAGTTACATATAGTAAAATAAGACTAGCTTGAAGTTTCCTTTAGTTGACAGCGGAATACTGAATCTAGTGAACCAAATCTTCATCTACCCATTTTCGAAAAAGAAAAAAAAATACTTTTTTCATCTTTCGTCTTTTCTCCAAAGCTGAAACCGCTATTCTTAAAACCATATGAACAAAACATAACTTAAAACCATATGAAAAAACCCAAAAACAATTTACTCCACTTTAAAACAATGAATGAATAAAAATAACTGGTGAGGGAAAAACCACTTCATTATGCAAACGCTTTAGTAAATAAAGGCCTCTTAACTATTGGGACATTCGCCGCTGCGTTTTTCCTTAAGGAAAATAACTCATATTACCTATTTATTTTTAGTTATTGCGAGCCGTAGTGAATCAGACTGGGAAATAATTCTAGCTTTATAATTCATGTGTCATATTCTACTGTGATAATGAAATGATGATTATTGAGTATAATGGTCATGTGGGCAAACAGTAATGCTTTTTCTAAACGAACGAAAAACTAATAATTTCATATTTACATTTGTTGCTTGGTGAATAGATAAACTTTACTATTGAAATTTTACGTTTTTCGTGAGTGGTAGATGCGAAATTAACTCTTTAGTTAATTTCGCATCTACCACTCACTTTCTACCACTATTTAGTACTTAATTTTGAGGAAATGTTTTTGTGAAAGGTATTGGATTTTCGGGATCTTGATGACTTGGGTTTCTTTTCGTAATTTCAAGGACAAATCTCACAAAATTCAATTTCAAGATACGAGATTGATGCCTCAAATGTATAACGACTGTCCCATCTATCAAACCCGGGCACTTTGCGCAAGAAAATGTGCAACAAGGCGGTACCAAGCTACGCTAGTATAGTATTTGCTAGTTAATCAAGCTACGCAATTCTGTACTTAGCTATTCTAGCGCTGTTCATAGAACCAATGTAGACTAAATGCAAGCGAGACACAGCTTAGCGATACGGCAGTTAGACGAGGAGCAGGTATAATAATTAATACTTGCATTTTGAAGTAAAACACAGCTTTGCTCACTGGTACGAAACGCGACTCGTGCGAACAAATCAGAAGACGAAATGTAACTAATAGTTTTGGTATACGGAAATGTCTAGTTTTTCCGTCCGGTAATAGCCTTTTGAAGCGACTGGTAATTAGGTGAGGAAAAAAATCTAATTTTAATCCATTATGACGATCTATCTTTCAGCTAACAGACATGGGTCTCCCTCAAATCTCGCCACAATAACCAGTCCTGCCAAAGCTGCATCCAGTGGCTTTCTGCCACCTTCAACAGGTCGTCGATAAGCCTTGTAGGAGGCTTACACACGCTACGTCTTCTGTTAGGCGACGACACTCGGGAGCTTTTCGGCCCCAGGGGCCTTTTGTTCTAGGACCAATGTACCCTAACCATTATGAGTAATTGAAGCAAAATCATTTTTGAAGATAACTGGATTCACATAGTACTGTAATGAAAGTCGCTCGTTCACTCACCTGGTTTTAACGAAGTCAGTCAAAAGTTTCGTTACATGATCAATAGCACGTTTTGAATTCTGATTTGTTGTGTACAGATCTTTGTTAAAGCCGTTGTAGTAAATATAGAAGAGGTCATCGGCATGGGCAGCTCCTTTCATACTCTGTAGTCCTAAATCAATTTTAACAGCATTCAGCTCAGTATCATACTCAAATCTATACATGTAAATAGGAGCACCAGTGGAACTATAGAGATGCGCAAATCTGTGAATGTTGTACGCGAAATGAAGGTCCGTTTGCAAATTAACAATAGCCTCTGCTGTTTCATTTGAGATTTCTTTGTTACCGAAGTAGTATTTTTTAATTCTCGCACCAAATTCTTCGAGTTTTCGCTGTGATACTACTTTAGCTATTTCTCTGGGTACGAGATAGGAAGGTTGTGGGTTCATTATTTCTTTTTTATCTAACATATCTTTTATCAACAAAAGACCTTCGGCAGACATATGACCAATCATCAAGGGCACCTTATTCACTTTACCAGATATTAAAATATCCAATGGATTTTTTGTTAAAAATGCTTCAACATTTTGGAATTTCTTTTCTATAACTGGAACGAAATAAGCTGGAAGCCCCCGTATCTTTTCATCAGATGTTTGTGTCATGAAAGTCATGTTTGCTAATGAAATAGCTGGCACACTTCTCAAAAATTCAAGCAACTCATTTGTATCCTTTGTATCTTTTCCTAAAACTTTCCCTACTCGGAATGCTCTCTCTTTCGCACCATCAGCAATTGCCCATTCTTGTAAGCACACACCACTTTGAGCTATTGCCCCATGGAACAAATCTTTCGACATGGAGGACAGTAAGTGGTGTGTGACAGCGCCAGAACCAGAACTCTCGCCGAGTATGGTAATCTTATTAGGATCACCCCCGAATTTCGCTATGTTATCTTTAATCCATCGCAGTGCGGCAACTTGATCTTTAATACCGGCATTCCCGGGGACTTCTGGTATGTCGAGACTAAGGAACCCTAATACTTCTAGTCTGTAATTCAGTGTAACTAGAATGACGTCATGCTGTATAAGGAATTCTGGTCCAAAAGCAAAATCAGTGTTTCCCGAGCCATACATAAAACTACCGCCATGAATATTGACCATCACTGGTATTTTGGCATTCTGTTGTATTGACTTTGAGTAGATATTCAAAAATAAGCAGTCTTCACTTCCTTCAACCAATTTGGAAACCGACAAATCGTACTGAGGGCACACGGGTCCGTGCTCACTAGCGTCACGTATTCCATCCCAAGGCAATGGAGGTAAAGGTGCCTATAAAACACAATTTACGTTTCTGTAGTACTTGTACAAATTTGATAGCTAATATCTGTAATTTTCCATAACAGTAAAATCCAAATATTACAGTAACATAAATGATTCACGATTTTTGTTGTAATAGTAAAAAATTATAATTAAATTTACTCTGAATAATTCCTTCATAGATGAAAAGTATCAGAACAGAGACCACCATCACATTTTCCTTTTTTTTAGTGATGACAACTAGTGATTGCTTACATACATGCTATAAAAGTATCTTATACAAAATCATTCAGCCTAATTCTATATTAAAATCCTTCTTGAATAAACATAAACTATAAATCTGAAATTCTAATTATGACAGTTTTTTTTACCTTGAACCTCAACTTTCCAATAGGTGGTTGGGCATATGGAATTCCTTTGAAACTATAATATGGAGTACCATCAGGTAGATTTTTTATTGTGCCCTTCAACTGTCCTTGACTTACTGTTATTATTGGATCTTTCTGAAATAAAAGACAAAAATGAAAAGTTCAACAACATTAATCAGTTACACAGAGAAACTTTAATGTGAGTTAAATAATTTATATTATAATGATTTTATTACCTTAATCATAGATCTGCAGCAGGAGGCTTCTAATAAAATAACTGTCAGATAAAACACCAATTTCAAGAACTGTGTGAAAAACAAAGTCAATTTAGATAAAAATGAATTATTATGCATTAGCTCTTTCGAAACAGGAACTTAAGTTTTTTAACCCATCATCTGGAATTTCAATGCATCTCATTATCCATGAGAAATTTCGAGTGTAATGGAGTAATGTCTATTCTACAAAACTATTTAAAATCTAGACTAAATCTGACTAATAATACTTTTTTTTCAAGAATACACCAATAAAAAATTTCAATTTGAATCACGCATCAAGCTAGAAATTTATGGCCTAAATTACCTCAAAATTGGTATTTGTTAATTCTGACATTTAAATTCAAGCATGGTTTATGAAACTTAGTCAATATTATGATGATATGTTTAAGTGTTTTGAAATATTTAGTGAGTATTATAATTGCTGCTTGTTTTATTAACTTAGACTCTGCCTAAGTCGAGTGAGGAGCATACCAATTCTTATTAGTAGTGGATGCCTGTATTTTTTGAAGTTGAAGATTGAATTTTGAGTGTCCAATTACATCAACAAAATTTAATGACTGCAGGATTTCATTAAATTATATTATCATAATTTTATATTATCATAAACTAATATTTAAATGAGCCATTCAGATAAGCACAAATAGAAGTAGTCCATTTTTTGATAAACCCTAAAAATAAGTGTAAAACACTTAGTATGGTCATGAATGTATATAGTTACAAAAACTTTACGAAATAATATAAGTTTACATAGATATAAAATATAACTCATCATTTTTGGCAACTAAATAATAAATAATATTACAATTATTATATTAAAGAATGATTATTTCATAGATCATTTTGATTAAAAGTAAACGTTAATGTGATAAATTTCGATAATTATATTTGAATGTACAAACAGGCTCTGAATGATAACAGTGAATATCTTAACTTGAGAAGAAATCTAAATGATGAGTTCCTAAATACAGCAAATGAAGAAGACATCATTAATATTGCTGAAGAATTAATCACAAACAATATTAAATTACAACAGAAAAAAGGTGATAAAAATAACTAATATAAATTTTTCAAGATAAAAAACTGAAGCTGAAACACGGAAATTAGATTCGTTAAGTACATTTTATTACAATAAATAAAAAATATTTGTTTATTAATTAAGTATTCTAATATTAATTTGTTCATTATTTTTTATTAATTGAACATTTCTGAGAATAACTTTTAGCTACTGTTTCTTATTATAATGTCAGAAACTTTTAGATGAATTACACATTCTTTAAATTTTATTAGAATTTATATTACAACGGGAATTTCAAAAAACAGTGAAATTTATAGCTTTCCTCCACTTTTTGAATGAAAGGCTCAATTTATGCGTTATAAATTATTACAATGTCTCAATATTAAAAAAAAATACAAAACATCAATGTATTCACTTACCATTTTCGCTGTTTTGAATAAGTAAATGGTACATATGGTAGATAGCGATGCTTCAATGGAAGCAGAAGTTGTAATGGAATTTTTACTAGCGGAGAAAACATTTTATAGAGTTGTAGTCACCATTTATTTGCCAATTTTCCTGGTCAGATTCGTGGAAGACTGCGGAAGCGGTGTTTTGTGTTTGTTATTTACGTTTTCTTTTTTTTTAAGCGATTTTATGACCTGGTAACTGAGACCTTTGTCATATCTTATTTTAATTTATATTCTTATTTTTATTAAAAATGATAATATGGAGTAAAATAAAATGAAATGAAGATGATTAATTTAAGATATTAATCAACTAGGATGAAATCAAATGAAATGAGATGTTAAGGGATAAAATATAATCTCAGTAAAATGGTGGTCATTTACTGAAATTTTTTCAGTGGACTTTTTGGAGGATCCCGAGAAATCACGTCCAGCGGCTTTGTTTCATTTTCCCACATTTGTTCACTTTCACAGATATTAAACAATTAATAAACCACCGGTATTACACATTTAAGCCTGAAGAAACACTAAATAGACAAAAAAAAAACAAATCACACAACTTCAGTCCTCGCGTTCCCACGTAAACGACTTTTTGGCGGGAACGCGAGAAGTGAAGTTGTATGATTTGTTTTATTTTGTCTAAAGTGTTTCTTCAGGTTTAAATGTCTAATAATGGTGGTTTATTAACTTTTAGTATCTGTGAAAGTGCACAAATGTGGGAAAATGAAACAAAGCCACTGGACGTAATTTCTCGGGATCCTCCAAAAAGTCCACTAAAAAAATCTCAGTAAATGACCACCATTTTACTGAGATTATATTTTATCCCATATCATCTCATTTCATTTGATTTCATCCCAGTTGATTAACATCTTAAATTAATCAACTTCATTTCATTTCATTTTACTCCATATTATCAGTTTTCATAAAAATAAGAATATAAATTAAAATAAGATATGACTTAAAGGTCTCAGTTACCAGGTCATAAAATCGCTTATTGATTAAATATCACTGAAGTTACTTTAAAGGTCTATGTTAATTAAAGATGTAGTTGATATTTGGTTTTACATTTAAATCGTTCTGTTTAATTTTTCATTCACTATGGGTAGTCTACAACCTCGTAAGCATTGTAGTTTGCGTTTATTTCAAATATTTCGACAAATGTCGCGGAATTTATTAGGGATTTTTTTAATGTCTGGATGGCACTGCTGGCTGGACGAGATCACGGCCCACCTGGTGTTAAGTGGTTACCGGAGCTTGTAAACATTAATAACGTCACCTATCTTAAAACATAAGTTCTATATCCCAGTTTCTTAAAACGACTTCACGACAGAAATACCTAGTAATAAACGTAGTTTTAATGTATATACCTACATAATTTATCAGTTGTAAAAAAATACTTGAAACATGTTGAATGTTTCTGCTCCTTGACAAACATATTTTTTCCACTAAAAAAAAATAGAATTTTAGGAAGATAAAACGTATAATTTTAAATGCGATATTGATTAACACACAGACAGCCCACTGAGTCTCTCGCCCGATCTCCTCAGTGGGTCACCGATCCGGTGGGAGATTCTGCGAAGCACTGCTCTTGTTAGGGTTAGTGTTAGCAACGTCGTCAGGCTTAAGCTCGTGAGCTCACCTACTTGTTAGGTTACGCTCACGTAGCCTCTCAAGGCCAATCTATCAGCTTAGGTAGGAAAAATAATAATTAGGTAAGTGCAGTTATTTTATGAATTAATGTTTATGAGCTGTAATACCCTCCTTAGGCTACCTGCTATTAGGTAGGGAAAAAACTTGATATAGGTACATTTGTGTGTTAATAAATTTTGTCAAGGAAAATTGTATGTTATGGAAATGGCATAATTCAAATTATTGCGCTGTTCTATTGTTGTAGATGCAATAGTTTCAATAGCAGTAAAGAATTTGTAATATTTCTTGATTCTGTTCATACGACACTTAATAATGGAATGGAAAGCATAATACATCTATCTATATATATATCTAGTCTTGCCATAAATACTGACACAAAGGAAAAAAAAATTTCAATTGCAAATAACATTTATTACCTACTTTTACAGTGTGTTAGTTTAATACATAAATATAAAACAATTTAAAATTAAATTAATTTAAATGTAAAGTTTAAAAAGCTTATACGAAGTGGTCTCCATTGGCTGCAATACAGTCCTTTAAACGTTGAGGCCAGTTATCAATAGAATTTGAAGTCCTCGTGGCCTACAGATAAGACGTGCGGTGCATTCGTGTTGAGCGATGCACCGGTGTTCGAATCTAAGGCGGGTACCAATTTTTCTAATGAAATACATACTCAACAAATGTTCACGATTGATTTCCACGGTGAAGGAATAACATCTATACTAATATTATAAAGAGGAAATATTTGTTTGTTTGTTTGTTTCGAATAGGCTCCAAAACTACTGGACCGATTTGAAAAATTCTTTTTCCATTAGAAGCCGACATTGTCCCTGATGAACATAGGCTACTTTTTTTAAATTTTTTTTTTTTTTTTTGGTTTCATGTGTGTTTTAATGTTTCCGAAGCGAAGCGAGGGCGGGTCGCTAGTCGTGTAATAAAAATCAAACCAGCAAAATTATAATTTGCGTAATAACTGGTGGTATAATTTGCGTAATTTGCGTAAGGACCTCTTGTGAGTCCGCGCGGGTGGGTACCACCACCCTGCCTATTTTCTGCCGTGAAGCAATAATGCGTTTCGGTTTGAAGGGTGGGGCAGCCGTTGTAACTTACTTGAGACCTTAGAACTTATATCTCAAGGTGGGTGGCGTATTTACGTTGTGGATGTCTATGGGCTCCAGTAACCACTAAACATCAGGTGGGCTGTGAGCACGTCCACCCATCTAAGCAATCAAAAAAAAAGTAGCACGAACTCTTTCCATGGGAAAATTTTTCACAGCCAATCGTACGGATTGTTTTAGGGACTCCAAATTATCATGGCGTTTAGAGCAAGCCGTACTCTCTAAAACTGACCATAAATCATAATCCAGCGGATTAAGATCGGGACTAGACGACGGCCAGTCTTCAGCTCTGATGAAGTCCGAAACGTTCGTTTCCAACCAAGACTGCGTAGACCGAGCTTTATGACCTGGCGCCGAGTCTTGCTGGAAGGACCATTCTTGATTATTGAACATGGTGTAGTTAAGGGGCTTCACTACCTTCTCAAGAATGGTATTTTGATAGACTTGTGCCGATGTTTTGATACCTTTTTCACAAAAGTATGGCCCAGTCACTCCTTCATAGCTAATACCCCAGCAAACCATCACTGAAGTCGCATAGAGCCCACGTTGCACTCTGTCGACTAATTGGGAAGCTTCCTTAGAGATTTGAGCATAAATACGGTCATTTTGTTTGTTAAAATGTTGCTCAATTGTAAAAAAATTCTCATCCGTAAACAAAAAATTTCTATGACCTCCCTTTGCGTACCGCTTCAATAGTTGTTTCAATTTTATCACCCTATTCTCTTTTAAATTATCAGTTAAGAAATGACCAGTACGTCTCTTATAGGCTGCAAGTCCTAAGTCATCTTTTAAAATACGCGACATGGCTCTAGGTGCTATCTTCATCTCCCGAGATAAAATCTTTTGCTTTCGGACAGGATTTTTTCGAATTCTTTCCCTTACTGCTTTGACCACCTTTCTCGTATGAACACTACGTGGACGGCCAGATCTTTTTCGGTCACAAGCAGAGGAGGTCTCATTGCACCTATTAATAGCCCGGTACACAAACATTTTACTAATACCAAGCGTATGGAGAGTTTTAAAAATTGTATTTGGCTCCACACCTACTTTGTGTAATGCAATCACAGCGATTCGGTTCTCTTTATCACCCCACTCCATTTTAATATCGCAAGATATTGTACAATGTATTGGCGCCAAAATGAGAAAACTCAATGAGCAATCATATAAAAATGACAGATTCCAAATTCAAATGTAATATTTTGTTTATTTTTAATTGTCACAGTATTTATGGCCAGACTAAGTATAAAAATGAATTGCTGTTCGTTAGTCTCGCTAAAACTCGAGAACGGCTGGACCGATTTGGCTAATTTTTGTCTTAAATTATTTGTGAAAGTCCAGAGAAGGTTTAAAAGGTAGATAAATATGAAAATGCTCGGAATTCAATAAAAATAACAATTTTGTTTCCCTTAGGTGTGTCCCCCGTCGGACGGATTCCTTTTGTTTGTTTTAAGTATATTTTATACAAAAGTTTAGGTCTTTTATTTATCGATTGAGACACTACGAAGGCTGCCGGGTCAGCTATAATATAATTTATATACGGCCAATAAAGCGAAATATGAAAATAGTTTGGGACTAATTTTCAAAAGTCACTGTTACGGATAGATTTACAAAAACGCTCTGAAATTGATTTCTTTGCCTCTTTATTACTTAGCTATCTTCAGTACACTACTAATAATATGGTATCACTTAGTCCAAAGAGTAGGTACATTAATCTAAGATTTAGTCTGAGATTTTTGTTTCCTTTCGCCTCGGCTATCCGTTTTTTTCACATGTGTAAAATATAATCTCACAACATTTATTTGAAACAATGAAAACCTCATGCTTTGGCTCAGAGTAAGTTTTTATGTTTGTTGTGAGTTAGTGTGTTAAAAGCTCGACAATGTTTTTGTTGTTTGGTTAACAATTATTATTCTCATGCGACAAATTAAGAGACACTTTTTCTAACCTCAAAATGGTGTCGTTTTCTCTTTAGATTCAATTTATTCGACTAACAGCTCAAGGAATTAGGTACTAAGTTTTTTTGGCACTATGCAACTAATAGGTATCTATTTTTTTTTTTGCTTAGACGGGTGGTTGTGCTTACGCCCCACTAGCAGCTGTTATGTGGTTACCGGAACCCACAATAACCACAGTTTTTATACCGTCACCCATCTTAAGATATTAGGTCTAATTCTCAGTTTTATGACCTTTTAACCTTCAAACTAAAACGCATTACCTACTGCTTCGCTGTAGATAAAGATAGGGTATTGTTACGTAGCTCCAAGGGCTCATAAGACGCCTCACTACTAGATTACGAAATTGAATTAAATTATTTTTATTGCGTAGAAGTCAATCATGAAAATTTGAGCCATCAAACCCTTCAAACTGTAAAGCATAACTGCTCTATTAACTCGCACCAGATGGGATTCGTATTTATGTTTGTGGGCTCACAACTCGTCCTGCTATCATTAAAACAGCGGAACACAACCTCAGCTAGTTATCATTACAAAAAGGTTTGATCAGTCAAAACTTTTTGGTACTTCCTACCTCCCTTAATTAGAATATTGTTCTAACTATATAATACCTGCGCCACAGTTAATGAAATAGTAGTAGTTTAGTGTCTACATTGTAGACCTTGAATCCTGTTGTAGACTCTACAACAGGATTCATGGTAAGGATTCCTTTTTTTTGTGTCATAAAACATATACTTTATACAGTTTTGAATTATGCAATCTATATATATAAAAATGAAACCCGTTTTCCGTTGTCACGACATAACATGAAAACGGCT
This sequence comes from Bombyx mandarina, assembly GCF_030267445.1. NCBI lineage: Eukaryota > Metazoa > Arthropoda > Insecta > Lepidoptera > Bombycidae > Bombyx > Bombyx mandarina. Next base: position 13,443,041 of record NC_143228.1, read on the forward strand.
TGACCGATTTGGCTAATTTTGGTCTTGAATTATTTGTTGAAGTCCAGAGAAGGTTTAAAAGGTTAGATAAATATAAAAATATTCGGAATTAAATAAAAATAACAATTTTGTTTTTCCTTTGATGTGTCCCCCGTCGGACGGATTCCTTTTGTTTGTTTTAAGTTAACTTAAACAAAAGTTTAGGTCTTTTATTTATCGATTGAGGCACTACGAAGTCTGCCGGGTCAGCTAGTACTAAAATAAATAACTAAATTTATAAAAAAAACACTTTGTTTTACAATACATTTCCTTCGAAATAGATTCTCTTCTATTGACGTTACATTTGTTCAATCGCCACTAGATAGCGCTAGCTGTACAATAAAGAGTTTGATCATAACGTAACAAACTGCGGTGATTCTATTCGAATTTTATACCATCTTTATATTTGTTTTATTGAATTTATAATTCTCGAAACTATTCTTATTATTTTAGAATCAACAAAATACCCTATTGCGAGTTTTACAGCAAAAATCCAGGGACGATTTCGGGTCGAGATACGAAATCAGAAATTCACCAATGGAAATGGTTTATTTTGTCTACCTGTGTGCTTATCAGGACACCCACTTCACTCACCTTTAGTGCAAATAAGGATTAGCCTGATTATCAATTTTATTACAGGCAGGAATTATTTTTAGAATGTCCATTACGGTTGATAGCGTGAAAGTGGAACAATTGTGCAAATATTACGCGATTTTTTTCTGTTTGATTATTTGTTTTATTCGTTTATTTTATGTGTTTATTTTTCGTTTACATTTTTTGCACGTGCGGTTTTCGCGCAACAAAACGCCCGCATGTTATTTGTTGCGTAGGCGCACGAAAACGTAGCCAAGTGCTACGCGATATAACCAAGCGATAACAGCCATGTTACCACATACATACCTATTAATAATTATTATTTATTTTAGTGCCACTGAACCGTAAAATAAATAATATAATTATGAATATTATTGATCAATTTATAATATTATTGAACATTTGTTCAATTAAATATTTTTCAGAAAGTCATCCTTTAAAAAAAGCTATAAATGACGTAAATTAGATTTATAATGCACGCCATGTTGTTTTTCATTTAATACTTTGTAGATAGTACATATGTTAATCAAAAATAATTTAAATATTAAAATTCATTTTCATAGTTCTGAATAACTTTTTTATCTTGATTCATTACGTATTCATTAAATAAGCATATTAATATGCGAGCACACGTTGTAACCAATTAAATTACATTACAATATTTTTAAAGTAAATTGATATTTAATTAGATATTTAACGGATCATAGCTATCAGCGTATGTGTGCTAGTAATCAACCAGTACGTCAACTAACATTCTTCTAGCTTCGATAGGCATCAAAAACTTTGCTGGTTTATCATAAAACTTAAGATTCTTTAGATTGAATTAAATGATTTTTCTTTTAATTCTTCTTTTTTTAAGTATGGCAATTGCCTTATTACGACGCCATTGTTGCTAATGTCAATCAAGCTTATGAAAATCTACAAATATTGAATACCATGACATGGGGTAAATTGGGATCCTGGGGTAAATTGGGACAAACCTGCGGAAGATTCTCAAAGTACCTGTAGCACGGAATCTACCTAATTTTGTTTATGTTAATATTTATCAATGTATAGAAGAAAAACCAAGTTAACTATGGAAGTACTAAATATGAGTTATGTTGGTCCCAAAAATTCGTCAAATTAAATTGAAAATAGTGGTTGAAAAGTGCGTTTTAAAACAGCTTAAAGAACTTTTAAAAAAAGTAATATTATCGTTGTTTTTTCAATAAGATCACAGTTTATATAAGTTTTTAATACACCTGGAAATACCACAACAAACGGTAAGTTGCAATATTCTTATTTTAAATACAATATTTCGACAAAATAAAAAATGTATATTTTTTCCTTTCTTTTTGGGGAAAATTGGGACGTATGTAGGGTAATTGGGAACGAGATTGGAAAAATTAGGGACGAGAAAACACAAAATTGGAACGCCAAAAGACAAAATAGGGATGGCTTGTTAGGGTTGTCACTGATATCTTATAATAGATTTTTTAGCCTATACTATCACTTAATTGCGTGATGTAAAGAAGGTTAATGTGTTTATCAGTTAGTTTATGTAAGTATTATAGGTAAAAGAAAAGTATATATATAATTACTTTTTTTTCGCGACATTTACCTTGTAATATCTGCCCGGTCGTATGTTCTTTATAGCAATAAAAAAAATTTAAAGTTAAAAGAACTCAAACGAATCAAAACTTTTGTTATTTCAGAATCTATTCACGCGTCGAATCATGATTTTGTTAACATTCAAAACGCACACACAAATAAAAACAGGCCTCAGATTTTAAATGTAACATTAATTAAAAATCCGAGATATCCAATTATGAGTGAGTGAATTAATTGAGTTTAGTTATTTAGCTTAGAAAGAATTTCTTTTATTTTTATTATTATTGGCAGTAATCAGATAAAGCTGTTTTTTTATCTTATTCACCTGATCTTACTCTTGCTCAAAGATTATTTTGAAAATGTTGATTAAATAAAATTGTATTATTGCATTTCCAGTCCTTTTGTTTTCTATTTTTTATTCTATTTTATCATTTTGTTTCAGAGTTGTGATTTTTAAGGAAATTAAATAATAATTTTCTAAAATATAACATGCACATACTTTTTTTGATCATTGTATTGTTGATTATCATTCACGTCACATCGCTTCGGAATAGAAACCAGCTTAATTTACACTATGTTGTGTATTGTGCTTAAGTTATGGATTGTATTCATCATTTCGGTCCATATAAATAATTATATGGCACCTACCTATATATCGCAGTACTGCGAGTTGACAACCCTTACAAATATCCCAATTTAACCCTTAACCGTGTCAATTTACCCCGGACGCTGGGTAAATTGGGACGGCCATTATTTTACCGATTATTTCTTTAAAATGAATAATTAAAATTATGTAACGGTTTTTATCACCTAGGTACGTTCAAGACTCAACTTATTTCTTTGGTTGAGCAGTGACTATTTAATTGGAACTATTTTAAAATTCAATCTGAAGGTCGATTTTGTCCCTATTTACCCCATTGTACGGTACTAAAAGATTTCATAATTATGATGAAACAAAAGAAAGGAGGTGAACTAAAGGCTGAGTAAAATGGTGGTGAAAAACTCAATTGACAAAATAAAAGAACTCACACAACTTCGCTCCTCGTGTTCCCGCCAAAAAGTTGTCTGCTAGGCCTCTCCTTTACAAATATTATATTATACCTATATCACCTATATAGTCTATGTCTGTGCACGCATGAAATTTACACATTCCGTTTTTTAAATATAATGTTACATATTTCGAATGAGTAAGACATTTTACAGTAGTAAAATAGTTTAATTGTGAATTTAAATTTTATTAGCTCCTGCTAACTGAAGACTTCGATCAACAATAAGAGTTTAAAGAAATTTTATATATAATGAAAAAAAGTCCGTCTTAATCAATTTCATCAATTCACAATTTCTGCGCAGCTGAGATTTTTCACGAAGAATATCTTTATACAAAAAACCATAATTACAGTGTTCCATTGCTTGTGTGTTCAGTTCAGTGACCTCACATATAAGCAGACGAGTTTTATACCTACATAATAATATATTCATTTAGTTTTAATGGCTATTGTATCTTTATTATAGTCAATTCTTCCAATGGCTGCATGAATATTTCAATGTAAATAGAACAGAAAAGAGGTTCGCACATTGAAAATAAGTATACGACTACACATTTTAAGAATATACCGACAATAAAGTACCCAGTAATATGTATGTATAAAATGTTTAGAAAGTTCAAATTAATTCGGAAAAGGATATTAAGCGTAAATCTATACTTTATTAATTAATATTAATTAATATTATATTATTTATATTATATATTATAATATTATAAAGAGGAAAGATTTGTTTGTTTGTTTGTTTCGAATAGGCTCCGAAACTACTGGACCGATTTGAAAAATTCTTTTTCCATTAGATGCCGACATTGTCCCTGATGAACATAGGCTACTTTTTTTATTTATTTTTTATTTTTTTCTGGTTTTGGTTTCATGTGTGTTTTAATGTTTCCGAAGCGAAGCGAGGGCGGGTCGCTAGTGAAATATAAAGTGGTGAACATACATGGTTCTTTTTTTTTGGTCAGAAGGAAATCGCCGGTCTTCCGCCTTCCACTGGGGATGGCGGGCGGAGCATGTCGGAGTCGAACCGACTTAAACCTCCTGTCGCTCAACAACCAACGTTCAAACTTCGCAAGAGACAGAACTCATGAAAAAGCAAAGGAGGGAAAGTGAAGCGTTTAGTGCGGAGCACATCTCTCCCATCACCCTCCCCCTCAGTCGGCTGGCTATTCGAAGCGCGCCTAGATGGCGCCGGTTAGAGTGAGCTATCCTACGGAATACCCCGCTGGGTTAGAACCAGCGTGGGTCAAGGATAGCCGGCCTTCCATCACCCGGATGCTCTTGCGTAAAACGCGTGCAGAGCAGCTTGCACGTCGTCTTCTTAAGCCCCCTTCGCCGGTCCCCAGACTGACATGTGAGGTGGACCTGAAACACTTAGAGGGCCAGGGCGGACATACATGTAGCTACATACCTATTAAGTTCATATTTTTATCTTCTCCATCTTTACCTCTCTCCTTAAACTGCCCACTTATTATGTACACACGCACCAAACGAAAGATTTTCATACTGTAAGCAATCAGACTCTAAATAGTCTTGGCTTCTGTTAAAATTGGATATAGCATTGTGTTTGACGTTATCGCCTGCTCTAATCTAAGGATTTGTTTGTGTTTAAATTAGTCGTTGCCAATCGCTATTTTGTTTATTGCTCCAAAAAATGCCACGTGAATGGCTATATTGAATTTGGTGTAAAATCGTATAAAGCAAACTAAAAAAGGGTCACATGGGAATTGCCAGCACCAACAATGAGACTTTGTTCAAAATGAATCGAATCATATGCGTAGACTAGGACAGCCATTCCGATTTTCTAAGGAACGAGATAGATGTGCCTTCCTTAAACCACGCTGATATAGGGATGTCAATTATTATTCTATATTAAAAGCCTACAATTATTAGTCATAGCCTACGAGATTTATTTATTATATAAAAAATGGAAAACTCATTTTAATTTACTCAATAGTAAGTAAGTAGAATGTTAAGTTCGGTAAAATAAATGAATGTTCATTGCAGGGGAAAATATGACAAAATTCAAAACAACTTCGTGTAATTAGAAAATTATGGAACTTGTAACTTCTCATGTGAACAATGCTTGGGCACATTATTTAATTGTTCATGAAATGTACCATATTATAATATAACTAAATCGAGTCAACAGTAAGTTAGCTAGAAACTTCGTAACAAAAATACATTTGCATAATACAAGTGTTTCTTTTAAAAAAACAAAGAAAATTAATCAAAATTGTACATAACCTATTTCGTAGCAAACTTACTATAGCTGAACTGGTCCGCTATTATTAATAAATAAATAAAATCGTTATAAATTATATTATGTGCTAAAACCAAAATCTGCCTCCCGAGTCGTCTTAAAAGCAATTAGTTCGTTGAAATGACAATGTTGCAAATATATTCATAATATGAAAACGATATCGGAGCAACGCATCTGTTCCTACATAAATATTCACACGGTTTTATCGATATATAAATATTTGTATTTATTGTAATTATTGCACCCGCCACACTTACACCAAAAATATTTTATATTAATCCATTCTTTGGCGTGATTTTGTTTACATTTCGTTTTTATATTAAACGCTATTTCTATATTAAAACCGTAATAAAATATATTTTCGTATAACCAGTCAATGTGGTTTATAGATAAATTGAAGTGCCATGTGTTTTATTAGTATTTTTGTTTTGGGAAACCAGTACTTCGTTCATGTGACACTATTTGTTCTTGCGTTTCTTGAATAATTGCAATCCCGATTCTGCAGGATAGCCTTCGGAGCACCATGGTTCCTGAGGAACGTGGATCTCCACGATGACCTGGAGCTCGACTCTTTCTGTAAGTATCTACAGTCGGCATCGTTGCGCCACTTCGAGAAGGCGGCACGACATGAGAATCCTCTTGTCGTGGCCGCTGGAAACTACATACCCGATCCTGTAGACCGAATGGTAAACTGTCGACGTCGCCCAAAGCACGTCATTACGGATCCTCCCGATCCATTAACGGTGCTTTTAGGCACCACAAGCACCTGTCACTGTCTTCATCGAACCCATCGCTTGCGACGAAGGGCTCGACGAGCGAATTAACCCATAGACACAGCCCACTGAGTTTCTTGCCAGATCTTCTCAGTGGGTCACGTTTCCGATCCGGTAGTAGATTCTGCGAAGCACTGCTCTTGCTATGGCCAGTGTTAGCAACACTCCGGTTTGAGCCCCGTGAGCTCACCTACACACGTTAGGGTGAAGCTGAAATAGCCTCTCAAGGCTATCAGCATAGGTAGGAAAAAAAAGAATAATTGTCGATTTAAAAGCAAGAAAACGATTTAAAAGCAAGAAGGAAGATATTTTATTCCGGAAATCTAAACTTAGAACACATCTAGTTGCTAAATTAATTTGAAGGAAGTTCGAGTTCACTGGAAATAATTTATGAAGTGGATAATATTCTCACAAGAAAAAGCGTTCCTTAAACATGATGTACTCTATAGTGAAAATTTACAATCACTTAAAATACTTTCTTACGATCTAGGACCGATTAGAATTATTTGAATCCAAAGACAAATTTCTCCTTTTGGTCAATAGCTAGGATGTGCACACGATAGGGGGTCTTTATGGATATGCTCGTATAATAATTCTTAATCGATGTCTTTAAATAAAATGTATGTAAAATAAATTGCATGTATAGTCGCTTATGAGTTAATACCATAATATTAAGTTGCAGCTTATAAACAACAGTAAAATGTGTATAGTGAAGGAATTGATTGAATTGAACTGACTGAAAGACTTGAAATAGGAAAAAACAATGTGAGTAATGACTTGTGAACTAAACTGAAGCACTGAACTATTTATTGAACACGGCTACGTACATATTTTAAAACTAAAACTGAACTTTACAGAATTTATCGGCAGCGAAAGCCAATAGTCACAATGGCGACCGTTTAGTTCTCTATAAAGAGTTGCTCCGTCATTATTTACAACCCTTCCGGATAAGCCCTTGACAACAAAGCTTTTTAACATTTTAAAGCGCAGTCCCACAATGGATGATGTATTGAATTTTTTTCACCAACGAGGATTAGATCGAAACTTGGCTGTGTAAATGTTTTAATATTTAAAAGATTAGCGTCATGTTATTGCTTTGAAGTGTAAGTAAATATTTTTTGGTTTAAAAGTGACAATAAATTCAAAACAAATAATAATTATTTATTTGAGGTAAAATTAGTTCGATTCACACTTTCATGCAAATGTTATGGTCATGTCAAACTGAATTTAAATAAACTTTCTTTTAAATTATAAGGTTTTTACAATATTTTGTTACAAATCGCCTTTATATAAGTGAATTTGACTGAGATATTTTATTACGTTTTTTCCATCTCATTTATCCAATAGATCAACTTATTTGCAAAATCCGATGTGCCTATCTAATCAAAAAATTCGGGTAGCGTCTTAATACCCAAATTCCTAAATTATTTGAGATAGTATAGAGTACTACTGTATTTATTTTTTATATCGATAATTGAAACATCGAAAACAATAATTAATAGTTTAAAAATCAGTACAGATAATCCCGAAATAAGCAAATAATTATTTGAACACGAGCTACGGGTTAAGTCCGCAGAATTATGCTCGGTGGCGAGCGGGATGTTTTGGACCAGCTTGGGGCGCGCTCATAGCTCTTAAAGGGTTACAGATAGTAGTGACGCAACATACAGATCTATCGATGAAAATAGATATAGTTACATAAGGTTGTTTAAAAAAATGTGCAAGTTTTAGAATAGTTTGTCATGATCATTGTTATTAGGTATATAATAAAAGCCTTTTTGTATAAATCTTACATAGAAAACCTATATCTGCCATGTTCAATGCCATATATTGTAAAAATTCGTTAAAACAACAATTAAAACAAGAATTTATAGTAAAATTATAGATATCTTTGGTATAATTGACCAGAATAGACTAGACCCGAATGTGTACATTATATGCATTGGCATAAAATTGATGTGCAAAAGTCTACATGCATTCATTAATGAAACCACTTAAACTATGGACACTTACATATTGAGATTTTACTTCCGTAATATAGATACAAATATAAGTAGTATGGTGTAATCTGTGAAAAAGTTATGATGTATAAATATTCGAGTTAAAATTATCGATTTTTTTTATTGACAGCACAACCCTATGGAACACGCGTGCACACATCATAACGCATTCATGGTCTCTCAAGCGTGGTGACTGCAAAGTAACTAAACAGCCCTTCGGCTCTACCCTACATTTTATTTATTATTTTAAACGAGCACGGCTATAATTTTGAGATTTACTCGCCGGGGTATAATATGACAAGCCGTCGAGTTTTATAAAGTACCTGTTAAATAAAAAATCTATACCTACATAATGAAATCTATATTATGAAAAATCTATCTATGTATATTGCTTGATGAGTTACACATTGCTAGAATATTGAGTTAGTTCCTAATCTAAAGTTAGTTTCCCTTTTTTGGTTTAATTTACTTTAGCAGAGTAGCAGGCATCTTAAAAATTACGATCGTGACTATGATCTTAAATGCTAATAGGCTAATGCTAAATATATTGTGAAAAAGAAAAATAACATGCATAGGTACCAAGCTAAATTAAAAAATCCTGATCCTGGACAGGATTATCATGTTTGTTGGATGTTTTGAATTCCGTATTGACGCAATCGGGTGTTTTGAATTCCGTAAGAAAATTATATTAATCCTATGAGAGATACATATATATAGTTTTTTTGGTATTCGCGAGTCGTAGGAAATAAAAAAAAAATTATCGTACTAAAGTAAAATAGATAGATGGTGGTTAACGCAATATTCGAATGTCGATAAAGAACGCGTTAAGCGTGCATGACCACGAAAACTGGAAAGTATTCCAAGTGTCCGAAACAAGACAATGAAAAAAAAATACGATATTGAACCGTCAAAGTTGTTTTAATTGTATTAAAAACATTTCAAAAAACGTTTTTTAGCGATGGCGGTGAGTAGATTAGATTCGATTGCACAATTTTCGCTTGAACGGTTGTATAGCCGGTATGTAATAAGATCTAATAGTAATCAATTTTAAGCTAGGTAGCACAATATTAGAATTACCATTCGTCAATCACAAAAACTGTTATGTATTCAAAACTACGAAAATAATGTCAATAAAAACGCGAAATCAAACCGTAAAAGTAGTTTTAGTTATAATAATTATGGTCTCAACTTCATATTTCTAGGTAGTTGACTTCTGGACGGATGGACTTTGATAACCGCTTAACACTAAATATCTCGTGAGCTGGTTCGCCCATTTCTGCAATAGGTAAAAAATACAAATATCATCTAAAATTACGTGAATTATAATTTCTTGTATATTTCTTTCCTGCATTATAAAGTCCTTAGTGATAACATGTAGGGTACGTATTTGTCTTTTTTTATTTTTTTTTATTGCCTAGATGGTTGGACGAGCTCACAGCCCACCTGTTGTTAAGTGGTTACTGGAGCCCATAGACATCTACAACGTAAATGCGCCACCCACCTTGAGATATAAGTTGTAAGGTCTTAGTATGGTTACAACGGCTGCCCCACCCTTCAAACCGAAACGCATTACTGCTTCACGGCAGAAATAGGCAGGGCGGTGGTACCTACCCGTGCGGACTCACAAGAGGTCCTACCACCATTAAAGCGTCGACTTGCTTAATTCTATCTATAATTGCTATATCGAATATGGGTATACTGTGGTACGGTACGTTGGGTACCATATACCTCCCATTATCTTTCACCAACCTATTCATCCTTTTCAGTAGTGATTTCAAAGCAATTTCTAATGCTTCGAATTTCTAGGCAATGAAAAAATGCGCTCAAAATACGCGGATTTTCTTTTATATTATTTCCAAGCATAACCCTTTAAATGTTGTCTGCGTGACGCAATTTATCAACGTTCTACAAGAAATCGTCGTTGGGCCGTGTCGGTCACATGTGGCGTGAAAACGTCGCTTTGTAATTTTATTTATCAACTGATCGAAAACCCAGACCCTATACCTACATAGTTGAATCTATAGTATGTAAAAATGTTTTCACAGTTGAGCATTTAAATATTTTCTACTAGCTAGATTTTTTGTTTTAAAATACCTGTGCTTTGTAGGAAACATTCGTGGTGATAGTACTATCAGGGCGCTGAAAAACAAATTAATAATATGATTGCCAAGTTAAAATAGAGCCAGAATCAATCAATAGTATAGTTACTTAGAATCTCTACGTATAGTACACGATGCGTTTCCAGATATCTATTCTATCTAAATATATATAAAAATGAATTGCTGTTCGTTAGTCACGCTAAAGCTCGAGGACGGCTGGACCGATTTGGCTAATTTTGGTCTTGAATTATTTGTGGAAGTCTAGAGAAGGTTTAAAAGGTAAATAAATATGAAAATGCTCGGAAATAAATAAAAATAACAATTTTGTTTTTCCTTTGATGTGTCCCGTTGATGTGTCTTTTATTTATCGATTGAGGCACACTTTCCTTCACAGTGCTTCCTGAGCTCTTTGAGGATCTTCTTCTTCAAACGAGGTTTAAGGACCCTTCCATTACTGACGTCCATAAGCGATGCTAACCATTAAGCACAGAGTCTACAAAGGCAATAATTGAAATAAAAACAAATTATGTCTCAAATCATTGATTCTAAATTTAATAAACATATTTAGTAAATAACACCCATACGAAATGAATATTTGTAGATGAATGAAGTAAAAAAATAAATGTCACCATTTACAGGCATGATTCCGCGGAGATGCGTGTCTGATCAAATATTGATATAATTTATGGCATGTCAATAACATGAAAGGGTTGCCAATAAAAAAGCGAAATACATTGCACGCGCTATTAAACTATTAAATAAATTAAAGCGTGTAGTATGGTAGAAGTTCAATAGTTTTTTTTACAAATCAAACGTGGCTCAATGGATTTTATTACCTTGTGCAAATATGTATACAGTTGTTAGGTTATTTCAAAATGTCAAATGTGTACTTATTTAATTTTAATTTTAATTTTATTAACATAGTTCTAAGTATTATTCTACTTACAACATATGGACTTAAGAGGGTCTGAATGAAATGAATTTTATTTTATTTTATTTATTTATTTCCTAGCGATTCTAATGATATATTTGCTCTTTTTAAACACTTTTTTTACTCCTCTCCCTCCTCCTGGCTGAGCCTTTGCTCGCCCACCTGTCCTAGTGAAACTGGAAAGGCTTCCGGGCCGACAGTAATCCTTAAATCATAAAAAAATATATTTTATGTACAATTTATCATCATATCATGATATCTCATGTTATATATTTTACAAATTTATCTCGTGTTATTAATCCAAAGCAACTGAAAAGAGTTTTTTTATAATCAAAAACTTATTCGAGTAGTAGGCGTGGCCTAGCGCCTATGATTGGGCATGGGAACATAAAATAGGGCGGCATAAGCTAACGACCCACAGTCACACTAGGTCGGCGACGCAGGCGCGTCAAATGTGCCCATACCATATAGTCATGTGAAAGCCCACATCACTAACTGCCTAAATATACATATTTTTCTAGTCATAGTTTTACAAAAATAACTAAAACTTACAAAACTAACTACTTTGTGTCCTAATATTAATTATACTTGTCGAGTGAACTATGATTGATTAATTGTTTTTTTTTGTGGGTTTTGATTTTGTAAGAGTGTCGTGATCGAAAATATTATAAGATTCTCTTGAGAGGTAACAAACGGAGAAGAGTTGAAGACGAAAAAATTGTCGGATAGATCTGAAGAACAGTTTTAAGTAAGATTTTTTTTATTTGTTTTGTTTTTGTTTGTTTTATTGCTTAGATGGGTGGACGAGCTCACAGCGCACCTGGTGTTAAGTGGTTACTGGAGCCCATAGACATCTACGACGTAAATGCGCCACCCACCTTGATGATGATATAAGTTCTAAGGATTCAGTATAGTTACGACGGCTGCCCCACCCTTCAAACCGAAACACATTACTGCTTCACGGCAGAAATAGGCAGGGTGGTGGTACCTACCCGTGCGGACTCACAAGAGGTCCTACCACCAGTGTTTGTTTCTTGTTTTTATTATCACGGATTGCAAATTTTCTTATTTGCATAGCTACACTGATATATGCTTGAGACCAAAGGTGGTGGCACCATGAGGTGCTTATGAGACCAAAACGCGGAACTGATTCACAGCAGAAACAGTGAGGCTAATGATCAAATATTGGAAGTTCGATAAAAACTTGAATTGCACAACGACATTTTTGAGAAATTTGCATACACACAAATTTCGAACGGCAAGATTCAGATCAATTTACTAAGAAAAAACCATAAGTTCGTTGAAAAATCTAGCTTTTGCCGACTTGCAGCCCGCACTACAGCAAAAGCTTGTTTAAGAACTATCATTCCTCGAAACAGGCTTGTAATAGTACTTTTCTATTTAAGCAGTGATCTAGCATTATTAATGATCACAGGTTCTGAAACATTTCATAATAAGGGTGGCGCAAACTGTTAAGTTTAAATAGTAGGTAGTAAAAATATGTTATTCAGATCATACCATCTATGATTGCGATATCATGTCTCTGAAAGAAACTTTGCTTCTTTAATTAAAAAGGCAACTATTGCGGTTAAGAACGTTAATTATATAGAGATATTTAAAATGTTCTTATAGACACTAAAACAATATATCTATATAAATAGATACTATTACTATCTTTACATCATTAAAAAATGTCGAGAGATTAACATCAATTTAAAAACCCTGTAAGAACTACGACACCAATTAAAGTCTAGTACAAAATTACGTGATCATTAAGAGAATAGTAACATTCGAACAATTAACTTTACGACTCGACAATCTGGCCACGCTTCGGCGGTTACTGGAACCATATTACAAACAAATGTCGCGTGTATGACGCGTGGACGTCGCGTGCCATAATGCAGGTGGTCGAACTCACAAGTATACCACGCACTCGTAATATTTCTAGTGCAGATATAAACACTAATAGGATATAAATTACTTTAAATTACTTTAGTAACGAAGTTCTTTTATCGCTATTGGGACACAACAAAACAAAGACTTTCAGCTATTTATAGGGGTGCCTTTTTTCTATATATAGGTATGCGGGAACCGTATTGGTAGCTTCTAAAATACTATTGGCAAATCTCTAGTCTTTGGTTCGCAGAGTGCGGACCAAACTCATCACAACAGTTAGCTATCCCGACTCGCTCTACACGGTTCATTGTATTGGGATAGAGGAGTGGGTTGAAATGTCACGTAGATGGTGGTTCTAAGATGACAGTATCATTTTATTGCTTACTGGTGGTAGGACCTCTTGTGAGTCCGCACGGTTAGGTACCACCAATATGCCTATTTCTATCGTGAAGCAATAATAGGTTTCGGCTTAAACAGTAGCCGCCGGGTAGCAGCCGTTTATCTGTTAAAACCGAGACTTAGAAGTCATGTCTCAAGGTAGCTGACGGCATTTATATTGTTGATGTTCATAAGTTCCGATAGCCATTTAATACCAGATGGGCCATGAGCCACCTGTGTAAGTACAGGTAGGTCACGGCCAAGTATTAAAATATACATCTAAGTAATATTGTATATTTTACTTTGCTATTAGAATTAGAATATGGTATTCAAAATATATGGGCTATATGAAAAAAATATATTATTATTTACGACACATGTCCATTTTATGCAGTTCGTCTCCTTCCTCTAAATCAATTAAATTTTCACAAATACCTAGTTAGTAATCCTTATTTTCTGAGGTTAATTTTTGTATTTAAATGAAATTACCTCAAAGAATTTTATTCTTTGCAATGACAAGATACAGTTCAGGAACATTTTTGGTTATTTCTTTTAATACTAAATCAATTTAACGGTCTACAATCAAGTGGTCAATCAACACAATCGGCCACCCCTAAAAACGGAAATCACTTGCCGGAAATCGGAAGTGATAAAGTTCAACTGACTTTCCGTAACACATTGCTCACGCGAACCGTTATGCTTAGGGTGGACTCACCTGTCCAGATTTAGACATAAAAATTGCTTTGGAAAAAACACTATCTCATAAATACTTTTACTTTGTGCACTGTTTGATAACTCTTTAAGAGGAATTTTCAGTAGGTATAAAAAAGATAAATCAATAACGACGTTTTCCTTTTTGTTACAGATCTCGAAAAATATGTTCGGTACAGAATTCGAAAACTATTGTGATTTCAACGACAGTATCTGCAGCAACGATTCCGGCTTCGATAGATCTTACAATGACTCTACAACTACTCCAGTTTCCAACAACAGTACACACACAAAACTTGACATATCCGACTTAGGTGTTTCTGTCACACCAGTCAAAGAAACAAATGTAAGACGAAAACTGTTCAATGACTTCGACTTCACGAGTCCAATCGACGACTTAGGTGCCTTTGAGGAAAACATCAAATCATCTGTAACATCCACACCAAAGAAAGAGAGAAAATTGAAAGATCCAAACAAGCCTAAAAGGAAATACGCAAACGGAAAAAACAGAGTGACAAGATGCAAGAGTCCAACACAAATTTTAAGAATAAAAAGGAATAGGCGGATGAAAGCGAACGATAGAGAAAGAAACAGAATGCACATGCTCAATGAGGCTTTAGATAGACTGAGATGTGTGTTGCCGACATTTCCCGAGGACACGAAACTTACTAAAATAGAGACACTCAGATTTGCTCACAATTACATATTTGCTCTAAGTCAAACATTAGAATCACTGAACAATATCAACTCCGATCAAACACAAGTAGCAAATCCAGCATTGAACTGTGATAAACTACAAACTTATCAATTTAACGGAGACAAAGTTACTAAAGATGCGTTTAGAGAAATATTTTTAGTTCCTAATAAATCGGAAGGTGTTGGTGATGGAAGCTATCGAAATTTTCAAGGATACAGCAAACCTTTTCCAAATGGTTCTAATTTCATGCAAACTCCAGAAGGTGTTCTGATTAACGTTGGCAACGTTACGGTGTCGGTAAATAATAAGGGTGGTAATTGTATAACTTCAACAACGGGCAGTGGATTCTTCACGCACCCAGCTAGCTTCGGTGACGATCTTACCCAACAGAACTTCTACCACCAAAGAAATTATAGCCAAAATAACGGATACAACGAACATTTCTACCACCCACCGAACAATCAAGAAGAGTACTTTAACCATAAGAATTACGAAACGTTCAAGAACGCATTTGACACTGCGAAAAACCAAAAACGAATAAAAATAGAGGATTATGGATCCAATCACGACAAACATGCAACATCTGTCTACGGATATAACGACATTAACTGTTATAATAGCGATAATAATGATTATTTACAAAACACATATTATTATAACGATCAGAGATGTTATAGAAATTTTTATAATCGAACTAACATGCCTGTTGTTAATGCTCAAATATAAAAATTATTCTAGTCATTTTATAACAACAGCGCTTTAAGCAAATACTAAATAAGAGGTTGTAACTTAAACGGACCAAAGAGACAATAAGATTTTATTTTTTATATACGTAATAAAGTAATTTAAGTTGAATTGTAAACAGTCTAAATCTAGTCATTGTATTTGTAAAATAAATATATTTTTACATTTTGAATATAATTATTTACTTCTACTTTAACTCGCAACCGCCCTTAGTTAACTTCCATTGCTATCTTAGACATATCCCGGTCCTTATGGTCTACCTAATTGACTAATGGTGACCACTGTCTCAGTAATTCCATCAACACAATTAAGTCTGGCGTAGTTAGCTACTATACACTCCTTAATGTGTTTTATTTCAACATATATTTTATTGTAACGTATTCTATGTAATTATAATATTTCTTTGAGCTATTTCCCATCATTCATTTTCCATATATGCCCGGTCTTTCAGATTAAAAAAGACACATCGTCCTCTTTAATCCTACTGCATAATAGCTTTTTCTTTAATCTCTTGTTCATCATATTTGATGTCTTCATTGAAATTCCTAAGCCTCTAAAAATATAGTGAGCATTAGTTGGACTAAAATACTCTTTGTGTATTATTTTCTGTGATAACTAGATATTTCAGGTAATTTTATATTAGATATTAAGAAAAATAATAGTTGATCTTTAACACCAATTAAATTGAATGAGAGAAATTCACGTATGATTTACCGTGTAATAATACAAGCACGCATGAATATAAATCAAATTGGAACAATGGCCACTAAAGAGCGAAAAGTTGTAAATGCTTTTACGCACCCCTGAGCCAAAGCATTGTTCAGGTTCCTTTGAAAACTCACCAACTGCTGTGTGACTGCTTTTGGGATAATAGTCCTTATTGCAATTGCATAATGTTTGTTTTTATATTCTTGTCATTGTTGGTGTTGTTATATGGGGGCACCCGTTTGGGATCCAGTTACGAAAACGTTATGTTTACTTTGGAAATTCGTTACGAGTCGTATTGTTATGGACGTCTGTATTTGCTCCAATTATTACGAATTTTACGCGACATGACACGATGCACTTGTGATGAAGAACTTTTATAAAATGAAATTACGACTTCCTTTTGTTCAGACTTTATTTTTAATTAGATTACAGGGTTGAATTCATAGCATCTTGCCTTTTAAGCAAGGCTGCCAATAACCACTGCGAATTTAACTCCATAACACAAAATTCTACGTAATATTTAAAATATGACTGGTTAAGAGTTAAGTTAAAACATAGAACTACTATTGCCGTAACAGAGGATTGGAAAGCAATAACAGTATTAGATAGATGGTGTCAGGTCCTATGCTCTTATTTTTTACCGTTACAGAAAGATAAGTACTCTGGTTTTATATACATATATATATTTATGGTAACTAGTTCAACAGCAACGTGTCTAGTTACCTAGACTTGACAGCTTTCTCTCGTCCCCATATACGACTTAAATTAATTCTAAAATAAAGTGTGTTCTTTAAAATTACATATTTGTTTAAATCAATACAAAAGTCATATACCCACATACGTTGCGTTCGAGGTCGAGTGGCTAAAAACTTTATTTTTTATTATATTTCCATCTTGGAGGCATAGTTCTGGCTGGCCGATCCGGTTAGTGGACGAGTATTAGTTGACCGAGCCATCTAGTCGGGTTTCGAATAGTCCACCGACTCAGAGTCCCATTGGTGCCAGTGACGACAGCAAGATGTCGGAGAAACACGGACATTACTCGAAAAGGGTCACCTTACCCGACAGGGAGTTCTACTCAGCTCTATTAGGTTCAACTACGACATGCCCCGCCTACCGACTTGAACGCTCAACTGAAGACCGGCTATTTTCTTCGGACACAACAAAAGCGTTATTCAAACATGACCAATAGCTTAAAAATAGGAAAAGCCATATGCGTTGAATTATGAAGCTTTCTCTTATTTTTGTAAAGTCAGATACAATATGATTTATAAGCTGAACTTTAAAAAAATTGACTTTAAAAAAAGTCACAAATCCACAAAACCGTTTATAATAATGGAACGAATGGAATTTGTCACGCGCTATTGATTGGACGGGCACTGATTTGTACCACTGCGTATACAGGAAATGAACATACTAAATTACATTTAATGAAAAATCACTCATAATTACATATTTGACAGATTATTTTGTTGCTTAGATTGGTAAATTTTTCTCTCAACCCAACTTTCAGTATTATTAGTAAACGAACAAGAGTAAATAACACAATTTTATGTTCTAATACACTTCTTTAATTACGGCCGTTCTATTTAAATTACTTTTCTTGAATACACCAGATTTCACTGTTTTATCATATGTATTGATATCTTAATGTGTTTCTCTATTGTCGAACACACACGCACACGGAATATGTATTGAAATTAAACAATACATGCTATTTTTCAATGAAAAAACACATTAAGATATACACGTGGATAAAAGGCATTAAGAATATTTTATCACCAATAAAATCAAGTAAATTAATAGTTGAATACTTAAAAGCTATAGTTAGTAGTTATCTCCCAACAAATCTGCAGTCTCCCTTTTATCGGGGACCAGTCGGGGCGCTAATCCCACACATTTCGGTGAATTTCGCACCCTTCGATATATTTAGATTACTCTATGGTTAATAATAATAAATGCTATATATTTTTGGTTTTCTTTTTAAACTATTTTACCATGCATATTGGATGTGAGGCACCGTTTCCAAAACGATATTACACTAACTATATATATATATATATATATATATATATATCCAAAATAGTAAATTGTATTGTAGGGGTTATGTACCTAATTTCAATGTAATAGTATGTCATCATGAATTTTATTAAATTACCACATTAAATATAGTGGTTTTTTTACAAGTGTGGGGTAGGTAGTGAGAAGCCTAGTTATAATGGTGGTTTCTAATTTCAGAGCTACCTGAACACCGTATAGACACATGATGATATGGGGTAGTAAAATCCCATATTTGATCAAACATAGTACAATGCACTAGCTCAATATTACATAATTAGCACTGTTGTCTTTTACGTATGTATTTGAAGTTTAATTATTTAGCCTCGAAAAGACTAAATACAAAGGATACTGACTCGTTCACGAAGCCAGCTTACAATTCCTGTGATTCCCGACAAGTTAAAATATTTAGAGTGTGGTATTTAGGAAGTACTACGTATTTTTATTACGAAAAATTAAATTTTATAAAAAAAAAAAAAAACGTATCCCAAACAAGACTGCGATTGTTTTCAATAGCGGTTTAAGTCGTTTAAAATCAACAATAATAGAGTAGGTACCACAAGTATTCGAATATTTACTTGAAAACAGTTAAAATATTCCACCTAATCAAATAAAAGCCACATGTGCAACACATCCTCGGGCTAATTGGTACGTTGTCTTTATGTTTGTTTAATTCTGTTTAATATTCATCAACGGGCAAGCCGACCCGGGGGCAGTGGCTATATTTGAACAATCCTCTAAGTTAATATTGAATTTCTATCCACTTTTTAAGTATTGGGGGTCTTTTTATTTTATACGGCTCATATTTTATTTGATTAAGTGCGGCAGAGTAGTAAATTGAATTTGTTCCTGTATTATTCGCTAAATAAAGGTGATTTGAATGGATGCGGGCTACGCAGGACCAGTCATCGTGACGAGCCTTGGCCTATGTACAACAGTGGTCATTTGTGGGCTGATGATAATTGATGATGGTTCACATTAAGTTTAACATGGTTGGCCGTGCTAAGCCATCAATCTGATAGTAATGAAACTTGGTCAGTGCTTGTTGGCGCTCCAGCAAAGGTTTTTGTCATAGTACAATCAAAGTACAATGGATAGTACATGCATATTATATATTACTCATACTGTTAGTGATAGTCACAGTGAAACATCGGGATTCGTTAGTTTAGAATTAATGTGTATTTTTACAACCTTAATTGCTTCTAATTAAAGACGTAAATAAATTAACTTTAACTAATTCTTCGAAACATACTTTACCTACATCTAGCATCCAAAATAACTAAATCTGAAAATTTTTATAAAGGTGAGTGTGAAAGTTGGCAATACATACCTAGACATTAGGTACTGTTAGTGCTTTGGCCTAAAAAGGCCACATAAACTCCAAAAAAAAAATAGGTACCGTTATTTAAAGCATCCAGTAGCTCTAACAGAATCACACTAAAATCAATACGCACAGGAATCGATTCTGTCACTATCCACATTTAATGCCGAGAGATGAATTGGTATCCACCACAAATTGCCTTCACCGAATGACATTATATTTACTTGTCCAACTAAAAACCAAAATATCGCTCTAATGCGCCGACCTTAAAGACTATTTTACAATGATAATAAGAAACAAAAACGGCAATTTATAACAGAGCTCTAACATCCCTTTTAAGTTCCACGAGACGTACGTGCTAGGGATGTGTTATTTGATTAGGCCGGGTCGTCATTAAGTGGTCAACAGCATGCAGGGAGCCTCGGATTAGTGGTGTGTCACGAAGCATTTGACGTCTAGCAAACATTATAAATTATTTATTATTTATAATAAATATATCTATTCTACAGTGTTTTCTTAAAATTTACCCCGAAAAGATAAATAAATAAATTTGGTTTTTAATCTAAATTATTTAATTGTTTCAATATTATGTTTGACGTAGCTTTTTTCTGTTTGTCTTTAGATTTATTTTTTAATCTGTATATGTATTCTATAATATTTTATAGATTATATTATAAATTATTATTCACATAAATCAATACACACATTAATAGATGTAATAAGTATTTGAAATATAATTCTTTATTAGCCAAATTTTTTTATAATAATATATGTAATACTGTTGATGTTCTTTATTCGGCAACAAATATAATACAAAGCAAAAACTAATTAAGATTTTATATCGACATTGTTCAAATGGGAGAGAGCTATCTCTAGCTAGCTATCTCCTATTATAATACTTTGTAATTATTATTAACAAGGATATTATTGATTTTTTTATTACTACCGTAGATTTGTCGTGGAGCTTGGCGGGAATGTGATGAGAATTTATATTATATGCTATTCCATTTTAAACATTAAAAACAATTCAAAAACAAATTAAATTTACCCTCAATAACTTAATCTGCATTCATTGACAAAATCGACCGCTGCGAATCGTCAATTTCATAATTTCTAATAAACCGTCTTTTTTATTTTTCCTTTATATTCTCAACTAGCTGACCCGGCAGACTTCGTAGTGTCTCAATCTATAAATAAAAGACCTAAAGTTTTGTATAAAATAAACTTAAAACAAACAAAATCCGCCTCGACGGCGGGGACATCAAAGGAAATACAAAATTGTTATTTTTATTTAATTCCGAGAATTTTCATATTTATCTACCTTTTAAACCTTCTCTGGACTTCCACAAATAATTCAAGACCAAAATTAACCAAATCGGTCCAGCCGTTCTGGAGTTTTAGCGAGACTAACGAACAGCAATTCATTTTTATTTATAGAGATTTCTGGTTCGTATTATTATTAGTCTAACTACATTTGAATTAATTATTATGTAATAGCTTCTGAGTTGTTTAACGAAATTGTTAAATGAAATTCTGTTCTACCGCTATTATAAACATTTTTTATATAAGTTTTGACTGATTTTTTTTTATTTTTTATAAAAGCAACTAAAATTGCATCCCAAATTTATTTTGAATTATTGTTTGTTGTAATCACATGTGGGTCATATTACTAAAACTGACGCGTAATCAAAATTCAGCCTTATCTCGTTAACGACAGGAGTCAAAGCTAATCACGAATTGAGAAATTCTTTATGATTACGATAATGGACTTTATTGGCTTGAAATAAAGTTGTTTCGAATGAGTACTTTTGATTTTTCAAACATTTGTTGTACTCAAGCCGATGGTGCCACTTGAGGTTGATTGAAAACTAACTGTATCTTTGTGTGTTTGTTTATAATGATAATAAGCATTACGCTTATGTACTCAAGTGTACATCTGTAGGCTTAATGCCATGAGACCTGTTGCCTACAAGTCCTTCGCTTGTCCTTATTCTGACAAGTGTCATCAGCATAGACAGGTAACACATATATTTTTGTGTGATACGATGTATGATGCACTTAATTAAGCGCGTACCCCCGCCAAGATATTTGAAATTTGGAACTTAAAACAAATTTATTATTGTCTGTCCCTTTACAGCTCTCGGAAAAGCTTACGAAGGTTAATAATATCAAGGACAGATTGTTTGCAAGATTAGCTTTTTGTTTTCTGTTGCTAATAGTGTAAAATTTTACTGGTGGTAGGACCTCTTGTGAGTCCGCACGGCTAGGTACCACCGCCCTGCCTATTTCTGCGGTAAAGCAGTAATGCGTTTCGGCTTGAAGGGTGGGGCAGCTGCTTTTTTTTTAAGATTGAAGGATTACTGGTGGCCCGGAGGCCTTTCCAGTTTCACCAGGACAGGTACCGGGGCAGCTGCTGTAACTCTACTGAGACCTTAGAACTTATATCTCAAGGTGGGTGGCGCATTTACGTTGTAGATGTCTATGGGCTCCAGTAACCACTTAAACCAGGTGGACTGTGAGCTCGTCCACCCATCTAAGTAATAAAAAAAGAAGCAAGACATATACAGCTTTTAGTGTATTTTCTGAAACATAGCAGCTACTTTTACAATAGTTTCCCAGGATGACTTTACTTGGAAATGATAGGCCTGCTTCATTGGAACAGATATTAGTGGAGGGTAATTTCTGGTCAATGAGAATTATATAAATGGGAAACAAGATGTTGTTAGGAAAGCAATGAAGGCTATCAGCGCCTAAAATATCATACATTCTTCCCACAAAAGAATTCTGATAAAACAACATTCACACGGTACCAGCAAAAATTAACCCTTGTCATATTTTTAATAGCTTTTTAAGCGTTGTATTATAATATAATAATATGTTTAAGTAGCTCGTATTATCCCACTTGAGCCCGTGCGTGTCATTTGAGTGGCATAAAACACAGTGCTTTTGGAAAAAATCGTGGAGTGTGGATTTAGGCCGAAGGTACACACAGCTAGGATAGCTTTGATGGGTCACGACGAAATTTTCTCATGACTATTTTTATCAACACACGTGAGTGTAATCGATATGTTAAATCTGAACTAGAGGTCCCGCAGTAGTCGAAATTCGACTATAATTAATTGGAATTGTAAGTTTGTACACTATTATAATTGTATTTTATACTTCTATAATCACAAATTTCGCCAAGACTACACTATAAAAAAATATAAATAAAGACAAACAATATTTAATCTATTCTCAATTTGACCACAGACGTCAAGAACAAAAGTTTGACAATAAATAGTATGCATACGTGTGTGCGTCAAATACATGGTATGTAGTGTGTGTAATGTTTTCTTTATTGATTTAATGTATCTTTTATGCACTCTTTTAAAAAAATATTAGAATTGTGCACTTCTTCTCTATATTCTGTATAAGTGTGGAAAATTTCATACTCCTCTGTTCACGCAATTTTCGTAAAAAGGGATACAAAGTTTTTGCTTCACGTATTAATATATAGATATCTGGTAAATATATCGAATTTGGAAAAAGGAAAAAATTATTATTAAATTTTATTAAAAGGAAAAAATTATTATTAAATTTTATGTTTGCATTAGCTGAATTATACGAAGTCACGGCCTGTCTACCGTTTCACAATATGGAGTGTGCCATTGAATTCTCGATTTATTCGAAATAAATTAATAAGCAAAAAGCTGTCATGGAAAACTTTAAATTAAAAAATCGGAAATAATTCATCTACGAATATATTTTCTTAGATTTAGATAAAACTTATCCGCTTGTGCTGGTGGTTGTACATTTGTTTTTGGTATTTTATAAAAAGATTTTGTCATAGTTCCATCCACCCAAAATATGTGACGCCCGAGAAGTATCTACAACTATTCGTTTTTCATAAACGAATTCAAGACATTGTGGCCTAAAGGATAAGACGCCCGGTGCAATGGTGTTCGAATCCCGCAGGTAGATACCGATTTTTCTATTGAAATACGTACTTCACAAATGTTCACGATTGACTTCCACGGTGAAGGAATAACATCGTGAAATAAAAATCAAAGTAGAACGTCTTGTCAGTCCGCACGCATTGGTGCCACTACCATGCCTATTTCTGCCGTGAAGAATGTAATGCGTTACGGTTTAAAGGGTGTGGCAGCCGTGGTAGTGTAAAACTTGAGACTTTAAAACGCATACCTCAAGGTAGGTGGTGGCATTTACGTTGTGTTTACGAGCTCTTCCACCCATCTAAGCAATTAAAAATCAATAAAAAATAATCACACAAAACATCATTCTACAAGAGTCAACTATTATAGTTTTCCTCTCATCATAGACATCTATATATTAATACGTGAAGCAAAAACTTTGTATCCCTTTTTACGGAAATTGCACGGACGCAGAAGTATGAAATTTTACACACTTATAGAGAATATAGAGAAGAAGTGCACAATACTAATATTTTTTTTAAATAATGCATAAAAGATACATTAAATCAATAAAGAAAACATTACACACACTACATACCATGTATTTGACGCACACACGCATGCATACTATTTATTGTCAAACTTTTGTTCTTGACGTCTGTGGTCAAATTGAGAATAGATTAAATATTGTTTGTCTTTGTTCATATTTTTTATAGTGTAGTCTTGGCGAAATTTATTTTGTGATTATAGAATTATAAAATACAATCATAATAGTGTACAAACTTACAATTCCAATTAACTATAGTCGAATTTCGACTACTGCGGGACCTCTAGTTTTAATATTATTTAATAGACTTATCAGCATATAATCACTGCTGATGACATTATCTATTAAAGACGTGTTGCGTTTAAACGCCGTGTAATGAGCGCCACACGGCGGACACGCTTCACGACATGTGCCTTGTAGTACAGGAGCGTGCCCGACACGTGAACGGTATCATTGCTTGTTTATTGTTGACAGATTGGTCGTAACACTACAGTGTAATGCGGTGGATTGGTTACAAGTATACAGCTGTTTGTCAATGAATTAAAACAACCCCGCAGACTTTCTGGATTTGAATATCTCAGTTGTATTCACTGATTTCACTGTTGTAAATGGACTGACGAATTGAATGATCTTATTAATGAGTCATGAAAGTCGTAGATGTATCAATATGAATGCGTTAAAGCTTTGATACGTGAGGCCGCACTCTCAATTGAAATCATCCAACAACTCTATCTGGCTGCAGAAATAGACCACACTACGGTACCTGCGTTGCAAGTTTACAATATAGGCTGTATTTTGAGCTTGGAACGTCACTTGTTAAACTGTTTAGTTAAGTATTTATCACCCTATGTAATATAACAACATCAATACTATCTCACACTCAATATTCGGTGTTAGTTGTAGATTCAAGTCCAGAAGCCACTCCACATTGAACTATATTAATAGATACGCCATAAGCTATGGGAAGCATAGTAAGAAATCTTCATCATCCAACGTTCCGCTTTGAAGGGATACAATTGTATCAATACTAAAAGAAGACGATAATGAATATAGACGCAGCGATGGTGTAAATTCTGATTTATTTTGGCTCAATCATTAAAAAGCTTGCTAAAAAAAAATTCTCGACAAAATTTTCGTAATTATAACTTAAATTACATCTCAGAGTTACTTTGCACAGTCTTTTATACACTAAGTTATTATAATACACGAATTGCGAAGATCACCGGCTCCTAAATTTTTACACGGACTTGGTTTTTGTATTTTCTGTAACTGATCCTTTTGCAGAATATCTCAATTTGAATTAAATCTAATGATAGAATTTAAAAGAGGAACTAAAAATATCGAAGCATTTTAGGTTTTCGAAGTTGCAAGTTTCTCACCAAAACGTTACTCGAATCCATACGTTAAGTTTCTCATTCATAAGCCCTTATTATCCCTAACGATTTCGTAATATGTTTTCGACAACCATGAAATGAAACTAATAAATAAACATTGAATTATTGAGTACGGCGTAGGAGTCCTCGCCGTATCGAATTACCCAATACCACGCTATAATATGGTTATTATTAAGCTGTAACGTGTTTAAAGAAAAAAATATAATAACAGTTGCATTTTACCGAACTGTTCGTGAAATTAAGATTGATTGATAAATTAAGATTGTGACTTCTAGCTCATGTATTAAGGTGGGTGTCGCTGTTGGCTGTCACAGCTACGGATAACCAGATCGATCGTGACCGGTCTATGTAATCAAAAGTCTATGTAATCAAAAACCTGTGATTACTATGCAGATAATATTTCGATTATGTGTTTAAGGAGGTTAACGATGTGGCCAGTTTGGACTCTGGCAATAACTAAAACAACATTTGTCTACCATCAATAAAACGACTCAAATAATTTTGAATAAATCCAATTAGATATTGATTCATATTCCCTTTATTTGTATGTAATAGTAAAGCTCAGCAAAGGAAACGGCGTTGTAGTTATTTGTTTTTTTTTTTTTTCCTACCTAAGCTGGTAGCCTGGAGCGGCTATTCCAGCGTAACCGTGGCTAGTAGGTGAGCTCACGGGGCTCAAACCTGACGACGATGCTAACACGAACCCTAGCAAGAGCCGTGCTTCGCAGAATCTACCGCCGGATCGGAAACGCGACCCACTGAGAAGATCCGGCGAGAAACTCAGTGGGCTGTGTCTAAGAGTTAATTTACTCGTCGAGCCCTTCGTCGCAAGCGACGGGTTTGACGAGAACGGTGACCGGTAGTTACTAGTGAAAATATGTATTAACTGTGTAAAACAAAAGGTCATAGTAAGAAGTTTCTAGTTCAGTCGCGATGCAACCGTATATATGTATATTGGTGTTTAGAACCGACTTCAACCGATGGCATTCAGGTTGCGATGTGGTTCGTAAGCTCTTCTACGCATCACTACATAGTATAAAACAAAGTCGCTTTCTCTGTCCCTATATCTGTCTGTCCCTATGTATGCTTAAATCTTTAAAACTACGCAACGGATTTTGATGCGGTTCTTTTTAAATAGATAGAGTGATTAAAGAGGAAGGTTTATATGTATAATAACATCCATGAAATAGTGGAGAAATCAATAATAAATTACAGTTTCCGAAGCGAAGCGAGGGCGAGTCGCTAGTTTTCAATAAACAAGTATCTGGTTTGGGCACATTCTTTTTACTTTAATCACCGTGATGTCACAAAGTACAGTGTGTGTACACTACCACCCCACAAACCTATTTAAATTTTAGTTATTATCCATTCCTGATTTATAGATTTAAATTATTGCTCAATGAGAAAACTTCTTAATTATGACAATACTAATTTAGTTAGGTTCTTTGATCGTATTAAATACCGAATCGAACGCAAACCAATAACAGTGAGTATTTCGGCTGTTTGACCGATTGGCTAGATGTCAAACCGTTTACCCTTATCGTTTATATCCGACACCACGCACCGCCGCGACTCCCATCTGTCGCTGCTGCATCGTTGCAATGAGAACAATGAAATGCATTCATACGAATTTTTATCGGAAAAAAAATGGATTTCGGGTCAAAAAACACTGTTCGCGGGGAAAGTTGCGTGTGCCCTGTTGATTTTAAGTTTTGGACTGGTGCGTATAAAAAGTTTTGGTTTATTGTAGAAAAATAAAGATCGTATAGGTTCGACGTAATTATTATTCGGTTTCCTTAAATTGGTTTCGCAAAAGACGAAGTTTTGGAAGATGCAAAAAAACGTGTTTGTTATTTTGCCCGTTTTTGAACAACAGATCGAAATCTCGTATAATTTCAATTACGGCTATGCTACCAATCCAACCGGAACTCATGACTGCGATAGAAACATGTATAGGTTGTTGGTAATTTATTATGTTTGTGATTCCATTCTTGCATCTCGCCTATTTCTGCCGTGATGCAGTAATGCGTTTCGGTTTGAAGGGTGGGGCAGCCATTGTAACTATACTGAGACCTTAGAACTTATATCTCAAGGTGTGTGGCGCATTTACGTTGTAGATGTCTATGGGTTCCAGTAACCACTTAACACCAGGTGGGCTGTGAGCTCGTCCACACATCTAGGCAATAAAAAAAGACTCATATGTTAAATTAAAATGTATTTTATAAAGCATTCATAAAACTATAACTTGAGGTGAATGCTATATTCACGAAAAACGTAGAATTCATAAGCTGGATAAGTAAATGAAATTTTGATAGCAAAACTTAAATTGCGTTATCCCATCGCGCACGTTACATACATACATAGTTGTTTTTACGACAGCATTCTGTATAGGACTGAATCGCATACAAAAGTCAACGGGTGCTTTTGTAAGCGATTGTACATTGCCGGCACCTGGCCTCTCATTGCGCACCCTCTCCACGATCCCTCAAGATTTAATTACTGCTACGTACGGCCATGTACTTGCACTATTACTACTGTTTACTTAAATTAATAGTAATTAAGTAATGTAGATGTGATTGATGTCAAAAGCCGATTGCTTGAACACAATTTTAACTTAAAGGTTTTAAGATACCTACTAGATGCGAATTTTTTACATTATCCAGTTTTATTTTTAGTTTGGTATAAGTATATAGTTCATTTAGTAATTTTAAACTATTCTGATAATTAAGGTACCTATTATCTTTAGGTTGGCTAACTATAACGTTTTTTAAGCTAACCAAATTTGTTCTAAATTAAAGCATTATTTATTGATGCGAATTAATTGCCTGGATCGAAATGATAACGGTAATTCTAATTTTGATTTTTAAAAGAAACGATTACCTAGTATTCAGTATTAAAATCGTGGTGAGGTGATTCAATTTAGCTTTTAATTAAATTGAAATCGAAAACATACGTCGCTCTCTCTCTCAGACATCACTCATTGGTTGACAATTAGGTTAGGTTGACTCATAGGTTTGAGTAATGCACGTATGATAAACGTATGCCTAACTGAAACCTCATTATTAATTTGAAAATATTAAATTCGAATAATACATTCGAAATGTTGTTAATTCATTAGTTCCTTAGAGACTGTGCTATAATTAGTAAAAATTTCAAACTTTTACCATCAAAAAGAACATTTAAAAGTATATAGGGCAAAACGGTAACCTTATCTCCTTTTGATCCTTAAAATCCCTTACCAATCCGCAGGGAATGATCATGAATATCAAACTCACATCACATTAGGGGTTCCGTGCCTATCTGATCCGGATTAATCCGGTAAAAAGCAGTCATTATTCCGCCTCTGTGGGTCGAATTGGATTTTTTATTTGGTCCACACCTCGGGCCATTGTAAAAACGGATTGTCACTGGCCTGAAAAATATGTACGGTTTTTTGGAATGCATTATTGTACGTTTTTTTTGTCTAGAATGTCGTCTGTGTAGACTTTGCTGCGACCATACGCTTGTGGCTAGCAGTTTTATGTATTTTTGTGAAATTATTTCTTTACTAGAGAGATGTTAGATATAAAACGTACAGGTTTAATTTCTTAGGTATATTTGCTGATAATTTTAATGATTAAAATTAACAATTAATTAAAAAATAATTTGAAAGTACATCATAACATGTTCCTTTCTGACGTCTTCGAGCACACAACCCACCTGACACTAGGTGGGACACTACCTTTGCCAATTGGCATTTTTGGCATTGGTATTGGTGGTATTGAAAGATCGCGCGGCTATGTACCACCACTCTGCCTATATTTGCCTCCAAGCAGTCGTGCGCCCCAGTTTGAATGGTGGGACAGCTGTTTTGGTAATAGGTTTGAGACTTCAACCTCACGTCAGAATTTGTAGTAGCATTTCCATTGACCTCTACCCATGTACGATAGTAGTATATAAAAACACTACTAATACCTTTTTGTTAATAAATATTCCAGCTGATATTTAAGCTCGTTTCCCTCGATAGATTTTATCTAAACACATTAGTGATAATCGTACGAGGTTTCGTTTGCCACAATGGCAGTATACGATCTAACCCATTGTCCACTGGTGTACAGTAACCGGTTGACAGTTACTTGTCAAAAGGTAAATCAAGATAAAAGCTTTAGTTTTGGCGGTATCCTTGTAACCTCAGAAAAAACTAGATACTAATACATTAATAATAAATGATTATGCCGTACATATACATATTAAAAAATAAACTTAAAAAATGGATTTATTATTATAGATTACTAATCTCGCGAATTTAAGCGATGTCACAAATCAATAAAAAGGTTTCTCAATAAAAATACTCCTAATAAAATATTTCATTTATGATGTTAATAAAATCATGTAAATTTCTTTGTATTTAGATCTTTATTATTCAGTGTAATCTATACTAATATTATAAAGCTGAAGAGCTTGTTTGTTTGAACGCGTTAATCTCAGGTAGGTACTACTGGTCCGATTTGAAAAATTCTTGTTAGATAGCCCATTTATCAAGAAAGGGTATAAGGCTATATAACTTTACGCTAAGACCAATACAAGCGGAGCACCAATAAAGAATGTTTCAAAATCGGGTTTTTTTTCCCTTTTGAGAGCTTCCGCTGCGTGCGCTGCAGAAACGGTTAAAGTTTTGCTAAAATAATGTATTACAGAATTGTTCCCCTTTAAAAGATAAAAAAAAACTCCGCGACAGCATAATATGTCTATACGTCAAGGTTGGCTCACTATAACGTTTTTTGATGCTGATGATATTTTATGCTGTTATGTTTTTTTTATTTTTTATGCTGACCAAATTTGTTCTGAAATAAAGCATTCGAGCAAGAAACTTCGAGCATACATAATAAAATATAAACATCTAAAATGTAAATATGTAGTCAAAACATGGAAGCGTTCCTGTATTACAATGTTTTTCATTAGGTACTCTAGATGGACAGATTAATTTCACAGCCTACTTAAAGTAACTACCGGAACAGTGTGACTGGTTCGAGTAAAACACCATCAGTAATTACGTAAAGTTAGTCATTGTTGTTAGTTAGTCATCCGGCTTTGGAACGAGCTCGCCTCCACGGTGTTTCCCGAGCGCTATGACATGTCCTTCTTCAAACGAGGCTTGTGGAGGGTACTTAACGGTAGGCAGCGGCTTGGCTCTGCCCCTGGCATTGCTGGAATCCATGAGCGACGGTAACCACTCACCATCATGTGAGCCGTACACTCGAATGCCTACAAGGGCAAATATATTTTTTTTGCATCTTTCGTTTTAATTCCACTACGTTTGGAAGTTTAACGATCGAGGAAAGATCTTCCATCGAGCGGGTGTCATAGCTCAGTAGACTGACGGCCCGGTTGTTCGCAACTTGTATATATGCAAGCTTATTTTGAAAATGTCGTAAGCGAGGATTAGACATAAAATAATATGTCAAATATCTTGTGTTGTAATGATGTCTACCCGTCACATACGTCGTTCCTTCGAAAACTTTTGTTAGACTCGTAATTAATTAGAAAAACGGGTACCTAACAGCACATTTGGATCCCGTCATAGTTACGTCACTCGATATTAGTAATTCGACTTGGGCGCATTCTGTGTCTGTTAACTCCAAAACAGACAAAAAGCGTAACAAATCGATGATTCCGTCGTACCCCGTGTTTGATTTGGTCTGCTCACACCACAGTGACAATGACACGCAATTAAATATTCAAAATAAAACCACTACTAGTTCACTCGAAAATAAAGGGTTGTTTTATGTATACATATTTCAATCTGAATGTGTTGCTAAAGATTAACAGTTGTTGCGGTTTGCCGTGACGTTTTCATTTATATTGTGACGATCATAATTCATAAGAATTATCATAATTTTTTTGCGAGGAACGTATGTTTAAAGATTTAAGCGTAATATGCAATAATTATAATTAAAAAATAAATAAATCTAACTTGAAAAGCGAAATACCTGAATTAAACTTTACGACGGAACGATCACGGGTTCACTCTTCCAAACTAAAAATATACATGTACGTAATATTTTTAGTTTTCGAAGCTGAAAACCAATCGAAATGGAAGCTGATGGTACAAAGAGCCACGAAGGCTTTTCAGGGACACGACCTTCAGCAATGAAGTAGGTATGCGACTAAGACGAAAAATCGGTCCACAAAGCACGGAGAAATCGAACCTATAGATCCTCAGCCTACTATTAACTAAATCCATCATCAATATTACTCATTATGGATG
The DNA here is from genome assembly GCF_030267445.1 of Bombyx mandarina. Classification (NCBI taxonomy): domain Eukaryota; kingdom Metazoa; phylum Arthropoda; class Insecta; order Lepidoptera; family Bombycidae; genus Bombyx; species Bombyx mandarina. Next base: position 13,474,967 of record NC_143228.1, read on the forward strand.
ACATCGAAAGTAAATGTAAGTATAGTTTAATTATTTGTGATGATAATATTGCTTCAAGAGGATTGCTTTACCAGTATAGTCTAGAACGAGCTTAGACAAAGTATGTTGTCTTAAATAATAATTAATCTTAAACAGAATTTAATAATTGCTTCTTCATTCTTATTGTAATTAAGTTGGCGAAACTTAGTGTTGTAAACTGATAAAAATTATCAAACTATTTTACACGAGAATTAATTTTTGGTTCGCGGTTGTCGTCACTAATGAATATCACAGAACGCCGTTACCAATCTTGAAATATGATCTTGAAGCTTTCACTGCAATGAAGAACCGACTGTCCTTCCATTCAAATCTGAACGGTTTTTTTTCCTACCTATGCTGATAGCCTTGAGAGGCTATTTCAGCTTCACCCTAACGTGTGTAGGTGAGCTCACAGGGCTCAAACCAGAGTGTTGCTAACACTGACCTTAGCAAGAGCAGTGCTACGCAGAATCTATCACCGGATTGGAAATGCGACCCACTGAGAAGATCCGGCGAGAAACTCAGTGGGCTGTCTATGGGTTAATTCGCTCGTCGACCGGTGACCGGTGCTTGTGGTGCCTAAAAGCACCGTTAATGGATCGGGAGGATCCGTAATGACGTGCTTTGGGCGACGTCGACTGTTTACCTTTCGGTCTACAGGATCGGGTATCTATTGCATTGCGCTTATAAACATGACAGCGGTACCAACACGTGCACGCAATTCCAAAAAGTTAATAAATCGAATAAAAACTTCGAACTGTTCCAACATTCCTAACGAGTCAGTCGACGATCGCCAGTCGAAAACAAATGCAAATGAACCAGCACATACGAGGGTGCAACATCGAACTCAACGCTCAGCTATGGGGCCCATCGATCGCTATTGTCCTGTAATAGTTCCGACTTTACGGTGCCCTCCCCATGCGGTGCCCTACTTATATCGCGACCCTCAGATACTTTCAAAAGTTTTCTGCAACGAGTGGACTATGTTCGATAGAGTACAAGAGATGTAAATTATTTTAGAAGACAATAGATGAAATGTTTTTTTTTTGTTTTTTAATAATAATAATCTTTAAGTGTCACCTTTGTATCTTTTCTTTCGTTTGTCTATACTTAATATTAAAGAGGAAAGATTTGTTTGTTTGTTTGTATTGAATAGGCTCCGAAACTACTGAACCGATCTGAAAAATTCTTTCACTGTTTGGAAGCCACACTATTCCCGAGTGACATCTTTTTTTGAAAAAATTAGGGATCCTTACTAAAACTCAAATAATGTAACCCAAGGTGTAAAAAAATTACCTAAACTATTCTTTAGATCGCGTGCCCTGCGAAAACTATTCATAATAGAATAAAATAATGTACTACGACTTTGTAGAACACATTATTATTTACAAAGTGTCGCGACAGTAAATGTCTAACTATTATAGTTATGACGCAATAAGTGTTCTTTTATTTAAAAAAATAAAACAACGTCGAATATCGTTGAAATTTTTGTTAAGGACCCGAGCGCAGTCGGAACGGGCCGCTATATTTAATAATTTTATATTTTCTTATGAAAAATAGTTTTTTTATTTTGATACATTTTTTAAATCGCATTTGTCAGTGAACGGGCCACGGCTTCTCTGGTTAGTTGTCGTGGTTGTGGTTGTCCGAGTCCGTAGACATAACAATGTGGTGAATACCGCCGTTCATTTTGAGATATGAAGTACATTTCTCAATTGTATGACAAAACAGCTATCACACATTTGAAACTGGCACACGTGACTATTTCGCAGCAGATATAGGTAGAGTACCTACCCGCGTGGGCTCCAACCACATATCACCATGCTTAGAACAAGTACAAATTTTCTCAAAATATATTCCACATCGACAATTTTAACCACGAGAAATAGCTACTAAAAATATGTACATAATAATATCAAACTTGTCGCTCTCTGCTATGGATTTCGCTAAATGTCTAAAAAAATCGATTTTTTGAAACTTCTCGAGCGCTATCTATCGTACATTAATGGTACTATAGTAGGAACCTTCAATCAAGTGTAAACAATAGCTGTACTGAGTTTCATCACAATCGGATGAACGGTTTTGGAACGTATAGAAGACAAACATACATACCTACATACAAACATTCAATAATATTATTAAAAATAAAAAGATAAATGAACTTTTTAAACGTTCTTAATTGAATATAACCTTTTTAATACGTTTCTAATAAAACCTTTTTGACAATATTTCAAAATAAATTTCAAAACGCAAGCAATCAAATTCAAACATGGAACTGTATTGAACAATCGATCTATTCAGCCCATCGGACGGGCACTGATTCTCTTTTTTTTTTCAAAATTTTTGTAATCAACAAAATTTTTGTAATTATTTTATTTTGATTTTATATTTTTTTAACTATTTTCGTTTATCGGATTTACCAAAATTTCCAGTTTTAAATATGGTAAGTGTTTTATATGTAGATTTATGAAACATTAGTGAATATTAATTACTCTACTCATACAGATATCAGGTCAGTGCCCGTTGTAATTTGTCTGGTGTTTAAGTTGCAAATAAAAATGGAAATGTTTATCCTAAGAAATATTTTTTTTTAATTAGTTGACAATGGTTCTTTTAGTTTCGGTCAAAAAGTTCTATTAGTTCTAGAAATGACTTACCTATGTGTCGCGCCGCACACTCGCAGACTAAACGATACAATTTACCTTCGAGCAGAGGGAGTGCATATCCGTACACGTGGGCCAAGCCGGGGTTCAGATGGGCGTCGCGTGCTGGCAGCTATACTGCTTGGAGCACGGGATCCGACCTGACGGAACCCTGCCCGCCTGTGAAACTGATCCTAATACAGCGGATTCCTGTTTCAATACGTTCTTTTCTGAGGCCGATAGAGGGAAGATGGTGCCGAGGGTCGTGATGGTTGATTTAGAGGCTACTGTTATAGGTGGGTAAATGTTGAGTTATTCATTTTAAGCCTAGGTTAAGTGCAATATACAATCGAATGATGAATTTTTGACGTTAAAAGATAGTTTTGTGGGGTTATTAAAAATGTGACCCTGTGCCTGTGAAGTGATGCCCTGGTAAAACTGGAAAGGCCTCTGAGCCACCAGTAAATTATCAAACATAGAATAAAAAGTGTGACGAGCTCGGATATCTTGACCATGTTGGAATAATTGGATGAGTTAAATCAGAAACTTCGTTTGAAAATACTATTACAACGGAGGGAAGACGAGAGACGTAAAGTGGTTCGAAAGAGCCAGGGTTGCATGATTAATACGCTAGCCAGCTTCTAATTAAATTAGACAATGCTGCGATTCAAATCGGCATTATCAAGTTGCTTAATTTTAATGGTGTGGTGTATTGAGCAGAGATCAATATATTTCGCAGTTATTCGTTTGGGTTTAGTCTTAGACGTACGCTGCAATTAAAATGCAATTGAGCTTTTAATATTGTGATTTCTGTGGAATACGGAAAATATTTGATTTAACTAGCAGTTCCGTCTCCCCATAAACAGCTTTTTTTTGTTTCAGACGAAGTTCGTTCCGGTGAATACCGCCAACTGTATCACCCTGAACAGTTGATAACTGGTAAAGAAGATGCGGCCAATAACTACGCGAGAGGGCACTATTCGACTGGACGCGAGGTTCTCAGCCCGGTTATGGAGCGAATTAGGAAACTTGCCGATCAATGTACCGGACTACAGGTAGAATGAATTGATCGTTACATTTTTTTTTTTTTTTTTTGCTTAGACGGATGGATGAGCTCACAGCCCATCTGGTGTTAAGTGGTTACTGGAGCCCATAGACATCTACAACGTAAATGCGCCACCCACCTTGAGATATAAGTTCTAAGGTCTCAAGTATAGTTACAACGGCTGCCCCACCCTTCAAACCGAAACGCATTACTGCTTCGCGGCAGAAATAGGCAGGGTGGTGGTACCTACCCGTGCGGACTCACAAGATGTCCTAACACCAGTATTTACGCAAATTATAATTTTGCGGGTTTGATTTTTATTACACGATGCTATTCCTTCACCGTGGAAGTCAATCGTGAACAATTGTTGAGTACGTATTTCGTTAGGAAAATTGGTACCCGCCTGAGATTCGAACATCGATGCATCGCCTCAACACGTATGCACCGGACGTCTTATCCTTTAGGCCACGACGACTTCTACTTCGACGACTGATCAGAGAGACTGTCTTGTATCGAATGGCCTGTGGAAAGAACTCTGATTTGAGATGGTGCCGGTAATTTTCATGGCACCCCTTGTCACAAGAGTTGGGATTTTACCGGCCTTTACTTGAAATAGCTGCATCAATAGTGCGCTTACAGATCGCTACATGCCACGAGGCTTTGAAGGGAATTCTTTCAGGACAAAAATGATGTGGTTAAAGGGCCCCAAAGCCGTACTTTGCGAATTTAATGCTTGCCTACATGCTTAAACCATCATCATCATTTAAAACCATGATGCCATATATGTATCGAATTGATTACATAACTTAATCATAAACATAACACCTTACTTATATCCATGTGCGATTATCCATTTATAAATTGGGCTGAAAGTTTGGTTACCGACCAAAAAAATCAAAAAATCGGGATTAAATCTCATTGAAAATATTATAAATTTTTTTTGGGGGTAGGTGTCAAAAGTGAAACAAGTGCTTTAAGTTTGAAAATTAAAATTAATTCATTTTATTTACATTATAAAGATTTTGTGATCCTTTTGTGTGTCATTAAGTATATATATGCATTTTGGCAATATTTACATGATTTAAGCCAATAAAAATACCACCTGCCAGCACCCCTTGAAACAGAAACATAACTATGTCGCAATTATCTGCGATTGAGGTTGCTCAAAGAAACTTGGAAGAGTGCTTCACGAAAAGAATGGCCGATCTTGAGGCACAGCTTCATGCTGGAGGGCCTGCGAAGGATACAGTCTCCAAGGTTGCGGAGGAATTCCGAACATTCCGGGAACTTATATTCTCTATGTTGAAACTTCTTCGACAGCAGATTGGTGAGTGCACTCGACTGGTTGATGCGATCGAGACCAGACATCGTCGAAAAAACCTCATCTTTCTGGGAGTCCCTGAAGTTCAAAACGAAGACTGCACCGCTGCCATCTTGGATATTTTGCATAAAAAAATGCTTCTGAATACCTCTGCTGCTGACTTCAATGTGTGTCACCGTATAGGAGCCACTAATAAGGATCATCACCGCCCAATCCTGGTCAGATTGAAATGCTTAGATACACGGATGTCGATTTGGAGGACGAAGTCCAAACTTAAAGGTTCTCCTGTGTCCATCAAGGAATTCCTTACAAAATCTCGACAGGCGGTGTTCGGCAAGAGCCGTCAGTATTTTGGTGTGCGTCAATGTTGGACGCAAGACGGGGTCATTATTATCAAGGCTGCGGATGGAAATCGTCACAGATTGACCACTATGGATGAGTTTAGCGACCTCGCAGTTAAATATCCTATTGTGGATGGTAAGCCAACATCAGCTAAGGGCAGCGTCTCTAAGGCGGCACCGGCTATCACTGTGAACTCGAAATTGCGGAAGACCTAGTGGCCTGTGTTTGTGTTTTTTGTTTTTTTTTCACTTTAATTACTTAAGATTATTCGACTTTCACTAATATATTTAGTCTTATGACTTCACAACGTATGTATATCATTATTTTCGTTTCACAATTTATGATTTGATGATTTAAATGTTTATCATTGGATTTATTATTTTTCACTTTTACTTTTATTCACGTATTGTTGATGTTGATATTATGTTTCGTGGGTAGATTAGTGGCATCACGGATTATATATTGTCATTGGCAAATGTTAATGTGTTTGTGGGTAGTCTTGTTAAAATAATTAATTCTGTAAATTTGACACTTGACAGACTGTTTTAATTGACTGCGTTCACAGATAAAATTTGCCTTGTAGTTTACTTTTTTGAAGTTTTAATCAGAATATTGTTGTGGAGATTTGTTCTTCATTATTCTAATTAATTGGTTTTTTTTTTATTGTAAATTATGGCCTTTATTATGTTTTTCGTTATTAATATTCTTTATTTTCTGTTTCTGTTTTATAAGGTATTGTAATTTTTGTTTTTTTTTTTTGTTTTGTATCATCATCCTGTGTATATCAGCTGGCGGGTGGTGCAGAGACATTGCGCGTGCGTTACTTTTAAACTTAATCCTTATTTTTATTTTATGGTAGTATAGTTATATTTATTTTAGTTTATTTTATATATTTAATTATTTATTTTATTATAATAGTATAGTTATAGTTATATTATTCTGTTATATTTAATTTGTATACAATGGATTGTATTGATGATTCGTTTCTTTCTGCTAATGATTCTATGCTGTCATCTGATAACGATAGTTATTGTTCACTTCCCGATTCCCTTGGAGACTGTATACGGCAGACGTTTGATAAATCATCTGACTGCCTTTTAAATGTATGTCACATTAATGCTCAAAGTATACCAAGTCACTACAGTGACTTATTCATTACTTTCACTAACACTAACGTTCATGCTGTCTTGATTTCTGAGAGTTGGCTTAAGCCTCATTTACCTTCTGCTATCTACCCTCTCGATGGCTTTACTTTAATACGGAATGATCGTATCGATGCCCGAGGGGGCGGCGTTGCTATATATCTCCGCAGTAACATCTCTTATAAAACAATAGCTTGCTCGTCTGCTGATTCTTCTACACCTGTGGAATATCTCTTTCTTGAAATTTCTATGAAGGGAGCAAAAATTGTTCTCGGTGTCGTATACTGTCCCCCCAACGTCGACTACTTCTCCAGTCTCGAGCCGATTCTGGAATCTTTAGGGTCAGATTATTCACATCACATTATCATGGGAGATTTCAACACCAACTTCATAGCTCCTTTATCCTCTCGTTCCCGTAAACTTCAGGAAATCATTAGGTCTACTGGTCTTCATGTCTTGCCTCTACAGGCTACTCACCACAACATTAATGGCGATGATACTTGGCTAGACCTAATGCTGACCTCCACTCCTACCTCTGTACCCACTCACGGTCAATATCCTGCTCCTGGTTTTTCCCATCACGACCTCATCTTTTTATCCTATACGATTAAACCTCCTAAACCACAGCCCAGGGTTTTGTCCATGCGTAGTTTTGGTCGTATGAATAAGGAAAATCTATGCAAAGACGCTTCTAAAGTGGACTGGGACCAACTAATATCTTCACCCTCGGTAGATGAAAAGGTTCACATATTCAATGAGGTTGTCCTTGGGCTTTACAACACTCATGCGCCTATCAGAAAAATTAAACTGAAACGCCCACCAGCTCCTTGGATGACTCAAGGTATTCGGATGGCTATGAGGCGCCGGGATCGGGCTTATCGAAAATTTAGGAGGAATCGGTGTAATGATAACTGGACTAAATTTAAAGTGTCGAGGAACCGGTGCAATCAGATGATACGTAACGCTAAACGACGCCACATTCTAGAAAACATAAATTCCGCTTCGCCTGCCGATATTTGGAAATTCCTTGGAACTCTGGGTATTGGCAGACAGCGTCACTCTGATTTTCAGGCGACGATAAGTTTGAATGACATCAACTTTCATTTCTCCTCTGCTACACCACTAAATAATCAAACGAAATGTCGCACCTTGAACTACCTGAATGGTTTGTCTCGACTTAATGTTGACTCCTTTGAATTTTCTTCGGTTGCTGTGGATGAGATCAAAAATATTATCCTGTCCATAAAATCGAACGCCGTGGGTTGTGACAATATAAGTCGCCGTATGATCGTCACAATCCTGGATCATCTTCTGCCAGCTATATGGCACATCACAAATTTTTCCCTATCATCAGGCTCTTTTCCTTCATTGTGGCGTAAGGCTTATGTTCTTCCTTTACCTAAAATTCCTAACCCTTCCCTTCCAAATCACTTCAGGCCCATATCTATTCTTCCCTTTCTATCCAAGGTGTTAGAGGCCTGCGTACACAAACAATTGTCGCAGTTTATTTTCCGGAACAACCTATTGAGCCCTTACCAGTCTGGCTTCCGACCAGGTCACTCCACCGTTTCCGCTCTCCTTAAAGTGGTTGGCGACATTAGGACAGGTATGCAAGACACTAAAGTCACAGTACTGGTACTAATTGATTTTTCAAATGCGTTCAATGCCGTCAATCACGATATCCTCCTATCTATTTTGTCCTATATTATGATCTCTCCTACAGCACTGGAATGGTTTTCATCATATCTTCGGGGACGCCAGCAGTGTACTCGTATTGATGACACCTCTTCAAGTTGGTGTAGTGTCAACTCTGGCGTGCCCCAGGGCGGTATTTTGTCTCCATTATTATTTTCTATTTTTATAAATTTCTTAACACATAATCTTCAGTGTGCGTATCATCTGTATGCTGATGACTTGCAGCTTTATAGACAGACGACTGTGGAGTCTATTTCTCAGGCAATAAACCAGCTAAATAAGGATCTGGACTACATATGCAGTTGGTCAACTAAGTTTGGCTTAACTGTGAATCCAACGAAATGCCAAGCCATTATTGTGGGCAGTCCTCGTATGATCCAACGCTTAACTACTATGTCACTCCCACCTATATTCTATAATGGTACAGCAATTCCCCTAAGTTCCGTGGTTAAGAACCTAGGCCTTTACATAGACTCCACACTCGACTGGAAAGCTCAAGTATCTTACGTTGGACAAAGAACCTCTGGAATTCTTCGTGCTCTGTATCGCCTCAAGAATTTCTTACCATCAGCGACCAAGACTATGCTAGTACAAGCCTTGATCTTCCCTATAATTGATTATGGTGATGTGTGTTATTTTGACCTGAATGCAGACCTTCTTAATAAACTTGATCGTCTTCTTAATAACTGCATTCGATTTATTTTTAATCTTCGTAAATATGATCATATATCTTCCTATCGTGCTCAGCTCAAACTTCTACCGATTCGCCAGCGTCGTAATTTACGTGCACTGACGACTCTTCATTCCGTACTTATGTCTCCCGAACCTCCTTCCTATCTAACTTCCTATTTTCAATATCTTCACTCCAGCCATGAGCGGGCCCTACGTTCTCTCAATAGCCTATTAATTCGTTGTCCCACACATAGTTCTAGTTATGTTCGTAACTCTTTCGTCGTGCAATCTGTTCTGCTATGGAATGCGCTTCCTCTCGAGATCAGGACTATTACTAACCGCTGCACGTTCAAGTTAAGGGTTCGGCGAATGCTGTTGGAAAAGTTAGCGGAATCGTCATGAACTTGATGAAGTTATTTGTTAAGGAAATTTATTAATATATTCCTTTTAATACTGTATAAACTATTATATGTATGTATGTGTGTATATATGTATGTATGTATATGTATATGTGATTTTGTATATATGTAGATATACTTTTTTGGATGTATTCGTTACCTAATATAAATTTCATTGCACCTACCACTATTTACTCTGCACTACCTTTGGTTGACTGGTAGAGAATGCCTTAGGCATTAAGTCCGCCAATGTAAATTTTACATGAAGTGTAATAAATAAATAAATAAACGAGGTTTAAATAAAAACACTTTAACTTGTCATACATAAACTGATGGTTTCTTTTTTGTTTTTCGTTAGGGTTTCTTCGTGTTTCATTCGTTTGGAGGTGGCACAGGATCTGGATTCACATCGCTACTAATGGAGAAGCTATCTGAAGAGTTTGGAAAGAAGAGTAAACTGGAATTTGCCATATATCCTGCGCCACAAGTGGGTTTTGTATATTTTTTTATGTTAATGTTCTATTCTAAGAAAGAAATCCCTCCTAATTTACCAGAGTATAATGAATATAAAAAATTTTTACTCCCTTTTATTAATTTAAGGACGCTTTAGTGAAGTAGGTATATTAATTCGAAAAATTCAATTGGCCAAGGAAAGGTAATTTCCTAAGATCATTTCCATGCAAAGGTACTGCGATTGCCGACGGGCGTTTAATAGTGAGCGTATTCACATTCCAACTTCGGTAACTTCTTTACCAACCAGCTAAGCTAAGACCTAAGCGCTTAGTACTACGGACGGGCGTGATATTGTTGTAGCATAATGGAATATATGCCCCTGGCATTGCTGACGTCTATGAGCAACGGTAATCACTTAACATCAGGTGGACTGTGTGCTCTTACTCCGTGTGCGATAACCAGATAATTTCACGTTCTTTATGCATCATACTAAATTTAATTTAATTAACAACAATATTAACAATATTAAATTTAATTAGTTAAACATATTCTCAAATAATATTATTGTCCAGTTGATGATACATTAGATTTAATTTAATTAGATAGTAACTTACATATGTGTGTGTGTGTGTGTGTGTGTGTGTGTGTGTGTGTGCGTGAGCGTATGTGTGTATGTTATATACACAATGTGTGTATTTAAGCATCTGTTCAGTTGTTAAATTTTGTTTTTCTGTATGCACTTGCTTTGAGTTGCAATCCAGATTATGTTAAATTTTAAACTTTTGATTTTTATTGGTTGAAATTTGTTTAAAAAAAAAATTGCATTCCGATCTTACGGTCTAGTGAGCAATTTGACTCGCTCGGTGGAAGAAGACCTTCTGTTTGTCGTTACCCCAAGCTCCCATAGTTATAAGTGCCCATCTTCATCTCCCAGGTGTCAACTGCGGTGGTGGAGCCATACAACGCGGTGCTAACTACGCACGCGACCATCAGTCATTCGGATTGCGCGTTCATGGTGGACAATGAAGCTATATACGACATTTGCAGGCGAAGGCTGTCTATAGAGAGACCTTCTTATGCAAATTTGAATAGGCTTATCTCACAAGTATGCAACATTGTCTTTTAAATTTAGATTTAATATCTTTGTTGGTTTTCGCGAGCTGTTAATAATACTAAAATTATGATCATTCGTGAGCACTCAAACTAAAGTATATTTTGTAACGTCAGAACTAAGATATTAACAATTTTTTTTATATCTTAATTTTAATTATATTTATTTACGTAAGCATACTATATTTATATTAATAGATAGATAATTAGAGATAGATAAATAGATAATTAATTGAAATTATTAATATAATAAATTAAAATAATTGAAATTATATTTTTAATTGTCATAAGGAAGACAGTTTTTGGGAAAGCATTAAGAGGCTTTTTACTGGTGGTAGGACCTCTTGTGAGTCCGCGCGGGTAGGTACCACCGCCCCGCTTATTTCTGCCGTGAAGCAGTAATGCGTTTCGGTCTGAAGGGTAGGGTAGCTGTTGTAACTATACTGAGATCTTAGAACTTATATCTCAAGGTGGGTGACGCATTTACGTTGTAGATGTCTATGGGCTCCAGTAACCACTTAACACCAGGTGGGCTGTGGGCTCGTCGACCCATCTAAGCAGTAAAAAAAAAGGCATGCTCGAGTTTATTAAAACGCCCAAGTAACAATGTGTGATTAACTTGTCATTGCGTGCTTTTGTATGTATGTATTTGTTATATAGCTTCAATGAGAAAGTGATCTCAACCGAGATTTGAGAAGCGCAGCGTGGCCTATATACCCCTTATAACAGTAGATTGTTTGATTAGATTTCTTAATTTGGTCCATTTTAAAGTAAAGAAACAATTTTCTCTTTTCTCAGTTTAGTATTATTCAATTTAGAAATTATTTTCGAAATTGGTATCAAGTGTAAATTTTTAATATTTTTTCTTTGATGTCCATAGGTAGTTTCGTCTATAACGGCTTCACTAAGATTCGATGGCGCGCTCAATGTGGATTTGACGGAATTCCAAACGAATCTCGTTCCCTACCCAAGGATACATTTTCCACTAGCCGCGTACGCACCCGTTGTCTCTGCTGATAAGGTAATTTAAGAATTTGGTAGCAACATTTTACTTACTTATTTTTCAACTTTATTTTTATGTCTGCTACTGCCTATTTCTGCCGTGAAGCAGTAATGCGTTTCGGTTTGAAGGGTGGGGTAGCCATTGTAACTATATATATTGAGACCTTAGAACTTATATCTCGAGATGTAGATGTCCAGAGACCACTTAACACCAGGTGGGCTTTGAGCTCGTCCTCCCACCTAACCAATAAAAAAAAGACATCAGCAACACTTAGTTTTTGGAGCTTTGTTTGTAGGCGTACCACGAAGGTATGTCTGTGTCGGAGATCACTGCGGAACTATTCGAGCCCCAGAACCAGATGGTGAAGTGCGATCCTCGGGACGGAAAGTACATGGCGTGCTGCCTGCTGTACAGGGGAGACGTGGTCCCGAAGGACGTGAACGCGGCTATAGCGGCCATGAAGGGCCGGGCCGGAATACGGTTTGTGGATTGGTGTCCTACCGGTTTTAAAGTGAGTTGTGCATACGAGTATCTATTTTTATCACTACATAGTATAAAAAAAAGCCGCTTTCTCTGTCCCTATATCTGTCTGTCCCTATGTATGCTTAAATCTTTAAAACTACGCAACGGATTTTCATGTGGTTTTTTTTAATAGATAGTGATTGAAGAGGAAGTCTTACATGTAAAATAACATCCATTAAATAGTGGAGAAATCAATAATAAATTAGTTTCCGAAGCAAAGCGAGGGCGGGTCGCTAGTTGGTTTCAGAAACCGGTTTTCAATTCGACTGTTTTTTTTCTCGTCTATTACCTCAGAGCTTTACTGCAGACAGCGGCTTGGCTTTGCCCCTGGCATTGCTGATGTCCATGAGCGACTGTAACCACTCGCCATCAGGTGTGCCGTATGCTCGTCTGCCTACGCGGCCAATAAAGAAATGCTTTTTTTCAGAGAATTTATTCAGTTTATATATTATTATTTTTATTGCTTAGATGGGTGGACGAGCTCACAGCCCACCTGGTATTAAGTGTTTACTGGAGCCCATAGACAACTACAACTTAAATGCGCCACCCACCTTGAGATATAGTTCTAAGGTCTCAGTATAGTTACAACGGCTGCCCTACTCTTCAGACCGAAACGCATTACTGCTTTACGGCAGAAATGGGCAGGGCCCTGGTACCTAACCGCGCGGACTCAGAAGAGGTCCTACGACCAGTAATTACGCAAATTATAATTATATTGAAATTTATCTCAGGTTGGTATAAACTACCAGCCGCCATCTGTGGTGACGGGCGGGGATCTGGCCCAAGTGAAGCGGGCCGCCTCTATGCTCAGTAACACCACCGCTATAGCGGAGGCCTGGGGCAAGCTTGACCACAAGTTCGACCTCATGTATTCCAAGCGAGCTTTTGTGCATTGGTACGTGTTTTTTTTTTACTCAAACACATAGAATTAATAGTGAAATCTTGTAGCACTATTGAATGTGTGACCAACGCACGGCCTGGCTGGTGTATAATGATTACAGCCACCCCTTTCGAGACATTAACTGTCTTACCCTTCGTGGCAAAAATAAGCAGGATGGCAATACTTACCTTACCCGTGCCGACTTAAAATTTTCTCTGCCTGCCAACCATAAAGAAAATACCTCAATTTCGTGATCACAACTGTCTCGACGTTGCCAACAACTTAACATTTCGCGACAGTTCGTTATTGCTTAAACTTTATTCAAATATTGGTTGAGGAATTTTCAAGTGATTATTCTATCCATTTATGGATATTTATCGTTAACATCGAATAGCACTGCAAATACTTTTAAAGCCTTATTAAACGTATATGTCGGCGTCACGCCAGGGCTTTTACACGTAAGATCTATTATAATGAAAATACAATATTATTACCTATATAAAACATTAATCTATCTATCAGCCCATGGACGTCCACTGCTGGACATAGGCCTCCCCCAAGCCTCGCCACAAAGACCGGTCCTGCGCTGCCTGCATCCAGCGGATCCCCGCGAACCTTAATATGTCGTCGGCCCATTAATTTATTACTTGTTTATTACAAAAAGCTACATCTTAGTTTTTACACAATTAGCCGTTTTGTGTTGGTTATAGCAACTACAACTTCTTTTAAACAAACAAATTTAATTACTGCGAAACAATTCACAAAATATAGCTTAATATTCACAATACATATTTTAGTGTTTTTTACATGACTGACATAAATTTATTTTACATAAATTTTAACTTATATAAACTAACATTGTTATTATCCAGTCTGATAAGAGATGGCACCATCTTTTGCATAACAATCACAATACTTAATTAAATTATTACTGTTAAAATATAAATTATTATTAATATTTATGCTTTATTAATATTTAATTATTTATACAGTCATATGTGTTTAAACAATAATATAAACATTAAACATATTCTGAAAATTTTCACATCAAAACAGTTAAATATAGTAGAAAAAGTTTCATCTTGTTAATAATAAATAAATAATAGCGTAGAATAAACAAAACTATATATTATGTTAATTATTGCCAATAGTGGCGTTTGCAACCATATTTATAATCACTTGGATATGTTAGTATGTCGCAAGGACAATGAAAATTTCAAATATCTTTGGACAGATACTGAGTACTTGAGTTGTTACTAACCAGGTATGTAGGCGAAGGGATGGAGGAAGGCGAATTCTCTGAGGCGAGAGAAGATTTGGCAGCTCTGGAACGAGATTACGATGAAGTGGCTATTGAGACGTCAGACATGCAGCCCGGCGCCGATGATGAGTTATGAACGTTCTTGCCGCTGAACTCGATTTGCACTTTTGCTATTGTATATTTGTCTCTTGTCACAAAGTCTGAAGAAGACGAATGAGCTTTGCCTTTAAAATTATAAATCCTGTACTTAGGTTTGTTTGTAACGCCTTTGTCAGCAAAACATTTAGGTGTTAGCCCTGGATCGGATTAGCCGTCTGCCTTTGTACGAAAAGCGTTTTCACTGAAGCGGACGCCACAAAATCGCGGCCGCGTTGTTTATAATGTTACGTATAGCAGTCTAGGAAAATTAATTAAAGGTTTGAAAATGTCCGCTGAGGTCGAATGATGCTTGGTTGGTTTTTCCCCTACACACACTGCTTAAGCCTGACGAAATTGCCTTTATTAGGGATTTTTTAAATTCAGAAATTGGATTTATGGTCAATGCCTCCCTCAGACGCATTTTTTACTTCTCCGTCACGTAATCTTGCGATATATTTCTCTTTTTTGGCCTAATTCTAAATTGAATAGCAAATATTGGACGGAGAAGTGTGCGTTAATGTCGGTGACAATATTATAAGAGCTTGTAGTGCAAAGAGAGTTTATGTAAAAGTAATGTCTAGTATATGTTTAGTGTTGCGTCAAAATAAGTAAAAAGTTTATATGAGTGTACCGTCTGATGTTTCGTTTATTAAAGCTACAATTTTAAAAACTTGTTTTTTTTCTGTGTAGAATTTTCTTTTTTGTCTTCTATGCGTTCCCAAACTGCTTATGCGAAGTTTCATGTATTTTTTTCCGTGGATGAGTGAACGAACTCACGGCTCATCTTCTTTTTTTCTTTTTTTTATTGCTTAGATGGTTGGACGAGCTCACAGCCCACCTGGTGTTAAGTGGTTACTGGAACCTATAGACAATTACACCGTAAATGCGCCAAAGTTCTAAGCTCTGTTTGGTTACAACGGCTGCCCAACCCTTCAAACCGAAACGCATTATGTACTGCTTCACGGTAGAAATAGGCAGGGTGGTGGTGCCTACCCGTGCGGACTCGCAAGAGGTCCTACCACCAGTAATTACGCAAATTATGATTTTGCGGGTTTGATTTTTATTACACGATCTTATTCCTTCACCGTGAAAGTCAATCGTGAACATTTGTGAAGTACGTATTAAATCTCATTAGATTTTTTTTCTCCTAACAAATATAATAACTCATTGCGTA
Source organism: Bombyx mandarina (assembly GCF_030267445.1). Classification (NCBI taxonomy): domain Eukaryota; kingdom Metazoa; phylum Arthropoda; class Insecta; order Lepidoptera; family Bombycidae; genus Bombyx; species Bombyx mandarina. Next base: position 13,490,783 of record NC_143228.1, read on the forward strand.
TTTTTATGGATAAAGATTCACTGAATCCCATAAAAACTTCGCTGTGTTTACATGTAACTTTTTACACAAGCGCCATGTTTTCGAAACTACCGCGCTTTATCGCACGTTATATATTTTGCGGGATACTAACGAGCAAAGTTCCGTACTTATTCCTATAAACTACACGCGAACAAATACATTTTTATTCATTAATGGCTGCATAATATTAATTCTGGAGTTTTCTAAAAGAAACGGTTCACTTTATTAGCTTTCATGACTTGGTTATTGAAAAATCGGCTCATAGAGGCAATGATTTTTTTTATCTTCATAGTAACTGACTCTTCAAATCAGATCGCGCCATATATATCTACATACCTATCGATATAGTGCACACACATGTTGACAAGTAGCATTAATGAAAAGTACAAAAGATGGGATAAGCGCGTGAGTAAAAAAGATAGCTATAATTGGAACGATTGCACTTGTTGTATTATTATTGCATTTGTTTAGACGCGACTAAAGACGAAACGTCCCAATTGGCCTGTTTTCGAGTCTTCACTTGACGTGCGCTTGAAACATATCTGCTTCTTTTTACATATAAAATATCATTGCATAGAAGATTTCAAATGAAACAAATGCAGTTTTGTCGTTTAATTTTATATTTTCTAGAATGTCTCAGGTTTATTGGTAATTTTGTACATACATTTCAACTATGAAGCTAGATACGTTAAAGATAAGTGTTATATTTAACTAAAAACCCTACATTCGATTTACTTACAAAAAATCACTTAAAACTAATACGATGACAAACTAATAGTTGTCACTAAAGTTATAAAAAATCCCGCAAAAATAAAACGATAATGGATATAAAGAGATATAATGCATATAAAAATAAGATAGATAGCTCTAGACATCGGAAGGAAAATGTCATATTTGCTTTTTTCGAAAATCGCCTATTGCAGGATTAGCTAGATCACGTTGTACAGCGTTTATTTAAATAAATCCTACCATAAAACAGTTGCATATACATCGGGCGCATAGATATGACATTAAAAGCTCATATAATTAAAATTGTCCAAATTGGAGCCGCGGATATCCGATCCGATACGTAGTTATAAGATCGAATCTGTACAAGTCGCGAATGATGGAGTTTTACGATTTTTTTCTTGTTTTTTTTAATCATTCTATAATCGTCGATATTTTGATTCCTATACAATACCCATGCTCGGGTAATTAATATTGAAAAAACAAAATAAAAACTAGCAAACCAAAAAATTTATATAAATACCGAATTTAATGTTTGCGTCACCATATCCTCATCGTTCTTTTTCCCATTAAACCTTTATTATTATTTCTTATTGTAGTAAATATCTTATCAAATTAAGAAATATTTGGGCAACATTGTGTGTTTAAAATTATACAATATTCCCACGATACAGCTATTCATATGTACATTGGACTATGCAATGATATACTACGAGTATTTGAATATATTAACTAAGTAAATAAAGTATACAATATAATTATAACCTATATCTAATTTTACAACTAATTTAAAGAAGAAAAACAAAACTATGAATCCTTAACTAATTCAAAAAGTTTAAATGTTAATTTATTTTTACAAATATTATAACATCATATTATTTGAAATGAAATTTGCTTTAAAAATTTTTTTGGAATAAATTTCATACTCTTCTTTTTAACTATTTTCAGATATTTTCAATAAAGTATCCTTGTGGCTACATAGCTTTACATTTACTACTTGTTTACTACTACAGCTATGTTTCCGTTTTTTTTTCTAATTCTTTACAAATCTAAGCAATTGTTTTTATATTTTTGCTCAAGGAGTTCGAGGTTGTCTATAATCTATAGCAACAAATTAAGTCTACAATTACAATAAAGTTGACTGAATGTCTTTGTGAAAGTAACTAATCTGATTTTCAATATCCAAAGTAAAATGACTTTCATGGTGACCCTAGGACAAACATTTAGCGTGAGCCTAAGCTTCGAACTCTTCAAGCAAAGACTCGATTCCCTAGAGCTTTGTGTGCGGCGGAGAATCGGCCACGCTCGGCGTGAGGGAGAGCCGCCTGATGTTGGGCTTGTCGTACTCCTCCATGGACATGGCGCGGGACATGCGCCTCTCAACGCCGGGCGGCGGGAGGGACGTCAGCTGACCTTGTCCTTGGCAGAACAGTAAGAGTGACTGCGCCACTTTGGCCGGCTGGAAGTCATAGCAGATAATATCTTAATATCCCTTGAGACTGAGAGAGTTGATTTTCTTAAATTTGTATACTGCGATAAATTCAAAAGTACCCTACTTTTCCAGTTTTTTTTCTATGTTTTGATACAAACGAAATACTGCTCACTCATCACGATATCTCTGAGGATATCCGTCCAATAGACTTTAAAGTTATAGCATTTCTTTTAGCTCCTTTTCTTTTAGGTGCTCGCTATGAATTTTTTTTTATAGATCCTATCCAAAAAAGAGACTTTTCACCTATCGTAACATGTACATAATAGCAACCCTTAAGAGTAGTATAAATGAACACGGTCACTTTTTGCTATAATAGCACTAGTAGTCTGTAGACTAGAGGGCTGCTTAAACCATCTCTTTAGGCCGAAAACGCAATGTGTTTTATTTCCTTGTCAATAACAACACTGTCATTCGCTCGTGAATTTTCGGCACACCTCTAATATGTGTATTTATTTTTTGTTGCTTAGATTAGTCGACGAGCTTACACATTACACACAGCCCATCTGGTGTTAATTGTTTACCGGAGCAAAGACATCAAAAACCTAAAAATACCGCCACCACCTACCCTGAGATATGAGTTCTAAAGTCTCAGAGAGTTTTACAGTACAACCGCTCCCCTCCTCTTCAAACCGAAACGAATTACTGCTTGAACTGCTTCACGGTAGAAATAGGAAGGATGGTTGGTACGGTGGTGCGGGCTCATAAGATATCCAACCCCACTAATAATTACGAAACTATATTTTTTATATTACACGATGCTATTTCCTTCACCGTGGAAGTCGTTCGTAAATATTTGTTAAGTGCGTATTTAATTAGAAAAATTGGATTTCTGTCTATGGGGGGATTCGAACACTGGTAGTCTCGCATCGCTCAACACGAATGCACCAGGTGTCTTATTTTTGAGGCCACGACGACTTGAAGTTAAGCTTTAAAAATTAGACTTCTCATTATTCGATAAACGTTCATTATTTTTATTCGATTTTCAAAACCAGTTCGTTATCAGTCGATGTTGTATGGGTTCCAGATTACATACCGCTTCGGCCAATACGTCACCGACTCTCTCGACTTTCAGTATAGTGACTCTGTCACGGTCGAGCTCCTTGTAGAGTTTCTCGATGACGCTGCTGTAGGGACTCAGCGTTCCCGTTATGAGCAAGATATCAGGTCGGCAACCTTTCAGGAGAAGGTCTTTCCGGCTGCAAATGTACAACAGAAATAGGTTTTAAGCGCATATGACATTTTAATGAAAGTTTTAAAGTTACGAAAGCATTTTTCGAAAACAATATGTTTGAAAGAGCACAATTTTAAGAAGAAAAGATAAATAATAGTAAAAAAAAAACTAAAAAAATACGCTTTTATAGAAAATCCAACTAAAAAATAGAAAATAAATTTTAATAAATTTGAATTAAAAATAATGTAAGAAATAATGGTTTTATTGTAAAAAAGGGGTCAAAATTATGTTCAAAGATTCCGTTACATACTAACATACATAAGTCTGAAGCTAATAAAAGCGTATTAAAAATTGACATTAACAAAATTAATTTGAGAATGTCATTAACGTACAGCTAGTCGAAGTCAAACAAATATGTCTTAATGAGGGAACTCAATTATCATTAGTCAGATCTTAATGAAAGCGAACAATGTGAAAAGTAAACGATTTCAAATATGATATATAAAAAAGTTTTATTAAAATTGGTTCAACTCAAAAAAGTTCTGAGGTTCTGAGGTTCACATTAAAAAATCCAGTCTAATCGCGAACTTCCCCCGTCTTTTAAAGGCTGTTAAAATGCTTAATCACTATTTATTTCTATTATAAACATTTACACCTCAACTTACTTGATAAACGCTCTAACAAAGAGCTTGATGTTGTGCGGGTTGAGATTGCCGCGAAGCCGGGACCGGTATTCCGCCAGCATGCGATCTTTTTCATTCGGTTCGCACGAATCGCTAGAGATTTGCTGTAAATAAATTTAGTTCATATATAGTAGTAGCTATCAGAAAAAAAACTGAGTTGGGCTCAGAACAATATGATTAAAAGTATATTTTAATATAAAAATTCTTGACAACTGATAATTTTGGAAGCGCGTCCAACAAAACAAATAAAACTACGCTGAGCATTTCAAAGATTGACTCCTAAATTAGAAACTAAATTTTCTATATTTGAGGTCGTCGTGGCCTAAAGGATAAAGACGTCCGATGCATTCGTATCCAGCGATGCACCGGTGTTCCAATCATGCTGGCAAGTACCAATTTTTCTAATGAAATACGTACATAACAAATGTTCTCGATTGACTTCCACGGTGTAGGAATAGCACCGCGTAATAAAAATCAAGCCCGCAAAATTATAATTTGCGTAATTAGTGGTGGTGGGACCACATGTGAGTCCGCGCGGGTAGGTATCAACGCCCTGCCTATTTCTACCATGAAGCAGTAATGCGTTTCCGTTTGAAGGGTGGGGAAGCCGTTGTAACTACACTTGAAGACCTTAGAACTTATATCTCAAGGTGGGTGGCGCATTTACGTCGTAGATATCTATGGGCTCCAGTAACCACTTAAGACCAGGTTGGCTGTGAGCTCGTCCAACCATTTAAGCAATAAGAAAAAGAAAAAAATTTATAACAATTGGTAGAAAATATTACCCCCAATATTAATATTGTCGGAGGTTTTTATAATGAACAACATGAAAAAGATGCAAATTTTACTCATCCAACTTTAAAGTACTAGTTTTTGAAGTTAAACCCTGTTAAACCAAAAAGCGACACTAAAAAGAAACGAAAATATATATCTACAAGATTTAGCTTGCGAGAGAATGAGATAGAGCTTCTGAAGTCGTCGTGGCCTAACGGATAAGACGTCCGATGTATTCGTGTTGAGCGATGCACCGGTGTTCGAATCTCAGGCGGGGTACCAATTTTTCTAATGAAATAGGTACCCAACAAATGTTCACGATTGATTTCCACGGTGAAGGAATAACATCGTGTAATAAAAATGAAACCCGCAAAATTATAATTTGCGTAATTACTGGTGGTAGGACCTCTTGTGAGTCCGCGCGGATGGGTACCACCACCATGCCTATTACTGCCGTGAAGCAGTAATGCGTTTCGGTTTGAAGGGTGGGGCTCCAGTAACCACTTAACACCAGGTGGGCTGTGAACCTCGTCCACCCATCTAAGCAATATAAAAATATATATAATTCTGATGCTTTCACTTCTGTTACTTGCGAGTTGCAACATATAATTATTTATGATACATTAGTTGTTACCCGCGGCTTCGCCCGCGTGGTTACGAAAAAGTGTCAGTGTAGTTTCCCATGGGAATAAGATGTTTTGCAGAATAAAAGTAGCCTTATCGCTTTCTTGACCTAATGTATTTGTTGTAACAAATACACAAGCAAACAAATAACAAATACTTGGACATTTAAAATATTATCGATTAGTATGAATAGGCACATGTATTCACGGCTTATATATTGTCAAACCGTCACCGGAATCTATTGCTGACCACAATTCATCTGCTGTCACCCACCTTACACTATGAGTTCAAGGTTTCATATAGTATGAACAGCCTACCTTGTACCAGATTCAGGTACAACGGTTGCAACAGTGTTAGTAGATGTCTGCGCCGAGAGGAGCTCCGTCTGGCCTTGGTGGCGGAATGGCGGCAAAGGCTTCTGCGCCCTACCGCCGGCCTCGCAACCGTCGAGGCGATCCGGCCAGTACTCGACGACTGGCTCGGGAGAAGGCACGGATCCCTGTCGTTTAGGGTGACACAGGTGCTGTCGGGGCACGGTTGCTTCGGCAAGTACCTGTGCCGCATAGACAGGGAGCCGGACGCTCGGTGCCACCACTGCGTCCACTGCGGGGAGGACACGGCGCAACACACGCTCGCCGAGTGTGTAGCTTGGGAGGAGCAGCGCTGTGTCCTCACAAATGAAGTAGCAACCGATCTGTCGCTGCCGGCCGTAGTGCGGAGGATGGTCGGCAGCGCAGAGTCGTGGGACGCGGTGGTGTCCTTCTGCGAGGACGTGATGTCGCAGAAGGAAACTGCAGAACGGGAGAGGGAGATCTCGACTCCCTTCCCCGGCCGCAGAAGGCGCACCGGGCGTAGGACAAGGGCGGATAAGGCCCTTTTCCGCCCCCCATGAATAGGTCCAGGGGCGAGGGACTTGGGAAAGCCCTCGCCCCCTATTCGATGGACCTGAGACGGAGGCGCGTGCGGGTGTCGGCGCGTGCCTCTGAGGCGATGCACGGAGTAGCTGAACGTCTCACTACCCCGTGCAGGAGACGAGGCCTGGACAGACCGGGCCAGCACTGGTGTGGGGCTGCGGAAAAATTTGGATTCCCGCGGCCCTGCGCGCACGTGTGGGTGGACACCGGGGTGGTTTTAGCCGGTAGGAGTCCGGCACGCCCCTCCGCTTTTCCCCAGGCAGAGGTAGTCCATGAGGATTTCCCCCCGAAAAAAAAAAAAAAAAAAAGTGTTAGTAGATGTCCGATATCACCTTGATCACCGCCACCAATTTTAGTAAATTGTCAATCGAAAAAAAACACATTGAAATACCTGATAGCGATAATCAAGATGTCCTGGCACAAAACTCACATGTCCAAACTTATGGTAAATCAGGAAGTCCTCTTCGGACTGAGAGATATCTGCTCCCCTCCATCTTGAGAACCTGCTTCTGAAGGCATCAGCTACAGAAGAAGTGGATGCGGTACAGTTGACGAGGACCAATCCGAGAAGACGGCGAGGATGGGCGAGCCCACATCGAGCCAGAATATTGGCACCGGCGCCCTCGCCTATACCCACTGCATAGCGAATGTGGAGGAAATCCAGTACCGTTACCAAGTCCTCACCCAGAGTCTGGAGTGAAGGGAATTGATACCTGTTAACAAAAAATGGTAAGCTCGACCATTATGGCACATTCAGTTTCTATCTTTCGCATATTAGACGAGTATTATTCAGGATATAAGGGTATTTATTATTCAGAGTACACTCAAATAGGGTTGTGCCTATTTGAAGATGTGTGTATAGCTTACGAATCAGGTAAATCCGGAGAGTTTTCTTCGTGGCCTGGCACATCGATGTGGATGAAGCAGGACCTCTCCTTGATCTCTGACATAGCTGGACTGTTCACGAAGTCCACCATTGATGAATCTACAAAAAAAATGTCAAGTAAATTTTCTACCAATTTTTTATATATTTGATAATTACATAGAGTGAATTTTTAGTTTTGAAATTGAAACCACGTTTTAATGTCTAAATTGTACCTCCATTAATTACGCAATATTTTTTTGAAGATTTGTTTTTTATTACACGGTGTCTCTTCATTATGGAACTAATATGTGTACATGTGTAACACATATTTACGTATTTCATTAGAAAACTAGCTGAGCCCCGCGATGTTACCCGCGGTTATTGTGGAACCGCGGGGCGAAGTTAGTCTAAAAAAAGTAGCCTAAGTTACTCCTTATATCATCAGCTACCTATAAGTGAAAGTCTCGTCAAAATCGGTCCAGCCATTCCAGAAATCAGTCGGAACAAACGGACAGACAGACAGACAAAAATTGTAAAAAATGATATTTTGTTGTATGTACTGTATATATATTCATATGCATATTATTATGGTAAAATGCAGTTATTTCAATATTACAAACAGACACTCCAATTTTATTTATATGTATAGATATGATATTTGTCGCGAGATTTGAACACCAGCATAGTTGCATCGTTAGAGTGCAGATTAGTTAGTTTAAATACACTGGTGGTCTTATCCTTTTGGTGATGACTTCGTAGCACACACGACCCACTTTATTGAAACCACGTAAATTATTGCATTGTATAATGAATCACACCATTTCAAACCTAGTGGTGTTGGTGTACACATAAGGTGGCACTACTTTTAGTATTATAATCAGATATTTTGCATTTGTCTTGCACTTTAATGTCATTGCTATTAACAATCGTACAATTTTGGAACATTGGTTAATAATTAAATATCTAAGGGGTTGTATATTTGTTGTTCAATTTCGTAACAAGTATGAAACTTTTGGTTACTGTAAATAAATAAAAAAATAACAAGAGCTATGCTATTCCAATACAATATCGGTAAAGAGATTTTTTAGTCAGAAACGAATTTAGAAGAAAAATATTGAGGCGCCTATTAAATATAATCTGTAAATTTTCCATTTGTCTTTTATAGACAAAAATGATAACAATCCATTGATTTTTTGGGTTCATAAGAAGAATGAAAAGTGGATTGACGATGCTACAACGCAATGAAAAGCGCACGCAGCTAGCGGACGCATTGTATCACGCATCAGCTGATTATGAATTGTCTTACAATGCGTGCTCGCAGAGAACATCAGTAAAATTCATTACTTTGTAGCATTACTTTCATTATTCCTTAATGATATCTAAAAAAATGTATAATTACTTACGGTTGGTGCCTAAGTCGTGAACGGTCAGGAAGACACATCTTTTATCCTGCTGAGTCAGATCCCCCTGATAACAAACATATCTATCATCCAATTGTTTTGTCTTATATGACGACATGTTATGACTGGTGGTTCTTCTGTGTCTGCACGGGTAGGTATCACCACCCTGCCTATTTCTACCGTGAAACAGTAATGTGTTTCGGTTTGAAGGGTGGGCAGCCGTTGTAACTATACTTGAGACCTTAGAACTTATAACTCAAGGTGGGTGGCGCATTTACGTCGTAGATGTCAATGGGTTCCAGTAACCACTTAACATCAGGTGGGTTGCGAGCTCGTCCACCCATCCAAGCAATAAAAAAAATAAAACTATGAAGTCTGTGAGAACAACCGGTGTAATTACTGATTTAAACTATCAATCCACCAGTTTGAAGATTAATCTGGCTACTTTGTATTTGTTACCCGTTATTTCATTTCGAGAAATTGACTTCGGGTCTCAAGGTACTTACTACCTTTTCTATCTGTGACATTCACGACTCTGAGATCCTAGAACGTTAAGCTATCTGCCCAAATGTGCCAGTGAAAAATAGGTAGGTGCTGCTTTTAAGCGTCGAATAGTAAAAGAAAAAGATTCACTTTTAAAACCAATATAAAAAAAAAGAAATCGTTTCGACAAAACGTGAATGCAGATAGTAATAATAGTAGTAGCAAACAAAACTATATTATTGTTGCTGATGATATCACCACCCAGCGTGTTTCTGTGGCGAAGCAGTCGTGCGTACCAGTTACAAGGGTTGGCACAGCCGTTATCCTTAAAATTGAGACTTAAGCCGAGGTGGATAGCGGCATAGACACTTTAATATCTACCAAACTACGGTAAGTAATTAACGTCAGGTGTGCTGTGATTTCATTTACCGGTCTACGCAAATAAGCATCCCAAAAAAAAACCTGAATGCTAAACTCCTCCGAGAGACAGACTTTAAGAAAAAAAACAAAAATATTGACGGTATTTGGCACTTTAGTCATAACAAAATAAATTTCAAATTGAAAGCAAGGTGCCTAAAACTACCAACAGAATCTATTGGGAGCCTACAATTGGTATAAAAAACGTAAATAAAATTACAAGAAAATATGCGTGTATTTAAATATTAACTTTTTCGACTATCTTGAGTATAAAATAAACTGCAACGCAAATCAACCAAATTAAATAAGCTATCATAACACTTCAATTCGAAGTAAAAGAAAGACTACTCATGTTAAATTTAATTAGAAATAACGTAATTTATCATAATTAAAAGAGTTGACATACCTTGGACATTCCCTGGGCAGCAAAATGATTACAATTTATACATTATAATATAAGCAAGTTTTAAAAAAATTGTCTATACTAATATTATAAAGAGGAAAGATTTGTTTGTTTGTTTGTATTGAATAGGCTCCGAAACTACTGAACCGATTTGAATAATTCTTTCACTGTTTGGAAGCTAAACTATTCCCGTATAACATAGAATAATGTACTACAACTTCGTAGAACACATTATTAATTACAAAAAGTTTCGCGATAGCATATGTCTAACTATTATAGTTATGCCGCAATAAGTTTTCTTTTATTTAAAAAATAAAACAACGTCAAATATCGTTGAATTTTTTGTTAAAGACCCGAGCGTAGCCGGAGCAGGCCGCTTGTCATAAATAAATTCAATGCTTATACTAGATTGTACCGAGAAAACTATTTTCATACAATTATAAAACTGGAATAAACTAAGTATAAAATTAATAAAATATTCGTAATAAAAATATTCGTGCTTGGGTTTACTAGCAAAAAAATAAAAATAATGGACTCATTTCGACCCACGTTTGTTTAGGTAAATCGAAAGAGCAATGGAGGTGACATTTCCAGATTGGCATCCATTACCACTTTCCCGGAGCATTTAGTGGCGCGAAATGAAATGTCAAGTTGGTAGATTACTTTCAATAATAATTTTCTTTTACCTTGGGAGATAACCTTAGATGCCTTATTTTATCATGGTAAAATGGCATGAAGTGGCGATTAAAAAAATTGTTTTTATCTTTATGTTATGAAAATTATTTAAAAAAGTTACACAACTGACTTTCTTCTTAATTTATAATATTTGATTCCAATACAATTATAAAAGCGGTTTTGTCAAAAATATTACTTAGAAAATACCGTACCATATTCGTAGTCGTGCCATTTTCAGAAAATTGTCACCTTTGAACTTGATATTGATAACAGATCACCTTATACTAGTATAGAGCATAAATATCAGGTGTCAATACAACTGAACGAAGGAATTGGATGTCAAAGATCAAAAGATGTTATTACGTTTGAAGGCACAGAAAATAAAAAGAAGGGTCGGAAGCCGTTGTGGTTTTTTCTTTTCAGAATTGATTAGCTACGACTCTCTATAATGCAAATTTTCGATACGAAGAATGTAATATGATTAGTAATAGCTTTCTTAAATTATATTTGAAGTAAAAAAATATATAATTATATTTGTTAAAAAATAAGGAAGTTATTTGTAAAATCTAACTACTACTAATTTTGGAGGCGAACTGAAACCAGAGCAAATAAATTTTACTTAATATTCTATTGATTAATTTATGTAAGTCCAAATTGATATTACGTTAGTTAAGTTTAAATTTATCAAGACAACCAAAGAGATATTTAATACTTGAATAGCTTAAGATGTTTCTGAATCCAGCCCACAAACTTTCTTGGAAAATTTAGTTCATAAAGTTGAATAAATGAGATCCTAAAAATGAGTACAATTTAGATTATGAAAGTAAAACGGATATATTTTAATTTGATATGTACTCACTTGTACATGAACATGTATGTCTCCACTCCGGTCGGTGCTGACCACATATTTCTGTAACAATACAAAGAAACTTATTAAAATTAACAAAAAAATCTTTGACATATAGCATGAAGAAATCCTAAGGTATTTCGAGTAAAAACCTCACGTACCCAATTCCCATTATTTATTCCTCATAATTATTAAATTGTTTCTTACTAAATTTGTTATTTTATTTTCATAATTTAAATATCACATCTCAAAAATATCACTATAATTCTTTAAAGATCTACTACAGACAGTTCACATTTTTTTATGAAATCAATGCATCCTTCAATCTCATTCGTCTACAATTAGAATATTATATTTGTTGAAAATAATGAACCTTTAAATATTTACATTACTTGGTACTTTTAGATGCGATTTACAAATCTCTGGAATATCTTTCGAGATGGTGGTAAATGTTTGTTTACACTTTTTAATTATAGTTAACAATGAAATCCAAAACGAAGATTATCATGCCCAAATTGATCGACAATTCTAAAAACTCAATCAAATAATATCAAACGGCAAAAAGTAAGAATCAAACGTAAGATTAAATAATTTAATTAATAAAAACGTAAGATTCGTTGTAGCTTAAAATTGGAAAAATAATTTCATATGTGTAAGTAAACATTTAACAATGAAATCCAAAACCAAGATTATCATGCCCAAATTGATCGACAATTCTAAAAACTCAATCAAAAAATATCAAACGGCAAAAAGTAAGATTCAAACGTAAGATTAAATAATTTAATTAACAAAAACGTAAGATTCATTGTAGCTTAAAATTGGAAAAATAATTTCATATGTAAGTAAACATTATGTGACGCTTTTGAAATTTCAATGGTAATATTAAGAAAATAATTGAAAGGAAATGTAAATTATTGGAATGGTAATATTAAGAAAACAGTTTGAAGGAAATGTAAATTACACCGCTTGGTCGGTAGCAGTAGCAAAGGAGCAGGAATCAAAATATTGAGAAACGCATACTAAATGATCTCAATATTAATTTTTTTTCATACATTAATTTGTGTTTTTGTACAGTAATGACTTATATTATGAAAATCAACAATTAATGCGCATTACGTTTAAGAAGTTCGACGTAATTTTCTTATTCATTTCTAATTCAGCTATTATCATTGGCATTGTGAATAAATATGTTTAAATTATTGTTCCATCTCCATTTTTATGTCATTATTAAATTGATTACTACCATTAAATGGACTAACTAAATGGATAAAAATATACTTTGTGCTTCATATTATAATACAATATGAGTTCATTATATTGCATTTTTCTATGGAGCAATGTAGACGATGTCGAAACTGAAGTATATTTATACCGCAGTGCAGCGCAGTTAAGTACAGATCAGATACAGAAATACAAAATTTAGCATACTATCACTTTTTTTTCAATGGATTGTGTCCGTTAAAAATATTAAACATTTCCACAGTGTCTGTCGTTACGCATTTGCGTAGCGCGAAAATACTATGAACAAATAATAATATAGGCTTTTTGACGATCGCTCGATCCGACTCTCTTATAAATGACTATATGTCTTTGATATGCTTGGACTATTCCGACATTCACAATTTTGTTTTTGAAGTTAAAACTTCTTTAGAATCGTTGTGATTTCAAACCGGATGCAACGGAAAAAACGACACAAATACAAAATGTGTAGGATGAAGCCAGCAAAGAATGAGACAGCAATATACATACTATTTAATACAGCGCCATCTGTGAGATTTTTTAATACTAACGTGTGTATGAAAGCTCTTGTAGTGAATTTTAATTTAGGATTATACGTGAAATTAAAATATCAATTCACAGAGGGCGCTACCTTACAATTATTTACTAATGACAAAATTTTACATATACTTAAGACGTTTAGGATAATTGTATTTTAATTTTGGAAGGTTTCACTTTTACCACGTGTGAATTGCACACATTTTTTTTTATTCATTCAAATGTGATTCCAAATTACGATCACATATTGGAAAAAGGTTTGTACAGCGTTAGGATCGCACCGCATAAAATAAAACTTCCACTGTTCCAAAACTTGCTCTTATTGTAATAAAAAATTATCTAACACCTTTTTCTCGCCTTAACCATCTTCGCCATCTTCCTTTTCTCTGTCATTCTCCGTCTGTCATTCTCTTTTCCCTTTTTTTCCTTTTCTCTCATTCACATCTTAACGCTCCGTTCTACACTCTTTTCATTAGCGATCCTACATACATTTTATAGAAGAACGTTTAAAGAACTTAATTGACGTTCATTACTGGTTTGAAATACAGCTAAACTTAAAACGCACCATTTTTTTTATTCTAGATTAGATTTTTGCATAAAACAATTGAATCACAATCCAGACCAATTAAAACGCAATACAAGTACTCTCAAGGCTATCCGATGCAGTCGGCTGATAAACAAACATCGTCCTAGTACACAATTGTGTTTACCACCGCGCACCAGAAATAGAACTAAGAAAACGTATGCGCACATGCGTACGTGTATCGAGCAGCGTATTTGAATACTACATTGTTTTTTTTTTCTGCCTATTCTGGTAACCTCGAAGGGTTATTCTAGTTTCACAGAACTAGTAGGTGAGCTCACGGGGCTCAAACCGGGAGTGTTGCTAACACTGGCCCTTGTAAGAGCAGTGCTTCGCAGAATCTACCACCGGATCCGAAACGCGACCCACTGATAAGATCCGGCGAGAAACTCAGTGGGCTGTGTCTAAGGGTTAATTTACTCGTCGAGCCCTTCGTCGCAAGTGACGGGTTCGGCGAGGACGGTGACCGGTGCTTGAGGGTACCTAAAAGCACCGTTAATGGATCGGGAGGAACCGTGATAACATGTTTAGGGCGACGTCGACTGTTTACCATTCGGTCCACAGGATCGGGTATGATATAATGCATTATCCAAAGCAATGTTTGACAAAAAAATTATAATAATAAGCTTAAATTCGATTAACTGTGTAAATCATAATTTTGTTGTGTATAATAATAATAAAAACTAGTCAATTGTGGACGCTCTGCGTTAAGTACCCCTAATTGTACGTAATTCAGCAATTTATCAAAATGAACCGCGTCATCTGTCATGTGTCTAAGGTACTATGACCTAACCTAAAAGCTATGAACCTTTTCTAATGTTTCAACAACTGTATTTTCAAGGCAATTAGATAAATTATGTGCGATTTAATTGTAAGAAACATTCGTTGTATTTTTATATATGAAAATTGACGTTCACGCTGGAGGGTATTGGTAGTTCCGGATGGTTGGTAGATGTTAAGCTATCTGCTCGTCTGACAGCAATAAAAAACTATTTTCAAATTTTCAATGTGCCTACGATTTCGTAAGACCGTGTGGCTACATTGGCTTTCATAACGTGTACCAGATACCAATATTTTGTGAGTGACTTCGATCCTATCGAACTTTTTATCGAACGACCTTTGCGATGGAATAACAACATCCATATATTTATAACATAAATAATATATGCAGACCAAATATTAATGTAAAATAACGTACCAACTACGACTACTCTGTTTGTTGAAAGACACACACATAAGCTGTAGTCACTAAAACAAACTCATAAGAAAAAAAGAACAACTGAAACAAGAGTTAAGTTTAAAATTCGTCTTATTGAAAACAAAAGAATTCTCTAGAAAACGGAGAGGGTAAATATGCGCAAACAATTCAGTACATTTTACAGTGTTATACTAAATTAGAAATCAGTTTTAAAACAAATAAACATTATGAGACAATACTAGTAAAATAGTGGTGGTGGATTCCACACAGATATCTACCACCACCCTGCCAATTTCTGCCGCAAAGCAGTAGTGCATTCAGATTTGAAAAAAATTCGGCTTTGAATATATATTTTTAAGGTAGTAAGTAATGCCGTGCAGCAGTTAATGACGGGCGGGTGACTGACAATTTCAAATTGACTTTTTGATTTTAAGTAAAAGCGCCTTAAACAGGTCGTCTTAAGATATCTTCTTAAGATTCTCGTCTTAAGGTCTCTTTAAGCTAATATTTTCTAAATGTACAGAGGATTTCAATATTACAAATCTAAAGTAGATGCTTTTTTTGTTTTTGTTTTTTGGTGTTTTTTTTTTGTCTGCGACCTATAATTTATATGCTTATAAAGTTAATAAATATCATAATGTTATTTATATAAAACTAAGACTAAACTAAAGTTTGAATTTTTTTTATTGCTTAGTTGGTCGGACGTGCTCACAGCCCACCTGGTGTTAAGCGGTTACTGGAGCCCATAGAAATCTACAACGTGAATGCGCCACCCACCTTGAGATATAAGTTCTAAGCTCTCAAGTATTCAGTATAGTTACAACGGCTACTCCATCCTTCAAACCGAAACACATTACTGCTTCACGGCGAAATAGGTAGGGTGGTGGTACCTACCCGTACGGACTCACAAGAGGTTCTACCACCAATAAAATGCGGTAATGTATCGTTTGTGCTATTGAGTTGAGCCTTTGTATAGTTTCGTCAGTACTTCAGGTACAGTTTTTATCTTTTTTTTTTTTTTTTTTTCCTACCTTAGCTGATAGCCCTAGGGGCTATGTCAGCGTAACCCTAACTTTAGTAGGTGAGCTCACGGGGCTGAAACCTGACGATGTTGCTAACACGAACCCTAGCAAGAGCCGTACTTCGCAGAATCTACCACTGGATCGGAAACGCGACCCACTGAGAAGATCCGGCGAGAAACTCAGTGGGCTGTGTCTGAGAGTTAATTTACTCGTCGAGCCCTTCGTCGCAAGCGACGGGTTCGACGAGAACGGTGACCGGTGCTTGAAGTACCTAAAAGCACCGTTAGTGGATCGGGAGGATCCGAGATGACGTGTTTTGGGCGACGTCGACTGCTTTCCATTCTGTCCGCAGGATCGGGAATGATTTTATCATAGTAGCATCATAATATGAATTCACCAAGGGCGCTATTAGTTCAACAAATTAATGTTTTTCGTACACACAGTAATAGTCACAATATAGCGTTGCTGAAATTCAGTTAGTTATGTACAAATTCTTAAAGGTAAGACACCGTATGCAAGTGGTGTATTGTAAGTACAAACAGGAGACTATTTTTCGGTATCATTAGCGTTATCTTCTATCTATCTATCTATCTATATATATATATATATATATATAAATGAATTACCGTTTGTTAGTCTCGCTAAAACTCGAGAACGGCTGGACCGATTTGGCTAATTTTGGTCTTGAATTATTTGTGTAAGTCCAGAAAAGGTTTAAAATGTAGATAAATATGAAAATGCTCGGAATTAAATAAAAATAACAATTTTGTTTTTCCTTTGATGTGTCCCCCGTCGGACGGATTCCTTTTGTTTGTTTTGAGTTTATTTTATACAAAAGTTTAGGTCTTTTATTTATCGATTGAGGCACTACGAAGTCTGCCGGGTCAGCTAGTTAATTTATATAAAACAATGCATTGCGATTCAAACAAACAAAACTAGTCCACGTTGAGTATATATTCAATCGCAATTAAACTGTGACTGTTTTTCTGGTTATAATGAACTACACTAAAGTACGAACGCGTTGAAACTTTTATTGGCCTTTAAAACTAGTTTAGTATGTATTGCAGACGTTACAGGAATAGATCGGTGGAAATACTAAACGCTCCAAATATAATATTATGCTGCTAGTAAAATAAATTCAAGTGCAGCTCACATCAATTTCGTAATATGAGTTCTTACACGTTTAGTGTAACTTGTTTGAATATGTATACATTTCTTTAAAGTATTTTAAAATTTTAAAAGTTTTAAAATTCGAACCGTCCGCGAAGTAGAAAATTAAAATCTCCCTGTATTCGTAGCTGTGTGACTACACCATGGTCAATTCCTAGGGTCATTTTTTTTGTCAATGTCCATCGAACGAATGTAATGGAGTTAAAACTTGTAATAGGGCGTATCGAGCTGGTGCTACTATTGTCTATTTCTACCACGAAGCAGCTAAGAGTTTTCATTTCAAGGTATTCCTCAAGATAATAATCTTACGTATTTTAGAATTTTATTGTTTTAAATTGTTCATTATCTATTACACATTGCTGATAGTTAACTGTACTCGGGAATACTGTTCGATTTTTTATTTATTTAATCATAGATACACTTCAAAAAACATAAAGTTTGTTGGTATACCTATTATGTCGCTTAGAAATCAACAGCCGCGATTGATAATTAAGCAGTGCCTTTTATAACATTTGGACAGATGTGTTTTAAATACAGCATGTTCTTAAATATTCACCACATACTCAGCTCATACATAATTAACACGCTATAAAAGCATCTATCCAATAATCTTGAATACTAGTATTAATGCAATCTGGATTAATTTAGATTCAGGAATCTACAAGTTAATTCGAAGAAATTGGAGATTCTAACTGATAATTATACAAAAAAAAACATAAATTCATCTTTGACCCTTTGACTGGAATTTTCGTGTTCCATCATCACGATTAGTAAACACGAAAACTATTCGCACTCGCACCATTCGCTCCGATAATATTTACATCGTGTTTAAATGGAAAAATACTAATACATTTCTTCTCTCACATTTCTTCGCCAACGCGTTTTAAGAACACGTTCAATTAAGTTTTCAGCGTTCACATATATGATTTATAACTTCGTAGCGTTGCGGTGTACGAAAATAGCTTATTTACAAACATCATGTACTCGTAGCCGCCAGAGGAGATCGACGCCGAGTGAGAAGTCCGTTCAAACAATGCAAGAACACTATGAGAAAAACAAAACGAAACATCTAGGATTTTCAAACAAAATATTAGTAACCTTATCCCAGGAATTTTTTGATTACATTTATTATTCGAATTACAGAATTTTAACATGTCCGTGCATTGACTATACTGAGACCATAGAACTTATATCTCAAGGTGTGTGGCGCATTTACGTTGCATATGTCTATGGGCTCCAGTAACCACTTAACACCAGGTGGGCTGTGAGATCGTCCACACATCTCAGCAATAAAAAAAAAATAAAAAAAAATGAGTTGATCAAATCTTGAGATCGGTCTTTTTTATTGCTTAGATGGGATGAGCTCACAGCCCATCTGGTGTTAAGTGGTTACTGGAGCCCATAGACATCTACAACGTAAATGCGCCACCCATCTTTAGATATAAGATCTAAGGTCTCAGTATAGTTACAACGGCTGCCCCACCCTTCAAACCGAAACGCAATACTGCTTCACGGCAGAAATAGGCAGGGCGGTGGTACCTACCCGTGCGGACTCACAAGAGGTCCTACCACCAGTAAAAATATCAAACGTTTCTCTTCAAATAACCGTTCTTTTGTCTGTAGTCATTACAAGTATGCTTAAAGTTTTTTTAATTGATTAGCCTGTAAATACGACTTAAAATGCATGTTTTATGTGAAACAATTACAAGTTCTGATCTTGTTCGATTGCCGACATAATTATTATACAATTAAGGCTTAGACTTCATGTCTCAAGTTAAGTAGTGGTATTCAGTCTATGTTGTCTATGGGCTCTAATTACCATTGAACATTAGGAAGGACTTGAGTTTTTTCGCCTTTTATAAAATAGATTGGCAAAGAAAATTCGAATGCATCTAGTTGTGTGGAGGTTTTTGCGAAGTAAACTTTATTGACCCGGGTAATCTTAAAACCTTAGCTACTGTTGCAAATGATGTGACAAAAAGACCAGCAGCGTAACGACAAGCTCTTTTATTTGTGCGAGAAAGCAGAAAGCAGGTAGAAATGGCCGGCATGGCTTGTTTTATTAACACTATCCCCCCTTCGTTGGCTTTGGCTAGCGGCAGTGGCGGAAGGGGGCGTGTTAACATGGCTTAGCGGCTTGGCTGGCGGCAGGGTTTGACAGCTGACGTCACGTCCGTTACACTACTCAATTATAACCTCAAACTATAAGTTTATTAGTAACGAAATTGATTTTCCAAAACAACGGCGACTGTCGTTTCCTTCGGCCCTAATTGAAGTAATCATTGAAATAAAATTGATTGAAATTGATTGAAATAATCATATGAATATTGAATTGTGGATGTTAATAGTGTTAACGGAGTACAAAATACTAATTGAATCAATTTACTACACCACTGTCGGTTTGGCTTAATCGGCAGGATTACTGGTATGCCGACGCCGGCCTAATTGTATTAGCGGTCGATATTGTCTAGTTTTAATAAAACTTCCAATAACGGAGGCTATTGACACCGAAGATAAGAAGGCGTGAAGAAGCATAGTGCATTGAGTGATCAACACTTCGAACTATATACGACCTTCAGCAATGAAGAGACCGACTTAGAAGAAGAGTCTAACTTCACTATTTCACTAGCAAACCAACAATTTAAGGATTTTTTTCAAAATTGGGCACATTGAATTGAATGTCTGTCATGTTTTTTCAATTTGATTATTCGGGTAATAAGCAATATATCAGTTTTCTTTGCAATAAACTAAAATATTTTACGAAACAACAACATGTTTCATCACGTTTACGACACGAAAACCACGTGAAATATTAACGACGCACTCAAGTAATTATTTACGGATTGATCCTAAAAAGATCTGAATACCTAAGTGACCCACATTTTCATTCCAACGCACATTCCCGGTCCCTTCTCGCATTATTTGATTTGCACATAGGTACCGAGTCCCTCACAGCTTTTGTCTGCTGTCGTCGACTCAATATACCGTAAACATTATATGAAGGGTCGATATTTTCATTACTGGTAGTAGGATCTCTTGTGAGTCCGCGCGGGTAGGTGCCACCACCCTGCCTATTTCTGCCGTGAAGTAGTAATGCGTTTTGGTTTGAAGTGCGGGGCAGCCATTGTAACTATACTGAGACCTTAAAACTGATATCTATGTCTATGGGCTCCAGTAACCACTTAACACCAGGTGGGATGTGGGCTCGTCCATCCATCTAAGCAAAAAAAAAAGAACCTGCTTTGTCTTCACATACATATCGTCTTATATCCATATATTATTAAAATGACCCGAAGTATATTAATCATAATACGTATCGAGGTTGCTTTAATTAATTAACGAGTTTTCTTCGAGCAAAACACGAACAAAACGAAGATAAATGCGGGAGAAAAAGACAACAATAATAAATTCATTCGAAATAGAAATGTCCTTGTCTATATTATTACACGGGAACATTTCTGCTATAGAGAAGCGCTCAAAAACATTGCTCGGATTAAATATACACCTACATAGTTCGTGACGAAATAATATTTCATCGATATTCTTAATAACCTTCGGTAGGCAGCGGCTTGGCTCTGCTCCTGGCATTGCCTGGCATTGCTGAAGTCCATGGGCGACGGTAACAACTCACCATCAGGGGCCGTATGCTCGTCTGCCTACAAGGGCAATAAAAAAAAAAACTTCAATTTCTTATCAGTGATTCACAAGTAATAAAATTAAACTGATTTTCAATGTAACTTTTGGCGCGTTACTAAGGTACAATGAAGTGAGAAATAACGCAATAATTAAATTTTTGTTTTTCGTTCAGTTAATTTTAATTTTTCGGATACTAAACCGATCGATCGCTCGAAGAACAGTTTGTTTGTAAACAAGATCTCGGAACGACGACCCGCGTGGGCCGTGTGTTTGATATTTAACAACGTATTTTTTTACGTCGAAGCGCCGCTAAGTTTACACTTTTTGGTGCCTGAAAGAAACAATGATTTAATAAAATTCTGTTTTTTTGGAGTTTACTCCTTTAGAATCGATTTACATATATAGGCCCGGGGTATGAAAATTATGGGGACCAAAATCGTACTAGCATGTCACACGAAATGCGTTATGCGCCTGATTGGCTCCTGATTGCGTGATGCGTGCGCGCGCCAATCAAAATCGTACTAGCATGTCACACGAAATGCGTTATGCGCCTGATTGGCTCCTGATTGCGTGATGCGTGCGCGCGCCAATCAAAATCGTACTAGCATGTCACACGAAATGCGTTATGCGCCTGATTGGCTCCTGATTGCGTGATGCGTGCGCGCGCCAATCAGGAGCCAACGCGCGGCCGCGTTATCGCAGGTGACGCCGGGCTGCTGCGCCGGCAGTCCGCCACAAAGCCTCGTACTGATCGCGCGTTTCTCTCATTATTGTATTTTCATATATTTGTTAGTCGTTTGTTTTGTGTCTCGTTAATTTGTTAATAATCTGTAGTGTATCGTGTTGTCGTAATATAGAACTATTTCTCGTATTGTTTCGTTTAATTTTTTATATCCAGTAAACTCCAGTCGTGCGTCGGAGCGGACACACACACTTTTTTTTTTTTACTACAACAGTAAAGGGCATAACAATACTCTTCGGCGAGAATATTCCAAGTTACAATTTGAACGTTGAAGCAGCAATTTTGTGTAACATAAAATCTAGTTTTTAATTTATAGCATTTATTGCTTATTGTTTCCCGAGCGCCATGACATATAGTTCTTCAAACGAGGCTTGTGGAGAGTACATTACGGTAGGCAGCGGAATGACTCTGCCCCTGGCATTGCTGAAGTCCATTGGCGACGGTAACCACTCACCATCAGGTGGGCCGTATGCTCGTCTGCCTACAATGGCAGTAAAAAAAAATATGTGGATGAGCTCACGGGCTACCAGATGTTAAGTGGTTACCGGAGCTCATGGACATCAACAACGTAAATGCCACCACCCACCTTGAACATGAGTTCTAAATCTCAGTTTTACAGTACAACGGCTGCTCCACCCTTCAAACCGAAACGCATTACTGCTTCACAGCAAAAACAGGCAGGGTGGTGATACCTATCCGTACGAGTTCACAACACGTCCTGCCACCAATAATTACGCAAATTATAAATTTTGCGGACATGGGTTTTATTATAATGGAAGAAGTTAGTTATTGCTCACTCATTATATATCTGCCACAGTTTTACATTTTAATTCATTATAATACTATATAGTTTACCTTTTGATACCATATTAAAATTTCTACTCGGGAGAACGTCTACCTCATATCAACTAACAGAAATTCACAGCCCTCAAAAAATATATACATATTTATGATTCAAATATTGAAGTGCATCATCTAAAACATAGAAATACACTTGAACGAATTTCATAATGAACTAATTATAATTTGTGGTAAGTGTAATTATACATATATCATGTATATAAGTCTCAATTAAGGGAACATTTCAGGGACCATCACATTTGAACATTCAAACCTTTTTTTTTTTTATTAAGTGGATGAGCGAACTTACCTAGTTATCGGAATCCTGAGATCAAAGTCTAAACTGTCTTGTACTACAAATGGTTATTCTACCCTTTAAATTGGAACGCATGACCGATTTTCGACAAGAACAGATAGGTCGGTAATACCTACGTACATTTATACATACCTGTACGGTCTTACAAACCGAAATAACATAATTAAATACGAAAAGAAAATAAAATATAATAAATCTTCGTGTTATTTATTTAAAATAACATAATTTTCCTTTTTTATAGTACGCAAAAGTAATTTATTTCTTTTTATGTATTAAATAATGATATATCGCGAAACAGAATCCTAAAACTTTCGTTCAGAACATGTTTCATTCCTGCTAATGTATTTCCAGGCTGAATTATTTCCGACAAAATCGAAATAAATGCCGGAGCAGCGACGACATCAAACAAAACGCGTGGATCGTAACACAAAGACGCATAAAACAGACTTATACGTACACAGTAACTAGAAGGCGTGATGATTTAAAAAAAAAGATGTGTGATGTCGTGGGAACGAAGTTCCTTATTATAAAAATATTAATTTTAAGTTCTATTCGAGGTATAAAGAATATAAAACTGGAGGTTTCGCAACAACGCACGGTCATTCGGTAACGTGCGAACTTATTGTGGTACACTTCATTCACGGTTGTTTGCATAAGAGTTAGTGTATTGCGCAAACGAACGCTCTGAGATCGCGGTCAATGAATGATTAAAAAATATGATATTTTTTGTACGTTATTACAAAATTAAGTAATACACTGTACGCATTACTATTATAATAAAAATCTTACGTTACGGACGTTTTTTCCCGGTCAGGGTACTCCTCCGCATCGTCCCATAAGGAACTTCGTTCCAAAATTTACACATTTTACAGATCGACATTATGAGATATCGTTTAATAGTTGATCAGCTATCAATATTCGGGATCCTGTTATCAAGAAAGAAATCTCAGCCCACCAAAACAGTTGGTTCTTTCTGTGTGGATAGGAACGTATATGTCAGTTAATATTTATTTCTAAATTACATTAGTAGGTACCTACATAGGTTGGTGCCTAGGTCAAATATTCAAATGTCAACGAAAAACACTTAACTTCATCCGTAATCAACAAAAGTATTAAAAATTAAGAAACTCCTTTTGAAAGCGTCACAGTAGGTTTAATTACGTGTACCGGACGTGACAATTGAAAGAAAATACAGTGGAGTTAAGGAAACATAAATTTACCTGGTAAGCCTGGTATGCAAATTAAAACTATAAATGAGAATTGAAATTCCAAAAATTGTTTTTAGTTCTTATGTCTAAGACTAAAAAAGGGGGATGATTAATAGTCAACTTTACTGTTGAAAACCTATTTTTTAACTCGATAAATCTAATTGCATTGATCATACTGTTGAAGACCTTTTTTTTTAACTCGATAAATCTAATCGCATTGATCATAAACTATATTTAAACAAGAAAAAAATCAATACCTTTTTACTTGACCGATTCTAAAAGTGTACATACAGTTCGTAATCGGACGACAAAATTATTAATGGCATTAATAATGCAGCCGAGACCAAAGTAATTATGATTGGCAGAGTGAAAGGAGTAAGCTAGCAGCGAATCCACATTTATTGGGTAAATACTAAGATCACTGACTCTGACTATGGTCACTGATAATGATCACTAAGCATATAATTCAGCCGCGTTCTCCGTTGTGTTGTTACAATATATTTAATTAATTAATTGTTGCATTCTATGGCATATGTTAATTATTAAATATTTACTAAGATATATATTTAGCAAATATATATAGCGAAACCACAATAAAATAATCTAGTTTATTTTTTAAAAAGCTGTACCAAATTTTAGTATTTCATTTACGTAGAAGTCCGTCAAAATAAATAAAAACGTAAAATAAGAGCAGTTCTTACCTGCACTCCCTTTTCCTCCGTCTCGGACATGATCTTCGGAAATTGGTGGTTTTATTCGAGGAAATGAAGCAATGGAACGCGACTACTGGATGAGAAGATCGGGAATGCAATGAGGAATAGCTCTGTGGCCGAGGGAAGCCGTACATGTAAAGATCAACGCCCACATGGAACGGAAAAGCGCCGATAAAAATGCTACAGTTTTACGAAACTATGTAATGTGTGTAACGCGTCAGTGTCTCCGAAGAATTTCGCGAAACGAATTTTTACATAGGTGATTCAATTGTCAATTTGAGGAAAGTCATCATCATCATCAAAAGCCCTTGTTATTGATTTAGTAATAACATATACGTATTATTTTTATCACGGATGTGAAGTTTTATCACGGAAAACTGTGGTGATGTTTCTCGCTGTCGACTCAGATCTGTTTGTATCTATGTAGTTTGAAGATGAGTATACGTGCCGATTAGTAAAATAAAAAATAGTATGAAAATGGAAAACCAAAAAGTACACATGATTTTTTTGATTGCCCTTGTAGGCAGACGAGCGTGTTGCTTACCTGATTGTAATGGGCTACCGTCGCTTATGGATGTCAGCCATGCTAAAGGTATAAAAGATAAGAGATGAAACATTTCTAGGGTCGTAGGGGTTTTACATCTACGTACCCGGGCTTAAATCTAGCAGATAGCAATATTTCTAAGGAAATACATTGACGAACGGCTTCTGCGATGAAAATATGAGATCGCATAATTATTGATGTTAGGAGTGTTGCGAACCTTCTAGAGTCATGAATATTTCTACCACGGTGAAAAGGTCCTTATGAATACACCGGAGACCTCATGACTCAAGTTAAGTGATGGCAAGATGTAAGGGCGGTAACGTTGGGCAGTTTTATCATCGTTGTTATCAAATAAATTGAATATACAATTCAGAAAAGGGCACATGTCGCATATTTTGTCAAATACGTTGGTTGTTTCATAATAATATACATGTAGTTTTGAGGCTACCTACACCCATTTTATAATAATTCCAGTAATGTTCAATTGCTAACTAACACTAAGATATATCTCAAAAGTTAATATTTTAGAAATTTAAAAAAATTTGAAAATAATCAGTTTTTTTAATTTCCTGAAAATTTTACATTTTCAGAGATGTGCCCTTTTCGAAATTGCATATTCAATTTAAGTTCAGCACTGTAGGTCTAAACTATAAGAGAAGTACATTATAAAAAACAATTTACTGGATTGTGCCAACGTCATTCTGTGTTCAGAATAACAAAAAAAAAAACGCAGCGCGTTTTTGTGATCTAATACACGCTGTACCTTCTCATGCCCAATAAAAGGTATACAAACATAACACATAATCTACGAACGTCCGAAAACATGTTAAAATAATTATCGCACAGTTAGCTACTGTTATTTTTTGGAAATAAACATAATAAATTTTAGGTAAAACGATTTATATTTTTGTTTTTACGATATTTCGGTATAGTTTTGTTTGTTTGAGATTTTTTGGGCGTAAATGGACAGACGATCTAGCACCTAGGACTTAACGGTCCATAGACACCATAACGCCGTTCACGCTTATAAATACAGCATCAAATTATAAATTGCCTTCTACACTTTTTAAGACAGATTTATTTTTAAAACACACTTCAGTCTAATGGAATCTTCCGACGTAATTGTACCGTTGTACTATAGGTAGTGCTATAAATGAGAATTCGCGTCGAACTCGTGTCTTAAGGTTTTTTTTATTGCCTTCGTAGGCAGAGGAACATACGGCCCACCTGATGGTAAGTGGTCACCGTCACTCATGGACGTCAGCAATGCCTGAGGCAGAGCCAAGCCGCTGCCTACCTAAGGTGGATACACCTAAGGTGGATGAAGCTATGTATGCTGCTCATGTCTATAGGCTCCGGTTACCACCTAACGCCGGGGCAGCTCGTTCACCCGTCTATATTATTATCGTGGTTTTATATCCATCCATTAATACAAGTATTAGACGTTTGCAGCTCTAGCTAGCTAGCTCTAGGAGCAGGCATAAGGACCCTGGTATCCGTACACGTCGAGCTTGTCAAAGAGTCTGACATGAAACCTAACCCATAACATCAGTCGGCTGAATTTCTCACAGGATTTTCTCAGCGAATCGCGATTCCGATCCCGTGGTGCCTTTGAGCTGTTAGGTCTCCTTCTGAGGCGCTCGGGCAGATGTTAGCAAATCCCGCGCCTCCTGGCAGAGCCTGTGCTCGTCCGCCTGCCCTGGTAAGACTGAAAGGCCCTCGGGCCTTCTTCGACCCTATAAGAACTGCCCATACGTCTATAAAAACGCCATACGTCATACGCCATACATCTATAAAAACCGCCTAATCATCTATACAATAAAATGAAATATCTTAAGTTGGATACGATCGATTAACTGGAAATTTCCCCACATATCCAGGGCCAATGATCATGAACAATTTAAATAATAATTTTGTCTAAAATCTTGAGCCGGCTTGGTTTCTCAAGCTTAAAAAGGTTTATTCCAATTTTTTTTAGTAATATTGTAATACTTGCCATTGAAGAATGTTTTTTTTTCGTTTTTAAACCATTTAATTATTGATGTCCAGGAAGGAGCCTATCTATTCACGGTCAACACGTTTATAAAACAACACACAACCAAAGCAGTAATAAAAACGATTCGGAAATAGAACTAGGTCTGACACTACGAAAGTTTAAACTACTGAGTAATGCGTAACAACATTGCAAGATCACACGTGAAATATTGTTAAAAAAATAAGTCATTCCAACGGGGATACTAGGTATACTAGGTAATCATGAATACTGAGATTTATTTACACTCAGATCCTATGTTCTAAGTATAATACTTTAACAGCTAAAGTTGAATAGATTATGACCAAGCTTTGCTCTAACGCCATCTTGTTAGGTCTTTAAAGCGGTTAGTTGCCCTCAATTAAGAAAAATAATATTATTATTCGCCAATAGATGTCGGGAAGAGTTGATTATTGAAAACACGAATAAAACAACATTTTCTGAAAATAAATCGTAGCTAGATCGACTTATCGCCCCCCAAATGCCCTGTATACTAAATTTTATGAAAATCGTTAGAGCCGTTTCCGAGATTCAGATTATACAAGAATTGCTCGTTTAAAGGTATAAGATGCAAGGAACAAATCACGCAATAGACACTAAATAGAATTGACTTACCAAAGCGCACAGAGTCAAACCGAGAGATCTTCCGTACACGTTAAAAAAACTAAAAACACTACAGACGTTTCGTAAATTGTATAACGTTCTACCCGCATTTAGCAAATATCTAACTAAATAACTAAACTAAATAACTTAAAATATCATAAATAAATAATTCGATAGATTGCGATGTCTATTGGCTCCAGTAACCACTTTACACCAGGCGGGTGATGAGCTAAGTGACCCAATTTCACAAAAAAAAAATTGAAATAAAAACTTAGTTGTGATTAATTTCATTATAAATGTAATTTTCGCAATTTGAAACGAAATCAAAACGTTCCTAACGCATTCAAATAATTTTGAAAACGGTAAGTTTGTTACAGTTCTGACAGCTTCCCAATATCTTTCCAAGATTTCTTAAGGTTGCTTAAAAAAAGAAATCACCCACTTAATAGGTAAAAACTGTTATGTTAAAAACTACATAACAAACTCTTTCGTATATTGACGCGATTTAGTATAATGTCTTTAGAATTAGTATAATACATAAATCCGACAAAAAATAAAACCAATTTAGGTCAATTTTCGTGAACTAGAAAAACAGTAAATGGAGTGAGCTAAGGCAATTTTTTGATCGTTTCAATAATATAGTCCGGCATGGCATCTCCCAGCGGTCTATCGCTCAATTGAGTTGCGGGTAATTGGGTCGATTGGTAATTGCTATACTTCCTAGCGCCTTACGCCATTACGAAGAATGCGAGTATACGCATTAATTCAAAATGCAATTAATATTTTAATATACAGGCTTATGTCCTTTGGGGTAAATAAAAATAAGCTTAATTTAAATATATATAAATAAAAGATTATAATCTGCGTCAAAGCAAACTGATGCTAAGTTATCCCAAAATTGTATGTTTATTGAAGTAAAAAAATTAAAATGAATAAAAGCATAATTGAGATTGTGAAACTTTTTTAAAGAATAACCTTTGTTTATTTTCAAAACATTATAGGCATTTTTCAATTTAAAAATAAACATAAATATATAGTACAACGACGTACTTTAAAAAAATATTAATGTTAGTATTAGATGCATTCTATTTCTGATGCTTAACTCGCAAACACAAGTTAGGTACAAATGTACCGGTTCGAATTATTATTGAAAAATTAAAATAATCATTATTATTTACAAATATACTAAATATAATTTGTAATAAAAAAATTATACGTTTTGTACATTTAATTACATATATATACATATATAGTAGGGAATACAAAAGCCCATCTTATAAATCTAAATCAAAGCGAATTAAATGACCACAAAATGTGCTTTAAAAACATGATTAAAAATGTGCCTCTACGAGTTTCGAGTAATTGGCTTGTTGGGTAATTGCATTAATCCCACAAATCAGTTCTTCTAGCGCTCGTGTAAGAAATACTTCGATGTGTGGAGATTGGATTTTTTGCTGGCAATATTGGAAACTGGTGCCATTTATTCGGAAAATTTCCAGCTTAAGAAGCACTCAACAAAATAAGTCTACCAATATAAACATTTCATTTAGTTTTCTTTACACACTTGTCGTGTTACCTGATTTTATCATTGGTGGTGGCGGGACCTCTTGTGAGTTACTGGTGGTGGGACCTCTTGTGAGTCCGCACGGGTAGGTACCACCACCCTGCCTATTTCTGCCGTGAAGCAGTATTGGGTTTCGGTTCGAAGGGCAGGGCAACCGTTGTAACTGTACTGAGTCCTTAGAACTTATATCTCAAGGTGGGTGGCGCATTTACGTTGTAGATGTCTATGGGCTCCAGTAACCACTTAACAGCAGGTGAGCTGTGAGCTCGTCCACCCATCTAAGCAATAAAAAGAAAAACTTAGGTCAAACATAAAATTTTCGTTACAATATTCCCCGAGAAGTTATTTTTAATCCAAACTCGGACAAATATAAAACGGACGACACGGTAGTCGACCCTGGTGCACTCACAACATACCCGACATGATCAGTACGAATATTTTATATCTTTAAACGATGTCATTCCTTTATTGTAGAAGACGTTCGTGAATAAACGTTAAATAAACTATTGATTGTTAAGAAAAATAAATGTTCATTCAATTTCTCCAAAGGCCAGATCATGGTATAATCACAGCAACGCAATAAGCTGTTTAGATTTCGAATCCCTAATTTTTATCTAGAACAATTGGCTATCAAACTGACTTATCACATTGGATTATAAATTAACAAGTTTAAGCAAAAAGAAAAAAAACTAACTTTAACTAGAAATATGTAGGTTCATAATAATATCCAATTTGCAACAACAACTTCTTTCGATTCAATTTTAGAAGCCCAACCATTAAGAATATTTTGGCTTGGGCAGTATGAGATCAAATGGTTTCCTTGTTGATTGTTCTCTGTGAACGAGTCTCGCATATTTTTTTCTTCAGCAAACGTTCTATGTATACCTACTCTATGACAAAAACGTCGAATATTAAAAATAGAAGCAACGCCATCTACACAGCACTTGAGAAAACACAAAAGCATCATCCGTTTCAGTGAAGTAAATTGAAAAACTGAAACAAATTTTCCAAATAGTTCCGAAACTGAACATCGAGCGGCGTTGCAATCGATAATTCAGTTGTCATGACTTTGTCTTACTTACTCTCCGTAAGCTCGACTATGAAAAATAGCAGCGGCACACATTTTACAATTGTAAATATAAAAGACTAGCGGCTCGTTCCGGCTCCGCTCGGGACTTAAATTAAAACAACGATATTTGACGTTGTTTTATTATATTTTTTTTAAATAAAAGAACACCTATTGCGGCATAACTATAATAGTTAGACATATACTGTCACGGCACTTTTTGTAAATAATAATGTGTTCTAAAAAGTCGTAGTACATTATTTTATTATATCATCAATAGTTTTAGCAGGGCACGCGATGTAAAAAATATTTTAGGTATTTTTTTTACACCTTGGGTTACATTATTGGAGTTTTAGTAAGGATCCCTAATTTTTTTCAAAAAAACCTTCAATTATAGCCTATGTCACTCGGAAATAGTGTGGCTTCCAAACAGTGAAAGAATTTTTCAAATCCGTTCAGTAGTTTCGGAGCCTATTCAATACAAACAAACAAACAAATCTTTCTTCTTTATAATATTAGTATAGAAGTATAGATATAGATATATATCACATATTAATGAACTGACATAAGTGTAATATTAGTACACCCTGAAGTGTATCCCTAAATGACAGGCGCTATTCTTTTTTTTTCGGGCCGACAGCTAAATCTCTTACGAGAATTCTTGCCTGTAACCTGCCTAAATACATTGTTAGAATGGAAGAATAACTACCTAATATTTCGATAGGTCTTAGTTTAGATAATT
Organism: Bombyx mandarina; assembly: GCF_030267445.1. Classification (NCBI taxonomy): domain Eukaryota; kingdom Metazoa; phylum Arthropoda; class Insecta; order Lepidoptera; family Bombycidae; genus Bombyx; species Bombyx mandarina. The sequence goes on from NC_143228.1 coordinate 13,522,030, forward strand.
AGATCCAGATATTAAATCTTTGCGGATTGCTTTTTATTCCACACATTGTTTTTACAATACAACGGCTGCTCCACAATTCAAACCGAAACGCATTATTGCTTCACAGCAGATATAGGCAGGGTGGTGGTACCTACCCGTGCGGAGTCAAAAGACGTCGTACCACCAGTAACTACGCTAATTATAATTTTGTTGGTTTGATTTTCATTACACGATGCTATTCCTTCACAGTGGAAGGCAATCGTGAACAGTATTTCATTAGAAAAATTGGTACTTGCCAGCCGGATTCGAACACCGGTGCATCGCTAGATATTAATACACCGGACGTCTTATCCTTTAGGCCACGACGACTTGTATGCTTCTTATGCACTTAAGAGTTTTCAGGGTTACAAAAGAACTTTAGAATTCATTAGAACTCATATCGCAAGGTAGGTGGCGGCATTTATGTTATAGGTGGGCTCCGGTTACCACTTAACTCCAGAGCTGTGAGCTCGTCCACCCACCTAAGCAATAAATAAATAAAACTTTCTATTCAAAATCAAAAGTTCAAAAGCACTAATCTGACGAAGACTTCGTGTAACAAATACATCATAACATGTCGTTGAAACATTAAGTAGGCTTAAAATTCAATTCCAAAAAGAGCCACAGAACTAAAAAGAACCGACTCACAAACTCGGCAAGCTTGTTGTTTTTAGCAAACAAGACTTGAAATTTTAATTACCAAAGCGCAAACAGAGAACAGAGTAGAGGTAATTTATGAAAATGAAAATACCGGGAACGATTGTCTCCATCACACGAGATAAGCACACAATAGTTGATAATTAATCAAATAATTAATTAGACACGACATTAATTGCTGTTTTTGTCAAACTTCTAGATTATCTTCTCATACAAACGCGACAAACGATGGTTAAATTATCATTTGTAGCACTTATGTACTCACGATGGCAATATTGGAAGACTGCAATTGTGAATGTGTCGCGCTATAAATAGCGACAGATGAGAGTCCGGCCCACCAATCATCTTGTCATAAAGTAATTGTTAGGAATTACTCGTACTTGACGTACTTGTTCATTTTAGTTGTTATTTGATTGTAGACAATTTAGTCGGATTAAAAACAATGCTATTCAACGAATCGTTACGCTTACAGAGCAGTGGTGTCATTGAAGATAAAAGTAGCTTCTTTGTATAGATATTTGTACATATAATGCAGTGTAGTTTTTGGCCTAGGTTGATGTGTCTCTTCTCTTAAACTATAAATTTAAGGTAGCAAGGTTCTCGTGATTGAACTGCACTAAACAGAGTGCATTAGTTAAGTCATCATGGCTTAAAAGATAAAACGCACGTTGTATCGTGCGCGTATGCGCCTGCGACTGTGTTCAATTCTGAAGATTTATGTAAATGAAAATGAATCGAACACGCGCTATCAAATGAATTCCACTATGAAGGAATAATATCGGGTAGAAGTATCAAATCCGAAAACTTTATAAAATATAATCTCGGCTGATACGGCACTGTGTAGGTACCGATCGTAACTTTAATTTTTAATTTGTAAAGCGACTTTAAGAAACGGGGTACGATTGATACTATTGATGAGAAGGACTATAATACAAAGTAGGTTTTTTTTAATTGCCTTTGTAGGTAGACGAGCATACGGCCCACCTGATGGTGAGTGGTTACCGTCGCCCATGGACTTCAACAATGCTAAGGGCAGAGCCAAGCCGCTGCCTACCGCTTAATACTCTCCACAAGCCTCGTTTGAAGAAGGACAAGTAGGTGGTGACATTTAAGTTTTGAAGCCTATTGGATTTGGTAAGTAATTAATACTATAGGACACATTTCTCTGCAAAAGACAATTATTAGACAATTTATAGACAATTTATAGTTTGAGATAATAGTATATAGGTACCTACATACGAATGACGTTGTCATCAAATTCGCATTTTGTTACAAACAAAATAACATTTGTACCCAATCCTTCAAATACAACACAGTAGCAGTAAGTAATAAATAAGAAATACACAACAACATAATTTTGAAGTCGTCGTGGCCTAACGGATAAGACGTCCGGTGCATTCTTGTTGAGCGATGCACCGGTGTTCGAATCTCAGGCTGGTACCAATTTTTCTAATGAAATACGTACTAAACAAATGTTCACGATTGACTTACACGGTGAAGGAATAGCATCGTGTAATAAAAATGAAAACCCGCAAAATTATAATTTGCGTAATTACTGGTGGTAGGACCTCTTGTGAGTTCGCGCGGGTAGGTACCACCACCCTGCTTATTTCTGCCGTGAAGCAGTAATGCGTTTCGGTTTGAAGGGTGGGGCAGCCGTTGTAACTAAACTTGAGACCTTAGAGCTTATATTTCAAGGTGGGTGGCGCATTTACGTTGTGGATGTCTATGGGCTCCAGTAACCACTTAACATCAGGTGGACTGTGAGTTTGTCCACCCACCTAAGCAATAAAAAAAAAAACATAAAGTCTCAAATAAAAGTGTATGGAAAAAGTCCTTTGCAAAGCAATTTCAAATTTATTTCTATAACACTTACTAGAGAGACAGACGGCTGACAAACAAACAATTAGGATTTATTTCGTTTTACAAGCGGTAGGTGGTAAATACGTATATAAAAAAACAACACGTAAACGGCGGCTGTCGTCTCCAATTATTCTATTTCATGCGTATGTATGTACGTATACAAGTGGAATCTCGGTTCGGGGAGTATTACATGTTGTACCGTTAATGCCGTAAGCTACTTTTTCAGTAGGCGACGGATTGGCCCCCTTGGCCCCCTTGGAGCCCCTAGCATTACTGTTGGACGTGAGCGTAAAAAAGAATTTTAATCAAATTAATAATGAATCTTCGACTTCAGATGTCAAGGTCAGCGGCGACATTTACGTTGTAACCTCGATAGGTTTCAGTAACAACATCCAAAACAATTAACCGGGATCTCATCTAAAATTAAATTAAGAATTAGGGTGAAGATTTCAATGATAAGAGTCTGCGAATAGTGTCTTTAGTACGAAAACGGCCAGCTGTAATTAGATTTGACGCTAATAGCCTTCTGAATGACAATCGACTATTAATACACCGCTATCTTTTGGGCGAGGGACGTACACTGGTAGTAAGACGTATCATCACTCCGAGACGGTATATGCTACACCTTGCTTATTTCTGCCGTAAAGCAGTAATTCATTGCGGTTTGAAGGGTGAAGCAGCTGTACTCCAATATTAAAACTTAGTATTCATGTCTCAAGGTGAGTAGCGGCATTAACGTTGTCAATGTCTAAGTGGCTTAAACAGCACTTAAAACCAGGACGTCCGCGAACTTATCTACCCAACTAAGTAAAAACAAAACAAATTATTCGTGGACGGGTCTAGAGCAACTCTAAGGCTTGTTCTGCCATTGCACATATGTCACATTTGGAAAAAGAGAAAACTAAATACGTAAACAGGAAAACGTACATGTAAACCAAACAAAAAACGATTCAAACTATAAATAAATTCCAACGGCTCACTTCGATTCGGTCGTAGAAAAGATTTAGAAACTTATAAATGGTATTTTATTCACGTAATCTCTATTTTATTTCTAGCTGACGGAGTGTCTGGAACGCGATCTTAATAATGTTCTCCTTCAATACGAGTAACATAAATATTTGTGGTAATTTTGATAAAAATCAACTTATGATAATTCTTATAAATTAAATATATTGTTTATGTTAACAAAATAGAAATAGTTATTATTAACTCGTGAGACAATAAAAAAGGCAATAAAGCGCACTTTTTTATAATATAACGTGAGTGACTTCACGACCCACGGTGAACGATTACCGAGGTCCTTAAAAACACAGCATAAATGCCTCCGCCCATCTTCAAATATTAGGTGTGGAAATCTGAGCTGAATTGAAAAAAAAGCCCTTTGGGTCGGACCGCATAATTGCTTCAAGTGGTCAAGGAGGTGATGCTAATCCATTCGATCTAAAACACAGTTTCCTAACAATTTGGGTAATATACGAACGGGAGAATATTTGAATCACGTAATACTCGTACGTGCTAATAAGTAGAGGTAGCAAAATTACCTCAAGGTAGAGGTCGAATACTTGTATCTTTCAATTTATATTCAAAAGAAACCTTCAAAGGGTTGAGACGTTTCTGAGGAATCCAATGAGAGAGCTCATAGAAATCAATACACCTTTAATAATCTTATAATGAAAAGATAGCGAGGATGAATGAATGTTTTGACTCTTTGACGCAAAGGTTTCTCAACGGATTTTGAGGTACCGCATAACACAGAGGCTACATAAGAGTAGCAAATATTATTATGGTTTAATACATTATTATATAGTTTTATTATACAAATAATAACATATATCTCTTTATAATATAAAACATATTATAATATAGTACAACTAGCGTACAACAGGTGACGCGCAAAAGGTTTCAAGAAATTTAGGTACATATGTAAATAGTATGTATGTATATAAAAATACTTGTGCATGTTTAATTTAGATTAACAAAAACAATATGCTACAAGTTAATGCCGTGTTATTCGATCGAGTAATTTACAATAACCTCTCCTTGTATTCTTTGGCATCTCTTTAACGCGACCAAAATAATTGGCAGTCTTTAATCCATTACTTTATAACTAGAGCTGTGCCTGAGATTTCATATGCGCAATATACGCGTACAAGTATTAACCCTAGCTCATAATAATTTATATAATGACTTTATTTATTAGTAAAGAGAATTAAATAGTGCTTGGTACTTGTCTGCGCTGATGACAAAATTACTATCACGATGAAGTAAGTATATTAAAAACCAAAACCACAATAATTATAATTTGCGTAATCACCGGTGGTAGGTTACATTTGATTTATATAGTAATTATAATTATTGGTAACCACTTAATTACCGGTGATGCGTAAGCTATTTCACTAAACGATAAAATAAATAAAAAATATTGCATAAAACTAGACTAAAATTTTAATTGAATTATCGTATTGAGGGTATTAGCTATTGCACGTATATTGTCTGTCCAAACAAAAATGTGTTGACAATTTCATTACGTTTAATATTAATTTTGCAGTGCTCCTACGCACTATTGTAGTCGATAATTAAAACAACAATATCGACTTGTTTAAGGTCGGAATGTGGCAGTTTGCCCGGTACCCTAAACAATGTGTCACGGCTTTTAATTGCCTCTTTATTTGTTTATAGTTGTTTTTGTTGTTAATCTACTAGAGGGCTTTCGAAAATAATTTAATTCTTATTTTTTTACATTGATGTATTTTAAGATAATTTCGCAGAAGTCTATGGGAATGATAGAAATGAAATTTTAAGTATACAATGCGAACGATCCGTTACACAAGGGTGAAGTTCTACTACAGAAATGTAATGTTACAATCAAAGTACTCAAGCTTGGCAGCCGGTACATACATTACATACATCACGTAAAATCGTTAATGAGTTTTGGCGGTTGCGTTCAAGTTCGCTAGCCCGTGTCCTAGCGTATTTATAAATCAATAAAAATTACTACGAAGTTTCCATCATTGGGGCACGTAAACAGAGATGAATACTAAATATTTATCTGACACACACACACACAAACACAAACGAAAACCAAGATTTATGGAACAAGCAGACGAATTGATACGTTCTTCAAACAAAACTAAAAGCATTGTTTGTAACGCAACGTTACCAGATGAATGTTTCGATTTTTTAAATATCTTCATAAGTTAGTAGGTAGTGAATGAAATTTGTTTTTGAGGTTACAACAACAAAAAAAAGTTCCACAAACCTATTTATTTTACTTTCATCAAGAAACGGTTATAGGATTAACTTACTTCTTCTTATTCGCATTTATGAATTCATACTTAGGACATATTTTAAATACATTCGGAAATCTAAATAATTTATGGATTTATGTAGATTTGAAAACGAGAATAATATTATATCTGTCTCACTTGATATTAGCTAGAATCACTAAGGTCTCTACAGGTCTTCAATTCAAACTATTATTTTTTGTAATATTTTTATTTCTATACACGATGACGAGACATTGTTAGAGGCCTTAATGGAATTAATGTATGCTATTAATCAATCCATCGCATTTTAGACTTTCGTGAACACTATAAGCGTTCTAAACGAAGCATTTCAATGACAATTACTGTTTTAAATCTGAGTGGCCCGCACACGATGATCAGCAGACTATAGCTGAACCGAATAGCTGTTGAAAAAATATACAGTGAGACGGATTTAGTACCGATGTACGTCACACAGTTGCTATTGTGTCGCGACACGAAGCCAACTAAACGATCTATTCGAGATCAATGTGTAAAGTACTTAAACAAATAGTTGTTTTATTGCAAACGATTCTAGACTAGATGTTCGCGATCTATGACTTGAATGTGGTCATCTGTTTTACCTAATTCCTAGCCTTATCCCCTTTATATCTTAAGTAGACGACAACTTAGACTTTGTGGTGGACAGGGGCTTTTTTTTATTGCTTAAATGGGTGGACGAGGTCACAGCCCACCTGGTGTTAAGTGTTTGCCGGAGGCCATAGACATCTACAACGTAAATGCGCCACCCACCTTGAGATATAAGTTCTAAGGTCTCAGTATAGTTACAATGGCTGCCCCACCCTTCAAACCGAAACGCATCACTGCTTCACGGCAGAAATAGGCAGGGTGGTCCCACACGCGCGGATTTTGACGTTGATTTTAACGTTTGTCTCATGTATTTAAAACATTACAGCGGTTGCATGACGGTATTTAAAAACGTAATACATATTACGTAAACCCATTTTTTTTTGCCGCAGGAAACATTTGTTTAAAATTCCTTAAGCTCGTTCTTGAGGACGTTACTAACAGAAAAATAAATTAGTAAACAATATGACCTTTGTGAAAAAGCGACCATCGTACACATTCATCTCACCTGTCTTCACCAATAAAATACTGTTTGAATTTTCACCCGAGTAAAATATATTTACACAACATTAACAGCGCTTTGAAGCGGGAAGAATCGTTTTTTTTTTAAATATAACCAGAAATCGTTATAGAAACAAAAGAAGTTTTCTAAAATTGTGTGCCGGATTTTTAAAACAATGAAAACCGCATTCGCCGTCGGAAATGCATCTTTGTATTATTAACTTTGTATTATTAAAATTCAGTTGCGATGTTGCGTGTACATTTCTGTGTGTATTTAAATGAAATATTTGAAACTCATGATTGTATGTTTTGATGAATAATTACTGTCTAAATTACGTAGAGCCGATTCACCCGCGATCAGTTCGAAAATAATTTAAATGCATCCCTGAAGGAGAATTTCACAGTATTTTAATTGTTCTGGTAATGAATTGATGTGACTTTTTAATTATGTCTCCCAGTGCCCGTCATCATAACAAATGCATATCGAGGGTTGAAAGGCTATTTAGTTTAAGCAACATTTCGTTTAATACAGGATATTTACCTTTATAATTAAAGGTCCGTTTTATAAAAAAATTATATCGGCTCAGCAGTTCAGTCAATAAATTTCCAGCATAAAGTTAGTATTTGTTTTTCATGAACACCAGTTTTTTTTTTTAACTGTTGCAAATGATGTGACAATAAAAACCAGCAACATAACGACAAGTTCTTTTATTTGTGCGAGAATGCAGAAAGCAGGTAGAAATGGCTGGCACGGCTTGTTTTATTAACACTATCCCCCCTTCGTTGGCTTTGGCTGGCGGCGGCGGCGGTGGCTGTGGCGGAAGGGGGCGTGTTAACATGGCTTGGCGGCTTGGCTGGCGGCAGGGCATGACAGCTGACGTCACGTCCGTTACATAACATTACCTTATCTCATTTATGACTAATAGTTGAGATATAGATAAATGTAGATTTTAATGAAGAAAATAAGTGTAAAATTAATCATCTCAGAATTAATTATTTCCTGGCTTACTACGAACACTAAAAACAATTCACGCGTTTTTCTTTGACGCACACCTGACTTCATTTTCATAACGCTTTTCAATCGTAATAAAACTTTTAATATATTTAGAAAGACTACATACGTTATTTTAGTTCGTTTTATTATTAAATAACATTTGCGAACATTAAGCGCAGTTCAGAACTTTGTATTGTCAATGAAAACACATCAAGATCACGACAGAGAACTTTACTACCGCCGAAAACGGGACAAACAAATAGATCTTCGTCGTAGATTTATTATCAACAAACACTACTTGAATGAACGTACGATAGGACAAAAGGTAATTTCGAGGTTAACGACAAATAAAATGTTTATGATTTGAAAACAGGAAAATTGTTATATTTCAAATGATTTTACTTCATCCAAATAGTTGCGTATCGATACATAAATCATGATTTTGATAAACATTATAGGTATTATGTTGTTTTGAATAATATTGGGATAAAATGAAACTTTATTACTCTTATTCATACTATTACATTATTTGACTGAATCGAATCGCGATCACGAAGTCTACTGTATTTATTTTCATCGGAATTTGCATGGAATATGTTTCATTTTGAGCGTGTCGTGTCTAGAACGTATTGCAAAAAAATATATGGTGCGGTTACCTACATTACTAATGAATAAAACAAACAAATGTACTTTGAACTATAATTCAACATCCCGTAAAACATTATTTGGTTAAATGACATGTGATAAACATAAAAATGTTTTAAAGGACATATTTTATAAGTCACTAATTTACAGATTAAAAAAAACTTCAGAGGTGTCAAGGGACACCCGGATGGAACGAAGTTCCTTTCGATTAATTAGTGAAGGAATTGTAATTTTTTTTTTAAGTTATAATAATAAATTACGGCATTATGAAGAAGAAAAAAACAATACTATGAACTAAATTACTATTGTTGAAACGCTATCTCGAGAAACTGTACTCATTACGCGGACCAATCGGATACGAGCAATATCACGCGATAAGCGCCTACACGTTGATTGGTCAGAATGACGGATCTAAAAAGTGTCGTGACAACTTTTCGTAAGAATTTTTTCCGTCTAGCCCCCTTTCACAACGCGCGATAAGGAACTTCGTTCCAATAATTCACTAAACACTGCTACAAAATACAAATAAACAAAACTATTATACTTCATTCTTAATTTAGTCGAGACAAAATAAATATCACCGGACAAATTCGAAGTTCGCATTTTTAGCACTTGGCACGGGGGCGTGTCGATGACAGACATACACGCATCACCACTCTATCGTCTTTATGTCTACTGGTTACGCAATATATTGAATATAGTTCATGTCGATGCTTAATTAAACAAATATTATGTATATACTAAGTAATAATTAAGATTAAAGTAGAAATTATTACGTAGAACGTTTAACAATTAATAAATTAAGTGTGCAATTTTTAAGTTTCAGTTTTGGCGGGCTTTGTGTATTGCCCACAGACTATAAGATTGTGTGACGTTTGAAGTGTGCGGAACTATGTGTGCGAAGCTTACAATCCGCCATACATACATATATATAATTATAGATCTGATATCGCCGTTAGATATTTAAATTAAAAAAACTTGGATTATTTTATAATATAATTACGAGTTTAATATGATTACATAAATGTAACATGTTTATTATGTGTAGTTAGCGGTCGCGGTCGCCACGTGGATGCCATTTTTAATTACACCATATTTTATTTAAAAAACGCTGTACGCCTACATCGGAGTTTGATTTATAAAGTTATATTAGATTGAAAAATCTGTGTCGGTTAGATTTTTGTGTGTTTAGAAATCTATTTAGTGCAATGTGTATTATAAAATAGCTCAGACTATACTTTCTATTAATAGCTAATCAATAAATGTCAATAAGTCCAGCTAATAAAAGCATCTTAAAAACATACAAAAATTGCAAGAAAAAAGGAAAAACATGTGAAATGCATAACAGCATGTCAAGTATCGCACCGTAAAATGTTTAGTCTATGATCTCTAATACCGCATAAACACTCATCAATTAAGGGGATTTGACAGGCTGCCTATCATTACTCACGTTTTATTTTTGAAATCCTCGTAAATGTCGTAATATGCGCGAGACCTTTAGTTAAAAACGGCACTTTTTCAGCAACAAAACTTTGTATTTCCTACTTTATCCGTTTTCGTTGTTGCTGGTAGACAATAAAGAGGTTTTATAACCGACCATCACTGTCTTTAATATACTCTCTATCTGATTTTTTATTTTATTTTTATTTAGTAAACTCTTCTTACAAACTAGCAGTCTTGAATATAGTCACATCTAATACACTGAATTATGTGTAAATTGTAATCGCAACGATCCGATGTAACAAAATAATAATAATTGGCATCTTAACTGGTGGTAGAGTTTCTTGCAATCTTCTGCCGCGAAGCAGAAATGCGTTCCGTTCCTTCATGAAGAAATATACGATTGAGACTCAGACCTCATACCTCAAGGTATCCTAGTGGCTGTTTTATGAAGCTTGCATTAAAATAGTACAACATTTTAACAAAAAATAATACGCAGTTATACCTACGAAATAAAAGAGTTTATCATCAATGTAGTCGAAGTCACTTAAATCTGCGTTGTTAAGGAAACTCTAAAACGTGAGATCTTGATAAAATTGGACCACATGAGAAACAATAGCTTTCAATAAATAAATCAATCATCAACTTTTCACCTGTTGTTAAGTGGTTACCGGAAAAATGCCGCCACCCACCTTGAGATGAGTTCTATGGTCTCAGTATAGTACAACGGCTACCCCAGCCTTAGCTATTTGTTTGTATTCACACATATTTCTTGTAGTTTTCAATTATTCTTCTACCATTCTACCTTATCAAAATTCTCTTTGTGAGCAGTGCGCATTTACAGAGTCCGTAATAAAGTCAGTTTTAAAGAACCCGAGAAGCCGTTTTCTGCATTTTGTTTAATTTAACGGTTCAACGGTTAATAAGCCCCATTATTACTAGGTAAAATCTAAAGAAATACTTGATTAACAATAAAAAAATTAAAAAACAATTTAGATGAATCACATTTCACGTTCCCGCCAAAATGGTCGGGTTTCAAATGTGTCAAATTTAAATAGGTAACTAAGCAATGCTCAGGTAATTGCTGCCATGGCAAGATTTGTTACGGAAAACGTTAAAACGATTACAAATTTGTTAAAACGGGTACGCCGTAAGCCCAAGTAAAGCACTTCGCTTAAAAATAATTAAATATTTATTTACAACAAGAAAAAAAAACAAAGTTTATTAACAATGCGAATTGGTCACACAATGTTACATGTTAGCAAAGTTTAAGCGAAGGAGCTTCCTGTACCTGATTGCAGCACTTCCTTGGGCAGGGTACCAAGTGGTAAATGTGGCTCACCGGCTTGAGGCGCGAGGGTATGCTGGACGTGCGGAGTAAGCTCAGCTTCCTCCGCTGTTCGGCAGATAATGACGCGCGACGGCTCCTATCGAGTTCATACCCGGACAGATCAGCTGAGTCTACACTCAAACCACGGAACAGGGTGGGACGAAACATTTTTATCAATTGTTCACCGGTTGAACTTTTTGTAGAACAAAAAATTATTCCTCTTAGCTTTTAAGTTTTAAATTACTACGATATAATATTTCATGAACTACATACGTACTGATATTGTTTTTTATCGATATGATATTGTTAATTTATTATTCACTTATCGAAACATTGCAATTTTTTATATTAGGTACATCACTATTAAAAAACATTAAAATTCTTTTAAAGTTTAATTAGCGAAAGACGTCTGTTAATTGATTTTGGCGCATTACAAGATTTAGTACATTCAAACCTGTTGAATTTATGCTAACGATTGACACAATTAAAATTGTTTTGCTTTCGAACCATCTGTATTGTTAGAAAATGTTCAAGAATAATTATGTGATTATCATAAATTATTACAGCAACATTTGTTTCACAGTTTTTGAATGTTCTTGTGAGAAATCACTATCGATCTTTTAATACATCATTGCATAATTTCGAGTGACAATAGTCAATTTAATGAACGAAAACACGAAAAGTACCTTTTTTTATATAATTTGTATTTAAAATAGAATTATCTGTTATCAAAAGCGTGATTTAAATAAAGCTTAAAAAACATTGAAATATAAGAACAGATGCACTTTCAACAAAGCACCAAAAAGCCAATATAAACAACACTAATCACCTTTGCCGTTCCATGGTATTACTACTTCAAAAACACAAATAAAAAAAGGTTATTTTAAAAACATAATGTCACTGTCACACGCCGATCTATTTCAGTTGCGAAAAACGTTTTTTTTTTTTTTGTAAAATTTTACGCGCGTTTGTCTGCGTTTCCTTCTCAGGCCGTGCGATAACTGAATATTACAGACCGAGACAGGTCTGCTGAAACTGAAACAGTGTTGATCAGTCGCCAGAAAGTTGCACAATTATCTATCTGACATTTAAAATTGGATCAAACGTCTCTTGTAGTTCAAGATCTTATTGATCTCGAATTTTATTACAGCCCTTATTCATGATAAATGCTTACTGATTCTGTACAATCACTTTCTAAAAGAATCTAATCGAATTTAGATTAGTCCCAAAGTATTTATGTTGCAAATAGTTTGGCTAGAACGTACACAAATGAAAAAAGAAGTTATTAATGTGTTTCTTTCATTCTTGTTCCATTTTTAAAAACATAAAAATTTAATGATCCGTGTTTTTTCTAACCTACATTTTATCTATCACATGGTTACAACCAAAAATATGACAAAAATAATATTATGATTTTTACGACAAAATATTCGGTTTGTTATCGCCAATAGATACTCTAAAAAGCATTTTTATTCGAAACTTTTCTATAATATTATTGAAACTGGTGTCGTTTGAATTGATGATGATATTGCATTGATTATATTAGCAACATTTAAAAAACTACATAAATGTAATACTCCATAAATATCTTCAAAATAAAGTCAGAAAATGTAAAATCAATTTTCTTATATCTCTTTAATATTCAGTAGTTACTCGAAACCATGACGATTAATTTAACGAAGAATTATCGAGATTTTACAATTACAGATTTAAAATGTAACATTTGGCACAGATTCATTTCTACACCTTTCCAATGAGTTATTTTTGCTTTTAAAATACCAATGATTATTCGGATCATTTAATCAGATATAAAAGTTTGGAAACTATTATAATATTATCACGCCAACCTTATTTTTAGGCATATGTATTATTTTTCTTTAAAGAAAACTAGAGATAATAACAAATTTAGCTAGTCAGAAAATACTCGGCTACCTCTCAAGTTTGTCATGAGCATTTTATAAGCTAACACGACCAATCAAAGCGTCTTTTCCTTCTTCGACAGGTCATGACCATCTAGTGTTCTCCTTGGGGATTTTTTGGTTTTTGTCGTTGGTAGCCTAAGGGGCTATAGAAATTTCGGTCGGATTGACAAGTGAGCTCACGGGGCTCTTGAACTGAAAGGAATTACAAAAACTAGCCCCAAGAAGGACAGTGCTTCGCTGAATCTACCATCAAATCGAAATCCCTAACTACTACGAGCAATCGGCAAGAAACTCAGTGGGCTCGGTCGGTGTGTTAAGTTGCATGTCGAACCCTTCGCATTTGACGGGTTCAACGAGAACGGTGACCGGTACTTGGAATGCCTAAGCGACCAGAGTTTAATGACACGGCGTGAGTTTTCCAAATCACCTCATTGGTACAATGCCTGCCCACCCTTCAAACCAAAGAGAATTATTGTTTTGCAACAGAAATAAACCAGAAAGTTGGCACCAACCTACGAGCGTTTGCGTCAATAGAAACAAGGGTCTTCGAAATTAGGGAAGTATTTATCTAGGGCTATAAACGTATTTACTGGTGGTAGGACCGTTTGTGAGTCCGCGCGGGTAGGTACCACCGCCCTGCCTATTTCTGCCGTGAAGCAGTGATGCGTTTCGGTTTGAAGGGTGGGGCAGCCGTTGTAACTATACTGAGATCTTAGAACTTATATCTCAAGGTGGGTGGCGCATTTACATTGTAGATGTCCATGGGCTCCAGTAACCACTTAACATCAGGTGGGCTGTGACTTCGTCCACCCATCTAAGCTATAAAAAAAAAATCGATACTACCGACGGATGATTAGGTAGTACTCGAGAAGGCTCGGTACATGTGTCTCAATAAAAGCCGAACAAAGTAACTTTATTAGAAATCCTCTGACCATAAATTTTACGCTAAGACGTTGTGATTGTACGAGTTGCATAAAAATATACGCTTACCCTCTCAAAAAACGGTCTCCTTCGTTTAAAGAAATCTCTCACACCACACAAATACATGAGTCGACTATTATCAAAGCCGGCAATCTGACTTTTGGACAATGATTGGTAAATCAGAAAAACGAATTATTGACTTTGTATTCCATTGGCAGTCACAAAACTCTTCTGACCGACATCTTAGATAAATAACAGGTTAAGTTAATACTTTATTTAATGCAGGTTTTGAACCGTATTCTTTGAAGGAGACGATTGATATTCAAATCAATCTGTATCGACATATCAATAACATTTTTTTGTCCAAATGCACAGATTGCCACCTTTGATAATAGACGACTCAGTCATATCCGAAATAAGTTATATACCATTATGAACTACCGGTAATATTTTCACTATATAAAGTTTAGGTCGGATTTCAAATAACCGCTTAAGCTAACTTTTACGCCGTGTGTTAGCGTTGTGTTCGACCTTCCTTGGCGTTGCGATGAACTGAATAAATGTATTTCGCACTTTAATCACGTTGACACGATACAGAGTGTATTTTCGAAATTAAATTTAAGATCCCAAAACGCGCGTTTGTATATAAAGTTGATGTTTCAATTGTGTCGAATAATGAGGTAGAATGAATTTAACAATAAAGTTCTTTTTGTCCCAAGGTACTATGAAGTCTTACACTTGATAGCAATGAATCCGGATAACTTAAAAAAACTTATAAATCTCGGAAACTAAGAATGCTAGCTTAATGAAATCAATTGTATTTAGTAGACAATTAAATATTCCTTAAATTAAGGTATTAAAACTTCTTAGTTACTGCAAGATTAGATCATAAAAAAAAACAAATTTTAAATTTCGAAGATGGAGCTAAGAAATTATGTAGGTACTGCATTTGATTTTCCTTTTGTTTCTAGTCTGTCATTTAACTGGGTATAAATCATATTAATAGTGTTCAATATTTATTATTCAACCTGTCGCTTACAACTGAAGAATGCACCAGATTCCTTACAATTCTGGGAACATAATAAATATATAAAGCTAGGGAAACGAATTTAAGACTTCAATAAGTGAAAGTTATGCATTGAAAAAAAAAGACATTTTTATTGCAGAAAAATAATTCTCTTAATTTTTTTACTTTGTATAGTAGCTCAGCTACGAAAATATTTGTTACAATTAACAAAAAATATACATAAATAGTACTTTCAATTTACAGAATGTAAATTAATCATTTAAATTAATAATTATTAAAATAAAGAAAAAAAATCTACTAGGTATTTGTTTGAAATTAGCATATGAAAATGTTATTAAATAAATAGAATTACGAAATCTCGCTCAATTTACTACTTTCCATAGTAATTTTCATCATTATTGTCATCTCATAGCTAATATTAAAACTTTTCGAGTATTAATATTAATGTCGTAAAATCAATATGATCCATACTATATTATGGAAAGTTACCTACTAGGAATTAGCTAAAACCGGCTCAATCCTGCTAGAACCGAATGAATCACTTTGTCTCGATGAAAATTTACACGACGTCTTCGTCAATGACAATAAATTGAATAAGATATGAAATTCATTATTTTCAAGACACACATTATTATTATTTTATGGCTTAGTTAGGTGGACGAACTCACAGCCCACCTGGTGTTAAGTGGTTACTAGAGCCCATAGACATCTACAATGTAAATGCGCCACCCATCTTTAGATATAAGTTCTAAGGTCTCAGTATACTTACAACGGCTGCCCCGCCCTTCAAACCGAAACGCATTACTGCTTCACGGCAGAAATAGGCAGGGCGGTGGTACCTACCCGCGCGGACACACAACAGGTCCTACCACCAGTAAAAACATTTTAAAGACTTTAATATTTTTTTATTGAATATCAGTCATACATAAATTTGAGAATCAATATATGTAAAGACTTCATGAGTAAGGCTGAAAATTACTGTTACGTCTTAGGGCTAGTTCTTTATAAACTGCAACACCGTCTTGTTATATCGATCGCGAAGCAATCGTCGATCCCAATTTGAAAACTAGGATAGCTTTTATTGTAATCTCACGTCTCACTTTGTGGTCGGCTGCATTCGCGTTATAAGCAGCGTTATTCGCGTTATATTTTGTTCGGTTTTCGCACCTCGTCGACATAACTAAAACTAATTTTACGGTTCAATCTCGCATTTACTGACTGGTTGTCAATCGACCGTGACCACAAGCACTGTAATTTACTTGTCGTGGCGTGCAACTTCTTTGACAGGACATAAGACCTACAACGACTAGACACAGACTAAGACAGACACTTGACAAGAATTCAAAAAGAGGGCGTACGTTCAATCTTTAATCTACGGTTCAATCTCGCATTGACTGACTGGTTGTCAATCGACCGTGACCACAAGCACTGTCATTTACTTGTCGTGGCGTGCAACTTCTTTGACAGGATATAAGACCTACAACGACTAGACACAGACTAAGACAAACACTTGACAAGAATTCAAAAATAAAGAGAGAAATGGAACGAGGGCGTACGTTCAATCTTCAATCTACGGTTCAATCTCGCATTGACTGACTGGTTGTCAATCGACCGTGACCACAAGCACTGTAATTTACTTGTCGTGGCGTGCAACTTCTTTGACAGGACATAAGACCTAGAACGACTAGACACAGACTAAGACAGACACTTGACAAGAATTCAAAAATAAAGAGAGAAATGGAACGAGGGCGTACGTTCAATCTTTAATCTACGGTTCAATCTCGCATTGACTGACTGGTTGTCAATCGACCGTGACCACAAGCACTGTAATTTACTTGTCGTGGCGTGCAACTTCTTTGACAGGACATATGACCTACAACGACTAGACACAGACTAAGACAGACACTTGACAAGAATTCAAAGATAAAGAGAAAAATAGAACGAGGGCGTACGTCACTAGCGGCAGGCAGTACTTTTTTTGACTTCCTAAAAGACGGACACGAACAAGACGACAAGGAACGAATTGACCGTTCTCATATTATGTGCATAAAATAGACGACAAAAGAACTAACCGACCGTTTAAATGGTCCTTCGACCGTTCATTACTCGAAATATTGGAAATAATGACAATAAAAATCGCAAGATTAAACTATAGTTTGGATTGCGTATTCTTGGTGTCATGTGTTCGTCTGTAACGGTTCTTATTAGAAGCATTTAAACTTTACCCACCAATTTTATTCTTATACATAGTACCTATTTGTATAAGTCTAATATAAAATGCACTTGAAACCTAAACAAAATAAATGGATAGAACAATTTTAAAATTCCAGCGCTGAATGTATGGCGTCTTTTCTTATCTGTTGATAAAGTATTATTAAAGTTTTAATGTATTATTATATTGTAAAGATTAAATTATAAGTACGTTATACCTAATCGATAGGCTAATAAAATTGATAAATAAATACAACTTTAATATTACTTCGTGTACTTTATACCTGATATGTGATTTATTGATTCTATCAAATCAATTTAATTCACAAAAAAAATATGTAATCGCCTTAGTTACGATTCTATCGATTATCGAAAAATAAATAATATAGGTACGCAAATCTGTAGTGATGTACGATTCCGCGGAATCACTAGACACAGTATCCACCCACATTCAACTCATAAAACATTTCACCTGTTGCCATTCACTCATTACGTCTACTTATTTAAGGCCAAGTGCACCCGTTAAAGCTATACATGTAGGGTTCTGTATACAATAAAGATACGATCTCAACAAAATCGCTCCATATACATTGAAAATGAGAAGTAGATACTAAACTTTTTGATCTCGAAAACCCTTCTTAGTTTTTTGAAGTTATACTTCTATAGGCGCGTTATGAAAATTTGATGAGAGTGAAATTTTAGATGCGCGCGCACCGTAACAGAAAATTAACAGAATGAAGTTGCCCACTAAATCGCTCATTACAATACGACCGACGTAACTTGGCGAGTCTGAATATAGCCGCAGGTGAACTTTCCTACCGTACCGAGAATTACCAAATTTATACGATGTCAAGAAAAGGGATTTCCAATATGTGCGTGTTTGAGGATGTTGTTTAAACGATTTTTTTTTTCAAATTGATTAAAATATAAATAAATAAAAAGAAATAAATTTAATAAAAATAAAGTATAACTTCTTACGCGCGTACATAAGTACACGCACACTTTTTTTTAATAGACAACAGGTGAAGGTTATCATACGGTTTCAGTCGATTACTAGATAAACTGTGAGTTGGTATGCACAATAATACTTTAATACCACGAAAATATTCAAAGAGGTTTAGGTCAATTAGTTTTTTTCATCACTGGAGCTATTAACGCGATCCCCCAGATTATTAAACTATTTTAAAGCAGAGGAGTTTTCAAATCTATAACTCAAAGGTGTACAGCAGGGTGAGGCAAACTTCATACATTATAGTTGAGGTTTCGACCCCATGTCTCTAGGTGAGTGGCGACATTCAAGCTGATAGATCATAGATCCGTTTGCCCATATAATTAAAAAAATTACTACGGAACACGTTAAAATGCAAAAAAAAAAACACTTAGCCGTTACATACTGTGTTCCAACATCTAAACGCAACCATTAACACTCACAATAGTAATGAACTAGAAAATGAAAATAGCCAATACCAATATAAATCAGACGTAAACCATTTGTTTGATCAGCTGAAATAGGTCGTTTGTGATTAAAAAAACGGCATTATGTTGTTTAGACGTTGCTATTTTTAGAACTAGAACGATTTTCATTTTCCGTTATACAAGTTAAATCAATAACACATTTATTTGGCGTTACAAGTTTGTAAGCGAATAGGATTTCCACCTTAATTTTTGTTTAATCAAGCCTACCATGGCTATGG
The DNA here is from genome assembly GCF_030267445.1 of Bombyx mandarina. Taxonomy (NCBI): domain Eukaryota; kingdom Metazoa; phylum Arthropoda; class Insecta; order Lepidoptera; family Bombycidae; genus Bombyx; species Bombyx mandarina. The sequence goes on from NC_143228.1 coordinate 13,541,143, forward strand.
GCAGATATTTATGGACAATATTAACGAAAACCGCAGAAATTAGAACTGTCTTAATTCATCCCGACTTAGGATCTCCTTTTTAATACACCACCACGCGCATTCTTGTGTTTTGTATGTTATTCTTCAGGATAACTCTGAGTTGAAAAACCATATCCTCAAAATTAACACAAAATATATTGACACATACCTTCTCTCATAAAGATTTTCTCGATCTGTAAGTCCTAATGTCAATAAATAAGTTCAATTTCCTCCCTATTCTAATTGTTGTATCAGATCCACGATGTGAAGCTCATAGATAATACACATAAATTAATTGTAGATAAGCAACTCAAGCACTCAACAAAAAATTTCAAAGACGTCGGCCACTAGATGGCCTCTCTTCGATTAGTTTCTCATTGCTCCTGTTGATAGCAGTAACATATTATCTATCCTTTAACTTATTTCTAATGAAGGATTTTGTAAATTTTGTGAAACCACAATTTGATAAAAATTAATCGACTTGTCTATAAGCAATAAAGACTTGTTGGATTTATTAGTTTTCTTTTTATTTTGTGTGTTTAGTTATACAATATATAAATGCCATATCATTAACAACATATAAGTTTAGGGGCATCCGCTATAAGATGTCGCTAGTTTCCATACAAAAAAATATTTGTCTTAAAGTATCGCAGTTTCAGGGCCCTTGTGTGAAGTTCACCGGCATGAAGCGCACCATTGCTATATGAAGTATGCTAACTTTACCTTATTAATCTATCACCCAGCTAGTCTCATGATGGCTTACTAATAAACTACTATTACTACTATTATTCGAATATCTTCATTCGAATTGTTTCTGCAAATACTACACTCAATTCTGTTTCTGATTTTTTTAAATACAAAATTTATTCAAAATCAAATGGATTCCTAAATACAATAAAGTATAAAGATACTATAAATCATTTTATACCTATTCGACACCTTGACGCGAATATCAAATTTAATTACACATAAAATGTTTATTCTTTATATTTTTCCCAATAATAAATATGTTTTTTATTATTTCTTTGTGCAATGAGTACTATTTTTGTGACTCGTTGTGATATTCATAACGCAAATCAGGTGTCAATGAGGCGACGGGGGTATGGGTGGATACACACGTGTATTATCTATGGCTAAGACTTTTGGCGGAAACGTAAAGACATGCTATAATGGCAAATTATAATTTACGGTGATATAATGATTACTTTACTAAACTAATGCAATATTTAGTATAGGTAACTCATTGTAGAATGCTTATTCGAATTTCTTGACGAATAAGAACGTGAACATTAATTACCGATTCAGTGGTGACCTTCGATGAGTTTGACTAAGTCTGTAATGGCATCCTTGCTATTTCTACTGCGTAGCAGTCATAGATTCCGATTCAAAGAATAAGAGAGTATGGTTAATAGGTTCAATCGACTTAATATTTCAATGAATTAACGTTAGATGTAGTATCATCTTGAGTACTGCAGATGATTGATTGTCTGTAGGTATATCTAAGTTCATGCGATTAACTCGTTTAATCAAATTAGGTTTTGCCTGTCAATTTATTTATTGTTGGTAGATAGGGCAAAGAAAATTCAAATTTGGAATTAATTTTATTATAAATTTATAATCTTTGTGAGTCCGCACGGGTAGGTACCACCGCCCCGCTTATTTTTGCCGTGAAGCAGTAATGCGTTTCGGTTTGAAGGGTTGTAACTACACTTGAGACCTTAGAACTTATATCTCAAGGCGGGTGGCGCATTTTCGTCGTAGATGTCTATGGGCTTCAGTAACCACTTAACACCAGGTGGTCTGTGAGCTCATCCACCCATCTAAGCAATAAAAAAAAATGTCTCAGCGGTAATATTGTTTTTTTTAAATGAACCGTGAATTGGCTTTTTTTATCCAGTCGGTTTTTATTTCATTCTGAAAAGTCGTATTTTTTTTTACAATACGCTCTGACGCTTCCATTAAGCCGTTTCCAAGGCTTTGCTTTGATAACAACCACGAAGTACCGGTAACCGACACCTCCGCGCACCACTATTGGTATACCTTCCATTGTTTCAATTGCCAAATGTGTGATCTGACAAAAAAATACTCCTTATTAATATAACATAGCAACAACCGAATTCTAAATGATTATATTCAGGAGTCTCAAAACTTATTTTGTTTTTAATTAAATCTGTTATCAGTTGCCCGTCGTTTTATTTATTATTAGTCGAACCTGATCTTTGACTTAACTATAGTCCGATCGCTATCAATCTTCACAGTATCACCAGCTAGGCTATTTTGAAGGTTTCCTAAAAACTTCAACGAAATCGATCCAGCCGTTTCGGAGTCTATAGGGCATATTATACACCCACTGAGTTTCTCGTCGGATCGTCTCAGTGTGCTCGTCCACCCATCTAAGCAATAAAAAAAAAGCTTAGATGAGTGGACGAGCTCACAGCCCACCTGGTGTTATGTGGTTACAGCAGCCCATAGACATCTACAACATAAATGCGCCACCCACCTTGAGATATAAGTTCTAAGGTCTCAAGTATAGTTACAACGACTGCCCCACCCTTCAAACCGAAACGCATTACTGCTTCACGGTAGAAATAGGCAGGGCGTAGCCTATCAAAGCAGCCTATCGACAACGACCAAGTTTCATTCAATATTATGTTCTTTAATAATTATAAATATTTATGAAAACTTACTATGCAATCAAATATCTCTTCAAAGAAGACATGCTGTCCTACTTCTTTAGGCGAGTAATCAAACCTTTTTTTGTAAACTCTCGTGTCATTTGTTTGTCTTAAGCCTTGATACATATTTTGATAGGCGGCATTCAAATTCTCTATTACTGATTTTTTAATTGGTATTGGCTCCGGAAAAGCGTAACGACTATCGAAACTCGGGCTGAAATTTTATAAATATTTAAATAAAACCTAAATAAAATTAAATCTAAGTTGTAGGTTATATGAAAAGACTGCTGCCTACGCTAGATCTTTTCTTATTCTTCTGTGTCGTTCCTTTGTTTATACGAATCGTGATTCTTCCAATTATTGCAATGAAACGCAACAAATGCTCACGATAGATTTCCACGGTGAAGAAATAACTTCGTGTAATAAAAATCAAACCCGCAAAATTATAATTTGCCTAATTATTGGTGGTAGGACGTCTTGTGAGTCCGGACGGGTAGGTACCATCACCCTGCCTATTTCTGCCGTGAAGCAGTAATGTGTTTCGGTTGGAAGGGCGGGGCAGCCGTTGCGCTGTAAAAACTGAGACCTCAGAACTCATATCTCAAAGTGGGTGTCGGCATTTACGTTATAGCTGTTTATGGGCTCCGGTAACTACTTAAAACCAGGTGGGCGTACACCCAACCATCTATGGAATGAAAAAACCTACGAGGTATACTCTCTGTTTTTTTTATTGCCCTTGTAGGCAGGCGCTCGCCTTAGCTGATGGTGAGTGGTTACCGTCGCTCATGGACGTCGGCAATGCCAGGGGAAGAGCCAAGCCGCTGCCTAGCCTTAAAATTGTGTTATACTGGTAGGTATAAAAGTAGACAGCCTAAGCTTTAGGTTATGACGACTGAACAATAAAAAAATAGCATAGCTGTTACCATAGACTCTAACTTGAGACAAGAGTTCAATGTACTTTGAAATACCATTAACTCACTATTCAAACTGGAACGCATACAGCTTCGAACCAGGAATATTATAAGCAACCCAGGCTAACTAACAACACACCTATTTAACACCGCCCAAGAATGGAATTTAGGGGAATATAGGGAGAAAATAGTACCCAATAATGTTGACGTTTGTTGTTTGAAATAGCACTATTCGTATTCCTGTTTCTACTACTATTTTAAGGTAAGATCTTCTGACCTAGGAAGATATCTAAAGTCAATTTATAAAAAAACAGTGAAATTGTATTTTTTGCTTTAACTCAGTTAATATGTACTTACATGATGCGCTGACCTAATTCAAAATTATGCATCCTCTCATAAAAAAAAGTTTGATTTGAACCAAACTCCCGTAACATAGAACAAAAAGCAATAAACAATAGTAAATAATTTTTCATGTTGTTACTATTCTACGCATCGAAGTGTGAAAAAAAAGATCAACAATTTTTATTTATGGCGAAAAACATGAATTCTATTGTAAAATATTACGCGTCTGTGGTATTTTATGCTGCCACTATACCCTGCATTTTGATTTACGTGTTTTATAACCGTACGCCTACGATCATCTAACCATATGGTAGTTGTAAAATTGAAATTGAAGGTCGAAGGAAACAATAACTTCGAAAATAATTATAAACTTAACATGGTTCGTAAAAATCAGAATTCATAATCTAGTCGTTTCGTTCATTGGCTACGCGTGTCGTGGCCTTTGTAATGTCTTAGTGCATGTCATTCGAGAGGTAAAAGGTTCGAAGCTTCGTTTGCAGACAAGTTTACAACCACTTTGGTGTTGAATGATTAACAGTATTATTCGGAACCCATAAATAGCAAAAAATGAATATCGTAGCATACTTCGAATTAAGGTTTAAAAAATTGTATTTAAATCTACATACTCTTCCAGCGGGTAGATTGAATGCTTTGTGCTAAAGATATGGCGGTAACCCCTCCGTGTGAAGCTGGAATAGACTGGAATAGCGGTCATGCTGTCATGTGCCCGCCGATACGTTGAAATTTTTGCAGTGCATCGTGCAACGCATCGTGTGCTCCCGCTTTAAGGCTATCAGTGAATATGCAGGGGAAAAAATGGCGGTAAATACTTGTCTAACCTCATAATTTAATAAACTGTTAGCCAAACAATGTTATTATTACTCATTGAATTAGCAAACATTCTGATTAAGCCTTTGGGTAGTTGGTCAGCGAGAGCTATAGTTTTCACTGACTAACTAATCAACTAGTAAAAATATCTCGTATTTATATGGATGGTATTTCAATCACACGTCATCAAGCTATTAGTTTTCGTGCAATATGAAAAGTATAACACCAAATGAAGTTTAAGTTTTACAAAAAATTCATTCATATGGTGCTTACAAAATATATCTAATTTTTTTTTTTTAATTCTTTATGAATATAAATCTATATTTTTAAACTACAAACAAAAGATGTTTATTGATTCTAGATTCTTTTGCTTTATCCATCACATTTTTGACGTAACAAAGACTTTCAGTGTCGCTTATTGACATGAGACATCGATTAACTTCTATATTAATTGACTGACAGAATCCGAAAACATTTTAAATTGATCAATTTAAATTTAAGAAAAAATATTTAATTGAAAACTATCCCCATACGTTTCATATTAATATAAACTATGCATTTAACCGTATTGATATAAAATAACTCTTAAGTTGTGTTTGGGTGTATAAAGTAGTATTATAATCCTCAGCAATATGGATGGTAAGCTTTTTTAATAGAAATCTTTTAACCTGTAGTTAATCGCAATTAAATATCGATCTGTACTTTTAGAATGTTCAGCAACGAAATCTATTTCCTTAGAAACGTTGGTTATTCAAAATATAAGTAATGTGAAAGAACTAAAGTCGAAATTAAGTGAAATAATTAAAAAAGGAAAAGACTATGAATTTGATGTTTCTTCATGCGTCAAGACTTTAATAAAGAGCAACGACCAAGAGATAGTACTCCTGACTGCCGAAGCCATATCAGAGCTCGTTAAATGCGACGAGAAACGTCGAACATATTCTCAGAAAGAGATAATCAGCCCCATTCTAGATATTCTGCAAAAAGAAATAACTACCGAAAATGCTGCGTTAATAAAACAGTGCTTTCGAGCTCTCGGGAACTTGTGCTGTGACTGTGACTCGTCAAGAAAGATAATCTTGGAATGTGGAGGTGTTCCCATCATAATAAATCTAATGAAAAACTATTTCAGTACCCACAGTCAATTAAGCATGTATGCATTTAAAACTTTATTAAATTTTGCGATCGGTGGTCAAGAATTCACAAATGCAATGGTTGATGGTGGAGTAGTTGAAATGCTTCAAATGGTTGTCATTCAGGAGTTAGAGAAAGAGGAAATTGATGAAGATGCTGTTTGTGCTTTGCTTTCCTTATTATCTCTTATCAACGAAAATGACACAGAAATATTGTACAGTGATGAAATTAATGCAGGGGTTTTGAAAGTCCTAACTAATACTGCTGATATTGATGTTTCGGAGTTATGCCTCGATATACTTCATGCCCAAGCTGAGCATGGTAAATCATCATTATTATTATGATAACTGAGATATTTACATTTATTATTATGTTAACTGAGCTGAAATCTCAACAAAAAAATAACATTATGTCATAACATTTTTCACAGCAGTTCAAGGAAAATGATTACACTTAAAAGATACTCTTTAATAAAAATAATTAAATACATTAAAGCATTACAGATAATTGAAAAATGTTGAAATATAAATGATGTCATAATAAAGTCCAATAGGTATAAGAAAAACAAACTCTCACCCCTTCATACTTTATAATACATTTTAATATGAAATTGTATTTCAAACTTATGTGAGCCTTTGTATACCCCAGCTTCCACCAGCGATCTTGTATTATCCTTCTCAAATAGCTTAAGTGACAAAGATTGTTAAGTACAGTAGATCACATATTACCTTTTCAGATTCTGTAAAGACCTTAATAGCAAAACATGGTGGTATCCAAGTAGTTTGTTCTCGTATTGAACAGCTAATGCAAAAGTTTGATCACGGAGAACTTGATGCAGATCAATCTGATGTTGAGGCCATCCTGAAGCAAGCTTGTGATTTAATAGTCATTGTTTTGACTGGAGGTATACCTAAATGATTGAGATATTTTAAATAAATGGGCATGAATGAATGACTTATTGCAAACGGGCAAATGGTGATTTAGAGTGTCTGTTTGCTAACTTATGTCATTTTAACTTTTTCTTTAAACATCTTATTTTGACAAGATGTCATTAACAAACGAAATATAGTTAGGTACTGTTTGTCAATCCTATTATTGTTGCTTAGCATTAGCTATTATTGATTAAAATAAGTGCAATACAAATTTGCTTAGTTTTCAGCACAATCAATTTTTTTTAAAGATTATTAAATCTTAAGGATATTCTTAGGATTTTGTCAAGCAAATGTAATGCTTACATAAATAGCTATATGATATGCTATAATAGCATTTGTAGAACTTATTTACTGATTTTTACAAAAAAACAATTTTACAAAAAATCAGTATGGATATAGCTTGAGCCCTGAGAAACGAATGTAGACTACTTTTATTCCACTGTTGAGTATAGTTACAGTTAACCTAACTTAAAATTTAGTGAAGTGACGCTATTGGCGTAAACTAGTAGAAAATAAATAAAATATTTAAGTGAATACTCTATTACTTATGCAGATGAAGCAATGCACATACTATACAACAAAGGTCTCGGTGAAGTTTATATCTCAATGGTAAAATGGCTGGAGCACACTAACTACCACCTAATAACTACAGGTGTCCTTGCTATTGGAAACTTTGCCAGACAAGATGACTATTGTGCACAGATGATGGACGATAAGATATATGATAAATTGTTGGGTATGTGAACAAATTTTTAATTAGAATAATAAATTTAATTTCCACCATTACTTTGCTTTAGTGTACTGTAGGTGTACTGGCTACCTGTAATATTTTGGCCAAGGTTAGAGTCAACATATACATAGACATAATTAGTAGTTTGGCTATATATGGAACAAACAAAAAATTTACAAGGAGCACTGGAGAATCGTGAAAAGGCACTAAATAGCCTGATATGCTAAGTGACCAGAGTTAAGCAATGGCTATGGATAAATAAGTATTTTAGTCAAACTCACACCTCATTTTATAACTGATTACTGAAGTCTTAAGGCATCATAAAGTAAATGGTGTCACCCAACATGAGACATGGAGGTCACAGTTGCAATTGTATAATATCTATCCCACGTTTCAAACTGTAATGTATGATTATTTCACCACCGAAATATACAGGATACCTACCTATGCAAAGCTTACTATATGTCTCATCATGCAATGTTTTCCAAGTACACAAATTTTATGTTTGTTGATATATTTTTATGTGTGTCCAATTTGCAGATCTCTTTGATGTATATGTAAGTTTCGGAGTTCAAATGCAAAAGGAACATAACGTGTTACATCCGATAGAACCTGTAACCATCACAAAGATCCAGCATGCTATATTGTCCGCTCTCCGGAACCTTACTGTGCCTGTGGCGAATAAAAGGATAATAGCGGCTCAGGGAAGAGCTGCGCCTACGTTGCTGGGGGCATTGCTTTCGGTAGAAGATCATCATGTAGCTTACAAACTTCTGGCTGCCATTAGGATGCTTGTTGATGGTCAAGGTAATAAAACTGTCTATGAATAACTATTTTACTTTTAAAACAGAATGCTTGTTTATTATGGCACAGGTAAACAAGCTCGCGGCCTATCTAGGCTAAAGGGGCTACCAAAACGCATAGATTTCACAACCTGAATGCTGCCATCCACATCATATAATGAGCTCGAAATCTTTGAGACCGCTTTAGTACCCTTTTAAGACACCCATGGTCATTTACGTTAGGGTACCATTTATTGCCGCAAAACATTGATGTACCACATTTGTAACAGAGAGTGTGGCCCGTCTGTTGGGCCGTCACAAGTCAGCGTTGCGTTGCGTGGCGCGCTGGGGGCACGCGGGGGAGTACGCGGGCGCGGCGGGGGAGGCGCCCCGCCTGCTTGCCTGGGCCGTCAAGCTTCTCACGCGCGGACCCTACTGGCACAATATCGTCGAGGTATCTATTCGTGTCACTTCTATATTTTATATTGAACATGGAATTGATATGCGTCAGGAATAGGCAACGTTTTTGGAATTACAAACGAAGTAAATAGCAGATGGTTAAGGGAGTGACACACGAGGTCAAAATTTCAATTAAATGTGCGTGCGCTCTTCAAAACGCAAAAATTTCGCAGCAGTAATGGGCAGGACGGTAGTACTCAGGGTATTTCTCGCCAATTTGAAACTCCGCATTTTCGCATCATTGAATAAGAATACACCGTTTTACACATACTCTGGCTATAGGCGTACGATAGATGGAGTGGTGATAAGTGTAATAATAAAAATTGGTAAAATTAAGGCTGTCTACATAAAAGTGGCCTAACCCACAATTTTTCATATTGCAATTTATTTAAAACATAATAAAGTTTGATGCAAAACCGGCCTATCCCTAGTTTTACCCATAGATAACAGATGGTTTTGGAAATTTTATTTTTGCACGTAGGTATTGTAAAAATAAATTCAAATCTCATATCCATACTAACTATGTTAAGCTTATGCCACTTTTGCGTTGACGGCCTCATTATGAAAATATATTTTCAGGTGGAGGGCTGTATATCCAGTTTAGTCAATATGCTGGTGGCCAGTCACTCGCTAATGCAGAACGAAGCCATTCTCGCTCTGACGCTATTAGCTATTGAAACATTAAAAAATATTTCTCCCTCGAGTGAACATCCAGAATTCGATTATGAAAAAAGCTTTATCTCTCAGTTGATTAAGTCGGAAATCGGTAAGCACGTTTCCATACTAGTCGATACGAACTGCGCTAAAATGCCCGTCGAGGTTGCGGAGAACCTTCTCGCCTTCCTAGACATCACTTCGAAGAAGAATAAATTAGCTCTCGATTATAAGGAGGCTAAAGTGACAGAGTCCTTGAAGAAGTTCGCTGAATCCAGGCAGGATCTGAGCGAGGATCTTAAGAATTGTATTACTGGTGTAATCGCAGCTATCTCAGACAATGGGAAAGATTAAAAAAAACACGATTGTTTTATTTTTCGATTCCAAAATTCATTTCGGATGATGACTTTCGAATTTATATTCGCATTTACTATTTTCATAATAGATTTTATGGTTTAGTTGAAGCAATTCGATTTTTAAGTATTATCTTGATGTAACTCACTTCCAAGTAGATGATTTGGAGGTAATATTAAAAAAATAGTTTCTCGAATATATTACCCAGTGACCTCTATCCAAATCATGAAAATAATTTCATGTAGGTATTTACTGTCATTAAAAAAAACTACTATAGATGTAATTCTTTAATAAGCTTTTAATGTTATCTAGTCATAGTTAAAAAAAAAAGTGTTTTATTAAATGTATTGCAAAATCTATTTGCGTCTAAATATTGCTACCTTAAATATTTTACGTGTATTCAAGAAATAATACATTCCAGAATTTGTATTCAGTGAAGTGGTACAAATTATAGTTTCGGTAATAATTTTATTAGCTTTGAGTTGAATCTGTTTGTGTCCTAGGGTAGGCATTTGAATCGTGGAAGCTTTTGTCAACTGATTGAAGTACCATTTTATATTACATGCGCACTCCAATACACCAAAGAGGGTTTACCGCTGATAGCAAAAAAGTAATTTCAATTTGAATATATTATTTGAGTAATAAGATGAATTAATATTGACCTTTGTAGGGGGACCATTAAGTACTATAACAAAATGGTAGAAAGAGTCAACTGGTCAGTTTTAAAGTCTTGCCCAGATTGAGCGAGTTCGTCGCGATTCCTTTTGCACAAACGCGTACGCGTGTTGAACAATTTTGCGCCAAATACGCTCTTTCGAGACAACGTGTTGCTGTAAAATATCCACGCGATACAAGGAATTCTACTATACGTATCTTGATGATTATCTTCGTCTATACGATTTCCACCTTTTTTCATTGCGCGAGCAGGCAGACGAGCATACGTCCCACCTGATGGTAAGTGGTTACCGTCGCTCATGGACCTCAGCAATGCCAGGGGTAGAGCCAAGCCGCTGCCTACCTACTCTAAAAAACGTAAAATTCATATAAAGAAACACAACTATTAGTTCTGCAATGAATACAAAGAAATAGTTATACTTAATACTCAATGTACAATGTAGATTAATGTTTTTATTATCTTTGTATGCGAATTATTGTGGCATAGCTTAAGTAATTTAATATAGATTATTGTACCACGTACTTGTGTATGTTGACTTTGTTTTTAAGTTGCCACTTATAATTATTTTGCATAGAAACATCAGTTATTTCTAAATATTTTGTTGTGTTTGGTGCCAAAGTTACGATTTGCTATTAGATAAATCATTATTATTACTAAAGCGGTTTTCAAATATCTTTACACGTTTATTGCTTACCTTGGTGCAAGAAATTTCAGAACAGTTAAGAATTGTGCAATTAAAAAATATCTTTAAGATTTATATTATTCTCACGATGTTTTAAGACCCTATTGTGCACTTATATACGTAGTTAATCCGCTTCTAAGATAGTAAACGTGTTTAAAAAACAAACACAACTTGTGTAGTTCTAAGCTGAGAAATATTAAAGGTGGACTGATCTCTGAGATATACAACTATCCTGTTCACTCTCTTACTATCTGAAAAAGAGATAGCAATACCATTGACAAGTGGTCTGCGTGCGCATTTTTACTCTAGCCTAAAGGCTTGACGGATAATGGTTTAATCAGTATCAGTATAAATAGTAGGTGCAATTCATTCTTGAATTTGTGTAAAATAAAAAGCGACCAAATTAGATATTATAACTAGAGCACGGCTAAAGTTATTGTTGAAAATTTGTATGTGTAACTTATTTTTAATTCTTTATAAATAGTGTCTCAATTAAATACTTAGATATTTATTTTTATTTGTAGCATTTTACTTGTTTATACTTTGTATAATAAATGCCCTGCTCTGAATGTGTGACCGCAGTTATTGATTTTGACTGTTTTATGGGAAAACATTTAATATTAAATACATTTTATGTATATAATATATCCAAACAGAAATACGTATGTACTTGTTGTGTAAAAAAAATTTTAACGCATTTTAATGTCACCCAATTCTTGCACTCAGAACATTGAACAATGCAATATGATTAATCACAAACCCAATTCCTCTGTATCTTTTTGTGAAATAAATTTATCTTAAATGTATTTCATTTTAATCTGATGATAATAAATAACCAAATAAAATAAACAAATACCTTTTTTGTCAATTCACATTTATTATATTATTAAATGAACTTAATGTATCATGGTCGAGTGTTGCGACAATGATAATCTAAATCTCAATTCTTCATCTTCCAGTAGATGGTTTTCTTGAATGCTTTCTGGATTGGCACATCCCGCAACTGCAAAGTAAAATTGTAAAATTAACTAGTGGTGGTTGTAAGCAAAAGTAAGTTTATTTTCAATCACCTAATCAATGACTGAACCTGAACTGTTAGAGTACAATATTTCGAATCACTGATCACTAGACTGATGAGACAATTATAACCAATTGAAGAATTACCTGGACATCTGATTCTATGCTTCCTTCTTATGAGATTCAAAATAGTCTCTCTTTCATACACATGGCCACACATTGTATTCTTCACTGGATCTGATATATGTTTTTTGGTAATTGGATCTAGCTGAAAATCGAAAATTGTAAAATTTTAAAATCTAGCAGAAAATTTTACATATTAAAAATAAAACTGAAATTTCAGATAGACTGAAAGAAGCTTTTATAGAGGTTCGAGAATCTCATTTTCTGAGATATTTTTCACATTTGAATGAACTTTGAGTAATTACTGTACAAGCTTTATTGTTGTTATATAGGTGGGTGTATATATGGGTTATTTATTTCTTTACAAATCAATATAATCAAATTATACCTATTAAAATAATACAATTATATTGGAATAATACTTACAAACTGCTCATTTGTTTGGACAATAGCTATATCAGATTCATTCAGGTTTTCTGTAACTAAAATGTTTTATATTAAATTTACACTTTAACAGGGTGCGATTTTTTCCTGAATATATTCAGAAAGCAGCAGAGCTGATTATCAAAAGAAAGAAATAAAAAATAATATTAACATTAAAGTCAGTCAATGCAGCAAGTCCCCCATTTCTCAGCATTCTTCAGCATTCCTGAGTGCTTATGTCATATCCCTCTCAAATTATGTGTGCATAGAGTATTCAGCGGTTGCAGCTTGGCAGCATCTTGGCTGTGCCCCTGGTATTGCTTACGATCATGAGTGATGGTAACCATGGCCCATATGCCTACAATGGCGAGATAAAAAAACAATTATTTGTTTGTGTTAAGGAAATAGTAAGCCTATCCTGCATTACAATATATTTATAAATAGTCTTATAGTAGTAACAATTCCCTAGTTACAAATAAAAAATGGAAATTAATTACCTACTCATTCTATTATAAAGATGAACTTCCATTTAAGAAAAACAGAATTCAATTCATGTCAATACTGATTGGTAGTTTATTTTCATATTTTGGTATTGTTTGAAAGTTGAATGGAGTTTCACTACTCATAATACTGAATAGTTGGTTACCCAGTAATATCATATTAAACTATATTTAGATCCAATACTCACGCCCTGATGAAGATACACTTTGTAATCCACTTTCATATCTAGTCTTTAATTCTTGCATGTATCTATGGCTGTTAGGATTAATTCTGTTCTGTGAAAGAGTTTTCAGGCCATCCTCGAATCTTTCTTGGAGTGTATTTATGTTTGATATGTTAGTATCTGCCTAGAATTTAAACGAAGAATTTTTAGATTCTTAATTTCTTAGTATTTTATAAAAAATGTAAAAGATTGCCCTATGTTTTTCCGCTAATGAAGTAATAATGATTCGCTAAAAAACATTATCGTTAATTATATGTACAAACGAATTAATTGCGCTATGCTGTTCTATGTTATACTATGTTCTGTTTCAGAAAAAATGTTGAAAACGTGTTGAATATTTTTTGAAATATTATGTATATATTACACACAACTAGTTTTTTTTTATTATTAGCTTTGTTGTTACATAGAATTTACTTAAATTGAAAACGATAAAATCGTACTTTTTCAACAAACCTTTGCTGCCTCTAAAGCCTGCTCAGCAACTTCTTGTTCTATTTCCAATAAGCAGTAGTTTTCCATGTACATCTTAAGTTTTTCATAATTGTCTTCCTTGTCCTCTTGCAAATATTTAGCGACATTTTCCGCAGTCGAGATCAAGCTTTGAATACACTGCTTTCTCAGATCTCGAATGTCTATATCAGCCATAATTTCAAATTTTCAAATGTCATAACAATAAAATATTAAGAAAGAATACGCTTTTTTTCATTGGCTTTTTTCTTTATTAGGGATTGCCTAGGCAAAGGAAGCATAGCACCTACACTATTTGTATTCTAATTTCAAATTCATGATTTTTTTTGTTAGCCTTATTATCGTTCGGAAATTGAAAGAGGCTTGTTTGTGTGAGTGGGCTCGGGCCCAATGATGGTATTTAGGGCCCTACCCACTAAGCGACTCCCCAACACTTTCTTCCAAGCGTCTTATCCCCTTCGAGGTCAGAACCAGGGCCAGGTCATGAGGTTACCGCGTTAACACTGCAACCAGATGCACCTTACCCCAAGGACTCCCGTCCAACGGAGTCTTCGAGGCGAAATGAAGGTTCTGAAACACTAGTCACCTGAGTACGGTTGCCAATAAGGCCGCCGAGGCGGTGCCGCTAGTGTATCGAGATACCCCAGTAGTTCGGAGCAGAGATTATATACACTTAACATGTTCGGAGTCTGCCGGGTCCGGAGGCAATATCCCACCAACAGGTAGTACAGATTCTTTGCCTACCTCAGATTGTAATTAATTTAGGCTAAGCTTTCCTTTGTGGTCCGTCGATTTCGAAGTTCACAATTTTTTTGTATATAGTGCTCCTAAATAGAAAGCTTTTTGCAAAATTTTAAGTTGCGAAGACGGTAGAAGTATGGTTTACGAGTTAAACATTTTTAAAGTTTCCATTTAAATTAGAAAAATCGTCAAGTCATAGTTGACGTTTCACGTTCCGTTCACGGTAAACGTGAATTTTATTAAATTTGATGTCATGTTTTTACCGAAATATATTATTATTTTATTTTTATTTTATTATTTTAATATATTCACATAGTAAATTTGTTTATAATTAGTGTGCACAGCAATTGTTGCTGTAAGAAGCAATTATATTGACGTTTTCACACAAAAAGTAACAAAATTTTGTTTACACTGTGGAACGGAACGTGAAATGACGCATTTTTTTTATAGCGTCTTTTTATCTGTCTGTAATAAAATATATTTTTAAATACATATTAAAATTAAATATTTTTTTTATTAAATAATTTTTTTTACAATTTTTTATTTATTACTATTAAATAAAAAATAGTAAAATTGCTCGTGTTTTGGTAATAAAATTGCATAAATATTCAAAAAATATCGAAAACCGAATCAGAGCACCCGACTTTCCACTTGGTCTTGTCTGCCCTACCCCTAGTGTTTTTAAAAATACCGGAGGCGCGGAGGGAGAGCAGTCCTCGCCTGCTGTGACGGAGCACGGAAACAGTGCGCAGCAGAGCACGAGTGACCGTGCTTCGGCACGCAAGGGCGGAAGGATTGCTCTTCCCGCAGCGCCCGAGATAAGACGGATTCAAACTTAAGCTCCCTTCGAGTTTGACTAAATAATGCAATTTTGATCAAAAAAATTAACCATGGGGATCTGCGACTTGGTGACGGCGCAGTAGTAAGCCCTCACACCCCTCCTTCCTCGACTCAAAAATAATGGATCATAATTGAAATTTTAACTCTATGTTGACTAAATAGTGCTATTTTAACCTCAAAACATTAACCGTGGATATCTTCATAACCATGGAGTTCCGCGGAGTGGGGATGGTGCAGGGGGTTAGCCCTTACTTCCCTCCCTCTCGACTCAAAAATTGATGGGCCCTCATCTAAATTTTAACCCTATTTTGACTAAATAGTGCTATTCTAACCTCAAAACATTAACCGTGAATATCTTCATAACCATGGGGTTCCGCGGGGTGGGAATGGTGCAGGGGTAAACCCTTACCCCCCTCCCATCCAGACCCAAAAATCGACGGACCATAAAGGAAAGTTTAACCAAATTGTATATTTGCTTGGATAATAAGATACATAAATATACGCATCACTTTAAAACATTTTACTGATTTCTCAAATATGATCGTTGTAAATAAGTCTCCGTAAAGGTATTTATTTCCTATTCAACTATTATATGTTAATTGCCGTATAAAAGGTAAGCTTGGAAGTTTTTTTTAAAACGCGATTGTATTAATACACGATGAACGCAGAACATTGAGGGTTTATAAAAAAAAACCATCGTCTCTTTTAAAGTTTATTGTTAAAATAATTACATACTTACATTCAATCTATAAGGCATTTGCAGATTCATACAGACTGCAATAAATATTATTTAGCTATTCAAACATTTAGATAAATATACATTTAATATGTAAATAGTATCTTAACTTAAAAATACATCCAAACGAATCAATTGAGTGTAATTAAATTGAGCTTTTGTAATGGGATTAAATATATTTGATAACGAGTTTAGTATTTGTTATCATGTTTGTGTTTTTTTGGTCACTATTTCACACCAAGTGAGTCGTAAATTCATCTGATTTTCTACACTATTAAATGTACATCAGGCAAATTGAAACACCATATCATAGTCTAAATGATGGGCAGCAGCTCAGCTTGAACCTCTGTCATAGCAGATGCCTAGGACCATCAGTGACCATTTATAAACATGTATTATTTAGACATCTTCAATGATGGCTGCAACATTTTTAACTGATGAACTACCATTACTATTTCTAAGCCACATTTTCTTATGTAAGTTACAATACATCAATATTTTTCGTTCTAAAACTTTATTTCATTAATTCATAAATTATGCTTATCGTTGACATTAATATTTTTTTGACTCATAAAATTAACTGATATTAAGAACCACTTCTCAGTGCTGCTATGTCGACATATTAAATATTAGTAAATCAATATGTTTGTGGTATTTTAAATAGACTGATAATAACGTGTCATAATGACACGAGTTCGGTTTGAAATGAAGGGTGGGGCAGCCGTTGTAACTATACTGAGACCTTAGAACTCATATTTCAAGGTGGGTGGCCGCAGTTACGTTGTAGATGTCTATGGGCTCCAGTAACCACTTAACACCAGATGGGCTCTAAGCTTGTCCACCTATCTAAGCAATACAAAAAAAGAGTGAGATATATACGTGTTTTTTTTTATATATACAAAAGGTATTTTCCTTGTGTTTTCTTTCAAATTACCTGGCAGCACTGTAGCCGCTGCCCACAGTATAAATAAAGCAACCAACACATATAGCCTCACAAGATGCTCGTCGACACAATATATAGCCTCACAAGAATTGGAACATTATACTGTTATCATACGGTAACACCGACGTGACCCAGAGCGGTCGATAGTTGTTTTAGATGTATTTTCATGTCGCCCGAGGACACGTTACGCCGAACGCCGATAACCTTGAAAGCGTTCAAATACTCCAACTCCGTGAATTGAGCACCCTTTTCGCGTACTGACGTTATTATTTCCTGTAGTTCGATAATTATAGTACTTTAATATTAGTTGATTTTATAACGCTATGCAGGGAGCGATATGATAAATATTAAATATAAAAACGTTAACGGTTTAACGGCACAACCTGGTGTCAAGTGGTAACCGGAGATTATGGAGATCACAAAGAGACATAAAATCGAAGTCCCAAATGTATTGTGTAATGGCTGTCCAATCCTTTTAGTCGGAACACACAAGCAGCAGAAATAGGCAGGTTGATAATAGCATGTCCGTCGTTCATAAACCTGAAGACTGAATGCCACTATCGCTAAGCCAGCGGTTCCCAACCTCGAGGCCTTAAGTAGCTAATAAATCTATATCTATACTAATATTATAAAGAGGAAAGATTTGTTTGTTTGTTTGTTTCGAATAGGCTCCGAAACTACTGGACCGATTTGAAAAATTATTTTTCCATTAGAAGCCGACATTGTCCCTGATGAACATAGGCTACTTTTTTTATTTTTTTTTTTTATTTTTTTTTTTTTGTTTCATGTGTGTTTTAATGTTTCCGAAGCGAAGCGAGGGCGGGTCGCTAGTAAGTAATAAAGATAATAAGTGAGTAGGAAAATATGTGCAATTGGGTTACAAGCCATTATAGCAAAATGCACCAATAACCACTGGGAAACGGTGTCCACAGATAAACATATTGTTGTAATATAGACATAGGAACAAAAATACAAATAACAAAGTATGATAATGTATAGAAATAAGAATATAAATGCAAATAGATCATAAGCATAGAATAAAAAAATATGAAATGTTAGAATGTAAGAGAACACTGTACAAAGTAATTAGTAATGTAAAGATACCCCAAAAATGCTATAGTGTAAAAAAAACCGTTTATTGAAATAAAGATAACAACACTGAAAAATTTTATATTGATTTATAGGTACAAGTAGTATAAAGTAGCGGGAGTAATTTCCCAGATAAGAAAGGTGATGGATGAACGTGTAGTATGAAGTGTGAAAGTGCGAGAGGCATAAATGCGAGAACTGGCATGAATGAGAAAATACAGACCAATAAGATCCCGTTGAGCCTATGAACGGGGAAAGGCAGTAAAAAAAAACTCGGAGGCCGTTTCGCAAACATGTGACATCATACCTGCGGAGTACACGCTAACAGATGTAAGTACGCATGCGCTCTATGTAAACCATCGTGAGGTAGATGTAGCGCAGCGAGACAGTGGCGCAGTGTCGCGAGTCGAGCCGCCGCCCCGCCCTCCGCCCCGCGCTCCCCCTGCCACCTCCACACTACCGCGGCCGACATCATCTCGCCTATACCGTTGAATATATACTGTAACAAACAATACACGTACCGTAGATTGATTCGGGGGTAGGGGAAATCGGGACCATTGACCAACCCTTTCACTTTGGGGTGAATCGGGTTACGTATGGGGACAATAGTTTTTCGATAGGGCTGGCACTATTTAGTTGTTAAGTAGGTACCTAACTTTAGGTAATTAACTTTTTAATGTCTTTAATGAGTTACAAAACTTTGATGACTAAATTAAACTATTCAATATTCTTAAACACTAAATAAAAGTAATTTTCAGTTCAACAAAGTTAAATCTAACAGCTCAACAAAAGTATTGTGACATCCCAGATTTGTCCCTATTCTAACTCTAGTCTCTATTCCCACCAATCTACTGTATATAAAGATGAAATATCAGCACGTTCAACTGTTGTAGTGTTGCCAGGATTTCTCTCGAATAACTCGATATTCACTAAAAAGGATTGTTTTTTTTGAGATGAATGTATTTTAATTTACTTATTTTAGTTTTTTTGTAAATATGTAAAAAATACATCGATGTGAGTATAGTTTGTTCAAAGAGTACTTTGCGTAAGAGTAAGCAAGTGGTGGCATAGCGGATGTCTTTGAGTGACTATGATCATTTTTGTAAGTGGATTGTTAACTTCGTCTGCTGTTCACTGTGTTCTATTGCCACGTGAGTTCTTCAGACTTGATCAGTTTCAGATTTCAATCGATACATTATACAATTTGGTTTACTGACAGCGAGCCTAGAGGGCGCCAGTACAGCCGACGCGTGTTCGTGAAAGGCCAGCAGCGCGTGGGCCAGCTGCGCTGCTCCTCCGGACTGTTGGCTGTCCGCTTCGGACCCGTTTTCACCTTCGCGATCCTCTTGACCCAAATAATGAAAGCACTCTATGCGCATCTGAAAATTTTTTTTTTATTTTTTTATTGCTTTGATGGGTGTACGAGCTGACAGCCCATCTGGTGTTAAGTGGTTACTAGAGCCTATAGACATCTACAACGTAAATGCGCCACCCACCTTGAGATATAAGTTCTAAGATTTCAGTATAGTTACAACGGCTGCGCTACCCTTCAAACCGAAACGCATTACTGCTTCACGGCAGAAATAGGCGGGGCGGTGGTAACTACCCGCGCGGACTCACAAGAGGTCGTACCACCAGTAAAATTCGATGATACTCTCTTTGGTGTAGTGTAAGTGCAGTGGTGTGTTTAATTGAATATGGATAGAAAATGGAGCCACAAGTCCCATTAACTACATTACACACTTATAGGTCTATTCGGTCAATACTCAATATGTAAGCAACTCAGGCTCCGTGGAGTGATGACTTGCGCGGGGTGGCTGGCAGAAGCTGGATGAGAGAAGCCGAGAATCGTGCTCAGTGGCAAGTAATTGAAGAGGCCTATGTATAGCTGTTGATAAAAAATTGATATCCTTGACAAATTAGGGTGCGTTTAATTCCCCCTCCCGACTAGGCGCGTCAATACCCCCGCCCCCGCCGTTCGCCCGATCACGATGTTCGACCAGCCCATACCGTGGGCCCCGAAGGTCAAATATTTAGGCGTCACCCTCGACAGTAGGATGACATTCCGCCCCCACATCAAGACGGTACGCGATCGTGCCGCCTTCATTCTAGGACGTCTCTACCCGATGATATGTAGGCGAAGTAAAATGTCCCTTAGAAATAAGGTGACACTCTACAAAACTTGCATACGCCCCGTCATGACCTATGCAAGTGTAGTGTTCGCTCACGCGGCCCGCATACACTTGAAATCATTCCAAATTATTCAATCCCGTTTTTGCAGGATAGCCGTCGGAGCCCCGTGGTTCGTCAGGAACGTCGACCTCCATGACGACCTGGACTTAGAGTCCATCAGTAAGTATCTGCAGTCGGCGTCCATGCGCCACTTCGATAAAGCGGCACGACACGAGAACTCTCTCATCGTGGCCGCCGGTAACTACATTCCCGATCCTGCGGACAGAATGGAAAGCAGTCGACGTCGCCCAAAACACGTCATCTCGGATCCACCCGATCCACTAACGGTGCTTTTAGGTAATTCAAGCACCGGTCACCGTTCTCGTCGAACCCGTCGCTTGCGACGAAGGGCTCGACGAGTAAATTAACTCTCAGACACAGCCCACTGAGTTTCTCGCCGGATCTTCTCAGTGGGTCGCGTTTCCGATCCGGTGGTAGATTCTGCGAAGCACGACTCTTGCTAGGGTTCGTGTTAGCAACATCGTCAGGTTTGAGCCCCGTGAGCTCACCTACTAAAGTTAGGGTTACGCTGATATAGCCTCTCAAGGCTCTCAGCTTAGGTAGGAAAAAAAAAAAAAAAAAAAAAAAAAAAGTGCGTTTAATTAATTGTTCGAACTCACCTCCAAATGCAAGAAAAGCAAGCATTTATGTGTTATCTCATCGAATACAGACGCTGCAGCAGATATGTCGTTCAGGAATTTATCGGAGAGCTTCATTGCACCGGACAACGTCGAGGGAATGCTTCTTATATTTGCACTTAGCCAATCCTGTAATGTGAAGTACGAGGCACTATATACTGAACTTTATTTTCTAGGTTTTACGGCTCATTATTGTTGGGTTACAACTTTTCTGAAGGAAAGTGGGTAGGAGTTAGTGATATTTGTCATAGTTTCGCTAAATTAATACATATATAGACCAGGATCCTGTCTTTCTCCAATCGTGGTTTCTAGTGTGAAGACTATGCATTGACTTTGATTTAATGATTCATCATATAAACCTACGAAGTATACCACCTGACAAAGTCGATGGATTCCAGCACACTTTGTTGCATAGTCAGACGTACCCATAAAATTGATTTCACTTCTTCTTTTTTTGTTATTTCTCGTGAAGGCATTCGATCATACGTCCCACCTGATGGTGAGTAGTCACTGTCGCTCATGGATGTCGGCTATGCTCGTTTGAAACAAGTCGATCACACTCTATAGCCATATCTATGGCTAGATTTTCATAAAATAGCGCTCAAATACAAGTACTGTCCCAATTTAGGATTAGGCCTCATTAAACTTTGAATTCAATACGTTTAAATTGTGCTCAGTGAGTTTGATACCATTGCTTTTTTTTATGATTTAAAGATTACTGGTGGCCCGTAGGCCTTTCCAGTTTCACCAGGACAGGTGGGCGAGCAAAGGCTCAGCCAGGAGAGGTGGGATTTGCATATACCATTGTCTCGCAGAGGACGGCTATGTCGGCCAGCGTATTCATGTCCGATATGATTTCTTTGCGTGTAACGGCGCCGTCGCCCAAACTCGAACCCAAGATCTCGGCTTCCCGTTCGTAAGCCTGTTTCAGCTCCTGCAACATTTAATAATTCGTTTGGGAATAGAGGAACATTGGGATTCAACCTCGTTAATCTCTAAAAATAGAATAAGAAATTCGTTTTTTTACTATGTTCACAAAACTTAATAAAGTCTACATACATTAATATTTCACTTAAGTAGAAAAAATGAGTACAATATTGAATTCACACTTCTGAATGTGCTTATTGTATTAAAAGTATTTTGGACTAGTAAATCGGAAACATTCAAAGACATAAATAGATATTATGCCTCTGAATGATGCATCACAGAACTAACTTATTAAGCACTGGAACCAAACAATATAGGAAGACATGAGTCGATGAATAGAATATGATACAATTTGTTAATTTTGAGAAAACGGGCAACAAACTTTTGTTACTTGTACTTTTTCTTTGTACATATCTCCTTCATCACATACAATTTCTAAAAATAGTCTTTAAACCCGGAGTTTTAAGGTCTAATATGGTTTATAGACACATAGCAACTTCATTCAATTTAAAAATCTTTAAAATGGTACTTAACCCCTTCATCCACATTTTTTTTTATTGGTTAGTTTGTTGGACAAACTCAAGGCTCACCTGGTATTGAGTGGTTACCGGAGCCTATAGACATCTATAACGTAAATGCGCCACCCACCTTGAGATATAAGTTCTAAGGTCTCACCTGTAACAGTACAACGGCTGCCCCACCCTTCAAACCGAAACGCATTACTGCTTCACGGCAGAAATAGGCAGGGCGGTGGTACCTACCCGCGCGGGCTCTCAAGAGGACCTACCACCAGTAACGAAACCATATCGATCAATTTAAGGAAGAATCATCGAGATTTTACAATTACATATTTAATGTAACATTTGGCACAGGTTCGTTTCTACAACTTTCCAATGAGTAACTTTAGCTTTTAAAATACCAATGATTATTTGAATAATTTAATCAGATATATTACATTATCACGCCAACCTTATTTCTAGGCATAGCCTTCTGACTAGGAAGTTTTGTGATTTACATACTAGTACTGGACTCATGCGGAAGCGGATTATCCGTAAGGCAAACTAGGCACGTGTCTAGGGGCGTGTGGTTAAATAAATAACATATTGACGATTAAGAAATAAATGTCTGAACTAAATATCCTGGTCTACTAAAGTCTAGGGATTGATGATACAACGTCATCGTAATTGCCAAAACAACTAGTTAAAATTTATAGTGTTAGAGAATTTGTCACTACCCGGCCCCTCTACTCAGTGACGTCAGGCGGTGGGGCGAGAGTCACGTCATCGCGCCAGGCTAGCCGGCCGGCTTAGATCGTCGGTCACTTGGCTGCGGGCGCTCGGATGCAACGGACGTGTAATCTAGTGCTAATTATTGTGGTGTCGTGATTAATTAATTCCTAGTTGTCGTAATTGTTTTTCGTTCTGATAAATCATCCTTAGAGTATCATTTTCTTATTTTAAAAAAAAACCTCTTTCACTTCTGATTTCTAATAATAGTATTATGATGGCCATTTATGGCCGGTACAGGGGCGCCGATAAAGCGATTGCCTAGGGCGCTTTGGACCTTTAATCCGCCGCTGGACTCATGCCTTCATATGAAGATGATTATATTATTTCGAATACAGAACGGTTGGAGCACCTGAGCGCTCTGTTTGGTTTCGGGCACGTCGCCGGTCATCGCCTTCCAGTTGTGTAGCGACTGCAGGAACCGCACGATGTCGTCGTCGGCGAGCCAGCGGGCGGCGCGCGCGGCGGCGGGCGGCGCGGCGTGCGGGCACGCGCGGCACTGCGTCGCCAGCGGACTCAGCGTGCCCGCCACCGCGCGCGCCGCCTCCGTGCCGCCGCTCGCGCCGCAGCGACGCGCGTGCCGCATCGCGCCGTGCACAGCCTGCCAGCTGTACGCGCAGCACGCGAACACGACGCGGTGACGCTCCCTGAATGAAACACGTCTTATTAATTGTAACTTCTGATTGATTAGATCCAACATGTATGTATGTATGTAATATATTTATTAATAAAAAGTTACATTTTCATTTAAACCATGCCTCGCAAAACTGCTTACGCAGTTTGACTGCAGGTAACTCGCTTTATATAAACACTAGCTGTACCCGTCCACTTCGCTGGGCATTTAAAATTAACATTATTATTTCTCACCCCCAGAAAGATTCTCACCATTAACGCCCCGCAAATGGTGTAGGGAGTCCAACACTCATATAAATATAAGCCTATCCATTAAGTACATGTATTTTCTACATGTATATCAAGTTTCAAGTCAATCGGATGCATGATTCAGTAATAACGGAACATCCGTAAAAGCCACTGTAGATTTATTTATATTAGTATAGATAGCTTATAGATTATTAAATTAGGTTATATTAATACAATTAATTTACGTAAATGGTTACAACGTATTTAACCAGTGTTTTTTAATAAGCTTTTAAAGTTAGCAAGTACGCTCACGTCTTATGTACTAACATAAACGATTGCTCTCACTCTGCAAAACATAGTGCCACATGGCGTCGAATTGCGAGAGCATCGGTATCGAAGGATTTCGACTGATGTATCACCACGACCATGTCAAGAGCGTACGACTAGGATGAAGAAGATTAATTAGATTTACGTTGGTACTGATTCACGCAGAGTTTCTAGAAGAGCAGGTAGATTATCGTATGTAATGTAGTATTCTTTTTTTTTATTGTTTAAATGGGTGGACGAGCTCACAGCCCACCTGGTGTTAAGTGATTACTGGAGCCCATAGACATCTACGACGTAAATGCGCTACCCATCTTGAGATATAAGTTCTAAGGTCTCAAGTATAGTTACAATGGCTGCCCCACCCTTCAAGCCGAAACGCATTAGTACTTCACGGCAGAAATAGGCAGGGCGGTGGTACCTACTCGCGCGCACTTATTAGAGGTCCTACCACCAGTACATAACTACTTTTACTTCATAATGTTTTTTTTTTATCATTTGTCATTCAACTCACCCAGATTTAGCGTTGGTAGCCGGTGGTGGAACTCTTTCTCTCCAAGCGGACGGAGATCTCATGGCCTCGTCAATAGCGGCGCGCGCGATACTAGCCAGTCTCTCGCTTTCGCCCGTACGCACGTAGTCCGTTATAAACGCACGTAACGAGCATTCGCCGCCACTACGAAACACGACGCAGAATTTCAACAATTTTTCATTATTAATATAGGATTTATTAAGATCAATAATTTTATTATAATCATGGTATGGACATGTGATGCATAGAGAGAAGATGCATGTGACTAAGATATGTATGGAAATGGTAGTGCAAGATAGAGAGGTCGACCGAAGGGGGGTTTTTTTTCCTAACTAAGGTGATAGCCTTGAGAGGCTACCCTAACCCTAGCATGAACCGTGCATCGCAGAATCTACCAAACGCTCGGAATCGCGACCGACTGAGAAAATCCGGCGAGAAACTCAGCGGGCTGTGTCTGAGGGTTAATTTACTCGTCGAGTCGTTCGACAAGAACGATGACCGGAACATGGATGGAGTGAGTGAATGATGATATGAGAGAGAGAGAGGAGTGAGTGTTGAGAGACGGCTGATAGAAAGAACGGAAGAGAAATTAGCTGTGTCGACTCCCACCTAGTGGGATAAGGTGAAGAAAAAGATGATAATATTTGAAAGTTTGCAGAATGAAATTCGTCTAAAAAACTGAAATAGATTATTTAGTGATTTTTCGCAAATGTTGTTACAAGAGTCCGTGGACATCACTATGTGCATGCCGCCGTCCGAAATGGGACTTGAGAAGCATTTTCTTTCGTTCTCTTTAAAAATGAACGAACAATGATAGGAACCACTAGTGTGAAATTACAATACGCGTACAAAGGCAAAATATCGTTATCTATAGTTAAATAATCAATTCAAATTAAAAAACGAAGTTACATGATATTGCAATGAAATTGCACAAATTTTTAGTATTGTAACATTATGACTATTATTATATTATGTACTATAAGTACCGCCGAGGATAGGATGATGTGGGAAAGCATAGTGTATCGAGTTGCCAAGATTTCAAATCAGACACGACCTTCAGCAATGAACAGACCGACTTAGAAGAAGAAGAACATTACGAAAGCCTTTAAGAATTAAAAAAGTATTGTGAATGATCATCTCACCCTGTAAGAGGTTCAATGTCGGCACACAAGGCGTGCAGAGCTGGCAACACCGCGTGCAGATGAGCCGGGTCGGCGCGGCACACGAGCGGGTACCCGTGCCGGCGAGCCTGCAGACTGGGCGTCACTGCGGTAGGGCCTGTACAAACAATGGATCCGACGTTACCTATCTCGTGCTGAGAAAAACGACTGACCTATGATTTTTTTTTTATTGTCCATATAGGCAGACGAGCATACGGCCCACCTGATGGTGAGTGGTTACCGTAGCCCAAGGACTTCAGCAATGCCAGGGGCAGAACCAAGCCGCTGCTTACAAATGACCTGTTGAAAACAATTTGATCTGTTCTTATTTCTGCAATATCACACAGCCAGCATCGAGAATTTAAATTGTAAACAATACTTCTCAGCGATCTTAACTGAGTAACGTGGCGTGAATTTATTATTTATATGTTATTAATTATATATTCCTACTCTTGTGTCTATGTATGTGGCATTTAATATTTCATACCATAGTTAAGAATAAACTGTATTATTATATAATTTTTCATTACAAACTAGCTGACCCGGCAGACTTCGTAGTGCCTTAATCGATAAATAAAAGACCTAAACTTTTGTATAAAATAAACTTAAAACAAACAAAGGAATCCGTTCGACGGAGGACACATCAAAGGAAAAACAAAATTGTTATTTTTATTTAATTCCGACCATTTTCGTATTTATCTACCTTTTAAACCTTCTCTGGACTTCCACAAATAATTCAAGACCAAAATTAGCCAAATCGATCCAGTCGTTCTCGAGTTTCAGCGAGACTAACGAACAGCAATTCATTTATATTTATATAGATAGATATATAGATAATAGAGTATAGATTTAAAGAAAAAGATAACAATTTTAACATGACGCTGACCTGTAAATCTGAAGAGTTTGGTGTGTTGCCTCTGAGGTCGTTTCTTGGAGAAGTAGTCGGTCAGTCGTAGTTGCGAACCGGCCGCTTCTACTGTCGTAGTGCCAGAGCGCTGAGCTGCTAAGTTCACGCTCTCTATCTCCAAGTATTCAGTCAGCAGAAGTTGAAGCTACCAAGAGAATCCATGTCATAAATTCTTGCTTCAAGCTCTTTAAGGGCGGTCTGATCTTAATGTTACACATCACAAATTCATCCAGTAACAGCTTATTAAAGTTCACTGTTGGACATGCATCGGTCAAGCTAAAAAAATAAACTTCCATTTTGATATGTTCATTTTTCTTGTGCCTTTTTTATTTTTTTCTTATTGCTTAGATAAGTGGACGAGGTCATGGCGGTAGGACCTCTTGTGAGTCCGCGCGGGTAGGTACCACCGCCCTGCGTATTTCTGCCGTGAAGCAGTAATGCGTTTCGGTTTGAAGAGTGGGGCAGCAGTTGTAACTATACTGAGACCTTAGAACTTATATCTCAAGGTGGGTGGCGTATTTACGTCGTAGATCTCTATAGGCTCCAGTAACCACTTAACACCAGGTGGCCTGTGAGCTCGTCCACCCATCTAAGCAATAAATAAATTAAAAACCTGGTGTTAAGTAGGTACCGAACCCTAACAACAACGTATGTCGCCAACCACCTTGATACATGAGTTCTAAGGTCTCAGCTTTTACACTACAACGGCTGCCATTTTCACGGCAGAAACAAGCTTATGGAAAGCAACGACC
Source organism: Bombyx mandarina (assembly GCF_030267445.1). Classification (NCBI taxonomy): domain Eukaryota; kingdom Metazoa; phylum Arthropoda; class Insecta; order Lepidoptera; family Bombycidae; genus Bombyx; species Bombyx mandarina. The sequence continues at coordinate 13,569,043 of NC_143228.1, forward strand.
ATTTGCGAATTCCATCCACCTGCCTTTCTCATAGAACCATTGATCTCGCTTGTGTAAATATCTTGCGTGAATGCTTGTGTGAATGACAATAATGCATATTTAATGTCAATATTGAACACAAAAGAATTTGCCTTGATCATCAACTTTTTAGATCAATTAACGCCTGACAATGTGCAAAAGATTTCACTGTTTACACTTCTTACTTACAACTTGTTGTACGGCACTCCAGTAGTGTTGTTCTGTGTGTAGAGTTGCATCAGACAGTCGATGTTTCTGTAAGGCACCTCGCCATAACTGCAGAAGCCTGTTAAGGTTTTTTTAGTGAGTTATCAATATTTTCGCTATACAGCTTTCTTTGGGTTATATTTGAGTCGACTATTATCAAAGCCGGCAATGTGACTTTTGGACAATTATTGGTAAATCAGAAAAACGCATTATTGACTTTGTATTCCATTGGCAGTCACAAAACTCTTCTGAACGACATCTTAGATAAATAACAGGTTAAGTATTAACCTTTATTTAATGCAGGTTTTGAACCGTATTCTTTGAAGGAAACGATTATATTCAAATCAATCTGTATTGACATATCAATAACATTTTTTTGTCCAAATGCACAGATTGCCACCTTTGATAATAGACGACTCATTTATAAGGATAATTTTTAACATGAAACAGAATAGTGTTGCGATTAAATTCAACCGCTCATCATTTAATCTTCTGTGAGTGTGTGGGCAAGTCTGATACAGATTAAAACATAAACTGTTTCTCTAGAAATTCAAACTGGCTTCATGTGTCCGTATGATGACTGATATTCACTTTATGTGGCTTATGGGCTCCAGTAACTGCTTAAAATTAGATTATTCATTTTTATTGTTGCTAATAATTTTATAGTTTCTCATTTAATGCATGTAGAAAGGTCCTCACAGAACCAATTGACCATGACAAATCGTAATGATTGCTCATGCGCTTACAAAACAAATCCATTGCAGGCTGTCAAGAGTTGTCTGAACAATAAGTCCCACAGCAAGTCGTTTTTTAAAAGTGACGGAATTTTGACACAAGTTCAGTCAATTATGACTAAAAGTAGTTTTTAAGTAAGAATGAAACCTCTTATTTCTTGCAGCGCACGCCCTAAGCTCTTCTCCCAGACTAGCGACCAGTCTGGCGAGTGGTCTCCCGGCCTCTGTCACTCCCTCGGCTTCTTGTGTCTCGCCATCCTCGTCACACTCCTGGTCAATTTCTACATCGCCTTCATCGATGATTCGGCGAGAGACCGAATCGATGACCTCTAGTAATTCATTTTGAATTTGCACTTTGAATTTCTGTGGGTTAACCGAAACTAATTGAATATTTTATGGAGATTTGTTTAAAAGTATTTCACAATATGTTTCTACTGTGTTCTGCACTAATTTTGAATAGCAAATTGATATTAATCAACAAGCATAGAGGGCCTTTTTAATGAAGCTATATTTTAGTTTTGTCTACCATCTGGTCTGATTAGTTCTTAATAAATTGACCTATTCAGAAATAATTTCAAATAATTATATTTTTTTATCATTGACGATTGTTGTTCAATTACTTATTTGGGTGATTTTTTGACAAGAAATCTAAGAATTTTTTAGACTAATTAATATGAACAGTGCAGTATTTAAGACATGAAAAGAATTGTTTCATAGTGCTATTGGATGGGATAGTAATACTGATCAATTTCCAATGCTCTACTACAAATATTTCCAAATGCGTTAGTGCATATATTGTGTATACCTCAGTAGCTTCCTTCAGTTGTTCCAGTACTCCTAAGGCTTCTAGTGATATCATAACAGTACTCTCAAATGTTTTGTCATCTTCAGAAAGAGATGCTTCATACTCAGGGGTGATATCTTGTAGATAAGCATCAGTCACTTCTTCATTCTTTGTCAGTTCTGCAAATTACACAGGAATTCAGTAGAACACTTTTTGTAAATTTGGGAATGGAACAAAAATTATTTGTTTTCGGGGTCAGTACATCTACCTTGTTTAGATTATTTTGTGTTCATTTCTGTTAGAAATTATTAAAATTTATGAATGTTTGTTACAGAACTAAGTTAACAATATTCCATGGCAAGGAAACTTATAGTCCTGTACTTATTCATCACTGAAGACTCTCCATAAACTTCGAAGAAGGACCTGTCATAGTGCTCGGGCTTAGTGCTTATTAGCATTTGGATGTTATGTACAAAATGCCAAAAAATTAAACAAACCGGCCAGCAGGATTGCTGTACGTCTTCTAGCAGATAGTCTTCTCGTCATGGGTGCTGTTTCGCCACGATAAACTGCATCATTCACTCGACGAACAATAACATCTACCAGTTCACGTTTTTTTGCCTAAAAACGTAACTTCAATATTTATTTTCTTCTTACAGTGCCCTTAAGGCTGTTTAGTTTGAATCATACTTATTCATAGTTCATAGCTTAAAGTAGAAGCTACAAACTAGTTTTTTGCTAGTAAAATAAAAGTAAGAAAAAGTATAGTAACCGGCAAACATCTTGAGCAAATGACTTTGACTGCGCAGAACCGAATTTTAGATCACTTTGGTGGTGAGGGTGAGGCGCGACGGCAGGGGAAGCGTATCGAGCGCGTTATTGGTAGATCAGTCGAACCTTGCGCCCCGCACCGCGCCCTCGTTCCGCTTGCTCCCAAAAGTACGCTTGCGTACAGTGAAAAGTCTATCGTTATTAATCGTTAAGTTATTTGTTATAATTGCTTGTTGACTTTGTTGCCATTGCTATTTGTTGAGTGTTTGTTGATTTTTTATAAAAAATACACTATGCCGCGACAAACTGGTGTAGTATTCAAAAGAAAGGGTAGAAAAATTGTGTACGACGTATATTGCTTCATTATAAAACAGGGGAAGAATGATATGGAAAAAGTAAAGCAGACTTCGGAAGCAACAAAAACATCAATGAGTAGTGTTAGGTGCATTATTAACGAAGCTAAAGGCTCTGGCTTGCTCGCCGTGTTTGGGACTCCGGGTAAGAAAAGATCAAGGAAGAAGAAAGTTACCGGAATGGATAGTTTCGTTCAATCTGTAATAAAAAGATGTAATCATAATAACTACATAACAAGCAGCGAAACTGCGTACCGTAGAAAGGCTTCGAAAAATTTAAAGAAGATATACATTTTAATGGCTCGGAATGAAGTTTACGACGAATTATGAAAGAGCCAGGCTTCAGATGGAAAAAAACAGAATATAATCGGAAGCTGGTAATTGAAAAAAGTAACATTCGATTACTACGAATCGAATATCTTCAAAAAATAATTAATTATAGATAAAAAAGAAGATCGAACCGACTGAGTTGTAAACTACACCGATGAGCCCTATGTCGACTCATCACGATGATGGCGACTCGGGTGATGAAAACAGTGATGATGATGATGGACAAGATTATGATAACGAAAAAAAAATATACAAATACCAGCTTCGCTTCAACTGAACGAAGACCTGGCAACAGCTCTAGTTTTGACTTAATAGAAGGAATATCTATTTTACCCCAAGATTAAATTATTACAATTATTAACCCATATTTTTTGTTGATGTTCTAATAAATATATAAATAAATACATATATGTTGATTTTAATAATTTAATTGCATTATGACGCAGAGTAAATAATGTTTTTGCACGTGAGTATACCATGCGCAAACTTACCCCCACTACGTCAACAAATGCTCAAGAAGTTTGCCGGCTATTATATTTTTAATCAGAATGGATCAAAATTTACCTGCAAATGCTGCCTTGTCGTGTTTAATGCGTCAACATGGGACAGTGTGGTGTCTGCTGTATCTAGGGCAGCTTTCAATGTATAAGCTGCGGCTAGTACACGACCAGCTGATAATGATTCGCGAGTTTCACGCTCCGAAACTACTACACGTTCACTAGCAAGACAAATAAGTTTTTATTTTTATTGTTCATAAGAAAAGTTCATTAATGTATAGTAAGGTAAATTTTGAGTCTGACTAATAGATAGTACTAGTTTAAAAATATGACCTTGCTGAAATTATATTGTATGTTGTATTAAGATTTTGTTTCAGGATCAATCTCCAGCCTCAAAATGCCTATGATATTTTATTAAGGATAATATATTATTGGCTAAGGATGAAAATGGTTAATTGAACCTTAAATTTTTCAAAATACACAGGTCTCTTGGTATTTAAGTCCAAAATAAATAAAATTTGTGAAAGCATGGGTAATAAACAGTAACTATCATTTATCATTCACTTACATATCAGTTAACATCTGTAGTGCATAGTGATGGGTTCTTGAATCCGCCCACAATCTTCTTAGGTCATCACGTCTTAATCGTAGCAAACCTCGGCATGCACCCAGACGAGCCACTGCTGCCTCACAATGCTGTCCCCATACTGATAAGGCTGTACCCACAGCTGTGAATTTCTAAACCAGTCACATTTACAATTTGTTTAATACTGTCCTATTTGAATTCAATATAAAATTCTCAATAAGTTTCTCTAGAGTACATACAATAAATTTTTTTTTAGACAAATAAAATACAGTTTTATGGCTTAAGGTAGATTTGTTTTCTCACTTGCATAACATCCGTAATCTCCTGTGCATGAACAGCAACTAGCTCATCCAGCCTTGCATCGCTCTTCTTGTACTCTTTCTCAAGTTTAGCGCGTTCCTTTTCACGTTGTTCATTGGTCTCACTTGCTGACAGTGTTCTGATCACCGACATTAACAGGCCACTCTGAAGTATGTACATAATTAGGTTTTTCTTTGAAGATTAAACTTTCGCTACAATTACATGCGCTATGATAAATATAAACGTAATAAAAGAATTATTCCTTTTGGATTTTTTTAGCTGTTTTGAGAAGTTTTCCAGTACCTATTTCTAGCTATAATAGGTGGATCCATGTTTATAAAATATAATTAAATATTTCTCACCGTTTCTTTTCCTTGCTTAACCCCACGGGGTGGTTTCGTTGGTGGAGGAGAGGACATTGTGCCGCTATTAATGGTGTTTATAAACAAAGTTATTTGTTTTTGAATTAATTATAACAAATAACTAGGAAGATAGGTGGGTAGATAGATACATACCTACATACCTACTAATTTTAATTTACATTTTACAGATTGACAGTTGATGTATTTGACAAGATTTTTTTTTTAAGAGATTTTATGACCTGGTAACTAAGACCTTTAAGTCATATCTTATTTTACTTTATTTTCTTAATTTTATGAAAAATGATAACATGGAGTGAAATGAAATGAAGATGATTAATTTGAGACATTAATCAACTGGGATGAAATTTAATGAAATGAGATGATATGGGATGAAATATAATCGCAGTAAAATGGTGGTCATTTACTGAGATTTTTTCAGTGGACTTTTTGGAGGAACCCGAGAAGTTACGTCCAGCAGCTTTGTTTCATTTTCCCACATTTGTGCACTTTCACAGATATTAAACAGTTAATAAACCACCATTATTACACATTTAAACCTGAAGAAACACTAAATAAACAAAATAAAACAAATCACACAACTTCACTCCTCGCGTTCCCGCCAAAAAGTCATTTGACAAGAAGATGGGTGGTGTACATAGATTATACGTTTAGTATATTGGTGGTGTATATTGACCATAGACCTTTTTTTTTATTCGTACCTAAGCTGAGGTGAATGAAGTTAGCCCCTCAAAAAAATTTTTTGTTCCTTTTTTATACTTATTTTCTATTAATACGTTTGTTCATCATTTGTTCATGATTGTTCACTGTTAATAATTGTTTGTTCTGCATTTATTTATTTAAAAAAAATATTTAAAAATATACCTACAAGTTAGCCCCTCTAATGCAATTTTTTATATTTTTTCATCCTTAATGACTCGTAAATATTCATTTTCGATTGTTCTTACATAAAACACGTTTGTTCTCTTTCGAAATTACTCGTTTTTTGTTTAATTTACTATTTTTCTTAGTTGAATAAATGTATGCAAAATATGTGTACTGCGCATGCGTCAACTATAATGCCTAAACTTTGTACCGTCTACGCGGTTTTAATCGAGAGAAAAAAAAACAAATATAAATCCTGAAGGAGCAATTGATTGGTATGTATACAGTTTAATTAAAAAAATTAAAAAATAAATAAATGAAATAATGTACATTGGCGTAAAGTTAGACCAAATACATTTTTTCCATCCTCCTACCTGTCGTTATGAAGGTATAAAAAAGATTAAGTCAATAATATGTTCATTATTTATCTTTCAAGAGATAATGTAGGTATACATTATAATAACATTTTTACACAGTCGAAATTATATTCCTAACATTAGTAAAATAACATTTTAATATTTTTTTTATAGGTTATGTATTGAAAGTGTTGGAAAATTATTTCATGTTTTAGCTGGAAAACGACATTGAGAATTATATGCAATACAAGATAATGGGCTCCATCAAATGAATTCGAATGAAACCAAACTGTTTACCATCCAAATTCCATTGTCGGGCAGATAGAAAACGAAAATTCACTCAAAGTGAACCTCGACCTGCATTTGTGAAACGGCAAAGACTCACTATTGTCAAGGAGATTGAAGAGACGACTAAAAATGAGATGTGTTATATTATTATACCTTTGCCATCTTGTAGTCAAGGTAGGTGTAACTGTCAATAATTAGTAACACTCACAGATCTCATAATCAAATAACAATATCAGAAAAAAGGAGAATAGTTAGTTAGTGGAAGTAGCCAAAATGGGCAAGTGGACCTCAGTTCCTATTACATAAGGTACTAGGAAGTTTGTGATAATGAAAATTTATCACAGTGTAATATCACTTACTTACTTTAACAGTGAAGGAAAACATTGTGATGAAACCTGCACACCTAAATGTTCTTAGGATTTTCTTAGGTGTGTAATCCACCAACCAGCACTAGGCCAGCGTGGTGGACTAAGGCCTAAAAAGCCTCTCAATGGTAGTGGAGGCCAGTGTCCAGCAAGGGGATATATTATATGGGCTGATGATGATGACTAGGAAGTTACATACTACTACTACTACTACTACTACTACAGTACACATATAATCCTATATATTTACAAACTATAAGTTTGTTGGGTACCTAGAAATTGCTAACATTATTTCATATTTCCAGATGTCCAGCCACTTGAAAATAGGTGTAGTAATGACAAAGCTATCCAAGTAGCTCCAGCACAGGAACACAAAGGCAAGGCAAGTGTGTATTGCCACATCACCCCTAAATATATCTGAAGCAAGTACAAGTAAACAATCAGAACCAGCAAAAAGAAAACTGTTGTTCCTGAGGACAAATTTGACAGCGATGAGTCAAATGCACCAGCAACAGAAGGATCAACAGTTGACTATGAGTTATAGAAGAAGATTAATTAATATTTATTTAAATGAATATTAATGAATATTAATTTTAATTATCGTGCAAAATTTGTGGTCAAAACATATATGTGTATTTTATAAATAAATATTCATTCTCAGTATTAATGTTGTTTTAATCTTCGATTGAAAAATTGGTTAATATTTTCGAATAACATAAACACGTGACTTTAAGCATAAACATATTTTTTAGGTAAATACTCTATTTAGCTTTGCTGGATTTATCCAATATTTCGACATACCAAAATTTCATACAGGAAAGACAGAGATAGATAGTTATCTGATTGAATACCTTGTAGAATTGAGCTTCGAAGAAAGCTCTTTTCTTCTCTTCAAAGTTTATTCTTATTCTTTATTAGAACTTATTCTAGTTTGCACAGCTTCTCTAACCGACAGTGCATGGAATAAATAATCATTATAATTATAAAATATATTTCTGTTTACATACCATACAATTTTCATAGTTCAAATATTAATTTGGATTGATATGAATTTATTTCGATTATCAAAATAATTTGTATTAAACATTTGTATTTCCTCAAAATTTCTATTTTTATAATAATGTCTGTGACCACCCGATAAATAAAGAAATTAAAAATATTATAGATAACTTTAATCTTTACATAACATTAATCTTTATTCCTTTTCATATATATAAGCCCATATTTAGCACATTTGTGGAAAACAGAATCAAAATAATAATGAGTTGCTAGCCATTTAAGACCAGCATAGAAGTCTTATTAAAATCTGTTCAGTAGTTTTTGAATGAAGAGTGAAAATACTTACAAAAATTCCTATTTATAAGTAAGGATTACTTATTTAATTAAAGAGTCTTGTAGGTGGCAAACTATCTAAAAACTTTCTATTTTCCACCAAGTTGACATCAATTATCCTTCCTGCATATATATTTATTGTATTGTTTTTTTTATACTCTAACAAGGGGTGATATTACATTTGCAATTTCTGGGTGTTTGTTGAAAAATATATTGCTTGCTTGACTTACAGATAGATCGAAATCATCAGCCAATTGAGAGAATGTTCTATTTAATTTTATTCTCATCAAACATAATATAATATTTTGTTCAGAAACATTTGTATGTTTCTCAATCAAGCCTATTATGAAATATAATTCTTGTGGAAGACCAATATATAAACGTGGTTTATTTTTCACTTTAGATAAAATTGTTAACACATTCATTTTTTCAACTTTTTTAGTCTTCTTGAGAGCTATAGTCTGCAGTGCACAAGTCTTTGATGGAGTGGAGATATAGAGAGATAACTCATAGTCAACTGTTGATCCTTCTGTTGCTGGTGCATTTGACTCATCACTGTCAAATTTGTCCTCAGGAACAACAGTTTTCTTTTTGCTGGTTCTGATTGTTTACTTGTACTTGCTTCAGATATATTTAGGGGTGATGTGGCAATACACACTTGCCTTGCCTTTGTGTTCCTGTGCTGGAGCTACTTGGATAGCTTTGTCATTACTACACCTATTTTCAAGTGGCTGGACATCTGGAAATATGAAATAATGTTAGCAATTTCTAGGTACCCAACAAACTTATAGTTTGTAAATATATAGGATTATGTGTACTGTAGTAGTAGTAGTAGTAGTAGTAGTAGTAGTAGTAGTAGTATGTAACTTCCTAGTCATCATCATCAGCCCATATAATATATCCCCTTGCTGGACACTGGCCTCCACTACCATTGAGAGGGTTTTTAGGCCTTAGTCCACCACGCTGGCCTAGTGCTGGTTGGTGGATTACACACCTAAGAAAATCCTAAGAACATTTAGGTGTGCAGGTTTCATCACAATTTTTCCTTCACTGTTAAAGTAAGTAAGTGATATTACACTGTGATAAATTTTCATTATCACAAACTTCCTAGTACCTTATGTAATAGGAACTGAGGTCCACTTGCCCATTTTGGCTACTTCCACTAACTAACTAACTATTCTCCTTTTTTCTGATATTGTTATTTGATTATGAGATCTGTGAGTGCTACTAATTATTGACAGTTACACCTACCTTGACTACAAGATGGCAAAGGTATAATAATATAACACATCTCATTTTTAGTCGTCTCTTCAATCTCCTTGACAATAGTGAGTCTTTGCCGTTTCACAAATGCAGGTCGAGGTTCACTTTGAGTGAATTTTCGTTTTCTATCTGCCCGACAATCGAATTTGGATGGTAAACAGTTTGGTTTCATTCGAATTCATTTGATGGAGCCCATTATCTTGTATTGCATATAATTCTCAATGTCGTTTTCCAGCTAAAACATGAAATAATTTTCCAACACTTTCAATACATAACCTATAAAAAAAAATATTAAAATGTTATTTTACTAATGTTAGGAATATAATTTCGACTGTGTAAAAAAGTTATTATAATGTATACCTACATTATCTCTTGAAAGATAAATAATGAACATATTATTGACTTAATCTTTTTTATACCTTCATAACGATAGGTAGGAGGATGGAAAAAATGTATTTGGTCTAACTTTACGCCAATGTACATTATTTCATTTATTTATTTTTTAATTTTTTTAATTAAACTGTATACATACCAATCAATTGCTCCTTCAGGATTTATATTTGATTTTTTTTCTCTCGATTAAAACCGCATAGACGGTACAAAGTTTAGGCATTATAGTTGACGCATGCGCAGTACACATATTTTGCATACATTTAATCAACTAATACAAATAGTAAATTAAACAAAAAACGAGTAATTTCGAAAGAGAACAAACGTGTTTTATATAAGAACAATCGAAAATGAATATTTACGAGTCATTAAGGACGAAAAAATATTAAAAATTGCAATCGAGGGGCTAACTTGTACATATATTTTTAATAATCTTTTTAAATTAAATAAATGCAGGACAAACAATTATTAACAGTGAACAATCAAGAACAAATGATGAACAAACGAATTAATAGAAAATAAGTAGAAAATAGGAAAGAAAAATTTTTTTGAGGGGCTAACTTCATTCACCTCCTAAGCTGATAGCCTTGACAGGCTATATCAGCGTCGCCTTAACTAGTAGGTGAGCTCACGGGGCTCAAACCTGATGACGTTGCTAACACGAACCCTAGCAAGAGCCGTGCTTCGCAGACTCTATCACCAGATCGGAAACGCGAACCACTGAGAAGATCAGTCGGTGAGAAAGTCAGTCGACTGTGTCTGAGGGTTAATTTACTCGTTGAGCCCTTCGTCGCAACCGACGGATTCGACGAGAACGATGACCGGTGCTTGAGGTACTGAAAAGCACCGTTAGTGGATGGGGAGGATCCGAAATGACGTTTTTGGGGTGACGTCGACTGCTTTCCATTCTGTCCGCAGGATCGGGAATGTAGTTACCGGCGGCCACGATGAGAGGGTTCTCGTGTCGTGCCGCTTTATCGAAGTGGCGCATCGACGCCGACTGCAGATACTTACTGATGGACTCTAAGTCCAGATCGTAATGGAGTCGACGTTCCTGACGAATCACGGAGCTCCGACGGCTATCCTACAAAAACGGGATTGAATGACTTGGAATGATTTTAAATTAGTGCGGCCCGCGTGAGCGAACACTACACTTGCACAGGTCATGACGGGCGTATGCAAGTTTTGTAGAGTGTCACCTTATTTCTAAGGGACATTTTACTTCGCCTGCATATCATCGGGCAGAGGCGTCCTAGTATGAAAATGGCATGGTCGCGTACCGTCTTTATGTGAGGGCGGAATGTCATCCCTCTGTCGAGGGTGATGACTAAGTATTTGAAATTCAGGGCCCACGGTATGGGATGGTCGTACATCATGATTGGGCGAATGGCGGAGGCGGAGGTGTTGACGCGCCTAGTCGGGAATGGAATGCTCAATGTGGTGTTTGGATGGCGACCCTTTTTGAAGAGTACCGCTGTGCTTTTCGTGGGGTTGATGTCGATGCGCCGCTTCCGGAACCACTGTCCCATGGTGGTAGCTGCGGTCACATCAGTGACTCCATCACTGATGTAACAACGACTTCTTCCTACACGAGTAGTAGATAGCCGTGTCATCGGCGAAGAGCGCCAGATGGGTCTCCGGAGACCGGGGTATATCGTTGACATACAAACTGAACAGTAACGGGGAGAGAGCGGAGCCTTGTGGGACTCCGGCTGTTTTGTGACGGGGACGAGAGCGCGTTCTCTCGACTCGATATCGGAACGAACGGTTCGACAAGTAGTCTCGTATGATGAGCACGAATCTGTCTGGCACTCCCATGTTATACAGTTTGTATATCAGACCGTTGTGCCAGACTTTGTCGAACGCCTTCACTATATCGAAGAAGGGGAGTCCTGTCGGGATGTGCTCCGTGAGGCGGTGCACTTGATGGACGCACGCGTGTTTGGCGCGCAACCCAAACTGCTCGTCGATCAATATTTTGTTGGACGCGACGAAGTCTCAGAGGCGTTTACGAAGGAGTCGTTTGTATAGTTTGCCTATCGCCGGGAGGAGACTGATGGGGCGGCAACTCGCGGTTTCGTTCTTAGTTTGCCCGGCTTGTGTATAACGTCAGCTTCTTTCCACGCCGCGGGAAAGATGCAGTTCGTCATAGCAACATTTAAGATGGTCAACATTGTTATTAGTTGGGCTGGTAACATTTTTAGCGCGCGATTGCGGATGCCGTCGGAGCCGAGAGCTTTCCGTGGTTGCAGGTTAGCGATCGCCTCCTTAACCTCGGAAGTGGTAATGGGGGTAACGTGTCCGAGGGCGGCAGGGAAGCTCTGCGCTCGACCTCCCTGTCGACTCCCGCGTATTGAACGCGGACCACGAACACACCGAATTAAGTTTTAATTTCTGAACTCATTTCCATTTTACTTTGTTACAACAGCCATGGCTGAGGTCTTTGTCTTAAACCATTTGCGTGCCTGGGTATAAACTCCTTTTCCATTGTAACAAATCAAGCAAAAAAGTACAGACTTTTTGGCGGGAACGCGTGGAGTAAAGTTGTGTGATTTGTTTTATTTTGTCTATTTAGTGTTTCTTCAGGTTTAAATGTGTAATAACGGTGGTTTATTAAATGTTTAGTATCTGTCAAAGTGCACACATGTGGGAAAATGAAACAAAGCCGCTGTACGTAACATCTCGGGATCTCCAAAAAGTCCACTGAAAAAATCTCAGTAAATGACTATAATTTTACTACGATTATATTTCATCCTATATCATCTCATCTCATTTCATTTCATTTCGTTCCTGTTGATTGATGTCTCAAATTATCATCTTCATTTCATTTCACTCCATATTATTATTTTTCATAAAAATTAGAATATAAATTTTAATAAGATATGACTTAAAAGTCTTAGTTACCAGGTCATAAAATCCTTTAAAAAAAAATACACTCTTGACTTTTTGGCGGGAACACGGGAACGCGAGGAGTGAAGCTGTGTGTGCGTGTGTGATTTGTTATTTTATTTTTGCCTATTTAGTATCTAGTGTTTCTTCAGGTTTAAATGTGTAATGACGGTGGTTTATTAACTGTTTAGTATCTCTGAAAGTGCACAAATGTGGGAAAATGAAACAAAGCCGCTGGACGTAGCTTCTCGAGATCCTCCAAAAAGTCCACTGAAAAAGGCTCAGTTAATAACCACCATTTTACTGAGATTATATTTCATATCATACCATCTCATCTCATTCCATTTCGTTCCATTTTTAATATTAATCAACTTCTTTTCATTTCATAATACATATTATTATCATTTTTTCATATAAAAAAAGTTTCATTAAAATTAAAATAAGACTTGACCTAAAAGTCTTAGTTACCAGGTCATAAAATCCCTTTAAACTAAAATTATTATATACACTCTTCAGAGCATTTAAAAAAATGGTTTGAATTAACGAACAAGGACCAAATACATAGGTACCACAATCTAAATTATAAAACCACAATCATACATACATACTCATTAGAACAAAACAAAAAACTGTTCCATGTGTTTGATAGTTTAATAATGGATTTTTCTACAATTAGCAATAAGACGAGCTGCACCGAAGTGGAAGATGTTACCAATGGTGAATTGACTGAACGTTATTATTTACTCAAAAAACAATACGAAGGTCTTTCCACCAATTATGAATCTACAAAACAAGAATTATACGATACCAGACGTAGCTATCAGACCGCTTTGGATATACAGAGTCACTTGAATGCCGAATTAGAAGGTTTGCAGGCCGATGAAGCAAAACGAAGAACCGAGTTGAATTTACGAATAAGTAGCCTTCAAGAAGAAATATGTTCTTTAAGAACGGAACGTTCAGAACATCAAGAGCGACACGCTCTCGAAGTCAAAGTATTAGAAAAAGAAATTCGAGATTTGAGGGATCAGCAAAAATTGAAAATGCGTGAGAGTCCTGAGCGCGATAACAGTGAATTGGATGAAGCGCGAACGGCACTGACTTCGGCTTTAAATGATGCTGCCGAAGTGAAAACAGCGCTGGAAGAAGCTCGCCAGGAAGTCGTCTCGTGGAAGATGAAAGTAGAAGAATTAGTGTCGGAGTTATCGGAAATGCGCGCTGCAGCGGAAATCCGGAGAGAAGAAATGAAAGCAGCCAATGAACGTGAAGCTGTGGTTCTATCGGATCTGGCAGAGGCGAGGGCTATGCTTCATCAGTGTACAGATTCGCAGGACCTACAGCCTCATGGTATGTGTACTTAAAATGTAACAATAAATATTATTTATATAATAATCTTTATTTTCTTTTTAGTATGATGCAGTTAACTAAAACATATTATTAAGTTTAAACTTTTAATTTTATAGCTGCAAAAGGAAATTCAATATTTGCAGAAGTAGAAGATAAGAGACAAGAGATGGCAAAAAACCTCATACAGATGAAGCATACAAATACAAGGGTAAGTCATATTTAATTATGCAAATGATTACAATACAAAGTAAATTGAAAGTGTCAATGTTTTTATTGCTTAACATGTTGAATGCCACATGAAAAATTAAGTGTTTTTATCTAAACTTAGCTTACTAGTGAGCCTTATCATACTGGACCGTTCAGGCTGTGACACTCAGGCAGTGAGCCACATGAGGGTTCCAACGTAAAAGCTTCCTACAAGTCACAGATTGCCGCTATCAAACATAACTCATTTGGAAGTGAGCTATGTGGCTCTTTAGCCGAACTGAATGCTGAAAGATTTAGTTTTCATCAAAATTACCCTTTAAAAATTTATTAAAAACTAGATAGTAAAAGTTGCAAATTTTTGTCTTCTGTGCGAATTATCGCATTTTATAAATTTTAGAATGAAAATTTCAAGTTGATAAAAATTACTGATTACCGGATTTTGGCTTGGCCCGAGTTTTATAGTATGCTAGGCCCACTGGTGGGTCATATGGCTTGATGTGTTAACTTGAAATAGTGTGTAAGCAACAGTATTAATTAATCCAAATTTATACATAACTGGAAATGAATGTCTTGATCAAAATCAAGGTAAATCAAGCCAATCTGTACATGTAGTATGCATGGGTTCCCAGAATTTAAAGGACAATTATAGAATTTGTTACAGTTGTAATTCAAGATTCTAAGAAAAGTTTTTCAAGTGTTCAATTTTTAGCTACGTAGAGAGCTCGCCAACAAGCAAGCTGAAGTAGATGCATTACTGCATGAGAAGCAAAATATATGGGAACAACAGGTCGGTGCTGCTGCCCATTTTGATAGAGAACTAATTGGTGAGAAAAAATTACATTTCTTACTTATACAGGATACTTAGCAAAATATTGAAAGTATTGAAAAATATATTTTGTATAAGACAATATATATTTGTGAAATACATACTTAAATATGTTCTGAATGACTTCCTTACTGAAGTAATAAAAATTAAACTAAGTAACACTTATTTTTTTCACAATCACTGGTAGAATACATTGTGGGGCTGCATGGAGTATATCTATTGCGGCTGTGAGATATTAATGTGTTCTAGTTCAAAGTGTGGGCCAACCATTTAACTAATATACTATGAAGAAGTTGCGGAGTGCTTTGAGGAATTTTTTGAGATGATCCTATCATCATGTTTTTACCATCGCACCGCCCGCCACCTGAGTAGAGTTTACAGAGTTCACAGAGTTGAGTAGAGTAATCACTCATCATCAGGTGGGCCGTACGCTCGTTTGCCTACTAGGGCAATTAAAAAGAAGTGGTAATCATATATACATCATGCAGTGGTTTTCAGTTTTTGCATTAGAAACACAAATATATTTTATCTGTCTAGTCCTTATTACAGGATGAAAAACTATTTCGTCAGGACATTTAGCAAAAATTTTGAGCCAAGCAGGGCTGTCATATTCATTTTTTCACTGCTACAATTCATCTATCATAATAATCATAAATATCACTATCTGGAAGTTGTTTAACGGTAACGCTTTGTAAGCAGGCCCTTTTAAACCATGTCCAATATTTGTGATTTTGTGAATATTTGGGATTCCAATATTTGATTTTATAAATGTGAGCTTAAAAACGAATCGTCTTTATCACAGATTGCATCTACAACCATAAATAATTAAAAATGTTTAAAATTTTTTTTTAGAAAGCTATGAAGAGAGAATTACCCAGCTGGAAGCGCTGTGCGAGCGTCAGAGGCGTGAACTTGCCCGTTGGTTTAGCAAGTTATCTGAACCAACTTCTCAAAGTTGGCTTCCTGGTGTCATGGACCATTTGAAGTAAGTATCTATTCACACGGATACGGAATACTACTCATCATAAATAATAAACACTTACTGGTACCTATTTCTACCATACCAGGTAGATAATAGTATACAACAAATATATAATAACTGTAGATTAATTGGTCAGAAAAAGTCATGAAGTCAAATGTGCAAAAGCAATAACATGATACATTCATGTTCAATGCAAAAGCTCAAATGGTTCATTCGACACATTATGGTAAATGTAGTCTTAAAAAAAGTGATCACAAATGATTTTCGTCTCATCACATGCCCATCCCATCCCAAACGCGCACTTCTCAGCCCCTCTGTCCAGGTGCCACTTTCAGACTTCCTCTAACATATTCATTCCGTATTCTATTCATTCTCGTTACTCCACACATCCACCTCAAGATGCGCATCTCTGCTGCATGCAATCGCCTAAATATCATACTAATTTATACATATCAATAAAATTGGAGCGTCTGTTTGTAATATTGAAATAGCCTCTTTTTACTACTTGCATATGAATATATATACGGTACATACACCAAAATAACATTTTTTTCAATTTTTGTCTGTCTGTTTGTTCCGGCTAATCTCTGGAATGGCTGGACTGATTTTGACGGGACTTTGACTGAGAGGTAGCTGATGATATAAGGAGTAACTTAGGCTACTTTTTTTAGACTAGCTTCGCCCCGCGGCGTCACCCGCGGTAGGACAATAACCGCGGGTTACATCGCGAGACTCAGCTCGTATGTACTATAAATATAATTTGATAAGAGGAGAACGTTTTCTTATTATTTATTTATTTTCAGATCTGAATGTGAGCGTTTGCGAGCCGAAGTACTATCTCGAGGCGCTGCCCAGCTCGCAAGTGCTGCTCAAGTCAGAGAACTGCGCAGGAAAATAGCTCATCTATCGGCCAATCCAAATAAAAGTATCACTTCACCTAAACTCGATTATAGACCCAACGAAAAAGAAAATAAAGACGTTCTCGGCTCAGCAAAACACAATGTACAAGTCAAAAGCAAAATCAATCCAGACGATGTTAAGAAGAAAGTTTCTTTTAATTAGTGTAATATAAAAATTTTATTTGGTAAATGCGAAATAAATTATGTACTACATTAATGCGTAGCAGGCGGTTTTATCGCAAACAGAAGAAGTTTCCAGAATTTCCGGTGGACAAAAGTTTGCAAATTAAAAAAAAAAACCTTTTGTTTTTTATTTAATATTTATTCATGTTATAATATTTTCAGACTTTCGTACGTTAATTTAATATGAATTAATTTGTTATCAAAGTATTTTCGTTGAACAACAAAGTAATCTAAACAGTTACAACAGATCTAAATCTAAAATTATTAAAAGTACCAATAAAAATAGCAATGATCAATGTAAATTGTTTTTATCTTGTATTAAAATTTGTATATGACATCTTTACCTTTTTGTTTATTTTTAATTTTTTTATTCTAATATTTAATAAAAATAAAGGTTAGCGCGAAAAAAATTAAATTGAAAATTGGCCCATTGATTAAAAGGGTTGCTCACCCCTGATCTCGAGTATATTGCAGGACAATTTCGAAGGATAATGATAGTTGGTTTATCGATTCCCTAGAGGGCTACTTTGTCAAATTTGGATGCGTTTCTAGATCTTTCAAAGCGTGCTCTCTGGCGTGGGCCATATGTCGAGATTTCCGAGCTGAGTCTTTTTCATCCTTCTGCCTTCGATTGCGTAGCTTGATTGCTGTTGCTTCATGAACGCACTTCGCGAAGTCTCCTGAACCGATAAATTATCACATGAACTTTGGTTAATTTCATTATTATTCTAGCAACCCTGGTCGAGGTTCAAATACCGAAGGAATTATTACCAATTTTTTTTTGTAAAGAAATCCTTACCTACCTAACACGCCCTCTAGAACGACTGCTAAGGTGAAGGAATAACGTCGTGTGCAAACTACGGGCAATATTGTTTTTCCTATAAAGTGGTTAGTCTAACGTGCTATTTTAACTACACGCGTTTGGTGAGCTCACGGGGCTCAATCTGGGATGACTTGCTAAGGCTAGCCCTAGCAAAGGCAGTGCTTCGTTATCACAGGATCCGAATCGCTGGCTTCGGTAACGACTTGACATTATTTAGGAGTTCCTTCACTCAAGCAACAAACACATTAGAAAAACTGCAGAATTTTTGGTCTTTTTAAATTAAACTTACCGACAGCATCCCAGCACTTAATTGTGTCTGTATTACCGGTGTTATAGCATTGCAAAAGCTTAGCTTTACAATCTACACATATCGGTTCGGAGTCCACAATATTCGCTGTAAGGCGTTCTATGCGATTGACTAATGCGTTGAGATCTTCCATCGTTAACCTAGAAAGATATAAATTCCTATTTACTTAAGTGTGTAATAAGGGTCGGTTAGTATCTGTGCACAAATGTGGGAAAATGAAACAAAGCCGTTGGACGTAACTTCTAAGGATCCTCCGAAAAGTCCACTGAAAAAGTAAATGACCACCATTTTACTGAGATTATATTTCATACCATATCACCTCATCTCATTTCATTTCACCCCATGTTATCATTTTTCATTAAAATAAGAATATAAATTTAAAATAAGACATGACCTAATGGTCTTAGTTACCGGGTCATAAAATCCCTTAAAAATATTTACTTATGTACAGAAATTAAAAAATAATGAAAAATAATAATAAAAAAGAAAGCCGACTTTAACGTAATAAAAGGAGAATATCATCAATGTAGTCTAAGTCGGCTAAATATCCATTATTAAAGGTAACTCGAAAACTACACGTCCTTTCTTGATAAAATTTTAATGGGACCACATGACAAAGACCGACTTCCACTTACAAAAAAAAAAAAAAATTCAGTTCATCTAGAAAATAGTTCTGAGGTCACATATATAAAATACAGTTGAATTGATAATGTCTTCGATAAAGATAAAGCAAATAACATTGTCTAACCGAAACTCCATTACTGAAACATCACTTACTGCGATATGTCCGTGAGCCGGCATCATAACGAGAAGGCGCACAGCCCTAGAGGCGTGATGACTTCAATGTCTCCACGCGCCCTTAGGGTAAAATAAATATTACCCACCCACATCTTTCGGAATGACTGTCATCCATACACCTTAATTTTTCCATGTACATCTTTTCTTTGTAGTCTGCTTTTGAAGATACTGTATTTATTGATGCTGTACTTGCCAACGTTGCGTCTTCTACCAAACGTTCAACCTAAGAATTTTATATAAGTATTTGGCATCAATTGATTCGAAAGAATAACTTGATTATCGTCCAACTGATTCATCTTGATAACAAAACTAGATTCATTGTAAATACTAAGTATATTGGGGACTATTATAAAAATACCAATGAGGGCTATTAAGTTTTCATTGCCGTTGTGTTATTATTCAATACAATATGGGATTCGAAAAATGAAATTTAACGATAATGGAAAATAAAGCATAATTGAATACTTAAAAAAACATACGCAAAACTGATTGAACTGAATGTTACTGGCTTGTCCCGTTAAATACAAGCAAAAAGCTAAAAATGCCGAAGTCCGCACGAGACATGAATAATTATCAGCTAGATCCGTTTTAGAGTGATTCATTCCAATACTTTTTATTAAGACTTCTCATCTAATGTACCCACACTGACGGTGTGGCATAATAATTTTCGGTCAGAACTCAAAAGGGCCTTAGTAAGTTTATCTAATACAAAGTTTTTTTATTTATTAGAAAAATTATTACTATTCCGCTTCCCTTTTCATAAACGAACTAGCGGCTTAAAAAAGGGGCCCTTTTTATGATTGAGGGCTTACTGGTGGCCCGGAGGCCTTTCCAGTTTTACAAGGACATGTGGGCGAGCAAGGGCTTAACCAGAAGGGGCGGGGTTTGCTAATAGATACCCGAGCGCCTCCAAGGGAAACCTAACAACTCAAGAGTAGCTGCTTCCCGAATGAATCTACTGTCGGATCGGAATCGCGATCCGCTGAGAAGATCAGGCGAGAAACTCAAGAGGTTGATGCTTAGGTTAGGTTGCATGTCGAACTCCTTGCCGGGAGTACGGTTACCAGGGTCGCTACTCCTAGTGTTAGAGCGAAAGGCGTTTGATGCTGTCTAATGGGTTATTGGATCTGATGGATCCGTAAGGACGTGTCTAGGGCGTCGACGGTGACTGGCTCCTGCGTGATCAGGATTCGGGGAGTAGACAGCAGCGGCAACGATAAGTTGATTATCATGACGAAAAAGGGGCCCCTAACCATGTATAGAGTATAGAAAAAAAATCTGTAAATGTAATTGTATATTAAATTGTAAATTAAATTCTAGGAAAAGCGTAGTGGTATATCAGACAGTCTGTGTTCGTGTACTTTAACTAAAGGTTGCTAACTTGTGCCATTGATCATTAATTCCGTTTTGTTATTACGTCAATGCTTGACAAACAGTATGGACTCAGTCAATGGAAGTCATAAGTAGGCTACGACTTTTCACTTTTCAATCTAACAAATGAATAGCACAACGCCGGGTTTGTTTACAGGCTGGTCATTGGCCGGCTGATCTCCACGAGACAACAGCTGTGTGTTTGGTATTTGTTGAACGAACTTCGGAATCCTAAAATGTGACGACGTTATTACCGCTACTCACCTCGAAATACGATGTGGAAGTTTCGATTATATTATAACTACGTTACATAATGTCCCATCCTTCAAACCGGAATCCATTACTGTTGTGTGGCATAAATACACAGAATATTGATACTTATTCAATACTTTTCAAGACGTACTTTAATTTTTAGTATTTATAAGCATTTTTAATATCTATCACAACACTATTGCTGTAAGAAAATTGTTTAACAGAAAAATCGATTGGATTGTCCTCATTGTGCTCACTTACCATTTTGTTAGATATACTTATGTGATGATCGTCGGGCAACTCATCCAGCATCGGGTCAGTAGCAGTCTTTTCGGGTCGTTGAAAATGCGTGGCGCGTACTGATTGCTGGCCACCCATATTATATATTCTGAAAAGATACCAGTGATCCATTGGAAAAAGCTTTTAGATCACTCTTTTAAATGGAAAATAAAAGATTTTACATTTAAAAACGATTTTAATCGTAATAATAATACGTTGAAAGATCAAGGGATAATACTTAACAAGTTTTGCAAATTTTCAGGGAAAAAAATGAGTATAGGTACATCCCACAGACACAGCCCACTGAGTTTCTCGCCGGATCTTCTCAGTGGGTCGCATTTCCGATCCGGTGGTAGATTCTGCGAAGCACTGCTCTTGCTAGGGTCAGTGTTAGCAACACTCCGGTTTGAGCCCCGTGAGCTCACCTACTAGTTAAGGTTACGCTGATATAGCCTCTCAAGGCTATCAGATTAGGTAGAAAAAAAAAATAGGTAGGTACATTTTCCAATTCTAGAAAACACAATACGTGGATTTTAAAATGTCAAACGACTACAAGGAAACAAAATACATATAGGTATTTGAAATTGTACATAAGAATTCCCAAATAAAATTTCCTACCAATAAAAACCTGAAACGCACAATGTTGGTTAAACCATTTATTGATAGCATGATTAATCTGTAAGATAGTTAGTTCTCTCTGTCTAGATTATTAATACGGAACTTAGTTGTAGCAGCTTTTGCATGTTTGTGACAAATACGTCTTTATAAGAACTTGTAAGAAAAAAAAAATCTTGACAAAAAATGGCATAAGGTCGAATATGCATGATTTTCTAGAACTTTGATGTTTTCAAATCGAACATTTCAAATGGTCACTGGTTCTAATCTAATACGAGTTTAGATATTTAGACCATTTTAAGAATTTCTAGAATCAAAATGTATATCAATAAAAAACTCTGACTCGGATTTTTGCTAAACATATTTCAGGTAAAATTATTCATTCATAATAAAATCAAAAATTTTAAAGCACGTAACTATTTTTCCTCATACTCATGCTGTACCATTATCATACCACAGGTTGATGCAATAATCTACTCGGATCTAGTCACTTTAATAAAATTGCCTCAGGGTAACTTTCAAGGGATGTGAAAGGTAAAATTACACTGTCAAAATCGATTTAGTTGATCGATCGTTTGAACATAACACTGCCCAACGTATTGGTGATTATGAAGGCTCACCTTCGAAACAACAACACTATTAAGTGATGACTTTTATAAATAAATCACTACTAGAACTTATTACCTAACAAGAAAATCTATTTGGTAAGCATAGGGTATGCGCTTTATATTGAGTTTTCATCCACCAAGTGGTTGCCAATCTAGCTTCTCCAAACACGCGCTCAAGTGAAACGCCGAAAAGAATATTAATACGATCGCTGTCTTTTTGTAGATTCTTTATATCGTGCTAACTACCGTCGTAAGATTTAAAGTCATTTCACAAATAGAGTGGAAATGGCACTTAACTGGGTTGTCTGTTGATTTATATTGATTTTTATATTTTATAGAGGAAGAAATATTTAGGACTAGTATCAGCATTAGCAATTCCAATGTCCACATGTACATAAATTTAAAGGTATATTAATAATAATAATACACAATCGTGAATTACCGTGAACTACCCGTAAAGCGTTAACTGGTTTAATATACAACATATTTGCGTTTACACCTACATTTAGCTATAAGTCGCTGTTGCGTAGACAAGAGAAACAAAATATTTTTGTAACATTAATAGGCAGGATGGTTGGCTCAACGCGTGAGATTTGACAATCTACATTACCAGCAAAAGTTCAATTTAAGAAGTTTCTCGAAGGCCGGGGTGTGGGGGCGGTTGGTGAAATATGCATTCGCGCGGATCGTGTCACCTTCCCTACAACCTATCTTAGATGGCGGGTTGTTGAGCAGCAGGGGCTTTTAGTCGGTTCAACTCCGATATACTCCCAACCCATAGTCACAATACTCGCATTAATCCTTTTCCAAAAAACCTTTAAGATGTCCCTTTATGCCCGGCTTTCCGCAAGTGGTTATGAATGAAATTTAAATATAAAAAAGGTCACATTTATTTGTTGTCTGATCTCATATTACGCACCTTGTGATGCCTTTCCGAGAAATACAAAAACGCTCATGCACCGGTTTATTTAACGTATTAGACGAGATATCCGCGAATTCAGGAACTTAATATATAATAGTTTGCGTTAGTCATTTTACTTAGTAATTGCGTCGTAGATGACACAGAAGCAGATGTTATTTTAGCGTCGTTCCGTCCTTGATTGTTCTACTCAGGAGATCTGTCTGCATCACGAATTCACTGATTCAGTGCTTAAGTATCAAAATCATTTAACACTAGATTAATTTATTATAAAAAAAAGAACACAATATTCCTAACCTAAAAGTACATGTTATTATCCGCAACATGCTTCGTCAGATTACAGAAATAAAGTTATCAGCAACATGCTTCGTCATGTATCAAAATATATTTACAATTAAAAAGCTTATTTAAGCGATTCGGAATACAGTTTTGGCACAGAAGATTTGGCACGAAGTTCTTATATAAGTATAGATAGATAGATAGATAGCAACGTAGAATATTGACAGTGGTTGGTTAGTAAATAAGTATAATAAGTACAAGTAGTGCTAAAAGAAAGAGGTAATAATTTTGACTAGTGTTAAAAGAAGTAAGTCTGGTTTACGGACCACTGAAACTCAATACATCATAGCATTAATGACGTCAGTCTCTCAAAAGACGCAATAACTTAAGATAGAAACATTGAAGTATCAAATGTATCGTTTAACTGGTGTCCCATCCATCAAATCAAAACACACGACTGCTTCGCAGCTGAAATAGGCAGGACTACCTAACCGTGTGGGCTTAACATTCGCCTCACCAACAGCAAGATTAATTATTTAATGCTCATAGTGGCATCCCTTTCCAATTGGAAGCCAAAAAAATCTGCAGTCGACATCCTACGGTCATCGGTATCTATATCTATTCTATATATTAATTAATACGTGAAGCAAAAACTTTGTATCCCTTTTTACGAAAATTGCGCGGACGGAGGAGTATGAAATTTTCCACACTTATAGATAATATAGAGAAGAAATGCACAATGATAATATTTTTTAAAAATAATGCATAAAAGATACATTAAATCAATAAAGAAAACATTACACACACTACATACCATGTATTTGACGCACACACGCATGCATACTATTTACTGTCAAACTTTTGTTCTTGACGTCTGTTGTCAAATTGAGAATAGATTAAATATTGTTTGTCTTTATTAATATTTTTCTATAGTGTAGTCTTGGCTAAATTTGTGATTATAGAAGTATAAGTATTTGAAAATATAATCATAATAGTGTACAAACTTATAATTTTAATAAATTAGTCGAATTTCGACTACTGCGGGACCACTAGTGATTATAAATTTGCAGCGTTTGCCATGACAGAACAGAAAAACGGTAACTTCACTATAGTATAATTAGTTTCAACCAGCAACCTTCAAACTGTCCATCCAAGAGCTGCCCTTTATCATTTCCTATATTTATTTTAATGTTTACGATGGTAGACAAAGCCATAATGGCTATAATCAATCATCATCTTAAAACGAAGACTAAACTCACAACGCTCGTAACCTGCTTAACTAGTACTTCTGTATTTAAATAAATAAATAAATAAATATTTACTAACAATCACGCCACGTTAACTGGTCCCGTGGTAAGTTCGTAAAGAACTTGTGTTACAGGCAGTGGCGTACCTAAGGGGGGGCGGTGGGTGCGGTCCGCACCGGGCGGCACTTACCCTGGGGCGGCATTTTAGCATTTACTTTTAGTTGTATAAAGCAATTTATTCATTTCATATTTATTTTCTTTCTTGAATAATAAATGATTATTATGATTATTATAAGTTTAATATTTGATTTATATAAATTATGATTAACTATATGATTTCGAATATTATTCATCGGTGTATATAAATGCATATTAGTGTAAATTTTGAATTCTAATTCAAGAACAAGGTAATAATTTGATTTTATTGTATTCATTAAAATTCTTTGAATTCGTAAAAGTATCTTTTCGATTTTGTTCGGCAATTTTTCCTAACTAAATTTTTTTAATATCAGTTTATAAATGTCATTTCTTTTGAAAAGTTTATATGATTACTTTGAAGTAATATATCAATATTTTTTTATTTATCGATTTTTCTTTTGAAAAACAGGGCCGGCGGAAGGCGGTCTACTAGGTCTGCAAAGCATTAGGGCGCCGGCATAAGAACTATCTTTTTCAAACAACAAAATCTAAACGAGACAAAACAAAAATACTGACGAAGTTACAATTTCAGAACTCGCAAATAGATAAATATTCTCAGTCCGTTTTGAAGAATTGTATTTGGATTGATAAATTGCTTAAAAACCATTTTGTTCATTAGCGATTCAATCTTTTAACAGTGAAGAGTGAAACAAATTATTAGGGTGCAAGTGCATTTGGAGAATTTGTAATTGTTAAGCATATTGTATTACGTATTGTAGATATAGATGTTATTCAGCGAAGTAAAATGACTTTGCCGTTTTCTATACATAATATACTATTAATTTCGACAAGTTATATTTTTATTATATATCCCTAGGATGAAACGAGTAAAAGAAAGCGGTGCGTCATTTAGAAAGAAAAGAAAGAAAAGGGAGGAAATACAGATTAAAAACACTGGAGCACTACTCAAATACATCTCTCATAAGCCAACTTCTAGTTCTTTTAGTATTGTTGCCTCAAATACGGGTGAAGAAGCAGCGCTCGAAGGCGAAAAAACATTATCCAATGTTGTTCAAGAGGAAACCGGAGGAGGACTCAAGAGGAGGACCTGCTTCACACACTGGCGAAGAAGTAGAAAGTTTATCAAGTCCTGATGAAGAATCTGCTGCACAAATTATTCTGTCTGTTTCTATGAAATATATTGGATTATGGCCTAACAAAATTGACGACAATACAAGAGTATTTATGGTACGTCAAGGTGCCTTTTTAATTCAAAATTTAGACGCCGACTTCAGCGAAGGAATAAAACGTTCTAATAATACAAGCAAAGCCAAAGGTGAAACAAGAAAACTGAGCCGGGACTGGTTTTTTCAAATTTTCCCTAATGGCGAAAAGCTCTTAAGATCGTGGATGGTATATTCACCATCGAAAAAAGTATTTATTGTTTCTGCTGCAAACTGTTTGATAATCTTTGTCAAGCAGGTTTTAATACGGAAAATGGTTTTAAATGGTGGAAACTTAATCCTAAAATTAGTCAACATGAGGTTAGTCCGCTGCACATCTGATCATATTACAAATGGAAGGAATTAGAAATAAGACTTGGAAGTGGAGCAACTATTGACAAACTACAACAACAGAATATTGATAAAGAAATAAAAAAATGGAAGGAAATTCTAACAAGAATACTTGATATAATTAAATTCTTAGCAAAACAAAATTTGGCATTTCGAGGACATCGTGAAAGTGTTCACCATCGATTTACTGGAAAATAGAGGAAATTTTTACTTATTGGCTAAATACGACCCAGTATTACGAGAACATGTAGTAAAAATTAAGATGGGTAATAAATATAGTCTCTCTTATTTGTCGCCGAAGATTCAGAACGAATTCATAGAGCTATTGGGAGGCGCAGTCAGAAAAACAATAATGGATCAAATAAAGCAGGCTAAATACTTTTGTATTATATTTGATAGCACTCCTGACATTTCACACAAAGATCAAACCAGTCAAATTATTAGATATGTAGTGAAGGTAGCTTAGTTAAAGTTGTAGAATCGTTTATTGACTTTGTAGAAACTAAAGGAAAAACTGCTGTTGAAATCACAGATATGATTTTAACGAAATTAGAAAATGACGGTTTAGATATAAAAAATTGCAGAGGACAGGCTTACGATAATGCTACCGTCATGGCAGGAAAGCACAGCGGTGTTCAAACTCGCATTAAAGAAATAAATCCAAATGCAGAATTTGCAGCATGTACAAATCATTCCTTAAACCTGGCATGTTTGCACGCAGCTTCTACAGCTATCAATTCCATCACATTTTTTGGAACTATCGAACAGTTGTTTTCGTTATTTTCTTCTTTCACTCATAGATGGAATGTTTTACTTTCGGTCACTGGACAAGGTGTTAAACGTAGTGTAGAAACTCGTTGGAGCGCTAGAGCTGCCGCGGTAACTATAGTAAAAAAACATTTTTTTTACATTTTAAGCGCTTTGGAAAAATTGACATCTGAAGAAGAAAATAGTAAAACGCGATCAGATGCTGGAGTATTACTCAATTCTATGCAATCTTTTCTTTTCTATGTTACCTTAATTTATGGGAATCCGATCTTTTGGAAATTAATGACGCTCAAAAATACCTGCAAATAAAGGGGTTAAATGTCCACCAATGCCATATAAAACTAAATTCTTTGCAAACACATTTAATGGAACAAAGAGATACGCTAGTACAAAACGCTGTTATAGCTGCCAAAATAATTTGTGAAGAGATGGAAATATCGACTGAGCGTCGAGTTAGAAGGAGAAAAAATATGAGTGGGGAAAATTCGCCAGACGTGGGGCTATCCTTAGAAGAAGAAGTACGAAGAGAAATGTTTTCATCTATGGACAGAATTATAAAAGGAAATAAAAGAACGCTTCGATTAATTGCATGGTCTTCTAAGAAAATATTCGTGTGTAATACCGTGTAACCTACTAAATGAAGAATTTGAATGTCAAATAAATGATTTGATCGACATTGATAAAGAACAGTTCCATATTGAAAGAAAAAGGATCCAGGTTTTTATGGCTGTATCTACACTAAAAGAAGAGGTAAAACATTAGAAAAACGGGGAGAAGAGCCCTCTTGACCTGCTAAAATTTATTCAGCAGTATAGGTTGGAAAATTCTGTTCCCAACATTGTAATTTTGTTAAGAATTTTTTTAACAATTTCAATCAGTGTCGCTAGTTGCGAAAGAAGCTTCTCAAAATTGAAGTTGATAAAAAATTATCTTCGTTCTATAATGAGTCAATCAAGACAACAAAATCTTGCAATATTGTCAATAGAACAAGAAATTAATAATATATAAAAATATTTTATAAATTTTGAGAGCATTATACACGATTTTTCTAGTATGAAAGCTAGAAGAGTAGATATTATATAAATATGTTTACGAGTGCATACAAATAAGTCTAAAAAAATTTACTCTGTGTATTAATTAATATCGATTAAATAACTTAATAATTTATTTATGTGTATTAATTTATAAAAACCACTATTTGATTGACTTATAATAGAAAGGGCGGCAGACTGGAGATCGCCCCGGGCGGAAAAAGTTCTAGGTACGCCACTGGTTACAGGTACCAGATAACGGAAATAAATGTATGATTTTTATTATACACACACACATATTTAATATACATCCATAACCCTGGAAAAGACAGTTTATATTTATCATACAAATATCTTCCCTTGGCGGGATTCGAACCCGCGACCCCCTTTTGTAGTGACCATGTCACTTACCACTACACTAGACGGCCGTTAAATTTAAAAATCGCATACGCATTTTTATTTATCTAAAACTGTTTCAAGCTATCTAATTACAAGCTCGTTTTCAATCTATGTGTCTGCGTTATCACTAGTCGCTCACAATAGGGTCTATTATGACGCGTATAATGTTTTTTAAACATAATATTTTCATCTTTTCCTCTACGCTGCGAACAAGTTATATGGCCGTAGTCACGATTAAATGCTTCATTAGATGCTATAAATTAAAATTACATCATCATTAAATTATTCAGAAAGCATCGTTTACTGGACGTCTACTCCCGAATTTAGGTTTTATCTTTTATCTCTGAATCCAGTTGAACAAGCTCTACAATTTAATTCAAAAAGGGAAGTGTAAAATTTTAAGAAAGTTATTGACATTTTGTTTTTCCAGGGAATAGAAGTACGACTGATCGAAACATTGTAAGTTAATCGAAAAATTATGCAACATTAAATCAAAATTTCGTTCCGAGTCTAGAAAAGCAAAGGAAGGAAAAAAAAATGAGCATTATTCAAAACGTCTTTCACGAGTTATCCTTGAACTTTGATGATGAGATGAACCAGTATTGGCCTGCGATCGTCAAAGCGTCGTCTCTAGTGCCGGCGAATCGCAATTTAAAGAGCAGTTCATATTACAAAGCTTTTAAACTTAAGTACGATATTTTTTATTTTCCTCAAAAATGATATACCGGGAAAGATGCATTTATGTTGTGGTAAAATAACGTTTTTATTAGCTCTGATGACTGATAAGACCCTCAGGCACCGTAATGGAAGTTGGTCGTACTTGTTGATGGACAATGTCAATGTGAGTCATTCCCTGGTTTTAAGCAACGCGGCCATAACGATTTTGTCTTATCCATTGCAGCAAAAAAATTCTTCAGGTCTTATGCGTGCGTTATGCACGCGTTAAACAAAACGATTCTGACTAAACCTGACCAGTGACTCCTTGCAATGAAGTCGAAATATCGAGAACACAACAATACCAAAAATCTTGGTAAAAGAATGCAATAAATAATTACATTCTAAATGTATGTAGTCGCGAATGTTTAAAGCAATTCATAAGTACATAATATGTGAGAGGAATAACTCCCTGTGGTTGCGGTTCTATACATATTGGCCAAGACAATTTGAGAATTAATTTAGCATTACTTCAACGTTTACGCAAGTTACAATGTGAATATTGCTGACTGATTCGATGGTGGTTGGGCCGAGGGTCGCGGGTTCGATTCCCACATTTGGCAAATATTCGTGTGATAAACAGGTTTGTTTGTCCTTGTTTATTATCTATAAATGAATTGCTGTTCGTTATTCTCGCTAAAACTCGAGAACGGCTGGACAGACTTGGCTAATTTTTCTTGAATTATTTGTGGAAGTCCAGAGAAGATTTAAAAGGTAGATAAATATGAAAATACTCGTAATTAAATAAAAATAACAATTTTGTTTCTCCCTTAATGTGTCCCCTAAAAGTTTAGGTCTTTTATTTATCGATTGAGGCACTACGAAATCTGTCGGGTCAGCTAGTTAATAAGAAATTATTGTTAATAATAAGCTTTATCTTAAGTGTGATTTGAGCTTCTATAGAAATGGTTTGATTCTTTTTTATTACCTTAAAATTAAACTAATCATTGACTACTAGTTCAACAACAGATGTACTAAAAAAAACACGTGTGGCACTCGGGGACTGCCGCGGTAAAGCTATTGCAAAGCATTTTTTATCAACTTATGCAATTACAATTAGACATTGCCGCGCGCTTATTCACAAACACTACACCAGCGCAACGTGTGAATCTGTTGAACGCGAGCTACATAGTAGGCGTAGTGGGGTGTCAGGTTATTTTCGTTACGGAATTTCTTGATTCAGTCGCCGCGCTCGAGGCCCGCGATAGAAGCTATGCAATAGCTTAAAATTTCTTTATAATATCATTTAGTGTGATATCTCCGTTAAAGATTGAACTAAAGAATAATATTTGCATTCATTTGTATGTGTTTTTAAGCGTATCTACTGTATACAATGACATCTTACGGGTGGCCATTTTGTGCGTGACAAATATTGTACAATATGAATAAATGAGATTATGTTTCAATCCCATTTTGTTATGGTAATTAAACTATGAGAACACAATGTTATTGTTGTGATCCATTTGTGGATTATGTATCGCAATAAGGTTTGAAATGTTATTTGCAAATGGTATTATGGCAGGTACCATAACAAAAACACCTGATAAGATTCAATCTTAAATGTTAAATAGATCTTGACGGCTAGGTGCTTAATTTTTTATCTCGTTTTTTCAAATTGTGGATTAAACACGATAATATATTAAATTTACAATTTTTTAATTTTATTTTTTATTCCTTAGGTGCGTGGCCGAGCTCACGGCCCACATGGTGTTAAGTGGTTACCGTAGCCCATAGACATCTACAACGTACCTAAATGCCGCCACCCACATTGAGATATGAGTTCTTAGGTCTCAGTTTTTACAGTACAACGACAGCCCCCAACCTTCAAATCGAAACGCATTACTGCTTCACGGCAGAAATAAGTAGAGTGGTGATACCTATCCGTGTAGACTCAAAACTCGTCCTACCACCAGTAAAATAATAATACAATACAGTAAATAATACGAAGAAAACACTAAAAATTGTAAAGTTATTTTTATTACATGCGTCCGAGGGTCGTGACTAACAAAGCTAATACCTAGATATTTTAATGGGGCTACTCACTTCAAAGCCTCTGGTACTTTTATACTTTTCTATACTAATACTATTCTCTACTAATTCTATACTACTCTAATTCTATACTAATATTCTAAAGAGGAAAGATTTGTTTGTTTGTTTGTTTCGAATAGGCTCCGAAACTACTGGACCGATTTGAAAAATTCTTTTCCCATTAGAAGCCGACATTGTCCCTGATGAACATAGGCTACTTTTTAAAATTTTAATTTAATTTTATTTTTTTGGTTTCATGTGTGTTTTAATGTTTCCGAAGCGAAGCGAGGGCGGGTCGCTATCTTCTAATAATTTCATACCTAACAGATTCTTATTTTTAAAAACAGGGACAACAAAGCGAATCCGACATTAAAATTAAGCAGGAAAGAGGCCTGATGCCTGCTGTTTTTATCACATTTAACATATTACAACAAAGTAATTTTTTTTTTAAGTGAGCGCTCGTTAAAAGTTCTTGTTTCTTGGAGTACTTCTTGTAATATATCCTGGTGCGAGCTGCGGGAAAAAACTGTAGGCTTATATGGAATTAATCGGATCCATATTTATGGTTGTTCTCAAACTTTCAAAATGGAAGACAACAAAATTATTCTTTAAAATTTTGTGAACCGTCACACTTTTTTTTCCCTACCTAAGCTAATGGTCTAGAGAAACCATATCAGCGCAATCTTAACTAGTAGGTGAGCTCACGGGGCTCAAACCTGACGATGTTGCTAACACGAACCCTAGCAAGAGCCGTGCTTCGCAGAATCCACCACTGGATTGGAAACGCTACCTACTGAGAAGATCCGGTGAGAAACTCAGTGAGCTGTGTTTATGGGTTCATTTACTCGCCGAGCCCTTCGTCGCAAGCGCCAAGTTCGACGAGAACGATGACCGGGAGTCACACTCCTTGACGCGATTCATACAAGAAATGTGAAAGGTTTTTTGTTTGTTTGTTAAGTAATTCATCACTGACGATTCGGTTGAGGTTCGATAATCGATCGTAAAAAATGGACTCCTGTGACGGGTTGCTGTCACAGTAAGAAATGAATGGGTCACGCGCTTCGCCCGGGCACTGTCATCCCAAATCAATTTGATGTATATACGCGGTGAATAAAGAAAGGATTAAAGATAACTTAGGGTCAGTGTTAGCAACTCTCCGGTTGAGCCCCGTGACCTCACCTACTAACGTTAGGGTGAAGCTGAAATAGCCTCTCAAGGCTATCAGCATAGGTAGGAAAAAAAAAAGATAACTGAACTGATTTTGTGAATAATAACGGGATTATTTTGCCTATTTAAAAAAATATATTGCCCTTACAGACTGACGAGAATAAGTCTCATTTGATGGTGAGTGGTAACTGTCGCTAATGGACGTCAGCTGTGCCTGGAGAATAACTAATTCGATGCCTAGGTACTGAAACATGTAGCAATCTATGGGAGAAATTTGAACATCATCGAACAACACAGACAATCGTCGCCTATGGGTTTAATCAAATCAACATAAAATTATGTATCATTGGAAAATAAATAGTGCCAATGCCTAAAATACTCTCAGTTGATAGGTCAAGGAAATTTTTTAATTATCAGGATATAGTATAAGAAAAAAAGCGCCAGATTTTATCAGTGACTGCAAATTATATTGAGGATTTGAATCGTTTGAAATCCTATTATAAATATAATAGTTTTAATTGATGAAACGTTAACGTTACACTAAAACCGATCGAAAAATAATGATAGTTAAGATTTATTTTACAAAATTTGTACCATCCATACTGTATAACAAAACTGTATCTACTATATTGAAAATGTTGAAAATATATGCTCTAAGTTTGAGTAGCACTGGCTCATTAAAATGCATTTCATTTTCACGTTCGCTATCCGGGTCGAAACAATGCGTCGGCAGGTTTATTTTACAACCATAAATTACTATAGTGAATAAAAGTCAATTATTAATAAACGCTATGAGAGTCATTCGACACGCATATGACATGTAGGTATATTCACTTCATTGTATACTCGTATTTACTGCGAGATATAGAGAGAGATTAAACGACTTCACAAAAGGAGGATGTTATCAATTTTTTTTTATTGCTAGATGGGTGGACGAGCTCACAGCCCACCTGATGTTAAATGGTTACTGGAGCCCATAGACATCTACGACGTAAATGCGCCACCCACCTTGAGATATAAGTTCTAAGGTCTCAAGTATAGTTACAACGGCTGCCCCACCCTTCAAACCGATACGCATTACTGCTTCACGGCAGAAATAGGCAGGGCGGTGGTACCTAACCGCGCGGACTTATAAGAGGTCCTACCACCAGTAATTACGCAAATTATAATTTTGCGGGTTTCATTTTTATTACACGATGTTATTCCTTCAACGTGGAAGTCAATCGTGAACATTTGTTGAGTACGTATTTCATTAGAAAAATTGGTACCCGCCTGAGATTCGAACACCGGTGCATCGCTCAACACGAATGCACCGGACGTCTTATACCTTAGGCCACGGCGACTTCTAAAAATTGCACCATGTTTTTTATGTGTGGCACCTCAAAGCTTCTTTCTAGGTGAATCATCATCATTATCATTATCATTTATCTGCCCACTGATGGACATAGGCCTTCCCCAATGCCTTCCACATAATGCGATCCGCCGCCTTCCGCATCCAACGACTTCTCGCCGTGCGCACTAAGTCCACCGGGTTGGAGGACCCCCCACGCTCCTGGTACCCATCCGTGGCCTCCATTCGAGGACTTTTCTCCCCCACCTGGCGTCGCTGGTTCGACAGATGTGACCAGCCCATTGCCACTTCAGCCTGCACTTCAGGTGAATCGATGATGATAATCATTTTTTATTTGAAAGCTAATGCTTCTCATGTGGTCCCATTTATATTTCATAAATCATATATTTATATTAAATAATTAATTTATATATAAATATATTTTGCAAAGTCCAGTTTCCCAATAAATAAAATAAATAAATATTTACTAACAATCACGCCACGTTAACTGGTTCCGTGCTAAGTTCGTAAAGAACTTGTGTTACAGGTACCATATAACGAAAATAAATGTAAGATTTTTATTATACACATACATATATTTAATATTTAATATACATTATTTAGTTTCCTAATTTTAACTGTGTTATGATAATTTTACGAATCAACATTTTACCTTCAGCATATTATGTGTCTGCCGCGAAGCAGTCATAAATGATAAAGATTTCGACTCTAGGCTTTAAGAGCATGTAGTGAGCTTACAGTTGATCTGGCTTTAAGTGGCTACCGAAACTCCTCGTACGCAAAATAGTCGTAACGCGGTTGCGTGACGTAACATTGAAGTATCAATAGCATTAGTTTAAGTAATATCCCTTCCTTCCAGAACGCATGATTGTTTTGTGTTTGAAACTAGTAGGGTAAGTAAGTAAATAGGCAATGCTGTCGCCACGAGCGTACGACAGTGAAGTGTCTCGTGAACTTAAATTAGAAGGCTCTATTGAATTAAAATAAATGAATAGGTATGCAATTTCGAAAAGGGCACATGTCGCATATTTTGTCAAATACGTTTTTTCATATACATGTAGTTTTGAGGCTTACCTACACCCATTTTATAATAATTCCAGTAATTTTCAATTGCTAATTAACACTAAAATATATCTCAATAGTTAATATTAAATATTAAATTTTACACTGCTTTAGAAAATAATCAGTTTTTTTCATTTCCTGATCATTTTACATTTTCAGAGATGTGCCCTTTTAAAAATTGCATATTCACATATAGTATGTTATTCTCTTACGAGTCTGTACGCATGCACTTGGCAGGAATAAGTAGGATACGGAAGGTACAGACATAGAAAAGGTCAGAAAACAATTAAAACCTCTTAATTCTTGATTCACGCACAAAAACTATAAGCTACACACCGTGTTGTAGAACTAGCGTAGACTTGACATTGATTAAAATTATCACAAACAACCGATAAAACCATAATAGTTGTCGAAGCATCCATTGCGGATTCCGAAAAGAACATACGAGAAGATTCTAAATTCGCCGTCGATGTATTCGAAGCTCAGGTCAAATGTTGTGAGGATGAGCCTTTGAACTGGTTTCCGGGGGTGAGGAAGCGAGGCAGGGAGGCGGTGACGTCATCGGAGGCTGTGTCGGTATATAGGAGATGCGCGGACGCAACCGACGTTTATGTTTTTGAATTTTCGTCGGAACTATACTGTGATACATCGATCGAATTAAAAAAAATAGAAGAAACATGCTGCGTATTGTGTCTGTTCTCGCCGTGGTGAGTATTCTATATTTAAATAGATAACTTCATTTGTCTTTGTAGATCTTAATATTCGTATTTTTAGAATTACGTATTTATTTATGTGATTAATTTAGATAATTCTTTATTGAAGTACGACATGTGAAAAAAAAAAAACGAACCGTAAACTTCAAAATTACAGTTAAAAAGTTACAATTCGCTAATTAATTTTCGATTATGTAATTTTATTACGAAATATTCTAAAATAAGAATGGAATTAGTAAAGACGCCATTACAATAAAGGACAATTAAAATAACAATACAATTCAAAAACGTAAGAATATTATGCAGCAAAGTTAATTATTTTTACATTTGAATGTCAAACTATTCTTAGCGTTTTAAATGCTAATAGGATCGTAACAGATTACAATGAATATCCCTGTGAAAACTTTTCTCGTTGTATGTTCAATATTATTTAACTGTTATATGTCATTATGGGTCACGTTGGATGCAGGTGGCAACGGACCGGCCGCACTGGAGATCACTTGGAGAGGCCTATGTTCAGCAGTGGACAATGGACAGGCTGAGATGATGATGATGATGATGATGTCATTAATATTTACGTAATGCAATAG
This sequence comes from Bombyx mandarina, assembly GCF_030267445.1. Taxonomy (NCBI): domain Eukaryota; kingdom Metazoa; phylum Arthropoda; class Insecta; order Lepidoptera; family Bombycidae; genus Bombyx; species Bombyx mandarina. Next base: position 13,605,227 of record NC_143228.1, read on the forward strand.
GAATCCATGAATTTTCCAATTCGAGTATAGGTTCAACTGTTTCATTTTCAAATAAATAGTGTGAATGAACTTGAAATAAGATATTACTTTAAATTGTATGCATTATGCATTCACTTGTGAAAAATGTGCCACTTCTTTAGTTTTTCGTCATAGTATCGAGATTAGATCTGTCGGAATTCTTAAAAAAATCTTTCTTCGAAAATCTACTCTTTAGATACACAAAAATAATCCTTATGTGATACTCAAAAGAGCAAAATTTAATAAAAGAGTTTTAAAATAAAAACCTATAATTCGTATTCGGGTAAACCTACTTAAAACCAATTATTCATTGGTGAATAACTTGAATGCGCCTATAATTGATTATAGTATTGCATTAAAAAAAAATGTGAACCGTCACGGGACGCCTGGCAGATGTGAAACATCGACATTATTTTGTAAAAGTAATATGCAGAAAAGAACAGTTGTGATAGGAACAAAATATTATGTCATAATGATAAAATATTACGAAAAAATAAATTGTTTTCAAGTAAAACACAGGTTATGTGTACTGTAGTAAACAACACTGTATACACTACGGAGTATATATACACTATAGGTATCCGAGCTCAGTGTAGCGAGAGAGATGGCTTAACGCCGGATCGAGTGGGAGAGAATCGTACAGTCGATTGCGCATGGCGACGCGTCGCCACGCCAGAAATCGGTTTTACGTGCGGTTATAGATGTTTCACATCAAAATTCGAAAAGATATAAAGATTATAATCAGGATTTCATATAAATTTATCATTATATTATATATTGCCAATCGATATGAATGAAACTAGTAATAGTACACAACTTGTTTCAGTAGACAAATGGATTTGAACTGGTTCGGTCACTGTGGAGATTAATTAGCATATACCTACAAACGAACATACAAAAACCTGTAAACTTTAACATACGTATGATGCGATAAATCTAGTTTTAAGCAGCAGTGGCCAGTCACTTAGTTATGCTATTGCTGACGTCCATAAACGACGGTGACCACTTACCACAAGGTGGGCCGACTGCCATCTGCATACAAAAGCATAAAATATATATTATAATTGAGAACGCTCTTCCATTTAAATACATAGGTAGTTTAAAAAAAAGGAATTCGCGACCACGACTGAAGATGCAACTTTATATAATCGGTAGGCAGCGGCTTGGCTCTGCCCCTGGCATTGCTGAAGTCCATGGGTGACGGTAACCACTCAGCATCAGGTGGACCGTATGCTCATCTGCCTACAAGGGCAATAAAAAGTAATAATAATAATAATAATCGAAAATAAAGTTCGGATAAAAAAGGTTTCAACTTAATAAATTCCAAATAAATGCAAATTTTGCGAGCCCCCAAAAATATCAACGGCCTTTTAGGTCAAAATCTAATTCCGATGTTGGATGTGGTCAATTTAGTTGTCAGAAACAAGGAAAATTACAGACCAGAGGTATTCGAGTTTTGTTACCTGCGACTGTCTGATCTGATCGATAGATCGAAAATGTATAATTTTGTTAAGAGTTTGAACTATATGAATAATTAATTATTCTTGCTAATTTAATATTAATCGAACTACGTACAAAATAATGCATGAAAAAATATGACGAATTGAGTTTACTTATTATATAATTTTACATATCAAATGTTACAAGCCAAGAACAACACAAATATCTTAAAAACAACATAAAATATATTAAAAAAGGAATCGACCAAGAATCAAACCCGATCGTTTTTAAGGCCGCTTGCGTTGCTCTGACTAATTTATAATTTCAAAGAACATTTGTATGTAAGGAAGGAGATGTATGGAAATAGTAGTGCAAGGTAGAGGGGGAAGAGGTCGACCGAAGAAGACATGGATGGAGTGTGTGAATGACGATATGAGAGAGAGAGGAGTGCGTGTTGAGATGACGGCTGGTAGAAGAGAATGGAAGAGAAAAATTAGCTGTGCCGACCCCACCTAGTGGGAAAAGGTGGAGAAAAAGAAAAAAGAAGAGATTTGTATGTAAGGAAAATTTAATAGCACTGACCTTTTTCTAATTTTGTGAAAGTGTCTTAATTAAGCTGAATAGGTAGTCACTTATATATTTAAATTTCTTTATCTTCGCATATCAAACAAAAAATCCAAACAGTTAAAAATTCGCTTTAATTTAGACGTAAAATAAAAAATTGTAAACAAATAAATAGGATGTCATATTGACGTTCACGAAAATAAATTCATAAACAAATTAAAAAGTAAAGTGCACACAAAAGTTTTTCTTTTTGAATATAATTAAGTTAAGCTTTCGTAGCCTTGGGTATGATGCTAAATCTCTTCAAAATAACTAATGTGAATGTGTATCAGGGTCATGTCTCGTGAAGTAAAGTAGCAAGATTCTCCTTACAAAACGCCAACTGCTGACCAAGAATTTCATATAACTCGGTCTCTCCGAAAAATCTTTTTCTTAAATTTTAAGGGTTTTACCCCTTTTAAAAGTACAAAAAATTGCAAATTAATAATTGTTTCTATTTATTTTAAAGTTGATGTATTTATTTTATTTATTTAATATATTTTGTACACACGGCTGTTAGAAAAAACACGACAATAAGGATACAGAGTACAAGGGCACTACTTATTTCATGTTGAAATCTCTTCCAGTAGGCCCGCGAAAGGAGAGAAGAATTAGGAACTCAAACCTAGTGCATACAGTAAACATTACTTATAATAATATATACATATTACAAGATACAAAACAATATATATACATACAAATACAGTATTATTGTATTTACATAGTACTATGAAGCATGTTAATTTTATATGAATGTTACAGCGATTGATTTAGGTATTTGAATCCCCTTAAAATAATAATGAACGGGGAATAAATCTCGCACGGTCATCCGGACCCAAATTTGGATTCACCGTGTTACAGGTATCAGTGACATATACATAATTATATACGTTTAAATATGGTACTGGTGGTAGGACCTCTTGTGAGTCCGCACGGGTAGGTACCACCACCCTGCCTATTTCAGCCGTGAAGCAGTAATGAGTTTCGGTTTGAAGGATGGGGCAGCCGTTGTAACTATACTGAGACCTTAGAACTCATATTGCAAGGTGGGTGGCGGCATTTACGTTGTAGATGTCTATGAGCTCCGGGAACCATTTAACACCAGGTGGGCTGTGAGCTCGTCCATCTATCAATGCGATAAAAAAAATTATAAAAATATGTAGATGACAAACAAACTTGTTCATTACACGAATGTTTGCCCGATGTGGGAATCGAACCCACGACCCTCGGCGCCACAGTCTATTACACCACCGAGTCAGTCTAGCTATGTAATTAGACTCTAGCTAGAGCTAAACTATTAAAACTTGTTTGTTTTTTTGTTATATTCATTCATTTTTTCTAAGTTTAATTATTTTCTCGGAATAGCCAAATCTTGAGATATGTTACTGTTGTAGCATTACGAATTTCATAATATACTAGCTGACCCGGCAGACTTCGTAGTGCCTCAATTGATAAATAAAAGACCTAAACTTTGGTATAAAATAAACTTAAAACAAACAAAAGGAATTCGTCCGACGGGGGACACATCAAAGGAAAAACGAAATTGTTATTTTTATTTAATTCCGAGTATTTTCATATTTATCTACTTTTTAAACCTTCTCTGGACTTCCACACATAATTCAAGATTACAATTAGACAAATTGGTCCAGCAGTTCTAGAGTTTTAGCGAGACTAACGAACAGCAATTAATTTTTATATCTATAGAAGATAGAAGATATCTAATTAATGAGAATAAAATCGTTCTACATGAATCGTACTGTGGAATCTTGATAAATTTACTGATTGCAAACTCAATTTTTTTATCAACATATCTCGAGCTAAAGCAACTGAACATTTTAATGAAGCCATTCCGATTTGGACAATTAAAATTTGTAAAGTATAACAATACTGCGTTTTTTTCATGTTTCCGTTTTCATGTTCGTCACGGTGATGAATGAAAACAAGTTTCTATTTTGTTATTAAGAACCTGGAATTTTTAGTGATTGTAGAATTCTTAAGTGATTTTTACTTGTTTTTCATATTTATTTACGTTAATTTTTATTTTATTTTGATTCCCATTTTATAGTTTTTTTATCATGTTATTATTGATTATTATGGTAGAATTTAACTATCCCACCTGTACAAATCAGTCCAGAATCACATTGAAAGAAAAAGAAAACACTTAAACTATTAAGAAAGCCTGAAATAAAAATTAAACACATCAAAATTAATATAATTAGCGTAATTACTAGTAGCAGGATGCATTATAAGCTCGCTTAAGTAAGTACTATTATGTATTTATTCAGTGAAGCTATCAAACTTTCCTGTTTGAAGGGGACCACTATCCTATTCATATGTGACTAAGCCGAAATTTTCAATGTAAGATATCATGAGATCACATCTGATATTTTTGTATCTTTATGGTTTTGAAATGATAATGAACTGTCACTTTAAATTTTTATCGAAAAGCAACCCTAAAAAACACGTCTAACCTTCGTATAAATAAGCAAAACAATAATTTTAGTAATTGCAAAACAAGTTTTGAAAAACTTTGCAAAGAAGCTTCAAAGAAGCAAGAAAAACATCTTTTGTGTTTTTTCTCTGCGGCCGGGGTCTTATCGATTTATAAAAAAAAAACAATATCATATTACAAACTCATTAATCAATCGAAATAGTCTATTATTAAATTGGACATTAATCTTTTTCGTGGTCTTCGTTAGATCGTTTTGTGAACTAACAATGTAATTGTTCCGGATTCATTGGGATCATCGCGTAAAAAATATTGACTTTTTTAGGCAACAACGTATTTACCGAGAGGTTACAAACTTTTTCGGTTACAATGTTTTTTCATTCGATTATTCCGTGGATTTTTTAAGCCATGTCTATATTAAATCTTGTAATTTACATTTTCTACCAAAGTCTTAGAATAAGATTTCGCATAATAAAGCACGCTAAAAAACATAAAAAACTTAAAAGCATCTAATATTTGTATATTTCATAAAAGACAATCAATATTTCTATTTGACATTTTCATTCAACGTATATATTTTATTATTCCGGTCTATGTGTCCTTCAACTCTTCAACTTAGTTGTTGGTTGATAAAATTGTTTTCACGTATTATTTATTGTCGTTGAAACATAGAGACATATGAACGAGACAAGAATATGAGTTACGGGAATTCAAAAACACACTGTTAATATTTCACTTAAATGGGTCTGCATAGGTGACATATGTACCTATATTTTTTTCAATTATAACTGTAAATAAAACGAAGCTAATCGAAATAAGTTATGAATATCAAATTTCCATATCATTATTATTATTTTTGTCAAATAAAAGAAAAAGTAATCTCTTATTTTACTTTGACACCAAATCGGTAATTGCATTCTTAGATTATCACGAGAAGTAGCCGTCGAAGGCATCATAACAATACTTTAGCTGATATACTATTCAATTTCGTTCATAGCAACGGCGAAGCATGCGATCATAGAAAGCTCAAATTAAAAACCAAAATTAAACAGTATTCTATGTATTTTCTTGCTGTCTCGTGCGAGGACACGCCCATGTTCACCTGGAAATATGCAAGATGCTATCCATCCAAGCGATAAAGCATCTTATGATTTTGGGAAATTTCTGAATACTTGCATAATATATCGTCACTATGATCAGTGTCATATAAGTTCAAGCTCACACTGCAGACAGTATATCATTTAAGCAAATCAGTTCCGAAAACAGACTAAAAGCACCACAATATTTGTTTACCGGGAACTGGTTTTCAATTTAAATTTATTAATGGTCATTATTATTTTTCGAATTTTATTCATTTTAAATTTAGTGTGCGTGATTAGCGAAATCATATAAGATAAAATGATATTCGGACACGACGTAGCTTGAAAAATGACTTTTTTATATTTCGATGCTGTTCTTGAAAAGTTTTATATATTAATAAGAAAACAATTTTTTACAATAAATTTTTTAATCAAAGAATTAAACGAGGATTTGGAACAAGATAATATTATTATTTTAAATTATCAGTAATCGGAGCCATGGAGTGCGTGAAAGACGACATGTGTAAGAGGGAAGTGACCGAAGAAATGGTATATTATGATAGAGGAGTATGGAAGGAGAAAACGTGTTGCGCCGACCCCAGGTGACTGGGAGAAAGGCAGGAGAATTATGAGTAGTCGGAGCCATGTTTGAATCAACTTTGGGATCGTGAACACGTAAAGCAACGTCGAAAAACGTAGAATGAATAAACAGGCGATTTTGTCTTTGTCTCAAACCTTAAAAAAAATGGAGAAACCTGGTGGTGTCAACAACCGCCGTGTCACAAGCCTACCGCTTTTTCTAGAACATTTCTTTTAGTATATGCTCAAGATAGAGGCAAACTTTAAAATGTGTTCAAATACGAACCAACTTCTTTCTACCTTTGCTGCCAAGCAATTCTCGGGTTTTATTTGCAAGAGTAATACACCCATTATATCAGAACAATTGAGACTCGGTTTGTTTGGCGATATTCATGTTTTTGTTATTAGATTAAATAAATTTATCACTTTAATATTCAGTAAACAAAGCAATTTGTGAACTACGTGTTTGTGGAACGTTTAGTTTTTTTTTTCTTTCTTTTTCATTTACAAATTACACATCTGTCCGTTTACAACGTGACCGACCGGTTTTTACGTTTTTAGTTTTTCAAACTATATAATTATTCGGACGTCAAAGAGCATTTTGCAGTGGATTTTTATTGTTGTTTCAAACGATTGTGCATATACCACTCGTATCGTATTACGCCTTTGTATGTTTTTTATTTATATTAAAAGTGTTATGATATTTTATTCTAAAAGCAATGCTACATAGCTTCAAGGCAGAGATAATGGTTATGATAAGATATTTAGAATACGTTTTTAATGCAAAGAAAATTGTTGTATCTGTTTTTGCGCGTTTTAATGGCTCTTTCTGGACCTTCTCAGTGGGTCGCGTTTCCGATCCGGTGGTAGATTCTGCGAAGCACTGCTCTTGCTAGGGTTAGTATTAGCCACAACGTCAGGTTTGAGCCCCGTGAGCTCACCTACTAGTTATGACTACGCTGAAATGGTGTCTCAAGATCAACAGCTTAGGTGAGAAGAAAAAAAAGAGCCTACACAATAAAATTACTTCCATATTTTTTTTAAATTGATGACCACCTTGGGTTCCTTCCGCACGCTTCAATGATTAACGAATGCATCTTCGAATAAAATTTTATTTTTACATAAATTTATAAATCACAAAATTCAACTAGTCATAAATAATTTATTATGTCGTGCTGTCTTGTGCGACCTTTGCGGCTTGTCGTATGATATAAAAAGTATTTTTAGTCAGCACCTGAGGCCGTTGCGTTATATGATAGTTTCCTTAAGCTTACTATGTTCATACTTAGCATTAAATTATATTAAGCCGCGAAAATCATTCAATTTATTTATTGGGACACACATGACAATGTATATCTTAACGAAATTATCATTTATCAAAAAAAAAAATTAATCAAACTTGGTCATTTTTTGGCAATAAATAAGCGTAATATAATATAGATAGCTACTAAATCAAATGAGAGGCTCTTAATTTCAATAAAATTCGTAAAATTTTTGATGCGTCTAACTTATAAATAAATAGTTGCGTAGTTATTTGACGTATGAAATAATTACTGATATTAACATAACCTGTATTCTCAATCATCATATTTAATTGCAAATCAGTTTTTAAATTGTTTTCTTTGCATATAGTATAAATAAAAAAATAGAATAGTAGATTATATGGTATACCATTAAACGTATGAAAACAAATATTTTGCAAATAGCTATGAGTATTTGTACAATGGTAAATTTATTGAAAATAAATGTTATATTCACTCAGTAATAAATACTCATAGAAGTGTTTGATAAATTGACTGACTAGATGCTCTCACAGATCCTGTACATTATTTTCGTTTACACCAAAAGGTTCAGGTCCAATCTTGTCGTATGACGTCTCTAAATCGCGACTTGACCTTTAAAAAAACTTGTTTGTGCAAAAAAAAATTACACAGAAATCGGAATTGCTTGATTTTCAAATCCGAAAAGTCACTGATATATTTTGTTATTTATTGCCTTTCTTAATTATTAAGCTATATTATTTTCGTATATAATACTGCTATATAATAAAACTGAAATTTCGACCTCATACCTCAAGGCGTTGTTCATGTTGTGAACTCGACTTTTACGATAACTGTATAAATACAATTCTTAGGAAAGCTATCAATTATATTTCCTATTTTTCAATCTCCCGAAAATATCGATCGTATTTCCTCTATTTTTTTCATGTTAACCACAATTTTATCTGCGTCTCATCTAAATTCTCAGTCATTAAATCTTTAAAAAATTCTACTGATCTGATGAAGTAAGATTATTGTTATTTGGAATAAGAGATGAAAGCCATTCTGTCTCGTTGCTTAAACTCAAAACTTAGGGAAATATAAAAATATTGATTTCGAAAAATTTTGTGTACTATGCACAGAAATAGATTTCCCATTAAATAATCTCACAGGTTGGGCTGCACGACATCGCATGAATACATTAAAGTTTAACACTGATAATATATTAATTCACAATATCGATGGTAACTTCTAAATGATGTGGTCACCGGCTTCGGTTCATTCTCGTGGTCATCGATATTAATATGTGTGAGTATTTGAGCCTCTATTAAAATGCGTATTTTTTTGTATTAGTGAATAAATTTTAGAGTATTTCAAATACCATATTCTGTTTCGTAATGAATAACAAACATTGATTTTACTGTACAAACTAAGCTCTTTTATGTAGTACACATATAAGAGACTTCGATTTTATTTAATAAATTAATATAAAGGTTCCGTGATTTAATGTTAATAGTTAATGCAAAAATGTAGAAGTCATATATGTTTAAATATGTTAGTAAATATACAAAGGTATAATATTATGATGAGAAGCATAGATAATTTTATGTATTGATAGCTGTAGTACTAATAGTGATTGAATTTCAACGAGGTCGGAAAATCCAAATACCAAGAAGATCTTGTACTACATATATTCATTAGAAAAAGAAAGGTTTCGCTTATTCCGTATTAGGTGCTTCTAATATGTTATATGGTGAGAAATTATCATTGCAGATGATCAGGAACTAATAGCATTAGTAAGTCATGAATAATTTACGTAATTACTATACAATATACCTCGAGTTGTTTACGTTGTGATGGCCAGTTAACACTAAGTGAGTCGTGAGCTCGTACACCGGTCTAAGCAATAAAAAAAGATTTGAGTCTTTTTTAATAGTCAAAATAAGTAGTATAAATAATATTTAGTATCTATAACAAAAACGTTTTTGTAATATCGATCTTAACTTATGTGTCCGATCTCTTCTCTCTTCTTTGTCGTTTCCTCATTACTGAGGGTCGTGACCACCTTGGTCCAGTTTTTGCACCAGCTTCCTCCAATGTTGCCTGCATTCGGCCTGCTATTAATGCCTAATGGCGCCCGGGACGCTGGTGTTTGTGGCCTCCTTGATAATGTCCGTCCACCTGGTTGGCAATCTTCCTCGACTTCTCTTTCCTTCCACGTGACCTACAACTATTAATTTTTCCAAGTTCTCAGGATATTTTTCTGTAAACTCGTGATTTGATTATTGTATATTTCGATATGTCGCTCGCACATCAGATCGGTTTGTTTTTTTAAATGATTTACACATCGTTGTGTAAGCATTCGTTGCGAACGGCGATGACACAGTTACCTACACACTGTCTCACTGAACCAACAATGGGACGTATTTGACTATGTTATTGTTACAGAGTAATATGCCTAAAATCGATTCAGTGCGTTCAAGCATTTGATTTTGTTACAGTAATTACGAGGGAATAAATTATTGTTTATTTTAAATTTGTTTATTGCATACATTTATTAAATTATGAGTCACGAGTTTTATCTCATTCCGAAGCGACACTGTTATATCTTTGAGACGTAATTTACGAAGCCCAAAATATTGTAAGACTGGTATAACATAATCCCTCCCCTTAAATTGACTTAGCTATGTATTTTATAAAGAAAAAAAACACACACACACACACACCTTTAAAGCCATTACCCATTAAATATGTCATTTCAGATTTATAATTGTTTTTTAGTTTTTCGTTTAGATATTAGTAAATACATATTTAACACGCTCTTAGGCTCTAGAGTCTAGATTGTGAACAGTGTGTACTTCTCATACGAGATGTCAATTTCTTGACTATGCTATATTATTATGTTATCAATTATAAAGCTGCTTTCAGACTACGCTATACTATAGTGCCATATAGTATGGCAGCGTATACTTAGTCAATAATATATACCTAGTCAGGTCATAAATTCGGTCACATGTTTAATTTAAAATAATTGAAACAAGTTTATTCATTATGTAACCATTCATATACCAAAATGAACATAACAAAACATAGATTCTTATGACACTAAAGTTTATTCAAAATGACCTCCGTGATTTTGAATACAGGTCTTCAATCTGCGCGGCCAGTCGTCTATCGCAGCACGAACGAGGTCCATGTCAATATCGGCGGCTGCCTTAATCAAGGATGTCTTGAGTGACTCCAAATTGGGATGAGGCTTTGAGCACGCCTTTTCCTCCAAGTGTTGCCATATCTTGTAATCTAACGGATTCAAATCTGGACTGGAGGAGGGCCAGTCTTCGTGCCGGATGAAGTCGATTTCACGCGCCGCCAGCCAGTCTTGTGTGCTCTTCGCTCTATGAGCTGGCGCCGAATCTTGTTGGAATACCCAGTGCCTGTTATTGAACATGGTATGAGAAACAGGTTCCACAAGGTTCGTCAGGACTATATTTTGATACACAACTGCATTCGTTTTTACACCTTTCTCACAAAAATGTACCTCTGTTAAGCCCCAATAAGAAACTCCCAACCATACCATGAGCGAGGATGGAAAATGACCTCGTTGGACACGCGGAATATGGTTGCTCGCTTCTTCACTACTGTGTGCGTACACCTTATAATTTTGTTTGTTGTAGCTCTCTTCTACGGTAAAAATTTTTTCATCCGAAAAAAGAATTTCCCGATATTTTTTTCCCGCGTACCGCTTCAACAAAGTGCGGCATCTCTTCAGTCTCAGGTCCATTAGACGAGCATTCAAACGATGTCCTGTTTTTCTTCGATATGCCCGAAGCCCTAAGTCTTCATTTAACACCCTTTTCACCGTGGTTCTGCTTAACCCCATCTGAAGGGCCCACAGTTTCTGCTTACGTTTGGGATTTCTTTGAATTCGCGCCTTCACAGCTTTTATCACTGCTGGAGTCCTAACAGACCGAGGGCGACCACTTCTTGACCTGTCATCTACACTAGAGTCTTCATTGTATCGTTTGATGGTACAATAAACGAATCTTTTGGTTATATTCAAAATTTTCAGTATGTTAAAAATTTGAATTGGCGCGTAACCGCAACGATGCAACGCAATAACTGCAACACGGTCTTCTTTAAGCGTCCACTCCATATTTAAAAATGAGTAAAATTCTAAAAGTATACATTTTTATTTTCATGAACAATTCGAAATTCGAATTCAATAAACTTTTTTTGTGGCCAGGATTCTAAAAGAAAAGTTTTTACTGTGTGACAATACTTATGACCTGACTAGGTATGTAGTACAATACAGTGTGAACGTGTCCATTACGATGTGTGGTGCGCGATATTGTTGTGCTATGAGCTATATACTATACGCTATTATATTATAGCGTAGTCTGAAAGCATCTTAATAATATGAGTTGTCGTGAAATTTATTTCAAACTAGCGACCCGGCCTCGCTTTGCTTCGGAAACATTAAATTTTATTATTGATAGCTGAGTCCCGTGATGTTACCCGCGGTTATTGTCGTACCGCGGGTGACGCCGCGGAGCGAAGCTAGTCTAAAAAAAGTAGCCTAAGTTACTCTCCTTATATCATCAGCTACCTATCTGTGAAAGTTTCGTCAAAATCGGTCCAGCCGTTCCAGAAATTACCCGGAATAAACAGACAGACAGACAGACAACCAAAAATTGTAAAAAATGTTATTTTGGTGTATGTACCGTATATAACTATATATTCATATGCATGTAGTAAAAAGCGGTTATTTCAATATTACAAACAGACACTCTAATTTTATTTATATGTATAGATTGTTAAAAGATTGTGTACGATTAGATGGCAGGAGTGCGATGTTTGCGTTTTCCTAAGGTTTTATACCACAAAGCGTTCCGGACTGGAAATTAAAATAGCCAGTGTACCTAATAATAATAAAAAACGAGATAAGATGTAATGGGATGGGCCGCACTCACGTAGTCGGATCTCGGAATCCGCAATCGGTCGAATAAGGAAGAGAACGCGTCAACAAAACCTAATAAAATATAAGTCTTTTTTTAAAGCTTAAATGGGTGGACGAGCTCACAGCCCACCTGGTGTTAAGTGGTTACTTGGTCACTGGAGTCCATAGACATCTACGACGTAAATGCGTGACCCACCTTGAGATATAAGTTCTAAGGTCTCAAGTATAGTTACTTACAACGGCTGCCCCCACTCTTCAAGCCAAAACGCATTACTCCTTCACGACAGAAATAGGCGAGGCGGTGGTACCTAACCGCGCGGACTCACAAGAGGCCCTACCACCAGTCTAAAAAACTATTTTTAGCTAGCGCATTAAAAGGCACACCAATAAGTGATATTACAAATTAATATTGATAATATGAACCAAAAATAACTGGGCACGCGATAATATATTGTACAAATACGCGCATATGGAATTCGAGTGATCATTTTTTTGTCATTAATTAACACATGTTTTTCTGTTCGCATTATGGGCAGAAAAATTATTGCATTATTAAACTGTGTGACCTTGTTTAGTATTATTTTGTTGGCAACACGTCACAGCATCGTTATGGAGTCTCGTCGAAATGGCTGAGGCAATGGATGTTTTCTGTTGACAATACAAATGTTCACGGCTATGTGTATGCAGTAAAATGCTAAGACGTTAGTCTTATTGATTATTATCAATATTATTATTATCATTATTTTTATATTTTTACTTTCTCTGCTTGCGCTGGTAGTATTATAGTGGCATTTACGGACTCGTCGTAAGTAAATGCCACGGTTTCTTGGGCTTGTCTAATTAGGTGTGTTCTACTATTGCATTATGTGGTTGATAATCTATTTGCAAAAACTTTCTTACGATTCTGCACCTGTTTAATATAGCAGCTTTTTGAAGAAGTATGTAAGTGTTCGGTTTCAGGTCAAAGAGTTTCAAACCATTTTTATTATTATTATTATCTTATTGATCGATGATGACATTGGCAAACAAATTTTGTTGAGTCAGTGTTTTTATAAATTTTATTAATAGACATAATAACATGAAAATCTTTACCCATCTTGTGTTATAAAGTTATAACTTTACAGACTGCATTAACACAATGGTTAGAATACGTTACTTTTCAGAATTTTCCTATTTGTAAAATATTGCTTACAAGAGATTGCTTTAACAAGGCGTACAAATAACTAAATCATGATCAATCAGATTAATTAAAATTAACTTTAAGAATCACCTAAAGCACTATTTTTTTTTTATTGTCTTTGTAGGCTTTTTTTTATTGCTTAGATGGGTGGACGAGCATACGGCCCACCTGATGGTAAGTGGTCACCGTCTCTCATGGACGTCAGCAATGCCAGGGGCAGAGCCAAGCCGCTGCTTACCAACTATCAAAGACTAATAACGTATCCTGCGTAACTCATGAGAGAATAATGATTAATAATACATATTTTATGACTGATGAACATCCTAGTTGTTGACTAAGCTAAAGGTCAAGTTTATTTTTAATAATGACGTGTTAAGGAAATACCTTTTCTTTTTTATACAAACACATTTCCAAACGGGCTGTAGTACGTTTGACGTTAATTATATCTGTGAAATGTAGCTACGCCTTAAATTGGCGGACTAGGGTTGTTATTAGAGCTACGGTTAAATTAGAGGGGTGGTGGAGAATAATTAATAGCTTGTCGATGGATGTCATGTATTTTAAATGTATTTATATATAAATCAAGTATTTTATCTGGATATTTTATGTATTTTATATTGATCTATGAATTTTATATTATAGCCGAACAGACATTTGATCAAAGCCTTTTAAGTCAGTTTATCTCGTAATATAATATATGAAGTAAGTGAATTGAGTCTAAATAATCTTCCTCCTGGTCCTTACGTCGATAATCCTCAATGTTGAGGGTCGTGGCCTTCTCTAACAACTTTCTCCTGGATTATCCTGCGCTATTCCTTATTTTAATTTGCGTAATTCAGCCTAAATTATAATTGGTGTAATTACTGTGTACTGTAGGATCTCTTGTGAGTACGCACGGGTAGGTACCACCACCCTGCCTATTTCTGCCGTGAAGCAGTAATGCGATTCGGTTTGAAGGGTGGGGCAGCCGTTGTAACTATACTTGAGATTTTAGAAATTATATCTCAAGATGGGTGGCGGCATTTACGTTGTAGATGTCTATGGACTCCGGTAACCACTTAACACCAGGTGGGCTGTGAGCTCGTCGACTAATCTGTGCAACAACAAAAAAGTTCCGAATAATAAATATTAAAGATGCAAAAATTGAGCCCATGGACATCACAACACGTTTGCTGCTAACTAACTTGAGACATAGTGTCGCAGTTTTAATCGTAGAACACCCCGTTGTAATAAAATCAAAACACTTCGTAACTAATTACTAAAACTAAGCTAATAAGTATATAACTTTTATGAATGAAAACAAATCATGTTATTATTAATACGCAAATACAAACCTCGTACCGTAATCACTGGCGACGAATGAAGTCATATTGCTAATTAAATAGTGTTTTGTTTGCATACTCGCAGACATATCCTCATTTACTAAAACGATAAGTTATACTTAGCGTAGTTTGTATGTTTCAGTAATTAATCAAATATACAGGAAAAGTATTTTTTATATTAATGAAGTAGAAGTTATCTATGCGATATTACCTTTTCTCTTTTTCTTTAAGGCGTCATCATTGTCTAAAAAATAACAAATACAGTGCACTTAAGTTAGGTAGGTATCAGGCGATATGACCATGCCATTATTAAAATCCCAAAGGCAGGTACAAATTTTTCTAAGTAAAGCAAAGTCGGGGAGAGACTTCCACGATGAAGGAGTTGTATCAAATCAGTAAAATTAATATGTGATTTTTTTTTATTGCTTAGATGGGTGGAGGAGCTCACAGCCCACCTGGTGTTAGTGGTTACTGGAGCCCATAGACTTCTACAACGTAAATGCGCCACCCACCTTGAGATATAAGTTCTAAGATCCCAGTATAGTTACAACGGCTGCCCTACCCTTCAAACCGAAACGCATTACTGCTTCACGGCAGAAATAGGCAGGGCGGTGGTACCTACCCGTGCGGACTCACAAGAGTTTCTACTACCAGTAATTACGCAAATTATAATTTTGGCAGAATTACGCAAACTAAAATAGGCAGGAATGGCGCAGGATAATCCAGGAGAAAGTTGCTAGAGGAGGCCACGACCCTCAGAAATAGGCAGGGCGTTGGTACCTACCCGCGCGGACTCACAAGAGGTCCTACCACCAGTAATTTGAACCAGCATGAGTAGTACCTGCCTTTGCGAAAGCGATTCGTTCCGATTTGAATAGTGGGATAACCGTTATGAAATACTGTTATAAGATTTTGAGCTTCTGTCTCAAGGTGTGCGGTGGTTTCCAGGTGTGATGCCCTAGATACGTCCTTACGGATCGATCAGTTCCAATAACTCTTGCATTAGACGGCTTCAGCTCTAACACTAGGAGCAGGCTGGTGGCTTTTTTACTGGTGGTAGGACCTCTTGTGAGTCCGCGCGGGTGGGTACCACCACCCTGCCTATTTCTGCCGTGAAGCAGTAATGCGTTTCGGTTTGAAGGGTGGGGCAGCCGTCGTTACTATAAATGAGACCTTAGAACTTGTATCTCAAGGTGGGTGGCGCATTTACGTTGTGGATGTCTATGGGCTCCAGTTACCACTTAACACCAGGTGGGCTGTGAGCTCGTCCACCCATCAAAGCAAAAAAAAAAAAAAAAAGGCTTAGAGACTGGTAACCGTACACGTCGAATTCGGTAAAGACTTCCAAATGCAACCTTATTCATAAATCAGCCCGTTTAGTTTCTCGCCGAATCTTCTCAGCAGGTCGCGATTTCGATCCGGTAGTAAATGTACGCGAAGCAGCTTCCCTTGAGCTGTTGTTGGGTCTCCTTCGGGGGACCAAATCCCACCACTCTTCGCTGAGCCCGTGCTCGCCCACCTGTCATGGTAAAACTGGAAAGGCCTCCGAACCACCAGTAATTCTTCGTACCTTAAAAAAAAATTGTGATATTAGAAAGGCCTCCGGACCACCAGTGATCCTTTTTAGCTTAAAAAAAAAGATTGTAATATTAAAACGATCTAGTACCTATAAATGTTGTTCTATACAGACGACCCTCAATCGCTTGGTCGCTAACGTAGAACCTAGATTTTTCGCTAGTCGGCAGATGGGGATGAGGTTACGTTAGAGTACCTAACTACCACTAGTAGTGGAGAGGCACCTAAAGAGGACTACTTAGTGCCAATCATGCCATTTGGCCTACCAAACTAGAGCAATTAATGTGTTCTTAGCCAAATCAGCACACAATGTATTGTTATGTCATAATGGGAATATAATTTTTTGACGCGATTGAATTTGCGGTTTTCATTGAGTACATTTCATTAGTAATTAGTCATGAATCTGGTTAAGGCGCTAATAGACCTACTCATACATATGCTACTGAACAAGTGGAGAAATTCCCTATGAGTCGTGTAGAGCATGATGCGGGCAACATTTGTTTTATCCATTTTGGTTTTCTACAGGTCGCAGTTGTGTCTGCGTCGCCGAAACCCGGCATCGATGTCTTCCAAATTGACATCGAGCCCGAAGAAGCACAGAAGTACTTAAACAGCCCACCATTCACAGATCCTCAATTAGCTGGCCGCACCGCTGTCTTACCATTGGTAATGTCTTAATATTTTTTTTTTGGTTATAACACCGTTATGTTGGGATTTCTGTTGAGGCAAACTAACTATATATTCGTTACCCAGTTTTCTTAGCAATCATTGAATAGCAAACGACAGGACTTATTATTTTAAAGATTATCATCAGCTATGCCCAAAATATGGAATTACGGAGCAAAGTGAATTACATAAAGAAAACGCCTGACCCATAATTAATTCTAAAAGTTTGGATAGAAACTGACCACGAATCTAATGATTTATGAGCACGACTAATTAAAATTTAGTATTGAAATGAAAATGCATTAATTTTCAGATCAAATACAACGACCCGAGGTTTCGTACAGCTGAAGCAGGCCCCACTCTTGGACACTACTGGAAGAACGGAAAGGAAATCGAGAATACCGAGGACTACGTTGAAGAAGTGAGTTGATTGCGTTGAATCAATTTGGATAGATGCTTACAGAATAATTTCATTTCAGAATTCAATTTAGAAATACCATCAAGGCTTAGGACCAAAGACAGACAAAAAGATGACGTGTGGTGTCGTGAGACACCGGATAGGAACAAACTTCCTTATAAAAATATTAATTTTAAGTTCTATTCAAAAAAATCATAATAAAAAATGTATACCCGAATAATTCTTTTCTTAATATTCGGGTATACATTTTTTATTATGATTTTTTTATTGATAAAAATAAAAATAAAATAATTATTAATATTAGTACCCCCGTTCTTTGAATCAATTCCAAAAGTTTCATGACATATAGTACAGAGCCACCTATTACTAACCAGAGAAACTGTGTTGCGGTGACAAAATCCCGACCAAACAAAGGATTGCTGTCAACAGATGGCGCTTAGCCAAAATATAAATAAAAAAAATCTTACGTTACGGACGTTTTTCCCCTTTTAGGGTACCTCTCCGCATCGTCCCATAAGGAACTTCGTTCCAAAAACTAATATAAAAATATCAAATCTCAAATTGTGCCCTTCTAAAGATATTTGGGAACTAAGCGAACTTCAAGGTTATTGTAGTCAAAAATGAATTATACGTTATACATGTATGTTTCCGTCTTCAGGTATACGATGCGTCCCAATACCATGGACAAGACGGTCTAGGTGCATATGCCTACGGATACCAGACTCCCGAATCTGCGAAGGTCGAAAATCGCGTCAGATCCGGAGACGTCACCGGCTCGTATATCTACAAGGATGGCAAAAATGATCTCGTCAAGGTGAGATTTGTAGATTTTACCGGCGATAATTTTTTCAAAGTATCGAATGGCATTATCGTTTTGTATCGTTATATGTCTCTGAATCTTCAAAATCTGAAATGGTAATACTGTTTTTATTTATTTATTGCTAAGATGGGTAGACGAACTGACGATCCACCTGGTAGTGTTAAGTGGTTAAAGGAGCCCTATTATCAACGACTTAAATGCCGCCACCTTGAGACATGAATTCTAAGTCTCAGTTTTTACAGTAAAAAGGTTGTCCCAAGGTTGCCTTTAAGCCGGAGCGCATTACTGCTTTACGGTAGAAACAGGCAGGTTGGTGGTATCTACCCTTGCGGGCTTACAAGACGCCGTACCATCAGTAATTATGCAAATTATAATTTTTGCTAGTTAGACTTTTATTACACGACGTTGTTTCTTCACCGTGGAAGTCATTTGTTAAGTACGTATTTAATCAGTAAAATTGGTACCTGCCTGCCTAATTCGAATATCGGCACGGTCGCTTTGCTAGATAGATAAACACGAATGCACCGGGCGTCTTACCCTTTAAGCCACGACGACATAAACTTAACTTTATGTGTTTCACAGAAGAAGAGAGGGTTATTGCTTACGCTATTGAGTCTCCGGCAGTGCGATCATGTTGTGTTTTTCTCCGAAGATGCTGTCAAATTGACAATAAGGAAAAACGTCTTTATTGCTAAATTTTCAAGCAGTACATATGGGGTGACGAACCGACGGAATACACTGATGTAGTTAAGGCGTTATAAAGAAAGTATTCTTACGACTAGAATTTTTTCTATGTACGAGTATAGGTATCTAAATGAAACACATATCGGCAATAACCTTATCGAAATCTTAAACGAAGCTGCTGTACATTGCAATAACTTTTTGCCAATAAATACTAAGATATGTAGCCATTATAATTAGTAGTACATTAATATTAAAAAATAAGAAACTGGCATAATCTCTATGTATGATAGGTACGTTACTGGTCAGACCGTGACGGTTTCCACCAGGAAGACAACTTACCTAAGGTCGAGCTGAAACAAGTAGAAGAGGCTCCAGATGTGAGGGCTGCACGTATTGCTCACGAAAAAGCATGGCAAGAAGCTGCTGCCGCTGCTGCACAACAGCCCGACCCTCAGTAAGTGGAAAGAGCCAATAACATTTTTTGTTTATTCATGAGATGCAATTTCAAGACTGGTGGTAGGACCTCTTGTCAGTCCGCACGCTATTTCGGCCGTGAAGCAGTATGCGTTTCGGATTGAAGGGTGGGGCAGCCGTTGTAACTATACTGAGACCTTAGAACTTATATCTCAAGGTGTGTGGCGCATTTACGTTGTAGATGTCTATGGGCTCCAGTAACCACTTACCACCAGGTGGGCTGTGAGCTCGTCCACACATCTAAGCAATAAAAAAAGTGATTATGGTAAAGACTGATAGGATAGGATTTCGCTACACATACATACTGCAAGTGGCAAAAATATAGCTGCTCCTTTTCTGTTGGTAAGATGTTTTGGGAGCTTCAGTAAATACTAAGCATCAGAGGGTCATTCAACCGTCCAAATCCATAGGTACTAATATGTATTAGAAATGTGAAAGTAACTCTGTCTGTCTGTCGCGCTTTCACGCCCAAACTACTGAACCGATTTATATGAAATATGGTACACAGATAGTTTAGTGCCTGAGAAACGACATAGGCTACTGCTTAATGCGAAAAAAAGGTTGAAAGGTGAAGATGAAAAGTTTTATGGAAGTATCGTCATTTTTAGAGCTAAAAGTTTCAAACTTATTTTTAGGCTTCGATATAAATAAATATGATACTCAGCTCATACATTAGAATAACAAATTTATAAAAATAGAGTTATATTTTGGGTATTCACGCTAAATATAACGATAAGTGTCAAAATGATGGCAAAAATCTGCCATCTACGAACTATTTTTGCGTGCGCCGCAAAAATACGTAGATAATGTAAAATATAAATGTTTATCTCAAATAGTCCTAGAAAAAAGCCCGTGACAGCATTTATCTATCTTTTATTTGTAAGCGATTATTGCCAAAATAGTGAACTGTTAATATAAGAAAAGTAAATAATAGATTTTTTGTTTGTTAGGTTTTATTTTTATTGTGTTTGTTATTGTCAAGACCAAATTTATATAAAAAAAAGCATGTGGTACTCAGGGACTGCCGCGGTAAAGCTATTGCATAGTATTTTTTAAACTTATGCAAATATAATTAGACAATAATAATTTAATATTAAAACAATTATAAAATAAGACCACGCTATATTTATAAACATTAACAAAAGCAAAACATTAACTGTCCCCATCACACTCATAAGCTGAACCGCGCGAGGGAGAGATGGGCAGATTTTTTATTATACGCATGCAGTGCGACGTCACGCCACCCTTTTTTTTTACAAACCCTACATAAGCGCAACGTGTGAATGTGTTAAACGCGAGCTACATGGTAAGCGGAGTGGGGGTGTTAGGTTTTAATTTCGTTACGGAATTTTTTGATTCGGTCGCCGCGCTCAAAGCCCGCGATAAAAGCTATTCAATAGCTATTCAATATTTAATAAGATCTATGATAAATTATAGTTCCCGAAGTGAAACGAGGGCGGGTCGATAGTACAAAAATAATTTCAAAAAATCCTACTTAAACTACGTTGATTCATTGGTTTCATTTTGATTCAATTTAACACACATCGTGTATCTTGTTTTTTTCGGACTAAAGCTACGATAGAGTTAGTTTCTGATGACTTTGACATCATATTAAATTATATAATATAATTATTTTAATCATATTAAAATGTTTTCACAGATACGCCCTCAAAGCTCTTCCTAAGGATTATTACCAACAGACCTACAAAGCCCTTCCAAATGATTATTACCAACCACAAGCATCCGAACAACAAGCATCAGTAGTGGCCCCACCTAATAGCCAGCCCAGAGAAGGCAAGGCCTATCAGAGCCAAGGTGGCTACGTTCCAAACCAAGGCAGCTATGATCAGAGCCAAGGCAATTATGGCCAAAATCTAGGCAGCTACGGGCCAAATCAAGGCAACTATGGATCAAATCAAGGCAGTTACGGTCAAAACGATGGCAGCTATAATCCAAACCAAGGAAGCTACCCAACCGGTCAAGGATTCACCGGAAAGCCTCTAAATGAAAAATACGAAGAGCCCGAACCAACCGTACGTTTGTTTTGAAACTGAATTTGACAATCTTATCCACCTCAGCATCTTACTAGTAAAATTAATCCTGAAGTCATATTAAGTTGGCAGTTTGTGCCATGTTTTTTCTGAGCGTAGACGGTAATTGAAATCTCAGTAGGTACGCAGTCTGATGTTAGGTCATAATTGTTTTGGTTATTTCTGCTACCCAGCATTTGAAGATGGGTATTACAACATTTTTCAAACAGCTATTGGAAATGCCTAATATGTTCATGAAAGCCAGCAAAACTAAATAGTTTCTGCAACCCTCAATATATTTACCTAGGTAATTTATTATTGTTAATCCATAACAAAAATATCTTGCAGGGTCCACCACGGGGCTTCTTCTACAGTTTCACCTACCCAGTCTCCAGTATCGTCCTGAAGAGTGATCTGCAAGGAGGATCTGCACCGACTAGATATCCAGCCGACAAAGACACCATTTCTGTCGGTGGCTACAATTCTTAAGAAACCGTTTGAGGAAGACATGACACTAACTAGGCTTAAATGATTTTGAAATTAATGAGTATTTTTAAAATAAAAGCTGCGTGGTTAAATTTAATTTTGGGTGAATTTTTAGTGTTATTTTGATCAAAATTGAAATTGCACTAAAAAAAACATTTTATTGGCTTAAAGTTTTAACTTCGGTCGACGATTTAATATTTCACAACATAAATTAAATAATTTTTAAATACTTGTTAGTTTGTTTTTTGGTCGACAACTTAGCGTCCTGATTTTAAAACGAAGTGAAAATTTCAAAACAATAACACAATAAATGTTAGTAAATACATTGTTTTTTTTTAAAACTTAAACCATGTATAACTCATTATTCTGGTACAAGACTTTTTTTACTCGCACCATTTTATGTATTACATTTACAAAGTAGTAATTGTAAGCTATTTGTATGTGTTACAGCTCATTACCAATTTAGAATTCGATTTGTAGTTCCGTGTCATTGTAAAAGTTGAATTCGTTGCCATTTTCGTAGCAATGTAGGTTAATTTAGTTTTTAATATCTATTCAATGTAAAGCGATATATACTTTCATAATAAAATACAGGGAATATTATTTTGTTTTATTTCAATTGATATGTCCTTCTTCAAACGAGGCTTGCGGAGAGTACTTAATGGTAGGCAGCGGTTTGGCTCTGCCATTGGCATTGCTGACGTCCATGAGCGACGGTGATTACTTACCATCAGGTAGGCCGTATGCTCGTCTGCCTACAAAGGCAATAAAAAAAAGTTATAAATTTCGTTTTGCTATCATTGCAGTACTTAATTTGATGTATCGTGATACCACTTTTTATCGTAAATGTTTATGCAATAAATTAATAAGTAATTTTCAGGCAGTTCGTGTCTATTTCTATTCTATTTCTTCAAAGAAAGTCAATATTTTAAGTGACCCTGTAAAAGTATCATTTCAAACATTGATCCAAAACACATTCTATGTAATATTAGACAAAATGCTTAAGTAATATGATTACAAGGATTATGTAAATTCTGCCATGCATAAAAAGTCGATACTAATCACGACAATACCTCCATTCAGGTTACGACAATATATTATGTATCTCTTTATCCATACACGGTATAGATAATGCGTTTGAAACTATAGGCTGTTCCAAATGCCTTAGCATGTTTCCGATTTGACTTGAAAGATGTTTTAAAACTCATCCGACCTACCTTAATTTTTACCAGTTTTTTTTATGTTATTAAAAATGTTCATAGACCGTCACCAATGTGTCAAGGAGTCCCGGAGGCTCCGCTCTTTCCGTGTTACTAATGTTTGTATATTAATGATATATCCCGGTCGCTAGTTACCCCGCTAGTCCTCTTCGCTAATGATACGACTATCTACTACTAGAGTAGGTAGATGATGTTCATTCACTCGTCGTTACTCAAGGTCCTCGTCGAGATCCTTGATTACGACGAAGAGTTCGACGTGCGAACTAACCTACTGACACAACCCACGGAGTTTTTCGACGGTTCTTCGCAGCGGGCCGGCGCTTCCGATCCGGTGGTAGATTCTACGAAGCACTGCCCCCCCAAGGGCCAGGGTTAGCAAACTCACAGGTTGAGTTCGTGAATTGCTCATGAGAGAGCACGCTACTAAGGATTAGCTGACGGAAAAAAGTACATTACAGTTACTCATTCAAGTTTTACAGATACTAATATACTTATGTATATTCAACGATGTTGAAGTCACGAAGAGCATCTGATAATCTGGTGAAATAGTCACATTTAAACCGGTCATAACAAGCACGAGAGATCGGGCCGTTTTCAAGTAAACTTTCTACCGTGAAAAGTAGGTTTCTTTTGTAATGAAAACAAGTGATAATATTGTATGAATCTTATTGTCAACAACAATGTAGTAAATTTCTTGTAAAGAAAGCAAAGAACATTTGTATAAAGAGGGCGAGCTCACAATTTCATATATGTGTATGTACTTAGTAACATGTTCGTATGATACCGGTCTGGTCTGTCCACACAAATAATGAAAGTGAGTATTCTTTATTTGAATTTGAGTCGTTCTCGAGATATTTGTGATTCAAGAATTAGGTTGCCTGTTATTTATTGTCTATTATGCACGTGTCTCCGACAATCATACACCAAGAAAAAATCTGATTTCGCGGCTGTGGCCTTGGACTTATACGTATTTGCTTTCCATAATAAGATGCTTAGAAGCAATTATGCTTCATTGAAAAATTTAGAATTTCTTTCTTTCCGTTCTTTTGTAAAACCTAATGAAAAGTTATTAACTAATTAAATAAAACTGCTAAGTATCTATATATTAATACGTGAAGCAAAAACTTTGTATCCCTTTTTACGAAAATTGCGCGGACGGAGGAGCATGAAATTTTCCACAATTATGGAAAACAGAGTGCACAATGCTAATCTTTTATTAAAATAATGCATAAAAGATACATTAAATCAATAAAGAAAACATTACACACACTACCATGTATTTGACACACACACATCTACTCTTTGTTAATTGTCAAAATTTTGTTATTGCTTAAAGTCAGTAGTCAAATTGAGAATAGGTTAGTATTGTTTATCTTTAATATTACAAGCATTTGTCTTTAGTGTAGTCTTGGCGAAATCTGTAACAATAGGACCATAATAATGTTGAAACTTATAAATTCAATTAATTATAGTCGAATTTCGACTATTTCGGGACAACTAGTCTTTAAAAATACACAATAAAATCTATCAAATTAAACCAAACGTATCAGCCGAAAGTAAAACTGAACAAAATCGCAAACATATGCTTTTAGGTTCAAAAAGAAACTCGTCCGAGGACAAGGTCAGCGCTCCTGTCAGTAGGCCACAGTGAATCCATTGTGAATATTGAACGACTCCAACCCAACATGAGCCACGCACAACTCCTGGTCATACGTAATTGTATTGTCGCAGGAAGCACATCCTGTACAGTATTTAAAGAGATCCTTTATTATTTAGTGCCGCGAAAAAGAAAGTTTCGAAAATCGAAAAACTTTCAAAAATAAAATTTAGGGAAATAGTAGAAATGAAACATTAAAATTTGTTAACGAATAGTTCACAAAATTAACACCCTGTGTCCGTTAATGACTTCGAATGTGGGCTAAGTGAATTGTTTGAATCATAAACGTTTTCACGAACGAATGTGTCAGCAAAACTGATTTGAGCGAACGATATAGTGAAAAAAAAACAAGTTGACGGGACAAATAAAGTAAACTATATTCTTTTGTATTTAAAAGAATAAAAGTGTACGGACAACATCCAGTAATGTTGGTAAAAAAAACGAGAAACGTTATTTTTTTATTGTTATCGCGAATGATGACGATTTATGCGGCCACGCTGCAACTTCAATCGATTCAGCCGCTGCTACGAACACAGTCCTCTTTGCAACAGCAGTTACTGGCTTTGCAGCAGCTTCAGTTGATCCAGAAATTGAATGCTTTGCAAGCGCCGAAATTGTAAGTATTGCACGATTAATTAATAAAATTATTGTTTTTTTTTCTTTCTTTTTAATAGCCTAGTTTAGTTCACCGTTGGACATAGGCCTTTTCGCTCTCTCCATCTCATCTCCATCCACTGCCCGCTATTCTACGTATGTTGGTGCTCTACCTTGTTACTGGTCCTCTTATACTACATTGACCGGTCCATGGTCTCCACTTCAAAACTCGTTTACCTCCACGTTTATCAATTCTACTTACTGTACTATCAGTTCTATTATGAAAAACGATTATTGTTTGTTAATTGTTAATCATAGAAATTCGGGAATAAATAAGCATAGATTTTGTTTGTTTGTTATTTTTAACATTAGATTAATGAACGTTCCTCCACACACGAAAACAATTTTTCTCACATAGTTGTCACAAACATACGCATAACAACAATTAGATCAAAACCTACAATGCCTAATATATTTAACAGTGAAACTGGGCCTGAGTAAGATCTGAACTGATACACTAAACGTACGTTCATCACACTTTTTATTTATTGCTTAGGTAGGTGGATGAGCTCACAGCCCATCTGTGTTAAGTGGTTACTGGAGCCCATAGACATCTACAACGTAAATGCGCCACCCACCTTGAGATATAAGTTCTAAGGTCTCAGTATAGTTACAACGGCTGCCCCACCCTTCAAACCGAAACGCATTACTGTTTCACGGCAGAAATAGGTAGGGTGGTGGTACCTATTAGCGCGGACTTACAAGAGGTTCTACCTACCACCAGTAATACGCAAATTATAATTTTGCGAGTTTGATTTTTATTACACGATGCTATTCCTTCACGGTGGAAGTCAATCGTGAATATTTGTTGAGTACGTATTTCATTAAAAAAATCGGTACCCGTTTGGGATTCGAACACCAGTGTATCGCTCAACACAAATGCACCGGACGTTTTATCCTTTAGTTAGGCCATGGCAATTTCGATAACAAACTGCTAATCTTACCTAACCTGCGAATGCGGGACTCTAGGGTATGGAGGGTGTCAATGTGTGTGCGGGCCGCGTAAGCAAGCACCACACTCGCGTAAGTCATAGCTGGCCTAATGCAAATTTTGTAAAGTGTCACCTTGTTCCGAAGGGACATTTTACTCCGCTTACAGGTCATGGGGTAGAGTCTGCCGAAAATAAACGCGGCACAGTCGCGGATTGATTTTATATGCGAGTGGAATGTCATGAATGCATCCAGGGGACTCCCAGGTACTTGACCTTGATGGCCCAGGGTATAGGTTGGCCGAAGAGGGTGATTGGCGTGTAATATTTCTCCTCCTAACGCAGGAGGAAATACGCGTTGAGTTTCCTCTTTGAAATAGCACTGCTGTGATTTTCGCTGGGTTAATGTCTATGCGCCATTTTCAGAACCACTGTCCGAGGGTTAACGTTGCGCTCTGGAGTTTACTCGCGGTTAGGGACTTGTTTCTACTCGAGTAGTAAACGGTTGTGTCAGCGAATAAGGCTAAGTGGGTCGGCGGCGATCGTGGAATGTCGTTAATAAATAGGCTAAATAGGAGCGGAGAGAGAACGGAGCTTTGCGGGACTCCAGTCGTGAGTGGTAACGTTTGTCTTATGTGGGAATCGAACGCACGACCCTCGACGCATAAGTCAGAGCGGCTAGCTACTGTACCACCGAATCAGTCAAGAGATAGTGTTCGCAAATATCTGTTGGAGAAAATTTATTAAAAGCGCGTTACACATGATTTGCGTGTAGTCAACATCATTATAATGAACAAAAAAAGTCTCATGAAACAGATATCTATTTAGATATCAAATTAACGTATGAATCAGTAGATCGCTTTCCTGCGAATGAAGTGTGAAAGTAAAAATGTTAGATGTATTAATTTATTCTAGACGGGAAAATTATAGTTAATTGACTGTTTTCAATTAGCTACAGTTACATTGGAATGTTTTGAATCGAATTCTTTTGTCAAAGTTGTAATATGTTTTCGTTGCTTCAAAACTTGTCTGTAGAATGTTTTGTAAATTCACAAAAAGTTTTCACTATATTTTTTTTTATTTTGGAATATCGAAATACATACAAGAAGAAAAAAACATGGGTAGGATCTCTTTCATCTGCGCAATAGATTTTGCATATAATATACGACTAAGCACAAAGAGACAGATAGTATATATTGCGGTCCTCATATTTTTCGTAGGTAGGAGTAGCTTTTATATTTAAGAAATTAGGACTTCAAACTCATGACTGAAGATAGGTGATGTGTGATATCTTAATAATCTTTACAATGTGAATCTCGAAGCCTGCCTAAGCTACAACCTAATAACATGAGTTGATTTTTTTTAATCTATATGTATAAAAATGTATTGCTATTCGTTAGTCCCGGCTGGACCGATTTGGCTAATTTTGGTCTTGAATTATTTGTGGAAGTCCACAGAAGGTTTAAAAGGTAGAAAAATATGAAATTGCTCGGAATTAAATAAAAATAACAATTTTGTTTTTCCTTTGATGTGTCCCCCGTCGCCGCGTCGGACGGATTTCTTTTGTTTGTTTTAAGTTTATTTTATACAAAAGTTTAGGTCTTTTATTTATCGATTGAGGCACTACGAAGTCTGCCGGGTCAGCTAGTGGTAAATAAATATACATGCTATTTGGAATTCATAAATGCAGCAATATATTTAAATATCAAACAAATTACAATTTCAATTATTGAGGCAGCTATTAATTTTTCTAGACGCTTATTCATTTAAATTGAGCGCACGAGAAAGCCTTCAGTCACGAATACTATACTGAAATAATTTATTCTATTTCTTTGATTTTTATATTCCAAAAGGAGTGAACAATGAATTGATAAGATAAAAAAATTCTAAGTACTATTGCAATGTTAATGTGACAACAAAGAGATATGTTCTGACAATCGAACTACTCTCAAGAGATAATTCCATAGATTTTCCTTTCCTATCTATAGCCTTGACAGGCTATTTCAGCTTCACCCTAACGTGTAGGTGAGCTCACGGGGCTCAAACCGGATTGTTCCTAACACTGGCCCTAGCAAGAGCAGTGCTTCGCAGAATCTACCACCGGATCGGAAACGCGACCCACTGAGAAGATCCGGCGAAAAACTCAGTGGGCTGTGTCTATGGGTTAATTCGCTCGTCGAGCCCTTTAAAAGCACCGTTAATGGATCGGGAGTATCCGTAATGACGTGTTTAGGGCGAGGTCGACTATTTACCATTCGTTCTACCGGATCGGGTATGCCATAGATTTTACAACGTGAATGAATATATTAAACTGAGGCGAGAGTCTCTTGTCTTACCATTTAAATAGGAACTTATGAGTGGTTCGCTATTGAAATAGGTAAAGTACTGGAATCTACGGCCTCAAAACAGCTCCTAGTAATGATATATGTATCTTTCAAATGCCCCAATGAAAAAACGTTGTGATAAATGTAACATTATTTTGATCCTTCATTGTGGAAGTAGTTTGTATTTACCACGTAACGTCATGCAATACGAGTGTACAAGGCTTCAAGGTAAAGTTCATTAGGCCACTTAGACTTCCGCTTTCACATTACTTCCAACGTCCTGTCCGTTTTTTCCAGCTACTCACTTAGACAAGGATCCGTACCTACATTATGGGAACCCTGGTCAGCTTGAATTTAAGTTCACATGAAAGTGGCATCATGAAAATAACCCCAATGTCTTTTTGGTTGTTCGTAAGGATATTACAGATAAACGAATACTATGACCCGTTGATGATGATCAATTCTCACAATCGCTCATGGAAAACAAAAAATTGGCAACAGAACAGAAATCTCGTTGCCAAACCTATATCTATACTAATATTATAAATCTGAAGAGTTTGTTTGTTTGAACGCGCTAATCTCAGGAACTACTGGTCCGATTCGAAACATTTTTTCAGTGTTAGATAGCCTATTTATTAAAGAAGGCTATAAAATCACGGTAAGACCAATACAAGGGGAGCACCAATAAATAATGTTTCAAAATAGGGGTTTCAATAGCTCCTTAACATTATATAATTCAAAAATATTCTCACATTCTACGTAAATGGAGTGGGGGAAAAATTTAGCGTTATGCCAAAGTAATTATTCCACGTGGGCGGAGTCGGGGGCAAAAGCTAGTTTTATTATAACTGCATGTAATGTTATATATTTATATATACTTTTCCTATTTCAGAACGCAATCTCGTCCGCTACTTATCTTACTACCGAAGATGCACGCGAATACAGAAAACCTTTACAAAAACCTAGAAAAGGTTAACATACACGAAGATCACGTCAAAAAATCAACCTTCGAAGACGGAGACACAGATTCTATAGTCATTGACGCAGAACAACAAACAGAAAATGGACAGAAAGCAATATTATTGATTCCTAACGACGCTAGATTTTCTATCGGTGGTTTCATTTCCAGTATACCGTTTCTTCCTATAGAAATCAATGTTCCCGATTCTATATCTTGGGTGTACAATGGTATATCTAGTATAATATCGGGGATAGGTCAAAGATTTCGACCTCAAAATACTGATGAAATGGAAGATATGGGTCAAGGGGGACAGGATTTGAGAGTTAATTTACCTCACATTAGACAGGTTATGCCTATTATTGTTATGCCTATGGGACAAGCTTTGCAATTGTGATAAGTAGTAAACCGATAATTTTATAGTATAAAGTCATTGTTTTCTTATATGCTTTTTAGAGTTATTGTGATTTAATTTTTTTTATTAAAAACCATGTTGCTTTATTCCGTTTAGGCAAATGTAGATATGTTTTTTTTTAAAGAAAAGCTGCGTTTAAATTGTATTTTCTCTTTCCATGACAATTGAAATCAACCTGTTCTTGAGCGAATCTTTTATTTAAAATATGTATAAATACTATATTTGGTTACCTTACAAATTATCTGGTTACTAGTTAAGAAACGTACAGTGGATGTATTCAATGAATTGTAATAATTTTTACTTGAATTATTATACACTATAATTTATACCTATGTACCTTGGTCACAAGAAATAATTAAATTCGTATTTAGACATACATATTATATTCTATCTATATTTTACATACAACACGTGAACTGAATTCTTTTCGAAACTTCGGAAATTATTCGTGTAAATAATAAACGGAAAAGTAAATTTAAATTCATTTTAATCATGTATACGCTGGTCCAAATTTGAAAACATTAGAATTTACATATTTCTTCTAACAGACTACTTTTAATTAGTATTAAATTTGAAAATAGTATAGTGTTTCAAAAATTTTATACCTTTTATAAAAATAAAAATAAAACAGAACATTGTATTATTAGTTGAAAAATAAAAACAAAAATAAAGTAGATTTTATTTTTTTTCCGCTTAAAATTATGGCAAGAATAATAATAGATATGTTATAAATAACGCACGACTCAGACTTAAATGCTAGAGAGTAAAATTAATAAATGCAAAACATGTTTATCACTTTCGCTCAACAATTACTCCTGTGTTTTGTTCTCGTTTGGCTGGTCGTCGTCAACAACCACATCGATTTCAACTTCATACGTTCCAGGCTTGGTACGCGATGGCCTCACAATAACACCAGGCATCTTGGACTCTGGGACACCATCCACTTCGTTCTCAGCAGCATTCGGGATCGATGTAGACACATTCTGAATTAAGTCAGAATGATATCCCTCAATCTTCTCCTGAGGCTTCTTAACCGACATCATTCCTTGTACGCGTTGCACCAAATATTCCAATACCGGCCCCAATCTGGATACCCCGTCCGTGGCGAGTAAAAATCCTTCGGCGTCCTGTCGTGGCCGCAGGACAAACATGTTGAAATTGAGGGTTTTCTTGACGGGCCTGGCCGCTGCCTGGTTGAGGCAGGCTATAGCGACCAATGCTAACAAGACGCGAGACATGACTGTGACGGCGTGTGCCCGGGACGATGTGATTTTCTACACTGAGTCCGCTCCGTTTTTGCTGCGCGTCTAAGCTAAGCTAACGGTTTTACAGTAAAAAGACAATAATTGCCTCCTCTTGTGGCGAACGCTGGATAATTGCACCCATCTCTCAGCACCTTTCGTTTGGAAAGTGATTGAGTCTTAATTCGCGTGAGTCATCACTATCGGAGACCAAGATACGAGATCCCGTTTTCGGTACGTGCTTCGAGTACGTACGGCTCCATTTCCGTCAGTCGTTTACAGAGAGCTATTGAAAAGAGTTCAACGTAAATTGCATTTTAGTGCAGTCATGTTGCAATCTCTGCGTATAATTTTAAGGTTCATTTCAGTACACTCGCTCACCATTTATTGTTTTGTGTTATAATAATATTGCACATTGGTTTTTGAAAAGTTAATAACATCAATCACGGTAAATTTTCTTCCGAGGGTGATTGATAGCTAAATAATGGTGCAGTATCAAGGTCAAAGAATGCAGGTCGATGAAATCTATATATATAAAAATGAATTGCTGTTTGTTAGTCTCGCTAAAACTCGAGAATGGCTAAATTTGGTCTTAAATTATTTGTGGAAGTCCAGAGAAGGCTTAAAAGGTAGATAAATATGAAAATGCTCGCAAGTAAATAAAAATAACAATTTTCGTCGGACGGATTCCTTTTGTTTGTTTTAAGTTTATTTTGCACAAGAAGGGCCGCGGTACGCGAGGAATGGCGACGTCTGGTGAACCGCACCACCAACCGACGTGATGACCACGACCACTCTGCCAAGAGT
Organism: Bombyx mandarina; assembly: GCF_030267445.1. Lineage (NCBI taxonomy): Eukaryota > Metazoa > Arthropoda > Insecta > Lepidoptera > Bombycidae > Bombyx > Bombyx mandarina. Next base: position 13,637,471 of record NC_143228.1, read on the forward strand.
GCATACGACTGAGAAGAAGTTTATTTTATACAAAAGCTTAGGTCTTTTATTTATCGATTGAGGCACTACGAAGTCTGCCGGGTCAGCTAGTTTAAAATAAATATTGATAGATATCTTTAGTACATTTTTATTCACATAGTGACAATGATCTTGACTTTGTTAATATAATATGTGGACTTAAATAATACAGAAAATAGAAATTTTATTTCAAATATATCTATTTCAATGCAGTTCATTTTTATTCTTAGTAAGAATTAGTCCTTTAGTGAAGAAAACTTTAAGGAAAAAATCAAATATACAATTATTTAAATCAATTCCAAAGATGTGAGAATTTTTTTTCAGCTTCTATTCGATTTATGTAATTGACAATTTTGTCGTGTAAAATGATACAATGACTACGACATAGTTTTGTATTTTATGTGTATAGTTGTTCCAAGATATTCATATTCGCATGTTTGCAATGTAATAAGTGTAATAAGTGTCAAATTATTTAATTAATGCATTTTCTTTGCATTATCTGGACTGAACGTAACGCTAACGTAATCCATTGAGTAATTTCAAGAAGAAACACTACTGTTGAGAATAATTCCTAATTAAGGTGCAATTTTGCTCTGAGATATAGAAGTCGTCGTTGCCAATCACGAGACTGAGTCTACATTCTACAAACTTAAAATGGCAATTTTATACCGTCAAGTACTTGTAAAACGAATCTTATCCTTCAAAGCTTAAGGTGTGCGATACTTTTGTAGCGTTGCTTTAGTTTGGTTTTTTGTAATGTTTATGCTGCGCAAAAGGGCTAAGGCATGTCCCGTTAGTTTGTATTTTATTGCTTAGAGGAAGTCGCGGTAAATATTTATACTTTAACGATCTTTATAAGGTTTTACGATAAAAAAAAATCTTTCGTAAATTTACCAGAGGATTTTTGTGAGTAAAAAGAAAAAAGATGATTTGATCTTTTTCGAGAGATTTCGTAGCGAGCTCTCGGTCTAGAGTAGCATAACCTCATGTTTTCCAATGTGAAATGATTGACCGGAGAAATGACAGTAGCTTTTTACTGGTGGTAGGACCTCTTGTGAGTCCGCGCGGATAGGTACCACCGCCCCGCCTATTTCTGCCCTGAAGCAGTAATGCGTTTGGGTTTGAAGGAAGGGGCAGCCGTTGTAACTATACTTGAGACCTTAGAACAAGGTGGGAGGCGCATTTACGTTGTAGATGTCTATGGGCTCCAGTAACCACTTAACAACAAGGTTGGCTGTGTGCTCGTCCACCCATCTAAGCAATAAATAAAAAAAGGCTTTATCTACGCAGTATCGTCATTTAACCTGAGTACTCTGATCGCCTACCGACATTTTATGTCCATTGTGGCATTTCCGGAAAATGGTCAGCCCACAAAAGTGGTTTCCACCATTCTATCTAGGCTTGTATCTGAAGTAATCATACGTTCTAGTATGATGGGACAACCGGTACGCAATTGAATTGAGACTGCTTTCACGTCTCAGTGGAAGGAGCGCTATAGTGTTAATAACAAAGTGAGTTATTAGTGCGTTCTACCTGTCCAGAGCAAGGAAATAATATATGTAATTTAAATTCTATAAAATACGCTTAAATAGCAAACTGAACTAACAATTGATTTCGTCTTCTTTATCATGTTAATACTGGTCAGGATAATAGAGTGAAAAATTCTAATATTATTGTAAGTATTTTAATAGGTCGTTGATGACTGTCCTAATTTTGACCTCTTTGCTGGTTGTAGGACCTCTTTACTGGTGGTAGGACATCTTGTGAGTCCGCGCGGGTAGGTACCACCGCTCTGCCAATTTCTGACGTGAAGCAGTAATCCGTTTCGGTTTGAAGGGCGGGGCAGCCGTTGTAACTATACTGAGATCTTAGAACTTATATCTAAAGGTGGGTGGCGCATTTACGTTGTAGATGTCTATGGGCTCCAGTAACCACTTAACAACAAGGTTGGCTGTGAGCTCGTCCACCCATCGAAGCAATAAAAAAATTTATTATATATATACAGAAAAACATGCCAAGCTAATAAAATCGATTAAACAAGTAATCGCCCTCGATCATACCTATCGTACTCAAGGTACGTGCATTACGTAGGTAAGTAACTATCTATCTAATTTGCTGTTGTTGGTTTCCTAATAAGTAAAATATATTTGGCAGCTTTATAAAGAGCGGGTGGAATTCGAATAAGAGTGAAGTGTGAAATACTATTTAGACTGCATTTTCTGGTTTAAAATCTGAATTACCTTCAAGTGTAAGGTAGAAAGTTGTTTCGACTAGGGTGTGCCCTATCGATCTATTTCTGAGTTTTAAGGACAGGCATAAAACTGTAACTGTAAATCGTAGCATTCGTTATAAAACCAGTGTGCTTGGTGCGGGCACTGGTCTTTCCCATATTCCTCTACGGAGCGGATACATGGTGCATGAAAAGCCGCGATGGCAAAAATATCGATGCCTTTGAAATGTGGGTGTGCCGGAGGATGCTATGAATACCGTGGACTGCCATGAGAACTAACGAGTCCATTCTAAGGGAGCTAAGCATCCGAAAAAGGCTCTCTTCCATCTGCCGGGAACGTGTTATGAGTTTCTTCGAACACATCATGCGGTCTTCCAGACGTGAATTAGAGAAGGTCATAATTGCGGGTCGCATAGAGGGCAAGCGCGCCGTGGGCAGAACACCAGCCAGATGGTCAGATCTAGTAAGAGAAGTACTTGGTGGTAGTCTGTACCGTGCGGTCCATGCCGCCCATGATCGAACACAGTGGAGGAGCCTCACATGTAATCGCGATCCTCAGCAGTGAGGGAACGATACAGAAGTAGATAAATAAAACTGTAATGAGCTATGTATGCCATCAAGGTATAGTTTCACTTAAAGTATGTAATGTTACAGTCCAGTTTCGAGAATTATATTAGTGCTCCGTTTTGTATAACGAGTGAACGATCTCGCGTCCCACCTGGTGTTAAGTGGAGCCTATAGACATTATAAAACGAATTCCGCTATTCATTTTGAATCATGGAAAAGGCGGAATTTTCAAAAAAATTTTTGATTTTTATTGCCCGAGTATTCTGACGATCATACGGCCCACCTGATGGTAAGTAGTTACTGTCGCTCATGGACGTCAGCAATGCCAGGGGCAGAGCCAAGTCGCTGCCTACCGCATTATATATGACGGAGGAGGGACGCTGACGGAATGTTTTTAAAAAGTCAGCATTGCTGACGTCACCGTTATTAAGTTCTCGACGATGACTCATGTTTGGGCTTTCGAAGCAAATTTCACAAGAACTTGGTGAGCTGCGTATATTGCAAGAGGGGTGTAACAACGTTCCAGAGAGATCCGTACTGTACGACGGCTCGGACACGAATGACATAGCTAGCGCCTTAGCGCCTAGCGCTTAGACGGTACGGCCGTATTTATAGGGTTTGGTACACGTGAGCGTGTTTACACGTTTTAAAGTATTGAAATTACAATAAAAGGGACTGTTTAACATAAATTTCTCATCGTAATAAACACATAGTAATTAGTTAATGATCAGATGATCCGATTATCACATTCAATTATTATTATTTTTATTATAAGTAGGTGAATCGCCATATTCGCGCCGACATATAGTATAACGGCTGTCTCATCCTTGAAAATGAAACGCATTGCTGCTCCGCGGCAAAAATAGCAGGGTGGTACCTATTTATGCAAATTCACAACCCTACTATGACCAATTATATAAGGATATAGGCAATCGTTCCTGGGAAGGTTCGGCAGCTGTTGTTACAAATGAGAATTCGAAGACCTCTCAAGTTTCTTGATACTTTAAGCTGTGAATGTCTTAGGGCACTGATAAATATTTGATAGTGGATGAATGGTAAGTCGTCGGAATGTCTGAAGAAATAAAATTACACCGGTCATGTATTGAGAATCAGTAGTTGACGAAAGCTCATTCGTATCTTCTGATTTTAAAAACTGTATTTATTTGAATTATTTAATTTCGTCGTGACGTTTTTCATTGCGGGAATATCAAGCAAAGGTAAATATGAAAATATGCCTTAGAATAGCAACTTTTCAATTCGAATTCAAATACGGTATATGTGATCGTGTTTAAGATATTAATCCATTAAACGACTGATCTATTTACAAAAGGATTGCACACGTATGACCCGTATGAATGTGATATTTGCAAAAGGAAAATCGACCTTCTGCTATTGACATTAAAATTTATTTGGGTCATTTTAATCTATCGGCGTTAGTCATTTTCTACAACTAACAAAAGTTCAACAACTGTATCTTAACAAATCTCATAAATGCTTTTAGTTTTGTTTTTTATCGTTTCAGTAGCAAATTACTTCCTCATTCATTAAAGTTACCCAAGATTTGTATAACTATGAGAGTACACCTTCGGTTGGGGAAGCCTCTGTGTTATTATATTCTTTTACGTTCAGATAATTTCGTTGAAATAATAATCTATATTAGTTTTCCAATTTTATTTCGCAAACCAGTAATCAAGTTTCTGTTCATAACAAAACAATGGAATTACGCGTTCTGTGATTGCGCTGGACCGCGTTGTTCTGTTTCTTTGGCATTTGAAGTTTGGCTAAGTTTTTGCTCGTTCGTTGCTGAAAGAAAATTAAAAATATCCTCAATTAGTAACAGTAGTTTACTAATACTATTATGCTAGAAAATATTATTATAAATACATCGGATTCAAACAAAATCGATATGTGATGAGTTACAGATTGCCCATTATATGTATGATGTAGGATAGGTATAGCACATAGGAGAAGCTTCTGGAAGATATTGGTCACAGTTAAGAGACAAGGTTGTCATGACTCTATTCCCTAAAACACAAAAAGGTCTGAAGCTCATTAAAAATTCGGAGGATTTGTACAATTTAAAATCATCATACTCAAAATTCAACATGAACAGAGGTCAATAAAATTTATCACCGACAAATTTTGTGGTATCCATTTTGTATTAAGTTTGTCACAATGATTAATTACCGCTGGTGGTTTTGTCCTTGTTGACTGGAGGTCCTTGAAAGCCGACGACTTGGGCAAGTCTTACCATTCCCCTGTTCTCGTCAGAGCCTTGTAACACGGGGGCTGTCCTGCGAATCAAATATCCAAGATATTTTAATAAAGTCATCTAGAAATTTCAGACTTACCAATAAATTGACTGCGGAAATAATTTGAGCGTGTGATGTCGGAGTACGTATATGATATCAACCATGTTTGTTTTGCTTGGGTTCTTCAATTTAAAACTTTTCTTTTTCTCATTTACGATCAATCTTATATTAAAATTTAAATGTGGTCTTACTGATAAGCAAGGATGGGTTGCTGGTATCCGAAATATTGGTTCGGGATCAGAGGGGAGCCCAGTTGTAGACCAGGGTTGGGCTGTGCTCCGGAGACCGGGCGGGAGTATATCGTTGGCGATACGACTTGACCGGTCGGATCTAAGTATACAGCATTTTGGTACCCTGAAATTGTTATGTTCTAATTTATGATCACCATAATTTTGTTTTAAACAAGGTGATGGACTTAGTAAAAAACTTTAATAAGTAGTTACGTTTTTTTTAACTAATTAATAATGACTTCCATTCACTATAGACTAGTTTTCGACTCTTTTGATTTTAGAATCGGTTTATTCCCATCTTATAGATATGTTATATGTATAGGTAGGTATGCTTAGCCGCTTTGGCTGCGTTCAGTAATAAAACAAATGGAATTTCTTTAGTGTTTTGTTTGTTTATAATGTTAGACACGGTTATGCAGAGCTCGAACATTACGGATTGTTGTTTAAAATTGGCGTCTGTCACTAGATTTGAATCTCAGCCTAGTTATAACAAAGTTGTCTGTTTTTGTCAGAGTCATGAGATGATTGCCATTTGATTGGTAACTAAAATACCCCAGCCATCACAATAGGCTTCTTACTGGCTACTTACTAATACAATCCTTTTTTTTATTGCCCTTGTAGGCAGACGAGCATACGGTCCACCTGATGGTGAGTGGTTACCGTCGCCCATAGATCACAATGAATGGCCAAGCCGCTGCTTACCCTGAACATATCTACAGTTTTTGTAATTTAAATAGATTAAACCCTAGGCCGTGTCTAGTTCTTTAACAAACTCTGAAATCGATGTTGTAAACAATAATTGGACATGCTTATACGAATACGGGAACGTTAAGGTCTAAGTTATTTTGTTACCGTTAGTCGGGAAGCCGGCGTTTCCTTGTGCAGCCGCTGCCACGATGTAGACAGGTTGGTAACCTCCTATTGTACCGGGTCTGAAACGATTTAGAGAAACATGTTAGATTGAACTTTGATTTGGAGTAGTACTGTTTGTTAGTACATCTATATCTATATCTATATATATAAAAATGAATTGCTGTTCGTCAGTCTCGCTAAAACTCGAGAACGGCTGGACCGATTTGGCTAATTTTATTTTCGTCTTGAATTATTTGTGGAAGTCCACAGAGGGTTTAAAAGGTAGATAAATATGAAAATGCTCGGAATTAAATAAAAGTAACAATTTTGTTTTTCCTTTGATTTGTCCCCCGTCGGATGGATTCCTTTTGTTTGTTTTAAGTTTATTTTATACAAAAGCTTAGGTCTTTTATTTATCGATTGTGGCACTACGAACCAAACCCGCAATATTATAATTTGCGTAATTACTGGTGGTAGGACCTCTTGTGAGTCCGCACGGGTAGGTACCACCACCCCGCCTATTTCTGCCGTGAAGCAGTAATGCGTTTCGGTGTGAAGGGTGGGGCAGCCGTTATAACTGTACTGAGACCTTAGAGCTCATATCTCAAGGTGGGTGGCGCATTTACGTTGTAGATGTCTATGGGGTCAAGTAACCACTTAACACCAGGTGGGCTGTGAGCTCGTCCACCCACCTACCCGTGCGAACTCACATGAGTTCCCACCACCAGTAAACTGACAAGATGTCCTACCCCCAGTAATGTGGTACTACACTTACTTTGTATTTCTAGATAAATGATTTTTACCTGTATCCCGGAACCGGCATGTGTACTATGAAAACTCTCTGTCCGGGCAGTAGACCAGGTATATTAGGAGCTACTGGCGTCTGCAATCAATCAGATTCGGTTACGAAAATCTTTAATGTGAATAAAATGAAAACGCGTTTCGCGCTCAATAATTTTAAACGTCACCTTACGTTTACATAATATAATAAATTAAATTGTGTGTAACAAATTTTGTTCATCCAATAATTTTATAAATATATGAGTCGACTATTATCAAAGCCGACAATATGTGACTTTTGGAGAATTATTGGTAAATCAGAAAAACGAATTATTGACTTTGTATTCCATTGGCAGTCACAAAACTCTTCTGAACGACATCTTAGATAAATAACAGGTTAAGTTAATACTTTATTTAATGCAGGTTTTGAACCGTATTCTTTGAAGGAGACGATTGATATTAATTTTTTTTTTTTTTTTTTATAAAATTAGCCGGATACATGTCCATTGGCCGATTGATATTCAAATCAATCTGTATTGCCATATCAATAACATTTTTTTGTCCAAATGCACCTTTGATAATAGACGACTCATATAATGTTTTATTTTATTTACATCGAAATACACTTTAGCTTAGTAAAACTATAGCACAAATTGAGTTTCTCTATAAAGAGAGACAACATTTAAAGCTATTGCTTCACCACTATTTTTATATTTATTATATTTCAATATTTCAAAATGCTTTTATATTTTTAATGTTCCTTCTTCTGATGTTTCAATATTCGAAATTCGATTTATGTCATCTTTATAACATATTAACCTCTTTTAAGATTAATCGTAAAGAGGTTACAAATATATAAATATACAGTGTTTTTTACGGATGTTCCGTTATAACTACCGAACCATGCATCCGATTGACTTGAAACTTGGTATCTATGTAGAAAATACATGTACTTAATGGATAGGCTAATATTTATATGAGTGTTGGACTCCCTACACCAGTTGCGGGAGGCATTAATGATGAGAATCTTCGTGGGGATGAGAAATAATAATGTCAATTTTAAATGGCCAGCGAAGCGGACGGGTACAGCTAGTCATTTTATATATTTGTAATACAATCAAATATGTTCTTTCCTGGTTTTTATTTCTCTAGTACTTGGACTGTACAAACAGAAGAGAGACCACGGCTTAGACAGCTTGAATTTATTAAATTTATGTTATTTAAATAATGGTCCATTAAAACAATGCGGACGTAATCATACTATTTATTTATTCTGCATAAAAAACGACTGAAAATTTTGAAATGAGATATTATGTTAAATGTTAATTAAATTATAATCAGTGTGTGGATTGGGAGAGGCCTATGTCCAGCAGTGGACGACTGTGGGCTGTTGATGATGATGATGAAGATTATAAAAACTATCTTTGTGCGAAATTTCATTCCAATCCATTCAGGCGTTTCACGGGTTCGACTAGCCAACATTCAAACATTTATTTAACTAGTTTTAAATAGCTTTGTTACTATTATACGCAATTAACTATCTAATTAAGTCTACAGCTAAATCAAGTTTCCGGCCTTAACCTGTTGTGGAGGTTGCTGGGGTAATTGAGCTCCAGGTATTAATTCCACTTCGCTGTCCGGTTCCAAGGTCTCAAGTCGCGAAGGTGCATTTTCGTGGTTAATGTTGCCGTTTCCTGAATATAAAAATAAATAGAATTTAAAAAAACTATTATTATTAACACTGTTATTAACTATTATTATTAAAACTATTATATGAATAGTCGTCGTTAAATTGTCAAAGTTGTTGAAATTATCGTGGTCTGAAGGATAAAACGACCGGTGCAATTGCTCACGATCGACTTCCACGCTGAAGGAATAACATCGTGTAATAAAAAACAAACCCGTAAAATTGTAATTTGCGTAATTACTGGTGGTAGGACGTCTTGTGAGTCCGCATGGGTAGGTGCCACCACCTACGTGAAGCAGTAATGCGTTCCGGTTTGAAGGGTGGGGCAGCTGTTGTACTGTAAAAACTGAGGCCTTAGAACTTATGTCTCGAGGTAGGTGGCGGTATTTATGCCGTAAGTGTCTATGGGCTTCGGTAACAACTTAACACCAAGTGGGCCATGAGCTTGTCCACCCACCTAAGGAATAAAATAAAAAAAATGTTTAGTGGCTTTTTGCTTGGGTTTGGTTTGGGATTGAAATGAAATTATTCCATTAAAACTCGAAATTTACCTCGTTTTTGTTGTGGTTGCTCGTAATACTGTGCCGATTCTGGATTCTCCAAATAATAATCGAGTCTGAAATATTAAAATTAAAATTTTATAGCTCTTACACTGTACCAGGGGTCTAGCCAGAGTGGTATCCACTAACGTTAACCGTTATAGGACAGTACAATGGATTGGATTTAAGATGGACTACGTGACTTTGCGTTGAATTATATCTATATCTCATATCAGTGTAATAAATAAGAGTAAAAATAAATAAAATCAAACAATCAAAAGTCAAGCATCAAACAATCATCCTCGCCGGAAAATTACAAGTTCAGATTAAAATCGCACTGCCTTGCACAATAATATGGCTCCTACGATATACCTAGCTGTACAAGTTGCTACTTATTTCGTATTTACTTGCATATTTTTAGTATTTATTTGTATTTAATCGTATGTAAGTGTATCTTATATTGTATTTATTTTTCACATGTGTATATAAGTATATATTTTTATGTAAGTTTATAAGATATAGCATCGTCTAGTTTGCTTATTCCTCTCCCTGCAAGGTTGTCTGGAAGAGATCGCTTTCAGCGATAAAGCTGCCAATTTATGTCACCGTCTATTATTTGTTTTATATTCTTACTATGTAGATGTGGTTTTAAATAAAGAGTTATATTATTATTATTATATTATTATAAAGTAAATTATGTAAGCGTTAATGCAATGGACTGCGTTTGGAGTTACCTCCTAAACTTACGTGTTTATCTGCGCCTGAGCGTGCTGTGGGTAGCCGTGCTGGTGGCCCGGAGGCGCAGCACCTACCGCTATGCACACTGCAGCTAATGTCAGCTGAAATACATTGCTATTTCAATACCTCAGGAAAATATATTATCCATTAAACATATATTTTTTAAATATACAAACTGACTCTTGATTTTTTTTATTGCTTAGATGGGTGGACGAGCTCACAGCCCACCTGGTGTTAAATGGTTACCGGAGCCCATAGACATTTACAACGTAAATGCGCCACCCACCTCGAGATATAAGTTCTAAGGTCTCAGTATAGTAACGGCAGAAATAGGCAGAGTGGTGGTACCCACCAGTAATTACGCAAATTATAATTTTGCGAGTTTGATTTTTATCACACGATGTTTTTCCTTCACCGTGGAAGTCAATCGTGAACATTTGTTAAGTACCTACATATTATTCTATTTCATTAAAAATATTGGTCCTCCTGCGGGATTCGAACACCGTTGCATCGCTAGATACGATTGCACCAGACGTCTTATCCTTTAGGCCATGACGACTTCTTGACCACGTTTATGTCTTATTATTAAATTTGCGTATCTCAATGATATCATGAAATAAACGCTGTTGTCCACATTGAGGTTTACGAACAATACGAAATATAATAAATAAATATAATACTTATACTTGGTATGTTGCTAGTAACTGTCTATGTCGGTTTCAAAATTAAATGCTGGCTGGTATTCGAGGAATCAGATCTCGAGCTTCATTTTTTTTAGAAATTTTTGTTTACAAGCATAGCATAACCTTAACAAACATAGGCAAAGCTTATTTTAGAAATATTTCAATATTGACAACAATTATACAGAATAATCGATATTCGCACATCTCGATTCACGAATCGATACAGCTTCGTTGATTTTAATTGTAATTCTAGAAAGCGTGCCGCTGAGGACCTTCGACCTAGTCCTCTGGAGACATCTGTATTTCACTCATGCAGTATTACCACATATCTTCAACGAGTTTTGATTGATTTATAGTATTTGATATATTGCATACATCGGACTCTATATGATAAAAACATATTATGTTTATAAATCAGATGTCTAAAAACTTATTGTATTTAGAATACCTATTGCATTGCATTGCATAGGCGACCTCATCGAAGAAGTCTAAAATCGATCTCCACTAATTAACACAAGTTTGGAAAAAGGGTTTATTGTCCAAAATAATTTAGAAGTCCCTGGTAATTTGAAAGATTCATTTTCTGAAATAGTAATTTGAAAAATTCGTCTATTCACTACTATATTTGTTTAATCTATTGATTTGTTTATGTCTTGTTATTAACTTTTGCGGTGATTTAGGTGGTAAGGACTATTCTTTCTATCCGTGATCACGGTGCTTTTAGCAGCTCCGAAATATCGAAAGTTTGTTGTAACTATAAATTCTAGTATGAGCCGGTTAAATTAGATGTTGTTTTTAATATTTATGCTTTATTTTACACTAAATTTTTACCAAAAAAAATTTGTATTTTAAAGAACATCTAAATATGTAGTTTGTTGACAGTAAGCATTATCTATTAAGAAAGATAGATATGGGAAGTATTAATATTAAATAAATTAAAAGAAGAGACCAAAAAAAACCTTGTTTGTTTTTATAAAAATAAACATCATCTATAGTCGACATTTTCTAGTCTAGTCATTTTAATTAAATCATAAATTATAATACTAAAATTTTAATTTGTCCATTAGTCAACAGCAACATTTATTTATTATACAAATGCCATTAAACTTACAGTAATAGTATATAGTTTTAATATAGTATCGTGGAAATACATTTTCAATATGTTTGAGGGAAATGTGCAGAGCAAAAAAAATTAATCTAAAATATATAATTTAAAATATATCTAATTTACTGGTGGTAGGACCTGTTGTTAGTCCGCACGGGTAGGTACCACCGCCCTGCCTATTTCTGCCGTGAAGCAGTAATGCGTTTCGGTTTGAAGGGTTGGGCAGCCGTTGTAACTATACTGAGACCTTACAACTTATATCTCAAGGTGGGTGGCGCATTTACGTTGTAGATGTCTATGGGCTCCAGTAACCACTTAACACCAGGTGGGCTGTGAGCTCGTCCAACTATCTAAGCAATAAAAAAAAATTATGTAAATAAATGATGAAACAGCATTTTTTTATTCGTTGCTTAACGAACTTTAACTTAAACCTAGTTTCCCTCATCATATATAAAAATAAACATTACTATAACGTATCGTTGTATGTTGTTCGCGTAGGTACTACTTGCATATATTAACACACATTAATACGTAATTTTGTTTGTTTGGCGCCCATGGTGTATGTCATCTTATATTATTGCATAAACGTTCAAACCTCTTTGGACTTTGCAATGACCTGTACAATTGAGGATCATGTCATTAAGGAACTGTTTAGAGTTTAGCGTGTTCCCGGTTTTCACTTATCCCGGATTACTGTTAATCTGTAATTATTTACCAGATTTAAAGGTTGTATTCACATTAGCGTGAATACATTTAACAAATAAGTAAATATTTCCAACAAACAAACAGTCTGACAAAGCTTAAAAAATCTGCGGCTTGAACTCAAGGATACCTTTGTTTTCTTGTAATGTAACTCAACCACACATTTAATTATAGTAAATTAAAACTTTTTTTATTGCTTATATGGGTGGATGAGCTCACAGCCCACCTGGTGTTAAGTGGTTACTGGAGCCCATAGACATCTACAACGTAAATGCACTACCCACCTCGAGATATAAGTTCTAAGGTCTCAGTATAGTTACAACGGCTACCCCACCCTTCGAACCGAAACGCATTACTGCTTCACGGCGGAAATAGGCGGGGTGGTGGTACCTACCCGTGCGGACTCCCAAGAGGTCCTACCACCAGTGATTACGCAAACTATAATTTTGCGGGTTTGATTTTTATTACACGATGTTTTTCCTTCACCGTGGAAGTCAATCGTGAACATTTGTTGAGTACGTATTTCATTAGAAAAATTGATACCCGCCTGCGGGATTCGAGCACCGGTGCATCGCTACACACGAATCCACCGGACGTCTTATCCTTTAGGCCACGACGACTACTAAACATCATTGGTTATCGGGGTTGTAGATATCACACCATGAATGTCGTTCACTCACAAACTTAATTACATACCTACATAACAACTTGGACAAAACGTGACCCTAAATATAAAATAGCGTATATTTCAAAACATTCCTTCAGAGTCACAGAAGTAAGTGCGTTGATCCCCAATATAAAAATACTGTTAAAGTTGAATAAACTCTATTTTTCGTAGAAGATTCTTATGTTCATAGTTCTAATGGTCGCTAACTTGCAACGTTTAGTTCTGAATGCGAAATTAGCTCGTAATAATTCCTATTCGTGTAACATTTGAGATTTTAGATAATGCACGACGTTATATTATAGTTAATCGTCTCGATTCAAAGCGTATAATTAGTTTGGTTTTATTAAAAGATGCCTTACACAATCATGTTTTAAAATACATAATACGATGACAAACGTTTACATTAACGTATTACTGATTTATATTCAATGAATTGAAGCTTGTATTGAAAACAAAACGAGAAAACAAAAAGCCCAAAAATGGTGAGTTTTGTGAGTGATACACTAGAAGAATGTACACACCAAGCGACTCTATATTATCAGCGTTTAAATCTCGCAGGCAGTTCTTTAGTCAGTTTTAAAAATTCCTCATTTGAAGATTTCCTGACTATATAGATGCATAGCGTCGCCACGATGATAATAATTGATATTTTTCTGTACACTGTCTCAAAGCATATCAAATTAATGAAACAACCGTTAAAACACACAGGGCTAAAATTATCATCCGACATTGAACTTTCTAATTATGACAAGAAAACATATTTTTGAACATCGTTATGTGGATCTCACTCTTTATTCATCATCCGAGTAAATTTATAATTTATATAAATATATACATATTCGTACGATCGTTTATTTCCTACACATAAAGATGATTTCGTAACTCGTATATACTCAGCCTCGCTCAATTTAACACAAATCCCATGGCAATTTGATTGCGTTTGACGGAAGGAAGGTGCCTGCTTATTAGTATGTCGCTGTCGTTTGAACCTTCACCTACATGTGTGGCCGTAGGAATAATATGACGCTTGCAATTGTCTCATACGTAACTTTAATTGGATAGGTGTGTGCCCGAATTAAAAAAAAAAAAAACGTACTTCAAGCTATAACTGAAACCGCGGACCTATATTTACGCGAAGAAACTATTTCTCTGTTTAGCAGAATTTACCACCGAAGACCAGGCGAGAAATTCAGTGGACTGCCCCAAAAACTATTAAATATACGTGTAAATTATCATAATTCCCATAAGTTATTACTCTTGTCCCTTTGGTTCCCGAAGGTCCCAAAGCCCGATAGAGTGAACGTTGACCTCGTAGCAGATGAAGCTTTTTTTAGTGACGTCACTAATTATTTTGTCGTAAGTAGATGTCGCTTATGATTGTAGTAAAGGAAAATATCTTCTACAGTTGTGTACTGTACTGTCTTACCCAAAGTAAATACTATGAATATTTTTCTTCCAGTAACGAAATGTATCCATTTCACTAATTTCGGATCAAATTTAACAATGCACTAGGTAAGAAAGATATGACGGGGGCGCGTACTAGTGTTTTTTTTTTGCTTAGATGGCTGAACGAGCTCACAACCCACCTGATATTAAGTGGTTACTGGAGCCCATAGACATCTACAACGTAAATGCGCCACCCACCTTGAGATATAAGTTCTAAGGTCTCAGTATAGTTACAACGGCTGCCCCACCCTTCAAACCGAAACGCATTACTGCTTCACGGCGGTGGTACCTACCCGTGCGGACTCACAAGAGGTCCTACCACCAGTAATCACGCAAATTATAATTTTGCGGGTTTCATTTTTATTACACGATGTTATTCATTCACCGTGGAAGTCAATCGTGAACAATCATCGTATCGTTAAAGTCACTGAAGTGACTGATGATAATGATAGTATTTTTCTCAGCTTTCGCGAGTCTACGACATAATTTAAATCATTTATTATTATTATTATTATTATTGGGTCTGCATGATTGAGAGTGCTCTGTGACCACAAAAACTGTATATATATAAAATTAAAATAAAGAAAATAATATTTGTCGGACATTGATACCCTTTATCGTATTCACTGTTTTATTGTTTTATGATTTAGGTAAGGCCTAACTCAATTTCAAGGCTGTTAAAACGCTTACGTATCTCTGTATGTAAATCAGTTTAGTTTAGTTTCCTCAAGCAAAAGGATACCATGAGAACAATTCGGAATACAAGACCTGTTTGAACAGATTCTCCTATCTATTTCGTGAAATCTGTTGAAGCTACAAACATTTTTATGAGTAGTTTTGTTAATGTCCAGTGAACGAACAAATATCTTGTTTGATGTTTTGTGAGTCATAACGTTTGTCTTCAACATAAATGTTTTCGTGAAGAAGTCAGAAAAATACAATATATTGTATTTAAAAAAAAAGTTTATTGAAATCGATGTAAGCTTTGGGTCTTTTTATTGGCGTGCATTACTGAGATCCCGAAAAACCTATCAATAGATCAAAGTTCTCATCGTAATGATTTGTAGTTGTACCACCCTTCAAATCGGAACTCTTGAAAGCAAGCCATCTACGTTTTTGATACCGAGTACAGTCTTGTACTAGATTTATAGGTTAAAGAGAAGAAAAGTAACTCGATAAGAGATTTTAATAGTAAAAATTTTTACTTGTTATAAAGAAATAAAATAAAATAAAACCTACTCCAACAATATAAAATGAGACTAGGTAGTCGAAGTCAATTAGATTCTGCAAAACTCAAATGAAAAGTGTCATCCATGTTTTCAAATAAAAAAGGATTATCAAAATTGGTTCATCTAGAAAAAAGTTCTGTAATAACAACACACATAAAAAAAAACTTAGTGAAACTATTCCTCTTTATGAAATAAGTCAAAAAGAAGCTCCTATATCAGATGCTTAGAATATCGTCTTCACATGTTCTATCACTTGGACTTTAGCTTTACCAAACATAACCATAAATTGTCCGGAACCTCCCATACGTTGTGACATTATTACGACAAATTGTGTCACACGCACGCGAGCAGGTGCACTCGTTACAAAACTGAATGCTTCTTAAATTGTAGTTTCCAGTAATTATATGGGCACCGACTCAAGTGGCACTTGCGGTAACAGCTTGCGAAATCTACCAGCATATTTCCGGATTGCATGTTTTAATGTCACTTTATTCGGACTGCATCTATGACAATCAATATGACACACGCCCTGGTTCCTACAATAAAGTTTTCCTTAGTAATGTTGAGTTTGATTTTAGTCATTAAACTCAAGCGTTAACAATGATTCTTTTTTTTTCTTCTAATATTCTAGTTGCAGTTTTTAAATGAGTTACAAATGCTATATGAAATTTATAGGAAGCCCTGAAATAGTGAAACAAAAATGCTACTCCCACTGATGATACGAAACGCAGCGTGAACCCTAAGAAGATCTGCTAAGAGTTTGCTTGTTTAGGAATTAATTTACGGTTTTGATTTTACTGGTAGGTACATAACAGCTTTATTTAATCCGCTGGCTTGTTTATGAAAGTATTACTGTTATAACAAAATGAATAAGAGAAAAATCGTGGAGTACTACTTAAAGGAGTGCACCTAGCCAGCAGCTAAAACAAGATCAATTGAGACTATAAGTTGTTTGAAGATATGAAAAATGTGAAGGGTATCTCTCGAGACAAATAATACTAAAAGTAATCTTCCAAAAATGATATGCTTAGTAATGATTTTAGTAATACAATTTGCCCATGTGAATTTAGCTACACAATAGTAGAAGAATAAGAATGGGACTTTTATTCGAAAAATCGCCTTTAAACAAATTGATTATTATTTATTGTTTTTCTTGTTGGTTCAACTTAAGAATAATTCTAGAACAATAATTTAAAATAAATATTGTTCAAAATTGGTTTTATAAATAATGATATTAAGAATTTTTGACCATATCTAGTAAAATGGCGGGAGTAAGCCAAATCCAATTACATTAGTGCACTTTACAGTCATCGTAACTTCGAAAATATTTTCTTTGAGTCTGTGTGAATAGAGAAACTTCTACTGAAACTTTTCGTTTATGAGAAATCATTTTTGACATATTGACAGAAATAAAAACGGGATTCGTCCTTAATTAAATTACCAATTAAATTTAATTTAATAGTCAGTAAGTAAATTCGTCCTCAATACCCCAATTAAATTTAATTTAATAGTCGGTAAGTAAATTCGTCCTTAATACCCCAATTCAATTTAATTTAATAGTCAGTAAGTAAATTCGTCCTCAATACCCCAATTAAATTTCATATTAAATGAAATTTAAGTAAGTAAATTCGAAATTGGATATGCTACAAAAACAAATTTATAAAGAGAACTTACGAAAATTCGCGCCATATTTGTTTGCACACACACGAGTGACGCTGTAAACGTCGCGCGCTCGCTACTACGACAAGGTAATGGATGCGCCGACACGCGCTCGCTCTTATATCATCGCATCGCATCGTTCATTTATCGAGAGTTAGGCTTTAAGGGTAATTTCGCATGGAAAATATCTAGAAAATTAAATTAAAACCATGGATATTACGCATTTGGGGACATCAAATGAATTACTCAATAAGAAATAAAATATATCGTTGACAATAAAACCTGTAGATGGAAAACACTGTTGTAATGGTCGTCTTTCCTTAAAATTCCCCGCGTGGGTACGTTAAACACAAATTCTTTGTATTGACGTCTATATTTTGTGATAATTATCTATTGCTATTTAAATCGCTAATGTATGTAATTCCTGTATTGCATTTGTTTTAATTCGTTCGTACAGTTTGGAGTTCTTAGCGTGAATTATGTCACGTTTTTTGAGATATCTCTGAATTCTATGTTATATAATAATAAACTAAATAAACATTTTTCATATCTATGTATTTAAACGTCAGGGTTTTCTCACTTAATTTTTTTTATTTTATTTGTCGATTTTAATTAGTCATTAGTTGTTAGATATGCACCTAATTTTGTCTTAGTTTATCCCTTAAAATTTCCTCAACTTTTTCCTTCCTTTATCTGTGTTGAATTAATATTCTCGTTAAATTGTTGAAAATTTTAGTAAATTTTGAAATTTGTCCTTTTTAGTTGTAAACTTGTGTTATTTATATGTATATTTATATTACTAGGTTTTGCCCGCGACTTTATTCGCGTGGAATAGCTACTTTGGCATAACGCTAAATTTTACCCGCGACTGCATTTACGTAGAAAGTGTAGTATTTTTAGTAGGAAAAAAGTAGTATTTTTGAAAAATAGAATGTTAAGGAGCTATTTAAAGTACCAAAATCACGCTTTTTAACCGACTTCAAAAGAGGAGGCCATCATATCGACCACCGTTTTTTATCTATGTATGTTCACCGATTTCTCGAGAATGCTTGAACAGATTCTGATAATTCTCTTTTCTATTTTTTGTTCGAAGGGGTAGACTTCCTGGATTGTCCTGTAATCATCAAGACCTGATGATGCGATCCTGGAGAAATCCACAAAAATCTATAATTTTCTAAGCCTATCTTGAAATCATTTGCGTGTTTCTTGTTATTGTTCTTATTCGGTGCTGCCGTGCACCGGCCGGCCGACGCCTTGTACATTAATATTATGCGCTTGATCATTATTTTGCTGCAATGTTATTTTAAAACTGCGATATCTTCTCATACTCATTAAAATACTCATATCGAGATACTCATTAAAATCAAGTGTGGGTAAATTTCTTTAAAATTAAAATGTTAAATGTAAAATTGTAATGAATAACGTATTTATTTGGATAAGGATTAATATCATCTTCATAAAAACACCTTCACAAATAATGCTTTATTTTAGAACAAATTTGGTTAGCATAAAAAACGTTATAATGAGCCAACCTTAACATATAGACATATGCTGTCGCAGACTTTTTTTTAGATATTTTAAGGTGGAACAATTCTGTCATACATTATTTTAGCGACACTAACCGTTTCTGCAGCGCACGCAGCGGAAGCTCTCAAAAGGGAAAAAAACCCCGATTTTGAAACATTCTTTATTGGTGCTCTTATTTTAGGGTGATATTATATATTATAATCTATAGCCTTCCTCAATAAATGGGCTATCTAACACTGAAATAATTTTTGAAATCGAACCAGTAGTTCCTGAGATTAGCGCGTTCAAACAAACAAACTTCAGCTTTATACCTTAGTATAAATTAATTATTCTAAACTTAACTTCCCGTAACCAGAATGATATTCGGCATGTTTTTCATAAGTTTAATTCCATCTGCATTAGTATGCTTTATTTGGAGCTCTTTGAAATTATTACAGCAGAAAAAAAAAGATAACAGAACGTTTTCTCTTTGTATTTATTACTTTACAAACAAAGTTAACGTAAATTGATTCGTTTACATCTCTAAGAATTATTAGAATAAAGAATACTGTCGATACATAAAGGGCCATTCATCAATACACGGAAACAATTACCATTAATTATGTATAAATTGTGTTGTTGTGTAACAAGGGGTTGTATGATGATAGGTAGGTGAGTCAAAACTTTGGAACATGTCCAATATCTAATGCGGTTTTAACCGGTAGTAACAGTAAATAAAATGCTTTTCGTGTTCAATTATATATTTTTTTCCTTTTATTTATCCTGGCCATCTCTTGCCATTAGTAATTTCATCCTACTACTACTACTATCTACTTCTCCGTTGGGTGTAGAAGTATCCTTACTTTCTGATTTCCTACAAAATTTAGCTAAAGTCTTCAGGTATATGAATTTTATCGATGACTAGCTGACCCGGCAGACTTCGTAGTGCCTCAATCGATAAATTAAAGACCTAAACTTTTGTATAAAATAAACTTAAAACAAACAAAAGGAATCCGTCCGACGGGGGACACATCAAAGGAAAAAAATAATGTTATTTTTATTTAATTCTGAGCATTTTCATATTCATCTACCTTTTAAACCTTCTCTGGACTTCCACAAATAATTCAAGACCAAAATTAGCCAAATCGGTCCAGCCGTTCTCGAGTTTTAGCCAGACTAACGAACAGCAATTCATTTTTATATATATAGATATCCGGTTTGGACATTGATCAGAAGATGCGTAAATATATATCCTCGTTCAACTCAAAAAATGACTACGGTTTTCCTAATTCGTAACCGGCTAGTTCCGAATTTAAGTTAAGTGGGATTTGTTGTTATTTCACATGGTAACACCATTCGGCATATTTCTTTCTCTAGAGTCTAGGAAAGCCACTGCTTTAATTCAGTTGAGACTTCAGTCTTCTCTATTCATTGGTTAGCCGGACATTTGTGCAAATAAAATACTTATGAAAAAAACAAATTGAATGGAAATTCCCTTTGCTTACGTTCTAGGAAACAAAGTGTTGGTAAGGTGCGGTGTGAGTTTCTTTGAAGAGTTCACTGAGTCATTGTCACAATAAATTCTGTTGTGCGCTGAACATTTCTTTGTCACCGTAAATCACTAAATACTACTTCAATGTCAGTGACCTCGAAAAAAAAAAATAACTTGCTTTTGGAGTTAAATTTTTGGCGCTGAATTGAGCTGTTTGCGGAGTTATTTGTACTTTTTTTTTTATTACGCTCGTAGGTAGACGATCATGCGACCCACCTGATTGTGAGTGGTTACCGTCGCCCATGGACTTCAGCAATGCCAGTGACAGAGCCAAGCCGCTGCCTACAACTAAGTAATCTCCACAGCCCTCGTTTGAAGAAGGATATGTCATAATGCTCGGGAAACACGTGGAGGGAAGCTCATTCCAAAGCCGGATGTTATGTGGCAGAAAATACCTCTGGGAACGCATTGTGGATCAACGCAGTGGCTCCATGTAGTATGGATGAACTCTACTTCGGTGGCGGGCGGTGCGATGCTAAAAACGAGATGATGGAATCATCTCAAACAATTCCTCAGAGCACTCCCCATGGAACATACGGTACAAAATACAGAGAGAAGCGAAATCCCACCGCAGACCCAGAGGTTCCAAACGATCCAAACAAATATCTATGGAAAAACAAAGATTGCTTTACATACAGTATTGTTTTTAACATTTTATTGTTATTTCATTTAAAAGGCTCGTTGGAATTGAAGGACAGACAACAGGTCAAGGGCGGCTGCTTCGCGAATGCATCTACTACCGGATCGGAATCACGAACCACTGAGAAGATCCCGCGAGAAAATTAGGGGGCTCTTTACTGGTGGTAGGACCTCTTTACTGATGGTAGGACCTCTTGTGAATCCGCGCGGGTAAGTACCACCACCCCGCCTATTTCTGCCGTGAAGCAGTAATGCGTTTCGATTTGAAGGGTGGGGCAGCCGTTGTAACTAAACTTGAGACTTTAAAACTTATCTCAAGGTGGGTGGCGCATTTACGTTGTAGATGTCTATGGGCTCCAGTAACCACTTAACACCAGGTGGGCTGTGAGATCGTCCACCCCTTTAAGCAATAAAAAAAAAACTATGGGTTAGGTTTCGGGTTGCACTCTTTGACGAGTTCGACGAGTACGGGTACCAGGGTCCCTATGCTTGCTCCTAAGGCTAGAGCTGTTGGCATCGAATAGCAGTGTTATAGGGAAATTAGTCAAGACAGGACGTCTCACTTTACTGCCGTCAATTGGAAGACGAGCTCACTATCTACCAAATCAAAAGATTACCGGAGCTCACACAAATAGATCCCGTACTACATAAATTCGATTTATAAATTGTGCAAGTTTAATTTTATTAATTTCTTATTTTAAACCAAGATAGTCTTAATTATAAAATGCTTTAAAGTGCAACAATAATATAGATTCGTGGCTTGCATTATAAATAAAAATAAGTAAAAATGCACCGACATGTGCATCATATTATACATATGTATAAATACTAACCGCAGATATATTAGATATACCCATTATATTTTATATGTGGCCTCAAAAAAAAAAGTAAAAAGAAATCAAAAACACCACCTTAAAGCGAAGCAATTTTAAAACAATCTTCGTAAACAGAATGACTAATGCATTGTATGAATCTAATGTTAATTACAAAACATTCCTGGAATATTGCATCAGAATTATTAAAGAAAAAAAAAACTGTCACAAATAAAGCATTTTACGCTTTGCCTTGGATCTTAATTAAAACGGTAGTAAGCTACACGTGGTATACATATTAGATCGTCCTAACCGTAAACAAAGTTGGGATTTAAAATATTTACGCTACGCAGTATGACAGTGGTTTTGTATTTATTTATCAAAGACCACAACAGCATAGTAAACTTGTTTTTTTTTCTCCTACCTATGCTGATAGCCTTGAGAGGCTATTTCAGCTTCACCCTAACGTGTGTAGGTGAACTCACGGGGCTCAAACCGGAGTGTTGCTAACACTGACCCTAGCAAGAGCAGTGCTTCGCAGAATCTACCACCGGATCGGAAACGCGACCCACTGAGAAGATCCGGCGAGAAACTCAGTGGGCTGTGTCTGTGGGTTAATTCGCTTGTCGAGACCTTCGTCGCAAGCGACGGGTTTGACGAGGACGGTGACTGGCCAATTTGATAAGAAATGATATTCTGTGTTTGTCTGCGTAGCCGTGTAAAAGACTAAATAGCATACATAGAACAGTATACGCATTTCAATATTGGAACAACGGTCTGAAATTGTTCATTAAACATAGATAATGTATGTATAAATATGTGTCAGAGTTTTTTTTATTGCTTAGATGGGTGGACGAGCTCACAGTCCACCTGGTGTTAAGTGGTTACTGGAGCCCGTAGACATCTAGAACATAAATGCTGCTACCCACCTTAAGTTATGAGTGCTAAGGTCTCAGTATAGTTACAACGGCTGCCCCACCCTTCAAGCCGAAACGCATTACTGCTTCAGGGCAGAAATAGGCAGGGTGGTGGTAACTACCCGTGCGGACTCACAAGATCCAACCGCCAGTAAGAAGTGGTAGTTATGTTACTTTATGCTATGTTAAAAGTTTGCCAGAGTGTGCGCAGTCTGAATAGAATATTTTATTTTTTTAATTACACTTCTACACCACAAGTAATCTATAGTTTATAGTACAAGTAAATAAATTGCATGGGTGGTATCAATTGCTTCTGCCGCAATGCAGTGCGTTAGGGAGAACGGTGGGTAAACAAACCGTATAGTATTGAGACTTCTTGTTTGAAAGCGCGTGGCGAAATTCATGCTTTGATGATGTCTATGCTGGAGTAAATACTTAACACCAAACTGATCGTGACTTCCGACTGCCAGTTGAAAGCAAGTCGTCGTGGCCTAAAGGATAGGACGTCCGGTGCATTCGTATCTAGGATTGCCCGGCGTTCGAATCCCGCAGGCGGGTACAAATTTTTCTAATGAAATACGTACTTAACAAATTTATTGTCCAGGATTGACTTCCACTGTGAAGCAATAACATCGTGTGTTAAAATTAAACCCGCAAAATTATAATTTGCGTAATTACTGGTGGTAGGACCTCTTGTGAGTTCGGACGGGTAGGTACCCTAGGTACTACCTAGGCCTATTTCTGCCGTGAAGCAGTAATGCGTTTCGGCTTGAAGGGTGGGGCAGCCGTTATAGCTATATTGAGACCTTAGAACTTATATCTCAAGATGGTTGGCACACTTACGTTGTAGATGTTACTTAACACCAGTTGGGTTGTGAGCTCGTCCACTAATATAAGCAATTAAAAAAAAAGCTAAGTTAAAAAAAACCATTGTGCCCATTTATTATAGGTGTAGTTTTTAAATACTGAATTCGATTTTAAAAATATACTAATTCAAAATATACAAGGCGCCTGTTGAATTAGTTATATTGTAATTCAAATGATGTTATTATTGTATACTATTTTATCATCAGGCAAACACATGTCATTTCCGATAGATGCACCCGTCACGTGCGGACGTGCTCATCGTCCACTCGATCGCCCGGTCTTTGTTCGCCCGGCTTTTGTTAGCCCGGCCATTGTTCGCGCGGCCTGTGTTCGTGATACATCTGCCGACCAAGTGTGTTTCCTGGAAGCTTTTATTTGTTTTGTTTTAGTTATTTTTGTGTTCGTGGAACATTTGCCGACAAAGTGTTTTCCTGCAAGTATTTATTTGTTTTGCTTCTTTTTGTAATTTCTGTTTTGTTGTGCTTTTTCTTTGTCCTGTAGTACTCGCGCCGCATTGCCACCTGTGTTCAATAGAACCGCTCAGGTCCGAGAAGTTGGGGCCTCGCCGCAAGGCGAGTGTTTTCAAGACCCGGGGCCGCCCCACCTGGGTACTCAGCGATCATGGACGCTGTATTCGTGGAATTCCTCCGACTTCGTCACCCACAGCTCGCCTCAGAGTTTCTGGCTTTCAAGGCCAATCACACTGCGAGCTCTCTCGAAGACTCCGCCGTGCTCGCTGCTCCTGCGTCGCCTGTACCTGCGTGCAAAGCGTCTACATCGAGCACCGCAGCCTCCGTCGTGCCTGCCGTTCCCGCGTCGCCTATACTTGCGAGTAAAACTACTGCGTCGTCCGCCGTAGCCACCGTTCCAGCAGCGCGATCATCCGCGGCCTCCGTCGCGCCCTCCAAAACTCCTGCTTGTAGGTCACCTGCGCCCGCCTCCTCGTCCTCCGACTCTGACTCGGAGATGGAGGTCGACCTCGCCCCCGCCTCATCGACGGATGGATTCACCCTGGTACAAAAGGGTAAGAAGCGTGCCGCGGAGTCTCGAGCTCTCGCGGCCGCTAAAATTAGCAAAGCCGCGAACGCGTCGCGCCCCCGCCCTCAGACTCCCGTTGCGCCTCCAGCCCGTGCCACTCCGTCGCCGCGCCCGGTGGCGCAATCTAAAACTCAGACCCCTCCCCCGGTTATCCTTCAAGAGAAGGCAGCTTGGGACCGAGTTTCCCTGGCCCTTAAGGCCAAAAATATTAATTTTGCCAGCGCCCGTAATCTCGCCAACGGGATTCAAATAAAAGTAACGACACCCGACGACCATAGGGCCCTCTCAAGTTACCTCCGAAAGGAGCGTATAAGTTTCCACACTTATACGCTCCAGGAGGAGCGCGAACTCCGCGTTGTCATACGTGGAATCCCGAAGGAGCTAGATGCCGATCTCGTCAAGGCAGATCTGATAGAACAAGGCCTACCAGTAAATTCCGTGCACCGCATGCACACCGGCCGCGGTAGGGAGCCATACAATATGGTTTTAGTCGCCCTCCAGCCTACCCCCGAGGGTAAGCAAATTTTTAACATTCGGACTGTCTGTAGGCTCTCCGGTATTGCCGTCGAAGTCCCCCATAAAAAAGGCACTCCTAGTCAGTGCCATAACTGCCAACTGTACGGGCACTCTTCCCGTAACTGTCACGCGCGCCCCCGATGTGTTAAGTGTTTGGGCGATCACGCCACGGCCCTCTGCGCTCGCGACCAAAAAACCGCGACGGAACCGCCTAGCTGTGTCCTGTGCCGAACACAAGGTCACCCCGCGAACTACCGTGGATGCCCCCGAGCTCCAAAAATAAATCGCCGCGTCGCCCGTCAAAACCGCCTCCGAGCTTCCGGCCCAGACATCAAAGCCACGGTACCCTCTGTGCCGAAGGCTAAGCCTGCTTTCGTGCCGGCGTCGGTGCCCAGCGTCTCGGCTTGGGCTAAACCGTTGCCGTACACGAACACGGCTACAACTCTCTCCCCCGCGACTCGTCCCACCCCCGCGATACGTCCCTCCCCCGCGACCTGCCCTCCGACCGCGTCCGAAAATCTCGCTCTAGCGATCGACTTTTTCCAGTCGATCAACTTTGAGCGTGTTAACGCTTTGGGTGACGCCATTCGCGCCGCCTCCACTGCACAACATTTCATCGCCGTTGTGCAAGAATACGCTGACGTATACGCGTCGTTAAATACGTACGTCCTCCCCTCACTCCGCCGGTAATCAATGGCGTACATTAGTAGAATAAAACCCTTATCCGTAACAATAGGATTTTTTAACGCTTACGGTCTCGCAAATCAACGTGATCAGGTTTGTGATTTTTTGCGTGACCATCAAATTGACATTTTCTTAGTGCAGGAGACCCTACTTAAGCCCGCGCGCCGTGACCCTAAAATCGCGAACTATAACATGGTCAGGAACGACAGGCTCTCTGCCCGTGGTGGTGGTACCGTTATTTACTATAGAAGAGCCCTGCATTGCGTCCCGCTCGATCCTCCCGCGCTCGCTAATATCGAAGCATCAGTGTGCCGAATCTCACTGACGGGACACGCGCCGATCGTTATCGCGTCCGTTTATCTTCCACCGGATAAGATCGTTCTAAGCAGTGATATTGAGGCGCTGCTCGGTATGGGGAGCTCTGTCATTCTGGCGGGCGACCTAAATTGTAAACACATCAGGTGGAACTCACACACCACAACTCCGAATGGCAGGCGGCTTGACGCGTTAGTCGATGATCTCGCTTTCGATATCGTCGCTCCGTTAACCCCGACTCACTACCCGCTAAATATCGCGCATCGCCCGGATATACTCGACATAGCGTTATTAAAAAACGTAACTCTGCGCTTACACTCGATCGAAGTAGTTTCAGAGTTAGATTCAGACCACCGTCCCGTCGTCATGAAGCTCGGTCGCGCTCCCGATTCCGTTCCCGTCACGAGGACTGTGGTGGATTGGCACACGCTGGGCATCAGCCTGGCTGAATCTGATCCACCATCGCTCCCGTTTAACCCGGACTCTACCCCGTCTCCTCAGGATACCGCTGAAGCCATAGACATCTTAACATCACACATCACCTCGACATTAGATAGGTCATCGAAACAAGTTGTAGCGGAGGACTTCCTTCACCGCTTCAAATTGTCCGACGATATTAGGGAACTCCTTAGAGCTAAGAACGCCTCGATACGCGCCTACGACAGGTATCCTACCGCGGAAAATCGTATTTGAATGCGTGCCCTACAACGCGACGTAAAGTCTCGCATCGCCGAAGTCCGAGATGCCAGATGGTCTGGTTTCTTAGAAGGACTCGCGCCCTCCCAAAGGTCTTACTACCGCTTAGCTCGTACTCTCAAATCGGATACGGTAGTAACTATGCCCCCCCTTGTAGGCCCCTCAGGCCGACTCGCGGCCTTTGATGATGACGAAAAAGCAGAGCTGCTGGCCGATACATTGCAAACCCAGTGCACGCCCAGCACTCAATCCGTGGACCCTGTTCATGTAGAATTTGTAGACAGTGAGGTAGAACGCAGAGCCTCCTTGCCACCCTCGGATGCGTTACCACCCGTCACCCCGATGGAAGTTAAAGACTTGATCAAAGACCTACGTCCTCGCAAGGCTCCCGGTTCCGACGGTATATCTAACCGCGTTATTAAACTTCTACCCGTCCAACTCATCGTGATGTTGGCATCTATTTTCAATGCCGCTATGGCGAACTGTATCTTTCCCGCGGTGTGGAAAGAAGCGGACGTTATCGGCATACATAAACCCGGTAAACCAAAAAATCATCCGACGAGCTACCGCCCGATTAGCCTCCTCATGTCTCTAGGCAAACTGTATGAGCGTCTGCTCTACAAGCGCCTCAGAGATTTCGTCTCATCCAAGGGCATTCTCATCGATGAACAATTCGGATTCCGTACAAATCACTCATGCGTTCAACAGGTGCACCGCCTCACGGAGCACATTCTTGTGGGGCTTAATCGACCAAAACCGTTATACACGGGAGCTCTCTTCTTCGACGTCGCAAAAGCGTTCGACAAAGTCTGGCACAATGGTTTGATTTTCAAACTATTCAACATGGGCGTGCCGGATAGTCTCGTGCTCATCATACGGGACTTCTTGTCGAACCGCTCTTTTCGATATCGAGTCGAGGGAACCCGCTCCTCCCCACGACCTCTCACAGCTGGAGTCCCGCAAGGCTCTGTCCTCTCACCCCTCCTATTTAGCTTATTCGTCAACGATATTCCCCGGTCGCCGCCGACCCATTTAGCTTTATTCGCCGACGACACGACTGTTTACTATTCTAGTAGAAATAAGTCCCTAATCGCGAAGAAGCTTCAGAGCGCAGCCCTAGCCCTAGGACAGTGGTTCCGAAAATGGCGCATAGACATCAACCCAGCGAAAAGTACTGCGGTGCTATTTCAGAGGGGAAGCTCCACACGGATTTCCTCCCGGATTAGGAGGAGGAATCTCACACCCCCGATTACTCTCTTTAGACAACCCATACCCTGGGCCAGGAAGGTCAAGTACCTGGGCGTTACCCTGGATGCATCGATGACATTCCGCCCGCATATAAAATCAGTCCGTGACCGTGCCGCGTTTATTCTCGGTAGACTCTACCCCATGATCTGTAAGCGGAGTAAAATATCCCTTCGGAACAAGGTGACACTTTACAAAACTTGCATAAGGCCCGTCATGACTTACGCGAGTGTGGTGTTCGCTCACGCGGCCCGCACACACATAGACACCCTCCAATCCCTACAATCCCGCTTTTGCAGGTTAGCTGTCGGCGCTCCGTGGTTCGTGAGGAACGTTGACCTACACGACGACCTGGGCCTCGAATCAATTCGGAAATACATGAAGTCAGCGTCGGAACGATACTTCGATAAGGCTATGCGTCATGATAATCGCCTTATCGTTGCCGCCGCTGACTACTCTCCGAATCCTGATCATGCAGGAGCCAGTCACCGTCGACGCCCTAGACACGTCCTTACGGATCCATCAGATCCAATAACCTTTGCATTAGATGCCTTCAGCTCTAATACTAGGGGCAGGCTTAGGGACCCCGGTAACCGTACTCGTCGAACTCGACAAAGAGGTCGACGTGCAACCTAACCCATGCATCAGCCCGCTGAGTTTCTCGCCGGATCTTCTCAGCGGGTCGCGATTCCGATCCGGTAGTAGATTCATTCGCGAAACAATTGCTCTTGAGTTGTTAGGTCTCCTTCGGAGGCGCTCGGGCAGTTGTTAGCAAATCCCACCCCTCTTGGCTGAGCCTTTGCTCGCCCACCTGTCCTGGTGAAACTGGAAAGGCCTTCGGGCCACCAATAAACTTTCAATCATAAAAAAAAAAAAAAAAAAAAAAAAAAAAAAAAAAAAAAAAAAAAAAAAAAAAAAAAAAAAAAAACAAACACATGTTCGTCGGGTTTTATTTGAATGAAAAATTACTAATTGTTGCTACAGGCCAAATCTAACGCGTTCGCGTGAGCAACGTCTTACGACGTCGTGTTTTTAAAATTATGAAAAGGTGCAACGTCATATGACGGCCTCTAGATTATCATATTTATTTTGTCGAAACGTCTTTGGACGTCTATTTTATGGGCAAATTCCTATGGCGCATCTACTTAGCGCCGCAATACATTCGATTTTCAAAGCCTACACCGCCGCGTCCCCAAAAAAAATCATCATAGGATGTACGTATTACGGCGGGAGGTTTTTAGACGTTGCTAAACTTTGTACGGGAAATAGATGAGCTACAGTAGCAATATTCAGAAATGAGGTTGCTCACGTGAACCTGTTGAAGTATTCATTAAAATATATCTTATTAATAGGAATTTAATTTAATTCCAGATACATTATACTTCGCATTAGTGCTTTGAAATGGAGTCGCACGAGTGCCTATCTATACTAATATTATAAAGAGGAAAGATTTGTTTGTTTGTTTCGAATAGGCTCCGAAACTACTGGACCGATTTGAAAAATTCTTTTTCCTTTTCTTTTAAAAAAAAAAAAAAAACCCCGCTGAGTTTGTTTCGCCGGTTCTTCTCAGGACTGTGGCTTTTTTTGGAACCGGTGGTAGAGTTAACATTTTCTTTTACATTTTGACATTCAACAAGTGTGTTTTTGATGACATCCAAGTTGAAATAAATGATTTTGAATTTGAATTTGAATTTGAATCCATTAGAAGCCGACATTGTCCTACTGATGAACATAGGCTACTTTTTTTTTTTTTTTTTTGCTTTCATTTGTGTTTTAATGTTTCCGAAGCGAAGCGAGGGCGGGTCGCTAGTGTTATTATAATGTGAAAGTATAAAATATATCGTGACTGGTTTAAAGACATGTTTTCGGTTTTTGTAAGTCGTAGTATACTATTTAACAATGGCTAGTTATCAATATATTGTTTGTGTTGCTTGTATTGTTGTCTACTTATGTGGATACCGATTACCGTTTTCTTTTTTTGTAATTTTTAATTCTTATTTGTATTTTTTTTTATTGAAATATTATTGGGGGCCTGGAGGCCTTTCCAGTGTAGTGACACCTGTCCTAGTGAGGACAGGTGGGCGACCAAAAGCTCAGCCAGGAGGGGTAGGATTTGCTAACAACTGCCCGAGCGCCTCTGAAGGAGACCTAACAACTCAAGAGCAATTGCTTTGCGAATGAATCTACTACCGGATCGGAATCGCGACCCGCTGGGTTAGGTTGCACGTCGACCTCTTTGTCGAGTTCCACGAGTACTGTTACCGGGGTTCCTAAGCCTGCTTCTAGTTTTAGAGCTGAAGACGCCTAATGCAAAGGTTAAATATTGGATCTGATGGATCCGTAACGACGTGTCTAGGGCGTCGACGGTGACTGGCTCCTGCATGATCAGGATTCGGGGAGTAGTCAGCGGCGGCAATGATAAGGCGATTATCATGACGCATAGCCTTATCGAAGTACCGTTCCGGCGCTGAATTCATGTATTTTGTAATTTTGTTTTTAATAGCCAAACCTATGTACATTAATACGGGTTTGCTGAGCGCACATACCATTTAGATTGCAGTCCAGATTAGATCTGGGTAGTACTTGTACGATTTACCTAATATGTACTGTAATGATTGTAATTTGTTTTGTGTATCAATGTAAATATAAATAAAAAATTCCTACTTTTACAGTTTAGTCTCGCTTAAAATAAAACGCACAATATCTAATAAACATTACACAATAACGCATCAGTCGTCCGTGACCACGAAAAAACTAAAGTATACGAAACGTCGGAAACAATTTGGACGTTAAAAAATGCCAGATCAAAATGTAAAAGTAAATTTAATTATAAAAATACACTATAATTCTATTATGATGTTATATACCTACTATATACGTATGGAACGGTTTAAGCCGCGTTAATTTTGGAATTGAGAAAGATAGCTTCTTCTGAGCCCGCACTGGTGGGTTTCGATTTTAATTTTGCTCATGAGTTGATCGTGATAGAGTCAAAATTGAGACACCATTAAGGCCTGTTTCAAACTTCCATACAAGAAGTCCACCTGATTTGGCATTTTATCCCAGAACTGTTATTACTTCGATAGCTGCATGAGATCACGTTTTGTCCAGTTATGTGATTACCGGAACCGATTTTGTCCACTGTAGACGACAAATCTCGAAATAGACATTAGTTCCTCTTCGCTTTGTTGAGAACTCCCACGATCACAGAGTAATTTTGGCTATATTTCTCAAACAACGCCGGAAATATAAACCCCGAGGATCCCAATGCGCATCAAAGTTTAATTTTTTGTATTTAATTCTTTGTATTTTTTCAGTCGGTTGTTGTCCACTGACCTCTGAAACCTTAACACCAGGGGCTATTTAAAAATATAAAAAAAAACAAGTGCAATAGTTGCAAAATTTTATTTGCAATAAATATTTTTGGTCTTTTTAAGACATTTTATCACACATTAGATCTTAGTAAATTCTTAATTCATTTTTATAATGAACTTAATTTATATTTTATAACTATGGTTATCGAATATGGCGATTACTTAAATTTATGTGGCACATTGTATTCAAGAGTTATATTAAAACATAAGTATATAAAAGAATTTATATAAAGTTTTTAATTTCAAAATTTGTATCACTCAATATATAATAGATTGAAAATAATCTTAATAAAAGTGATTAGAACTTTTTAATTCACAATTCTTTCGATGTTTCGACTACACAACTAAATCAAAATATAATAAATCTAATCACGGCTCAACCATTAGCTATAACTCCTCTGCTATTTTAAATACCATTTTAACTATTACTTTAATACTAATTTAAGTAGCAAAAGTTCTTGCGGCAGTCCAAATATTAAATTGTGATAAGCATAAGTCAAATCTAATCAGATCAAGGCAAAATTAATTTTGTTTAAGGAAGACGTAAAAATAATATGGGAAGACGGGAATGAACAATAATTGAATACGTAATCTAAAACGAATTTCAGTGCTGTAATTTTAAATTAGAAAACTAATTAAAACCTAAATTCTTAAATACTTTATATTCGTAGAAATATTACTCTAAAAGTTCATAATCTGATTCATGTATTTGTCTATTCAATATCCTTTACTCCTAGCCAAATGGTTAATTTGGAAGTTGATACCTAAAACGCTAGGATCAATGCCAGCAATAGCCGTTCCTATGGGTCGGGCTATAGCTATTCCTTTTAATGCTACCGCTGTACCAACAGGTCTAGAGGCTGCTAAACCATGCTCTCCTATAACGGCTAGACCTGGAAAACAGAATGAGAAATTTTAGTAGGCGGATCTAAATTTGCTTCCTATTATTGAAGTCCTATCTTAGTCACCTATACGAGTATCACATTTATAAATGAATGTCTAATTTATTTGGATTCAATTGTAGGCAAAGTAGGTTTTTATTTATGAGAATGGAACGTTGATATTCTGGTTTACTTGTCAGTATAAATGTTGTTTGGCGATAGATAGTCAGTCTTCTGTTTTAACAAAACAAGCCGATAAATATTTATGATGAGTATTTCTAAACAAGGCAAATAAAAACTTCAAAGAAAAAGTATAATTTTTTAGTTATTACAAGATGAATAGAGCCAGTTGATGCTAAATAATGTCCGAAGCCCATAAACAACGTGAATACAATAGCCTACCTTGATAAGCGGGGCCAAAATAAATTGTATTGGGATTAATGTTTTCATACCCTTTGGACCGAAATCTAAAGACTCCTTCGTTGTGAACATAGGCAGGTTAATAAAATATTATATTGTGTTGTCAGCCCTAAATCATCACAATGTATTTAGTCTAGCTCAACAGATTTCGATTGAGTTATAACATACCAACTGGCTTAGCTTCAGCAACTATTTCCTTTTCGTATTCATTGACGGGTTCAGCACTTGCTTCAATACTGATTCCTTCTTCTGACACCTACAATATGAAAATTTTTAAAAGTGTTTATGAATTTTAATGGAATTAAAATAAGCACTGGATCAAACAGAAATTAGTGATCCGGCGACATATTTGTAATACAAACTTATACACCTACAGACTTTCTTTTGTTATTTGTTTTATATGTGATACGCGAGCCTGTATTGGACTAATAATTATTTAGGAATATTGCATAAATCGGAAATATTTAAGCACGCATTTTATATTTGTACAAAAGTAAGTGAAGTTAAGCACAAAACCAAAACAATATCGTCAAATTAGATCTTATTGGGTTTTTGAGTCATTTTGAAATCAATATTACAAGAAACAAATTAATTCTACAATATATATTGGTGATCTGGGATAAACCTAAACCAAGTTCTATGATGTTCAAATTAGGTTATAATATTTATCTGTTTGAATATAACCTACACTCACTCTCTTGAGACGATACTAACACGATTTCTATACGGCACAAACAAATCTAAAAGGATGTGATGTTTTTTCGTATTTCTTTTGTTTATTTATAAACCCCAAAAAGCAAATTCTAGTTAGTTTAGATAAAGAGATTTTACAATAGATAGCCATTATATAAATTCGTCTGTTAACTATGTCATTAATGGTTTTTATGAGTTTAATAGCAAACATTTTTGATGTAAGCTTACTTACGTCACCTTCACCAGCTTCGTCATCCACGTACTGATCTTCCGTACGTCTTAAAGAATTAGTTTTTTTGAAAAGTACATCAACGTCATCTCCAATATCTTCAATTAGTTTGATTATGTTTGATACAGTTTCTTCTAGTGATGATAATTGCGCTTTAAATCTTTCTTTCTCTGTGTTGCTTAAGGAGCCAGTCTTCTTCCCTAGATTATGCAGTTTAATAAGGGTGCCTGAAGTACTCCGCAAACTTTGCAAATTCTTTTTGAACAGTTTCGAGAGTAAATTCTCTTCATTGTTTTCTGCAACGTCACTGCTTATTTTATCTTGTGATACAATTGATTCGCTGGTGATGTTTCCAAGATTGTTTTTCTTAATTTCTAAATATTGACCCTTAGCGCCTCCATAGAACGGTATATATTGTACAAGCCTATGGTAGTAAAATGTTTTCGTTATTAATGAACAGTTTTAATTTATGAAAAACAATGTATATTGTTAAAACTAGCATTATTCTAGGTAGTGCTTGAGATGAGGCCGTAAATTATTTGCTACTATTGCACTGACTGCCAATTGAGGAAAGTCCATCTCAACTATTTGTGATCAATCATTGCATTCATTGACAATTCATTTATAGAGATCAATTTTTCTACATATCGTTCGGATATGGAACAGATTCCTTTCCAAAGTGTTTCCTGAGCCCTAACAGTTTTTTGAAATGAGGTTTAAATTGAGTTATTTATATTCATGGGTTACCCATTGACTCTTCTACTACCATCTTTGGGGACTCAAGTATAATATTATTAGGAATACATGCGGTGATAGTTGGCGGCGTTACGTCATAAAAGATTTTTGTATTATAGTAGCAATACGAATTTTCGAATTAAGATACCTAATTAGAGGTTGAAATTGAGATACTACATTTGTGTTTGTTAAATTGAGCACAGTTAATATAGAACAATTTATAAATCTTATAGATCTTGATCTACATTTTTTTTTTTTTTTTTTTTTTTTATTGCTTAGATGGGTGGACGAGCTCACAGCCCACCTGGTGTTAAGTGGTTACTGGAGCCCATAGACATCTACAACGTAAATGCGCCACCCACCTTGAGATATAAGTTCTAAGGTCTCAGTATAGTTACAACGGCTACCCCACCCTTCAAACCGAAACGCATTACTGCTTCACGGCAGAAATAGGCAGGGCGGTGGTACCTACCCGTGCGGACTCACAATAGGTCCTACCACCAGTGATTACGCAAATTATAATTTTGCGGGTTTGATTTTTATTACACGATGTTATTCCTTCACCGTGGAAGTCAATCGTGAACATTTGTTAAGTACGTATTTCATTCGAAAAATTGGTACCCGCCTGCGAGATTCGAACACCGGTGCATCGCAACAACGAATGCACCGGACGTCTTATCCTTTAGGCCACGACGACTTCACTACATCATGGCCGTGGTCTGAGATTAAAAAGAGAAACTAGAAAAAAACTTAAAAATCATTTATTCCAATCAATTTTTTATTTATTTAAGACTAAATCCATCGATAACTAAATCATTCAAATCCATAATACTTTTGCATATTCTAAAAAATAATTTCAAGCTAAAGTCGAAATTATTTTCCGATATGTTTTTTAGAATACAATATTTACTATCACATCTTATTTTAAACTTATTCAGACACATATTCATATAAATAAAGGTCAGACTGGGCATGCGCTACTCCTCCTGGTCCAACAACAGCTGCTGCTACTGGCGTGTGGACAATTGATCCTGTTTTGTTACGCGCTATTACAACTTCAGATATTGGGTTAGCAATTGCAACTCCCTTGGAGCTTACGGCATGAGCTATTGGCTTCAAGAAAATCATGAAATCGTTATATTCCATCTTCCTCGGCGATTTCTCAAACGTTACTCCGTTGTATCTGTATTCGTCTGATCCGCGATCGAATCCTTCATATCTTCTTCCGTTCCGTTGATTTTCTCCTCCTCGCCCGTCTCTATCAAGAGAGAAATAAATAAGTTAATATTCTCAAAGAGAAAAATGTTAATTAGCTAGAATAAGAATCATTGTGTTCGTTAGGATGGTAATATATCACAGGACCGGTGGCAACAAGTTTTCCTTCAGGTATAGCTTGTATTAAATTAGAAATGGAATCATTATTTGTACTTTGTTTTTGTTGCTGAAGACGGGAAACGATTGAAGTAAGATCGGCCTCTGAGGACAGAGCAACAACTCGAGCATCTGGTCCGGCAACTGCTAGGCCTCCGGGCTGTGTATAGGCAAGTCCTCCAGGGCCTACAATAGCTGTTCCTCCTTTCCCAGCTGTAGCTACACCTCCAGGCCCCGCTATCGCAACACCACCCCTTCTCACTTTTAGCCTGTTGATGAAAAATCCAGGACTTGGTGCGACTGGTTTCTTATTTCCAAACCACGTAAAGTCTCCGAAAGGAAATCGTAGATTTCCTTCTTCAGAAGTTGAAGTCTTCGTTTTATGGTCAAGTTTTGTTATTTGGAAAGGTCTTAGAGTTGTGGTGGGTTTTGTTCTAGAAATTTTCTGAAATTTTGTATCTTCAATTACTTGATGTCCAGACCCATGAGGTATAGTACGCTTTATGATGGCTCTTCCTTCTCTTGAATTTAATCTATCAATTAATTTAAATTTGTTATCATTTAACGTTTCTTCGTTTTCTAAAACATTATCTTGTAGTAGTATATCTTTTGCAGCTGCTTTTTGTTTTCTTGTACAAACATCAGCATTTTGTCCATACTCGATAAAACTGTTCCACCCACCTCCATTTAGAATGCTAATGAAGGGGTCTCTTATCAGAACTGGGAAGAAACTAGCAAATGGCCATTGAAATTGAAACGGTGATGGTGACGAAGGTGTTGGGCTCTGTCTAGTTTGATAATACGCTTGTTGTAAATCTGTATCACTTAACTCTCCGTTAGGAAGTCCTCCATATAAACTGGGTATGATAAGGACAGGCATATTTGTCAGGTATGGAACTGTCATAGCAGGTGCTATTCGATTTCTGGGAAACAGGTTAATTTGTTTCGAATATCTTAAATCGTTGAGACTCTCAAAAGGCTCGTCCTGTTCTTTGTCTGGATTAGGGACACCATTAAGTTTACCAGAAGCGATTATTTGTTGTAGTTTCTCAAGAATTTCTTTATTCAGTGCTTGAGTCGATTCAGTTAGGGGCGGGTTCCAATTAATCTGCTGTCGTCTAATTGGTTTCCTCAAGCCGTCATTTATCGCTTTTATTTTTTCTAATATGTCTCTTGTGTCGTCATCACCGCTTTCATTCAAAGCTTGATCTATAGTCAATGATTTTTGTGTTTTATCAACGATTGGCAATTGTAATATTTCCTGTATCATATCTTCTGTAGTTGTTATGCTGTCCCTGAAAATATTAGATTGGTTTATTTAGAATATTTACAATATGCAGAAGTAACATACGACCGCTAAGCTATGAAAATGAACATGAAATTTTTTGATGAAATAATACCAAATAATAATATTGAAATTTATACTCCAAATTTACAATTAAATTTAAATTTCAGGATAAATGTGATATTTTACGAACCAAATAAGTATGTTTAAATATGTTTAAGCCTTTCAATAGATTACAGACATGCAAGGAATTGAGTATGGTACATTGGGATGAGGTAAGCAATATAGAAGCAAAACAAATCGGGTAAAACAAACCTTCAGTGTACTGCAGCTCTGTTTTAGTCCACTATACACTATAAGCTCTTCTACTGTTAGATTGTATTACCACAGCGCGACTGAGTGGTGGTCACAAAGCGTTTTACCACATAAGATGATGTTTTAGAGATGCCAATTGAATGTCTCTTAAGAATAACAATCGGCTGATCGCAGTGTGGAAATATAATGTTAGTTGTGCTCGTGTTTATTTGTGCAGTGTTGTACGGGATTTGTTTAGTGAAAAAACGCGACCGAAGCACCGCTTTTCTAAATTCTAAATATTTTGAGATGCGAGGAATCATTTTCAATAAGGTTTGAAACTAAAACCATCATTTTCGTAAATTTAATAGAGATTTAGGACAACTTGAGTTTCTTAAAAAAAATTAAAATAAAGTTTTGTAATTTCTTGATAAAATACTCATGTTATTTTATTAGGTAATAGGTTATAGGTAATAGGTTATACACATAAGGGATAATAGTATAATATTAAACTGCAAACAGAAAAACTTAAATGTACATTTAAAGAATATGTAACATTATTTGCGTATTTACAAGTTTCGCTTTCTTAAACGTATGATGGTTACAGTTTTTACTGCAAATATGTATATTAATAAAACATTTTAATTCTATTGTTTTTCTATTGCAATAATTACGTATGTTAAAATAACTTAATACTTACTCGCCGTTTGAGGGACGCGAAGAGATTTCTACGAAGTAACACGATAGTAGGAACTGTAAATAAAAACATTAAGATATTATAATAATTAATATTTATTTATATATGTTTTTATATGTATATATTTATGATATGTATATGTATTTATTTAAGTACGAGTATTTGTATCTATAAATATCACGTATGTTACATATACACATATGTTTAAGTAATTTCACCTTCACACTACACCTACCAAGGTTCATCTCTGCACTCCCCTAAGGTAGACTGTTAGAGAATGCCTATGGCATTAAGTCCGCCTTTATACTTTCTAGTATATGAAGTTATAAATAAATAAATCAATATTAAAAGTTTAGAACAAAGTTCTTATACAGAGTTTTAGGTAGGTCTTACCGAAACTCTTAGAAACAACAAATTTCAATGGTACTGCAATCGAGACACTAGGTTAAGTCTCTACAGTATTGAAGCACAAGGGCCCTTCAAAACGAAATGCTATGTTCTTTCGCGGAATTTAGATTTAAAGTTAATGTACCAAGGTGGATTGTTGGTAATTACATTATATTGTAATGTCTATGAACTACTTCCGTCTACAGAATAGGCGACAAAAAATTACGGAAATTCTTTTATTGTTTATAAGACCATCATATTTCTTGAAAATCGATGCAATTCACTTCCACGTAAGGCCACGAAACTGGCTTGTTTACAGACCAATTAACAATTAAAGTTACGAACCAATTTAAGAAATAATACGGATTTTTATACTTAAATTACTATTAAAAGCTTAAAATCTGTTGTTCGTTTAATGACATAGCCACAAATAGAAAAAAATATATATTGTTATAGTACATTTATAATGGGTTTTATTTTATTTAAACCTGTCGATATTATTAAATGTACAATGTTTTTAGATTTATGGGCGAGTTCACCTTTATTGGTATTTTAGTGGTTACCGGAGCCCATAAACGTCACAGCGTAAAGACGTGACCCACCTTGAGACACGAGGCTCCACTTTAAGGTGGAACGCCTAATTGCTTGGCCATAGACATAATAGAAAACTAGATGTAAAGGTTTACTCTGACACTTTCTAAATGAGCTGTTCAGTTTCTGAAAGTCATGATAATGTGAGCGACGTCTGCCATAACACCAATTCCCTTTCAAATCTAGTTGCCAAGAGCAACGCATCAATTTTATTTTTCCCTTATATTAAGTCTTTAATTTATCTATATATATAATTATCTATATATATATTTTACTGGTGGTAGGACCTCTTGTGAGTCCGCACGGGTAGGTACCACCACCCCGCCTATTTCTGCCGTAAAGCAGTAATGCGTTTCGGTTTGAAGGGTGGGGTAGCCGTTGTAACTATATTGAGACCTTAGAACTTATATCTCAAGGTGGGTGGCGCATTTACGTTGTAGATGTCTATGGGCTCCAGTAACCACTTAACACCAGGTGGGCTGTGAGCTCGTCCACCCACCTAAGCAATAAAAACAAAAAATATAAAAATGAATTGCTGTTCGTTAGTCTCGCTAAAACACGAGAAGGGCTGGACCGATTTGGCTAATTTGGGTCTTAAATTATTTGTGGAAGTCCAGAGAAGGTTTAAAAGGTAGATAAATATGAAAGTGCTCGGAATTAAATAAAAATAACAATTTTGTTTTTTCTTTGATATGTCCCCCGTCGGACGGATTCCTTTTGTTTGTTTTAAATTTAATTTATACAAAAGTTTAGGTCTTTTATTTATCGATTGAGGTACTAAGAAGTCTGCCGGGTCAGCTAGTATGTCATAAAAAAGTACAATAAATATCTTAAAACAATAAATACAGTCCACGCTAAATTACCACAACGTAACAGAACAAAGGTAAAAATTGAAACTCGTAAAATATGTTAATGAGTAAGCGCAATCAGGTTTGAACTCATGCTAACCAAAATTACGCCCATTATGTAAAATACTGTTCTAACCGAAATCCTTCGATGTAGCCAAGTAGAAGCTAGACCAGTAGAAGATATTTGGTGTACTTTAATGTACATGCATATAATAATATTACTTGAAGTCGTCGTGGCCTAAAGGATAAGACGTCCGGTGCATTTGTATGTAGCGATGCACCGGTGTTCAAATCCCGCAGGCGGGTACCAATTTTTCTAATGAAGTACGTACTCAACAAAAGTTCACGATTGACTTCCACGGTGAAGGAATAACATCGTGTAATAAGAATCAAACCCGCAAAATTATAATTTGCGTATTCACTGGTGGTAGGACCTCTTGGGAGTCCGCACGGGTAGGTACGACCACCCCGCCTATTTCCGCCGTGAAGCTGTAATGCGTTTCGGTTCGAAGGGTGGGGTAGACGTTGTTACTATACTGAGACCTTAGAACTCATATCTCAAGGTGGTGGCGCATTTACGTTGTAGATGTCTATGGGCTCCAGTAACCACTTAACACCAGGTGGGCTGTGAGCTCGTCCATACATCTAAGCAGTAAAAAAAAATAAAAAAAATATTTGGTTTTTAATGTATGTATGGTAATTGGACTTGTCTCCCGGCGAAGAAAAGGCCCCATAGAGCGCCTTGTTGTTCAGGGCAAAGTAGAAGGCACCAGACCGCGTGGAAGGTTGCCCATGCGATGGACCGACCAGGTCAAGTCGGCAGTTGGTGACTGTTTGCATGAGTGTACCGGGCTCACCACAAACTGGGAGGCGTGGCGATTGCTCGTGAGGCGCATAACATCTGCCCACAGCAATGATACTGGATGACGACCACGACCGCTCTGACAAGAGTGATACGACATACGAATACGAATGGTAATAATGTATGTATGTTAAAAACATATTTTAAGGTTTGTAATGTATTTATGTACGTATTAATTTAAACACATATAAATATTACCTTACTGGTGGTAGGACCTCTTGTGAGTCCGCGCGGATAGGTACCACCAACCTGCCTATTTCTGCCGTGAAGCAGTAATGCGTAAACAAACAAACTGACAAATAGAAAGAAAAATCTAAAATCTATGGGTTTTTTCTATTAGTATTC
This sequence comes from Bombyx mandarina, assembly GCF_030267445.1. Lineage (NCBI taxonomy): Eukaryota > Metazoa > Arthropoda > Insecta > Lepidoptera > Bombycidae > Bombyx > Bombyx mandarina. Next base: position 13,678,714 of record NC_143228.1, read on the forward strand.
TTCATTAATTAACCCCTTTTTTATTTTATTACTTTTCTTCAATGTAAAAAAACACAGGATTGTATTGTTTTCTCACATGTATTGATATGACCAAACTACAAATCGTGGCAAGCATCTATAATATTAAATAATAATATTTAACATTGCTAATTATTAAGCGTAATGCATATATTTAAAGGTTCATTGTGGTGCCGGTTCCATTGTCAAGGCTTTGTATAATTTATTCACATTACCTGTTTGTGTAAATATTCAGATATTGCTAACATCGTGTTTGTTATTTTTTAAAAGCTCCAGGTCCATCGAAATGTTTAGCTTACAGACACCTACCATGAGACATATGATTGAAATTCCAATTGCATTACTACAGGTGCCTAAGCTCCAACAAATAATTACTTCGCGGCAAAAATATACATGTCGATACTAACACATGCGCGGTTGTATCTCACTTACCCTACCACCAAATTAGGGAAAGGTTTAGGTATAAGATAATTAAGGATACTAGAGGTCCCGCAGTAGTCGAAATTCGATTATAATTAATTGGAAATGTAAGTTTGTACACTATTATGATTGTATTTTATACTTCTATAATAACAAATTTCGCCAAGACTACACTATAAAAAATATTAACAAAGACAAACAATATTTAATCTATTCTCAATTTGACAACAGACGTCAAGAACAAAAGTTTGACAATAAATAGTATGCATGCGTGTGTGCGTCAAATACATGGTATGTAGTGTGTGTAATGTTTTCTTTATTGATTTAATGTATCTTTTATGCATTATTTTAAAAAAATATTAGCATTGTGCACTTCTTCTTTATATTCTCTATAAGTGTGGAAAGTTTCATACTCCTCCGTCCGCGCAATTTTCGTAAAAAGGGATACAAAGTTTTTGCTTCACGTATTAATATATAGATTACGGAAGTTCGAATCGTTTGCATACCTGTGTTTCTTTTAATGTTATCGTATAAAATATGTTGTGGTAAAGTAAAAAGATACTTGTCTTATGAACACTCGATTGGAACGAGGTTCCTTTTGCAATATATCTTTGTGTTTGTCTTAAGTTTGTAATGATTAAATAAAAAATAAAGAGTCAGTACAATATAAATAAATGAATCATAAAATGTAAATAAAGTTGATATTGCAATGAGTTTCTGGAATATTATTGAAAAAAAAATTATCAATATTTTAGTACTTATTATAAACACATTAAATATTTATTTTCGCCAATTCATATTCTCAAATGGCATATAGTTGAATCGATAGAAAAAAGTTAGGTTCTAATAAGTTTAATAAGTTGTAGGTGATCGGAAGGCGACCTAGGTGATCATATAAGGTAAAATAACATTTGTATTAGCGTATCTATGCCCACAACTATCAGAAGAAATGGTCAAGTGTAAGGCTGTGGTTCAAATACAGATATCGTTTTGTGTACATTATTAAGTAGGTCGACTTGCTGCTAAAGTGATTGGTGATATTACCACACCTTTACGGTTGTTTGACTTTTTTATGCGTACGATACTAAATTGCACGGTATTCAAATAGAAATTGTAGTAACTTTTCTTTTTTCTGTAACGGTTATGTTTTTTTTTAAGTTTTTTTATTTTTAAATAGCATCATTCTGTTTAATGAAGTTCTATTGTAAAGTAAGGTTAAATTTTGGTTCTGTCAAAATAAAAAAAAGCGCAATTTTGTTCAGTAACAAACAAAGGTGAGTTTGGAATAGCTTCATCTCTCAATCGGCACCGTAATACTCGTATGGATAGGAAATCTTAGAGACTACTTTTTAGACGCTACATTGAGACAAGAGATTGAAACTTCTGTCCATTTACTGTGAGAAACATATGTGCAGTATACTGTAAAAATAAATAAGAATACAATAATCTTCGTAAATATTGCTTAGTAGACTTTGGAAAATATGTACCGAAAATAAGTTAATAGGTCTAATTAATATTTTGAGAAGACACAAATTATTTCAATGCAGAGTGACATTAAAATTTTTTTTCCATATGGTCTTAACCTTCTTTTAGAATCCAGTTTAATCCTCCTTTTGTTCCAAATGTAGGCACGTGAACTCATTATTCAGAATCAAGAACTTAATCTTATTGTCTTTGAAGTGTTCGGAACTCAATGATTACAATGAATCATTTATTAGTAGAGTATTTAGAGCTTATTGTGTGTAAGTAAAAAACTAAATTCTATAAATACTACATTACTGATACGTAGAAATCGTCCGTTAAAACATCGGCTTCGATACCTGTGCTTATTAACATATTGAAAATAATACTAAGTATTCACCACTTGTAAATTGAGCCAAGTTAATCTATCTACAAATAAGTGAAGATTGAATTTTATTCAAGTGTACTAAACATCTCAAAGTTTCACATCGACACTTTCAATTCCTTGGACACATGCCTCGAAAACACAAAAAATCATATCAATTTTAAAAGAAAGTTTGTATCTTCGGTTTGCTCACTGCATTACTATAAGGAAAAGTGGAACACCGAGAGAGCACGTTAGTTCTGTGCGTATCACTTAAACGTTATTAGCGGACAAGAATATTTTTGATTGTTTTTTACTTTTTTATTATTCCCATAAGCAAACCAGTATAGGGCTCATTTAGTTAATAACATAACCTCATCATTGCCTACACTGTTGAGAGAAACATTTAATATCGTTATGGATCTTAAAGTAGGGCCAGTTTCTTAGTGGCGAAGGTAGTTTAAAGGATGGTAAGTATAAAATATCATACAGGCAGCGTAAACGAAAAACAAAATTCGGTACTATTAATTTTTATTTCCATATTATTTGTAAACGTAAAAAGTAAAGGTACTCGCTTCATACCAGATCATTGACCCCGCTTGCGTCTCCCCATTTTTTGTATATTACATTGCCTGTATATTACAAATCGGACCTAAATATTCCCGCAGTGAAAGAGGAAATAGTAGCTTACAGCAAAAAATACCAAGCCAAGTTATCGACACACGTCAATAAATTGGCGACGAACCTAGGAGGCACAGGAGCAGTGCAGTTTACTAGATTAAGGAGGCACAGTATACCTACCTTACAGAATAGAAATTACATCTTACAATAAAAGATGAAGATGTCACTGGACATCTGATTCTGTTTATATCACTATTAAAATTAAAATCAGCCAAAGGAATAGCTCATTGTTAACTGAAACGGATCGCTACGAGACATTAAATCAAAAGAAAAAAAAAATTCATTGCCTGTTCAAGCAAAAACGGTGTTAATTATTATTTTATCGTGATCGTAGAAACTTTAATACTAACCCGTCTTTCTCGAAGATTTCCTTTCACCCTACACGCTTGCCCGTGAAATCTTTATTTTACTAAGCTAGCGTCCTTTTCTCTACGTAGTGTGTTAATGAACTCAGCATATACTTAATTATTATTACATCCTATGACTATCAAATTATCTTCTAAACCGGCTATCTGACATTCAGGTTTCAAAACGAAAATCAATCGCCAGATTCCTCACATCACATTCTGAGCTACAAAATTTTATAAACCGTTATTATGTTTATTATGTAGATGATAGAGGATATTTAATTTGCATGTGTAGAATTTATAGTTACAGTAAACATGTGGTATAACTAAATTGGTATTAGTGCACGGATAAAATATTTTTTGTCAAAATCTTTATTTTTAAAGTTAGGTATTTAATTATCTACACATTTTACTTATCCATAGATTTATTTTGAATTTGTATATTTCGTATTATGCTAAATTATGCATAGTGCATATATTTACACGGTTACACGTTTTTTTGTTACCGCCTGATCAAAGACTGCAACTTCTACTGCCGAGATGTCGATTTAATTTTACATTTATCGATTCGATTTCATCTTTCAGAATTAAACTGCGAATTTAAATATGTTAAATAATTTTTTTTACTTAATGCACAACGATTAGCCTATGTGGCTCGTATAAATTAGGTTTTTTATTGCTTAAATGGGCAGAAGAGCACGCGGCCCACCTGGTTTTAGGTTACCGAAGCCGTCACCTACCTTGAGACATGAGTTCCGAGTCTTAGTTTTACAGTACAATGTATTCCCTCATCGTTCAAACCGAAACGCATTAGTGCTTCACGGCGGAAATAGGCAGGGTGGTAGTACCTACCCGTGTGGACCCACAATAAGCCTTAACGTCATTAAGCGAAGCTGACTACTATGATGCTTACAGATTTTTGTTTATGTTGATTATTACTATTTTTTGAAGTCTTCATTAATGCGTGAATCCAGTTCTTGTTAATTTAATGATGACAACATTGTTCTTACTTTGTTATCAAAACGTATTTTATTATTGACTATATAGGCTTTGCCTCTTCCAAGTTTTAGTTGAGAAGCTTTTGAAAACTATTTTCCTAACATATTTATATTGACAATATTAAGTATCGCTAACGACTTTCTTGTACGTCGCCTTAAATATAATTGATCCGATAATATATTAAACTAAACATTACGTCGCAGAAAAATAATTAAAATCTTCTTTTAAACATATCCGATAGAGTTTTGAAAAATTTAAAATATTTTTTTATTGTATGTAAACAGAATTATATTTTAATGAATTAGATTGGTCCGAATTAGATGTAAGTTTCAGTACAACTGGTCTCAAGTCCCTGTCACTAACACTAATGTTAATAACACGGCTATTGATATATTTACGACAGGTATTTGCTGCAAGAAAAAACTTGACATGATGACATTTATCAATGTTGTTGTTCTCAAAAATTACGGGCGGATAAATGTTGGATAATAGACATACAATTAGTTTTAAATTATCTTTGTTTTTTACGATGTTTATAAAGAGAAGTGAATGTATGTATGTTTGTCCTCTATGCGTTCCGAAATCATTTAACTGATTGTGATGAAACTTGCTCAGTTGTTGTTGGCGCTTTAAGGAAGATTTTTGTGATAGCACTATTTTGGATAAATCTATATCTAATTCTAGAATTAGCGATAATCTGGATCGAGAAAAGCCTTTTTTATAAGTTTTTTTAGTGTTATTTGATTTCTTTTGTGCATCAACATATTTATGTAAATAATAAAAAAATGACCGATGTACGATACAATTATTTATTATTAGTAATACTTATATTAAAATTATAATGGATTTACATTTTTTTTATTAAAATAATAAATGAAGTCTATTAATTATTTTCTAGTATTTAAACCGAAACGTTTGAAAAGCATATTATGTTTTTGAGATATGTATCCTGAATATTTATTGTCAATTTTAGGGACAACGAATTAGCATAGTCATATTTTGAATGCTACCCAAAAATTATCATTCCCTTTCGTTTATTGGTTTGGATATGTATTTTTTATAACAAACATGTCTGGCAAAAACAATATTAAAAGAGAATTGAGTAAAAACGACGGAATTGAAACTCACCAGAAATCCAAAGAAACAATGCTGTGACATCTTCATTTTGTTTATAGCTGTTTCTCAATCTTTTCGATTATAAATTAAAATAATACGACTCACGTCCGCCTCGTCCAGCGGTCACCTTGCGAGTTTGGCGCTTCAACACTTCACCGCAGCTTTTTGCTCGGTCCCGCAATTACTATTATCTCGAACTCGAATTGAATACGAAATTTAGAACGATATTAATATTGAGTCGACTATTATCAAAGCCGGCAATGTGACTTTTGGACAACTATTGGTAAATCAGAAAAACGAATTATTGACTTTGTAATTCCATTGGCAGACACAAAACTCTTCTGAACGACATCTTAGATAAATAACAGGTTAAGTTAATACTTTATTTAATGCAAGTTTTGAACCGTATTCTTTGAAGGAGACGATTATATTCAAATCAATCTGTATTGACATATCAATAACATTTTTTTGTCCAAATGCACAGATTGCCACCTTTGATAATAGACGACTCTATTATAGAATTATGAATATTGGATTATATGAATATTGAATATATTAAGAATTATAAAATGAATATAATTTAGAATATTTTACGATTAATCTTGGATTAGTCTTTTGATTTAATAAATTTCGAGACTATTTTGTCGTTCGTGGTGGTAGTACAGGTAAGCACAAGTTCTTCTTGTTTGTTCTGCTTGTTTCATTCATAAAACAGTATTCGTTTCGGATTTGAAGAGTGTAATTTAAATTTAAGATATCAGCTATTACTGCTGAGCCTGCAACTTTTTTATGTAAATATAAGTTATGTAATTGTAATTAGATAACAATTCGAATTCGGCATTTTACGGGATATCCCTAAACAGTATTTCTATCTCTCTCTGACAATTCTGCGATTGCTAAATGGAGTTCTTAGACGAGTAACCACATAACATACATTAGAGAAGAAATCTGGGATAATAATATACTATATCATTACGCATAAAAACTAGCAAATTTTTTTTTTGCGAATTTACGTGTTCCGTATTAAAACATTTATAGTGTATATCGACTTTTTAGTTTCAGTGGCAAAGAGAAGCGCTTTGTACAAAATCTTTCCCTTTACACTGGGGAAAGAATATAATTCTTGTAAAGAGTTCACTTGCTTGGAATTTATTTATACTAGAATTTATTTAATTTTATTAAGGTCGAAATATTTAATCTATATAAAAATAACTCGAATTCCATTGGTAACCGAAAGGGACGAGGCACGTGAAAGTCGACTTTGCTCACTATTAATGTTTTTTTCTCGACAACATTTGTGTACTCGATTAGGACTTATTTTTTGCTAATGCTTTCCTATCTTAGGTCAATAGTTCATATTATTAATGAGCGGTGAAGCAACGGGATTCGATTCTGTTCTTCCAAAGAGCTCTTTTATAATATATTTTTATGCACAAACTTTTACGGTGAATTGGTCTTTTAATATTTGAGAAATACAATTTGTTAGTGGAACCTATAATTTGTTTGCTTAGATTTCGATTTTACAGCTTTGTTTTCGTTATAAATTTTACCGAATGCAGAACAGTGTTAAGAGGTCATTTCTGTGTCAAACTTAGCATAGATCAATTTATGTTGGTAATGTTTTTTAATTAGTTAGCTTGTAGCGCTATTAGACAAAATATCAATCCCATTGTCCATGGATTCTGTTCCAAAATTAAAATTGCTGACATGAATTTACGTAAAATCTACACTCTACCTATCAGTCTATAGTATATCTAATCTACAACATTTCACTATTGTTTTATTATATTATTATTCTTTTATTATCTACTAACTATATTATAAGGTCAAGACACATCTCTTGATTTTTATCCACTTTTGTTGTAGTGAATGTAAAGGAATCTTTAAATTCCGCTATCTCTTTCTTGTTATATTACTGTAAAACTTGGTATCGATGTATACTTGTAACGACAATACAAACTATTGTACTGGTACTAACCATTGAGCTGTTTTGATGATGAACCAGGAAAAAGGATGACAGAACTCTCAAGTGTTAGTAAACTCATCTATTATGGTTCATTATAGTATATATCTTAACAGGTAGTATTCATGTGTGGTTTTACACATTCAACTACAATTTCATAAAATTATACTACAAATGCTAACGTTCTTATTATTATTTTTGTATTACTTAGACGGGTGGACGAGCTAGCCCACCTGGTGTTAACTAGTAACTGGAGCCCATAGACATCTACAACGTAAATGCGCCACCCACATTGAGATATAAGTTCTAAGATCTCAGTATAGTTACAACGGCTGCCCTACCCTTCAAACCGAAACGCATTACTGCTTCACGGCATAAATAGGCAGGGCGGTGGTACCTACCCGTGCGGACTCACAAGAGGTCCTACCACCAGTAAACGCTGCACGCGGCAAGTGCTCGTGCCGGGTCATATCAGGCACGTCTCTTGGTTTACTTCTCTGCAGTCACGATACTGCCGGTTAATTTTTGGTTCAAAAAAGTTTTTATTATTTTCTCCGAGCTATAAAAAAAAAATTCATCGATATCGATAATTTCGAAAATAATAAATGTAGAAGCACTAGTAATAAGTACTACAATCTCTTTAAGCTTTTTGAACTTGGCCATGGACTTTAAAATGGCCTAAATACATTAAAGCTGACTATTAAACTCATAGACAAACATTCAAGGAAGCATGACTTTCAAATTAGTGATTTATTGTTTGTCAGCTGTTCTAGTGAAACATACAAAAAAAAGCTTATTACACGTAGGTGGGGAGTGACATATTACCACATGCTTGCTAGGAGTTTTAGTGCGGTATGTGAAGGAATACCAATCTTCTCTGGCTAATGCTGGTGACTGCACCACAACACTTCTCATTCGCCAGTCAATATACTACAGTATATATACATATACACTCATATTTTTTTACTTTTTGACTTGATTATTTAACTGACTCGGTGGTGTAGCAGCTAGCACCCCTGACAGTTGCGTCGAGGATCGTTGGTTCGATTCCCACATTGGCTAAACGTTCGTGTGATGAATAGGTTTGTTTGCTCTTTGTTTGGGTGCTTATTATTTATTGTATATATAAATATTTAAACGTATATAAGTCTGTTTGTCAGTCTCTGGTACCTATAGCTCTAAACACGTCATTACGGACCCTCCCGATCCACTAGCGGTGCTTTTAGGTACCTCAAGCACCGGTCACCGTCCTTGCTGAACCCGTCACTTACCACGAAGGGCTCGACGAGTAAATTAACCCATAGACACAGCCCACTGAGTTTCTCGCCGGAAATTCTCAGTGGGTCGCGTTTCCGATCCGGTGGTAGATTCTGAGAAGCACTGCTCTTGCTAGGGCCAGTGTTAGCAGCACTCCGGTTTGAGCCCCGTGAACTCACCTACACGCCAAGGAGTAGCTGAAATAGCCTCTCAAGGCTATCAGCATAGGTAGGGAAAAAAAAACGAAAAAAAAGGTACCTAGAACACAGGGAATCCTAATTTGCGTGATTTGTTTTCAGTTATTTATTTATTATTATTTCCTGCTGTAGGCAAGATTAGGTGAATACTCTGCGATCAAAATAATATCTGGATGGTCCGTTAAGATTTCTGCACTCGTTGATGCTAGAGCGTGCTATTTGTTTGCACGACTAGCACCGTCCTATTTCTGGGAAAAAGTGTTCGGACATTCCGAAAAGAACAGGTTATACCATATAACTGATACTTGAATCATATTTACCTCGGCTTGGCTTGTCTATCTAGGAAAATAACCAAAATGTTTCCCAATTAAATTATACTTCAGTTTTCACGTATTCACATTGGAAATATACACGTTAAACAATTCTTAATAATTAAGGCGACGATAGTCCAGCAATAAAACTCTACATAATCCGTCAAGGCGAGCCTAAGAAATGATTTCAATCGCACTGCCAAACATATCAGCAGTATAAAAGTCGAGCTTTTCAGAGTTAATTATCCTTTAAAAGACATAACTGTACATTTATATTCGTTAAAGAAGGTTGTCAATAACTTTTTACACCAACATAACTCGCTGTATTCTGTATTTAGAAATGATTGAGTTATAAAACGTGATAGTAAAACATATTTTGGTCATTCATTACTGAACGAATTTGTTTTATATCAGGACATAATTGTTTAGTCAGAACAGAAAAACGAGTATTAAAAAGGTGATTTTATTTTTAAAAAAAGATGTGTGGTGTCGTAGGACACCGGATAGGAACGAAGTTCCTAAATATAAAAATATTAATTTTAAGTTCTCTTCGAGGTATAAAGAAAATAAATCAGGAGGTTTCACAACAACCCACGATCATTCGGTAATGTGCGAACTTATTGTGGTACACTTCATTCACGGTTGTTTGCTTAGTGTATTGCGTAAACGAACGCTCTGAGATCGTGGTCAATGAATGATAAAAAAATATGTTATTTTTTGTACGCTATTACAAAGTTAAGTCGTACACTGTGTGCATTACTAATAAAAATCTTACGTTACGGACGCTTTTTCCCGGTTAGGGTACCCCTCCGCATCGTCCCATAAGGAACTTCGTTCCAAAAAAAAACAAATGATCATCATGTATCATGTATTCTATCGTATAAGGCCCACTTCAATAAATATATTAGGATGTAACTTTTTTCTTCCTACCTATTTATAGGTAGTCTAAGAAGCTATTCCAGCTACTCCCGCAAGAATTTTTATTACAAGCGCTCGTAGCGATGTAATAGCAGACTCAAATATTGTCGCAGATATAAAAAAATTGTTTTACATAATACTTAATTACCTACATTTGATTCAAGAATAACATCATATATAGTTATAATAGCACTAGCAAAATTTATAGATCTACCTGTTATTATTGGTGGTATTAAAACGTGAGTTAATAACTGATTTGGTTTTTTATTACCATTACATGAATATTGAATAGTTCATCGAACCCGAGCATGATCTTATTCTAATATATTATATAATAATTTGCGAAATAGCTTTTATTTAAGATGAAACAAACTGAAACTGTTTGGAGGCTCTCAAAGTACATCTAATCAAGGCAGTGGTTTGGTTTGGTTATGAAATATCCGCTACCATAGACAACCAGGCTCTCAGCTTGTGTGTCTGTATATTAGAGAAGGGAGTTTGAATGACTTAAATCCATTCCGATAGAGGCACCCGTCACGTGCGAACGTGCTCATCGACCACTCGATTGCCCGGCCTTTGTTCGCCCGGCTTTTGTTAGCCCGGCCATTGTTCGCGCGGCCTGTGTTCGTGGTACATCTGCCGACCAAGTGTTTTTTTCTGGAAGTTTTTAATTTTTTTGTTTCCTTTTGTTATTTCTGTGTTCGTGGTACATCTGCCGACAAACTGTCTTCCTGGAAGTGTTTAATTGTTTTGTTTCTTTTTGTTATTTCCGTTTTGTTGTGTTTTTTTCTTTGTCCTGTAGTAATCGTGCCGCATCGCCACCTGTGTTCAATAGAACCGCTCAGGTCCGAGAAGTTGGGGCCTCGCCGCAAGGCGAGTGTTTTCTAAGACCCAGGGTAGCCCCACCTGGGCACGTAGCCATCATGGACGCTGTATTTGCGGAATTTCTCCGGCTTCGCTACCCAAAGCTCACTTCCGAGTTTCAGGCCTTCAAGGTCGATCACACCGCGAGCCCTCTCGTGGACTCCGCCGAGCTCGCCGCTCCTGCGTCGCCTGTACCTGCGTGCAAAGCTTCTGCATCGAGCACCGCAGCCTCCGTCGTGCCTGCCGTTCCCGCGTCGCCTATACTGGTGAGTAAAACTGCTGCGTCGTCCGCCGTGGTCACCGTTCCAGCAGCGCGATCATCCGCGGCCTCCGTCGCACCCTCCAAAACATCTACTCGTAGGTCACCTGCGCCCGCCTCCTCGTCCTCCGACTCTGACTCGGAGATGGAGGTCGACCTCGCCCCCGCCTCATCGACGGATGGATTCACCTTGGTGCAAAAGGGTAAGAAGCGTGCCGCGGAGTCTCGAGCTCTCGCGGCCGCTAAAATTAGCAAAGCCGCGAACGCGTCGCGCCCCCGCCCTCAGACTCCCGTTGCGCCTCCAGCCCGTGCCACTCCGTCGCCGCGTCCGGTGGCACAAAATAAAACCCAGACCCCTCCCCCGGTAATCCTTCAAGAGAAGGCAGCTTGGGAACGAGTTTCTCTGGCCCTTAAGGCCAAAAATATCAATTTCACGAATGCCCGTAACCTCGCGAACGGCATTCAAATTAAGGTTCGAACACCCGACGACCATAGGGCCCTCTCTTCTTACCTCCGTAAGGAGCGTATAAGTTTCCACACGTATACGCTCCAGGAGGAGCGCGAACTCCGTGTCGTTATACGTGGCATCCCTAAAGAGTTGGATGCCGAGCTCGTTAAGGCCGACCTTCTCGAACAAGGCCTACCGGTTAACTCCGTACACCGCATGCATACAGGCCGCGGAAGGGAGCCATATAATATGGTTCTCGTCGCCCTCCAGCCTACCCCCGAGGGTAAGCAAATATTCAACATCCGAACGGTCTGTAGCCTTTCCGGAATCGCAGTCGAAACCCCACACAAGAAAGGCACACCTAGCCAGTGCCATAACTGCCAATTATACGGGCATTCTTCCCGTAACTGTCACGCGCGCCCCCGATGCGTCAAGTGCTTAGGCGATCACGCCACGGCCCTATGCACTCGCGATCAAAAAACCGCGACGGAACCGCCTAGCTGCGTCCTGTGTCGAACACAGGGTCACCCCGCAAATTACCGCGGATGCCCCCGAGCCCCTAAAATAAATCGACGCGTCGCCCGCCAAAACCGCCTCCGAGCTTCCGGCCCAGACATCAAAGCCTCGGCACCCTCTGTGTCGCAGGCTAAGCCAGCGTTCGTTCCGGCGCCGGTGCCCAGTGTCTCGGCCTGGGCGAAACCGCTGCCGTACACGAACACGGCTACAACTCCCTCCTCCGCAATTCGTCCCGCCCCCGCGACTCGTCCCTCTCCCGCGACTTGCCCTCCGACCGCGTCCGACAATCTCGCTTTAGCGATCGACTTCTTTCAGTCGATCAACTTTGAGCGCGTTAACGCTTTGGGCGACGCCATTCGCGCTGCCTCCACTGCACAACACTTTATCGCCGTTGTGCAAGAATACGCCGACGTATACGCGTCATTAAATACGTACGTCCTCCCCTCACTCCGCCGGTAATCAATGGCGTATATAAGTAGAATAAAGCCCCTATCCGTAACGATAGGATTTTTTAACGCTTACGGTCTCGCAAATCAACGTGATCAGGTTTCTGACTTTTTGCGTGACCATCAAATTGATATCTTTTTAGTGCAGGAGACCCTACTTAAGCCCGCGCGCCGTGACCCTAAAATCGCGAACTATAACATGGTCAGGAACGACAGGCTCTCTGCTCGTGGTGGTGGTACCGTCATTTACTATAGAAGAGCCCTGCATTGCGTTCCGCTCGATCCTCCCGCGCTCGCTAATATCGAAGCATCAGTGTGCCGAATCTCACTGACGGGACACGCGCCGATCGTTATCGCGTCCGTTTATCTTCCACCGGATAAGATCGTTCTAAGCAGTGATATCGAGGCGCTGCTCGGCATGGGGAGCTCTGTCATTCTGGCGGGCGACCTAAATTGTAAACACATCAGGTGGAACTCACACACTACAACCCCGAATGGCAGGCGGCTTGACGCGTTAGTCGATGATCTCGCCTTCGATATCGTCGCTCCGCTAACCCCGACTCACTACCCGCTAAATATCGCGCATCGCCCGGATATACTCGACATAGCGTTATTAAAAAACGTAACTCTGCGCTTACACTCGATCGAAGTAGTTTCAGAGTTAGATTCAGACCACCGTCCCGTCGTTATGAAGCTCGGTCGCGCTCCCGATTTCGTTCCCGTCACGAAGACTGTGGTGGATTGGCACACGCTGGGCATCAGCCTGGCTGAATCTGATCCACCATCGCTCCCGTTTAGCCCGGACTCTACCCCGTCTCCTCAGGATACCGCTGAAGCCATAGACATCTTAACGTCACACATCACCTCGACATTAGATAGGTCATCGAAACAAGTTGTAGCGGAGGACTTCCTTCACCGCTTCAAATTGTCCGACGATATTAGGGAACTCCTTAGAGCTAAGAACGCCTCGATACGCGCCTACGACAGGTATCCTACCGCGGAAAATCGAATTCGAATGCGTGCCCTACAACGCGACGTAAAGTCTCGCATCGCCGAAGTCCGAGATGCCAGATGGTCTGATTTCTTAGAAAGACTCGCGCCCTCTCAAAGGTCTTACTACCGCTTAGCTCGTACTCTCAAATCGGATACGGTAGTAACTATGCCCCCCCTCGTAGGCCCCTCAGGCCGACTCGCGGCGTTCGATGATGATGAAAAAGCAGAGCTGCTGGCCGATACATTGCAAACCCAGTGCACGCCCAGCACTCAATCCGTGGACCCTGTTCATGTAGAATTAGTAGACAGTGAGGTAGAACGCAGAGTCTCCTTGCCACCCTCGGACGCGTTACCACCCGTCACCCCGATGGAAGTTAAAGACTTGATCAAAGACCTACGTCCTCGCAAGGCTCCCGGTTCCGACGGTATATCCAACCGCGTTATTAAACTTCTACCCGTCCAACTCATCGTGATGTTGGCATCTATTTTCAATGCCGCTATGGCGAACTGTATCTTTCCCGCGGTGTGGAAAGAAGCGGACGTTATCGGCATACATAAACCCGGTAAACCAAAAAATCATCCGACGAGCTACCGCCCGATTAGCCTCCTCATGTCTTTAGGCAAACTGTATGAGCGTCTGCTCTACAAACGCCTCAGAGACTTCGTCTCATCCAAGGACATTCTCATCGATGAACAATTCGGATTCCGTACAAATCACTCATGCGTTCAACAGGTGCACCGCCTCACGGAGCACATTCTTGTGGGGCTTAATCGACCAAAACCGTTATACACGGGAGCTCTCTTCTTCGACGTCGCAAAAGCGTTCGACAAAGTCTGGCACAACGGTTTGATTTTCAAACTATTCAACATGGGCGTGCCGGATAGTCTCGTGCTCATCATACGGGACTTCTTGTCGAACCGCTCTTTTCGATATCGAGTCGAGGGAACCCGCTCCTCCCCACGACCTCTCACAGCTGGAGTCCCGCAAGGCTCTGTCCTCTCACCCCTCCTATTTAGCTTATTCGTTAACGATATTCCCCGGTCGCCGCCGACCCATTTAGCTTTATTCGCCGACGACACGACTGTTTACTATTCCAGTAGAAACAAGTCCCTAATCGCGAAGAAGCTTCAGAGCGCAGCCCTAGCCCTAGGACAGTGGTTCCGAAAATGGCGCATAGACATCAACCCAGCGAAAAGTACTGCGGTGCTATTTCAGAGGGGAAGCTCCACACGGATTTCCTCCCGTATTAGGAGGAGGAATCTCACACCCCCGATTACTCTCTTTAGTCAATCCATACCCTGGGCCAGGAAGGTCAAGTACCTGGGCGTTACCCTGGATGCATCGATGACATTCCGCCCGCATATAAAATCAGTCCGTGACCGTGCCGCGTTTATTCTCGGTAGACTCTACCCCATGATCTGTAAGCGGAGTAAAATGTCCCTTCGGAACAAGGTGACACTTTACAAAACTTGCATAGGGCCCGTCATGACTTACGCGAGTGTGGTGTTCGCTCACGCGGCCCGCACACACATAGACACCCTTCAATCTCTACAATCCCGCTTTTGCAGGTTAGCCGTCGGAGCTCCGTGGTTCGTGAGAAACGTTGACCTACACGACGACCTGGGCCTCGAATCTATCCAGAAATACATGAAGTCAGCGTCGGAACGGTACTTCGATAAGGCTATGCGTCATGATAATCGCCTTATCGTAGCCGCCGCTGACTACTCCCCGAATCCTGATCATGCAGGAGCCAGTCACCGTCGACGCCCTAGACACGTCCTTACGGATCCCTCAGATCCAATAACGTTTGCACTAGACGCCTTCAGCTCTAGGAGCAGGCTTAGGGACCTCGGTAACCGTACTCGTCGAACTCGACAAAGAGTTCGCCGTGCAACCTAACCCATGAATCAGCTCGCTGAGTTTCTCGCCGGATCTTCTCAGCGGGTCGCGATTCCGATCCGGTAGTAGATTCATTCGCGAAGCAGCTACTCTTGAGTTGTTAGGTCTCCTTCGGAGGCGCTCGGGTAGCTGTTAGCAAATCCCACCCCTCCTGGCTGAGCCTTTGCTCGCCCACCTGTCCTGGTGAAACTGGAAAGGCCTCCGGGCCACCAGTAGTCCTTCAATCATAAAAAAAAAAAAAAAAAAAAGAATGACTTAAAACCAAAATTAACTATATTTATTTAAGTCTGTTTTCATATACAACATTTTAAGATAACAATTTTGTAGTAAACTTAATTTATTACAGATTGGTCCCGCTGTTTTTCTCGCGTTAAATTTGTAATACCAATCAATTTGAAGATCGGTTTGTACGTAAAATAATGTACACACGTATATATATAGATTTGTAACAATACTTGTGCCACGACCAGTTAAATATAATCGGTAAACTGAATTATTGTATAAGTATAAGTTGTTTCTCTTTAGATCGTTAGAAAATCTAGACATGACAATACCTGATGATAATTCACGTGTAGTGCTGACGACCGCGTAACATCTGATGGGCCGTGAACTAGTCTGCCTATCATGTTAAAATAATAAAAATAAAAGTTATGGCGCAAAATCACCGCCCATGTTTTCAATTTATAAAATGTCTAACTCAATTTTCTATACTAATATTATAAAGAGGAAAGATTTGTTTGTTTGTTTGTTTCGAATAGGCTCCGAAACTACTGGACCGATTTGAAAAATTATTTTTCAATTAGAAGCCGACATTGTCCCTGATGAACATAGGCTACTTTTTTTTTATTTATTTTTTTGGTTTCATGTGTGTTTTAATGTTTCCGAAGCGAAGCGAGGGCGGGTCGCTATATATGATAATTATACGGGCAAGCCAGAAATATACGACCGCGCATCTAATTCGGTATCCTATCTATCATATTTGATAAAGTGCAAAAAGTTTAATTCGAAATCTTATTATGGTAATTATATCTGTAAATTGCTTTCAATTTTTATAATACATACGTCTAATTATAAAGAAATGCAAAATTTACTGGTGGTAAGACCTCGTGGGGCAGTCGTTGTAACTATACTTGAGACTTTAGAACTTATATCTCAAGGTGGGTGGCACATTTACGCCGTACATGTCTATGGGCTCCAGTAACCACTTCACAGCAGGTGTGCTGTGATCTCGTCCACCCATATCAGCAATAAATAAAAAATGCGTAAAAATTGACGGCGGAAAGTTTTGTGAGCCTGCACGGGTGAATACCACCGACCTGTCTATATCTATAGCGAAGCAGTTTTGTGCCCCAGTTTGAAGGATGAGACACAATACTTCATTGTATGATTGCTGACTTTGACCTCACGTCTCAAGTTCGGCGGGAGCAATCACGTTGTGAATCAATATAGGACAACCGTTATCCGACTTCTAAAATCGTATTTGCAATTAATATTTAATCAATATTACTTTTAAATTAAAAAGAAAGGTTTCAAACAATGCAAACGTAACTAAGAATTGATTGACATTTTTTTAGTCGTGCCACTTTCACTTGTTGTGTTAATTTTTAAAATAGGTAATTGGACGCGGTTTTGTGGCACTCATGAGTGTTAACGTCATTAGAAATTTCTTACAATGACTTGCACATCGTTTTAATAATAGCTTTGTATAAACAACTCGTAAAAGCGTCTATAATTATAAGTGTTGTAGTATCTGCCATTCCCGATGTTTCTATTAAATATATCTTTTCGTTAAGCTTTATAAATTGTCTATTTTCTATATGGGTATGTGTTGACTGACTAGATAGTGCAGTAGCTAGCTTTCTTGACTGTTGCGCCGAAGGTTGTGGATTCGATTCCCACATTTGGCAAACATTCGTGTGATGAACAAGTTTGTTTGCTCTTTGCCTGGGTGTTAATTATTTATATATGTATATGTTTAAACGTATATAAGTATGTATGTCAGTTTTTGGTATCACAGGAAATCCTAATTTGGGGCCGGATGACCGTGCGTGATTTGCTCCCAGTTTTTTTTGTTTGTTTTATTTATAAACTAAACACTCACTCACTCATTGCTGTTTTTTAGTTGTGGGCTTGGCAATAGAAAAGAAACGACTTTTTATTTTCTTTAATTATTTTATACTATGAACAGGTAACGCGAATGAAAAATGAAATACTCGCTATAGAAATCAAGCTTTACTAGATATAGTACGCTAAGAGAACATTTATATTTTACACTTGGATTAAATTGTGAATTGAAATTAATTACACCAAATGAAAATTATGCAGTGCTTATTAAAACTGTAAACTGTCAATTAAGCTAATGAACACTGTTAAGATGCTTATTAACACGTCGACTGCCATGTAGGTCACCGGTGCATTACACGGCGCACTGAAGTAATTATTTCGACTTCTCTTCTTTTTTTAAATCTAAGCTGATGGCCTTGAGAGGCCGTTCCAGCGTAGTCCTAAGAAGAAGGTGAGCTCACGGGGCTCAAACCTGACGACGTTACTAACACTAACCCTAGCTAGAGCAGTGCTTTGCAGAATCTACCACCGGATCCCGAAATGCGACCTACTGAGAAGATCCGGCGAGCAACACAATGGGCTGTGTTTGTGGGTTAATTTACTCGCTGAGCCCTTCGTCGCAAGCAACGGGTTCGACGAGAACGATGACCGGTGTTCTCTCTTTGATCTTCTTACTAAGGCACTGGAATATCGAGTAGACTCTGGGAACGACGAATCCGAAGATACTGAGACTGAATCTATCTCTAAGAGACCTAAAAGACTAAAACATAGGTACATTATAAACAAAAGAAGGCAAAGTTAAGCAATCCAGGGGCTTAGTAACAGAAATTCAGATAATTACTTCAGTTCGTCACGTAGGGCACCAGTAACCTACATGGTAGTCAAAGGGTTAAATGAATTGTTCGACGGCCTCGGATTTATTCACGAAAAGTTTGGAGGCGAGCGGTTCTTAATTTAAATTTTGCGCTCCAAAGATCAAGGCGGTCTTTCTAATGGTTCATCGCAAGTAATGCACATCGTGCAGTGTTTTTACTTGCGGTGTGTTGTAAGCTCGCATTGGCACCACCGTCGATTTGTGCGGCAAAGTAGACGGTCGTTTCGATTTCAAGGGTTTGATAGCCTTATCACTTCTGTTTTAATAATATGGGAACAGAATGTTATACTTCTATCGAGCGTGACGCCTGCTGGACCTACCGAGGTTACGGTATGGGCTGGCCGAAAAGGGGGTGGGGCAAATGGTGTAGGTGTTATCGTGCATATTACGGATATGTTTCGCATTTTGGATAGCCACATTAAATCTGTGAGATTTTAAGGCAACGGTAACCCTTATACAGCGACAGATGAACTTGTTCGCCAAGCTACAGTAACAAAAAAATGTCAATATTAAAACAACGTCAAACATATCGTTAAGTATCACCTCTTAAGACTTTAGACACTTCCCATCAGAATTTAGGACTATTTAAGCTGGGGCTTATGTATCAGTGTAAATGACAATTATAAAAAAACCTCATTATAAACATGGCTTTGCATAAATATCCTCGATTAGTCCATACTTAAAATGGCAATTGGCTATTTAGTCGCGCGATGTGATCACGCTATTTTAGTGACCTTTTACAACAAGCCAAATTTGATCCTGTTTATAAAAGGCTTCCAAAATACAATACGAAACTTCATTAACCGTTGATCTACTTAAGGCGAATACGAATTTGGTCTTGATGACGCCAAGCGAAAATGTAAATGTAGTTTAGTTAAAGCCCCACCCTTAAATGACCGTCGGTTATTAGATTATTTTTAGTTCCCGGGTACTGAAGAACTAAATATCTCTCATAGGTTATCGTCAACAGTGCAATCCAGGATCCTTCGATATTTTGGACACGTATCACGACGGCCAGCAGAGTCTATAGAGAAACTTGTTGTTCAGGGTAGGGTCAATGGTAAGAGATCTCGTGGACGAATCCCCATGTGTTGGACTGATCAGGTGAAATACCTTACTGAAACCCCACATAACGAGTGTGTGCGGTGGGCCTCGGTTCGCAAACTATGGAAAACATCTGTCAAGGCTTTATAGGCAAGAATTCCACATGACCACAACTGCTCTGCCAAGAGCAGCGATTATGATGATGACTGTCTCGGGTGGAAATCGGGCGAGAGTGTCGGGTAGTGGTTGGACTTCTACTATAATTAGACCTGGCCTTTATCGTCTTGGGCTACCCAGTCCCATATCCTGCACGTCCTCGAACACGAGCACGAAAAAGTTGTTTTTCTTTTTTCCTATTGCACTAAATATAAGAACGAGGTCGTCGTCTAGAAAGCACAACGTGAATACGTTCATTAAAGCGGCATTGTATTTTGTAATTAAATTAGTATTTATCGAATTGATGCATGATATACACGATATGATACCGGTTCAAGATATATCCTGAAATTTATAGTTACTTTACCAAACTATTATTTTTTACTACTATAACTATTAATTCTATTTATAATATTAGTAACGAGTGTTTAAAGCAGTGCTAATGGTGAGTTGAAGATACACAGAAAACCCAAGTTTTAGATTGTTTACATTTTACAAACTGAGTCTATTGATTTAGTCTATAGCCGCATCGCTAGCAGTGATATTCTATTTTGGTACGCGGTGATTAGAACAGTTCCTGAACATGAAGGCATTTGCTAGAGCTGGCAATTCTTATTGCTCACAGAATCGTCTTAAATTTATACATATAAGGATATTTACGATACATTTTTATGATAGATACCGTTCAGTTTATGACGTCATATTTTGATTTACATACTAATCAAATAGGTCAACGAACGATTCAAAAAAAAGAACTATCAAATCATTTTAAATTGTTAAAATATAATAATTTTTTCTCAAATGTTTTTATTTAATGGTGTTTCCGGTTATAAAAAACGATTTATACATTTTATTTAATATTAGACAACTCCACATTGTCCGCTACGATTTTTTTGTAAATTTAATATGTTATTAATTTAAAAAGACTCATACTATATCAAAGTACTTGAACCTTTCTAGAAATATACGAAATATTAACAAGTTAATATTAAATATAAACAAATATTAACAGAGTTTGTGATTCTTGCAAAAATCTAGTGAAAGGTTTTTAATTTGCCGATATTGGCAGAAGAGAGGCTAGTCAACTTGATGTAAATCACTGGAGGCTCCATACACACATGATGTGTCCCATGTGACATGAGAATTACACTTGTTTGTAAGTCTTGAATGCATTTTATTACGGCCCTTAGTTACTTCAGCTTTTAGCTTAACTTATTTGTTTTATTAATCTATAGGTAGGTAATTATCCATAAAATATAATTATCCATATCCATATCAATAAAATAGCGTAAATTTAATGGGACTCATTCGGCTTTTAACAAGAACTCAAGAACGCATATCCGACGATTGTGTTTTATTTTTCTCCATTCTTGCACTTGATTCAAATACTAAGTCGTTGTTAGCCACTATCACACTACGTTTAAGCCAGAAAAAACACAAATTGACACTAAATTGACTAATTAAAGCAATTCACACGACACCACCCAAGCGCTAAAAACTCCAAATCAATCTTTAGTGCAACGGCTGTGGTCAAACCGGTTTTATGACCAAGAAAGATGAATATAAACAATTATCTATCCTGATAATTCGTTAACATGTCTCAGGTATAAAGTCATTTGGAAATATTAAAGCTCCAAGGTACAAACTTTAAGTGTTAATGAATTTAGAGATTCAGTACGTGAGCCTGCATTTAGTATAAATTTTCAAATATCATTATGAAGTGGGTTTTGTTGATTACGGATACAACGTTATCTGTTATAATGATATTTATGAGTTTATTCATATAAGAACTGAGTTTTAACCGTGTTTTTTGTCCGGGGGTCTAATTTTCTATGAGATTTTCTAGCTGAAGAGTGCACACAATCGGCGGGATATTATACATAACATTAGGTATGTCATCAAATCCGTTGCTTCTATTACCTAATAATTATATAGTTTTAGCAGTGTGTACAAACGTATTTTCGCAATAAACACTTTAACCTTAATACCATCAAGCCTATAATATATCAATCGAAAATCATTTGTTCCCAGTCTCTTTATTCCAAAGAGTTACAAATTTAAATAGTCGATGACATTTGATAAACAATTTAAACTGTTAGTCGTTTACTTTGATGGAAATGATTTGGAATGAAATGGATCTGGTCGGTTTAATTTAATATTAGAGTAGAGATAGATAGGAAGTTAATAAATTATCAATGAATACGAATAACGTATATTTAGTATATATTATATAATTTAGAGTTATTATCATGAAACGATCTAAGACTGGTGTACAAGAAAACAATAAAATTGTTTAAAACAAAATATGTAGAAGAGCCTTAAGATTTAGCCTTTAATTTTAAGTTCGAATATAGACTGAAGTTATTGTTTTTATTATTGCTGTTTTAGGTTGACGAATACACAGCCTATCTGATGGCTGATCGTGGCTAATGGTGATCAGTAACGCGTGGACCACAGCCAAGTCGATAGCTACTGCCAAAGAGTTTACGTAAGGTGTGTAGACTAAACATACTACTCTCCTTCTACTTAGTAGCTATCAGAGTTCAGAAAAATTAGTAATCTACCTTTAGGAATAGATAGACGCAGGTTTGACCAGTGTGTGTTGCCAGTGAAACCCGAAGGATTACGAGGTTGAAGTGGCGGTGGACAGGGCATGTTGTTTGAAGATCAGGTGGGCGTTGTGGACAATAAGTTCTCGTGTGGTGGCGAACCGGAAAACGCAGCTTGGGTAGGCCTCCACGAGGTACACCTATGACTTCATAAAGGTCGCGGGAAACATTGGATGCGGGCCGAACTGGACCGGCCATTGTGGTTAACTTTGAGGGAGGCCTGCATCCAGCAGTGGGCATCTGTAGGTTGATGATGATGCTGAAATGCTGCTAATGAAATATGAGCGAAGTGCGCACATTAGCCGCGCTGTCTTGATTTCTTTTATTGCTTTCATAGGTGGACGAGCTTACGGCTCACCTGGAGTTAAGTGGTTACAGGAGCCCATAGTTATCTACAAAGTATATGACGTCACCCACCTTAAGATAGAAGTTCTGGGCCTCAGTTGTAACAGTACGACGGTTACCCACCCTTTAAACCAAAACGAATTACTGCTTCACGGCAGAAATAGAAGTAGGATGGTAGGACGCCTTGTGACCCGTGCGGAGTCACAAGGCGTCCTACCATCAGTAATTACGCAAATTATAATTTTGCGGGTTTGAATTTTATTACACGATGTTATTCATTCACTGTGGAAGTTAATTGATTTTTCGGGCTGGTTACCTAAATTTTTAGCCGGACACATATTTTTCAGACCTCTGACAACGCTTGCTGACGCTAGTAGATAAACAAAAGAGACATTAAACTATAAAAGTAAAATTGTATTATAAAGTTCCACAAACCTGAGTGAACCAAACAGTAACGTAACGGTATTCACCGTTGTTCGTCTCCGCAAAAGGTTCGATCTGTATGTGGTTTGAGTACAAAATATTTGGTCGTACACCCAATGTTCGGTGATTCATTAAACGATGAGTATAATGCGTGCGGTATTCGAAAACGGTAATTTTAATTCTATATCATCAGAATTTTTAAAGTTATAACAACATTTTTTTTTTTTAATAGTTAGTGTAGTAGTTTAGAAAGGATTGTATATGAAGTATTTGAGTTACTTGAATTCTTCTTCTTCTTAGTCGCATACCTAATTCATTGCTGAAGGTCGTGTCCTTGAAAACCCTTCGTGGCTCTTTGTACCATCAATCAATCTGTCCTCGAGTAACTTCGCATAGAAACGAGACTGTCTACGATTTGCTACCAGAAGGTTCTTGGTTACTTTGGTCACATTGCTCGGCGGGCACCAGACAACCTTGACAAATTGCCTGTGGTGGGCAAGGTAGAAAGGAAAAGACCCGCCGACCGGCCACCAAACCGTTGGTCAGATCAGATAACTGCGCTCACTGGACTCTGAAGGAAATGGAAGCTGCTTGAATTGGGTGTTTCAATTTTCCAAATATTATTCATAGTGCTATCTATCTTCTATACGATATATGGATATAAGTCGATTGGTGTATTCATGTATTTGTGCTTATATTCCGAAACGACTGGACCGATTTCAATTAAATTTTAGGGAAATCTTCAGATTGTCCGAGCTGGCCGATCCCGTATGGTTTGATAACGATCTAATAAAAGTCAAATTAACGATTGGCTGCCAAAGCGGTGCAGATTTACTAGTTTACACATAAAAAGGTTAAATGAGTCGTCTATTATCAAAGGCGGCAATCTGACTTTTGGACAATGATTGGTAAATCAGAAAAACGAATTATTGACTTTGTATTCCATTGGCAGTCACAAAACTCTTCGGAACGACATCTTAGATAAATAACAGGTTAACTATTAACCTTTATTTCATGCAGGTTTTGAACCGTATTCTTTGAAGGAGACGATTATATTCAAATAAATCTGTATTGACATATCAATAAAAAATTTTTGTCCAAATGTACAGATTGCCGCCTTTGATAATAGACGACTCAAACGATTGTTTGAAAAAACAACAGGGAGTACTGGGTGGATTCTCAAAAACACATGAAATTATTTTTTTGCATTTCAATATTCATAGAATATTATCTTATAAAAAAAAGTAAGTTTAGTAAAATACATATATTTTTTAGATGGGTGGACTAGCTCATTGCCCACCTGGTGTTAAGTGGTCAATGGAGCCCATAGACATCTACAACGTAAATGCCCCACCCAGCTTATAAGTTCCAGCATATAAGCATACCAGCATATAAGTTCTAAGGTCTCAAGTATGTATTATATATATTTATCCGTTTCGGATATAGAAACGTACATTGTTTAATTTAAATCTATTTATTGTTTATAAATAGCTTCTGACTACATTCTACCGGATGTTTAACAAAATACTTAAGCTAATTAGGATTAATATAGAAAAATATTCTAAATGCCTTTCGTAAATATTAAAGAATATGATATCAGACGAAGAATTGACACAGTATTTTTAATAATTTTAAATAATCTACTTAAGTTGAGGACAACTATTATATTATAATATCAGTGATAGTTTAGCATTTTACGGACAATTTGCATAATTTTGCTAAAGTCAGTTTTAGCGTTTTTCTTAAAGTTATTTTCTTTTGTTTCACACATAATCATGTCTTCATCAATTTTCTTTTCCTTGGTTTTTAATACGTTCATGCTCTGTCCTGCAATTGTAACGGGATCGTTATTGTTATCCGCATAATTTTTTGTATTTTTTTTCTCCATAGGATTTGTAGTAATTAAATCGTCGAAGTCAATCTCACCGAAATCTGAATCATTAGTTAGTACTACTATTTGACTCTCACTTTGAGAATCTTCATTACCAAGTGGATTCTGTTTGGAACTAACTAAAGAAGTGTGTTGTGGTTTTTGTGAATCACGTTCACTTTGTAAAGCAAGCATTCCTTTTACATCGGAATTTCCATTAGCATATTTATCTTTATTATTCATAATCATATTCAAATTTGTTTTAATCTGTTTCAAGTTTGGTTTGTTGTCATTTTTATTTACGCGAAGACTTTTCGGGTACCGGAATTTCATAGGTGGCATTTCTAGTCGGTCGTTTCTTCTGGGCATTAGATCTTTGTATCCTTGCAATTGCCGGTCATTTTCAAGGACATATTTGACATAATTCTGAGCTATGTTGTTCTCCTCATTTTGATTTACGTCTTCGGGTAGATGAGCGTGGATCCTGAAGGATTGCAAAACGTCGTGAAAGAGCGAACGCTTGCTGTGTCCAATTCCTATTTCTCTTGTTTTTGTAGGATTAACTGTGCATAGTACAATCATGTACGTGACGCATATGAAGCACTGCATCTGAAATACGAGTATTACGCGAATAAATTAATCTCTTGAATTAATTAGTGATTTAAATAAAATTTTAAGATTTGTTTTGAAATGGGCAAAAATAAAAATAATTAAGTATTATTTCCTCTTAATCTTTTCAAAGCTTTTCTTTAAATATTTCATATTTTCGAATCAAGTTCGTGTCAAATTCCAAAACTTAGGCAAACACGTGTATAAGTGAATATTTAAAAAATTAAGACGCTAAACTTTGAGTGAACTTGTCTATAGAATATGTGAATTAATTCGAAAGTGTTTAAGTGATTAATTAAAATGAGCTACTATGAATGGTTTCTCAGGTAGAAATTTAAAATATTATAATCTAAAATATATAAAAAGTTGATTGGTATTTACTGATTGTTTATAATGAGGGTGAATCGCGTACACTATGTATTAAACTAGTACCAAACGGTTTTAATGTAATTTTAGAAAAGTTATACCATATGCGCGTATTGCTCCGAAAAACTTAATAAAAACATTATATTAGACAAGTTTCGGTGCTGAATTGCTAATTCGTAGATCGAATGAATTTAAATTTTTGTTTGAATTTTAATACATATTTACCGTAAAGGTTTATTATACATAGTTTTTTACTTTTTAGAGCGTGATTATATGTATATAGCTATATCTTTTTACAAATTTTATTTGTTTTAAATATGATTTTGAATGCAACTAGTGGTCGCCCGGTAGTCGAAATTCGACTATAATTAATTGAAATTAAAAGTTTGTACACTATTATGATTCTATTTTCAAAGACTATTCTATAAACAAATTTCGTCAAGACTACACTATAGAAAAATATTAATAAAGACAAACAATATTTAATGTATTCTCAATTTGACCACAGACGTCAAGAACAAAAGTTTGACAATAAATAAATATCATGCATGCGTATGTGCGTCAAATACATATATGGGAGTGTTTGTAATGTTTTTTTTATTGATTTAATGTATTTTTTAGGCATAATTTAAAAAAATATAAACATTGTGCACTCCTACTCTATATTCTCTATAAGTGTGGGATATTTCATACTACTCCGTCCGGGCAATTTTCGTAAAAAGGGATACAAAGTTTTTCCTTCACGTATTAATATATAGATGAGAGTCGCCTTACGATATAAAACTAGTAGCAAACTGTTTCAATGTAACTTCAGAAAACGTATAATATATAAAGACTTATTTATACATCGCTCTAGTCTAGTTTTTTTTACTTTTTAGATCGTGAATATATGTATATAGCTATATCTTTTTACAAATTTCATTTGTTTTTGATATGATTTTGAATGGAATAATATTAGAACTCACCTTGTTCTGTATTTGCGTTGGTGCGTTGCAATGACTGCGCCGGAGTGCAATGAGGGACCGGGAAGCGCGAGGGTTGACTGAACCCGTCTGAGTTACTCCAGGGGTTTCGAACGTTTATCTAGGTAGTCAATTTTATTAGGTTTAATTGAAGTTATACTTCTTTAGGCGCGTTATGAAAAATTGATGAGAGTGAAATTTTACGATGCGCGCGCACCGTGACACAAAATTAACAGAATGAAGTTGCCCACTAAATCGCTCATTACAATACGACCGACGTGGTGAGTCTGAATATAGCCGCAGGTGAACTTTCGCGCATGTACACTCGTAAAAAAGAAGATATAAAGGAAAAAATTAAAAAAAATAAAGTTTAACTTCTTACGCGCTTGTAAAGTACACGCATCCTTTTTTTTTTCAGGCTTTATTTTGTTGTATGCGTGCAACTCTTTGAATGTAAGCGTTTTTATGTTTTGGTAAATTTAGGCTTAATGTGATGAATGCGCTGTGTTCTCAATTGACTCGACGTTAAAATATTAAATATGAGTATCCAGGTATATTAACTCAGTACTGGTTTCGTAACAATCATGGATTCTACCTTGAGGAGCGATCAAAATCCCGATTGTGTTTATTGGCTTAAAACCGTAACACATAACGGACGGCGGATGTTATCCGTGTGGATACATAATGTATTTTTGTTATTGTCTAGATGGGTGGACGAGCGCACAGCCCATCTAAAATAGACGTAGACCTCATATCACTGATGGGTGTAGGCATTCACATTATGATGTCTATTTATTTACTGTGTACGTACAAAATCCCATTTTCCATTTCGTGATTAGATGCAGGCTGCAGATATAGAAGAGGTCTTTTTTCGGAAATATTGTATATTACGTATGTGAACTTTATCAGTTCGTACGATTTGTATTTATGCATTTATTTTATTAACTTACGCATGTAATGATTTTCGAGTTGAGTTTATTGACTTCGTTCGAATATATGTTACGTTATTAAAATTTTTCGTTTCCAATACTTAACAGTTACGAATATTTTACAGTTTTGAATACCTTACAGTTTCGATTACTTTAGTTTTTCAAATACTTTACAGTTTTCGTGGTCACGGACAACGGAATCGTTTTTTTAGTTTTTGTTTTCTCTAAAATCAATAATTGAATTTTTTTTATTTATTGCTTAGATGGCTGGACGAGCTCACAGCCCACCTGGTGTTAAGTGGTTACTGGAGCCCATAGACATCCACAACGTAAATGCGCCACCCACCTTGAGATATAAGTTCTAAGGTCTCAAGGAAGTTACAACGGCTGCCCCACCCTTCAAACCGAAACGCATTACTGCTTCACGGCAGAAATAGGTAGGGTGGTGGTACCCACCCGCGCGGACTCACAACAGGTTCTACCACAAGTACTATAGTGCATCAAGGATTAGTAAAGCAATGCTTTAAGGGTAATGTTGTTCATTATAACTAATGCGCCTTATAAAACCGGTACACATACTATTATAAATAGTATATTATATATATATTATATATTATGTTAGTATATTATATATAATATTAGTAACTATATATTAGTAAAATTATTTTATTGTTGGTAATCTCTGCTTAGAATTAAATAGCAAGTGGTCCCGTCCAGAAGTTCTAGAGGCTTGACGTCCGGAAACTGAAGCTTGAACTTGTAACTGACTATCGTTTATTATTGACAAAGGAGTTTCATCCTTATAGCTTCCGAAATACGTCTCCGTTGAGAATGCAAAAATAATAATATATTTTAGCGTCTTTAGTGTTGCGTGACTATGAAGAATAAATAAGAGCTTACTCAAAGAGAACTGACTAAGTATTTAAATAAATAAAAACATAAAAGTATTTTTTAATAACTAGTTTAAACCTACCGACGAAATCCCTTCTGTTGGTACGTAAAGCAGTCGCGGTCTAATTGTTAGACTCTAATATGTAAGACGCCCGATAAATTCCTATAGGTATTGTGGCAAGAAATGGCATGACTTAAATACCCCTTAAGTATGCGGTGGTAGCCATCATACAACACAAGATATTTGCAGATGCCTGAATCTCACTTACGATATTTTCAAGATAAGTCTGCCTACAAGTTCAAACAACCTGCCCACTGAGTTTCTCGTTGGATCTTATCAGTGGGTCACGTTTCCGATCAGGTGGTAGAAGATTCTGCGAAGCACTGCTCTTGCTTGTGCCAGTGTTAGCAACACTCGCGGTCTGAGGCCCGTGAGCTCACCTACACGTCAAGGAGAAGCTGAATAGCCTGTCAATTCTATCAGCATTGGTAGGAAAAAAAAAAAAAGATAGTCATGATACAACACAAGATATTTGACAGATGCCTGAATCTCGCTTACTACATTTTCAAGATAAGTCTGCATATATCAAAGTTCAAACAACAATGTTAGGACCTTCAGCCTACCAAGTCAGTCACCCGCTTGGTGGAAGTTTTTTTCTTTCCTTCGTTATACCTACAAGTATATCTATACTAATATAATATATAAATCTACAGTGGTTTTTCCGGATGTTCCGTTATAACTACTGAACCATGTATCCGATTGACTTGAAACTTGGTATCCATGTAGAAAATACAAGTACTTAATGGATAGGCTAATATTAATATGAGTGTTGGACTCCCTACACCAGTTGCGGGGGCGTTAATGATGAGAATCTTTGTGGGGATGAGAAATAATAATGTTAATTTTAAATGCCCAGCGAAGCGGAAGGTAAAGCTAGTTTTTTTATAAATACGTATGAGGAATTCATAATATAAATTTGCTACTCTAAGTAGGTAATCCGGATTGTTAATCCTAGATATTTAATATGAGATATAAAAAAGTTACCTATATGTAGGTAACTGTGCAACATTTACAGTCAAGAATGCATTTCGATAATTCAAAAAAACCGGTCCTTCTAGGATAGACCAAGCATTGACCACTAATATTTTGTTAATTATATGGTTCGACTTCTTTAAAGCATAACAAAATGAAACTCGTTTGAGACGACCTTTTTGCAAAATTTATCTCGTTCTCAGCTATCATAAAGATGGCGTTCAATGTTTACATTTTATCGAGTTTAAATTTAGCATCAAAAGACGTTTCCGAGAAATGTCAATGATCTAATAACTTAAAGCGTGTTTTTAGTAAAAGGTACCTAGTTTAAATGTAAGACGGATATCGTTGTTGTCAAACTAATAGCTATGTACTTTTTGATTTAACAATCTGGAAAATTCTACCAATTAATTCTGTTTTATGAAGTAAAAAGTTATAGTTTTTAAGACAACGACGTTAGGTACCGGTTTTGGTTTGTAAAGTCGAACTAAGCTCATTCTAAAATGAAAAACTATTTTTATAGCATGCAACCGAACGCCGATAGCTTGTTTTATTAATAATTTAAACTAAGCGACGTCTGCATAGAGCTTGAGGTTCTTAATTTAAAGTTTTGGTTTTTCGTAAGCCTGCAATATCAAAATCCATCTATTATTTCCTTGAAAAACTAAAATCTTTGTCAAAAAAATGTGATTATTTGATTTAGTCACAATAATTACTCACAGATGGCAGTGTTATCAATTTTAGTGATCACCAATCTGTCGTGGAAATAATCAGTGCCTTAATTATTTATGGTGTGATTACTGGTGATCCGCTGAACTATCCAGCGTTAACAGGTAGTGAGCTCTGGTTCTTCTGGTTCTGCTAGCGCGGGTGGGATGTGGATGATCTTATTAGCCAAGTGTCGAGTTGAACTCTTCGATGAGTAACAGGTGAGCCGTGCGTACGATCAACCGCATAAGCAAAAGCCTTAGTTTTGGTTTATGCTTAGAATGTGAAGCAACTAACAGCACTGAGAGTTAATCAGGTGGTCCCATTAGGAAGTGACTAGAGCGCGGATGGTGTGTGTTTGACCCATAACCGCCTATTGTAGCCAGCCGGTTAGGGGTCTAGTTAGCGGCAGCTATGGCAACTTGCTATGGGTCGCAAACTAACGTTATGACGCTCACATTATTTACCTACTCACATATAAGGAAAGCTCAGCACTAGCAAGACGGTGTTTATTGCTGACGATACTTTTTTTAAATACGGTTTAAGAACAACACATAATATCTAACATATCATTTTCCTGGGATTGCGCATTAAGTGGGCGATGATTTCAATGCTATAAGTACTCTGAACTAGATGTAAGTTTAAATTCTAGACTTTCTGTTTTTGTTTTCTAGAAAGAATTAGTCTTCCACCACTCAATTTAATACATCGATGTCTCGATTGTATTTTGAAGCAGCTATACTGAGACGCTTAGCACTTCTTCTACTATTACATTATATTTTCAACATTACAGATCGCTATATTTCATAAATTATAGCGAAATAAACCACTGGTGGAGTGATTGTATTATTATAATAATTAAAGTAAAATTTTAATAGTTAATGCTATTTAGTATGTGTGTGGCGCCATCTACTGTAATGATGATGCAAAGCCACTCTGGCAGAACTTCGAACAATCACCACGAGAGGCGCGCGTATCGGAAGGGCAATCATCAGGGAAAGGTAATAGTGTTCTGTAAAGCAAATAGAAAACTTGATAGAGAGAGATTGATTTTCTGCTTCCTGATGATTATTAGGTCCTAGCTCACAAAGCTATCCATGCGGTGCCACCCCTAGGACGCCCGACTGACCAACGCCGGTCGTAGAATAGCCTCTTAGGCTACCAGCTAAAAGTTGGGGAAAAAATACCAAACAATTTATGAAATGTAGCTTAATATTCTAAATAAATATTTTAAGTGAATTATACTTGACTCCCAAGTAAAATAAACAAACATTAACATTATCCAATCTGATAATAGATTGCGCCAACAACACCATTTGCATGAACAATTAGGCGCAATATTAAAATTTATTCATAGTATTATGTGATGTAAATTGTAATAAGTTTAATTTTTTATATTTATACTTATTAATATTTAAGTATTTTGACAGTTTTTAAACAATAAATTAAATATAAACATCTTGTGAATATTTTCACATCAAAACAGTGTCTACTAAATATTAAACACGGTAAAATAACAGTTTCATGTTACTAATAACAAATAAATCTAAACGTAGAATAAATTGACAAAAAAATTATTATTAGTTATTGCCAATAATGGCGGTTAGCGCCCATATACACCCATATCACGAAACCATTGATTTCCACCCTTGTTACATGTAAATAAAAGCTTTCATCTACATTAGGTTTCATCAAATCGGTTCGTTAGTATTTAATTATGTTCCGCAAAATTATAATTTGCGTAATTACTGGTGGTAGGACCTCTTGTGAGTCCGCACGGGTAGGTACCACCACGCTGTCTATTTCTGCCGTGAAGCAGTAATGAGTTTCAGTTTGAATGGTGGGGCATCCGTAACTATACTGAGACCTTAGAACTCATATCTTAAGGTGGGTGGCAGCGTTTACGTTGTAGATGTCTATGGGCTCCGGTAACCACTTAAAACCAGGTGGGCCGTGAGCTCGTCCATCCGTCTATGCAATAAATTAAAAAAGTACGTTCATAAATTATCTCGTGGATCAATGGTACAACTTCAATTCGCCCAAACTTGTTCCCCTATGAAAATTGTTTACCTTAACGATCATCAATAACAATAAATCAATAAACAGTCGATAACAAAGTGTCAATTACATTAACGAAACAAATATACAATGAGTATCGTACACAAGTGTCGCCGATACCGATATTCCTGACAAAGCTCTTCCAAATAAACTGTACCCGGAGGGTTTTGCTAGGATCTTAAAGACCGTTGGTCATTACACCCTACTACCTTCATTATTTCCCTTGTCGCGATGCCGCGCGTGACTCGAATAACTGCTTGTTACTTATTACATTGCAAACGAAAACATACAGTTCCTGTAGTTCGTAAATCAATGGATTACGTTTGATTTTTGTTTGTCATTTCCGGGTAGTTTAATTGTTATTTTGGTAGTACGCTGTAGCAATCACAGCTCTTTAGGGTAGGTTATAAACAAGTGGCTTTGTGTTGGAAGTCGTGTGAAGCTTATACGTTAGATTGTGTTAGTTTGTTTCTTTGCGAGGGCAATGATATAGGAAAAGTTGATCTCCGTTTTCTGCTTGGTAATTTTTTTTTGTTATTTGTTAGGTCACGACCTAATTGTGTTTCTTGTGTTATCTTTAGTTTTTGTGAGTTGTAGACTTAATCATGGCTACTTTTATGGTTTAATCTCATTTTAATATTATATCCGTAGTTTCGGTAGCTTAACAGTTTTCATGGGCAAGGTCGTCCGTGAAAAACGCGAGATTAAACACTCAGATCTGTGTATCAATTGATGGTGTGATGTATGTCGTAGTGGCTGCAATAGCTGACTTATATTATTACATACTATGAATGTTTCATGACCGAGTGAGTGGTTGTCCATGATTATTAATAATAATATAATAATAATAATAAAAATCATTTATTGCCTTTCACATCATAAAATGAAATACAAAAAAAAGAAAAGAAAAAAAAAGAGAAAAAGGCAAAAGGAGGTGGCTCAGCTATTGCTGTTCATGGTTGATAAATCGAACA
Source organism: Bombyx mandarina (assembly GCF_030267445.1). Lineage (NCBI taxonomy): Eukaryota > Metazoa > Arthropoda > Insecta > Lepidoptera > Bombycidae > Bombyx > Bombyx mandarina. The sequence continues at coordinate 13,712,107 of NC_143228.1, forward strand.
GCGCTGATTTTCAGTCACCCCCGTTTCCCTTTGGTTCTTTGCGGGAATGAAGACTCGTGTGATTCGTGACGTTATTCGTAAATAGTTCTCGTCGGTGTGCAATCTTCAGGTGAATTTGGATGATTTAACAGCTAATAAAATTATAATCTACACGCATCAATCGGATGGAAACAGATCGCCTCTGGAACACGCCGAGGACATAGCGAGTTAGGCAGCACGTCCGCACCATTCAGTTTTCATTTCAAAAGTGAGCTTAAATTAGCCAGTGATACTCCCGTTCAAACTCAGCTGACATGCAGATTTCGCATAGTGCTGCCAACCTCTATTTCCATACCATGCCGTACCATGCCATACCGAGCTATACTATGCCATACCATGCCATTTCCATGCCATACCATTCCGTACCACGCCATACCGTATGCCATACCATACCATGCCACACCATGCCATACTATGCCATACCATGCCATACCATGCCATACCATGTACGGATAAAAATCAAACCCGCAAAATTATAATTTGCGTAATTACTGGTGGTAGGACCTCTTGTGAGTCCGCACGGGTAGGTACCACCGCCTCGCCTATTTCTGCCGTGAAGCAGTAATGCGTTTCGGTTTGAAGGGTGGGGCAGCCGTTGTGACTATACTGAGACCTTAGAACTATATCTCAAGGTGTGTGGCGCATTTACGTTGTAGATGTCTATGGGCTCCAGTAACCACTTAACAACAGGTGGGCTGTGAGCTCGTCCACACATCTAAGCAATAAAAAAAAAAAACCATGCCATACCATGCCATACCATGCTATACCATGCCATACCGTGCTATACCATGCCATACCGTGCTATACCACGCCACACCACACCACACCACACCACACCACACCACACCACACCACACCACACCACACCACACCACACCACACCACACCACACCACACCACACCACACCACACCACACCACACCACACCACACCACACCACACCACACCACACCACACCACACCACACCACACCACACCACACCACACCACACCACACCACACCACACCACACCACACCACACCACACCCACACCACACCACACCACACCACACCCACACCACACCACACCACACCACACCACACCACACCACACCACACCACACCACACCACACCACACCACACCACACCACACCACACCACACCACACCACACCACACCACACCACACCACACCACACCACACCACACCACACCACACCACACCACACCACACCACACCACACCACACCACACCACACCACACCACACACACCACACCACACCACACCACACCACACCACACCACACCACACCACACCACACCACACCACACCACACCACACCACACCACACCACACCACACCACACCACACCACACCACACCACACCACACCACACCACACCACACCACACCACACCACACCACACCACACCACACCACACCACACCACACCACACCACACCACACCACACCACACCACACCACACCACACCACACCACACCACACCACACCACACCACACCACACCACACCACACCACACCACACCACACCACACCACACCACACCACACCACACCACACCACACCACACCACACCACACCACACCACACCACACCACACCACACCACACCACACCACACCACACCACACCACACCACACCACACCACACCACACCATACCATAATAATGTTTCACGATGCAGTAGACCTGCATCGAACAAAATTCTCAACAGGCACGCATGGCGATTTTCAGCTCTATATTCGTCGAGCTCATCGATATCAGTCGTTTTGAGTAGCGGAATTGATAAATTGTTGGTCACTTCTGTGACCCTATCTTGCAATAACATTTAACTTTTTACATATTGCTGTCTGCATCACATATACTATAAATAAACTATAAATGTGTACAGTGTACATATTCGGCGTCATTCGGTGTCATCGGCGGCGATAACACAAAATTTTAATTCAAGTTATTAAAGCTATAAAAATCATTAACAAGTCCATGTTTACTGTTTCTTCAAAAGATACAGTTCATTTTATTTTCAGCTATTAATGTTTTACTTGCAAAGAGATTGAAAATGAGGACTATATATTTTAATAAAACGATTCAATGTCTGCAAAATAAAACGTGAATATGTTTTACTTAAATTTAATTAATATTACTTACCTTTGATGTCATATTTAAATTTTGATAAAGTTTAATATAGTAGACGAAGTATGTATGTATATACGTCTAATATTAATGTATTATTATGTGTACATTAACTACTCTGGCCATAAATACTGTTACATAAAACTTTTCTTTTTTTCAACTTTTTAATTATTTTGAATTTGGAACACGTATATTATTTTAAAATCTTTTTTCGGTTTTGCGCCGTTTCACATATTTTTTCGTGTTCATTATCCAATTACAATATGGAATGGGGTGTTGGAGAAAATAGGATTGCAGTGATCGCGTTGCGCAAAGTGGGTATGGAGCCGTCGGTCGTATTCCAGAAACTTCAAAAGCTTGTTATCAGTCATATGTTCGTATGTTCGTATATCGTACTATCAAGAGATACAACAACGCCTCGTCTGTCGAAGACCAGAAAAAATCGGGGCGGCCGAGTCCTGTTAGAGCTACAAAGGCTGTTAATGCTGTTAAAGCCAGAATTCGTCGAAACCCTATTAGGAAGCAAAAAAAATTATCGCAAGAAATGAAGATTCTCGCTAGGACTCTGTCGTATATTATAAAAGAAGACCTGAAGCTCGGTGCTTATCGTCAATATACAGGACATGCCCTAAATCAATCTTTACAATTAAAGAGAGTGGATCGATCCAAACGCCTTCTGTCGCGATACGCAAGTGAAAGGCACAGAAATATCCTCTTTACCGATAAAAAAAAGGCACACTAGAAACTAGAAACAAAATGATAAAATGATAAAAAGTTCTAAATAAGCTGCTCAAATGGTCGGAAAGGTACAAACAACGTGGTCATCATCCTGCGTCAGTGATGGTTTGGTGGGGCGTCTTATCAAGGAGTCAGAAAATTACATTTTTGTGAAAAAGGCGTGAAAAATTTTTTTTTTCTCCTACCTAAGCTGGTAGCCTAGAGAGGCTATTCTAGCGTAACCGTAACTAGTAGGTGAGCTCACGGGGCTCAAACCTGACGACGATGCTAACACGAACCCTAGCAAGAGCAGTGCTTCGCAGAGTCTACCACCGGATCGGAAACGCGACCCACTGAGAAGATCCGGCGAGAAACTCAGTGGGCTGTGTCTATGGGTTAATTCGCTCGTCAAGCCCTTCGCCGCAAGCGACGGGTTCGACGAGGACGGTGACCGGTGCTTGTGGTGCCTAAAACATCGCGGAGATCCACGTTCCTCAGGAACCATGTTGCTCCGACGGCTATCCTGCAGAATAGGGATTTAATAACCTGAAGGGGCTTCAAGTTGGTGCGGGCCGCCCTATTTTACTCAAAACGTATTGTTACATCGCCATAAACTGAAAGGAAGTCCTTCACATGCAAAATATCTTTACATACAGTAAATGTGCCGGAAGGTACATTTTAAGTTTGCCACGGTGTCACACCGGGCGTGAACTTTAAATGAAGGTATCTTTGCATAGGCACCCTTCTGTGAACGGCGAGGAAACACTGGAAGGTTATTGTGTGGTCTAAGCCACACATTAAAATATTTGTTTAAATTTAACTTGTGATAGCCATTATTAGGCAGTCTTAGAGATCTTTAGTTTCGTGTTTTAAAATTTTCAAATCCAAGCAATGATCATCGCTTACTTTGACAGTAATTGTGGTTGTAGGCTGGTTACCAAATTGTTGGCTTTATTGATGAGTTTTAAACCCAAATTTTTTTTTTTTTTTTTACTTAGCTAATTCTAATGGTAAGGTTATACCGAAGAAACATTATTGCTGGATTAAAAAAAATTAACACTATTGAGAAGTGGCTTAGGTCGCGTACTAGTTATCCCTTTACGATTAATCCAATTCATTATTATTATTGTGATTTAGAGAAAAATACACAGAGGGATATTTTTACATCGAGCGGTGTTATTATTACTAGATGAAGACCGAGCTTTGCTCGTTTTTTTTTTTGATAACGACAGCTTGTTGTGTCTTTAAAGCGGTTAGTTGCTCTCAATTAAGAAAAATAGTATTATTATTCGCCAATAGATGTCGGGAAGAGTTGATTATTGAAAACACGAATAAAACAACATTTTCTGAAAATAAATCGTAGCTAGATCGATTTATTGCCCCCGAAATCCCCTGTATACTAAATTTTATGAAAATCGTTGGAGCCGTTTCCGAGATTTAAGATTATATAATTATATATACATTCAAGAATTGCTCGTTTAAAGGTATAATAAGATTCGGCAGACTGAACACATTGGGTGGATTTTTTTCAAATATTTTCTATGAGTACGAGTGTACTATGTTCTACATTAATCCTAAAAGACTTGAGTGGATTGACAAAAAGAATATGCGAAAGAGCTGTATGAGTGCAGAGATGGCTTATGGCAGGTCTGATTAGAAAAAGAGGACATACTGCGCCGATTCCGTATACTCGTACTGGGTGGGATAAAGGCAAGAAGAATACATCATTCCCTTCTGAGGCCGGAGATCATAGAGTAGATTAGCGTCATTTTACAAATCGAGTATGCTACAAATAAAACAATAAGCTTATAACTTCGACCAAACTCTTATTCTCAATCTGATCGCAGCGACTTTGAAACTGTGTTCAGCACAAATGCTCACGGTTACACCCGGGACAAGTTTATCTCGAACTTGTTTACAAGTGACTCTGATTTGTCAGTTGCTGACATGAGCCTAACTTTGATCTTACGAAACATCTTAGAATACTAAAACAATATATTTCTTCTATATTTTGGAGACGGAATTCAATTTCATGATCTTCTTCATCTTATTCTTCTGAAAATGAAGAAAATATGCCAGTACTTGTGATTTATGTTAAGATAATATGATAAAAATGCGGTGGCAGCTATACAAACAATTATAAGTAGCATGACAGGAAATGAATAGTGGTATTTTATATTAGGTCATTATTTCTGAAATTTCCATTTATTACTACTGCGCTGGCGCTATGACTCTGAAGTGGGTCTTGGTCTCCGCTAATAAATGCCGCCATTCATCCCGGCGCTGCGCAAGCTTGCCAGTCCGGCACTTCGAGCTCACGTAAATTTCCTTGCACAGGGTCAAACCAGCGGTACTTGGGCCTCTCTACGAGGCAGCGTCCCTCCCGTACATTTGCGCACATTTGTTTCACAGCCTGATCCTGCTGCATTCGCACTGCATGTCCGAGCCATCCGAGCTTCCGCGCCTTCATTTCCCCTGGGCTGGCTCTCACGAAGTGAAGGGAGCGTTCTCCGGGTGGCGGATTGGGGAGTGGTCGGTAGTACAGCCTAGCTAGCTGACGGCTAAGTCCTATGGGCTCGCTGACTAAAGAAGGGTGTGATCCTTCTGCATTTTGGGGATTACGCAAGGGTCTGGCAACTCCTTAATCTAAAAAGACCTTTTTTTACGAAACCGACAAGAAATTGTCATTTCTTATACAGAAAGTTTTAAAGTATTTTTTACTTTATATTTATGAAAATATGCAGTCATGATATCGATACATCTCTTCCAGTGCAGTGGTAATTTTTCAATGCTCTTGTTGAAGAAGCCAGGTGTACGGGAGCCAACAAACTCTTCAAAAGCATTTTGTACTGCCTCTCGGGTATTGAATTTTTCCCTGCGAAGTTCTCCAAACTTTGGTAAAAGTAGAAATTGGTCGGCGTAAGGTTTGGTGAGTATGGTGGGTGACGATAAAAAATTGCTCTTGCTCTTACAGCTCTTGTAACTTAGAGACTGTCTGTTGTAACGTATGAGGCTGAGCGTTATCGTGTGGTCTTCGTGGATGTTGTGGACATATCCAAATTAATGCTGTTGCCGTTTGGTAAGAAGTTGTGATGAATTATATAGGCACCAAACCACCAAACATTCACCACAAAAAAAAAACAATTTGCATCACAAGTAACAAACAAGGCGGATCAAAATCTCTTCAACCAATAACTAGTATTTCGTATTGTGAGCCGTTTGCGTATCTTCGTTACCGTGACGGTATTCTATAATTGCTCGTATTTTTATCGTGTCCCTAATAATGAAAAATATGCACTGAAAACAAAACACTAATCGAAAAACAAATCACTTAATTTGAAAATAGAATGCCATATTTTTAACATAAAATTTATTTGAATTTAGAATTTATTGCTTGCCATATTATACGCTTCAAAGGGCCAGTATAATAAATATTTATAAAAAAATACTTTTAACTTTCTGTATACTAAAGAGCTATTTCGTAGGTAAAGGTTCGTCGGTATTATAACAAAATATTATCTTTTTCACGTATATATTTAATTTAGTTAGTAGCGTTTACTTGCTCTTATGTTAAAATTCTCTATTAACTTGGATCGTGGCCTCTGTACTGACATCGAAAAGCAAAATATGTAAAAGATTAGGATATTTGGAAACATAGAATAACAAGTAGATAGACTGATCGAAATTGTGATGATTGTTTGGTTTCTTTTTTGTGATTCGCTCGGAGCCTTTAAAAATGGATATTCAAAATTTTAAAACGTAAATTAGCAGGCTCGTTGATAGTGAAAGAAAAATGTTAGGAATCGAAAGCTTCACGAAGAAAGAATTTCACAAATACATAGAGATATAAAAAAAGAAATAGGGATTGGATCACAAATAAATTAATTAAAATTCTAAAATCTGACACGGATTCAAATTATTTTATATATTTTAAGGAAATTTTAAGATAACACACGTGTGTATTGGAATCGTGAGCAATAAAACATATAGAGATAACCTAAAAACCAAAATTAATATAGCACTTAAATTGTGTGCGTATAACATTAAATACGAACGAGACGTTTTCGATAAACACAAGAATACTTTCTTGGATTTATTGAATTTTATTCACAAACAAGTTTATCCCTACCGCGTGTGGAAACATACCGTACGCAATACAATATTCAACGTTTTCTCGGAATATTGCAGAGTTCGCGTCTTATTTGAACAGCTTAGGATTTACACACATCGGTGTTCTGTTTCTGAGGCCAATTTTCAAGAATACGATAAGATGTCATGTTCTTTTAGGTTTATTTGGTGCCCTCTGTAGTTCATGGAAATTTGGTCCCGTGCAGGCAAACGATGATGGACGCGCTATAACTACGAGTTGTATGATATTTACAAATATCCTAAGATCATAAAAAATATAAAAATTGGACGCCTACGATGGGCAGGACATGTAATTCCATTGGAGGAGAGAAGAATGCCAAGACAACTACTATATGGCAAACCAGAGGGCCGCAGAAGCCGTGGCAGGCCCAAACTCCGATGGATAGGTGGCGTAGAACAGGATCTCAAAGTTATCGATGTCAAGAACTGGAAGGAGAAAGCCCTGAACAGAGCAGTCTGGAGAGACATACTGGACCAGGCTAAGGCCCACCCTGAGCTGTAAGGCCTAAGATGATGATGATGATGATGTAGTTTACTCGCGCTTTCGAACCGCTCGAAGAATGTGGTACCCATGGCAGTCTACATTTTGGTAGACCAGTGATTAAGCGAAATGATAATTTTTTCGGGAAAATTACGCAACTGCCAATGCTTCATAATGGAAGGCGTTCGCGAAAACCAGTTAGGTACCGATTTATTTTAAGTGTGTATTTATTTACTACCTTCACTTAGTTGCCAAAAATGTTGTTCTATACTAGTCAGTGCTCTGAGCAATTGTTCGATATGGTCTCGCCATCTTTATTTTTCCATTGCAGCTTTCACTCATTTTCCCTAACTTATGTAAGTACCTACTATCATAGACAGTATATTTTCAAAGAACATTAACTATTATGCTGGTCTGGAATGATCTCCAGAGGTGACCTCTATGACATCTTTACAAGGGACTTGAAAAGTCATCACTCCACGTAGGTCTTATGAGCCTTTCCCTTCTAATGCTATAAAAATGATATCCTTTCCTTCTTGATTTTATTCGTCTTTACAATTATTAAATACGCAAAACCAACCTATATTCAGCCTTACATCGTACCACATCTAACGCGTAAAGCGTTTATTAGTGATTTCCCAGAGGCCCTACACAAACCCAACGCTGGGAGTTTCGATGTTACGTTTACATATAAGTTTTCTGGGACTATTTGGCCTAATAAAGCAGTAGTTAATACCAAAATGCCCATTCAGGCCATCTCGAAGTTTTCAGATGTTAAACATAAAGATCATTCTAACCACAATATGTTTTAAAGGCTGTGTTGATTTATAAAAAGTGCTTATTTAGGTGCGTTTTAGAAGAAGAAGAATCCTATTGAAAAAATAAAAGCTTTCGAAACATACAAAACTGCTTTCACAGTAAGCTTTATTTTAATTAGCCTCTTATCTTACAGCAGTTTAGTACACTCAATGAATTAATTAGCGTCGAGGAAATTATGTAGATTGTCACCTCAGACACGCGGAAATTTATATGAGAGCAGAAATACGTGACTTTACTGTAAGGGTTACCGAAAGATTAATCACAAAGTAGTACAAATTTAATTATTATCATTGAAATGAGTTTGTTCAAATACATTTGGTTCCTTTATTTTATTTACGTTTCACGATCGGGAATTTTGTAATGAAATGTTCCGTCATAATCGTTGTGTGCAAAAAAAAAACATGGAAACTCAAATCCATACAGAAGCTACCACCTGGGATAGGTGCCAACACTCCGCCCATTCCTGCAGTGAAGCAGTAATGCGTGTTGTTCTGGAAGATGCGGCAGCTATTGTACTGTAAAAACTGAGACCTTAGAATTCATATCTCAAGCTGGGTGGCGACATTTACGTTGTAAATGTCTATGAGCTCCGGTATCCACTTAATGCTAGGTGGACTGTGAGCTCGTCCACCCGTCTAAGTAATAAAAAATTCGTATGCATTTAGTAGTACAAAGTACTAGTACGTATTCCTGCATTGAGGAACTTTGAAGGAAGTCTTCAGTGAATGGAAGACCATACTACTCATTAATTGATAAATGCTCAGTGGTGCAGTAATTAGCGCCCCTGACTGTTACGCCGAGGGTCGTGAGTTCGATTTCCAAATCGGGAAAACTGGTTTGTTTTCTCTTTGTTTGAGTATGTATTTTTTATTATTTTTTTATTGTCTTTGTAGGCAGACGAGCATACGGCCCACCTGATGGTGAGTGGTTACCGTTGCCCATGGACTTCAGCAATGCCAGGGGCAGAGCCAAGCCACTGCCTACCGAATTTTATCTATATATGTATATATTTAAACACTAGCGACCCGCCCTCGCTTCGCTTCGGAAACATTAAAACACACATGAAACAAAAAAAAAAAATAAAAAAAAGTAGCCTATGTTCATCAGGGACAATGTCGGCTTCTAATGGAAAAATAATTTTTCAAATCGGTCCAGTAGTTTCGGAGCCTATTCGAAACAAACAAACAAACAAATCTTTCCTCTTTATAATATTATTAGTATTAGTATTAGTATAGATATTTAAGTGTGTATGGCAATCTCTGATATCCATAACACAAGGAATCCTAAATTGAGATCGGATGACAGTGCGGGATTTCCCAATTATTAATTATTTATTATTTAATTAATTAATACATACATTGTATTACATAATAAAAACGACAACGATTTTAGTTACGAATAAATTTTAGTATAATTACGTTTTATAATGCTAATTAAAGTAACATGCCCTCAAAAAAAAAACTCAACTACCACGGAAAGGTACTGGAAAAATTACGTTATTTCATTCCCCTTTTACTTCGGAACGAAGCAACAGATTAACATGATTTCTATTAAAGTGATGGTGTTGGGTCAGAAGGTTGACATAGATTAACCTTTATCCCGAAAAAAACATCTCATTTCTAGAGGAAACTACACTTACTTCTTTCCTTGATCACGTGGGCGACGTCATAGGTAACAGCTTGTACAATATAAGTTTATTATAAATGTAAAAGCTCGAAGGCTCGTAAGGAGGGAAGAGCTTTGCTAAAAACTGTCCAGGCACCTCCAAGAGAAGCTTAACGTCGCAAGCAGCTGCTTCGCGGATTAGTCCGGATTTGGAAAAACTGAGGAGATCCGGCGTGAAACTCAGTCTCTTGTTATGGTCTAGGTGTCATGTCGAAGTCTACCAACAATATTGTGTACACGTACTTAGACTTTTGCTGTCATTGAAAATTGTAATGTCCAATAGCATCGAGAGTGGATTAAGTGGAACTATCAAGGCGTGAAGCAGTCACTAGATATTCAAGTCCGTCATTTATATTAGTGTGTCGTGTTTTTGGTGTATCGTCGTGTTATCATTTACAGTTTAGTAATTCGTAACCGTCAAAATTGAAAAATATTTAAAACGTCGGACATATTAATATGTGGTAACAAAAACGTGAAGTTAAACCGTAAAAGTAATTTCTCTTATGATATATTAGTGTCATTTATGTCCAATTGGTATCGTTGCACATAAAATCAAATTATTCCACTGTTGCACTTTTATTTACTCTTCTTCAAAATTCATTGACACCTATTTTACGTTTTGTTCATTTTATATTCGCTATCATTTTTCTCTATTATTCTGTCTGTCATTCTCTTTTCCTTTTCTTACCGTTATCTCTCACTCACATCTTAACGCTCCGTTTCAAACTCTTTTCATACGTTCCGTTCTTACCAATTCTATATTTATGATACGAAAGTGGATTCTGTTTAATTATAAACAGCACATAAAAGCGATTCTGTTCCAATGCGAGCAGTAAAATGCAGAGCGTACACAACAAGGTCGAGACGCGGAAGGCTGACTCGGATAACTTGCTAGCTCACCTGGCTGACATTAATTGTGGCCATTAAGTACGCGACTCATTACAACATAACGATTTTAATTGGCAGGTCACTTTTATGTGTATGGCCATTTAATGAGCAGAATTTGGTCGATTTTAAATCAAGAGGTACGGTATGTGCCCTAGATCTACCGCTTTTGATATCACTACCATTAGTAGTAGCTGTAAAGATTTGAGGTCGTCAGGTCCTAAAAGATAAGACGCCTGGTGTATTCGTAATGAGTTATGCAACTGGGCCGGTGTAAGAATCCAACAGGCAGGTGCAATTAAAAAAATGAAACACGTAATTAACAAATGTGCACGAATTACTTTCACGCTGAAGGAATACATACTATCGCTTAATAGAAATCAAACCTATAAAAATTAAATATATTTTGGGCTTGGTAAGAACGGAACTTATGAAAAGATGGTGGAACGGATCGTTAAGATGTGAGTGAAAGAAAACGCTAAGAAAGGGAAAAAATAATGATAGAGAAAAGTTAGATATCGAAGACGATTGAATGAAAAAGGCGTAAAAAAGATGTCAGTAAAATTTTTTTTAAAGAAGATTTTGGAAGAGATCAATAAAAGTGCAACAGTGGAATAGTTTTATTTTATGTGCCATGATCCCAATTTTACATACCTATACATTCTATTTGCGCAATTATTGGCGGTAGGGCATCTTGTGAGTCCATGTGGGTAGGTATCACCACACTGCCTATTTCCGCCGGGGATCTGCTTGCATTGAAGCTTGAGCAGGCGCAAAAACATTGAACCTTCAACCTTATGTTTCTGAGTGTGTGAAATTTATGAGACATTATACATAATATATTATGACAGCAAGATCGTGATTACAAAATACGAAAAGATAGAAGATAAAAATACTAAAAGATATCTACATAGTCACAATGTAGGAGATTAGGACACATAATGTTTTTTCGGCTTATTTAAATTTATTTAAATTAAATTATCATTTAAATTTCATGGCCCCCATTTCAGTTATGAGCGCAAGTCCCGATATTTCCATTCATCACGTCCGTGTTTCTGCTGATCTTATTTAAACCAGAAATCTTACCCCTGCATCGTGAATTCATAATTGATATTCTATTTTATTTGTAACCAGGATACTAATACTGTAGCATGGTGCATAGGGTCTTATTTTTTTTAAAACCAAATGTTTTCCCTGTCGATTTAAAGACAGAGTAGTTCATGATAACATGTCCGCAACATAGTTTAAACTAATTACTAGTGGTAAGACTTACTATTAGCGGGCACTGGTCAGTATTATATCCTAGTTCTAATTTAAATATAGCAACATCACACATTACAATTAAGACTACAACGTCACGTTTCAATTTGAGTAGAGAAATTCACGTTATGATATCAATAGGCTTTTGCCTGCTTCACGGCAGAAATAGGTAGGGTGGTGGTACCTACCCGTGCGGACTTATAAGAGGTCCTACCACCAGCAAAGCTCGGGTAAGCGCTTAAACCAGATGAGCCTAGAGGTCGTCTGGTGTTCTAGAATAATAAAGAAAGTTCGAGGCAATTCCACCCATTTTACCAGCGCATAGATATAAACAAACATTCGGCGAAGCAACGAGAATATATTTTTTCACATTCGAAATAACAGTATTATGAAAAGCCAGCATAGGCACGGGCTTGAATGTATTTGCATTGCTAATGTCACGGTTAATTTAATAAATAAAAAAACGCCACACATCCGTGCGAATCTTCGTTTTGTATTATAATTTATGACGGGATCCGGCTAAATTGTTAAATATGTACGGTCGGTAAGCCACAAGGGGCGCCGCTCCAAAAAAATTATGAAGCGATGCGCCTCTTACTGGTTTTGTGCGGTCTTCTAGAAGCGGAATTGTAGGAGGCTCGAGGCTCAATAGGCACGCGTGCTCTCGTATAGAGTGTCTCTATGTGTTCTGGAGTGGAGACCGCGAGCCGGCAAACGTAGTGTAGGACGCCCTCCTGCTAGATGGAGCGACGACCTGCGCAAGGCAGCTGGTAGTAACTGGATGCTTAGAACCGAAGATTGGGTTCAGTGGCAAGCTTTGGGGGAGGCCTATGTCCAGCAGTGGACTGCGACAGGCTGATGATGATGATGACTCTCGTAAAGCTTTATTTTATGAATTAAGGATTACTGGTGACCCGGAGCCCTTTCCAGTTTCACCAGGATAGTTGGGCGAGTTAAGGCCAGCTCAGGGGGTGGGATTTGCTAACAGTTGCCCGAGCGCCTTCAAAGGAGACCTAATAACTCAAGGGCAACTGCTTCGCGAGTGAATCTACTACCGGATCGGAATCGCGATCCACTAAGAAGATAATCACAATTTCCAGAGAACTCCGGACTCTAACTGCTACCACTCAACCATTATACGTTAGTATTAAGTATCAAATTATAGTATTATAACATTTATGAATAAGAATTTTTTTTTTTTTGGTCAGGAGGAAATCGCCGGACTTCCGCCCTCCCCTGGGGATGGAAGGCGGGGCATGTCGGAGTCGAACTGACTAAAACCTCCTGTCGCTCAACAACCCGCGTCCGAACCTCGCATGAGACAGAACCCATGAAAAGGCAAAGGGGGGGAAAGTGAAGCGTTTAGTGCGGAGCACATCTCTCCCATCACCCTCCCCCTCATGAATAAGAATTAGGCTAAAATATACCAAAGCGAGTCCACATTTAGATGCATATGAAAATTATACCACTCTCCATCCATGCTAGAGAAATTTGAAAGTTTTATAATTGAAAATTATATTATTATATTACTGTTATTACATGTTCATAGCTAATAATGGAATTTTATCCATGATAGAGGGTAAATCTGTATCAACGCTGCTCTTGTCTGAAACCGCGTCTTAAGTTGTAAACTTCCAAAAGACGAAACTTTTGACGTTTTTAGAAGTTAAAACCACTGTATTAGAATCTAAAATGTTTGCAGCGTGTGGTGATTAAACTAAGTTATTATAACAAAATATAGTAGCATCACGTGGTATTGTTAAGAGGCTGTTGGAAAACATGATTCATGACTACATGTGAGTGATACTGCTGACTGGGTCTTTTGACCTGTACACCAAAGAACTGAACAAACTACTCAGTCTGGTTTGCGATATTTTAAAAATCTAAAACCCTATCTTGGGGCCTGGCAGTCTGTTTGACTGTGATCTTCACGATAACAGAATCCCAGGTGATAGATAAGGGCCAACCAACCTCTCTGTTAATATTGTATCTCAAAAGTACTTTTTATATTATACATTTATATTAAGCAGTCATTAAAATTACACAAGAATGAGTTTACTCAGTCAAACGAATTTAAGCTCATTGTATCGTACTCATTGTGTCGTTGATCACTAAATTCACGAAATTAATGTAGCGATAATTATTAAATTATATTTACAGAAAGTGGACGTTTAAAAAGCAGTTCGAATTGATGTGGAATATTACAAAGCCGCGGAGATAGAGATGAATGAATATAATTTATAATTAGAGTTATTGTTCACAATTACTATAAAAAATACTTTGAATATCGTTTTTTGTTTTTGTAGGTTATTATTATTATTATAATATAAATAGTAGTACAACGTTTTTTATGTAATTAAAACAGTTAAAATAAAATGCTTTATTATTACAGAGCAACATATCGGAGTCTTATTAAAAATAATAACAAAAATTACAATTGGAACGTTATAGATTTTATATAAATATTATTAATTAACAGAAGTCACCAGCAACGGATAAAAGAGATTGAATTTCAATTTTTCTGCACAAAAATTTTCATAGATGACGAAGTACTAGTTTGGAACTAAACGAGTATTAAACTCATTACGAATATTACATTTGAAAATAGTGTCGTTTTTGAAGCGAATTGAAAGGTTGAAGCACAATTTCGCTAATGGAATAAACACCAAATTTCCTGTGTGTAAACATGCATTTTAATTATTTAATACTTGAACCACACAAATAATGTTTACAGCTTTCACAGTGGACAGGCTAAATATTTACATTCGTTTATTTCTGTTTTGAACTGGATGTTAAAGTTATAATAGCCACGAAAGCCATACTGTAGTTCAGTTTTTATTTACAAGAAGATATTGCTGACGTATCTGCTCAATGCGTACCGGAATAATTTAGCGACAAGCGCATACTGTTAGTTGTTAAAGGCAAAAACGTTGTTTTCTTTCTGCGTCGAGAACAGGACTGCTTCAAGTAAACTGCATTTAAGAACAAATATTCAATAACACGTTTAAAACGAATAATAATTAAATACAAATAATGTTTTTTTTTTTTTTTTTTCTTTATTGCCTAGATGGGTGAACGAAGCTCACATCCCACCTGGTGTTAAGTGGTTACTGGAGCCCATGGACATCTAAAACGTAAGTGCACCACCCTCCTTGAGATATAAGTTCTAAGATCTCAGTATAGCTACAACGGCTGCCCCACCCTTCAAACCGAAACGCATCAATACTTCACGGCAGAAATAGGCAGGGTGGTGGTACCTACCCGCGCGGACTCACAAGAGGTCCTACCACCAGTGCTCACAAGGGGGTCCTACCACCAGACCTGTTTATGATGACTTGTGATTTAACTCATGATATATTTAGAATGATTCGATATATTTAAACTAGTCAAAATATTGTGGAATCATCGCTAATGCGCATCATCAAAGCCGAGTCCTTACCTACTAAAGTGTGACGTGCCTATCTAAAATCTAAATCTGGTCGATTGATGGCTGAGGTTGAATAAGTAACAGCTTATTTATTTATTTCTATAAATGGAAATTTCACATACAAAATAACGTTAAACGTATGGACTACGAAAGGTAGCCAGCAAAATGTAAGTTATTCATAAACTTAAGTAAGTATGAAACCGTTCGTGATCCCAATCGAGCTGTATTTTGTAAAGAGTGTACTGCAGTTAATGTTGCTGTGTGAAAACTTTATCTGAAATCTAGGGAAATCTGGGATAAAACGAAAGATTTTCGGACAAAAATACTGTAATAATTATCTATACTATTTCTATACTAATATTATAAAGCTGAAGAGTTTGTTTGTTTGAAAGCGCTAATCTCAGGAACTACTGGTCCGATTTGAAAAATTCTTTCAGTGTTAGATAGCCCATTTATCGAGAAAGGCTATATAACATCACGCTAAGACAAATGCAAGCGGAGTACCAATAAATGATGTTTTAAAATCGGGATTTTTTCCCTTTTGAGAGCTTTCTCCACTGCGTGCGCTGCGGAAACGGTTAAAGTTTCGCTAAAATAATGCATGAGAGAATTGTTCCCCTTCAAAAGATCTAAAAAAAAGTTAGCGACAGCATATGTCTATATGTCAAGGTTGGCTCTCTATAACGTTTTTTATGCTAACCAAATTTGTTCTAAAATAAAGCATTATTTGTGAAGGTGTTTTTATAAAGATGATATTCTACGTAAATGAAGAGGCGGGTAAAATTTAGCGTTATGCCAAACTTACTATTCCACGCGGACGAAGTCACGGGCAAAAGCTAGTTTTAAATAATAGTACTTCGCAAGATACCTGCCACGGCATTTTGTCCAAACTTCAGCCAACTTGACGGTAGAAAAAATTTGTGACAAATGGCCAGAGGGTCTTAAATGATAATAGTATGTGTATTTCATAACTGGCCTTTTAGCTTGTTAAGGTAAATTCTTCTATTTCATCAGCCCTTTTTATCTCACTTTATATTGTTTATCAGATTGGTCTCAACGTCCTGTCCGCTTTTACGAAGAAGCAAACGTAACTTCCAGTCGCGAGGACGGAATAATTATAAAATAGATAACATAAAACCTATCACAAAAAACTACTATCTATATCTATATCTATATTTTTTTTTGTGCTTAGATGATGGGTGGATGGGTGGATGGATGGATGGTATATATATATATGTATGTATATATATATAAATGAATTGCTGTTCGATAATAGATTTATATGACACTAAAGTTTATTCATAATGACCTCCGTGATTTTGAATACAGGCCTTCAATCTGCGCGGCCAGTCGTCTATCGCAGCACGAACGAGGTCCATGTCAATATCGGCGGCTGCCTTAATCAAGGATGTCTTGAGTGACTCCAAATTGGGATGAGGCTTTGAGCACGCCTTTTCCTCCAAGTGTTGCCATATCTTGTAATCTAACGGATTCAAATCTGGACTGGAGGAGGGCCTTTCTTCGTGCCGGATGAAGTCGATTTCACGCGCCGCCAGCCAGTCTTGTGTGCTCTTCGCTCTATGAGCTGGCGCCGAATCTTGTTGGAATACCTGTTATTGAACATGGTATGAGAAACAGGTTCCACAAGGTTCGTCAGGACTGTATTTTGATACACAACTGCATTCGTTTTTACACCTTTCTCACAAAAATGTACCTCTGTTAAGCCCCAACAAGAAACTCTCAACCATACCATGAGCGAGGATGGAAAATGACCTCGTTGGACACGCGGAATACGGTTGCTCGCTTCTTCACTACTGTGTGCCTACACCTTATCATTTTGTTTGTTGTAGCTCTCTTCTACGGTAAAAATTTTTTCATCCGAAAAAAGAATTTCCCCATATTTTTTTCCCGCGTACCGCTTCAACAAAGCGCGGCATCTCTTCAGTCTCAGGTCCATTAGACGATCATTCAAACGATGTCCTGTTTTTCTTCGATATGCCCGAAGCCCTAAGTCTTCATTTAACACCCTTTTCACCGTGGTTCTGCTTAACCCCATCTGAAGGGCCAACAGTTTCTGCTTACGTTTGGGATTTCTTTGAATTCGCGCCTTCACAGCTTTTATCACTGCTGGAGTCCTAACAGAACGAGGGCGACCACTTCTTGACCTGTCATCTACACTAGAGTCTTCATTGTATCGTTTGATGGTACGATAAACGAATCTTTTGGTTATATTCAAAATTTTCAGTATGTTAAAAATTTGAATTGGCGCGTAACCGCAACGATGCAACGCAATAACTGCAACACGGTCTTCTTTAAGCGTCCACTCCATATTTAAAAATGAGTAAAATTCTAAAAGTATACATCTTTATTTTCATGAACAATTCGAAATTAGAATTCAATAAACTTTTTTGTGGCCAGCATTCTAAAAGAAAAGTTTTTACTGTGTGACAATACTTATGACCTGACTAGGTATATGGTGTTAGTGTTTTGTCAGTAAATCTTTACAGTCAGATTTATTCATGGTATTCCTTCTACAGCTTATTAATTCACAAATTCTTGGTATCCAGTTCGATGCCGTCCAAACATTTGCTCTTGGGTCTGTCTCTGCTATTACGGTCCTCTGGTCGACGATCCAGTAGGCCATTGGGTATTCTGGCAAAGTTTACAGGTTTGCGTTATTACTTCTACTTGTATTGCCACCAAGCAGTCAACGTCATACCACCGTTGTAAAATACGAATAATAATTCGACCTGATATCTCATGGAGAGAATAAGGACTCTAGTAACCACTCACCAAGTGTACCACGAGCTCGTTCATGAATGTAAAGTGACCTAACCGATGCATCAGCCCGCTGAGTTTCTCGCCGGATTTTCTCAGCGGGTCGCGATTCCGATCCGGTAGTAGATTCATTCGCGAAGCAATTGCTATTGAGTTGTTAGGTCTGCTTCGGAGGCGCTCGGGCAGTTGTTAGCAAATACCACCCCTCCTGGCTGAGCACACGCTCGCCCATCTGTCCTGGTGGAACTGGAAAGGCCTTCGGGCCCGCAGTAATCTTTCAAGCATAAAAAAAAGGATGTAAAGCAATTACTTTACGTAGATGAAGATAATAAAAAATATCTTACATTTATTTATTTGTGTTCGAAATTGTTTGTTTTATTTTAGTCGATAACTTTATTAATTTAATTTTAATTAAAATCAATTAAAATCAACAGATAAATAACTTTATTAATTTTAGAACTATTCATAATATTATATAGTTCAGGAACAAAAACAACATTGGAGATTTGGGCGTTAATTTGACGACGGAATTTCTGTTTCAGAAATTATTATGAAATTATGTTTGATAGCTTCGAGAAGTTTCGTTTTAGAAGATTTTTGAGATTAGAATTTGCGAAATGTTTTATGATTGAAAGTTTACTGGTGGCCCGAAGGCCTTTCCAGTTTCACCAGGACAGGTGGGCGAGCAAAGGCTCAGCCAAGAGGGGTGGGATTTGCTAACAACTGCCCGAGCGCCTCCGAAGGAGACCTAACAACTCAAGAGCAATTGTTTCGCGAATGAATCTACTACCGGATCGGAATCGCGACCCGCTGAGAAGATCCGGCGAGAAACTCAGCGGGCTGATGCATGGGTTAGGTTGCACGTCGACCTCTTTGTCGAGTTCGACGAGTACGGTTACCGGGGTCCCTAAGCCTGCCCCTAGTATTAGAGCTGAAGGCATCTAATGCAAAGGTTATTGGATCTGATGGATCCGTAAGGACGTGTCTAGGGCGTCGACGGTGACTGGCTCCTGCATGATCAGGATTCGGGGAGTAGTCAGCGGCGGCAACGATAAGGCGATTATCATGACGCATAGCCTTATCGAGGTATCGTTCCGACGCTGACTTCATGTATTTCCGAATTGATTCGAGGCCCAGGTCGTCGTGTAGGTCAACGTTCCTCACGAACCACGGAGCCCCGATAGCTAACCTGCAAAAGCGGGATTGTAGGGATTGGAGGGTGTCTATGTGTGTGCGGGCCGCGTGAGCGAACACCACACTCGCGTAAGTCATGACGGGCCTTATGCAAGTTTTGTAAAGTGTCACCTTGTTCCAAAGGGACATTTTACACCGCTTACAGATCATGGGGTAGAGTCTACCGAGAATAAACACGGCACGGTCACGGACTGATTTTATATGCGGGCGGAATGTCATCGATGCATCCAGGGTAACGCCCAGGTACTTGACCTTCCTGGCCCAGGGTATGGGTTGTCTAAAGAGAGTAATCGGGGGTGTGAGATTCCTCCTCCTAATCCGGGAGGAAATCCGTGTGGAGCTTCCCCTCTGAAATAGCACCGCAGTACTTTTCGCTGGGTTGATGTCTATGCGCCATTTTCGGAACCACTGTCCTAGGGCTAGGGCTGCGCTCTGAAGCTTCTTCGCGATTAGGGACTTATTTCTACTAGAATAGTAAACAGTCGTGTCGTCGGCGAATAAAGCTAAATGGGTCGGCGGCGACTGGGGAATATCGTTGACGAATAAGCTAAATAGGAGGGGTGAGAGGACAGGGCCTTGCGGGACTCCAGCTGTGAGAGGTCGTGGGGAGGAGCGGGTTCCCTCGACTCGATATCGAAAAGAGCGGTTCGACAAGAAGTCCCGTATGATGAGCACGAGACTATCCGGCACGCCCATGTTGAATAGTTTGAAAATCAAACCATTGTGCCAGACTTTGTCGAACGCTTTTGCGACGTCGAAGAAGAGAGCTCCCGTGTATAACGGTTTTGGTCGATTAAGCCCCACAAGAATGTGCTCCGTGAGGCGGTGCACCTGTTGAACGCATGAGTGATTTGTACGGAATCCGAATTGTTCATCGATGAGAATGCCCTTGGATGAGACGAAGTCTCTGAGGCGTTTGTAGAGCAGACGCTCATACAGTTTGCCTAGAGACATGAGGAGGCTAATCGGGCGGTAGCTCGTCGGATGATTTTTTGGTTTACCGGGTTTATGTATGCCGATAACGTCCGCTTCTTTCCACACCGCGGGAAAGATACAGTTCGCCATAGCGGCATTGAAAATAGATGCCAACAGCACGATGAGTTGGACGGGTAGAAGTTTAATAACGCGGTTAGATATACCGTCGGAACCGGGAGCCTTGCGAGGACGTAGGTCTTTGATCAAGTCTTTAACTTCTATCGGGGTGACGGGTGGTAACGCATCCGATGGTGGCAAGGAGGCTCTGCGTTCTACCTCACTGTCTACTAATTCTACATGAACAGGGTCCACGGATTGAGTGCTGGGCGTGCACTGGGTTTGCAATGTATCGGCCAGCAGTTCTGCTTTTTCGTCATCATCGAACGCCGCGAGTCGGCCTGAGGGGCCTACGAGGGGGGGCATAGTTACTACCGTATCCGATTAGAGAGTACGAGCTAAGCGGTAGTAAGACCTTTGGGAGGGCGCGAGTCCTTCTAAGAAATCAGACCATCTGGCATCTCGGACTTCGGCGATGCGAGACTTTACGTCGCGTTGTAGGGCACGCATTCGAATACGATTTTCCGCGGTAGGATACCTGTCGTAGGCGCGTATCGAGGCGTTCTTAGCTCTAAGGAGTTCCCTAATATCGTCGGACAATTTGAAGCGGTGAAGGAAGTCCTCCGCTACAACTTGTTTCGATGACCTATCTAATGTCGAGGTGATGTGTGACGTTAAGATGTCTATGGCTTCAGCGGTATCCTGAGGAGACGGGATAGAGTCCGGGTTAAACGGGAGCGATGGTGGATCAGATTCAGCCAGGCTGATGCCCAGCGTGTGCCAATCCACCACAGTCCTCGTGACGGGAACGGAATCGGGAGCGCGTGCGAAATGTTGAGAATGAAACACGTATATGAAATTTGATTTTATTTATCCACTTAGACTGCATGAATCTTATTCTGCTGAATGAAATTAAACTGGAAATTCTAATCGGACGTAGTTAGGAGCGAACTAGAATATTTTTTTTAATGTCATCAAACCGCATTACAGCTATAAAGAATACATTCGCATCACAAAAGCCACTGCAATAAGTTGCAACAAAGTCGTCTCCGATGGCATGGCCACATAAGCCGCAGTTTCCGTGAATATGTCGAAAATAGAAGCCTCAACCTCTACGTACTAGGTTCAAGATCCGCGGTGAAGACGTCCGGTGAAGGAATAACATCGTGTAATAAAAGTGAAACCCGCAAAATTATAATTTGCGTAATTACTGGTGGTAGAACCTGTTGTGAGTCCGCGCGGGTAGGTACCACCGCCCTGCCTATTTCTGCCGTGAAGCAGTAATGCGTTTCGGTTTGAAGGGTGGGGCAGCCGTTGTAACTATACTGAGACCTTACAACTTATATCTCAAGGTGGGTGGCGCATTTACGTTGTAGATGTCTATGGGCTCCAGTAACCACTTAACACCAGGTGGGCTGTGAGCTCGTCCAACCATCTAAGCAACAACAAAAAAAAAACAGTAAAGTCTTCTTAACTCAATCGTTTCTAACCCAATAATATTCGGTTTTAAACAAACTAACTTTATTAATTGGAGGACTCCGTTCCGCATACTCTTACAGTAAGCGCTTCCAGAAATTTCCGAACTTTTGAATGGTATCTGGTCGACATTTCGAACTTATTAAGACTTTTATGGTCCCGGAACATTCCCCTTTAAATTGAGTGTTAGCTGGATATCGTTTTTAATCTAAGATATTTTTATGAGTGCGAATTCGCATATGAAGAAATTCATACGATTTATTTTATTAGTACACAGATATGGACATGTTCTAGGCAACAAAATGAAGAATACAAACTAGTATCTTCTCCTGTGCTACGTTAGCATGCGATACGTATTTATTGCTTTTCTCTTCAACTGTTGTATTAAGTGGTTATAAGAGTCTACAGATATCAAAATGCCCGCATTTAAGACACGGACTGGTAGAATCGATACCATGTTAATATAGGACCTCTATATATAATACGTTGATTGAGAAGTTATGTTTTTAACCCTTTTGTCTGATCTAGTTTCTTATGACACCGATAATAAAACCATGTAAAAAGTACAAAATATACTGTTTAAGCTAAATCGAACTTGATTAATGATTTTTTTCTCGTCAAGTTAATCATCAAATTCAATTGGTGCTGTCATAAAAGGTTTAGCGATGTCTGTAATCTATATGTTTCCGTTTATTTTGTTTCGTTGTGGGAAATCGTTTTTCTATTTCATTATAAACTTGAATTATTGGTGGTAGGACCTCTTGTGAGTCCGCGCGGGTAGGTATCACCACCCCGCCTATTGCTGCCGTGAAGCAGTAATGCGTTTCGGATTGAAGGGCGGGGCAGCCATTGTAACTACACTGAGACCTTAGAACTGATATCTCAAGGTAGGTGGCGCATTTACGTCGTAGATGTCTATGGGCTTCAGTAACCACTAAACACTAGGTGGGCTGTGAACTCGTCCACACATCTAATCAATAAAAAAAAATAAAAAAAATAGTCAAGCTATGTGTAAGCTTCCTTAACAACCGTCTATGTAATTAACACCCGAAAACTGACACTAAACACATTCGGGACACGTACTCAAAGCAGTTTAATAGACCATATTCGCTTCATTGGGATTAAAAGTTAGTGAACAAAAGTCTGGAATAACGTACGTGACTGATTTTGTAGTCTCCCTTTGTACTGCCTTTGCTGAAGTTCAGTTTTATATTACGTTTTGGTTCTCAGTGATTACATTTATATAGAAAATGATCATAATAGCGTTTAAATGTAAGTTTTTTTTTAATTTATTTTTATTGCTTGGATGGTTGGACGAGCTCACAGCCTACCTGGTGTTAAGTGGTTACTGGAGCCCATAGACATCTACAACGTAAATGCGCCACCCACCTTCTACGGTCTCAGTGTAGTTACAACGGCTGTCTCACCCTTCAAACCCAAACGCATTGCTGCTTCACGGCAGTAATAGGCGGGGTGGTGGTACCAACCCGTGCGGGCTCACAAGAGGTCCTACCACCAGTAAAGTAAGTTTAATATAAGTTTAATGTTACCGTCTGCTTGAGGGGTCGAACAAACAATTGCCAGACTTTTCTTCGACGGTATTATTCTTCCGTTGTGGTTCATAGTCCACGCTCATAAACTTTTTAAATCCCACGGCAATGAAAATTACAAAGTCCATTCCCGTTTGGAACTTTAACCGTTTTATTCACCACTGCAACTTTTTCATGCCATTCTGGACGGTAACTGGTCGCCGAAACTATACCTAATGGGCTGGCTAGAGTTTTCAAAGCCGCGTTGTGCAATTTATTTCCAGCTTTAAAAGCGCCTAGAAGCTCCGACTCGTTAGATACATTGTAGTATAAACTGTATGTAAAATTGCGAGCTTACTTTAGATGCGCATTATCAACATTTTTATTGCATATTTGATACGATAAGATATGACAGCGTGTTGTGAATTAATACAAGTGAGTGTTAACTCCCACTTTTTTTTTTATTGCTTAGATGGGTGGAACGAGCTCACGGCCCACCTGGTGTTAAGTGGTTACTGGAGCCCCTGGACATCTACAACGTAAATGCGTCACCCACCTTGAGATATAAGTTTTAAGATCTTAGTATAGTTACATTTAAGAGGTTGACTTCTACGTTGATTTTTACATTTCTCGCCTTTCTTTAGGTGAATGACCTCACTGTCTATCTGGTGTCGACTGGTTACCGGAGACCATAAATATCAACAACGTAAATACTGCCGCTGATCCTTAGACATGAGTTCTAAGTCTGTTTTAGAATGCAAAAATTTATCCACCTTACGATCGATTTCTATCACCGAAAATTGTCGAGTAGTGAAGAGAGCGGTCGCGACGGAAACTTTTTTTTTTTGGTCAGGAGGAAATCGCCGGACTTCCGCCCTCCACTGAGGATGGAGGGCAGGGCATGACAGAGTCGAACTGACTAAAACCTCCTGTCGCTCAACAAGCAACGTCCAAACCTCGCATGAAACAGAACTCATGAAGAGGCAGAGGGGGAAAGTGAAGCGTTTAGTGCGGAGCACATCTCTCCCATCACCCTCCCCCTCGGGACGCCGGACCGGCGGTCGTCGGCGCCACGATCACCAGCCCTCTCGGTCGGCAGGCTATCCGAAGCCCACCTAGATGGAGCCGGTTAGAGTGAGCTATCCTACGGAATACCCTGCTGGACCTGAACCAGCGTGGGTCGAGGATAGCCGGCCTTCCATCAACGGGATGCTCTTGCGTAAAACGCGTGCAGAGCAGCATGCACGTCGTCTTCTTAGGCCCCCTCGCCGGTCCCCAGACCGACATGTGAGGGGGGACCCGAAACACTTAGAGGGCCAGGGCTTGGGCGAGACCGCCTCCCTGGCCCCCGCTCGATGGCGGCGGGATTGTGCGTCTCTCACGCGCCCCGCCATTGTGTTTTGTGGTTTTGTGGCATTTTTTGTGGCACTCTGCCGTCGGCTCGGCTCCGATCCGGTGCAGGAACTCACCGAAGCAACCATGCCCAGTGAGCACCTGCGTGAGCCGGAAAGGAGGTGTGTGTGACCGGAAGTGAGATACAAGTTCTAAGGTCTCAAGTATAGTTACAACGGCTGCACCATCCTTCAAATCGAAACGCATTACTGATTCACGGCAGAAATAAGCAGAGTGGTGGTATCTACCCGTGCGGTTTCACAAGACGTCCTACCACCAGTAATTACGCAAATTATAATTTTGCGGGTTTCATTTTTATTACACGATGTTATTCCTTCACCGTGGAAGTTTTTTTTAATTTTTTTTATTGCTTAGATGGGTGGACGAACTCACAGCCCACCTGGTGTTAAGTGGTTACTGGAGCCCATAGAGATCCGCAACGTAAATGCGCCACCCACCTTGAGATATAAGTTCTAAGGTCTCAAGTAAGTTACAACGGCTGCCCCACCCTTCAAACCGATCAAGTGAACATTTGTTGAGTACGTATTTCATTAGAAAAATTGGTACCCGCCTGCGGGATTCGACCATCGGCACAGTAACATCGCTTGATAAGAATGCACCCGGGGGTCTTATCCTTTTGGCTATGACAACATCGACCAAGGGCTAAAAATTAAACTTAAAATTGTTAGTTTTATTGGTTTAAGCAATACATAGTATTATTATTAGTATATACCAAAACAGAAATATTTCTTCTAAAATAAAGGTTCTCAAATAAATAACACAATATTTTAAATAGCCTAATTAATAAGGACTAATTTAATAATTTCACATATACCGACGTAATTGAAACACTCATTAACAGGATCAAGTTAAATGCCAATGTACCAGGCTCCCATAAATTACTAGGAGCTTAAACTTCAGAGATACCCCGCGAGACCCAAGGGAATGCAATGGCCAGTAAAGACGTACAGCAGTAAATATATTTAGCTTCGTATTTACGGGGAATATCGTAGTATTGTTTGTTCTATTTTATTGTTTTAAATGAATTGGTATTTATGGAGATAATAAATAAAAATGAACGTCTTGAATCGCGTTACTTGATCTGGACTTGTTTTTTAAGTGTAAAGCATAAGGTGACAATTGATTGAGATTATTGTCTCTATTATGCTCTTGCCCCACCCTATTGGGAATCCCGTTTACATGGAAACACTACGATCAACTACATTTTGTTATCAGAGACCATTTTTGCTACGTAGCATCCCGTTTTGGAATGGGCTCCCCCCACAATGTTCCCGGAGTATTATGTCATACTCACCGTCTTGTCATTGTTAATGTCATCGACTGAGAACGGCCACCTATTATCAAGTAGGAAATATGCTCGTTGGATATTATTCTGTTCAGCGCCTTAAACTAAGTACGTAATGTATTTATAATATTTAAATAGATGATTACTCGCACTGCCAGCCCTACTGTTTAGCGGTCAGATGAGTATATATGTATATACTACACATCACCCTAGATTTAAGGACGAGACTATTGAAACATTTGCATTGGTCATATTGTAGTCATTTACTGGTTTATTTGGAAAATATACAAAGTGGATATATTAGAACAATATATTATGTATCTGTGTCTAAAATTGTTGTACATGAATTACTATCTAAAATTTCCAGAAATGATAAGTGAATGGATAAAGAGCACAGCTTAATAAATCTACCCATTTAATAGGTACATAACAATAACATTAAGCAAGTTAGCGCAAACAAAGAAATAAACGTATTTAAAAAAAAAACAAGGAAACCTAAAAGTCTCAGAGAAACAAAAATTGTGTCACATGTTATTCTAAAACCATTAATTATGGGACTATCCATGAGTTGTCATGATAAAACATTTTTGAATGCCCTTCGAAATTGAGATATGAACTTCAATTAGCAACTACACACATTATTTTACCGGAGCTTAAATTCACAACAACCTGAATACCCCTACGCAGATCAGAAGCCAAAACGCCAATAGGGTTGACATTATTCCCGATAGAAATAGGGACGTAATTATGACCTATTTTAGTTATCCATAACAGATTTATGAATTAAATGTTTAAATGTTTTAATTGCTAATTTTAATTTTAATTTTACTTTTACTAACATAGTTCTAAGTATTATTTTACTTACAACATATGGACTTAAGAGGGTCTGAATTAAATGAATTTTATTTTATTTTATTTTATTTTATTTTTTTATTTTATAGCACCCTACTTTACCTTCAAAACTGTCTTCTCGTCGGAAGCGTTTATTTCAGAACATTTGAAATGACGAACTTTACGCATAATTACCGGAACTCATTTAAATACTTTCCTGGTTTCAGCTTGTGCCAACGTTTAAACGGTTTTTTTTAATGTAGATAAATTTATTTAGTGTACGCCCGAGTCTGTCAATTTTTTTTGTCTTTTTATAAAAACTAGAGGTCCCGCAGTAATCGAAATTCGACTATAATTAATTGGAATTGTAAGTTTGTACACTATTATGATTGTATTTTCAACGCCAAGACTACACTATAGAAAAATATTAATAAAGATAAACAATATTTAATCTATTCTCAATTTGACCACAGACGTCAAGAACAAAAGTTTGACAATACATAAGTAGTATGCATGCGTGTGTGTGTCAAATACATGGTAGTGTGTGTAGCTTTTTCTTTATTGATTTAATGTATCTTTTATGCATTATTTTAAAAAAAATATTAGCATTGTTCACTTCTTCTCTATATTCTCTATAAGTGTGGAAAATTTCATACTCCTCCGTCCGCGCAATTTTCGTAAAAAAGGATACAAAGTTTTTGCTTCACGTATATATATATTAATATAGATGTATTTAAATTATTTTACATAGTGATAGTTACCAACGCGAGCTCCGCCATCAGTTATTGTGAAAATTTAAAAGAATCTGAATTTCATCGTCTTTACGATGTTATTCATTCAACATTAAACTCTCATGTGAATAAATACTAGGTACATATTTACACGTATGTACTTAGTATTAGTACTTAAAATGGTATCGTGCAAACACGATAAAAATGATTAAGCGTCTTATCGATTAGGTACCAGACGATTTAGAACGTCAACTATATCTATTGCAAAAATTAGTAATCTTTAATAAACAAATTTATCTACAAGACAATCCGATAAGACTGAATAAATTTGAATGATAGAATAGAGACGATAGAAAAGCATAAGTTAAAAAAACTTAAATAAACAGACCGGTTTTAAGACTAAATGTGAATGTATAAATTATTATAATGAGTACAGCAATGATTTACATAGAGAGCGTTAAAGTAGGGAATTTCCTTTGGCAAGTTAAGAAAATATGTTTTTGTTACTCTTGTTTCGATGGAAAAAAATTTGAATTAATGATTTCAACGGCATAAGTTTCAAAATATGTGAATGTTTCAAATAAAAAATAATGTTAGCTTAAGTATTATTTGAAGGTTACTTAATACCAGTATTAATTTTCACTTTAAAACTCTTTAAGTTTGGTATTTGCTTTGGTTTCGCCAGCCGTAGATTTAAACTAAAATTACTTCTACGGTTTAATCTACGGTCACGGATGACTGACAATGAAAACGACTTTTTGGCTTGAACGCGTGGAGTGAAGTTGTGTGATTTGTTTTATTTTGTCTATTTAGTGTTTCTTCGGGTTTAAATGTGTAATAATGGTGGTTTATTAACCGTTTAATATCTGTGAAAGTGCACAAATGTGGGAAAATGAAACAAAGGCGCTGGACGTAACTTCTCGGGATCCTCCAAAAAGTCCACTGAAAAAATCTTAGTAAATGACCACCATTTTACTGAGATTAGATTTCATCTCATATCATCTCATTTAATTTCATCCCAGTTGATTAATGTCTCAAATTAATCATTTTCATTCCATTTCACTCCATAACATCATTTTTCATAAAATTAAGAATATACATTAAAATAAGACATGACTTAAAGGTCTCAGTTACCAGGTCATAAAATCTCTTAAAAAAAAAAAACAATGAAAACTGTAAAGTATTCGAAACATCGTAAAAATAGATTATTACGATAATATGATTAATACGATACGACGAGTGTTGATGACGGTACACCGTAAAAGTAGTTTTAATTACGTTTAAATTTTGATGTGAACATCTATAGCCGTAAAACGTAAAACCGATTTCTGGCGTGGCGACGCATGCCATGGCAACGCGTCGCCATGCGCAATCGACTGTGCGATTCTCTCCCACTCGATCCGGCGTTAAGCCATCTCTCTCGCTACACTGAGCTCGGATACCTATAGTGTATACTCCGTAGTGTATACAGTGTTGTTTACTACAGTACACATAACCTGTGTTTTACTTGAAAACAAATTATTTTTTCGTTATATTTTATTTTATCATTATGACATATTTAGTTCCTATCACAATCTGTTCTTTTCTGCATATTACTTTTACAAAATAATGTCGATGTTTCACATCTGCCAGGCGTCCCGTAACGGCTCGCTTTTTTTTTTCTGTAAAACAATGTTTTTCTTTTTTTCCTACCTATGCTGATAGCCTTGAGAGGCTATATCAGCTTCTCCTTGACGTGTAAGTGAGCTCACGGGGCTCAAGCCGGGTGTGTTGCTAACACTGGCCATAGCAAGAGCAGTGCTTCGCAGAATCTACCGCCGGATTGGAAACGCGACCCACTGAGAAGATCCGGCGAGAAATTATAGTTTTATAATAATAATAAAGCAAATCCAAAGCCCATCAATTCGAAAACAACAAAAACTACAATTTCAAGAAAATAATGATGATGATGAATTATGTAATTTCAAATTGAAATAGCCGTAAATTAATCTTGATAACCCTATAAAATTATTACCATCCACTTAAAAACGTCTCGCAAAATTTTAATGCGAAATTAATTTATTAACTTAACTCGGAACAACCAAAGGTCCTTTGAGAAGTTTTCTCGTATTTTTCAAAGATAGGAGTCTTAAGTGTGAACATTCATTATAAGGTTGTAACTGTGTCAAGGGAAGCAAGAGAAACAAATCTCAATTAAAATGCGGAGGTTCATTTAAATGAATCATTATGATGGATAGTGCTAGATTGAGAGAATTAACAGAGATTTGAGAGTCTTAATTTTTGAAATGTTCAAAGGCTCTCGGGTTTTTAATGCATGAGTGGCTTGTACTACGAGTAACTGAAAAAAAGTTCGAAATCTCTTTAGTCATTTTTGAATGAGGCGCAAACAATCGCACATGTGAAGGCATTATAATTTTTCTACCTAGAAGAAATACATAAATAATAAAATCTCGTAGTTAAATTATTATTATTTAAAAGGACTTTATTGTTTAAAGATTGGCCAATAAAGGTAGATAAGCAACCTACATTTTTACTTTTACTAAGTTTGTTTTACTAACTAACAATACTAAACGTAGAATCGACTCAGCTTTAACAACTTTATAGCTTCAGACACGAACTATCTTGTACAACTTCAGAGAAAATTATGCCAGCTATGGACGTTTTCATCGCAATTTTTCTTCGCGACAGCACAATGCAACCCAAAGAGAACTGCGAAGAATTCGCTAACAAGATCGTTGCGGTTCCAGTTCGAAATCGGTCTCTGGTGAAATTTGGTCGGGAAAGATTTAAAAGTTATTCAGAGGTTTTCGTGAAAATTTTATGCGGTAATAATGAATAGGAGATACGAGATAAATATGGTTTTAATTTGAATAGGCGCTGTAATTGTAAGACGCGAAAAAAATTATGTCACAATTTCTATTAGTGAACTCTATCACAAGCCATAGCAAGCAAAGAAGTTCCAATGATGCTCATACATGAGCGCAGTGATTACAAAATAATCACATAAGCGAATATATTACTTATACAATACACAAATAGCATTACCGTTATTCAATTTTACATACACTACTGAGTTCGCATGAAAACTGATTGTTTTCCACTCGTTAACAAGACATGTAATCTGCTTAGATAGGTTCTCAAACTTCACTGACAAGGAAGGGTCCGATTCTGACTTAAGCCTAAGGGTCTTGTCAAACACAGCAATACGGAATTCAGCTAACTACAACAGTCTAGTGAGCGATAAACTCTGTTTAAATCCGAAACAAATATTCAGCTAGGGGAAATTAAATTCTAAGTTGAGTCGGGAGCCATCCGAGTCGGTTCCGAGAAACTCGGTGCTTTGATTGGTTATTTCATTAAAAGTTAAAACAAGTTCCGTACTGTGTTTTTATATTTGAGTTAGGTTTGATGATGATATAGTGATGCACGATTGAAGATTTGATAGCTTTCTGACGTACCTAATGAAAATTAAGGGTGCAATTGATAATTTTGAAACAAAATAAATGCATAGAGTTTTCATAACTGTGCTTCCATTTATGGCGTCATTGTTCGTGCCAATAATACTTTTTTTATTGTTTAGATGGGTGGACGAACTCACAGCCCACCTGGTGTTAAGTGGTTACTGGAGCCTATAGTCATCTACAACGTAAATACACCGCCCACCTTGAGATATCAGTTCTAAGGTCTCAATTATAGTTACAACGGCTGCCCCACCCTTCAAACCGAAACGCATTACTGCTTCACGGCAGAAATAGGCAGAGAGTGGTGGTACCTACCCGCGCGGACTCTCAAGAGGCTAATAACGCTTCTTACTACGGTATCGCGAGTCGTGGGCCGCTTAAATCAACAAAATGCAAACATCGTTTACAAGGACAAAATGCGGGCCGATGGTAGAGGTATTGTGAGCATGAACAGGTAAGTGTAGTAAGTCGGGTCCACACAGAGTCAATGTTGGAGTGATCGTCTGGGTTTCTTATAATAAAGACGCAGATTTTCATGGATAGTTTTTATTATAAAGGAGATACACTTTTTTGTGTCATTACTCACTGACGGCGCAAGAAGAAAAAGGGGCGAGGACACGAATGACGTTGACACATATTAGACAAGTGACAGTTGTCAGTTGGTAGTAGCTTAAGATGCGTTTAGTAATTATACATTTCTAACAGTCAGCAGCTTCATGAAGCATTTGCCAAGTGAGACCGCTCGTTGTATGTAGACTGGTCTCGGTCGAGGAAAGCGCGTGTACCGCCGCGGGCGAACCAGCAGCCAAGAAACCGAGTTCCGACTTTTTGTTTTGCTCAAAGGTATGCGTATTTTGTTTTGTTCCTCGCATAATGATTACGGATAAAGATCAAGGTTCGAAATTATAGTAATTTTATTTATAACAATAAAAGCAACAGCTGCCACCGGTGCTCGTACGTTTTTTCTCTTTTCCTACCTAGCTGAGAGCCTTGAGAGGCTATTTCAGCGTAACCTTAACTAGTAGGTGAGCTCACGGGGCTCAAGCCTGACGACAATGCTAACACGAACCCTAGCAAGAGCCGTGCTTCGCACAATCTACCACCGGATCGGAATCGCGACCCACTGAAAAGATCCGGCGAGAAACTCAGTGGGCTGTGTCTGAGGGTTAATTTACTCGTCGGGCAAGTGCTCAGGGCGTCTATTTTGTAAGGCGGAAAATTTCATTTTTAGTCTTATCAAGATCGCTCAACAAAATTATTTAATTATAATAATTAATAATTTTCTTTTTGGTTGATGAAATTTAATACGTTTTTTTTTTTTGTAATATAGTTATGAGTCACCCTGAGTCAAAGTTTATAATTGTTAGAGAAAATACAAATATTAATTTATGTTTTTGGAATATGTGACATAATATGATAAAGTTTTCGCAATGAATTAGTTATTTTAGTTTTGAAAAATAAAATATAATATATAAACTATAAGTTTAGGTAAAATTCCAGTATTAGGGCGGATTTTTTTCCGGTGCCCAGGAGCGGCATTAAGTTTAAATCCGACCCTGCGTATCACACGATGTCTAAATGCCATGATGTCTTAACTCTCAACTGGACGAACGAATAAATGGCTCGGACTTGCCGCGCGTAGTATGCTCATGATGATACTGAGCCTGCCGCGTTCGATCGGGGACAGTTTCCGCGTGCGGCAAATACATCGCGAGGCTGCTCGGTCTATGTGAACTCGCCTTAAACTTATTTTTGCCGCGCAGCCAGCACGCGTTCCGACTTTAATGCTAGGACAGCCCAAAAAGTGCCCAGAGCGTCAAATTTTTTAGGGCGGTTTTTTTTTTGTTTTATCAAGATTGCTCAATAAATTATTTTGATGTAATATAATTATGAGTCACTCTTAGTCAAAGTTTATAATTGTTAGAGAAAAAAAGCAATATTTATTTATGTTTTTGGAATATATGACATATGATATTTCCGCAATGAATTAGTTATTTTAACTTTGAAAAATAAAATATAATATATAAACTATAAGCTTAGGTAAAATTTCAGTATTGGGGTGGATTTTTTTCCGGTGCCTAGGAGCGACATTAAGTTTAAATCCGACCCTGCGTATCACACGATGTCTAAATTCCATGATGTCTTAACTCTCAACTGGACGAACGAATAAACGGTTCGGACTTGCCGCGCGTAGTATACTCATGATGATACTGAGCCTGCCGCGTTCGATCGGGGACAGTTTCCGAGTGCGGCAAATACATCGCGAGGCTGCTCGGTCTATGTGAACTCGCCTTAAGCTTCTTTTTGCCGCGCAGCCAGCACCCGTCCGACTTTAATGCTAGAACAGCCGCTATAATATAATGAAACCCGCAAAATTATAATTTGCGTAATTACTAGTGGTAGGACCTCTTGTGAGTCCGCGCGGGTGGGTACCGCCACCCTGCCTATTTCTGCCGTGAAGCAGTAGTGCGTTTCCGTTTGAAGGGTGAGGCAGCTGTTGTATCTATATTCGAGACCTTATATCTCAAGGTGGGTGGCGCACTTACGTTGTGGATATCTATGGGCTCCAGTAACTATTTAACACCAGGTGGGCTGTGAGCTCGTGCACCTATCTAAGCAATAAAAAAAAATTATATATATATAAATTTCACGCTGAAACTTGGACATGTCTCAAGATCTCGTCAATCGTAGTTTCTCTACATTGTTCCTTTAATACATTAAAGTAATTAATTCCGCATTCGAATACCCGCTACAGCCTGCATTTATCTGTTTAATTCTTTTCGCTCGCACAACAGAAGGCTTATCGGCTGCATTTAATTTCATTGCTCATCCGATGATATTGATGGGATGAATTAATAAATTGATATTGATATGTATTCTTTTTACGTACTTATTGCTGAATATTTTATTCCCACTGCATTTTGAATTAAATCTCTACAATGTCCTGTACGGATTAGATTTGTATCGTTCACTGGTTTATTTTTGACGGCCTTTTGACTTTATCGGCAAAGCATTCTATATTTTCTTTATTACTTCAACTTACCTGTAGTATCCTTTTCAGAATTTCTCTGCAATGGTGTTCTCTATGCAAACGGTTGTCGATAATAGATTTCTTCTAGTGATAAGTAAGCAAATTATACCAGTTTATTGATTAATTTTCAATGTAAATAATTATTGGCGCGTAATAAAACTATCTGTGTTATTTTTACTAAAGTAAGGTTTTTAAATTGATCATTGCTAATATTGTCTGCCACCTGTCTGCAACGCATAATGCGCTACTTTGGCCACGTTGCCCGCAGAGGTGTAGACAACTTGGAACGTCTGATGGTCACCGGGAAAGTAGAAGGAAAACGTCCTAGAGGCCGGAGCCCCAAACGTTGGTCCGACCAGATCTCCGAGCAAACCAGCGGACCACTTAGCGCTGCACTACACCAGGCAACTGACCGGAACCGATGGAGGCTGACAGTAGACAAGCTAAAACGGAGTCACGATCCTCAGCAATGAGGGAGCGATGGAGAAGAAGAAAAGAATTGCTAATATGAATTATAAGCTTGTCGGTTAGGTTTTGAAGTAGTCGTCGTCTAAAAAATAAGTCACTGTAAAAGTTTTAGGCGATGCGACTGTACCAGTGTTTAAACTCTGCAAGCAGGTACGAATTTAACTAACGAAATTCCAGCTTGAAACAGCATGTACTGACTGATTTATATAGTGAAGGAAGTAACACGGTAGTAGGGTATGTTGTAGGTTTGCATATTCCTGGCGCAATGCAGTCATCTGCATTTACCTAGGTGGTAGGACCTCTTGCGAGTCCGCACGGGTAGGTATCACCACCTGCTTATTTCTGCCGCGAAGCAGTAATGCGTTTTGGCTTGAAGGGTGGGGCAGCCGTTGTAACTATACTTGAGATCTTAGAACTTATATTTCAAGGTGGGTGGCGCATTTACGTCGCAGATGTCTATGGGCTCCAGTAACCACTTAATACCAGGCGGTCTGTGAGATCGTCCGCCCATTAAAACAATAAAAAAAATCATTCAAGCTATAAGTTGGGATAACCATTAATCGATACAATTGTTGCAGCATTCAAGTTATGAAGTCCATGGATTTCAATAAGTTCTTAACAGCATATGGATTATCAGCTGTGTCTGTGCAATAAAACAATGAAGCTAGTGTAGTAATTAGTATGTAGGAAGCAGAAGATAATTGAACAGAAAAATACCTCTATTACGGGTGAATCTAGGTAATATTATGACGACAGCAGGTACTTAGAAGTCTTTGACGTCGTCTAGATTTGATTTCGTTCCGTAGTGATTTTATTATTATTCTTAGTGTCCCATCTATGTATCAACAATTGAAAACATTTAACAGAGCTGCCGAACAACAAATGAATGGAACAGAACACATATGAATCTTCAGCTGAAGGATCTAGCACTAATCTGTGTTTTGGTACAAAAAAAAATCAAAGCGATTATTGATTTTTTTTTTATTGCTTTGATGTGTGGACGAGCTCACACGTACTACGACGTAAATGCTCCACCCACCTTGAGATATAAGTTCTAAGATCTCAGTATAGTTACAACGGCTGCCTCACCCTTCAAACAGAAACGCATTACTGCTTTACAGCAGAAATAGGCAGGGTGGTGGTACCTACCCGCGCGGACTCAAAAGAGGTCCTACCACCAGTACGAAAAAAAATTGCAAAATCTTTTAAAAGTACCTAGACTAAGACGATGAAATTTTTAATGAGGTTCATTATTAAGATATGATGTAATATTAAATCGTTTTGATAATCGCTGTACCGTGCAATAATTGAGTTCATAAATATTTTTATTCTTATTAAACGAGTATTTCGATAGTTTCGTCATGACGTGTAAAACAGATAAATAGTTCAGCGTATAATGAGTTTATCGTTTCGATGCTTTTATGATGTTCCAAATATGTTCGGTATTTTATTGCTGTGTGTTTAATTAAAGCTTGCTGTTCAAGTACAGGTTTTAAAGTTGATTAAATTTTTTTTTTTTTATTGCTTAGATGTGTGGACGAGCTCACAGCCCACCTGGTGGTAAGTGGTTACTGGAGCCCATAGACATCTACAACGTAAATGCGCCACACACCTTGAGATATAGTTCTAAGGTCTCAATTATAGTCACAACGGCTGCCCCACCCTTCAAACCGAAACGCATTACTGCTTCACGGCAGAAATAGGCGAAAATAATTTTACATATTTATGTGTACTATATATTTATTATGAAGTTACTAGTTTGAAAATGAAGACGCGTTAAAATGTAATTTTGTATGTATCGTGCATTTAACCAGTGGCTAAATGATCGGAACTTATAACATTGTTTTTTAGCCTTTATTGCTGATACTAAACAATTATTTTACATAGGCAAATTGTTTTAACTTAAATCTAATACATTGGGTTTCCCGGTTCAGTGATCAGCGTGTCCTGTGACACATAGGCCTCTTCCAAGTGCTTCCATTCTTCTCTATTCCATTCTTCTAGCTTTTCTGGACCAGATTGTCCTTCCAATCATCTTGATATCATCTGTCCATCTTCTACCTTGCCTGCCACTTTTTCTTTCGCCATCACGTGGCTGCCATTACGTTATAATTTTAGTTCATTTCATTCTGCTTGCCCTTATCATATGTCCTATCTATCGCCATTTTAACCGTCTTATTTTCTTTAGTACCTATAGCATTATTTTAACTTTAAATTATTATTAATAATTACACATAACGGACAAAATACCTGAAAACAGAATAGGTGTAATTGAATAAGAAGAAACACGTGTGCGTACAAGTCCTCTGGTCCTGTGAATTGTAAAACAATTAAGCTCTTATATTCGTAATTTTCTACAAAGGTGGAATCGATATTGTTCCTTAAAGCAACTACGATAGAGTAGGTAAGTTTGTATATGCAAGAATATGCGAACAAAACATTGACGCCAAATGACGACAAATATTGACCGAATAAAAAATACCTCTATGATTCTAAAAAAACGCGGTGTGAATGCCTAACAGTGCAGCTTTTTATGTAATGCATTAATAATTTATCTACGATCGGCTGCATTCCTCTTTTTCCGCGTAATTAACTTTCCATAGACAACTTTATGTTCTATTATTTGTTTGGTATTCGCGAGTCATGAGTTTTTAAAACTACTTTTACGATTTAATCTGGTTTATTACTTTGCAAATTTCGAGGTCCAGAAAAAATAAGCTGTTGTTTCTATCAATATTTTTCATTTATGTAAGTTAGCGTCTATTTAATATGAATAACGAAATATGAAATTCACTGGTGTTAACGTTTCTTTACGGACATAAAGACCTAATTGTTTTTTTTTATGTTTGAGAGATTACTGGTCGCCCGGAACCTTTAGAACTGTATCTCGAGGTTTGACAGTTGTTTGTTGTGGAAAATAAGCGCGTAGTTATTCGAAAGAATGAAAACTTTTCTGTAAATTTAGATATTTATATATAATACTAGCTTTTGTCCGCGACTCCGTCCGCGTGGAATAGTTACTTTGCCATAACGCTAAATTTTACCCCCAATTCATTTACGTAGAAAGTGAAAATATTTTTGAATTATAGAATATTAAGGAGCTATTTAAACCCCTATTTTGAAACATTATTTATTGGTGCTCCAGTTGTATTGGCCTTACCGTGATGTTACATAGCCTTCCTCAATAAATGAGCTATCTAACACTGAAAGAAATTTTCAAATCGGACCAGTACGTCCTGAGATTAGCGCGTTCAAATAAACAATCTATTCAAAACTATATAATATTAAGTATAGATGCTCTACTTCAAAGTAAGTGTGAAAATAATAATTCTTAATGGTAGACAGCAGTTTGGTTGTTCACGATTGATGGCGGTTGCTTCGTATTTTCGTCTGGTTCCAGCGCTTCACAATCCAAAATCGAGTCTCAAAGCCGTTTAAAACCGTTTTAAAGCACTTTATGTCTGCACGTTTAGAATATTGTAAATTTTGTTTTAACATATGGGACTTTATAAAAGTTCCCGGGACGTCTAAGGTATTTTCTTAAAAAAAGATTAATAGGTCACCGCCACAATCAGATACCTCGTCTTTTATACCCCTGGGCCCGGTTTGACAAAGATGAGTAATGGTTCCTTTATTATTTCCTACTGAAATTTTGCAGATAACACCATGATTCTGAGTATTTGCACCTGTTTTACATTATATTCGGGAAGAATGTGATGTTTCTTAACTTATTTGTTGAACTCTACTAAAATGAGCTACTCAATGCTTCAAGATGTGCCACACTACATTGATGCACAGTCCTCAAACTACAGATCATAATTAATGAATTTGTTACGTTTCTTATCAAGTAAGACAATTTATGGAAAGTGTAAGCAACATTCAAACTTGTAGTTATAAATTCAATTTATTTATTTCAATTAATTTTTCACTTACAGAATCCACAGGATTTCATTTTAAAATATATTTGTAAAATAAGCTGTCGGCTCGAAGAAGACTTAAGAGAAACATTCTTCATTCTGGGTACTACTGGTCAGACCCCAGAGTTATGTGTAAATACGTACTTTGATATACTTTTTAATTTATACTATCAAGAAATCAACAAACATAAATCGACAAATCGTGTCTTAAAGTGAGAGCGGAATTATTACTGTAATATGTATGTACTGTGAACTGGTTTCCAGCAAGAAAACTGAAGTGTTTTTGACAAATAACTATTTTATACTAGTGGTCCCGCAGTAGTCGAAAGTCGACTATAATTAATTTAAATTGTAAGCTTGTACACTATTATGATGCTATTTTCAAAGACTATTTAATAAATCACAAATTTCGCCAAGACCACATACTATAGAAAAATATTAATAAAGACAAACAATATTTAATCTATTCTCAATTTGACCACAGACGTCAAGAACAAAAGTTTGACAATAAATAAATAGTATCCATGCGTGTGTGCGTCAAATACATGGTAGTGTGTGTAATGTTTTTTTATTGATTTAATGTATTTTTTAGGCATCATTTAAAAAAATATTAGCATTGTGCACTTCTTCCCTATATTCTCTATAAGTGTGGGAAATTTCATACTCCTTCATCCGCGCAATTTTCGTAAAAAGGGGTACAAAGTTTTTGCTTCACGTATTAATATATAGATTATTGTAAAAACAAAATAATACGTGGGTACTTCAATACATGGAACCCATTACCTGTGTTAGGTTAAATAACCTGAAGCAATATGTCAAGACATCAATCTTATCTTAAGAATAAACAGGCCGGAGCATCAAATAACCATTAAATGAACATTTCGAGACGGTTGTTGGTGACATCTCCGAGTTATTGTGTATGTTTTTCTGTGGAAATTCATTTTTCCGGGTATTGCATTTGTATGAACTTTAAGTTGAAATCTTTGAATACGACCAATCACAATCAAAGTAAATTCAGATATATATTAGGGTTTTTGGGTAGCTGGGGTGTCGTATGTGGTTTTTGATTCGTGAACTCGACAGCACGGGAATCTTTGGTGGGTGTTGAACTTTAAAAAATGTCGAAGAATTTGGACTATAGTGTTGAATTTTCACTATCTTTATTATTAGAAGGTTAAATTACTTAAATAATCAGGGATTACAATAATAATTAGAGATTTACAGTCAACGGGTTTGTGTATGACCATGACGTGAGACCGCTGTCATCAAGAGAGTATTAAGCGGTAGGCAGCGGCTTGGCTCTGCCCCTGGCATTGCTGAAGTCCATGGGCGACAGTAATCACTCACCATCAGGTGGGCCGTATACTTGTCTGCCTACAAGGGCAATAAAATAAGATGGGTGGACGACCTCACAGCCCACCCGGTGTTAAGTGGTTACCGGAGCCCATAGACATCTACAACGTAGATGCGCCACCCATAGATATCAGTTCTAAGGTCTCAGTATAGTTACAACGGCTGCCCCGTCCTTCAAACCGAAACGCATTACTGCTTTACGGCAGTAATAGGCAGGGTGGTGGTACCTACCCGGGCGGATTCACAAGAGGTCCTACTACCAGTATTTTTTACGCAAATTATAATTTTGTGGGTTTCATTTTTATTACACGATGTTATTCCTTCACCGCAGAAGTCAATCGTGAACATTTGATAAGTACGTATTTCGTTATAAAAATTGGTACCCGCCGGCGGGATTTGAACATCGTTGCATCGCAAGATACGAATGCACTGTCTTATCCTTTAGGCCACGACGACTTTACAATGTCTTTCATGCAATTCATCCATTTCTTCTTAGGTCAACTTTTTCTCTTCCTCTCAGCGTTACCCGGTATTAATTAAAATTACTTTTTCTCGAATACAAAACAACTAATTGTTATGAATTAACATAATAATTTTACATTAATTATAAATCTACATTTAAAAAAAAAAAACATAAAAGCTATAAATATATATATTAAATAATATTCAACAAGAAACCACATGATCGTTGCATATGATAAATTCACGCGTTGCGACTCTCAAATTTGTTGATGGATACGCTATATTCAAAATAGCTTACTTCGCTTATATGTATGTGTAGATTCGCGGGAGAAACACGAAAGTCAATATAGGCCAAAGGTAGAAGCCGCCAAGGCCGAATCTTATGAGATTGAAGTGGGAAGCGCTCATTGCCCATAGAACAGATGGTCATTGGGGCCAAAAATTTCCTGAGTGGTAACCGCGCATCGAAAGACGCAGTAAGGGTAGGCCTGTCATAAATTTACCCGACGACCTGTTGAAGGTTCGGTCATTACGGCGAGCCTTCGGGGAGGCTTATATCCAGTGGCGGACTGTTGATGCATGATAATATTTACCAGACCTTTCACTACGTAAAGGTTTTCTTTTAAATTTGAATTATTAATATTTAAAATATTATTTATTTATTATTTGTGGTCATAGGTTAACAAAGATTAATAGGTTAATATTAATAAATGTATCACTATGGCCTGCTAGTAAAGCGTACAAATATTAGGTATAAGTATAATCTATATTAAAATATTAAACTTAAATTATAATTATTTAAGTGTATTCTACTTAAATTATAATTATTTAACTCTATTCTACTTTATCATTTAAATTATCTAAAGTTATCGTCTAGGTATTCTGACATAGTATAGTAAGCCTTATCTAATAAAAATACTTGCAATTTTCGCTTATTCCATATTATTTTTACTATTGTAGTATGTCATATGCATCAAAAATGTACACACCGCTCCTGCACCTTGGGACACAAGATCGAAGTTTTGGTTGCAATTGCCTAATAGCTATCTTATTCATCATCATCTATCAGATTGTAATAATGCTTGATAGTTTCGTTACAGAAATAGACAGAAACAATGGTTGCCAACAAATAGATAAAGAAAAAAAAGAAAAATCGCAACCCTATTTTTTTTTACTAAATAATTGCAACAGTAAATTTAAATGGCATCTTTACCTATCCACCCACAAATACTAAATATTACCCGTTTCACAATCTCCATAATGTAATCACTTTAGATCTACAAGATAACCAAAGTTAACGGCAGTGAACGGATGTATTTTAACAAAATAAAGAGCCATTTAAGCCTAAATATGGCCCCGAGATCGCTTGAGGCTTTTCTACGGAATTTGTTCGCGGCCTCAAACGGGAAAATTAAGTTTCTTTAATATTAAAGATGGCGTCGGAACGCGGATTAGTGTGGCTCCGAACCATCCTAACCTCGGGGGGATGGATTATAGAAATCGTTATCGATAGCTTATATATTCTGTTAAATTTTCTAGTGAATCACGAAGTAAAGACTGGAACCATATTAATTTAATATAAAAACGATTTCATTAAAATAAATACGTCCTATTCATATAATACGTATAAACTTTCGTGTTTATACATAATCATACTCATAAATGTATAATACAAGATCTTGATTATTCTTGCTTTAAATTCCATCATAGTAGAGCATTAATTAAATGATAAATGACCAACAATAGACATACCATTGTAATTCTT
Organism: Bombyx mandarina; assembly: GCF_030267445.1. Lineage (NCBI taxonomy): Eukaryota > Metazoa > Arthropoda > Insecta > Lepidoptera > Bombycidae > Bombyx > Bombyx mandarina. Next base: position 13,754,410 of record NC_143228.1, read on the forward strand.
AATCAAAATCGTTCATTTGATAGAAAATAGTGTCAATAGCAGCGGTTTGAAATACTGTGCTAAGTAAGTTATTTTGTGTGTTAATTTATTTATATTAAGCAGTTTCAACTGCTTGACTTGTGCAAACATTATTTTTCTTGTTAATCTTTGACAGGATGAGGGCAGAAACGCGATGAGGGAAGTTGTGTGGGTGTGAATTAACAGAATAAAACAATTTTGTTAATTTGGTGTTTCTTCGTGTTCATACGAATAATACCGGTGGTTTATTAGCTGTTTAGCATTTATGAATGTACACATATCCACCAATTCCAAAAAGTCTACGAAACTTTCTGTAAATAACCACTATTTTACGGAGACTTTATTATATAAGTCGTTGTGGCCTAAAGGATAAAACGTCCGGTGCATTCGTATCGAGCGATGCACCGGTGTTCGAATCTCGCTGGCGGGTACCAATTTTTCTAATGAAATACGTACTCAACAAATGTTCACGATTGACTTCCACGGTGAAGGAATAACATCGTGCAGTAAAAATCAAACCCGCAAAATTATAATTTGCGTAATTACTGGTGGTAGGACCTCTTGTGAGTCCGCACGGGTAGGTACCACCGCCCCGCCTATTTCTGCCGTGAAGCAGTAATGCGTTTCGGTTTGAAGGGTGGGGCAGCCGTTGTGACTATACTGAGACCTTAGAACTATATCTCAAGGTGTGTGGCGCATTTACGTTGTAGATGTCTATGGGCTCCAGTAACCACTTAACACCAGGTGGGCTGTGAGCTCGTCCACACATCTAAGCAATAAAAAAAAATAAAAAAAATACATCCCGTTTTAATTTTTTTTATTGCCTTTTCAGGTGGACGAGCATACGGCCCACCTGATAGTAAGGGGTTACCGTCGCTCATGGACGTCAGCAATGCCAGGGGTAGAGCCAAGAGCTGCCTACCATTACCATTCATGCCTACCATTCATTCTAATTAATTACAGTGTCAAACTTCACCTCATTTCGTCCAAATTATTTTTCGCTCTATATTATTTTTCATATAACAAAATAAATAAAATATTAGGCTGTATACTGTCTTTGCCTTTCCTGATGCAAAAAATAATAATAATAAATTAAATAAATAATCAAACTACTACTACTTAAACTTAGCATCGATCGGGACTTCGATCTAATATCTCGAGGGTACAAAGCGCAGTATCAACATCAGTGAGCAACTCCTCCGTCAACTATTCTCTCTCCGACTCCGACCTCTTCGACAATTCATGTAAATTATTGTTACCATGCCCTTTCACTAATTTCTATGTTTCTGTGGCCGGTTAGAAGGCCTGCCATCCTGCAGAGCCTTAACGTCATTAAAATGGCCAGTAGTAAAGCTAAGGTAATCTCTATATCATTTATGACATAAATCTTAAAAGAGCTTAATATGTTATACAGTGACATAAATGTTAATTTGAACATTAAAAGAAGGAACATTAGAAATATTGAAAACATTTTTGAATATTGAAATATAAAAAAAACATAAAAACTGGTGAAGCAATAGCTTTAAATGTTTTTGCTCTTCATAGAGCAACAACATTTAATTACTGGGCTAAGCTTTATTTTGATGTGAATAAAATAATACATTATATACATAAACATAATAATATTATATATTGAGCCCGCCTAAAGAGACTTAAATGAAAAGATTTATGCTGAACTTTTTGGTAACATAGAAGTGAGTGGTATATCACTGCGTAGAGTGAATCTGAATCGGTAACAATGAAGTCTGCACCAATTCCTTTGTTCTATTTTCAATTAATTAAGCCTAAAATCCTGAAAGTCACTTTAATTTAATAAAACAGACTTTACGGTTATCGTCTTTGTAAAGTCGCCACATACGTATCTTTCGGCTTAGTGTCCACGTTTAATCCTAAGATAGAAACTGTTTTAATACATATATTCGACTTCTAAAGCCTTAAGCAAAGGTTTTAAAGTTCAATTTCGTTTCTATTACGATATAGTATAAGTTTGTAGATTGAAATGGCATGGCAGAGCAGGCGTGCTCTGTATTTCAGATCATTGAATTGTAGCCCTACATATAAGTATTTGTTGAATTCAAACTTTTAATTGTATAATCACTGATCCAGGAATCTTTCCATTGAAAATAAAAATCTTTACCAGTTTTTTTTACCAGTCTTTACCAGTTTTTTATTAGGCAATTGCATAACTTGAAGTAAGCAAGAAATTCTGTAACGAAAATAAAACCTAACACCTCCCACTCAGCCTGTCATGTAGCTCGCGTTCAACACATTCCCACGTTGCGCTTGTGTAGTGTTTGTGAATAAGCGCGCGGCGAAAAGCCTGCTCATCTCTCTCTCGCGCGGTTTAGCTTATGAGCGCGAAGGCGACAATTAATGTTTTTCTTTTGTTAATGTTTATAAATATAGCGTGGTCTTATTAATAAAAAAAATAATATTAAATTATTATTATCTAATTATAATTGCATAAGTTGATAAAAAATGGTAAGCAATAGCTTTACCGCGGCGGCAGTCCCCGAGTGCCACACGTGTTTTTTTTAAATCTAAAGAAACAATATGCTTTCATTTGATTTCCGAATCATTTGTTATTAATTTTAAAAAAACAATGACTTCTAAGAACTTTACTCTCCTGAGTTTTACTGGGGGTAATATACTCCATTCCGATCTCTAAGCTACGAGCCTGTCGCCTGCAACGATGGTCCAGGGGGACCGAACCGACACGTACAAATTAGAGAACAATGCTCAATTAAGATAGTTGTGGACACGTGAGCTCCGATAGTCATGAAATTATTCCCTCTACAGATATAGAAGGATTACGTACAGAGCTCACTGAAGTTTTATACCAATTATGTCAGGCGAGGAATTAGTGCGCGAAATTGGTTTTGTGCTTCACGTATTTCTTGTGGACGGGAAATATGATGAAATTTTTTTTCGGCTGAGCCCATTTTTGCTGAAGCTTATATCGATGTGTGTAGTTGACCGTATTTTGTTTTTGACGTGATCATTATTGTGTGATTGTTGCGTAAATTATTTTTCTAATATCTTGTTTAAAAAAAACGAATAGTCCGTGACCACGAAGACTGGGACGCCAGAAATAATATACGGACAAATAAAAAAATGGGAGATTAAACTGTAAAAGTATAATAGTTTTTATTACATTTTAATCTGATATGTTTATTTTTCGGAATTTCTATATACGTACAAAAGACGCCTTTTTTCCGTACCTAATCGTTAGAGGTCACGGGCTCAGCCTGAGAGTTCAGTTTCTAAAACTGAACTGATTATTTATTTCTCTAAATTGCTTACTGGTGGTAGGACCTCTTGTGAGTCTGCACGGGTAGGTACCACCACCTTGCCTATTTTTGCCGTGAAGCAGTAATGCGTTTCGGTTTGAAGGGTGGGGCAGCCGTTGTAACTATATTGAGACCTTAGAACTATATCTCAAGGTGGGTGGCGGCATTTACGTTGTTGATGTATATGGGCTCTGGTAGCCACTAGGTGGGCTGTGAGCTCGTCCACCCATCTAACCAATAAAAATAAAAATAAAACTCACTGTCTATTTGAGCTGGTCTTCGCAAGCCGATAGGCTAGAACCTGAAAATCAATGCCCACTTTGAAACATAATGTCGAAGTTGCATTAGAATCACGACTATCCCATTCTTCAGATCAGAATTAAGTCCAGTAGTGAAGGCCACCTTTACAACAAAAACAGAAAAAAATATTCAAAGTCCCGTGTCGACAATAATAATAAAAACAACAAAATAAACGCGATATTAAGCTATAAAGGTCATCTTAATCGTGCCTGGAACTCCAGAGAACAGTAAATATAAGACTGTTTAGAATCTAGAACCTCGTACAGCTATTGTTAATCTTTCTTCCCTGTATTCTAGAGTACAGTCAGCAGCGCAGATCACGCACAATTATTTACCTTGCCCGACCGGCAATTAGACGATTCCTGCGTTGATTACGGTGGGCATGTGCGGCTACACTGTACTACTTAGGTAGCTGGCGATAGTTACGTTTGTTTATGTTAGTGCGAGTACGGAATTACCGTTGTAACTATACCTGAGACCTTCGAACTTATGTCTCAAGGTGGGTGGCGCATTTACGTTGTAGATGTCTATGGGCTCCAGTAACCACTTAACACTAGGTGGGCTATGAGCTCGTCCACCCAACTAAGCAATAAAAAAAAAAACTTAATTTAAGTTTGATGGCTTTCACAACAGTGAAATTGTACGATCAGCACATAAGGGACAAAACTATTTTTTGTTTTTACAATACAGCTTCGTAACCAGTAACGCCACCGAAGATTTTTAATTTTTCATAAGATTCGAGTGTGCCACTTGACAGACTTGAAGTCGTCTGCGTTTGGCGCGAATTTTTAAACGTGCAAATAGAAAGGTTGACAAAACGATACAGATATACATAGTTATTTGCACGATAACAGACGCGTTAGAACTTTGCTGAAATATTATTATTGCGCATTTAACTTTTATGCAAATTTAATGTACATCTAAGAACTCGTTATCGGGGTATTAGCGAGACTGCAAGGCTACTTTTGAGATGTTTTTATTTGACTTCTGCTGTTGAGTCGAATACGTCAAACTTGTTTGATTTGGTCAAACAGCGGACTTCATTGGGGTTGGATTTTAAACAGATTTAACCATCATAAGTTTTGAGGATTTAAAATGGTTAACATTATAAATTGGGCACCATCTTTATTAGCAGAGCAGACCAGAGAGAGCTAGATGAGAAAAAAAGTCATAAATACACCAGAATACATTAAAACATACATACAGTATAACTTTAACAATAAGAACGACGCCACTAGCTGCTTTTAGCTTTAAAAAAAAAATCTTTACTTTCCAACCCAAAAGGTTTGAAAATAGGTGACAAGGTTTTTATGAAGCAACAACTCCTTATGCTAGTAGCTTAAGAACGACTTTAGTTTGTAAATGAATTCTTCAAAGAAAATTACGTGTTTCTTTTATTGGCATTCAACATCTAAATCGGACTAAAGCCCGGCGTTCTCCTACATGCTCTGCTATAAGAATCTTCACAGCGAATTATTTATATTCATTGTTACCATCAACAATTATTATTTTAATACATTGCTCTGCACGTTTCTGTAAATGGTTACCGAAGATACGAAGTCGAGGTATCAGTCAATTGTAGGACGGCTGTCCACCCTTCACGCTAGAACGCATGATAATCTTTCAATGATCAAGGAACAAGCATGATAACAGTACCTATTTATGAGTGCACATAATAGATTACAAGCAAACCTCTGTGTAACTGTTTGAAACACTTATTTATAAATAGGTACTATTATCATGCTTGTTCCTTGATCATTGAAAGATTATCATGCGTTCTAGCGTGAAGGGTGGACAGGTTTCATATATGAAACAGAATTAATTTCTGCCTTCATGAAAACATTCCATTAGTACATATTTAAGGTGTTATTTTATTTGCGACCTGTGCATTTAAGCTCCCTTGTCTTTGTAGTGCCTAACGAAGACTACTTACTAGGTACGAGAATCGACTACATCAGAAAAACATTGGAGTCGTGCAAACAAAAACAATAATATTTCTTATGTCTCGGTATGTATCGGTAAAAGTGGATTTATCTTGAATTTAATCTCGCAAGCTGGAAATGAATAAATTGTAGTACATAGAAAAGAACTATTTAAAAAAAAAAGTTTGATCGGTGTTACATGATAATATTCGATTGGTCACAATAGTGCTAGATACAAGTTGAGTCACAGTGAGCGTACATTCACAAGAGAATAGTACATTAATGGATGGATACGATCGCCGCGGGGGTACTGTGATCCCCATCTAGTCTTAGTAGTTTAGTTCTAGTAATCTACCCACTAACTTTAATAGTCTACCTAGTGGTACGAGAATAGACTACATCAGAAAATCATTGTAGTCGTGTAAACAAAATCATTAATTTCATTCAAATTAATTTCATGTGTCTATCGGTAAGCGTGGATGTCCCTTCAATTTAATCTGACAAGCAATAAATGACTACGTTGTTGTAAATAGAAAAGAACTATTTAAATAAGCTTAATCGGTGTTACATGATAACGTTCGATTGGTCACAAAAGTGGTAGATACAAGTCGAGTCACAATGAACGTATATTCACAAGAGAATATTACATTAATGGATACAATCGCCGCGGGGGTACTGCGATCCCGACTGACATCGAACGATGCGCGACCAATTGGTACAAATTCCGTTTGATCAATTTAAATGTTATATGATCCTAATATTACGCATATGAACCGCTAATTGCAACATAATATATATTTATTGTTTCAACAAATTTAAATAAAACATAGAATGTAAATTCCAAACTTATCTCAATATGTCATTGGATACTGCATTAAAGTTGTTTTAGCTTTTAAGGAGATTAGATAAAAAAACAATATATTTTATGTGTCCTTGTGTGGGTGGTGAGATATAATATCTTAGATTTGATTCGTATACTATTGTACAGATGATAATTTTATGAAGATATTTGTAATTTTGTATTATAGGACGTATATATTTAAGATGATTTAATTTAATTTAATAATTGTATTTAACAGTATTTTGAATATTACGAATATCTCGCTAACTTTCTCGCATGGTAAGCACACGTTTCTCAAAATAGAAATGCATTTATTCAAGTACGCCTTTTCAGGTATTTGTTACGTGAATGCACTCCCCGTTGTTGAGGTTTAAATGGACTGTATGCAATAATAATAATTTTATGAAATTTGTGAGTTGATGCACAAAAGATTAACCGTGCACTAACATGCCCAGCGTTTTCCTCGTGTAAGTGGGCTTAAGTTTCTGTGGGCGGTCGCCCTCTTCACGACTCAACAATTCTCGGTGATGAAAGAAATTACGAACCACAATCCGCATAGCGATTATATATCTCGCTTTTGCACACCTACAGGACACAGAACTACCTACTTATGCAGATTAATTACTTTATTTAATGCAAGGTTTATGCGGTTCCTTTCACTTACATCTTTCGGCGGTTTTTTAAGTGATTTTATGACCTGGTAACTAAGACATTTAAGTCATGTCTTATTTTAATTTATATTCTTATTTTTATGAAAAATGATAATATGGAGTGAAATGAAATGAAAATGATTAATTTGAGACGTTAATCAACTGGGATGAAATTAAATGAAATGAGATGATATGGAATGAAATATAATCTTAGTAAAATGGTGGTCATTTACTAAGATTTTTTCAGTGGACTTTTTGGAGGATCCCGAGAAGTTGCGTCCAGCGGCTTTGTTTCATTTTCCCACATTTGTGCACTTTCACAGATATTAAACAGTTAATAAACCACCGTTATTACACATTTAAACCTGAAGGAACACTAAATAGACAAAATAAAACAAATCACACAACTTCACTCCTCGGGTTCCCGCCAAAAAGTCCTCTTTCGGCGGTAATTTAAATAATGTCACAGATTATATACATTCATATGCAAATATCAAATAAGGATTTTATATGTTGGTAATCTTTTGCACTTTGAAATTGTCATGATATTAGTCCTGATCCGAATGTAGATTTACTGCTAAGAAGAATGGCCGAAAATTACAAGTCATGCTTTATTTTAAATAATGTTTACATTACACAGAATATTTACAACATTTATTAAATGGTCATAATAAGATAATGATGACTCGAATTAGAAGAAACAGGTCTGCATAACGAATGACTGATCAAGGTAAAAATTAGCGTTCTTCTGATGTGACCAATTGAAATAAGTACCAAGTGGATCATCTTATTAGATTTCGCCTACAGCCGTGCAGTATCGGCGTTCGCTTAGGACATGTACAATGTACATTCTTGTTTGAACGCTTTCTCGTTTGTTTACTTTTGAAACTGGAACTATGTGGAACGAGAATTGGCTTCCGCGTTTCTAGAAGTTACTGGAATGCTCATTTGAATTTATTTCGATTCGGTATTATATTTAATGTATTTAATGTTCAGCTAGTAAGAAGGGTAATTTGATGGTTATCTTACTACTGTTTGGACTGGTAACGAGCTCAAGGTCCACTTGTGGTTAAGTAGCTACCGGAGCCCATAGGCATCAATAACGTAAATGCGTCATTCTGTTTCATTTCTGTAACACTACCTACGGCTGCCCCACCATACAAGCCGGAACGCATTAATACTTTGCTTAGGGGTTAACAAAACATCAGCACCATATGCAAGTACCGCTGGTCTGACGCTGTGGAAGGAAATTTACGGGAGCTCCAAGTGTCAGACTGGCAAGGTGTTGCGCAGCGCCGGGATGAATGGCAAAGTTTATTGTTGGAAGCCAAGACCCACTTTGGGATCATAGCGCCGGCTCAGTAGTAGTATATGTAAAGGAAATAAGCATTATACATTATGTGTATGTGTGAGTGCTCTGAAGAATTGTTTGAGATGATACCATCATCTCGTTTTAACCATCGCACCACCCGCCACCGGAGTAGAGTTCATCCATACTACCTGGAGCCACTGCGGTCATCCACAGTGCGTTTCCAGAGGTCTTTTTTGCCACGTACCATCCGGCTTTGGAATGAGCTCCCCTCCACGGTGTTTCCCGAGCGCTATGACATATCTTTCTTCAAACGAAGCTTGTGGAGAATATTAAGCGGTAGGCAGCGGCCTGGCTCTGCCCCTGTCATTGCTGAAGTCCACGGGCGACGGTAACCACTCACCATCAGGTCGACCGTATAGTCATCTGTTTGCAAGGGCAATAAAAAAACAAGTAAAAAAAAAGTACGATCATTTTAACTAAATCAAGTTTCTTTGTAAGCGTGGTGTGGTGTTTGAAATATATACCATCTTTTTTTGAAATATAATCAGTGTAAAACTTTACAAATGGGGATATAGATAAATTATTTTCAATAGTTGACACGATGAAAGTGCCATAACAAGTAAGGACTCAGAGACAATATTTTAACGAAATGGCCACTCTCGCAAATCTCGCATTATGCAAAAATATTCGTTTTCGGTGCGCATCACTAAAGTGAATAGATTTAACAATATCAAAGAAACGTTTTCCTCCAAAACGGAAGGGAACAAAATATTTCTATTGCTCGCTGCTAACGCGTTCCTACGAGTGTATCACGCGATTTTCAAATAACGTTCACCCATCTCAATACACCCGTTCGCATAAAAGACAATTACTTAAAAAAAAGCACTTAATAAAAACCGACGCTATTCTGCTTCGCGTTAAGTAAAAAGCTTTTTGTGACGGCATAATAACAGTATCAAGGCCTCGTCGCATACATTTTTCACTCGGTGCTATTATGCGCGCACACGCTGCCTGTTAATGAAGTGGTCGCCGGGGGACGAGTCTGTGTGACGTCACGTGAATCAGGATCACGTGAATTTAAGAAAAGAGAACAAAAGAAAGGAAAGAAAAAGAAAAAAAAGAAGAAAAAAAAAGAAAACCAAAACAAACAAAAAGCAAAAACTTTGTGCTTATCCCTTTTTACGAAAATTGCGGGGACGGTGGAGTATGCAATTTTCCACACTCATAGTTTATATAGAGGGAGTGCAGAATGCTAATACATTTTTTAAATAATGCATAAAAAAATTAAAAATTAAAGCAGAAAAGAGAATAAGAAGAGGAGATAACAAAATTGCTTTAAAAACTACAATTACAGTTATATAAAAGTTTGTAGAAGTGACCATAGTATTTGAAATCGTCGAAACGACTGATTATATAATAATTCAAACTGATGTATCAATATATCTGTCGAATGCTGTTGGAAAAGTTAGCGGAATAGTCGTGAATTACTAACTTATATTATTATGTTTTTGTAATTTAATATAAATTTCATTGCACCTACCACTATTTTGTCTGCACTACCTTTGGTTGACTGGTAAGAATGACTTAGGCATTAAGTCCACCAATGTAAAATTTACGTGAAATGTAATAAATAAATAAATATTGAAAAAAATATATGTGTTGCTGTTGCTGTCTTTAATTTAGGTAGCCATGATTCGTCGTGGGATAAATGATTAAGCCCTACATATACCGGTGTTCAAATCCCGCATGCAGGTACTGATCTAATGAAATTACTCAGTACCTCAGTTTACTAACAAGTTCCGCAAGGAATAAAATCGTGTGATAAGTATTAAGCCCGCAAAAATTATAATGTGTCATTACGGACCGTCTTATGCGCTCGTAAGGGAAGGTACTACTACCCTTCCAATTGCTGTCACGAAGCAGTAGTGTATTTCGGGTCTAAGGGTAGGAAGGACTACGTGGTAGGTGCCAAGTAGGTGGTAGGTGTAGGTTAAATAGTATGTTGAGACGAATGGAGAATTGTGCTGTAAATTTCTGATAGTTGTATTTTTTTTATGTCAATTTCCATTGATTTCCATGTCAAATCGTTTTTGAGTTATTTTTAGTTTAATAATTTTATCTTTGTTAGTGTTGATAAATAAATAAACAAAAAAGTACTTTTATTAATAATGTTTTATAATTATTATTGTGTTAATAATAACTGTCCCAAACAAGTAACATATTATATTCGATTGTATATCATTAAAATAGTAAAAAATATAGTTAAACAAAATTAGTAAAAGAGTCTGTAATACAAAAATAGTTCTGAAATTAAAATAAGACTGATGATATCGTTTAAGATTAGCTGTCTGGTGTACAATAAAAATGGTTCAATTAAAACAATAAAAGATAGCATTGTGCCTTAATTCAGAAAACAAAGATATTTTGTTAAAGTTTTTAGGGTTCTTTATTATTATTATATATATTTATTTTCTTACCGGCCAAATGTTACGGTATTTGCTGTAACTATCAATAAGATATTGTTGAAATTACTCAAGCACCATAATATATTGATGGTAACTATGTCAGAAAAATTTATGAAACATCAAGCAAAACTACACAGTCGCAAAATCACAGAAAAATATAGTACATTTCTTATCGTTATTTATCTTATTTCGGTTAAGAAATTCATCTTTATTTAGCAATGGATCTTGTCTCTGATATGTTTATTTCAAAAGAAATGTCTGTGTTCATTTGTAAGTAACTCAATGCGATGTTGAGTCGAAATTTCATCGATTCACGCTCACGGCATCATGGGACCGAACCCCATCGTAGGTTGCTTTGGTTGCACGATCCTTTTCTATCATCAATAAGTGGCTTATTACACATCCTCCTACTCCTTCAGTCGATCGCTCATTGCTGAGCATCGTGATGCGGCCGCCTGTGACCTTTTTTGTAATTTGTAGGCACTTATGTCGGTCAGTGGCACAGTGAAATGCGTGGCTCAGTTTCGTGTCCAGATGCTCGGACACTTGGTCACTTCATCTTTTTTGGTTCCGACCTCTGGATCGTCTTCCATCCACTTTACCCATCACTATGAGTCTCTGCAGGTTGTCAGAGGGTTTTCTTGACCAAAATATTGGAGCACTCTACATAGGCATATGGTGGATAGCCTCTGGTCAAATTTTAACTCGTTGAGGATGGTTTACACATAAGAGGTGCTTAATGTTTTGTATAACAATTACTTCTTTTGCTTATCTTGTTGTGCTTGTAATACACCTTACACCTATAAATACACCTTAAAAAAACATCGGCCATGTATTGCGAGATTTTAATAAATTAATATAATGTTCGGCAGCTTGCAACTAATACATAAAACATTGGGACAGGCAATTTTAATTACATAATACAATCATTTTAACAAGTACGATGAGTGACTAAAACCTAATGTGTATAATCTATGACTAAAACCAAATATAATGCAACTGTGTCTACATGACATTGACAAGATTTCAAATAAAAAGAACATGTTCTGAGAAAGCACAGATAAAAAATACCGTCGAATTGATAACCTAGTTTAGAAGGAGGTCAAGAATAGCTGAGCTAGCTTAAAAAAAGAATAGCCAAAGTTTTCATGAAATTAATAAATATTAATTGTTCGAGAAACCGACCGAAAATGGATTTCACAAGCAGTTCGTGGTACCCTAAAAAGTAAAGATAAAGGTTATTTAATTAACGGCCTTAGCCTCAGATTAGACACCCTCCATTTCCCAGATAAAAAGATCCTTACTTGTGAAATAAATAATCCTTTTAACAGTTTTTGCAGCACCATTTATATACAGTTAAATTGTTTATTTAGTTAGATTGCAATACGAAGCTATCCTTGAATACTAGTTCAAAATAATAGTGTTGAAATTCCCAAAAAAATACATTAACAACTCACTACAATAATTCGTTTTTGTGGTTAAATTGTCATTTTTTTATGAGCTCACATCAATAAATAATCTTATTATTAACCTTATTATTAATCTTATTAAATAATTTTATTATTAGAATCTTATTATTATCGGTTTTTATTGTTGTTTCAAATGATTTTCTAAAGGCCCCTCTTATGGTTCAGCAATAAGTAATCTTTGAAAGAATTTTTTTAGATAATACATTATTATTATTATTATTATTAATGAAAGAATTTTCAAGAACGCCATGAAATGTCCCTCTCAATTGTATTAAATTCATTGTTATACCCGCGTGAGCTGACATAATTACGCAAAATTATATATTATGCATTATAGGTTCATTTACATGAAAGTCGATCTTTTTAACCTGATTTCGAAACATATTTACTTCCGTAGATAATTTGTTACTTTATTACGGTATTTTAACATGGAATTTACCGGCGTCTCATCCTTTATGCCATCGTCACTTCCTTTATGTACAAATATACTAAATTTTATTAACAGTTGCAGCGGTGGATGAAAATTACTGGTGGTAGGACCTCTTTTGAGTCCGCACGGGTGGGTACCTCCACCCCGCCTGTTTTTGCCGGTTTGAAGGGTGGGCCAGCCGTTGTAACTATAATTGAGACCTTAGAACTTATATCTCAAGGTGGGTGGCGCATTTACGTTGTAGATGTCTATGGGATCCAGTAACCACTTAAGACCAGGTGGGCTGTGAGCTCGTCCATCCATCTAAGCAATAAAAAAAAACGTTTGAAATATTCCATTAATGTCGATAAACAATACACAAGATAATAGAAAGTTGTGAAAGCATTTTCAATTGCAAATCTTGATAGCTTCTCCCACGCTAAGTACCTATTTAAATTGGTAATATATTCTCTTTGAAATGATCTGGCTGAGACCTAAGGGTCGTGAACTTGAGACCTTCAATTTGTCTAGTATAGTAGTTAGTTAAAAGACAGTATAAAATTAAATATTTGTTCAAAATCTTATTAAGAAAAAAATACATTTAATGTTAACATTTATGTAGGATTGGTAAGAACGGAACGTATGAAAAGAGTGTGGAACAGAGCGTTAAGATGTGAGTGAGAGAAAACGGAAAGAAAGAGAAGAGAATGACAGACAGAATGACAGAGAATTGGAAGATGGCGAAGACGGTTGAAAAATGAGTAAGACGTAATAAAATTAGTGTTAATTATTAATTACTATTATAATAGAAGATTTTGGAATAGTGTAACTTTTATTTTATGCGCTGCGATCCCTATTCTACATTTTTGGGGGCTCGTCCGGGATAAAAACAAATATTCGTTCGGGATCGACGCCATAAAAATTTCAAAATTTTAACGAAAGACGTGGTAAGGGGAATAGACGAAAATACAACGACGACGAATAAACGACGATTATTAAGAAGAAGACGAATTATAAAAACGTAAGAAGATTTCAAGAAGAAGATTTGAAGACGAATTACGCTCACGTTGTTTAAACGGTGACAAATATTTCAAGATGTCGGTCAACCAAGGAACTTTTACATTTACGGAAAACAAAGACGCAATTTTCAACTTAATTGATATGACTAAGTTCAGTGGCGAAGACCACACTTACACCTCGACGAAATGGGCGCAGGATCTAGAAGACAACGCCGAAATATTTGGATGGTCGCCTCAACAACTACTTATCATAGCACGTAGATCTTTATCAGGAACAGCACAGTTATGGTTAAAGACGGAGAAGGTTCATAAAAGTTATGAAGAACTCAAGGCAGCCGTACTCAAAGAATTTCCTGACGTGATGAACAGCAAAGAGATGCATGAGCTCATGACTGCGCGCAAGAAACATAAAGACGAGTCATATTACCAATATATGCTAATTATGAAGGAGATGGGAAAACGAGCGAGATTCCCAGATTACGTTGCCATTCAGTACATCATAGACGGCATTACAGACCTGGAGATGAATAAGGCAATTTTGTACGGTGCGGTCACCTATCCGGTGCTGAAAGAAAAGTTGTTGTTGTACGAAAGAATCAAAGAAAAATCTGCCAAACAGAATGCTGAACTACATATTAAACGAATTGCAACGGCTTCGGTTAGAAATTCCATGTCAAGAAACAATCAGTATTGTTACACTTGTGGAGAAAAAGATCATCGAGCTAGTGCATGCCGAAATGGAATGAAGTGTTTCAGGTGCAATGAATTCGGCCATATTAGTTACAAGTGCACCAATTCTAACACAGGAAGTATCGAAAGTTCGAGTTATACGAAAACGTCGGTAAAACAGCTACCGAGAGCTATTGGATCAGCCAATCAACGGGTTCAAATGCATCCAATGATAAAACAGCCTGATTTAGAACCGAAAAAAGAATCGGCTATGTTCGGAGCGACTTCGTCGGAAAATCGGAGCGAAGCATGCGGCCATGAAGAAATTTGCAAGATGAAGGATGACAGCTGCTATGACAACGACGTCATGCAGCTTGTAAACAAACAACGTGACCAGCAACATAACTCAAATAAACCATTAAAATCTGTGAAAATAGGTGATAGATTAATAAGTGCATTAATAGATACGGGTAGCGACGTGAATTTGATGACGGAAGATCTGTGGAAAGAGTTAAACTTGCCGTGTAACGATGATAACATGATTTTATCTGGACTAGGACTCTATAAAATAAGGTCGTATGGGAAAATCTTTGCATGTATAGTTATTGATGAACAGTGCTATCCCAATGTAATTTTTCATGTAGTACCGAATAAGTCAATGCCTTATAAATTGATTATAGGACAAGAGTTCCTACAAAAAGTTGTGATGTTAGTACGTGAGGGTGCTGTACTCTTCTTTACGAAAGGTGATGAATGGTTGTCGCGGGTAAATTGTTGTGTGACTGAGGTTGATGTGACTAGTCATATCACTAATCCCGATTTAAAGACGAAAGTTATGCGGCTAGTTCATGAGTATAAGCCGATACAAACAAAAGAAGCTCCTATTAATATGAAAATAGTGTTAAAAGATGATGTGCCAATAGCTCAGCGACCCCGAAGAATATCACATATGGAACAAAGGATAGTGGAGGAACAGGTAGACGAGTGGCTACAAAAAGGAATAGTACGGGTTAGTTTTTCGGAATACTCTAGTCCATTAGTCTTGGTTAAAAAGAAGGATGGTTCAACTCGCATTTGTGTGGATTACCGTTTATTAAATAAGAAGATAGTAAAAGATGAATTTCCATTACCAATCATTGATGATTTGATTGACAAGTTGAAAGATGCTAAGATATTCAGCGTACTAGACCTCAAAAACGGATTTTTTCATCTTAAAATAAGTGAAGAATCGGTGCATTATACATCTTTTATAACTCATCATGGACAATTTGAGTTCCTACGTGCACCGTTTGGTCTGTGCATCTCACCTAAATGTTTTATGAGGTTTGTGACAATAATCTTCAGGGAGTTAATAGCAAAGGGCGTCATGGTAATATTCATCGATGATATCGTTATAATAGCAGATTCAGAGAGTCAAGCTTGCGACAGATTAACCCAAGTTGTAGAGGTAGCTTCGCAGTATGGACTGCAGGTATATTGGAAAAAAGCGAAACTTATTAGTCGAGAAATAGAATATTTAGGGCACTTGATAAAGGATGGAGAGGTTAGGCCAAGCCCGGAGAAAATTGAGGCAGTGGTAAGATATCCGGAACCTAGAAATATTAAACATGTGATGGGTTTTATTGGCTTAACGTCTTACTTCAGGAAATACATCAAAGATTTTGCGAAGATTGCCAAGCCATTGTCAGATTTACTGAAGAAAGGTGTTCCTTTCATATTCGAACACGAGCAAAGATATGCTTTCAATTTATTGAAGCAAAAGTTGACCAGTGATCCAGTATTGAAAATATACAACCCCAATTTACGAACAGAGCTGCACACAGACGCATCCAGTCAAGCTTTAGCAGCAATACTGTTGCAATTACATTCAGATGGTGGATTGCATCCTGTGCATTACATGAGTCATAAAACGACAGAAACTGAGAGCAAATACTCAAGTTATGAACTAGAGGCACTTGCAGTAGTAGAGGCTGTAAGAAAGTTTAGACATTATTTATATGGAATCCATTTCAAAATTGTCACAGATTGCAAAGCCTTTGAACAGACACTTAAAAAGAAAGATTTGACACCGAAAGTGGCTAGATGGGTGTTTATGCTAGGTGAATATGACTATGAGATTGAGCACAGAGCAGGGAGTAGAATGCAACACATTGACGCTTTTAGCAGGAATCCATTTGTGGCAGCTGTAGTTAGCCTCCAAGAAGAGATGAGACATGCTCAAGAAACAGACGAGGAACTCAATGCTATTAGACAACTAATATTGAAAGAAGGCCACTATCACGACTTCTGGATCGATAATGGCATCCTATATAAAGGTGAAGATAAACGATTAGTAGTTCCTAGGCTTATGGAGAAAGAAATTTTAAAGAAATTTCATCAAAATGGTTATTTTTCAAAAAGAAAAATGAAAGAAACCATAGGACGAGATTATTATATTAAAAATATGGATAAGAAAATTGAAGAAGTAGTTTTAAGCTGCATACCTTGTTTATTAGCGACAAGGAAAGAAGGTAAGCAAGAGGGTTTTCTTAATCCCATAGATAAAGAAGGAACCCCACTGCATACTTTACACTTGGATCACATTGGACCATTTACGGAAACAAGAAAGCAGTATAACTATATTCTTACCATTATAGATGCATTTACGAAGTTTACATGGCTTTTTCCTACTAAGTCCACATCGAGTGCAGAAGTATTAAATAAGTTGCGAATTCATCAGCAGACTTTTGGTAACCCAACCAGAATCATAACGGATAGAGGTACAGCTTTTACCAGTGACATTTTTGGAGAATATTGTAAAGAAGAAGATATACAACATATAAAAATTACCACTGGAATTCCTCGAGGCAATGGACAGGTTGAGAGGGTTCATCGTATCTTGATTCCAATGTTAACCAAGCTGTGTATAGAAGATAAATCACTGTGGTATAGGCACGTTGGTCAAGTGCAGCGAGCTTTAAACAGTACTTACCAACGATCAATAAATACTTCACCATTCCAATTGCTTATTGGAACAAAGATGAGATGTATAGAAGATGTGAATATGATTAAACTTTTGGAACAAGAAATTATTAATAGTTATGATGAAAACAGAGAAAATTTAAGACTGAAAGCCAAGCAACAGATTCAGAAGTTACAAGAAGAAAATAATATAACATTTAATGATAAAGGAAAACGTAGTTCAACTTATGAGTTGAATGATTTAGTAGTCATTAAGAGAACTCAGTTCGACCCAGGGCTTAAACGAAAGCATTTAGGATCTTACAAGATTATTATAGTTAAAAGATATGATAGGTATGATGTCGAGAAACTGTATAATAATACACAAGGGCCAAAGAGGACTTCCAGCTCTGCAGACAGTATGAAGAATAAGACAGATAAAGATGAATGATTATTTGTGTGCGTGCTTGGATGTATAACAGTTGTATCTATAATACTACTCACGTATCCTCACAAATTTTAGGCTATGTTGTTAAAACATATTTTGTTATTCAGAGCATAATTTTTATTTGTGTAAAAAGTAAGACTGTCAGATTCAGAACTATTTTATTTTTTAATGTTGTATGGAGGAGCCATATCTGAGGGCAGATATGAGAGCAGGATGGCCGAATGTAGGATTGGTAAGAACGGAACGTATGAAAAGAGTGTGGAACGGAGCGTTAAGATGTGAGTGAGAGAAAACGGAAAGAAAGAGAAGAGAATGACAGACAGAATGACAGAGAATTGGAAGATGGCGAAGACGGTTGAAAAATGAGTAAGACGTAATAAAATTAGTGTTAATTATTAATTACTATTATAATAGAAGATTTTGGAATAGTGTAACTTTTATTTTATGCGCTGCGATCCCTATTCTACATTTTTGTACTCGCTTCGCTTCGGAAACATTAAATTTTATTATTGATAGCTGAGTCCCGCGGTGCTATCCGCGGTTATTATTGTACCGCTGGTGAAGCCGCGGGGCGAAACTAGTCTAAAAAAAACTTAAGTCACTCCTTATATCATTAGCTACCTATCAGTAAAAGTCCCGTCAAAATCGGTCCAGCCGTTCCAGAGATTAGCCGGAACAAACAGACAGACAGACATACAAAAATTGTAAAAACTGTTATTTTGGTGTATGTACCGTATACATATTCATAAGCATGTAGTAAAAAGAGGCTATTTCAATATTACAAACAGACACTCCAATTTTATTTATATGTATAGTGAAATACAATGTTTCAGGTAAAACGCAATCACGACTCGTTAACACCTAAGAGAACAAAGTTCGATCTTAGTTAAATTATATTAAATATCAAAAGCGAAAACATTTTCCTGTAGCGTGTCACCAATTTCTGATGATGCCAGGAAGCTTCTCGAAAAATCGAAAGAGAGAGGAAATTTCATAACATCGTAACGAGGAAAGTACAAAAACAATCGTTAATAACATTTAATTAGCCGTGAACGCAATTTCCTACAATAAAGTCAAGTATTAACATGGTTTTAATAAAACATTTTGCTTTTTCAATTTTCATCATTCAATGCAATATTATTTAATTATGATGTTTCGATTAAGTGATATCAACTGATAGGCGATTTCCGGAGTTATGGACAAGATTGGCAGCGGCTTGGCTCTGCCCCTGGCATTGCTGAAGTCCATGGGCGACGGTAACCACTCACCATAGGTGGGCGTATGCTCGCCTGCCTACAAGGGCAATAAAAAAAAATTATTTGAGGTTGTCTTCTACGAGAAATTGTTTGATATGTCATGTTCCTCCAGAGATTTTCCGTGATTTGAAATTACTGTCCTCATCTATAACTTGTTTTCAGATATCATTTCTGCGACACACGATCGGGCTCCAATTACTCCGACGACATTTCTTAACATGAACTGAAACTATGTTTGAACGGAATCCTGAGCCGTAGGCAAGGTCTTTCCGATGTCCATTAGTGATCAGGACGGTTGTGGCCCATCTGGTTTGGAAGAAAATAAATTATTTAAGTCAGTGGTGAGGCTATGCCCTGTTACATATAGTAGGTATAGCGTTTTCTTAGTTAACATATACCAGGCACGTGTTTACAAACGACTTTTTTTTTTTTTTTTTTTTTTTTTTTTTTTTTTTTTTTTTTTTTTTTTTTTTTTTTTTTTTTTTTATTGCCCTTGTAGGCAGACGAGCATACGGCCCACCTGATGGTGAGTGGTTACCGTTGCCCATGGACTTCAGCAATGCCAGGGGCAGAACCAAGCCGCTGCCTACCGCTTAATACTCTCCACAAGCCTCGTTTGAAGAAGGACATGTCATAGCGTTCGGGAAACACCGTGGAGGGGAGCTCATTCCATAGCCGGATGGTACGTGGCAAAAAAGATCTCTGGAAACGCACTGTGGATGACCGCAGTGGCTCCAGGTAGTACGGATGAACTCTACTCCGGTGGCGGGCGGTGCGATGGTAAAAACGAGATGCCGGTATCATCTCGAACAATTCCTCAGAGCACTCCCCATGGAGCATACGGTACAAAATACAGAGGGAACCGAAGTCCCTCCGCAGACCCAGAGGTTCCAAACGATCCGTGAGATTATGCAACGAAAGAGTAATCATCAGCATCAATGGTCTATGATTGCCCACTGCCGGACGTAAACGAGTCTTGAGGGTGGGTACGTCAATATCTTCGGTTCTGTCCTGGCGTGTGTAGTTGATTTCGGACATTTTCATATTTATCGCGTCATCGCAGCTTCGGTCCATATTGTGGAGGACCAGAATGTGTACGAAAGGTTCAAGAATAGCGACGTATAATAAAATGGTACCCGTAGACAGGAGTGAACTTGCCAAAAGTGCCGCCCTAGGGCACCATGAAAATGCTTCTCTTTTAAAGGTAGGTTTTACCTGTATCCTACATAAAATATGTAAAATTAAGCACTTTTTGCCAAGGGTGATGTGCTACCGTGCTTCGCGCTTATGATACTAAAATTTATGATCCTTTTCTTTTTAATATTTTCACCTCACTCTACGAAGCGTTTTCAATAAGGAAAGTATAACTTTTTTTTGGCTCATACCAAAATTTTTACCACCTTGGAAAATTTTTAGCACCTTTACCACCAGTCCCGTGCATTAGTCACTAGTTTAATTTTTTTTATAGTGAAACGTTTAAAAATAAAATGTAATTAACTTTTTTTACCTTTTTTTAAGCAGCCATTTTGATTTCTTGCTTTCAAAATTCGTATTAGTTAACCTAATTTTATGGCATTTATGATTATGTGCGTCTTCGTTTGTATCTATCTGTTATTGAGGTATTTATATCGTTTTTAAATATTTTCAAAAACATTAATTGGTTCACGTTCCCAAAAAATTCATACAAAAATCGACACCGACATTACTTTGACGTGTTCAAAGCTCTAAGGAAAAGCACATAATATGACTAAGAGCTCTTTGTGAATTCAGGTAAACAAGTGTCACCCTTTTGTTGGTTGACGCTGGGTTGTTTATCTTCATCCATTTTTTGCCTTTTAAAAAAAGCGGAGCTAGGGTCGTGCAAAAGGTCAAGTTTGAGAGGGACTGTAAAATCTATGTTAATATGTACGGAGATTGTTGTTTAAATACAGTTCTAAATTTAATGAAAATATTCGAGTAAGGTCGTGGAATCGCATGTACTGCCATTTTGGTTCTAAATGTTGAATTAAAATCGGTATTCTTTGTTTAAAGCTTTATTATCTTAATGCTTATTATTATTAAGGTGTACTGTTTATTTTGAGCGTGGACTATATTTGTATGTTAGCTTTAATAAAAACTTGATTCAGGGCGAAGGATTTTTATTTCTGTTAATTTACAATACGTACACTTACGACCAAAAATTTTTGTGCGACTGCTTGTGCCTGCGTGTTGCCATACTTATTAGTGTGTTCCCAAAGATGTCAAAATAGAACTAGAACGAATAGAACTAGATTTAGAATTACAACTTAGATGATAATGATAATAATAATAACTTCATATTGTAACTTAGATTTCAACTTCATGTCTCAAGGTGGCCAGTAGTATTGTGATGTCTATAAGCTTCGCTCACCACTTGTTCGTAAGCTCGTCCGCTTAGAGTCTTCTTCTGAGTCGGTCTCTTTATTGCTGAAGGTCGTGTCTAATTTGAAATGTGGACCACTCGATGCACTATGCTTCCCCACGTCTTCCTGTCGGCGGTCTTTATAGCCTCGGTTGTTGGCAGGCCGGTGAGCGTCTTTACCAGATCAGACCAGCGGATAGGTGAGCGTCCGCATGATCTTCTCCCGTCAACCTGACCAACTACCATCAGCTTCTCTAAGTTATCGGGGCCTCTACGAGCGATGTGGCTGAAGTACGTGAGAATAGGTTGGAAGCAGATAGCGGACAGCCTTGTGGCAATACCGAGCTTCTTCAGAATGTATAACTTGGTCCAGCGTGCTGTCTATGGGATTCGCAGCATCTTCCTCCGCTTATAGCTTAGCTATAAAAAAGTCTTTTTTTTTCAGATATTATGGATCATCTGGTATAAACCAATTTATATAAATAAATAGCACATTTAAGTGACAAAATAACAGTTAAAATTGGAATTCAAAAATAGATACAAAATTACATTGTATGCTTGAACGCTACTTAAAGATCTACCCTAATATTAATTTCTATAGAGACACTGTATAAGAAAACTCAATTAGCGTATTCACTGATAGTTCAGCTGCGAATTGCTTCAGGCTGTGCTTTGCGCTAGTGCAGAACGCAAGCTTTGTATTTTCCTTTTAAACAAGACAGCGTTCTCAAACATTAAAATTTGAGATCGAAGACGCCTCAAATACACCGCAAAATCGTTTCACATTAGCTAGAAGCTTAATGAATCTGGTTACGACGACAGGGAATGGATTACTAACGAAAATTATAACGAAAAATACTTTTATGGGGGAGTGATTGGCCATTGAAGATCGCCGTGACCATGAAAACTGTAGAGCATTTGTAACGTTGGAAATAATAAGAAAATTATAATAAACGCGAAACTATAAGCGTAGCTTTAGTTAGGTTTACGATTCTCGAAAACTGAAAAAAATATGCCTACTATTAAATCTTCTACTTTCAGTCTACATATACGCCCACGGTTGAATATGGTGGACCTACTGGTGGTAGGACCTCTTGTGAGTCTGCACGGGTAGGTATCACTGCCCTGCCTATTTCTGCCGTGAAGCAGTAATGCGTTTCGGTTTGAAGGGTGGGGCAGCCGTTGTGACTATACTGAGACCTTAGAACTATATCTCAAGGTGTGTGGCGCATTTACGTTGTAGATGTCTATGGGCTCCAGTAACCACTTAACATCAGGTGGGCTGTGAGCTCGTCCACACAGCTATGCAATAAAAAAAAAAAAAAAAAAAAATACATTGCGTGCGATAAGAATATATTAACGAAAAGTAAATTTTCAAACGTCCTTTCTTTGGTATGTATTACCTTTACCATTTCTCTTAATTATAGAGAATGTTTACAATACACCCTCTGTGTAAATATAGGTATAGTAGTCTAAATACTGGGCGCGCACTTATAAATTGTAATTATCTAAGTAATACTTTCAACTTCAAATGTTTGATCTAACTTAATCTGAAGCGCCGAAGTAAGTTTGTCTCAGCAGCCGTTCGTGTGTTGTCTACAAATAATATTAATTGGTACTCGTTAATTATAATTGATGTAAATTATGTTTGATGTACTAATGCTGCCTGATACGTTTGGTTAGGTACTTGCGAAATATGCGTAGATGTGTTTGTTCTGTGAATTTAGCTTTCCGCTAGTTAATAGTCAATTTGACTAAACCTAGTACCAAAATTTTGTTTCAAATGATATTTAGAGGTAAAGTTATAGTTTATGAAGTTCATATTTATTGTTTTTTTTATTGCTTAGATGGTTGGACGAGCTGACAGCCCACCTGGTGTTAAGTGGTTACTGGAGCCCATAGACATCTACAACGTAAATGCGCCACCCACCTTGAGATACAAGTTCTAAGATCTCAGTATAGTTACAACGGCTGCCCCTGCCCTTCAAACCGAAACGCATTACTGCTTCACAGCAGAAACAGGCAGGGCGGTGGTACCTACCCGCGCGGACTCACAAGAGGTCCTACCACAAGCATAAAATGTATGTACCCATGTTCTATTTTTTCGCCTAATTTATTTGTATTTGAAATTATCTTCAGACTAAAAACGGTTGTTGTTGGAGTTTCAACGAAAGCTTTTAGTGAACAGACACCATCTTCTGACAAACATAGTTCCAGCATATACTCGTATGTATATTTCTTAGAAAATTTAGCGATACTCACAGCGAAGCGTTGTCGGGCCATACATCGGCTTCCTTTAGTAGTAGATTATTATGCCTTAACAACAATGACTGGTGGTAGGACCTCTTCTGAGTCCGCGCGGGTAGGAACCACCGTCCTGCCTATTTCTGCCGTGAAGCAATTATGCGTTTCGGTTTGAAGGACGGGGCAGCCGTTGTAACTATAGTGAGATCTTAGAACTTATATCTCAAGGTGGGTGGCGCATTTACGTTGTAGATGTCCATGGGCTCCAGTAACCACTTAACACCAGGTGGGCTGTGAGCTCGTGCACCCATCTAAGCAATAAAAAAAAAAACTTTATAGTGGTGAAAACGAACTCATTTTACTGGTATTATTGATCACTGGTATTAGGTGGTGCCTAGCTACTAAAGCAATTAAAAAGGGTTGCCCTAAGCTCTAAGTATGATTGTCTCTTCGTAATATCAGGCGATCAAAAGGTATCTGTTGTTATCCATTATATTATGCACAAGAAGGGCCGCGGTACGCGAGGAATGGCGACGTCTGGTGAAGCGCACCACCAACCAAAGTGATGACCACGACCACTCTGCCAAGAGTGCATACGACTGAGAAGAAGAAGAATGATAAATGTGGGCTTGTTTGCTTTTAGTTTGTTTGTTTGTCCTTCTTTTGCGTTGAAACTAATCAACAAATCGTCATGTTTTTTAGATTAGGAGCGTTTCATAGGTTAGCTTTAATGCCTCATCAACATCTCAATACCGCGGGAAACTACTGACACTATTCCGCGACCAGATACACACAAAAACACAGTAACAAATAGTTTTGTTTATAATACAATTGCAAAAACAAGCATGTAAAGTGTATTGGACTGAATCGAGTGCTTTCCTTGTTATACGTTTAATAATACTAGAGGTCCCGCAGTAGTCGAAATTCGACTATAATTAATTAGAATTGTAAGTTTGTACACTATTATGATTGTATTTTATACTTCTATAATCACAAATTTCGCCAAGGCTACACTATAAAAATATTAACAAAGACAAACAATATTTAATCTATTCTCAATTTGACAACAGACGTCAAGAACAAAAGTTTGACAATAAATAGTATGCATGCGTGTGTGCGTCAAATACATGGTATGTAGTGTGGGTAATGTTTTCTTTATTGATTTAATGCATTTTTTATGCATTATTTAAAAAAAAATATTAGCATTGTGCACTTCTTCTCTATATTCTCTATGATTGTGGAAAATTTCATACTCCTCCGTCTCCGCAATTTTCGTAAAAAGGGATACAAAGTTTTTGCTTCACGTATTAATATATAGATGAACCTATATTTTTTACCCTCAAATACCCAAATTAGGAAAATCAATTTCACATCCCACTGGCTGCTAACGGAACAAAATTATTTTCTGGATATTTTTTTTTCCGTTTCGTCGGACATTAAATTCGATAAACGATATTAGTGTACGATTAAAACGCGGGTCACGATCCGACTGAGGAGAAAAAAATATTTTTTTATGAAAACAAGATTTCTCTTTTAAGAACGTGTAATGCTTTTTAAACGTAATTAAAACGAGAAACAGCTTTTTACTCACTCAAGGAAAGCTCCGGAGTAGGAACAAGTGACCTTATTTGGAAACATGCGAAAATGTGGGATCAAATAAAAAGCCGTAATATTTTCAACTTGAAAATTTGTGGCGATTTTATTGATAAAATCTTCTAAAATTTAATATTGGTAAAAAGGAAATTTACCATGAGAGACAGAAAATACTATATCAGTAGAAAGAGATTTAAATTTGACAGAAAATAGCCCGTAAATTTAGATTCGATATTTCAACTTATTCATTTTAGTATAGAAATTGTTTAAGCACATAAATGCTTACAAACTTGTGACATTAACGAATTATCGCCAAAACGGTATGCTTGTTAGTTTATTGAACACTAAAATATCCAAAAAACGTAAAGAGAAAGAAGTTTACATTTTCAACGACTAATTTACAGGCTATCTAAAACATAGTCCATAAAGCTTAGCAGAAACGTCTTATGAAAAACACGCGCGTCTATTAACGCAATTCCAAATCGTATTTCATCTTTTGAATAAGATGAAAAAAAAACATTCGTTTAACAATCACTAATGTTGGGTGCTTAATTCATTAGGCGCCCCTAAATCACCAATAAATCCCTGGGTCCTCGTTAAGGGTGATTTCCTTCCAATTTATTATCACGCCATTCTTTAGGTGAACTTGCCTATCGATTGCAAGGTTGTTCTATTGAAGGCGCCTTGAGTTAATGTGAGTTTTCGAAGAAACGAATCCAAAATAAAGTAAACAGAAAATCTATTACTTTATATGAATACGAATGAATGCTATCTGATGTTTGTCATCTATACGTTTTTATACCATTTTTCCGGCTGTGAAGAAATTGTGATACAGTTGTTGTTGGCATTCCGCGAAATGTTTTTGTAATTATTATTACAAACTCGTTTGTTGATGGTATTCCATCAAAAAACGAATATTTTGACGACGGCACCGTAAACTATTCGAAACATTGGAAATAATGAAATTACAATAAAAAAAAATCGATTGTCTGTAAAGTCGGTTTACTGACGTTAGTTGAACGTGACAACGTCATAAGAAAATCTATATATTAATATGTGAAGCAAAAACTTTGTAATCCTTTTTACGAAAATTGCGCGGACGGAGGAGTATGAAAATTTCCACACTTATAGAGAATATAGAGAAGAAGTGCATAATGCTAATATTTTTTTTAAATAATGCATAAAAGATACATTAAATCAATAAAGAAAACATTACACACACTACATACCATGTATTTGACGCACACACGCATGCATAATATTTATTGTCAAACTTTTGTTCTTGACGTCTGTGGTCAAATTGAGAATAGATTGAATATTGTTTGTCTTTATTAATATTTTTTTATAGTGTAGCCTTGGCGAAATTTGTGATTATGGAAGTATAAAATACAATTACAAATATTACTAGTGGTAGGACCTCTTGTGAGTCCGCGCGGGTGGGTACCGCCACCCTGCCTATTTCTGCCGTGAAGCAGTAGTGCGTTTCCGTTTGAAGGGTGGGGCAGCCGTTGTAACTATACTCGAGACCTTATATCTCAAGGTGGGTGGCGCATTTACGTTGTGGATGTCTATGGGCTCCAGTAACCACTTAACACCAGGTGGGCTGTGAGCTCGTCCACCTATCTAAGCAATAAAAAAAAAATTATATATGTCGTGGTTAACGACTTTTAGTAATATTAAGATGTTGTTTTGACTATTATTTTAAATGATGAAATGTTGTTTTGATAAATATCACAAAATGTAGGGTACACTCCGTAACGCCACAGTATAAAATGGCGGTACGTGGACAGAGTCGTGGCATTCCGTGTCAGACAGTCATTCAGTCCGTATCAGACGGTCCGTCCGTCTCAATCAGTGAGTCTCTGGCAGTCAGTCAGTCGGTCTGTCGGTATGTGGAACGAAACTGTCGGTTTACCCTGTCATTGTGACAGTTGTGTGTGTTGAGTTTCAATAATTATTATTCAAAAGGTTTTATTGACTTTTTATAAACTGAGTTCAACCAAATACGAGTGATGACGGAAACTACCGCTTAGCCATCCCTGACGTGCGCCGTCAGGTCTGTCCTAGTGCCTAGTCAGGTCATAAATTCTGTCACATGTTTAATGTAAAATAATTGAAACAAGTTTATTCATTATGTAACCATTCATATACCAAAATGAACTTAACAAAACATAGATTCTTATGACACTAAAGTTTATTCAAAATGACCTCCGTGATTTTGAATACAGGCCTTCAATCTGCGCGGCCAGTCGTCTATCGCAGCACGAACGAGGTCCATGTCAATATCGGCGGCTGCCTTAATCAAAGATGTCTTGAGTGACTCCAACTTGGGATGAGGCTTTGAACACGCCTTTTCCTCCAAATGTTGCCATATCTTGTAATCTAACGGATTCAAATCTGGACTGGAGGAGGGCCAGTCTTCGTGCCGGATGAAGTCGATTTCACGCGCCGCCAGCCAGTCTTGTGTTGTGCTCTTCGCTCTATGAGCTGGCGCCGAATCTTGTTGGAATACCCAGTGCCTGTTATTGAACATGGTATGAGAAACAGGTTCCACAAGGTTCGTCAGGACTGTATTTTGATACACAACTGCATTCGTTTTTACACCTTTCTCACAAAAATGTACCTCTGTTAAGCCCCAATAAGAAACTCCCAACCATACCATGAGCGAGGATGGAAAATGACCTCGTTGGACACGCGGAATACGGTTGCTCGCTTCTTCACTACTGTGTGCGTACACCTTATCATTTGATTTGTTGTAGCTCTCTTCTATGGTAAAAATTTTTTCATCCGAAAAAAGAATTTCCCGATATTTTTTTCCCGCGTACCGCTTCAACAAAGCGCGGCATCTCTTTAGTCTCAGGTCTATTAGACGAGCATTCAAACGATGTCCTGTTTTTCTTCGATATGCCCGAAGCCCTAAGTCTTCAGTTAACACCCTTTTCACCGTGGTTCTGCTTAACCCCATCTGAAGGGCCAACAGTTTCTGCTTACGTTTGGGATTTATTTGAATTCGCGCCTTCACAGCTTTTATCACTGCTGGAGTCCTAACAGACCGAGGGCGACCACTTCTTGACCTGTAATCTACACTAGAGTCTTCATTGTATCGTTTGATGGCACGATAAACGAATCTTTTGGTTATATTCAAATTTTTCAGTATGTTAAAAATTTGAATTGGCGCGTAACCGCAACGATGCAACGCAATAACTGCAACACGGTTTTCTTTAAGCGTCCACTCCATATTTAAAAATGAGTAAAATTCTAAAAGTATACATTTTTATTTTCATGAACAATTCGAAATTCGAATTCAATAAACTTTTTTGTGGCCAGCATTCTAAAAGAAAAGTTTTGACTGTGTGACAATACTTATGACCTGACTAGTTATAATTCCAATTAATTATAGTCGAATTTCGACTACTGCGGGACCTCTAGTACTGATGGAACGGTTTCATTTTTCAAAAGAAATTTTTAATTTTATTTGTTTGATAGATATTTTGTATGGATATAGAGGAGGAGGTAAATGGAAATCACTATTGAATTGATCGTGACGCTTCAATTTCTCTCATGACGTTTTCAATGTTCAAATTAGACTCGAATTGACTACGGCGTTCTATGGTCGCGTTTTTGTTGTCGTCAAATAATTGGAGAAATTTAGTACCAGTTTAGCCACGTGATCGTCGAACGCCTCAGAGCGAGGTAACGCCGCATGAGTCATGTTTTTTTCGTGTGTGCAGCCGGCTCCATCGAATTATAAGACGCTGTCACGTCAAAAATTTGAGATTAAACCGTAAAATAGTTTTATTTATACTTTGTTAAATTATTTAGTACCTGTAGTGTTTTATGAAACGTGCTCCATTAAACAAACTTGATATGTAGTACTAGATAGATGTGGTCAATGTTATCGATACCTATGGGCTGCTGCTACGCAGCATCCTTTTCTCATTACGTGGGCTAAAATTTCGTGAACATTGTTCTTAGCAAATATTAAATAGAAAGGTGTCCAATTTTATTATTACACAAGCTACAGTGTTGAACGAACTGTATTTTTGGAACGAAGTTCCTTACGGCAGGCTTGGAGGGGATAGGGATTTTGCTGCGCGACCGAACTGAAAAAAATGTGATAATAAAACCGTAAGAAAAAATCCGTGGAAAAAAGTGCGTGGAATAAAACCGTTAAATGAGACGTGCGCAGGCGCGAGCGCGACAGTCGTATACACAAGCGAGTAGTGTATAATACAGGGTGGCCCATAAGTCCTTTGATATGAAAAAAAATTTATTAAAATAAAACTAATTACATTATGAATTAAATTTTTATTTACATAAAAAGCTTAAAAAACGGGAATTATTTTTTGAAAATAACATCTCATAAATGTAATCCGTTGCGATCACGGCACTCTTGCAAACGACGTCTAAAATTGTCGATGACTGCGCGGCACGTCACTGCTGAAATGCTTGTCATTTCTCTGCGGATGTTTTCTTTTAGAGCCTCAATTGACCGCGGGTTTGTGTCGTATACTTTAGCCTTAAGGTAGCCCCACAAAAAAAAATCCATCGGGGTCAGATCTGGACTACGTGGAGGCCAGGAAATGTCTCCTCTTTTAGAGATAACTTTGCCAGGAAAAAGTTGACGGATAACGGGCATAGCAGTGTTAGAGGTGTGAGAAGTGGCCCCATCCTGTTGAAACCACGTCCTGGCATTAAAGCCTGAAAAGTTTTGCAATTCTGGTATGAAAAACTCTTCGATCATAGCCACATATCGCTCCGACGTAACAGTAACTGCGCGCCCTCTGCCATCCTCAAATAAGTAAGGCCCTAGGATACCATGGGCTGACATAGCGGCCCAAACAGTCACTTTCGGACTATGTAAGGGCTTCTGATGCTTAAGTTTTGGATTGATGGGGCTCCAATAGCGGCAATTTTGTTTACTAACATGCCCGTTAAGATGGAAATGAGCCTCGTCAGAGAACATTATGTTATTGAAGGAAGTAAACCGATTCAACATTTCATTCGCATAATTTTGTCTTTGAATACCGTCAGTTTCCTTTAATTCTTGAACCAACTGAATTTTGTAAGGGTGCATATGTAAATCTTTCTTCAAAATCCGTTGTAACGATGTCCTGGATACGTTTAATGCTCTGGCGCGCTTACGAGTTGACTGTGTCGGATTTTCGCGAATAGACTGTGTCACTGTGTCTATGTTTTGTTCCGTACGTGACGTCCTTGGGCGACCCAACCGCGGTTTATCTAACGTCGAACCGGTCTCCTCAAACTTAGCAACCCAGTTCTTAATCGTTTGAAGAGTTGGAGTGTCGTCAAAGTTGTGTAAACCTTTGTGTTCTCGAAATTTACGCCGCGCAACGGTTGCCGAATTGTCGTTTTTATAAAACTCGCGCACACAAAACGCACGGTCCGCTCCGGTAAAACGCTCCATCGCGACTAAATTCCCAGAAACCGAAGTTACTCCCCCCGCTTCCCCTGCACCGCTCACGCGCGCCCTGTTCGTTTTATTCAAATTTTACTTTTCAAAGGACTTATGGGCCACCCTGTACCTTCAAAATATTAAATCGTAACTTATTTTCGTTAAAATACAATTGACTTAAGTTTATTTGCGTAACATAGCTTTATCTAAAGTAGTTTTGGTTTATAAATAAGAAATGCTGCAATAATAAATAAAAAAAGCACTTATAGCGTATCGTTCAAGCAAGCTACAATGTATTCTCTAAAGCTATCCGTGCTAAGCTATGTCGTGACGGGATCGAAGACCTATCTCACAAAATGTCCCATTCTATTAAAAAATACGAACATCGTACAAGCAGAAGTCGAGTTACCCTGAAAAGTTAACCGGACGTACCCGGCAGTACGCTCAGACACAACCGGGTTACCCGGTCGGGCGGACTCGGATATTTTTGTTCGCAATTGTTTTTTGTTCTTGACCAGTGTTCTGCTAATGGTCCCGGTTTACTTTGTTTTATTTTACGCCGGCGAGTATGAATGAGCGGCTTTGTTTTGTCCATGGGGATATCGGTTTGCTTTGTTAGATTTCCGGAGCATGGAACATCTCGTTTGGACTTACTGGAAGAAAAGAAAAGTCTTGTAGGATTATGTGTTATTTTCTGCATTATATTATGACTGTTGACTTAAAAAATGCATATTCATTTAATAAATAGCTAGTGTATCGGCACGCTATGATTACCGTTTTGACGGTATATTAATAAGGAAAGATCGTGGGAAGATTATGAAAGAGGTGTGAAAATAGATAATTTATAATATTTTAGAAAAAGAACTTATAATTATTATTATTGTAGGTGATGATAGCGGTGACGACAGTGAAAGTAGCAGTATGGACGAATCTGATTAAATATACCCTTTTGTTTTTTTGGTCTCTTTTTTTATTAATTTGTTTTTTTTTGTGCATTAAAGTTTGTATATTCATTTTTATTCCAATATTCAGATCGTTCAAATATATTAAGTCAGCATTTATATTTTTGTTTTATTAAACCTTTTTAATCAGGTGCTCCACCTCCTCCTCCTCCTTTAGTACGATGCAGTTAGGTCTATATCTCGTATTTTATATTGTGTACCAAATATAGATTAGATATTAACATTTTTAACAAACATAGCTTAGTTTAGATCTTATCTACGGTTAATTAAAGAGAATGAAAATAATTCTCTATATTCGATAGTTCAAATGATCTTAAGCTTGTTACCGCTTAATGGGTTCGTGATATGCCATATTAAATATTATTAGAACAGTTTTATGGCGCCATATTACGGTATTGTCATAAAGAATAAATTATGAAAAAGTTTTGTTTTAAATTAACATAATACCTACAGTTCTACCTAGTGCTTAAAATGTATTAACACAATTATAATGTTTTAACTTCAATATGGCTGTAGTACTAGCTTTTAAACCGAATAATGAAGGAAAATGTTCGATGTTTTTCATTTCACATTACCAATCAGTTTTCCTTACCGCGCGCTTTAATCTACCGGGAAGCTCTCGAAGCTTTGAGCGTAAAAACTTATTGGCAATTATCTACCCGTTCTCTCGCCACTGATTGACAAGTAAAATTGTATTATGGTTATTTTTTTCTTATATAGATTTTGATAGAATTAGTTTCCAGTAAGGATTTCGTTTGAGAAAAGAATATTGATTTTTTAATTCAGTTCAACATTGAAGCTTAGTGATAAAATTAGAATGTTACATTTACTCAGTTAACTTTTTAGGCACTTGAGCAACACTGATTAATACATAGTGGGTCATATGTATCTAAAGAACTAAAAAGTTGATTATTATTTTTGTGATTTAATTAATGAATCGTGAGGTTTCAAGTATCTAAGTAAATATTTAGAAAAATGTGCAAAGAAAAATATGTACTTACGTCCCTAGCACGTGTTCTAGAACGACTTCAAAATAAAGGCCGTATACTTTTCTGTCTACAATATCATTATATACAATCCTGGCATTAATCTATTCTTGCTAAATATCTTACTTTAAATATATTATATAGAAAATGCGTAATGTACCAATTGTTCTTGTTCTTAACGAGTTAGATAATTAGTTTTCCCACGCACACAATTCGTGCCATCAAACTGCCCAAAAACATTTTTATCTTTAATTAATAACGCGACGCCAACGATATTTTTTCAGTTCGTGGGTTAAGTCGGGTCTGTAAGCGCGGTTGATCGGGCCGCGCTCATTTGGGCCGGATTAAGAATTAATTCGCCTGAAGGCCCCAATGGATGTGCGATTAATTTTCTCTCCCGGTCTCGCTTCACTAAAAACTGGGAGGAATTAAGGTGGGCGTGGATTTGTAAACAAAATTAAGAAAATTTATGATATTGCTGATGACTTGAACTTAGAAGGAGAAGCTGATAGCTTGTGCTGGTAAGCGGAAATCACTAATAGGTACTATACGTTCAAAGAAAGCCGCATAGTAATGATGATCTCGGTTGTAAATGAAAGCTAAGCTGACAGCGATTACTAGTAATTAATAACATCATTTTCGAAGAATCGAGCTACAATCTTGATATTCATAAGTAAGTTACACAGATCTAAAGCCCCTGGGAATAAACGAAGTCACGGCTTTCCGTAGTAGTGGCACTAGCACGTAGCCATTTGGACTCTTCAGATAGAATCAAACTAATGTAGTGAAGAAAGAATAAACCTTAAAAACGTATTGAAGATAAATTCAATCAATATTGCTCTTCACGTTTCAAATTGTAATTTAAAATTATACTTTGTTTTAAAATCCTTGTCGGGAAGACTGATTAATTAAATTATTATTTTTTGTTATTTCATCGTTCGTAATCCAACCCTGTACATACAGTTGTACGAAATTAGGTAGTTCAATTCAATCGAATGGAATTTTAATTAAATTACCTGGTGCCTGAAACGCGGTTTAATTTTCTTCAATAGGAGGAGACAATTTGTGATGGATTCGGTTTCAAATTGTGTTTTAATACGGATAATTCAAATAAATTGGGTTCAATTTGCGCAGCGAAGCCTATCATGATCGATTCTTAAATTTCATTATGATACTCGCTGGTCGCTCTGTGTGTTCGAGAATGGTATAATTTGTACATGTGGTATCAGTGGCACAGTTTGGTAAGGCCTCCTACGAGGTGGAGCGATGATCTGCAGAAGGTCGCGGGAATCCATTGGATACAGGCAGTGCAGGACCGATTGTTGTTGTGAACCTTGGGGGAGTTCTATGCCCAACAGCGGATGTCTGTGGGCTATTGATGATAATGGTGATGAAAATTCGTCAATAGGTCGTCAATCCACATTGTGGGAGGCGTAACTACGCTACGTCTTCTGGTATGCTGTCCCCATTCGAGAATTGTTTGATCCAATCGGCCATCTGATCAATGTGCCCTACCCACTGCCGCTTCAATCTCGTAATTCTTAGGCCTATATCAGTTATCATAGTTCTAATCTCCTCATTGCTGAAACTCCGAGCCTAGCCATACCTTTTTAATTTAAATTTATTTTTATTTTAATAATAAAAAAAATCCTAAAAAACTTCTGGAACATTTTTGTCATTATACCATCGTTCAAATTTTTGAGTATTCGTGTTTAAACTAAAACTAAAATGCTCATAGCGTCGGTAGATTGCTAAGTAGTACATTAATTACCCAGTTTCCCTTTCAGCCCGACCCACCTTTCCGGGTCTAATTATTTGTGCCAACTTACACCTCTGAAACTAACCCTCTTACTTCATTGTCGGGTTAGAGCAGCTAGATGTGCCATCCATATTATATAATAAAAATACGTATAAATGAATTAGCATTTAATTTACTATTTCCCGTGAAAATTAGTCATTTGGAAAGATTTAATATGAGTTAATCTCAGATGACGTTTCTCTTTCATGTTTATGAAATAAATAAATAAGCTTAAAAAGTAGTGAGCCCGCACGGGGAGATACCATTGCCCTGCCTTTTTCTGATGCCAAGCAGTAAGGCGTTCCGGTTTGAAGGGAAAAATCTTTGTACTATAGAAGTGAGGCTTAAAACTCGTTTCTCAAGGTGTATGGAGATATTTACGTTGTTTGTGGCTTCGGGTAATCACTTAACATCACCTGGGCTGTCAGGTAGTTCAATCGTCTAATGACCAAAAAAAACTTAAGTTAATCGTCATTGTGAACTCTTTATAATACTGCTTATATCACGCGAGCAAAAGTTTGGAATCACTTACTTGAAATTGGTTCCGCGCGATCTTGGTTACTAAAGAATTTTTTTATTATCATAAAAATTACATAATTTTAAAGGTTCAGCTGTCAAATTTAAATTGATACCAAATTCATTTAAATCGAGCCAGTAGTTAAGGAGCTATCCCTGATTAAGTGAAGGAGGTAGGAAAACAAGGAAATATGGAAAAATAATGAATGAACAAAACAACAAAAATTTATAAGTAAAATAAATTATTTAGCCTTAAAATTAAGTATCAGTACTTTGTGTTCCCTTCCCTCGCCTTAATAACTGCTCGAAGACGATTCTTCATAGACATGATCAGCTTCTGAATTGATTCTTGTGGGATACCTTCGACTCGTAAATCAACGCAGATTTCAGGTCATTCAGACATGAAGAAGCAGGAGTTCTGAAACTTCCTCTTCGGTTCATTCCACACGTGCTCAATGGGATTCAAGTCAGGACTGAGCACTGGCCAGTCCAATGTGGCGATACCGACTTCTTCGAGGTATACAGTTGTTACACGGGCAGTGTGACAACGAGCGTTATCGTGCATAAGGAGGAAGTGATCACCGATATATCCAGCATAGGTAAGGACATGTTCCAGCAGAATATTGGAAATGTACTAGTCCGAAGTTAGACCGCCTCCTCGTCCCCCGACAGGCACGAAAACAAGCTCGGTTTTACCATCGAAGGAAATGCCGGCCCACATCATACAATGGCGCCCCCATAAGCCACTGTTTCAGCGAAACAGCACTGCGCAAATCACTCCCCAGGCCGCCTGTAGACCCGACCTCTTCAGTCGCTACCGTGCAAACACATCCTGCTCTCGTCGGAGAACAGGACTTGCCTCTATTGCTCAACCTCCCAATCAAGATGGGTGCGAGCAAATTGAAGGAGTGCTTGTCGGTGAGCTACCGTGAGGTTCGAGCCTGTGGGAGGCCTTTTTGGAGTCGGATTCGCTAGCCTGAGTCGTCGACAAAGTGTCCACTCGCTGGCTGCTACCCCACGAATATCTCGGAGCTCCTGTTGGACGTCAACACCATGTAAATGCCGATTTCGGAGAGAGGTTGGCACGATAAAACGGTCATCCCTCTCCGATGTGCACCGGCACCGTCCAGATCTTAGTCTGGGGATAAAGCCACCAGTCTCCTGAAAGCGCTTGTAAGCTTTCGAAACGCAGGACAGGCTTATGTGGAGCCGACGAGCCCTTCTTGCAATAGGTCTACGATTTGTGCTGCTTCTGTAGGTGTTGTCTCCATTGTCGTACAAGGTAAAGGATCAAAATTAGCGGAGATGTGTACCGGTTAACGTGTGAAAGTCAACTGATAAAGAAAATTCTATAACAGGTGCTTTTATAGGGGTCAATAAGTTGCAACTCGCGACGTATCAAGCAATTGAAACACGTCTTTTTCGTTATTCCTTCACTTAATCCGGGATAGCTTCTTAAATACTGGCTTGATTTTAATGAATTTAATATCAATTTAAAGTTAAGAATTGAACCTTTAAAACGATGTCATTTTTATGATTATTAAAAAAAATAGTACACGAGATCGCGCGGAACTAATTTCAAGTAAGTGATTCCAAACTTTTGCTCGCGAGTGTAGTACCTAACTAAGCTACGTTGTTTTTTTACATTGGTAAATTACTCTTTTTTTCCCTACCGAGGCTGATAGTCTTGAAAGGCTATTTCAGTTTCGCCCTAACATGTAGGTGAACTCACGGGGCTCAAACCGGAAGTGCTTCCCAGAATCTAGCACCGGATCGGAAATGCACCCGCTGAGAAGATCCGGCGAGAAACTCAGTGGGCTGTGTCTATGTGTTAATTTACTCGCCAAGCACTTCGTCGCAAGCAACGGTTTTGGCGAGGACGGTGACGGGGGATTGGGAGGATCCGTAATGACGTATTTAGGGCTTAGCTGTTTACCATTCAGTTCACAGGTTCGGGAATATGATTCCCGGCGGCGGTAAATTACTGTTAATCTAATGAGTCATATCCAGTTTTTTCCACCTTTAGTTCTGTAACACCCCGTCTTCAGCAGTAAACAACCTAAGTGCGTTAGCGCTAAGCTCGGAGTAAATCTTACTTGACTTACCTCTTCCGTTCGCAACCAAATTATCAGTAATAATTA
This sequence comes from Bombyx mandarina, assembly GCF_030267445.1. NCBI lineage: Eukaryota > Metazoa > Arthropoda > Insecta > Lepidoptera > Bombycidae > Bombyx > Bombyx mandarina. Next base: position 13,791,454 of record NC_143228.1, read on the forward strand.
GTGATGTTGTATTAAAGATTAGTCAATTAATTGGATATATAGAATGTCAATGTTAACTATAATTAACATTGGCAGAATGGTATATTGGTATTATTATCACTATAGGTTTCTACCGTGAACTTTTTTTTATTTAATGCAGAGAAGGGTGCATGAGTTAACAGGCCAGCTGCTGTAAGTGGTCACCGGTCGCCCCCTTTAAGACATGAGCTCCATGTCTCAATTTTTACAATACAACGGCTGCCTCACCCTTCAAACCGAAACGCATCACTGCTTCACAGCAAAAAAGTGGTGGTACCTACCCGTGCGGACTCACAAGAGGTCTTGCCACCAGTAAATAAGAGATCCTACCACCAGTAACAAGAGGTTGTGAATGCCTATGGGCTACGGTACTTAACACCAGGTGGGCCGTGAGCTCGCCCACATATCTAAGCAATAAATAAAAATCAATACACCTATTAATTTGTGGCTTCATTTCTACATAAACACTTCATGGGAAGTCATAGAATAACTAAGAAGTTCAGGCAATCTAGTATGAGTGTATTAAGGTACTAGTTAATATTATTATGCTTATACTCTATTCCAATTACGAAGTCCCTTTTGACACTTAGAATGTAATTCTTGACGTTTCGCATTATCTGAAATAATATTCAATTTTGTTCATGAACGTAAATCGTCATTTAAAAATACACTAGAGGTCCCGCAGTAGTCGAAATTCGACTATAATTAATTGGAATTGTAAGTTTGTACACTATTATGATTGTATTTTATACTTCTATAAGGACAAATTTCGCCAAGACTACACTATAAAAATATTAACAAAGGCAAACAATATTTAATCTATTCTCAATTTGACAACAGACGCCAAGAAGAAAAATTTGACAATAAATAGTATGCATGCGTGTGTGCGTCAAATACATGGTATGTAGTGTATGTAATGTTTTCATTATTGATTTAATGTATCTTTTAAGGATTATTTAAAAAAAAATTTAGCATTGTGCACTTCTCTATATTCTCTATAAGTGTGGAAAATTTCATACTCCTCCGTCCGCACAATTTTCGTAAAAAGGGATACAAAGTTTTTGCTTCACGTATTAATATAACATATTATAATAATAACATCTGTCAAATGGGACTTCGTAATTGGAATAGAGTATAGATACCCAAACTGCTTTAAAAGTATTCAATAATACTATTGCTATACTTACAATTCACACACACAATAACATAATAATAACAGCTGTCAAATGGGACTTCGTAATTGGAATAGAGTATAGATACCCAAACTGCCTTAAAAGTATTCAATAATATTATTGCTTAACTACAATTCACACACACAATAACATAATAATGACAGTTGTCAAATGGGACTTCGTAATTGGAATAGAGTATAGATACCCAAACTGCCTTAAAAGTATTCAATAATATTATTGCTTAACTACAATTCACACACACAATAACATAATAATGACAGCTGTCAAATGGGACTTCGTAATTGGAATAGAGTATAGACACCCAAACTGCCTTAAAAGTATTCAATAATATTATTGCTATACTACAATATCAAGTACTATTTTGCTTAAATAAATACAATGATAAGAGGAAATCTTCGTTATATGCAAAATCACTACAAACTTGCGAAGCGCCGATAGATTCGAGGCATTAATTTGAAGGAAATCGTTTGGAAAATAGAAAATTTGTGCAACCCCCGGCATACTCGTTTACGCAAACATACGAAAGACTCCCATTTTACGAAAGTACCCCTTGTGCCTACGACATAGGACTTTTTATTTGTAGCACGAATGTTAGAGTTCAATTTTGTTTTATGACACGCGGTATGAATGTTTATAATTTTGAAATTTTCAAGAATATCGTAGTCGTTTTGAATCCGACTGGAAAGGTACGAGTGATGGTTCCAAGGTTAAATTTTGTTTAATTTCATAAGTATTCAGTCGAATACTATGTACATACATGAATAAGTAAGCCAGGGATCAAAAATTAGCTATAGCTTATATAAACGTCAGTAATATTGAATGAATTTCAGATTACTTATTTCGGAATTCTACAACTATCAATCTAAATCATTATACAATTAATTCACACACACAATAACATAATAATAACATCTGTCAAATGGGCTGGAGTCATGGTCCAGACGGCTGGCCGATCCTTCGGTTGGTCGTAGGACCGTCGAGGTGATTCGCCCGGTCCTTGTGGATTGGGCGAATCGTGACAGAGGACGCCTCACTTTCCGGCTCACGCAGGTGCTCACTGGGCATGGTTGCTTCGGTGAGTTCCTGCACCGGATCGGAGCCGAGTAGAGTGCCACCATTGTGGTTGTGACTTGGACACGGTGGAGCACATGCTCGTCGCCTGCCCCGCATGGGAGGGGTGGCGCCGTGTCCTCGTCGCAAAAATAGGAAAGGACTTGTCGTTGCCGAGTGTTGTGGCATCGATGCTCGGTGACGACGAGTCGTGGAAGGCGATGCTCGACTTCTGCGAGTGTACCATCTCGCAGAAGGAGGCGGCGGGGCGCGTGAGAGACGCACAGGCCCGCCGCCGTCGAGCGGGGGCCAGGGAGGCGGATCTCGCCCAAACCCTGGCCCTCTAAGTGTTTCGGGTCTCCCTCACATGTCGGCCTGGGGACGGCGAAGGGGGCCTAAGAAGACGACGTGCAAGCTGCTCTACACGCGTTTTATGCATGCATGAGCATCCGGGTGATGGAAGGCCGGCTATCCTCAACCCACGCTGGTTCTGACCCAGCGGTGTATTCCGTAGGATAGACCATTCTAACCGGCGCCATATAGGCGGGCTTCGGATAGCCTGCCGACCGAGAGGGCTGGTGGTCGTGGCGCCGACGACCACCAGTTCGGCGTCCCGAGGGGGAGGGTGATGGGAGAGATGTGCTCCGCACTAAACGCTTCACTTTCCCCCCTTTGCCTTTTCATGAGTTTTGTCTCACGCGAGGTTTGGACGTTGGTTGTTGAGAGACAGGAGGTTTTAGGGCAGAAGTCCGGCGATTTCCTCCTGACAAAAAAAAAAAACAAAAAAAAAAAAGCTGTCAAATGGGACTTCGTAATTGGAATAGACTATAATAATAAACGTCAGTAATAATGATTACATATTACGGAATTCTGCAACTACCATTTAAAATTAGTGCCTAAAGATCATATCACTTTTTTATTAGCCACGACGTCATATAGGCCAGCGTCGAAGATACCATGTGACCATCGACACATACATAAATAAAAATGTGAAGCACATATAAAAATTGTTTTTCAATTTTCCGTGATAAAAAAAAATTCTAAACAACGCGTATTCGAAGCACAGGAAATTATATAATAACAAACAGAAAACGCGAGATAAAACCGTAAAACTATTTTAAATTATACAGGAATAAAATATTAAAACATTTAAATGTTCTTTTACATTTCAAAAAATTTAAAAAATAACGTTTCTGAATACATGTACCTACATGAGATGTGAAGGAATTATCGCGGTGGATGATCAAAATTCACGTTTCAGTTCCTCCGTCTGACATGCGCTAACCGAGCGTGACGTGTCGCGGCACAGAACGACGGTGCCATCATCGGAAACATATTGCAATTGTTTTGTTTATGTTGTTACAGTTTCGGGAAAATAATATCTATTTTAAGCGAACACACAACATGCACTGTATCACTACATAGTATAAAACAAAGGCGCTTTCTCTGTTATCTGTCCCTATGTATGCTTAAATCTTTAAAACTACGCAACGGATTTTGATGCGGTTTTGTGAGTGATTGAAGAGGAAGGTTTATATGTATAATAACATCCATTAAATAGTGGAGAAATCAATAATAAATTACAGTTTCCGAAGCGAAGCGAGGGCGGGTCGGTAGTAATGCAAGATTTTTAGTATGGTAGTATACTATTTTTTTATGATTGAGGGATTCATCAGGACAGTTGGCCGGCAAGGGCTCAGCCAGGAGGGGTGGAATTTACTAACAGCTACCTGAGTTTCCTAAGGAGACCTAATAACTCAAGAGTAGCTGCTTCGCGAATGATTCTACTACAGAATCGGAATGGCGTCCCGCTGAGAAGAACCGGTGAGAAACTCAGCGGGCTGATGCATGGGTTAGGTTTAACGTGACCATACGTCCCGTTTTGGGCGGGATTGTCCCGTTTTCATGCTGTCCGTCCGGCTGTCCCCAACGAGAACAAAAATGTCCCGCTTTAATTTATCTGTTGTGCATGTGTTTATTACAAACTTACCGAATACTTATCCCAAATCCATATTGTGTTACAAAATACATACTAAAGTAACTCTAATTTTTCTGTAGAAAAGTAGTTTTTTGTTGCGAAATTATTTATAAATATTATTTTAAGCGCAATTTGGTGTAGGAATTAAGATGTCAGTGAGGGTAAGATAAGATAAATTATTTCAAGTAATTTCATTTTTTAAACCATTTTTTTTTCCTGGTAGCCTAAGGGGCTATTCCAGATACGCCCGGACCGGTAGGTGAGCTCACGGACTCAACCTGAGAGAGCTTACTAACACTAGCCCCAGCAAGAGCAATGATTCGTGAATCTATCATCGGATCGCAATCGCGACCCACTGAGAAGATCTGGCGAGAAAATCGGACCCCTAATACGAGTCCTTGGCTATTATCACGATACCTTATCTTCGAAATCGAATTGTGCTTTCAAATAAACTCTTCGTGTGGGTGAATACATGTTAATGATTTCGTGTAAAGACCGCTCACCAGTTCAGTTCTGCCTGATGTATGACGTATTTTATTCACAGCGGATTTACATTGCTAGTCTCACTAATTCGTTTGACATTGTTTTGCTTGAAATGTATTGTGTTCATTTTTTTAGTTGTGGTCCGTGATAATTTGTTGCTTGCTCTCTCTTAATATTATTTTGCATTAGCTTGCTCACGTCGCTTGCTGTAAAGTGTGTTTAGACGCCTACAGCCATCATATAGTGGGTCACACAAAATACGAATAAAAATATAAATTATATAATAGATCGTAATTAATAATAAGCTCGCAACGGGTCGCGAAACAGTCTGGGTTTGAAAGGCTAGGAGATCCCTTGTGCTATAGCAATGGTATACATTTTAGGCTTAGGCGCCCAAAATACGCCACTACGGATCCACCCGATCCATTAACGGTGCTTTCAGGTACCACAAGCACCGGTCACCGTCCTCGTCGAACCCGTCGATTGCGAAGAAGAACTCAACGAGCGAATTAACCCACAGACACAGCCAACTGAGTTTCTCGCCGGATCTTCTCAGTGGGTCGCGTTTCCGATCCGGTGGTAGATTCTGCGAAGTACTGCTCTTGCTAGGGCCAGTGCTAGCATCACTCCAGCTTGAGCACCGTGAGCTCTCCTACACGTTCGGGCGAAGCTGATAAAGCCTCTCAAGGCTGTCAGCATAGGTAGAAAAAAAATAGGCTTAGGCCACATCTGACTGTGCGACTAGTCCACCAATTAAAAGTTACTCAGCGAGCTATGGAGCGAGCTATGCTCGGTTTGTCATTGCGAGACCGAATACGCAATGAGGTCATTCGGGCAAAGACCAAAGTGATCGATATAGCTCGCAGAGTTAGTAAGCTGAAGTGGCAGTGGGCTGGTCACATATGTCGCAGAACCGATAACCATTGGGGTAGACGTGTTCTGGAGTGGAGACCGCGAACCGGCATACGTAGTGTAGGACGCCCTCCTGCTAGATGGAGCGACGACCTGTGCAGGGCAGCTGGCAGTAACTGGATGCGTAGAACCGAAGATCGGGTTCAGTGGCGAGCTTTGGGGGAGGCCTATGTCCAGCAGTGGACTGCCGCAGGCTGATGATGATGATGATGAGGCCACATATGTCGAGATTATTATTAAATTAGTTTTTTAAAGGAGAAAATCATGTATATTCTTAATCTTATGCTGGCGCCTTTTTAATTCAGCGAATGTCTTCTAAAATTACAAGTGAAATTCAAATTACCTTCACGATCGATTTTCGCGCTTATTAAATTTATTTAATTATTTGCAAAGAATAAGACGTTGGTATATCACTTATACCACTTAAACTATGATATATTCGAAGCTAGAGAGGTAATAGAATAATTATAAACGCAAATTTCTACTGTAAGAGTCGTTTTAATTACTTCTTGTGTTTATGGAAGCCGAAAAATGCTAATTGAACTGGTACTAAAACAGGTAATTGACTTCTGCGACCGGTTTCCAGCAAGCGTTTCAGAATCAGCCAATAAAATCATTAGACTTGTACAAATAAGACAAAATAATCATGTATATCGTTTTATTGATTCAGTGATAATTACGTTCTAGTCCAATTAATTAAAATAATAGGTTAAATGTAAATAGAAATAAATGTACATAAATAACTCTTAAAATTTAAGATACAAAAATATAAATGTAAAAGTCCATTATACAACTATCTACAACTGAATGATTTTCCTTTGGTTTTCACATACGGGTCTTCTATATGAAAACTTCAATGGTTTCATTCTCACTGATTTTATTTCAAAAGACTAATAGAGAAACAGTAACGAAACATCGGACTAAAAAAAATAGTTTTGTTACTGACGATGACTGAAAAATCGTTCGAAAAAGTAAAAAAAAAACAATTTTTTAACGACTTTAGAATCCACATTAAAGTTTATGACTTAGTCAATTTTTTTAAGGGCATGATGTTATTTGTTGCTGAATCAACGAATTAATGAAATATTGAAGCGAATGAAAGAAAAAAAATACAACACAAATCAGTTTTATATGTCACGCATTCATTTTATTACTAATTACATCAAAGTACTGTTCATAGTATTTACATTTTCATGAAAACGTTACAAATCTAATAAAACATTTTATATTGATCTATCTACAACAAACATTTCTATTTTCTATAAAGTTACAAATTAACTGTACAATAACTATTCTAAAGATTCAAACGCTCATTTCTAAACTTAAATGTAATCAATCATATTTTACTCCTTTATATTTTTACAATTTTTTATTTTATTTAATCGAAAACCGAACTTGAATGAATGTTTTATTGAGGAAGTAAGTGAAGGCTGATTTACTCTATTTATTAAATAACACCATCTCGAATAACTCGATCACTGCTCGGTTGTTAAGCAGGTTCTTTTTAGATCTTTAAATTGATATCAGCCAATAAAACGAATGAAAATTATAATCTTTTCATGCTGCTTATCTTGTATATTGGCTAGAAATATGTATCTTACGATAAGCTAGAAAATACGTCATAGCGTCTAAATATTACAAATGAGATGATTGAATATATTGTTCGAAAGAGAGCACTCGTCATTAATTGTCTTTTATTATAGCATGCCAGAAACTTTCTCAGAATTGCCAACAATAACTATATTAAGTTTTAAGAAACACACGGGCGATGCGGAAACACACAGATTAGTATCTTTTGCTTAACATACAACATATTATTTTATCTTGCTACCGATCTGATTTCAGTAGCTACAATTTTTCCTTTTTTTGCTCTAAATATTAATAATCTTAGCATCTAAGGATACATTCTATTTGCACGTAAACTAATTAATTATATTATTATAGTTTATTGAACTTGTAGTTCAACTAACTAAAATCTATACATTCGAAATACCTGTTCACACTTAAAATTAAGAATATCATGAAAATGGTGAGTCACTTTTTTTTTTAATAAACACATTGACATAAATAGACAAATCAAAATCTGACACAATTTTTTTTTTTAAATTAATTTATTTTAATCGAGAGGATCATGTAAACAGAGAGGCTATTACTTAGTTTTGGTTAATCTTTGGCATTGTTATTATTTCATTATTAGTTACATCTATTCTTACAGTAATAGTAAAATACACGACTACAACACGGCAAGACACGGCATAACTTTCTTTGGTGTTTATTATTTGGTAGAAGTTACAAAAAACACAAGTAATTTGATGTATTTATTATTTATCTTAAAATCATATGAAGCCTTTACCGGTAAATATAATAATATAACAAAGTAAAAAGCATTGCATTTGAATCAAAATTTCCCAGCATGTTAATAGAGTATTTGTATTAAACTAAATTTAAAAAAAAATCGAAATATAATAAAATAGCACCTAATCTCTTGTATTCTAATTTTAAATTGCTCTTTTAAATTATGTACAGTTAATCCCTAATAAAAAATCTTAGCATCATTTTTTAATTGGTTACCTTTTCGTATTTCGTTCAAAAATTTGAAATTGTACATTTACACGGTTATGTGTCTTCGTGTAAACTACTAATATAAAATAGTTAAATAAACAAATTATTAAACAAATGTAAAATAAAAAAAAAAAAGTTTTTAATCTCTCACAATTATTAAAAATACATTCATGTATTCGGAACTAAAAATCTCAACTGGGTTATCAACTGGGTTATGTTTAAAATTGATTTCAATTCAACTGATAAAATGTCTTAGAATAATGCCTCTAAGTTATCACTTGATAACTTATGGATATGCTTTTAACAACATCTGTTTGTACATGTTTAATCAAAGGCCTATTTCATTATACTATAGCACAGATTTGATGCCTCTGAAATAGCCTCTCACTTAATTTGAGGGTTCGTTGACCTTTCATAATCTGTCAGTTTCTGTTCTAAAAGTTTAAATCAATCGCAGACACAATTAAAGTACTCTTATGGTTCACCCAAGCGAATAAAAAAAAAATCATTAAATTTTTTTTATTTCGGAAAATGTTTTAAACACAACTAATAAGACGCGATATTAAACCGTACAAATCATTTAAACCTTAACTCCTTATTCGCATAGGACACTAACTTAACTATTCGTATTAATCTAATTTTCTATGAAGCGATCCCGACGCGGAGCTTAACACTGATTATTATTTTGTCCACATTGAAAATGTTGCACTTATTCACTGAGTTGTCTCTCTGGATGTAATCACATTACAGCCGGGTTATACACTAAATCGTCTTCGTCACTATACTACTTTCACTCGGGCTGGAGCTATCCTCAAACCTCTGGTTTTTCAATTCCTGCAATAAATAAAAACAAGTGAGGAGCCGGCTTGAACTTCCTTGAAGTATGTGCCCTAATGTCGAAAATTTGAGATGAAATAATCTAAGCTTTCGATTAACTAAAAAAATGGTTGCTACTATATGATGACAAATAACAATTAATTGTCACATTAACAATTAATCATCCTACGCTTGATAGCAATGGGAATTGCGTAAATAAGGATTTTTTTTAAATAAAATCAAGTTCTAAAATGTATCGAAAATTGGACATCATAAACTCTTAATTTAATTAATAAGAGCTTATCAAGATAAGTTCGCTAAGGTATGCTTACTCGGGACGTGACAAGCCTTTGGACCACAATTTCGAGACGATCTCCAGCGGCCGCTATCAACGGTACTGTCAAACAGCAATCGTAGTCCACTGTTCTTGTTCCATTCACCTGAAGAAAGAAAAATAAACATCTAAAATACGGCAAAAACAGAGGCTTGATTCCCAAAATTCCCAAAAGATAAAAGATTAATTATACCATTTTCTATCTGCGGAATCGAAGGATTAAGATCTCAAATAATAAGAAATTGCATATCCAATACAAGTTGTAATAATATACTCGGAGATCGGTTCGAAGTTTTCCGGGTACGTATGTTTTGTGCCAAAATCTGATATTTTAGCTCACCTGTAAAATCCTGTCATAAGGCCGGAGCAAACCGACGATATCTGCAGGGCCGCCCTTCCTAATCCGGTTGATATAAACCCCCCTTTCATACAATCCGTCTGACACAGAGAATCCGTAATCATCGTAGATTGCGTCTTTGTACAAAATGACATGATGAATAGATCCTTTAGCTGGGGACAATGTCTCGGTACTGTATAAACCTAGAAGAAAAAAGTAACCTTTGTCATCAGAATGTAAGATAGAATTTTCATTGTCTCGTTGACTTTGTGTGAGTGACCTTTCTGAATTTTCCTATTCAAATTACTTTGTACGTAAAAAATACATTCTTATTATTTTTAAGTGTATAAGGAACTGATATAATTATGGTTTGGTTTTTTTATAATATAAGTTGCATTTGGTAAGATATAAAAAGAGGTCTAAATTACCTGGGACGTCATTTTCGTAAATAGGGCTGGTGGAGAATTGAAAGCTTGTCCCCGGAACTCCGGGCTTCATTGGTGATTTTTGAGGTGTTGTTACCGTGTAGATACCGTTATTCAAAAAATCATCCCAATCAGGCCTCCTGGTTTTTGGTGATACAAAACCATATGGTCTCATCTGCACGTATTCACATTTGCACGAAGATCTTTCCATGTTATGCAATTTGCAGTCTTTCATTGTCGAGGTCAAAATTTCAATTTGCTGCACGTCGTCTTCTCTCGTTATATTTTGTTTATTTTTTAGCGTAGCTTCAGGAATGATACAGTTATTTTCATAATGGAAAGTTTTAAGCGAATTGTTCAAAGAATAATTTGGTAGTGGTAAGTCGTTGATAGTGTATGGTGCGGCTGAGTTGAATGAAGCCATAAGCTTATCATCATCCGATGGAGAATATGGTTGTTTCTCCGTAATTCGGCTTTTATCTGGAACTGCGTATTCTATAACTTCTGAGGTACCTACGACATAAACTTTTGTACGGTTATTGATGGAAATGTTTTACGATCATATTCATATTAAGGATTTTAAACTCACCACAGTTCGCACTTGTTCTAACTGGTGTATTCTGATCCCAAGATTCAACAGCACTATCGTTAGATAAGCCTGGACTTGATGTCGAATGGCTAGAATCCCTTGCACTCGCTGATTCTGCATTATCCAAAGATCCTAATAATGTGTTTCTGTTTTAATCTATTCACTGGTGGTAGGACCTCTTATGAGACCTCTTTTAAGGTACCAACCACCACCCTGCTTATTTCTGCCGCAAAGCAGTAATGCATTTTCGTTTGCAAGGTGGGGCAGCCGTTGTAACTATACTGAGACATTAGAACTCATATCTCAAGGTTAGTGGCGGCATTTACGTTGTAGATGTTTATGGGCTTCGGTGACCAGTTGACACCAGGTGGGTTGTGAGCTCGTCCACCTATCTAAGGAATAATAAAAAAAAACAGTTTTTTTGTAAGTTACAATACAATTATGCTTTTTTTTTAATTACCTGTTACTTTCCTGCACAGTTGCAACTGAACTCTTTGACCACTTTGTTGTAGTAATTTTATAGCTTCCGACAACGGTTTGTTCAAAACACTTTCACCATTTATACTCAACAGTTCATCACCTATAGCTAGTTTACCACACTTCTCAGCCACACCACCTGTGAAATAGGTATTTTGTATTTTCAACGCCATTAAAATTTTAATGAAAACATTAATCTTGTTAAGAGGCCTATTACAGGTGAATTGTGTAAAAAAAAACAAATTAAAAAACAAAGATTTCTTCATACCTTCCACCAATCCACTTAACAGAATAGGTTGGTTTATATCTTCGCTACCCGCAATCGTTAATCCTAAGGGACCGTTTTCTTGCTTTATGAGCTCTACAGTAAAAACAGCATTATTTTCGTTACTACAATGGCTTCTTTCACTTTCTTTAGCACTGTTGTTTGGACTATCAGTATGATGTCCTGAATCTTCTCCGCTGTGCACTACAGCTTTAGTTTCTATATTACTGAAACTTTGTAAGGTAAGTTTTGCGTTCTTGTGTACATTTGACCAGTCTTCTGTTAAATCTCTTTTTCTAACCTTCAACGTAATTATGTCTTCTGGTGAATTCTGTAGTATATTAAATGCTGTGTCCTACAAATCATAATTGTTGTGTATTAATATTTCTATACGAAACATGCATTAACTTTATAAAAGTAAAATTTTCATCTGTTAAATTTAAAATGCATTACAATTACAAACATTATGAAATCTTACTAGCGATAAATTATGAAGTGGCTGTCCATTGATAGCTAGGAGTTGATCTCCTGGGGCAAGAGCTCCACTTCGATGTGCAACGGATCCAGGCTTGATGTCTGATATCATCATTGGTTCTTCATTACTCAGTAATTTCTGCTTACACCCTGCGATGTGTTTTTAGTATAATGATCAAGCCAAAATTATTTGGGTAGATGAGTTATTGGCCATGACGTTGTTAAATTAAACGAGTTTACTTAAATATGTATAGTTCTCAAACTAACATACATTAATACTTTGCATACTTTAATGCAAAGTTAACCCAAAAATTAACATAATCTTTATTTTTTATTTTGGAGATCTTGATAATTATTAATGTATTAAATAAAATAAAATAAAAGAAAATCATATCGATAAGTCAATCGAACATCCTTAAATTCGTGAAAATGATGTCAAAAGCTTGTGTTACATAGATAGGTACGATTTAAGTTAATAAAATCCATTATTCGCATTAAAATTTGACTTCAATTTCAAATATTTGAATAAATAGCAGTGCTCATGTTGTAGAAGGTGGTGAGCTATGTAGTATTCAGTATTATTTATGTACAGTACTGTACAGTACTATTCAGTACTATTTATATACAGTATTGTACTGTACAGTACTATTCAGTAGCTTCTGAATATTCAAATTCAAATTCAAATTCAAAATCATTTATTTCAACTTGGATGTCATCAAAAACACACTTGTTGAATGTCAAAATGTAAAAGAAAATGTTAACTCTACCACCGGTTCCAAAAAAAGCCACAGTCTTGAGAAGAACCGGCGAAACAAACTCAGCAGGCTTTTTTTTTTTTTGTATTTTCTCAACTATTTTCTTTTTTTTTTAAACAAGAAAACATATTTACAGTATACAAAAAAACAAGTCAAAAAAATACAATTCAAATAAATAATAATAATAATGAAAAATGAAAAGGCCAGGAGCGAACGCCTCATTCCCACGTAGTGCCATCTAGTAAAAAATCCTTAACTTTATAATATGCCTTGTTGCACAAACGTTCCTTGACAGTTTTCTTAAATCTATGAACAGGTAGTAGTTGAACGTTTTGTGGGATCTTGTTGAAAAGCTGTACACCCAGCCCCCTGAAAGAGTTGCTTATTTTCTTAATTCGAGCCGCCGGCAACGCAAGCCTATGTTTGTTCCTAGTGTTCACATTATGCAAATCGCAGACTCTGGGGAATTCTACAATGTTTTTACGCACGTACAATAAATTTTCAAAAATGTATTGGGACGCTAAAGTTAGAATTTTGATTTCCTTAAACTTGTCCCTCAAGGATTCCCTCGGGTGCATATTATAAATAGCACGAATAGCCCTCTTCTGCAGGATGAAAATCGTTTCGACATCGGCAGCATTGCCCCATAGCAAAATGCCATAGGACATAACACTATGAAAATAACTGAAATAAACTAGACGTGCCGTATCTTCATCAGTATACGTTCGTATTTTTTTTACCGCAAACGCTGCAGAACTAAGTCTATTCGCTAACTTGCATATGTGAGGACCCCACTGCAGCCTGGAATCAACTGTTATACCAAGAAAAACTGTCGAATCAACAAGCTCCAGTGTCTCTCCACTTACAATGATATTAGTGTCTACTTGTCTAACATTAGGTGTGGTAAATTTTATACATTTTGTTTTTTTGTTATTTAATAACAGATTATTAACACTAAACCAATGTACCACGCGCGAGATAGCATTACTTCGGCCATAAGCAAATCTGCCTATTTAAGTATATTGATTCCAAAAATTCCCCTTACCTGTAATTGTTACTCCAAGGCCAGCAGTAGTTTTAGCTAATTTAACATTAAATACACCACTAGACGCTTCTATGGTATTAGGCATACTGAATTCCACATTTAAAGTTAAGTATTTGTTGTTATGAGAATCATTTCTCCGTTGTAAAATTTCATTTGCAACATCAACAGTTAGGTTTTCATGTCCATTGATGGACATTACTCTGTCCCTGATTTGCAAGCAGCCAGACCTAAAAAATAGTGTGGTATGTAGTCAAATATTTTAATTTACTTTTAATGAGAATTTTTTTTTGTAATGTTAAATATGTTATTTTTTATCCTTGATGAGGGAGGAATTATGCTAATTTATTGATTAAAACTTGTTATTATCTGTGTAAGAAAATTTTTACAGTCATAATTTTATTTAAGCATAAAATTTCCCTGTATAGATAAAACAAAAAACTAATTCCATTTTCACATTTTTTAAATCTTATTTGAGGACCTGTTATTCTTAAAGAATAACTAATAAGTCGAACTTCATTATAAAGTATTTAGGCACCTAAGTTTTGTAATATCGCTTTCACATTTTTATCTTGACGGCCATTTTATTACAGGTACCTAATAATTTCCAAGCAATTAGAAATATCGTTGCGTAATTACTTAATCATATTTTTACACTATAAATAATAAGTGTTTAAGTTCATTTTATCATTTTACTATGAAGATAATATTTTGATGTGTCAGTTAATATCATCAATTTAACAAAAGCTAAATTGAATCTTCGTGTGTCATCAACACAACAATAATATTACAACAGAACAGAAGAAAAGAATATTACAACACAATATAACATAGGTAAAATCTTAATCAAGTAAAGTAATGAATTTTCGTGTGTCATCAACACAACAATAATGTTACAACACAACAGAAGAAAAGAATATTACAACACAATATAACATAAGTAAAATCATACTAATAATAAATCGTAGAACAGAACTCACCGATAAGCTGGTGACTGAGAAGAGACATGTGAAATAACAAGTACAGTGTTGTCTTCGTGGACAGCCAAACCGCTGCTTTGGCCCGGAGGCACTTCCAGCTGGATGTTGAGAGACTCCACGCGACATACGCCCATGCTCATATAATTCTGCTGATTTTCTGCTAAAAAAACAGATTTATTTGATGGTCACTAAAAATTAAAACTAATTTTGCGGCTTTTTATTGTAAATATGTCGTTGTCGTGGCCCAAGGGATAAGACGTCCGGTGCATTCTTGTTGAGCGATGCACCGGTGTTCGAATCCCAGGCGGGTACCAATCTTTCTAATGAAATACGTACTCAACAAATGTTCACGATTGACTTCCATGGTGAAGGAATAACATCGTCTAATAAAAATCAAATCCGCAAAATTATAATTTGCGTAATTACTGGTGGTAGGATCTCTTGTGAGTCCGCGCGGGTAGGCACCATCACCCTGCCTATTTCTGTCGTTATAATGTTCTCAAGTTTTGTTAATAGATTTTTTTTATTGCTTTGATGGGTGGACGAACTCACAGCCCACCTGGTGTTAGGTGGTTACTAGAGCCCTTAGACATCTAAAACGTAAATGCCGCCAGCCACCTTGAGATAAGAGTTCTAAGGTCTCAATATAGTTACAACAGCTGCCCCACCCTTCAAACCGAAACGCATTACTGCTTCACGGCAGAAATAGACGGGATGGTGGTACCTACCTGTGCGGACTCACAAGAGGTCCTACCACCAGTAAAATGGGACTCAGTTCAAATTAATGGGATTCAGTTCGAAGTCAGATAGTATGTAGCAGAACTCATTTCTGAATGATGACATTGATTCCAACAAATCTACTACACTAGAGGAAAGACAATAAATTACTAATCCCTCAACAAACTTTTGATAAACACGCCTTCGCGACCCAATTAACAGTAGCGTCAAATTACCATAATGCACTCGCACGAACTACCCTAACGAACACATCCTAAACAAATATGGGTGTTGGAACTGTTTTTACTCAGTAAATTAATTATATGTGTCTTTACGTCACAGACCCTTTGTCATTCGATGGTAATTTGTTGTAGCTTTGGAAGTCTTTGATGTCAGGTCAAAGGATTATTACATTAGAAAGGTCTACATGAAGATTTTTCACCAGAACGACTTTACGATCTCGGCTCTTGACAGCAACTACCATACAGTTAATACCGTCATGAATAGTAGTTGCACGATTATTTTTAATGTCACCGTCTATTATTTGTTTTATATGCTTACTCTGTACATGTGGTGTCAAATAAGGAGTTATATTATTATTATTATTTAGAGTTAAGTACATCTTCTGCTAAAGGCCAGTCTTATAATTTCCATTTTGAACTATGTTACCCTATCTTGAATACTTGTAGGAACACGTTATAAGCTGATATTCATAATACTAGCATTTAGCCTACGTGTTTCGAAAAGTAGTCACGCTTTTGAAGAACGCAATTGAGACTTGTAAGAAATATCTCCATAGAGATGATAATAGTAATGCTTAATTAAAACTATTTTTGCAGTTTAATCATGTGATTATATGCGATTATAATAATTATTATTATTGGAACGAAGTTCCTTACGGCAGGCTTGGAGGAGATAGGGATTTTACTGCGCGACCGAACTGAAAAAAATGTGATAGTAAAAACCGTAAGAAAAAGTCCGTGGAATAAGGCCTTGTTTTCCGCACAGCGATATTTCACAGCGCGATTTTTTTTCGTAATTCTTTTTTTTTTTTATATGGAACTTCGTTCCTATCCGGTGTCCCACGATACCACACATCTTTTTTGGAGTTTACTCCTTTAGAATCGATTTACATATATAGGCCCGGGGTATGAAAATTATGGGGACCAAAATCGTACTAGCATGTCACACGAAATGCGTTATGCGCCTGATTGGCTCCTGATTGCGTGATGCGTGCGCGCGCCAATCAAAATCGTACTAGCATGTCACACGAAATGCGTTATGCGCCTGATTGGCTCCTGATTGCGTGATGCGTGCGCGCGCCAATCAAAATCGTACTAGCATGTCACACGAAATGCGTTATGCGCCTGATTGGCTCCTGATTGCGTGATGCGTGCGCGCGCCAATCAGGAGCCAACGCGCGGCCGCGTTATCGCAGGTGACGCCGGGCTGCTGCGCCGGCAGTCCGCCACAAAGCCTCGTACTGATCGCGCGTTTCTCTCATTATTGTATTTTCATATATTTGTTAGTCGTTTGTTTTGTGTCTCGTTAATTTGTTAATAATCTGTAGTGTATCGTGTTGTCGTAATATAGAACTATTTCTCGTATTGTTTCGTTTAATTTTTTATATCCAGTAAACTCCAGTCGTGCGTCGGAGCGGACACACACACTTTTTTATTTTTATATTATTTCCGTCGTTTCTAATACTTTAACGGCTTACGTGGTTACGTAAGATCTTAGGATGTTTCGCGTTTCGATGCATCGGTTTGTATCGATGGGAATACGTATTTGTATAGGGGTACTGAAAAAAGCATTGGAGTGTGGTACGTTGAGTAAATTTTCCAAAATATGTGAGAGATATAAATAAATAAATATTTATAAATATTTACTAACAAATAAATATTTACTAACAATCACGCCACGTTAACTGGTCCCGTGATAAGTTCGTAAAGAACTTGTGTTACAGGTACCAGATAACGGATATAAATGTAAGATTTTTATTATACACATACATATATTTAATATACATCCATAACCCTGGAAAAGACATTTATATTTATCATACAAATATCTTCCCTTGGCGGGATTCGAACCCGCGACCCCCTTGTGTAATGACCATGTCACTTACCACTACACCAGACGGCCGTACGTACCGTATATATTAATTTGTTTTGTTTATATTTTATAGTTTGTTCCTTCATCTACAGCAAGTCAATCGATAATATTGTTTAAAAGCATATGTATGAATCGTAAATAAGAAACATTTCCAGTTTCTAATACTGGAGTGCACATTTTGAACATAAATAGTATCTATAAATACAAAACTAAAAGCTACGCTACTTAGAGCCATGTGGATCAAAGTGATTGCTTTTCAATTAATGTTATCGGTTAATCAGAACTAAATGTGAAGCTAGTTCCAATGAACTGCAATGAGTAGCATTATTAAATAATTTGAATCGTGTGTTATTACAAATTATTAACGAAGTTTAATTAAAACATTGAGTTTCAAATGTCATTTTTTTACAGTTGTAGTACTACCGGAAGATTTGGTTACATTGTCTTTGGATATGAAGTAGAAAATTGAATAACAGACCGAAACGCAAAATTACACTGTCGCAAAAACTATCAGGATGTTGATGGCCATTCGTGTGGTCTCGTAATATGTCCTGCTACTAATAAAGAGAAGTCATTTATGATAGTGGTATTTTCTAGAAACCACAAATTAATTATTACTAGAGGTCCCGCAGTAGTCGAAATTCGACTATAATTAATTGGAATTGTAAGTTTGTACCCTATTATGATTGTATTTTATTTTTCTATAATCACAAATTTCGCCAAGGCTACACTATAAAAAAATATTAATAAAGACAAACAATATTTAATCTATTCTCAATTTGACCACAGACGTCAAGAACAAAAGTTTGACAATAAATAGTATGCATGCGTGTGTGCGTCAAATACATGGTATGTAGTGTGTGTAATGTTTTCTTTATTGATTTTATGAATCTTTTATGCATTATTTTAAAAAAATATTAGCATTGTGCACTTCTTCTTTATATTCTCTACTAGCGACCCGCCCTCGCTTCGCTTCGGAAACATTAAAACACATATGAAACAAAAAAAAATAAATAAAAAAAAGTAGCCTATGTTCATCAGGGACAATGTCGGCTTCTAATGGAAATAATTTTTCAAATCGGTCCAGTAGTTTCGGAGCCTATTCGAAACAAACAAATCTTTCCTCTTTATAATATTAGTATAGATAAGTGTGGAAAATTTCATACTCCTCCGTCCGCGCAATTTTCGTAAAAAGGGATACAAAGTTTTTGCTTCACGTATTAATATTATAGATTAACGGCGGAAATTAACAAAATCCAAATTGACCTACCAACAAAACGTTGTGATCGAAACTATTCACATAAATACTTGTGTAATTTATATCAAGTACTCCGCTCTTATCCTGCACCGTAAACACAGCGGTGCCTTTAAATCCCATAAGATCCCATAACAATAGCATTAACCCGGGACTGACTCACCGTAATCGTCTGTTAAGCCAAGTTTTGGCATCGAACTTTGTCTGAAGTTCCTTTGCCTGTGCTTCTTAGCGTTGAGGGTCGACGAGCCGGATACTGAGTTTTCTGAAAACAAGCACACATTTGAGGTTCATTGTACTTAACATAGTTTTGTGGGTAAAGTTTGAAGTGCGTGTTTTTATTAATTATCTACGACGTCCAAGCTAGCTCGGTACGTATCTAAATGGTAAGTATCCGGGGGCCCTTTGATTTACGCTTCCTTCAAAAGTTTAGGAATATATTAGAAACTAGCTGTAGGTACCCGTCCGCTTCGCTGGGCATTTAACATTATCATTATTATTTCTCACCCCCACAAAGATTCTCATCATTGACGCCCCCGCAACTGGTGTAGGGAGTCCAAAAAGGGAGTCATAAAAATATTAGCCTATCCATTAAGTGCATGTATTTTCTACATGGATACCAAGTTTCAAATCAATCGGATGCATGGTTCAGTAGTTATAATGGAACATCCGTAAAAACCACTGTAGATTAATACATTATTAGGTATATATTAGAAAGGTAGATACAAAAATACGTCAAGATAGGATCGAACTGAATTTATTAAGCCGTGATCACATTACTACTTATTCTGGCAACAGTTGTACTGGCTTTTATAATTAAGATCATCTGTCCTAGACTTAATATGCACCGATGGTGTTTAGTACAGTTGAACAGATAAGAAAGCCTTTGCTCGATTCGCGATATTTTATATATCGATTATTTTATTCATTGGTTAGATGTGGACGTAGGGTGGACGAGCCCATAGACATCTACAACCTATATGCCGTAACCGACGTTGAAATATGCGATCTAAGGTCTCAGTATAGTTACAACGGCTGCCCCACCCTTCAAACCGAAACGCATTACTACTGCTTCGCGGCAGAAAAAGGCGGGGTGGTGGTACCTATCTGTTTCCCAAGAGATCTCACCACCAGTAATTTTATTTTGTATCATGGCAATATCATAATCGTTTTATATGTATATTCCCAGATCACGAGGGAGTGCGTAAAATCGCTTTTTCTCTACTTGCTAATTTCGAACAAAAGTTTCAGTAGCATAATTGAGCCGAAATGAAAGAGACGGAGCTCAAAGTGAAATTTAATTTCACTTCAGCGAACGTAAATTTATATCTGAGATCAAGAAGTAAAGCCTTTTGAATAATACAAGCCGAGTTTGATACACATATGTACGTAGGTATAATAGGTTTGTGTGGAGGTGCTGTAAGTTAAGAAGCAATTTTCGTCCAATTTTAATTGAATTAAAATCATTTCAGTCCATCTATCACACAGTTTTATAATTTAACTAGCGACCCGCCCTCGCTTCGCTTAGGAAACATTAAAACACACATGAAACCAAAAAAAATAAAATAAAAAAAGTAGCCTATGTTCATCAGGGACAATGTCGGCTTCTAATGGAAAAATAATTTTTCAAATCGGTCCAGTAGTTTCGGAGCCTATTCGAAACAAACAAACAAACAAATCTTTCCTCTTTATAATATTAGTATAGATTATTTACAAAGTTGCTGATAGTCACATTCACTTTTTATACTATATTTTATATATAAATAGCTTTTGAGGTTTTGTTAACTTAAATTGATATTTCAATTGTATTGTGACGCGCTGGAGTTCGGGATAAATAAAATTCCACTGAATTACAAGTTAACAGTGTATTTACACTTAGAGCACTTAAAACACTTCACAAACACTTTAAAATCCTCAATTCGCTTCTTCCGCTTCGCTTCAGGTGATCTGTTCGCTGTTTCGCTTCGAGTTGTTCTGATTACTGACTGAATGCGTGTCATCTCTGCAACGCTTTTATAGCCGATACCATATCCCTAGAATTATCGAGAATATTCCACACATTTCTAGTATTGTATTTCCGCTATCTGACAATAGATGGCGTTGTACTTCTCGAGCATTCTAGGTGCTACTAGATCCTTCGATATTCTTTCGACGATTCGGCGATAGATGCCGTTACTCTTACCGGCGTAACAGTTAATGATTTTCAAACGTATGCATTGTGCAGACAACAGCGACAAATGGCGTATGTTTTTTCCTTTGCGATCTGCCACCAGTCTTCAGACTGTCAGAGGTGTTGTGATGGGATATGTTTGTTGAAACAGTTGGGTTCATGCCCCACCGGTCAAAATGAAGCCGAAGTCTTAAATGTATTGAGTAGCGGTTTCCGCAATATTGAATGCGGAACTCTTAATCGATACACAGAAATAGACCGGTTAGGGTAGTGGTACGTTTAGCATCTACCCGTTGAAACTTATGCTCTACCGTCAGTATTTAACTAAGGCTATACAAAGTTTACCTGAAGCTTCTGAGTAACAGTTAATCAAGTCTTGACTACCATCGTCCCCTATCAATTTCGAATCGGTTTTCATTAAGAACTTTCCAGCGTCTAATAAAGTTTTAGTTCCGTTCGCTCAAATAGTCAGCAGCTCATAGGAAACAGTGAAAACTTCGAGTAGCTCATCTAAGCTGCTATCAAAGACAAACGGGGAGGCCTGAAGATTCTCTTACTAAAATTGCTTTACGATTATGGTCCTGGTAGTTTTTCATATGCCCGTACGTTTACAGATCAGGTTATATGGGACGTATAATTATTGATGAAAGTGAGACATAAAGGAGTAAGAGGATTTCCTGGGCCCACATTAGTAGAACGTCGTTTTTCTGCGTATTTTGAATGGTGTGCTTAATCGAGAGGAACTACAGTATTTCCCTCGGTTTTCGCGAGTCGTAGACATAATTATAACTACGTACACAACTATATAACATACAACACACATACAACTACAAAAACAAAAAAAAACAATTGTGTAAAAAATATTAATATTAAATTATTTTTGTTTACCAGTACTAATGTTATAAAATAGTTTAGTAATTAATTTAATGAATGTGATATCTGTGTATTGACTGTAGGCAGCGGCATTTTATAATGGATAAAAACATCGAAAAAAAAATTTGTACTAAATTTTGCACCGCCATAAATTATTTTTCTTCGGAGTTACTGAAAAAGTTATGAAGGCATACAGTGAATCGACTTTTTCAAAAACACATGCTTATGAGTGGTTTAAAGCATTCAACAGTGGTTAAAATATGATGGAAGATTTGTCCCTATCTGGTAGGCCTGAACGTCTGCAACTATAGTTAACACCGAAAACTGAAAGAATAGTTAGGTACTGAAAATCCTCATTCAAGTTTGAGAGAAATAGCCGCCGAACTTTCTTTGTCTCACGAGTCGATCCGTACTATTTTAAATGAATACTTGAGTATGAAACATGTTGTCTCTCGGCTAGTCCCAAAAGACCTGAAATTTCTCCCAAACCTCAATCGTAACAAAGTCACTGAGGACATGCTAGAACGGGTCAGTTCAGACACAAAATTCATGAAACTCATTATAAATGGTGAAAAGACGTGGATTTATGAGTTTGACATGCAAACTAGTCAACAAGCTTTGGAGTGCCTTGCAACTAAATCAGAACCGAAAAAAACCACGTCAAGTCTGTCAAAACTCAAAGACATGTTGAGTATTTTCTTTGACTATAGCGGTGCTGTGCACTCGGAATTCTTGCCAGGAAAGACGAATGGTAAATTAAAAATATTATCTTTATGCGACCTTTAAAAGAGCAAATCCGACGAAAAAGGCCAAAGGCCAGATTTGTGCATATTCGCAAAAGGCCAATATTGTGAACGAATTTTTGACCAAAAGCTCAACAGGTACCATCGAACAAAAACCTCATTCAGCAGATATGGCTGACTTCTTTGTTTTTTCCTTTTAAACTAAAATTACCATGTCGTTTCATCCGTTTTCATTCGGTATAAGGAAGACATAAAGGAGAATTCGCGGCGAGAACTGAACTCGATTCCGAATTCCGATTGGATTATTCGTTGGCATAACTGTATCGTTTCTGAAGGTGTATACTTTGAAGGTGATAAAACAAATTCGGCTGAATAACTAATAT
Organism: Bombyx mandarina; assembly: GCF_030267445.1. NCBI lineage: Eukaryota > Metazoa > Arthropoda > Insecta > Lepidoptera > Bombycidae > Bombyx > Bombyx mandarina. The sequence goes on from NC_143228.1 coordinate 13,814,400, forward strand.
TTTGTATATTATTGATCTTTTGTGGGTACTTTCTTCACCGTCCTCATATCATTTGAAAAAACAGAAGATAATGTTTAGGTTTCAATTGAAGAAATCAAAACAAAACCTTAACCCTTGAAATTGGTCAGAATTTTCTTTATTTAAAAAAAAAGCAACTTCTTAACAATTTAACCGCACTGACCTCGTGTGAACCGTCCAGCATGGGCTAAAACATGCCTCGGTGCTATATGAAGTCTCGTAAAACCGCCTTCGCAATTTTCCAAATAGCACATCACCTCTTCGGCGGTATAATTGTTTCCGTCAATGACGTGATCGTCGAAAGCCAGAAGCTGGTCTCCAGGATGTAGAGCACCGCACCTGCAAATGATTTATTCGTCTAAATCGTCATTAATTATTATTTACTACATAATTTTTCAACTTCCGACCCCATGCCTCCAAGGTGCATTAACGTAATTATTGATGTCTATGTGCCTGGCCACTTGCGGTATATCTGCTGGAATCTATGAATTGGTCTTCCTATATATAGCAATAAAAATGATAATTAATTTAATTTTCAAAATCTAATATGCAATTTTTAGTAAAACATCTTGTAACCCACAAATTTAGATACAATAAATCTCGTCAAACCAGCGTTAACTGTTACTTATATGATCTTTCAGATATCAATAAGCCGGTCATAAATTTGCAAGCAAAATGAAACGGATTAGTCTAGTATTAAGTTTATGTGACTGCTTTGAGACCCGCTAATGTAATTTAAGAGCATTTGAAGTAAGCTCTGCAAGCCGAGTGCTTAATCCTCGCTAAGTTAATCTGATGGCTGTGTTTTTACCTACAAATTTAGAAAGGCTTTCTCTTAATGTAAAGCAAATTAGTGTACAAGGTGGCTTTTTAATGTATTGGCGGGTAAACGAGCTTCACGCTTCAGTTTTAAGTGGTCACCGGGGTCCATGGACATCGCAAAGTGAACGTCGCTGTCTCCATGACGATGATAAAGTTACGATTGTGTTGTATGAAGAATATTACACAGATCGAAACTATTCACTATCCTGTCTGTACAACTGTTAACAGGATAGTGGTATTTACCCGTGTAGGTTTTCAATACACCTCGCTACCGGTAACTACACAAAATACCTTGAATGATTTTGTATGGACCTTGTTCCCTCCCGCCTTCCAAAAGTCTGGAATGTGTGCGATATTCAATAGGACGGAAAAGGGGAAAACAAGGAAAACTGATGGGGTTTATTTGTAAATAAAAAAATATATTTTGAGGCCTGAAAAACTGAAAAAAGTTCGAGTGACATTAATGTTTATATCAATGCTATTTTACCTATAATTGATTATTAACAATTACCTTAATAAAATGTTATCAATCAATTATGATGCTACATTAAAATTTATTTGACGTCCTAGCTCCATTTACCATTTAACGTAGATTATGTGTGTAAAACTTCCCATTGAGCGATTTAGTGTAACCTGCCAATTTACAATAACATGTCGGTCAGCCAAATCTCTGACATGTAACTACATATAATATAATATACACATATATGCATGATTTGAACATGACTGAACTCGTAGGTACTCTGAGCAGTCAAATGTCACTTTGCGTCTTGATCAATAGATTAAATCACTACCTCTATACTTCAAAGAACATTGAGAAGATTCTCGGCATAGTAAATCTTGGCAAGGTTAAAATATGATATCTTCTTAGTGGGAATAGATATTTCATCTTAAAATAAATGGAAGAAAAAATTTGAATTTGAATTCTTTTACTCATACTCATTTTATCGTCATAGAAGTCATTTATGAACACATGGTAATGTTTTTCCTTAGAAAAAAAATTGGAAGTGCTAATGCCCAATTGTAATGGATCTGCTCGCAGTATTTGAATACCGGCATGGTTGCATCGCTTGACACGTGTATAAAATTTTAGGACAGTTTGACTTAAAAGATGTTGTGTTAAGAAACAGGTGCAAGTTAAGGCCCGTCAAAGGTTTATATACCATTGATAACGACATATACCATTATAAGCCGTTAAAAATATACCAAGTCAGAAAATTCATTTAAAGTACAGAATGTGCAATTCGAGACGGAGGTTTCTCCTTTGAAAAGAAACTTTCTAATTAATGGTCAATCTTCTCAGTTTCATTCTTGGTAGTTTCGCTGACTTTGTTTCTAATAAAAAAGCCCCAGTACTTTTAGTACGGACTGAATATACGGACAGGCTGCTTATTTTTATCAAAACCAAAAATTTTGTTAACCACCGCAAATGGGCGGGTTAATAATCTGTCCTTTTAGACTTTTTTTTAGTGGTGGTAGGACCTCTTGTGAGTCCGCACGGGTAGGTACCACCGCCCCGCCTATTTCTGCCGTGAAGCAGTAATGCGTTTCGGTTTGAAGGGTGGGGCAGTCGTTGTGACTATACTGAGACCTTAGAACTATATCTCAAGGTGTGTGGCGCATTTACGTTGTAGATGTCTATGGGCTCCGGTAACCACTCAACACCAGGTGGGCTGTGAGCTCGTCCACACGTCTAGGCAATAATAATAAAAACTTAATATAAACATTGTGAATGCTTATCTTGAGCTTGCTGTGTGAAGCGAAAATTTAAAGTCACCTGTTTTCGTAATACATATAGTAGATGACAAACAATGTCTCCGCCATTAAGATAGATACATTTAATTTAAATTTTAAAACTCTTGTTTAAACTTTAGTTATAGAATAAAAGATAGAATCGGAACGTAGAAAAATAGGTGAAGAAAATTCTAGGATTCATCAACAGGTAATTTATACAGATCGGGATTCTTTTAATAACTAATCTCAAAAATGTTATCAAGTTCAGTTTCTTAGATTTCAGAAAAAAATACACTATGATTTACGATCAGACACTTGTGGCTCTTGTACGATCTTAACAGAAAAAAATTGTTAAAGCTTTGTTTTTCCTTAATTCGTACCTGTCTGTACTAATTGCATTACATTACTTAGGAAAGTTGTAATTGCGTAGCGGTACCGACATTAAAGGAACGAATTAAAAGCAATGGAACAATATAATAGGATTTTGTGAGCCTTCAGGTTTTCTGGTGGTCAGGCGTTTCTGAACTGCTTTCAAACGTCCAGTCAATTTTGGACTGAAGTAGATATTTCGTTGCGGTTTTTACCGTAAATAAGTAACATTTTGGCTTTATGACTTAGCATATGTGAAACGTTTTTCATGTATGTAGTTGTACGGTATTTTGGGCTACGGTTGACGATTATCACGTATCAAGTAGATCGTGCGTTCGTTTGCCCATTTTATATAATTAATGAATGGCCAACAAGAATAAAAGGACTTCAAGACTTTAACGGCCAATCATCATTTTTTCATTCATTATTCATCAATCATTATTTCTGTTCCTCTTCATTCCAAAAAAAAAAGTGGCAATGGTATAAAACTTCCTTGATTAAATTTCGTTTTCTCTACATGTTACAGCTGAATTCCTCTAAAAGTCTAATTATCTTAAAATAACTTCCTAGTTTTAAAACGTTCCAAAGCTTACTAGGTCTTAAAATGTTATTGAGAGGGTCCGTTCCCGGTGATTCTGAATAAGCTTTCGTGAATAAAAGCTGAATTGTTTTGAATGGGATCGTAGAGCTTTTTAATAGAGTTTTACGGAAATATTCAGTAAAAATAGTGCGTTGTTACATTTGAAATCCTGGACGACCACGAAATTGAAGTATTGAGGGTTCATAGAAAGCAATTTACTATACCTAATCACTCCCTCTTCCTTTAACATCTTTGAAATGTGAACTGCTACAGAATTATACAAAAAAAAATTCAGTGCTTAACAACAGGAGACAAACTCTTGATAGGTAAAGGACTATGTTTGGTTTTATCAGTGACCAAATCTTGTTGACTTCTGAAAACTGAATATCAGAAATAACAAAAGACTCACCTGTCACTTATACTGGCTGGTAGTATACTGTCTATGAATATAGCATTACAGCCACCAACCCTCTGATAAGTATCAGATCCTGAACTGTACACGTCATCAGGTATCCTTTGGTTACTCAAAAACAATCCTAAGTCTTCATTGCAAGGTCTTTCTATCTCGATCAGGAGGGGACCGGTTGCCAATTTCACCGACTCCATGATGGAAACGTCGTATTCTATCGTGAGACTGGTCACTTGAGGACAATTCTGGAGTATTTGGTGGACTTCTGATAGTGTTTTGTTGGTTAGCGAAATCTGTGAAAATAAATACTTCTTTATTTGGGTACAATCAACAGACTGTTAAGAAGAGTTTATTCAGAAATCGTAAATATTTTTTTTATTGACAAAGACTTACTTTTTTTTTATTTAAATTAAAATATTTAAATGTGCGTTACGGAAAATAATAAAGGTAGTAAATTATCTTAACCATTTACAAAATATAGTAATCAAATTATAATAAAGTGAGATATCAGCATTTTTTTTTTAAATTGCACTAGGTAGGTGAACGAGCTCACGGCCCATTCGGTGTCAAGTGCTTATCGAGTCTATGGACAAGTAAATCCCACAACACATGTTCAGATATGAGGTTGAAATCTCTATTATAACAGCTATTCTATACTTTAAATAGAAACTTTAGAAAAATAGACAGGACGCATGGTATGTACCCATGTGGACCTACAATTAATCCTAACACCCGTAAACAACACTCATATAAAAACATGGTGGTAGGACCTCTTGAGAGTTCGTACGGGTAGGTACCACCACCCTGCCTATTTCCGCCGCGACGCAGTAATGCGTTTCGGTTTGAAGGGTGGGGCAGCCGTTGTAACTATACTGAAACCTTAGAACTTATATCTCAAGGTGGGTGACGCATTTACGTTGTAGATGTCTATGGGTTCAAGTAACCACTTAACACCAGGTGGGCTGTGAGCACGTCCACCCACATAAGAAATAAAAAAAACAACAATCGACACTTACATGATCAACTTTCAGCAATCGATCACCAGGCTTTATTCGTGAAGTATTGTAGGCTGCTCCGCCAGGCCTCACATGAGTGACCACCAGTGGCTGAGCATCAAGGGACCTGCTGTTCAGGACTAGATCTGCACTTGGAGCTGAGTTCTCCGGCAGGCCACCACGTATAGTCACCCCTAACGACCCATTAATCTTCTCCACCGGGACCTCTGCTAGCTTGGTTGTGATGTAGAGCGAGTTTTGCGATGCTGAAAAATAGTAACATATGAATGCTCGAAACTTGTTAAAGTTTTTTGGAACGAAGTTCCTTATGGGATGATGCGGCGGGGTACCCTAACCGAGAAAAAACGTCCGTAACGTAAGATTTTTATGATTTATGTATAGTCTTAGTATGATGGCTATACAGTGTCTAATGTATAGTCTACGTGATGACGGTTATTATTATTATTCATATAAATAGCTGTTTCTTTTTATATTATTGTTACATAATTTTTGTAAATCATTGTGAATAAAATAAAGTTGATAACTTTGTAAAGAAGTTTTTTATTCTTTTTAACAATAAACAATCATAATAAAAAATGTATACCCGAATAATTATTTTCTTTATACCTCGAATAGAACTTAAAATTAATATTTTTATAATAAAGAACTTCGTTCCTATCCGGTGTCCAACGACACCACACATCTGTTTTTTTAAATTGTAAGCCTAGTAGCATACGGTCCACCTGATGGTTACCGTCACTCATGAACGTCAGTAATGCCAAAGGCACAACCAAGTCGCTGCCTACCGCTAAGCAATCTCACAAACCTCGTTTGAAGAAGTACATGTCTTAGCGCTCGGGAAAGACTGTGGAAGGAAACCAATTCCAGAGCCATATAGTACATGGTAGCAAAGATCTTTAGATGTACACTGTCAATGAAGGCACCTGTTCCAGATAGTATGACTCATGTTGGCTCCGGTGGCGGGAGATTTAATGGTACAAAAAAAGATGGAGGGATAAACTCGATTAACTCAGAGCGCTTCCCATGGAATTATGAATTATGAGTTTCTGTTTTTGTAGATCTGGTTAAATCATTCAATTAAGGACTATCAAATCCTCAGCGCAACAGACATAAATTACTGTAATTCTCATTAATTTTTTTGATATGGTCCTATCATTTTTACATAAAATCAGTTATACCGTGTATGGTTTACTTCATGATAAATTATAGATTTTAGATGAGATAGAACCAAATAACTGTTTATCTAAATAATTGTCTCGATAAAACATGCTTAAACCACACGTCTTACTTGAAGATAATTTATTTTACAGATCTTTTCTAAGCTAATTCAGTGTTGTTGTTATACAATACCGTTTTGCTGCCGAAAGTTAAAATTATTCCCACGAGATGAGCTGAGCGAGTCAACATCGTTCTTAGTATAATGTAATTGTTTTAGCAAGCACCGAACTTTTGGTTGGATGTTTATTAAAAAGCTAAACATTAATGCTCCTTAGTGCTTAAAAATTTTCTTTCACGAGAATGTATTCCTCAATCTGGAAATAACGCGTGTTGAAAATTTAAAGGTAGCCCTCTCTTTTCAATTTAAAACATTTGGTGGTTGGTTTCAACTCGTGTTGTTGACAACATAGCGTGATCTCTCATGTGTGGTCACTATTGTGCATTCAGCTGTATACCGGAATTCGTTCAACGTTTGTTGGCATCGAAAAAACTATTTTCAGTTTAATCCGAATTTTATGTTCAGACTTGGTTATTTGTGCAAAAAATTTAAAAACGATGATAGGTGTGGATTAATATAGGCCATTTTTAGTACGTTAATGCTGCTGCAGTTGGGTTCTGGTTTTTTTTATCGACATTGAAGTTTTTTTTTAATTATTATTGAAGAACTAGCTGATCCGGCAGACTTCGTAGTGCCTCAATCGATAAATAAAAGACTTAAAACAAACAAAAGGAATCCGTCCGACGGGGGACACATTAAAGGGAAACATCAAAATTGTTATTTTTATTTAATTCCGAGCACATTCATATCCTTTACCTTTTAAACCTTCTCTGGACTTCCGCAAATAATTCAAGACCAAAATTAGCCAAATCGGTCCAACCATTCTCGAGTTTTAGCGAGACTAACGAACAGCAATTCATTTTTATATATATAGATAGATAATTAGTATTTCTCACCATAATTAGGCATGTAATATTCCACTTCAAGTGAAGCTCGTTCTTCCACATTGTCCAGTAGCCGAAGAACTTCGTCATTAGTGAGTCGCGCCGTGGAGATACCGTTCACGCTGCAAATCCTGTCACCAGGGGCTAGCCGGTCGGACTCGTGGGCGACCGAGTCTTTCGTGAAGCCCACAATAGATGGAGCGATCCCGGGTTCTGATCGACCTGAAATAGAACAAATAATGATAATAATTAAAAAATTAAGCTTTTAAATTTATTTATTGAAATATTTTTTTCATATTAGGCAGATGAGCATATGGCCCACCGTGGTCAACATTGCTTCTAAATGACATAAATGCAGGGGGTACAGGCAAACTGCTACCTACCCCTAAATATTGATATAAATGGGTTAAAGTGCTTGGGAGCTATTCATTTAAGCCGTGAAAATTACCATAATAACCTGAATGTCACAAGTAAATTAAAATGAAACTTTAATCTCAAGACATGAGATTAAAGTTTCATTTTAATTTACTAATATCACAAGCCTCAATTCTCGTTAAAAAAGCTAATAAAATATAAAAAAAATCCATTATACACATAAGAATTAATAATAAAGTTAATAAAAATAATAAACTTTTAGGTCATGGTCACATTCTCAAACCGCAAATCAGGAAATCTATAGCCTTAAAATTCGATTTGGAGATGGATTTCCGAAATGAAACATAAACCTTACGTCATCATCAATTACGTTGGAGACCAAACACGAACCGATCCTCTGAATGTTGAAGTGTTCTATATACCTAGTGATTCTATAAACGTGCTTGGGGTAAATTACTACTTGTGTACAGACAGTGTAAATAAACATGAATGTTTTACAATAGCTTTAATTTAAAATTGGACTTGAAGCTCGTGATGATACTGGGAAACATCCAGTAGAATCCAGTAGAAATAGTGGTAAGAATGGCAGTAATATACCCTGTAGGCTAATAACTAGAATGAAGAGAATTAATATTAGGGAGAATTAGGAGGTAGAGTTGCATACTCAACTCAACTCAACTGTTCTGATTAATAACAGGAGAATTATCCTCATTAAAATTAACTAATCAAACGTTGCAAGACTGGTCAACTAATTGATTTGATTAAATTAGATCGCTTCGTTAGTCTAGCAGCTAATGAATCAAGAGGTCTTTGTTCGATTCTCGGTAAGACAACAATTCTTTTATTGAAGATCTGAGGTTTAAATTCATTCAAAATTCACTGTTATCAAAATTTTCATGACATATTTCGTGTACGCACGATTCATATCTATAAATCACCCATTTCAGGAAAATTTAACTATACTAGAGGTCCCGCAGTAGTCGAAATTCGACTATAATTAATTGGAATTGTATAATAAGTTTATACACTGTTATGATTGTATTTTATACTTCTATAATCACAAATTTCGCCAAGGCTACACTATAAAAAATATTAATAAAGACAAACAATATTTAATCTATGCTTCAATTTGACCACAGACGTCAAGAACAAAAGTTTGGCAATAAATAGTATGCATGCGTGTGTGAGTCAAATATGGTATGTAGTGTGTGTAATGTTTTCTTTATTGACTTAATGTATCTTTTAAGCATTATTTAAAAAAAAAAATTAGCATTGTGCACTTCTTCTCTATATTCTCTATAAGTGTGGAAAATTTCATACTCCTCCGTCCGCGCAATTTTTGTAAAAAGGGTTACGAAGTTTTTGCTTCACGTATTAATAAAATATATAGATAGAGTAAAATAAATTTTCCGTAACCGCAAACGTGTAAAGAGCGCTTTTTCCTAGACTACCTTTTAAAGTGCCAAGTCCATAACTCACAGGGCGACACAGTCGTTTGACTTTGAAGTGTCAGTATATGGGCCGACCGGCGCTAACAATGTCATAAAACGTGGAGTAGTCCAGGCCTTCATAAAAGTACGGCAATGGCTCGTAAATATGAAATGATACTTCCTTTGAGCGGTCATTTCGTCTATTGTAAAATGTTGAGTGTAAACAGTTAGAAATATAAGTGCCGTTTTTGTATGAATATTTTGTTTGGTTCATTTTATGGCATGATATTCCAAAATTATTGGGGAACCAAAAAGTCTCCTCTTCTTCTTGCTATTATCCTTCATTACATGAGGTTGACTGGTGGTCGGAGGCTGCTTATACTTCAGAGTCGTGACCGTGGAAAGAGTTAGTACTATAAACGGAACATCTTAGTTAATTCGTGGCAAAAAGCGTATAGTTATTACTTATTTGTTTTTATCATGCTAATGAATTCGTAGGAGGGCCATATAGCGCGAACATCGGACGACCGATAGAGCAGAAAGGTCCTCGAGTGGAGATCACGTACTGACAAGCACAGTATGGGATTGCCACCTACCAATGGACTGACGATCTAGTGAAAATCGCTGGGTTACGTTGGATGCAGGTGGCAACGGACCGTCCACACTGGACATCAATTGGAAAAGCTTATGTTCAGCAGTGGACAGTGTGAAAATCGCTGAGTCACATCGGATGCAGGTGGCAACGGACCGACCACACTTGATATCAATTGGAAAAGCTTATGTTCAGCAGTGGACAGTGGACAGGCTGAGATGACGAATGAATCCGTGATCTTCGCCAATTAGTCTAACCACCGTCTTAAATTATACACTGTTAATCCGAAATAATGTTTAATCCACGTAATTTCAGTCTGAAGTGAAGCTGACGCTAGTTACTGGATCCTTATGAGTCAGCCACTTTCGGATTATATTATTCCAGTTCATGAATCAAACACATCCTATAATATATGCATTGATAACTTGCGTATCGGAATCACGCGTATTAAATTGTTTGTAGTAATGTTTGTATTAAAGTTATTGCGTACGTGTATAGCGTGTATTTCTCAGGTGAACTTAACGTTAAATATTTACTGGTTTCCGTTCGAAGGTTCCACCACTAGGAATAACGCGTTTCGCAGTAAAGGATTGTTGCTGTCCAACTTTGAAGAGTGGGCCAGTCATTATGCAACAATTAACAACAAAAAGTATAATCTCGTGTCTTGACCATAAAAAATAAACTGTAATTCGGTTTCATCTTTTGCCTTTCTCTTTTGATAGACTTCGGTACCTACTTAATATTTATAGTATTTATAATAGTCTGGCCTCCTCATCTTAAGCAGTAAAAAACTGGACGTTTTTTTAAAGCAGTTTCTGAGGCCAAATTTAGTATCTGAAACGTATAGTTTCACATTAAAGTAATAAATAAAAAAGCTTCTCAAGATTAAGAGTGTGTGAAGCACTCACGTCATATAATATACATAGCAGTCTCCGAAATTAGAAACATTGGAACTTCCAAGGACTCATGACGAGGGTACGAGGCGTGTCTCTATTCCAAGATTTATAAAATATTTACGTCCGCTTGTCCTTTGGTAACTGCGCTTTGTATTAGTTGAGTTTAATTCCATGGAGGTTTGAAAAGGGTCTCGTTGAATAAAACGATGATTTATTTGCCATCGATTTTTGAAAAGGGAACGCTTAATAAATCCTTCGATTTTTTTTATATAGAATTATATCTATATATTAATACGTGAAGCAAAAACTTTGTATCCCTTTTTACGAAAATTGCGCGGACGGAGGAGTATGAAATTTTCCACACTTATAGAGAATATAGAGAAGAAGTGCACAATGCTATTTTTTTTTAAATAATGCATAAAAGACACATTAAATCAATAAAGAAAACGTTACACACACTACATACCATGTATTTGACGCACACACGCATGCATACTATTTATTGTCAAACTTTTCTTCTTGACGTCTGTTGTTTATAGTGTAGTCTTGGCGAAATTTGTGATTATAGAAGTATAAAATACAATCATAATAGTTTACAAACTTACAATTCCAATTAATTATAGTCGAATTTCGACTACTGCGGGACCTCTAGTTCTTATTAATATGCCGGGCAATATGCAAAACAGTTTTTAAGGTTCTTCTTTCAATGTAAGGTTTTTTTCTTAGATAGTTTTTCAATTGTTTTCTTCGCATATTTTATGTTTAAATTTCGATCTACATCAATCGTTTGTAAGTAGTTTTTAGGTAGAAATATCTTGTCTCGATAAAGTTTTTATTAGCTATCAAAGGCATGAAATCGGTATTGACAAGGCAGCGACAGCGGCAATACGAGGGGAACAGTCAAACCGCTTCTTTGACTACTACGTGAAAATGCTGTATGATAAATGCTGATAGAAGGAAATATGCCTTATTGTAATACCAAGAAGGGAGTTTATTCCAAAGCTTGATATTACTAAAAAAGTTAATACGAATTGGACCGTCCTTGTCGTTGCGTTTCGCTCAATGATCGCAGTTGCAAAGTCACCTTAAGCATATTTTGATATATAGTATATTTTTTATTTACAAGCAAGATGCAAATCATTTTATTCAAAATAATACATATTGAATAGTAATAAAATTATTAAAGCTGACGATATTTGAATCCGCTATTATTGATATAAAGAAACGTTACTTAAAGACGCAGTCCAATATTTCGGAATTAAAAAAAATTACATAGCATAAGTTAACAAAGAAACAGAGATAACAATAACAAAACAAACAAAAGTGCGAGCCAAGAAATTTAAATTATTAAAGATATTTGGCACCGGAATGAAAACTGGGAAATTGTTCACGATAATTACACGCGTTTGGCAGACATAATTTGTATTCTATTGAGAATAAGATAATATTTGCATTTATAATTTTAACTTAGTATGGAATTAGCTTTTAATATTTAGAATCTGACCGCGACGGAGGAAGACATTATTAATACAGTTACTGTTGGATTTTAAATAAATTATCGTGCGGTACAAGACGTTATGGAATAAAAACGATTTTCAAATTAATTACTGTAGAATGTGATTTTCCGGGAAATTATCCGATTAAGGCAATGGACCGGTCGCACTGGAATTTTTTTTTATTGCCCGTGTAGGCAGACGAGCATACGGCCCACCTGATGGTGAGTGGTTACCTTCGCCCATGGACTTCAGCAGTGCAGAGCCAAGCCGCTGCCTACCGATCATCTACCTACCGATGCCTATCAATAGGAGAGGCTTCCGTTCAGCAGTGGAAAGAGGACAAGCTGAGATGATGATGATTTTTTTTTATTTTTTTTATTTGTGGTTACTGAAGCCCCTAGACATCTACGACGTAAATGCGCCACCCACCTTGAGATGTAAGTTCTAAGATATCAGTATAGTTACATTGTGACAGAGGCGTTACGATCTAAACTCGCGTCCGGGGCTAATACCTTTTTAGGGCATTGCCCCTTCCTTTTTTCCTTTTTATTTACGAAATAAAATTTATTATATTACACACTAAATTTAAAATATATTTTCCAGACATCATTCATAAAAAAAATATCCACCATTTTTTTTGTTTTCGGCCCATTTGGCGCCCCATTGTGAGTTCACGCGGGTATATGTATTAACATCTTAACTTATTTTATTTACAACATATCAATATATACAAAAGTTAAGTAAAGGCTACCTGCAAACAAAAAAACTAGGGTATGATAAGCACCTACAACTATCAACACCGTTGTAGTAGAAACTGTAGTATGTTCTCTTCTGTACCTCTGATGATAATGTGTATGCAATATTTCATTGCGATCGGCTTAGTAGTTAAGATTTGAATGCATAACAAATAAATAATCGTACTTTCGCGTTAAATTCAACCGATGTTAAGTGGTTACCGAATATCATAGACATAAATAAAGTGAATGCCGCTATCTACCTTGAGACATGAGGCTTAAGTCTCAAGTCTCAATTTAATATTATAACGGCTGCTCTAACTTTCAAATCGGAACGCATTATTGCTTTGAGACAGAAATAAGCGGGGTGTTAGTAGTTTTCTGTGAATGCATGTTACCGTAAACACGTCATTTCGGATCCTTCCGATCCACTAACGGCGCTTTTAGGTACCTCAAGCATCGGTCACCGTTCCCGTCGAACTCGTCGAAGGGTTCGGCGAATAACTAACCCATAGACACAGCCTAGTGCCCACTGAGTTTCTCGCCGATTCTTCTCAGTGGGTCGCGTTTCCGATCCGGTGGTAGATTCTGCGAAACACTGTCTAGCTAGGGCCAGTGTTAGCAACACCTCCTGGTTTGAGACCCGAGAGCTATCAAAGCTATTAGCATAGGGCTAAAAAATGTGAGTGCATACCAATGCCCTACCAGCATTTTCAACAGCAGTATTAATATGGACAGCAAATCTAGCTCATAGTTGAAACTTAAAATACAGTATCCGCGGAACTCGTAACGCAAACCGGGATATTGGACACAAAGCCCATACAAGTCTCAACAACAATCATCTATTACTCGAATTGTGGGAAATGAGCTATAAAACGACGCTTCCAATACGGGAACGATGTTTGGACTCATTTCAAACGAGACGACCCGATCGACGCAGGAGCGGAGCCACAAACTGCATGTTAGTGGGTCCGACTGCGCTGATCCCGTATCCGGTCGTTAGGAAGCATTATTATCGACTCGAATAAACGTTGTTGTGATAGCTGTTACGATGCGTTTTCTGCAGTTTCGGTTCATATAGAGTATTGCTTTTATGCGCCATTCTAATTCTGTAGTTCGTATTTATTCGTTTCGCGATGAGCCTACGGGAATATGGAATCGATTTTGTCGATACGATATATAAATAATGTGGCAACCGTAGCCTTATGCGTAAGTCGGCCCGTCAGTCTTGAGATTTTCCAATTATGAATAGTCTTCAAAACTTTTGTTTACGAACGACTTTATGATGTATAAATAGCATAATTTTAAGAGGCAAAAATAATTTGCAGATTGGCTTTGAAATAAGTACCATAATTTTAAGACACAAAAATAATATTTTGCAGATTGGCTTTAAAATAAAATAACATAATTTTAAGAATCAAAAATAATTTGCAGATTGGCTTTTAATTAACTTAATCACTGATAGAAAACATTGAGTCCGTCCAGGTAAGTATTATCAGCCAATATATTTCTGCCGCGAAGTAGCTACCACGAAGCTAGGGATCAGACGTGGTCGATATCTAGTATTTATTAACTGACTAGCTGACCCGGCAGACTTCGTAGTGCCTCAATCGATAAATAAAAGACCTAAACTTTTGTATAAAATAAACTTAAAACAGACAAAAGGAATCCGCCCGACGAAGGACACATCAAAGGAAAAACAAAATCGTAATTTTTATTTAATTCCAAGCATTTTCATATTTATCTACCTTTTAAACCATCTCTGGACTTCCACAAGTAATTCAAGACCAAAATTAGTCAAATCGTTCCAGTCGTTCTCGAGTTTTAGCGAGACTAACGAACAGCAATTAATTTTTATATCTAATATATAAAATTCTCGTGTCACAATGTTCGTTCCCATACTCCTCCGAAACCGCTTCACCGATTCTCATGAAAATTTTTATGCATATTCAGTAAGCCTGAGAATCGGCTACTATCTATTTTTCATACCCCTAAGTGATTAGGGTTATCCACCCCTAACATTTTTTTTTTTATTTGACTTTTTTTTTTATAATGAGGTATTATGCGGGTGAATGAGGTTTTGTTATTTTTATTATATATTCCCCCATCGTTCACAGCACTACATACCTCTTTTACTCATTTATCACATCCTTACACACTTACAATAAGTTAGTTTTTTTTTTCTATACTAGAAATTCTCTAGAAATCTTATATATGGCAAAACAATGTTTGCGGGTCAGCTAGTATTATAACTATATATAAATTGATACGTGATTGAATTAGTTGAAGCTTTTTTTCAACTTTAGGTTTCTCTATTGACTTATAATATGATATGATTTAAATAATACAGTTGTGTATAAAGTTAGAAATAGGATACGGTCGATTGACGAACGAGCTTTGTCAAAGTACCTAAAGGGATCAAAAGGGTAAGGGGATAAGTGCGGTAGGATTTCGGTCTTTTTAATAGTATACAAGTATTTTTTTAATAGTATTTGTTAATTTATTTTTTGCCGAAAGCTAACAAATACTTATAATTCATTATTGAGATTAGATCTTCAATTTTAAACCTATACTTTTCGTAGCACACGAATACTGATATTGTGTTTAAGAAACAATTCATTATGTACTTAGTTTCGTCTTAAAAAAAAAACAATTTATTATAAAAAAAACATGTGTGCAATTCACACGTGGTAGAAGTGAAACCTTCCAAAATTAAAATACAATTATCCTAAACGTCTTAAGTATATGTAAAATTATGTCATTAGTAAATAATTGTAAGGTAGCGCCCTCTGTGAATTGATATTTTAATTTCACGTATAATCCTAAATTAAAATTCACTACAAGAGCTTTCATACACACGTTAGTATTAAAAAATCTCACAGATGGCGCTGTATTAAATAGTATGTATATTTCTGTCTCATTCTTTGCTGGCTTCATCCTACACATTTTTGTATTTGTGTCTCTTACCTGTCGTTTTTTCCGTTGCATCCGGTTTGAAATCACAACGATTCTAAAGAAGTTTTCACTTCAAAAAGTGTGCTCCCTGTGTTGTCAAAGGCAACTTTTCATGTATGTAATTATCTCTCGTCTCTTTGAACTCAAAATCGCTATTTTCGTTTTTTTCATCTTCAATTTATTGCGGGCTCATTGCGTGGCATACGACACGAAGGCAATTATCCACATATATCATTGAGTCGGCACACACGTTTCGCATGTAAATGAGACTGCATCAACACAATTTGAATACTCAGTTCAATGCTCGCCGGATTCACGGCAATTACCTGGAGTCGGGCCGATATAGTAGTGACTTAATCAATGTTGTACAACTGCGTTCTCAATTGACTATGAGATATTGCTTTATTGTGACATTGCATGTATTTGAGGTAGACGGAAAGATCGTCATGGTTTATTGTTTTTAGTTGATAGTAGACAAGCTTAGGGCTATTCTGGTACTAACTATTTCTTTTTTGTTGCCCTTATAGGCAGACTAGCATACGGCCCACCTGATGGTGATTGGTTACCGTGACCCATGGACTTCAGCAATGCCAGGAGCAGAGCCAAACCGCTGCCTACCACTTAATACTCTCCACAAGCCTCGTTTGAAGAAGGACATGTCATAGCGCTCGGGAAACACCGTGGAGGGGAGTTCATTCCATAGCCGGACGGTACGTGGCAAAAAAGGCCTCTGGAAACGCACTGTGTGTTGATGACCGCAGTGGCTCCAGGTAGTATGGATGAACTCTACTCCGGTAAGGCAGGCGGTGCGATGGTAAAAACGAGATGCTTAAAATAGAATAGAATAGATGCTTAGAATAGAAAGAGATGATTAAAATATACATTAATTAAAATCAATTTTATTCTATTCAACAGTTTTACCGGAATGCTGTAAATTGCTGGCATGCCGAATGCTACCTACCCATTACAGCCTAAATCTTTCATTGGATTTCAATATTTGAGTTATTGAAGTGACATAAGAAACTTTTATTCAGTAAATAAAATGAATGAATCATAATTATTCAGTGTCTTCTAGAATTAAAACTCGAGATTGTCAAAAATATACTCCAGAACCTAGAAGTAATTTCTTTTATTTAAAATCAAATAGCGACAAGAGTGAAATGGAATAAATTTTTAAATTAACCAAAGCCCGACGGTTTTAAAAGCACAGTGTATAAAATGAAAGCGTCTTTATTATTTATCTAAAACTAGCTTTTGTCCACGACTTCGTCCGCGTGTAATAGTTCACAAATAAATATGCAAAATTAAATGTATATTTTTCAATATTTCTGAGAGATTTTCTTAATATTTGTTTCCGTAAGAACCTTGTACAGAGTATTAGAAAACTACAAAAAAAAAATAAGCCAAATCGGTCAAGCCGTTTTCATGTTATGTCGTGACAACGGAAAACGGGTTTCATTTTTATATATATAGATACTATGATACAATTCAGTTTTTTTTCATTTAATTTAATTAATTATTTTTAAATAAATACTTAGAAATCGATTAGTGGAAATCGAATTAGTGGAATCGAACAAATATTGCAAACATATAATTGAACGTGGCAATAAGCACAATAATGCCCCTTCTATCTATAAATTAAATGGTTAGTACTTTTCTGAGTATACTTTAATTATATCGATCATAAAAAGTGGAATGAAAATCTTTCTACTGTGTTCTAACCCTAAGATATCAATAACCAAGTTTGGATACGAAATATCCACCTTAAAAATGTACAAAGCTGAGAGGCACAAAGGGTACACTGAACATCGATTGGAGGCTGTGCATCTAAGGAATTTTTATGTGCTTCGGTATTCACAACGTATCGGTATTTCAATAAGAAAGTGCCTAAGTGTGTAGTTTTTAAGCTAAAAAATTATTCTTCACAATACATATTTTGGAGGCTGCGGAGTCAAGCGATTTTTGTTTGGTCCAGTATTTTACGATTTTCTTATAACAATCCTAGTCTTGTACTTGTTTGAAAAAGAATCTAAACTAGTGGTCCCGCAGTAGTCGAATTTCGACTATAATGAATTGGAATTGTAAGTTTGTATACTATTATGAATGTATTTTATACTTCTATAATCATAAATTTCGCCAAGGCTACACTATAAAAAAATATTAATAAAGACAAACAATATTTAATCTATTCTCAATTTGACCACAGACGTGAAGAACAAAAGTTTGACAATTTATAGTATGCATGCGTGTGTGCGTCAAATACATGGTACGTAGTGTGTGTAATGTTTTCTTTATTGATTTAATGTATCTTTTATGCATTATTTTAAAAAAATATTAGCATTTTGCACTTCTTCTCTATATTCTCTATGTGTGGAAAATTTCATACTCCTCCGTCCGCGCAATTTTCGTAAAAAGGGATACAAAATTTTTGCTTCACGTATTAATATAAAGATATGTAATTACAAATTTAAAACCACTTAACTGTAGCCTGTGTTAATTGTAATGAAAATCTGTAGATGTATAAAGCAAATAATTAGTTAAGGTATTATGTACATTACAAAGAAGAGATACTCGTACATAGATGTAATATAATGCCTCTGAGCAAGTTTTTCGGGTTTCAGGCAAGCGCGCTTAGTACATTTTACATAAGAAAGATGAATCAAATTAAGAATGAAAAAAGCAAGCAAAAAGGTTTTTTTGTGGTAGTATTTACTAGATACTGTATCGGCAATGCCAATAGTACAAACAAGAAAATGCGGTCTCCTCAACCCTCATACGAAGAAAACAAATTAAAACTTTCGTAAATATCAAACATATGTATTTTAAAAGTTATTTATATACGTATTAATATCATAACAAAAGGACATAAATAACGGTGCTAAAATCAACGGAGGAGAAAATGAAGTATCGTGATCATGGACTTAAAAAAATAAACATGAGATTTAATTGTAAAACAGATTAGTGTGTCACAACAAAAAAAGGGTGCGTGTACTTATGTACGCGCGCAAGAAGTTATACTTTTTTTATTTAAATTTTAATTAATTTGAAAAAAAATATCGATTAAACAAGATCTTCAAACACGCTTATTGGACATCCCTTTTCTTGACATCGTATAAATTCGGTAATTCTCGGTACGGTTCGGAAAGTTCACCTGCGGCTATATTCAGACTCGCCAAGTTACGTCGGTCGTATTGTAATAGGCGATTTAGTGGGCAACTTCATTCTGTTAATTTTGTGTCACGGTGCGCGCGCATCGTAAAATTTCACTCTCATCAATTTTTCATAACGCGCCTGAAGAAGTATAAGCAACAATAACAAACTTTTAATCGCAAGAATAATTGAAGAATTGAAATAGCGATGAATGCAAGAATCTCCGCGAACGCCCAAATGCCGCGACCTTGCTATATCTTTAATTCAAAAGAAACGCTCACAGCGGCACTTCTTTATTCCACGGCTAAGTGATCCGCTCCGACAATGTGAATCGAGTTTTAAAAGACTTTTCAGACGTTATTCCTGCTCTAAAGTTCAGTTAAACTTTTGCTGAATCGTTGGAAATTTCCACATCTCTTTTTAGCTATCTGGCTCGGTTACGGTTATGAATTGTTTGTACCTTATTCAAATTATATGTTTTAGCACATAGACGCTTGAAAGGCAAACGTGACTAAGCGACAATAACTGCTTTGTACATAAGTGATAGGCAATAACCATATTCGATACGCTATTAAAATGGTCTATTGGGTCTATTAAAATCATTTAAATCCTTCAGCTAGGTTCGTTAAAATAGAATTTTTTTCAGGTATTTCAACTTTAAATTAGTCTGCTGTAAAGGTCACGCATTGTCGCTTAGTCACGTTAGCCTTTCACGCGTCGATATATGTACTTGTGAATAGTTTGGAATGTTTTTTTTTTTTAATCTCAATTAAAGTCTGGCCGTACATATTTCGTTAATAAGAAGAATTAAATCGTGTAACTCGCCTTGAATTTCATATAAAATATTGTTTACGATCGACGACACTAATAATTGGGGTCTCGGGGGAATTTGAATGTGAGCAAATTTAAATCTGATCTCATTATTTTAATATGCACTTTCACGATTTATAAACTTAGAGATTGTTTTCCATTCGATTTCGTTGATGTAAAATATAGCATACTTCGTAACATATAGAACTAATTTTGACAGCTGTCACCAATTTCATGTTTGATAAGCCAGACAGCGGAAATAAATAACATTTCTAGTTTGATTGTTTGAGCCGAAAACTAAAAATCCTGAAAGCCGTAATATATTGAAAACTAGCTGACCCGGCAGACTTCGTAGTGGCTCAATCGATAAATAAAAGACCTAAACTTTGGTATAAAATAAACTTAAAACAAACAAAAGGAATCCGTCCGAGGGGGGACACGTCAAAGGAAAAACAAAAATGTTATTTTTATTTAACTCCGAGCATTTTCCAATTTATTTATCTTCTCTGGACTTCCACAAATCATTCAAGACCAAAATCGCTAAATCGGTCCAGTCGTTCTCGAGATTTAGCGAGACTAACGAACAGCAATTCATTTTTATATAATTATATAGATATGTTAATTTCATAAATAGCTTATCGTGACGTACTTAATTTATTGAGTACGTCTTGATGATAACAGACACTCAAAATTTTATTAATTACCACGAAAACTCTTCCGAATTTCCCGCACGAATTCAATGAAATTGCGTGATGAATCAAAATTGGAATTATTCTTGGCACGTTCATTTTTCAGTGAAAAACATTGAAAATCGGTACGGCCTCAGACGGTCACCAGTGAGGTAATCTTGTCGAGTATCCTAGCTTGTGATTCAAGTCCAAGTACTGAATCATCTCAACAGTGAGGCGAGTTCGTGTGCTATCTTTAATTCAGCAGCTCAGTCAGTAAACCCATTTGAAAAGTACGACGTCAGTGATGAGCTGAGCGAGTTGAATTCAGTTCGATGTTACATTTTACATTTTTTACTGGTGGTAGGACCTCTTGTGAGTCCGCGCGGGTGGGTACCACCACCCTGCCTATTTCTGCCGTGAAGCAGTAATGCGTTTCGGTTTGAAGGGTGGGGCAGCCGTTGTAACTATACTTGAGACCTTAGAACTTATATCTCAAGGTGGGTGGCGCATTTACGTCGTAAATGTCTATGGGCTCCAGTAACCACTTAACATCAGGTGGGCTGTGAGCTCGTCCACTCCAGCAATAAAATGTTTTTTTTTTTATCTAAAATTGAATATCCTACATTTCATTCAAGATTTAGTGATGTTTTGTATCATATAATTAGCCTAGAGACTCTTCATCGGCAAACACGGATTGCCTATACAAATGTAACGATAGTTATGAGTAATAGCTTTTGTTAGTCAGAATATATGTATATATATATTATAATTTTTTGCTTAGATGGGTTATTGGAGCCCATAGACATCTACAACGTAAATGCGCCACCCACCTTGAGATATAAGTTCTAAGGTCTCAGTATAGTTACAACAGCTGCCCCACCCTTCAAACCGAAACGCATTATTGCTTCACGGCAGAAATAGGCAGGGTGGTGGTACCTACCCGTGCGGACTCACAAGAGGTCCTGCCACCAGTATATATAGTACATAATAAGCAGGATATATTATTAGGTTGGTTTTCGTAATTGTTGGTAGCCTAAGGGGCTATTTCAACTATGCGCGGACTAGTAAGTAAGCTAACAGTGCTGAATCGGGGAGGACTCGCTAGCACTAGCCATAGCAAGAGCAGTGCTTCGTTGAATCTATCACCAGATCGGAATCGCGACCCACTGAGTATTTCCAACGAGAGTCCGCACAATTAACACCTTATTGTTTGTCTTGTTGGGGTGTAAATATTTTGTTCAAAATTTAACTACGTTGTTGCTACTTGAAAGACCGGAAGTTTTCCACAACGAGGTGACGTAGCTTCTTTCTTTGCGTGGTATGAGATTTTTCTTTATTAACACTTCTGAAGACCCATTTTAATAGATTCATTTTCTTTTCTACTGACAGAGCTGAGAGACTTTTTGACGACCTCATCGATTTTTCTGGGCCACCTCTTTTTTATTCAGTTTTTAATGACGTAAACGACTCTAACCAGAATCCTTGTTATTCAGCAGAGAACAAAATAATAATATATCTGTACGGACAATCACAACACATTAATTTTGTAGTGTTATTTTTGATTCACATTATTTGAAATTACTTAAGTTTGCAGTAATCCACGGGTAATGTATGGCAATTTATTAGTTATATGCCAAAAATATTTTCTGAGCCGCCCAAAAAATACAGCGGGCAGCTTTACTTTAGATTTTTCAAAATCACTGTAAAACAAGTGACATTCTAGTGGCAGATTTAATAAATATAACATAATAATATAATTCCTCACACACTCACTATAAATCAAATAAGCATTCTTATCTACAGCAGGAAGTCTGACCGGAGCGAAATTTAAATTTAAAAACGCCGTCGCTTATGACTATGAACAGCTGATAAATATATTTCGGTCCTCCCTCTCTCGCACTGTATTTCAATATTTTTCACACGAAACGTATAGTGTTAAGTAGAGCGTGTACCAGAATCACGAATTTACTTTGTTTTGTTTTTAAAACGTGTACGAACGCTTTATGGAAAACATTAATTATGCTTAATAATAATAATAATAAGCCCATTTTATTTCCAAACACAAATAGAAAAAAAGAAAAAAAAAGAAAAAATACCTTATCAAATAAAAATTACAAAATTAAATATAAACTTGTGCTTGGAACCCCATTCGGGTATAGGCCTCCTCCAGCTTGCTCCACTCTTCCCTATCCTTGGCTTTGTTTCTCCATTCTTTTCCAGTTGCTGCTATTATTTCGTCGATCCATCTGCTTCTTGGTCGTCCTCTTCTTCTTTTGCCCGCTGGTCCTTCCCATGTTGTAATTTCTAATGTCCATCTTTTATCCGTATATCTCGCAAGATGTCCTGCCCAGCGCCACTTTTGTGTAATTATGCTTATTCGATGATAAATTAAAAGGGTCTACTCACGCCTTTGCTTATTGTTGATTGAACGTGTTGTGACGTGTGGTAAGCCCTTAAAGGTTGCTCCTAACCTCTTTCTTCTTCTATGGCAAAACCATAATGTGTTTGGTTCGAAAGACTAAAATAAATAGCCGTTTTTTCGATACAGTTAGTGTTTAATCAACTATCTAAATTCGGCCATAATCACTGACACATCAGATTCACGTAATACATTTTATATTATTAGTGCCTCGAAAAAAATATATGGACGGTGTCCAATTTTTTAAATTGATAACGCTAAAGCTCATCGTCATCATCAATAGCGACGCCAAGCCAAAAAAACAAATGAAAATCGGTATACAAGCAGAGCAGGAAATGGTTATGAAATGTTGTGTGTTTTGTAATTACTTTTAGTTCAATGTGGCTATTCCTTCTATTATTGATAACACAAAGCAACTAACTAAACAAAAATAAAATCGATTAACAAAGTTGCAAATGATACGTAATTATCTGTCTTAGCGTATTTATATGTATTATTATTATAGATACCAAACCTCAAACTAATACCAGAGATTCATCTAAAAAAAACTCCGCAAGTCAAACATAGCAACCAAATTCACACGTTACCAGAACCCATAGACAACAAACTCCGAATGGCATCCACCTTGTGACAAAAAGTCAAAGTTCTAATTTATCATTTCAGTCCCACTTTTTAAATAGGAACATTTTTTTTTCTACGTTCTAGATTCGTTTACTTTAACTCAAGCCATCAGTAACGGTTTAAAACCCTTGAAACATTGAAATATGGGTATACAGAAGATAACGTGGGTGGCGAGAAAGTGAAATGAAAGAGGTTTGCCGATGGTGAAAGGGGCAGTTTTTGAATACTATGAAGAAGCTCAAAATAATGTTGTACCTTGGTTATATTGTGCAAATTAATGAAAAAGATCTGCTCTAGTTAATAATGCAAGGAAAAATCCTACAGCAACGAACACCCGGAAAAAGACGAACAAACATTGTAGCTTAAACTCTGGTCATTGTTCAATATGACCACGACGTGAAGTAGTTTTTTGCAGTTCTACTAAATTCCTATGCCGCCCTTTACGGTGATCACAGGAAGACATGGATAGTATTCCGAAGGCCGATAGCCAGATTTCATAATAATATCAAAATATTACAAGCAAATTCAAACGAACAACTTTTAAATCACAATGAATTAATGCTAACAGCGCGAAGCGAATATCCAAAGTAATAACTAAAAAAGCGTAGACATTGTGAGTCACCTTTGCGTGTCCATTCTGACTCAACCCAGAGTACAATGTAATTGAGCCAAAAGCCACCGCGCCCTCTGGCGAAACGCGAACCGTCTGAGTCAATTAGCATCATTATTGCTTTCCACGTGGCCACGGAAATGTTGTAGTCAATGCTATGAAATTTACTTTTTAAAATATCTCTTGTTGTACGATTTTCAAGGGTATGCAATCGTTTAGTTTTCGTATTTATCTTATTTTTATTTTTCTTATCTATGAATTGCTTTTTTTTAAACATTTCACTGCATGGCGCTGTTTAGTAGGAGTATGATTTTTTCTGCAGATTTTATATACTGTGAGATGTACTCAGGACTGGCGTCAAATTGAATTTGAATTGAATTGACGGTAGTTCTTTTTGACGTTCAACAAGTATGTACTTTCATTTATGTGGAATATTTTTTTTTTGATTTGATTTAATTGATTGATTTGATTGATTAATTGGTTACTGGACTTTATATCACGATATGAACACGTCCATGCACCTTGAGTCATGAGGTGGAAGTCTCAATTCTATTCTATAACGCCGAAACCAGTTTTTAAGGCTAAAATTATGATTGCTTCTCCACAAAAGTACGTCCTACTGGTCAGCAATACGCAACCAATTTACGTATATGGTAGGACGAATTGTGAGTCCCCCCGCTTATTTCTGCCGTGAAGCAGTAATGCGTTTGGGCTTGAAGTGTGGGGCAGCCGTTGTAGTATACTAAGATCTTAGAACTCATATCTCAAGGCTCACTCATACCTCTGGGTCTGCGGAGGGACTTCGGTTCCCTCTGTATTTTGTATCGTATGTTCCATGGGGAGTGCTCTGAGGAATTGTTCGAGATGATACCGGCATCTCGTTTTTACCACCGCACCGCCCGCCACCGGAGTAGAGTTCATCCATACTACCTGGAGTCACTGCGGTCATCCACAGTGCGTTTCCAGAGATCTTTTTTGCCACGTACCATCTGGCTATGGAATGAGCTCCCCTCCACGGTGTTTCCCGAGCGCTATGACATGTCCTTCTTCAAAGGAGGCTTGTGGAGAGTATTAAGCGGTAGGCAGCAGCTTGGCTCTGCCCCTGGCATTGCTGAAGTCCATGGGCGACGGTAACCACTCACCATCAGGTGGGCCGTATGCTCATCTGCCTACAAGGGCAATAAAATAAAAAATAAAATAAGATGGATGGTGGCACTTACGTTGTAGATATATATTGGCTCCGGTAATCACTTAATATCAGATGGGCCGTGGGCTCATCCACACTTAAAAGCTATAAAAAAAAGCACAAGCGATTATAATATTATCATGTCATTGTACGCACTGTTGTAGGGCCGGACCTATATACTCGTATAGTATTTGTATTATTTTTCATTATTATATCGATTTAATATCCTGACAGTAGCAAAAACAATTTCGATTTGAAAAATTTCCACGATTACACTTTTGAATAAAAATCTAAAACTGAAAGATTTTGGATTTAACTTTAGCACTTATTTTAATAATAAATTAGAAACGAAATTGGAAGATTGAATAATACAAATTCAATGATATGGAAATTGAATTGAAGAGACTAAAGCGAAAGAATGATTATGTATATTATTAAAAACTATCTTTTGAATTTATCACCATCGGCTCAGCTCGAATAGCAAAATTAATTTAAAAAAAAAAAAATGAAATGTAACCTATTTCGGTTTCTTTAACAATTTTATAGATGAAAGTTGAAATCCTCCATTTTTTTATCGACTTGTCTGTTAGAAAAGTTAATTATATCTGAATGGTAGTGATTCGATTCCTGGAGTATTCAGTATCTTTTGCAAGGTAAGCGGTACTCGAAGTTTGGATTTATTAAAACAGGTTCTAATTTTGTATGATTGTTTTCTGTTAAATCGTTTACTTCTGTTTTAAAACATTGAGAACATGGTAAGGTAAATTATAGCGCCGTAGAACAGCTATGCATTTCAGGGTGAGATAGTAATTGCATGGCAAATATAATTTGGGCCACAATAACTGGTGTAAAAAAATTACAAAGTAGCCCAACATAAAGGAAATAAGTCGAATTCGATATAGCTTATCGTTCTTAGTACGACTCCAGTATAATGCAAAACCACCCCACGGAAAACAGAATTAGCATTCAGCACGCTTAAGTGCAATTAATTAAATCTATTTCACGAAATTAAAATGATGGATTAAAACGAAGAAGCCGCCATAAAACAACTACAGGGAAAAATAGATTGTAACCAAATTTCTTGACGGATTAATGAAACGAAGCGGGTGGTTGCGCCAGCTAATATTGATTTAGTCCAATCGTGACCGTAATCGATCCCATTCGGTTGAAAAATCTAGATAAATAAGATCAGTAATTATGGCTATACATTTATAACAGTCAGTAGCATTCTCTGACCTTTTGTGACTATGAAAATATATTTTAATTCTAGGTATAGGTAGAAGACGATACTGACGATATTTGGCGGCTTAACGAACAGTTTGGTTGAACGACATAACAAGGTCATTGCTGACTTTGAATCTAGAGATGGACATGTTATTTTTATTATAATAACAGCTATGCTACCCTATGAGCTGGTATGAGTAATAGCTTCATAGCACAAATAAGCAAAATTAGAAAGACTAGAGGTCCCGCAGTAGCCGAAATTCGACTATAATTAATTAGAATTGTATAATAAGTTTGTACACTATTATGATTGTATTTTATACTTTTATAATCACAAATTTCGCCAAGGCTACACTATAAAAAAATATTAATTAAAACAAACAATATTTAATCTATTCTCAATTTGACCAGAGACGTCAAGAAGAAAAGTTTGACAATAAATAGTATGCATGCGTGTGTGCGTCAAATACATGGTATGTATTGTGTGTAATGTTTTCTTTATTGATTTAATGTATCTTTGATGCATTATTTAAAAAAAAAATTAGCATTATGCACTTCTCTATACTCTTTATAAGTGTGGAAAATTTCATAATCCTCCGTCCGCGCAATTTTCGTAAAAAGGGATACAATGTTTGCTTCACGTATTAATATATAGATAATATAAGGAATGTTAAACGGTAACACATTTAATGAGTATATAAAGAGTGAAGTCAATAAAACTTTCAAAATTTCGATGATAGCTTATGTTTCAATGATCAAAATAAACAGACTGTTATTGAAAATATGAAAAATACTCGTAACGTATAATCAACGATTCCGCATATGTCGCGTACAAACTGATATATTTTTATTGAACTATGATTTATGATCGAGTAAAACGTGAATCACATAAGAAAACACATTTAAATTTGATTTGTAGGTTTGTGACGGCCTGATATATATTATATCCCGATCCAGTAAGGGTGCTTTAGTTACTTCAAGCACAGGTAAACTAACCCATAGACACAGTCCACTGAGTTTCTCGTCGGATCTTCTCATTGGGTCGTATTTCCGATCCGGTGGTACATCTGCGAAGCACTGCTCTTGCTGGGGCTAGTGTTAGCAACGCCCTCAGGTTAGAACTCCGAGAGTTCACCTACGCTTTAGGTTACGCAGGCATGGCCGCTCAGGACTACCAGCTTAAAAAAAGGATATTTTATATGTCTTCTAAAAGTTCTGCTCATTCTGCCGTGATTACAAAATATTCTTAATCTGTTAATCAAAGCTTTTCCGCTACCAGGCGAAATTACTTAATTATCGGAATTGTGAATATTTCGATAAATGAGCTCACAATATTTTTTATAATCAGGAGAAAAATTGTCAATTTAACAATTTACTGACGCTATTGAATAATATGAAAATCTATTATTGTAATTATAGATGCCATCCTCCAATTATATAATGACGTAATCAATGACGTATATCAAGATAATTGATTTACATCGATGTCAATGATTGAGTGGAAGATTAATTACGCAGTGATGTGGCTTGATGTCGGTACTACCGCGTGCTTCAAAGCCAGTCCGACATTCGATTCGGTTACATATGATCTAATTACGAAATTAAAATGATTTGTGATCAATGTGAGGACAGTACTATTTGGTAGCTTAATGAATTAGAGTTTTGTCTTGGGTTTTTTGATTTATAATGTTTCAAGTGTGAATTTCAACAATGATGTACTTTTTTTAAAGAATAATATAAGAAAGAAGAAGAAACCTTTTTATAGAGAGCCTCTAAATCGTCTAGCAGAAGCCTTGTCCCTAAATCTAGTCAAGTTCAGATTCTAGGACAAATAATCACATAGATCACGAGTTCGAATAAGTACAATCTAAATATCATACTTAGCAACTATGATTACCTTATTGTGGCTAAAGACTTTTACAACAAAGCAGGTCAGTTTTGATGATACACTGCCATTGTGACGGTCGATCTAACAATTTATCAAACCGATTAAAAAAAAAAAAAAACGTAATGTACTGGAATATACTAAGCAATGATATTGCTACCAGTGCAAATATATATTAAAATCGCACAATCCAGGTTCAAAGCAAAGCACGTAAATGCCAAACGATACTCGAAAATTATACCGACTGAATTTTTACTATCCGAGCTATATTATCGGGCAAAATGGACGGAGTTCCGATAATACTACGAGTTACACGACCAATGAATTGCTTTAATCGCTTCTCGTGAAAAGAATCGGCTCTTAAGCCCCCTTAACGAAGGGGCGGTCTTTCGCAGCAAAAAATTGGGTCATAAGACTTTTTCGATAACACGACATTACTGGCTTAGTATTTTTACTGAAGTCATTGTGCAATACGAGGGCTTTAGGAATTCCGTTAGCAGAATATAAGCCAATTATTGTGGATCATGGCTTATATTGAATTTTGTTTCCTTAGGACTATTTTCTGAAACAGATAATAATGAAACGAAAGTACTGCCAATTGTTAGACTTATTAATATCAATATATTATTAATATCAATAGGTGCTTACATATTATTTTTTATAGTGTGGGGTGTTAAATGTATATCTATTATATTCTTTCTATGTTTCAATGATGTTATTTGGTTGAAATACTTAGTGAGCCGGAAAAGTATATAAATTACGTTTATTTTCCGCAAAATCTTGTAAAATTGTAACTTCTACATAGGTACCTATATTAATTTCATCTCTCAGACGGGAGAGTGCGTATATTGTTATAGGCCAGTAATATTTTTGTAAGGACGTGAGCTTGTTTGACGTTCTAAGCCAAGAAACAAAGGCCTTAAAAAAACAAAATGTGTGCAATTCACACGTGGTAGAAGTGAAACCTTCCAAAATTAAAATACAATTATCCTAAACGTCTTAAGTATATGTAAAATTTTGTCATTAGTAAATAATTGTAAGGTAGCGCCCTCTGTGAATTGATATTTTAATTTCACGTATAATCCTAAATTAAAATTCACTACAAGAGCTTTCATACACACGTTAGTATTAAAATAATCTCACAGATGGCGCTGTATTAAATAGTATGTATATTTCTGTCTCATTCTTTGCTGGCTTCATCCTACACATTTTTGTATTTGTGTCTCTTACCTGTCGTTTTTTCCGTTGCATCCGGTTTGAAATCACAACGATTCTAAAGAAGTTTTCACTTCAATAATTTAAAGCAATCTGCGAAGATACGCTAAAGTTAAAGCGATTGAAGGCCTCATTTTACAGTTGGATACCATTGTCAAATATTGAGAGTAGTAAATTTAGTGAAGTTGTCGACATTCGGACAACGACAGGACACCGGCACAGCTGGCGGGTTTAAAGTTCGCCACAAATAAATACGTTACTGAATGGATCTGCGGCTTAAGGTCAGGCCTGTGACTATTTATAGTTTTCGATATTGCGTAGCATTTGCCAAGTATTATTATTTTGCGTTAGTTAAAACGGTTTTCAAATGTAAATAAAATATATTATATATTGCATAGTATTCATTTCAAATAAAAGATAATAAATAAAAGAAATATAATTATGTTTGTCTTAAGGAATTTCACGTAAGTAATTTCATTCAGTAAAAAACATGCATCTTTTTATTTATATACTCGTACTTCAGTTTTGATAATAATATAATAATAATATGTCACGTAAGTTGGCCATTTAATTTGTTGTCATGTGCTCACAAGGTTTCCGTGTCAAATGTTCACATTATTATTTTTTTTTTTTATTGCTTAGCTGTGTGGACGAGCTCACAGCCCACCTGTTGTTAAGTGGTTACTGGAGCCCATAGACATCTACAACGTAAATGCGCCACACACCTTGAGATATAGTTCTAAGGTCTCAGTATAGTCACAACGGCTGCCCCACCCTTCAAACCGAAACGCATTACTGCTTCACGGCAGAAATAGGCGGGGCGGTGGTACCTACCCGTGCGGACTCACAACAGGTCCTACCACCAGTAATTACGCAAATTATAATTTTGCGGGTTTCATTTTTTACACGATGTTATTCCTTCACCGTGGAAGTCAATCGTGAACATTTGTTGAGTACGTATTTCATTAGAAAAATTGGTACCCGCCTGCGGGATTCGAACACCGGTGCATCGCTTCAACACGAATGCACCGGACGTCTTATCCGTTAGGCCACGACGACCTCCTAAATTACCGCTAATTGTGAAGGTAAATCGTTTCGTAAGCCCAATGACGCTTGATTGAGTATTATCTGGCGATTAAAAAGACTTGTTATTGACTTTTTATACTTGATTAAGCAGACCTATTTGTATCGCTAAATTTATTCTGGTTAGAAGAGTGGAACGGATTTACGATTAATTAATTTTTACTTCGATTTCGGTTCTTCGGGTGGTTGGCAACAGCTACATTTATGATACCTATGAACTATCTTAGCCCCGTTCAAAATATGGATAATTTTTCTGGTTGTTAACTATGATCAACTAATTGAACATTAAACTCATAGTTGAATTAACGATAGTTAATAAAACAAAAACCTTGGTAATATATCTGAGTTTCATTCATTCTGTATTGCTGTCAACAAAGGCCAAAATGGAAGAATATGTTTAAAAATTACTATCGATTTCCATTACCAACCTTTTCGTTCATAAAATCTGCGCTAATTACAACCACAACTCAGAATTAACTACCCAAATCTATCCAATACGAGTTCATAAAACAAATTTCGCCTTAACTAAAAGAGGCTCAACAATGAATTTGGCAACTGTCAACCCCGTAGCGTTTCGGTCCATAAATATTTCTATTTGTGGCCCTAAAGGTGCTTGATGTGGGTTTCTCCTGGATATAATAGGCCCACTAGAGGTGAAGGGTGTTAGGGAGTTCTGTAATTAAATTTCGCTTGGAAAGATTATTTGTACACGTAGATACGTGGAACCAGAGTGCGTAGTGAGTGAATGGCTTGTGCAAAGTGATGTAAGCACTGCGTTAGTTTTTTAATTAAACTACTTAAGTTATTCGTATCGAAAATATGAGTCGTGTCTGGATGTCAAAGAAGAAGAAACCCGACTCAATCTCCACGTAAACGGTTCAAAAGAAAAATAAATCAATGTGAAGTTATAGCTGTTATGAAATACAAATGAACGCTGATGTTGACAGCGACCACCTCATTGACATATAATTTTGACAGCGCGTATATTGTCATTGACTTTTGGATGAATTATCGTCTGTGTCGAAATTTCGTGCAAATAAAAAGTAACTGGTGGTAGGACCTCTTGTGAGTCCGCACGGGTAGGTACGACCACCCCGCCTATTTCTGCCGTGAAGCAGTAATGCGTTTCTGTTTGAATGGTGGGGCAGCCGTTGTAACAAAAAGTTTGGAAGAAGACAGGAAAATAGCACTTCAAAGGTCAATAAAATCACATGAATATAATAAAACTTTATTTACCAAGAATTAATTACAACATGAATTTAAAAAAGGAGATAAGGTATATGTCGACTATAGTAACAAACTGAATAAAAAAAAATGGATGAAATTAGAATTGGTCCCTTTGAAATTGAAGAAAAAATATCGGATTCAGTTTTTAAAATAAATACTGGCCGTGGTACAAGATCTATTGGTCTATATCATGTCACAAAGCTCATTCCTATGCTTGATGATTTTTAGATTTCGCACTAAAATTTTACTAAAGTAGAAAGGGAAAAAATAAATAAATATGAATATATTTTTTCATTTCGAAGGGGGGTGATTTAAGCTTTGTGTTGACGTTGACGTTGACAGAACCATTAATATTTGGGTATGTAGGTAGGTATCAGAAAAACATTCAACCATTTTTAATAAAACTCTTTGTGAATTAGCTTAATTATAAAAGTAGAAAGGACGATTCAAATTTGAATATAAGAATAGTAAAGCATGAACATTTAATTGTCGATTCTCTGTTTTAGGTTAGTACATAGTTATTTCATTAGTTGATATTTGTTAAGTAAAAGTTTAACTGTATTTAATAAATAAAACTCTGTTTTAGATGAATCACATAGTGTTTTGTTTTAAGAAGGAAGATAATAAATAAATCTTATCTATTATCTGAGACATTAGAACTCATATCTCAAAAAGGTGGTTGGCGGCATTTACTTTGTAGATGTCTATGGGCTCCGGTAATCACTTAACAACAGGGGGGCTTTGTGAGCTCGTCCACTCATCTAAGCAATAAAAAAAAACCTTAGGAATTGAGATATGTATAAGTGACTAAGTATTAATTTCGATACGCAGCGGTTTGGTTTCTGTCCAGTAACTTGATGGCGTCAATGAGACACGGTGGCCACTCACTGAACCAGTCACCGTAGACTATATACGTCTTTGTTTAGAAAAGCAAACAAAAAATTCCAACGCCTAACACTAAACATACCATAACGGGTCAAAAGACCCATTTTGAACTTTTGCACTGAAAATGCATGCAAAAAGATGATACCGTCTTATTGCTTTTGCACATTTTACTTCATGACTTTTCTTACCAATTAATCAAAAGTTATTATACTATTTCTTTTTGTTTTGTTTATTATCAGTAAAACTTGTCGTATACCGTTATCTACCCGCTATGGTAGAAATAGGTACCAGTAAGCAGACTAGTTAAATGAGTAAAATATATTTTCGCAACATTATTTTACATTAAGATAACTTTGTACGCAGATTTTGCATCCGTTAAACTCATTTTGCGTATTACGGAAGCGAGTGTTGTTCCCCGTGATTATGGTACACGAAACTTTGTATGCGATTAAACAGCAAACATATGTTTAATTAACTAGCCGACGATAAACGGGGTTATTCAGAGCGATTGTTAGTGAAGCTATAACAAAACTAAACAGTTAAATGTTTAAACACGTTTTCTCTGTGACCATTCTATGTAATTCTCGATGATAACACGGCCGTCTGGTGTAGTGGTAAGTGACATGGTCACTACACAAGGGGGTCGCGGGTTCGAATCCCGCCAAGGGAAGATATTTGTATGATAAATATAAAAATGGCTTTTCCAGGGTTATGGATGTATATTAAATATATGTATGTGTATAATAAAAATATTACATTTATTTCCGTTATCTGGTACCTGTAACACAAGCTCTTTACGAACTTACCACGGGACCAGTTAACGTGGCGTGGTTGTTAGTAAATATTTATTTATTTATTTATGAATCGTAATGTTGTATAGATAATGCTATTTCTGCGAAGTCTAGGTAACCGCCCTTTAATAACGAAAGGTCATTAACAATCAACACGTGCCAAGTCCTACCCAGCTTCGTAGAATCGCTCATCGAAATTTCTTCAATATAATTTTTGAACAGAAAATTGGTGCCGTACTCTGTACGATCACTCATTTGATTCTCACAAGTCTTCAGAATTTAAGATAATAGTATTCACATCTACCCATCATCGCTAATAAGGTACTGTGATGCTATCTACCCATGTCTTAATGAAAAAGGACTGGCATCGATAAATTTCATTATTTATAACGTAGTACTAGTTCGGTACTGTAAGTGCTCCTCACAGTTCACAACACAAAACCCATGCCTCTGAATCTGATTAAGCCATGTAATAATTTGTACTTACTACTTTGTACGTACTATACTTTGGCTTTGGTTGGGTAGGAAAAATAATAAATAGCACGATGCCAATGACCTGTTACGCTTTAATCAGAAAATCCGTCTAATACCAAATTACTTCTGGTGTCTACATTACGAACTAGTGGTGGTGGGTGCTCTGAATTAAGATTGCCATTGATTTCTTGACTAATTAAAAAAAAAAAAAAAAACTATATCTCGTTACCCTTCATAGTGGATTTGCAATACCCCACCAGTAAAGTCAGCCGTTTAAAGAATGGCCAGCTCTTTAAAAATTACAAGCAATATTGTAGATTTCCATTGCCTCTATAAGCTTTGTATAGTTCGGTAGTACACACAGCAGGTTTATTTCTACATTTAGTATCAATTGGTATAAAAGAGTTTGTCTATTTGAGTTTCTTCAACGACTAAGCATGTTGGGATAAAATACTGCTTTGAAAATACCAGAGCAAAGCCTTAACATTAAAACTCAACAAGGAAAAATTTAATGTCATTTTTTTGTGTCTATTCGAAGCGGTCAATCTGTATGTATGTCGAGGTACAAAGACAAGCGGCACTTAATGACATTGCCTCGAACGTGACATATGACCCACGTTGCTGTCGGTCTCTCGATTTTGAGGTCACTTTAATTCTTGCACTAGCTTCAGTACAATTTGAGCTTGACCGTATTTTAAAGATTGAATTCAAAATTGAAATTTCGATACAGGTGTACTGAACACAGCTTTTAATTTAATTTTGTAATTTTAATTTAATGTTTAAGCCATTATGATACTTAGTATACTCGAATCAACTGTCGTGATTTCGTGATTATAAATAGACCCAGTCTAATCAGTGTTCGCGAACGATTTCCACAATAATAAATTACATTGTATAATAAAAATGATTTATATAAATCTAAATACTTCGTATATACAGATAATACCCTACCATCAGGATATTTTGTGAGATCGCAAAAGGAGGCACCATTATCCTGGGAATTTATATATCTGTACGTATAATATGTTTTCACTTTTTTGATAAGTTCTCTTTCCAGACTCAATTGTTAGTCTCTCGAGCTCAGTCTCTCAGTCCGTATTGAGTAAAAAAACAGTATGATTACTGTATAATGCTTTCTTGATGTTGAAGTAATATCAACATTACGTTGTTTAATAAATAGAGGAACGATTTTAACTTTTTGTTTATTTGAAACAAGTTTGTTTTTCCAAAGTTTACGTAAATATGTATTTACGTGTGTTAATTCTTCGAATTATAAAATGCGCTTCGTTCGTATCGTATTTTTAATTATTATTTTCAAGGCTTATTATTATACACAGTGTTAGATCACATTCTTGTGCATCAGTTTAAAGACTAGCACGAACCAACTACCGCCCTATTGACATCAAACTCACAAAAAGCAAAATCGCGTTCTTCAAAAGTGGTCACGCGACCCACTGCTGGTATCTCGTCCAGAATTAGCCGTGGTAACTCCATCGCCGCCATCAAAAATTTTTGATCACATCATACCGTGGGCCTCATAGGCCCAGTACCTATCGCTCTCAATAGAGGTATGACAGTATTCCGTCCCCAGATTAAGACAGTCCACGACCGAGCCGCGTTCCTACTCGTTCGACTCTACTCCGTGATTTGCAAGTGAAGTAAATTGTTCCTTCCTAATAAGGTACGTTCCGCCATGACTTATGCAAGTATAGTGTGTGCTCACGCAGCCTGCACACATATAAACTCTCTCCAGATCATCTAATCTCGTTTCTGCAGGACAGCCGTCATAGCAGCGTGGTACGTGAGGAATGTCGATCTTCCCGACGTCCTAAATTTAGAATCGATACGTCAGTCACTCATAGAAGCGTGGAAAAAAGAGACGTGAAACGATAACTCTCTTATTGTGGCCGCCATTAATTACTACTATTTCTCATTGGGTTGCGATCTCGATCCGGTGGTGGATTCTACGAGCAGGCCAGGGCCAGTGTTAATACCTTTCTCAGGTATTAACAGAGCCCATAAGCTCATCTATCGGTCACCGAGTACTTGAAATAGCCACATATGTTATCGACGATTAGGTGGGGAAATAGTACCGTCCTTGACTTCGCCGCCAGCTATCCCCTCGACGGCGCTTACATTGTTACCAGGTCTATCGAATATTTTTCTACGCTCACTTTGTTACTTATGTTTTGATAACCTAAGAATTTAAATTAAATACTTATTGTTGTTTGTTTTTAAGTGAATTGGAATGAAATCCACAGAAATACAAATCGTTTAATAACTTTAGGTTGGAACGTAGGTGCATATCAACATCCCGCTAATTTTGGTTGCTTAGCAATTAGCACTAGCATACCAATGTAATATAAATTATGAAACTAGGCAATTGAGTGACTGTTATAAAATTTCAGAACATAAAGGATTGATATTTCACAAAAAAACATTTAATTTTCCTGTTAAAATATTAACGCCCATTACAAAGAAATATTTAGATTTTTGCGTTAATAGTATTGGATTTCCTACCTTGGGGTGTATTGTATAGCCGTATGGTAATTACGGTTCCTCGTTCCTATATTATAAAGTACTTAAGCTGGCGCGCCGATTTCGAATAAAATCTAACTTTGACGTATAATATCGTAACGTAGGATTTGAAATCAACATGGTTCCCGGGAGATGAAAGACAACCAATTTACAATTTGTAATTTATTTTCAACAGCAGAAAAGGGGAAATTTAATTTTCGCCGAATCCAAAATTGAATTCCTCCGTGACTGCTCCAATAAAATCAAATGAATAATCCATTTAGTGTGCTCACGGGATTCTCGGAGATGAAACTAAAAAAAATCAGTAAAATACGTGACTTCACTCTGTTTACCTACCAACATTTTGTTAGCTGAAGCGGAATCTCAGATTTTTATGCTTAGATCAAAGCGTAGTCGATTTTGTGTTATTGATAATTTTTTGAACCTGGCATATTTTATTTCTTGGTTTCTTTTTTTTGCTTTTATAACAGTGCTATATCCTGAAATCGATATTTTCTACTGATTCTAAACTTTTATAATTTTGCTTGGTACTAATATTATAACCTATGTATTTCTATCAAGAAACCATGCTCTCAATCATATTTGATAGCTGCTATCTTGATGGCTGATATTGATTTAAATCCTTGTCTTCCTTGAATCCTTAAATAATATAGTACGAAATATAGGACTATAACTATGAATAACATCATTCTGATTACGTAGAAAGCAATTGAAATCTTTTGAATTTGGTGTGTCCATCTCCACACGTCTTCAAACGTTACATGTTAAAAACATTTTGTTTAAGGTATTCCATGGGTCCCTTTACAATTTTGGCTGTAACAAAACATTCTTAATTGGGTGTGTGCAAACATTCACAAACAAAAACAAAACATTCTTAATCGATAGCACGAAAGATTGCAGATAATGAATTGAAGATTCTCTATTCCGTCTCTATTCCTATTTTCTTTAACGTTAGCCGTAGTCATGAATAAGTATAATTTTTTCATTGAAAATTCTGATAGCGAAAACCGTGATATAAAAGCGTTGATAGATACGTTTTAGATATATTTTTTTTTTGGAAAGAATATCAACTAAAGAATAATAAATAGTGTACAGAATAATATCAGCTATTATTCATTTTTTAATTCAGAAAATTTGTCCACATTTTCTATAGCTTACTTCGACTGTGTTCTTTTTCATACTAAGCTCTTCTACTACATCTTCATTCTGGAGTCCGTATAACAATGTGCCTAATAATTTCATCTCTGAAAATCCAGTCTTACTTAGAACCATTCTCACTGTTAAGTAATTGGTCGTATGATAATGAGAGCGCTGTAACCAGTGGGGTCGCCTCGGATTCCGTTACAGGGTTCGTTTTTACGAGCACAATTGATATGAATTATTACTGTGTAACCCATTCCTTGCAACTTGAATTAAATTTAGTGTTATTTCTTGTCGTATCTTGCCCTTGTTTCGAAGTTATTGTTCAGCTTTTTCGGGTGCTACCATATTGATTTACGTTCTAGGATTAAAGTACTTTTTGTATGTGTCAAGAATAGAATTAAGATGTTGGAATCGTGATAGTACTGAGAGAAAAAGTCTGTTGTTATTTAAAGATAATTAATAGTTTTAGTTCATGAATTTGTTGGTTAACATCTATACACATAAATAAAATTGGTGTGTCTGTTTTTAATATTGAAATAGCCCCTTTTTACTACATGCATATGAATTTTGAACAATTTTTGTCTGTCTGTCTGTCTGTTTGTTCCGGATAATCTCTGAAACGGCTGGACCGATTTTGACGGGACTTTCACTGATAGGTAGCTGATGATATAAGGAGTAACTTAAGCTACTTTTTTTAGAGTAGCTTCGCCTCGCGGCATCACCGGCGGTACGACAATAACCGCGGGTAACATCGTGGGACTCAGCTATCAATATTAAAATTTAATGTTTAGTCTGACATAAAATTAAAATACTAAACACATATTTTAAGAAAAAGTCTGGTAATTAATGGTTTTTATACGAATTTAACGACTTCATGCTCAAAGCGTGGACTCTCTGCAAATCGCCTTATATATAGAAGACATCAATGTTGCGTAAGAAGCCTATAGAGAGACTTGTTGAGTACCGAAATGCAAATTACACATAGAAACTCCGGAAAAATGTTTCGGGGTTACGTGTCGGTAGTAACTCGTACTCGCTTGTTGGAATGGAAAGACCATTGCAAGAATATGATTTTTTTATTGCTTAGATGGGTGGGCGAGCTCACAGCCCACCTGGTGTTCAGTGGTTACTGGAGCCCATAGACATCTACAACGTAGGTGTGCCACCCACCTTGAGATATAAGTTCTAAGGTCTCAGTATAGTTACAACGGCTACCCCACCCTTCAAACCGAAACACATTACTGCTTCACGGCAGAAATAGGCGGGGTGGTGGTACCTACCCGTGCGGACTTAAAAATGGTCCTACAACCACTAAAAAGTTGTTTTGTTATTGTTTTGACGTTGTTATTGCGGTAGCAGGAAGATGAGCAGCATATGGCTCATCCGATGGTAATATTTACCGTCGCTCGGGGACATCAACAGTGGCGAGGAGCATATGCAAGCCACTACATACTGCTGTTACGTTCCGTAGAACTACACTTGGAATTTCTCAGGCTAATTTAATATGAGGAAAGAATCGTATCTTGGTCTTTTCGAGGACCAGGAGAGCTTTTCGAGAAAAGAATCCTTCGATATTGATCCTATATTGGTGAACATATATATTTACGTGGAAAGTAAACAAGCCATCTTACGCCACTGATCGGATCTGAACAACAAGAGAAACAATGAAACAATGGCCATGTTCAGTAGAGAACTTTCTGTTGCTGTTCAGTAGTGTTGCTGATTATAAAGATCTTTTCATGAAAATGCATACAAAGATCTCATCAAGCGTAACATAATAATATAGTGCCACAACTGTATACTAAATAAAATAACGGTCGGTATTCAGTGAGCTACCTTGCATTAGGTCAGCGGAGCGTGAATGTGTAGATTAAAAATATGTCCAAAACAGAAGGGCCATCTGTTGTCACATTTCAAGGTGACGAGCCGAGAAAACAGCTTGACTAAACACGTAAAATCATTTGCTATATTTTCAAGGTATGTTCACATGCGGAGATAATATTATAAAAATGCATGATAATACTCGCAACGCCATTACAAATAATCTGATTTGAATGATAATACAATATAAAACATCCAAAGGATTTTTTTCGGAAACTAAATGTATCTACATAATAACATCACGAGAGTACTGCCAAAACTAATTGTCGCGGTATTTTGATCAGAAGCCCCAAAATTTCTATAGCAATGGGATCATGTCCCTACCAACAAGATGGCAAAAAGTTATCGAACAAAATGGTACCTACATACTTTAGTTAGATGTAAATAAACTATATTAAAAAAAATTGTGAATTTTCTTAAAAAATTGAAAGAAACTTTTTCCCCAATCTATTATTAAGATACCAATTGTGTTTTTACTATTGACCGCTGGATGGTTTTGTATATTTTGTTTAGATTTTTGTTACAAATCCAGATATTGTCAGACTAAAATTTTCGATCCTACAAAAAAAAGCTGTTACATAAAGAATTGTCTTCGTAGGATTAGTCTGAAGTCGTCGTGGCCTAAAGGATAAGACGGGGCCGTTGTACTGCTTAAAGTGAGACCTTACAACTCATGTCTCAGTGTCTGTTGTAGATGTCTATGGGCTCCGGTAACCACTTACCATTATATGGGCCGTGAGCTAGTCCACCCATTTAAGCAATAAAAAATGATAAGGCGTTTAAGTTTCACAGAATATGCAAAATACAAGTATAATAAAGCACGAAAGTCGCATGTCGTGAGAGCATAGCTTCCATCGTCTCCGAAACTTGAACATGCAAACGAACCTTGGGAAATCATCGTTTTTCGGAGCACGTCCCCGAGATCGCGCGTTAGTGCCGGGTCAGAGAAACGGACCCTCGGAATTCGGGACCGTGGTCTTTTACGGTTACGCGCCGGTTGAAAGCCGCCGCCCGGATAATGCGTATGTTATCATAGGACGTATCATTTTTTTTCTCTTAAATGGGTGGACGAACTCACAGCCCTCCTGGTTTTAAGTGGTTACTGGAGCCCATAGACATCTACAACGTAAATGCGCCACCCACCTTGAGATATAAGTTCTAAGGTCTCAGAATAGCTACAACGGACTGCCCTACCCTTCAAGCCGAAACGCATTACTGCTTCACGGCAGAAATAGGCAGGGTGGTAGTACGCGCGGACTCACAAAATGTCCTACCACCAGTAATTACGCAAATTATAATTTTGCGAGTTTGATTTTTATTATACGATTGAATTCCTTCACCGTGGAAGTCTATCGCGAACATTTGGTGAGTACGTATTTCATTAGAAAAATTGGTACACGCCTGCGGGATTCGAACACCGGTGCATTGCTCGATACGAATGCACCGGACGTCTTATCCTTTAGGCCACGACGACTTCTAATCATTTGCAGTATTCCAATTATGTGTAAAGTTTCGATTGCGGGAATCAAGCTATGGATTCTTGGAAGCATTTTCTGGTATTTTCGCGAATTATCTCGCTTTTTCTGCGATTAAGATAATGTGAAAATCAGCTTTACGTTTTCTTTTTCTACATCATCAAGACATCAAATGGGGGTAACAGAAAATCGGCGTTATTCAATGCATCTACTTGCACATCAGCTGAGCCAATTCCTTTTGCATTTAATTTTTATTTTATTTACCTGTAATAATTCAAATCTGTAATAAAGGCAACACATGATTTTACTTTTTATTATTATACTGTCAGAGCAGGAAAGAAGCTTGTCTAATTTGTTGTTTTTAAATAGCCATATAATCTAACATCTCACCATTCACTTCTAATTTCAAAACTCGTATCGTTCTCAATAAAAACTCAAAACGCAGACACGTCTCGGATCGTGTTGGTGTTGCTGTTTTTTTTTATTTCTTTAAAAAATATCTAAGAAAAGAAACCGCATAATAATTCTGAGTTTCCTGTCGGAGCGTGTTCCGTCTCCAATGGCCACATAATTAGGGCCATACTTTACGCAACAGTCTATATATAATCAGGCCTCAATGGGACGACGGCTTGGCAGGCGGGATCGTTCAGGCTACTTAAAATGTTGCTGCACTTGATTGTGCCTTCTGGGATGCTTTGTTATAAGAACGTTCTGGAAATTTGGACAGATTATGTTATGAAATCTTTCTCTGTTATTATAAAAAATATTCTTTCATATTCTAAATTTGAAACTGAAAAAAATACTTTTGGAACGAAGTTCCTTATGGGACGATGCGGAGGGGTACCCTAACCGGGAAAAAACGTCCGTAACGTAAGATTTTCACTAGTAATGCACACAGTGTACGACTTAACTTTGTAATAACGTACCAAAAATTATATATTTTTTTATCATTCATTGACCACGATCTCAGAGCATTTGTTTGCGCAATACAGTAACTCTTATACAAACAACCGTGAATGAAGTGTACCACAATAAGTTCGCACGTTACCGAATAACCGTGGGTTGTTGCGAAACCTCCATTTTTATTTTCTTTATACCTCGAATAGAACTTAAAATTAATATTTTTATAATAAGGAACGAAGTTCCTATCCGGTGTTCCACGACACCACTCATCTTTTTTATTATTCCTTGTATGGGTGGTCGAGACCTGAGTCTCTGAGGGCCCACTTCGTATAAAGTGGTTATCAGACTCTAGTAACATAGACCTCAATGATCTAAATGCCGCCATCGACTTTGAAATATCAGTTTTATCGTGAAACGGTTGCTCCTTCCTTCAAACCTAAACGCAACGCGTCACAGCAGAAATGGTCAGGGCCGTAGAAATTACCCGTGTGGGCTCACAAGTCATCCTACTACCAGTAATTAGGCAAATTAAAATATTTGCGGGTTTCATTTTTATCTTACATATTACACGATGCTATTACTCCTTTACCGTGGAAGTCATTCGTGAACATCTGACAAGTACGTTATCAATTATAATAGGTGAATTGGTACCTGCCTGCAGGGTTCGAAAACCGGTACAGTGTCATCGCTCGATACGAATGTGCCGGGCGTCTTCTCCAGGACCTTTAGCCTCGACGACTTCAAAGACTTTGAATTCGACTATCTTTTAGTTTAAATTACAACTGTGTTGTACGTTTAGCTTTTTAATTAAATCTACCATTTACTTCTTTAATCTGGCATTTACTCGTACTATTTTCATCATATTATTATTATGAGTTGCGTTTCGAGTTCATTACAATTGTAATGGTTTTTTTTAAATTATTTATTAGTGATTATTGCTTATCAGTAGTATATTTGGACTAACGTTCATGATACAAGATTCACGCCGACCGGTAGTTGAGCTCACGGGCTTAACCTAAGAGAATAGCTAACACTAGCCCTAGCAAGAATTGTTTGAGATGATTCTATCATCTTGTTTTTACGGAGGAGTAGAGATCATCCATACTACCTGGAGCCACTGCGTTCATCCACAGTGCGTTTCCAGAGATCTTTTTCGCCACGTACTATCCGGCTTTGGAATGAACTCCCCTCTACGGAGTTTCCCGAGCGCTATGACATGTCCTTCTTCAAACGAGGCTTGTGGAGAGTACTTAACGGTAGGCAGCGGCTTGATTCTGCCCCTGGCATTGCTGAAGTCCATGGGCGACGGAAACCACTCACCATCAGGTGGGCCGTATGATTGTTTGCCTACAAGGGCAATAAAAAAAGAGCATTGCTCCGTTGAATCCACTACCGGATCAGAATCGCGATCTACTAAGAGGACACGGCGAATTTTCTAGCGTTCACTTCTATGTGCCTATAGTTCATTTCAACCCACGTACAAATTACTCCTACAATGTTAATTTTACATAACAAATGAAATCGAACAGTATTTTATCATCAAAACATTAATGCGCATTACCCATTTAGTGTCCCCATAAAACCCAGTCGTGAAAACTTTCGTTCTACAACGCTGTGGCCCAATAAACCTTTATGTTTACGTATTAGTACTATTTATAAACGGGTCCACCGAAACTGGTTCAAAGGCTGTCGACTTCTAAGATTCCTTTTTAATGTGATTTCCTACTTTATTTATGGACTTTTTTGACCAACCGTTGACCAAGACCGGGTGGTCTTCGTTGTTTAGTCTATAATAAGTTTGTACCGATAAATTTTGTTCCTGAAATTGCAACAAACTTATAGAAAGTGACTCATGATTTAAATTGAATTTGAAATTGAATGTCAGTAATGTCTAGCCACCAGTTAAGGAGAAGGAACTAACTATTAAAAAATTTATTAGATAAGTGAGTAAGTAATTCAACACGTAAATAAGATAATATCATCCATTATGGTTTTTATCTGTTTTTAATCATGTTATCGTGTTCAGTATCTAACCTTCTAACAAAATAATAATTTAGAAATAACTTTTTGCACCAGGAATGTTGTTTATTTTCAATATTTTACTAATATAATTTTAGTAATGTAAACCAAGATACGTAATTAATAAATGTATTTATTGTAATAAAATAAATAAAGGTCCTTATATAAAATGATTAGTATAAAATGACTGGAATAGTTTAATACCATGATGTTCGAGATAAAGTATTAGAGAAAATAAATAAAATATATAAATTACTCTTAAAACTTATATTCGGTTGCGGTCACGGATCATTTTTAGTGTTTAACTTCGATTGTTATTGTAAAATAGACGCTACGAGCACTAAGTATATTTCACCAAAAATAATATCAAGTTTCCGTAATTTCGCCTTTAGCTAACGGAAAGTGGTTGGCGAAACCCTCTTGGCACTCAAATGCGTTTAGCGTCCATCGCCTCCGACATAATTTGATATGTGGCTAATCTGAAATGAAGTTACACGACGTATGTTAGGATTAGAGCTGCTAATATTTTGGTGGAAATGTAACATTTTTTTATCGAATTGAAAATATGATTTGTTTCAGTTGCGGGAAAACCCTTTTTTTATTGGCTTTATAAGAATACTAGTTTACTGTCTATCTAATGTTGAAAGGTTTTCAGGAATCGTGGA
This sequence comes from Bombyx mandarina, assembly GCF_030267445.1. NCBI lineage: Eukaryota > Metazoa > Arthropoda > Insecta > Lepidoptera > Bombycidae > Bombyx > Bombyx mandarina. The sequence goes on from NC_143228.1 coordinate 13,858,861, forward strand.
GACCATTTACGCTGACCTTTATCTCAAGTCCGGTCCAAGCCTCGTTTTATTTTAAATAGGCTGCCGCTACATTACCCTTTCAAGCTGTATTGAACGTTGTTTCACGGAAATTTCGGAAGCCGTGTCGTGGTGGCAACAATTTGCAATTTAAGGAACCTCATTAACAAACTTAATCCGGTTACAAGCTAACATCTTTATTAGATACTTAGCAGTTCTCAATCGTATTTCGAACATTAATTCCGAGACGAAAATAAATAAACCAATTATTAGACAGCTTGTCATTTTTACCAGTATTTATATACCCCTAAATCTCTTGACAGCTGTGCTAATGACTGTCATGTTATTTCCAAATATGAAAATGGGCCTTAAATAAATTGATGTGTCATTTTTCAAAAAAAGAAAAGATGCAGAGAACATTTTCAAAAAAGGTGCAGAGAACATTTTTCAAAAAAAGAAAAGATGCTGAGAACATTTTCGATCCTTCAAATAAATACGTTTGGAGTGTTCGTTTATAGACTATCCCAACGGGACTCTAACTACGCATTCCATTAGCAAAACATCCTAATTTCAGAATTTGCCGCGAAACAAACAAACCAGCAGTACCTACCTCATTAAGTGCTAATACAGTTCAAATACAGCTAACTTACGTCTTTGATGTCGTTTCGCTCGTGACAAAATCGGCGTTTTCGGCGGTTTCGTCTTAACAGTCCTGTAGCAATAGAAGGGCTCCTCCTTCGAACCTTTTTGTTGTTTCAACACTGGAAGTTTGAAATTAGCGAACATTGCACTCTTTAGCACTGGCACTCACGTCATGTCCTCCATTATCGTACGTCGAAATATCGACAGAAAACACACGGTGTAGAAACGTGCGCATCCGCCGCGGTTTCTAAATATTGTGACTTGTTGTTTTGTGAGCACGCGTCCAGTTTAAAAATAGACTTGACTAGCGTCTGTTCCCCGTCCGTTAGTTATATTTTTAATAAATAAAAACACTACACAAATATTATAAGTAATAAAGTACGGTATAAATATAAATGCTCTGGCTATTTTTTTTATCTTGTTTTGTAATGAATCGTCCGACTTTCGGTCCTGCGTCTGCCTCGCCGGTGATTCCTGGTGCGTTTTATTTATAACGATCGACGTTATCCAACGTTTACTTAGAAAACTGTTGACTTACAGAAGAATTATGGGCGATTTTGATCGTATTGGTTGAAGAATTTATGGCTGCTTTTCGGGAGTTCCCGTTTAGCGTTTTACGTCCTACGCTTGCGTTATGTTTTAGCGAACAAAAAAAACGTGAGTAAGACGATCCAATAAATTCAAATTTAAAACACTACATAAGCAACTATCATTATTAGGTGTAAAATTGATCTAAAACAGGCAAATAGTATTATATAAAGCTTAAAGTTATCTTTATACGTTTTCAAGTCAAGCTTTCTTGCATTGTTAAATTACTTATTTAAAGCTGAATTTTCAGGCATAGGCATGCTTTAAACTAGTTTCTAAGAAAGCTATTATAGTTTTAAATTCAATGTATACTTCGGTCCAGCACACAATATAGGAAATTGATAAAAGTATGGGAAAAAATAACTTGTTTATAACCTGTTGGTTATAATTATTAATATACAATTTGTTATAATAATAAATGAAGCCAATCCACATTTTTCATTTGAATTAATCAAACCGCTCGTCACGCATGCTTTTCACGTTCTAATAATTATTTTTGTTTTGTTTACCTAATTTTAATTCTTAAAATACTCAAGGTGTACGTCGACGTAGGTGTTTCTACGAAAGCAGGCACTTTTTTTTTTTAATTGCTTAGATGGGTGAACTAGCTCACAGCCCACCTGGTGTTAAGTGGTTACTGGATCTCATAGACATCCACAACGTAAATGCGCCACCCACCTTGAGATATAAGTTCTAAGGTCTCAAGTATAGTTACAACGGCTGCCCCACCCTTCTAACCGAAACGCATTACTGCTTCACGGCAGAAATAGGCAGGGCGGTGGTACCCATCCGCGCGGACTCACAAGAGGTTCTACCACCAGTAATTACGCAAATTTTAATTTTGCGGGTTTGATTTTTATTACACGATGTTATTCCTTCACCGTGGAAGTCAATCGTGAACATTTGTTGAGTACGTATTTCATTAGAAAAATTGGTACCCGCCTGAGATTCGAACACCGGTGCATCGCTCACACGAATACATCGGACGTCTTATCCGTTAGGCCACGACGACTTCAAATACACAGATAGTAGGTACCTGTGTGAATTAAAAATACTTCTATAATACAAATCCATTTTTATATAAGATTTTTACGCCATTGTGAAACAACGAGATGTTTACTGATGGTAGGACTTCTTGTGAGTACGCACGGGTAGGTGCCTATTTCTGCTGTGAAGCAGTGATGTGTTTCGGTTTGAAGGGTGAGGCAACCGTTGTAACTATACTGGGACCTTAGAACTTATATCTCAAGGTGGGTGGCGCATTTACGTTGTAGATGTATATGGGCTCCAGTAACCACTTAACACCAGGTGGGCTGTGCGCTCGTTCACCAATCTAAGCAATAAACAAAAACGCTTGAATTGAATCCTTTAGAGTTTTAGTCTTTAGGGTCCCAAAGTAGGATAACAAACACTGAAGATTTGAGAAGGCGAAAGTAGTAAAGAAGGAAGATGCAGAAGAGATTGCTTGACGTTACTGGGATTGCATATCTATGTCTTTTTAATTATATTTTGGACAGTATAACTCCATCCATTGGTTTAAAAAAAATACGTCATAAATTTTGCAATCATTAGTATCCAAAATTAGAAATTTAATGGTTTTTTTTTTCCAAATTAATCTTATAATCTCTAAATGAGTCTTTGTGCAGAAATTCAAATTATTTTAATTCACGAATTTCAACATCACTAGAAAAATAGAAAGCTATTTTTGAAAATTCAAACATATTTCGTCGCATGTAGATAACCAAAAAGTCAAGTTAATTGCTAATTAGAGAAGTTTCAAAATAGCTATCATACTCACAAATCTTTTAAATTTTATTTTTATTTTCTGTTGGTGGAGCATACTGTGATGCATTTATTGATTCTGGTTTGTCTGGTATGTTAACTATTCTACAAATAAGACTTAAACATCATTTTTAACCTAGAGATTCAAGTTGTGATGTGTTGGTAACCACTTAATATAAAGTGGTAAGCTCATTCGCCAACCACCAAAACGATGTTCTGAGAGTCTAATTCAAGATTAGACGTAATTTAATTCTCATTGGCATTGGCATATTAAGGTTAGAATTACGATGCTAATCCCAGGTTAGCCTTAAAATGCCAATGCCAATAAAATCCCACAAAAAGAGCATTAAGAAAAAAAGGATAGTGTGGTTTTATGAAACCACGGTAAAATTGAAACTTTTTTTCACATTATAGACATTTAACTCTGACAAACAACATTTACATTAAACATTTTCAAAAACAAACAAAATAGCGTCGAGCACTGGCACAAATGAGTAATAGTCTATACACTACACGGTCAGCTGCTGTGAACTATAGGCGCTGCCATATTGGCCTTGGCTGCTCTGACGAGCGCCTTTCACTCTATCACTACTCCGCGGCCGACCGTCACGCGACATGCAACACACAGATGAAAAAGTTTGAGACGACGTAATAAAAGTTTCACTTTAAAAAATCATGAGTCGTAAACTTATTCAAATGTCACCCCGTTCAAAAAACCGTAAAAGTAATTTTGTACTATAAAATTTATCAGTTAACAAATCGAATTAAGAGGCATTTTCCGACTTTAATTTATAGTAAATAAAACATATTATTAAATGTATTAGTGGTAGCTTGACTGTCGCCTGAATTTTTTGTAATCGTGGATAGTCTTCATTATTACTATGTGGACTTGTTGACAAAAACATAGTAAAGGTTTTTCATGTTCCATTTATTGACTACTAGCTTTTGCCCGCGACTTCGTCCGCGTGGAATAGTTCACAAATAATGAATTTGGTTAGCATAAAAAACATTATAGTGAGCCAACCTTGACATATAGACATAAGCTGTCGCGGACTTTTTTTTTAGATCTTTTAAAGGGAAACAATTCTGTCATACATTATTTTAGCGAAACTTTAACCGTTTCTTCAGCGCACGCAGCGGAAGCTCTCAAAAGGTAAAAATAGCCCCGATTTACAAACAGTATTTATTGGTGTTCCGTTTTTATTGGTTTTAGCGTGATTTTATATAACCTATAGCCTTCCTCGATAAATGGGCTATATAACACTGAAAGAATTTTTCAAATCGGACCACTAGTTCCTGAGATTAGCGCGTTCAAACAAACAAACTCTTCAGGTTTATAATATTAGTATAGATTTCAAAACTGTTCAGTACCTAGTTGAGGGACCTGAAAAATTAGTATCGTTTAAACTAGCATCCCTGTGATCACATTTCGAGGCTTGTTGTTACTTTGGCACATTAAGCAGTCATTAAAAACGTAATTAGGGTCCGCAGTACACGAAACTCGTTCAGCGGGTTGAAAATAATACTTTATCTTAATAAAATTGCGTAATGTTTTGGAAAAGGTTTAGTTGGATTATAGTGGTAGACGGGCAGCGTAATTAGAATTAACTTGAGGCTTCGTGGCTTCCTGACTCAAGGCTAACGATAGTGCGTAATATTAATAGCTTCGGTAATCACAATCGTTACGTACTCACTTGAGGATAAAAAAAATTAAGATGACCGGTCGAGTTCTAGTAAAGTCGAAAATGATGATATGATATGAATATTCATTATGCATGGTACCGTCACGTACCTCCAGCTCTCGACGATAGACGTAAACTCTACGTATAGCATACTTCTTAAGAAATAAACAGATCGCTATTTTCGATGAGCAAATTCAAATTCAAATTCAATTTTGCTTAAAACAAAAATCGAAACAAATTTTGAATTTTATAAAGTGACTAGCTGACCCGGAAGACTTCGTAGTGCCTCAATCGATAAATAAAGATCTAAAATTTTGTATAAAATAAACTTAAAACAAACAATAGGAATACGTCCGACGGGGGACACATCAAAGGAAAAATAACATTGTTATTTTTATTTAATTCCGAGCATTTTCATATTTATTTACATTTTGAACCTTCTCTGGATCTCCTCAAATAATTTAAGACCAAAATTAGACAAATCGGTCCAGCCGTTCTCGAGTTTTAGCGAGACTAACGAACAGCAATTCATTTTTATATATATATATATATATATATATATAAATTTACTAAATTAATTACACATAGTATTTTATTGTAATAGTACGTTAATATTTTACAATTCAAAAATGGTCGTTGTCGAGCGATTTTTTTTATTGCTTATGCATCTTTACCGAAGTCTATAGACATCAAAGACGCGAATATCGACACCCACCCTGGTATACGAGTTTTAACGCTCAGTTCTATAGTATAACGGCTGTCTGACATATCAAACCGGAACGTTAATATTACTGATTCGCGACAAAAACAGGTAGAATGCTGGTTAACGGTAGAGTCCTACCGGTGCAAACACATACACATTCTCGCGCACATCACGTGCAGACACAATATGATTTTTAATTCCACATCGATTCGAACACCAGAGCGATTGCATCGCTCAATATGAATGCTACAGGCGTCTTAATAAATACTAGTGGCCCCGTAGTAGTTGAAATTCGACTATAATTAATTGAATTTATAAGTTTCAACATTATTATGGTCCTATTGTTACAGATTTCGCCAAGACTACACTATAGACAAATGCTCGTAATATTAAAGATAAAAAATACTAACCTATTCTCAATTTGTCTACAGACTTTAAGCAATAACAAAATTTTGACAATAAACAAAGAGTATATGTGTGTGTGTGTGTGTGTCAAATACATGGTAATATGTGTAATGTTTTCTTTATTGATTTAATGTATTTTTTATGTATTGTTTAAAAAAAATATTAGCACTTCTTCTCTATATTCTCTATAAGTGTGGAAAATTTCATACTCCTCCGTCCGCGCAATTTTCGTAAAAAGGGATACAAAGTTTTTGCTTCACGTATTAATATATAGATTTAGGGCTACAACCACTTCGGAAACATCAAAAACCCGTATTGTATAATTAACTTAAGCACCTAAGCACTAATTTAACTTTATGATTTTTTTTTTATTGCTTAGCAGGTTGGACTAGCTCATAGTCCACCTAGTGTTAAGTGGTTACTGGAGCCCATAGACATCTACAACGTAAATGCGCCACCCACCTTGAGATAAAAGTTCTAACGTCTCAGTATAGTTACAACGGCTGCCCTACCCTTCAAACCGAAACGCATTACTGGTTCACGGCAGAAATAGGCCGGGCGATGGTACCTACCCGTGCGGACTCAAGAGGTCCTACCACCTGTACTTTTTTTTTTTTTTTTTTTTTTTTCTCGGGCCGGGGGCCGAACCTCCTACGAGGTCCCCGCGCCTAGGGGGCGCGCGGGGTATGTGAGACTCAACGATCTGCAGGTGTTGAGAGCAGATCGCGGGCCCAAGGATTTTAGGGCCCACCCACTAAACGACTCCCCTGCACTCTTACACCCGACGTCCGATCTCCGTCCGGGGTCAGAACCCGTTCAGAGTAGGGGGGTTCCCGCGGTCAACACTACAACCAGACACGCGGCGCCACCCCGAGGACGCCCGACCGACGGGTCGTCGAGGCGATAGTCGACGACCAACGACGTCAGTCTCCGCGGTACGGCGGCCCTACCAGGCCGCCCGGGCGGTGCCGCTGGTGTTCCGGGATACCCCGCTGGGCCAGAACCAGCCTGCCGGGTCGGAACGCGATACACCGCCGACCGGGTTGCTCTTCAACAGTATGTTCGGCGACGACAGCGACGACGAAAATGCGGACCGCATCGCAGTCCGCAGCCGCCGACGCGCCGTCCCGTCCTCCTGGTGCCAGCGCGCTAGAGTGACGGTAGCGTGCGGCGCAGCCTCAACTCCCTTAGGTCGCCCCGTGACCATCACCGGGAGGAGACTGCCTCCTCATAGGGGCTGGAGCTGGACAAACGCCCTCCTCCGACCCCCGGCCCGACGGCGGCGGCACGGCGCCGAGAGGGAAGAAGAGCTCTCCCTCTCCCGTTCCGCCGCCTCCTTCTGCGAGATGGTGGACTCGCAGAAGTCGAGCATCGCCTGCCAGGACTCGTCGCTGCCGAGCATCGTAGCCACGACGGTCGGAAGCGACAAGTCCGGTCCTATTTTTGCAACGAGGACGCGGCGCTGCTCCGCGAAAGCGGGGCAGTACGCGAGCGTGTGCTCCGCCGTGTCCTCGTTGCAGCCACTGCAGTGGTGGCACTTCGGCGTCGGCTCCCTCCGGGCGACGAGGTGCAGGTAGCGACCGAAACAGCCGTGTCCCGTGAGCACCTGCGTCGCTCGGAAGGTGAGACGTCCTCGGTCGCGATTCACCCAGTCCGAGAGGACCGGGCGGATCGCCTCGACGGTCCGTCGCCCATAGGCGGGGTCCGCCAGGCGGCGAGACCACGCCTCGAGCACGGCACGCCGAGATTGAAGCTTCCGCGCTCGAACTTCCACCGCGCCAGGACGCGGCTCCCCCCTGGAGCGGAGATCGCATCGCCACGCGTAATCCACAGCGAGCGCCTCCGCTTCCAGGTCCCAGGGAGGCGTCCCAGCTAGCACGCACGCCGCCTCGAACGAGACGGTGCGGTATCCACGAACCGCCCTGACCGCAATCGCGCGCTGCGGACGTCGCAACGCCGCAACGTTGTCGCGGGTCAGGGCGTGGCACCACACGGGAGCCCCGTACAGTGCCATCGACCGCACCACCCCCGTGTAGAGGCGGCGCACCACCACGTCAGGCCCCCCGACGTTCGGCAACAGCCGACTCAGCGAGCCGGCGGCCGCCATCAATCGGGGACCTAATCTCTCAAAGTGAGTGCGGAAGCTCCAACGACCGTCCAGTACGAGACCGAGGTACCGTAATCCGGTCGCCTCGATCTCGACGCGAACGCCTCCGATCACAAGGTGGGCCCCCTGAGGCGGCGCTCTACGGGCCCCGTGAAACAACAGGGCCTGGGATTTATCGAGCGCCACCTCCAGACCCAGCCTTCGGATCCTGCCGATGACGAAGGCCACCCCCGCGCAGGAAAGACGGGCAGACTCTCGCAAGTCCCTCCCCCGGGCCACGACCAAAGTGTCGTCCGCGTAACAAACTACGCTCAGACCCGGAAGAGGAGCACTTAGGGCGCTACGCAGGACCCAGTCGTAGCCGATGTTCCACAAGAGAGGGCCAAGGACCGACCCCTGTGGAACACCGCGTTGGACGGGGAAGCGGAGCACCGCCCCACCGTGCCCGGTGCACACGACCGACCTGTCCTCGAGGTAGGACCCGATCAGCCGACGGAGATACGCAGGGGCGCCGTGATACTCCAGCGCCCCTGCGATCACCGACCAGGGCAAGGTGTTGAGCGCGTTGGCGATGTCAAGGGACACCGCCAGTGCAACCCCGCCCCGGCCGACAGCCTCATCAGAGAGGGCGCGCACGCGCATCACCGCGTCGATGGTCGAGCGGCCCTCCCTGAATCCGAACTGCTCCGCTGACAGATCGAGACCCACCCCCGTCAGATGCTGGACGATGCGGGCGGCCACCACCCGCTCGAGCAATTTTCCCGCCTCGTCCAGCAGCACGATGGGACGATATCCCGCAGGTGAGTCCGCGGGGCGTCCCTCCTTCCTTAGCAGAACAAGTCTGCCCGTCTTCCACTGCTTCGGAAACCGTCCCGACTCGAGGCAGGCTTCATAGAGCCGCACGAGTCGGTCCCCAAGGGCACCGAAGGCCAAATCCCAGACCCGGCCGTGAACACCGTCAGGGCCGGGGGCCGCGTCCTTCCTCCGCATCCTCGACACGGCCGCACGAATCTCCTCCTCCGAGATGCTCGGAGGGACCACCTCAGCAGGGGCATCACCGCTCACGCTACTGCGTGGTGGCGCGCCCATGGAAGGGGGCTCGAAGCCCCTCTCCATCCGCGGGAACAGCCCGGAGACAATTTCCCGCAGCTGCTGAGGCTGGAGACGTTCCGTCACCGGGAGCGCCCACGGCCGCAATTTCTTGCGGACCGTTTGGTACGGGCACCCCCAAGGATCTTGGTCAAGCGTCTCCAGGAGCGTCTTCATGCTCTGAGACTTGGCCTCGCCGATGGCCCGCCGCAGTGCCTCCTGCTTCTGACGGCAGTCGGCATGCAGGCGGGTCGCCACCTCCGCGAAGTCCGCATTGCGAAGGCGGCGACGGCGGTGGCGGGCGCTTCGGCGGCGCGCCCGCACGCACTCCTCTCGGAGGAGCGCGATCTCGGGCGTCCACCAATACGCACCGCCACGCGGAGCGCGACCGCTGACCCGGGGCATCGCAGCATCGCAGACGCGACGCATCGTACCCCGGAACCATTCGGCCTCCAACTCCACGTCCACTAGACGCGCGGGCATCGGCGCCCACGCGGCCACTGTGGCCGCCTCCACCGCAAGCACCTTGTTCAGGCGCTTCAGTGCCCATCGCGAGAATGATCGGAGAGCACTACGCGGGAGCTCCTCCTCACCGCGGGCGTCTTCGTCCGGCGCGTTCAACAAGGTGGAAACGGAGAGCTCAAATCGGACGAACCGATGGTCCGAGAGCGTCTCCGCCCCCTCGAGAACACGCCAGCCACGGACACGGCGTGCGGCGGACGGAGACGCGAACGACACGTCCACGTGTGATTCCCCGTTCCACCGCACGCAGGTCGCGACCGAACCTCTGTTCAGAAGACAGAGGCCGGTCGCGAAAGCCCACTCCGACAGGAACTCGCCGCGCGAGTCCGTGCGGGGAGAACCCCACGCCGTACATTTAGCGTTGAGGTCCCCCGCCAGTATCACCGGGCGAGACTCGAAGCGATGAACCAACGCCTCGAGCCCGCCCAGGAACCGCTCGAACTCAGCGAGACTCCTGTTCGGAGAGAAGTACACCCCGATCACGACGGTTTCGTTGACCCTAACGACGACGTACCCGGATCCCCTGGCCACCATTCCAAGGGGGGGTAACGCCGCAGACTGTCGCATCACGATCGCCACGGAGCCATCAACATCTCCGGCCCAGGAATCCTCCCGGTCGGGAGGTACGAAGTATGGCTCCGCAACGATCGCGATGTCGATGAACCACTCCGCCATGGTGTGGACGAGGAGATCCTGCGCCCTGGCGGAGTGGTTCACGTTCGCTTGAAGGAAGCGATGGACGTGATCCATTATTGAGGTGTCACGTCCATCGCTCCCTCGTCTTCCGTCCCGCCTTGCGGCCCGACGGCCGCGGCAGGAACTGACCGGCCGGCTGTATCACAGGCAGCCGGCCCTTCCTCTATATTTTTCTTCTTTTTTCCGCCACGCCTCCTCTTTGTGGAGGAGGGTGCGGAAAGACAGGACGGGCCCCCGGCCCGATGATCGGCCCGCCGCTTCGCCGCGTCGCATAGCACGCAGTGCGGTGCGGCGGCTGTGCAGGAGCCCGCCTTGTGACCGGGCTGGCCGCAGCGGAAACAAAGACCGCTGCGGTCCACAGCCGACGGGCACCTGGCGAGGCCGTGCCCGGTGCCGAAACACCGGAGGCATCGCCAGGGGCGGGCCTTCTGTAGCTGCACGTGGGCTATCACCCAGCCTACGCGTAGCCTCCCTGGTACCACCTGTACTTAACTTAAGCATTCACTATCAGTTCTGTTTCGTATTCTTAGGCCCTAACTCATACTTAATATGGACCGAAAAAAGCATATTTAAATACAAAAAATGTGTATCTAAGCATGCAAAAGATTATGCTTATTTTAAGAATTTTTAATGTATTTTTGATTTTCTGCATCTTCAATAGATTTATGGGCTGAAATTCTCCCTTGTAATAAATATAAACATCTACACATTAAAAAAACAAAAAAACGCCATCCTGTTACACGTTGAAATAGATTCAATCGCATTAGAACCTCTATACTTCAGACACTTGAAGAAAGACGGAAACGCTATAGATAATACAAACGTAATAAAAAACTTAACATTTCAATAACAGTGTATTATCATTCAAGTAGCATACTTAATGCTCTTGAAATTATACACGCGGGAATTGAAATTCTCTCTCTGGTTCGTAATCCATCTTAACTAGTAAAATTAATTTCGCAACTACAGCGGGCTTTCTAGATGTGTACCCGGTAAATCACTGCATTAAGTCCTCCGAGGCAAGTTTAATTAAGTCTAAGGAACGACGGATTGGGTATCGAAAATTCTCGAAGCATTTCACAATGTGTGATTGAGACGTTTCGCTTTGAGTAAGAACTGAACATAGTTTTCCAATTTAAACCTATCAAATGAGTGCTTTGGTGGATACGGATAAAGGATAAGATGTTCGGTGCATTCGTGTCGAGCGAGCAACGCACCGGTGTTCGAATGCCACGCGGATACCAATTTTTCTAATGAAATACGTACTCAACAAATGTTCACGATTGACTTCCACGGTGAAGGAAATATAACGTCGTGTAATAAAAATTAAACCCGCAAAATTATAATTTGCGTAATTACTGATGGTAGAACCTCTTGTGAGTCAGAACGGGTAGGTGCCACCACCTTGTCTATTTCTGCTGTGATACTCGTACAGTAATGCGTTTCGGTTTGAAGGGTGGGGCAGCCGTTGTAACTATACTTGAGACCTTAGAACTTATATTTCAAGGTTGGTGGCGCATATACGTTAAATATGTCTATGAGCTCCAGTAGCCACTTAACATCAGGTGGTCTGTGAGCTCGTCCACACTGCTAAGTAATAAAAAAAAAATTACAGATAATAGGATATCTGGAGATTTTGGCTGCGACAAAGAAACGATGACACCACCTTGGTAGTATGTATGCACTATGTGCCCGCATGACTAGGTATCGTCCTATGTATTGCTTCTTCGAAGCAGATAGGAGAAACGATATTAAAAAATGAGGTTTCAAAGTCCTGTTATCCGATTATTATTTCGAACATTTCATAATGATTCATAAAAAAATATATGTCGTGCTTCGAAATATGTATAGGCATTGAAAATAATTTTTAACAATAGACAGTGATTGACTGCAATTCTGTTATTGGCGGTAATCAAAAGTTACGGTATGATAAATATCTACCACAAATTGGGATGTGAACTCATTTGAATTTGATGTGAATACAAAACAGCAAAAAAAAAAAAACGGTTGTCACCTTATTTGTATTATGAAGATTGTCTAATTATTTAAATTGTTCTTTAATGATAATGTATATTTGTCTTTTTATATTTCTTGTCCAGAAGATAAAGTGACACAAGTCTACGCTGGTTAGTCATAAAATGTGACGTAAAATTTGTAGAAAAGCATGCTACATTTAATCGAATTACAAAGCTGCATATGTACATAAGTACATGAATATGATTCAATACTGCAACACCACACACACACAAACTCGTCACGGGCACTAACTGTATAAACTCAGAGCAATTTAGCTTCATATTTCTTTTATATTCCTACACGCATAATTACATTGAACGACTGAAACAATGTAATATTTCACATGTCAAATATATGTAAATGCGCGCCACATTGAACCGAGGAAAACTTGGCTTGGTCTAGTGCGTATTACAGTCCATAAATCAGACTTATGTAAACGGTTTTTTGGGGGTAAAAAGGAGGGGAAGCAAGAGAACAAGTCAAAAAGTGTTCGCGTGATATGAAAAACATTGTTGTTTCGGGCAGTTTTCGATTTTTTTCTTGTTTATGTGTTCTGGTTTCTCTAGTGTGACTTTCGTTTTTGGGTTTGATTAACGTTTCCCCTTTTAGTGGGTTTTGGAGGACTTTGGCAAAATTTTACTTACAACTTTGCATGTTACAAGGATTAAGTTCGTACGAAATGTTTGTGAATCTGAATTATTTGGAATCTTTAAAAGTTTTTCCGGTACGACTACCCGTAAATACAACGACGAAAATACTGCGTCAGAATAAGTTTAACGCTCCCCTAAATAGAAAGCGAGAGTGAGATTTTTTATCCATGTTGCCATCAATAACCAAGAAAAGAAATAAGTGAGCATTTCTTAAGTGAAATAGCTGACGATGTTACGACTATTGATGTATAAGAGACCAAATGAAAACAAAGTGAAAAGCCCCTGTCGAGTTTTGTAACAGTCACGACACTGACACTGGTCCGGAATGCAATCCGCCGAAATTGACACTACATCGAAGGCTAGCCATAAATGATATCGAGGTTACATACCTGCAAATTAACCAGATAGACCACTATCAGGTTCTTTGGCTTTCAATTACTGCGCAGATTAGTAGTAACAACTACAGATTCTTATGATTATAATTCGACAAATTTTTAACAATCAAGAAAATCAGTGAAAGCAGACACTACAGACTATCATGATATTTGTCAACATACAGGTAATAAATCAAAAATGGCAAGATTGTCATAAAAGTGTGTATACTAAACAGATTAAAATATCGGTTAATAGGATAGCTGTCGTTTCTATAAAAATAATATTGGGAATCCAGATAGAATTAGACTTTTATATACCACTAAATAAGCTCATGAAAACGCTCACTTAATATCTTCATATTGCATATAGCCCGTAAACCGAGAAAAATAGCCTTAAAATACTACACGAGGAAGTGGACGTAAATTTCTCACAGATTTTCGCGCATAAATGAGCAACGAAAAAATACTCTTATATCATTATCAAAAAGTTATTAAAGACCGTATTCGAACAATTTTCCCGATTTATAACGTTCGAGCATAAAACTTTCTGGTCTCGCGAGCGGTTAATATTCTTTATCGACGATATAGACGTGCTTGGGATTATGGAAATTTGAGAGTTCATATTAAACATTTAGTTCGGCTTCACGTATGCGATCTTTTAATCAAATAAAAACGAAAAATATTCATGTGTGTATTTTTATACTTAAGGCATACGATTTTTATTATACAACAATAAGTTATGTATGTTAGTGTCAAAACTTTAATTATCAAAATATAAAACAACTAGCGACCCGCCCTCGCTTCGCTTCGGAAACATTAAAACACACATGAAACCAAAAAATAAAAAAATAAAAAAAAAATAAAAAAAGTAGCCTATGTTCATCAGGGACAATGTCGGCTTCTAATGGAAAAAGAATTTTTCAAATCGGTCCAGTAGTTTCGGAGCCTATTCGAAACAAACAAACAAACAAATCTTTCCTCTTTATAATATTAGTATAGATTATAATCAATACTTACGAAATATGAAATCATTTCTTCATATAAGGTTTGCTGCCTTACCTGTAAATATTCCGTTTATAGCATAAAGTTATAATAAATACCATGGCTTAATCTTTTTAATTTGGTATAACAAAAATCATAGAATTTAATGTTGGTAATCATTAGCAGGGGGGTCTTATGGCAGACCAGTCGGCCGGCCTCCGTACCGAGGCAGTACGCTCGCTTCTCGCGGACTGGGTGGATCGTGACCGCGGATGCCTCACCTTCCGGCTCTGACAAATGCTTACCGGCCATGGGTGTTTCGGCCGGTAATTGCACAACATTGCCGGGATGGGAACCGACGGCGCAGTGCCACCATTGCGCAGACCGCGACGAAGATGACACAGCGGAGCATAAATTGCTCGTCGAATCCAGAGCAACGCGCCGCCCTCGTCGTGGTCATGGGAGAGGACCTACCGCGCCTCATGGCTACAATGCTCGGTAGCGAAGTATCCTGGAAGGCGATGCTCGACTTCTGCGAGTCCACCATATCGCAGCAGGAGGCGGCGTCACTAGATACAAAATTCCGTACGTCATCTGTGCCTACAATTTTAGTATCTGCTTCAAGATTTAACATGTCTTACTTTTTACTTTTAAAATCTATATTAGTATGTCAAATTCTAGAGGAAAACAGTTTTTTGGATGATTGAAAAAAAAACAAATGTACCCAAATAAACTCTCGAGTCCAAAGAAAACGATTGCCAAAGTATTTATCAAACAAGCATTACGCAATCACGAAACCGGAAGCGGTGTGTAACTGAAGCAAATATGGCGGGCGGAAACTGGTCGTAAGTCACGCTACAATTCCCGGTCCTGTTTCCGGCTTGGGTTGATTCAAGAAGATCGATGTTCCTAAGACCAGACGATCAGTCGTGATCTTCCAAAGCATCCTTGTTCATCGGATTATGCTTTTAAGTTGATAGTTTAATGGTTTGAATGGAATTTTGACACTGCTTTTTATCACTTCCCCGACAACGTTTTAAGTTGAATATGGTTTGTAAAGTATAAATAGCAGTTTTAAAAATTGACCTACCCATAATATTTTATTATTTAAGTATGTCACCGAATTAAATCTTAATAAAGCATTCGTAATAATATAACTCTTAGATGCCTAAAAGCAAAAAAGTTAGAATAAAATGGTATTGAATCCTCATTTAAGACGCCTGCTGTATTCATATCAAACGATGCGACCATGTGGATGTTGAAATCCTACGTGTATGCCGGTCTATAATGAAAATCTAGTGCAATAAAAATCATACAAAATACGCAAAATAATACATTTTTGCGTAATTTCTGTCGAACGGGGTATTGTAAGCTACGCTAACCACTTAGGATCAGCCGGTTTCCAAACATCCAACCGGATTTCATGATGGCTTTGCAATAGAAATGAGGGCTTACATATGTTCTACCATGAGTACCTAAATGACAGTTGGCAAGTATGCCGGTTTTATGTTGTTTACCATTCTCCTTAGCATCCATTAGACATCTTTCCCAATATCCACGGGAAGAAATGGGATGTTCGTATCCTAGGAGACAGTTAGTGAAATTGTCAATGTACCCAGAATCGAACTAAACTTGTCGTATATTTCCCTCTCCCCATTGATCATTGGGACGTGTGTGATTACTTCAACATTGCATTTCGAGTGCGATTCTCCAGGGCAATACGCGCTTATTGGGCGATTGGTTGATGGAATTGTCGATTAATCAATAAAAGCGACGTGTGATAGTTAACGGACGAACGGGCGTCGCTGTCGATTAGAAATTACTTATCTGAAAAGCTATACAGTGACGTCATTGTTTGATATTGTTTGAAGCTGATTTGAGTTTTTTTTAAATGTGTTCTCGTCCAAAATCCCCCAGTGCCTGAAGACAAAATATACAACCAATGTTTGCTACTAGTGATGACTTACGGTTCCAAAACGTGGTGCTTCACAAAGGATCTTTTTAGGAAGCTCAGTGTCGCGCAGCGAGCTATGGAGAGGGCTATGCTTGGTATTTCTCGACGTGACCGAATCAGAAATGAGGAGATTCGTAGCAGAACCAAAGTTGGTGACATAGCCCGTAGGATTAGCACGCTGTAGTGGCAGTGGGCAGGCCATATAGCGCGAAGATCGGACGGCCGATGGGGCAGAAAGATCCTCGGGTGGAGAACACGTACTAGCAAGCGCAGTGTGGGACGGTCACCTACGAGATGGACCGACGAGCTGGTAAGAACCGCTGCGTCACGTTGGATGTAGGGGCAATGGAGCGGCCCCACTGGAGACCACTTGGAGAGGCTTTTGTTGAGCAGTGGACAGTGGACAGACTGAGATGATGATGATGATGAATTTGAGTTGCCCTTAATACGATTAATGAGTTTTCCGTAATATACCTTAAACCAAGCAAGTAGCTTTTTCCTATTTTTAAATATAATTGCTCTACCTGGATTTACAAACTTATGACCGCCTGATTCTAAGTGATTAATAGAGCCTGTGGATATCATGACGTATATGTAACTAGGTATCCACCCACCTTGAGGGTTCATGAATTTTATACCAGCGTTCCAATCTTCAAATGGAAATCGGTAGGGAAAGGTTACCTACTTGTGACCGGTACAATGCCTCACGATAAGAAAAATTTAATAGCTTAACTGGTATAGCAGTTCTTTCCCAGCAGTATTTTCCCAACGATTTAGTGGCAACGCATTACTGATTTGCGGCAAAAAACAAGCAGGAACAAAGCTATACCCTCAAAATCGGCCAAATAAACAACAACATCTGAAAACAATCAAATGTACGTAATAAAGTTAAACGTCGAGCTTTCGAGAACGAACCTAAAATTTATAAAGATTTATACAAAAAACTTTTCCCGCGGCATATCTGTGTTGCTATCACTGATTTACATTGTTTTCCACAACTTCGTATATGGAGTGACAATATTATGACAAGTCTGAGTGGAAAGAAAGATATGTATTTCCCTTGTTATTTTTGTTGAGGGTCCAGGACTTTGGAATACTGAATAATTTCTAGTTTTTAAAAATAAATATTTTATGAATACTACACAAGCCACTCAAGCAAGGAATGTAATGTGTTCAGAATTAGGGTGTATGGGTATCGTCAGATTTTTAGATCGTTAGATTTATGTCACAGCCGCAGATTTTTTTGGCAGGCACTTGTGTTTCTATTAGATTTGTTTTAAAAAAAAATGTCTTGGTTTTGATTTTTATTGTGGTGCGTTGTGTAGTCGATATGTCAAGAGCGCTATGAAAGGCAAAGTCAGATAATAGCAGATTTCCTCCCTCCGTACCTGCAGTAGAAAGAAAATACAATTCTATTGATAAATCAGCTGCCGAAGCTGGTCTCTAAATTAACATAGCCAAGGCTAAGTACCTAAATGTCTTAAAAGATCAGCAGCTTCTACTAAAAGTAATCATCACTGGCAATAACACATTTTCTGGCGTTAACGAATTTGTATAATTTGGAGCCTTCGTAACCGATAAGAACTCTTATCATCAAACTATGCAAGAAATCTCTTATTTAAATAAATAATTCTAAAAACATAACTCTTAAAGTATCACTGTATTGTCCACCTGTGTGCCTGTTTGTGGACATTTAGAAACGTTTTTCATAGCAACGGCTAGAGGTAACAAGTTGAAATTAGTACCAAAAACTAAAGTCCACGGCGGAAGGAAGTCATAAAAATCTCAAGCACCTCAGTCAACGGAATAAAAGAAATAACAAATTGTGTCACTCATAAAATCTATGGGGCACTTTCCGTTAATCTAGAATTATATAATTGGGTACGACTGAAAGAAGATCAGCGACACAAACATATTTTTTTTGTATCGACCTTCGAAATGTTTGGATTTTTTTTATGATTGTACAAATAAATTCCCTTTCTAATATGCAAAATGATAATGATAAAATTGCTTATGATGACGTGTAGTGCGTGTGTATTATTAATTATGTTAGTGACACACGCAAAAACGAGCAACATTTTTATTGCTAGGTTGTTGCGTAGTCTTTTTTAGCCTTACCCTGGGCTCGGAATTCTCAGGGTTCGAGTATCGCGTTTTTTTTAAAATAATGTATTTTAGAAAAACTACATTCGGTTATTATTTTTATCACCTTTTGTAGACAGAGTCGCGCCCCATATTTTTTATTAGTTGCTCGCTAAAACCGCCAACCGCAAAAGATTAAGTATAGGAAGCATAAAATAATCGCATAATTGTTTTTCATCTATTATAGCTCTGTTTCAAATTAAATTGGCTTAGTTTGTATGACTCAAAACTGCGATACTGTTTGTATTATATAAAGTTTTAAATATTGATCATCTTATACCTCTAGAAAATTCTATAAGTTTTAAATTGCTCCAAGCGATGACAGGTAAGATGAAACTCATCAAAATAACTGACACCTTTGTAATTTTATAACAAAGCTTTATATTGGTTTCGGTTGCGTCAAAGAAATTTTAACTATGTATTTCAAATTTAATTCTGGAAAAAACTCACTTTGATCTCGGGTAGAAAAATAGGATCATGATAGAGGGTCTAATTTACCACCGAAAAGATACAATAAGGTTTTTTTGATTTAATAGTAAATTTAGATGGGTGTGCGAGCTCATGGCTCACCTGGTGCTAAGTGGTTACCGGAGCACATCAACAACGTAAATGCCACCACCCACCTTGTGACCTGAGTTCAAAGTCTGAGTTTTTTTAGTAAAATGGCGGCCCCACCCTTCAAGCCAAAACGCATTACTATTTCACCCAGAAATAGGCAAGGCGATGGTATCTACCCACAGAGGCTCACAAGATACCTTACCACCAGGGTTTGACTATTTACCTCCAGTACTTAAACATGGGATAGCAATTTGTTTCGTTTAGTAACTACAACTCAGGGACGCCGTAAGCTAGTCAATCCACCTTTATGAATACATAAATCTTAGTTCTTTTAGACATAGAATATCTATTTAAACATTAAGATTAGTAAACTGGTAGGATTTCCTCAAAATATTCTGGTAATATTTACTACTACTAGGTACTTGTAGATTTATCTATTATTATTATTATTATTATTTTTTTATTCTTTATTTGTACACACTGTTAATATAATACAGTAATTGCGATAAGATATAAAAAATGGCGAGCTTAACTCAACAATTGAGTTACCAGCTAACCGTTTTCAAAGAAGGAAAGCTTTACATGTATGTTTATTTGTAGATAAATATGTAGATGTACATAATTTGGTTAACATTTTAAATATCAAATTAATTTGGCATTTAAATTACCCATTTATTTCTCTTTTTTAATTCTTATATTTAAATATTTCTTTTGACGAAAATGTAATAGCATATTACATACATAATTTTTTTATATTAATTTTCTTTGATGTATAACATTTTCACGAAAATAAACTTTATAGATAAGTTTATTTGCGTTGAAATAACTTCAATAGGTATTCACATCTCGACCTCGTTACTGCTTTATACAGTTTTTAGTCTTAAAACGGATTACATTCGGCTCGACGGCGTCAACAAATGAATTTCATTTGCTTTTGAAATTGGCGATTTATATTTGGAGGCTTAAGACAGCGAAATTGATGATCATACTGTTGGGATTTAAATAAGCTTAGTTCTGTAGCACGTCTGGACACTTTACGTCTTCTGTTGAAGTTTCATATATCATTACGAGTACTACTAAACAAGCTTGCAGTTTAAAATCGACCGCTATCATTAACTTCTAATAGAGATTTTTTTATATCAAATTCGGTACTTTACAAGATTTCTTGAAATCATCTTTAATGCGATTCAGGTTCTTTTTATCAGATTTATTCTATTCGCCGCTAGATCCTGGTACAATCGTCAAATGCCATCGCCAATATTTATGGGGCTTTTGGGATACTTGAGCACGAGCTCGATATGAGATTAATGTTTCAGAGCACATCAATATTTTTTTTTCCTATAACCATCCATTTAATCTAAGCGTTTCTTCACCAGCCGAATCTTATAAGGGGTTATTGCACGAGCATGCAAAAAAAACTCGTAACATTTTATTGTTATTACACCGTTTTCGTCTGCGTATGATGTTACATAGAACTTAGGAGGAAAATGATAAGTTTCTTTTTTCAATGTTAGTTTCTGTGTTTTATTTAGGTGCTAGCGACCCGCCCTCGCTTCGCTTCGGAAACTGTAATTCATTATTGATTTCTCTACTATTTAATGCATGGTATTATTCATATAAACCTTTCTCTTCAATCATTCTATCTATTAAAAAAGCCGCATCAAAATCCGTTGCGTAGTTTTAAAGATTTAAGCATACATAGGGACAGACAGATATAGGAACAGAGAAAGCGACTTTGTTTTATACTATGTAGTGAAGTTCTTATTTGATTTGATGGTTAGGTAGTTTGCATGTTTTTTGAAGAAGTTGATTCGTAATGAGTAGTGGAATTTTACTTGTGTTCAAATCCCGCAGACAAATGCCACTTTTTCTGAGGGAATCTCGTTCTTACGGACGACTAGCACGATGTAGAAATAACATCGACTTGCGATATTATTGACCGTAATTTCTAGTGGTGTTTCATATTGGAAGCCCGCAACAGTACAACCCTCGTATCTATTTATTCTAGGGACAGTTATGTGATACGTAGAGTAGGACAGAACCATTTCCAATACATTGGGACTATGACGTCATATCTTAGATGGTGTGATGACGATTACGTTCAAATGGCACTGATAAGCCGTAAGATACTGCGTTCAGTCTAAAACTTAGAGAGTCAAAGTTTCTCTATAAATTTAGAGGCGAAGTATTTGTGAAATCCTGATTATCAACATTTCAAACTGCCCGCTTGCATCTGCGGGATCGAATAAGCTCGTTTGTCGATTAGTGCCTTAGTCAAGTAAGCCACAGAGTTCGATTTCGGGTCGATTTAAGTATCTGAAGGATATCTGATATTCGGAGTTAAGTGTACTTGTTCTTAAATCGTATATACTGTATTACAGTAAACGAACTATAGGTCAATCTGTCGAATCTGTAACATTTATGTAAGTTATACGATTTTTACTTATAACAAGGAAAACTCAATCTATAAATACAAGGGTAAAATTATTAGCAAATCATCATCATCAGCATCCGTTTAGAAGCTTTTTAAGATGTACGTTATTTCATGAAATTTATATACGAGTATAAATCGGTGGAAAAATGAATCGGAACATGGTAACACAATTTCACGATGTTGGCAATCTTTAAAATGTTATTTGTCAGGAGATTGGCAACACCACCGGCGGGTGTTTGCGCCATTCCGCTAGAGCGAAAATCCGCCGACCCCCGATTTACGCCATCGTGCTATTTTCGCCATTACTATATTTCATTTTAGTGGCAAATGCTGGGATTTCAATTCTCAAAACGTGTGCTTTCAGGTATATTCTCGTTTCAGATCGTATTTAAAGAAATCTGATGTAGCCTGTTGCACACTTCAACTCAGGAAAATAAATTGAAAACTGTTTATATTGAATGTTTGAAGTTAAATAAATATATTTAAGGTATAAAATTGTCAATCACGCTTGATTAAATAATAATAAAGTACATTATTGCAATGACAGTATCAGTAGTATTACTTAAATTATAATAGTATTAATTTTGAAATAATTTCACTGTCGCCAACAATTTTGGAAGCAATTAAATTAATTCAGGTATATATACTATATTTTTATTTATTAATGACGGATTTTTTACTTTGTCATCTAGCAAGTAGTGGCAACTTCTGACAACAGTTAAAATAGGGGCTATTGAAAACGAAATATCTTAGTGGAATACCGGATATGTCCGGTTTTGTATTGTCGGCATCTAACGGATTCCTGGGACCTTTATAAGCGAATCGTTCGTCCACCTTTTGAAAAGCCTGCAACTTCCTATGGGCGGTTGCTTTATGAAAACTTGTTGGCGCCGAGTTTCTCCTGTGGCACTTAGCTTCCATTGACGATATTACGGTACCCATTACAATAAGATCAAAACCACTACCGAAAATTTCTTACATGTCCATTATCTGCCTTTATTGTCTATTTATTGGCTTAAACTGGTAGAACTCATTGTAAGTATCACGACATTGCCTATTTATATCGCTAATCAAACACGCGTCTCAAATTAATGGGCGGGACAGCAGATCGAGAACTCAACCTCATGCCTCTCTCATGTATAGCAACAGATAGCGTTTGAACCATATTGCCTATTTATTTCAAAGAAAAATACGGCTTGCGATTGATTAAAAAGTAAAACGAAAGCTATTGACAACGACATTGGCGAAAGATTTTTCCGGAATCGGTTTGGCCAAAAAGCGCTTCATCACTCAGATCGGCGCTGCGATATGTCGCCGAAGGTTGATGACGGCTAAATGTCGATGGGACAGGTGCAAGCGTCAGCCGGACTCAGAGTGAACGAGTATTTTACGTTGACATTCTTAACTCCACTTACTGGGTTGAGCAGGTTGATGACTCTCAGAAAACGTGTTCTGCCAATAAACATAGCAGTATCAGGATTAGCGGTTCAATTATCCAGATCGGAGATGGTTTATCCATATAACACTTTTATATTTAATTCAATACAGAAAGGTTAGCGGATTTTTTTCCTATCATGCTTTTATTTGTTCGACCTATGTATATTGATCTATCATTGCAACGAAATTTACAACCCTGGCTCTAATGAATAATTATTTAGTTGTAGGAAACTAAGCTTCAATTAATTCTGCGCACGGTAAATCCTTAAGGATACCCTGGTAATTTATCATCGTCATCTTAGGCATTACAGTCGCGGGTGGGCTAGATCCATAAAATCTCTGCAGTCCTATTTATTTGTGTCTTTCCTTCTCCAACTTATCAGCCCTAAGTTCTTTCAGGCCTTTCCTTTGGGTACCTACTCTAGCCTCGTCCATTCGCATCACGTACCCATCGCAGGCGTCCGATCTTAATGACGTTTGGTTCATCGTACATTGGTGCAGATCAGTCTTCGTCATGTCTCTTTTTCTCCACTCTAAGATGCGACTAAGCATTTTAGGCTCAAAAACCAACAAGAAGTTTTTGTCCTTTTTACTCAGCACCAAAAATTCAAAGCTGTGGGTGCGTAGAGATCTTAGTAACGCTTAGTACAAAAGATGTTTTGAACGAAAGTATCTTAGCGGGCCGAAGTAGCTTTATTATTGCATAGCTTTATTGTTAGCGGCTTTTACTCTCCTATTATTTGTGATAATTTATCGTTCTTATCGGTTTCTAAGGACACGACAAATTCATTGATTCTAGCTAAGGTGTTATTGCAAATACAATTTACGGGTCTACATAAAAAACAAAAAAAAAAAACAAACAAAAAAAGAGTGTTAATAAACTTACAAAAATCTGATTTTATTAGATCTGATATCTCCCAAGGAACTCAAGTTATGAACAAGGAAATATGGAAAACATTACTCCTGTTTTTTCGCTTCATATCACCGGCCATATATTTAGGGTAATAACTATATTTTATTCCGTGTGAAAATATGTAGGGAATAAGCAATCAAGTATTAGAACTTCGTGATGATATTTGATTGGCTTTATTGCTCTAGGTAGGGTAGTGGTGTAACGTGTAAGCCCGCATGGGCAGTACCACCACCCTTTTTTTCAGGTAGGGGGCTGAACCTCATACAAGGTGTCCGCGCCTAGGGAGTGCTTTGTGGGACTTGAAGGTCTGCAGGTGTTGAGAGCAGACCGCGGGCCTGAGGATATTTTTAGGATACTAGGATGCCCGAACGAGGGCTTGTCGGCACAACAGTCGAAGTCTCTACGTCGGCCGTCTCGATACGATAGCCCGTCAGGCCGCCATACAGCTGGACCATAACCGACCTCCCAGGTCAGATCGTGATACACCGCTAACCTCCTTCAGCAGCTAGCCATTGTCACTGCCGAGCATCGTAGCCTCGACTGTCGTTAGCGACTACATCGCGATAGAAAATTTGGTTTAAAAAAACTGTTTTTTTTTAATTCTTTATTAGAGCCATACACAAACTGAATTTTAGTCTATTTACTAGTAGAGTGAATCGTGAGTCTACAGGTTAGATACTATTTACTTCTTCTGTGAAGGGATAAAGTATTCTTATTTCAACAGGAGCGGCACCCATTTAACTATATATTGGGAAATTCATATTGCTGTGGCTGCGAGCTTCGACAATGACTTAGAACAAATTGGTCGGTAAGTTTATCACAACTGTTTTATTCTAAAAACCGTAATCCTTTTAAGTCTTGTTCAAACGAGAATTCCTAAACGTAAAGTTGAATCGAATTAACAGCACAAACAAAGAATTCATTAATAACGCCATTTCATAATTTAACAATCTTTGCGTTGTAAAGCCTCGAGTTAAAACAAACAAGTTAACGTTTTAATCGAGGACTAACCGTCGTTTGTTAATCCGATTAAAGAAGTCGGCACACGGAAAGCAAACAACTATGATTATCAAGACTGATTTAGTTGAAGTTACTGTTTTTGGAACGAAGTTCCTTATGGGACGATGCGGAGGGGTACCCTAACCGGGAACGTCCGTAACGTAAGATTTTTATTAGTAATGCACAGTGTACGACTTAACTTCGTAATAACGTACAAATTTAGTAATGCACACAGTATACGACTTAACTTTGTAATCACGTACAAATAACATATTTTTTTATATATAATTAACATAAACTTTCACGGCTGATCTAATGTATAGCGGCGATAGCTCAACGGCTACTGAATCGATATACATATGCGTGAATGCCTTGAAACTTTTTTTTATGGTAAGCTTAGATGGTTGGACGAGCTCACAGCCCACCTGGTGTTAAGTGGTTATTGGAGCCCATAGACATCTACAACTTAAATACGCCACCCACCTTGAGATATAAGTTCTAAGGTCTCAGTATGTTACAACGGCTACCCCACCCTTCAAACCGAAACGCATTACTGCTTCACGGCAGAAATAGGCGGGGTGGTGGTACCTACCCGTGCGGACTCACAAGAGGTCCTACCACCAGTAATAATAATGGTTTGGCGGCTGATACAAGTAGGGTCATGGTAGTTCTCTAGGCGGGCTTCCAGTGTGTACTAC
This sequence comes from Bombyx mandarina, assembly GCF_030267445.1. NCBI lineage: Eukaryota > Metazoa > Arthropoda > Insecta > Lepidoptera > Bombycidae > Bombyx > Bombyx mandarina. Next base: position 13,884,230 of record NC_143228.1, read on the forward strand.
AAGAACTGCAATAGCAAAGACTTAACACCAGCCTTTAAGAGAAGGAAAGCTTAGCTTTATCGCTTTTAATGAGCAACGAGCTTTATCTAAATTCAGCTTACGTTTCAGGTACAGCGAGCACAGACTGAGATTATTTCGAGTCTTTGCTTCTGTTCAGTTGCGTGTTACGCCTACGCGAAATTAAGTACTTCACAATTTATTTTAATTAAAATGTTGTTTCGTTACCAATTTAGTGTTGGTTAAAGGCTGATAAAAGAGGTTTTTGAAGTGAAAACTTCTTTAGCATCGTTGTGATTTCAAACCGGATGCAACGGAAAAAACGACAGGTAAGAGACACAAATACAAAAATGTATAGGATGAAGCCAGCAAAGAATGGGACAGAAATATACATACTATTTAATACAGCGCCATCTGTGAGATTTTTTAATACTAACGTGTGTATGAAAGCTCTTGTAGTGAATTTTAATTTAGGATTATACGTGAAATTAAAATATCAATTCACAGAGGGCGCTACCTTACAATTATTTACTAATGACAAAATTTTACATATACTTAAGACGTTTAGGATAATTGTATTTTAATTTTGGAATGTTTCACTTCTACCACGAGTGAATTGCACACATTTTGTTTTTTTTTTAATGCCCTTGTAGGCTTGTAGGTAGGTAGGCTCATGCGTTGTTCTGAACGAAAACAAATGGGTAGTCGAAAGGTTAGAAATAGCTTAGTAATACGGATAAACGTGAGCTCACGAGCTTACTTATTGAACGATCAGCACTCTTAAAATAAAATATAAAACACGATGTAATTATCTACTTTAGCCTGTCAGCAGACTGTTATGTCTCAGAGTTATATGAGTCGCAGAAAAAACACCGACATAATTATTTATTGCATTAATAGCTTCTGAATTCGATACAAATGCAATCTTAGATTGTACTGTACCAAGAATTCGTGTTATTAAATTTTACCAAAAAAAGCAGCATTTCATTTGGTATTGGTGTATAACTTATCAGTCTATGCCGTGAAGCAGTAATGCGTTTCGGCTTGAAGAATCGGGCAGCCGTTGTTACTATACTGAAACCATAGAACTTACATCTCAAGGCGGGTGGCGCATTTACCTTGTAAATGTATATGGGCTCCGGCAATCACTTAATACCAGGTGGGCTGTGAGATCGTCCACCCATGTACACTATAAAAAAAAAACTTCAGCCGTTATTGCAGTACATAGTGGTAAAAAAATAATTTGAGATCGATCACTCAATAAATTTGTATGAAATTGACTATATGTACTGTACTATGACTATATGTCGTATGAGTTATTGTTTAATTAAAACTTTAATAACACGGAACATCGAATGGGATTGAATTTGTCATGGCGAGCGAACGTCAAGTCAGTCCATTCTCTGGTTGACAGCGGTTGCGAGCTCTTGTCACACACAAACCCATTGGCTCTAAATCACTAATTAATACTGTAATCCCTGATTGTTTAAGTTATTTAATCTACTATATAAGTATATTTTAATCTGCTATATATATATATATATATATATTTAATCTTCTATATAATATAATAAAAAAAAAAAGTGCGCGTGCATCTTGGTGCCTGTGAATGAAGTGAAACTTCTTTTTCGATGTGTAGTATTGTGGTTTTCTTAATTTTTCACCTTTAAATCGGATTACTCTTGTAATAGGGAATGCTGTGTTTAGGAGATGCGACGTCTTCAACGTTTATACTATATATTTTTTAAATTATTTATAGAAAAATAACTATGTATATATATTTTTTTAAATACTTCATTAAATTATTGGACGCTACTCATTGCTAACGCTCGCGCTGGCTTATAATAGGTATATTACGCGCATGCGTTCGAGTGCCGCGCATTCACTCTCGCTCTGTCTCTTTCTATTCCATGGTAGCGTTAAACGCTTAACGCAACCTTGTTGGAAGTCGCATTAGAAGTTTCACTTCAGTAATAGATAGTGAACACAAGACTTTACATATTTCGAAGTTTCCCTGGGTTCAACACCATGGTTTCCTGTGCTTTATCTCTAATCATAATATGCGACAGGTCGGTCTTCCGATGCCTCTATATTATACCAATATATCTTTAAACATATACAGATAATAAACGCTCAAAGAACAAATTACTCGGTGATGAAACACGAGTATTTACTGATGAGTCAATCGAAACCGCGACCCTGTAGTCAGGGGTGCGAATATTTAAGCCACTGAGTCGCAATAAAAATTGCGCTATCGCTCTATTTTTTCATCACGCGATTCTTTCAATTTAAACTCAAATAAAATAACATCTCGAGATGATTAAAAACACATTCTCGGCTAATTGAAAAACTTCTCGATGCTCCAGTAAAAAAAAGTTTAATTTCATTATCCCTTGTCCTCTCTAGGCTTTATTACCAATTTTAGTGTTTTAGATATTGGATTTTTTTAAATCAAATAATATACGATTTTAGTTTCAAGTATAATTGATAAAACAGGTATTCAATTTTAGATTAATATACATAATAATATATAAAAGTTTTGTGCTTCATATTAATTCTGTATGTTTTATATAATATAATGATCTAAATTTATCATTACTATAGTTTTATATAAGAAAAGGTAAATGGCAGAAGTAAACGGTTAGTAAATCACTCGTATCATTGTTTATTGTAGTAGTCCATCGAATACAAAGTGATTTTTTGGAGCTTGCGGTATCTTTTCCCTAGAATTTCCCTGGATGAAAACAGTTGTCTGGAAAAGATCACGTCTAACGATAAGACCACCTGTTGTCCAAATTATACTTATCTATTGACTTATTTTCAATGTTATATTGTGCAATAGATTATACACACTTACTCACATTCACTAATAGGTATGAGACAAACTGGATGTTCCTACCTAGATTGAGACGTAGAGTCGAAGTCTTCATTCTATTTTGAGATATTTTGTGCAATGTACCTGCCATCCGGCTATGAAATGAACTCCACTTTCACGGGTTTCCTAAGCGCTTTCTCCGTCCTTTTTCAAACGAGGTTTGCGGCTAGTATTAGCAGTAGGTATCGGCTTGACTCTGCCCTTAGTATTGCTGACGTCTATGAGCGTACACATATAGAAAGCAAAAATAGGCGTAATGGTGGTGCCTATCTCTGTGAGCTCGCAATACGTCTTATCATTACTGAATACGCAAGTCAATAAATTCTCAAGCAGTAATCTGTTTACAATTTTAAGTTTATTAATGGTCCCGCAGTAGTCGAAATTCCACTAGAATTAATTGAAATTATAAGTTTGAACGTTATTAAGGTTCTACGTGTATAATCACAGATTTTGCCAAGACTTACACCATAGACAAATAATATTAAAGACAAGCAATATCAACCTATTCTCAATTTGATCACAGACTTTAAGCAATAACAAAATTTTGACAATACAATGAGTTTAAACATGTTTCTGTGTCAAATATATGGTAGTGTCTGTAATGTTTTTTGATTGATTTAATTTAATATTAATCATAATTTAAAAAAAAATACTAGCTTTCTGCACTCCTTCTCTATATCTATACTAATATTATAAAGAGGAAAGATTTGTTTGTTTGTTTGTATTGAATAGGCTCCGAAGCTACTGAACCGATTTTAAAAAATCTTTCTCTGTTGGAAAGCTACGCTATCCCCGGGTGACATAGGCTATATTTATTATATTTTCAAAAAAATTAGGGATCCTTACTGAAACTCCAATAATGTATGTAACCCAATGTGTAAAAAAATTACCCTAAAATTCTTTACCTCGCGTGCGCTTTTTCCCAAACGAAGCCGGGGCGAGCCGCTAGTTCTCTATAAGTTTGAGAGATTTCATTCTCCTCCGTCCGCAATGTTTTTGTAAAAAGGCGTAAAAAGTTTCTGCTTCTCGTATTAATATATAGATATGAGATGAGAAAATAATTTAAATTAATCTCATACTTTTTAGCTCTTATCTCTCTCTCATCTTAAATCTCAGCTTCACTTTTAGGGCACCAATCGTATTCATCGAAAATACGGAAAAGTAAAATTTCTGTAAAAAAACAACAAATCCGTATGAAGCAACAAACAGCGCTCCATCTTATCCTGAGGGCGTCTAGTCGATTATCCATGGCGGTGGCTTCACGGCGTCCGTTAATCCAACCGCAAATACGATGACTATTCATTGAATCGAAACGAGTTTCTTAAATTATCTCCGATCAAATTACTTCCCTTCAGCTGAAGTAGCTTCATTCAACGAAGCGTTCAAATATACTTCGGGATTTTTTTATTTGAACTAGCGCCTGCTTTTACTGTTAAGTAATTAGAGAGATATTTTAATTGGCTTAACTAATATTGTATTATAGATATCGACGCTTGAAAGACAAACGTGACTAAGCGACAATACCTGCTTGTACATAAATTATAGGCAATAACCATATTCAATGCGCAAAAAAAAAAAAACTAGGTCTATTAAAATCATTTCAATCCTACAGCTAGATTCGTTAAAATAGAATTTTTTTCAGGTATTTCAACTTTAAATTAGTCTACTGTAAAGTTCACGCATTGTCGCTTAGTCACGTTTGCCTTTCAAGCGTCGATATATATGCTGTATCTATTTCAGAATTTATCTTAATGAAAACATTTGTCTAGAAGTGCTCGCTTTTAGAATTATTATACAAGACACCTATTGTACCTATTGTACAATTGTTTTTCACTCTTGACTGATTTCGAATATTAATTGTGTTTTGGTGTGCTATAAAGTATACTGTCTCTATGTTTCTCTGCTATTTATCCATAACTGAAAATACTTTTACGCTGTTCACTAGGTTTTTAAATTTTTATTCCACTATTTCCGTCGTTTGAATACTTTTTATAGCCTTCATGCTCCTGGAGGATTATAGAAATAAAAATTGTTTGCTTTAGCGAGTATTAAAATTTTATCAATACTTATAATATGGTTGGTATTGTTGCCTAGATGCTGTCAAACTTTAAGTTTGCGTACTCAACAACAATTGCAGCAGTCAAAACAGATCTTTGGTCAGTGTTCGATAAACAGAAACTGAACCTGGTACTTCAAGCTCAACTAATCCTTATTTTTTGCGCCACCCACCTTGAGATATAAGTTCTAAGGTCTCAAGTATAGTTACAACGGCTGCCCCACCCTTCAAACTGAAACGCATTACTGCTTCACGGTAGAAATAGGCAGGGTGGTGGTACCTACCCGTGCGGACTCACAAGAGGTCCTAGCTAGAGTAATCAGTATATCTACTGATTTAATTTATTGCTATAAATATATCAAATAATCTATTTGAAAAGAGCTAGCCTTGTGCTTCTTGTTGATTCATCTAAGCGGTAAAACTACATTTGAAAGCGCAAAACCCTACTCGAATAAAAAACTTTACGATTTTGATTTTTAGTGTTACTTATTCATGAATTTTCTTACAGCCAATCACAGTCAAAGTAAAATAAAAGTTAACTAACAATCTAATTCGCTTTTTTAATCAGGAACAATCGCTTAAAATTCTTATATGTCTTTTCGATTGATGTTTTCATTCAAGAATATGTAAACCGAACTAAAATTACAGAGTCGTGTATTGTGTGTTCACCCGTAATTATATCATAAAATTTAATTAACGGGCCGGAAATGATTTACATTTTGTTTATATTTTCACCCGTGAATATAAACATAGGGTCACGAGTTGGCACGTGCTTGTAATTTTATACGTAACAAAATAACAACTTTGTTGAAATTCTGTTTGTTTACGATGTGTTCTTATAACAAGCTTCTATTTAATTTGAAATATAATATGTGTATGGACTCATGGACAACATATTTTATATGTGAATATAAGCATAGGGACATGAGTTGGCACGTGCTTGTAATTTTATACGTAACAAAATAACAACTTTGTTGGAATTCTGTTTATTTACGATGTGTTTTTTTAACAAGCTTCTATTTAACTTGAAATATAAGTATGTACCTACTATACATATATAATGTATTTATTTATTTAAATCAAAATACAGTTTAGCTTTGTAAAACTATAGCAATTGAGTTGCTCTTATAAAGAGAAACAACATTTAAAGCTATTGCTTCACCATTATTTTTATATCTTTTTATATTTTAATATTGCAAAAATGCTCTTTATATGTCTAATGTTCTAATGTTCCAATAATCGAAATTCTATTTATGTCATCTATAGAAGAATGATATTATAAATAACATATTAACCTCTTTAAGGATTAATCGTATAGAGGTTACACATATTTGTTTGGGTAAAATTTTGCAAAATTAGAACCGCTTCCTCGTATTCTGCGAAGTAAGTAGTTGATGTCCAGTTTCGAAGACAAACTGTTTTTCACTATGAGCGTGGCTAGAATTGAGACCCAGAATTAGCTTCAGGTAAAGGAACTATTTAAAAGTCAACACCCAGACACGAGATTTTGGGTAAGCATTCTATTTTCATAGAAGGCTTTGTGTTTGACCATGACCAGGGAACTCAATTGGTAGCAAAACAGACCAGAAATTATTCTATGCGTGCAGCCCTCTGAGTTTCTCGCCGGATCTTCTCAGTGGGTTGCGTTTCCGATCCGGTGGTAGATTCTGCGAAGCGCTGCCCTTGCTAGGGCCAGTGTTAGCAACACTCCGGTTTGAGCCCCGTAAGCTCACCTACATGTTAGGGCGAAGCTGAAATAGCCTCTCAACACTATCAGCATAGGTAGGAAAAAAAAACTTACGTCTTCAATTATTCTAAGCGCAACCATGATAATATAATTTCAGGGTTGGAATCCGAGTGTCTTAAGAACCATTTAAATATGAAGAGTACAGGTGTAATATATTGCATACGAATTTAATAACAATAACCAGAAAGTGTTTCGGAGTGATTCAATAATCATATCCTTATCTCAAGTCGGAACAACTTCAGACATGACACATCTGCGGTAAGGAATAGTGATACCGTTTATTATACTAATATACTGTATTATGTAGTAAATTAATGGGTTTGGTTTACTTTAGAGTTTATTGTCTTCTTTCAGGGGGAGATGTAAAGAAAAGCCTTTTTTATGTAATTTTTATGTAAAGCCTTTGAAACTTTTTAGTTTAAAAAAAAATGATATTTCTTGTTTAAATTGACTGAGCTCTTTGTCATTGAAACAAAAAAGAGGAGTTCGGTTTTACTTAATTCAGTAATACTGTGTAAAATAATAATTTATTGAAAATAAAGGTTTTCAATGTTGTTTTAATATTGTACAGAAAACGCAATTAAGTCTTTTATTATTGTTCAAACATTTTTAGAATATTCCATATAATATATAATGTCGGAGACGGTCATGAGTTTAGTAACTAAGCGGAACGCAGCATAATTCCCGAGAGATGGCAGCACGATTGCGGTATCGTCGGAACTCGGCTAACTTCATGTTACGACAGAGCCTAGCCGATGGAGGCGCGTAGACGCCATCACACTTACGTCACTTACCAACCAGCCTTCTCTTGAAGAGCGGTGCCTCCGTCCTAAGAACTGTCATACGTTTTCGTTTGCTAACGTCAAGAGAAGATTCCTAAATTGTTCTAAGACAACAAACGTGATTAGTGTACTCAATATTTATCTTGGCTCGATAACCTTATTCCACTCTATGATGTCTGACGATGATGGTAATAATTGTGGATTCTCCGACATGTATATTTTTACTGTAACTGTAAGGAGCTGAAATGGGGCTTCCCAATTAATTACATAGGAAAGAAACTGCAATAATTTATTTTCTTCTTTTCTTTTTCCACGATATATTATTATGATATAAAAATATGAAACAAATTAAGTCTTCAAATTAAAATATCATGAGAGAAGTTTTATATTTTGCTATAAAAATGCATTTTTTTATTGTAGAAGTCCTCTGAATGGCCGGCCAGAAAGAACGGTTCACATAATTTACACAAATTCAGACAACGCCACTTGATTTGTAGCTGTAAGAATCCACAATAAATCGTCCTTCTTTTTGTTTCGGTCCAAAATGTAAGCGATTTTCTTGCGACCAGGGCCTGGTCTGAGAATTCCGAACGCTTTTGTGTTGTCTCTCATTACAATACTCTCTCTCTCTAATTATTTAATACGTTTTACAATTTCTAAAGCTTAGTATATTTTAGATTGCGTGTTCGAAGATCAAATATACCAATAGTGTGGATTCCCGCTGGTGGTGGTACTTCTTGTGAGTCCACACCGGAAGGTAATGCCCTGCCTATTTCTACCTTGAAGCACTTATACTCTTCGGTTTGAAGTGAGGGGAAGTTAAACTATAAGACTGAGACTCGCATCAATCCGTTCCAATATATATTATATAACTAGTTGATCCGGCAGACTTCATAGTGCCCCAATCGATAAATAAAAGACCTAAACTTTTGTATAAAATAAACTTAAAACGGACAAAAGAAATCCGCCCGACGGGGGACACATCAAAGGAAAAACAAAATTGTTATTTTTTTATTTAATTCCGAGCATTTTCATATTTGTCTACCTTTTAAACCTTTCCTGGACTACCACAAATAATTCAAGACCAAAATTAGCTAAATCGGTCCAGCCTTTCTCGAGTTTTAGCGAGACTAACGAACAGCAATTTATTTGTATATTTATAAAATATTATATAGATACAACTATTAAATGCTTGTAGCTGTAACACTTAGAGTAGGTCCAGGGCACAGGGACCCTGGGAACCGTATTCATCGAAGAGTTCAAGGGAGTCCTAACCCATACAACAGTCTTACAACATCTTACCAGCGGGTCGCGATACCGATTTGGTATTTGATAAAATTGTGAAGCAACTGCTCTTAAGTTGTTAGGTCTCCTTCGGAAGCGCTTCGGCAGCTGTTAGCAAATAACCCCCCCTCCCCGGTGGAGCCCGCGATTGTTTACCTGCGGAAGCTGGAAAGACTTTTGGGCCACCATCGTAAAAAAAATAAACTCAGGTTTCAAAGTGGGTGGCAGCATTTACTTTATTGCTTTTTATGGGCGTAGTATTAAATGGTTCACTTAATACACGTAGGCCGCCGTAGCTGATCCACCTATCTAGGCAATATCAAAAATCATAACTATAAATTGTACGTTTGTTAATATGTTCTAATTTCAATTGTGGCAACCACATATTTGGATCAATTTCATTTAAAAAACTCAAACAGGAAAACGTTACGTTCAATACAGTCTATTCGGATCGAGTGATACGGCTACGCCGGGGAACTAATTCTACGGCAGTATATTTTGAAATCCGTATGTATGTGTACCTGACACATGCAGTCAGTAAAAACCAAACCCGCAAAGATATAAATATGCCTAAATTATCAGGGCATATTGTGTACCAGACTCATCACAAACTGGGAGAAATGGCGATTGCTCGTGAGGCGCATAACATCTGCCCACAGCAATGATACCAGTGACGACCATGACCGCTCTGACAAGAGTGATACGAAAAAATTTTGTGACAGATTTACGACAATCACCTAAAACGAGGTTGGCTGCGGAGATACCTGTCAACCTTTAGAGTATTAGTATTATTTTAAGGAAAACCTCGAATTTAATTCAAGAAATCCTCCTCTTTGCATCGTGTTCCTGAGTGCTGAGGGTCGTGACCTTTATGGAGCATTTTTATTCGGACTATCTTCCTTCATTCTTTTTTGTCCTCTGTGCAAAATGGATAGCGACATTGATGCTAGAGTCCAATGTAGTCACAATTTGATCGGACCAGTCCTAGGGACGACGACCCCTTGACCTCTTTTCTTCCACTTTGCCGGTGATGGGTATTTTTTTGAGATTGTCACCATTCTTCCTCGCAACATGACCGAAAAACTCGAAAATTCTACGTAGGTAAGCAGTAAAGTCTTGTGGAGACGTCTAGTTCTTTCAGGATCAGTGCGTTGGTCCAATGTGATGATTCAAAAATTATGAAAGATTTATATTTTACTTTTCTATGTATTACCTCATACTTTATATTAGTGAGATATGAACAAATCTTTTGAAAGAATTATAAACGTCTCCGCGACTTTCTAAAACTTGCACTGTATCTTCATCCCATTTCTCGCGTGAGTCTGTTATTTTTATTATTAAATCGTATTAGGAGAACATAAATACTATAGTAACTTGAAAACATCGCAAAGTTTCCGCATTTCACATAAAATATATCGATGAACATTTCTGAACGAAATTTGCTATCGTGAACATATTTAATTTTGTATTTAGATGGACTAGAGCTCCCGCAGTAGTCGAAATTCGACTATAATTAATTGGAATTGTAAGTTTGTACACTATTATGATTATATTTTAGACTTCTATAATCAAAAATTTCGCCAAGACTACACTATAAAAAATATGAACAAAGACAAACAATATTTAATCTATGCTCAATTTGACAACAGACGTCAAGAACAAAAGTTGGACAATAAATAGTATGCATGCGTGTGTGCGTCAAATACATGGTATGTTGTGTGTAATGTTTTCTTTATTGATTTAATGTATCTATTATGCATTATTTAAAAAAAAAATAGTATTGTGCACTTCTTCTCTATATTCTGTATAAGTGTGGAAAATTTCATACTCCTCCGTCCGCGCAATTTTCGTAAAAAGGGATACAAGGTTTTTGCTTCACGTATTAATATATAGATTGTACACCAATAAAAAATAAACACGTATGCTAAATATTAAATATAAAAAAGTACAACGGGTGGTTTTATTATTCAGAGCGATCTCTTCCAGGCAACCATCGGTTGGACAAGAATCATCAAAGGACAGTAATTAACCACTATGATCTTATCGATATAATAATATACAATATTATGGTAGTATTATTTAATATTATTATATTACAACTAAAAATATGTATAAACAATTTACACGTATCACTTTTTACATTAATACCTATGCAATTTTGAATTAGTAATTTTAACCCAACACAAATTAAGCAGATTTTTTTACATTCATTTATGTTTATGATAAAATATACAAAAAAATAACACCGATGTTCATACGATATAAATTAAGCACGTTTTTACCTGCAGCAATAAATATAACATGGTCAACTTTTCGAGTATACAAGGTTATTTGATCGCGTTTCATACTATCAACGTCGCCCATAAAAATAAACAAAAAAGGTGTACACAATGAAGGAAAAAATCAACACGTATTGTGGTCACATCATAAATAAGACTGAAATTTTCAGTTGCGAAAATTCATATAAAAAAAAAAAAAACAAAAAACGGTAATGACCCGCTCGTTAGTATAAAAGTTATTAGTATGACCGCTTTACAACGTTAGGGCCGTCCTTTGCAGTCAGATATAATATAACGATTCGTCATTTTTATTACGAGTACTGTTGACGACAAAAACGGTTTGCAAGTTGGCGAAATATGCGTCAACAGATGCGTCAAATTTCGCTTTGTTATTACCAGCAATGGAAACAGTGAGCGGACCTAAAATCCGTAAAAAGCCGTATTATTTTTAAGGTTATTTTCTTTTCAGTTCTTTCTAATGACGTTTAAGTGTACATTCTATAGTAAATATGAAATGATGTTCGTTAGTAACCCTTAAGAATAGTTGGTTTGATTATTTAGGAAACCTAATGAGGTTTAAGAGGTAGTCGAGAAAACAGGGTAATTCAGAGTTCGATCAAATACTTGAAAATTTCAGAAAATAACGTCTTCTAATTTAAATGAGAAAGTACGAAAATTTACGGGGGCTTACGTACTAATTAACTGAATAATTAATATCGCCAATGTAATATGTTGATAATAATATTAGCTTTGAATCACATTTTTACGCTATGATTGTTCAAATGAAGCTTAATGAATACTTCTGAAAAGTTAAGAAATAACAGAATATCATTTGTTACGAACAAATATTTTTACATTAAGCTTAAACTGTTTCTGATTGTACCTACATAATATTTGTTGCGTTCTTTTCACTTTTTATTGCTCTGTTTTGTTCAACATTAAAAGTAAGCGTGCCGTTTTATTTTTGTTACGTGTGGCGCTGACTGTACCAAGTGTTTTTACGTGCACGGCCAATAAATATTCGCACACCTGTTTTAGTAGTTGAGAGAAAATTATTTCATTATTAGTTCGAGAAGCGTGTTGGAAATACGTTATCGAGTGGGTCGGTGTCGTGTATTCTGATTTATAAATTCATTATAATATCGAAGTTTGACAATAACTGCTTTGTACATAAGTGATAGGCAATAACCATATTCGATACGCTATTAAAATGGTCTATTGGGTCTATTAAAATCATTTCAATCCTTCAGCTAGGTTCGTTAAAATAGAATTTTTTTCAGGTATTTCAACTTTAAATTAGTCTGCTGTAAAGTTCACGCATTGTCGCTTAGTCACGTTTGCCTTTCAAGCGTCGATATGGTACTTTATGTAGCTCTGTTGGTATTATTGTGACATCTATTAGGTATTAGTTTAGTTAGGTTTATATCAGGTATCTTTGTGATTGAGAAGGAGATGATTGACAATAAGGCAAATTAAACTACAATATAAAATGAAAAATAATAATAATAATAATAATAACTTCACACATCACTTAAACATTATACTCAATTTACAGTGCTTTGTTGCTATATTTAAACTCGGTGTCAATAGCTTCACCGGGACGTATCGGTTATCGTATGATGGTCATTTTTACGACTTTTTTATACGTTTCAGCCTGTTCACCATATCAATACGAATATAATATCACATAACATCAGCACTCAAAGATACGTATATTGAAATTATGCACACTGAATATTGAAAGAGAGACCTAAGAAAGTGCCGAAAGAAACTTGTATAGGCATTATGTACCCAAGATATATGATAGATGTTTAAGAGGATAGATAGAAATATAGAATTATAATTACTTGCAAAATTTATCAAAAATATTGAAAAACTAATGATAAGTAGAACTTTGAACTGATTTTTTATTTATTTTATAATTTGCTTAGATGGGTGGACGAGCTCACGGCTCACCTGGTGTTAAGTGGTTACTGGAGCACATAGACATCTACAACGTAAATGCGCCACCCACCTTGAGATATAAGTTCTAAGGTCTCAAGTATAGTTACAACGGCTGCCCCATCCTTCAAACCGAAACGCATTACTGCTTCACGGCAGAAATAGGCAGGGCGATGGTACCTACCCGCGCGGACACACAAGAGGTCCTACCACCAGCATGAAACCTACTCTTAAGAGTTGAGCTCCAGAAATAGCTTGCTCGAAAGGCTTCTAATCTAAAAGCACTAGCTTATAGTCTCTACATCGTTGAGATTGCGGTCCAGCTAACCGTAAGTGGTTAGAAGTTTTACGAGCAGTTCTCAATTTGAAAAATTTAAGTGATTTCGGTAAGGGTGAAATATAGTGTAAGAATAGAAGTTAAAAGTTAGTTCGTCTCGATAAATCTTCAGTTGCGATGAGACATTGCTGATTTAGCGTGAAAGTTTCAAACGATCTACCAGAGTTAATCAATTTAAGTTATATTGTTAATGTCTCGTAATAGGAATGATAAAAATGCTCCTGTCAGGTTTGTTTAATGCTTGTTGTTTAATGCGGTCTCTTTTTTACTATTCGTGTTGGAACTACATAATATAGTATGATAATCTTTATAATAATACTTAGTCCTATGCTAAACAATTTTACAAAAAATATTCTAAAAATATTATATCTTAAATATTTTTTGAAGTGAAAACTTCTTTAGAATCGTTGTGATTTCAAACCGGATGCAACGGAAAAAACGACAGGTAAGAGACACAAATACAAAGAATGAGACAGAAATATACATACTATTTAATACAGCGCCATCTGTGAGATTTTTTAATACTAACGTGTGTATGATAGCTCTTGTAGTGAATTTTAATTTAGGATTATACGTGAAATTAAAATATCAATTCACAGAGGGCGCTACCTTACAATTATTTACTAATGAGAAAATTTTACATATACTTAAGACGTTTAGGATAATTGTATTTTAATTTTGGAAGGTTTCACTTCTACCACGTGTGAATTGCACACATTTTGTTTTTTTGTGTTGTAAGCTGGAAGACATCTGTTGCATAAAGGAAATGAAAAGTTCTCATTACTTTAATCTAGATTACAACATCAGTGGCAGCATTTACGCTATGATCTCATAGGAAACTAATCTACACCAACAAAACGTTGAAGAGGAAAATCACACAAAACGTTCTAAAAATCCATTATTAACTTTTAGATGTTTTCCACGTGCAGCTTTTGTGTACGGAGCGGGGACCGAAACATCAAGTTGTCCCATAAAATTGTCGAAGGGAAAAAAATGTAATCGAAGTTCAGCGACGATCGTAACTCCGAACTGTCAGTTACAAGGGTTTTAAGGGCCATAGGCGTTGGAGAAGACGATTTATTTAAGGGTATGGAGATAGGCTATTAGTGGCCTCTTTATATGGTGAGGAGGCACCCCTTTATAAGGTATTATGGATGGTTTGACAAGTTAGTTGATATAAACAATGGAACTGAAATGAAGTTTTGATCGGTACACTATAATTAGATTAGAAGAATATTCTATACAAATTGCATAAATTTACCTTAAAAAAAATTAGGTATTCAACATTAAACACAATTTTATTGTTGCACTACATAACAACAGTACAAAAATATTGTAACACACATAGAATATGGCTGTATGGCTAGAGTCAATGATCTTTAAGAAAAAAAAAACATTCAAAAAAGGAGTATTTTTTTAAATGAGGAGAGTGTGCCAGTTTCATATTGTTTATATATTTGGAAGATCGTATTAATAATATTACAAGGTATGTACTCTTATACGGCTTTCATTTTCAATAGCCCGCCATTTTAACAGTTGTCATGAGTTAAACTGTCACTACTTGACAGATGACAAGTAAAAACTACGCCATTCATAAAAATGGAAAGATACATGCTTCAAAAACGCAGTGAAATTATAAAAAAATATAAAAAATACATAACACTGACTGTTCAACTCAATTATGATTGACGATTTTACGATTTCTGACATCTCGATCGTTTTACAATGACGGGCCACTAAGACATTACCAAAATGTGAATATAACTTTAATAGTGACGAATATTTTGTAAATATTTAGTGATTGACATTTACGTTTCATTTCACACAGAAACGACCAATAGTGTGTATTTTCAGGTCTGGCGGTTTGTTTGACGTTCTTTTCAATTCGCAGTAAAGCAGTTTTTATATGAGAACATTTTGTTCCAGACATATTGACATTACTGATTCGAAATACAAATTTGAAGTCCATAATTTCTTTTTGGCAACTTATCTACACTAATTATTCAAGAGAATTCGATACATCTATGAATGAATCGACTTCGCGAGATGTGAATATTAAATGAACGTATTTTTTTTAAGTACTTTATCTTATACCTATACCCTTAAACGAGCAATTCTTGTATATATATATATATATATATATATATATATATATATATATAATCTGAATCTCGGAAACGGCTCCAACGATTTTCATAAAATTTAGTATACAGGGTATTTCGGGGGCGATAAATCGATCTAGCTACGATTTATTTTCAGAAAATGTTGTTTCATTCGTGTTTTCAATAATCAACTTTATCGATAATCAACTTTAGGACTTTTCCCGACATCTATTGGCGAATAATAATACTATTTTTCTTAATTGAGGGCAACTAACCGCTTTAAAGACACAAAAAGATGGCGTTATCAAAAAAATAAAAAATACGAGCAAAGCTCGGTCATCATCTATAAATATTTATTTTGAAAGGAAAAAAGAGAAGCTTACAAACGTTATCTTATTTGGAAACATGTCGTGATGAACGGGAAATGGAACGCAGAAGGACTTCAACAACAATCAGTCGAGAAAAGATGGAGAATGTTAAAAATGTTTTTAGAGAATATTTTTCCGTTTGAGTGCGGATTGTGATGGGGCGCGTACACACTGTTGAACGTCTATTTTGTAATCTTGGCCCCGCAGGCTTCCTTTTACCAAACGGAAATGTCTGTTCAGTAACTCAATCACGGTTGTTTTCGTTTCTCTCCATCATCTACAATGTGTACTGGATATTCAGTTTATTTCGTCAATTCATTTTTAAGTACAGTAAGTGAGGTATAAATAAAGAAGAAGAAGACATTTAGTAATAAAAATCAAACTCGCAAAATTATAATTTGCGTATTTACTGGTGGTAGGACCTCTTGTGAGTCCGCACGGGTAGGTACTGCCTACTTCTGCCGTGAAGTAGTAAAGCGTTTCGGTTTGAAGGGTGGGGCAGCCGTTGTAACTATTCTTTCAGACCTTAGAACTTATATCTTAAGGTGGGTGGCGCATTTAGTGCCACCACTGCAGTGGCTGCAACGAGGACACGGCGGAGCACACGCTCGCATACTGCCCCGCTTTCGCGGAGCAGCACCGCGTCCTCGTTGCAAAAATAGGACCGGACTTGTTGCTTCCGACCGTCGTGGCTACGATGCTCGGCAGCGACGAGTCCTGGCAGGCGATGCTCGACTTCTGCAAGTCTACCATCTCGGAGAAGGAGGCAGCGGAACGGGAGAAGGAGAGCTCTTCTTCCCTCTTGGCGCCGTGCCGCCGCCGTCGAGCCGGGGGTCGGAGGAGGACGTTTGTCTAGCTCCGGCCCCTATGAGGAGGCAGTCTCCTCCCAGTGATGGTCACGGGGCGACCTAAGGGGGTTGAGGCTGTGCCGCACGCTACCGTCACTCTAGCGCGCTGGCACCAGGAGGACGGGGCGGCGCGTCGGCGGCTGCGGACTGCGATGCGGTCCGCATTTTCGTCGTCGCTGTCGTCGCCGAACATACTGTTGAAGAGCAACCCGGTCGGCGGTGTATCGCGTTCCGACCCGGCAGGCTGGTTCTGGCCCAGCGGGGTATCCCGGAACACCAGCGGCACCGCCCGGGCGGCCTGGTAGGACCGCGTACCGCGGAGACCGACGTCGTTGGTCGTCGACTATCGCTTCGACGACCCGTCGGTCGGGCGTCCTCGGGGTGGCGCCGCGTGTCTGGTTGTAGTGGTGACCGCGGGAACCCCCCTACTCTGACCGGGTTCTGACCCCGGACGGAGATCGGATGTCGGGTGTAAGAGTGCAGGGGAGTCGTTTAGTGGGTGGGTCCTAAAATCCTTGGGCCCGCGATCTGCTCTCAACACCTGCAGATCGTTGAGTCTCACATACCCCGCGCGCCCCCTCGGCGCGGGGACCTCGTAGGAGGTTCGGCCCCCGGCCCGAAAAAAAAAAAAAAAAGGGTGGCGCATTTACTTTGTAGATGTCTATGAGCTCCAGTAACCACTTAACATTAGTTGGGCTGTGAGCTCGTCCATCCAACCAAGCAAAAAAAAAGAAGTAAATACTGGTAGTAATTATCGTTACAGATACTCTAAGTTAGATAACGGAGGCTCACATTCCACTAGATGCTAAATGGACTCTGAAACCTATAAATGGTAATGTGTTTTCTAATTATTAATCCTACAGCAGAATCTAATAATGTTGCGAAACTACACATGTATCGCACAATTAATACGTTAATTTTCGATTTATTTCAGAATATAATGTTGTTATGAATATGTACTTTGTTATGTTTTCTACTTATCTACTCGCTTGAATTGGGCTCTATGAGTACTGTCTTTTTTCAAATTCGACTTTCCTAATTGAATTTTTTGTCCTACGTACACGTAATTTGTCGGCAACTTCGAGAATCGAGTCTCTGAAGTTAACTGGTGCGAGCATGACACAACCATTTGACGTGACCTTTGTTTTGTTCATGTTAATTTCGGAAAATGCGGGGCACTCGATTAAGGATACTTGGGGTCGACATTTCGAGCGATGTCCAATTTCGGAGTCATTTGGAAGGCAAAGCCAAGTTGGCGTCCAAAATGCTGGGAGTCCTGAACAGAGCGAAGCGGCACTTCACGCCTGGACAAAGACTTTTGCTTTATAAAGCACAAGTCCGGCCTCGTGTGGAGTACTGCTCCCATCTCTGGTCCGGGGCTCCTAAATACCAGCTTCTTCCATTTGACTCCAGGAGAGGTTAGAGCCCCGTGAGCTCACCTACGCGCGCTATGCTCGCATAGCCTCTCAAGGCTACCATCTTGGGTAGGCAAAAAAGTATATTTTTTGTAAATTTTATTGGCTGTACACCGTGCCTATACCACCCAGTCAACATGTTATATAAGAATACTATATTTTGATGGAGGAAGTGGGTGATATAACATGTATTTTATCGTTACACATTATATTAAATCTCTAAGAAACTTTTCGTGTGCGAAACCAATTTGATATTGAGCGAGCACTGAGATTTCTCTGTAAGAAAACCTTTTACTTGTTACATTTTTTATTCGATGAACGAATGAGGCCACTTCGAGTGTGGACTTGAAAATTCATCTGCAAACAAATGAAATGTGACTAATTCAATGACCAATACTTTATACTCAGATGAAGGTTTGTCTTTAAAAGATTTTTATTCTCACTTAATGTAGTAGTAAATTTTATGAACGTAAGTTTGTGATTGAAGATTATTTTAATTTTATTTTATAACATTATAACATTATTTTAATTTTATAATAAGAGGCCATTTATGTAAGATGTGTATCGTAGTTCTAGGTCGGTTAGAAATATTCCATCGTGCACACGAAGACATTATAAATTTATTTGCGGTAGGCAGCGGCCTGTCTCTGCGCCTGGCATTGCTGAAGTCCACGGGCGACTTTAACTACTCACCATCAGGTGGGCCGTATACTCGTCTGCCAACAAAGGGCAATAAAAAAAATAAACAAACAAATTTAAACTATACCCCGCAAAGTGCAGAATGTGTAATGTGTCCAATCTTTTGTGTTGCATTACATAGAAACGAAAATACTTTCCGAATCAGTATACGTTTCCAATATGCACTACAATATCTGTTCTTCTTCTACTTTTTCTTCACCTTATCCTACTAGGTGGGGTCGGCACAGCTAATTTTTCTCTCCCATTCTCTTCTATCAGCCGTCATCTCAACACTCCTCTCTCTCTCTCTTATATCGTCATTCACACAATCCATCCATGTCTTCTTCGGTCGATCTCTTCCCTCTCTATACCTCTACCTACACTACAATATCTGTTAACTAGCTAACCTCATGGTGAGTGGCTATCGTCGCTCACGGAATCAGTATGCCTGAAAATATAGATCTTTTTCAAAGAATAACAATGTTAGTTTATTTATCTTTATCTCATTTGTCCGATGACTGAAATAATAGAGGTTATTTCCAAAACAAATATTGACAAAGAAATCACTATTTTCTTGTTAAAGAGTTTAATTCTATCGGACTACAAAGTATATATTTGCATATATATAAATACATACATAATATATTTTAACCATAATAAAATTCTAATACAAGTCAAATTTACCAGTCACGTGTTACCCAACAAATAAGTAAAATGACTCTTAAGTGTTAATCCTGTAATGAACCCGGCACTAACCGTTGCGAGCTGACTACTAATTCACCAAATGGGACGCATTGCGTTGGATATCCCGATTCTTGGAGAAACAAACGTCAACTTTATTCTATAATCGGTAGGGTTTTGTTTCACAATGTCAAATACTTTAAACATCTACCCTCGTGCTTTTGACGATAAAAATTTATGTTTTAAACGAAAATCGCCACCGAAAGCCTTCGCTATGAATAAAATTCCGGTTACCTCCGGCCCTTCGGACCCGATTTAATATTTATACGTGCGACATGTGAGATCGTTACTACGTAACATTCAATCGCCCGAAATTCGGTAACAGCTTTTGAGTTTGGTGTATATATAGTGAAGGTATAGGTAGTGAAGAAGTTCATCAGAAGGCTTATTTTCGGACAGAATCTTTGCGATGTATCCTGAACGAAAATCCTCTTTTAAAATAAATTTACTCTTCGAACATAGAAAATGATAGACTGAATCGAGTGACATGTTTTTGAGTCGAACAATTGTCACACGACTGTTCGTAAAGAAATGAAAGCTATGTTGTAAAATATAATAATAACAGTAACAAAAATAATAATTAGGAACAAATCACGCACGGTTGTCCGGCTCCAATTTAGGATTCCCTGTGTTATGGGTACCAGAAACTCATAAACATACTTATGTATGTTTAAATATATACATATAGATAACAAACCATCAAGACAAAGAGCAAGCAATTCTGTTCATTACACAATGTTTGCCCGAATCGAACCCATGACACTTAGCGCACAGTAAGGAGCGCTAACTACTTCACCACAGAGTCAGATATATTATATTGTTTATAATTGAAAAAAGGCGAACTCTCTTAAATCGGTGCCAAAATGAAAACTAATTTAATAGCGTTTGTGAAAGCTTGCTTGAGTAAAAACGGTTTTTATTACATACAATGACTTAGCTCGAGCTAATTAATAGTGTTACGCCGGTAAGAGTGACTTCATCTATCGCCGAATAGCCGAACGAATATCGAAGGATCTAGTAGCATCTAGAACGTTCGAGAAGGATAACGCCATCTATTGTCAGATACCGGAAACACACAATATTCTACTTGTGTGAAATATTCTCGACGATTCTAGGGATTTCGTCTCAACTATAAAAGCGTTACAGAGATGGCACGCAGTCAGTTAGCAATCGGAGCTACTCAAAGCGAAACAGCAAACGGATCTCCTGAAGCGAAACGGAAGAAGCGAATTGAGAATTTTAAAGTTTGGGTGAAGTGTTTTAAGTGTTCTAAGGGTTGAATACAATTTTAATTTAAACTTCTGTGGAGTTTTATTTATACCGAACCCCAGCGCGTAACAATAGCATAGCTGTCAGTCAATTAGATCAATATCCACACTTCTCGAAACATTGCAAGCTACCTCGACAAAGTGAGATGTTAACTTTTATGTACAAGTCACTTTAAGCATTTTACGTATTTTTTATATAAACAGAAAACCGACGTTTATAATTAATTTTTAATTTTGAGAGCTATAAAACATTCATTAATATTTCTCAAAAAATTCTAGCTCTATTAAATTTAAGTTACGTGTTCTATAAAGGTACTTACTCCCTGTCGAATTGTATTTATTACTTACCTACCTGAATTTAAGCGATAACCATCAACGGGCGCCGCCTAACCAACCCCAAAGCGACGTAACATTTTAAAACTAGACATTACTTCAAAAACCGATTCGAGTATTTTAGTATGTAACATAAGAACACATTTCAAAGTCGACAAAATATATAAAGGAGTGTATTTCACGGTGTGGTAACACCATCTTTTTAGGGAGCCAGTTTCGCTATTTTTTGCAATATAATTTCGGCGGAACTGCGCATTCTTTTTTGCTTACGACGGTATTTCCAGGTGCGGGAGCTCGGAAAAAAAATTGTATGGGTCTACGCAGCTTTGAATGTGGCTCGCTGCCTTTTCAGTTAAAGTATTACGTACATAACTATTGGTCTGAACGATTTCAAAGGCTAACGAATGTCTAGTTACATACTGTAATTAAACACGAAAACTCGCTAGGGATTTGTATAAAAAAAAAATATTTTCACTATTATTTACCTGGCTAAAATGAATGCATTACAATTTAATCATAATAAAGTCGTACATAATCTTCTATATATATAAAAATGAATTGCTGTTCGTTAGTCTCGCTAAAACTCGAGAACGGCTGGACCGATTTGGCTAATTTTGGTCTTGAATTATTTGTGGAAGTCCGAAGAAGGTTTAAAAGGTAGATAAATATGAAAATGCTCGGAATTAAATAAAAATTACAATTTTGTTTTTCCTTTGATGTGTCCTCCGTCGGACAGATTCCTTTTGTTTGTTTTAAGTTTATTTTATACCAAAGCTTAGGTCTTTTATTTATCGATTAAGGCACTACGAATTCTGCCGGGTCAGCTAGTTATATATAAAGTAACCAACCTTAACATTTCTATGATTTCGAAAGTTTTTCTGTAACCAAATGTTACATTTATTAAAACCTTGAAATTATAGGGAAATAATGCAATTATTTTTTCCCGCTAAAAGAGATTCTATTCAAAAATGCACAGCGCTTTTCCGTATACTTACATATGCAAACCTTATTATTCAGCGCAGAACTCGAGAGCACGTTCGATAATTGTATTCATTCTAAACGAAAAATCACATCTGCATGACGCGACTATCAAATACAATTTCTATGCACTCTTTAATATTATACTAGACGATTACCGAGCTTTGTTCGGTTTTTTTTTTGATAACGCCATCTTGTTGTGTCTTTAAAGCGGTTAGTTGCCCTCAATTAAGAAAAATAGTATTATTATTCGCATATAGATGTCGGGAAGAGTTGATTATTGAAAACACGAATAAAACAACATTTTCTGAAAATAAATCGTAGCTAGATCGATTTATCGCCCCCGAAACCCCATGTATACTAAATTTTATGAAAATCGTTGGAGCCGTTTCCGAGATTCAGATTATATAGGTATATATTAATATACATGAATTGCTCGTTTAAAGGTATTATATTATATATATTGTGTTTGATAGAATTGCAGTGAACACAATATGCAGTGTAGGAATAGGATAAAGTATTACGTGACTGAAAGATCATGAGTTAGGGTAGTGAGGTTAACACTTTCCGCGTGATCGCGAGACGTTAATTCACTAATGACATCGATTTTTATTGCTATTCATCAGGAGTTTACATTACTCAATGAAGTTTTGATAATATTTCAAGCAATATTTACCTTGCTGAAATAAAAGTTGTGTTGAGATGAAACTATATTTATTTACTATAGTCTCAACGGTTCAGGCAAAATTATTAGTGGCAAAATTTTTGTGACGTGTGGGAGGTTGTTTCCTTATTTAAGCTAACAAAGCAATAGAATAATCGTGACAGCACAAACTAAGCTATCTTATCGACTCAACTAATATTAATGGTATTGGAACGCTAACCGTCTAGTCATAGTGCCGAATTTGCAATGCACTGTTTTGGCGCTTACGCTCATCTTTTGGATTTTTATGAAACTAAATTTGTTGTAAGACAAAAGCCCGGCATTGAAATAAGAACTAACAATTTTTAATTACACTGTACCTGTAATAAAAACGGAGGTAGATAGATAAACTAAATCTGAGATCTAGAACTTTCCAGACTGATTAAATTATAGCTTTAAAATCACTTTGGAAAATCATAATTTCTTTGGGAAAGTAATTAATTCTTTATAAGGATTCGGTTTTTAGACGAGGCATATTTTGTGTGTTTTCTGTTGAAAAACTTGTTGTACTCACGAATAAAACCCGCAACGTGCAAACAGCTTTACCTGCAAGATGAAATAAAGTTGTAAAAACTTAATATGACATCAATACCCCCCGCATCAATACAAACCTGCAAAATTATAATTTGCGTAATTACTGGTGGTAGGACCTCTTGTGAGTCCGCGCGGCTAGGTACCACCACCCTGCCTATTTCTGCCGTGAAGCAGAAATGCGTTTCGGTTTGAAGGGTGTGGCAACCGTTTTAACTATAATTGAGAACTTAGAACTTATATCTCAAGGTATGTGGCGCATTTACGTCGTATATATCTATTGGGGTCCTGTAACCACTTAACACCAGGTGGTCTGTGAGCTCGTCCACCCATCTAAGCAATAAATAATACCAAACATACAAAAATAATCTATACCTTTGTGGGATTTTATACGAGTGAGTCAGTTTCGCGTAATTGTTGATGGCGCTTCTAAAAAGTTTTTGTCATAGCACCGTCAACCCATGAATATCGTACAAGTACTTTGTGGATGTTTTTCATACATATAGTCATCGCCGATAGTGCAGTGCGACCGGCTTTCATTGGTATAATATACAAAAAATGAATTGCTGTTCGTTAGTCTCGCTAAAACCCGAGAATGGCTGGATCGATTTGGCTAATTTTGGTCTTGAATTATTTGTGGAAGTCCAGAGAAGGTTTAAAAGGTAAATAAATATGAAAATGCTCAGAATTATATAAAAACAAACAATTTTGTTTTTCCTTTGATGTGTCTTTTATTTATCGATTGAGGCACTACGAAGTCTGCCGGGTCAGCTAGTTTACAATAAAATTAAAAACCACGCAATTCTCTGACCATTGAATTGAGCTTGAAATTTAATTTAACACACACTAAAGACATCTAAATAATTAAATAATTAAATAATTTCCTTGAGAAAGCACAGGATAAAATAAAACAGGATAAATAAAAATAACAATTTTGTTTTTCCTCTGATGTGACCCCCTCTGACGGATTCCGTTTGTTTGTTTTAAGTTTATTTTATACAAAAGTTTAGGTCTTTTATTTATCGATTGAGGCATTACGAAGTCTGCCGGGTCAGCTAGTATACAATAAAATATACTGACGACTCTTCATAATAACAAAGCTAATAATCCAAGTGGTATCATGCGCTTATTGTCCATAGTCCATTTGTCTTATTAACATCAACGGATAGTGGATCGTCACGATAAGAATATCACGGCCCTCTAAAAATCCTAAGTTCAAACCTCAATTGCAATCGAAAGCCACTTCTTTGCCTGCAAATTGGCATTCATGTTTTAGGTAAAAATACCTAGAACGGTGGCTTCATGCTACAATATGTTTTAGCAGTTTTCAAGATAATTAATTCATACTATAATTTGACGATAATAGTACTATGGAAACATAATAGGAGATGATAATAAATAGTAGCTAGAGAATGACAAGAGGAAGAAATAGCCCGGCTAATATTCGCGTATGTACGCGAAGGACGTATTGTAAGCTCGCATGGGTAAGTTACTATTATCCTGCTTGACTCTGAAACGAAACAGCTTGAAGGGAGGGACAGATTTAATATTGAACATTTAAATTTAGAAATCGCTCTCATGTCTTGAGGTGGTGTCAACCTTTCACATCGTGTCTATAGACTGGTAGCCGCTTTGAAGGTAGGTCATGAAAACGAAAATAAAGACACAAGTGGAAAACAAAAGAAAACCCTTGGAGGGTCGAAGTGTCGGGGAACAGTTTACGCAGCTCCTAAAAAGTAAGATAAGATAAGAAGTTTAATAGCTGAAAAACCTATTATCACAGTGGAACTTCTAATGGTTGGTCATTGTAACATAATTATATTATTTCAACTTTAGCGGTAAAAATAAAATAAAAAATTAATCTAAAAACTTTTTTACGTTGAAGACGTCTTCATAACTAACTTAGTCATGATAATATATATGCGACGATCAATATATAAATTCTTAAGTGGTTTTAAAGTTGACATAGCCGTTATGTTATTGAGACCTAGACCTCATGTCTCAAAATCGATAGCGGCCTTCACGCTGTGATATATGATATGATTTCGTTTATCCAACTATGCAAAAAAGAGAGAAACAACAATAGGCTTTAAAAATTTCATATTTCATAGTCAAATTATTTTAAGCCTCCTTACTACAACGACCTTTTTGCCAGACTGCCATAACAATTTTGTACTAAAGTTACTGAAATAAACAAGAACCCTTTTGTGTTTTTCGTTTGCGCGATAACTTACACGAACTATTCCCGACATATATTTATGATAAAAATTATAGTTTGCATGAGTTTTTGGGATAACCTCAGAGTTCGCGTCGATCAATCAAATTGATCCTAAATTTATCGTTCCATAAGACTAAACAAAAAACAGAGTAGATATTTATAAGCAAAAACGCGAGCAAATTGGGCTCAAATAGATCAAATCGTGAATTTCGCCGCTGAACTTGAGAAATTAAATCTTGTTTTTAGGTAATCAGCATCAGCTTATAGACGTGTACTGATGAACAAAGGCCTGTTGGAGGGCTCTCGCCACATTCTAGGGTGGTTCCGTGACCTTTTCCAGCTGGACTGTTTATCTTGTGGGAGGTTTCCTCCGACGCTGCACGTTTTAGTGCGCGGAGCATTTGAGAGCATTTGAGCCCCAGTATCCATTTGTTATGTGCCCTGCTCTCTGTCAGTTCGACTTGACAATACTTCAGCAATATGCCATTAACCATGGACCTTCTACAAAACCATAGTCCTTTACATTGCTCTTTGGATTGAGGCTGCTGATAAAGGTCCATTATCAGCGACCACGTCTTGGTACTGTGGCAACAAAAAGCTGATCAAACTTTCAACTTAGAAGCTACAATATTTTGATATTTGGACCTACTTAAATGAACAGTTTGCCCCAGGTATTCTTTATTATTATTTTTTATCCTTTAACCGTTTTGGGCCTATTAGTGAATATTGCATGAGTGTGCTTCGGTATTTATACTCGAGTCTATTACATATGCCGATTATAGCACTACAGGCCAGTTCCAGTTTTCGATACCAAGTAGCCATCTTTGGAATGGTCTCCCTTCAATCAGATCTTTCACATCCATTTACGGTATTTCTTGACTGCTCTCACTTGTTCTTCTTCAAACGAGATACGAAAAGAGTTATAATGGCCATCAGTTTAGATATGTCCTTGGAATTTTCAATGTCTGTGAGAGTTAGTAACTATTTACTCAAATTTAGATGAGATGTGATACTCGTCTGCCTATTACAGCAATAAAATAAACATCATTTGTTGTTGGAAGATCCAAAAATTTTAAGCCAACAATGCGCACCACATTCTCAGAGATAAACGGTTTTACTACACTAACTGCAGCTAAAATTCTCTTTTCACTGTCGACGTTTGATAAAACAAAACAAACATCTACAAATTAGCCAAAAACACTCCATCGCCAAACATTGGCATGTTCCCAAAACTGTTCCTGAAAAACTACATCTGAATTTCAGATAGGGGACGTCTGCGTTACTGAAATGTTTTGCCACATTACCTATTCACATTTACGAGGACAACTGGCTCTTATACCCTCGGAAGAGGGCTCATTTTAATCTAAACGATGATAGGTAATTGGCTGAACACTCGGCTGGACTACATTTTCATTTTCCGTGGATAGAACGAGAGCTATTACGTAACAAGTTGACATTCAACCGATAACAATTACGATTACGTATTCGATACTTTTTGTGGCGAAATGATCAAGGAGAGCAGAGCTTTCATATTTTGTGTAAGAATCACAATTTTGTTGTTGAATTTGTATCATCGATAATATAATAACAACGACGAGGATAGGAAGAAAAATAAGTGGAATTTTGTGTTTTATTTATTTCTTTGGGATCTGTGGACAATGTGAATTCCCATCCATCGGAAGTTTTTCAATGGTCTCCTCTTCGTCAAGCTTTCTCTGCTGTTATTGCTTTGAAGACTATAGTGATGAAAGAAAATTAAGATCAAATAGTAACGTAACGAAATCACAATAAAAATAGGGGATTCATCACTTGTATGCAACTGAGGAATTAAAGCAAAACAATTACAACTGAGCGATGGGTCGGCATTAAAATTATGTAATTGAGGCTTTTGAACATACATCTATATACATTTTTAATGATACTTGTATTTACTTTACATAATTTATTTTTCAAACCTGATTAAGTATATTTGTAGCACAACAAAGTAGCGACATCACGATGATTTCAATTAAAGCCGCTAAAATCATCTAAGTTCGCATTTTAATCGATAAATAAATTAAGTTATTAATACATATCTTTTAAGATTTACATTTACCAGAAGTTAAACATTTAAAATAGACAAAGTGAAATGTAGTCTAATTTAATTGTATAATATTCCGAAAGGCCCTAAAGCCAATCAGATCAAGCCAATGGTTTCAGCGGGACATGTGGTTTCCCGAAGCACCTTACCGGATGAAAATCATGCTAATTTAATTGCAACAATCTAAGGGCTTTTTAGATAATTGAAGGGAACGTTTCGCTGTAATTGTTGGAATTCAGATAAAAGATTATTCAATTTAGCGAGTTTATTCGATTATGTTTATCTAGGTCCGCTTTTTTTATTTTTTAGATCATGATTCACTTGCTTTCAAAACGAATCTTGATTATTTGTCTTATGGCTAACGACCCCAACAGCTAAACTATGAAATTCAAGTTAAATTCTCAATCGAGGTCATTATCTTTACTTAAGATATTCGATTTTACGAGTCTGAATATTCTTCGGTCGGAAATACGAGTAAATCCAAATCTAATGTGTTGAATGAGAAAGTAATTTGAATCTGCGGATAAATGAACTTTGATGAACTTGTCACTTTTATAACGTATAACACGTAAAGCGACGAAAATACATTTATATAAACAAACCCGATTGCGTAAATAAGAACGTCCTTAGATAAAAAAAAGTAAAAACTCGAAGAATAATGAAAACATTTTTTCTTCGAGATACCATCTTCGTCTCCACATTTTTTTTCGAGGCGTATAATGTTAAGTCATAAACTACAAAGGCGATATCATCAACACCAAACTAATTTCCATTGAATTTGCATTTAAAAAGCTACACTATAAACTTTCAAAGCTCTAGAAAATTTCGTTATAATTTATGATTTACGAAATAAAAAAGGAAGATCTTTGACATTTGCTCCGTACCGCAAATGACACTTTAAGCGTAATTCATTTTTGCGAAATTTTCTTGTCCACAGCGAATGAGATCAAAGGATTTTCTTTTAAATTACAAATCAAAATTCTTGAAGCGTGCTAAGAAAATGCTGAAAATAAATAAGCTATGAATTTGGATATTACATTCGAAAATATGGTCTACTAGACAAATACCTGCTCGATCTGTTTCTTTGTTATCGTACATCCGGCAATAAAACGCTCTGTATATAATAATATGATTACTGTGTTACGCCTTTTTTGGTCCTAGTTTCATACCCGTAACTGCCGTCTAGTTTTCGATTGAATTACCCTTCAGAGTCCTCGAGCTCACACTTAAAAGGAAGCACGGTTGGAGTTGTAATTAAGGAGCACTCTATCTCTGTCTTGTTTTCTTCAACTCATCTTGTGTTTATTTGATATCGAAAGTCTTATGTACGAGTCATGTATCGTACAGGGCCAGCGCGCACATCATATTGCAGACCGATGCATTTTACGTCAAAGTCATTCATTTTCGTTCAGTTCGTGTACCGCCATCAGCAAGGCGTCGCGTACTCGCATAATGTCATTGTTATCATATAAATAATCATAATCAGCATACTCCTATCAATAAACAATTAATCAATATCGGAGTTGTTATCATTATCACAGCAGAGGGTTGTGCGGACAAACCGTACATCTTATGACAATTAATTTATAAAAAGACAAAAAATAGGGACAATCTCGTCCAAGCTCACTGATAGTAATGTGATTAAGGCTATCCTACGTCTTTACATTGAGGTTGAAACTGCGTTGTTTAGATGGATAGAACCTATTTTTCAAATCTGATATTTTACTGCAGAAACAGACAATTTCAATAAAGCATATAAAGTCTTCACAGTACGCCCTACAATCTGTAGCTCATAAAATTTTGTAGCACAAAGCATGATATAGCTTTAAGCTGCCACAGATAGCGTAGCGTGAAAAAAGTCACGTTTCAAATATAAGAAAACAAATTTACAGTACACATATATTATAGTAAATAAGCATAGGCACAAGAGGCAATTATAAATAATTTAATAATAATAATAATTAAAAATAAAGATCAAAATCAAATAAAGATCGAATCAGTAATGAGAAGCTTCCCAGGAGGACTATGATTAGCGAAATATTATGTACGTTAAATAGTTAAGAGGTTGAAGTAGCAGTGGGCAGGGAGATTGCTCATAGAATAGATGACCGATGGGGCCAAACAGTTCTCGAATGACGACCACATGCCAGAAGACGTAGCGTGGTTAGACCTCCTACAGTGTGGGCAGACCTGTTGAAGGTCGCAGTAATCCGCTAAATGCAGACAACGCAGGATCGGTCGTGGTAACGAGCTTTGGGAGTAGTGAATTTCTGTAGACTGATAGACAGAAAAAATGTGTGGTGTCGTGGGAGACCGGATAGGAACGAAGTACCTTATTATAAAAATATCGATTTTAAGTTATATTCGAGGTATAAAGAAAATAAAACTGGAGGTTTCGCAACAAACCACGGTCATTCGGTAACGTGCGAACTTATTGTGGTACACTTCATTCACGGTTGTTTGCATAAGAGTTAGTGTATTGCGCAAACGAACGCTCTGAGATCGTGGTCAATGAATGATAAAAAAGTATGTTACTTTTTGTACGTTATTACAAACTTAAGTCGTACACTGTGTGCATTACTAATATAAATCTTTCGTTACGGACGTTTTTTTCCGGTTAGGGTACCCCCTTTTTTTTTTTTTTTTTTTTTTTTTTTTTAACGCTGGGGAATCCATTTACGGATACCCGGTCGAGGGGGGTAACGGACCGGGTTATGTCGGACTCCGGCGCCTCCTGAGAGGAAGAAGGGGAGAAGAGAAGGACCGAGGTCCTTCACCTCCCCCAATTTCTCACAGGAGACTACGCCTTGAAAAAGGCGCGCGAAGCACTTGCCCCGCAGAACGACTACCGACTAAACCCCATCGAGCTCCACCACACCGACTACACGAAACTTACGGTACCGCGATGCGCGCCGAAAGTCTCGCCTTAGGCGGTACCCGTACTGATGTTAAGACGGGATTTCATCCCCGGGAAAATCCCGTAGAACCTCGTCTCGGGAGACACACCGTGAGCGGCGCACAGGAGCCACCTTGCACCGCTTCACCACCGGACAAACAGTCGAGTGCCGGGCGGGTTAGGGTACCCCTCCGCATCGTCCCATAAGGAACTTCGTTCTAATAATTCAAAACACATAATACACATATAATATATAAACATTACTTTCGTGCTGTGTTACTTGCAATTTCTAAGTCCCGTATCGTGTACGCAGAACATGCTCTAGTGTGAACTAGTCTTGGAACTCTAAGCACACAAAATTAGCTGTACGTTGATCTCAAAGGCAATTTTGAATTTCAACAAACAAATTTGTATGCATGGCGCGCCCGGTTTTCATAGGCTCCCCCCTCCGTCTTATCCGCCCTTATTCCAAGGATTCATGATTTCGTCACCTTTGTCACGCGCACCTTTGCGTTATGAGTTGTAAACAATTTTTACGTGTACGCCGGTGAACCGAGAGGTGATATGAAATGTGATTTACCCGCTGGAAAGATACGGAAATATTTTTACAGAATTAAAAAGGCGTTTGTTTTTCTTAGATCAAAACGCTATCGGTAGAGTGACAAAGATTTTTTTTCGTCGTAGGTAAACTAGAATAGTACCGATCTCTTTCCGTGGGTGTCGTAAAAGGCTACTGAGGAATTCAGGTGAGAATGAGTAGCAGCTTTTTTTTTCTT
Source organism: Bombyx mandarina (assembly GCF_030267445.1). Lineage (NCBI taxonomy): Eukaryota > Metazoa > Arthropoda > Insecta > Lepidoptera > Bombycidae > Bombyx > Bombyx mandarina. Next base: position 13,915,463 of record NC_143228.1, read on the forward strand.
ACCTAAGCTGATGGTCTAGAGAGATCATGTCAGCGTCACCGGGCTAGTAGGTGAGCTCACGGGGCTCAAACCTGACGATGTTGATAACACGAACCCTAGCAAGAGCCGTGCTCCGCAGAATCTACCACCGGATAGGAAACGCGACCGACTGATATTAGCAGCGTTCTCTAAATATTGTACTAGGATACTGTAACCGCGTCTATAGTGTATTGTGAATCAGCACGGCCAGTTGGAGACTACCTGAGATTTTGCTATTGCTGCTGCTTAGCAGTCATTTGTCAGAACGTATAAAGCGGAATGATTCGATTAGTTTCAGATTAGATGTTAGGTTGGACAATAAGACGTGAGACTTTGGCCACATGTTTCAAGGTTAGTGATCGAATGTAGCATATTTGTGGACTCCGGTAGCCACTTAACACTAGGTGAACCGTGAGGTCGTTCAGACGCCTACTGCAAATATGAAATTGTATTAGACCTACATACATACAAATGTGTATTAACCGTAGTCAAAAATTAAGCTAGTGAAAGTGAAAAAAAGCTGATTGATTCACATAAGATACAATATTTTAATCTACTAGAAATATGTAAAGAGTTTCGCAGAACTAACATCACACATTACATGACTATGTTGGGTGAAATACCAAAAAAAAATATAACGTAAATACGTAATTTCATCTAAACTGCCTTTAACACGATTTGACTATTCCGGTTCGTGCACACACATACACACACCTAACGATATAATAACCCTTTAAGGGACTGAATATTTTATTTTCGCAGACTGTTATAATAAAAATGAGAACGCCTATAAACCGAAGCCTCAAAATGCTTTAACTTTCACTATATCGTTTTATGAGGAGCTCATTCCTCACAAACGTTCCTGCAGATTTGAAAGATACACGAAAAACCATAAAAAAAACGGAACAAATTTGTGAAGATAGCGTTTTTCTTAATAAAGACTGAGATATCGTTACAAAGAGATATCGGTGCGACGATCATACGACACAGCACTTCAGATTACCAATGTTTCTGGGGTCACTTAATTATCGAATTAGAAAACGCAGAATGTGAGATTTTTTTTTTATTTTTTTTATTTATTCCCTTTGTAGGCAGACGGGCATACGGCCCACATGATGGTGAGTGGTTACCGTCGCCCATGGACTTCAGCAATGCCAGGGGCAGAGCCAAGCCGCTGCCTACCGCTTAATACTCTCCACAAGCCTCGTTTGAAGAAGGACGTTTGAAGAAGGACAAGGAAGATTGTATTCAATCGAGATATGAAAACCTATCTTGGGTGTTATTATATATATCTAACAATTAAGAAACTGCTGAAGAAACGGCTTACGGCTGCTGGTAAGTCTAATGCAATGAGGCTATTAAAAAAATTCTTATTAAGCCATATTCAGCAGTCTATCATGTGGTCAGACGCTAGTGTTACAACAAAAATCAAAACATAGCATTGTAAGTAGTGATTCTTGCACCAAATCCAACAAAAAAAACAAATATGAAATTAAAATTATTCACACGTTTATTATAATTATTTATTACATAATACGAAAACATTAACAAATAGATTTTATGGACTATAAGACGGCAATAAGTGTTCAACTTCGATGAAATACACTTTAGTCAAACAATTTAGTGGGATATTGCTTTGAGGTCTAATTTTGTTAATTACTACAATATTTGTTTATAATAAATTAAATAATTGCGTATCTGTTATCATTGTTTCCCTTAAAAAAAAAATATATAAAATTCAATAACGTAAAGTTAAAAATAATCTTAAATTAATTCATAAAATTAACATTCTTCATTTTAGCTGCAAGACATTTTATTCCATATAATACATCTATACATATAAATAAAATTGAAGTATTTGTTTGTAATATTGAAATGACCGCTTTTTACTACATGCATATGAATATATATACGGTACATACACCAAAATAACATTTTTGACAATCTTTGGCTGTCTATCTGTCAGTCTGTCTGTCTGTCTGTCTGTTTGTTCCGGCTAATCTCTGGAACGGCTGGACCGATTTTGATGAGACTTTCACTAATAGGTAGCTGATGATATAAGGAATAACTTAGGCTACTTTTTTTAGACTAGCTTCACCCCGCGGCGACACTTGCGGTACGATAATGTTTCCGAAGCGAAGCGAAGGCGGGTCGCTAGTAGTACATACGACTAATAGACTGTTCTGTGTTATTGTCGTAGAAGAACAGGGAGCCCCATGCTCTGTTCAACACCAATACCTAATTTTTGCTTTCCACTCAGAAATATCTCACTGGCCATTCGAAGCACGGATTCAACTCGAAAACAAATAGTAGTTTAGCTAACAGCCGTCTCTTTTTGAACGCACATTACACACGACACGGTACGCTTAGCGTACACGCTCCCATCCACCCGCCCTCTAATTTTATTTTGCATATGAAATTTTATCTCCTTCACATCAAAGGAGGGCCACTTTGATGTTTCGTGCGACATCGTATTTGTCGTTTTCACTTCTTGTTGATTGTTTCAAGAGAAAACGAAACTGGTTGTGAGCCGGCTCAAGTGTTTAGGGCCTCTGCGTTACTACTGCAAATTGTTTTTTTTTTATTGCTTAGATTAGTGGACGGGCTCACAGCCCACCCGGTGTTAAGTGGTTACTGGAACCCATAGACATCTACAACGTAAATGCGTCAGCCACCTTGAGATATAAGTTCTAAGATCTCAGTATAGTTACAACGGCTGCCCCACCCTTCAAACCGAAACGCATTATTGCCTCACGGCAGAAATAAGCAGGGCGGTGTGTTCTAGTTTAAAAGGCAATGCATTCAAGAATAATATTCTGGCCAGAGTCGCCTTACACGGGTAAGATATTTGTCAGCGAGTTAAATAAATAAATAACTGGGAAGAAATCATGCACAGTCATCCAGCCTCAAATTAGGATTCCCTGTGTTATGGATGCCAGAGACATTTATACTTGTATACGTTTGAATGTATACATAATATATAGATAATAAACACTCAGACAAAGAGCAAACAAACCTGATCATTACAAGAATGTTTGCCCGATGTGGGAATCGAATTCACGACCCTCGGTGCAACAGTCAGAACCGCTAAATACTGCACCATCAAGTCAGTCAAGGGTTTGATTACTACATTCCTTAATTTATCCTTAGCAGCTGTATTCTTTCTTCAACTATTTCTGTTTTTCAAACGCTCCCTGCTTTCAATTTAGCTATTAGTAAAGAGCAGAGTCGAATCTTCTAACACAAGAGAAAAACGTATCAACAGTCGATTATAAAAAGCACACGAGTCGATATGTGAACCATTGATACGGCCTACGGTGGACACAATTTGAAATGACAGCGTCTGTGACATTCGGAGACTCGCATTTCACATTTCCGATTCGTTCTTAAAAAAATTTAAAACGCTTAACTCGTGGACTTAACCATTTTATTTTTCGCTCTGTAATTGTGTATTCTAAATATAGTTTTACTGATCATTTACAATTTTATTTCGTTATCGTGGTAAATGATAAAACAGAAGTAAATTTTGTATTTTATTTAAATATCAATAAGTAAGTTGTCGTTTTATAATTAAATAATTGAATATGACAAATTTCGGCCGGCTTTTTTCAGTGGGTCGCGATTCCGATCCGGTGGTAGATGCTATAAAGCACTGCTCTTTCTAGGGCTAGTGTTTGCAATTTCTGTCAGGTTCAGCCCGTAAACTCACTTATCCGTACGCGAGAAAGTGGCGAGAAAGAACAGCGAGAAGCTGGAACAGTCCCCTATCCTACCAGGGAATAGGTAGAGAAAAAAGGTATTTACCTGCGGGTCGAGAACATAAAATAATTATAAGTTTCAGATACTGCAGTTTTAGTAGTCGCCATGGACTAAAGTGGAATTCTCCAACATTCTGTTCTTTAGTCTCGCTAAAACTCGAGATGGGCTGGACCGATTTGACTAATTTTGGTCTTGAATTATTTGTGGAAGTCCAGAGTAGGTTTAAAAGGTGAATAAATATGAAATAGCTCGGAATTAAATAAAAACAACAAAATTGTTTTTCCTTTGATGTATTATGCATTACGTAGTCTGCCGGGTCCGCTAATTAGGTATAAAAAATATTGTCGGTAATAATATAGACGCGATAACAAACCGTAAATCCACTAACACAGAGCTCAGCTCACTCAGAAAGAAACAAAAAATAGGACGTAACTTAACAAAGTCTTAACTAACCTTTTCTAAATATACCAACGCAAAATGAACCTAGTTTCCAGTGTAAATACCAACGAACGAGGTACATCTAAATGAACAGGCTTAAATGCGACTGACACTAAAATGTGAGCACACAACAGCAATGCAACGTTGTAATTACGTAACGAAATTAACACGACCGCATACAAAAGCCGTAACAATCACTGATTCATGTTTATATTTCAAATACATTGTTTAGTTACATAGTAACGAAACAGAACTTTCATGTTACATAATTATAATTCTCAACATTTGAGGTATTATTCAATTTTTAAAGTTGAATTTTTGAAATTGTAATCTGATATAATTAAAAAAACTAGTGGTCCAGCAGTAGTCGAAATTCGACTATAATTAATTGGAATTGTAAGCTTGTACCCTATTATGATTGTAGTTTATACTTCTATAATCACAAATTTCGCCAAGGCTACTCTATAAAAAAATATTTATAAAGACAAAAAATATTTAATCTATTCTCAATTTGACCATAGACGTCAAGAACAAAAGTTTGACAATAAATAGTATGCATGCGTGTGTGCGTCAAATACATGGTAAGTAGTGTGTGTAATGTTTTCTTTATTGATTTAATGTATCTTTTATGTATTATTTAAAAAAAAATTAGCACTGTGCACTTCTTCTCTATATTCTCTATGAGTGTGGAAAATTTCATACTCCTCCGTCCGCGCAATTTTCGTAAAAAAAGGATACAAAGTATTGCTTCACGTATTAATATAAAAAAATGTTATAAGTACTAAGCTTAGTACTAATATTATTTTTTGACGTGACAACTTCTTGTAATACGATGGAGCCGTCTGCACGAAAAAACATGACTCATGCGGCGTTACCTCGCTCTGAGGCGTATTTTCTTATGACGTTGTCACGTTCAACTATCGTCAGTAAACCGACTTTACAGACGACCGATTTTTTAAGATGGTTTATTTAAAATTTGGTCAGGGTCGAGATATTTTGTTTTTTTATTGCCTAGATGGGCGATTGGCTAAATAACACTCGTTGTGATCTGTACGCGCTACAGTAACCACTTAAAAACAGATGGGCCATGAGCCGTCTGACTATCTAGAGTCACAAAAATCTGCATATTTTTAATAGGCAGTGCTTTCTGGGTGACCGTTAGTGAAAGTATGAAATTTATTATTATTAACCAACATATTGTCAGTAAACATATCTCACCAATTCCACCGCCTGGCATCACTCAAGAATTGACTTTATATCTCAATGGCATGAGCGATCTAAGCTACGATATTCGAGTGTCTCATCTTCATATTTGTTTAAAAAATAATAGTTAATAATTATGCGTGCGTTAGAAAAATTTATATAGTTTTAAAAATTGTTCTGGCTTCACGAAGGATGAGAGAAGGCTTTTTTTTTTATTGCTTAGATGGGTGGACGAGCTCACAGCCCACCTGGTGTTAAGTGGTTACTGGAGCCCATAGACATCTACAACGTAAACGCGCTACCCACCTCGAGATATAAGTTCTAAGGTCTCAGTATAATTACAACGGCTACCCCACTCTTCGAACCGAAACGCATTACTGCTTCACGGCGGAAATAGGCGGAGTGGTGTTATCTACCCGTACGGACTCCCAAGAGGTCCTACCACCAGTGATTACGCAAATTATAATTGTGCGGGTTTGATTTTTATTACACGATGTTATTCCTTCACCGTGGAAGTGAATCGTGAACATTTTGTTGAGTACGTATTTCATTAGAAAAATTGGTACCCGCCTGCGGGATTCGTACACCGGTGCACCGATACACACGAATGCACCGGACGTATTATCCTTTAGGACACGACGACTAAAAATAGGCTACGATAGAATATTCAAAAAGTAATACTTAAATTTGGCATGCATTGACAAAAATAGTATTCGGAACCCAAGGTCTCTTTCTGGTCGTTCCCTCAATGCTGAGGATCGTGACTGTATGTCAATCTTCTCCACTCGGTCCGGTTCTGCGCCATATGTACTGCTCCCCATATCTGGCCAAGGTACAGTGGACAAAATTAAAAACGAACCCTAGACAAGGTAAAATAGATATACAAGTAAAGATCAGTATTGTGAGTCTTTCAATTCTCACCTCAAGGAAGCCGTCGGATCGATGCAGTAGATTTAAATTTCAAATGTTTGTTTGCGTCGGTAATGGGCTCACACCGGAGGCTTTACGCTGAATTCAAATTTTTCCATTTTCGTTTGAAATAAACAGATGATGATAAAATTATTGAATTTTTTTTTTATTGCCCTTGTAGGCAGACGAGCGCACGGCCCACCTGAGGATGAGTGGTTACCGTTGCCCATGGACTTCAGCAATGCCAGGGGCAGAGCCAAGCCGCTGCCTACCGCTTAATACTCTCCATAAGCCTCGTTTGAAGAAGGATATGTCATAGCGCTCGGGAAACACCGTGGAGGGGTGGTTAGACAGATGGTTATGAAAACATGAGATTAATATTCATTTGGTGTTTAGCGATTATCCGGTACGTAAATATTGTGAAGTGAATGACATGAAACCTAAAGCTGAGTTTAAATTGGTTTGGTGTCGCCAAAGATTTCAGATCTTTGTGCATACTAGCATCGGCTCACTACAGCAAGCAATGTTTTACCCCATTCAGCACCATCTCAGTTATCTACCCTTTATAATTAACCAACATGAGCGAATGAGCTCACGACCCATCTAGTGTGAGGTGGTGATTACACAAACACCATCAACTTTGTATCATCACGTTGACATTTCAATTCTGTGACTAAAATCCAAAGCCAGTAAAATTTCTAAATTTGCGTTATTAATAGTGGGTGGATTTATTGTAAGCCTACACGGGTAGGTAGCGCTGTCCTGCCTATTTCTGTTGAGAATGAATGCCCTCTGCTCGGAAGGGTGGGACAGTTATGATAAAAGAATTCGGGACTTCCACCTCAAATGTCAAGGTGGTTGGCATTCACGTCTCAAGCGTGCTATGTTATCCATCAGGGCATTAATTTTTCATAGAATAAAACCTTATACATCGACGCTTGAAAGGCAAACGTGACTAAGCGACAATGCGTGAACTTTACAGTAGACTAATTTAAAGTTGAAATACCTGAAAACAAAATTTACTTTAACGAATCTAGCTGTAGTAGAATCTAACTAGTAGCTGTAGGATTGAAATGGTTTTAATAGACCTAGAAATATATATTTTTTTGCGCATCGAATATGGTTATTGCCTATCATTTATGTACAAAGCAGTTATTGTCGCTTAGTCACGTTTGCCTTTCAAGCGTCGATATATATTTTTTTATTGCTTATATAGGTGAATGAGCTCACAGCCCACCTGATGTTAAGTGGTTACTGAAGCCCATAGACATCTACAGCGTAAATGCGCCACCCACCTCGAGATATCAGTTCTAAGGTCTCAAGTATAGTTACAACGGCTACCCCACCCTTCGAACCGAAACGCATTACTGCTTCACGCCGGAAATAGGCGGGGTGGTGTTACCTACCCGTGCGGACTCCCAAGAGGTCCTACCACCAGTAATTACGCAAATTATAATTTTTTGCGGGTTTGATTTTTGTTACACGATGTTATTCCTTCACCGTGGAAGTCAATCGTGAACATTTGTTAAGTACGTATTTCATTAGAAAAATTGGTACCTCCCCGCCTGCGGGATTCAAACACCATTGCATCACAAGAGACGAATGCACCGGACGTCTTATCCTTTGGGCCAAGACGACCATCCATCTTTATCTACGGTGTAACTCACATGTGGCAAAATAATTGTGAATGGTTTTGTGAGGTTTTACTGGCGGTACGTTATAAATCTAATCGCGCACGGGCTTAGCTCACTGCCCCGCCTATTTCAACTGCCAAATATTACAATTACGATCTTAATACGGTATTCACATTTTAATGTCCTTGAGCTCCGATTACTGTTTGATATGACTAAGATACGTACGACAAACACCAAATTCCTGCTGAATTTCAATCATGTGAAATAGATTGCCTTGAGATAAACCAGTTTCCTTTGACAGGATCCAGACTGCGTTTGGACCGATACGAGATTGGCGACGCTCCTCGGAGGAAATTCATTAGAAGATAGTTTACAATACCGTTAAGCGAACAGATAATTTGAAGCCTCCTTGAGAAAGCACAGGATTATTTAATTATTTAGATGTCTTTAGTGTGTGATAAATTAAATTTCAAGCTCAATTCAATGGTCAGAGAATTGCGTGGTTTTTATTTTTATTGTAAACTAGCTGACCCGGCAGACTTCGTAGTGCCTCAATCGATAAATAAAAGACACATCAAGGGGACACATCAAAGGAAAAACAAAATTGTTTGTTTTTATATAATTCCGAGCTTTTTTATATTTTCTTTACTTTATAAACCTTCCCTGGACTTCCACGAATAATTCAAGACCAAAATTAGCCAAATCGGTCCAGCCGTTCTCGAGTTTTAGCGAGACTAACGAACAGCAATTCATTTTTATATATAGAGACATAAAGCAGCGGCGATTATTTTATTCGGAGTTTTCAATTCGACTGTTGTTTTTTATGTGTTTTATTCCGTGCTTTTTTTGTTGAACCGATATTGATGTTTTATTTTATTTGAAAGCTAGTGCTTTTCATGTAATTCACTTTATCAATTTGATGAAAATCTAACCAGTAGTTTTTCAGTTACTCTTAATAATGCATATTTAATTGACTTCAATTACATAGATGATATTCTTTTCTTGATTAGTTTAGTTGAAGTCGGTAGATTTTTTTTTTAATTGAATCAAAATGTCATTTCGATATAGATCATAAATAGGTCAAAATAATGACTAAAATTACTAAACTAAACACTAACAGTAAAAATCAAACACGAAAGACTGTAATATAAATAAATGCTATAAATACAAAATGGTCAAGCATTCCAGTTTTAAAGTACAGTCGCTACACAGAAAAAATATATAATTCGACCTCATGTCTCAAGATGGGTTGTAGCATTCACTTTGCGATGTCTATGTGTTCTCATAGCAAACAGGTTTCCATTTTTATACTAAAACAAAAAAAAAAAATACTAAAATCACAATTTGCTCAATTAAAAATCGCATACTCTCCGTTTTTTCTGAAAGATCTGATTAGTTCGCATTTCAAATCCTATCGTACATAAACGTTGTTACAGTACAGAGATTATCAGTACAGTTCTGTTACTTCACAGTCTCGCTGACAGAGTGAGGTGCAGTGAAATAATCCGGTTATCCGGGTCCCAGCTCCGGGTCGCTGCAGCCGGTCTATTATACTGATTGCGCTAATGAATGAACCCAGAGTGTCGATTCAATCTCTAATTCTCTGCTGGATACAGAAATTCATTTTTACTTCTTTAATCATACAAGTTTGAAGGTTTATTTCAAAATAACTGAGATTTTTAAGGTAATGGTTTTTTTATTTTTTTCAATCTTCCAAAAATTTTACCGATTAGGGTAAAATTATAAATTACAAGTATTAATTTGACATATAGAACTTACGTGTGGGAGTGTGATATAAATAATATAATAAATAAATAACTGGGAACAAATAATGTACGGTCATCCAGACCCAAATTAGGACTCCCTGTGTTATGGATTGCCAGAGACTGAGATACAAACTTATTTAAGTAATATACATTAATATTGATTACACAACTCTAAAAAAAAATTCGTTCTTTACCCTAACGTTTAAACTAGGTTTTTCCGGTTAATTATTCACAAAAACGAAAATAAAATACCTTTTTTTGGTATAAAGTTTTCTTTTGTGATACTTATATTCATTTTTCAATTTTTTTATAAATTTTAATTAATTTTAATACTTTCAAAAGATCGCGTTATGAGAGTGGGGTGTTTACGTTTACTCAGTGCCACTGGATGGCACTCGTGTTATAAGCAACGATCAGGTATTTTGTACAAAACCCAGAAAATCTTAAAAGTCACGGAAGTGTAAATACGATGCTGATGCATTTTGTTTCAAATAATATGGGGTCAATTTATTAAAGTTCAAAAGCAAACTGTTTCATGCCATGTATTTTTTTTCATCTAATTACCTACGATCTAAAATATCGAAATTGTATGCTTTGCAATCAAAGTTAAATTTGGTGTTGACCCGTGTTATATTTTGATGTTGTCGTGGCTTAAAGGATAAGACGTCCGGTGCATTCGTATCTAGCGATGCAAAGGTGTTCGAATCCCGCAGGCCCCGCAATTGGTACCCCAATTTTTCTAATGAAATGCGTACTTAAGAAATGTTCACGATTGACCTCCACGGTGAAGGAATAACATCGTGTAATAAAAATCACACCCGCTAAATTATAATTTGCGAAATTACTGGTGGTAGGACCTCTTGTGAGTCCGCGAGGGTGGGTACCACCACCCTGCCTATTTCTGCCGTGAAGCAGTAATTCGTTACGGTTTGAAGGGTAAGGCAGCCGTTGTAACTATACTTGAGACCTTAGAACCTATATCTCAAGGTGGGTGGCGCATTTACGTTGTAGATGTCTATGGGCTCCAGTAACCACTTAACACCAGGTGGGATGTGAGCTCGTCCATCCATCTATGTACATGATGTTTAGGAACCCACGAACCTCGGCGCAATAGTCAGAACCGCTAATTACTGCACTTATTCATTGATATCCGGGGAGTCAAAATACAGAGACTATTAACTGAAGAATTTATCATAACGAAATTATCACTTAACACTCGTTAATTACAAAGAAATATAAATGTTTGATTTTCAAATGTATGTTTGTCGAGAACATTTTATTTTACTCATTTAACTGTATGCACAAGAGTTTCGCATGAGCGAGTGCGCGGGTAAAAGTAAATAATACGGGACTGTAGGCAGAGATAGATCGTCGGGTAGAGAAAAGTCAAAAAGAAAAACAGTTTGCTTTTCCTAGACAAGGGTCAATTCTCGGCATTGGATCAAAAAGGGAAATCTATAATACATGATATTCTATTGAGTGCTTTATAAAGATTGTTCTTCGACGTTATGCTATAAGATGATTTTTGTGCTTATGTAAGTAATAGACGCTATTGGAACAAGGTCGGATGTATCTACCACATGCTTTTTTTTTTCCTACCTATGCTGATAGCCTTGAGAGGCTCTTTCAGCCTTTACATGCCTAACATGGAGGTGAGCTCACAGGGTTCAAACCGGAGAGCTGCTAACACTGACCCTAGCAAGAGCAGTGCTTCGTAGAATCTACCACCGGATCGGAAACGCGACCCACTGAGAAGATCCGGCGAGAAACTCAGAGGGCTGTGTCTATGGGTTAATTCGCTCGACGGCGACCGGATACCACATGCGTTTCATTTCTAATTGTATGAAGTGTGCACTTTTGTTGAAACTGCCCATACCATTAACGTACGATAAGTGGCAGAGTTCTTCCGTGATTAATAACAATAACTGCAGTAATTCTTTCGGTCCGTTCGTGACCAAGAAAAGCTTGCTGTAGTATTTGAAACGTTGGAAACAGTATAATAAATATAATAAACGAGAGATTTAAATGTAGCATGTTTAATATTAACCACTTCAATAGTTACTCAATCCAAAGAAAACAAACTTACAAAGAATCTTTTATTTCGATTAATAAATATGATAGAATAGACAATTAAAATCACAAAATATGTTTTTATAAAACGGATTAAATACAAAATGAATGAATATAGTAAAAAATTGTTGAATATTTTCCGGCGAAAAATTTAGAAAATACTTTTGAAATTATCTTAAACGAACAGACAATTTTAGACGACGGATCAAAGTCTTAAGACAGTCGCACTTTTTTCCGTGAAGTAATTAACCCTCTGATTATCTGATGTTGAGTGATTACTGGAGTCTATCGATATCAAAACGTAAATACCGCCTTGAGATATAAAGGTCGAACTTTTAATGACATTTTTTTTAACCTACAATCCTCGAGGGGCTGTTGTAACTTCACCTTGACTCGTGGATAAGTTCAACAGGCTCAGTTGCGCCTAACAGAAGGGGCTTAGAGAATTATCTAACATCTGTCATAGCCAGAGCAGTGCTTTACTGAATCTATAAGCGGATAGGCATCGCGACACTGAAGGTCCGAGGAGAAACTCAGTGAGTTATATCTGTGGGTTAAGTTGCACGTCGAACCCATCGTCACGTTCAACGAGTACGTTGACCGTTGTTTTGATTGCGTAAAAGCACCGAAAGTAGATTGGGGTTCTCAATTACATTGTGCAACTTTGAAACCGGAATAAAGGATCGCTCCACGATATACATTTGTTAAAAACGTATTACCTAACCGTGGCGGCTCACAATACGCCATATAAATTGCGACTGCATACATTTTAGAAATATGGTTTTCATGGACTGTCTCTTTGTCTTCCACTTTATCCCATTGGGTGGGGTCGTCACAGCCAATCTTTTATTCCTTTCTCTTCTATCAGCCGTCATCTTAACACTTACCCCTCTCTCTCTCATACCATCATTCACACACTCCATCCATGTCTTCTTCGGTCGACCTATTCCCCCTCTACCTTGCACTACCATTTCCATACATCCCCTAGTCACATGCATCTCTTCTCTACGCATCACATATCCATACCACGCTAACCATCTGCTTTTTAATTTGTCAATTATCTGGGCTACTTTCACACTTCTTCTGATATACTCAGTCTTTATCTTGTCCATTCTATATTTTTCATGGACTATGAATTCAGAACAGATTCATAATAAATTTAACTCAGAAAAAATAGAACGATTACTAAATTACTCTTAAACTTTGTATGGCTGAAACAACGGTACCTCAGGGCCGACTCAAACATAACTCACGAGAGAAATAATACAAAGGAAATCGTAAATCAAAACAAACCGAGATCAGGAAATCGTGTTAGCAACAGTATTTTCTGTAACTCCAGCATTTATATCGATACGGGTAGCGAAGGCGGGTGAAAAACTAAAACTTTCGCCCGGTGTTTTTGGAGTCAATCTCCGCTCTTACTTTCGTGATGTTTGTAACTTCCCCGGGAGCAATTCTCGTGTGTGACGAGTTTCCTAATACGAGAAACGAGAGCAAATAATATTATGTATGTATTTACAGTACGTTGGTGTCAATTGACAAAAAAATAACGGTACTTTTTTGACTGATGTATTAAGTGCTGTTTCATTCATCGATCGATACAGGCATTCTGACTGCCTCGTTGATACAGTAGTTTGCGTACCTGGCTTTTGCGCTGGGGATCGTGGGGTCGATTACCAAATCAAACAAACATTGAAAAGGTTTTGATTGCTCTTTATCTGGCCGTTTATTATCTATATGTGTATATACGTATAGTAAAAATAACAATTGAGAACAAGTCACGCACGGTAATTCGGCCCCAATTTAAGATACCCTGCATTATCGGTACCAAAGACTGCCATTAATGCTTGAATACGTTTAAATATACACGTATATAGATAATAAAGGCCCAAACAAAGAGCAAACAAATCTGTTCATCATAAAATGTTTGCCCAATGTGGAAATCGAACCCACGACCCTTAGCGCAACAGTCAAGGGCGCCAACTACAGCAGCACCAAGTCAGTCACATTCAAGTCGCTATGTTCTCATAGTCGCAAGTTCTCGTAACCATTTAGTACTAGATGGTGGATTCATTCGTCCACATAAGTAATAAAAAAAAAAAAAACTTCAGAGGTGTCAAGGGACACCCGGATGGAACGAAGTTCCTTTCGATTAATTAGTGAAGGAATTGTAATTTATTTTTAAATTAAAATAATAAATTACGGCATTATGAAGAAGAAAAAAACAATACTATGAACTAAATTACTATTGTTGAAACGCTATCTCGAGAAACTGTACTCATTACGCGGACCAATCGGATACGAGCAATGTCACGCGATAACCGCCTACACGTTGATTGGTCAGAATGACGGATCTAAAAAGTGTCGTGACAACTTTTCGTAAGAATTTTTTCCGTCTAGCCCCCTTTCACAACGCGTAATAAGGAACTTCGTTCCAAAAAGGAACCAAACTCTTTTAGCAGATAGCATTTATGCTGCCAATAAATCATGCGTCATTACGGATCCTCCTGATCCATTAACGGTGATTTTAGGTACCTCAAGCACCGGTCACTGTCCCCGTCGAACCTGTCGCTTGCGACGAAGGGCTCGACAAGTAAATTGACCCATTGACACAGCCCACTGATTTTCTCGCCGGATCTTCTCAGTGGGTCGCGTTTCTGATCCGGTGGTAGATTCTGCGAAGCACTGCTCTTGCTAGGGCTAGTGTTAGCAATACACCCGGTTTGAGCCCCGAGGGTTAACCTACACGTTAGGGCAACGCTGACATAGCCTCTCAGAGCTAAAAAAAATTAACATGATATAAAGATTGTTGAACATGCAAACAAACTTTTATGTCTGTCAAAAGTTAATAACATCTATGAAGTAAAGCGAATTTGCCAAGAGATATTAAGTTAAAGTTGCACACTTGCAACTTCTCACCGATGTATGCAAAGCACAGTAGTTTTGAGAGCTCGACTCGAAGTACGAAACTTCCAAAATAAGGTTCTTAGCATTTTCTTTTTGAAGATTAAATCTCTCTGAAGCTATTTAAAATAAATATGAGGTTTTTTTTATTAAACATCATAATTACTGAGCCCACTTGACGTTATTAATGATACTGAAGTCATGATTCCAATCTCAATGTCATTGAAACAATGATTATTCTAGCTCTTCAAAATTTAACACGTGTCTGCTTCGCGGTAGAGGTCAGCAGAACGCTGGTACCCATCTGTGTAGACTCACAATAAATCAAACGCCCTTCCCTCAATTACACACTGTTTAAATTATATATTAGATTTTTTCATATTATGTTGCTTTTTCTTCATCGTGAAAGTCGTTTCAATACCAGTCATGTTTCCATGGCTCGAGTTCAAAAACGGATTCTTCTAAAATGTATTGTTATATTTTAAAGCTATTGCAAGTTTTGAAATCAAGACTGTGAACGCTGCGTTGGATGTTAATTGATGAACATTATGAACATTTAAATTTTTTACTTGAAGCTTTTGAAGCTCGATTGCTAGTCCCGATAATCATTGATCATAAAGTGGGTATGGGAAGGCCTTTTGGAAAATTACTAGTAGCTATTGTCTATGCCTCTACAGCTATCTCTGAATAGGCCATGATACGAATTCAGTAATCCAAGCAGCGACTTGGCTGTGCCCCCAACATGACTGATAACAATTAGTCACAGCTCATATGTTCCTTGAAAGGCAATAAAATCCTTCAGTGATCAAGACACCAACACAAACCATGAGATAGTCTGTCTGTATCTGTCAATCAAATAAATTCTCAAATTGCGAAATGAATTTTAGCAAGACAACACGTTTTAATGTAATCCAAAAATATTCAGTAGCGAATTGAATGTTTTATCTCTTCCGTAATATAATTCATATGCAAGATTTGAATGAATGTAGATTTGAAATTTTGATTCAAACCGTGCTCCTACTTAGGAGCTTAGCAAGCTGCCGCGGAAGCTTTAATTAAGCTATTCCATGCTATTATACGCGCTGCGCCAAACTAATAACGAACCTCGTTTAATAAACACTCTTATGAGATTCAAATTAAGATTCTATTTGATGAAAACTGTTGGGGATTTTTTTTAAGGTAAAGACCCTTTTTACTTTTAAACCTATTATTATTTTTATTTTCATTTAGCTGTTAATTTTCAGGACGATAGGCTGTTAAAGTAACCGGTCCACTTAATTTCATAATATTTTTGTCTACCTGTTATGAAAATTAGTAATATGGCACTACTTTTTTTGCGGATTTTTTTTAAATATTTGTTTTCCTTTCAACTATCCAGAGTAAACTAATTAAAAAAAACTATTAATATAAAAATCGGAAAAAAATATAAAAAAGGCAGAATATTCAAAAAGCACCGTAAGAGGATTTTTTTCTATAGCTTAGATAGTTGGACGAGCTCACGGCCCACCTGGTGTCAGTGGTAACTGGAGCCCATAGACATCTACGTAAATGCCATCACCCACCTCGAGACATGAGTTGTAATGTCTCAGTTTTAACAGTACAACGTCCGCCTCATCTTTCAAACCCGAAACCATTCCATTCCATTCCAACCATTGTTCATTCATTCTGGGTATCTGATAACATTATACATGCTATAGTTATAGTACTAACATATGCATACATTGTCATTTCCATTTTATTCTATTTCTTCTTCCTCGTTACACACTTGGCAGAGTGGTCTTGACTGTCATGTGTCTAGCGGCCAGCTTTATCACTTGGCACTGTTCCTCTCTACCAGCAGCACGTCTAATCTTTATCGTAGAGAACAATTAATTGCAGTCTCGACTTAATTAGTCTACCTTATGTAAAATTCGTCACCAGTTTCGACAACCTCTATCTCGATCATATTTACATCAATCATACCTTTCATTAATTGCCAACTGAAAGATTTGGTAGATTTCGCAACATGAACCATCATGAGACTTATTATCGAAGACTCGTAGAAGGAGTCGTATTAGAGGGAAATGGAATGGTGATGAGCACATGTAATGGATTATAATATATCTTAGCACTAGTAAGCGAGATGTTATATCGCCAATCAGCACTTATAACCATAAAAATAAAAAAATCAAATATATTACATCCAGTTTCTATTTTCATTTCTAAACAGCTTGAACACAAATCAAAACTATCTCCAGATAAAGCCCCGGAATGCAGATTCACAAATCCGCTTTGCAACTCAACATTTACGACGAAATTAAACTCAACTTAGAAATCGTAGATTTGCTGACTGATCCAGGATCGGTCTGAGTTAACGATGTCTTTATGGCGAACTTAATATCTTTTTAGTAAGCCCTTTTAATGTGATTACGTCGTAAACATGTTAGAAATTGAACTGTTGTTGTTTTGGAACACTTATAAATACTCTGTTGAGTGGCTTTTCAAGTTGAATGCTTACCCATTATATTACCAACAATCCTACAGAAAATTGGAAATTTTAGTTTTCGCAATTTAGGCAGTGTGTCTTGGAATGAAAATAAAATATATTTACTTTAAATATCTCCCCAAAGAAAAAGAGTTTATATACTGCAATTGATGAAATAAATACTCATGAAACTATTCATTACAACGCTCGCTTACTAACAGATTAGCAAACAGTCGGTAACAAGCAATGCAGCACATTTTATGCTCTTTGAGATAAACATAGAATAGAAAATGGCAGTACTTAAAAAAACGATTTAGCCCATTTATGTAATTAACAAGTTGACCCGTACTGACTATATTTTTGTTATTTAACTACCTAGTGTTTGTTATCAAGCTAAGTTTAAAGAATGTCATACATAGTTCTTAATAAGTATGTACTATATTTGTCATAAAATACAAAATAAGATCTTTGAATTCGGAATCTATTTTCATGCTGTCACTTACGCATAACAAACGCTAAAAGCCCACAAAGGAAAGAAGTTACAATAAAATATAAGGCATTAAATTATCCAGCCGTTTTCCTTTATCGTCATATTCACAATGTAATGCTTGTATTATTGTTTATTCACATGAATCTATTCTGTATTTTATTAAGTCTTTGTTGAGATGTTAAACTTCGTCTTTTTTTAATGTAGTTTTAATTTATTATTTAAATTGTACTTTGTCGCTTTTTCTACTGTTATCTATATATTCATACGTGAAGGAAAAACTTTGTATCCCTTTTTACGAAAATTGCGCGGACGGAGGAGTATGAAATTTCCCACACTTATAGAGAATATAGAGAAGAAGTGCACAATGTTAATATTTTTTTAAATGATGCTTAAAAAATACATTAAATCAATAAATAAAAATTTACACACACTATCATGTATTTGACGCACACATGCATGCATACTATTTATTTATTGTCAAACTTTTGTTCTTGACGTCTGTGCTCAAATTGAGAATAGATTAAATATTGTTTGTCTTTATTAATATTTTTCTATGGTGTAGTCTTGGCGAAATTTGTGATTATAGAATAGTCTTTGAAAATAGAATCATAATAGTGTTGAAACTTTTAATTTCAATTAATTATAGTCGAATTTCGACTACCGGGCGACCACTAGTATTTTCAATTATCCGCCTGTTATATTTGATTACTTTTTTTATTCATTTTATTAACTGTATTGACACCTATTGAAAGTATGTATGTTTTCTATCAAAATTGACAAGTAGCACATGTTTGTTTTCAGTCTGAGCTCTGGCATTAGCGCTCCCAACCTTGAGACTAATCATAAAACCAACACGGATAGTATGAGTTGCATACCCGAGCGACAAGTCATGTCAATCAGCCTACTGCACTTGGCAGTATGTTTACAACATATATAACGAAAAAAAAAGACAAATTATATAAATAATATTTTGAGTAAGTTGCCGAACATTCCAGCTACACTTTGTAGCATATTCTGAAATTGCTATGATAAAAAACGATAATGCTGAAAATAAAACAGCTCATTCACCTCCTTGCAGCTTGAGCCAAGTAAAATTTTAATAATTGGCATTAGTTACATGTTTAATATTAGCTGTTTAAATTAAATTAATAATCAAAATTTTAAGTACCCCACACGTCCCCCACAGGCCGGGAGGCAGCGGCTTGGCTCTGCCCCTGGCATTGCTAAATATCATGACTGACAGTAACCACTCATCATCAGGTGGGCCGTCCACTCATCTGCCTACTAGGGCTATAAAAAAAACAATAGCCCTCAAATGTAATGAAGACATAAAATGCCCGGTCATCGTTCTCGTCTAACCCGTCGCTTGCGACGAAGGGCTCGACGAGTAAATTAACCCACAGACACAGTCCACTGAGTTTCTCGCCGGATCTTCTTAGTGGGTCGCGTTTCCGATCCGGCGGTAGATTCTGCGAAGCACGGCTCTTGCTAGGTTTCGTGTTAGCAACGTCGTCAGGTTTGAGCCCCGTGAGCTCACCTACTAGTTAAGGTTACGCTGAAATAGCTTCTCAAGGCTATCAGCTTAGGTAGAGGTAGGTTAAAAAATAAAAAAAAAACAAAATGATCTGTAATCTTGTCTGTAGAGAAACACTATCGCAACGAATTATCTTTTTTGTAGGCAATAATCAATCGGTGAAACATTGGTATGTTTGAAAAAGCGGGTACAAATAAGAACGCGGAAGGATGGATTAATCACGAAATTTTTGCTTCCGAAAACGTGAACGATCCCAAAAGTCCGTTCACGTGATCATACCAAAATTAACATAAATGAATAAAGGCGGAGCAGATTAAGGGATTTAATTAAAAACTTTTCATAACTACTTCAAACTTTTCGTGGACTATTAGCTGAAATCTAAATTCGAAACTGAGTTCTAGACGATTCTCCCAAACCAGCTTTTCATTGATCACTTAAATTCTTATTAACTGCGCGATAATGTTTCTTTTTTTTCAATCTAAAATGCTGCAAATATACATGCCATTCTTTTTCGTAACCGAATAAACCAGTAATGGAATTTAAAAAAAGCCATTTTAAGCCTCTGTATCTTTTCTCAGCATCTATCTTTTTTTTTTTGCTTAGATGGGTGGACGGACTTACGGCCCACCTAGTGTTCAGTGGTTACCGGAGCCCATAGACATCTACAACGTAACTAACCGTTGTAACTATACTGAGACCTTAGAACTTATATCTCAAGGTGGGTGGCGCATTTACGTTGTAGATTTTTACTGGTGGTAGGACCACTTGTGAGTCCGCGCGGATAGGTACCACCGCCCTGCATATTTCTTTTTTTTTTTTTCTTTTTTTATAATTGATAGATTACTGGTGGCCCGGAGGCCTTTCCAGCTTCACCAGGACAGGTGGGCGAGCAAAGGCTCAGCCAGGAGGGGTGGGATTTGCTAACAACTGCCTGAGCGCCTCCGAAGGAGACCTAACAACTCAAGAGCAATTGCTTCGCGAATGAATCTACTACCGGATCGGAATCGCGACCCACTGAGAAGATCCGGCGAGAAACTCAGCGGGCTGATGCATGGGTTAGGTTGCACGTCGACCTCTTTGTCGAGTTCGACGAGTACGGTTACCGGGGTTCCTCAGCCTGCTTCTAGTGTTAGAGCTGAAGGTATCTAATGCAAGAGTTATTGGATCTGATGGATCCGTAAGGACGTGTCTAGGGCGACGACGGTGACTTGCTCCTGCGTGATCAGGATTCGGGGAGTAGTCAGCGGTGGCAACGATAAGGCGATTATCATGACGCATAGCCTTATCGAAGTAACGTTCCGACATTGACTTCATGTGTTTGCGGATCGATTCGAGGCCCAGGTCATCGTGTAAGTCGATGTTCCTCACGAACCACGGAGCCCCGACGGCTAACCTGCAAAAGCGGGATTGTAGGGATTGGAGGGTGTCTATGTGTGTGCGGGCCGCGTGAGCGAACACCACACTCGCGTAAGTCATGACGGGCCTTATGCAAGTTTTGTAAAGTGTCACCTTGTTCCGAAGGGACATTTTACTCCGCTTACAGATCATGGGATAGAGTCTGCCGAGAATAAATGCGGCATGGTCGCGGACTGTTTTTATATGCGGGCGGAATGTCATGGATGCATCCAGGGTGACTCCCAGGTACTTGATCTTCCTGGCCCAGGGTATAGGTTGGCCGAAGAGGGTGATCGGGGGTGTGATATTTCTCCTCCTAATGCGGGAGGAAATAAGCGGTGAGTTTCCCCTTTGAAATAACACTGCTGTGCTTTTCGCTGGGTTGATGTCTATGCGCCATTTTCGGAACCACTGTCCGAGGGTTAACGCCGCACTCTGGAGTTTACTCGCGATTAGGGACTTGTTTCTACTTGAGTAGTAAACGGTTGTGTCGTCAGCGAATAAGGCTAGCTGGGTCGGCGGCGACCGGGGAATATCATTGACAAATAAACTAAATAGGAGCGGAGAAAGAACGGAGCCTTGCGGGACTCCAGCCGTGAGTGGTCGCGGGGAGGAGCGGGTTCCCTCTACTCGATATCGAAAAGAGCGGTTAGACAAGAAGTCCCGTATGATGAGCACGAGACTGTCCGGTACGCCCATGTTGAAAAGTTTGAAAATCAAACCGTTGTGCCAGACTTTGTCGAACGCTTTTGCGACGTCGAAGAAGAGAGCTCCCATGTAGGTCGGTTTTGGTCGGTTAAGTCCTACGAGAATGTGCTCCGTGAGGCGGTGCACCTGTTGTACGCATGAGTGATTTGCATGGAATCCGAATTGTTCATCGATGAGAATGCCCTTGGATGAGACGAAGTCTCTGAGGCGTTTGTAGAGCAGACGCTCATACAGTTTGCCTAGAGACATGAGGAGGCTAATCGGGCGGTAGCTCGTCGGATGATTTTTTGGTTTACCGGGTTTATGTATGCCGATAACGTCCGCTTCTTTCCACACCGCGGGAAAGATACAGTTCGCCATAGCGGCATTGAAAATAGATGCCAACATCACGATGAGTTGGACGGGTAGAAGCTTAATAACGCGGTTAGATATACCGTCGGAACCGGGAGCCTTGCGAGGACGTAGGTCTTTGATCAAGTCTTTAACTTCCATCGGGGTGACGGGTGGTAACGCATCCGAGGGTGGCAAGGAGGCTCTGCGTTCTACCTCACTGTCTACTAATTTTACATGAACAGGGTCCACAGATTGAGTGTTGGGCGTGCACTGGGTTTGCAATGTATCGGCCAGCAGCTCTGCTTTTTCGTCATCATCGAACGCTGCGAGTTGGCCTGAGGGGCCTACGAGGGGGGGCATAGTTACTACCGTATCCGATTTGAGAGTACGAGCTAAGCGGTAGTAAGACCTTTGGGAGGGCGCGAGTCCTTCTAAGAAATCAGACCATCTGGCATCTCGGACTTCGGTGATGCGAGACTTTACGTCGCGTTGTAGGGCACGCATTCGAATACGATTTTCCGCGGTAGGATACCTATCGTAGGCACGGATCGAAGCGTTCTTAGCTCGAAGGAGCTCCCTAATATCGTCGGGCAATTCGAAGCGGTGAAGGAAGTCCTCCGCCACAACTTGCTTCGATGACCTATCTAATGTCGAGGTGATGTGTGACGTTACGATGTCTATGGCTTCAGCGGTATCCTGAGGAGACGGGGTAGAGTCCGGGCTAAACGGGAGCGATGGCGGATCAGATTCAGCCAGGCTGATTCCCAGCGTGTGCCAATCCACCACAGTCCTCGTGACGGGAACGCGACCCAGCTTCATAACGACAGGACGGTGGTCTGAATCTAACTCTGAAACTACTTCGATCGAGTGTAAGCGCAGAGTTACGTTTTTTAATAACGCTATGTCGAGTATATCCGGGCGATGCGCGATATTTAGCGGGTAGTGAGTCGGGGTTAGCGGAGCGACGATATCGAAGGCGAGATCGTCGACTAACGCGTCAAGCCGCCTGCCATTCGGGGTTGTGGTGTGTGAGTTCCACCTGATGTGTTTACAATTTAGGTCGCCCGCCAGAATGACAGAGCTCCCCATGCCGAGCAGCGCCTCGATATCACTGCTTAGAACGATCTTATCCGGTGGAAGATAAACGGACGCGATAACGATCGGCGCGTGTCCTGTCAGTGAGATTCGGCACACTGATGCTTCGATGTTAGCGAGCGCGGGAGGATCGAGCGGGACGCAATGCAGGGCTCTTCTATAGTAAATGACGGTACCACCACCACGAGCAGTGAGCCTGTCGTTCCTAACCATGTTATAGTTCGCGATTTTAGGGTCGCGACGCGCGGGCTTAAGTAGGGTCTCCTGCACTAAGAAAATGTCAATTTGATGGTCACGCAAAAAATCACAAACCTGATCACGTTGATTTGCGAGACCGTAAGCGTTAAAAATCCTATTGTTACGGATAAGGGTTTTATTCTACTAATGTACGCCATTGATTACCGGCGGAGTGAGGGGAGGACGTACGTATTTAACGACGCGTATACGTCAGCGTATTCTTGCACAACGGCGATGAAATGTTGTGCAGTGGAGGCGGCACGAATGGCGTCACCCAAAGCGTTAACACGCTCAAAGTTGATCGACTGAAAAAAGTCGATCGCTAGAGCGAGATTTTCGGACGCGGTCGGAGGGCAGGTCGCGGGGGAGGGACGTATCGCGGGGGTGGGACGAGTCGCGGGGGAGAGAGTTGTAGCCGTGTTCGTGTACGGCAACGGTTTAGCCCAAGCCGAGACGCTGGGCACCGACGCCGGCACGAAAGCAGGCTTAGCCTTCGGCACAGAGGGTACCGTGGCTTTGATGTCTGGGCGGGAAGCTCGGAGGCGGTTTTGACGGGCGACGCGGCGATTTATTTTTGGAGCTCGGGGGCATCCACGGTAGTTCGCGGGGTGACCTTGTGTTCGGCACAGGACACAGCTAGGCGGTTCAGTGGCGGTTTTCTGGTCGCGAGTACAAAGGGCCGTGGCGTGATCGCCCAAACACTTAACACATCGGGGGCGCGCGTGACAGTTACGGGAGGAGTGCCCGTACAGTTGGCAGTTATGGCACTGACTAGGAGTGCCTTTTTTATGGGGGACTTCGACGGCAATACCGGAGAGCCTACAGACGGTCCGAATGTTAAAAATTTGCTTACCCTCGGGGGTAGGCTGGAGGGCGACTAGAACCATATTGTATGGCTCCCTACCGCGGCCGGTGTGCTGCCTATTTCTGCCGTGAAGCAGTAATGCGTTTCGGTTTGAAGGGTGGGGCAGCCGTTGTAACTATACTTGAGACTTTAGAACTTGTATCTCAAGGTGGGTAGCGCATTTACGTTGTAGATGTCTAAGGGCTCCAGTAACCACTTAACACTAAGTGGGCTGTGAGCTCGCCCACCCATCTAAGCAATAAAAAAATAAAAAGATGTTTATGGGCTCCAGTAACCACTTAACATCAGGTGAGCTGTGAGCTCGTCCACCCATCTAAACAATAAAAAAAAAAATACCTAGTCAGGTCATAAATTCTGTCACACGTTTAATGTAAAATAATTGAAACAAGTTTATTCATTAAGTAACCATTCATATACCAAAATGAACTTAACAAAACATGGATTCTTATGATACTAAAGTTTATTCAAAATGACCTCCATGATTTTGAATACAGGCCTTCAATCTGCGCGGCCAGTCGTCTATCACAGCACGAACGAGGTCCATGTCAATATCGGCGGCTGCCTTAATCAAGGATGTCTTGAGTGACTCCAAATTGGGATGAGGCTTTGAACACGCCTTTTCCTCCAAGTGTTGCCATATCTTGTAATCTAACGGATTCAAATCTGGACTGGAGGAGGGCCAGTCTTCGTGCCGGATGAAGTCGATTTCACGCGCCGCCAGCCAGTCTTGTGTGCTCTTCGCTCTATAAGCTGGCGCCGAATCTTGTTGGAATACCCAGTGCCTGTTATTGAACATGGTATGAGAAACAGGTTCCACAAGGTTCGTCAGGACTGTATTTTGATACACAACTGCATTCGTTTTTACACCTTTCTCACAAAAATGTACCTCTGTTAAGCACCAATAAGAAACTCCCAACCATACCATGAGCGAGGATGGAAAATGACCTCGTTGGACACGCGGAATACGGTTGCTCGCTTCTTCACTACTGTGTGCGTACACCTTATCATTTTGTTTGTTGTAGCTCTCTTCTTCGGTAAAAACTTTTTCATCCGAAAAAAGAATTTCCCGATATTTTTTTCCCGCGTACCGCTTCAACAAAGCGCGGCATCTCTTCAGTCTCAGGTCCATTAGACGAGCATTCAAACGATGTCCTGTTTTTCTTCGATATGCCCGAAGCCCTAAGTCTTCATTTAACACCCTTTTCACCGTGGTTCTGCTTAACCCCATCTGAAGGGCCAACAGTTTCTGCTTACGTTTGGGATTTCTTTGAATTCGCGCCTTCACAGCTTTTATCACTGCTGGAGTCCTAACAGACTGAGGGCGACCACTTCTTAACCTGCCATCTACACTAGAGTCTTCATTGTATCGTTTGATGGTACGATAAACGAATCTTTTGGTTACATTCAAATTTTTCAGTATGTTAAAAATTTTAATTGGCGCGTAACCGCAACGATGCAACGCAATAACTGCAACACGGTCTTCTTTAAGCGTCCACTCCATATTTAAAAATGAGTAAAATTCTAAAAGTATACATTTTTATTTTCATGAACAATTCGAAATTCGAATTCAATAAGCTTTTTTGTGGCCACCATTCTAAAAGAAAAGTTTTTATTGTGTGACAATACTTATGACCTGACTAGTTATATGAGTTCTAATGTCTCAGGTTTTACAGTACAACGACTGCCCCACCCTTTGAACCCAAACGCATTACGGCTTCACAGCAGAAATAAGAAGGGTAGTGGTACAGTGGCCACAAGATGTCTTGAGACCACTAGTAAAAAGTATCTTTGAGATACCTGCAAATGTTAACTTGTTCAAATTAATTTTCATCTCTTACATGTTGCCTTTTAATTACCTATCAATTTGTTGTGTGATCCTTTACATACTTTGATAAAACAGATTTATCTTCCGAATTTCAATAATGTATTGGCAATCAAATATATGTACGTTGTCTGAGTAAAATTCTTCTGGCATACGAATACACGAACATACCGATGTAACGAGATTTCCGATTATTTGACTATTTGGTTACTCAGCCAGAATTGGTTTGTCACAAAATTTATTTTGCTAGTTGACTATGTTGATCTTAGTCTTTATAATACGAAAGATACAAATTAAAATTCTTCTTCTGGGTTCTCTTATTCTACATTATGTGAGGTTGGCGCAGCATATCCTCTTATCACGGTGTATAGAGGTTTGGCATGAGCACGACTGGCTACCGACCATACTTCCAACGTGCCATAGGGACTTTTCTGGTGCATCTTTTGGCATTTCGTTTACTTCATCCGTTTTTGATTCTATGTATTCAAGTCAAACAATGGCACCGATTAATTTAAAATCCTTTTCAATTAACAGAAATCATATTCAAAGCCGGCTCATTTATCTTTCATGAATTCACCTCATCCGTATCCTAATATAAGTTTCATCGTTCATGTGAGCCTCTAAGCCGCATTAGGGGCATTGATTATTCTGCATGAAATTCAAGAATAAGTTTCACTCACAATGTAGTTTAACATTCAAAGCTTTTCAAAAGATTATCATATCATTTGATGTTATAATTATTTAGTGAATTCGAATTGTTATACTAGAATTTTAACGTATTTCATTATTCAATTGTCTTAATTATAATAATACATGTTAAGGTATATAAGCATTGGAGAACATTTTATAGTCGCTCTAAAGCAAAGATAGTTGACGGAATTGTAAAATTTTTGAGTGCCAGTTTACCCTACTACTGGTTTTTCGTTTAAAACAAAAACAATCATCATCACAACGACACATTGGCAAATTCATATTCCTTGAATAGCAGACAATTTGTCAACTGTAAATATCGGAAATCGAGTTGTATCTCTATAATGATCAGAGAGACGGGGTACTTGAAACGCTGTCTATTACTAGAGACAAATTTCAAACCTCATTTAAATGTGTATAGCTCTCAGGAAACACCGTAGCCGTATGTAAAAATTACATTTTGTGTCCCAAGACGGGAGGAAGGTCTACGTTCAAGACTAAATAAGGATACTGTAAATCGTCATCTCTTAAATAAGTTTTGACCTCCAGACAACTCGTTGAACTGAGGCCCCTTTAATACGAGGTGTATCGTCAAAAGGATTCCCAGACAAACAGCTGTACGACAATCGCAGTTAACGTACCTGCCAGCAATAACTGTAACTAACTCAACACGTAATATAAATTAACACGGGAAGCCATTATCTACAGCGGGGATGACAACGCAGACGTTAAATTCTAAAATAGTACTAAAACTAATTACGGGCTTCTAAATTACGAGTAGGTACAGTAAATCTGAGTGGTGCGTATATAGTTATTTTGCGTGATCATTTATTAAGCTATTATATAGCTTATATTATATAAGGCTAATAGCTATATTATATAAGGATTAGACAGTGCATTAAAAAAATATTGAAATTTAATATTACAATATTACGTTATTAGATTGCTCTTGATCTCAAAAAAAATCGAATGCAACCTTACTTGTTAACACATGACAAGCATTTAGTTGAAGAGCTTTGAGAGAATTGCTAAAAATAATACATCAAGGATTCCAAGAGTCAAAGACATAATAAGCTGGCATCTAAAATATCACGATCTAAATAAAAACCGAAAATGGACTCTGTTTTTGTTTGGGCGATTTAAATTGTAAGTCCGCTATTGGGAAACTGTCTGTAAAGTGGGATGGAGTGGACGAAACAATGTTTTTCGAAGCCTACATAATTTTATTATGTTAGAATTTGTGTTTTATAAGTGGTTATATAAATTATTAGCTCTGCCATCCTAATATCTGCTTCACCAAGTAGTGAATTGATAAACGTTGTTTTATCTTTTTTGAATGGTGTTGCAACCAATATTTGTGACATAGTCAGTTCTTATTTCATTCCTAATTATACTCGTGTTGCAGTATGTCCAAGTACGCTCTAATGATAGGCATGGATCATCTGTTTGATAAATTAATTATTGACCGAACGTAATATATTGCGTTAATTTAATATTGAAAATTGCATATCATATTAAATATTCTGAGATGAATATTTTGAGTTCCACAACGATTTTAAGTATTTTAATAATTAAAATAATAATATCAGAAAGTTTAGATACTCATTACTTTAAAACCATGGCTACATGCAAATGGCAGCTTTGTTTATCTTCTTATATGTAAATAGCTGTTTTACTGGTGTTAAGAGGAATTTAAGCAGGTTATTTAATACGACTGGACCCTGGATTATTGAGTCTCAGCCTTAAAAAAATCTAACATCTGCCCAGCAAGAGCAGTGCCTCGCTAAATCTACTACTAAAATCGCGACTCACTGACAATATCCAGCGAAAGCTCGGTTATGTATATAGGTTAAGTGGCACATCAGACACTTTCAAATAATTTGACGACTTCGACGAGAACGGTGATCGGTGCTTGGTATGCCTAAGAGCACCGAGAGTGGATCTAAGAACGAAACGACATGATTACGGCAATTCATTACATTGTCGTCTGGGCTGGGCTCGTAATCTACGGCGGCTAAGAGATTTATCTTGGTGTGTCGTTTACTCGAAGAAGCTAACTTGGTGTTAATCGGCTAGCAGATATCTCATAAAAAAATCTATCTAATAAAGTAACCTCGCGGAGTTATACTAGATTCCAAAAATTAGTAGGTACCTCATATTTCGACCTACTTGTATATGCCCCCACTTCTTCTTTTTCTCCACCTTATCCCACTAGGTGGGGTCGGCACAGCTAATTTTTCTGTTCAATTCTCTTCTATCAGCCGTGATCTCAACAGTCACTCTCTCATATCGTCATTCACACACTCCATCCATGTCTTCTTCGGTCGACCTCTTCCCTCTCTACCTTGCATTACTATTTCCATACATCTCCTAGTCACATGCATCTTCTCTCCCCTTGTATAATAATATGTCCCCCCTGCCACATGCCAAATCCAAATTAATGCAAAACATGCCCGTGTGCATATGTGTTACTTTTATAGAATTGTTACGGTTTCGCAAATCTGAGTGTTCGTGCGTGACGTACAGTGACGTATGTTGGCTTTGAAGTCTTGTGGCGGAAATCGTGTGTACTTCGCCACGACATAAACATTTCGCTAATGGCCCTGTGGCTAATGGATTATCTCGTCAAAAATAGTTTATTTTCTCTCTAGTCTCTTTTATACACTGAATTGTTTTAACTGTGGTTGTGCTTGACTTATGAATAGCTTTATATCTACTGGCTTGTAGTTCTGATTGACAGATGTAGTACCACTGTGACCGAGATTTTTTTCTCGGTCTTAATTTTAAGATCTTTTAAATTCTCACTTTAATTGAATTTGTTTTGTTTTCTAATGGCAGAGTGCAGGAGAAAATTTGTGCGCTTTGAATTTCAAGTTTCATTTATACTATTAGATTGCAAACCGGATACATTTTATTACGAGTTTAAATTGTGAATAAAATGTCTGAAAATGTCGGAGATGTCTGTGAAGTTATTCGGTCCGCAGAAGCGATCGAGACACTTCGGCGCCACAACGACACATTGATAGGCAAATTCATACACCTTGAATAGCAGATAATTTGACAACTATAAATATTGGAATGCAAATTCTATCTCTGTAATAAGCATAGAGACGGGACAATCTGTAAGACGTCCGGTGCATTCGTATGTAGCGATGCACCAGTGTTCGAATCTCGCAGGCGGGTACTAATTTTTCTAATGAAATACGTACATCGCGTCGTGTAGTAAAAATCAAACCCGCAAAATTATAATTTGTATAATTACTGGTGGTAGGACCTCTTCTGAGTCCGCACGGGTAGGTACCACCTCCCTGCCTATTTCTACCGGGAAGCAGTAATGTGTTTCGGTTTGAAGGGTGGGGCAGCCGTTGTAACTATACTGAGACTTTAGAAGTTATATCTCAAGGTGGGTGGCGCATTTACGTTGTAGAGGTCTATGGGCTCCAGTAAACAATAAACACCAGGTGGACTGTGAGCTCGTCTACCAATGTAAGCAATAAAAAAAAAAGTCGAAACACTGTCTTCTGCTAGGGACAAATTTTCAATCTCATTCACAAGTGTATAGCCCTCAGGAAACACCGTTGCAAATAGGCGTGTGTATGTGACAAACATTATATTTAAAAAAGAATTTTGGATTAGAGGTTTTTTTTTTATTTGTAATTTTAAATTTACTTGTCAAACAATCTCGCATTTATTTACAGCATATGTTGATAGAAATATTAACGTTCTTGAAATTCTTCTGAGGACTGATTTATTTAAATAAGACCTATTACCTAATAGACCTCTGCTTCTGTTTTTGCTGTAGTTTTTACGAATCGTTTGATTAATCGAGATACATATTTACTCAGAAACAGAGATATTTTAAACTATGTCCGAAAATGTGGATTCATTAACACACCCGATATCAAATCGTGAAAATGTTATCAAACAGATCAATCGCCTGTATTAATGAAAATGTTTCCAAACCACGATCATTTAGCAATTGAAGATTAACCGTAATTTCACTGCAGCATTTTGATTTACCGTTCGACATTTTGTATTTCGAATTTTCTAGACGTTACAGTTACTGAAATTAAAATGAAAAAAAAAAGGGTGCGTGTACTTATGTACGCGCGTAAGAAGTTATACTTTATTTTTATTAAATTTTTTTTTTTTCTTTAATTTAAATTTTAATCAATTTGAAAAAAAATCGATTAAACAACATCCTCAAACACGCATATTGGACATCCCTTTTCTTGACATCGTATAAATTCGGTAATTCTCGGTAAGGTTCGGAAAATTCACCTGCGGCTATATTCAGACTCGCCAAGTTACGTCGGTCGTATTGTAATGAGCGATTTAGTGGGCATCTTCATTCTGTTAATTTTGTGTCACGGTGCGCGCGCATCGTAAAATTTCACTCTCATCAATTTCTCATAACGCGCCTAAAGAAGTATAACTTCAAAAAAACAACTCAAGCGTCGACAAAATGTGTGTTTCGAAACAGTTCAAACACCGTTTATAAAGAAGCCATGGTTGAACCGTTTTCAATTCGAACGTACATTTCAACATTAAAAAGAGCAATCGTCCAGAGATCACGAAAATATACTTTACTGCGAGGTAGTTCGTAGCATTATTGCTTGAACTTCGATTTAAACAAACCGCTCGAGAGTCTGAATTATTAACGCTTCGGATATCAATATGTCAAACGATAATCTATGCAAACGTTTGTTTTCGATGTCAGCTCCTTGTGTATTTTGTGCTACTTTTAACTCGTATTTACTGCGGAGTACTTTCTGAATTCTACGAAATGATCTTATATTTCTCATTTTCGGGGTAAGTTTTTGCCATAAAAGAAGAAAAAGCAAATTACTTTATCATTTTTTATTAGTACAGATATACAAAATATAGAACCGAATAATGCCCTAGGGACTTGAATCACATGCGATGAAGGTTTCGCATTTCGGAGGTAAATAAATAAAGTAAGTAACCCCCCAAGTTAGGGTTCTCGGTGTTATGTTACCAGAGACTAACCTACACACTTTTATATGTTTAAATATATACATAAATAGATAACAAACACCCAGACGAAGAGCAAACAACTTTTTACTACTGGATCTCTTGTGAGTCCTCGCGGGTAGGTACCACCGCCCTGCTTATTTCTGAGGTGAAGCAGTAATGCGTTTCGGTTTGAAGGGTGACTCAGGCGTTGTAACTATACTTGAGACCTCAGAACTTATATATCAAGGTGGGTGGCGCATTTACGTCGTAGATGTCTATGAGCTCCAGTAACCACTTAACACCAGGTGGGCTGTGAGCTCGTCCACCCATCTAACAATAAAATAAAAAAAAAACCTTGTGCACACGAATGCTTACTCGATGTGAGAATCGGATCGACGACCCTCGGTGCAACAGTCGGCGGTAACTAGCACCACCGAGTCAATCAATTTCAATGGAGGTCAAAGCTTACTTCGTCCGTGAACCAGAAAAGTATTAGTACTCATTTCAAAATTTCCAGACAACACATTCCTTCTAAGTAGCATCGAAAAGTCCAAATACTTTCCGTAAATACTAAGTATCTTTTATCATCGAGCACCGCGGCATCTGACCGCTTAATTTCACGCTGGTCAAAGTAAGTGGGTCCGGTATTCTATGCGAGCCGGCAGTTTTCAATTTACAACGACGCGCGAATGCTGACCAGATATTGTGTATGTGAATTGTGAAACCAACAGGAATATATTGCAATTTTATTTACTACTATCGAGAATAGATCTCTTTATTTATAGAATATTCGTGTGCCACATTGAAATCTTACAATTGTAGATGCAATATCTGCGAATTTCGAATTGAGCATCTATTTTTTTTTTAAATTTTAACTACGACTTTTGATTTTGACTTTTAACCTCAAGATTTACATAATTTGAATCTACTTTCTTTTTAACATGCTTTTTTTATTAGAATATGTACGTCATGATAATTGTCTTATCGGTCCTTACGGATCCATCAGATCCAATAACCCTTGTATTAGACGCCGTCCGCTCTAACAGCAGGAGTATAGATCCTGGTAACTGTACTCGTCGAACCCGGCAAAGAGTTCGACGTGCAACCTAACCTAACGGGCTGATACTTATCCCGTTGGGTTGACCTTCTCAACGGGTCGCGATTCCAATCCGGTAGTAGATTCATTCGCGACGCAGCTATTTTTGAGTTGTTAGGTGTCTCTTGGAGGCGCTCGAGTAGCTGTTAGCAAATCTCGACCCTTCTGGCTGAGCCCTTGCTCACCCACCTGTCCTTGTGCAATCGGAAAGGCCTCCGCGCCACCGGTAAACCATAAATAATAATAAATTGCATGAAATAAGATAATTTACAAATGAAATAATAAAAAAAAAACTATATAATCAAATGGTTCGAAGAGACGAAACTAGCGTTGCAAAATCAAGCACATGTATAAAAATATGTTTTAAAAGTATTATTATACATTATAATATCTACCTCATTTGAATGAACTGTGATTACGATTATACACATGTACGAATATAATACGTTGATAATAATTTATTAAGCTGTATACAAGACCAAATTTAATGGTCAGTATATAAAAATAAGAATCGACGACAATATCTAAGACATTTTTTATTGGTGGTAGGACATCTTGTGAGTCCGCACGGGTAGGTACCACCACCCTGCCTATTGCCTATTTCTGCCGTGAAGCAGTAATGCGTTTCGGTTTGAAGGGCGGAGCAGCCGTTGTAACTATATTGAGACCTTAGAACTTATATCTCAAGGTGGGTGGCGCATTTACGTTGTAAATGTTTATGCGTTCCAGTAACCACTTAACACCAGGTGGGCTGTGAGCTCGTTCACCCATCTAAGCAAAAAAAAAAAACATATTTCACCGGAAACATCTTGAACTTACAAAACGCAGCGTAACCAAACTTCGAGCTAATCTAGTAAGCGTTGAAATTAGGGTATCGAAATTCACAAACAGCTCGAAGGATCATCCTTTGGCACAACTGTCTCCCCATTGGCTGGAATATATCTACCTCATTTGAATGGATTGTGATTACGATTTTAGACGTGTACAAATATGTTGATGATAATTTATTAAGTTGTATACAAGACCAAATTTAATGGTCAGTATATGAAAATAAGAATCGATGAAAATATGTAAGATATATTTCACCGGAAACATCTTGAACTCACAAAACGCAACGTAACCAAACTTCGAGCTAATCTAGTGAGAGTTGAAATTACGGTATCGAAATTCACAAACAGCTCGAAGCACCATCCTTTGGCACAACTGTCTCCCCATTGGCTGGATGCCAGTAACGTAATATCATAACATTATCCCCTGAACTTGTTCCACTATACGCACGATGTTTTTTCTCGAGCACCGAGTGCTGTTAAAGAAATTGAAACTGTGTTTTTGTTATACATAACACTTGTATATAACACGGGTTCGATTTTATTTTGTAGTTTTAGCTTAGGAATGCTTAATATAGTATGTAATTATTTCAATACAAAACAGTTTAATTTATTCTCTAAACGGCTTAACCCATAGACACAGCCCACTGAGTTTCTCGACGGATCTCCTCAGTAGGTCGCGTTTCCGATCCGGTTGTAGTGTCAGAATCACTCCGGTTTGAGCCTCGTGAGCTCACCTACTAGCTAAGGTTACGCTGAAATAGCCTCTCAAGGCTATAGGTATATAGCTTAGGTAGGAAAAATCTATACGTCAGGTCCGAAGGTCCGGATACCACTGGCTTGGTGATGTTAGAAAATATGAGGCTGTCCACGGAAGCACGGAATGTATTAGCGGAGATCAGAGACGAATTTAATGTTTCGCCTGTCAGAGGCCAAAATTCTTTTCAGAGCACCGAGCCACTATATTAAGTAAGCCTTGACTAATGATAAAAAAACTAAAAAAAGTATGTATGACCGAAGAAATGGTAATATATAAAAATGTAGCCTAGATATCAAGTTCTATTTGACTAAAATAATATAAACGAATAAATAGCTTCCATCAATAAAAAAAATTATTAACCACGATATTCCTAGATTAATTTAATTTATATTCTTGAACCTTTTAATTAAGCATAAAAATAATACTGCCATAGGATATTAAAATAAGGTCCGAAAATTCATAGCAATTCGCCATTCTGCTAATTTCTCTGTGCAAACAGGTATGAGCGTTATTTGTCCCTTGGCGAATGGCGAACATAAAACGTGAATATTAAAAATGCCGCAGACATTATTGCGAGTTCTCCACGAAACACATAAATTACAGGCGCAATGTTGTACCTGATTTTTAACTTGCAGAATTTATCACCATGACTTTATTATAACAATCTTGTTCAACTTTCAGCTATATAATTTCGAGAATACGCATACTAATCACAATAATGTAGACTTGTACTGTCATAAGAATATATGAAAAGAGAGATTTATTAAATACTAGCTGACCCGGCAGACTTCGTAGTGCCTCAATCGAGAAACAAAAGACCTAAACTTTTGTAAAAAACAAACTAAAGTTATCCATCCGACGGGGGACACATCAAAGGAAAAACAAAATTGTTATTTTTATTGAATTCCGAGCATTTTCATATTTATGTACCTTTTAAACCTTCTCTGGAATTCCACAGATAATTTAAGATCAAGATTAGTCAAATAGGTCCAGCCGTTCTCGAGTTTTAGCGAGACTAACGAACAGCAATTCATTTTTATATATATAGATACGTGCATTCAACATGCATAAAAACGTAAGTACCTTAGTGAACACGAAATAGTGAAAAAAAATCGACATGAACTGATAATATTCCTTAATTATTTTTGAAATATTCAAGAGTTTTAACATCTCGGAGTTTCAGTAAGAGCGCTAACTATAATCGGATAGCTTGGACAATAAATGAGTCATCGAAAATTTTCAAAGAAACCACTGCACGAGACGGCTGAGTCTACCCGTGATTATGGCGCTTGCTACAGCATCAAAATATCGGGAACTCAATACATGTGAAAAACGTGGCAAGACCCCTTTCATTAATAATTTTTATAATAAATAAAATCGCGAAAACCTCAGACATGGCTAGGTCGTTCTTTGAAGACTACACAAAATTTAATATAACGTACCTATTATCCCACGGCTCTTTTAATTAGAATATAGGTACCCTCATTACTTGAAAATCTAAATCAAAAGGTGGTTGAAAGTATTATTAGAACGAAAATTTTTGAGAATTTGGAGATATCGGTATATTCCATTATTTACTATTACTATTTACAAAGAGAAATTTGGTTAAATGAATTAACTTCTGATGGTCCATTGTTTTTTTTTTATTAGGTAATTTAAAGTGGCATGCATGTACATGTATTCCTATTTTTTCGTATTTTATTGAGAACAGTTTTTGAATTTGGTTTAGATGTAGGGTGTGTTTTCCTTGTCTATTTATTCTAATATTTTTTTTATTACACTCAATTTAGTTCTTTTACTATATTTCGTGAAAATGCCGATAGTGTATCGTGGTCATATCAGGTGGGAAATAACCCAGTGACCAATTCCATTTCGTCCCATGTTCCTATCTAAAATATGCTGTCGTTATACTCGCCACGAATGTGTACGCGATCAGATTACTGCCTTTGTTTTTTCCTGATTGTTTGCCAAACGAGGTGCCGGGCTGAAATACCTATTCAAGTGTCGCTAGATCGCTTTGTACAGACGCTATTCGACTCCAAATGTGAGATTTGAATTCGGAAGATTTCAAAATTTTCACTTGTTATGCTTTAAAGATTTCGGTTTGTATTTAAGTCAGTTTGGGTATCTGCATTTAGCTCCGAATGTCTGATGATTCTTATAGCCGTAATCAAAATGGTCCTGATTTGGAGTACACCGTTTGCTTACTCTACGCATAGAAAACAAAATGGTTTTGCAACTAAAGCTAATTTTAATGAGCATTAAAAACTAGTAAACTATATTACAATTATTATAACTGTTACTAGTAATTGTAACGAGTAATTTAAGAATTAAATTAATCAAAAACACTATTTAAGAACAGACCGAATATTTCGAACTAATGGATTTTTAAACAATCGTTTATATTTATTTACAAACTAGCTGATCCGGCAGACTTCGTAGTGCCTCAATCGATAAACAAAAGACCTAAACTTTTGTATAAAACAAACTAAAGGAGTCCGTCCGACGGGGGGGACACCAAAGGAAAAACAAAATTGTTATTTTTATTTAATTCCAAGCATTTTCATATTTATTTACCATTTTAAACCTTCTCTTCTCACAAATAATTCAAGACCAAAATTAGCCAAATCGGTCCAGCCGTTCTCGAGTTTTAGTGAGACTAACGAAGAGCAATTCATTTTTATATATAGAGATAGATAGATAAACTAATAAAATATAAGTCTTTTAATATTGTGACTATATTAAACAAATTGAATTTTCCATTTGAGATTCATATCTTATGTTAATGTCAATAATTTTCTTCTCCCTTTAATATTCATGAATTATTTCTGTTTTACATGTAATGAATACCAACTGGGGCATTAAGATCAGCTTCCCCAGATCCCCTACCAAAATATAGGTGCTATTTTCATGCAAATAATTTTCATTGACGTACTCGATCACCGTTAAGATAATTGAATGAAGTTTTGTTGAAACCGGAAATTTGCACGATTTTCAACTGAAACGATGCTATCTATATATTAATACGTGAAGCAAAAACTTTGTATCCCTTTTTACGAAAATTGCGCGGACGGAGGAATATGACATTTTACACACTTATAGAGAATATAGAGAAGAAGTGCACAATGCTAATATTTTTTTAAAAGAATGCATAAAAGATACATGAAATCAATAAAGAAAACATTACACACACTACATACTATGTATTTGACGCAACACGCATGCATACTATTTATAGTCAAACTTTTGTTCTTGACGTCTGTTATCAAATTGAGATTAAATATTGTTTGTCTTTGTTAATATGTTTTATAGTGTAGTCTTGGTGAAATTTGTGATTATAGAAGTATAAAATACAATCATAATAGTGTACAAACACAATTCCAATTAATTATAGTCGAACTTCGACTACTGCGGGACCTCTAGTTTCATTAAATTTTGAAGTCGAATAGTCGCTGTCATAGTTTCGGTGACTTAAAAATTAAGAATTAATTAAATTACTTATCGAATGTATAATATAATCAAATTACCATTGCATATACCATTCAAATTTATTGCGATTATAAGCGATTCGGTGGCTGTCGAATTTGTATTTTTCTAAAACATTCTGAGTATTTCTGAGTCCGGAGACACTCCGATAGATGGACTTCAGTCTTGACGTATTCTTTTAAATTATTATTATTTCTGAGGTAGGTAAATGGTCTTACGGTTCGTCTAATGCTGAGTGCGTATACGTATGTCACCACCTGCTTTGAGACATGAGGTTAAAGTTTCGATATAATTGTATAACATCTGATCCAAGTTTCAAACAGGAACGCATATCTGATTCGGTGTGAAAATAGACAGGATTGCGGTCATTAACCGTGAGGACACATAGTACGTCCTTTCAGTAAATTTTTTTTTTGCTACCCATTTGCTGGTAACCTAAGAGACTATTCCAACAACACCCGGACCGGTAGTTGAGCTCACAGGCCTAACCTGAGGTAATTTGCTAAAACTAGCCCTAGCTTCTCAGAATCTACCACCGGATCAGAATCGCGACCCTCTGACAAAATCCGGCGAGAAACTCAGTAGGCTTTGTCTGTGGGCAAATGTAATCGTGTTTAAGTAATGAATAAATAAATTTTATTCAACTTGGTACTTCAATTGAAATATTCAATTCTACTAATCTACCTCAACCACATTACGATGTGGATTACGTATTTTAGTGTAATTCTTGTGAATAAATTCCGTTGCCAGTATTATTTGAGATTCACGGTTGATAGCGAGCTTACATTAACGATGCCAAGGAAAGGTTGTCTATACCTATTACCAATTAAACCGTAGTAACGTTTGTCTGCTTCTGCGTCTGTTTCTTTTTTGTCCCATATTTAATTTTAATCTACACTGAACCTGAAATGCTTAAAGGTATGTTTCGGTATTTCCAGAGGTAGTTTTTTACATTACATTAATATCTGGCTTAAACCTGGATCGCACGAATCAAGAAAACGTTTTGAACACAAGAAAATTTCTGACAAACAAAATCTGAATCGTCGGTCTTCCTATTCAGTCGAAGATCTTGCCAAGCATAAAATGTACTTGTAATAGAAGCTCAATGTTTTTTCAATGTTTTAGCCTTCAGATATCAGAATAGAATAATACCAAATAGTCAATAGTATTAAGCGGTAGGCAGCGGCTTGGCTCTGCCCCTGGCATTGCTGAAGTCCATGGGCACTACTCACCATCAGGTGGGCCGCGTGCCTACAAGGGCAATAAAAAAAAACATACAAGATTTTTTGGTTATGGTTAGTGGTTCATAGACCTTCCCAACTGGGGACCTAGTGGAAGGCCCAAGACAAGGTAGAAAGGTGTAGTGCTAAAGGACAAGAGATAATGCAATGTTACTGACGAGGATGTTGAAGATCGAGCAAAATGAAGGAGAAAAATAAAGAGAGCTGCCCCCACCACCATGCTTGATGAATAGCTAGGAAAACAGAGAGGTTTGTGGCTCATAGATGTTTAAATAATGTCATCTGATAGTCACTGCAGAACTTTTTCAACAAAGCTCTTTATCAGACCACTCACAGATATCAAGAGAGAGAGTCAAATGCAAGTTTTAAAGAAATCATAATTCTTACCAATAATGGAATAATTGAAGAGAAGATAAGGTTGTTAGTATAGTTATACTTGAAGAATTCTAAGACAAAAACAAGACAAATGCTTTCCGTTGCGACAGCAAAAAAAATGGAATATTTTATTAAGATAATTTGTGCATTTGTTTTACCATAGTTTATCTATACGACGGGGAACGTAATATGAGCGATATTTATGTAAGCAGTGCAGTAGATAGAAGTGCGCGAATCCTTTGCCAAACTTTTAAATTCTGCACAAGCAAAATAAAATTGTATTCGCAAATGTAAACATTTTCATTATTGCGTACCTTACGCAGTCTTTCTACATTGGCGCACGAAAGTTACGTCTAAGACAAGCTAAAATATAAACAAGAAAGTTTGAAACACGAAAAACTAATGGCTGTAACGAAAACCTGAACGCTTTACTGAAGACGAGAAATTATGGTCCTAGTTCAACTTTGAAATGACTTATGTGTAACATCATTTATTTTACTAAGTAAATAAATAGAAATTGTAAGTAAAATCCCACAGATACAGCCCATTGGGTTTTTCGCCGGATCTCCTCAGTGGGTCGTGTTTCCGATCCGGTGGAGATTCTGAAAAGTACTGCTTTTGCTAGGGCCAGTATTAGCAACAGTGCGGTTTGAGTCCCGTTAGCTCACCTACACGTCAAGGAGAAGCTGCAATAGCCTCTCAAGGCTATCAGTAAAGTAGGTAAAAAAAATAAACCTGTGAATAACTAATTTTGTTTGATGATATTTAGAACAAAAAATATAAATGAAAATCCTATAATTATAAGGATTTTTTTTTATTGCCTTTGTAGCCAGACGAGCGTACGGCCCACCTGATGGTAAGTGGTTACCGTCACCCATGGACTTCGGCAATGCCAGGAGCAGAGCCAAGCCGCTGCCTACTGCTTAATACTCTCCACAAGCCTCGTTTGAAGAAGGACATGTCATAGCGCTCGGGAAAAATGAATAACATCATCAACTTTTGTAATAGGCTCCTGTTCGAAGTCGAGTGCGTTCGAAATGTCCTGACATGAAATTTTGAAGGGCCCCCGAGCAGATCCCCCTGGTTTGTTAGCTGACGTCAATCCTCTAGAGAACAAAGGCCGCGTACAAAAGGTTGAGTCAAATTTTGCGACTTTTCTCTCGTGTATTTTAGAGCAGTCTGTTAAAGATAACGTACTTAAGTATTATGTTCAAGATTACTGCACGAAAATGTATTTAAAAACATACATATGTTGTAATAATAAGAGATCGCAGTATTAAAATTATTATAAAATACTTTTAAGCTTTCATTCTTATTTGGTGTATTTTTTGTTGGACGATTAAATGGTTCTTGAATTAAAAAATACCGTAAAACTATTGAAAACTATTCAACATATCATACGGATAATTTAAAAATAAATAAATAAGTGCTATTTAATAATGATTTCTGCTAATATGTTTTGACCGAGTTTAAGCGTTTTGAATTTTTTTTTATAATTTTATTTTATTAAATCATTTTAATTAATAATCGCAATATTTTCAAGAACATTATGAATGAGTCTTAATACTTGCGAGCGCAGCGTCGAGTGTCATTACGTGGCGAACGAACAGAAGTTAATCTTTCAAGATATTTAATAAAAACACGCTACAACGTTATCAAGTTTTTTTTTATTAATAATATTATTAAATTTTTTACATAATAATATTATTCATCGCTTATTTATGAAGTGCGAATTAGCGACCTCAAGTTCATAAATTAGGTTACCGTATTCATTATTAGTCAACTTATGCTAAACGATTTTCCTGTTATTTTTATATAGGTAGGTACTGTTTTTATGTGACCGGTCGTTGTATTACCGCTCGACTTCAAATTATTTGTTTTATAAATGACTAGCGACCCGCCCTCGCTTCGCTTCGGAAACATTAAAACACACATGAAACCAAAAAAATAAAATAAAAAAAAATAAAAAAAAAGTAGCCTATGTTTATCAGGGACAATGTCGGCTTCTAATGGAAAAAGAATTTTTCAAATCGGTCCAGTAGTTTCGGAGCCTATTCGAAACAAACAAACAAACAAATCTTTCCTCTTTATAATATTAGTATAGAAAACAATTACATTAATATTGTTTAATAAAGTCTAAATAGTACTACAACACTGATTACAAGGAATTAAATGACTTGTTGGATCCCTCGGATCCACTTTCGGTGGTTTTAAGCCCCTCAAGCACCGATCATCGTCCTGTCACTTTTTTTAGCTGTTCGATTACGACGAAGAGTTCGACGAGCTAACTAATGTATAGACACAGCCCACTGAGTTTCTCGCCGGATCTTCTCAGTTGGTCGCGATTCCAATCCGGTGGTAGGTTCTGCGAAGCACTGCTCTTGCTAGGGCTATTGTTAGAAAATTCTGTCAGCCCTTGAGCTCACCTACACGATCGGGCGTAGCTGGAAATCATCCTTTAGGTAGGCTACCAGCGAATAGGCGGGAAAAAAACAAGATCTGGAATGACGTGAATACATGAACCTTTAATGAATCTTGGATCAGATTGAAGTAATAATAACAATAATAATTATTATTATGATTATAGAATTTATAAACAGATGAGACCAAAATATGATTATTTTGATGATGGCTTACAATTTTTTGGCGATTTGATGTTATTTATAAACATCAAACGAATATCCAGAACTTTTTTTTTGAAAACTAATTTAATTTTGTCATAATTACGAAATGATGCCTATGAACTATGAATTTTGATATTTTTCGTATAAGCAAATATAAATTTAAATTTATAAAAAAAAGTCATCAACCAAATGATAGAAGCGAAAACGAATGAAATAAAAGAAACACCAAAAGAAGAAACAGAGAAGTTCTTTCCTACGGGACTGCGGCGGGTAGTCATCATAGAACACAAGATATTTGACAGGTGCCTGAATCTCGCTTACGACATTTTCAATATAAGCTTGCATATACTCGCATACAAGTCCCAAAACAACATTTGGACAACGTCGGTCTACCGACTAATACCACCAGCTCTGTCGTTATACCTACAGAACGAAGTAATGGATGTATAACCCAAGTAGGGTGGGCAGCCCGTTGTAAATTGCCAAATCCCATGCAGCATATTAAGAGGAAATACTGTGCCGACCCCACAAAATGTGGGATAACACGCACGAAAAAAAAAGATTTTGTTATATTCTCACCGAAATCATACGTCAGCATGTGTTAAGTACTTAACCGTAATAATAGATTTGATATAGGCCTGCAGATATAAACTCCGACATAATCGCATTGCTTAATCCGAGCACATCCACATTTTTTAGATTTATTAGATTTCGACGATTCTTAAATAAAACAAAGCTAAATATCGTAAGAAATATCAATAAATAAAAGTTACTAGCACGAGAACTGTAAATTTCAAACAGCACTTACAAAATGTATCCAAGTACCCTTCTTAAATTTCTTCAACTTAAGCAGTATTACCCGTTCTCTGATTCATACCTGTGAAAGGAGAATATAATTACTGAAAACGTACAAACAGATATAATAAAAGATTTTTACAACAAAGCTTAAATTATACAGTTTCTTAAAAATCAAAGTGGAAACGAATTTCAATTTTAAAGGAAATTAGGAAATTATTTCATTTAGCGTTACATTATCATTATTCAAACAGCCACTAAGGATGCTATTTATCATTGTGACGAGTAATATTAGGGTTGAAACGCACTGGTGACATGTTTTGCTGAGCACCTGTCGTGAGTGATGCGCGTTGATTTTCTCTTTGAAACACGTAGTGCGTGTCCTACTAAATAATATTTATCACCTTATACGGTGGTTATTCGAATGTATCCGGACTCAAATCACTTGTCAAAGCCATTCAATATCAAACATGAATAAACGTACTGACAGATTATAACACCATAATACCCGATCTATATTTAGAAATAAAAATATTCAGCTTGTGTCACCAGTTACACTAACGTCGAATGCGAATTTCTCGAGTGAATTAAATAAATGAGAACAAGAACCCACAACAAGCTCCTTCAGTGGTCCCTGATCAATCGATGTTCCAGTTGTTTCGCGGAATTCGTGACAAAAATGACAATAGCTCAGACCCAGCCTCTTCCCAACGACACGTTCCGATTACTGACGACAATCGAGTGGCTTGATCCAGTGGACCGCGAGGCTGACGCGGCGGCTTCCAAGCCAACTCGCCTCTCAAAAGGCCGAGTG
This sequence comes from Bombyx mandarina, assembly GCF_030267445.1. Taxonomy (NCBI): domain Eukaryota; kingdom Metazoa; phylum Arthropoda; class Insecta; order Lepidoptera; family Bombycidae; genus Bombyx; species Bombyx mandarina. The sequence goes on from NC_143228.1 coordinate 13,958,792, forward strand.
ACTTCCAAGGGCCACTCGAGAAGCTTTACCGATTGCGAACGTGTCCTATAAGACAGTTTTTTGATGCTTCTCATCAGGAGAGGTTATTGATCAAAGTGGTTCCCTGACGCAAAAATAGTCAAGTGTGTTTTGGAGTCACGCTTTTCACTTTTGACGACTTTCTTTTTATCTTGGATAATATAAAACTGACTCGGCTCTGTTCCCTTGAGGATGATTTTGTTATCATAAACACATTACACCATATAACATCACATAGGCAACGAAGTGAAAATATTTTAAAATGTGATCTTATGCCGAATTTAACTCATCCTTAAAGAGGATCCCAGAACAAAGGGGCCATTTCTTTTGCAGAATCAGATTGAAATGAAGATAATAGAAACGACAAATGACGTAAATAAACCGAGACAGATCTTCTATAATATAATTCGGGGCTTTTATTTCGAGTGCTAAGTGGAAAGTTACATTGTTCCTTAATGATTTTCCGGAAGAAATTTTCAAAGTTGGACAAGTAATTTGTTTCGCTTAATTTGCGATTTTTCTCGAAAGTTCCTTGGACTCGTTTCAGATCTCTGCTCCAAAGTTTAGTTTCTTGAAACGGATAAGATGCAATACAAACTTCGTACGTGTTTTAATTAAATTAATAGAATTTATTTCAATTAAAATACTTGAATTTACTTAAATTCAAAGCTTGCTTTCAAACTCATTTGGACTGTAATGGTTTGGATTTGGCCCGTTGTTACTAGCGTAATTGTGAAAGGGAATATGGTTACCTTGGCATTAAGTAATCATTAGAGCCTATAATATGTGGTGTCACAGAGCGAATTTGTCCACCTTTTTAGAAGATTGAGATTGAAATCTCTGAAGTCGTACTGTAATAATGATTAACCTTCAAACTTGCTTTGTAACGGAAATAAGAGGAATAACAGTGCCATTCTTTGGGGGCTCATTACATGCCGTATCCAGTACCATGGCTTGTTATTGGAATTGGAAATGTTAAATAGAGCATTAAGTAGGAAAATAAGGTAGCAGTTGATCAAGAAGGTCGGGTTCCAGAATAATTTTGTTTCATATTTCTGACATAATCATTACACAAAAACCATCTTTAACTCTGTAGTAACAAAGTGCTTTTTGCATAATCAAAATGTTTGCAATTTCATTAAGCTCATTGCATTAGGCACGCTATGGCACTGGCGTAGAAACGATGGACGGTTTTCAGAAAAGTTCTTAATGCGGTCTTCACAGGTTCTATGACTAAAGCAATACGGTCCAAATTCAATGTCAGCAGTTCCAAAGAATGTTGTGGTAACAAAGTAAGGGTTGATGTCAAAGAAATTACATCGATGCTCCGAAAGATGTTTCCAACGAGGAATTTTGATGGCACTTTACGCTCGTACGTTTCGCTATGAGGTATAATTCCGGCACTAACTTTTGCTTAGTTTGATATTATTTATTAAAACGACCACGTGAAGTTATAAAGGAATATCTTGGTTTCGGTTAGGTCTAAACTTTTATTATATGTTAGAAGTCAAAATGTAAAATTTATGTTTTTATGTGGTAAAAACAACACCTATAGGGAAGTTGACTTTTTAGTCCTTTAGAGTCAAAAGGTTAAGACAGTTTCATTGAAATTACTAACCACTGTCGGCATGCATCTTAAGGGTGCATTTTAACACCTTTAGTCATTCACAGAATAGTTTTTTTTTTTATTTGATTTTTATTATAAAGTAAATCTTTGTTGTAAATTTCATTTTTGTTTATCCGTTCTCTGTCCGTGTTCCGGTTCCGTATCCGATTCAGTTTAAATTTTCTGTAGTTATTCGGGAAATGTTTCTGGATGACATTTATAAGTTTTGTAATTGTGTAGTGATATTAATTTTATTTTCAGTTCAACAATTTCTGGAGCCAAAACGCCTTTGCCTCGAGTTATTAGATAGTATCTTAGTGACATTAAAATATCGGCTATTCCCACATACGCTATCGGATTAGAGTAATATCAACTTGCTTAAGTTCATAATACCCCTTACTTAAGTTAGGAATTAAAAGAAAGATTAAAAGTTAGGTAGAGACATGGGGAATACCTAATGGGGGTGGAGAGGTAATTAACATGTAGCATCCTTTGAGTAAACAAGCTACTCCGTCAAGAAAGTACCAGGAAAAGATCAATTTACACAAAATGTTAGTTATCCATCCAAATTTATTTTATCACCTTCAAAGTATGCTCCTTTAGAAACGATACACTTACGCCAATGAATAATCCAATTATGAAAACAATTTTTAAACGCTTTTTTCGGAACTAAGTTCAGTTCTCGCTGTGAGTTCTCCTTTATCTCATGTACCGAATGAAAACGGGTGCCAGGAAATGGTAATTTTTGTTAAGGGAAAATAAATTAGTCAACTGGAGTCATATGTGGTGAATAAAATTTTTACTTCGTGGTAACTGTTGAGTTTTTGATGAAAATTCGGTCATAGCTATCTATGGCTTTATGCAAAGGTGCATTTTGATGGTGCAAAACCAAGAATTTTCTTTTCACAAATCTGGCCGTTTTCATCAAATTTGCTCTCATAAACGCCACATAATATTATTATATATAACGTTAATATAATATAAAATAATATTCTTTATTCACCGTTTGACTTTCTAGGAAGAATTTACAGTGCACGACACCGCTATAATAAAAAAATAAAAACTCAACATGCCTTTTGATAGACTTAGACATCTTGGTTTTTTCGATTTCGCTTCAGTTGGAAGCCACCGGTCCAAAGCTTGTTTTTTAGTTTGCATGTCAAACTTGTAAACCCATAACTCGTTACCAGTAACAATGCATTTCATGAATGCTTTTGAGTGTTTGCGAGTTTTTTATGCGATTTAGATTCTTATGCGATTGAGTTTTTGGATAAAATTCAGGTCTTTTGGGAATAGCCGAGCAGCAACATGTTTCATGTCTAAGTGATTATATAAAATGGTATGAATGGACTCGTGAAACACAGAATATTTGGCGGCTATCTCTTTCAAACTTGAATTTTCAGTCGCTCTTTCCTCCACTTTACCAATGTTAACTTCAGTTACAGATGTTGATGGCCTACCAGAGCGAGGCTAATCTTCCATCGCATCGCGACTGCTTTTGAACGGTTTACACCATTCATACACATTATTATTATCAAATTCGCAAACCACATTACATATGATATAACTGAAAACAGCACTGTATTTAATCTGAATAGCAGATACAACTCAAACTCCGCTCCGAAATGGAAAAAAGCTGTACCAATCTAACAACAAACAAATCATCCATTCTCGATACTATTTTGTTTGTATGCTATGTATATTAAATAGCGCTATCAAAACATTTAACGAATATTTTTTATCACACAATAATCTATTTGAAATTTAAAACACTTATTTTCAATTGGTTTGAACAAAATCAATTTTTCAGAACATCACGATACTTTCGTATTTATAGTAACGAACTGTATGTACACTTCGTGGTGAATAGCATTGGGCAAAAACTTTAAATTGGATACGCAAAGCATGAAAATCGTAAAATAGCATTTCTGTTCAAACACTGAATCAGAAAAGTTAAACTACGTTATTATGAACAAAAACAAAACTATGGAAATACGTATGTACAAACTAGCTCCGAAAATTCATTTTCATGAGTGCTGTTGGATTAACGTTGTCCACAATTGCCATAATAAGAACGTCAGTCTAATTGTATTCTATATTCCAGAGTAATATATCCGTTTTTGGAAACCTTTTTTTTTGTCATATAACTCGAAAACTATAACTATAACTGTAACTATACTGGACTTTAGAACTTATATCTCAAGATGGGTGGCGCATTTACATTGTGGATGTCTATGGGCTCCAGTAAACACTTAACACCAGGTGGGCTGTGAGTTCGTCCTATCTAAGCAATAAAAAAAAAACACATCCAGAATTACTAAATCCAATATGCTATTGGCATTTCAACAGCACGTTAATACTAACGCTAAAATGAACTTCAGGTATTGATTGCCTTCAGGTATGTTGGTACCGATTTTCTTAGCAAAGTTAAACAGCATAAACTTTGAGTTAACCTAATTGATGTACTTCCTAGAATTAGACACAATAACTATTGTCTGTTACTGTTCTATTTGTCTGAGTTTTGTTACTTGTTATAGTTTCAAAGGCATATTCGTTTTTATAGATTTAAAATTGAGGAAATTAACTTTTGATTTCAACTGTATTAGGACGGCGGCTTATCTTCCCACCGAAGAGTATGGATTTTTTGTACCGTAATTTTCGTGACACAAAAAAAAGATGAAAATTCTCCATAACAGTCGTAAGTATTAAGCAAATTACCATACACAAGCAGAATTTCAAATTTCGCGCAAAACCTGAAAAGCAAATTTGAACAGCACAAAAGCGTGGATCATCTAGTTTGGCTCAAACATAATATTTCACCGAGGTAGAATTATGTCAGTTATTATGGTTGTTTACTGGTAACTTTGCGTAGGAAATCCCTCATCAGATTATTAAGGTTCTTATATTAAATTATTTTCGTTGCCGATAACGAAAAGAGTGGGATTAATAAGTACCAATTTTCGGTTATTTGTAGGTATGTACGATGAACAAGCTACAAAAATTAGACGCGGACTTAAGATACTATTAGGCCCAAACGTCCAGGCTAATTTTCTTACACTATTTAAAGTATTTAAATCTAAATTACTGAAAATTCTAGTGGATTCATTCTAATCAGATAGTTTGTCGTCTTTCAAACACATTAGGCACAATAAATCGAATAAGAAATTAGGTTATAATAACTAGTCAGGTCATAAGTATTGTCACACAGTAAAAACTTTTCTTATAGAATGCTGGCCACAAAAAAGTTTATTGAATTCGAATTTAGAATTGTTCATGAAAATAAAAAAGGTATACTTTTAGAATTTTACTCATTTTTAAATATGTAGTGGACGCTTAAAGAAGACCGTGTTGCAGTTATTGCGTTGCATCGTTGCGGTTACGTGCCAATTCAAATTTTTAACATACTGAAAAATTTGAATATAACCAAAAGATTCGTTTATCGTACCATCAAACGATACAATGAAGACTCTAGTGTAGATGACAAGGTCAAGAAGTGGTCGGTCTGTTAGGACTCCAGCAGTGATAAAAGCTGTGAAGGCGCGAATTCAAAGAAATCCCAAACGTAAGCAGAAACTGTTGGCCCTTCAGATGGGGTTAAGCAGAACCACGGTGAAAAGGGTGTTAAATGAAGACTTAGGGCTTCGGGCATATCGAAGAAAAACAGGACATCGTTTGAATGCTCGTCTAATGGACCTGAGAATGAAGAGATGCCGCGCTTTGTTAAAGCGGTACGCGGGAAAAAATATCGGGAAATTCTTTTTTCGGATGAAAAATTTTTTGACGTAGAAGAGAGCTACAACAAACAAAATGATAAGGTGTACGCACACAGTAGTGAAGAAGCGACCAACCGTATTCCGCGTGTCCAACGAGGTCATTTTCCATCCTCGCTCATGGTATGGTTGGGAGTTTCTTATTGGGGCTTAACAGAGGTACATTTTTGTGAGAAAGGTGTAAAAACGAATGTAGTTGTGTATCAAAATACAGTCCTGACGAACCTTGTGGAACCTGTCTCTCATACCATGTTCAATAACAGGCACTGGGTATTCCAACAAGATTCGGCGCCAGCTCATAGAGCGAAGAGCACACAAGACTGGCTGGCGGCGCGTGAAATCGACTTCATCCGTCACGAAGACAGGCCCTCCTCCAGTCCAGATTTGAATCCGTTAGATTACAAGATATGGCAACACTTGGAGGAAAAGGCGTGCTCAAAGCCTCATCCCAATTTGGAGTCACTCAAGACATCCTTGATTAAGACAGCCGCCGATATTGACATGGACCTCGTTCGTGCTGCGATAGACGACTGGCCGCGCAGATTGAAGGCCTGTATTCAAAATCACGGAGGTCATTTTGAATAAACTTTAGTGTCATAAGAATCTATGTTTTGCTAAGTTCATTTTGGTATATGAATGGTTACATAATGAATAAACTTGTTTCAATTATTTTACATTAAACATGTGACAGAATTTATGACCTGACTAGGTATAGTATATCAATTGAAACTTATTCAGCTGTACAGCTTATTTTTCATTAAAGTCATTTAAAATAGTCAAGATAAAATCTTAGAACAATAAAATTGATTAAATAAGGATCGCTTGACGCAATACGGTCGATGGCTTAACCCCACGCATTTTAGTGCACTTTAGCTTTCCACATTCTCTACACAAAATGTGAGCTCGATGCAATAAAATTTAAACAAATAACCTTTGCAGTGTTGAAGATAAGGACTAATTTCTCTTGGCAATAACGCTTGTTAGAGTTTTTGCTAGTGCTGTAGAATGCAATTTATTCGAGACAATGGTTAGAATTAACCGTTTCGCGGTTATCACATCGTTTTAAGCTTCACAAAGACGGGTTCAGGAAAATTGGAGTTTGTTTTATATAAAAGTGCTTTTGTTGAATTTCAGCTTATACCCTCGTGTGGGTGAGGCATGTTTGCAGGTTTACTTTTCCCGGAAAGTATTTGCAACTAAATTTGGAGCAGTATAATGAACGCACATTAAAAAAAATTAGTGTACTTTTAGCTCGTCTCCAGTGTTTGTTTTGGCGAGAGTAATGTAGTTTTAATTTTTTGTGCACTTTATTTTGAAATACTGTTCGTTTTTGCTTATAATAATTTTATTTCACGTGTGTTCTTTGGGTGTAGTTAAATAATTTCGTTTTTACGTTCTATCTATACTAATATTATAAAAAGGAAAGATTTGTTTGTTTGTTTGTGTTGAATAGGCTCCGAAACTACTGAACCGATTTGAAAAATTCTTTCACTGTTTGAAAACCACACTATTCCCGAGTGACATAGGCTATAATTGAATTTTACATTGCCAATTTTAAAAAAGTTAGGGATCCTTACTAAAACTCCAATAATGTAAACCAAGGTGTAAAAAAAATACTTAAAATATTCTTTACATCGTGTGCCCTGCAAAAAATATTGATGATAGAATAAAATAATGTACTACGACTTTGTAGAACACGTTATTATTTACAAAAAGTGTCGCGACAGCATATGTCTGACTATTATAGTTATGCCGCAATAAATGTTCTTTTATTTTTAAAAATAAAACAACGTCAAATATCGTTGAAATTTTGAAGACCCGAGCAGAGCCGGAGCGGGCCGCTTGTAATTGATAATTGTAATGTTGGTCGTGACAAATCTAATAAATTCATCTTCTTTTTCTTCAAACCACTTAAAACAGTCCAATATGTTGAAGTAAGAATTTCTAAATCTTATTCTAAAAAAGAAAAAAGATTTTTCTTCTTAATAACTATTTTTTACTTAGACGGTTCTGTAGTTACTGAAGCTCATTGTCATCACAACGCGATTGCCGCTGCCCACTTTGAGACTTGGGACCTGTATTCTCATTCCACCAACACAGCAGTCATTTGTGACTAAAGTACTTAAGTAGATATTTCATTAAAAATTTTTCATCTTGTCCACGGCATTTCAAGATCGGTCTTCGATCACGCCTTCCTAAAATTACCAATATAAGTTCCATGGGTGCCACTCAACTTTTTAACTTTAAATAATAGACTATCAAATGATTCCAATCATGGTAGATTCTTTCAATTAGTACTTTAGAACTCTAAAATTCATCATCATCATCATATATGGTTACTCTTGACAGAGCAGTCGTGATCGTGTAATTTTTTTTTGATAAAACCGTCTTTCAAGTGTTTTAAATTCATAAAGGTCTTCTAAAACCAAATATTTTGTATTATTTTATTGCATTTTCGATTTGATTGATGAACCGTTTCTTATTTTGCGTTGGACTCCTTTTTAAGAAAACGTTTTGAAGAATACATCGCAACGACCGCGATAAGACTTGTCGTAACGTACTAAAATACCTTTAATTTTTACATTGAAAGATAAAGCAATTTCGTAAGAAGCTGTAGAAGGTTCTAGATGGCTAGTGACTAATTCATACTGGTGTTGAGCGTGTAATCAGTACTTTGCAGAAACAGAACTCCACAGCGGTGGACTTTGATAACTGTATTAGCTTAAAATTAGTTTTAAGCTCTATATCCTGTCTGGCGGAAGATCGTTGAATTTTTTTTGGTTTCTCTGAGTCGTCTGTTATAGGAGCTTTTGTTGCTTGCTTAAAATCCTAAGGCCCCAGGTTAGACTTCAACAGTATTTCGTCATCACGATTGGTTGTCAGAATTACAGGGACGATAGGCTTAAGAAACTACGCCTTGTCTACGTGATATATTGTAGTCAGGTCAAGTTAGTTAGCTATAGTATGCGTATCATAAAAAAATAGTATATGGAATTAAAGCTAATTTGATACAAAAACAAATTGAACACATATTACTAATTCAAGTTATAATCTGCTTAACAAAAAATAAAAAAAAGCGTGAAAGACATTACCGATGCTATCAAGGTAATGTGTCCACATTTATCACTCGAGTGAAGTATTGCGTATTATTCGTAGACAATATCTTTTGTGAATGACTTTAAGTGATGAGCGGTAGCGGGAATGAGTTTAATAATGTTTTTTTTTAATTTGATAAAATAAATTAAATGGTTTTTTTAAATTCCTGTATCTCCAATGAAGGCCGTGAAAGTATCTGCGAGTGCAATTCCATAGGCATATTTTACTTTAAAATGAAAACGTTAAAAACATAATAAACATATCCTACATTATATTCATCTTTTAATTTTGAAATTAAGCCGCCTGATTATGTACATACAACTTATCTATCTTAAAATAGTTGAAATGAAACTTTTGAACTTTGGATTTGTCCTTATTTCTGTTCTTTTATCATATCGCAAAAGGCATTGGACATGAGTTTTGCGACCGAACCTCTGCCTGACGTCAACCCTCCTTGGATTATATCCCGTAGTTTATATCCAGGTAGGTAGGTCCATATAGTAGGTTATATCCAGTTATAGTAGTAAAGGTATATCCACTGCAACGCGCATTCGAAAGGACCTTTTTTGTTTCTTCTTTTGATATTTCTTTTAATTCACCTGTTTTTAATTCTATGATTTATAATTTATCATTATAAACATTAACTCTAAAATTTACATAATGTACAATATTTTCAAATACCAAATGACATAAAATCACATTTTGTTCGGTTTTTTATGTGTTTTTACAATACTGGAACAAAGAGTACTGTTCTAAAATTCATATAATAACGTTACCTATCTGGGTGAGTTATTTCCCAATTAAACTGACAGTCTATAAAAAATCAAGAATATGCAAAATATGCAGAATATGCAGGGTTATTTCTATTTACTTCTGTTATCAACGAAACTTAAAGGTCAAGAAATAAATTATTAGAACTAACGCCATGTTTGAGTTTTGTTCAGTTTTTTCTTCTTCTCGAACACTATCAAGCTTAATATGTAGACAAGATTGATTTGTATGTATTAAATAAACGTGTCATGCAAAATGCTTCAATTCATAACTACGTAAAAGGTCGTTACTCGCAAAAGCGTTACAAATATGTACTAATATTGGGAAGATTCAGAAGTTCATCAAACAGCAACAGTTTACATTTTGTACCAAACACACACCGCTTTTCGCGATGGCAGACCGCATAAGTAATGTAACTCGGCTATACATAATATTGAGAGTAATATATCAAGTGCTGAGTGAATGCTGTGTTTCATAACTCAGCCAGGTTGTATTAGTTCTAAATATTTTATTAGCGAATTGAATACATATTTCGTATAGTCTATTTTTAGGCTTTGTAATTGATTAATGAAAAATAATGCTTTCTTGGGTTCTCTCTCGTAAATTTCGAAAGGTTCGTGTATCACAATAGTATTGTTTGTGCTTTAAAAGCATGTCTTTTTGCACTTTATCAAAGGATTAGTTCACGAAATAAAAGGTGTTAAGTGCTTACGAGAGCCTCCACTCTGAGACATGAGCTTGAAATCTGACTCATCAATATGATAGCTACTGAACAGTTATAATGGCTGTCTACCGTTTAAATAGGAACACTTAACTCATTCATGGGAAAAAAGGCAAGATTTACTTACCAATTTGATACCAAACCTACAACCAATAGGTGACCTAAAATCCTTATTTTTTTAATTTCCATTGTAGTCAGATGACCATATAGCCTACCTAATAGTGAATGGACGCTTTTGTCCCAGGGAGCATGGACTCTATTTCCGCAATACCACCACCCTATTTCTGCCGTGAAGCAGTAATGCGTTTCGGTTTGAAGGGTGGGGCAGCCGTTGTAACTATACTTGAGACCTTAGAACTTATATCTCAAGGCGGGTGGCGCATTTATATTAATGTCTGTCTGTATTTGAGATGTGGTGCTGGAGAAGAATGCTCCGGATACCTTGGACAGCGATGAGAAGCAATGTCTATCTTAGATCAAATGCAGATCAAGACTAGACTGTCCACACTCTGCCTTCGCCGCGCACTCGAGTACTTCGATCATATTGCTCGGAAAACACCGGATAGCTTAGAAAGACTATTCGTGACAGGGAAGATCGAGGGAAAGAGACCGTGCGGGCGCAGTCCGACAAGGTGGTTCGACCAAATCCGCACCACACAAGAGATCCCATTCCACGACGCCCTTCATGCGGCCAATGATCGGAGGCGCTGGCGGGACATTACAAGAAGTAAAATCATGTCGAATTATAATGGTCACGATCCTCAGCAGTGAGGAAATGACGCGAGGAGGAGGGCTCAGTAACTACTTAACACCAAGTAGGCTGTAAGCTCGCCCACCCACTTAAGCAATAAAAAAGGGAGATAATTTTGGGCAACACTCCAAACTAAAAAAAAACATGCTTAAATATACATAATCACAACGTAGTTCATGCATAACGGAACAACACAAAAGGGGAATACTGTTCCATACACTCGCAAAACAATGACGGACGCGTAGGATATTAGTGAATTTATATACGGTGCTATTCTCTCAGACGCAATGTATTATTTGGACACACTGGATATTACGATGGCGAGTTTGATGCCATGGCGTGTTCGAATATGATTATTAAACTTTATATATGTATATGAGGAGAATAACCTCACCCAGAAGGATGCCCAAGACCTGGCAAAGTGAAGGAACTTAAGGAAGAAAGGGAAAACGCTATGAAGAAGAAGAAGATGTAGACTAAGTAACCAACTAAATCTGACAATATCATATATACAATAAATGTAGATTCACACAAGTTAAAAGTGTATTATTTATTTATTGAATAGATAGCTTAGATAATTCCAATCTTTCTCATCTAGTAATTCATTGCTTATTTTCACATGACTAAGACTAATAATATACAATAATAAGTAATGGGCATTGAACATTTAACAGATTTTAATAGTTTGAACGTTGACTAACTTACAATAATAATATATTTAATCTAATGTTTCAGAATATCGCGGTTAAAGCCACAATAGATAGATATACAAGATTCATGATCTGGGTTGAAGTTCTGATCAGACAGACGTATCAATATCAGCAATATCAGCATGACGTAATAGCGGTCCAAATTTTTCAAATTTAAAACGAACAACTTGCGGCAATAATTGATAGGATCTTAGAACCTATACGTGGTACCCAATATATCTACCACCATAAATACGTCCATGTATTATTATCTAAAATTTTATACCGATATTTCACGTACGGTTATCTGTCTGGCTTCAATTTATGATTCCTCGTGTTATGGGTACCAGAGACTGACAAACATTTTACTGGTGGTAGGACCTCTTGTGAGTCCGCGCGGGTGGGTACCACCACCCTGCCTGTTTCTGCCGCGAAGCAGTAATGCGTTTCGGTTTGAAGGGTGGGGCAGCCGTTGTAACTATACTTGAGACCTTAGAACTTATATCTCAAGGTGGGTGGCGCATTTACGTTGTGGATGTCTATGAGCTCCAGTAACCACACTAGGTGGGCTGTGAGCTTGCCCACCCATCTAAGCAATAAAAAATAAAAAAAGTTAAATTCGTTTATATTTATTATATAGGTATATACATATCATGTAGATAATAAACACTCAGACAAAGAACGACCCTCAGCGCAACAGTTAGGAGCGCTAAATAATTCCGAAGCAGTATTAATTTAAGCTTCGTATTCAAAATAAGTGAAAACGGAAATAATACGAGGATTCCGGCCGACCGTATGTCGTTCAATAATAATGGAATACTCGCATAATAAATGGGGGCACGTTTCAAAGGTAACATGGCTCTTTCATTTTTCGCGCGCACGATTAATCTTCCCCGTGCTTCGGTACAGACTTTCGGTCATTCGAAGAGCATATCGACAAACGGCCCTGGAATTTATTGTTTTCCCATCGTCTTACGTTTTCGTTACGGCAGACAACAAAAAAAATGTTACCAATTTTTTTTGGTACTTAATTCATTTGTTAGAACAGTTACATAGATTTTTATTTATCTCAAGATTTGAGTTCTATTATTTCATGGTTTTTTTCTTGGATCTTGGATCTGGAAGAGTTGAATCTTATAAATATCTGTTTGCAGGCAATTGAGTACTGTATAACATTGAATATAGTTTTTAAAAATAATTTACACCTTGCTCGTATTTATATTGAAATACAAAATTAAACCGGTTGAGTACTATAATTATCTCCTCTATTTGTCAACTGATTTTGTTTGATCTTATGCTTCTGTTTATTAGTTATTGACAAGCTGTAGTGATATTAATAAGAACAGCTTCGAAATAGTTTTATTTTTTGAAATGTCATTATTAAAACGAATGTAAATTAATAAAAAAAAAAATATTGCCCTTGTAGGCAGACGAGCATACGGCACACCTGATGGTCAGTGGCTACCGTCGCCCATGGGCTTCAGCAATGCCAAGAGCAGACCCATGCCGCTGCGTTCCATTAAGTACTCTCCACAAGCCTCGTTTGAAAAAGGACATGTCATAGACATGCACTCGGGGTATTTTTCTTTTCTATTTTTTTTATTGCTTAGACGGGTGGACGAGCTCACAGCCCACCTGATGTTAAGTGGTTACTGGAGCCCATGGATATCTACAACATAAATGCGCCCCCACCTTGAGATATAAGTTCTAAGGTCTCAGTATAGTTACAACGACTGCCCCGCCCTTCAAACCGAAACGCATTACTGCAGAAAAAGGCGGGGGCGGTGGCACCTACCAGTGCAGACTCACAAGAGGTGCTACCACCAGTAATTACGCAAATTATATCACAAGAGGTCATACCACGAGGAGTCCAGTTATAATAGTATAGTAGTATTAAAATTATATAGTTAGAAATTGTAAAGTTTTACTGGTGGTAGGACCTCTTGTGAGTCCGCGCGAGTAGGTACTACCACCCTGCCTATTTCTGCCGTGAAGCAGTAATGCGTTTCAGTTTGAAGGATGGGGCCACCGTTATAACTATATAAGTTCTTGAGACCTTAGAACTTATATTTCAACGTGGGTGGCGCATTTACGTCGTAGATGTCTATGGGCTCCAGTAACCATTTAACACCAGGTGGGCTGTGAGCTCGTCCACCCATTAAAGAAATAAAAAAAAATAAAAAAAATTAAAAAAACATGCTGTATAATTCGATGCGAGGCGTCTGAAATTGAATATCACGTTATCAATTTTATATTTAAAGATAAAAGAAAAAAACAAAATTCTTTCTAAATTGATTTCCTTTTGAAACGGAAAAAGTTAATTAAGAAAATTCAAATAAAAATGGTAGGTACACTTAGAAACGACAAGTAACGAATAAGTTTATTACACTCGTAAAATAAAATATAATTCAAAACGTTATTTGCTTAACGTAAATAAAATTTAGTTTATTAGACCCAAGAGGAAAATTACCTTTGTATTAGATACTGAAAGAACTTGCAAAGAATAGATAAAAAGTCCTCTCCCCGCAAAATCGAGTTAGTTGTCAATAAGGAGGCAGTTTCGCGTTGAGTGCCAAGTTTTCCCTTTCTGAACAGTTTTCTTTTAAGTACTTTATTACAGCTCATTTGACGGTATATTTAAAATAACTCACAGTTTTTTTTTAATATTTTAACTGCCTGATAAATGTTTGTTCAACACGAGAAATCGCAATGAGCATTATTTCTTGCTGTAAGGGGCTTAGAGACCACCTTAGAATAGTTATCGGAGCTCATAGACCTCACAAAGTGAATGCAGTCACGCAGCTTGAGACATGAGGTTTAAATCTCAAGTGTACAACGGTCGTCCCGCCCTTTCAATTTTAATACATGACTGCTCTGCAAAGATTGGTGGTGTCAAGCAACTAACCAGGCTTCGGCTTTGAGGAGCAAGATGACCTATAGTTCAAAAATTTGTCTGCTATCCAAATAAAAAATGAAACATCTATAAACTGGAGGCGGAAACCCATAATAATAATCATAATCACAAACCTTTTTATTTATTGCTTAGATGGGTGGACGAGCTCATGGCTCACCTTGTGTGAAGTGGTTGGCGGAGCCCATAGACATCTACAACGTAAATGCCGCCACCTACGTTGAAACATGAGTTCTAAGGTCTCAGTAGAGTACAGTACAACAGCTGCTCCGCCCTTCACACCGAAACGCATTACTGCTTCATGGCAAAGTAGACAGGGTGGTGGTACCTACCCGTGCAGACTCACAAGACGTCCTACCACCAGGAATTACGCAAATTAAAATTTTTCGGGTTTGATTTTATAACTTAAAATTTAAATGTATTATATTATATTGAACCTATATTATATTTAAATATTAAGTACAACCAACAATAAAAATAACATGTTTAATCAAATGTATTAATAAAGAGAAGAGTCGTATTAATAATCTGAATTGCTTTCCTATTCAAGGCCGAAGTCAAACAGCGAAGGGTGTAGGGTAGGTACTACAAATATTTAAAGGATTCTCAATAATCGATTTGTGTATTACTTTGAATATCAATATTTCAACGGTAAACATTTATTAATGTTGTGTGAATACTCATGAATAAGAGTTTGATTTAAAAAAAACAATATTCACTGGCATTATAACAGTCCAACTACGTACTATACTAAGTATAAGGTTATTTTCTTTCCTATAATATGTCATAATCTTGTTTCAATTACATACCACGGGGGAAGCCCACGTGTAGCATATGTTGGTATTTAATATGGGAAATTATTTTTTAGTAAAATTAGTTCTACATCATGCATATATATGTATAAATATATGGTAGTAAATGGTAAGTTTTATATAATAAATATTATATGTATAATATGCGTAATAAAGATTTTGTAAATATAGGTGTTGTATAATAATGGAACGGTGGTTAAGATAAAAAAGATGTGTGGTGTCGTGAGACACCGGGTAGGAACGAAGTCCTTATTATAAAAAATAATAATTTTAAGTTCTATTCGAGGTATAAAGAAATAAAACTGGATGTTTTGCAACAACCCACGGTCATTCGGTAACGTGCGAACTTATTGTGGTACACTTCATTCACGGTTGTTGCATAAGAGTTAGTGTATTGCGCAAACGAACGCTCTGAGATCGTGGTTAATGAATGATAAAAAAATATGTTATTTTTTGTACGTTATTACAAAGTTAAGTCGTACACTGTGTGCATTACTAATAAAAATCTTACGTTACGGACGTTTTTCCCCGGTTAGGGTACCCCTCCACATCGTCCCATAAGGAACTTCGGTACAAAAACAATTCTGCAGTTAATTGTACCGCAATGTGTTAAACAAAAGTGACAAACTCGAAAAAGCCAGAATAGATAATCCTAAAAATTCCTTTTACTTTTCAAGTATTCTCCACTCCGAATAATTAGCTACACAGAACTCGACTAATATCTACTATTTAAATGCTAAATACACCTTGAGACAATCTCGAGCTCCTGCCGCACAAAGGACAACTCACACTTATCCAACTTATCTTTAGAATTCGGAACATTATGGAACACACTAATTAAATAAACGGTCCAGCTTAACTAGTTTGCTTTAAATGAAGAGTGGGGTCCGAATGTACGGGGTCTTATTATCTCCGCCGAACCCATACTTTGGCCTCATGTTATCTACCTTTGCAAGTCGGTGAGGTTGTCTTCAAGAGCTTTATTTCTTCAACAGAGATTACATCATACGCATTTGAGATATTGCAAGACTGTACTAGAAGCAGGGAAACGGACTTTTGTTAATTGGAGTAATCATTATACGAAATGTGAATTAATCTATAGATACAATTGAAATTAACAATAAATTTCTTACGCTCTTCTTTACAGTTATTGTCTACAAAAAAGTAGTAAATTTGTTTGTATAGAATTATAAATAGATGTAACATGTACAGCGCTTTAAAAGAAATGGAAAAATTTATGTCAAAAAATTTGATAGTCTCGTTTTTTTTCTGCCTATGCTGATTGCCTTGAGAAGCTATTTCAACTTCTCCTTGACGTATAGATGAGCTCATGAGGCTCAAACCGGAGTGTTGCTAACACTGGCCCTAGCAAGAGCAGTGCTACGCAGAATCTACCGCCGAATCGGAAACGCGACCCACTGAGAAGATCCGGCGAGAAACTCAGTGGGCTGTAATCTCGTTTGGTTTGCATAGCTTATATACGAGCTCACAGCCTTAGTGGTCACGAGAGACTAATCATTACAGCATACCACTACTTTACTTCAAGACATCTATTCGAATTCTCATATGTTTAGCATAGAGGCTATCACCACCCTTCAAAGCGGGGCATATTGCTGCTTCGTGGCAGAAATCGGCATGGTAATCGTACGGACACATAGTGCGACCCATCATAACTCAGTCTGATTTCAATTTGATGTCTAATGTGCAATTGATAAATACTGTGCCATGCGATCCATGTCTGATCGATTAGTTTCTAGTCAGTAGTTCTTATTTTTATTTAGTGTACGAAGTCTGTTGAGAAGTCCCGGTACTCAGGGCCCGATGTGAATCAAAAAAATACTCAATCAGAGTAAAGTGGCTGGCGTAATGGATTTGTATGTAATGTCACACAAAAATAGTTTATAACCTCAATTAACAGACAGGATACTTTGACGCACCAATGGATCTGAAAATCGACTTACAGTTAATGGAACAGAAAGGGGCACAAGCAACTCTTTAGCTTGGGGAAATGCAAAGTTTGTCATTATTTCTTTTTTTTAAATGCGCGTTATAGCGTATACTAAATGTCGTTTGCGTTGGAATATTGGGGAATTGTATTTAACTGTTAAAGAGCGCTTTACAAGCCCATTACGATCCAAGAGTTAGCACATACTCTTGAAGCAGTGGCTTGGCCTTGCTCTTCGCATTGTTAATATCCATGAGCGATGACCAATGATTCTCAAATATATCGCACGCGGCTGTCATCTTGGTTAGTAAAAAAACAAATGAAATTTATGTCACATTCGCTTTTAAGCTTGTGTAAGTTCAGCAGTTTTAACATCTAAATTATACGCAAGTACAACTAAATTTATTTCAAAGCACTCAAAGTAAGAGCGGCCGAAACATATTCGACAACGCTTTTTGGGATATAATTTATTTAAATTTGTTATGTGAAGGTTTATAACTTAATCTAATTTCTTCATTGGTAAATTTTAATTGGATATATCACTTTGATCTCGCTAATCCAGATATGTATACTTTATATATTCTGTTCAATAATTGTGGCTTCATATGTATCTCAAGTTGTATGGAAGCATTTACGTCTGATATCCATGGGCTCCGATAACTATTTAACACCAGGTGGATCTAAAGGGTGAGCTCTCAGTAAATGTTAAGACTAATGGCTGAAGGGTTCGAAAATTTTTCTACAGATACTTTTTTTTTTAAATAAATTCAAAACTTATTTTTGCGTAATTAATAGCAGTAAAAGTTAAGGTGGTTGTTAATTCGTTCGATTAGGAACTAAAATTCTGCTATTTTTCCGATGTGAAGTAGTTGGCGTTCGTATTTGAAGGAACGAAAAGCTTGAGTGTAACAAAGATATTATTTATCATAATAATATTATTTATTAAAACTGTGGTAAAGAAAATGTCCCATAACCCATTACGTTTCGTATTCCAAGATTTGTAATTTGTTCTTTAGCGGCTTAACCTTTTAACAAATATTATTTAATTTCACACTCGCCTGTTCCGAACCTTTTCCCGGGACTCACGTCTGCTCCGTATTTTACGTATCTCGGCGTGTATTCCCGGATGAGCGGATTTTAGAGGTCTTCGAACGCATCGGAAAGTCATTTTACTTTTTTTTTTCACTGCCTGTGCCGAATTATACATCGTTGATGCTACTTATTTTGTTGGAACATTTAATAAATCAATGAAAGTCCTCGACCTTTCTATTGCGTTTTATCTGTACGTTTGTTTTAAATTTAAACTGCCAATCTCTCGCGTTGGATAAAATAAGAGTAAAGAACTAATCACAAAATTGCTGATAATCAATCATACAACACTAAACATAACTCGTCTTCTAATATATCATAGAATAATTCAAATGACATCCTTACTAAATATTATAATATTTTATAACAGATTATTTTAGAACATACATCAGCTGTTTTAAAATATTAACAAAGAGTTTTTGACGTGACAACGTCTTATAATTCGATAGAGCCGGCCTGCACGCACGAAAAAACATGCGGCGTTACCTCGCTCTGAAGGTTCCATTTAAGGCTTGAAGTGCAAGCGAAAGCGCGCAAAGAGCGACAAAGAGGCACAATCGGCCTCCGCGTTCGGCAGCGTTCGACATCTGTCTCTCTCCTACTTGAGTGAGCGATGCATCCGCGTTGACAGCTGCTATACAATAATACATTTACATGTTTTCGTCAAGTATGAAGTTCAGTGAAAAGTGAATGTGGTGTCAATTGTTTATAGCAACGATAATTGCGATAATTGAAAAATGAAACCATTCCATCAGTATTTTCTTATGACGTTGTCACGTTCAACTATCGTCAGTAAATCGACTTTACAGACAACCGATTTTTTTTCCTACCTATTCGCTAGTGCTCTAAAAGGTTATTCCAGTTACTCCCAGACGGGTAGGTGAGCTCACGGGCTTAACATGTGAGAATTTGTTAACACTAGCCCTAGCAAGAGCAATGCTTCGCAGAATCTACCACCGGATCAGAATCGCGATCCACTGAGAAGATCCGGTGAGAAACTTAGTGGGCTATGAGTATCAGTTACGTAACAACATGATGATCGTCTTTGTCAGAATCAGCGTCGAATACGTTATTCTCATCATTACTATCATCAAACAAATGAATGCCCATCTATCGTTGATCCTTTGTTATCTCATAACGTTACAACAGTGGGTAGCTTAATTAATTCAGGTATTTTATTCGGATCGACTTGTAAAATAAACTTAATCATTGACGATGTGTTAATCTTTATATTTGTTCATCGAGATTATTGGAGGGGTTTGTATGCCTCGTACAGTGACGTCACAATAATAGCAACAAATTTAATGCTTTATGTATCGCAATTTGGAATAGAAGGAAGTCTGTTCTAGCTCTGAACAGAGTGATTCAGTGACCCTATAAATCAAAACGATGTTAAAGTTTGAAACGCGGATCCTGTCACTGATACAGCTGAGTGAAGGGTTAATGTCTTTTTGACTTTTGTTTTGCTGTAGATGTATGAACACATATGAGACACTTATTAGATCCAAAAAATCTAATATCAATCAGCCAATTATAGGAAATTAAAAAATTACCAGCTTTTAGTATACATTCGTAATGACTTTAATGCCTAAAAGGGCTTACAAAATAGAAAATATACCGAATTCATTAAAGGTTTCTGAACAATTGTATCAGCAACTGATTCAACTGTCGCGTCGGTATGAAAATGACTTTAAGACGGTTTTGGTTTTTAATCGATAAGATTTGCTTTACTAAAACAAAGCCAGCTGTAGACTTCATAAATTTGAAAGTCACTCATTGGAAAAACAAAGGACTAATCCAACTTTAACTGGAATTATATTTTCAACAGCAGTCACACTTCTCGAAGTTCGGGAAAACAAAGCGCTTATTGATTCAAATCATGCCCTGAAAAGGTATAACGCGTGGACTTGAAATTGGAAGCCGAAAATCCCTGTTTCTTGGTAAAATTTGAATCCTGATAATAAGGCTGAACGATTTCTGAGAACATTTTCTGTTATCAATAGATATTAGTGATTGATTTCTCATATGGAGGTGACATTAATTTTTTGCTCATATTTTTTCAACATTATGCTATGACATACTCACTCCTATATGTGTGATAAATTTAAAAGGCAGTATTTCGAATATTGGATCCAAAAATGTTAAATGCTAAAATAATGATGATGCTACTCGTATATAATTTGATATGACGTGTCATTCGCATTGTTAGGATATTATGTCATTCTATTCCTTGGGCCTACGGTCTGCTCGCAACACCTTGCAGATCGTCAAGTCCCACATACCCCACGCGCACCCTATGCGCGGGGACCTCGTAGGAGGTTAGGCACCCGGCCCGAAAAAAAAAAGTCATTCTATTGTAACAATTTAAAAGTTTAATATTTGGACACACTAAAGCTCATTTTACTAATAAAGCTCGAATAGAATATGAATCATGTAAAAAAAATTATTTTAAGCGATTCTTATCTCAAATATTCAGTCTAGATTTAAATCAAATCCGTTTATAGGGTATTCATGTTAACTCGGCCCGTGATAATTCCACCTATCCGTTGTAAATGCCCGTCTCACTTCGGCCCAAAGGGTTCAAACGACCCCAATCACACATTATTGAAGGACCCAGCAATATAACTCGAACTAATTCAGAATCTAATAATAGCGGCAGAAACTACTGGGATGGTCCATTGTAATTGATAGCTATTCATGATATTGTATTATTGGTGTGAAGTATATCTTCTAGTGTACAAAGTTTTTAATTTGATTTCTCAAGTACTATTCAGCGGAAAAGATAGCTATTCATGATATTGTATTATTGGTGTAAAGTATATCTTCTAGTGTACAAAGTTTTTAATTTGATTTCTTAAGTACTATTCAGCGGAAAAGATAGCTATTCATGATATTGTATTATTGGTGTGAAGTATATCTTCTAGTGTACAATGTTTTTAATTTGATTTCTGAATAGTACATTCAGCGGAAAAGTTGGTGAAGCATTTAAAATGTAAATTTCTGTCAATTTAAAAAAAAAGAACAATCATTGACGTCATAGTGATTATGATAATTGCCATTGCACGTATTTGCAAAATCCTTATCTACCTATGGACTCTAAGTCTAAATTCATGGAGAATGAAGAATTCGTGTACAAAAAAAATATAATTTCAAAACATTCAACAGTTCAGACGTGGGATAAAATTTTCGATTTCATAATAATTGTTCACATACTGTAGCCTTAGAGGAGTCCAACGACCTTCCATATAAACGGATATCAATACTTAGTTTATATGTTTATCCTTTACGGGTGCTTCCCATTTATTAGATTATGACGAAACTTGTGATGGTTATGTTGGTATTACAGTCCATATTCTGTCACAGTACCATCAACATATCAGAGGTGACGCACGAGTAATTTCAAGAAATCGATGTTTTCTTACTCTTAATGTTAGTAACCCAGATCGGGTTTGAGTAGTTTGTAATAAAATACTATTAACATAATATATATATCCCGTACAAATTATTTTAAAATCATTGTAGATTTGCTATTTGTAGGCGGTGGCTTGACTCTGCCCCTGGCATTGCTGAAGTCCATGGGCGACGGTAACCACTCACAATCAGGTGGGCCGTATGCTCGTCTACCTACAAGTACAAGGGTACAAGAGAAAATAATACTATATTTGTAAGAACAAAAAATTGTTCTTTTTTTCTTTTTTTTAAATTATTTAGATGGGTAGACAAGCTCTCAGCCCACCTGGTGTTAAGTGGTTACTGGAGCCCATAGACATCTACAACGTAAATGCGCCACCCACCTTGAGATATAAGTTCTAAGGTCTCAGTATAGTTACAACGGCTGCCCCGCCCTTCAAACCGAAACGCATTATTGCTGAATCATTATTGTTAAAATATTGTTGTTCCATGTTGAATGGATCTACTAATAGGTGCTGTTTTTATTTTAGATGATCTTCAGCCAGTAAATAAAATTTTGAGCTCACTGCAGTTAATTGATGACCTAAAACGAACATTTCAATTTCACTAACAGGATTACACAATAGTATCAATTGACCGCGTCCCTGTAAACTTTCCTCGCCATTAATCACAATAATCCTATCAAAAGGGACTAATCGACTCGATGTGTTAACGGAATGATCCGACTCTGAACTAATTTAAGATTTAATCTGTTTAATTGATCGGGATCGGACGTATTAGAACGTTCGAATGTTAGTAAACTATATTAGATATATGTTCGGTATATAAGAATAGACAGGTCCTTATGGATCCCTCAGATCTAATAACCTTTGTATTAGACGCTTTCAGCTCTAACACCAGGAGCAAACTTAGGGACCCCGGTAACCATACTCGTAGAACTCGACAAAGAATTCGCCGTGCAACCTAACCCATGCATCAGCTCGCTGAGTTTCTCGCCGGCTCTTCTCAGCGGCTTGCGATTCCGATCCGGTAGTAGATTCATTCGCGAAGCAGTTGCTCTTGAGTTGTTAGGTCTCCTTTGGAAGCGCTCGGCCAGTTGTTAGCAAATCCCGCCCCTTCTGGCTGAGCCTTTGCTTGCCCGCCTGTCGTATGGATATACTAAGGGATACGGACCCGTCCCACACCTCACCAATCCTTAGTCAAACGTTACTTTAACTTACTATAGCTGCATCATATCTTTTCTTTCCGGTATTCTTCCTACTTTTTCCTTTATTTTCGTCTAATTTTATTGATATCTCGTATTATTCGTGAGCACGATGAACAATCCTAGGTATTCGTCTCAGAACTCAACGCGGTTTGTAACCGCACCTTCCTATCAGTAGTAAAACCTATACGTGTTACGTCGTGCGCAATGTCACGTTACGTTGAAGTCATCGTTTCTTAATAGATAATAATAGATTTATGTAATAAAATACTTACTAAGCATGCGTTCACGAATACTTCCACGATGAAGGAATAGCATCGTAAAATAATACGCACAAAAAGTGTAATCTGCGTAATATAACTAATCTAGTCTAAACAATAAAGACATTATAACAAATTATATTATAATTTGCGTAATTACTAGCGGTAGGACCTCTAGTGAGTCCGCACGGGTCGGTACCACCACCCTGCCTATTTCTGCCGTGAAGCAGTAATGCGTTTCGGTTTGAAGGGTGGGGCAGCCGTTGTTACTATACTTGAGACCTTAGAACTTATATCTCAAGGTGGGTGGCGCATTTACGTTGTAGATGTCTATGGGCTCCAGTAACCACTTAACACCAGGTGGTCGTTGAACTCGTCCACCCATCCAATCAATAAAAAAAAAAATAGACCTCAAGCCTTAAGGAGAGTCGAGATGAGTAGCGGCATTGATGCTGTGATCACTTAACTTCAGGCTATACCACTTTTCGATCCGGAACACACTTTGCGACTGAAATTGGCACAATTTTGGTACCTACTCGTGTGGGCCCACATTACCTCTTTAAATGAGAAACTTCTCACAACATATTATAAGGCGTAAAATACACATTGTATTTATTGGTGGTACTTAAACTAATGTATAGTTCCATAATGTTAACTAAGCACGCACTGAAGCAAAACTTTTTTAATAATCTGTTGAATTTATCGTGAACTCCCATATTGAAACTTTGAATTGTACTTTATATCGGTGTGGTGAAATTTGTTATATTGGTAAAGTTGGACAAGTACTCATTACCCGCTGGTATCTTGCGTGCGTTGAGATTGTTGGTAGTTCGATGTTAGGCAAATACTATGTTTTAGTTTTTCTGCAGCGCTCACAAAATCTTATACCTTTAAACGAGCAATTCTTGTTTATAATTCGATAATCTGAATCTCGGAAACGGCTCCAACGATTTACATAAAATTTAGTATACAGGGGATTTTGGGGGCGATAAATCGATCTAGCTACGATTTATTTGCAGAAAATGTTGCTTTATTCGTGTTTTCAATAATCTACTTTATCGATAATCAGCTTTATGACTCTTCCCGACATCTATTGGCGAATAATAATACTATTTTTTTTATTGCTAACCGCTTTAAAGACGCGACAAGAGGGGGTTATCAAAAAAAAAAAAAAACGAGCATAGCTCGGTCATCATCTAGTATATGTTATATGTGACATTTGCTCGTAAGCGCCAAATGCTGGTAACGTCTTCGCAGTGAATTTTTCGTTTTGAAGTTTGAAGCTTGATACTGAGTAAATCTATATATTAATACGTGAAGCAAAAACTTTGTATCCCTTTTTACGAAAATTGCGCGGACGGAGGAGTATGAAATTTTCCACACTTATAGAGAATATAGAGAAGAAGTGCACAATACTAATATTTTTTTAAAATAATGCATAAAAATACATTAAAGCAATAAAGAAAACATTACACACACTACATACCGTGTATTTGTGATGATGTTGTCAAATTGAGAATAGAATATGGTTTGTCTTTGTTAATATTTTTTATAGTGTAGTCTTGGCGGAATTCGTGATTATAGAAGTATAAAATACAATCATAATAGTGTAAAAACTTACAATTCCAATTAATTATAGTCGAATTTCGACTACTGCGGGACCTCTAGTAAATTTAATTTTTTTTAAATAAAAACTATCAAAATATCAAAACTAATTCGAACGAAACCTTTTTATTTTAGGAATAATATTAATTATGTCTGTGTTAGAAAAGTAGTACGTTGAGTAAATACAAATTTTGTGAACTCGTTAGGGCTTGGGAACCAATTACCAAGCGCCCACAGTTCAGGTCCGAATTTAGGGACGCTGTCTAAACAATGTAAAGCGAATGTCTGCTTAAATAACTAGCTATAAACATTAATGCTCTTCCAGAGACGGATTTAGGAGTAAGTTTTTTTTAAATCGTATTATTTTTTTATATTTTTTTATTGTTCATATTGGTGGAAGAGCTCACAGCCCACCTAGTATTAAATGGTTACTGGAGTCCATAGACATTTACAACGTAAATGCGCTACCCACCTTAAGATATAAGTTCTAAGGTCTCGGTATAGTTACAACGGCTGCCCCACCCTTGAAACCGAAACGCATTACTGCTTCACGGCAGAAATGAAATAGGCGGGTTGGTGGTACCTACCCGTGCGGACTCACAAGATGTCCTACCACCAGTAATTGCGAAGATTATAGTTTTGCGGGTTTGATTTTAATTAGACCATGTTATTCCTTCACCGTGGAAGTCGA
Organism: Bombyx mandarina; assembly: GCF_030267445.1. NCBI lineage: Eukaryota > Metazoa > Arthropoda > Insecta > Lepidoptera > Bombycidae > Bombyx > Bombyx mandarina. The sequence goes on from NC_143228.1 coordinate 13,984,142, forward strand.
TTGTGAACATTTGTCACGTACGTATTTCATTAGAAAAATTGATACCCGCCTGCCGGATTCGAACACCGGTGCATCGCTAGATACGAATGCTCCGGACGTCTTATCCTTTAGGCCATGACGAGAAACTGAGTTTTCAAAATAGTTTAATACATATGACAATTGCTTTAAATATTTTTGATGAAAATTTCTTGATCTAAGTAAGTTACGGTTTGATTTGTGAATAAAACCGTAATGTGAAACTAGAACCGAATAAATTGCATACCACCAACCTCAATTACCGAATCATACCTTTCAAAATACATTTTGTATCCAAACTAGACGTCATATCCTGATATAGATACATTAAATCGCATATTTCCATTAGTAAAATCACGTCAGTGTAGAATCAACTGCAAAAAAACAACTTCCACCACCACTAAAATGGAAGTGGTGCTTTTAGTTTATACGTTCGTAGGCTTCGGTTTTAATGGTGAAACTGCTGACCGTACTTTCGTGTTCGACGTGCAGAATCGTTTACGTGTACAGTACACTAGGCTTGTATGCGGTTTTCGTGCTAGTTAAAAGTCTGAAATAAAAGTTTTATAACACTAGCACATTAGTATCTATTATACTGTGGAATGAATTATTCGGGGTATTGGGACTATGCACTGTAGATTTTCGTTGTATGAATGTTAGTAACTTTACGCAATTGGTCAATAGTGCATTCAGAGGTTCATTGTCATTTTTAATAAGGTCGAAATTATTTTAATTATTTTCTAGTTCATTTCATTTTGTTTTCAATAGTTATATCAAGAGTTCAATAAAACACAAAATAATTCAATCAAAATAAATTGAAAGCCAAAACATATACTGCTGTTTAATTTTAATTACTGATCTTTATTGTGGTCTTGTTTAATTTTAATTACAAAAAACACATTTTCCTCAAAATATCTCTCCAATATTTAGACAAAATTAATCGAAAACTGATAATGGACTAGCGGAATCAATGCCCCAAGTTATATTTTAGGTGTAGGATGAATTGGTACACAAAATCAAAATTTCCGAATCTAACAATATTTAGATTTTGTTTTTTGCTTGTTCAGTCAATAAAGTATCTGTGGCTTAAAACTGGTATATCAAATAATAATACTGTGTCCAGCCATCAAATAATTTCCCATTACACGTCCTTAATATGTAGTAATATAAAAGGCGAAAGTTTATACTTTTTGAACGAAAACCAGTAATATGTGTAACTTTTCATATTTCCACAAAATATCGTGAACACGTCATCCTCCTACAACCAATATGTCTTTAGTGTGTTAAGGCGTGTCGGTTATACTACAATTTTTTATCGCAAAGCAATAACGTAGTTCCATCAAAACAGCGAGGTAACCACTTTTTCATGGGTATTCGTATCGTAGTATTTCCTGTCATTTATATCCTTCGATGATCGATCGTCGACTACATGGACTAATAAAAGTCAGATTCCGGAATTTGTCTGAATCAGATTCTAGAGAACATTTTCTGAGCACCGATTAGTTCCCTTATCATAAAATTTAACGAGCTTGATCTTCGAGTCTACTCAACTGGCTTAAACCATTATTATTATGTATGTAGATTCTCAAAGTGTTTCAACTTCAATTCTTTATCATATCGTACATATTATTGTACACCTTTTGTGGCGGTATGATAGAACACAAGTTATTTGACAAATGCTTGAGTTTCGTTAACGACATTATCAAGATAATTTTGCTTAAATATATTATTATACAAGTTTTTTTTTTATTGTTTAGATCGACGGACGAGCTCACGGCCCTCCTGGTGCTCAGTGGTTACCGGGGCCCATAGACATCTACAACGTAAATGCCGCCACCCACCTTGAGATATGGGTTCTAAGGGTCTCAGTATAGTTACGACGGCTGCCCCACCCTTCAAACCCAAACGCATTACTGCTTCACGGCAGAAATAGGCAGGGCGTGGTGCCTACCTGTGCGGACTCACAAGAGGTCCTACCGCCAGTAATTACACAAATTTTAATTTTGCGGGTTTGATTTTTATTACCCGATTTTATTTCTTCACCGTTATCTTTTAGGCCACGACCAGTCCGACGCAGTTCCGCATAATAACATTCGGACGGTCATTCTACCAGTTTGGGGTGTAACGACAGAAGGAAGATCTTCAACAGAGCGGGTAAAATCGCCCGGTACGTCTGCTATCTCATTTCGCTAGATACCAATTAAACATACTTTTAAAACTGCTAATGAAAACTGCGGCCCTGTTAAGTTTTGCTGAAAATCGCTAACCGTAGGAACAGTCATAAACACACTCGCTTTTGTTTCGCAGTTTACGACGTGTGGTTCTTGTCTTGCTCTTCTAACGTCCGTCGATGTAAAATTTTAAAACCTTTGTAGAGAGACATCACAGCAGCTGCTTGGAATTATAGCTAAACGTGAAGTAAGATAACTAGAAATGTCTTATAAACAACAGAGGGAGAGTTTATAGTTAGTCGTGTAATGATTCCTTGACTAAGGAATATATAATATTAGATCCGGTTGGGTTTTTCTTTTAACTGACAGAGGGCTTGTTATGTGCACGAGCCTCTATCAGGATCTTACTTGTTTCTACCGAGAAGAAGCTATTCGAGTTTGAGGAGTGGGATAGCCGTAATTTTAAGATAGTCGAGAGTTTTACTTCATCTGTCAAGATTTATATGAGCGGAGTTCATTGCTGGAGTCACTGTGTGTGTTAATGCGTTTTCATAAATCATTTTTGGTACGTACACGACGAGGTTTTGGAATAAAATGCTTTCCAGGGAAACATTCTTAACGTATGAAATTTTCTGCTTCAAATGAGACTTAAAAAGTTCTCGGTAAACAACAGCCTGTCTATATCATTGTCAGTGTCAATGAGCGACGCTAAGCACGTAATATTCCAAACATGCTTGTCTGCTATTCACGGCAGTAAAAAAATGTTTGCACTAAAAATAATTTCACTTTATTTCGGTTCATCGACTTTATCACACTGACCAGGACGAAAGCTAAGAACAAAATGTTATTTAACTGTTAACCAACCAATAAATTCAATGAACCAATAAAACTCATCAACAAATTCAATATTTTATTTACAATCACATCCAGTATCGTTCACAGCAGGTCCTCGTTATGAAAACACATTAAACTATTTTTGCTCCCCTCGTCCGTACAAATTTAGCCCCAACTACTACGGAGGGGTCTAATTGACGTTTTAAATCTGTCCACGCCCTTTCGTAGTTACAACTCTCGAGCATTATTTTATATTATGAGTTATCGGTTTATTAGTTAAGCATAGTTTATTTCTTTGAATCTCCTCCTGGGTTATAGCTTCTGTTTATTTCAAATAGAACAAAAAATCTGTCTTGGCTCGATTACCAAGATAAAACTCTCCACAATATGCTACAAAAGAATCCTAGACTACTTTGGGCTATACTAAGCGTCGTCATACGAGCTCGAGGTTGAGAATAAAGCCATTTGCGTACACTATGTATAAGTATCGTTATCATAAGTACATTATTTGGTCTTTCTAATACCTAATTACCTAAGTCTTTAGAACTGCAAAAAACGAGCTAACTGTAGGTATTTCATTCACAACTTGTGAGTCCGTACGGGTATGAAGGTACCAACGTTATCTTGGCTCGAATACCAAGATAAAACTCTCCACAATATGCTACCAAATAATCCTAGGCTACTTTGGACTATACTGCGCGTCGTCATACCGACAATTTCCACGAAACGGGTAAAGTAGATAGGAAAAGAGCTCGCGGTTGAGAATAAAGCCATTTGTGTACACTATGTCATTGTATACGTATCGTTATCATAAGTACGTTATTTGGTCTTTCTAATACCTAATTACCTAAGTCTTTAGAACTGCAAAAAACGAGCTAACTGTAGGTATTTCATTCACAACTTGTGAGTCCGTACGGGTATGAAGGTACCAACGTTATCTTGGCTCGAATACCAAGATAAAACTCTCCACAATATGCTACCAAATAATCCTAGGCTACTTTGGACTATACTGCGCGTCGTCATACCGACAATTTCCACGAAACGGGTAAAGTAGATAGGAAAAGAGCTCGCTGTTGAGAATAAAGTCATTTGTGTACACTATGTATACGTATCGTTATCATAAGTACATTATTTGGTCTTTCTAATACCTAATTACCTAAGTCTTTAGAACTGCAAAAAACGAGCTAACTGTAGGTATTTCATTCACAACTTGTGAATCCGTACGAGCCCCCATAAAAGTTGTGGGATTTATGAATGGTAGGGTGCAGATTACCGCAGAAATTCACACAAAATAATTAAAACAATCTTAACGTCGTACGGTACCAACGTTATCTTGGCTCGAATACCAAGATAAAACTCTCCACAATATGCTACCAAATAATCCTAGGCTACTTTGGACTATACTGCGCGTCGTCATACCGACAATTTCCACGAAACGGGTAAAGTAGATAGGAAAAGAGCTCGCTGTTGAGAATAAAGCCATTTGTGTACACTATGTATACGTATCGTTATCATAAGTACATTATTTGGTCTTTCTAATACCTAATTACCTAAGTCTTTAGAACTGCAAAAAAACGAGCTAACTGTAGGCATTTCATTCACAAATTGTGAGTTCGTACGGGTATGTAGGTACCACCTACCTATTTCTGCCGTGAAGCAGTAATGCGTTTCGGTTTGAAGAATGGGGCAGTCTTTGTATTGTAAAATCGAGACTGACTGAGTATCAACCATTAGGTTATGGGTCCCTATGGACTCCGGTAATGACCCATAAGCTAGCCCACAGACCTAAAAAAACATTTCAAAAATTAATTCATACAACAGCTGAATATTGATTTACCTCACACCCAACATAATAAATAATTTTATATTCCAACATAATCAAAACGGGGTGCGCATTACATATTTTAGTGTATTGAGGATCATGCATACTTAACGTGAGTGGTGGATATGTGATAACTCGTTTATGATTATTCGCCGTATATATTATAATACTTGTAGATATATAATATGTATTTTATAATATTATGAATGTGAATACTTAATATGTGTATGTAAAACGGTCGAAGGGATCCGGATGAAATTTAGCAAAAAGGAAACAGCAGCAGGTTATAAACTGAATTAACAATATATATACCACTTAATCATGGTAAATAAGATATCCTGAAAGAAGCCGAATATATCCGCTGTAATGAATACGACAGTGTATTTTCTAGTTCTTGATTTGATGTAAGTGTGACTGGTGGTGGTTTATGGACCAGACTTGTTTGTCACAAGCACCTTTTTATCATAAGAAAATTCAGCGTCAGTCATATTATTTTTAATGACTAATTTAATATGCGTTTAACCACGCAATATGTCTTGTTCTTCATCTTTGTCTTCAGCTTAACCCACTAGGTGAGGTCGGCACAGCGAATTTGTCTATTCCATTCTCTTCTATCAGCCGTCATCTTAACATGCACTCCTCTCTCTCTCATATCGTCATTCACCCACTCCATCCATGTTTTTTTATGGGTGGCATGGGTGGACGAGCTCACAGCCCACCACAGTCTTCTTCGGTCAACCTCTTCCCCCTCTACCTTGCACTACTATTTCCATACATCTCCTAGTCACATGCATCTCCTCTCTGCATCTTGTTATAATAATAAATTTATGAAGTTTTTCTGCTCGGTGTCTTTCTGTTAATTTTTTTATTCTTTTCATATCATTTATATCATTATATATCATTTACATCAATATTTTTGTCTTCGATTACAGATAAGCTTACGGCCCAGCTGATGGTTAGTAATTACCGTCAAATATATACAATTACAAGAGTTCTCAGTGTGCAGTAGTAACTCGAAAAATTACTCAGAGTGATTCACATGGAACATAAGAACCAAAGTTCCTCCGTAAACCCAGAGTTTTGAAAATACCCACGAGATTGTGATTATGGACATAAAATACCTCTTTTGTATGTAGTCGAATAAAATGGATGAGGTATTTTGATATTAAAATGAATTGGCAAAATAATGTTCGACACTTAGTAGCTGCGCCCCATAAATGGGGAGTTTCACCTCCTACTCTCACTAAATTCTATTTAACATGTGATTTCCACCCAATTTCGGCAAATTCCATTTACTTACGTATTTACCAGTGTATGTAGGTATAAAGCTACGTCCACATATTATGTATTAATATAATGTTGGCTCAAAGCTTCTTATATGTTTATCATATTTTAGTAGACAAGGTCTCAATTATATCCTTTTCGATAGATATTGACGTCATGCTATTTATGACGTAATTACATTTCAATAAAATTAACAACACATCAATTATCTATTTTGAAGATGACATTATACTATGCTTTGAGCACTCGCTTTCAATTTAATTAATTATTTCAATAAAACATATTATTATTTCGTTTATTATATTTTGTTAAAGTATTTCTGAATTTACCCTTTTTACTATTTCAGTTAAGATACATATTAAAAGTCTTATTACAAAGTATGGTATTTTAGATTGCCTAGATCTACGGACGTATATTGGACCAACCCATATATCTCGCTAACCTAATCAAACTCGCCTAACTCAAAACCGAAACAAGGCTTTCTATGATCTGCCTCAAGCGAATCCTATAGTACTTTAGAGACATTTCCAGGAAAGACGGAGATAATCTTGAAAAATTTGTGAGTACTGGCATGGTGAACCGGAAAGAATCGCGTGGCCGCGATCCAATGTGTGGGTCTGACTAGATCCGCACCACACTTGATTCCACCGTCTACGTTTCTCTGCGAGTAGCCGAAGAGGTTGAGACGAATAGAAGTGGCTATGATCCTCGAATATGAAGAACACGACTGTAGAAGGAGATCAACAGACCTCATACACACAATTTAGAGCAAAAAATGTATTGTAGGCAGAAAATAAAATGAAAAATATGTAATACGATCCGAGTTCAATTTCCAACGAATGTTTTTTTTTATTGCTTGGATGGGTAAACGAGCTCTCAGTCTACCTGTTGTTAAGTAGTTACTGGAACCCATTGTCATCTACGACGTAAACGGGCAACCCACCTTGAGATATAAGTTCTAAGGTAAAACCGAAACGCATCACTGCTTCACGGCAGAAATAGGCAGGGTGGTGGTACCTACCCGTGCGGACTCAGAAGAGGTCCTACCACCAGTATAAAATTAAATCCAGTATTAAATTTTGTGCTCCTTAAAAGCGAAATAGTATGAGCGGCTATGATCAAAATAATACTTTAATTATTTTATTAAAAAGACGAGTGAACGAGCTTTTGGCTTCAAAGTAACTCAACACAAGACGGGCCGTTAATTTGTAAAAAAAATGCTTTTATTTTAACAAAAGTTTACACACCGTACAGACAAAGGTAAATTAATACCATAATTTCATTAAAATTTTGCTGACATCGCTTTGAATACATTTGTAAATTATGTTTTCGAGTGTACAGGACAACTTGTTCTATTGTTTTCATTTTGATTTAGCCTCGGAACAAGAGCTAATACAATTATTTTCGAAAATTTTGAGATAACAGCGATATTTAATTAATTAAACTCTTGCCTGGAATTGCCGAAAATGCTATTAAAATTATGTTAAATTTGTACTAATTTAAATTTCGCAGTAACTCGCGAACTATGCAAAGTATCGCCTGAGGTCGTGGCTGAATCTAATACCTTTATTAAAATACTTCTACGAAACGTGAATATATCTCACGCGTTCATTAGCTATAAAATTTATCTAACGTATTTTAACTTAAAAATATATTTAAATTACTATTGAACTAAAACAAAAATATGCTAATACCATAAGGGTATACACACACGGTAATGATCAAAACCTAAAAAGATGCTCGGTCTTTTTAACTTTAGAATTAGAGGGAGAGATAAAACCTACCGGAGACAGATTTCAATTGAGCCATTTATTTATCAGTATAGTCCGTCCTCCGATAGAACGCGTTCGGCGAAATTCATCGTGAAATTCTAAGATATTTTTTTTAAACTATAGTTTACAATTTTTTTTAATGATTAGTATTTCTTAAGGCAATTGGACTATATTTCACAAATTCGCCGCCACTTCAAAGCTACATCGTTCGTTCGATCACGAGGACATTCTTAGAGCGGACGGACTGTATTCTGATTGTTAACAAAGAAATAAATAAACTAAAACATATAGTGAACTGGCTCATGGATTACGTGCACGAGTGTACGGGACAGTTAATTACTATTATCTTACGGTCGGTGTAGTCTCGAGTTTATGACTAGGTTTCCTGTTTAGTTTATATTTTATTGTTATGTTTTGTTTGTTTTGAGGGCATAATATCTCGGATGCCTGGCGCATCGTGGGTGGGTGTTTGAAATTCTCTTGAACATATTAAAAAAAATTTAAGGAATTTTGCAATGTACAGATGTGTTGTTAAATGTCGATCGAATGATCATAATAATATATAATATGATGGAATTAAAACGAATCGTGGCACACGCACAATCGAAATATTGGTGCAACGTTAAAGTCGAAAGAATGGAAAGCAGTCGACGTCGCCCAAAACACGTCATCTCGGATCCTCCCGATCCACTAACGGTGCTTTTAGGTACTTGAAGCACCGGTCACCGTTCTCGTCGAACCCGTCGCTTGCGACGAAGGGCTCGACGAGTAACATAGCCCTCAGACACAGCCCACTGAGTTTCTCGCCGGATCTTCTCAGTGGATCGCGTTTCCGATCCGGTGGTAGATTCTGCGAAGCACGGCTCTTGCTAGGGTTCGTGTTAGCAACGTCGTCAGGTTTGAGCCCCGTGAGCTCACGTACTAGTTAAGGTTACGCTGGAATAGCCTCTCAAGGATACCAGCTTAGGTAGAAAAAAAAAAGGTAAAGCCGTTAGTTATTCTGAAATATTCTTCTTAAATTGTTTTTAGAAACAATGATTAATCTATGATTAACGTAAAAAAAAGTATTTTAAGTAGACAATATTTCAAAAGCTACGAGTTATTTCAGTCGACGAAATGATCATTAGACCCTTGTTTCTTTTTTCTTTTAGTTTATTGACAATTTAAGGAAATGAAAATATTAGACCGTGGTCTAAAGTGCCATCCCACTATAGTTTGAGAAGCTGTTATATCTCGAAAATGTAATGAAAATTATGAAATATTCACTTCTTATGAGAGTTCTACAGCTTGCAAGATATGTCGCTACTTGTTTCTAAAGACTAATCGTGAACCAGTCACCGAGCAGTTAATCGCCGAAAATCGCGGTGAAGTGTTACCATCAGCTTCTAAATCGTTATGTATAGTCAACGGTTGTTCCAATTAATTAATATTATTTATATAAAGAAAAAATACATCTTATGAAGCGAAAGTAATGCTTCTCGAAGTGCACGCTTTAAACTCATCGTTTAAACTAGAGAAACAACGACAATAACCTGTCACTTGAAACTATTCCTCTCGAATTGAGGTCACTCCACGAAGCTGAAGCTTATTAGACATTTGAATGTCTTGAACGACAAAGGAATAGGCAGGCTTCAAGCAATCTTCGTATAAAGGCTATGTGTGCATAAAACATGAATATGTAGAAGCTTTAGGATGAGTAATACGTTTGAAATGGTATAAAGGTTCCTTGAATATCTACGATAGCTATTGGGTAATTGACTTGTGTCGTATTTCTTAGAATCAGCTTAGTGGAGAATACAATCAAGTGAAATATGTACATGTTTTGAACTCGATTATGAAAATTCTGAATTGTGAGCTTCAATTTTTTTAGTGAGTCTTGTAGGCATTACAGTATCCTTGTCCTATACATAATATAATGTTACATACAAAATATTCGAAAAGGAAAGCAAATTATTATATGTCATCTACTAGTGCAGAATCACGTCCTATCAGCACTCATAGAATGACTTGCACGAACTCTGGTTAATTGGTATTTAAGAAACAACAAAAAAAAAAGTGGTCAGCAATATACATGGTTGTCGCAAAAAGTTGACTCAGTCTACAGTACCAAATATTTGGTGCGATTTATGTGTGGGCAAACGCTCTCAGAACCCGTTCGAAATGATTTCGTTATCTCCACCCTATCACCGCAACACCCGTCACCAAAGGGGAATTCATCCATATTACCACAAATATTTCTCGGAATCACAACGATCAACCGTGCGTTTCGACAGATATCTGCTTCTCGTACCAATAAATTCTGAAATGAGTTTCCATCTACGGTGCTCCCACGGTACTTTTGCGTTTCATTCTTAAGAAGTGGTTTGAGGGAAGTTCCACAGAGTTTTGAATGTCCCTCTATTTTAACTGATGTTTAAAACAGCAACAAATAGTTTAGAGATAAAAGAAATAATGATGTTGAAAAATCAAATTAAAAGGCAGTTATACGTAAGTCGACAAGCACTTAATCTCAGGATTAGCATGTGGTACTTTTGCATTTCATTCTTCAGAAGTGGTTTGAGGGAAGTTCCAGAGAGTTTTGAATGCTCCTCTATTTTAACTGATGTTTAAAACGGCAATAAATAGTTAAGAGATAAAAAAAAAATCATGTTGAAAAAGAAAAACAAAAGGCAGTTATACGTAAGTCGACTAGCACTTAGCCTGAGGATTAGCTTGTTGTGACCCAACCACATATTATTTAACACTATTGGAACCAGAAAGCACTAAGAACTCGAGTAGAAACAAATAGTACGATTTTCACATACGACCTAACTCCAAACTCTACAAAATATCAAGCGAACATTCAAAAATAACTCTCAAAATGGATTTACATTTTAAGCGCACCGCAGTCAATCTAAAACCTCGGCCACAATAGACTCCGAAACACGTCTATCGATTAGACAACGCATCTGTGCTATAGCTCGACCAATGAATATGTAAATTGGTCTCGGATTAACCCCGACTGGGGTGAAAGAAACCCCGGGGCCTTGTAAAATCCCTCAGATGGAAGAAATTTTGGCGTGCCAGTGATATAATATTTTTTCATGATTATTAAATTTTAAATTTACATAAATTTTTGTGGACGTTTCTCGACCGTTGATCAGTTTTGGCATCCGTTTGGATATTTATTGGAATTTTCATGAATGAATATGGAAGTGTTATTTATTTTTTCTGGCTTTTTGCTAAGTAATTTTTTTTTTGTATTATTGCTAATATATCAAAAAGATGTTAAGCTGCTGTAAGAAAGACGGTATGCACTAATTAACTATTCAAACAATTGCACATTAGGTTTAAAACAAGCCTTTTTATAATATTTAAAAACATACGCCAGTCGCATTGAACCATGAAATTTTCATATCACTGCGGCACGTTATATAAACAAATGTTTTTCATGGAACACTCGAGACCGCCGATAAATTAAATCCATTGACGTAATTAAACGAGAGTGTCATACGATAAATTCGCACGTATTTAAACGACCGATCATCTAACCGCACGATGTGGAAGGTTCGCGACCGACGTTCACGCTTTCCGTGATAAGCATTCAAATTGTAACGTGAGCGCTGAAAAATATCGTGATCAAGCGATTTTCGACTCTAAACTAACTCATTTTGTTGCAATAAATAGTATACAACCTACTGGTGTATTTAGTAAAATATGTATTTAACATTGAAGATAAGCGACTGGTGTTGGATTTTTGACGTGACAACGTCTTTTAATTCGATGGAGCCGGCTGCACGCACGACAAAACATGACTCATGCGGCGTTACCTCGCTCTGAGGCGTTCCACTTAAGGCTTGAAGTGCAAGCGAGAGCGCGCAACGAGCGACAAAGAGGCACAATCGGCCTCCGCGTTCGGCAGCGTTCGACATCTGTCTCTCTCCTACTTGAGTGAGCGATGCATCCGCGTGGACAGCTGCAAGCTGCTATACAATAATACATTTACATGTTTTCATCAAGTATGAAGTTCAGTGAAAAGTGAAAGTGGTGTCAATTGTTTATAGCAACGATAATTGCGATAATTGAAAAATGAAACCATTCCATCAGTATTTTCTTATAACGTTGTCACGTTCAACTATCGTCAGTAAACCGACTTTACAGACAACCGATTTTTTAATGGTCTGTAAGGAAATTTTAACTAAACTGATAGGGTTCGTTTTATCTTACTAGAAATTCAAGATTTAAAATCCTTGAGTTTAGATTTTTGGGGATTTTTCGTGTATGGTTTGTATTTGAACAATTGGTGTCTTCGATTTTTTAACTTAGGTGTTTGTAACGCCTATTATTGTGTCAATTCGTAGATCGATACTGGGGTTGCAAAATAATTTTTAACGATCAATTGTTAGCTTGCAACCAATTTGTGTGTATAATTTGTGACACTACTAGGAAAAGGAATAAATAAGATTTCATTATGAATACAGGGAAGCCAAATTTTGATCTTGCTAGTGATGGTTCTAGTATTAAATGAACTACAGAATTATCCAAATGACTCATGAACCGGTCTCAATGACAAGCTTATCTCACGCTTTTGACGTCCACTTTTACTTATTTTTTATAGCTTAAGTTTGTGGACGAGCTCATGGCCCACCTGGTGTTAAGTGGTTACCGGAGCCCATAGACGTCTACAACGTAAATGCCACCGATCTTGAGATATGAGTTCTAAGGTTAGTTACAACGGCTGTTCCACTCTTCAAACCGAAACGCATTACTGCTTCACGGCAGAAATAGTCCCGTGCGGACTCACAAGATGTTCTAACACCAGTAACAACGCAAATTAAAAATATTGCGGGTTCGATTTTTATTACACGATGTTATTCCTTCACCGTGGAAGTCAATCGTGAACATTTGTGAAATACGCATTTCATTCGAAAAATTGGTACTTGCAGCGTCACTCAAATACCGGTGCATCGCTAGATACGAATGCACCGGACGTCTTATCCTTTAGGCCACGACGACTTCAAAGCCACTTAAAGCAACACAGTACACACCCCTCAATATAATATCATGCCATTTCTATGTTAATCGACATGAGATGATCTAGTGCAGACCGTTTCATATAAAAGCCTCTGGGAATCGATTTTACTGAATCCCATTAATCTTGAACTAGAGTAATGGAACTTAGGAGATACGATTCAGATGGATGTAGACTCGATTAATGTTAATTAATATCAGCTCACTTGCAAAATTTATTTCGATTCGTTTCCGGAATTCAAATCTCCAATACAAAGAATACCTTTTTCGGCGCCGTTACTAATCACAAACAGTTTCCGTAGAAATAAAAAGAAAAGCTCGTGTAGATATTTGAAGTGAATACTTTCACATACCTGCCAGTTTAAGTCCGATTCGTTTCCCTGGAGGCTTAAAGAGCTCTATGTGGGTCCTTCGCAGGCCCCTCTCAGTGCAGAGCCCGGAGTCCGTGGATAACGATGTTTGGGATTTGAACACTGCAACAATGAAAACGGGCTTCAATATCGAGGAATTTACCCGTATCTCTGGAGGCCAAGACGTTCTCTCAATAAAGTTTATTCTGATGTAGACTTCTAACACGGAATTAAGTAGGTTTTACGGTTAAAATATTTTAATCTAATACGTTTGGAATTTTAGAATATTTCTTAGAAAATAATACAGAGTTGTTTTGACGTTAATTGGGATTAAGTAATCGAGAAGAAATACCGAATTTTCCGGGTGTTTTGAATGTTGTTTAAAATGATATCAATTACAATTTAGGTTCCTTTAAAAATAGCCAAACAAAAAAGAAACATTTTAAGCCCAATATAATGAATGTCCGAATAGTTCTTATGTCTGAAGTCGTCGTGGCCTAAAGGATAAGACGTCCGGTGCATTCGGGTTGAGTGATACACGGTCTTCGTATCCCAGGCGGGTACCAATTTTTCTAATGAAATATGTACTCAACGAATCTTCACGATTGACTTCCACGGTGAAGGAATAACATCGTGTAATAAAAGTCAAAGCCGCAAAATTATAATTTGCGTAATTACTGGTGGTAGGACCTCTTGTAACTCCGCGGGGATAGGTACCACAACCCTGCCTATTTCTGCCGTGAAGGAGTAATGCGTTTCGGTTTGAAAGGTTGGGCAGCTGTTTTAACTATACTTGAGACCTTCAAACTTATATCTCAAGGTGGGTGGCGCATTTACGTTGTAGATGTCTATGGGCTCCAGTAACCACTTAACACCAGGTGGGCTGTGAGCTCGTCCATCCATCTAAGCAATAAAAATAAAAATATTACGTTACGGGCGTTTTTTCCCGGTTAGGGTACCCCTCCGCATCGTCCCATAAGGAACTTCGTTCCAAAGAAATATCATTAAAAAACGTGTGGCACTCGCGAACTGCCGCGGTAAAGCTATTGCATAGCATTTTTTATTAACTTATGCAATTATAATTAGACAATGATAATTTAATATTAAAACAATAATAAAACAAAACCACGGTATATTAAACATTAATAAAAACAAAACCATAACAGTCCCCTTCACACTCATAAGCTAGACCGCGAGAGAGAGATGGGCAGACTTTTCATGATGCGCATGCAGTGTGACGTCACGCCACGCGCTTATTCACAAACACTACACAAGCGCAACGTGTGAATGTGTTGAACGCGAGCTACATGGTAAGCAGAGTGTAAGGTTTTTTTCGTTACGGAATTTCATGATTCGGTCGCCGCGCTCAAGGCCCGCGATAAAAGCTATGCAATAGCTGAAAAATAAAAATAAAGCATTAACAGGCTTATAGACGAACAAATCACCGGGAAGCTCGTTACCGTCGAACTTTTACAGTAACTGCAGTTGTCGAACTGCTAACCGCTCCTTTAAATAATACCGGGACGTAGTGCTGCGCCGATCCGCGCCTCGCGTTTCGATAAAGTTGAGTTACGCGAGTTCACGAAGTGGCAAATTAAATCGGGAACGCTGACGTCGAACGTTTCAAAGTGCTGTTGTTGCTCGAATCGAAATCCCGTGACCTTTGACGGTATGAGGTCACTTTTATTTGTGACTACGTGTGTTTCGCGCTTAAACCCTAATGCCATTAGTGATTCAATAATGTAACACAATAGGAGTTCAATTAGAGTCCCGACTACTTCAAATTGGTTTGCAGACGAGACAAGACCATATCGGTGCTTTTGTATGTACATACATACATACATTTTACTGGTGGTAGGACCTCTTGTGAGTCCGCACGGGTAGGTACCACCACCCTGCCTATTTCTGCCGTGAAGCAGTAATGCGTTTCGGTTTGAGCCGTTGTAACTATACTGAGACCTTAGAACTCATATCTCAAGGTGGGTGGTGGCATTTACGTAGCAGATGTTTATGAGTTCCGGTAACCACTTAGCACCAGGTGGGCTGTGAGCTCGTCCACCAACCAACGCATTAAAAATAAAAACCGAATCTTGTTAAAGCTGCTTTCCTATCCTGTAAGTCGGAAGGCATGAATGCTTCGTGGTAAAACGGTATTAACTACATGTGCGGGCAAACAACACCTATCAGTCACCTTTTGCAACATGCACTGAAAGAGATAGCTATTCTTGACTGACACCACACAGCCAGAATACAGCATCAAATGTAACAGAATACTACCATAACTAGTATCTATCTACTAGCAACTATTTCGACGTATGATCTTGAATTTAAGCTTAGTTAGTTGTTTCATCCGAAATCAACACAAATACCTACGTTCATGACATCCATTATTTTGAAAATAGGTCTCTTAACTTCAGGTGCTGAATAGGAAAAAAAAATGGCATCTAAATTAATCCGGTTGGAAATACAGTATTTCCAAATATTGAATTTCCAACCTGACTGCTATTATGAATGAATCATAAATTCGTTACGTAACTTTCAATGCAACAGAAATAATTTATTTTCCCCAGGCAGTTAATTTTACTTAATTTCCTTATAGCTCCCGGCGGAGGTCAAGGACGAAGAAAGAAAACGTTGCTCATATAAAAACGTATACACTGTAGACTAAATCAGAAAGCAAGAAATTTAAGGGGTGACTGGCTGGATCCTCGGCTTGTCTACGACCATCAGATTGTTTGTCCATATTTTCAAGGACCTTGCTCTAAGTAACTTAAGATTCGTCTTGTTTCGGATGACAAATGTACATAATATTTACGGCCATGATGACTTGTATTGTTCATCGTGGTCACGGTCACATGATCGGAAGAAAGGGCACGATGAGTGTCATCATCATGACTGCAAAGTATGCCCTCCATGAGAAGAGCAGATCCGTACTTTTAGCACACAATTCTGATTCGACCTTTCTAATGATGCATAGCAACAAATCGAGCGAAGCTATGTTTGATTTTACAAGTTTACCATCTTCTAGAAAGAATGGGAGAATGGCGGAATGAGGAAAGACAGCTCCTGAAGGGTATCTCGTCCAAAATGTTGATCTAGGAACCGAAAAAGGGGTTTATGAAGACTAATCCTGGAAATAATCATTGATGCGGATTTTTTCATCTAAACGTCCCTACTAGAATCCTTAGAATACTAACGACTTTAGCCGAAGTAAGCGAAAATACTTGAAAAATTACTAAGTGGAAGCGGTAGTAGTTAGCAAGTCATGATGAAAATAAATCCATAATTTCCTTCATGACCTGAGTGTGTCTTTAAAGTCTTTAAAGTACCAATACTTGGCCTGTGACATTTTAAATGATACTTCCCGCTAAGTTCTCAGAACGCTGTTAAGATTCGTGCTTGTTCGTAAGCATTAGCGGTTTCGAAGTCATTAGTAAGGCTTAAAGTTTCATTTCATAATAGAATGCACAATGTTTTATTGTCGCCGATTTGCAAAAGTGTGAAATAATTTTTATTTTTGTCAGCCGCTGTCATTTGTTTTGGCAGTTTTATTTGTGCTCTCAGGATTGTAAAACGGCTAGGTGAAAACGTAAACCATAATGACCATAAAAATACGCTATATTCAACCTTAAAACGATGTAGTTGTAATATTGTTATTACTGTTTATTTGTTCTTTAATTTCGCGAAACCTAAAACACAATCGTAATATAAATAGATGTCAAACACATCAGATTACGTAGGTGTCCACCGAGAAAATATGTCTGATAAAATGTACTACATACAATAAGTATAATAACTGTACTATATAAAATAAGTATGGTTTTGTAATTATCGGAATTGGAACAGAAAACGAAATGTGGGTGGGATGAAAAATTAATTACAAAAACTTACTTAGGTTTCTAAGCGTAAACAACACGTGAACCAGACAAAATTTCAACATTTCCATATACATTACTGAAAACTCAACGTGATATTGACATTGATATTAGATTTAGCTACAGGTAAACGTTATACAAAATTTTAGACTGAAATACCATTAAAGAAAGGTATGCGAAAACGAGAAATTTACAATAAACCCAAATCGCGCTAATGGGAATTTCAAATTTGGTTGTATATATAGAAGAATATCGTATAATCCTTACGGGGGTCAGTCGTCTCTAGGTAAGGCAGTTCGCGGCGCGCTGCTCTAAAGCGCCGATTATTTAGACACTCCTCAAAGGAGTAGGACCTACCTTGTATCTCAAATAATTCTCAGCATGATCATCACGCAGTTAAAGCCGTATAATATAATAAACTTAGTCACCTACGAGAACGACGCGTCTAAAAGGCGGTTATCGACACCCATTCTTTTGTACTCGGTGTCTTTAACTTACGTTTTTTGAAGTCGTCGTGGCCTAAAGGATAAGACGTCCGGTGCATTCGTGTTGAGCTATGCATCGGTGTTCGAATCTCAGGCGGGTACCAATTTTTCTAATGAAATACGTACTCAACAAATGTTCACGATTGACTTCCACGGTGAAGGAATAACATCGTGTAATAAAAATCAAACCCGCAAAATTATAATTTGCGTAATTACTGTGGTAGGACCTCTTGTAAGTCCACACAGGTAGGTACCACCACCCTGCCTATTTCTGCCGTGAAGCAGTAATGCGTTTCGGTTTGAAGGGTGGGGGCAGCCGTTGTAACTATACTCGAGACCTTAGAACTTATATCTCAAGGTGGGTGGCGCATTTATGTTATATATGTCTATGGGCTCCAGTAACCACTTAACCCCAGGTGGGCTGTGAGCTCGTCCACCCACGTAAGCAATAAAAAAAATATAAAAAAACGTATTGTATAATCATGGACGTAAATCTGATTTATTATTAATTTTTAGACAAGTGAGCGATCTCTCTGCCCGCCTGGTGTAAAGTTACCGGATAACATAAATAACAATAATGTAAATGCCACTAACTATCTTGAGACATCAATTTAAGTCTCAATTCTATAGTACCACGACTCTTTCTCCCTTGAATCCGAAACGTACTACTGCTTCATAGCAGAAATAGGTAGGATGGTGGTATCCACATAGTGAGCACGCGTTTTTATAGTTTTTCCTAACCGAAGCCAGTGGCCCGCCTTATAAAACTTTGGATTATGAAGGTTTACCATCAGGTGGGCCGTATGCTCGTCTGCCTACAAAGGCAATAAAAAAAAAAAAAAAGGTTTGTAATTTTTTAAACAGGCAAAAATTACGTAAAAATAAACAAAAATATATTATTACATTCATTACTAGATTAGTATTTCGCTTACTTATTGCTTAGGTTCTTTTTTTTGTAATTAAATCTATGGCTTTCTGCGTTATGTACAATATTTAAAAACAAAAACAAAACAAATACAAACATTACTGCCGCATCAAGTGTTAATAGATAGTATTGTTTGCCTGCCATAGTAGGTATCTGGCCTCGCAAAACATAACCTCAAACACCTACAAATTTTTTTTATTACAAAACAAGAAATTGCTATCAATACATCTTTTGTGCTCCAAAACGTTGGAAATAACAGACCAATAATATCAACAGAAAGTGCCGATCGTTTATCAAAGCTTTCAAAAAAAGGCCACAATGTCGGGAAAGCTCGGCCCCGAAGTCAGAAATTAGCAGACATTCCACGACGAATCATTCATCAAGAGAACGAAATAAGAAGTATAAACACAAGTAAATTGCAAGCTCTCGTTAAATCTGCTTAGTTTTTATGGTCACAGTGTAAGCGGGCTTTATGATTTTGACTGCCACTACCTAAATCGTGTTAAATTTAATAGAAATGAGAAGATTCGATACAATACAATTATTTTATAAATCAGTAGTTTCCTTTCTATTGGTAGACTAAAAAAATCGTGAAATTGAAGAATGAGTATAGATAAGGTAAGGTTGTAAATTTACAATCAATATTTGTATTATTAGTCTAGTTAATTAAATATAACAATATAACTATGCTAAACCCCCTCGACATAATATTTGAATTATATGCTATATTATTATAATATTTGAATAAATTTAAGTGTCTCATATTTTCTCGAAACGTATACACCATTTAAAAAATTATCTTGGTTCAATCTCGCCGAAACGCGGCAATTTAATAAAATTTACTGTGACTTTTGTTACTAAATTTTAAAAAAGATGTATCTCTAACGTTTTATTCACGCTCAGATATTTGATAGAATTATGTTGAAAAATTACTCGAAGAATGTTACACTTCTTAAATATACTGTCTAAATCGTCTCAAAGCAGTTACTGAGATCAGAATTCAAGATAACCTTTAATCCGCATCAACAGAACAAGGAATGGAAACCCTAATAATTCTACTATATACCCGCTCCGCTTATAGTATCGCTTATAAAGGCACCACATACCAAAAAGAGCATGGCTGCCCGTCGTACGGCGCGCCAGTTCGTTCTTTACCGTAATGGCATTCAAGAATACACTGTTCCTCCTACTTTTTACATTAATTAGCATTCGAAGAATTATTTCTTGAAAACAAATTGAAATTGCACGTTCCTCTTTTTGTCTTCGAAATATTTAATTTGTTTTAGTGAGAGAGTAATTTAATTTTTTACGACAATTACATTTAATATGCATTCATGTAACCTTAATAGAACTACCCTAGTGACTGTTTTCAGACTTCGTTCCGGGCGCATCCCACTCAATAAATCTCATTTAATGATGAAGGCTCCTGATCCCAAGTCTTCAGTTTGTGATGTAGTAGAAGATGCTTTTCACGTTATGATGGAGTGTGCGCTGAATGATGATTTGAGACAACAACTCTGTGCAAAATTTACAGATTTTCGACAAGTCGGAGGTGTAAATTACGTATTAGCCTTTCCGGAATCCGAAATGGCTAAGTCACTTTTAAAATAGTGTTGGTGGGGCCTTCAGAGACGATAACAGTTTCCTTTACTTTTTTTATATAATTATTTTGTTACTCTCTTTTGTTGCACAATGTAGTGACATTCACTAAGTGAATAATCTCCTTAAAAAAAGATATAAAAAAAATGCATTCAGATGTCAAATGCCAAACATTAAAAAATAACTGTTGATATCTTAAGTGTGTAGTTGTGTAGTAAGTAGTAGTAGTTGTTGTAGTAAGTAAGTGTAGTAAGCTGTGTGTATATAGTTCGTATATGCATATATCGTCAGAGCGTGTCATCGAGTTCCATTGGTAATACCCAGAAATGGAGTAGAAAGAGGGTAGACAGATTTGTTTGCTATTCGCAATTTACCCGAAGTTTTAAATCTACACGTCATCATGACAGTGACTATAGCGCCAAAATACCTAGAATTTAATAAAACGAAATCGAGGTAATAAATTAAATAATAGTATTTTGTTTTGAAGAAACTGACTCCGGCTCGACTTATTTATCTTGATGGGTGAATGAACTCACAGCTCATCCGGTATTAGATGGTTACCGGAACTCTTGAATATCGTAATAATTTTCGACATTTATGTTTGTAATTAAAGGTGCGTTTTATTTGTTAATTGAACTTCAATTAAGGTTACTCCTTTCAAATAGCTGAAGAAGAGTTTTTTGTTATGTCCCACAGACACAGCTCACTGAGTTTCTCGCCGGATCTTCTCAGTGGGTCGCGTTTCCGAACCGGTGGTAGATTCTGCGAAGCACTGCTCTTGCTAGGGCCAGTGTTAGCAACACTCCGGTATGAGCCCCATGAGTTCACCTACACGTCAAGCAGAAGTTGAAATAGCCTCTCAAGGCTATTAGCATAGGTAGGGAAAAAGTTGTTATGTTTTTTCCAAATTTTAAACTTTAAATGGCTCCCCTCTAAATTTGCAAAAATGTCGCTTAAACCAAAGCCTTAAACTAAAGCCTTTCACCCCTCGATATGTTAGACTACAATTACGTCGATAAAGACAACTTATGAAATTTTTAAACCAAATTCACTACTACTAGTTCATTCCACGTTCACGCTTATCAATTTTTAAGCGTTTTGATTAATAAACGAATATTTAGACAAGATGAAAACATATGTAAATTTTTCTTATCGTACCTAAAATATGGAGTAACAAGAACTAAACGTAAAGTTTCATAACACAGGCGCCATCTCCTCCAAGCCGGACGGACCATAGCGCGACTTGTGCCAAGGATCACGTAATCCATTACCATTGCGCGCGTGACTCTTTCAAACATTGAACAAAGACGCCGGTAATTTTATTTACTTTTCTTTGATGGGCTCCCGGCATGTCATGTTAGGAGAACGTCAGGAAATGATCAAAATGGCTGAATGTTTCTTTTAATCTGTAAGCTAACTGTTCTTTCACATATTGACAATTAAATTCGTCAGTTTCTTCCCGCTGATAGATGTTTAGCGGAGTCCGAAACAGCCAAAGATTGCATTGATAAAGCCGTTATGTTCGTAAAACATCTCAATTTGGTTAATGTAGTACACATTAAAAGTATTACGGGCCGTAACAGTAAAACCATTGGTAACATAGTTCGTCATAAAAAAGGTGTGTAATGTAGGTGTGGACGACGATAGAAAACTGAAAATATCCTTACTTAGAATTAGCATCGATAATAAAAATGTATCTGCTTGAAGTGTGGGACATCCCTACAATTAAATGAAAACTACAACTTCATGTCTCAAAGCATTCACATTGCGATGTCGGTCAGCTCCAATATCCACTTCACCAGATAGGTCATGAATTTCTCTATACGGCAATTTTCGTTCTTGTCCAGACTTTGTAAAGTACACCGTCCTACTTAGTATCTTCTATATATTCTTATTTCAGACGGATAACACAAACATTGCGTGTCTCAGAACAAGCGAGGAACTTCTTTTTGTTGTTTGTCACGCGAAAAGTTGAAGTGAAATGTGATGCGCAGACATCCTCTTAAATTTTTCATCCAACGAACTTTTGTGTTTAGTTTCAGAAATTTCACAAAATTTTATGTCATATAAATATGCTTTCGTTTATTATTATGTTCTTTTCCGTTATATTATGCGGAATACATTTTCCGAAACTGTTTCAAAATCTAGTGGGCATCTTCTGGATCTTTAGTTACCGGTACCCCGTGCTGTCTATATCTGCCACAAAGCAATCGTGCGTGCACTTTTTAAATGTCCCTAGGCGATAATGACCTTTTACCAGCAGATGGAAAATATGCAAAACTGTCTACAAAAGCAACATTTAATTTTAAATGTTTGTGCTATTGACTCAAAATAATTGTAGTTCCAAGATTGTATGTGCTCAGTTACTACATAACGGGAATAAGCCGAAAAATTCACTGCTATTTGGCAATCCGTAAATATCTGTGCTACTGTTAAAAAACATCTCAACATTAGAGCTATACAATATTTAGAATCATAAGCTCCATAAATAAAAATATATTTAAAGAAACCATTAACGTATTACGTATTATACGTAATAGATCGAATATCATACACTAAGAAAAGTCTGGTATTAAGTATCCGATGGAGGACTAGAGTTTAATTGCGAATGCCAATGTATGCTCCATAATCGGGGGAGTAAATAAACGCATTTATTAAAAAATAAACAAACAACAACAAACAACCCTTTGATTCTACATATTGATTCGATATATCACACGTAAATAAATCTTGTTAAATTAGTTTTAAGTGTGCTGCCATCTATTGTTTAATTCTGATATGTTAATGCGTTATTGGATTATTGTGTCATTAGCATAAATTATTCCATACTACTTCTGCATATCAACATTCTTTTATTGCATGATGCAAATGTGTAATTGATTATACTTTAAGGCATTACACTTAAACGTCAAATCATCATACGTATACATAATTTGATGTTTAAGTGCAATGCTAGTACAATATATTATATTATTTCAATAAAAAACAACACTTTACTGCTCAGCACATTTTCATTCTATACCTTGAAATCAAGCCGATTCTGAAGGAATGAACTCAAAATAAATTAAAAAAACGAAACACCATAATAAGTGAAACAAATGTTGAAAAATATAGATTCAACTTACTTCTATTTAGTTAATCAGACATCTGAGATAAGTTATAGCAAATAAACAAAATTAAAAACATTGAGTTTATCGGACTTGAAACAGGTGAACAATATACTATTAACTTCGTATAAACACAGATCAAAAGACAATAGATTTAATGAACTCCCCTAATCGTTCAAAACATCCTTAATTTAATCCAAAACAAAGTAATTTATCCTTTTTATCGCGACAGTGTGAAATGGTAATGTAACACGCTTGTCGCCCTCATTACCATTTTATTGGAAGGCTCTGAATGTTTGAGAATTTAGACACCTCGGGAAAGCCAACATTTTTAATCACGGTGAGTTACAGGATAAATACATAGGTCGATATACATCCGAAGCGGCATGATCACACTTTGCAAGTTCAAAGTTTGAAATGTAAGATTTTGTATTTAATTAAATCTATATATAAAAAAAAATTGCTATTAGTTAGTTTCGCTAAAACTCGAGAACGGCTGGGCCGATTTGGTGAATTATTTGTGGAAGTCCAGAGAAGGTTTAAAAGATAGATAAATATGAAAAGGCCTGGAATTAAATAAAAATAGCAATTTTGTTTCCTTTTGTTGTGTTGTCCCCCGTCGGACGGATTATTTTTGTTTGTTTTTAGTTTATTTTATACAAAAGTTTAGGTCTTTTATTTATCGATTGAGGCACTACGAATGCTGCCGGGTCAGAAAGTGACAAAGGGGACTAGTAGATCAAAATTTAAATTGGTTTGTCAATAATGTTTTGGCTGTATTTATATCACCTGGTAGGTCTAAAGACTAGTGACCCTAACCTATCAGATCTACCTGTCCAACCGTACCTTGGGTTCCCATTCCTTGGCATGGAAGGAACAAAGTATTCCGAATTTAGGTTTTTGTTTCTGGTTCAGTTCAAACACGGCAGCTAATCCTAGTCCAAGGACAGGACAGTCGAATGTTTAGCATTTTTGTTTAGAATTCATTGTATTTCTATTATTTATTTATCTATTACCTTGAAGTGCTATTAGAATTACTATTTTTTACAGAATATTAAATCAAATCAAATCAAATAAAAAATTCAACATAAATGAAAGTACATACTTGCTGGACGTCAAAAAGAACTACCACCAATTCACAAAAACTAGCCTCCGTCCTGAGAAGAACTTTTTTTAAATATAAGATATTTTTTTTTTTAATATTCACATTTACAATGAGTATTATAACGTAACAATTATTGCAATATTGGAATGCCCGGAGCGAGCAACTCATTCCCACTTTGTGCAATCTTCTAGATAATCATTGACTTTATAGTAAGCTTTATTGCACAGATGTTCTTTAATAGTTTTCTTAAGCCTATGTATATCTAGGTTCTGAATATCTTGTGGGATTTTGTTGTACAGCCGCACAGACAAACACCCGAACGAATTTCTTATCTTATGTAACCTACTCATCGGCACAACAAGCTTGTGATTAAAGATATTGAAACGATCCGTCGGTTTGTAGTGCGTCGAATTTTTTTCACTAACTATTCGCTGGTAGCCTAAGAGACTATTCTAGCTACGTCCGGACGGCGTGCGACGAAATTGCTGAAATAGAACCAACAAAAAACATTTTAGGTTTTTCTGTTGAAATTGAATAAGAGGTTAGGGACCACCGCATTAATTTTCTGGAGCTCATTTGTATTTCAACGTCAGTGTTGTAGCCGAATTTGAGTTATTATTATGTGGTCAAAGGTTCGTTTGTGCCATATTACCTTTCAAACGAAAAGATTTGACTATCTCGAAAACGTATTAGTCAGTGGTTCAAAATAATATGTATATACGTATATATTATAACCTAGTGTATGTATTATAGCCTAGTATTTATTTTTACTCATGTCTACTATAATTCTTTAAATTATCGACATATATTATCTCTATCACAGCTACGCACTTCTTGAGTCTTTCACTTCATCAACGAGGGTTAACTGGAAGAGTATACCTCCATGGCGTTAAGTTTGCCTTTCAATGTTGTCAATGTTTTTGTGCAATAAAGAATTTTCAATCAATCAATCAATCAATAGGTACGTGTTGTCACATAAGAATTACGAAAAAATATATATTTTTACATGTACCATTTATTTAGCGATCGTGAATTAGGTTCATGAACACATGTTAGGCACGAATTTATTTTTATACTTTTTGGTATCGGCTGATTTGATTGCTAGAATTGTCATATCATGAGATACGAGTATAGAGAGCGTCTTAAACTAAAACAGCTTACATCGGTTTAAGGGTTCAAGCACAATAATTTTCTTATATCAAATTGCCTAGAAAAACATCTGAATAATCTTTAACATCATACAAGAGAGGTTCTGCACCGCACAATTTTAAATTAATCCGGTTGAGCTTTCATCTTTTCGCAAGCTGGTGAAGCGGTTCCAACAAAATGAGCATTGAATTTGTTTAAGAAAATATTATTTCGTCTCGCATTTTTTTTGTCGGACGGGTAATGAGGAATAAAATTTGCTGAAAATTGAAATCGAATCGAAAAATTAGGATGAAATGCGGCTGATTCGACGTCTGGTATTTCGATCGTTATTTCTGATCTCGGATTTTTGTTACGTAATCGACTCCAACTTATTGCTAACAAGAAAACCTTTTAGTTGTTTCTCTAATTTAATGCCACTGTTTTGGAATTTTATATTTTTGTTAAGACCTTCTAGGTAGGTAGACGACCCATTGGTTACTTTTGCTCGTAGGTAATACCAGGAGCATAGCAAAGTCGTTGCTTACTGCTAAACACTCTCTGCAGATCTTGTTTAAAGAAATATATACCTAGTCAGGTCATAAATTCTGTCACATGTTTAATGTAAAATAATTGAAACAAGTTTATTCATTATGTAACCATTCATATACCAAAATGAATTTAACAAAACACAGATTCTTATGACACTAAAGTTTATTCAAAATGACCTCCGTGATTTTGAATACAGGCCTTCAATCTGCGCGGCCAGTCGTCTGTCGCAGCACGAACGAGGTCCATGTCAATATCGGCGGCTGCCTTAATCAAGGATGTCTTGAGTGACTCCAAATTGGGATGAGGCTTTGAGCACGCCTTTTCCTCCAAGTGTTGCCATATCTTGTAATCTAACGGATTCAAATCTGGACTGGAGGAGGGCCAGTCTTCGTGCCGGATGAAGTCGATTTCACGCGCCGCCAGCCAGTCTTGTGTGCTCTTCGCTCTATGAGCTGGCGCCGAATCTTGTTGGAATACCCAGTGCCTGTTATTGAACATGGTATGAGAAACAGGTTCCACAAGGTTCGTCAGGACTGTATTTTGATACACAACAGCATTCGTTTTTACAGCTTTCTCACAAAAATGTACCTCTGTTAAGCCCCAATAAGAAACTCCCAACCATACCATGAGCGAGGATGGAAAATGACCTCGTTGGACACGCGGAATACGGTTGCTCGCTTCTTCACTACTGTGTGCGTACACCTTATCATTTTGTTTGTTGTAGCTCTCTTCTACGGTAAAAATTTTTTCATCCGAAAAAAGGAATTCCCGATATTTTTTTCCCGCGTACCGCTTCAACAAAGCGCGGCATCTCTTCAGTCTCAGGTCCATTAGACGAGCATTCAAATGATGTCCTGTTTTTCTTCGATATGCCCGAAGCCCTAAGTCTTCATTTAACACCCTTTTCACCGTGGTTCTGCTTAACCCCATCTGAAGGGCCAACAGTTTCTGCTTACGTTTGGGATTTCTTTGAATTCGCGCCTTCACAGCTTTTATCACTGCTGGAGTCCTAACAGACCGAGGGCGACCACTTCTTGACCTGTAATCTACACTAGAGTCTTCATTGTATCGTTTGATGGTACGATAAACGAATCTTTTGGTTATAATTAAATTTTTCAGTATGTTAAAAATTTGAATTGGCGCGTAACCGCAACGATGCAACGCAATAACTGCAACACGGTCTTCTTTAAGCGTCCACTCCATATTAAAAAATGAGTAAATTTCTAAAAGTATACATTTTATTTTCATGAACAATTCGAAATTCGAATTCAATAAACTTTTTTGTGGCCAGCATTCTAAAAGAAACGTTTTTACTGTGTGACAATACTTATGACCTGACTAGTTATATTTTAGCTCTTAGGAAGCACCCAGGGACGTCTCAAACTAGGATGGGACTCTTGGGAACACAAGAATTTGAGGCCCTTTTGGAAAGTAAAAAAAGCGAATTATAATAACATTTTTTTACTGAGTTTGAGACCATTTATTATAGGTAATCAAATACAGTATGATATAATACGTCATTAATGATATTAGAATGCTGCTGGTTTTTTGGTTACGATTTCGATAACGGGTTCTTTCGGGATTTCTGTTGAGCAAAATCTATTATAGGCATAGTATATGCCTTGTAAATACCTTCTGATTACTGATTTGTGAAAAAAGTGTAATGTGCCCGACAAAAATGTTTTGAGAATAAACGTGTGAGAGAAATGGTCGGCCTTTCGGGGCCCCCTGAGAATGGGGGCCCTGGGCACGGGCCCCCATTCTTATGGTAAAGACGGTATTGGAAACACCTAGTATATCAATAGCCGATCATTCCAAAACCGGATGGTAGAATAAAAGATCTCTGGAAACGCACCGTGAATATGGTATGTTACCTACCTCAATAACAATACGATAGAACCCGGTATCCATTAACACAATAATAACTCCAATTAGTAATACCTTATTAATACTAGATGGTGCTAATTAGATGTCCACTTTATTTTGTGTAATTTGCTATGAGTATAATATTTATTGTTTTTTATTGCTCTATATAGTATTCAAGTTGTTAGTTGTTACTATACCATACCATACCATACCATACCACAATGTGAATACAGTTAACAGTTTTGAGATATGGGTTTGTAGTCTATATTTTAGTTTATTCTGGTTGTTCCACCATTTAAATCAGAACGCAAGCTTGTGTAGCAACATAAATATACAGGATTGTGGCAACTATCCATATATTGAATGAAATGAATTATTATTATGACATCAAGTATTCACAGCAACACTAGTGCATTTTGAAATCGTGAGTATCGCGAACATTGAAATTCAAATATAAACCATAAAGTGAAAGTAAACAAAGCATAATTTAAAATAAACGTCCTCCCAAAAAGCGTTTTCGTTCAGATTTTTTGTATCCTCGTTAAGTTAATAGAGCTCCTATCCCTTTAGCTTGTTATCACGTTTTTACACACACGAAAATGAAAATGTATTCTGCACGTAAACAGCATATGTGATCGTAAATTTCCAATATTTTTGCTTCGGCGATTCTATATAATAATTTGTGTTCGTAATTACGAATTTTCATGTTACAATATTTTATTTTGGATTTGAGTATCGTTTTGTCAGACTCCTACATTCAACTACATCTACTTTGAATTAACTTCACAAAGAGATACAGTCGTGGGACCGGCGAAACGAATTTCGAGGGCTTGTCTTTTTTAAAGCAACTTGTGTTCATTTTTAAATTTTTCTATTTAAGAGACTAACCGCCCATTTTTTAAAGTCTATGGAGTCCTCTACAGATACCATGAGCTACTTTCACCCTCTAATGCGATAAAATCAATTAAGACAAAGACATAGTGTGGATTGGGAGAGGCCTATGTCCAGCGGTGGACGACTGAGAGCTGATGATGATGATGATGATGATGATGATCATAGCCACAACGGAGTCGTTGGTGTCGCTTAATAACAGCCTAAAATCTTGTATAACATTCTCGCATTATTCATACTGTCTGACTCTGGGACTTCAAAAAAATTTTCAAACATCCTTGTACGATAGATAAGTAGCACCGGATTTATTTCTAAAAATGGGTGTTACATTCATGCTTAACGAAATGTAAGTTACTGACGAAAAACAAAAAAAACATTCTATTTATCTGCTTGAGAATACCATTTAAGTGTATTAATCTATATATTAATACGTGAACCAAAAACTTTGTACCCCTTTTTACGAAAATCGTGCGAACGGAGGAGTATGAAATTTCCCACACTTATAGAGAATAGAAAAGGAGTGCAGAATGTTAGTAATATTTTAATAAAAAAAGCATAAAAATACATTAAATCAATAAATAAAAAACATTACACACGATACCATGTACTTGACACACACACGCGTGCATACTATTTTTTGTTAATTGTCAAACTTTTCTTATTGCATATAGTTTGTTCAAATAATAATTGAGAATAGATTTACTATTGTTTGTCCTTGTTATTATTTGTCTAAAGTGTAAAATTAGCGAAATCTGTGATTATATAAGTATTATTATGATTAACAATAGAATCATAATAGTGTAAAAACTTATAATTTCAATTATTATATAGTCGAATTTGCTTTGGACTACCGGGGGAACACTTGCCTGATATAATGGATTATAAGTCATTTTAAAATGATTGTTAATTGTTTTAGCCAATAGTTAAATAAATTTAACGATAAAGATTCCTGTAACGAAAATACTACGATAGCATTCACAGAACAATAAATGTCTGTTTTTATTTCAATATGACGTAAGTTGAGTGTAAATGAGATTCTAACGAGGTCATGTCACTCATAACTGGGATAATAGTTTTTTGGGCAATTAGCGTTCGGTCTGCCGAAAAGATTTGGGTCAATATTGTAGTTGGTCATGGTTCTTTTGTGTTACAAGCATGTTGGATTCGTTAAATAATGATCGACAGTTAATAAGCTCTGTTGTAGATGTGTGTATGTATTTTGTTGTAAAAATGTTTTACTGTAAGAATGTTTGTCCTCCTAAAAACTGTGTATTATCCGTCAGACCTTAAAGTTTCTAAAAATTTGACTTACATTTCTTAGTCGCTTCCGTACCAGATTAAATCTTAGTTAGCTAATTCTACATAAGCAAACAATAGTAAGGTAATGGTAGCCAGTAGTGGAACTAGAGAGATAGAAGCTAAGTAAAAGAATAAGCTGATGATTATTGAGGAAGCTACTGCTATCTAACGATGGCAGCAATAATAAAACTGGAGTCAGTTTGACAGATGCCAGATTCCCGTATATTCTTGAGTGGACTGACTGTCTATGTGCACAATACTACCAACAAAACAACATGCGGTCGAGCAGCACACTACCACCACACTCACTTCAATAGCTACCAACTTACGCATAGCGCCCGTGTACCTGTGCATCATCACAGCCGTTATTGTAAAATATAACTTGGAAGAAAACAATAAAACATTCGTTTCTTTCGTACACCACTGCTTGCCTCTTCTTCCTTGCTAACACAGACTTATTCTCTGGTTATAAAAATAAACGATAACACATCAGATAATTTTTTATTGCCCTTGTAAGCAGACGAGCATACGGCCCATCTTATGGTGAGTGGTTACCGTCGCCCATGGACTTCAGAAATGCCAGGGGCAGAGCCAAGCCGCTGCCTACCGCAAAACATAATATTATGATGTACGCATTTGATGTATGTACATGCTTCAGTGTTTTTTCATGTAATCACGAATATACCAATTATGATACCACCTTACGCTGAAAATCATAACCACAAGCTGGTTTTTATTGCTAGGTTGGTGATCTTTAGAAATTTCTTTTAAAATAAAAATAAGCATGAGATTTATAGTTGAATATTCAACATTCAATGACCCTAAGCTAAAAAAATTCCCTGAGTTTCCGACACTAGCAATGTATGAATAAGAAACAGAAATAAAGCCACCATATTCCGAAAACAAAAAATCACTTGAATTCAATTTAACAATTTAATAATTTTCAATTTGTGTATTTTTAAATGATAGTGTTCTTTGAAATTACGTGCTTACCAACATCAGGCGCCAAGAGGAAATTTCCTATTGCAATAATATTTTAGTGTTATTGCTGCTCTTAATCTGTAAGCGCTTTTACGCGTGGAAGAACGTGAATCGGAATCGAGATAAATTTTGATTATTAAATACAACCACTTTGAGCTGTAAGGTTGAAGTCTCAATGAAATTGTTTGGAATACTCGCCACTATACAAATAAGTCCAAATCTTAAATTTAATTTACCAATCTTATTACTCGTATATAATGATTGTTGTCTATACTCTATACTAATATTATAAAGAGGAAAGATTTGTTTGTTTGTTTGTTTCGAATAGGCTCCGAAACTACTGGACCGATTTGAAAAATTCTTTTTCCATTAGAAGCCGACATTGTCCATGATGAACATAGGCTACTTTTTTTAATTTTTTTTTTTGGTTTCATTTGTGTTTTAATGTTTCCGAAGCGAAGCGAGGGCGGGTCGCTAGTCTATATCTATACTAATATTATAAAGAGGAAAGATTTGTTTGTTTGTTTGTTTGTTTCGAATAGGCTCCGAAACTACTGGACCGATTTGAAAAATTCTTTTTCCATTAGAAGCCGACATTGTCCCTGATGAACATAGGCTACTTTTTTAAATTTTTTTTTTAATTTTTTTTTTTTGGTTTCATGTTTGTTTTAATGTTTCCGAAGCGAAGCGAGGGCGGGTCGCTAGTCTATACTAATATTATAAAGAGGAAAGATTTGTTTGTTGGTTTGTTTCGAATAGGCTCCCAAACTACTGGACCGATTTGAAAAATTCTTTTTCCATTAGAAGCCGATATTGTCCCTGATGAACATAGGCTACTTTTTTTTAATTGTTTTTTTATTTTATTTTTTTGTTTTCATGTGTGTTTTAATGTTTCCGAAGCGAAGCGAGGGCGGGTCGCTAGTATCTTATAAATACAAAGGCAGGCTTGCTTCTGACACCGAGGGTTTCTCATTGGGGTTATTTTCTTTCCTTTTTTATTGCTTACATGGGTGGACGAGCTCCCAGGCCACCTGGTGTTAAGTTGTTACTGTAGCCCATAGACATCAATGACGTAAATGCGCCACCCACCAAGATATAGGTTCTAAGGTCTCAGTATAGTTACAATGGCTGCCCCACCCTTCAAACCGAAACGCATTACTGCTTTACGGCAGAAAAAGGCAGGGTGGTGGTATCTACCCGTGCGGACTCACAAGAGGCCCTAACACTTTTACTGGTTAAAAGGTTAACATGAGTGCTCCCGGGCCTGGGTGTTTCGGGTGGTGCCTATGCTGAGTCACCTGGAGGGAACCGACGATGGATTGCCACCATTGTGGATACGGCGGAGCACACACTCGAGCACTACCTGGCATGGCTGGGACAGCGCCCTGTCTTCATCATGGATACCGTTGTCATTCTTCTTCGACAAACACCTCGACGACCCGTCGGTCGAGCGTCCACGGGGTGGTAACTCTAGGGGGTTTTGACCCCGAGCGAAGATCGGTCGTCGAGAGAGAGAGTGCAAGGGAGTCGTTTCGTGGGTAAGACTTTAAAAACAATGGGCTTGGACTCGAAAAATCCACAGATGGTCAAGACCCACTGCGCGCCCTTTAGGCCCCCTGCCCGAAAAAAAAGTGCCACGACAAAAATAAGTAACATAAATCGAAAATAAGCTTAAGGTAACTAAGTGAAATTCCTATTGATGAAATAGGTATTATCAAATAATCGATCCTAGGCTTTAAGATAGTTAGGTAGATCACAGCTGAAACATAATTAAGATTGTAACAGGAATAACAGTAAAACAAATTCTTTGAAATTTCAAGAGGATGACAGAAACGAGAAGTAGGTACGTAGAAGTCTCATTGACACGTTTTGAACAGTGGTCCCAAGTTTCCAATAAAAATATTTGACAGAATCGAAATACTTTGTAAAGAAAATAAGTTAAATCCAAGTAAGAGACTAGAGGATAATTATATAAAACAAAAAAAAAATCAATAGGGAAGATAAGTTATAATATTATTATACACTAATGGCTATGGATGAAATTCCGGCTATGGAATGAGCTCCCCTCCACGGTGTTTCCCGAGCGCTATGACATGTCCTTCTTCAAACGA
This sequence comes from Bombyx mandarina, assembly GCF_030267445.1. NCBI lineage: Eukaryota > Metazoa > Arthropoda > Insecta > Lepidoptera > Bombycidae > Bombyx > Bombyx mandarina. The sequence continues at coordinate 14,017,321 of NC_143228.1, forward strand.
GGCTTATGGAGAGTATTAAGCGGTAGGCAGCGGCTTGGCTCTGCCCCTGGCATTGCTGAAGTGCATGGGCGACGGTAACCACTCACCATCAGGTGGGCCGTATGCCCGTATGCCTACAAAGGCAATAAAAAAAAAAAAAAATCTAACCTTATACCTTTCATCGTGAAGATGAAATCCCACGTCTAATAGAATGCGAATAAAAAGATTTCCAACAAATTATCAGTTTTTTTTTTGTACAAATAAATGGAAATGTGAATAAATAGTTTACATAAAAAACATTGAAAGAAGTTATAAATGCCTATTTAATAAAATACCAATTTAAATTACGACGATATCCGAAACGTCGCAAAATAATAAGTCGAGATGAAACCGCTAAAGTGGTCTTAAATTATGTTCACCATTTGCGGCTTCCGAAGTAAATACCACTCAATATACATAATGTAAACCGAATTTCCAAACTAAACTCAAATGACAAAACCACATAAGTTTAATTGGGAACGCAGCAATACTCAATGTTGTTTTAATTAGTCACCAAAGATGCCGTGAATCATCCGTTCGTCGCTTTGTTAGGAGCGTTACACAAATAACTGCGCTGTGACGAGTTATTTTAAAACGATAAATTTCCATTATATTGTCGCTTTGAATTTTCATAATTTCTAGTGGACTCGGTATTCTTTTATCTATATATTAATACGTAAAGCAAAAACTTTGTATACCTTTTTACGAAAATTGCGCGGACGGAGGAGTATGAAATTTCCACACTTATAGAGAATATAGAAGAGAAGTGCACAATGCTAATATTTTTTTTAAATAATGCATAAAAAATACATTAAATCAATAAAGAAAACATTACACACACTACATACCATGTATTTGATGCACACACGCATGCATACTATTTATTGTCAAGCTTTTGTTCTTGACGTCTGTTGTCAAATTGAGAATAGATTAAATATTATTTGTCTTTGTTAATATTTTTATAGTGTAGTCTTGACGAAATTTGTGATTAAAGAAGTATAAAATACAATCTTAATGGTGTACTAACTTACAATTCCAATTAATTATAGTCGAATTTCGACTACTACGGGACCTCTAGTTTTATTTAAAGGGTCATATTATTTATAACGCTTGGAAGATTTACAGTACAGCTTAGAGGTTAAAAATGCGATTTTGGATTTATGTATATATTTTTTTTGCGCGTGATTGGGTTTACAAACTTTAGACCATCATTTATAGATATTATGACTAAAGATAGACTGTTATCGCTAAGACATTTAAAATCGAAATTGGTATTTTAAGAACTTTGAATGAATTTATATTCCATTTTTACTAAAATATACCAACGAAAAATGGCCAGCTTAAGTTAGGTCGAATTGAGGCTGAAGGGTCGGACCCTACATGCCGCGCTCCACTCTTGAAAAGTTAGATACATTCTCTCGATACTTAAGGCGTATTACATGACCCCTAAAACTAGACGAATAACTGGACGAAACATCAATTACATTGAATTTTACAAGTAAGTATTTGTCAGTGAAGAAACAGCTTATGCGGGTTTTATTAAATACTTTTTAATGATTCTTGGACGGGTGAATGTACTCACGGTCCACGTGGTGATAAGGGGACACTGCAGTATGAACAACGTTAATAGCGCCAACCGTCTCTATATATGAGTTCTGTGTCTCAGTTCTACAGTCCACGACTGGTTCAATCTTGAAACCGCAACGCATTAAATGCTTCGCTGAAGACAGGCAGTGTGGTAATACCTATCCGTTCGGGCTGACAAGACCTTCTCCCACCACTAACAATGCGATATTATTCCTTTATCATGGAAGTCAGTCGTGAACAACTGCTACATGCAAATATAAAAAAAAATCCAAATGCCTCTGCATGCTCCGCTGCTAATGAAATACAAGTAAATACTTGCTTACGAGATTTGAATAGTGACATAGTTCCATCGCTTGAAGTGAATGCCTTGGGTTCTTTCACCTTTTAATATCAGTGTATAATTTACGCAAATAGAGATTAATTTTAATAACGGATACTTGTAGATGACAAAGCAATCTTTTATTCATAATTCTGGTGTCCTATACATCAGTACTAATTTGGATAATTCCCATATTCTTACACGCATATCAATTACGAAACTTTTGATTCTTCAGTTAAGAGAAAAACAAACTCAAAATGAAATCTTGCCAAACCCATCCATCAATTAGGGCAAAGAAGCAACGCTCTTAAAACAAGCTACAGCTTAAACAAATTTTTTGTACTGCAACAGAGATCCATTAGGTAAAACTTTCGTCTCGAAGGCAGTTTTAATTTACTCAGTTGATATTCTGGAAAAAAGTTTTACTAACTTCCCGAGGCTCGACTTTAAGGTTCAATCTCGGGATAATTTCCCGCAACCACAGAAAACTTTTAATGCGATCTTCACTAAGATATTTTCCTCAAAAAATATCTTTAAAAAAAACCAGCATGTATATGCAAGATTCCTTGGGAAAATTTAATCAGAAAAGTTTAATAAAATATCACGGTGCCGTAATAAAATGAAATCATTGAAACTTCATCAACGTAAATAAACTTCGAAATAAGTAGGTTTGAGTTTACGAGGTGGCCATAAAAGCGGCTTATTTTCTAAAGACGAGACTGATCATCCTTTTCGGGTAATGTCGACCCGGACTTTCCTCGGAAGACACATAGGATCTGCGAGCGAAGCTGCTACTTTTGTTGTTTGGCTTATTTCGATTTCGTATTTTCGTTGTGGCCTTTAAATTAAATGTGTTCGAGGTACTACAGCTGAATTGTTCTGACGGAATCCCTGTTTATGGTTATATCGATATTTTATAAGTTTAACGTAACTTGAAGTGTATCCATTAACATTCTTTAGTGACAGCACGTCGGGAAAATCAGCAGTGTATACTGAGATTAAAACTACTTTTACAGCTTAGATTCTCGTTCTTATTGTCATTAAATATTATATTTCGGGTCTTTCGAATATTTTTCAATATTTTACTAACTACCGTCTATTTATTTTTATTAGATGAAACGCATATTTCAGATCATTCGCCACCACCTTGATGCGTCAGATGATCTTAATAATACTACTGTTCTATATTAATAGACTTGGACTCATATGTGTTTCGCCACAAAAATGGTTAAAATGATCGTCTTGATTTACCAAGAGTGATTCTAAAAGCTATTGAGGGGCAGACACAGTTACTACAGATGAGTTACGGTAATTATGCATCAGCTAGAGTTGGGGATTTTTGTCTCTGTATCTCCCGAGGAATAATACCACACTGTTTTCAGTATGGGTTTCTCCGTGTCATCATGTGCCCTTAATAATAATAAAAAAGTAATAAAAAGTCGTATATAAATGGCAATTCATTATACTGCTATTTTGATACTGCTTACTACCAATTCTACAAATTCTGAACGAATGATTGAAAATAAAAAAAAATATTTGTATGCTTCTGAAAAGGTTCACCTGAAAATTCAAGTTTTAATTAATTTGACGTACAAGAGCTTCTCAATAGTTGTTTTTGGAATCCAAACAAACGAATTCAGAACGTTAAAAAAAACTAAAAAGACAACTGTGGAAAATGCGATATCACAAAATTAAATTTTCACTTGGAGTAGGTGAAAAAATTCTTGATACCCGCATTTGAAAGCTTTTAGTTGCAATCCGGAGGTATTACTCGGTTTTCGTGCTTAATTAAAGTCTCATCTAATTAGGCGGAATTTTATTCGCAAGATTTCTGGAATAACGTAATTTGAAAAGCAAAAAGTTTGAAGTTTTAGCTGGAACGCGACAGCTTAAATGATTATCATAACATTATTACTAGTGGTGTTTTGTTGTCTCAACGTAGAAATATATATTTTTTACCTATCTATATCTTCTATACTCTACAATTAAATTGCTACGTATTCTTAGTGTATCTTATACCTTTAAACGAGCAATTCTTGTATATTAATATATAACTAGTCAGGTCATAAGTATTGTCACACAGTAAAAACTTTTCTTTTAGAATGCTGGCCACAAAAAAGTTTATTGAATTCGAATTTCGAATTGTTCATGAAAATAAAAATGTATACTTTTAGAATTTTACTCATTTTTAAATATGGAGTGGACGCTTAAAGAAGACCGTGTTGCAGTTATTGCGTTGCATCGTTGCGGTTAGGCGCCAATTCAAATTTTTAACATACTGAAAAATTTGAATATAACCAAAAAATTCGTTTATCGTACCATCAAACGACACAATGAAGACTCTAGTGTAGATGACAGGTCAAGAAGTGGTCGCCCTCGGTCTGTTAGGACTCCAGCAGTGATAAAAGCTGTGAAGGCGCGAATTCAAAGAAATCCCAAACGAAAGCAGAAACTGTTGGCCCTTCAGATGGGGTTAAGCAGAACCACGGTGAAAAGGGTGTTAAATGAAGACTTAGGGCTTTGGGTATATCAAAGAAAAACAAGACATCGTTTGAATGCTCGTCTAATGGACCTGAGACTGAAGAGATGCCGCGCTTTGTTGAAGCGGTACGCGGGAAAAAAATATCGGGAAATTCTTTTTTCGGATGAAAAATTTTTTACCGTAGAAGAGAGCTACAACAAACAAAATGATAAGGTGTACGCACACAGTAGTGAAGAAGCGAGCAACCGTATTCCGCGTGTCTAACGAGGTCATTTTCCATCCTCGCTCATGGTATGGTTAGGAGTTTCTTATTGGGGCTTAACAGAGGTACATTTTTGTGAGAAAGGTGTAAAAACGAATGCAGTTGTGTATCAAAATACAGTCCTGATGAACCTTGTGGAACCTGTTTCTCATACCATGTTCAATAACAGGCACTGGGTATTCCAACAAGATTCGGCGCCAGCTCATAGAGCGAAGAGCACACAAGACTGGCTGGCGGCGCGTGAAATCGACTTCATCCGGCACGAAGACTGGCCCTCCTCCAGTCCAGATTTGAATCCGTTAGATTACAAGATATAGCAACACTTGGAGGAAAAGGCGTGCGCAAAGCCTCATCCCAATTTGGAGTCACTCAAGACATCCTTGATTAAGGCAGCCGCCGATATTGACATGGACCTCGTTCGTGCTGCGATAGACGACTGGCAGCGCAGATTGAAGGCCTGTATTCAAAATCACGGAGGTCATTTTGAATAAACTTTAGTGTCATAAGAATCTATGTTTTGTTAAGTTCATTTTGGTATATGAATGGTTACATAATGAATAAACTTGTTTCAATTATTTTACATTAAACATGTGACAGAATTTATGACCTGACTAGGTATGTATATAATCTGAATCTCGGAAACGGCTCCAACGATTTTCATAAAATTTAGTACACAGGGGATATCTGGGGCGATAAATCGATCTAGCTACGATTTATTTTCAGAAAATGTTGTTTTATTCGTGTTTTCAATAATCAACTCTTCCCGACATCTATTGGCAAAAAAAAAAAAAAAAATAAAAAAAAAAAAAATATATATATATATATAAATAAATAAATAAACAAATAAATAAATATATAAATAAATATTTACTAACAATCACGCCACGTTAACTGGTCCCGTGATAAGTTCGTAAAGAACTTGTGTTACAGGTACCAGATAACGGATATAAATGTAAGATTTTTATTATACACATACATATATTTAATAGACATCCATAACCCTGGAAAAGACATTTATATTTATCATACAAATATCTTCCCTTGGCGGGATTCGAACCCGCGACCCCCTGTGTAGTGACCATGTCACTTACCACTACACCAGACGGCCGTTAATAATACTAACCGCTATAAAGACACAACAAGATGGCGTTATCAAAAAAAAATATCTTTCATCATCTAGTTTATATTATCAATGTAAATTTTCGTTTTGTTGCTTTTTACACAATCACTCAAAAACGGCTGAACGCATTCTGATGAAATTTCGCATTAATTCTTTTATGATGGCAAAGGACATAACCCGGGTTACCCGGTATATCTATACTAATATTATAAAGAGGAAAGATTTGATTGTTTGTTTGTATTGAATTGGCTCTGAAACTATTGAACCGATTTACAAAATTCTTTTACTGTTGGCAAGCTACACTAGCCCCGAATGACATAGGCTATATGTATTTATAATATTTTCAAAAAAATTAGGGATCCTTACTAAAACTCCAATAATGTAACCCAATGTGTAAAAAAAATAACTAAAACTCATCGCGTGCGCTACTACCCAAGCGAAGCCGGGGCGGTCCGCTAGTCTGCTATAATACGACAAATATTTCCGGGTGTGTGATTTTACGTACAAAATGATCAACCAATGACTGCTTTATAGATCGGATAGTGACACAAACAACTACTTAACTTTGAAAAATGCAATGTGCTTCATTCTTTCTGTATAAAAAAAATTACGTTGGCGAAGTGGTGGTAGGAGCTCTTGTGAGTCCGCACGGGTAGGTACCACCATCCTGCCTATTTTGGCCGTGAAGCAGTAAAGCGTTTCGGTTTAAAGAGTGGGGCAGCCATTGTAACTATACCGCCACCACGCTGCCTGCTTCTGATATGAAGCAGCAATCCTTTTCTGTTTGAAAGGTGAGGCAAGCCTTGACTCTAAAAAATCGTCCCTGAAGAGACTAGTCTCATGTTTTTTAATAATTAACAGTTTTCGTGGGTATGTGCACAGTATTAAAAACGTCAAAAAAAATGTAAACAAAAAAAAGCGAAGCGTATACTGTAAAAGTTGTTTTAGCGCGCTTATAACTGACTGACATTTTCCAAATCATTTGAGCCTCGTCATCCATATATGATGGATACTATTTTTATTGAATTTAAGTAACTATTCTAATAGTATATACTCTTACTAATAAATACATATAAACTAACCAAAACATTCTAGTTAGCTTTTTCATGAATTCCAGAAAACAAACATAAAAACAGTTTATTTGTTACTACGGAATTATATTTATTCATTACTATCTGACCCGACAGACTTCGTAGTACCTTAATCGATAAATAAAAGACCTAAAATTTTGTATAAAATAAACTTAAAACAAACAAAAGGAATCGGTCTGACGGGGGACACATCAAAAGAAAAACCAAATTGTTATTTTTATTTAATTCTGAGCATTTTCATATTTATCTACCTTTTAAACCTTCTCTGGACTTCTACAAATAATTCAAGACCAAAATTAGCCAAATCGGTCCAGTCGTTCTCGAGTTTTAGCGAGACTAACGAACAGCAATTCATTTTTATATATAGAGATGTCGACGACTCACTAAAATCGAAGGCAATACTATAACTTCTTACATTTAGAAACATTATTTTATGCTCAATTAATTTTAAAAATACAATGCACCTGTACTTCTCCGGTAAAGGGTTTTATAAATGTCAAATAAATTGGGACCGACACAGAGAATGCTTCAATAGAGAATCTATGTTATTGGGCAACTAGCATAAGAGTGCTCCCGATGTCCGTGACAAAGGCTTTATTGCTCTTGGTGATCCGATGAACTCGCGACTTGTCTAGTGTCGCTGGTTACCGAAATCAAAAGACATCTTAACGTGAACTCATCCACTTACCACGGGACATTATGTTGAAGTCTTAATTGTGTTTGATTATATTGAACACAGAACACATGGTTGGTAATGCAGTCGCTGCCGAATTATGCAGGATATGTTAATAAATAGTTTTGGTTTATAAATATCACGATGATAACAGCGAAGCGTGAGCAATTTTTACAAGTTGTTAATAATAAAAAAATGCGGGATCGTTTTGTTTCACGTGCTCAACTTGAGAGCTAGATCGGTATGATGACGAAAGAAGTACGGTACCACAAACTGTACGCAATCACACTTGTAAGTGCTTGTTTACGACTCAAGGGCGTGGTACCGAAGAGGGACGAGCTCGTCTTGGCGAAATTTTGTTCACATTGTCCGCTAGGAGTTTTCCTAATGCACGCCGCTTGCGATAAATTCGAACTACATAGTTTAACTTACACGACCTCGCGTGTAAAATTCTCCGCCGTTAATTCAACTTAACAAACACTTAACCACTTAACACCAGGTGGGCTGTGAGCTCGTCCGCCCTGCACTGCAGTTGGGTTTCTTATGTGGGCGTAAAATTAATTATGTACTTTTTTTATTGCTTTGATGGGTGGACGAGCTCACAGCCCACCTGGTGTTAAGAGGCTACTGGAGCCCATAGACATCTACAACGTAAATACCCCACCCACCTTGAGATATAAAGTTCTAAGGTTTCAAGTATAGTTACAACGGCTGCTCCACCCTTCAAACCGAAACGCATTACTGCTTCACGGCAGAAATAGGCGGGGCGGTGGTACCTACCCGTGCGGACTCACAAGAGGTCCTACCACCAGTAATTACGCAAATTATAATTTTGCGGGTTTCATTTTTATTACACGATGTTATTCCTTCACCGTGGAAGTCAATCGTGAACATTTGTTAAGTACGTATTTCATTAGAAAAATTGGTACCCGCCTGAGATTCGAACACCGGTGCACGGTTCAACACGTATGCACCGGACGTCTTATCCTTTAGGCCACGACGACTTCAAACTTCGACTTTGGCGCGGAAACGTATTTCTGACATAGTTGGCTTGGCCATTTTAAAATGATTGCCTATGAATTAAATGAACAGTCTGAAATCTTTAAGCAAATGATAGGCACTTACATCTGTTAGCGTTGCTTTAACAAGCGGTTATAAAGTAGACATTAACGTATTTTTGTTTGTTAAAATCATCGGTCTGTCATTTGAAGTATTTTTGCTTATATTAAAAAGTTGTGAAGACTTCAATGATTTTTTTACTATACCTAGCATCAAAAGGCTATTTTGTGTAAGAAACATATCCAACGAAACCACAGTATTTCGATTCAAAAATATCCCGGATTTCGGTACACGTATGGGATGCCCTAATTTCGCATTCCCGCCATTATACTTAGGCCTAATACCTCCATTTATCCATACCCCTGAACAATAGGTATTTCCTGGGTAAGGTCCATTGTCTAAGATGTTTTATATTCTTATCATAATGGGATGACTCGGAGATGACATAATTTGTAACTGTCTATTGACAATGAGTCGGGAATCTTCCTATGATAATAATTGTAAGAATGACACTGACAATGGAAAACTTCGGAAACAGATGTTTTTATATTGAGTAGATTTGTTTGAATTCTCATTTTGCGGTATACACAGAGCCTCTACTCTTAAAAAATATGTTATTACGGTAATTAGAGGTAAAACACGACTCATGCCTATTGTCCTAAGCCTCAATCAGGAATAATGAAAGAAGATTAGTTAAAAAAATGAGTTGAAGATTAGCTATTAACTAGCAGATAGGTTTTTATTATTTTATATCCACAATAAATTCACCGTCACCGCCCATCTTGACAATTGAAGTCGGAAGTCTGAATTTTACTATAGAACGGGTATTTCACCTTTCAAACCAGAACGCATGACGGCTTCGTGGCGGAAAAAGGCAGGATCGTGGTACCTACCCGAGCGAGCTGACAATATGCCACCAGCTAACAGCACCATCATCTTAAAGCTTTAGGTGTGTACTTTAGGCTAAATTAAATTTTAGATGGCTTTTGTGATAATTTAATATTTTCAACTATAAAGGGTAAACTAGATTCGGTTCTCTTTATCACTCCACTCCATTTTAATATCGCAAAATATTGTACAATGTATTGGCGCCAAAATGAGAAAACTCAATGAGCAATCATATAAAAATGACAGATTCCAAATTCAAATGTAATATTTTGTTTATTTTTAATTGTAACAGTATTTATGGCTAGACTAAGTATATTAAATATGTACATATGGCATAGATGACGGTAAGACTTTAATTGTTCTGCCTGCCAGAAAAGTTAATAGAAAGAAAAAAAACATATGTTACCGTTTTAGAAAGGAAGGAAATTTAATTCAATGTGTAATTTACAGCATCTATAAAACTTAGACGACCATGACTGCTAACACCCAATGAATTACGTACAAATTTGAAATCTTTTGAAGACATCAAGTAAAAATGGTGTTTTTCCTTCTTTGATCTTCACTGACATAAACTTCGGCTCTAAGAAAAACCCAAATTTCTTCCCGTAAAGTAAAACTCGCCAGAACAATTAAGTTCACTCAAAACAACGGCCAAAAGTTTATCAGAGTGTTTGCATTACTTTTTTTTTCTTATGACAACACAAAAATAATTTAGCGAATGCGTAAATGAAAAAAATACTTGGAGGCTCTTTGTGATTATCCGAATTGTATTTTGATAGCTCAATTTTATGTGAATCTTTTAATTATCCTTGTCTGTAGCTCCGTAAACATGGCCATTCATATTTCAATGCTATCAAATCAAACGTAAATGTGGAATATTAAATAATTTGAAATTTAAAACATTTGTAGCATAGCTCATAAACTTAAAAACAAACATTAAAGGTCGGCGCATACGTGTACAGTGCCCATATCTAGTGATATCAACTTACGATCTTACCGTATTGCTTATTAAAATATTGAACCATATATCAAATAAATATGGCAATGATTTGCGAAATATTAAATTTAAGATCTTTCCGCCCTTATCAGAATGTAGAGCCGGCACACCATTTCCTTTTTTTTATATTCAGGCCTATCAGATCTCTGCAGTGATAGCCTTCTCTCACATATCCTCTTTCACAAAGCCCATTCTAGTCTTTTTAGGACGCCTCTCCTAACATTACCATCTAATTTCCTACCCAGGGTCTTTTTGGCTACACGATCTCTTCGTATATAATTTACTTGTAACATGAAACTTTAAATAGATGACATCAAATCATAAAGGGATAAAACAGACGCGGAATAGCGGTCGCTGTACTAATATATTAAAAAGATTTTTTAAATGTTTATGGCCTATCCCTATTTGTGTATGTTATGCACAACGGACACAACCATAGTATTTTTTCTTTGTGAATCATTATCATAGTGATGCTACAAAAAGTGGTCATAAATAGGTTTAACAAAAGTTCTTTGTTTATTAAGTTCCAGTCCCCTAAATTATCGCCCGACTTCGTAAAAAAGAACATAAGATAATGCACTCACTCATAGTAACCAAACTAAAAGGTCGTTTATTTAATAGGTACATATTTGTTTAATATATCGGCTTTATTATATGAAATAAAAGGATTTTTTAAATAAAGAAAAACCTGAATATAGTTTGCAAAAGTTCAGAATCACAAGATTCTTTTCTAAAAGAATCCAAGAGTTAAAATGACTTTGGCCAACTATGTGAAAAACTAAATCAAGACATATAAAGTTCAATTATAGATTCATGAAATACATTGACAGAACATAAGCTATCTTCATTTGTAAGGAATATAAATTTTCAGATATTTCCTGTAAAAATGAACGAGCCTTAATTTGTGACTTCCAGTATAATTTTTCCAAACGAACCCTAAAATTGGAGGTGACGAGAAAAATTATCCTTTTGTGGCGTGTCTTTTGTCGCCACGAACTAGTACCGACAAAGGAATCTTAATTAAGAAACAGGAAATTTCTTTAATGTCACCCATTTTGTTTTAACGACGCTATATGGAGATTTGGGGACTACATTCATTTTTATGTTAAAATCATCTAATTTCATAATGGAAATGTAAAAATTAATTTTAGGTAATCATCGCCTAATTAGCTCTTTCGGAATGACTTCATTTTTCATCTTAATAGCGTGTGATTTTATTTATTAGTATGCTTATTTTTAATGTACTAGATAGACTAGGTGGATTTATGTTACTGCCCATCCATCTTGGGACGTCAGGACGAGATCCATTTTTTATGATTATGGCTGTCCTATTCTTCGGATTTATATATGTGACTGCCTTGCCGTAAACATACAAAAAGCACGATGCCATATCTTATTACTATACCATGCTATTCACGATATCACAGAGAAACTCTCAAGCTATTCATTGATTCCCTTGGTACCTCTGCAAAGTTTTTTTTATTTTTTTTATTGCTAGATGGGTGGACGAGCTCACCCACCTTGAGATATAAGTTCTAAGGTCTCAAGTATAGTTACAACGGCTGCCCCACCCTTCAAACCGAAACGCATTACTGCTTCACGGCAGAAATAAGCAGGGTGGTGGTACCCACCCGCGCGGACTCACAAGAGGTCCTACCACCAGTAATTACGCAAATTATAATTTTGCGGGTTTCATTTTTATTACACGATATTATTCCTTCACTGTGGAAGTCAATCGTGAACATTTGTTGAGTACGTATTTCATTAGAAAAATTGGTACTCGCCTGAGATTCGAACACCGGTGGATCGCTCAACGCGAATGCATCGGACTTCTTACCCGTTAGGCCACGACAACTTCAAAAGGAGGAGGTAATTAATGATCCGTACCATGTAATACCTAGAATATGCACATAAATAGAATAATATTTTTGGATTGGTGGGTCAGTAATCACGCTAGAGTGAGTGGGATTCATGATGTTATCCTGTTTTTCTGGAATATTTTTGGCTAATAGGGTAAACTTTCAAAAGACGCCCAGCAGTTCAATTCGGGTACTACTCAGCTACTAGATAAGCCGCCCCCACAAAGTATGAGAATGATTTATTAACCTATTTCTAAGTTCCTACTAAATTTATAATATTATTATAGATAAGTAAAACATTTTGTCCATTAAAAAAACATGTTGGCAAAATTCCCTACAAAAGCTTTACATATCTAAATATGAGAGGGAACGAAATAGCTAAATCATTACATTGTTAGTAGATATCTGGCTCAGCCGAAAATTGAATTTCAATAGTGCTACTAGAGTTTTCAGAATATTGGGTTTTGCCACCCAGAATACGTTACCAACAATATGAGCTTTATTTCGGAATTTGTTTTTTTTTTTTTTTTTTCTTTTGTAGGCAGACGAGCATACAGCCTGATGGTATGCGGTTACCAGCGAATAACGCCACTCATCTTGAGCATAAGTTCGAAATCTCGATGGTATTGTTATGATGACTGTCTTAATCTGCAAATCAAAACGCATGAATGTTCTTTTTTTGTTGCCCTTGTAGGCAGACGAGCATACGGCCCACCTGATGGTGAGTGATTTTCGTCGCCCATGGACGTCAGAAATGCCAGGGGCAGAGACAAGCCACTGTTTGCCGTTAAGTAAAACATTTCGTCGAATATTGTGGATTAATAGTTGTGTTTAAGAATTAATTTGTTTGTTTTTTATTGGTGTTATACGGTCTGGAAGACAAAAATGATTGCTTCCGGTACTGTTTCAGTTATTTCTTTTTGCCACGCCACAGACTATATTTTATTATCAACGCGACTATCTTCCTGTGGTCGACCTATTCATGGCTGTTTAATGTCTTTAATGCCAGAAGCAGTATCACAATATGATCTAATAAAACTAATAATGCAGCCATTCACAGCATGCGGAATGGAGGAACCTTCGAAAGTACCTTTTTCTCATTCTTTCGCAGGCTAGATCATATAAAAATAAATGTTTGTTTCACTTTCCGAGTGTAATTTCGTTTTATATAGTAAATTAATCTGTGTGTCATCTAACTTCAAATTATAATGGTGTTGAAAAAGTTTTTATTTCAAAACAAATAAATGTGTTAGTACAAAAGCATTTTTTTTAATAGAACCGAACGCTTTTTGGATTTTTAGTTTTACTAACTGTATTTTTTTATTGCTAGCGTGGACGAGCTCACCGCCCACTTGGTGTTAAGTGGTTACTGGAGCCCATAGACATTTACAACGTAAATGGACCACCCACCTTGAGATATAAGTTCTAAGGTCTCAAGTATAGTTACAACGGCTGCCCCACCCCTCAAACCGAAACGCATTATACTGATTCACGGCAGAAATAGGCAGGGTGGTGGTACCTACCCGTGTGGACTCACAAGAGGTCTTACCACCAGTAAAGTACGTAAGTATTACTTACTTACATTTGTTAGCACTAACTCTATTTCTAGACATTGCTAATGTACTAATGATATTAAGCTTCATACAGCGCAGACATAGTCCACGTTTAATTAAAACGAGCCTCCCTTTTGATCGAGAATAAAATGATTAATATTTCCTCTTCTTTGCTTACCGATTTTCACCATGACGACAACAAAGAAGAGAAACGCTTATTTAATTTCAAATATATAACGGAGATTATAAAAGCAAGAAGATTTTAATTAAAAACACCAATCACTTCTAACGAAAAATTATAACGATCCCTGGTTTTTTTTTCCCAATTAAGATGAGGCGGTATAGCAGAAATTCGCTTTGATGAATACGAAGGGAAATGGTTCGGTGACCGCAACGGTATTAAAATCTTTGACCTGTTTTTGTACTGATGAAAGCTGTTTCATGTAAACAACGCGATCATCATGCCGTGGAGTTATCGTAAGAGACATCAGCTGCGACAAGATTGGAGAGTTTATGAAAATATCCGATTACTATACTCTTTTGGAATTGAATTTTTGGTGCTGACGGTAATGCCGACAAAGCCTAGATTTGTCAAGATTTTGAAGACTTTTCTAGAACAAAAACGCAACGTATAAGTATTTGTGTTGACTTTTATATCTTCGTTTTTGCGTTTGACGGGACTCATGTTAGGTGTCACCCTTTAAAAGGGATTAGCTAATGCATTTTACGAAAATAATCTTATAGCACAAGACTTCAAAGTATATCTTAAATTGATAGGAAAATTGAAAACCATAGACTTAAAGAGCGGCTATCGCCTTTGGGTACTTATGGTGACCCTAAAATTTTTTTAGAACAATATCAAGAAATACGTATGTAGTGGGTAGGGTCTTGGCTATACCCAAGGCAGTCCTGACGTTGAATTATGGCTGAAATCTTTGACGGTATTAAAATAATAACAATTCAACATACCGTCCAGTTCATAGCCCTGGCCGCCCCATTGCGGCAAATCGTGTGGATACGACTTTGGATCACTTCGATTGCCAATAGAGATCTTCAAGCTTTTCCACAGCTTCATTTTGACAACATATTTGTCAACTGTTCACTAACACGCACTGTTGCCACTGGTGAACACTACACGTCACTTCTACTTACACTTTTACCTGAAATGAGAAAACGCATTGTAAAATCGACAGGGCCAATATAATAAAATGATGCATGACATTGTGATATAGCATATACGGGGAAGTAAGTTTGTAAACAAAATATTTTGGTATTGCTTTTGGTATTTGGCTTGTAGGTACAACAAAAATCTGGACAATCAAATGCTTATTTATGATTTACTCAGTGTCGATATGGAAACCGATTCGTGCCAGTCGATTCTCAGTTTTGAGCGCAATTTAAAAGTATCGCAATTTTATAATAATTATCTTTCCAATAAACCTAATCTTATAATATAATTAAAAGTTCACGTCCAAATTAGTTCTTCTATTGTATAGATTAGAGGTCACAAAGGGACATGCAAAAAGTATTTTAATTGCCATTCAAAACTGACTAGTCTGTGCCAGCCAACCTAATAACGTTGATCATCAGTGCTCAAAGTTGAACCAGAAAAAATTGAACCAGAAAAAATGGAAATATCAAGCTAAGGCAATCAGCTTGTTTTAGAGATAGTTGCACGAGGACGTTAGTCCCAAGGAAATAGCCATACCACAGCTTACCGCTAATGATCCTTGTTAAATCTCTTTTCAAGAAGAATACGTCAAAGCGACAGCTTACATAATGGACTCACCAGTCCAAAACCTGATGATAGTTGGCGATAAAGCTGTGTTAAATTAAAATATCTCAGTTGTAAAATCTATATCTGCTCAAAGTATACAAAATAAGGCACAAACTTCTATTAATCAATATCTCTGGCAAAATTCAATGTAACCAAAATACAATAAAATCGCCATCAGTATTAGCCCAAAAATATCCATGAACCATTCGTATTGAACGAAGATAAATTATGTTTTCGTTTTACGGAACTATGTCAAGATCCCATTAAAAAGTTTTTATCGTAGCATTGTTTGCAGGCAACCGTATCGGATGCTGATCGATGCGTAACCGACGACCCGTGACGTTCTGATGTTGCACAAATTGCCGTTTGCGGGACAATGCATAGATGCGATTCGAGGTTCAACGATTCCTTAGTTCGAGATTACTGCAATGATATATTTTTGGAACGAAGTTCCTTATGGGACGATGCGGAGGGGTACCCTGACCGGGAAAAAACGTCCGTAACGTAAGATTTTTATTATTTATGTATAGTCTTAGTATGATGGCTATACAGTGTCTAATGCATAGTCTACGTGATGACGGTTATTATTATTATTCATATATATAGCTGTTTCTTTGTATACTATTATTATATTTTTTTATAAATCATTGTGAATAAAATAAAGTTGATAACTTTTTAAAGTAGTTTTTTTTTTTTTTATCAATAAAAAAATCATAATAAAAAATGTATACCCGAATAATTATTTTCTTTATACCTCGAATAGAACTTAAAATTAATATTTTTATAATAAGGAATTTCGTTCCTATCCGGTGTCCCACAACCGCACACATCTTTTTTTGTAACATAGCAGCAAAGTAGTTATATAAAATGCTATAAGTCGTTAGTAACTTTTTTTTTTCCAAAACATGAGATTTCCAATCATAATTGTATTTGGACTACAGGTACAGTCTGTTTTAAATAATTTAAGATGTTTTTAGTTATGTAAATACATATTTTTTCATGACTCGTTGGTGCAGTAGTTAGCTTCCTGACTGTAGCGCCGTGGGTCGTCGTTTCGATTCCCAGAGTGGGCAAACATTAGTGATGCACCGGATTTTTTGCTCTTGGCCTGGGTGTTTATTATGTATACATGTATAGGTAAATATTTAAACGAATATATAATAGACATCTATGTCAGTCTCTGGTACCCATAACGTGAGGAATCCTAATTTGGGTTCGGATCAACATGCGTAATCTGTTCCCATTTATGTGTGTTATAAGTGAATTTTTCGGTAGGCGGCGGCTTGGCTCTGGCCCTGGCATTGCTGAAGTCCATGGGCGACGGTAGCTATTCACCATCAGGTGGGCCGTGTGCTCGTCTGCCTACAAAGGAAATAAAAATAAATCGGATCTGATGTAAATAATTACTGACTGACATTTAAATTCCTTGAAACTTTATTTCAACAAATGATCTAAAATACTTAGTGGTTGTATTTGCTTAAGAACGCTGTTGTTGTTAATAAATCGATATCTAATTCATCTGTCTGTTTATTGGCCATAAAATATGCACTATACTAATACATTCAAGACATATTCATATGAGCTTCAAGCATTTAAGTCTTCGGCGGAATGCCAATAAAATCCGTAGAGAATTCACAATCATTTTTTATCGTTCACCCATATGTTTCATGTAAATGTATTCAATACGCTGCGCTCGCAGATAGCCGTGACTTGCACATAGCATGGCATCGTTTTGTTGTTGATAATGAAGCCCAAAAAGCCAATGTAGTTACGCTGAATCACTGTTTATATACAACGATTGGACAATAGTTGCGAAATAGTGAATCGGCGAAACTTGCTAGAGTCTCTGAGAGGGTAGTATTAAATGTGTTTATGTCGGCCATTTGCAAACTTACGTTCCGTAATGTAATACGAGTAATTATGAGTAACTATATTGTTTCCTTCGGTTTTAACAAGTTTTAGACACAATTAAAATTATTTCTACGATCATAATATATACATATTTACAGCTCATGTAAAGAGTTTATGTGTTTTTGTACATATATTTGTGTTTATGTGTTGAACTTATATTTCAATTCATTTAACACTATATACTCTTCACTACCTTTGGTTGACTGGTAGAGAATGCCTTAGACATTATGCCCGCCAATACATGAAATGTAATAAATAAATAAAAATAAATCTCTTTGTTGTTTTTATTTTATTATCTCCAGTTTTAATAGATGAAATTTGTTGACATTTGAAAATAGCAAACTCAAGTAAAACCTATAGAGTAGTTTTAATATAGAGCAATTCACACTTTACCAATGATTTTTTTTTTAAATAAAATTAGTTTCACGTCAAAATGAAGTAACAGATTGATAAAGTTTTTCAACGTTAGGAGAGCAATGTAGTCTACCTTTTATCCCATACAAACATCTCATTTTCACGGGAAACCACTCTGACACTTTTCCTTGACCACGCGGACAAAGCCGCAAGTAACGGGTAGTATTATCTAAATGCTTTATTTACAGAAGATTGACAATTGAATTTACTCTTGTTGGCAAACGTAATCCTGCTTGTGGAACAACTCTGAATACAAGAAAATATTCATGAAGGCCTAAAAATAACTGTCAAAATTAGTCCGACGTAAGCATAAAAATTTAATTTAATGTATGTA
Organism: Bombyx mandarina; assembly: GCF_030267445.1. Lineage (NCBI taxonomy): Eukaryota > Metazoa > Arthropoda > Insecta > Lepidoptera > Bombycidae > Bombyx > Bombyx mandarina. The sequence continues at coordinate 14,035,665 of NC_143228.1, forward strand.
TAACGTAAAATAAATGAAAAATCTCGAAAAAAAATATTTAGAAAGGAATTGTTCATGAAAGTTAGCACATTCACACAATACACAGCACAGTGTGGGAAGTAGCCATCACTCAAGCCATTTACAATGCATAACTTAATTAACCGAGTAGGGATGGGTTCAAAAACAATTACTGTCCATGAAACCACTTAGATCCGTTCATGTTTAAGACAAGAAGAATATGACAGAAATAATATCTTAAGAGAAACATCATGCGAAGAAACAGAGGATATACACCTCCTGCTAGTACTTCTTCATCATCAATCCACAGTAGGAACTTCATTAGTTTTCTACCTAGAACACACTACTCTTAACTTTGATATCTTTCTTGGGCAGCTCGAAATCATGATGGATCCAGAATAAGACCCGTGTTGTGTTCATGTCAAGCGATGCTTTGATGCCGGTGTTGAAATCCCACAGTACCAAGCTTCATAAGGAGTTCCATATGTATACAACATATTAAAGTAATGTCATTATGTCGCATTAATGTACTTGTGTTATACAAACGAATCACGAAAGAAATTTATAAGAAGTTTATAAGAAGACTAGCTGTACCCCTCCGCTTCGCTGGGCATTTAAAATTAACATTATTATTTCTAACCCCCACAAAGATTCTCTTCAATAACGCCCCCGGAACTGGTTTAGGGAGTGCAACACTCATATAAATATTGGCCTATCCATTAAGTACATGTATTTTCTACATGGATACCAAGTTTCAAGTCAATCGGATGCATGGTTCAGTAGTTATAACGGAACATCCGTAAAAACAACTTATATATAAGTATAGATTTTTATAGTAGTATAGAAGAAGGTTTGAAAATTTACCATCAGTAAAATTCTTATTTTTCTTTTTTTTATTACATAAATCAGTGAACAGTGAAAAACTTCAAGACCAGTGAGTTGTGAGCTCGCACTGGGATGGTAACATAACTGTAACCATGTTCCCAAATGCGAAGTGTTCATAGTTCGAAAGATGTCAGCCATTTTACAATTGAAACTCCATCTTCAAATCTCGAGATGAGTAGTGGAGCTCTCGCTATGATGGACTCTAAAAACCATTAAATACCTAGTTCGTTCACGAAAATCAATAAAAATTTAAACAGTCATCTTAAGCAATAAAAAAATTATAAATAATTCGATGATGTTTTTTCACACGAAATGACCCAATAGTTCCTTGAGTTCTATATCTATATATTAATACGTGAAGCAAAAACTTTGTATCCCTTTTTACGAAAATTGCGCGGACGGAGGAGTATGAAATTTTCCACACTTATAAAGAATATAGAGAAGAAGTGCACAATGCTAATATTTTTTTAAAATAATGCAGCAAAGACACATTAAATCAATAAAGAAAACGTTACACACACTACCATGTATTTGACGCACACACGCATGTGATAGCTTATGCCTATGTATAGGTATAGATATATAACACAAATAATGTTAGTAAATTAAGTAATAATATATTGATAGTTTATGCCTATGTATAGGTATAGAGATATATAACACAAATAATGTTAGTAAATTAAGTAATAATATATTTATAAATAATTGCTGTAAATACAATTTTAAATTAAAGCCAACGTTCGAGCGATGACAAACAAGTATGACGCATAGTTGTTTGTCACCGCCTACAAAAGCCCCTGCGCCGACCAATCTCGGGTCATTCTCGGTTGAGACGTCGGGCGGTGCGGAGCTCTCTCTCTGGCTTGATACTGTGTATAAGTGTGGACATTGTGAATTAAAAGATAAGTATAATTATTACGTTATTAAATAAATATTATTATGTATGTAAAATGTTTCTATTTGCCATTTATCATAAATAAATGAATATACAATGATTATTACATAATGGTATTATTATTACTCAATAGATAGATGTTCCTGATGAAGTAACTGTTTTGAACTATGCTTCAATATTCAATTCAACAAATATATAGTGTAGAATTGATAAATTGCTGATTTATAGGTTGTTGTCAGCTTAGGTTGCTATTACATGCATACTATTTATTTATTGTCAAACTTTTGTTCTTGACGTCTGTTGTTTTTTTTTTTTGAATTTATGGCCTGGTACCTATGGACCTTTAGGCCAATTCTTGACGTCTGTGGTCAAATTGAGAATAGATTAAATATTGTTTGTCTTTATTAATATTTTTCTATAGTGTAGTCTTGGCGTTGAAAATACAATCATAATAGTATACAAACTTACAATTCCAGTTGATTATAGTCGAATTTCGACTGCTGCGGGACCTCTAGTACTAATAAAAACACAAGTTTTCCTTGTTGACCTTACGCATTTATTTTAAATGAACATTCTAGCATAGTCTGCCATAAAATAATAAAATGCTAATTGTTCACGTCCTTACGGATCCATCAGATCCAATAACTCTTGCATTAGATACCTTCAGCTCTAACACTAGGAGCAGGCTGAGGAACCCCGGTAACCGTACTCGTCGAACTCGACAAAGAGGTCGACGTGCAACCTAACCCATGCATCAGCCCGCTGAGTTTCTCGCCGGATCTTCTCAGTGGGTCGCGATTCCGATCCTGTAGTAGATTCATTCGCGAAGCAATTGCTCTTGAGCTGTTAGGTCTCCTTCGTAGGCGCTCGGGCAGTTGTTAGCAAATCCCACCCCTCCTGGCTGAGCCTTTGCTCGCCCACCTGTCCTGGTGAAGCTGGAAAGGCCTCCGGGCCACCAGTAATCTTTCAATAATAAAAAAAAATGCTAATTGAATTAAACCTTGAACATATTTTAAACATGTCTGAAACTCAGAAATATTATAGCTACCTCTTGAACAGTCTTACCTTTTGAAGTCTGTAAAATATCTTCAGTATTACGTAGATTGTATCTCAAATATTTGAATTAATTGTAAATTAATAACGCAAGAGGAGATATTTAAGTTGCTATCATTAGAAGTAGGTTGATTCGCAGCAAAATTGACTTTGATAGGCAACGAGAATAATTAGTATTGGGTAGGTACTTTATTTGATATATTTATTTTTAACCCTCCCTGGCAGGCTAGGGTCTATATCGTCCTTTTGATTGTCATCAGTACCAGAGTGACTGTTCCATGGAGAGAACTATATTGAAGAGACGGACGGTACGAGGCCAAAACAACTACGGTATGATTGATGTGCATTGATGCAAAATGTGGCTGGACGCTGCTTTTGCAAATGAGACTTTAATCTTAATACTATCAAGATCGATAGTCAGCATTCACACTGTCGTTCTTGTGGGTTCAGATAGCCGTTGTTGTAACACTTGTAACACGAATTTGACCGTCAATTTATCGTTACAGCTGAGAAAAACTAAAGTTACGTTACGGTATGAGAACTGAAAAAAAGTTATCTTTAAGCCGCTTACTATTTTATTGATTCTTGAATATTTTTTTATATATTTACAGCATAAGAGTGACTGAAAGAGAGAGAGGGACGGAAATAGAGGGGGAGAGCAAGAAATGGAGAGACATAAAGAGAGAGAGAGTACACTTTATTTCATGCCCAAACACAATTAGCATTGAAAAACTTGGCTCTTATGGCTAATAGCGATCTCTTCCAGAAAACGGATATCACCTATAGAAATTCTGAAATAGATACAGCAGATTTGTTGCTATGTATTATTATTAACAGTATAAAATTGTAAAAAAAATTATTAATTTATATATAATAGCATTTAATTTTACAAATAGTAAATAGTATTTATTCTGTTATATATGGTTCTAAAAACTATTATATTTTATCAGGATTCCACTTATACCTTCAAATAAAAATTCTTTGAATCGAACTTTATATATTTTCCACCATACTTTGCAAGCTAAACAACCAGCCACCTAGTAGTAAATAGCTCCGAAATTTATAACACGATTTGCTTAAACTAGTATATAAAATTAAATTCAATCGAGAATTTATCTGTTTGTTTGTACAACGTCTATTCGCCCGTTAAATTTACTGTGTCACATGCCTTATATGTAGAGAAAATATCTAGACAGATCTGTTGATTTGTTGGATAAGTTACAACTTCGGAAAAACACGGGTAAATTTTTAAATTACATAAATTGATTTTAACTTTAGGATTTCTACTGTAGACCGACAAAAATACGATATATTATGAACTAGTACTACTACAATCCTGACAATTTCTGCTATAAATCAATCAGGCGTTTCCGTTTGAAAACAAGACAGCCTACAATAATAAATAAATAATAAATAATAAATAAATATTTACTAACAATCACGCCACATTAACTGGTCCTGTGATAAGTTCGTAAAGAACTTGTGTTACAGGTACCAGATAACGGAAATAAATGTAAGATTTTTATTATACACATACATATATTTAATATACATCCATAACCCTGGAAAAGACATTTATATTTATCATACAAATATCTTCCCTTGGCGGGATTCGAACCCGCGACCCCCTTGTGTAGTGACCATGTCACTTACCACTACACCAGACGGCCGTTAGATAATTACATACAATAGATACAATTAAGACATCGAATTTATATCTCAAGCATGGCTTTTCAATGTCTATGTCGGATAATTACTTAGCACAACCACTGGGAGTGTTTATTCCCATCTAATCTGTTCAAAAAAAACAACATTACATCGCAACCTACAAATCGATGTCGCAACGAATTTGCCAACAAATCACAGGACCTACAACGCATTAGGTCAGAGACGGATTACGTCTAATCGCCCTAGAAGAATAAAAAACCTCATTGTACCTCTAAATGTTGAAAGAGCCATTGATGAAATGTGTTCAGTCTCAAACAGCCGGCATCGGATCACTTAGGCGTAGTGTTAAGTTTCATTGACACTACTCAACTATGATTCATGTCCAGTTGGCTTTTGTCCAAAGCAGCTTAAATAGACCGCGTTTGTGTTATTCGAGTTTCAGTGTCGTCTTTTTGTTGGTCAGGAATAAGGCCTTTCGACGGTTGTCGGAAATTGGCTTTTTGTGGAATCTCTTTGCTGTATTAGCTCTTTGCTACTCGTAAATAACTTAATACTTTAAGTTATATCTCTTGCTGTTTGGAGTTTGTTTTGTAATGTATTGGTATTTTGTCTTTTTGCAAATTGCATATAAGATAATTTATGCTCTATAATTAACTCTAGTTCTAGCTATCGGCTAACAGTGACTGGATTAGGATCGAGATTACGCATACTCCAAGATGATTTGGTGAACGCGCCATAAATAAATGGAATAAGAATGAGTAAACAAAAAAACTGATGTTCGCAATTCTAATGAAAGAATGCTTACTTAGAAAATTCAAGATGCTTAGTCGCGAAACTTTACAAAAATGTGTTTAATAAAAATAAAAATAAATTGAAAACAATTTTAAACTTTTGATAATATTAAAACGCATTCGTTTTGGCCTTATTCCAGCAAATGAATCACTAGCTTCAGAATCTCGGACTATTCGTAATAATTAATGTGTAGGGCTGTTATTGAAAAAAATGCTTTACTCCCAAGAGTTAGCGTTCATGTTTCTCTTGAGAGCACGTGGTCTTGAACTAATGCCTGTTTTGCAGCTAATTCTATTCAATTTCATAGGATTCCATATGTCTTTAGTAACGTTTCAATTTACATTTGTATTACTATTGATCAACAATTTTTGAAACACACATATTTTTTTGTGTATAATTGTTAATATTACAAGCTTAACGAGCACCCGAAAGATATTATTATCAGTTACATTTTGGGGTTAAAAATACAACAGAAACCATGTATTTGATTGATTTATTTAAACGTTAAAAGAGCAATGGAAAAACTTGGTCTTTGTTCTCCAAATATTTAGAGTATTTTAATAATATTGATAGAAAATAAAAAAAAACATTTTTTTTCTAATGAATATTAAATTAGCTGTGCTTAAATATAAACGAAGCTGGAAGAAGCCTGTGTGTCACAGGACACGTTGATCACTGGACCGGGGAACCCGATGTATTAGATTTGAGTTGAAACAATTTGCTATTGTATGTAAAATAATTGTTTAGTATCAGCAATATAGGCTATAAATATATACTTAATATATTATTATAATGAACGGAATCACCTTTAAAATTCATTATTGTACCTAATAATAATAATAATAAAGCTTTCTTTATTCCACACAAAAATACTTAATTACAAACAATTTGAAGATATCGACACCTCCATGCAACAACATCGTAACTCATTTTTTTACAAATTTTGAGTTACAATGCTACTCTTATACATAAAGAAAAAGGATTTTTTCTGTGTAATAATTGTAACTCTACGCCTATTCAATTTTATTTTATGAAAGAGGTAAAAGCATTGTAAATCCCCAAAAAAAACAGATTAACCTGCAAGGTTATTGTAACTTTATTTACAATACACAAAATATTACGAATATCTAATCAATGACATACAACAAAATTGTAACTTTATTCACAATCTTTGCACAGCATGACTCTGGAGTTTATGAACACAAAATACCATGCTACTGCATTGTAACCTGAGTTACAATGTTTTTGCACGGACTTTGATATTAGTTTTTGTGTGGACCTGACCCCTAAGATGCATTACGATCTTGTCGCCCGAGTTTACTTGCATTGTGTGTGCGGTTTACATGATTAAAAATTGTAAAGAAAGGATATCGGAAACGGCGAGATATGCGATTTTTAAAGATTTTTGGTGTCTGAGTCAAGGCAAGTAAATTTTGTATGTAGATGTGTAGACAGAGTTTAACGAAAATAAATAACAATATCAGTTATTTGTCACTCACGACGTCATTGGTCCTTTAATTACTATTTATATGCTGATGACGACAAGAAAAGGTTTTGTAAAAATATGATTTTCGACACTCTCTGTATTACCGACATGTGGTTGCAAACTATTTACAAGGAGATAGATGCAGGAGGGACAGGAATTATAACAAGGGATTTGAGAGGAAGTCATAATAGTCGAACAAATCTGATCCCAGATGCAGTGAAAGATTCTGTCAGAAATTATTATCATTAACCCCTAGAATTGATTCCCATACCGTAAGAAAAAGAACTTTCAAATTATACTTTACAAATTATACTTTTTAACATACTCTAAATTATATGGACTTTATGTTGATCGGATGAAAGTTAATTGTCCAACAGAACAAGGGTCAAATTCTAGACAGTATAAAGATATGTTTTATAAAGAATACAACATAGAATTTCATAAGCCAAAACCTCTGTATCTGACTTATAAGTTTCAATCCAAAAGAAATCCAAGCATAGTCACAGCCATTTATGACTTACATAATGTTTTGACAACACCCCGGTCTGAAGTTTCATTATTTTACTATAGAAGGAAATTTGCTGTATATAATTTTACCATCTTAAATTTAGGAAAGTCCAAAGGATATTCGTACGTATGGAACGAGACAACAGGCTGTGTTTCTTTTTATTAAACAGAAATATGAAGAAGGCTTTCGCATATTTAACTTTTTTTCTAATTGCTGTGGCGGACAAAACCATAACCGAATAATAATAGCTATGTTTCCTATGCGTGTAAAATATTTGGCATATCGATTATACATAACTATTTTGAAGTTGGACATTCGCAATTTGAAGGATATGTCATGCATGCATTGACTGAACTACGGAACAAAAACAAATTATTTACGTACTAGAGCAATGGATCACTTTAATTAGATGTGTTATAACAACATGCGAGCCTTAGTCGTAGCTGAATTAGATCAGAATGTAATTCTAGATTTTAAAGGCTTCTGACGGATAAAAACAACTTGGATAGTTATGAGAAAAAGTAATGTGGTTTAAATTAAAACACATTAAAATAGAAAAAGAAAACCAAGATTTAATATATTTCCAATATGATTATTTAAGTAGCCAATATCTAACTATTAACCTTGCTTGGAAACGCATTAAAAATCGACAAGAATTAAAGAAACAACTCATGTGAACAACCAGAGGAAGAAAGTATTCCGTTACCCGTTTTAGTGGGTGGCACATTTACGATTTACGTTGTAGATGTCTATGGGCTCCAGTAACCACTTAACTTCAGGTGGGCTGTGAGCTCGTCCACCTATCTAAGCAATAAAAAAATATTACTCAACGATAAAATACTCCCAATTTCCACAGGAAATTTTAAAGATCTCGTAAGTTTATGCAAGTGCAACGTGATTCCAGAATTTTACTTAAATCTTCCACATTCAACTCAATTAGCTGAAGATAACAAAAGTGATGATGAAAATTAATTGTTATTGAGTTCTATTTTATTAATGTTACCAAACAAGAAAATGGAGTTGATTTTTTTTGTTATTCCTGTCATTAGCGGCTGATTTTAAATGGTAGGTAGGTACTGCGTGCGATGCTTTAATAAGTGTTTGTTCTAATTAACTTTTAATAAATTTTGTCAGTAAGCTGCAGTTTTAGTCTTACAATCAAATATTTTAATTATTATTAATCCTGTTATAGTGACTTATGTCCATTATGATAGGATTTTTAAGAAATTTGCAATTATTTGTATGAAAAACAATTGAACGTTTACATACAATTTTCGTGCAATAAAATTGTAACTCAGAGTTACAATTGTTTGAAAAGATAAAAAACATAATAAGTAAAAAAATAAAGGACGTAACTCAGACATACAATGTTTGTCACTGTAACTCAAGTGACTTGACTAGGCATTGTTTTTCACGTAAGTCATGAAAAGCCATGAAAACAACTTTTTTTTTATAATCTTAAAGTACATGACAATAGTGCACATTAAAAACATAGGATAACAACACTTTCGAAGATTGTAGAGTGAAACCTTGAATAGCTATGATATTTGGAATTTTCATTTTACTCTCACCAAAAATCTCAAAAAATGAGTTACAATTTTATTGCATGGAGGTGTCGATATATTAATGGTTTTTTTATTTTATTTTATTAAACAGTTAGAAAGTAAATATCTTTTTTAATCCTAAACTAACTTCTTAATATCATTGTACCTACTTCAAGACAATTGGAAGTCAAGAGATCGTTTACTTAGGAATTTTAGAAAATCGTCGTAATGGATAAATTATAATTCTGTAATAAGCTAGGTTAGACATGGATTGTTAATAATACTACAAAACTCAAACGTAATTCTGCGAAACGTAATATTAAACGGTAGGCATCTTTATTATTAAAATTTCGGCATATAAAATAGAGTGACATAATTATAGGTATATAATTTATTTATAGGATCTATCAAGAGACAGTGACGATTTTTCTAATTTTCTTTGATTCTGAGAAGCTCTTAAGTATTGTCGTCTTTATCTTTATTTAAATTTGTACCGGACGCTTAAAGCTTTTTGTGCTAGAATTATAATGTATGTACAGGAAAGCTGTACGTTTTAGCTATGATTTTAATACGCAGTGAATTGGAATAAATTCGTTGAATTAATTTGAATTTTGAATGTTTTTGATAATCGTGTCAAGAACCTTCGTTTTTCATAACCGATATAGGCGGAGCTAAATTCTGGTAGAGTCGTCGTTGCCTAACTGATAAGATGCCTGACGCATCGCCATCACTGAAACAAAGCATCGCAATGGTCAATGCGATTATCGGGGTGTTTCAATCTAGTAGACAGGTACAAATGTTGCAGTAAACATGTACCTAGGACATCTTCGCCTTTCAACCATCTTCACGATGTAAGAATAACCAGTTTAAACCTCTGATACCTGATTTGACTATTGTTTTAGGAAAATATGACATAAATTATTTAAGCGCTTGAGAATTTTTAAACGGAGATTTAATTTTTTTAAATAAAAAGCGTATTGTACCCAAATACAAAATTATCCAAAGCATTTCTCTTGGTAAACATGAGTTACTCGAATTTCCCGGAATTTTCTCTTTACTCGAGCTAACATTAGCCTTAAAGTGTCGTGCGGTAGAAGGATATAAAACGGAATGTTTACAAATTAGCAAGTAAATTTATACGTTTACCTAATTAAAATAAAGTCCTTAATCCTTATAACGGATGAGGGTCCTTAGGGCGCGCGGTTTAATATTAAACGACACGTGATAATTATCATTTTAATTGTGCTAAAGAGGTAATTGGATCACGCCCGTGTGATGACGGAATATATTTTATATCCTCAGTTATATCATTACATTTTAATTACAATGTTTTATGATTTCTGCATGTTTTTTGTTTTGTTCTAGAAAAACGCCATCACAACTCTTTTCGTAGATGATATAAATGTCGTCTCTGATGTTTTATAAAGGCCGATAAGCAACTAGCCTGTGTTATGTTTTCGCCAGAGCTCCAAAACATTACAACGCAAATGCCACCATCCGCTTTGAATTATAAGGTCGAAATCCCAATAGTAATACACTTTGGTAGGCAGCGGCTTGGCTCTGCCCCTGGCATTACTGATGTCCATGAGCGACGGTGACCATTTACCATCAAGTGCGCCGTATGCTCGTCTGCCTACAAAGGCAATAAACAAATTAATAAAAAAAAAACTTCTTCGCACTATTTCCCACTTACTCTTTCAAACAGAAAGCATTATTTCACAGCAGAAATAAGCACGATATCTCAATACGCCCTTCCGCCAGCAAATGTTATTTAAGTAAGGGAGTTTAATAGCAGGGATCGCTGCTATCTGTTTTACGGCGAATTCTTACAGCACCCTACACCGCTTCTGGTAAGAATTGAGGTGGTGGTACCATTTTAGATAGATATCGAACGAAATGTTTCAAAATTTACTATAACTCAATTTAGACTAAATTAACTACCCCTTTTTTTCGCGCCGGGTCCGAACCTCCTACGAAGTCCACGTGCCTTTTTTTTAATGATTGAAGGATTACTGGTAGCCTGGAGGCCTTTCCAGTTTCACCAGGACAGGAATCCCCGTGCCTACGGGGCGCGCGGGTTATGTGGGACTGGTCCGCGACTGCGAAACCGCGGGCCCAAGGATGTTTTCAGGGTTCTACCCACTAAACGACTCCCCTGCACTCTTCGTCCAAGCGTCCGATCCCCTCCGAGGACCCGGATGAGGTAAGGGGATTACCGCGGTCAATACTACAACCAGACGGCGCAGCTCATCCCAACCTACTCACTACCCCCCTTACTACCTTCCCCCTACTACTGCCCGCTCCCTCACCCTTACCTCTACTACCCTCAAGCATTTATTTTTTTCATTGTAACTGTTAATGTCTGATAACACATTGTTAGTGAGAATAACGTTCGCACCCATATTGCGTCGATTACGGTTGAATAATTAAATTTCTCAGCGCTTTGATATATACCGCTCCATTTGTCGGAACTAAGCTGTTCCAAGAATTTCTGATTGTTATATAATTGTATGTAAGTTTCATGTTTGAGAAATACTAGAATAACAATAATGAAATAGCTTTAATGTTGCTGTTATTTTGTTTAAGGCCGTAAGCGTTTTAACTTAATATACAAATAACATTTTAAGTAAGTGAAAATAAAAAACAAGCTAAATATTATATAAAGGTTACTGATTGCTTTTTTTTATTCCTAAGATGTGTGGACGAGCTCACAGCCCACCTGGTGTTAAGTGGTTACTGGAGCCCATAGACATCTACAACGCAAATACGCCACGCACCTTGAGATATAAGTTCTAAGGTCTCAGTATAGTTACAACGGCTGCCCCGCCCTTCAAACCGAAACGCATTACTGCTTCACGGCAGAAATAGGCAAGGTGGTGGTATCTACCCGTGCGGACTCACAAGAGCTCGTACCACCAGTAAAGTAAAGTAAGTATTACGAGTCAAATCGTGTAGATAGCGTGCCCGAAAAATACTCTTATATCTCAAAACAATCAAGATCTGCAGCGACTTGGCTCTGCTTTGGCTTTGCTGACGCCCATGCATCGTTCATCTGGTTACAAGGGAAATAAATAAAAAACGTTTACTCACTCTCACTCTTAACAATACCATCGAGATTTTGAACCTATGCTCAAGATGAATGGCGTTATTCATCTTGAGCAGTTGTACAAAAAATTCTGGTCGTACTTAGCGTGTGTGTTGTATTGTGTACCAAGAGAAATAATAGGAAGACAGCCAGTGATCCAACACAAAATACAGTCCACTACACGAATCACAGGCTAGCCGTGAACTAGCCTGTCTAAGACAAAATATGAAAAATGTGAGTGAAAGTGGCAAAAAGTTTTTTTTTTGGTCAGGAGGAAATCGCCGGACTTCCACTGGGCATGGAGGGCGGGGTATGTCAGAGTGGAACTGAATAAAACCTCCTGTCGCTCAACAACCAACGTCCAAACCTCGCATGAGACAGAACTCATGAAAAGGCAAAGGGAGGAAAGGGGTGAAGCGTTTAGTGCGGAGCACATCTCTCCCATCACCCTCCCCCTCAGGACGCCGGACCGGTGGTCGTTGGCGCCACGACCACCAGCCTTCTCGGTCGGTAGGCTATCCGAAGCCCGCCTAGATGGCGCCGGTTAGAGTGAGCTATCCTGCGGAATACCCCGCTGGATCAGAACCAGCGTGGGTCGAGAATAGCCGGCTTTCCATCACCCGGATGATTAAAGCTAACATAAATTTACACGTAGATTATTTCAATCATTTTATTAATCGTTTCTAAACGAAGAACAAACTGTAGATGTAGGTTTCATATTTTTCACTATTATACAGTGCATAATGTCTTCGAGTAAGATATTAAATAACTTTGAGGATAATTAAATTTATACGATTGCATTCAAAATTTTCACGGTTTTTCTTGGCACTTCAGTGTGGATTTTTGGCTTAATAAATAGGATGCTCTATTATTTTCATCAAATTTTCAATTATTTAGCGCTAGTCCGAGTAAAAAAAATATGGTCGAGATTTACTAGTATTAAATTTTAGTGAAATATGAAAGTAAAGAAAAACAATTTATTTGTCGAGTTTTATTTTATTTGTTTCGGGTATTCTAGTGAACGCCCTTTCAATGGGTTCGCGCTATCAGACAATAGACACAAATAAACTAAATAGTTCTATTCCATTTGAGAATCTACAGAATGACATTCTTTTAAAAATATCAGTGGCAAAGAAAATAAAGTTACATTTGTAAATGTATTCTTCTCTTATCTAAAAATAGGAATGAGTCTCTTCGAAAGTGAAGTTTCTTATTAGTGAAATAATTAGAGCGTCTCACTGAAACAAGATCAAAAATATTTATAAACCAATTAAAGGTAGAATGAGGAAAGAGGTGGATCCCGAGAAATTAATATAATTCGAGAATCCACAAACCCATTCCTTATAGAATTTTCGAATAACAACAAAAATGTTCTAAGTTAAAAAACCTTTACTGTCATTTTAATATCATGATTATTAATTACCTCTTATAATTTCCTACGTAACGGTATTCATGGTCACAGAGTTTCGCAATGTCGACTAAAATAAAATGAAAATAAAAACCCGAAACTGGTAATTTTTATAGTTCAATCAGCATAAAGTGAGTATTGAAAGTCATTTGTGTGTAGGTAGCTAGCTCATCACGGATCATATATCGGGTATACAACTTTTGTCAAACAAGAAAAATTGTCAAATAGGTATTTCGAAACCAATTTTTTTGTAAAATATCCTTTCAAAATTGACGATTTACGTCTCCATTTCATTTCTAAGAAGTGGCTTATGAAATTTCGTGCTTCTTACTTGAAAATTATAGTTTACCATAAATTCATTCATTCCTGAATTTTACCAAATCAGGGGTAACTATTTCATAACAGAGATGGTTAGAACATAAAGAACATCATGTGCCAAAGCTTCAAGTTTAGCTCTAGCGCTTAGGCTCTCTCTGTGTTGATGAATGACTTACTCACTCACTCACCTAAAGCCAGTTTTATTCAATAATTGTATAAAATTTATCATAAATACGTTTGGTTTTTTTGCACCTTAAATAATTTAATGCGATGAAGATTGCTCGTGGGCGTGTCTGATAAGCTTTCAATCTCGAACTTTTCCAAGAAGAATTTTTTTCTTTCTAAATGTCACCACTATATCGTGAAGTACCGGGTCATAAATGAAGGTTTCATAACTGATTCTCGACATAAGCCATAAGAATTTTTAACAGAAATTTATTTTGTTTTCCGAAGATATTTCCTAGAGCGAGGAAGCGATTAAAATAAATCATTTCGTGGGCGACTCGCAAGCTTTCGTTGGCTTAAACGAAAAATAAAAGGTAAATTGTTAAAAACATTTTATTGAACGCCGCGGTTGGTTCTGTTTTTGATTGTTTTAGAAAAAAAATACGTAAACGACATGGGCAATTTGTTTTGGAGATTACTTTTAACTTTGAAGGTACAGTGGAAAGGTAAATATTCTTTTAACTTATTTAATCGAATAGGTCACGGCCTCACCAATCTCTACATCACGACATGAAATCTTAAGAGATGAAGTCGTGAGTCCCGTCAATCTGTTTCTAAGCACACCGTATGTATCATACTTAAAACGACATCGAAAAATTCACAAAAGAAAACGTCATTATTTTGCAACCTATTTTGACATTTTGACTGATAGTTACACGTGAGAGAGAGAGAAAGAGAGAGAGATAGTTGATGATGTTATCGGAAATTTCCATTAAAAATAAGTAAACAAGATCTCTAAACGAAAAAGGTTAGTGGAAAATGAACAAGTAAAGGGAAAAAACGAAATAAATTCTATTAATAGTTTTGAATATTCGGAAAAGGAAAACTATGATTTTTTTGAGATGATTGAGAATTTCATGTTTACTTCTAGATGTATATACAGTGTTTTTCCTTCTTTAGGAAAATAATATAGTTAGGTAAATATGAAAAATAGAAAAACATTATTTGAGAAAGCTTTGTGTAGAAAAAAACTTGCAAGATTTGTGTTTAATTTTATCTGTTTTAAATAAGCTTATGTGCTGCTAACAAAGTCTGCATCTGTTTCTGCGATCTGTTTCTCGTGTGAAACATAAGGGTCATCATATCAAAGTTATAATTATGAGTAAAGTTTACTTAACTCCAGCATGGATTTAACCCTTATCATTCATCGGTTACTTTGCCTTAATTTATGAGATCATTAGATGATTTGTCACTAAATTTTCTTCAATTTTCGAATTAAGCTGTGTGTATTCAAATTGTTTTATTTTCGACGGTTACGCTTATGACCTGGTGATGAGTGATCAGCGTCGCTTATAGATATCAACAATACCAAGGATACAGCCAAACTATAACTATACTTGAGACCTTAGAACTTATATCTCAATGTGGGTGGCGCATTTACGTTGTAGATGTCTATGGGCTCCAGTAACCACTTAACATTAGGTGGGCTGTGAGTTCGTCCACCCATCGAAGCAATAAAAAAAACCACATCTTAATGTTGATATAATATAGCTACTGCATTTAGTAAAAAAGGATTCTAAATTAAAAAAAAAAAAATTAAATTTCTTTAATTATGTTGTCTTTTGGAATTAATTAGAGGTTGCCACAGCATATCCGATTTCAAAGAGCTACCAGATATCATAAATATCGTGGAACAAGCATGGCAAATTAATGTTAATAATAACCACCAATTATTTTCCAATCTTGTAATCAAACATTTTCCGTACTGTTCTTAAAATTTATGAAACTGAATCAAAATTCAAAATATGAACATCATCAAATTCCATATGCTGTGGTCAATGAGAACCACAAAATCTGTTTATAAACATAATTTTCTAACACGCATCTAATAAAAATCATAATGACTACGAGAGTTCACTTTTGATCCGGTCTATATTTGGAAATTTCAATCTGTGAGCCGAGCCCTCCCACTGAGAATATATTTTACGATGGTAAAACTAAATTTATTGATCTGAGGAACTATAAGAAGCGTATTCATGTTATGAAATCCTATTACAGGAAATAATTATGCAGTAACGACTAATTAACATCAGAGCAATAAATATATTTTTTATTACGAGTGTGTTACTGTGATTACTTAAATGTATAAAAATTTGACTTGCTTGTCTCATTGTAAAAACATAATATGTGGCACACCTAATAGTCAGTAGACATCGTCACTCTTGGACATGACTGCTGAAAAATCTTTCTGATACGATTTTCTTACGAAATACTTGTAATAACGCACAGGATCGACTTATGAAGAGTTATAATAATATGTAATTCAAGAGTCGGATTTCACGTAATAAAAAATAATAATTTAGACGCACTGGGGATGAATGCAGTTGTTCCATTGCTTAAGACTGATTTCTGCTTCGGTAATGATAATGGTGATGCAATTGTACCAACGCGACGACGATATATTATCAAAAAACATCTTTCAAAACTCCCCATGAAATGATATTCATTCAATTTGGATAAAATTACTGGCGACTATCACAAAGCTTACTCAAGTGTTTACGTAAATCTAAATGTTTCATTTTATAATTATACTATAAATACGGATTAGTACCATTTCTATGATGAATATCCTTTTGGTATACCATTTCGGTTACTTTAATCCAATTTCTAATCAAGTCCTCGACTTCAATCCAATCATGATCAGCAGTTGTATTTACCTAGTTTATCATTAGCTCCATGAAGTTTTTTGGTTCCTTAATTTTTTTGCCCATTTTTTTTAACGTGAAAACGTCTTATAATTCGGTGGAACCGGCTGCACGCACGAAAAAACATGACTCATTGAGGCGTTCCATTTAAGGCTTGAAGTGCAAGCGAAAGCGCGCAACGAGCGACAAAGAGGCATAATCGGCCTCTCCGTTCGGTAGTGTTCGACATCTGTCTCTCTCCTACTTGAGTGAGCAATTCCTCCACGTGGACAGCTGCTACATTTACATGTTTTCGTCAAGTATGAAGTTCAGTGAAAAGTGAATGTGGTGTCAATTGTCCATACAAAATATTTATCAAACAAATAAAATTAAAATTATCTTTTGAAAAATAAAACCATTCCATCAGTATTTTCTTATGACGTTGTCACGTTCAACTATCGTCAGTAAACCGACTTTACAGACAACCGTTTTTTTTATTGCCCTTATAGGCAGACGAGCATACGGCCCACCTGATGGTGAGTCGTTACCGTCGCTTATGGAATTCAGCAATGCCAGGGGCAGAGCCAAGCCGCTGCCTATCTCATGAAAAATAATGATACATTTTCACAAACTATACAAACAGATAATACAATGTACACACACACTAGTATCGGATGCGAGGCGGAAATTGCGATATAATCTATCCGAGGGACCGCCCATTCATTACCCATTATTATTAAGGATAGGGTAAGCTAATTTGATTAGAATGACATCATTTTCACATAATGTGTTTTTGTACTTCTGGCTGTTTTATGAGATGAAGTGGCATTTTGTTACACTATAGGCCTAAGCGACATAATATGTTGTGAAAATTACTATCTATCTCTTCAATCGGTCCCTCATTCCTGAGGATCGTGACTCCGTTTGATTCCGTCAACTAGCTGTCTCCATCGATCCCGTTCTGTAGCTTGGTGGCGTGCGTCGGTGACACTGTATTTTTAGTTCCTCCGCTATTTGGTCCGACTATCGTTTGGAACCTCTACCCCTAGGCCTTTTCCCTCGATTTTACCGGTCACCACAAGGCGTTCCAAATTGCTGGTATCCCTGCATGCAACATGACCAAAAACCGCCGACAAATATTATTTGTAGGTAGGTTGCGGATAGACGTTGAGTCTTTTCTATTTTTAACTACTTGAGAATAGAGATGTTATGGTATGTCCATGGTATTCGTAGCATACGTCACCAGCACCACATCTCAAAATTACTATAGATGGGGCAAAAAACCATTATAGTGATTACCTCAAACTGTAGAATAACTATCGTCTTTAATTCGTTGTTGTTAACTTTAGTTTTCAGACGACCAAGAGGTTCATTTATTCGATCAAAATATCCATTTGGGAATATAATATTTAAACCAATAACAAGTCGTACATTCGTTTGTAGTGTTCACTCCGTACACTTCATTGATTTTGTGAGCTGTTTGGACATTGTGGCATTGGTACTGCGACGGAACTTGTATTTCATAATACTCGTATTTTATCATGTTATATTGATGAAAAAGAATCCTATATTTTTTAAGTAAAATCCCTAAGCTGCTTCTCAGAGGGCATATTAGCTAGTCTGTCATTCTTACGTAAATATTAAAAGCGAATAATTGCAAAAATAATTCTGGCTCATTTGGTTTAATACGGTGAATAGATTCTTAAATACGTCACAATGTGAATAACATCATCGACCTGGAGACTTGAAGCCTAGGTCTCAATAGTACAGTAATTACCTTTATTTTTCTTATCTGATTTTATTACACGAGGTGGGTTCATCATTCGTGAACATGTGCTAATTACGTATTTCATTAGGAACATTTGTACCTGTCTACGGGATATGAATACCGGTATAGTCCATCAGACGTCTTATTTTTTAGGCCATGACTTATAGGCTATTTATTGTGAAAACAGTCTTATGACGCTATTTGATGATAGTACTCAGAGATTCACGAGGTTATACTACATATTATTCTATTAAATCTCGCGCCAATTTGCTTACTTGACAATCTCCAAATTTCAGTTTTCGTTATGACAAACTTCGCGGCGCCAACACAATAGACTACGTACTGAACACAATTTAAAACGAAGATATTCAATTCAAGTTTAACTCATAAAAGTTAGTCTTATATGGATATTATTATAGTTTCATCTGTTATGTTTTAGTTTATACAAGTGTGGTAGTACTCTTCTTCAAATTAGTGATATTATCCGTACTTATCTCACTTCTGAACCATTTCTTTAAGCTATTCTGGAGTGTCTTTACGAATTATCTCGAACGCAGCTTCGAAGACTCAGCCTCCTGAGCAGATCGGGTTTTGAAAAAGTCACATACAGACCGTAAGGTCATATTCATACGCTGCAGCAGTTTATACAAAAGACCTTGAAAAATAACTAGACAAGGTAGATTGGTGGATGTTGGAGCCAACAAGCTCATGCCCCACTTAGTGAGCAGTGGATATTGTTGAACATAAACATCACAACGCAAATGCCACCCACCTACGTCCATCACTCGACAGCGGTTGATGATGACGTTATATGTCTGATTAATGTGCAATTAAAGTTTTGCGTTTGATGATAGGTCAATCCGACAACAAAATCCGTCAAGACAAATAGCGGCACAATATGTTTTACTGCTGTGAAATCAAGAAAAACATATATGGCAATTATGTTCTTCTACATATACAGAATATACGACCTACTCGACCATTCGAGGATATAAGTAAATTCCTCTGAAGAAGCACGGGACACTTAGGAAATCCTGTAGAGGGACATTCGTTCCAGAGTTGCATGGTGCATAGAAAAAAGTTTGGTAATTTTTTTATTTTTTTTTATTGCTTAGATGGGTGGACGAGCTCACAGCCCACCTGATGTTAAGCGGTTACTGGAGCCCATAGACATTCACAACGTAAATGCGCCACCCACCTTGAGATATAAGTTCTAAGGTCTCAAGTATAGTTACAGTATACAGTACAAGTATAGTTACGGATGAGTTCAATTATTGGTTTCAAGTAGTGAAGATATGACTGAAGGAAGATCTGATAGTTAAAAAGAGATGTCAGCATCGGCACAAATAGCTTCTGAGTGCACCCTCAACATATGGCACAATAAAGCTTAATTAAGTTTTAGCATTATACACTAACCAAAGAAAGCGTTATAGCACAGAACCGCATCCCCTATGACATTAATCCGTTAATTATATAAAAACCCCATACCTTGGTAGCCCAATATCGTCTAATGAACCATCAAAGAGATCTGTACGCCACATCTCAAATGCAGTGACGAGTTTCAATTGATCAAATGGATGGGGGTCAATTGTTTGGTGCAGCCACAACCAATCGACTCAATACAATGCAATTACGTTCCTAAACTTAAATGATACAGTATAAAATTGTCTGTCTTGTAGTTCAGCGTGGGATTAATCGTGCAGTTCACCTTACTTGTTTACCCATTAGTCACGTTAAATAATAGAGTAAAATGACTTTATTATAGTGTTATCATTTTTATTGGATCAAAAAGTTGTAGGGGTATTTTGTTGTCTTGTCTGAGTTGGAATAATAAATTTTGTTTCTGACTGTTAATACTTTCACTTGAATACGTATTTAGGTAATTGAAATTTAAATTAATAACAAACATGAAAATGTTACAATATCCAATTCATGTTCGATACGATATTTACAGGAAAAATAATGTATACGATGCAATTAACCCCCCAAAAACATATTAATATGTACTACATCTATAATATGAGTCACAAAACACGTGTGAAAGTAATTAAAGAGATATAAGCACAGCTTTTTGAAACTTTTTTATGAGAGATTGAAATGTTTCTTTCTATGTAACGGAATATTTAAACCCATACACTTTTATTACTTTTGTTCAATATCTTGCCAATAACCACCTAGATATAGTGGTTCGTTTTATTATCTTATTTTGAACTAGCTATTTAAACATTTTTTTAGGTTTTTGAAACTGGATGTATTTATTTATATATTAATACGTGAAGTAAAAACTTTGTATCGCTTTTACGAAAATGACGCCGTCGGAGGACTAAGAAATTTCCCACACTTATAGAGAAGAAAGAGAAGGAGTGCAGAATGCTATTTTAAGTTGTGCATAAAAAATACATTAAATCAATTAAAAAAACATTACACATAGTGCCGTGTATTTAACATTTTTTAACATTTAGTTAAAGTCCTTAGTCAAATTAAAAATAGATTGTATTGTTGGTCTTTAATATTATTTATCTGTAGTGTAGCCTTGCTAAAGCTATCAAGAGGTAGTCTTTGATAATAAAACTATAATAACTGTCAAACATATAGGAGTAATTTTAATTGTCGAATTTAGACTAATGGGGGACCACTAGTTATTGTAGATGAACAAACAAGTTCAGGATTTGCCTAATGAACTCATCGGCACCATATTGGAAGTACTGCGCAACGTTTTTTTACTGCGCCTGTTTAAGAATAACACATTTTATTGACGTTCGGCGTCTACTCAAACGACAAACTGAAGCAATTCGAAGAATGTTCAAAAATAAATCAGGATGTCGTGGTCGCGTTTACCAAATGATCTATAGTCATTAGCAAACGTATTCCGTCTCACTCCATCGTACCAGACAACGTATAACCTATCTTTGTCTGTCGAATTGACAGACGCTGCTCCACAAGCGTTTCCATTTTAGTGACTAATTTAGTTTAGTGACTGCAACCGAGTCAAGTGGTTTGATCATCGAACCGGTGAAACAATGATCGTAAATATGGACAAGATCGGTACATATATTTATTTAATTATATTTTTGGAACGAAGTTCCTTATGGGACGATGCGGAGGGATACCCTAACCGGGAAAAAAACGTCCGTAACGTAAGATTTTTATTATTTATGTATAGTCTTAGTATGATGGCTATACAGTGTCTAATGTATTTTCTACGTGATGACGGTTATTATTATTATTGATATAAATGGCTGTTTCTTTGTGTATTATTTTTTATTATATGTTTTTTATAAATCATTGTGAATAAAATAAAGTTGATAACTTTGTAAAGTAGTTTTTTTATTTTTATCAATAAAAAAATCATAATAAAAAATGTATACCCGAATAATTATTTTCTTTATACCTCGAACAGAACATAAAATAAAATAAAAAATTCATAATAAGGAACTTCGTTCCTATCCGGCGTCCCACGACACCACACATCTTTTTGGACATTCGACTGGCTAGTGAAATTACGGTCACTTACGTCGGAGACACCACAGAGTAAAAACCGCCAAACACCTCGTACAAAGGTTCTTAAAACTGTAGAGCTTCAAGTATCCAGCTTAAAGTTGATTTCCCGTTTATTGAAATAATAAATATGGCGCTTGCATCGGTCAGTGGAGTGGACAGCATGCGAACGAACATGAAAGAAAATTAACGAATCCATACGTAAACATTTCCGCTGCTTTGAAGTTCTCTGTGCAGCTAACTGTGACAAAGATGCTCTTTTTATATTTTATTGAACATTTGGTTCGAAACTGATTTCCAAAATAGTATCAGAGGGGAAGCATTTACTTAAAATATGTATTGTAATCTTTATTTGGGGTTAATAGTAACTCGATGTAATATAGTATTGCAAGGCGTAAATTTGGTTGTTAAAAATATCCCATTTTATTACCACACACACAAAATGAAACTTTAAGTACATGCAATAAGCTTAAAAAATATATTTAATATACGTTTTCCAAAATCCGGATACTTGATTCAGGAACTTTCCTTAAATCGGAGAGATCTTTAGAATATACGTTTTTATTCGGAATTAGAATGACTTGGATATCTAAAGCTTACACGAGTCTAACGCTAAGACTCCGTATTTGAGATTGCGTTCCATGTTTTATGTATCCAACGTAGTTCGGACATCTTCGATACAGGGCCGCATTGAGTGGTCGAAATCGAAGGTCGAAGTTTTTTTTTTATTGCCCTTGTAGGCAGACGAGCATACGGCCCACTTGATGATGAGTGGTTACCGGCACCCATGGACTTCAGCAATGCCAGGGGCAGAGCCAAGCCGCTGCTTATCATTAAGTACTCTCCACAAGCCTCGTTTGAAGAAGGACATGTCATAGCGCTCGGGAACCACCGTGGAGGGGAGCTCATTCTATAGCCGGATGATACGAGGCAAAAAAGAACTCTGGAAACACACTGTCGATGAACGCAGCGGTTCCAGATAATATAGATGAACTCTGCTCCGATGGCGGGAGGTGCGATGATAAAAAGGCGATGAGAGAATCATCTCAAACAATTCTTCAGAGCAGATTTATCGTTTTGCATTAGAATTTTCAGTCTAAGACACAAAAAATAAAAAAATTACTATTTAATTTGACTGTTCATACAGGTCATACAGTTTGCGGGTAGTATTTTAGTAGTTGCACGAAAGAAACAGCTCTCGGTCCACGGGATACATTTAGCGAATTTTATCACACATTTTTATTACTTCATCGTTCAATTTGTTCATGAATAGATACGTAAGACATGTAAGACACGAATTTTTCTAGAACATAAACTTGTAATATGTATATACCATTTTTTTGATCAAGTCGAACAGAAAACTTCCAAGTATCAGAAAGTAATACGCTTTAAATAATCGAGAGATTCAGCCCCTAAAGGTATTAACTACGATACTTTATCCAGGAATTATCTTAGAATATGTAGGTGAATCCCAGCTCGTCTCTTAAACTATAAACACCACTATAGAAGCACAGGTCTGGATAATTTCTCCTAAGTCCGACCCTGTGCGCACTAGAGTCGAAGACGTCTTTCGTGCGACTAACTTTATTAAGAGGTTTCATGATATTTGACTATGCAACTTAAGTACTACTATCTACGGGACTGCTGACATGCTCTACTTGTGTATATTGCTGGTTCAAATTGAATTCGCTTTGTATGATAAATACTTTTGACACTGTGTGAGTTTCACTTTTGAGACAAAAATTTTATTGTTTCTTTTATTGTATACGCTAAGTGACAGGGACTTAAAGAATAATACGCTTAGTGTACTCATATCAAGCTGTACGACCATGCCGGTCTTAAAATATCGAAGGCAAGTAAAACAAGAAACTTAAGAAATAGGAAATTAGCAGATGCTCGTGAGCGGCATTGTAATAAACATCAAAGCCTAAAAATTTATATTTTATTTTATTGCTTATGTGGGTGGGCGAGTTCTAAGGTCTCAGTATAGTTACAACGACTGCCCCACCCTTCAAACCGAAACGCATTACTGCTTCAGGGCAGAAATAGACGGGGTGGTGGTACCTACCCGTGCGGACTCACAAGAGGTCCTACCACCAGTAATTACGAAAATTATAATTGTTTTATAATATCGCAGGTATATGTATGACCACCCTACCTATTTCTGCCATGACACAAGGTGGCACAGCTATTTCAAATACGATTTAGATGTCTTATGATATGGAGTGGATGTCGTAAGGTAACGGAATTTAAGTTGTGACCTTAAGAATGTCCTTTGCTAATATATGCCGGTAAATTTTGCGCTCTAACTTTGAGTTCATTCACGAGATTCTAGATACGTTTGTATGCATGCCGTCTACATGTCAGTGTATGTTTTGCGCATAAATCACGTGCAATCGCCGGACTCACGACTCGATGCTCGGGAATCGGGAATCGGGATACTAGCATGCAGAGTTTGCGTTTAAGCTTCAATAGACGCCCGATCTTCACAGCTGGCGGACGTATTTAAACATGATAAATCAAAATGATAGCTTTGAGAAAAAACAGTTTAAGGATGTAATGAAAAAGAGAGAGAGAGTTTTTGAGTCTGCACGGGTAGGTACCACCACCCTGCCTATTTCTACCGTGAAGCAGTAATGTGTTTCGGTTTGAAGGGTGGGGCAGCCGTTGTAACTATACTTAAGACCTTAGAACTTATATCTCAAGGTGGGTGGCACATTTACGTTGTAGATGTCTATGGGCTCCAGTAACCACTTAACACCAGTCCAGGTGGGCTGTGAGCACGTCCAACCATAGAGGAATAAAAAAAAACTCTCATGGCCATTTAAATCGAAACTCGAAAAAGTAGAGTTTCGAAAAAATCTGTTGAGTTTGAGGCAGTACCTACACATTGGCTACCCCGTCCAGTTCAGATAACTTAGATGAATAAAACGCCATAAATCTCTTACGCCAAATATTTACAATGCACCCGTTTACTGTAAATTTTTCTTGGACTTTGTTGTGGTATTAAATACAGAGCTCATTCAATACGATCCCATTAAAAACGACGCATGATTTATAATTTTTAATTCTAAGTTCTTTATTCCTACAATAATTCATTTGATGACCACCCAGCTAGGTAGCCCAGTTTCCTTCATAAGACGTTTAATGACCACCCAGCTAGGTACCCCAGTTTCTTCCATAAGAAATTTACAACGAGAGATATCCTCGCAATGTTTATCTCAATCGTCATAGTTAGACCCAAAGCCCCTATACAATTCGCGGGCGCGCATAATTTTATACAAAGCCCCGAACTTCTGACGTGGGAACGTAATGCTGAATTATATTTGAATAATTTTCGTCCGAACTCCGAGGAAGCTTATTAAATTCAATTTTTCTGTTTTCCCTTCGGTACTGGATGAATCGATTATCATATTTTTACTGGTTTCTTGATTTCCGGATTTACTTTCTCGTTTCGAGGGGTCCGCTGTTTGAGATTCCTGATAAAGTGATAGTAAAATATTTTATATACATGATAGTTTTGGACGTGTGCATTTGACGAGTCATAAAATGAGTTCAACTTCTTATGGAAAATCTAGATCTTAAATTGATCAAAAATCCATTACATTACAATAAAACGTTTTTAAACAACATTGAAATATGAAAATTTTTATGTATGAAATTCAACCACGGAAAAATGCTTAAACATATTTAAATGTAATTACGCATAATGATTGTAGCGTGGATCAAAACATATAATACTTTTGTCATAGTAAATGAAATAAATAAGGCAGCTCCGGATATATTTGCTATAATAAATAATAGAGTGCGTTTGCACATTCAAGATTTTACGTTTGATTGTACAAATCGATTTGTAGCTTATGGACCCAGATGACAGAGACACAAGGAATGCTTTATCCCAAAAAATAAGCAACGTTTTCCATACTTTCTGTATTACAAATTTAATACGTGTAAAGGGTCACGTCATATTTATGTACCTACTATTATTAGACTATTTTTATTCATGAAACTAAATTATTGTCACGCCGATAGGAGTAACGCCATCTATCGCCGAGTAGTCGAACGAATATCGAAGGATCTAGTAGCACCTAAAACGCTCGAGAAGTACAACGCCATCTATTGTCAGATACCGGAAACACAATACTAGAGATGTGTGGAATATTCTTGATAATTCTAGGGATGTGGTATCGGTTATGAAAGCGTAGCAGAGATGGCACGCAGTCAGTTAGCAATCAGAACTACTAAAAGCGAAACAGCGAACGGATCACCTGAAGCGAAGCGGAAGAAGCGAATTGAGAGCTTTAAAATGTTTGTTGAGTGTTTTAAGTGTTCTAAGTGCAAATACAGCATTAGCTTGTACTTTGGTGGAACATTTTTATTTATTCCGAACCAAAGCGCGTAACATTATTTTCTGGCAATAAAATAAAGGTTTGACGTGACTTATTATAAAAAAATGTTGATTATAAATTTTTTTCCACCTATCTAATCGTTGGTAGCCTAAGGAACTATTCCAACTGCTTACGAAACGGCTATTTATTCGTTAAATAGGAAACTCATAACTTCACGTTTTCAAGTTACAAAAATTGCCAATTCAACCGTCTTAAACCCAATACACATTCTAGGTTTTTGTGCGTCCCAGTCGGATAGGTCGTAAATCCTTAATCCGGAAAAATTGGTCGAATTCCGTCCGATGTTGGCCGGCCCACTCTCGGGACTCAGGTTTACACTTCATTTGCTTGAAGGATAGCTTCGGATTACGCTGTTTTTTTTTAAAAACCACCAACTTAAATAATTAGAGATGCGAGCAAGATTTTGCTTCGGGCTCATCGAGCTCCGGGTAATCGGCGTGGAAATTTACACATACGTTATCGAGTTGAGGGTTTCTGTTAATGAGAGCTGCCTTTTTAGTGATGTTTAAGATAGAATGAAAACAAATATAAATCTGAGAGTGAATTGTAATAATAACTTACTGATGAGGGAATATAATATGTAGGTCGGCGATAATTAAAAGTAGACTTTTTTTTTGCAAAAATGCCAACCTACTTAATATATTTATTGATGTTTATTTAATTCAGAATGAATTACTTTATCATTTTCGAGTTCGATATTTTAATGAGATTTTACTAATTTAAATAGAATCTTTGACTTTGCTGTTCACAGGTGGTTTTTTATATATGTTTTTTGAGAATTAAAATACACAGCGTAATTTATAAAAATCCAGATAGCCACTAAACTCTAAATCAATGACGAAACTAATTTGACGAAGAAATCTGTCAAAAAACAACAGTCTGGTCTTTTGCAGGACTATACATTCATACACACTGTTTTGTTGTCAACATATTACCTGTTAATGTATTCTGGAAATTATCGCACGACTACATTAGAATTATTACTTTAAGATTCCTTTGTGATTTTTTGAGAAAATTTCAAAGAATATAAATGATGTTATACCTAATTCAATTCATAAGTCCCATAGCTAAGAGGCTACACTATCTCGTCATTTATTCTATTCCATTAACAAGACTTAGGGACGCTAAATGCAGACTACTGAATAAAAGGCATAATTAATAGGCGAAAGCTCTTCATACTTCGTAAAGCTGGTTAGTGATGGAGTTATAGAAACTTAATGCGATATAATTATTATCGTAGAAAAAAAAACAGCAGAATTATTTTTTTGATCATGATGATAATGATTGATTATACGACCCCATATTATAGATGTATTACCCTGAAAATAACGGAACTCAAACATGAAGTCAAAATCTAGATTTTGTTGTGTTGACAAACGCTTAAGACTTCTTGACAGAAAAACAAAAAATATTTTGTCTAAAATAAGTCCTTCAGACCCGAACTTTTCCATTCATTGAAAACACTTATTTACAATTTTACAATTTTTAAGATTTTTAACGAAAAATAGTACAGATAAATGATGACAAAGTACTGATTGATCTTAATGAATCCAGTATGATATCGGAACAGAACAGCTAAGATACTATAATTCCAAAAAAACATAGTTCGTATTTTCATCATTGGAAACCTATACAATTATTACAAGCGATGAAATTATAATAAGATTCAAAATTCTTAGTAAAATAATGAAAATATCCGGCCGGCTTTATAAATATAATCTGGTTTTTGAAAGCACACACTATTCCTGTCTAGAAAGTTAACGAATATCAACTCTAACTTATTACTGTAAAAGTTGAAATACGTTTGCCTTCACAAGGACTTAAGAGCTTTTGTTGTCTTTCCAAATCAGATGGAAGTAAAAGGGATTCGTCATTAACTTCAAAAACCTCCCCCCTTAATTACCTCAGGTACAGTTTTAAATAGGATCTCGGGAAAATAAAGAGTTTTTTGCTTTTTCCTTGTTATAAGAGTGCTTACATCTGCTGGCTTTTATTTAAGCACTCTTTCCCTTACTTAAGGACCTCATTATTCATTATACTTTTCTTTCTTCTTCTCGAAACTGATATTATCTTTATCGAAATAAGATTAAATCACAGTTAGATAATTATATTGAATTATTATTACTTTTATAGAATATTCTTTGAGTTTGGATCGTGGATTCAAATAGAATTCGGCTATTTTTCAACATAATATTGTAAATAAAACTTTTTAATGGTCTAGATAATATTTCACTATTAACTATGTAAAGAAGATAAGAATTTAAGTAGTAGAAAATCTTATCTGAGTTAATTTACTTTGTCTAGAGGTTTTGAGACTAGTAAACGAATATTAATAATTTAATATTTTCACTTTTTTTCTTCAGAAAAGTTCTATTAAATTTGGGAGATCTCTATAATTTACATATCAATAGACATATTTGATATATATAGTAAGAAGATGCCAAAAACAACAACATCTTGAACGAAGCGTGCAGAATATATTAATTAATATTTAGAAGTTGGTCAGTAGAAACGCGAAATCAAAAAGCTCGCAAAACCTTTGTGCTTAATTAACAAAAAAAATTCTTGTGTAAAGTTTTTTGAGGACCCGAATTTCTAAAAGAATAAAATAAAACCAAACCAATCGGCTTCCGTGAAACAGAAATGAATCTTTGAAAACAAACGTGCATTTTCCACAGAGACCGAACGAAAATGAATGCACAATTGAACAGTGAAGTTAAAATTAAGTTTGTTTTGCCGCGTAGCAGCAAAATTGATGTGTTTCGCATACTGTCATGACCAAAAAAATAGAAAGATGAATTTCATTATTTAAAATTAAGATTGATTGTAATGAATTAGAGCAATTGTTTTTAAGTCATTATCATACGAATGCATCGGCCATCTTATACTTTAGGCCACGACTTCAGAAATTATTTCTGCTGTGAAGCAGTAAGCGTAAAAGCGTTTGAAAGGTGCGGCGGTCATTGTAATTTAAAAATGGAAACTTAGAAAGTTGAGACTGAGACCTAGGTATTAACGTGAACGATATCTAGGATCTCCGGTGGCCATTAAACACCTGATTGGCCGTGAGTTCGTTCATCTATATTAGCAAAAAAACAAATTAAATTAACTCGGCGGTAGATTGATTATTACCAGCTTTCATTATTGCTTTGGGATTAATTATTTAGATAAAATTTCTGTGACGATAGCGTTTGAACTAGTCGTTGTTTTTTTTTTTTTCTTATGCCATGAGAGGCTATTTCAGCGTAACCTTAACTAGTAGGTGAGCTCACGGGGCGCAATCCGGAGTGATGCTAACACTGACCCTAGCAAGCGCAGTGCTTCGCAGAATCTACCACCGGATTGGAAACGCGCCCCACTGAAAAGATCCTGCGAGAAACTCAGTGGGCTGTGTCTATGGGTTTATTCGCTCATCAAGCCCTTCGTCGCAAGCGACGGGTTCGACGAGGACGGCGACCGGTGCTTGTGGTACCTAGAAGCACCGTTAATGGATTTGGAGGATCCGCAATGACGTGTTTTGGGCGACGTCGACTGTTTACCATTCGGTGTACAGGATCGGATATCGTTGATAGTGCTTACTCCGTGCACGTCATTAATGCAGTCGTTTGTGCCGCATTGCTACCGCGACGGAACTCCTATTCTGTAATTACTCTTATTTTTATCGTGTCCATTTTAATGAAAAATATACAAATGGAGTGAAAACAAAACATTAAACGATAAAAAATAAATAGATCAAAAAATATAAATGCATATAATTCAACACTATTAAAAATAGAATTGAATTTTGAATTTATTGGCGTCAATGTACAGAGTAATGGCCAATATTGTACAACGGTAACTTTATGTGTAAATCACCAAGACTTATCGCAACGTAGAAAACGAAACATCACATCACGTATACATGGTGCATAGAAATGAACACAAGATCAATGGAACTTAGGTAGAACATAAATATGTACTGACGCGATCTTACAAAATACTAACCTGTGCATAAAAAACTTGGGAACAAATCAGTTTGCTTAAGGCAAAAATAAGTATTGACTTTGGACAACTTACTACTAACAACTTTTTACCAATTACATTAACTACTTCTCGAATCGCTCGCCACTGGAGTAGAGTTCATCAAAACTACGTATAACCATTACATTCATCCACGGTGTGTTTCCAGAGATCTTTTTTTTATGCAATTAAGGCGAGCAAGGCCTCCACCAAAAGGGGTGGGATTTGCTTACATCTGCCCGAGCGCCTCCGAAGGAAACCTAACAACTCAAGAGCAGCTGGTTTGCGAATCAATCTACTACGGAATGCCGCTGAGAAAATCTGGCGAGAAACTCAGCGGGCTGATGCATGGGTTAGGTTGCACGTCGAACTCTTTACCGAGTTGGACGAGTACGGTTGTCGGGGTCCGTAAGACTGCTCCTAGCGCTAGAGCTGAAGGCGTCTAATGCAAGAGTCTTACGGATCTGATGGATCCGTAAGGATGTGTCTAGGGTTGTCGATGGTGGCTGACTTCTGCGTGATCAAGATTCGAGGGGCAGTCAGCGGTGGCAACGAAAAGGCGATTATCATGACGCACACCGCATGAGCAAACACCACACTGGCGTAAGTCCTGACGGGCCTTATGCAAGTTTTGTTAAGTGTCACCTTATTCCGAAGGGACATTTTACTCCGCCTACAGATCATGGGGTAAAGTTTGCCGAGAATAAACGCGGCACGGTCGCGGACTAATTTAAAATGTGGGCGGAATGTTATGTGTACATCCAGGGTAACACCCAGGTACTTGACCTTCCTGGCCCAAGGTATGGGTTGGCCGATGAGGGCGCTTGGGGAGATCTTTTTTGGCACGTACCATCCGACTTTGGAATGAGCTCCCCTCTATAGGGTTTCCCGAGCGCTGTGATAAGTCCTTCTTCAAATGAGGCTCGTGGAGAGTACTTAACGGTAGGCAACGGCTTGGCTCTGTCCCTGTCATTGCTGTCATCCATGGGTGACGGTGGCCACTCACCATCGGTGGGCCGTACGCTCGCCTGCCTCCAAGGGCAATAAAAAATAAAAATAATATCATTTGCGATACAAATATACGTCAGGAAATAAAGTGTAGTGTGATTAAACGTATCGAATTCAATACGCTTAATTCCCAATGCACGTAGGAGTTTCCATGGAATAAATTAAAAACCATTTTTCAAGTAATTCCCGAATGTGCAGCGGACGAGGTAATCTATACAAATTGTACCGACTCACGTTGATACATTGAACGGGGATTTCGACGCGGCGCCATTTTTTGTTTACATTTATGATCGAAAATTAATATGCTATATATTCTTGATGAAATCCGATGTATCGTATTTTTATTACTATTGTTAACTGGTTTTGTTTGTATAACTAATTTTTATTAAATTGCCGTAAAAACTTCAGAAAAGATTTTCAGTATCTTATGAAATTTCTCTTTAAGTATGTTAGTTCAATAAAGCTATTTTTATAGATGATTCCAAAATTGCACTAGTATGTGATTAAAATATCATGAGCATATTTGATACCTAATTGATTTAGTGAGTCCGTGCGCCAAGATTGTTTATTTAATTACGAAAAATTATTACCTATTTAAGAACTAATAGTATTTAATAAGAATGGAAATGAAATCTAACAGGATTATTGGAAGAATACTTCACCACCAGGGCGCTATTAAAAACGTGATTGAAATACATCAATTAAATTCTCAAAGCAATGTTCAAGAACAAACCATTGGGAGCCTGTAAGACATAGATCGTAAAACGTTTGCTATCAACTTTTACAACTATTGCCTAGCGTAGCCTTCTTCCGTCCACTCATCAATGTTCTTACCCACTGAACCTAGCGAGTCAACAAAAAAGTACCATTCTACCAATCCAACCTAAAAGTTCGTAAATATGAAACCAGAAAATCGTGTTCGCCCACACAATATTTTCCTCGTAAACTTGCAAGTAAATACAACGATTTCTGTTTTTTTTTTGTTCCTCTCACAACAAAAGACGTGTAATAAACTCTTTTCCAATATGGCCGACGGTGGATGCTGAAATAAAAGTTGGAGTAAAAAGCCGAAATGCCTCCGCGGTTCTGAAGATCGAGATCCCGAGAGGTCAGGATGAGAATATAGCAATAAAGCCGTTTGAAAAATAAACGGTCTAATTCGAAATGGGTTCCAACTGGTTACGAAAATTTTGTACTGATTCTTATCTAGAATAGTGGAATCGCAATTGGAAAATTGATTGTAAAAGCTATTAAAATGTAAGTCTTCGTAAATGGTTTGTCTTTGATGAATGCGTAAAAAAATCAATCAGAAGTGAAGAAACGAGATGCGATATTACTTAAAGCAAATCATTGTATCGAGGATTTTAAAATATATAAAAAAAATCATTTGCACAGCAAGTATTCTTAGGAGGTTTTTGCTGGCACTATGGCCGTTTTAGACGAGACCTCTGCAACCTTGAATTGCAACCATGAACTCTTTATAGAATCAAAGAATAAACCCCTAGTTTCACCTCTGCATGCAGTCGGTACTTGTAATTGTGTTGGAATTAACATTGACATTAATGTATGTACTGCTTGTGAATATCGTGGTCGTCGTGGTCTAAAAGATAAGATGCCCGGTGCACTCCTACCAATCGATTCAACAGTGTTCGAATACCCCAGCAGGTAACAATTTTTCTAATGAAATACGTACTTAACAAATACGCACTTAAGGTTGACTTCTACAGTGAAGGAATAAAACATCATGTATTAAAAATCAAACCCGCAAAATTATAATTTGTGTATTGCTTGTGGTAAGAATGAGTTCACACGGTTGGGTACCACCAACCTGCCTAACTCTGCCCTGAAGCAGCGTTTCGGTTTGAAGGGTGGTACAGCCGTTCTTCTGGAAAAACTGAGACCTTAGAACACATGTCTCGAAGAGGGTGGTGGCATTTACGTTGTAGATATGTATGGGCTCCGGTAACTACTTAACACCGGGTGGGCCGTGAGCTCATAGACATCCACAACGTAAATGCGTCACCCACCTTGAGATATAAGTTCTAAGATCTCATCCTAGGGGCGAATAGAGTGATTGAGCTTAGCAAATGAAAACAAATAACAGTTCTTAGGACGGAGGTACCATTGTTCAAGAAGGCTGGTTGGTAAGTGTTATGGCGTCTATGCGCCTCCATCGGCTAGGCTCTGTCGTAGCATGAAGTTAGCAGAGTTCCGACGATACCGCGATCGTGCTGCCATCTCTCAGGAATAGTGCTGCGTTTCGTAGAGTTACCAAACTAATTACCGTCTCCGACAAATAATATTTTTAGTTGTAATAAAAAAATAACGGAGGTAGAAAAAGTCTGATATTATTATTAATACTTTGTCGTCTGGGTATTGGAAAATTTCTGGTCTTAAAGCTTGATTACGTTATGATATCCACAAACTTCGTAAACCCCAAATATAACATGGGCAATAAGGTTATCCAATTAGATGAACAAAATGAGTGAAATCAATTTAGTACCTAGTTTTATTGATAATTAAAAGTAAAGTAAGTAACTCAACAATTAAGTTTCACTCATTTATCAAAAAATCTAATCGCTTCGCAACAAGTGAAAGTCCTCGATCATTGTCTATTAAGTTCAAAAGCATCACTCGGTCGGAAATAAGCACAAAGCTATAAAGATACTAGACAAAATAGATTTTCGTAGCGATATTAAAATTCTAAAGAAGGCAGTAATGGAGAATACGATGTCCCTGAACTCTTTCTTATGTCTCATGTGTCTTTTGAATTTGAATAATTATGCTGTTGATGTCGACAAGGGCTTCGAGTTTAAAGGTTTTTAGGGGTCGTAAATACTAGACCAAGCTCGGTAAGAATGTATCTCTCAACAGATTAGTTGGGGAGCTAAATCATTTGCACAGCAAGTATTCTTAGGAGGTTTTTGCTGACACTGTTGACCGTTTTAGACGAAACCTCTGCAACCTTGAATTGCAACCATGAACTCTTTATAGAATCAAAGAATGAACCGCTGGTTTCACCTCTGCATGCAGTCGGTACTTGTAATTGTGTTGAAATTATCATTGAGATTAACGAACTGCTTGTGAATATTGTGATGATATAACATGTTATTATAATACCCAATAAATAAAATATAATATATAAATACGCGCGTTAAATTTGAGGTAAATCCTCCTAGCAATTAGTCTAAATAATTATGTTCCATGAAAACGTTCACACTGAAAAAACGTAACTTATTACAATAAATATTAATTGGATATATTGCCTATCGGATATATTGGATACTAGCGACCCGCCCTCGCTTCGCTTCGGAAACATTAAAACACAACCAAAAAAACAAAAATAAAATAAAAAAAAGTAGCCTATGTTCATCAGGGACAATGTCGGCTTCTAATGGAAAAAGAATTTTTCAAATCGGTCCAGTAGTCTCGGAGCCTATTCGAAACAAACAAACAAACAAATCTTTCCTCTTTATAATATTAGTATAGATACTTGTATTGCCTAGCCTATGCCTATTAGTGTCACGAATCAAACGTGCGGTCCGCTCACAGGAAGAACTGCGAATACCCAAATGCCATCCAGACTTGAACTCTTAGTACCAAGGTACCAAGAAATCGCGTTTTCACATACCGATTTACATTAGAACTAGATACACCTGAGCAGAGTGCCGCTAATCTCACACTGAATTGAGAATCAGCAATGACGTTCTAACAGCATTAGTGAAAGTCATCAAGTATTCCCTTCTAATCCAACTCGACGGATAGAAAGATCAAAAGTGAATCTCAATCAATAATTTAGATTGAAAAAATTAGGAAGGACACGTATAAAATAGAAGACCTTTTTTTGCTTTCCGTTCGACTGATTGAAACAATTGCGTTTAATTGAAAAAGACGGTTACAAGTCCAACTAATCCAGGTTCAAGTGAAATGAATTCTCTTGTTCGCTGAATTCGTTACTTTATTTCGAAGAACAAAATTAATTGTCTTGTCAAACGTTGTCATAAAACTTTAAATGGTACCGTAAAACGATTGATTAGTCTGCAGTTGTCCGACTTCTCTCGGAATTCCGTTTGAAGAAGTTCTTCGTCTGTTCTTTAAAGTTATTACTAGTGTAACTATTCGAATTAATATACTGACGAAATGATCTTCTTAAGGGTTCGGTATAGAGATAGAAAATTACATTTTCACTTTTGTAAGTTTTATTTGGAACGAAGTTCCTTATGGGACGATGCGGAGGGGTACCCTAACCGGGAAAAAACGTCCGTAACGTAAGATTTTATTAGTAATGAACACAGTGTACGACTTAACTTTGTAATAACATACAAATTAGTAATACACACAGTGTACGACTTAACTTTGTAATAACGTACAAAAAATAACATATTTTTTATCATTAATTGACCACGATCTCAGAGCGTTCGTTTGCGCAATACACTAACTCTTATGCAAACGACCGTAAATGAAGTGTACCACAATAAGTTCGCACGTTACCGAATGACCGTGGGTTGTTGCAAAACCTCCAGTTTTATTTTCTTTATACCTCGAATAGAACTTAAAATTAATATTTTTATAATAAGGAACTTCGTTCCTATCCTGTGCCCCACGACACCACACTTTTTTTTAAAGTTATTGAAGCCTGTAGACAGTACTACAAGAGTTCTGCCGACGATCTTGGTTCATGAAATTCAAGTGTTAACTAAATTGTGGCGAATTTAGTCTCAGCAAATAAATGAACTTCATGGAAATTCATTGATGAAATATTCTTTTGATCAACAATAGAATTTTTTTTTAAATGCTTTGACGGGTGGACGAGCTTACAGCCCACCTGGTGTTAAGTGGTTACTGGAGTCCATATACATCTACAACGGCTGCGCCACTCTTCAAATCGTAACGAATTACTGCTTCACGACCGAAATCGACAGAGTGGTGGTACTTATCCGTGCGGACTCACAAGAGGTCCTACCACCAGTTTATTATTATTTAATTCTGCCTGTCTCATTTAAGCAATTACTAAAACACGAACGGAGATTAGCGCGTTCAACCAAACAAATAAACTCTTCATCTTTATGATATTAACTATAAGTATAATATTAACTATAAGTCTGAAGGTGAGTTGCGGCATTCACGTGGTGATGTCTATGGGTTCCCGTAACCATTTATCACTAACTGAGCCGTTCACCCGTCTACAAAATAAAAAAGGTACCGCACACTTTCATTTTGTGGTTAAACATCGGACAACCCCAACTGCTATATGTCGTTGTGGCCGCGCATATCAGTGTCAAAACACATCTATCCTTTTTTTTCGGAAAGAAAAAAAAAACAGATAAAAATAAAAATACGTGCGCTGCGCCTACGTAAATATAACGATCCTCGATCGAACGTAAAAGGAACCTTTACGACACAGGAAACCGGTACATAAAACTTCTGTAAAAAGGGGATAGGCCTGCTTTTGAACGTTCAGACTATAAACTCAACGAAATATATACAGACGGAGAAGGTTAACGCACGAAAGTAAGTTTCGGTTTTCTACGGAACATTTAAATATAGAGTCTGATTCTGTAAGATGAGAAATTAGTTCTTTTTTTTGTGTTCGTCGACGCTTACAAACAATCCTGTGCTTTTGCTGATGTAAAAGTGATGGACATCAGCAAAGCTAGGACCATATTCATAGTCGCAGCCTTACGACAATACTTTTCTCAACCCTCGTTTAGAAGATAAACGGAGTAGCGCCAGGGGAATACCGGTGTTTGCACTTAGCGTTCCACTTCGCCTTGTGTTTTAACATTTGAATATCATATTTAATGTATACTAAAAAATATACAGTACTTAGCTATTTGTTGCCGCACTCAAGTTTACTTGTGTATTTGTTGTTAAATCGATTAGTTTTAGAAATATTCTTCGCATTGATGGTTTAAGGAAATTGATACACAAAGTACAATGATCATACAATCCTGCAGATCGAAACCGCTTTGCATTATTAAAGACAACGAAAGAAATGCTAACGATATGTTTTACATTAAACGCATGCTTTTTTTTGTTGTCGTTACCATAAGGTTCAAGAAGTTGGTTTTTCTGCACTTATTTTATGCACTTTCATGACAACTTCTAGCAAATGCTGTTAATATATCCAGAGTCGGTAGCGAATCCTCTCGATCCATTAACTGTGCTTTAAGGTACCTCAAGCACCGGTCACCGTCCTCGCCGAACCCGTCGCTTGCGACGAAGTGCTCGACGAGTAAATTAATCTATAGACAGAGCCCACTGAGTTTCTCGCCGGATCTTCTCAGTGGGTCGCGTTTCCGATCCGGTGGTAGATTCTGTGAAGCATTGCTCTTGTTAGAGCCAGTATTAGCAACACTTCCTGTTTGAGCCTCGAGAGCTCACCTACACACTGTGACCCTGAAATAACCTCTAAAAGCTATAGGTAAGACAAAAAAAGGGGATGGTTTCAAAGAACCAGTTTATGTTTTATCTAATTTCAGAGGATCTGTATGGTAATAAATACCCTATCAACATATCTAATCATGCATTCAGGTATGAAGATGAAAGGTAGGTAACATGCATTCAGTTTTAATTAGACCTCACGTTGCAGGGATCTTAGTGCCAGATAAGTCGTCAGCTTTCTTATCTTCACACCGATAACGAAGATGAAGCGTTTATTTAAAGTCACAATAAAGGATTAAATACTTTAATAGATAAAAAAACAACACATTTTATATTGAACCAATTAAAGATTCGGAATTGCTCAGAAACAGGTTTAATCTGTTGATTCAATATCATTAGACTACGTCAAATTGACAAAAAATTACCAGAATATAAAAAAAAAATATATTCAAGACCCCAAACAAGAGGACAGGGCGGATATTACTCAGTTCTTTGATCGGTATCCAATGATGAGGAAGATACTGAAATATCTGTAATACACTTTCATATTTTTTTTCGTTACGAAATTGATTTATTTCGAGATGGATCTGTTGATGGATACAGGAAGTAGTGGAATGGACGACGGCAGGTTCTTTTGTGAGTGCCAAATGTTTTCATTTGCCAAACACATGCTGTTACAATCGGAGTAAGTTTATTTTGTTACTACTATAGTTCGCTTGGTTGTGTAATCCTTTAATTTGTAGTTTCAATTTGGCGTACATAGGACGTGTTAACCATTGAATAAGCGGCCGCTTTGTGCTCGCAAATAGAAATATATTTGTACGACGACGTATGATGTTGTAATGAGTTCTTTTGGAGTAAACAAGATTCTGGCGAAGGGGAGATTGTTACTTAATATTTCAATACCCCTTTTTGACTGTATATTCGAAAGCTTCGAGGTATCAAGATTGCTTTTTAATCAATTAGTGATTGCTAAATCGAGTCCGCGAATTCTGTTTTCAATTAGTACGAAATTGTACCTTTATAATAAGAATATTCAAAGTTTACTTAATATCTCCATGACATCAACAAAGTCAGTCTAAGTTGTGTTGCAAATAGAGTCAGCGTTCTAACAAAAATCCACGAGCATAACACTAAAAAAATAAACAGAATCGTGTGACACCTATGGTGGTTGATATGATCTAATGCCATCAGCAATCTAAGGATCGGAGAGCGGCTAAATTGCTTGATTACGAGTACATCGGACGGTACATCTCTCGCCACGGATAACATTTCAAAGACGAACGGTAATGAATACATAGATATACCTATATTCAATTATCTTTTGTTAACATACAAGTATAGAAATCGTTCGAAATGATGAATAATGATTCACATTTCAAGTAAAGCTACATTTGGATACAAATAAAAAAACATTTGGATTTGCTTAATTTACAATGTTATTAAATATCGTAGTCATACATTAAGATTTACTAGACGAGACTTACAATAAACATTAATCAATGTATGCTGTCATTTTAAAATTATAATTAAAGTACTATTTTAGTATTATTTTAACATTTTTTTCTTCTGACAAATGTTATTGCCTTTTTAAATATATAGTTGGCAATTTGCCGTCTGTTCTTATACTGACCATTGCAATTTGCAGTAACAGAGCTATTTCATTAAATTTTGTTTCAGTTAACGTCTTCAGTGAGCAATTTCTTTTGAAAGTACGCTCTTTTTTTCTATTGCGAAAAAAGATGAATTATGAAAACGAAAAACAGACGTTAACTTACAAAATTTCATTTTTTTGGAACGAAAATTGTAAGTTTTTTAATAGCAGCATTTTGGCAGACAGATGCTTGGCCTAACCGATTTTAAAGATCTATTGGTTTATCATTAACTATAACAAGAATTTTGTTCTCTAAGTTGAAACAATTGATGTAATAAGTAATAGTAACAAAGAAAATAATAGTGGAGCAATAGCTACATTTGACGCGATTCTTCAAAAAAAAGGTAGAAAGTTGAAATAAAAGTGATCATAAAAAGTCAACCCCACATTTAGATATGAAAATATTTAAAACTTATAGACTATTACAAATTATAAATTTAGGAACACCTATAAACTTTAGTCGTAACAGCCCTAGAGCATTTCCAGCTTTTAATCGGGCAGTGACCATTTTCCTTAAGAAGGACTGTTCGTCTGATTATAATAGCCGAAATATTAAAAAAAAGTATCTGAATAAGAGTCGTACAGTCTATAATATCTATCAGAGCCTCTGGCTATAAGTAAGGTAGCATCGTTTAAGTTGAAGATAATATAAAAATCTAGCATTTTCAATTCATCAAAAATATAGCATGTTTTTTTTTTCTTCAGATTTGCGCAAACAAATTTGATTCGTAATAGACCTGAAATTAAATGTAAATAACATTAATCCGAGATTGGTATAAAAAAAAAAACATTTTTTCATCGAATCGTTTTCGAGAAGTATCCTGACGTAATTTCACCGAGAAA
Organism: Bombyx mandarina; assembly: GCF_030267445.1. Lineage (NCBI taxonomy): Eukaryota > Metazoa > Arthropoda > Insecta > Lepidoptera > Bombycidae > Bombyx > Bombyx mandarina. The sequence continues at coordinate 14,075,716 of NC_143228.1, forward strand.
GCACTCTAATTCAATTCTGACGTCCTAAGTCTATACTTGAGCCAAATGAGGAATCCCGCGACAAATAGTGACCCATTGACCCCTCTTTATTCCGAGCGAAGTTTTTCCTTCGGTGCCTTTAAGCCGGCACAGAAGGCTTTGTTTAAGACCGAGATAACGCCGCCCTCTGATTTGAATTAGGAAATTGAGCTCAAAAATCGTTGCGTCGCATTGAAGCAATTTATTTGTAAATAATGCGGTCCTGGATCTCATTTCGACCGGATTTATGGTGTTCTTAGATAAAATAAATATGTTAAACCTCAATAACTATATCATAGAAGTCTCATTTATATTTTACAATGGTCTCTAAAACGGGTACGTATGATATCACAACAGAAATTGATGTCTACACTCACCTACAAAACGCTATGAATCAAAAAGTATTTTTATTTTCAATAATATACCTGTTTTTTTTAAGAAATTTTATGACCTGGTAAGTACGACCTTTAAGCCATATCTTATTTTAAATTATATTGTTATTTTTATAAAAAATGATAATAGGAGTGAAATTAAATGAAATCAAATGTATGTAGTGCTACAATCAGACTAAAACTAGTTTTTATAGATTACCCACACCTGGTAAATAAAATAAATAAAAAATCTTTTCATGCTCTTATATTCTTTAGAACGCTTTAGAATTATGGAGGCGACTGTCTTAAAATGATAAAAGAATTTCAGCAACTTAAACTTCCTGCGTAGTGCTGATAAACAATGTGTAGTAAAATCTTACACGCTCATTTTTCAAATACTATTCACCCAAGAATAAATTCGACCGCTAAATTTGACCGTAACCGCTAACACATAAAGATTATATTCATTTGATGTATACAATTTTCGCTTTTGTTTTGTTCGAACACAATTTGAATCTCTTGGTACAGCTGTCATTTGATTATTGTGTTAATTACTAGTCAACTGAATAACGAGGCTGTCTCGTACGCGATTTTTATCCCTAACTATTATATTAATAGTCCTATGCTGGGTGTACAATAAATCATGGCTCTATGAGACAATTCCTTTCTTAAAGTCTTACTATTCTTCTTTATCGTTCCCTCACTGCTGAGGATCACGGACACATGTAATTTTCCTCCACAGTGTTCGATCATGGGTGGCATGGACCGCATGGTACAGATTACCACCTACTGCTTCCTGATCTGACCATGTGGCTGGCGTTCTGCCCACGGCGCGCTTGCCCTCTATGCAACCCGACATTATGAGATTCTCTAATTCACGTCTGGGAGACCGCATGATGTGATGTTTTGTTTGAATGTAATGTTTTTGGATGCTTAGCTTCCTTAGAATGGACTCATTAGTTCTCATGGCAGTTCACGGTATTTATAGCATCCTCCAACACACCCACATTTCAAAGGCATCGATCTTTTTACTATGCGACTTAATTTTTAATACAAATTCGTTGAGTTTTTCATAATAATTTGCATAGAAATAAACGTCGTAGTGTATTATTACGTTTTACTAAAGTTTTAAGCGATTGCATAGCTTTTATCGCGGGCTTTAAGCGCGGCGATCGAATCAAGAAATTCCGTAACGAAAATAAAACCTAACACCCCCACTCCGCCTACCGAGCTACATGCTCGCGTTCAACACATTCGCACGCTGCGCTTGTGTAGTGTTATTGTGTGTATGTGTTATTTTATTATTGTTTTAACATTAAATTATTATTGTCTAATTGTAATTGCATAATATGTTGACAAAAAAGGCTATGCAATAGCTTTACCGCGGCAATCCCCGAGTGCCACACGTGTTGTTTTTTTTTTATTAAGTCTATCACAATCAAAATGATATTTGTATGCTAAAATTATTTTCTTGTCATCGATTTCACGTTCGTATAAGTTAAAAATACAATGATAATTTAACTCGATTCAAAGGAAGTCGAATCGACAGTGCTCGAGCACTAAAATATTTGAAGCATGACATTCGTTCAGTCGAGCATCAAATGTCTCCGCGAAACCAAGATACGAACCAAGAAACACGCAAATTTAGCACTTACGCCACCGACGTAAGACAATTTGAACTGCAGCTCGTCAAAGTCACGTCTCCTTTTGTGTTGTTTATTACCAACTCTGGTTCGCTTTCAGGAAATGGTATGTTACGTGTGGCGTTTGCTTTTTGCAAAACAATCGTTCCTAAACTAATTTTAACTTCGAGTCATCGATTTTTCTAAATTGTCTTAAGATTCATACATTGAAGGTATTACTTTTGATGTTATAAACTCTTGTACATGTTTACTGTTACATGCCTTTGAATATTATTATAACTCTTGAGAGATCATAATGTTATGTAGATAATAATAAACCTTCTCGTCGTTATGTAGACGAGTACATAGCTACGTTCAACGTGGTCACTTAGTTCCTTATTTTTAGCAAAACCTTATGTATATATGTATGTTAATGTAGATGATATATTGTAATATATTGCGATCTATATAATAGAAGAGATGGCGAGCTCACGACCCACCTGGTGTTATATGATTACTGGAGTCCACAGGCATCAACAACATAAATGCTGCAAAGCTCCTTGAGACATGAATTCTAAGTCGCAATTTTATGGTATAACGACTGCCCCACCCTTTAAGCCTAAACGCATTACTGTTTGACGGCAGAAGTAGGCAGGGTGGTGGTACCTACCCGCGTGGACTCACAAGACGCTATAACAGTATTTGATTCTAAGCTACAACTACAAGAACGTGAAAAACACTATACGTTTTCCTGAAAAATACCATAACCTTTGATGTACATTAGTGATGTGTAATTAATAATACGGGCACGGTTCGATCGCCATATTTTTTAATGGTGCTGCAAAGTAATTGTGCAGTTTTATCTGTTGAAAAAGATACCGTTACAGACTGCTGTGTTCATATTGAGAGATGACCTCTTATCGCCAGAAGAGCGCGCAGGTTTTTGTTTTAACTCCCTATACTGATAGCCTTGAGAGGCTATTTCAGCTTCGCCCTAACATGTAGGTGAACTCACGGGGTTCAAACCGGAGTGCAAGTATTGGCCCTGGCATGAGTAGTGCTTCGCAGAATTTACCACCAGATCGGAAACGCGACCCACTGAGAAGATCCGGCGAGAAACTCAGTGTCTGTGGGTAGCTCTTATCGCCAGATGAGCGAGCATCATTCGCTACATTAACGTATAAGTAACTGAATACCAAAGCGAAAACTCATTTTTACATTTAGGTCATTAAAAATATTGAACTTTTCGTCGATATTCAAATCGTTGAGTTTCAGCTTATCTGCATTAGTTTAATGCTGTACCATTCAAACAAAACAAAGGCGAGCTCTAACGAGCTAAACAAGCCGCAATCGATTACACCGAGCGTGCATGTGTTCTAGACATTAAGTGGCCGCGGGAGCGGCAGCGGAAGTTGCCGGTACTACGAGACTCCAACTTTATAGTTTAATGGATATTTGAGTACAGAGTTAAAAACTATGTTCCCATTGGAACACTTTGTTTTTCATTGAGTTGTTTCCGCTTCGATTGCGCGGTGTAATCGAAGTTTATCTATAACGTTCCTATGTATAATTTCCATTAAAGTTTATAGTATTGGTTCTCCGCTTTTGAACTGGTGGTAGGAACTCTTGTGAGACCGCGCGGGTAGGTACCACTGCCCTCCCTATTTCTGCCGTCAAACAGTAATGCGTTTAGGCTTAAAGGGTGGGGCAGTCGTTATACCATAAAATTGCGACTTAGAATTCATGTCTCAAGGAGCTTTGCAGCATTTATGTTGTTGATGCCTGTGGACTCCAGTAATCATATAACACCAGGTGGGTCGTGAGCTCGGCATCTCTTCTATTATATAGATCGCAATATATTACAATATATCATCTACATTAATGCGTTTACATACGCATTACTGCGTAACATTACGCAGTAATGCGTTTCGGTCTGAAGGGTAGGGCAGCCGTTGTAACTATGTGTACGTGGGTGTACCGGAGGGACGCCGCCCCGTAGGGAGGCCCAAGCACCGCTGGTCTGACGCTTTGGAAGGAAATTTACGTGAGCTCGAAGTGTCGGACTGGCAAGGTATTGCGCAGCGGCGAGATGAATGGCAAAGCTTATTGTCGGAGGCCAATACCTACTTCGGAGTCATAGCGCCAGCTCAGTAGTAGTACTAGTAGTTTTGTTGATTGATTTATTAATTATTTTTATTACATATCAATTTAAAGATTTGGGACATCCGGATCGAATTAATCACCAGAAAAAAAGAGAATATCTAAATGTCACGTACTTTGAAATTCTTGTCATATGATTTTTGTTTTTGCACCAATTCTATGAACAAGGTCGCGAACCACCTGGCTTAAAAGAATTATTGCATAATTAAAGCATATGTCTTATGTTAATGCACGGTTTCTTCGTCTGAGATACACGTCTAAGAACAAAACATGAAGAAATATAATACCTAATTGTATGTCGGAATGGGAAATTAAAAAATAATAATAATTGGTTGTCTGTAAAATCGATTTAAGGACGAGTTTTACGTGTTAACGTCACAAAGAAGAAACATTGATGAAAAATTGAATACTTGTCATACTTTATGAATTGAATTATTGTCACTGATTTTTTCATTATCACTACATAATATAAAACAAAGTCGCTTTCTCTGTCCCTATATCCGTATGTATGCTTAAATCTTTAAAACTACGCAACGGATTTTGATGCGGTTTTTTTTAATAGATAGAGTGATTGAAGAGGAAGGTTCATAATAATATGTATAATAACATCCATTAAATAGTGGAGAAATCAATAATAAATTATAGTTTCCGAAGCGAAGCGAGGGCGGGTCGCTAGTTTTGTATAATACAAAAAAGGAGTTAATTAAAAATTACATTTTATTCGACAAATTATTATTAACGCTTGGGCCGATCGTGCTTCTCTATCGCTTGTTCCGGGCTCTCGCTTGCACACTCAGGCTCGGGCGGAACGTGACACTTTTTTGTGCGTGCAGTGTTCATCGATTTATAAGACGTTATCACGTTATAAACACGAGATCACAATATTTGAATCACTCTATATAGTACGCTCAATAAAACTTAGCTCCGAATATATTTATAGTAGAATAAAAATCAAGGTTGTTTTCGCTTTAAATTAACAATATGTAGCCATATGTGTGCGTGTGCACGGAAATCCTTTTGTTCTCATCTCGAGGCAGATGCTTAATTACTTAAAGAGTTCGTGTGTTTAACTGTTTAATCGACGAAATCTATACAAGCTCCGATCCGATCGAAATTCAACTTAATTGTGCTGGAAAGACAGTTGTATTTCGTTGAAATCAGACGTCTATTTTACTAACGCCGAAATCTATTGATCTCATTGTTCACAGAAATATAATGTTGATTTTCAAGAAGATATGTCTGTGTGTGGAAATTTTTTAATAGCTCTTCTGATAAGAGTCGTTTATATTTCTGAATATTAAGGAAGAAGTATCCCCCGATGGCGGATACTACGAAAGTGCTGAAGAATTGAGGTCTTTTTTGACACGTACCATCCGGCTATGGAATGAGTTCCCCTCCACGGTGTTTCCCGAGCGCTATATCCTTCTTCAAACGAGGCTTGTGTAGAGTATTAAGCAACAAATGGCAACAAAAAAAATACAGAAAAGAAGACATTCAACAAAGATGTACATACATACATATATATCGATTTCGTTTATATTTATCTTTCAGCCCACAGACTTCCACCGCTGGACATAGGCCTCCGTCAAGCTTCGACAAAACAACTGGATCCATGCTACCTGCATCCAACGGATTCCCGCAATTTTGTTGACTGAATAAAATTAAAGTTACATTCACGTTTATCACTAAGAACACTCCAGAACGATTTTTATGTGCAATAAAAATCACAATCTAAACGATATATTTTTTGTACGAATGCCACCCCTAAATAAACTCAGGGGTGATAATATAAGGAACAAACCCTCGTAAAAAATACATGTCGGTAATTTATTTTACGCTCCATAAAATACTATAAGATAAACAAGACAACGATAAAAATATGGAAACAAAAAAAATTTTTTTTTTAACTATTTTTAAAAGCTTTTTTCGTACAGTGTGCCCTGAGCGACTAGCTTAAAGTACAGAAGTCGAAAACTGAAATAACAAAATTTGTGAACTTTGACAAACACTGAATTGCTGTTCGTTAGTCTCGCTAAAACTCGAGAACGGCTGGACCGATTTGGCTAATTTTGGTCTTGAATTATTTGTGGAAGTCCAGAGAAGGTTTAAAATGTAGATAAATATGAAAATACTCAGAATTAAATATAAATAACAATTTTGTTATTCCTTTGATGTGTCCCCCGCCGGACGGATACCTTTTGTTTGTTTTAAGTTTCTTTTATACGAAAGCTTAGTTCTTTTATGTATCGATTGAGGTACTACGAAGTCTGCCGGGTCAGCTAGTGATTAATATAAAAAACGAAATAACTGCAGCACAGTACCCCGTTCAGAAGCGAAGTGGAGATTGTGAAGACAAACGTGATGATGTAACGGTTTGTTTAGCGAGTTCAACTTCTATATAGTTGGACGATCACCATGGTCTCTCGAATACGTGAGATGATGATCTGACGGAGTCCATCGATATTACAAAGTGCCTGCCATCATCCGCCTTAAGATACGATATTTAAAGTTTCGCTTAAGCTTTTTTATTCCTCATATTGGTTAACGAGCTCATGGACTATCTGGTGTTGCCCCTACGGCAGAAATAGGCAGGGTGGTGGTGGCGTGCGGACTCGCATGACGCCCAGTGAAATTTGACTATAGAGCAGCTGTCCCACTTTTTTTTTTACGGGGCTAAAACCGTAGTATTACTAACACTGGCCCTAGCAAGAGCAGTGCTTCGCAGAATCTATCACCGGATCGGAAACGCGACCCACTGAGAAGATCCGGCTAGAAACTCAGTGGGTTGCTGTCCCAGTTTAATAGTAAGCCGTGACTGTTTTGCAGTAGCAAATAAATAGGATGATTTTACTAACTCAATATGCTCCACAACTCAGTCTAACAACAGCAATAAAAAAAAAAAAATTATGAATGGCCATACTAACAGCGTTTTTAACACATCACCTGGTACTCGAATACATAAAATTTTCACTTATTTCCGCGACAACAAATTCCCTCAGCCCCATCGTGACAATATAACGCGTAATCTGACTTCCCTAAGTAAAACGTTAACCCCGGTTCGATCCCCGAAACAATAATATTTGGGTGCGAAATAAAATAACATTTTTATTGGTGTGTAGTTGACGCCTAAATGCTGTTTTGCGAGGGTGGTGTCTTTTAGTATGAATTTGTCGGACGGAAATTCTTTGAGGCGAATCGATTCGAATTATATATTAGGAAATAAAAGTACATATTCTTAAGAAGACCAATCCTTATATCTATAAACTATGTAGTTCATTAATGAAATGAAACAAGGGTAAAAGGGTGAAGTTTACATACCTTTATTTATGTCGGATGAGTAATACATAATAATATTATTATAATTTCGACGATGACAACCCCGCAATGAGTATCAAGGTGTGACAGTGATGTCAGACAAAGAATTTTGTCAAATGAAGATTTAAGAAAAAAAGGCCGTATATTTTGTAACTTCAAATTAGAAATTGTTAAGAAGATAACAAAAGGACACTCTGTTCTAATTTAATGACCCGAACTCACTTTTAAATATTTTATAGGTTTACCGGTTATGTTCCCCTTTCAAATTTAAAATGTATCTACAGTACTTCTGGACGTTAGACATAAATCATCTTGAGTCTATTCAAGGTTTGCGAAATGTTCGAGGTTGAGTGGAAACACAAGTAAATTCATTCAATTATAGTATGTATAGAATAAACAATAAATTTTGAGGCTTTTGTAATCAAGAAAACTCTTAAAATTTTGATGATTAAAGCCACTACAATACTAACCTGATCGATACAATACAAAAACGAACACAAGATATTAATTTGAAATTCATTTAACAGATAGAGTTCAACAAATAGAAGAAGATTGGAAGTTGTCCGGTGAGCACAAAGAAAACTTCAGCAACTAACTAATGAGTTGCAACTAACAACTAGGAAAACGAAACAGGAACTCAACGAGAACTTCAGTTCAGATTTCATCAATTAAATTCATTACCTCTCGGTTCGATTTTTTTTTAACTCGTAGTAGACAAGCGAATTCATGAAATTATGTAAGTGCAAACGGATTCCCATTTTTACACGCTTGATCTTAGCTTCACTTGTATGTATATTTGTATGTTTGTAACTGACTCCTTTGGACGCGATTTCGACCCACTTTAAGCGACCAGATTTCATTCAAACTTTGTAGATTTACCGAGGACCGATGGCAATAAACTAATTTGATAAGATTATTCCATTATTCAATTTGCAAAATAAGATATTTATAAATTGGTTATATAATTTTTATCTATAGTCGATAAGGCAGGAATTGATTTTAAACTACTTAATAGTTTTAAAAATACGCTTTTATAGAAAATTTAATTAAAAATGGAAAATAAATAATAGTTAAAAAAAAAACTAAAAAACATGCCTATATAAAATTCAACTAAAAATAGAAAATAGTTAAATTTTATTAAATTTAAATTGAAAATAGTGTAAAAAATATATATTTTATTTTAAAAAAAGCGTGGGGTGCTTTTTAAAATATTATTGAAATAATAATTCTTCTACTCATATCTGTCAGAAAAATATTTATAACTATTAACACCATGCACCCCACGCTTTTTTTACAATCAAATATATATTTTTTTACTCTATTTTCAATTTAAATTTATTCAAATTTATTTTCTATTTTTTAGTTGAATTTTATAAAAGGTGTTTTTTAGTTTTTTTAAACTATGTATTATTTATAAGGACACAGTTTGTTTATAAGTAATAAATCGCATCTTTAGAATTGAAGCGGCTCAACTAAAAATTTTAAGAAAATTAGTTTTATACTTCGACCGACTTAAAAACATGTATCCTATAAGTTTATAAACACCCGCAATGAACGCACGCAAAATTTGAGATAACAACCACACACACACACAAATCGATGTTATTAAGTTCAAAGAAAATGCTCGTGATCATTTTAAAATAAGATATTTGTTAATCTTCCACGCGCATAGTATTAAATATTAAGATTGACTTTGATTTGTCCAACATGAATTTAATTGTAAATGACCACAGTTGTAGCTGCGATAGTGTATAATAATAATAATAACAACTGGGAACAAATTATACACGTGCATCTGGTCCCAATTTAGAATCTCCTGCGTTATGTGTAACAGAGCCTGACAAACATACTTATATACGTTTAAAAATAAACATATATCTATACCAATATATAAATCTACAGTGGTTTTTACGGATGTTCCGTTATAACTACTGAACTATGCATCCGATTGACTTGAAACTTGGTATCCATGTAAAAATACATGTACTTAATTGAAAGGCTTATATTTATATGAGTGTTGAACTCCCTAATAATAATTAAAATAAATAATAATGTTAATTTTAAATCCCCAGCGAAGCGGGCGAGTACGGCTTGTATCTTTATATTGTTTTAAAAAGAAGAGTAAAAACAAAATCATTTTTACGCTTGTTGTTGTATTTATTAGCTATTGTCGATTCTCAGCTTATGTACATATTCGTCTAAGATACTTAGATAGATATGAGCATCTTCTATATTTCTGCCGCTAAGATTGACCATATCGAGGTTAGAAAAGTAGCTATTACAATGAAATTGAAAAGACAAAACAAAAAGAATTATTAGCCTGTTTATTCATCATATTAGTTAAAATCGTATTACTGTACTAATGTCTTAGTATTCTTTATTTTATAATAGCGTTATACTCTTATTTTACGTCGTAAAGGAGGCTTATAAAAGTGACAAGTCATAATTAAACAAGTGATAATTTGCAATAGGACTTGCAAAAACGCTAAAAGCTTAGAGGAAAAAAAAGCATATTTTTTAAGGATACAAAATAGATTATTCTTTGCTAGAGTAGGTAAAGGCGCGACCTCTCGGATAAAATTGTTAAAATGTAAATTGCGATTCTCAACACACGACGATAAATTGAATTCATTTGGCGGCAATTAATTGATTGGCTTCATTTCAGCCAAAATTCGCGTATGGTATCTACATTGATTTTCCTGTGCCGTAGATATATTTCGTTTGGTCTGGACATGTATAAATTGAGAACAAAATCATTAAATGAACCGAAAATGTAAATACAGATTATGACGATGGAACGTTTACAAATTCCCACGTGTTAGATTTCAAAACAATGTAGCTTACCTTTTTTTCAGTACGAATATTTTGGGGTACCTATTCCGCACAGTATTCATATGAGAAATCATATAATATATTTATATATGTAACTACCAGTAAAAGCTAGTTAAGTGTAGATTGGGCACCAAGATACGATCAAAAGTGATAGCGAAATCTTAGACGAGGAATTAGAATTTAAAATAAAGTTGTATTCAAGTACGGTAAGCGTAAAATGTATTGAGGGCGTATTTAAATAACGAAAAATATATCAGTTCAGAATAATAAATACTAGCAAGTTATACGAAATCTGTTAAATAGAGGCATCAAACAGTATATAAATGATTTGAACTGGAAAATTCCCAAAATTAATTTGGGTTCATCGATCGATTTTGGGTTGTCTATAAATTTTAGAATTTCGGACTTCGACTTTATGTGTCGAGGTGAAAGGCAACATATATTCCGTCCTTAAACTTTAGTAACCGTTTGGTATCAGGACAAGGGGAGAGCTATTGTCCTGTGGTGACTATTGAAACTCATAGACATCGTAACTTGAACGGCTCCATTGGAATATGAGGATGACTAGTAATATATTTCAATCTATACTTGAGAGTACGAACGCACAAATACTTCACGGTACAAAAATGTGTAAAGAAAAACATTTTTATGTAATTTTTATATAAAGGATTTTTCTTATATAGATTGACTGAACTCTCTGTCATTGAGAAAAAATAGGAGTTCAGTTTTATTTAATTTAAGAACACTGTGTAAAATAATTTGTGGAAAATAAAGGTTTTAAATGTTGTTTTCTTAATATTGTACAGAAAACGCAATTACTTAAGTATTTTATTATAGCTTAACCACTTTAAGAATATTCCATATCATTATATATATTATATATATGATTGGTAATAACCATCCCTGTAAGCGAATAATATGCAGCAATCATATGAATATATTAAGCTAATATTAATATTAATTTAATATATTTTCTCTACCGGATTCCTTTAATTTGAAAATCTACATTTCAATCAAAAGCGTAGGTAAATAAATATAAATAAATTTTGCCAACAATGTACAGATTTTGCCATTTCTATCATATCGCTTCGAACATTCAGTAAGCGAGAAAAATAATGATGAAAAAATTATATACAAACAAAAAAGGAAAAAAATACAAGGAGATTGTTTCAATATTAATCGTCATGGGAAACGACTGCTTTTCAAAGGATCAATTACTTAATTAGTGTTTTGTTGAATCTGACATCCTCGCAGCGAATCCTCAAAGGAAGTGTCTCGTTAGAAATTCGTAAGTTTCTGGAAGGAATTAAACTTAAAATTTACCTGAAGAGAAATTTCGGTAACCGTAATTACTGTATTTTTTTAATTCTGATGCCACGCAGCAAACGTGGCTTCCCTTTGTATGGGTCTTAAAGTTGTCCTTTCAGCAACGACCCTTAGGTGTTCTTTTCTAAGGTCCAATATCCAATTAATACAGATGCATAGTAAAAGGTTGATGCGATAATATTTCTTACCCATTCCAACACGTATAGTTGAAGTCGCTATTAAACAGTGCTTGCCCTTTACAGCAATATCTACTCCTGCGCACTCAGTCCTACTACCAGTTATTTGACCTGAATTATTGACCGAGTTTCGTGATTTATATTCCTCTACAATGTCTGTAGAGGAAATATCAACATCATCAACAAAACATGACGTGTTTTCGATGATCTTTCAACTCTGTAATCTTTCGGTTATAAAGATACCCGACTGTGACTATTATCGCATCAAAAACGTGAAGTATCCTATTTAGTGACTTCATAAAACTACATAAATAAATGTTTTTGAAACATTATTGGAATTTACACGGTTTTAGTATCATATCGATGGTCTATTACTAAATCATCTAACTACTAATCAATAACAAAAAAATGCTTTTTCTCGAAAGATTGGAACATTTTTCTCAGAACTATAAGAAAATATTTTGTGTTATTCAGTAACATTTATTACCTAAAATGTAATTTGATTTTCGCTAGCTCACCTCTCATCGAATAGTATTGTCAATTTGTATATTATTTTTGATATTGTAAGACCTCATGGATCAGTACATCAGCGTGTATTGATAACTGTGTATATTGTTTAGTTTTGAAAGAGTAGGCAGTCATTATTCCCTATTGTTGAGACTTCTATCGAAGCCCTGTATTTCGTAAATGTTCTGTTTTAGTTTATCGTGTAGTAATAAATTGTTTTGACCATACTAAATATATGCGAAATGAAGCAAAATCTCGCAACCTATTACATCGTAAAAGAAATTCAATAATACGATCAAAACAAGAAACTTTGTCTAATACTTAAACAATTTTCAACAAAAAGGAACATTTGTTCATTACCATAATACGAGGCACTATAAAAATATTATTCGTTCCATTTCTTGGAAAACTACGAACGCGGTTGCGAGCTCCGAGCTTTTTCACAGGTACCTTTCTTCAGGTTGTTACTTTGGAATTTAATATACACGAAAAATCTGGGCATTCCAAAATCCCAAGGTCCGTATTAATTCCAACTTTGAAGTATCTTTTGCACTGTAAAAAGGTATTATATTTTCTACACTGTTTATCTATACTAATACTATAAAGAGGAAAGATTTGTTTGTTTGTTTGTTTCGAATAGGCTCCAAAACTACTGGACCGATTTGAAAAAATATTTTTCCATTAGAAGCCGATATTGTCCCTGATGAACATAGGCTACTTTTTTTAATTTTTATTTATTTATTTTTTTTGGTTTCATGTGTGTTTTAATGTTTCCGAAGCGAAGCGAGGGCGGGTCGCTAGTTACTTTATACGTTGGTTTGGAAAATAGAAATATGATTTTAGTACCGTCTATTTGTTATTTAGAAGGACAAATTGAGCGTTGGCTTTATCAGCTTTCGCAGCCCATATCTTCCCTTTAAGAAATCAGGTCGAAGTTACTATTAGGATAGTTTTATATTCAACTCTTTTTTTTTATCGCTTAGATGATTGGACGAGCTCACAGCCCACCTGGTGTTAAGTCGTTACCGGAGCCCATAGACTTCTACAACGTAAATGTGCCACCCACCTTGAGATATCGGCTCCCCAACCTTCAAACCGAAACGCATTACGGCTTCTCAGCAGAAATAAGCAGGCACCTACCCGTGCGGACTCACAAATCGTCCTATCAACAGTTATTACGCAAATTATAATTTTGCGGGTTTGATTTTTATTAAACGATGTTATTCCTTCACTGTGGAAGTTAATCGTGAGCATTGATACGTATTTCATTAGAAGTTAGAGTAGCTCACAGTTCTCTATTCACGATATCTTCTTTTAGCGAATACCAAATTTTCACAACCATCTAAATCTATATCTATATCTATATCTAAAACATAAACCCGAAATCGTATATCCATGATTTATCGTCTACAAAAATAACCGTTACTATAAATACGTAGAATATAACTGTTCACCCTACAAACTCCGCCTATAAATATTATAGGCACATAAACTCACACACTATGATATTGATAATAAAAATTCCTATCCCGACTGCGGGGGAATCTCTTAGAACTATGAGTGAAAAGACTTATAGAGGGATTTCATTTTTCATAGATTGTCCACGAGGTTGGGTGTAGGTTTGATAAAAGCATTTATGATTACAAATATGAATGTGAAAATTGTTTACCATCCTTCGTATATATCGACAAATCTGATAGCACTAGAAGTTTTGAAGGAAGACGACGACTCATTTTAGTTCAAAGGATGTTTTCTATGGAGTTTAAACCCGAAATTTCTGGAACATGATTCCTAAGTTTCTAGAATTATGCTTTATTGATAAAAAAGTGCGTTAAATTTTTGTTGTATTCAATTCAATCTACTTTCATCTATAATATCATTTAATATTACATACTATCTCAAGCAAAATTGTAGCTCTCGTACCCAAGTGACGTCTATAATATGCTTATTATAAATGTTAAATGATGATGCCTAGTGTTCAACTTATGACATCAAATTTTAATTGCACGTTTTTATAGTTATATTCTATTCCAATTACAAAGTTCCTTTTGACATATCTTAGAACGTAACTCTTCACGTTTCGCATAATTTGAAATAATAATAATTTTTTGTTCATGGTCGTAAAAATAATTAAAAAAATACACAGTCAATGGAAATCATTATAACAATTAATTCACACACACACACACAATAACATAATAATAATATCTGTCAAATGAGACTTCGTAATTGGAATAGAGTAAAGTGAGTCACGAAAGCATAAACCAGTAACGCTTTATTGGTTTGCACTATATGTTCTATAAATTTTAATACTGCAAATTTATTAATAATTAAAAAGGCGACAGAAATAGAGCCTTTTGATAAAAAAATAGATCCGTAACGCGCTATTTAAAAATAAACTGTGGTAGGCGGACAGATAGCCAGACAAGGGTACTGATCTTTCCTCGGATGAATGATCCTAAAAAGTTGTTAAGCATTTATTACATAGATTTACGGAAATTTTATTAATTACCAAATAATGAGTAGCCTCTGGGTCTGGAAAATATGGTAATTGTGTTCGTAAATAACGGTATCGTAATAATCCCACAGACCCGAATGGGACCCACCATCCTGCCTGTTTCAACTACGATGCTGTGATGGATTTCGATTTGAAAAGTGGGAGTTCCGCTATACAACGCAGTAGAGACCGTGATTTCCAAAATCCAAATTCTACTGAAACATCGTACCTGCTCTCTGAAACGATATTCGTTCAAGTGATTCTTTCGAGTTAATAGTAGTACTGTGGGAAGGTAGATATTTATATCGTTTACATTCCACAGTCGGGATCGCCTTTCGTGTTTTTAAATTGTGTCCGTGCCGAGAGCCAAGGATTTAGATTAAATATTTTCATATAAATAGGTCTGGAGTTATTTATTTTAAATAGAAACTAACTATTATCCTCCGAAAAGCTATTTTGTAACGTAGACGACCAGACGTTTTGTTTGCTGAAGGATGTTCTTTCATCTTGGAAGGCGGTCAAAAGCATGTACATGTAAACGTATGCACATTTTACATATTATGCAGAATAACTTCTAGTTAAAGGAAAAAAATCCTTTTTTGTCCCGAATTTTATAATGAAGAACTCTGATTCTGTATTACTTTTTTTTTGTTTTTGTCAATATTTATGTATTTCAAAATCCTAATCTTTTTATGCTAAGAGGTAAGAGGCAACTGATAAGGACCAAACGCGTTTTTTTTGACCATTTGACCATTGACAATTTGACCATTGTTTCAAGAAAAAACGGGTATTGGATCAAATCAATTTGCAAACGCTGGAAAATCACTTGTTAAAATCCTTAAAGCGGACGTGATCGCCGGACCACCATCCCTTTTTTTTTTTAACGCTGGGGATTCCATTTACGAATACCCGGTCGAGGGGGGTAAGAGACCGGGTTATGTCGGACTCCGGCGCCTCCAGAGAAGAACAGGGAGAAGAAGAAGACAGGGGTCCTTCTCTTCTCCCAATTCCTGCCGGGAGACTACGCCTTGAGAAAGGCGCGCGAGGCACTGCACGGCGTCAGCCACGCAAGAGCTACCCCGCAAAACCGAGCCCCACCACTCCGACTCCACGAAACCCACGGTACCGCACAGTGCGCGCCGAAGGCTCGCCGTCGCCGGTACTCATCCTGATAATAGGACGGCACTCCATCCCTGGGAAAATCCCGCAGGACGTCGTCTCGGAGACACACCGTGAGCGGTGCACAGGAGCCACCTTGCGCCGCCTCACCACCGGACCGACAGCCGAGTACCGGGCACCCCCGCACCCGGCACCCGACAGCCCCTACGGGGGATGAACGGGAGCTTCGCGCCCGTGCCGCCCACTCCGCCTTCTTCGCTGAGAAGCCGAAGAGGGATCCCACTCCCTTTCGCGCTCCTCAGCCTCACGGAACGCCATTGACCAGGTCGCGAAACCTGGTCATGGCCAAGAATTCCGGTCCTCTAGCACGCGGGCGATGACAGCCCGCAAGGAGAGGTCTATCCCCAGCAACGCGATGAGGTCTCGCCGCGAGCGCTCCCAACGCGGGCACGCTTCGAGTGCGTGCTGAGCGTCATCGTCCGGATGCCCGCACTGGTGGCAACCCGGATGTGGCTCTCTCCTGCAGACCTTCCACAGGTACCTCCCGAAGCAGCCATGCCCCGAGAGGACCTGCGTTAGGTGGAAGGAGAGCACGCCGTGTCGTCGATCTGACCATGCCTCCAGCACGGGCACCAGGGCCTCGAGGGTGCGTCGGCGAGTGACTGAAGTTTGGCCAATCTCCTCCAGCAACCGCTCCCTCCACTTGGCGTACGCCAGATGACGCGCAGCACGCCTCCACCGACCGACAGCCGACGGGCCGGGCGTCCGTCATCGACTCAAGGACTGTGTCCTGCGCCGGTATACCGCAGCTGCTACCTCGGTCTCGAGATCCCAAGGAAGGGAACCGGCGAGGGCGCAGGCGACCTCCCGGGAGATCGTGCGGTACCCCCTGATGACCCTCACCGCGAGCACCCGCTGAGCTCGTAGCAGCAAAGCTGCATTGCGCGCAGAGAGTGCGGGCGACCACACGGGAGCGCCGTACAAAGCCATACTGCGCACGACCCCCAGGTACAGACGCCGGACGCCGGCGCTGCAACCACCGACGTTGGGGAGAAGACGGGCTAGTGCACCCGCCATCCCCAACAACTTCGGGACTAACTCACCAAAGTGGTGGTCGAAGCGCCATCGACTGTCCAGCACAAGGCCCAAATATTTGAGCTTCGGCTGGACAGCGATCATCATCCCTTGGATGGAGATGATAAGAGATGCGCATCGCACCAAACGCCCCACCTAACCTCCGTCTCTAAAGCCCTTTTTAATGGCTAGTCAAGGTCGGGCACAGTGTGTTCAGTAACCGAAGGTCTTAGTTAGTCCAACGGGGTATGATGGAACACATTATTCTTGAATCCATCATAGTGTGAGCGCAAGTCCGGAAATGTCCGTATGTCCAACAGACCTTGAAAACAAACAATTTAAACTGCATATTAGCTAGCTACAAAAATATCAAACGAAAATTATTTGTAGGGAGATACCGTAAATTGTCGAAGTCAAAGCAAGCGATGTGTAAAATAAAACAGCTAGAACACGAGTCGTCTGTAATTCGAAAACATTTATTCAGTTCAAAACTGAATTTTTAGCCAAATCCCATATAAGTTCGGAAAACATTTTAAAGCATTTTACAGGCACCAATAAAAACAATGGCGTATAACAATGATTCCGATAGTTTTACTGCCAAACTATATGATGCAATAATTCAAGCCGAGAATGCAACTGTTGGAAAAGTCGAGTAAACTACTAGATCTGGCCCAAGTTCTGAAGTAGTTCGGCTGACTTGTGAGGCGGTTTGGTAAATTTTAGTATGAGATGAAGTAATTCCCAAGTTTCCTTGCAGTTTCAGCCACGGCTCAATGGTGCGCCACATAAAGGGTTTAAATGAAGACGACGAGGACTTTAGTCCGGGTACAGAAGAAAATTAAATATATTATTATATATTTAGTACATATGAATAGCCTATTACTCTGAAAGAAGATTGGGTCTACAGGATAAGACGTACGGTATATTTGTATCGAGCGATACGACTTTGTCGATACTAGAATCCAGCAGGCCGGTACCTACCAATCTAGTGAAATAGGTACGTATTTATCACATGTTCACAGTGACTTGCACGGTAAGGAATAATATCACGTAATAAAAATCAAAGCCGCAAAAATTATAATTTGCGTTATTACTGGTGGTAGAGCTTCTTGTGAGTCCGCACGGGTAGGTACCACCACCTTCTCTTGCCTTGTCTTCTGCCCCGCACTGGTAGACAGCAATTTGGCTCTGCCCCTGACATTGCTGAAGTCCATGGGCGACGGTAACCACTCACCTTCAGGTAAGCCGTATGCCTACAAGGGTAATAAAAAATGCGTTTCGGTGTAAAGAGTGAGAAAGCAAACTGAAGCAAACTCATGTCTCAAGATGGATGCCGGCATTTACCTTGATGATGTCTATGGGCTCCGCTACCTACTCAGCACCAGGTGGACTATGAGCTCGTGCACCCATCTAAGCAATAAAAAAATATATTTATCTCCCAGTTCTTTTTCTACAAGCTACTTTTCTTTTAAATATATTGTCGTCATCATCAGTTGATATTTGATCACTGCTGTACCATAGATCGCGACAAAGATAGGTCTAACGTCTGCCCGCTGTGATACTCGCAACTTTCATAAAGTCATCAGGTCTAATTGCTTACACATCCACTCAACGACTCTTGGTCTCACCGACCGTCTATTCTGCGACCTCTGTTGTACCTACTACCACTTCATTTCAACAATTATACGTTTTGTTATCCTGCGGACTTCTTCATTCCGATTCAATTACGCACGGTAACATTGACGCTTGCCTATTGTGCTTTCGATTGCCTTAGACACTCTGATTAGGCTTATTTTATTATATACGCTGAAGTTGTATTCATACTTATATTATTTACCATTAATTCATTCATTCTTATTCATTTTCATTGTTTGTAGTTATTTAAAGACTTATGTAAAAACATGCTAAAAAACATAAATGTTATATTTCATTTATAACAGAAATAAATCTAGGACCAACCCGCAAACGTTTTAACAAAAATTCGTCAAGTTTTCCCTTTAAAGACCCCCAAAAATGCAAGAAAAATGTCAACGGATATACTGAGCCTAAGTTTATTACTGATAGTCTGCTCATTTTAGTAGACCCATCACGTAGCCGAACCCTTTTTCTTGGCACTAACCATTATCTTAATTCAGTCTGACTAAGGATTAATCTCACTCAACAAATGTTGTAATAAGGAGAACTGACCAGGGTCGCCGTTTGGCTTAGATTTGGGGGTTAAAAAATATCAACCATTTAATTATATATTTTTGGTGAAGTCAGCCGATTTCAGCTTGGGAGTGATGTTAACTTCATAATATACTCCATAATATAGCTATTACATAGGCTGCTCTGAATAATATACATAAGAAATGTACATTGAATGACTCTAGGCTACGATTTTTCTGCTGTGTTACCAGAAAAGCATACGAAACCAGCATGATTACAGCTAGATCCCGAAAACCAAACATCTTTCTGAAAGGTACCCACTCAGTCCGGTCGAACCATTTCTAGACAAATGGTTATACATCATTACCCTGAACGCTTCGGTGGCTTAGATTAAGAGACTTGGTAACTTCGTCCTCTGGTTTCAAATAAGTGACTTCATACTTTAACTCTGTGTGTGGTAGTGATTTGTTAGGTAGTGAGTAGTGTGATTAGGTAGTGGTAGTGGTCTGTTTGGTAGTGATTACGTAGTAGCCCTTACAAAGTTTTCACACAGTTTTTAACTTTTTATGTAAGCACAATGAAAACAGAAGTTGACTAATTGTAGTTTCAATAACAAAGCCATTTGACTTGAAAATTGTAGTAGACCTTTGTATTAGGTAGCGTCGTGTGTCTTACCGTGGTTGTCTTTTCATTAAGAACCATTATTTTTCGCTCTTTTTTGTACATAGATTGTGACATTTTGTTTAAATTGTACGTGTGTGATCTATTCGGGAAATTAAAAAATTAAAATCAAAACCTTGCTAAAAGCAGCTTCTTTGAAAAGTCTCTGAGTACAGCCTCTGTCTTAACTAGTTACTATTCTCGCTCCATACTGCATTAAGCAAAGAACACCGAAAGTTCTAGACGAAAAAACTTTATAATCCATTGAAGGTTTCGTAGAATAAGGTTTGGAAGTAATGTTTCGTTATAGACGTAGTACTTACACAAATATTTTACCAAATTGTATTGTTTACTTCTTGAAGTACCACAACATGACTTGGTAAAGCAAATAAACTATAGTTTTTAATTCGTTTTTTTTATGCAGACTTTAAAATATAGCCTTATGGTAATTTTCATTGTAAACTCGAAGCTTCTTATCACTAATTAAAAGTTCACAAAAGAATCTTATAATATTTCCAAAAGCCGAAATTTTAATAATAATATTATTATGTGAGATGTGTTCCGTAAATGACAAAGAGTTTATCCTCATATGTCATAGTGTGAAGTGTTGCGAACTCTGTGGCCTCTGATAACTACTTAACAACGCGTGGGCCATCAGCTTGTATAACCATATTTGGCAAAACATATGTATCAGAAAATATACCACCTTTATCACAAAGGCGTTATTTTTCTCGTTTATTCTTTATATGTATGTATAGTCATATATATTGTACATAATTTTTTTTTATATATTTGATTAAAATTAACTGGTTTAATTATTATAACTATACATTTTCGTATACTTTACTTTTATTTAAAATTATATTATATCGCTTTATCTTTAATTTACTGGAAACAATCTTTAAATAGTTGAGCTCGCCTTTTCACATGTATTAAACATGTTAATATTATTCTGTCTATGGACAATAAATAATATAGATATACTATAGATATATCTAATAATATAGATAGATAGATAACCAAAGTTACTTGAAATCAGAACAAAATTTTAATTACTATGAAGTTCACATAGACATCCACAAAGGCAGTGTCAAGTTGTGAATGCTGCTGGCGTTTTGCTAAAACAAGGCTCCCTACATTGTCGAAGTCTACCAGTAGTTAGTAATAGACTTTGGAGTTTCGTGGTCTGCAGATGTTTGGAGGTGTCTAGAAAATGATCTTTGAATTAGTTATTTAAGATCACTCGATTCAGAATGTTGGTACTTCAATTCATTGGATAACGTCTGTTGTTTCTTCAAGCATGAAATTCGAGATCTGAACTTTAGAATTGATTTTGTAAACTACTTGATAATAATCCAATCCAATAATCAAGCTAATATTAATTTCACATCATTTTACCGCATTAGAGCAAAAATCTTACCTTTTTTATATACCTATATAGTTCAGTTCATAATGAATAGCTTAAGTGCTTATGACAGGACCTGTTATGAGGCCACAAAGGATGGAGAATTCAAGTTAAGGAGAAAACATAGCTTTCGAATTATCGGATTTAGAAACGAATTTCAATAGGTAAACAATTATTCAGATACAATCGACAAATAATGAAACGGCTTGCTATTGCATTTCTCGATACCCTGAATATTTTTTTTCAAAGATTTAAACTTGGGAATCTTAATCTTAAATATATTCTATATTAAATAGACCACGAAAACCTAAATAACACATGGTTACCGATGATAGCCCTTGAATTGTACAACAAAACTCACTCCTCACTGGATTCATAAATTATTCAATATGTGTGTTACAGAAGAAAAAAAAAACAAGATTCCCTTCGTCGCTACTAAAAACGCATTAACGTTGAAACTTCACGCGGTGCCAGCCCTACTATACACGGATTTGGCTCCGTGTATGTATAACGATTTATACACTTGCGTTCAAAAGTATTATGCCTTCAACTATATGGACTAGGCATAGCTTTGAAAAAAAAAAACAGAGGTCAGTATATTTTGTCATTATAAAGCCCCTGATGAAGCAAACGTATTGTTTTTACATAAATTCATATAATTATAAGTACGTAATCTGTACCTTTTGGCAGAATGACTATATTTTCTCCACTCGCCTCTTTCGATGCTTATCTTAATAAACTGATAAAAAAATATTTGATTTTCATACAAGAAGTATAGATAGGCTAAATCTAACATAGGTACGAGTGTATTGGTTTTACTTATTCACCGTATCTTTTTGTGTGGACGTATGCTGTTTAATGTATAGCTCTTAACTTAGCTCTATGCTCTTGTTAAAAAAATAATTATATAACCACAATATTATACTGAAGTAGCGTTTTAATTACTCGTACTTCGGTCAAAATTCATCCATCTTCGCAAATTTTGTATTTGTGCGCTCAGTAATTCGAACCTATTCATCTTGTTCATTGATTTAATTATGATTCATTCACGCTTAATTGGTCGATTCAGGCAAATATATTGATACTCGTAGGATATATTTTATAAGTCGACTAATTAATTCGGAAATCAAATTCGGCTGGTTCAATTTAAAATTATTTGTTGAGAAAATCAACATTGTTCATGTAGTTTTTTTTTATGGTCAATATGGCGCCATTGTAGAATTGTTTAATATTATCCTTTTTTACAAAAAAGTGAACACGTATTAATAATTCACACGCAGACTCTACTTGTCACATTAATGCGTTCGAAAAGGTTACTATCTAAAAAAATTAAACAATAAATTTATAAATGCCTTTTTCGTCGACTGTACTTAAGTTGCGTTTAAACTTTTAGTTCAAGTTGGTGTCAAGGGCTTGATGCGGGAGCTCTCCGCGTTTACTACTAATGTTAGTGGTGTGTTGAAAATAAACCCTTGAAATATTATTTCAAAGTGTTTGAGAGTGAAGAAAAAGGAAAGAGTTTCATTAAATTTGCCACTTACTTAAACAATAACAGGATTTATATTATAGATTAATTCGCAAAGCAGCGACTTTTGAGTTTTTAGGTCTCCTTTGGAGGCACTCTTGTAGCTGTTAGCAAATTCAACCCCTCCTGGCTGAGTCGTTGCTTGTCCACCTGCCTTGGTGAAACTAGAAAAGTCTCTGGGCTACTACTAATCATTTAATCATAAAAAAGGATTTATTAACATTTATGTACATTTTAAAAATAAAATAGGTGTCGTTTTGCATAATAACATATTCATTTTAAAACAATTTAGTTAGTTTAAAATGTATTGTATAATCAATAAGTAACTAGACACCGATAACCTGTAATAACCTATTATAAAAGCATTATCCAATTATCATCATTCCTTTCACTTTAAAAAAAATATTTGTACGGAAATTTTCTAGGTCATTCATCATTATCCTGCCCTTCTCCCAGTCACCTGGGGTCGGCGCAACATGTTTTCTCTTTCCATACTCTTCTATCATATACCATTTCTTCGCTCACTCCCCTCCTACCCATATCGTCTTTCACACAATCCATCCATTTCTTCTTAGGTCTACCTCTTCCTCTAAATCCTTCCACATTCACAGTTAACACTCTCTTAACAACCTCATTATCTACCTATAATATATTAATTTTACAAACTATTCACTATGGCTTACTACATATTGTTCCATCTTATTTTTCATGGGGATAAATTTTGTCACTCAGTTAATTTAAAACTCAACACTTTTGCAGCTTTTGAAATTTCTTTGCACAACAAGGTTTTGACGAACTTCGTTGGAATTTATGGTCTTGGTTGGAAAAATATTAATCCAATTAGAATAGTTAGGGTTGAGGACAAAACGAATTACTCCATTAGAAAATATCCAATTATAAAAGACTCGTAGCGTAGTTGCTCATTTTAAACCCCTTAACCAATAACGTATTTTAACTATAAAATATAGGTATTCAATCAAACTCAATCGCGGCATCCCAATCGATATAAATCACTGATTCAGCACAATTCGAGTTGGAAAATCGTTTATTTGTCATTGAAACTTTCTCGCTGTGTCCGTTCGCAATTCAATTCAATAAATCGATTCGGATCATTTGATCTTCTTGTTTTTCTTTTTATCTCTGATTCGATTGTGTTGCGGGTTTTACGTTTTCAAATTGAAATCATCTATCCATAAAAAAACAGTTGTTCAATCCAAGATGAATATTAACAAATCGCTTGGGGCTGTAAAGAAAATGTTATTATAGTTGAGTAACTACAGCTATTTACAATTTAAATGAGAATTAGGTATTCCTTAGCGTACTCGTTATTCTTTTTGAGTTTATCGTTATTTTTTCGATACAATCGAAGTGGTAAGCTGTATATTGTTCATCTGTAGCGGCAGGCAGCGGCTTGGCTCTGCTCCTGGCATTGCTCAAGTTCATGGGCGACGGTAACCATTTACCATCAGGTGGGCCGTACGCTCGTCTGCCTACAAAGGCAATAAAAAATAAAATAAAATAAAAATGCGCAAATTTAACCGCGCCCATAGACATTAGCAATTTCAAGAGCTTAACTATGTTGATGCCTGCCTTTCATCTTACTTGTTCTTTATAATTATTTCTTAAATACTCTATGGCCTTTGCCAAGTTAAAGTAATTAATATAATCTCGCTGCTCTTAGCAACAAATGAATTCTAAATATCGCTTTCACACCCAAACACCAAATATTTTAATGGCTAAATGGACTGAATATTTCTGCCAAACTGTTCCCACATTTTTCCTTACCACCATAACGATGGGCAATAAATGCACACACCCGCTTACTATGTAAAAAAGATAAAATAGCTGTACAAGATGGTAAGCATTAATAAACCAATTCCCCTAAAATTGAAGACACGAAGTACACGAGCCCTGACTTGAAAGAGACATAGCTTACGAGATAAACCGTAGCTTCCTTCTAAAAGAAATGTCACGTTTACTATAAAAACACTATGAAACTGGTACGAGCCTTTATTCAGCTCAACGAGAACTAAGAGAAAAGACAACCTTTAATATAAAGAGTTAGAGAATATACTGGAAAGTTCAAAGTTTTTGGATAAAAAAAAAACACATATTTACAACTATACTTCTGTTAAACGTTATGCACAACATTGCATTAAATTATGAAATAGCATTAAAAATATATTAAAATATCATATAATATATAATACATCATGTACCGTGGTTCTCAAACTTTCGCTAGCCTAATTTTAAAAACAACCTGATCGAAATATATGATTCGAAAGAAATTGATTCTTCTACGCGCTTTCATAGTACTACCATATTTTAATCCAAAAACATGACTTGCACATATTCTTATTTTTACTGCATACGGGCGTGAACGACCCACGGTATTAAGTTCTAACCAGAATCTATAGATACCCAATGGGAATGGCATCCATCACCCATCTTAATGCATTAGAATATATATATATATTTTTTATGGCTTAGATGGGTGGACAAGCTCACAGCCCACCTGGTATTAAGTGGTTACTGGAGCCCATGGACATCTACAACGTAAATGCGCCACCTACTTTGAGATATAAGTTCTAAGATCTCAGATCTATATCTCAATTGCCTAGTAAAATAGCGACACCGATTTATCAAACCGGAACGCATGGCTGCATGGTTCAAACAGAATGGTTGACCTATCCATGCAAGTCTGAACCACACCCTATCTCTATTAATCAATTATCTTCTTTATATATAAAAATGAATTGCTGTTCGTTAGTTACGCTAAAACTCGAGAACGCCTGGACAGATTTGGCTAATTTTGGTCTTAAATTATTTGTGGAAGCCCAGAGAAGGTTTAAAAGGTAGATAAATATGAAAATGCTCGGAATTGAATAAAAATAACAATTTTATTTTCCCTTTGATGTGTCCCCCGTCGGACGGATTCCTTTTACGTCTTTTATATATCGATTGAGGCACTACGAAGTCTGCCGGGCCAGCTAGTATTATATAAAAAGCAAAAAGCATTGTACAATTCAAAATTTCTTAAAACAACTCTGTTTTTAATTATAGAACAACAAAGTTGAAACAATGGACACCGGTTACTACACTAGATTAGCTTCACTGCTAGAGTGTCTCTTCTTGTCGTACGACGGCCACGGCGGCACTTCCCTTGGCTTGCGACGAACGCGGCTTAATAAAGCGAATGTCGCCGCACAGACCGACAGCGCAGCGGAGAGTTCTAATTTCAAAAACTACAGCTCTTGTGATATGTATTTTGTATTGTCTTTTCCAGCTCTCTAGTCTTGTTTCTTACAGATTAAATTTGAAAATTTCTTTTTTTTTTGTGTGTAATATATTTTACAGTTAATTTTTTTTACGCTGTTTCTAAGTCATGTGTTGTATACTAAGAGGCAGCTATCAATACCACAAATGACTTCCATGATGAATGAATAATAAAACTTAAACCAACTAATGTTATTTACGCAATAATTGGTGGTACGATGAATCGTAAGCCTGCCAAGCCTCAACACTATCGCAAAGCAGTCATGTGTTCCAGCTTGAAAGGCGGGATCACTGTTATATTATGCAACTGGCAATTGTACTCCATGTTTCAAGATAGGTGACGACATCCACATAGTCGTCGTGGCCTAAAGGATAAGACGTCCGGTGCATTCGTGTTGAAGCGATGCACCGGTGTTCGAATCCCGCAGGCGGGTACCAATTTTTCTAATGAAATACGTACTCAACAAATGTTCACGATTGACTTCCACGGTGAAGGAATAACATCGTGTAATAAAAACCAAACCCGCAAAATTATAATTTGCGTAATCACTGGTGGTAGGACCTCTTGTGAGTCCGCACGGGTAGGTACCACCACCCCGCCTATTTCCGCCGCGAAGCAGTAATGCGTTTCGGTTCGAAGGGTGGGGTAGCCGTTGTAACTATACTGAGACCTTAGAACTTATATCTCGAGGTGGGTGGCGCATTTACGTTGTAGATGTCTATGGGCTCCAGTAACCACTTAACACCAGGTGGGCTGTGAGCTCGTCCATCCATCTAAGCAATAAAAAAAAAAAAAAAAAGAAGTCTATGGGTTCTGCCGCACTAGTCAAGGCGCGAGCTCATTCGCTTCGTCTTTGCAATAAATAAATAAGATTTATTTGCTGGTGGCTTGGCCTATTGTGAGCACGCCCGAATAGATAATACCATCCTGTGCATTTCTGCAACGAAGCAGTCATGCGTTCCGGATCAGAGGAGGGAGCAGCCACAATGAAAGCACTGATCTCATATGTATGGACCTGGGTTTCTACCAAACATTAGATGAAGAGCCAAGCCCACCTACCTACTGAAAAAGGCCGCAGATTTATGAACTTTCAAAATCAATGCTTTTTTTATTAATACGCTTTTATTAGCTTCAGGTGTATGTATGTTTGTAACGGAATCTTTGAACATGATTTTGACCCCCTTCAAAACGTCGAATTAACTTGAAATTTGGTATACTTATTTAGGACCGATGACAAATCAATATTTAAAAAAATATTGAAAACATTGAAATTCAACTAAAAATTTAAAAATAAATAATAGTTTAAGAAAAGTAACAAAATACGCTTTTATAGAAAAACCAACTAAAAATTAGAAAATAAATTTTAAAAATAGTGTTAAAATAGTTTTGATTATATCCTGAAAAGCACCCCACGCTTTTTTACAATAAAATCATTTTTCTTACACTTTTTTTAATTCAAATTTATTAAAATTTATTTTCTATTTTTTAGTTGGATTTTCTGTAAAAACGTATTTTGTTAGTTTTTTTTAAACTATTATTTATTTTTTATTTTATAGTTTCAGTAGCGATATGTTTTGTAACTTATCAAACTATTAATAAACTAGCTTCGGTTGACTATGACCATAGAGCTATAAAAATCGAAACAGCAAACACATACAGTTCCAACCTGCATTATTGCGTGTACTATTGTTGGATACAACAAAAGACTTTAATATAAGCGACAGTACTGCAATATTGAGAGCGCTGGAACGCAATATTGAATGTGGTTGCTGGCTACGGAAAAAAACGTTGTATTATTTATTGTGGGAGACGAGGATTTAACTTATTTATTATTCCTTTTATGAAAAGCCATATCCATATATACGTGAAGAGAGGCGCGTCGATTTTTATTTGGGTTTTGGCTTTTGCGGCTTTTCCAAATTAAATTTTATTTCATTTTGGTAAATCGAGTAAAATTCAATTTAACAAAAAAAAAACAATATTTTTATCAATTTGACAGATTTTTTATCGTTTCCGATGAAATGATGAGTTAAACTCTTATTTGGTATTCAGCGGTAGGTTGAGACTGAAGCCTCATTTCGCGGCAGAAATTGGTTTAATTGATACCTATCCTTGCAAGTAAAGAAAAAGTTATACAATACTTAATGTGCAAATGTCTATTGATTCACTGTATTCGATGGTCCAAGCTATATTTCCATTGTGAAATTAGTCCCAAAAAAAAACTCGAGAAATTTTTCACTAATAAAATATTCGCGTCTGTTCCATCCAAATAATGTTTCTCCTGAATATAATGTAAAATTCCATTCCACCTAATACCGACGGCTTAGAGTAGCCGTCCCGATAGCCTTGAAGACATTTGAAATTCTCAAAGCAAAGCCGCGAAGCTCAGAGTCAAGCCGATTGAAGGAACTGCCATTGAGATCGTATCGAGCCGGTCCACAAAAAGACCTCAACCGTTATTGTTATCAAGAGCCGTGTTCGAGTACGTTCCGTTTTACGCATTCAAGTGAACTGCAAACAGCCCGTGGTTTTTGAGACGATTGATTCAGTTGCTCTCGAAACTTTTGTGATTGTCGTGAATTCGCTTTTTTATTGCTTTCCCTGTACCGAGTTGAAAATTTCAACAAATAGCATAATATCTCATTAAGTGTTCTTTATCACTTTACTGGTGGTAGGACCTCTTGTGAGTCCGCGCGGGTGGGTACCACCACCCTGCCTATTTCTGCCGTGAAGCAGTAATACGTTTCGGTTTGAAGGGTGGGGCAGCCGTTGTAACTATACTTGAGACCTTAGAAATTATATCTCAAGGTGGGTGGCGCATTTTCGTTCTAGATGTCTATGGGCTCCAGTAAATACTTAACACCAGGTGGGCTGCGAGCTCGTCCACCCACCTAAGCAATAAAAAATAAAAACTTCTAACTTGTCAGCTGCTATCCTAGAGATAAACACTAAAAAATTTATCACTAAATTTTTTCCCCTACCTATGCTGATAGCGTTAAGAGGCTATTTCAGCTTTTCCTTGACGTGTAGGTGAGCTCAAGGGGCTCAAACCGGAGTGTTGCTAACACTGGCCCTAACAAGAAAAGTGTTTCGCAGAATCTACCACAGGATCGGAAACGCGACCCACTGAGGAGATCCAGCGAGAAACTCAGTGGGCTTTTTTTTTGGTATAATCGAAACAACAATTACTATTCGTTTGTGACCATGGAAATTATAAAGTATTCCAAACATCGAAATAAAAACGTAATGACTTTAAAAAAATCGCGAAATCAAACTTTAAAAATAATTATTATTATATCAAAGACTCGCTAAAGTCGAAAAAAATATCAAAACCCCAAGTCCTACAACTGGCATGTGTAAAGATCTACGCCTACGAAGGATCATTGTTGTTAACAGAATTTCTTACGTTTTTTCGTTTAATATTTTTATAAATACAGGCTTAAATCTTTAGCTACGTACACAATACAATGAAATATTTCTTTGTATAATATTACGATATTCCTATTAGAAAGAAAAAAAAAACAGTTCAGTCTCAACGGAAACCCCAAAGATTGAGTCTAACATACGAGCAGGAAAAACAATCATACCACATGTATTACATGGGGGAAACGGGAAAAAATAGCTTTTCCTTTTGTTTTGTTTATGTATTTGTCTTTCACGGTTCGATGCGTTCGGTAGTTTGTCATTGTCCTTTTATTGGCTTAGCTCTGAGTATAATCCTTTGGGTTAAGTATTTGGATTTTTGGTTTAGGAAAAAGTCGCACTCACCCAAAGGTTAGATAAACTCAAAGGTAGATTTACTACCTAATTCTACTGTGCTGTAATTACTTAATTTTTAATAGTAAGACAGATATTTAATTATTTCAACGAATATTATGAGATCGGTAAAGTCCACAGATGTGAAGATAACAAATTCAACTAATTGAATTCATTGAAATAAAAGCTACCTTGGTTAAATTTGCAAATAGACTTCAGCTAATACAGTGGTCTTAGCATTAAAAAAAATTGAACATTTTTATTTATTGCTTAGATGGTTGGACGAGCTCACAGCCCACCTGGTGTTAAGTGGTTACTGGAGCCCATAGACATCCACAACGTAAATGCGCCACCCACCTTGAGATATAAGTTCTAAGGTCTCAAGTATGTTACAACGGCTGCCCCACCCTTCAAACCGAAACGCATTACTGCTTCACGGCAGAAATAGGCAGGGTGGTGGTACCCACCCGTGTGGACTCACAAGAGGTCCTACCACCAGTAAGAAATTATTCTTTTTAATCATCTTATAAATGATATAACTATAGGAGTATATTATCCGCTGACCAAGTTGTAGTAATATTAACACAAAGTTTCATTTCATTGTATATCAAGAGACCCGAAAGTTGTATGTGCAATGAATTCAAAGAATCCTATACTAATATTTATTTTAATGTGACGCCAATGATGTCGTGATTAGGCTACCGTCGATGTGATTAGCATAAGCAAATGAACCTGGTAACAATTAACACGTTTATTGATCCGTAGGACTTAGGACATCTGTTTGTTTATCTGATGTTTATATTTCATATTTACCAACATTAGGCGGATTAGTGGTGTGGTTATGCTTTAACAATTTGTAATGTGTGTTGCAACTTAAATAATATTAAACACTCATATGTTTAATAAACAACAAGCCTTGACTTGTTTGCCAATTCTTCTCAGTGGTGAAACTTTGAAGTAGCTCTCAAGTCATGGCCCCTATAAGGTACTTGTAAAAGCCTACTGGAAAACAATAGTTTTTGATATTAACGAATTGTTGCAGCAACATATAATAAATGCTTTAGGTTACGAGGGCGGCACTGAAAATTTCGGGAATTAACGAAGTGACACAACATTACTATATATTTAAAAATGTTTTTATTGCTTTTCGAAGTATTCTCCGCGAAATTTGACACATTTTTCCATACGATGGAACCAATCATTGAAGCAACCATTCCATTCGGAAGTTGGGGTCTCCAAAATGGCCGTTTTGTAGGCGTCCATAGCTTCTTCAGGTGATGAAAATCTCTGTCCACGCAATTTATTCTTTATTTTAGGGAAAGTATAGAAATCATTAGGGCTTAGGTCGGGGCTGTACGGCGGATGGTCTAATAATTCTATGTTTTCTTGCTCTAAAAACTCTTTTGTTCTGTGCGCGGTGTGAGAACTCGCATTTCGTGATGGAGGATGATGCGGCGGTTGCAGTTCTCTTTACGGAGTTCAGAAACGACCTGTGGCAAACAAATGCTAGCATACCATTCTGCATTAACCGTTCTTTGTCCCTCAAGAGGAATAGTCGTAACATGGCCGGTTTTGGAGAAAAACGTGGCCACCATTTTTTTTTGCAACACTCCGTGAACGAAAATTTTTTGTTGGCTTCAACTCATTTTCGAACACCCAAACTCGTGACTGGTTTTTTGTTTCGGGTTCGTACGCGTATATCCAGGATTCGTCACCTGATACAATGTTGTATACAGCATTTGAGGATCCTGCGTGGAATCTTTCGAGAGTTCTGACGCACCAAGTAAAGCGAGCCGCTTTTTGCTCTTCACAGAGCGAATGCGGTATCCATCGGGAAAACAACTTTTTTACACCTAATTGTTCATGCAAGATTATTTGTATTTGACTCATACCAATGTCTAAAGTTGCCAGAATTTCGCGGTATGTCACACGTCGGTATCTTCCTTAATCAGCTTACGCACAGCATCAACGTTTTCTTGGGTGACTGCCCTTTTTGGACGATCTTGACGGGGATCATCACTGAGCTTGACACGTCCACGTTGAAACTCAGCAAACCAGCGATAAATTGTGGTTTTGGATGGGGCTTCATCACCAAATGCAGAAATCATCCGGTCAACACACTGTTTTTGTGTTAAACCACTTCGAAAGTCATAATAAATCATCACTCTTGAATTTTCTCGAGTCAATTCCATTTTCTCAACGACTAAACAAGTTTGACAAAAACAGTGGAAATATTCCATTCCCGATACTTTTAGTGCAGCCTAGTACATTACTCTAATTAGAGTAAATATTGACTGTAGCTTAGATGAATGGAGGTGAAATGGGATTTTAGCGAAAACTATGGTTTAGTCCGTGTGAGTTTGATCTATATGCTGACGACCATGAGCAACTGTGCCAACATCAAGTGTAAATTAAAATAATAATTCTAATACCAATAAAAATGTATTCCTGTGAAAAGACTGCCACAAGTGTTATACAATGCAATTGAGACTTCATCCTGAGGTCTTAAGATAAACGCATAAGGTACCCATAAATGCATCGGTTCCAATTTATCCATCCATCTAAGACGATAAAAACCCATTTATTTTTCTATTTCATACTACTTTTTGACATCAAATCCATTTATTACAAAAAAATAAGCCAACCGTAAAACTGTGCCAAATTCGAAATTTCAAATTTTACATTTAACATGAAAGATTTTCAAAGATTTTGGCAAATTCACAAATTTCGGACTAGCTATCAAATAAAACGAACGCGGGACTAAGCCTGGTCGAGCATCGTAAAATCCAGGTTAAGCCCGGCGCAAGATCCCATTTGACTGACAATGAGCCCTGGCAAAATGCTGCGCTAAGTTGTAAACTTTAGTGACTAGGTTTTGTGGAATATCCTGATGTGACCAATGATGTTACGAGATTCAAATCCACGAATTTTCCAAGTTTTCATTTCTTAAGTTTTTTTTTTTTGTTTACTGCACTAGAAGCATGTACAAACTTACGACCTATTGATGTTCTGTTCTTTCTGAGGCCCGCGAATATCACAATGTGAAGGCCAACACTCGCTGCGTAACGTGAAAATAAACCTCTACATATTTTTCTGTATTTTTATCATTATAAATGTGAAAGTGTGTTTGTTTCTCTATTTGTTTGTCCTTCTTCGAAGCGAAGCAACGAATTGAAAGAAACCAATTTTTTTTAAGTAATAGTTCAGGAATGTGACATAGGCTACCTCTAGCTACATCCCGAAAAACATCTGATCCCCACGGGAAACCACACAACCACGGCAGGCAGAATTAGGCAGAGCGGTAATCACTTGCATGGGTCTCACTCACAATGTTCCCGGCTATCAAAGGTCAAAGTTTTAATTACGTTAAAATAGCCCTTCCAACAAGAACGCACGATTTCTTCTCGGTATAATTAGGTACTAAAAAATTCCTGATCACTGTATGGACACGCTCTAACAACGACCAGAAATCTCTAATAAACATGAAGTTTTCCGATAATCTATTTTTTTCTTTCATTACTACAGTTTCGAAGTGGTCAAAGCCCGTTGATATCAACGTTATAAGGTCGAAGGCTTTTTTGTATTCTATCGACTGTTCTACACTTCAAACTGCCGCGCCATTAATAAAATATCTATCCATTTGTGTGTATACTTGTACTTTGTATAACTAACCACAGGAACGTTTCATGCGTCCTCTTCCGAACCATATTGAGGTACCGTGTGGAGGCACTCAAGTACTTAAGTATTCTGCGTGAAATGGAGCAAAAATAAAGGCTGAGAGAAAAATGTATTTAAAGACTTCAAGGGTCTCGGTATTTCCTTAGCAGATGGCTTAATACATAATGAACTTTGATTTTACGGTATGAATATGAGATGCAAATATGTATGCTGCTTTTTTTTCTCCGAAGGCAGACAGACAGTTCCGCAAATATGTATACTAGATATATGTGAGAATTCGAATTATTAGTGATACCGAATTTTAAAAGTTTAATATGTGGTGCTTATGTTGAATAGGTAGTATAGTCTTTTCGATATCAGCAAACTCAGTATTATCAGTTTTGGGAAACTTTAAATTCATCATCTCCCATAGTCCCTCTCTATATACGCAACTGAACTCAATTTTCAACTTATCATTCGACATTGTGAATGAAATATGAATGAATATTATTATTTAAGCTCAAAATGGACGCAAGTAACATGATCATATAATTTTGATTGCATTAACTATATAATGGCAAATAGGTTCGGTGAATTCGGCATGATATTTCAATGCATTCATCAGTGCTAGTAACCATTTACTAGATGAGTTACATACGAATTATATCAATAATCTCCTTGAAAAACCTATATTTCAGACAAATTAAATTAATTATCAAAATGAACTTTATCGCTGTGCACACTACGTAGGAATAAAGTGTTTGATGTTTTCCTCCGTCTTAAGCGTAAAGAAAAAGTAATTTTCCATTAGCATATTTAAAATGATACTCTTATATTTTCATTTTAAATTTGTTATTATCTATACTCTATACTTACTAGGTACTAATAATAATATTATAAAGAGGAAAGATTTGTTTGTTTGTTTGTATTGAATAGGCTCCGAAACTAATAAAGCCGATTTGAAAAATTCTTTCACTGTTTGGAAGCTACACTATTCCCGAGTGACATAAGCTATAATCTTTTTTGAAACAAATTAAGGATCCTTACTAAAACTCCAATAATGTAACCCAAGGTGTAAAAAATTACCTAAAATATTCTTTACGTTGCGTGCCCTGCGAAAACTTCTGATGATAGAATAAAATAATGTACTACGACTTTGTAGAACATATTATTACGTCTAACTATTATAGTTATGCCGCAATAAGTGTTCTTTTATTTAAAAAATAAATAACGACAAATATCGTTGAAATTTTTGTTAAAGAACCGAGCGGAGCCGGATCGGGCCGCTTGTAGGTAATAATGAAGTAAATTAATACAGGGCCTAAGTTTTTATTGTTCTTTTACTTTGGTATTCATCGACAACTATTAGCCGATGCTTGTCTGGACACATCTAGAAAATCAAATCTATCAGCTCTGCAACAACTGTTGATGAAGAAACGTATGATAAAATCTGTATGTATATCTGAAGACAAAACCATGAACGGATATGACGAATATGATTAAAGAGCGAAATCAAGATACATTTAACACAATTTAAGATTGTAGACATGAGAATTGTAGATGTCTATGGGCTCCAGTAACCACTTAACACCGGTGAGCTATGAGCTCGGCCACCCATCTAAATAATAATAAAAAAAAACTATTACTAACGCAAAAATACCATAGGATTTCTTCTGAGAGTAAATAATACCTAAATCTGTCTAGACTCGACTTGACCTTTATTTAGGATTACATTTTTATCAGGAATATTTAGCGTGAGAATTTTCATTCGCAAACATGATTTGACACTTTTTCACAGCCTCGCTTTTATTCGTTAAACGGTTTCTAAGATTATACAGACACAGGACTTATTTAATACTTTTTGAGGCGAACACATTTTACGTATTCATCATTTTATTTTTTCACAAATACGACAGCTTTATTATTATAAGAACCTAATAATATATTTCCTGCTTTAATTACGTGGTAAAACTTCTACAAAAAATATAAAAGCCCGTCCTGTATTACCATCACAGATATCCGAATTTACTTAACAAAGTACTCACATAAAACGGAAAATCCAGTGAAACGGCTATAAAAGCGAACATCAAACGGACACCGCTTAGTCAACACTTAATTTTGTCACCACAATAACACTGCTAACCCTCGCGCAACGTTATTTTCGTAACTGGACTGGCTAGAGCACGACACGCGTCCGACACCAACGACGGCTGACACCGAACTGTGGAGGGTTGAAAAGGATCAAGGATAGTATCCACTGAATTCCACTGACTACTCTACATACATGCACCGAAATCAAAACGAGCCAAAGATTCCCAGTTCATTCGAGCACGAAAATTATTGAAGTTTCAATGCCATAAATCCGAGGTTGGTCATCTGGCGACGCTTATGCCGACCATCTTTGATGTTTACTTGTACATTTGAATGAGTTTCGAAGTTGCGTAGAGCATACAATCTGGAATGACGATCAAAAGTATATGCTGTTTATAATCTTGTTAATAGCGGTCGAGATCAATAAATTCTCTCAAGAAATTGCTTTCGAGTTGAATACGTGAGTAAATATTTGGCGTAGCTAATTTCAGTGATACTAGAGTTACTGAAACACATACCTCTGGAAGAGTTTCCAATTACATTCCTTGCAGTTTCGAATTTGAATAAATAATTTTACTGGTATAGTTTAGATAGAGTTTAGTTCGTGATTATAAGATTTGTTGAGGTTATATGAAATTATTCTACTATTAATAACAAAATAGATCTGTTTGTAAAAATACGCTCGTATTCGCGCTAAATCCACTCGAACTAATTTCGAAAAATGAAATTCTTATCTAATTCTTATCATGAGTACTGTTAGGGGCAAGTTGTAAGCCCGTAAGTAAGGTAAGGCTACACCACTTGCTGGTGCTGTGATTACGCCCTTCACGATAAAGGAATAACATCCTGCTTATTCCTACCCTAAAGCAACTGATAGGCCGTCGTTTGAAGGGAGGCGTTCTGTTAATCCTTTCGCGAAGCAGCAACGTATCCTGGCTTGGAAAGTGAGGTAGCCGTTACACTATACAATTGAGACTAAAGCCCCATATATTTATGGTATAGTGAGTGGCAAAAGTTATCTAGTGGTGAATATAGACTTATTCTCAAATTGCACCTAAAGACTTGTTATTACCTAATACGCATGAAATGCATAAGGCCCGTTAATTGGCTAAATTAAGTGCTTAGATTTTTTCTAACCAGTGACTGACAGGAACAATGTAACAAAATTCATTGCTATCGTAATTTATAATGATTATTAATAACTAGCACAACTAATTAAGTTTTGATTATGGAAAGATGCGCATTGAACTACATGCCTCTTACATCTATTGCCTCAATCAAGATCTATCTATAGAAAGATTCGTATTGGGTTTGAGATTTGGAAGAATTGTTCAGTAACAAAAAGTTAGACTTGGTTTGGTGGAAACCCCACACATACCACTCTTCGACTCCAGTACGCGAGAGGAAGAGAAGTATGAAACAAATTCCCAAAATTTATATTTGTGCTCAAAAATGACCGCTTAAATTAACTAAACTCTATGAAATTATAAATTTACTATGAATTCTCCGCGCTTGACATTTCGTTTCTAAGATTCTGGTTCATCAATCAAGATTATGTTTAATGTAATATCAAATTATCCGCGTCCGTATCCAATTCTGTTAGTTGGGAATCCAATTGAACTTTTCCATTTTGTAAGAAAAGTAATTTACGCGGGATTTAACACTGGCTTTTGTTCCAAGGAAAATTATACGATATCAGAGTATTTTGTTTATCGGCCTAAATGGCTCGCAATCTATATTTCAAAAACGGTTTGTATGTTTGAGGGGATTATTTATCTAATTTTATCGTTCCTGAAAATAAATATACAAAAATTTAAGCGTGGGTCAAAAACAAACAATGCTAGAAAAAAATTCATACATTTTAGATCGTTTTATATTTGTTATATTGTTTTCTGTTGGCTGTGCGAATGTAACAGTAAGCCAACAACAAACGCTTTTGCATTTCTAATATTTTTATGATTATAATTTCAAAACTCGAGACCGTATTCGAACATTTTTAATAACCTCGGTTTCAGTCGAAAACGTAACCACAATCCGCAAAAGTTAACCAAGTTATTCGTCATAACTTCTCGAGCGAAAAATCCTGACAAAATAAAAAAAAATGCGCGAAACAAACACTAATTTGCGTCTGAGCCACCTTTTGTTTGAATAAGTTCTTCAAATGAAAATTTATAGCAGACCTTGGGTCACTCCCATTAATTTCAGAATTAAGGCGCAAATTGCGGGAGACATCGTTAAAATTGGGCCGGCGGCTTAAATTCTGGCCTGTACTGAACATCTGCGGTTTACAAAACTAAATTACGCAGTCTCGAACAAATCTTCTCGTTTCCCTTCAGGTTCGTATAAATTCAAAGAACTTTATGAAGTTTAAAACATCGTCGAGACGAAATTTCGTGGATTGAGTGTGACTCTTGAAAATTTTAGTGGATGAAACGCGAAATAGACAAGTTTTTAAGTTTAAATTTTCAATAGAGGAATTTCGAATTTGTTTCTCAATTATAATTCTGCTACGATGCCTAATAAAGTTTTTGGTGTACAGTTTAAGGAGTTGGGTCGGGTCGCAGGGACTTATCGAGTCAATTGAATTTCTTTGAACGGTTATTCAACAAAGTTGCTTTAGTGGTTTTACGAGTATTTATTTGAGCGTATATCGGGAAACGTACAATGTAATGATAATTCTACAGGCTTCTTTCAAAGGAAGTTGGGAGTGAGGCCTCTTGAGTAGGCAGTGACTCGGTTTGGCATTGCTGATGTTTGAGGTAAAGTGACCACTCATCAACAAAGGACCATCTATTTTGTTTTTCTTCGAAAGTAAAAATTAAGGATTGAAAGAGGGGTGCCTCTTCATCATAACACACAAGATATTTGACATATCCCTGAATCTCGCTAACGACATTTAACGACATTTTCAAGACAAGTTTAATACAATAAGATTCATATATAATACAAGCTCTGAGCAACAACATATTGACCGTCCTTTCAGTGCCTCATCACGTCGCTACAGGCTGTCGCAGCCCACGTTCAGATAATCAACACTTGAAATCACACATCTCCGACGTAGCAGCTTTGAATCGAATGGACAATTCACGGCACTGACGCAGCATTCAAGCTCAGTCTCGATTCACCGCAGACTTCGAGCAGCACCGGTAAGCTAATCTTAGCATGGACAACGCTAACTTAATGACACGATCGGTCTCGGAGGGGAGTTACCTTGTGGTAGCCATCATAAAACACAGGATATTTGATAGATACCTGAATCCCGTTAACGAAATTTACTAGATAAGTTTTAATGAAGAAAAGTTCCGAACGACAACATATCGACCGGTGTTCTACAGAGCAATTTCGCCTGGAGGAAGATCTTCCCATTGTTGTCTACTCCTAAAGGCTCTTAATGGTAAAAGTCCACCTGGCAACGGTATACACGTGGTGAATTTGTGGCCGCAGGTAGTACAAGCTTCTTTTGGAGCATTCTTGTAAAGATGAAGCTCATAATACATAACCGCGGATGAGAATCATCATTTCATTTTTTCTATTTTTTCAAACGATTCCACGACGACAAAAAGCACAGCTTTGACGTATGGTATAAAACATCTACATAATAATATATCTAATACTACAACATCTACATATAACCACAATATATCTAAACATTTCCCAAATTGAAACTTCATACGGACACCGAAACCAATTAAAACTCTGCATAAAACAATATTTTTAGACGTCTATTTAAAGACTCGAGTGTAATGAACTTACTTCAAAAATACACATGAAAAGTTGTTTCTAACGAAAAAGTTTATGTTTTCCAAAGCTTACCTTATTAAAGTTTTATGAATTGTTAAATATTTAAAGCAGTGGCTGGAGGCATAATTATTTTTAATGTCTCAGAAGGCAGACGGCCCGCACGATGATAACTGCTTACCATTGCTCATGGACATCAAAAGCAGATCGTCCTCAAATCGGGTAAATTGTAAATGCTTCCATGAGCCTGAATATCTATTACTGGCTCGAACTCTTGAAGAAGCCTTGACTATGAGCATAGAAATAATATTATGAACTCGTGCAGGCTCACTAGAATTCACGACAGGAAATAACAGAATGTGTAGAATAAATCATGTAGGAAATAAACCGAAGATACTGCTTCTAGAGAGATATATTATTAAGGAGAAGTAGTTAGCAGAAGGTGGATAAAATTAGGAATGAGTATTTAAGGTGGAGTCAGAAAGCAACGTCGGTGGCAGAAAAAATAAAGTGTATGAGTTTATCTTAGTATGAGCAATTTCATGGGTAGAGAGTATGGTCATGAGTCAAAAACACTTTGGGTATGAAACTAGAGAGTAAATGGTGGTAGAGGCGTCCTAAAATAACTTGGACTGTGTGAAAGAGGACATGCGAGAAAAGCCTGTGATAACAAAATAAAAATTAATAAGATCCTTTAAATCTAATATCAGTAAACAGCGAATTGGTTGTGTCTGGTACTGCTAACGTCCGCCAGCGACCAGCGACTAGTGACCACCACTCCACACACCACCAGGTTAGTAATAAAAAATCTAGAATTCATAATTTAGGGAGACAAACGTATCAACCGGTCTACAGACTAATGATAGTAACTCCCGGATACCTCCGGTTTTGATCGTTCCATGCTCGGGTGCTAGTGATCTTATCTACTGTACTCCTAACGATTACGGGTGCTGGTTTTGGAGTTAGAATATTTTTTTACTATACCTGGTTTTCAAGTCTGTACTTGTTCAAGGATTGAATGATTGTATTCTTTGCTCATTGATACGGATTGTATCATAATCTCTGCCACTTTTTTTTTTGGCAGAGGTTTAGATTTTTTTCTTTTCTTTTAAAGACGGAATAAGTTTTAATTGAAAATGGTAAAGCTAGTTAATGTAATAATAGACTAATTAAAAATGTTAATAACGGGTAGAACAGAGGAAACGAAGGTCTTGAACTGTTTTGTCTTTGACTATTTATGCAAACATTTTTGGAAAAACCCTGCTTGTCAAACGTTTGACCAACATTAGGTCTGCGGAACTACGATTGTGGAATGTTTGCCCAACATCGGGATGTCTGGCAGGCCGCCAATAAACATGAATCATCGCAGGCGGCGCGAACCGCCAGTGATTTGTCAGCATTACGACATTAAGTTGAGTTCATATGAGAGTAAAGATGGCGCTATGACTCTGTGATTCGCTTTAGTATTTTTGATTTGATAACAACTCAAGAAATATATAATAAAGATAATCTGTATCAATTGTTGTTGAAAAATCGAAAGACATGCGACCAAACATAATAATACAAGATCCAAATTTCGAACCAACTCTTGAAGTTGAAAAATACAAACCTGTTTCGTCTTCGTATTTAGTTAAAGTTTGCACGCACAGCATCATCTATTTAGACTTATAATCGTACTAGCATCGCTATCTTTTGATTAATCTGTTTTTACGATTTTTACAAAGCCTATTCCCGATAATTTTTGTTTTATATAAAACAAAAGCTGAGCATATCTTGTAAGTTTGCTTTTAAGAAAAATGCTACGGAACACTATTAAAAGCGAAGCTCTTTTTGGTAGCTGATACTAAACTTAGCTACGAAATACCTCCAGGTATTTACTACGTGAGTTTATCTAGTACCTTCCGTATCTAAAAAGCACGTGTCATTAAGATCATAACGATATTATTTTTTTCTGGGTTCTGACCAAAAGAACTTCTTCTACGCTTATTACATCCGCTTAAAATAATATGAGTTAACAAAAAAAAAAAATTAGGGCCACATCGAGGAGAATAACTGATAAAATAGTCGACAGTATGTGATACTGAGAACATCACAGGGTATGAGTTCCCAAAATAGCTAAGGAATAATGCTCAATCCTTAGGGGGCAACATTAATTTGCTGATCACATTGAAAAATAAATTTGTTCAATTCGTATCTGGTGAGTGTTTTTGACTTCAAAGCGCAAGCGGTGTTAATTTAGCGGACCAGTTCATTTTTGTCATTATTTCATCGCATGCATTATAAAAGCCTTGGAAAACGATGATATTTCGATAACCAGTATAGGATGTACTTTCTCACACCCAGTACAAGCAGAGCGCGGACTGCAGGGGAGTGGTCTAGTGGATAGCATCGGCAGTCCTATGCATCAAACATGCCCTCCGACGCTACCTACCATCTTACGTAATTCGGACATTGCCCCGGCCCCAAAAATAATGCTACGTACAAAATTACTTTGGGAGTTTCTGTCGGTACCCTAATTTTAAACTTGGCAACATTAATTTGAATACTGTATAAACTATTATATGTTTGTATGTATGTATGTATGTATGTGTATACTTTTTTGTGTATATATTTGTAACTTAATATAAATTTCATTGCACCTACCACTATTTACTCCGCACTACCCTTGGTTGACTGGTAGAGAATGCCTTAGGCATTAAGTTCGCCAATCTGAATTTTACATGAAGTGTAATAAATAAATAAAAATAAATAAAGCAAGGAAATTTTATGAAATAGTTGCGTAAAACGTTCCTAAGAAATCGTATTCCATTTTAGAACTAAAGCAATATTAATTGAAAAAAAAAATGTAGCGCTTCAAACGGCTAGTGTAGAAGATCCTTTACTCAAAGGGACCGTCGTCGCTCAGACTAGTGTATATGGAGACACATGTGTGATATGACAAGTGTCTAAGGTTTTTTG
Organism: Bombyx mandarina; assembly: GCF_030267445.1. Taxonomy (NCBI): domain Eukaryota; kingdom Metazoa; phylum Arthropoda; class Insecta; order Lepidoptera; family Bombycidae; genus Bombyx; species Bombyx mandarina. Next base: position 14,117,948 of record NC_143228.1, read on the forward strand.
CGTTGTAATGTTAGAGGTAAATTTGTTTGTAGCGAGCGCGCTCTGAAGATACTGGCATCTGCTAGTAGTATTTAATTTGTATTCTATACTAATCTGTAAAATAAATCATAGTTTAAAAAAACTAAAAAACACGCTTTATATAAAATTCAACTAAAAAAATAGAAAATAAAATTGAATAAATTTAAATTGAAAATAGTGTAAAATATATTTTATTGTAATAAAAGCGTGGGGTGCATGGTGTTATTAGTTATAAATATTTTTCTGACAGATGTGAGTAGAAGAATTATTAATTCAATAATATCTTAAAATAAAAAAGCGTGTTTTTTAGTTTTTTTAAACTATTATTTATTATTCATTTTTTAGTTAAATTTTCTATAAAAGCGTATTTTTAAAACTATTAATTACTTTAACATCAATTCCTGCCTTATCGACTATAGATAAAAATTATATAAATTGGCAAAAATCTTATTTTGCAAATTGAATAATGGAATAATCTTATCAAATTAGTGTATTATCGTTGGTCCTCGATAAATCTACAAAGATTGAATGAAATCTGGCCGTTTAAAGTGGGTCAAAATCGCGTCTAAATGAGTCAGTTACAAACATACATACAAGTGAAGCTAATATAAAGCGTATAAAAATGGTATTATAGTATATAATAGTAATCTGTTGCATTTCTTTTTTTTCACAGTCACAGTAATCAAGTGTTACGGTGTGCTTCTGTTTCAATAGAGTGTCGGTTCGAGACCACAATGAGACCTGTTTCAATGTTTTCTAAAGATCAATTGGAATTTAAATTTCTGTCAGTGTTAGCTACTAAAATATGAGCGTATAAGAAAAAGAAAAAAAAACAAAATGTGTGCAATTCACACGTGGTAGAAGTGAAACCTTCCAAAATTAAAATACAATTATCCTAAACGTCTTAAATATATGTAAAATTTTGTCATTAGTAAATAATTGTAAGGTAGCGCCCTCTGTGAATTGATATTTTAATTTCACGTTTAATCCTAAATTAAAATTCACTACAAGAGCTTTCATACACACGTTAGTATTAAAACATCTCACAGATGGCGCTGTGTTAAATAGTATGTATATTTCTGTCTCATTCTTTGCTGGCTTCATCCTACACATTTTTGTATTTGTGTCTCTTACCTGTCGTTTTTTCCGTTGCATCCGGTTTGAAATCACAACGATTCTAAAGAAGTTTTCACTTCAATAAGGATTTAAATTTTCAATAACTGAAACATGAAAGATTAATGTAGTATACCTGAAGAAGGCACTCGTATCAAAATAGCGTAGACGGCATCTCATTAACTCTGCACGTATGTATGTATGTGTGCAGTGGAGTAAATGCGTCCGTTGCGGCGGATGCGCAAATAAATGCAATTAGAATGAAGGCGACGTGAGAAATATCTTAAGGACTGATGTGCTCCAAGCTACGAGATCAAGCGATTTTAAATGTATTTTTCAGGAGCAAAATCTCGAAGTTAGTATTTGATTGATAAAAGAAAATTGTCAATTAAATTTAGACAGGACATCCTGCTTTTTTAAACTAAACAACCAAATGCATTCTAAAATTAGCTTAGCGTATTGATAAAGACAAGAATACTTAAGTAGTAAGGCTAGAGAAAAACGCTGCCGTTGTTATAAGAATCGTACCATTGAGACTTCACCGCGTCGCCCTCGCATCTCGAGGTGAGAGAGAGAGAGAGAAGAGAGAGAATATAATTTATTGAGCACCAAAACACAATTGACATTAGAAAAAACAGTCGACAAGCAGATAGATTTGTGCAATAGGCGTACTTATCACTAAAAGCGATCTCTTTCAGACAACCGTTGTGCTTGATTACGAACAGGACGTTGTCGTATGTATCTATGAGATCCGAGCTAGTCCCGTGCACATGCAAAGATTTTGCGATTACGAGTATCACAGAGCAGCGAAAACAGAGCCCCTAAAAAAATCATAAAAGTAACAAAACTTCACAACTTGGACCAAACAATCAAAATATACGTCTTGAAGCGAAACAGCGTGCACGAGAACTAAGACCGCAATGTGCTTTTGTAAGTTTGATAAGTCTACGAAATAAATTATTTATTAATCTACCACCATTCATCATCTTAAATTTACCCTTTGGGATACTAAATATATTTTTATCATTTCACGATTCATGAGAATACTGAATCTGCCATACTAGAATAATAATTGTGAGTGTTTTAAAGCACAGTATTTCATGGAGATGAAAGAAAGGTATTTTAAATTTAATTAGCTACCTATATATAAATAAATAAATAAATAAATAAATATTTACTAACAATCACGCCACGTTAACAGGTCCCGTGGTAAGTTCGTAAAGAACTTGTGTTACAGGTACCAGATAACGGAAATAAATGTAATATTTTTATTACACACATATATTTAATAGACATCCATATCCCTGGAAAAGACATTTATATTTATCATACAAATATCTTCCCTTGGCGGGATTCGAACCCGCGACCCCCTTGTGTAGTGACCATGTCACTTACCACTACACCAGATGGCCGTCAATATATATATATATGTATAAAATTTTGATTATTCCTATTGAACTTAACAGCAATACAAGAGTTCTTACCAAATTTCCATATTGTAATTTGTTAGAGCACACGAGAACGTGACGCCATTTATCATCGGCTTCTTTTTTTACACGAATTCCTGATCATCCTTTCATGATAAGTTTTTTCTTACATATTTCCCTATTTAGATTTTTATATCAATTCTTGAGCAGCTTAAGTCTTCTCGTTGCAGTATCCAAAATGCATACTAATCAGTTCACAGGGTTTGAATTCCTCTACAAATTTATACAAAAAAAGATGTGTGGTGTCGTGGGATACCGAATAGGAACGATGTTTCTTATTATAAAAATATTAATTTGAAGTTCTATTCGTGGTATAAAGAAAATATTATTTTTTTTTTTTTAATAAAAATGAAAATAAGAACTACTTTACAAAGTTATGAACTTTATTTTACAATGATTTATAAAAAAATATATAATAAAAATATTATGTTATTTTCTGTACGTTATTACAAAGTTAAGTCGTACACTGTGTGCATTACTAATAAAAATCTTACGTTACGGACGTTTTTTCCCCGGTCAGGGTACCCCTCCGCATCGTCCACTAAGGAACTTCGTTCCAAAAAACACACAAAGTGAACTTATGTACCAAAGGATTCAAAATGAAAATACGTCGTGATGCAAAAACATCCCAAAATAGTGAGCACATATTCTGTGCAATTTCAATTAACTTCACGAACCGTAATTAATTAAATCAACGCTTTACATTCAATGTTTATCTGCCCGTTCACATGTGATGAAATCCATCGCATAATGCAATTATTTATTACATGGCACAGACTAACCGTACCCAGCTTTTGTAAGGAGTATGATACATCATTTGATTCGACATTTTTTCACGTGACTCGTCGATTTGATTAACCATTAATGACCGTTCTGACGCTGAAACATATTAGTTCATATTTATTGACAAATTTCAAAGCAATGTAAGAAATATAACTATTTTTTTACTTTTAAAGATTTTATTTCGTTGGTAGCATCAAAACTGGGTGAAGCCAGTTTCCTTAGATACTTTTTTTTGTTTCATACGCCTATACTTATAGCTGAAGAGTTTGTTTCTTTGAACGCGCTAATCTCAGGAAGTAGTGGTCCGATTTGAAAATTTTTTTCAGTATTAGATAGCCCATTTATTGGGGAAGGCTATAGGCTATATAACATCACGGTAAAGCCAATACAAGTGGAGCGCTAATAAATAATGTTTCAAAATAGGGGTTTAAATAGCTCCTTAACATTCTATAATTCAAAAATATTTTTACTTTCTACGTAAACGAAGTGGGGGTAAAATTTAGCGTTACGCCAAAGTAACGATTCCACGCGGACGGAGTCGCGGGCAAAAGCTAGCTTCTTCTATAAATTTTGACACGCCTTTTAACAGCGGCTCGTAGCCGATACCTTTAAACTCTATTTATATCCAAATTACTGGAGCAGGAGAAGAAAAAATATACTTGTTAATTTAAAGGAGCTCTGAAAATGGCTACAACTTTGTTGACTTATATTCAAACTTCGAATAACAACATTAAAGTTTGCAAAGAATAAGAACTTCGTAAATTCAACCATAAATAGATCTAGAAACGATACACTGTAACTAAATCCGGTGGATGTTTCACAGAATATGATTGGTGCTTCAATCAATCGAAATAACTGGTGCGAAACGCGGGCCGAGGCGGTCATTACCGGGCGGATATCGTACGGACAGCGGATATACTAAAATTGAAAAAGGTGAGTTCTGATGTGTTGGCTGCTGATGTGTTATGGTTGGCTAGCTTGTAACAAAATCATCGTGCCTATTTTTGCAGCGAAGCAGTAACACGTTTCAGTTTGAAGGGCGGGGCAGTCGTTATGAAATAGCTGTTAAGATTTTGACCTTATGCCTGAAAGTCGGTGGCGACATGGACGTTGTTCATGATACCTTTAGTCTTCGGTAAACCTAGATAGGCCGGCCATACTCTAACCACTCTCAATATAGGGAAATTAGAAACTTTAACTTATTAACACATTTTTAATCAGAAAAAATGATACTAGAGGAAATCCTGGCATAACCGCGTCATTGATCACAAAACCGTATTTTTTAATAAATACTAAAACACACTATTGCAAATAATGAAAATTGCATGCGTTAGTTAATTGAACGTGTCATACAAATAATTTATTTTCTATATATCTCATTAGACTTACAAATTTTATGATTGATATCAACAGGATATCGTGGGGTGTTTAGGGGACTGACCCTTTGTAGGATTAGGGTGAATGTCTGCAATTTGATGACTCAAGTTTTGCCATTATTTAGGCTACGGTAACGGCGTTTGGTTTGTGTCGAAAATTATTTGAACTGTGAACAAGTTCATGTCTTGTTATTACCGGGGCCTATAAAATTAATTAGTGTTTGTAGGGACAGTTATATCAAGAGAGATGTTATCAGACAAATTCACCTAAGCCACCTTTTGCGAGTCAATTGGTTTCATTATTATTTTTGTATCGCGTTATTTTTTTTTTAACTCCCGTAACAGTCTTTCAAGGGTACATTTTTTTTTAAATATCAATCCTTCTCCGATTTACTAATGTTTGCTTAGCGCCCCATTTCATTTTACGGACTAAATTCGTATTTACATCAAACTAATAAAATTTTCTGTATAACCCTCCTCAATAAAAGGTCACCCATATTATATACAATGAATATTTATTACCTTATGTTTACGATCCAAGTCATAAAGTCGTATGTCACGTTTTATTTTCACTATAAAATCAGTTGTAAATTATTAAAATAAAATTATTGCTCAAAATGCAACGTTTTATGTTTATCATTAATTATTACAATATATGCTTCATAGGCATTTTTTTAATGTGCTCTTCCCATATATCTGAATTAATTCCCCGACCCTTAGACTTTTGAGATCTTTTGTATCATTTCAGTGTCCTCACCTCCTAATCGCAATCAAACAACGCCTGGATGATTCCTGCAAAAATATTTGTTAATCTAGACATCCTGTAATGGATAATAATTGTCCAAGATATTCACGTCAGCACGTAACTAATTTAATAGTCAAGAAGAAGTATCAATGTATGTATTGTATTTAGATATTCCTTCATCACGAAAATTAGTCGTGAAAATGAGTTTGATACGTATTTCATGGTAGGCAGCGACTTAGCTGTTCCCTTAGTATTGCTGACATCCATTAGTGACGGTAACCACCTACCATCAGTTGGACCGTACGCTGGTTTGCCTACAAAGACAATAAAACTAAATAAATAAAAACATTAAAATTGAAACCTTGAAAAAATCTAAGCCTACCTTAGTTACATAAAATTAGACGCCCAGGTTACACCGACGTACAAACAGTAAGATACCTCGCAGAAAAACCGCTTTAGTAGATGAAACAGTGTTATTTTTTTTTAACTTTATTGAAATAAAATTATGCAGTTCTCCGATGTGCATAGTGAATGGTAAGGCAACTTGACGCAGATGATACAATCGATCATTCGATCCTCTGCTTGTCGTTTGTTACGCTACGGTACGTCATCAATCAAACGACGTTGTGTGACGCCCTCTAATCACTGTGCGGTGACTGCGTACACAGTTAATACGATGTGCAGTTAGTCAATTGTTGGCGTTTCTTTGAATTCCACTAATTTTAGAGGATTCTCGAAATACATTTTCAAGTTAAATCCTTAAATATACCTAGTTTTAGCTTGTGACCCTACTAAAATGACACATATATGTCAATACAAGCTTTTTATATGTTTTTTTGCTAGTGTTGTAAGCCACACATACGGGCACCAACAGTCTGTTTTCGCTGTGAAGCAGTCATGTATTTGCGCTAGATGACAGCCGTTGAGCCGTTGACTGCTTAAAGGTAGTAGTAGACAGCATGGTTGTACATACCCACGCAAGCACAATAATTGCTAAAATTAATTGGGTTCATTTTAATAGGAGCTTAGTCTTTTTTTTATTGCTTAGACGGGTGGACGAGCTCACAGCCCACCTGGTGTTAAGGGGTTATTGGAACCCATAGATATCCACAATGTAAATGCGCCATCCACTTTGAGATATAAGTTCTAAGGTCTCAAGAATAGTTACAACGGCTACCCCACCCTTCGAACCGAAACTCATTATGCTTCGCGGCAGAAATAGGCAGGGTGGTGGTACTCACCCGCGCGAACGCACAAGAAATCCTATTACCATTACGCAAATTATAATTTTGCGGGTTTGATTTTTATTACCCGAGTCTTTTATAGCCGTAGATAAACTCATCGTGTACATATTTACATTAAAAATATTTATCTTTAAAATCATTAATCTACAACCGCTATGATTCAATTAATTAAAATACTAATGAATTTGCTTTACTGAAACAACTGAGCTACGAAAACGCGCATGAAAATGAAGTGAATTGGACGCGATGTGAAATATTGTGAAGTACATCAATGTTATTAAGCTGAAACGGCCCTGTGATCTAGTTCACTTAGTTTCGATTGAGTTATTGTATGGATATTGTTATGAGTCTTGTCGATGTTTTGTAAAACTTTATTCGCCTTTTTTTAAAATAAGAATTGAGTTGATATTGGAGCAGGTGTCAATTTTTCTGGGTTGGTGGAGCTCGATGGGGTTTAGTCGTTAGTTGGTTTTGCGGGGCCGGTTAGACGCAACGCGATGCCTCGCGTGCCTTTCTCAAGACGCCGTCTCCCGGTAAGAAGTGGAAGAAGAGGAGGAATTTGATCTTCCTCTTCTCCCTCTTCTTCTCTAGAGGCGCCGGAGTCCGACATAGCCCGGTCTATTCTCGGCCCCTCTCGACCGGGTATCCGGAAATGGATTCCCCAGCGTTAAAAAAAAAAGTGACAATTTTTCTAAGTATTATAGAGTCGACGTTATGTACAACTTTTTTATCTTATTTGATCGGAGAAGCTTAGTTAGCTTTAGTACAGGTCGTTAGGTAAACAGTAAGCTTCGTTTAGAAATGAAGCGGGATGTAGGAAACCGGCTGTGAGGTGTGGGTCAATCTTCATCACCTCATCTTTAACGTATCGTAAAAGGCGACTAATGGATTCACCGAAGAATGAAAAGATTTTTTCTCCAATTACGGTTTCAGTATACACCGATGATTGAGATGTTTGCTTCATGTCTCAGGGATGGATCATATCATAAAGTGGATATCTGTGATGTGATACGTATTCGGTAGCCTAGCCTAGAATACCAGGTAAGCCATGAACTCGTCTGCTTATCTATTCTAATAAAATTACGGGTCGTTTGGAACCTCTGGAGGGACTTCGGTTCCCTCTGTATTTTGTACCGTATGTTCCATGGGGAGTGCTCCGAGGAATTGTTCGAGATGATACCGGCATCTCGTTTTTACCATCGCACCGCCCGCCACCGGAGTAGAGTTCATCCATACTACCTGGAGCCACTGCAGTCATCCACAGTGCGTTTCCAGAGGTCTTTTTTGCCACGTACCATCCGGCTATGGAATGAGCTCCCCTCCACGGTGTTTCCCGAGCGCTATGACATGTCCTTCTTCAAACGAGGCTTGTGGAGAGTATTAAGCGGTAGGCAGCGGCTTGGCTCTGCCCCTGGCATTGCTGAAGTCCATGGGCGACGGTAACCTCTCACCATCAGGTGGGCCGTATGCTCGTCTGCCTACAAGGGCAATAAAAAAAAAATTGTTGTTTACACGCAGTGTAATTGAAGCCTCCATGAGTATTCCAATTCGTTCGCTTGCAGACTAAAGTCTGTACATGTACTTAATGTGTATATGTTTACCTCTTATAGTGTCGCATTTTCGTTTCATCAACTTTCAAATAACTTCGTAAATAATCCAACAGAATACACTAAATTGAGATCGTTTGATCTAAATTCGTTTTAAGATGAAGGAATAACGTGTTCTAAAAACCAATATTTTGTATAGTATTTAGGGTTAGTTTCATCATCATCCAAATACACCGCATCAAAGATTTTTTTCATGCCAATGGAAAACTTCGAAATGTTATTCCAAGTGGCAAAATTTATATGGTCTCCGGTCGCCCTTTAATACATTAGAAAAATAGTGCTATTATACATTGTTTTTTAGCGTCAAAAAACTATGGTTTTTTATTGTCCTTATAGGCAGACGAGCATAGAGCTCACCTGATGGTAAGTGGTTACCGTCGTACATGGACGTCGTTAATATTTATGTAGTGGCTAGTATGTGACCTTTGAGAGACCTTTATGCCTTTCTATCGCTCTTTATAAAGCAAATCAAATCAAATCAAATCAAAAAAAAAATATTCAACATAAATGAAAGTACATACTTGTTGAACGTCAAAAAGAACTACCGCCAATTCACAAGAACTAGCCTCCGTCCTGAGAAGAATTGGCAAGAAACTCAGCGGGCATGCCTTTTTTTTTATACATATAAAAATATTATTTATTTATTTTTTAATATTAGATTTTTTTTAAATATGAATTTTTTACACTGAGTATTATAACGTAACAATTACTACAATATTGAAATGCCTGGAGCGAGCAACTCATTCCCACTTTGTGCAATCTTCTAGATAATCATTGACTTTATAGTAAGCTTTATTGCACAGATGTTCTTTAATAGTTTTCTTAAACTTATGTATATGTAGGTTCTGAACATCATGTGTGATTTTGTTGTAGAGGCGCACAGACAAACACCCGAATGAATTTCGTATCTTATGTAACCTACTCATCGGCACAACAAGCTTGTGTTTGTTCCTAATATTTCTATTATGTATGTCCGACTGTTTAGGAAACTCCTCAATATGTTTACGAACATACATCAAATTTTCAAAAATGTACTGGGATGTATAAGTATATAAGTGTCAGGGCGTGTTATGAGCTCGCACAAACAGGGACCACTCTTTTGAAGTGAAACAGTGACCCGCTCAAGCTGATTGATATGACAAAAAAGATTACAATGCGATTGAGAATATAACATCACATTTCTAGGCAGTTGACAGGATTTGCGTCGTGGTATCTATGGGAATCAATAACTGCTAACAGTAAAATATTATTTATCTGCCCGTCCGCAAAAAGAAAAAGCTAGGTATTTCCATGCGTTAGGAGCGTGTGTTATTATAATAGCATCTACGTATGTCTTTCACTGCCCTGTTGACAATTATACAAAACAAAAGTGTTAGTAAATATTTATATTCTATTCTATTGTAATTAAATTTACACACGAACAAAACGTATTTTAGATCACCCATATGACATTGTTACATGACATCAGAGAAGTAACTGAGTAACAATAAAAATTTCAGCAGTTTTTTTTTTTTTTCGAACTGTTCTTAATTTCAAATTTGTCATAATTCGATCTGCTGAAAAAATCACTGATTACAATTTTTTTTTTTGTTTTTTATAATAGGTTACTGCAATAATAATCCTCTTCGGGTTATTGCATAGGGTAATTGGGGAACGAATTGCGTAGTTCAATACAATACATAAAATATAAAGCGTGTAACGAATCGTTGGCTATCAACAAATTAAAGAAGCAGTCTTCTTATCTGTTAAGCTCACTGTGGCCAAAGGACTGGAACGTGTCAAGACCTATCAATGCGGCCATCTTGGCAAGTCGGACGTTTGTTTTGTGTTCGCTATCTATTTTAAAGGATTACTCGGATTGTCTTCTTGTATTTTATTTAGCTGCTAAAATTACTCAATGTGAAAAAATAATAATTTATATTTTTAAGAATCCGACGGAATTAACACCATTAATTGTGACCTTATGGTAACTCAGTAAAATGTACGAAACAAAACCATTACAAATTTGTATATTTCAGAACAAGTCACTTAGTCTTAACATTGCGTTTCTCTGATCTAATCTAATCTAAAACTTAGCTACTACTCTCTCTCTCTCTCTCTCTTCGATCGCTCCTTCTCTGCTGAGGATCGTGACTTCGTCTGATTCCGTTAACCAGCTCTCTACATCAATCCCGTTTTGTAGCTTGGTGGAGTGCGTCGTTGACAGGTACCCTCAGTTCCTCCGCTATTTGGTCCGACCATCGCTTGGGACCTCTAACCCTATGCATTTTTCCCTCTATTTTACAGGTTACCACAAGGCGTTCCAAATTGCTGGTATCCCTCCGTGCAACATGACCAAAATACCGCAATATTCTTTGTAGGCAGGTTATGCATAGACGTTGAGTCTTTTCTATTTTTAACTTCCTGAGAATAGAGATACTAAAATATAACTATATGTAACTCTAAAATCAAAACAAAGATAAAATCAACGATCACCAAAAATTTTTCACTAAATTTCTACAGAAATTGAAACACATAAACAAAAAATAGAAATGGTCGCTTAACTTACAGACATTCTATTAATATTGTATGAGGAAGACAGTTGTGACATAGGAAATATATTAAGCAAGCGTTCATAGAAGAGCTGAATGAGAAATATGACGAAAAAACGAGTGGATCATTCCATGACAAATCGACCGATAGTTGACCCCTTTCAATTTGCATGAATTCGGTAAGAAATATTCTTTCATCCCATGACCAAGTATTTTTTTTTAAAATCCAGTACAAAATGAAAAATTTTTTAATTTTTAACCTCCCAAGCTTAACATTAAAACTGTTCTAGTTACAAAAATTGACCTTGGTTCATTTAAAGATAATATTAGAAGTTTTTAAGAAAATACATTTTTTTATTTCGAATAAATAAAAAACTTATTCACTTTATTTTAGCAAGAAAATTTCATAGAATGGCCTCTATCTGTTTTTAAAAGATACTCAAATTTTCAGAGAGGTGTTTTATTTTTGTTTCAAAGATATGAATAGTTGAACTATGATACAAAAGCTTCTTATTTAAGGCGTGCCTTATAAAAAAGAAATTGAGGATGTGATTTTTTTTTGTTTTTATATATCTAGCTTTTAGTTTAAATGATTATAATAATAAAAAACAAATTATAGCACTAAAAATGGATGAAATAAAATAAATAACAGAAAAAGAAAAAGAAAGAGTTTCTCCCTATGGCACGTTGCCTTGGATTTATGGAGATAACCCAAGGAGGGTTAACTTCAGGGGGGTCGCCGGTCACAAAACTAATGCCAAATCCCTATGCAGCGTGATGAAAGAACATGCTGTACCGACCCCACATCATGTCAGATAAAGGCAAGAAGAAGTTCATTAAGTTACTCTACCAATAAAAGACATCAATCAGAACATTTTTTTGATTGAGCTCCTACTGTACACACATCCTTTTTATTGCCCTTGCAAGCCGATGAGCATACGGCCCACCTGATGGTAAGTGGTTACTGTTACCCATGGACAGCAGCAATGCCAAGGACAGAGCAAAGCCGCTGTCTACATACTTAAATTATTTGAAGACAAATCTTAATACCTACCACTCACAATAACTATAAAACATGTTTTTCAACTATTTCTGCACTTGAAGTAAGAAAAGCGACAGCAGAACAGAATTTTATATACCTTTTACATTACATCTTCTAATGCACTTAATGGTACGACAATAAATTCAAATTTGTAACTTTAACAAAAACCGATAGAAGTGCATCCTCGATACAAACGTAAAGGGAATGGAATTCCCAACTTTCCTGAGAGCTCCAATATTGTTAACATATAGTATTGATAGTTGTTCAATGGCTTACAACAATGTTATCATGAATTTTTCCCTATGCTTGGAATACAGTTTATTTCCAAAACATTTCTTTTAAGTGAATTCTGTTTAAAATTTCCGTTTGTGGTGATTATAGAATAGATTATAGATATAGGTTAAGAGTGTGATTAGAGTTAGAGAACCGTAGTGGTTTTTAATTTTTAGTTTGGTTTATTAGCGATTTGATGCGCACTTTAAAATGTATTTATCTTTTTCTCTGCAGCATTGAGTCAAGCAGACTATTGCATTATCTTCCCGTAAATTTCTTAGCCGCTTTTTGCGGCGGATGTAAATGGGTCTGCTGCTGTTCTAAGCAACAGCAGAAACCAATGCCAAAATTATTATAATATATAGTATTTCATTGTTTCTTTTATTGTTAGTACATTTCTTTCCACAGACAACATGCTTAAATCGCTTATGCATTTGTTATGTCAATTCATATTTGCGGTTCTGTAATATCCGAAATTTAATGGTGTGGTATATAATGATTACTACTGGGTATTCAAAGCTACAAACGTCCTGTCTGGGTAAGTAGAAAACTCTTAATGTAATTAAAGGCGTTTTTATAAGGATTTAAACAACCCTATTCTAGTAACCATGAATTATTAAATTCCGAAATTCGAATATAGTTAATTCGAATATCTCAGATACTATTAGCTCGATGATAATAAAAGAGTTTTCGCAATATTTGGACTCCAAGCGGACTGCGTGGCTGCATTCACGTTTCGGTGTTAGTGGTTCCAGTAACACCAGGTGGGCAGGAAGGCTCGTTCATACAACAGGGCAATAAGCCGTTTTCCAAATCTGGAGTCGTTTTCATAATAAGTCACGCTTATACCAGCGTAAGAAGTATTTCTCATTTTACAGGCGCTTTGAAATTCGAATAACTCATAAGTACTAGGAATTGTACAATCTCTTAAGCATCAACTCAATACGATTAAAAATAATAATTGTACGAAACACTGTCACAAAATTAACGATCAAACACAGTAAATAATGCTCTCTAAGAAATATTTGATCAATCGCATGTCATCGTAAGTTATGGGGCGATCTTCAGGGCTTCGTACAAATGGCTTCCGATACCCAATGCATACAGATATCTTATGTTTTCTTAAGGAATATGAACGGCTGGAAGTGGCAGTGTATAGCTTTTATAATAAACTAGTAAAACCCGGCCATGAGTCTGCTGTTAATCGTTAAATGCATAAAAACAGTTTGTTCAGGCGCCTCACTTACCGTATTGGTTCTGTGATCAAACGCATTCACTGATATTTTAGCAACAATCGTAAAAACTCTTTAATTAAGTGTATAAACGCACATGGTAATAGATGACAAATCAACACTGAAGTGTATTTAAAAAAAAAAAAAAACTTGGATAAAATGGACATAATTATACTCCTAGATAGAGCCTTTGATTAAGCTATCAATAAGGTAAGTCAAGACTCTAGTCTCTTTATTAATTAGAACCACATATATAATTTCACTCAAATCAACCTTCTAGACAATGTTTGCTTCATCATCATCGACACAAGGACGTCCACTTCTGGAAATAGGCCCCCCCTAAAATTTGCCATTATGACCAGCACTGTGCTTCCTGTGTTCAGCAAATTCCCGCAATCTTAATCAGATGATCCTCCTGCGAGGTGAACCATCATATTTCCGTTATTCGTTTGTATTAATAGTTTTTTCTTATTTATATCAGTACGCATTTTTCTTCTTATAATAATTCCTATCCTGCAAAGCGTTCGGGAATATTGGGAGCGCGCAAAAGTGACTCAGTACCACCCTAACCCTATCTGTGCCACAAAGCAATTATGCGCTCCGGCTTAACGGGTAAGCTTGTCGTAATATTCCGTAACAATAAAACCTCAATCTAATTCTACCAGAAAGAAAGCCATGGCCAAAGAGTAGCCATTTATATCACGAGGAAACTCCTCTGCTTATCTATTATAAAAAAAAATAACCACAGATTAATAAGACTCAAAATACAATAGTATCAAAGCTCAGCCGTTTTATATCTTGTTCTTTTGCTTCACTTCTAAAAAATTAAATTAATAATTCAAATTCCTATTTTCGAAGAGGTATAAATAACTGTTCGGTTATTTAAATTTAATTCCTCTCATCATTGAAATTGTGGCATTGTCTAATTTATTTGCAGTTTGGATAATTGTACCGACCCCACTTAGCGGCATAAGCGAAGGGGAAGAAATACGCAATGTTTGATTTTTCTGTTATTATTCTCTTTTTTACTTGTATCAGTGAAGATTACTTACTATAATTACTTACTTTATTAAACTAAAACTTCCTGTAAAATACTCTTCGAATTGTAACATAATAATACTGAATACATTACTTAATGTATCAAAAAATTTTAATTTACAAAGTTTAAATCGACAGGACATTTATTTCAGTATAAGAACCATAATGAAAATGATAGATTTCTACTTATGACTAAGCCCTTAGATTTAATTACTTACAATAAAATTTAAAACATTACCAATGATAGTTCTTTAATTTTTTCCCTAAACAGAAACTATTATCAGAAATGGTTTAACAAATATCTAACTAATCTGCTAGGATTACGTATCCTGTTTTTGATGAAGTCAAAGCAAATAATTATGCTTTTATCTTCCGTCGGTTGTTAGAATATCTTCAACTGGTTTTCAAACAAGCTTCCCTCAATGATTGACGTCATCATCCTTGAATGACCTTGACAGACGGCGCTCTCAACCGAAACCGATATCCATGTTGATTATTCTCGTACGATTTATATGATATATAACTTTGCTAAGCACGATATTTAGTATTTGAGGCTCACTTTTTGGATATCCGTAACAAATTAGAAATTCTCAGCTAAGGGCCATAGAATATAAAACGTTCACTATCAACTATGAAATATAAAATGGATATGTTCATCAATAAATTTAGTCTAAATACACATTGATAAATAAACTTTTAGATTATTTTAGTCATTCCAGTTTACACTTCGAAGTATTTTCTCCAAAGAACTTTATATCGTTGTTTACGACATTGGTCCAAGTGTAATATATTAGTACAAGCAATTGTGGTGTCAGAGCAGATACATCGAAGTTTATTCGTACAGCCAGCAGAGGACGTGACCGATCATTTGTTGCTGATCAAACATGTTTTACTTTTAAACGAAACACAGCTTAATTGCGTGATCTATAAGATTGGTATTACTTTAAACACATTTTGTTAACTCAACTTATGGTCTGGTTTGGTAACTCAACAGATTAAGCGGTATCTTTATCTTCTTATTTGTTACTTCAACGGTACATGTTTAAATGAGAATTAGGAAGCTATTACATTCGGTATTCTATTCTATATGTGTATAATATGGTCACAGGAAACATCCACTACTAATTGCTCAAATGGACCTCAATAACAATTTAGTGGGATCACGATGTTGAGTGAGGAACATGGATGTTCACAACGATCTGCCACTTTTGAGTAGCAGCGCACCACGTTAGCCCCCTACCGCCGCCGCTGGCTACTCTGCAAGATTTGCTCGTGCTGAAGTCAGTCACCATCGCCGCCGTCGTCGAACTCATCAGCTCATAGCATCATCTTGGTGAATTTTTCGACAAATCTTCGGGTCGCGAGTCTGACCCGGTAGTAGGTGAATTCACTAAATAGCTGCCCATGTGACCTTGAGTGGCCAGGTCTCCTTTTGAGGAACTGGGACAATTGTTAGCAAATCTCACCCCTCTCAGCTAAGCTGTCAAACTGGGAAGGCTTCTGGGTCCATTAGCAATCTCTTCATCCTAAAAAAAAGTTCAAATATACAGGGTGGATCATATTTTATGTTGGTTAAACCTCAACACGTACCGAAGTCCGTGGAGGTTTTGAAGACATTAGAGAATGCAATTATTCGTTCTTTTTGAGGTGCCTGTTGAAGGTAGGTAACTCGGTATAATAAAACCAGTAGGGTTGCTATGTTCAAGTAGAAATTAATGAAACCAGAAGTCACGAGGACTGTAAAATCTAAAAAAATATGTAGACTGCTTCCATCCATAGAGCATAAAGAATCATATCATTCAATACTATCATAAATCAGAATTAAATAAAATGCTCGAAACTCTTGTAGTATTATTTCATTATATTTGAGTGAAACCTGGGTACTGCGAGGAAACGCCTTTGAAACCAGATTCAAATTTTCATTTTAAGTTACAACGCACAAATAGAAATATTAACTTTTATATTCACATTGAATATAATCCTGTTCTAGACATTTTTATTGCCATTGATTTTATCGTAATGACTGTCCTAATACTGAGTTTAATACCGTTTAATACTATCATAGTTTTTAGTACAACCTTCCAACAAATGTATCCTATATTTAATGTAACAATCAAAGTCAATAATAATTCTATTTTGTTAGTCGATTTTATTTAAAACTAGCAACCCCCCCTCGCTTCGCTTCGGAAACATTAAATTTTATTATTGATGGCTGAGTCCCGCGATGTTACCCGCGGTTATTGTCGTACCGCTGGTTACGCCGCGGGGCGAAGCTAGTCTAAAAAAAAGACGTGTGGCACTCGGAGACTGCCGCGGTAAAGCTATTGCATAGCATTTTTTATCAACTTATGCAATTACAAATCGACAATAATAATTTTATATTAAAACAACAATAAAATAAGATCCGGCGAGAAACTCAGTGGGCTAACTTTCAATGAATCTGCTACATTGTGAGTATTCCATTTTGACCGCGCACTCACTAGAGGGCGCTAGACACTCCAATTTTATTTATATGTATAGATGTATAGATTACATATTTTTTATGTCTACACTATTCACTAGTACAGTATATGTACATAATGTCTTATGACAATGTCTACATACTAAAAATGCCTACTATTTTTTTGCTTTTGATGAATAATTCGCAGAGGTGTTTATTATTTTTAATGTTCGTTAAAGCCATTTTTTTGTTCGAGCCGTTATAGATTCCAAACGTTTTTTGATTCAACAAAAAGTCCAGTTGATATTCGGCGGATAAAAAACAAGGAAAACATGAGTAGCCATGTGCCGTGTGGTAATAAAATTCTTGTCAAACTGGCCGAAACAGGATTTGTGTAATAACAAATGAAGTTTTCTTTCATTGATATTGTCGGCATTAAAACAACACCCAGACTTCCCCGGACACTCAGTTTCTCGATCGACCGACTACAGCGCAGTCGCAAAGAACATATTTTTAATTTAAAATGCTATTTTTTTTTTGTATTTTCGCAGTTTTTGTCGGATATGCTTTATGTGAAATTAATGTTTATGAAGACATTTCTGTGGAATATGATTCTAACGTTGAACACAATCAAGACATTGATTACGATTCAAAGTATAATTTTAGGGGATTAAATTTTACGGAAAATTTCGATTACAATTTTATTAAAGGAAACGTCAAGTTAGAATATGCGTGGACTAATTGCTATTTTGATATTGGCGGTGTAACATGTAAGTACAGTATCAGGTGATTTAAAACAATATAAGGGTCACAATTTTGGGTCTCTTCGGGTCCCTTTCGATCGATAGTAATACCAAACGATATTACTCGTATCTATGAACCACGGTGTATACCATCAGGTAAGTGGTATCCATGAGAATTTGTAGGAAATAAAAATGCAACTTACGCAAAAATGCTATAGATCGAAATGAAATGAAGTTGATTAATTTAAGGCATTAATTGAGATGAAATTAAATGAAACATGGGATGAGAAAAAGTTTCATTAAAACGGTGGTTATTATTTATTATTTATTATCTGAGACTTTTTCAGTGGACTCTTTGGAGGATCCCGAGAAGCTATATCCAGCGGCTTTGTTTCATTTTCCTACATTTGTGTACTTTCACAGATACTCAACAGTTAATAAATGTTGGAGTTTGTATATAAATGTAATGGCAGGCAACACTTGACACTTGATTAGATTTCAAATATTAGAATTATTTTAAATGTTTAAAAAAACAGATCATTGTATTCTCGTAAGAAAATGTTAGAACTTCTCATCTAGACACGGCAAGAGAAACATGAAATAGTTTTATAAAAAATATAAAGATAATAATTGTATAATGGTGTAAAAGTGTTCAAGCAATCTGCAATATAATTATAATGAAGCAGTTGTGTTTTTAAATAGCCCCTCATCACCTAAAGAACCCAATCCCTCGAATATAACCATCCAACAATAAACCACCGTTATTACACATTTAAACCTGAAGAAACACTAAATAGACAAAATAAAACAATTCACACAACTTCGCTCCTCGTGTTGACGCCAAAAAGTCCACAATATTGACAATTGCGTCTCCCAAAATAATTTTTAAATATAGAATTTCATTAGTCCAAGGCTTATTTTATATTTTAGATTATGACAATAGTGACGTAGCATTCAAAGAAGGCAGTGTTCATTTTGTTGAAGAAGAACTGACCGAAGAAGAGAAATTTTATATTAAAAATAATAACAGACCATTCGCGATCGATGGCGGTTACACTGGACTTGGATATTTCATTACAATCCCAAGAACAGAACCTGGTAATATATTTGACATTAATATAATATTTATTGCTCTAACCGAAGTACATACAAATAAATTATAGGCTGAAGTGGCATTAGGCAGGGGTATTGCTTGAAAAACAGAATGTTGTTGAGTAGAAATCGTTGTCTGGAAGATCGTGAGTGAAATTTCCAAAGGTGGAACAATGACCTCATTAATTGTTTTTGTGTCAATATTTTTAAACAATGCATCATCGTTCGACATTCGAGACTGTGAATAGACATGCCGGAGTCGAATTATCTTAACTACTTATCCGACTTAATCTCGGACAACTAATCTAAAAGTAGTTTTAATCATGTCTCTTTCGAGCGAAAACCAATTAAAATACTATGATTACAATAATCATTAATATATCAAGATTAAATATCAAACATTTATTCACACAATGTTGTTTTTAAGGAATACCATCAACCATTAATGTCATAGGTCGTGATAAAGAAATATTCGTTAGTCCGGATTTTAAACCATTCGATAACAAGCAAGTCGACAAATTAGTTTCAGTTTATAAAACCTTCTACGATTTTTGTCAGAGACTATGGATGGTCGATACCGGATTGATTGATATACCAGGTAAGATTTAACTAGTATGATTCTGACTTAGAAGTGAAATCGGGGTTATTTAGTAATGAGGTCGACTTTTAGCACAACAAAATTTTAAGAAATCGTTTTAACAAGGTCACACTTTACAAAACTTGCATAAGGTCCGTCATGACTTACGCGAGTGTGGTGTTCACTCACGCGGCCTGCACCCACATAATATACACTCTCCAATCTCTACAATCCCGCTTTTGCAGGTTAGCCGTCGGAGCTCCGTGGTTCGTGAGGAACGTTGACCTACACGACGACCTGGGCCTCGAATCAATCCAGAAATACATGAAGTCAGCGTCGGAACGGTACTTCGATATGGCTATGCGTCATGATAATCGCCTTATCGTTGCCGCCACTGACTACTCCCCGAATCCTGATCACACAGGAGCCAGTCACCGTGGACGCCCTAGACGCTTACAGATCCATCAGATCCAATAACCTTTGCATTAGACGCCTTCTGCTCTAACACTAGAAGCAGGCTTAGGGACCTTGGTAGCCGTACTCATCGAACTCGACAAAGCGTTTGACGAGCAACGTAACCCATGAATCAGCTCGCTGAGCTTCTCGCTGAATCTTCTCAGCAGGTCGTAATTCCAATGCGGTAGTAGATTCATTCGCGAAGCAGCTGCTCTTAAGTTCTTAGGTCTCCTTCGGAGGCGCTCGGGCAGCTGTTTGCAAATCACACCCCTCCTAGCTGAGCCTTTGCTTGGGGCTTCCGAGCCACCAGTAATACTTCAACCAAAAAAAAAAGTTACCAACCAACCAGTCTTTTCAAAGAGCGATTCCTCCGTCCTAAGAACTGTCACTTGTTTTCGTTTAACCTCAAGAGAAGAATTCTAAATTGTTCTAAGACAACAAACGTGATTGATGTACTCAATATTTCTCTTAGCTCGATCACCCTATTCGTCCCTATGGTGACTGACGATGGTGTTAATAATTGTGGCTTCTCCGACATCTTCATAATAATATATTCTTTCTATTTTAACAAAAAAAAACTTTTTTGTAATTTTGTAAAAAATAGATAATAGGAATAAAAATTTTGTAAAAATGAAACTTTTTTTTAGTAGAATAACATCTTGATTTGACTTTCCGGTGTTGGGTTTAAGTAATATTACGCATAAAATATTTTAAAGGTGCACGAAAACAAGTGAAACACCCATCACTAGCAGCTTATAGAGACGGCACTGATCACTTGATATTCAGTTTTGACATAAGCCCTGCAGTGCTGATCAACGCTACTGAAGGTAAGGAGTATGTAACCCTGTTATATAATATGTTGGTGGTGTTGAGCCATAACAGAGAGACACAAGAAAAAGTAGTTACAACAGGATAGAATACAGATGAATGGAATTAATTTGATGATGGATTCAAAGACAGAAATTAGGGAGAGACTTGAGTAGAAAAGAAACAAGATAGCTATTGTGCTACTGTATTTCAGAAGGCAAAGGCATTTACGAATTTTTGGGGTAATCATTTGTAAATCATACCAGATATCACAATCTAAGAAACTTGAAACTTAGGTCTGCTGCTGGCTGAGAAAACTATGGCGTTTGATCTTATAAATAAGGAGCCCTTTGGCGCTAATTACAATCGACTGCACTTATTTATACACAAGTTACTCTTTCTAGGCTAGTTGATATCACACTCAGGTGGGTCATTGGTAGTTACTAAGATACTGTATCTTCAGTAAGATGTAAAACAATATCAGCTATATCCGCGACTGGAGCCAGCGCTATTAAAAAAAATCTTGTGTAAGTTAAATGTGGAACATTTATTATGTACTTAGCGCGATTCCTTTTTTCAGTGAGATCAGTATTCGCTGATAGCAGTACCACCTTTGGCAACCACCTTTGAAAATAAAAGTTTATCTATAATTACAGCAGATGTATGTGATGTTTCATATATTTTATTTGTAGATCATGATGTATAAATGTATAATATATCTACGTCAATTACTAAAATAGATTTGATTGTCTTTATTAGTCATCATCATCATAATTCTTTCCTGTTACCCTCTGCTGGGATGTAGGGCTCGATTCAAATCCATCCATTTACATCGGTCTTGGGCAGTCTGTTCTAGCTCCTCCCACGTCATGTCTAAGACACATAGCTCCTGCTCCACCGAGCGACGCCAAGTTTATTAGTACTATTAGTAAATTATATTTTGAGCTACTCCTGTTTTTCAGGTCTAATGATATTAGGCGTAGACACTAGTCGAGGTAAATGTAATGACACATTCGTTTATATAACGGATCAAGCTACAGACGGAATAATAGTATTTTCATTAGAAGACACTGCCTTCACACGGCTCAATGTTACTGATTTAAATCACTTCCCGACGGATTCGCATCACTTTGAGTTCCCGCGTAAGTATTTCATAGTATTTTTGCAAGCATTAGTTACAATAGCGTTAAAAATTTTGAAAATATGGACAATTTCGAGTACACAAGAAGTTTCACGTCATTTTCTATTTATTTGAAGACTTTCTGAATTCTTCTTACACGGTTGGAAATGGTTTATCTGATTATTCGCGTTGTTAAAGGCGTATGTGACTGTTGCTTTTAATCTTCTCTAATTATTATATTAACCATTGTACTGTATTATAGGAGTGCCAATAAACTTTATAAAATACACATTGGCATCGAATTTAACGACTGGAAGAGAACGTTTGAAGTCATTTACTGATATCATGATGTCTACTCGTGGATCTGAGGCTGCGAACTTATTGGAAAGCGAACTGGAAAATCTTGATATCGTATGTTTTCAAATATGTATTATCATTATTGGTATTTTTCTTAAATTTTTTTAAACGCTGCATACAAACCGCAATATTTGCCTGTAATTGTAACATTACATTGAATAGTTCACAATCCCGGGCGGCCGTGTGCTTTGCTTCAGAAAAACGCCTAGTGGTTGTATCTACATATATGTATTAATTGCTACATATTTTATAATCCTCATTTAGGATTGAACGACGAAGCAACTGTCATACAATAAAAATGAGATTTCAACATCATATTTCAACTTCTTTAGGGGCGCTGAGATCAAAAATTTAAATCGCAACAGATTCGTTACGGCTAGAGAGAAAAGATACAATTTAGGAAGAGCGAGAGTGAGAAAATATACGGAGTGTCTCGCGAACCACTCGATTGGGTAGAGAGGGAAAGGACAAAGCGAGCTAGGTCGTTTCTCTTATACACAACATTCCCATACTAATTATATTACAACATAATATTATTAACTAACATATTACAAGAGAAATTTAATTTAAGGATGAAAAATGAAGAAAACCACAATACTACATAACGCAAAAGAAGTTTCACTTCTTTCACGTGCACCATGTTAAACGCGCACCATTTTTTACGTACAACTAAGTTAAAGGTGAAAAAAATTGTTCCAGGATCTTTTTGAGAAACGAAAATTTTTGTTCTCTCTCAGCATGGGTACCAATAACCTCATATTTATTAACAAAGCGAGAGACGGTGTACTATGCTGGAATCTGGACACTGAAATGATACCTGAGAACGTCCATGAAGTAGCAAAGCTAAATTTCACTTCATCGCTTTACATCTCTGGTATGAACAATTAAACTATCAATTTTTATGACAGCATCTGCACTCATAAATCTGTAGACGGGCCAAGCCGCCAGAGCGTAGCTCGACAGGAGCTATCTCTTGGAGTGTACTCAGTGCATTGTCCAGTATAACTCACAATCCACAATGTTTGTGTGAACCAAGTAAACCAAGAACCAAGTAAATTAGGTAATATTTAGAAATTCCTATTGACCAACTTAGAGTACTCTGCGATAAATATTGCCCGTCGACCTTTCGAAAGAGACCATTCGCTCATTTCGGCTTCGCAGAGTGGTTGTTCTCTTTGTCGCACAAAACACTAACAGCCCGATATCTACTTAGTCTGGCCATAAATACTGTTACAATGGAAAACAAAAAAAAATTCTATGGCAAATAACATTTATTACTTTTACAGTGTGTTAGTTTAATATATAAATATAAACGATTTAAACTATAAAAAGCTTATTCGAAGTTGTCTCCATTGGCTGCAATACAGTCCTTTAAGCGTTGAGGCCAGTTATTAATAGAAGCACGCACTCTTTCCATGGGAAAATTTTTCACTGCCAATCGTACGGATTGTTTTAGGGACTCCAAATTATCATGGCGTTTAGAGAAAGCCGTACTCTCTAAAACTGACCATAAATCATAATCCAGCGGATTAAGATAGGGACTAGGCGACGGCCAGTCTTCAGCTCTGATGAAGTCCGAAACGTTCGTTTCCAACCAAGACTGCGTAGACCGAGCTTTATGACCTGGCGCCGAGTCTTGCTGGAAGAACCATTCTTGATTATTTAACATGGTGTTGTTAAGGGGCTTCACAACCTTTTCAAGAATGGTATCTTGATACACTTGTGCCGATGTTTTGATACCTTTTTCACAAAAGTATGGCTCAGTCACTCCTTCATAGCTAATACCCCACCAAACCATCACTGAAGTCGGATAGTGCCCACGTTGCACTCTGTCGACTAATTGGGAAGCTTCCTTAGAGCTTTGAGCATAAATACGGTCATTTTGTTTGTTAAAATGTTGCTCAATTGTAAAAATGTTCTCATACGTAAACAAAATTTTTCTATGACCTCCCTTTGCGTACCGCTTCAGTAGTTGTTTCGATTTTACCACCCTATTCTATCTTTGTCGCACGAAACACTAACAGCCCGATATCTATTAAGACCGCACTCCACCGCACTTTCACGTCTGACAAACAATCTCTACTCACTGAGAAGATCCGGCGAGAAACTCAGTGGGCTTTGTCTATCGGTTAGTGCGCTCACCTCGTCGAACTCGTCAATTACGACGAAGAGTTCGACGAGGGCGGTGACCGGTGCTTGAGAGGGCTAAAAGCACAGAGTGATTCCGGAGGATTCGTCAAGACATTTTTCGGGCGACGGCGGCTTTGCGTTGCCCCGTCGAGGTCGGATAAGTAATTAGCGGCGGCCACGATAAGAGGGTTTTCGTGTATGATTAATGTAGTGATTCACATTACAGATGTCCTAGTCGTTGGAGGGACTTTGAAAATTTTGCTTAACAGAAAGTTGAATTCACCACAATATCAGGATCCCGACCAATGGAACTATTACATGTACACGTATGTAAAAGTTTTTTTTTATATCATGAAACTTTTATTTTCTTATCTGAGAATTCTGGAATCAGATAGAAGTATAGAAACTACGTATTTTGTGCTCAATCTCAATAGCTTGGGTCTTTTCATTGGAAAATCAATTGTAATTTTCCTTTTCGCACCAAATTAAGACTATCTGAACCCATTTGTCTCAACTATTGGACAAATCAATGAAGATATCAGTGTTCGTAGCCCATCAGGTCTTAACTGGCTACCAGTGCTCCTGAACGTCACAACGTGACTTCCTTCACTCACCTTGAGATGTCAAGTTGTAAAAAAGTTGTTCCGCCTTTCAAACCGAAACGCATGAGTACTGTGGAGTGGAACTAGATAACATGGAGTAACTATCCGAGGTTTATAAAGGACCTACGATCTCAATGGCGATAGCCATTAATGATCGGGTGAGCAGGTTCTAACTATAACGAAAAACAGAAAAAAAATATCCTACAACTGTACAGTTTTTTTGTTTTTTAGGATGAGTTTTGATAGTGCTATTCAAGATACAGCGTGCTTTCTGAATAACAAGCATTTTAATTTATATTATAGATACTTTACGTAGGAAAGTAAAATTTTACTATAAAAAATTATTTCATGATTATCTTGTTACAATCTTAAGTGTATAAGTTCTTGAGTACTAAGTCAAATTAAATAAATATTGGGTAAATTATTTTTTGTTTATCATTTTTTACTATAATTTATTTTATAATATTTCATTAATGTCCCTAATATCCGTATAATATTATGTTCATGCTTTTTTTTATTTTATTTTATGAATCCCTCAACACGGTGCTTGCTCTTGGATCGAAGCTGATGGACTGTACATGCTTACACTATTTTAAATTCTTTTTATCTTATTAATTATTAATAAATAAATTGTTTTATTTTTAAACCAAACTTACAACTAGTAGGATGTATGTATTAAATTAATTGATGCTTTTCTATGAACAAAATTAAAATGTTTGTAACTTGCACATTATAGTAACCTTGCCATAGTATAATAGCAATTAGAAAATGCATGAAATTAATTTCCACATAATCAAATATACATTTTCTCCCTATACCTTTATGAATGCAATCATCAGCATTCTTTCAAGCGTTTGCAGTCGAGGACACTTCTTCTAATTGCATAGTTTCAATATCGAAATTAAAAAAGTAATTGTGAACATTCATCAATATGCCGCGCCTACATCTATGCATTCCGCACACCGGTTTGATGTGTCGAGTGATAATTGAAAACATTTTTACTATAATTTTTTTTATCGTAGCTCAAGGTAGATGACGGCATCATACTTTAACATGAACAAAGCCTTTCACATGTCGATACATTTGTGTTTTGACATGTTATTAGTATTCATATTATTATACTTATATAATATAAAAGAGTTAAAATGGCGTTGCCAAAGAGGAACATTAAATTTAAATACAACCTGCACGGTCTGCGATTGATAATTAAAACATCTTGCAAAAAAATTTAGTTTTATGAATTTTAATTTCTAAATTCGAAAAGATTGCGTTGGCAGACAGTAATTTAGTGCTTTACGATTTTTCGTTTCTCGAATTTGACTTTTTTAATCTTAGATAACTATTTAGGTTCCCCCTAGACCTGGTATGCTTATTCGCTCTAATGAACTTCATGACTTGGAATTTGTTGACCAGTTCGTTTATCTTGGCTCTCTTCTTTGTGGCGAAGGTGAGAAGGAGATAGCTAGAAGAATCCAAATGTCCAAAAGAGCGATGAGTAAACACACTGAGTAAATATCCTGCAAAACCAACGTGAGGTTGGTACATCCCTTATTGGGCTTCTCAAATTTCCTTTACGGCGGTGAAACCTGGACGAAATGATAGGACAAAGATCGACGCTTTTGAAATGTGGTATTGGAGGCTGATCTTGCGAATTCTATGGATAGCGCGCCGGACCAACTTATCCATTCTGAAGGAGCTCGGTATTGTCACAAGACTGTCCGCTACCTGCTTCCAACGTATTCTCACGTATTTCGGTCACATCGCTCGTAAAGACCCCGATATCTTAAAGAAGCTGATGGTAGTTGATATAGTTGACGGGAGAAGATCACGCGGACGCTCACCTGCCCGCTGGTTTAATCTTGTAAAGACGCTCACTGGCCTGTCAAAAACCAGGGCTATAAAGAGGACAGAAAGACGTAGGGAAGCACTGTGCATCGAGTGGTCAACATTTAAACACGACCTTCAGCAATGAAGAGACCGACTCAGAAGAAGAAGATTTAGGTTTCTCAAAGTCGTGCAATTCGTTTATCCCTATTTGTAGTGATGTAAATGTATCACGATTCGAAGGTACCAAATTTATCAAATTTATCAAAGGCTATCGTATTTTCATTTTGGGTCACGAAAACTAACAAACATTTAAGTTCTTAGTAAGCAATTCTTTAAAAGAAATACTTCTCGATGACAATTAGCGTAAGAAGTGTTTCTTTTAAAGGTTGTTTGAAATTCGAATCACTAGGAATCGTGCAATCTCTTAAACATCAACTCAGCACGTTTAAAAGTAATAATTGCACGAAATACTGTCACAAAATTAACGATCGAACAGATTATAGGGTAATAAAGGGTAATATTGCATTTCAATTAAACCTCAACCTAATTCTACCAGAAACAAAGGCTTCTAATGTCGCGCGGAATCTCTTCTATCTACCTATTATAAAAATCTAAATACAGATTAATAGGACCCAAAAGTCAATAGTAGCGAATTTCCCCCTCTCTATATTTTGTTCTGTTGTCTCACTTCTAGCTGATCTTAACATATCTAAACTAAATTAATAATCCAAAGCCCAAGGAAGAGGAATAAATAATTGTTTTTAATAATTAATAAAATAATTGTTTGGATATTAAAATTTAATTCTTCACATCATTTAAATTGTCTGATTTGCATTGTCTGATTTATTATTGTCAGGATAATTATACCAATCCCACTTAGCGGGATAAGAAAATGGGAAGGAAGCTTTGTTTGATTTTGTTGTTAGTTCATATTATTTTTTTACTTGTACCAGTGAAGATGTCTTACTGAATATATCCAAAACTTCCAGTAAAACACTCTTCGAATTCTAATATAATTATATATGACGGAGTGACTGGTTCCATGGTGTTTTTAAAATTATGACGTCACCATTTCTGATGACGTCAACGGCTGATAACGGTGCCACTAGCGTCTCGTTGACGTCATCATTTGTAATAAAAACAGCGCGTCAGACAATTACGTCTCCCATTCCGACAGGAGCCCTCTTCTTCGATATAGCGAAGGCGTTCGACAAAGTCTGGCACAACGGTTTGATATTCAAACTGTATAACATGGGAGTGCCAGACAGACTCGTGCTCATCATACGAGACTACTTGTCGAACCGTTCGTTCCGATATCGAGTCGAGGGAACGCGTTCCCGGCCCCGTCACGTCACAGCCGGAGTCCCGCAAGGCTCCGCCCTCTCCCCGTTACTATTCAGTTTGTATATCAACGATATACCCCGGTCTCCGGAGACCCATCTGGCGCTCTTCGCCGATGACACCGCCATCTACTACTCGTGTAGGAAGAAGGCGTTGCTTCATCGACGACTTCAGACCGCAGCTACCACCATGGGACAGTGGTTCCGGAAGTGGCGCATCGACATTAACCCCACGAAAAGCACAGCGGTGCTCTTCAAAAGGGGTCGCCCTCCGAACACCACGCTGAGCATCCCCCTCCCGACTAGGCGCGTCAATACCCCCGCCCCCGCCGTTCGCCCGATCACATGTTCGACCAGCCCGTGTACCGTGGGCCCCGAAGGTCAAATATTTAGGCGTCACCCTCGACAGTAGGATGACATTCCGCCCCCACATCAAGACGGTACGCGATCGTGCCGCCTTCATTCTAGGACGTCTCTACCCGATGATATGTAGGCGAAGTAAAATGTCCCTTAGAAATAAGGTGACACTCTACAAAACTTGCATACGCCCCGTCATGACCTATGCAAGTGTAGTGTTCGCTCACGCGGCCCGCATACACTTGAAATCATTCCAAATTATTCAATCCCGTTTTTGCAGGATAGCCGTCGGAGCCCCGTGGTTCGTCAGGAACGTCGACCTCCATGACGACCTGGACTTAGAGTCCATCAGTAAGTATCTGCAGTCGGCGTCCATGCGCCACTTCGATAAAGCGGCACGACACGAGAACCCTCTCATCGTGGCCGCCGGTAACTACATTCCCGATCCTGCGGACAGAATGGAAAGCAGTCGACGTCGCCCAAAACACGTCATCTCGGATCCTCCCGATCCACTAACGGTGCTTCTAGGTACTTCAAGCACCGGTCACCGTTCTCGTCGAACCCGTCGCTTGCGACGAAGGGCTCGACGAGTAAATTAACTCCCAGACACAGCCCACTGAGTTTCTCGCCGGATCTTCTCAGTGGGTCGCGTTTCCGATCCGGTGGTAGATTCTGCGAAGCACGGCTCTTGCTAGGGTTCGTGTTAGCAACGTCATCAGGTTTGAGCCCCGTGAGCTCACCTACAAAAGTTAGGGTTACGCTGACATAGCCTCTCAAGGCTCTCAGCTTAGGTAGGAAAAAAAAAAAAAAAAAAAATTACGTCTCGCTGACGTCTGTTTTCTGATTCTGTTAGTTGTTGGCATTGCCTTCCATAGTGACTGTAAACAAGACTGACTTTTCCAATGAATTCCATTTGTTGAATTTCAACCGTACAACAATAATAACAGAGAGCTCCGGCTAGTTCAGCCGAACGAGACGGAATGTATTATGCGTTTTTTTTTTCTTTTTTCCTACCCATGCTGATAGCCTAGAGAGGCTATTCAGCGGAAACTTAACTAGTAGGTGAGCTCACGGGGCTCAAACCTGACGACGTTGCTAACACGAACCCTAGCAAGAGCCGTGCTTCGCAGAATCTATCACCGGATCGGAAAAGCGACCCACTGAGAAGATCCGCCTAGAGACTGAGTGGACCGTGTCCGTGGGTTAATTTACTCGACGAGCCCTTCGTCGCAAAAGACGGGTTAAATTAATTTAAATTAAATTAACAATTTAATTTAAAATTACATATTTTTATGTCTACACTATTCACTAGTATAGTATATGTTACACAACTATGTCTACACACTAAAAATGCCTACTGAATTTTTTGCTTTTGATAAATAATTTGCAGACTAAAGTTGGCTAAAGCGATTATCAATTTTTTTTGTTAGAGCCGTCATAAATTCCAAACCTTTTTTGAATCAGCATAAAGTTCAATTAATATTCGGCAGCATAAAACAAGGAAAACATGAGTTAGCACATGTCGTGCAGTAATAAAATTCTTGTCAAACTGGCCGAAACAGGATTTGTGCATTAACAAATAAATTTTTCTTTTATTGAAATTATCGACATCGTCGGCATCAAAACAACACCCAGACTTCCCCAGACACCCAGTTTCTCGATCGACCGACTTCAGTGCAGTCGCAAAGAACATATTTTTATTTAAAAATGCAATATTCTTTTCGTATTTTCGTAGTTTTTGTTGGATATGCATTGTGTGAAATTAATTTTAATGACGACAATTCTGTCGAATATGATTCTAGTGTTGAATATAATCAAGACATTGATTACAATTCAGAGTATAATTTGACTGGATTTAATTTTACGGGATTTAATTTCACGGGATTCAATTTTACTGTAAATCCCGATTACAATTTTATTGAAGGAAACGTCGAGTTAGAATATGCGTGGACTAATTGCTATTTTGATATTGGCGGTGTAACATGTAAGTACAGTATCAGATGATTGAAACCAATTTATGTGTCAAAATTTAGGGTCTCTTTGGGTCCTTTTCGACCGATGGTAAAACCAAACGATATTACTCGTGTCTATGAACCACGGTGTCTACCATGAGGTAAGTGGTATCCATGAGAATTTGTAGGAAATAAAAATGCAACTTATGCAATTTTGTTGAAGACGTTATTTTTGTCGAGATGTGTTTCTAAGAAGTGGTTCCATTTTCCCAACTGGAAAGGCGAAGGTATCACACCACACAGCCAAATTTTTTGGATATTTTGTTTTATGAAAAATGCTATAGAGCGAAATGAAATGAAGTTGATTAATTGAAGGCATTAATTGAAATAAAATTAAATGAAACTTTGGATGATAAAAGTTTCATTAAAACGTTGGTTATTATCTGAGACTTTTTCAGTGGACTTTTTGGAGGATCCCGAGAAGCTACGTCCAGCGACTTTGTTTCATTTTTCTACATTTGTGCACTTTTACAAATACTAAACAGTTAATAAACCACCGCTATTACACATTTAAATCTGAAGAAACACTAAATAGACAAAATAAAACAATTCGCACAACTTCGCTCCACGTGTTGGCGACAATAAGTTCACAACATTGACAATTGCTTCTCCCAAGATAAATTTTAAGTATAGAATGTCATTCATTTAAGGCTTATTTTATATTTTAGATTATGACAGTAGTGACGTAGCATTCAAAGAAGGCACTATTCATTTTGTTGAAGAAGAACTGACCGAAGAAGAGAAATTTTATATTAAAAATAATAACAGACCATTCGCGATTGATGGCGGTTACACTGAACTTGGATATTTCATTACAATCCCAAGAACAGAACCTGGTAATATATTTGACATTAATCTAATATTTATTTCTCTAACAGAAGCACATACAAATAAATTATAGGCTGAAGTGGCATTGAGCAGGGGTATTGCTTGAAAAACAGAATGTTGTTGAGTAGAAAGCGTTGTCTGGAAGATCATGAGTGGGATTTCCAAAGGTGGAACAATGACCTCATTAATTGTTTTTGTGTCAATTTTTTTAAACAATGCATTATCGTTCGACATTCGAGACTGTGAATAGACATGCGGGAGTCGAATTATCTTAACTACTTATTCGACTTAATCTCGGACACTACTACTAATCCAAAAGTAGTTTTAATTATGTCTCTTTCGAGCGAATACCAAATAAAATACTATGATTACAGTAATCATTAATACAGGGTGTTACAAAACTACCCGTTGATAAGCCTAGCTAACGAAACAACCTAAAAGAACATTTAGTTTTTCATAGTAAACCTCAAATTTATAGAAACGGCTCAAAGTGACCGCTCCGCTCAAAAGCTCCGCCTTACTCAATACACAACACAACCTCGCTGCAAATATTTATGAATGAAAAATAGATAAACTATTAAAGTAGGCAATTATTTAGTAAAATAGGTACATACGTAGGCCTTTCTGTTAAATAACCTGGTTCCCTGACATGACAGTTTACTAGGGATGACAATATATTTTTTTACGGGATATTTTGTAACCAGGTGGTATATGAAGATGAAATATCAGCTATTTCTACACACAATATTGTTTTTAAGGAATACCATCAACCGTCAATGTTATAGATGAAAGCGAAGTATACATTAGTCCGGATTTTAAGCCGTTCGATAACAAACAAGGCAACAAATTAGTTTCAGTTTATAAAACGTTCTACGATTTTTGTCGGAGACTATGGATGGTTGACACCGGATTGATTGATATACCAGGTAAGATTTAACTGATACGATTGTGACTTAGAAGTTAAATCGGTGCTATTTAGTAATGAGGTCGTTAGTACAACAAAATAAAAATAGAATACATATTTTGAGTTATTGTTTATTTGCAGTAGTTTTTTTTTCTAATTCATTGATATAGTAGCAAGCATTAAGTTACTGCCACAATTATTATATTGATGACTGATGAATCTCAAGCGAGCGAGTGGGAACAGTAAACACAATAATTAATCTTTGGACACTTGATGTGACAATCATGATACTGCTTTATTGTCTTATTAAATCATTTCTTCTTCTTATTAATTAATTTCAATTTTAAATGAAGTAAATTAAAAATGAATGAAAAAATAATAATAATATTATATTATAAATACTATTATTTTTTATATTATTTCTATTTTAACAAAAAAAAACTATTTTATAAAAAATAGTAAGGATACGAATATTTAAAAAAGAAACCTGTATTTTAATAGAATTAAATCTTGATTTGATTTTGCGGTGTTGGATTTAAGTAATTTTACACATATATTATTTGAAAGGTGCACGAAAACAAGTGAAACACCCATCACTAGCAGCTTATAGAGAGGGCACTGATCACTTGATATTCAGTTTTGACATAAGCCCCGCAGTGCTGATCAACGGTACAGCTACTGAAGGTAAGGAGTGTGTAACCCTGTTATAATTATATTGGTGGTATTGAGCCATAAAAGTGAGACACGAGAAAAGGTAGTAACAACAAGATAGAATACAGATGAATGGAATTAATTTGATGATGGATTCACAGACAGAAATTAGGGAGAGACTTGAGTAGAAAAAAACAAGACAGCTATTGTGCTACTGTATTTCAGTAAGCAAAGAGATTTACGAATTTTGGGGGATTTTTTTTTTTGCTTAGTCGGGTGGACAAGCTCACTGCCCACCTGGTGCTATGTGGTTACTGGAGCCCATAGACATCTAAAACGTAGACGCGCCACCCACCTTGAGATACAAGTTCTAAAGTCTCAGTATAGTTACAACGGCTGCCCCACCCTTCAAACCGAAACGCATTGCTGCTTCACGACAGAAACAGGCAGGGCGGTGGCACCTACTCGTGCGGACTCACAAGAGGTCCTCTCTCTATCAGCCCATGGACGTCCACTGCTGGACATAGGCCTCCCCCAAGCCTCGCCACAAAGACCGGTCCTGCGCTGCCTGCATCCAGCGGATCCCCGCGAACCTCAATAGGTCGTCGGCCCACCTTGTGGGAGACCTACCCACGCTACGTCTCCCAGTACGCGGTCGCCACTCAAGAACCTTCTGGCCCCAACGGCCATCTGTTCCGCGAGCAATGTGTCCTGCCCACTGCCACTTCAGTGTCGCAATCCTTTGGGCTATGTCGGTTATCATGGTTTTCCTGCGAATCTCCTCATTTCTGATTTGGTCTCGCAGGGAAACTCCGAGCATAGCCCTCTCCATTGCTCTTTGGGTGACCTTGAGCCTTCTCATAAGGCCCATTGTGAGCGACCACGTCTCAGTGCCATATGTCATCACTGGCAACACACACTGGTCAAAGACTTTCGTTTTGAGACACTGTGGTATTTGTGATGAGAAGATTTTACGTAGCTTTCCGAACGCTGCCCATTCGAACTGGATTCGACGGTTGACCTCTTTTTCGAAGTTGGAATTACCTAGCTGGACAGTGTGTCCCAGGTAAATATACTCGTCAACAACTTCGAGCGTAGAGCCTCCGATCTTTACTGGAGTGGGCGCTACATGAGCATTCAACATAATTTTTGTTTTTTCCTTGTTCATATTTAGACCCACTCGGATAGAAGCCCTACTGAGGTCTTTGAGCATTGTACTGAGGTCCTCCATGGTCTCGGCCATAATCACAATATCATTGGCGAACCGAAGGTGAGTTATGTACTCGCCGTTTATGTTGATGCCTATTCCTTTCCAGTCCAGAACTTTGAAAACATCTTCCAGCGCAGCGGTAAATATTTTCGGAGAAATAACATCTCCTTGCCTCACGCCCCGCTGCAGAAGCATAGGTTCCGAAGCCCGGTCCTGTACTCGGACTGACATAGTAGCGTTTTCATACAAACACCTCAACACTTCGATATACCGATAATCAATTTGGCACCGTTGGAGAGACTGTAACACGGCCCAGGTTTCAATCGAATCAAAGACTTTCTCGTAGTCCACAAATGCTAAGCAAAGCGGCAGGTTATATTCCTCGGTCTTTTGTACAATCTGCCGCAGCGTATGAATGTGGTCTACGGTACTATAGCCTTTTCGGAAACCGGCTTGTTCGGGTGGCTGGAAGTCATCAAACCTGCGCGCGAGACGGTTCGTAATAACTCTCGAGAACAACTTATAGACATGACTCAGAAGTGAGATAGGTCTATAATTCTTCAAACGAGTATTGTCACCCTTTTTGAAGAACAGTACCACCACACTTCTGGTCCATGCCAGGGGCACATTCCCATCGAGAATGACGGAATTAAATAAATTTTGAAGGGCCCGAAGGACTGGTTTTCCACCCGCCTTCAGAAGTTCGACAATAATTCCATCCTCGCCCGGTGCCTTGTTGTCCTTAAGTTGTTTGAGAGCCATTCTAATCTCGTACAGGCTGACGTCGGGGATATCTTCGGTATAGTGTCGGACTAATCTAGCTCTTGGATCCTTTGCTAGATATTCCACGGGTTGTCGAGTAGATGTGTATAGCTGTCCATAGAACTTCTCAACCTCTCTCAAAAGCTCAGGCTTGGACGAAATGTTCCTGCCATCATCGGTCTTCAGTTTTGTCAACTGGCTTTTCCCAAGAGACAAATCTCTCGCGAACACTTTGGAGCCTTTGTTTCGTTCTATAGCCTCTTTAATACGCTCAGTATTAAAACGGCGTAGATGAAATTTAAGAGACTTTGAGATCTGTCTGTTGAGAGACCGACATTTAAACGAATCTTCTGAAGACTGCACAATCATTCCGCGACGTTCTTCCATGAGTTTGAGAGTAGGGTCTGAGAGTTTTTTGGTTCTGTTTGTACGACGGGCTCCAAAAAACTTGGAACCAATCGTATGGACAGCATTCACAAACCCGTCATTGTAACCGTCCACGGAGCCTCCTAGGCAATCGAAGCGGTTTTGAAGTTCGAGTTGAAAGTGCCCAGAACTTTGGATCTGAGCTGGTGCTGGACGGAGCGTAGACCTTATCAGTCGGAATCTCTCAAGCTTAATATTGAGGTTCAATGTGCCTCTTACCATCCGATGATCACTTCCTGTTTTAACCGTATTGATCACAGAAACATCATTAAATATTTGCCTTTTTGTCGACATAATGAAATCTATCTCATTTTTGATGGCACCATTGGGGCTCATCCAGGTCCACTTCCTGTGATTCCGTTTTTGGAAGAAAGAGTTCATCATAAATAATTCTTCTTTCTCCATGAAACCAGCAAGTAAGTTTCCCCGGTGATTTTGATTCCCAAATCCAAATGGTCCCACTCGCAGCTCCCCCTCGGACCGTTTACCCAGTCTGGCGTTGAAATCCCCATGACAATGGTGAAGTGAGTTGTAAAGCTATGCATGGCTCTGGAGATGTCCTCATACATAGTCTCTACCTCATCGTCGGAGTGTGCCGAGGTCGGAGCGTAAACCTGTATGAACTTCAACGAATACCTTTTGGTGATTCTGAGTATAAGGTACGCCACTCTGGTCGACGCACTCTCGATTTTGAGCACATTATTCACAAGGGACTTGTGGACGAAAAATCCGACACCGCCTTGAGACAGATGATCACCTTTCCGAAAATAGAGCAAGTTACCGGACCTCAGAGTTATCGTGTCCTCTCCCTCTCTTCGGACTTCAGATAAGCCCACAATGTCCCACCGTAACCTGCTCAATTCTTCCTCGAGTTCCACAATCTTCTCATCGGTCCGCAGTGTTCGCACGTTGTATGATGCCAGGTCCAGTCGTCTTTTTTTATGGTAGCCGGATCTCTGCCGGAGATTCTTAGCACCCCCTGCCCCGCCGTTACCTTGACCGCTACCGTAGCCAGGAATAGCGGAGCTGCCGGGGACTGGGGGCCAGTTTTTATTTGTGTCAGCCATGTTGGGGGGGGGGGGGGCGGCTTGCCATAATCGCCACGCTTGGCATGCGGGTTGGCGATCGCAGTGTGCTGTTATGATACTCGGAGAACGCTGCTGCCCATTCTCTGGATAATCCCTTAGTCGCCTCTTACGGCACCCACGGGAGGAGAAGGGGAGGTGTTATTCTTTTTTCGAGGCCGACACCACACGACAAGAGGTCCTACCACCAGTAATTACGCAAATTATAATTTTGCGGGTTTCATTTTTATAACACGATGTTATTCCTTCACCGTGGAAGTCAATCGTGAACATTTGTTGAGTACGTATTTCATTAGAAAAATTGGTACCCGCCTGCGGGATTCGAACACCGGTGCATCGCTTCAACACGAATGCGCCGGACGTCTTATCCTTTAAGCCACGACGACTTAATCGTAACTTAATCGTACTTAATTTGTAAATCATACCAGATATCACAATCTAAGAAACTTGAAACTTAGGTCTGCTGCTGGCTGCGAATACTATGGCATTTGATCTTATAAGCCAGGAGCCCTTTGGCGCCTATTACAATCGACTGCACTTATACACAAGTTACTCTTTCTAGGCTAGTTGATATCATTCAGTCGAGCCCTTGATGTGGTGTTTAGATACTGAGATACTGTATCTTCAGTAACATGTAAAATAATATCAGTTAGATTCGCGACTGGAGCCAGCGCTATTAAAAATTTCGTGTGCAAGTTAAATGTGGTACATATTATTATTTACTTAGAGGGATTCCTGTTTTTAGTAAGATCAGTATTCGCTGATAGCATTACTGGCAACCACCTTTGAAAATCAAAGTTTATCTATAATTACAGCAGATGTATGTGATGTTTCATATATCATATTACTTACATCATTATGTATAAATGTATATTTACGTCAATTATTACTAAAATAAATTTTAATTTGATTGTCTTTATTAGTCATCATTATCATCATTCTTTCCTATTACCCTCTGCTGTGGTGTAGTAGGGCTCGAATCCTTCCATTTACATCGATCTTGGGCTGTCTGTTCTAGCTCCTCCCACGTGATGCCCAAGACACCTAGCTCCTACTCCACCGAGCGACGCCAAGTTTATTAGTACTATTAGTAAATTATATTTTGAGCCACTCTTGTTTTTCAGGTCTAATGATATTAGGCGTAGACACTGGTCGAAGTAAATGTAATGACACATTCGTTTATATAACGGATCAATCTACAGACGGAATAATAGTATTTTCATTAGAAGACACTGCTTTCACACGGCTCAACGTTACCGATTTAAATCACTTCCCAACGGATTCGCCGCACTTTGAGTTTCCGCGTAAGTTTTCACAGTCTTTATGCAAGCATTAGATACAATAGCGTTGAAAATATTGAAAATATGGACAATTTCGAGAACAAAACAAGTTTCACGTCATTTTCTATTAACATGTTCGCGTGAGCAACCTCATTTCTGAATATTGCTACTGTGGCGCATATTTTTCCCATACAAAGTTTAGCTACGTCTAAAAAGGTCCCGCCGTAATAATAGGTTGGGGAAAAAGTCTTTTCTCATTATAGTATGTATGCACTTGTAATAAAATATCTTTGGCTATATATACTATTTGTATCTGGCTGATTTTGGTATCATTAAAAGTTTAAATTTTAAAGAAGATAATCCCAAATTCAAATTAGGAAAATGTGTGATTTTTATTTAGTTTTCGTACTGTAAATATGAGTAAAATGTATAAAAGCTTACTACAAAAAAGGTAAAAATGCAACGCAAGCCGCGAAAAAAAAATTCGATGCTTATGGACCTAGTGCGATGTCTGTGAGAGTAGCACAAATTTGGTTTAAGCGTTTTCAATCCAGAAATTTTGATGTCAAAGATGCACGTCGCTCTGGTCGCCCTGCTACGGATAAAATGGATGCCATTTTTGAAAATGTGGAGCAAGATCGGCATATCAGTAATTACGACGTAGCTGAAGAACTGGAAATTGATCACAAAACAGTTTTGGCGCATTTGAAAAAAAACTGGGTACACGAAAATCTCGATATTTTGGAACCTCATGAGTTCACTGAAAGAAACCTAATGAACCGTGTACTCATTTGTGATTCTTCATTACGACGTAATGAAACCGATCCATTTTTGAAGAAGCTGATAACTGGTAATGAAAAATGGATCACGTACGACAAGAAAAAAGTGAAAAAGGTCGTGGTCAAAGGCTTCACAGACTGTGGCGAAATCCGGGTTAACTCACAACAAAGTGATGCTGTATGTGTGATGGGATTGCAAGGGCATTATTCATTATGAGCTGTTACCACCAGGCAAGACCATCGATTCTGAGCTCTACTGCAAACAACTGATGAGATTAAAGCAAGAAGTTGAGAGAAATTGGCCGGAATTAATCAACAGAAGGGGTGTGGTTTTTCATCATAATGACGACGAAAAATTAAGAGAGCTTGGCTGGGAGGTGTTAATGCATTAGGCGTATAGTACTGACTTTGCACCTTTAGATTTCCACCTGTTTCGGTTTCTTCAGAATTCTTTAAGCAGTGTCAGGTTAATATCACGAGAGGACTGCTAAAACCAATTGTCGCGGTATTTTGATCAGAAGCCCCAAAATTTCTATAGCAATGGGATCATGTCCCTACCTACAAGATGGTAAAAAGTTATCGAACAAAATGGTACCTATATAGGTACTTTAGTTAAATGTAAATAAACTATATTAAAAAATGTTGATAATTTTCTATAAAAATGCGAAGAAACTTTTCCCCAACCTTATACGTACATCTTATGATGATTTTTTAGGGAATGCGGCGTTGTAGGCTATGAAAATCGAATGTGTTCCGGCGCTAAGTACATGCGCCATAGGAATTTGCCCATTGAATAGACGTCCAAAGATGTGCGAACAAAACAAATATTATGATGATCTAGAGGCCGTCATATGACATTGCACCATTTTATAACTTAAAAAACACGACGTTGTAAGACGTGTGATGATCTAGAGGCCGTCATATGACGTTGCACCATTTTATAATTTAAAAAACACGACGTTGTAAGACGTTGCTCACGCGAACTTATTAATTTGAAGAATTTCTGAATTCTTCTTAATCGGTTGGAAATGGTTTATCTGATTATTCGCATTGTTAAAGGCGTATGTGACTGTTGCTTTTAATCTACTCTAATATTTATATTAACCATTTTACTGTATTATAGGAGTGCCAATAAACTTTATAAAATATACATTAACATCGAATTTAACGACTGGAAGAGAACGTTTGAAGTCATTTACTGATATCATGATGTCTACTCGTGGATCTGAGGCTGCGAACTTATGGGAAAGCGAACTGGAAAATCATCATATCGTATGTATTTTTATTATTCGTATTTAAAAAAAAATTAAACGCTGCATACAAACCGCAGAATTTGCCTGTAATGATAACATTACATTGATTAGTTTACAATCCAGGGCGGTCGTATGCTTTGCTTATCTACTGATTGTATGAATTACTACATATAATCCTCATTTCGGATTGAACGAGGAACATTAAGCAACTGTCATATTTCAAGGTGAACAATGACATTTGAGCTAGGATATTTACGGGCTACTGTAACTAAATAATTTCGTTGATATAAAAAAAAACATCTACAAGATATTATGTCTTAAATCCTTAAGCTTTTTGGAAGTGCAACTTCTTTAGGCGCGTTGAGAGTAAAATTTTAATCGCGACAGATTCGTTACGGCTAGAGAGAAAAGATACAATTTAGGTAGGAGCGAGAGTGAGAAAATAGATGGAGCGTCTCGCGAACCCCTCGTCCGTGGAAAGAGGGAAAGTCCAATGTGAGCTAGGTCGTTTCTCTTATACACAACATTCCCTATTACAAGAGAAATTTAATTTAAGGATGAAAAATGTAGAAAACCACAATACTACACAACGCAAAAGAAGTTACACTTTTTTCACGTGTACCAAGTTACACGCGCATCATTTTTTACGTATAACTAAGTTAATGGTGAAAAATTTTTTTCCAGGACCTTCTTGAGAAACGAAAATTTTTGTTCTCTCTCAGCGTGAATACCAATAACTTGGTATTTGTTAACAAAGCGAGAGACGGTGTACTATGCTGGAATCTGGCGGCTGAAATGAAAACCGAAAACGTCTATGAAGTAGCAAAGTTAAATTTCACTTCATCGCTTTACATATCTGGTATGAACATTTAAGCTTAAGTCAGTAGAACCTGTAGAAAGGCCTAGCCGCCAGAACTTAGCTATATATGGGCTATCTCTAGGAGTGTGCTCATTGCATTGTCCAGTATAACTCACAATCCACAATGTTTGTGAGAAAATAGCAAGTATAAGCCTCAGCACCAACCCCGCGATCTACATTATTGATCTCGCTGGTCCGTTGTACAAATAGATATGTTGAGTGTGTATGTTAGATTTGACCGGAACCGGAATAACGGATTACTGGTGGGCGGGTGATCTTTCCAGTTACACCAGGACAGGTAGGCGAGTAAAGGCTCAGCCAAGAGTACATAGGTAGTGTGCGACAGGGACAATGTTCTATGACATGTCCTTCTTCAAACGAGGCTTGTGGAGAGTACTTAGCGGTAGGCTCCTGGCATTGCTGAAGTCCATGGGCGACGTTAACCACTCACAATCAGGTGGGCCGTATGCTCGTCTGCCTACAAGTCCAATAAAAAAAAGAAAGAAAAAGAGTATTGCAACAGCTCCAATACACGGGCTTAGCTATACTAGTGCCAAGCCCAAAAGCCGATATTGACTTGATGTAGTTATGACAAGGGCTATTAGCTGGTTGTTTTTGTGTATACATGATTGATGTAGTGATTCACATTGCAGATGTCCTAGTCGCTGGAAATACATTGAAAATTTTGCTTAACAGAAAGTTAAACTCATCACAATATCAGGATCCCGACGAATGGAACCATTACATGTACACGTATGTAA
This sequence comes from Bombyx mandarina, assembly GCF_030267445.1. Lineage (NCBI taxonomy): Eukaryota > Metazoa > Arthropoda > Insecta > Lepidoptera > Bombycidae > Bombyx > Bombyx mandarina. The sequence continues at coordinate 14,159,095 of NC_143228.1, forward strand.
AAGTTTTATTTATTTTATACTATCATACATGATTTTTTGTATGTGAGAATCCTAGAACCAGATGGAAGTACCAAAACTGGGTATTTCGTGTCAAATTTTAGCTTAGCTTAAGTCATTTGATTGGAAAACCACTTGTATTTTTCCTTTTCGCACCAAATTAAGACTATCTGAACCAATTTGTCTCAACCATTGGACAAATCAATGAAGATATCAGTGCTCGTGGCCCACCAGGTCTTAACTGGTTACCAGTGCTCCTGAACATCGCAACGTGAATTCCTTCACTCACCTTGAGATATCAAGTTGTAAAAAAGTTGTTCCGTCTTTCAAACCGAAACGCATGACTACTGTGGAGAGCCGTAGAAAGGACCTAAGATCTCAATGGCGATAACCATTAGTGACCGGGTGAGCAGGTTCTAACAATAAGAGAAAAATACAAAAAATTCCCACAATTGTACAGTTTGTTTGTTTTTTAGGATGGATTTTGATAGTGCGATTATAGATACAGCGTGCTTCCTGAATAAGGACTATTTTAATGTATATCGTAGATACTTTACGTAGGCAAATACAATTTCACTGTAAAATCATTTGATGATTATCTTGTTACAATCTTAAGTGTATAAGTTCCTGAGTACTCAAAATACATAAAAAAATTTTTTTTTTTTTATTATAATGAGGACACAGTTTTTGTCTACCCATGATGACAGACCAAGACGTTTTTATATAATCTCTACTTAAATAATACCAGAATTGAATTTAAAATTGCTTGAACAATTAATAGATTTTCACTCAGGTGAAGTTCTATGAGAAATGAAATAAATATATTATAAAACTGTATAAAAATTAAATGTTTATAATAATCAAATGTTTTTCATTTATACTGGGTAAATTATTATTGTTTATCATTTTTTTTATAATTTATTTTAGTATCTTTCATTAACGTCCCTAATATCCGTATAATATGTTCATGTTTTTTATTTTATTTTATGAATCACTCAACACGGTACTTGCTCTTGGATCGAAGCTGATGCACTGTACACGCTTAAATTATTTTAAAATTTATTTTATCTTTGGTTTAAAAATAAAATAATTTATTTTTAAACCAAACTTACAACTAGTAGGATGTTTGTATAAAATTAATTGATGCTCTTCTATGAACAAAATTAAAATGGTTGTAACTTGCACATTATAATAACCTTGCGATAGTATAATAGCAATTAGAAAATGCATGAAATTAATTTCCACATAATCAAATATACATTTTCTCCCTATACCTTTATGAATGTAATCATCAGCATTCTTTCAAGCGTTTGCAGTCGAGGACACTTCTTCTAATTGCATAGTTTCAATATCGAAATTAAAAAAGTAATTGTGAACGCAGACATTCATCAATTTGCCGCGCCTACATCTATGCATTCCGCACACCGGTTTGATGATCGAGTGATAATTGAAAAGATTTATAATATAAAAAAGAACATCGTAGTTCAAGGTGGATGACGGCATCATACTTTAACATTTTGACCAATGTTAAGTGAAAGGCTTTGTTCATGGCGAGACATTTGTGTTTTGACGTGTTATTAGTATTCATATATATAAAAGAGTTAAAATGGCGTTGCCAAAGTGGAAACATTGAATTTAAATGGAAACTGCACGGTCTGCGATTGACGATTAAAACATCTTGCAAAAAATTAAGTCTTATGGATTTAAAATTCTGAATTCAAAAATATTACGATGGCAGACAGTAGTTTTGTGCTTTACGATTTTTCGTTTCTGGAAATTGACTTTTTTAATCTTATATAAATATGTAGGTTCGACCTAGACCTGGTATGCTTATTCGCTCTAATGAACTTCATGACTTGGAATTTGTTGACCAGTTCGTTTATCTTGGCTCTCTTCTTTGTGGCGAAGGTGAGAAGGAGATAGCTAGAAGAATCCAAATGTCCAAAAGAGCGATGAGTAAACACACTGAGTAAATATCCTGCAAAACCAACGTGAGGTTGGTACATCCCTTATTGGGCTTCTCAAATTTCCTTTACGGCGCTGAAACCTGGACGAAGTGATAGGACAAAGATCGACGCTTTTGAAATGTGGTATTGGAGGCTGATCTTGCGAATTCTATGGATAGCGCGCCGGACCAACTTGTCCATTCTGAAGGAGCTCGGTATTGTCACATGGCTGTCCGCTATCTGCTTCCAACGTATTCTCACGTATTTCGGTCACATCGCTCGTAAAGACCCCGATAACTTAAAAAAGCTGATGGTAGTTGGTCAGGTTGACGAGAGAAGATCACGCGAACGCTCACCTACCCGCTCGTCTGATCTAGTAGAGACGCTCACTGGCCTGCCAAGAACCGTGGTTACAAAGACCGCCGAGGACAGGAAGACGTGGGGAAGCATTGTGCATCGAGTGGTCAACATTTCAAACTAGACACGACCTTCAGCAATGAAGAGACCGACTCGGAAGAAGAAGATTTAGGTTCCTCAAAGTCGTGCAATTCGTTTATCACTACTTGTAGTATTGTAAATGTATCACAATTCGAAGGTACCAAAATTTCTTGGGCGCTCGTATTTTCATTTAAGGCCACGAAAACTAACAAGCATGGTCGAAATCACTTTTAACTTTAACCTAAAGGTGTCCAGTGTTAAAGACGCCCGGCGTATCCATCGATGCGACTATGCCGGTATTCAAATCCCGGAGAAGGTACAATTTTTTCCAAAGAAATATCTAGGAACTTCTGAGATATTTACAAACGACTTACACATTGATAGTATAGTATCGAGTCACAATGAAACCAGCAAAATTTAGAAATTTACATAATTGCTGGTTATCATAGGATATATTGAAAATCCTCACGGGATTACATCTGCTTGAGACTTCGATCTTTTGACTCAATTAACGTGACAATATCGCTTATATTGCTTGTACGCTGAATTTATCATTTAACAAACCGTTTTCGGTAAGATAGTTAACAGATAATTAACAGTCACCTATAAGCTTTAGCGTTTAGGGACAACAGCGAAGGGAAGATCTTCCACCGAGCGGGTGTCTCGTTCGTGACAGGAACACTCGCAAGCTTATCTTAAAAATTTCGCTAATGCAGTTATTTGTCAAATATCTCTTCTATGATACCTACTGCTACAAGTTCTTCCCTACTTATTGCACTTGCAACAATCGGATTTTTTTTGTTTTTCAGTTGTTTGCAGAAACCTATCGTACAAATGATTGGAACTGAATTGGTAATAGACCTTGAGCGTTTTACTGAGAAATTTCAAAGCTTTGTAAATTTAAGTGATCAATAAAATCTGGAATTATTTATCCTCGACGTTGCTGTGTCAGGTCAGGTTTAAAAGAATACATTTATTTTCTTAATGTAATTATTACATTAAAAAGTGAAGAAAATAGATAATTCAGCTTATAGCGAATTTTTGAGCCATCAACTCTTTAACCGGCAACACCGTAATATTACGGGTACATTTAACCAATCCTCTATCCTCTACCTTCTATATTATATATTATTAAAATAGATGAAATCAAAATAAGTGTAAAATTAACTGAGTATCTAATTATCGCAAAATTATAGTCCCTGATTCTTTATTGCTTGAAAAATTAAACCGCGCGGAGCGCGTAATTTAAATTCCTAATTGGATAAAATTTTAATGTTTTTACCAAAACTGAAAAAATCGAATGTCGATTTTCAAGGGTGTAATATCGATTCACTGAATCGATTCAGAACTACATATCAATTTTAAAAAAATCCACATTTTGGCTCAAAAAAATGGATTCTTCGATTAATCGATTTCAAATCAGATTCAGTTCAAGATACAGCGTGCTTTCTGAATAACAAGCATTTTAATTTATATTATAGATACTACTATCCGTAAGAAAGTAAACTTTTACTATAAAAAATTGTTTCATGATTATCTTGTTACAATCTTAAGTGTATAATGTTATATATGTAATATATGTTCTTGAGTACTAAGTCAAAATAAATAAATATTGGTTAAAAAATTATTGTTTATCGTTTTTTACTATAATTTATTTTATAAACTTTCATTAATGTCCCTAATATCTGTATAATATGTTCATGTTTTTTATTTTATTTTATGAATCACTGAACACGGTACTTGCTCTTGGATCGAAGCTGATGCACTGTACATACTTACGTTATTTTTAAATTTATTTTATCTTATTTTTAATAAATAAATTATTTTATTTTTAAACCAAACGTATGTACAACTAGTAAGATTTATGTATAAAATTAATTGATGCTCTTCTATGAACAAAATTAAAATGTTTGTAACTTGCACATTATAGTTAACCTTGCGATAGTATAATAGCAATTAAAAAAATGCATGAAATTAATTTCCACATAATCAAATATACGTTTTCTCCTTATACCTTTATATGAATGTAATCATCAGCATTCTTTCAAGCGTTTGCAGTCGAGTACACTTCTTCTAATTGCAAAGTTTCAATATCGAAATTAAAAAAGTAATTGTGAACGCAGACATTCATCAATATGCTGCACCTACATCTATGCATTCCGTACACCGGTTGGATGAGTCGAGTGATAATTGAAAACATTTTTACTATAAAAAAATTTATCGTAGCTCAAGGTGGATGACGGCATCATACTTTAACATGAGCAACATTTTAACAAACAAAATGACCGTATTTATGCTCAAAGCTCTAAGGAAGCTTCCCAATTAGTCGACAGAGTGCAACGTGGGCACTATCCGACTTCAGTGATGGTTTCGCGGGGTATTAGCTATGAAGGAGTGCCAAACTAAGTATATATACTTACTTACCATAAATACTGTTACAATTAAAAATAAACAAAATATTACATTTGAATTTGAAATCTGTCATTTTTATATGATTGCTCATTGAGTTTTCTCATTTTGGCGCCAATACATTGTACAATATTTTGCGATATTAAAATGGAGTGGAGTGATAAAGAGAACCGAATCGCTGTGATTGCATTACACAAAGTAGGTATGGAGCCAAATGCAATTTTTAAAACTCTCCATACGCTTGGTATTAGTAAAATGTTTGTGTACCGGGCTATTAATAGGTACAATAAGACCTCCTCTGTTTGTGACAGAAAAAGATCTGGCCGTCCACGTAGTGTTCGTACGAAAAAGTTGGTCAAAGCAGTAAGGGACCTAGAACCATGTCGCGCATTTTAAAAGATAACTTAGGACTTGCAGCCTATAAAAGACGTACTGGTTATTTCTTAACTGATAATTTAAAAGAGAATAGGGTGGTAAAATCAAAACAACTACTGAAGAGGTACGCAAAGGGAGGTCATACAAAAATTTTGTTTACGGATGAGATTTTTTTTACAATTGAGCAACATTTTAACAAACAAAATGACCGTATTTATGCTCAAAGCTCTAAGGAAGCTTCCCAATCAGTCGACAGAGTGTAACGTGGGCACTATCCGATTTCAGTGATGGTTTAGTGCGGTATTAGCGCTTCAAAGAAGATGGTGACCACGTTCGTTGGAAAAACCGGTAATGTTGCGACTATTTCACTCGAAGATCGTAGAACGGTTAACGCAGAGTGGTATACCACAGTTTGTTTACCACAAGTCATCGCGGAACTTCGAAAATCTAACTCAAAGCGACGCATCATTCTGCACCACGACAACGCAAGCTCACACAGCGCTCGTCAAACGATTGAGTATTTGAAGCAGGAAAAGTAGAAATTCTTGACCGTCCTCCATACAGTCTTGACCTAAGCCCTAGCGATTTCTTTACATTTCCTAAAATTAAGAAAAGTCTACGTGGTCAAAGGTTCCAGTCCGGTGAAGAAGCAGTCGACGCTTTCAAGTCAGCCATTTCGAACACCACCACTTTAGAGTGGAATAAATGTTAAAATAACTGGTTTGAGCGAATGGAAAAGTGTATTAAGCTACGTGGTGAATACTTTGAAAAACAATAAAAAGTACTATAAGGTTCTAGTTGTGTTTTTTTCTTCAAACGAGAAAACTTAAAAGGCATGCCTCGTATAATTAGGGCCTTTGCTAACTTATCAATAAACTAAATCAGGATGCTATTCTGTTTATTAATTAGAATTGCATGCATATACAATCTAACTCAAATCAACCTTAGAGAGATTTTTTGCATCAATATCCTTTTTTTTCATAGGAGAAAATCACCGGATCCTCACCTGCACGACGGGTGGGGTATGTGGGAGTTGAACCTCACTAAAAACTTCTGCGCTCACAGCCGGCCCCCTACCCCGGACCGGGCCGGAGCCCAGTCGGGGCTATTGAGACGGCGGGACAGAGTTTACGCAGAGTACAGTACATCCGCCGTCCACCAGACGCCGGACCGACGGCCACCAGCGACAAGATCGCCGGTTCCCACGGTCGACGGGCCAAGAGCCCGCATTGATGGCGTCGCGCTACACCTTCCCCGGGAGCGGTCGGGGGATCGCGGCCTACCATCGACCGGTTCCGTATTACGGGCGAGCGTGCCGAGCATGCCACCCTACGCCTAGGTTCCTCCCCACACAAAGCGGATGGAGCCCGAAGCTCCTAGGGGGCTGACCCCCTACTCGGCGGATTTCTGCGTAGTGAGGAGAGCTTTGCCTCACTCGCGCGGCCGCCAAATCTAAGAATATTCGCTTTTCGAAATAGGCCTCCCCTAAAATTTGCCATAATGACCGGTCCCGGGCTGGCCATATCCAGCAGCATCTTACAACCTCAATCAGATGGTACTGCTGTGGGTAGAGCTTCTACGAGGTGAACCATCACTTTTCCGTTATTTGTCTGTAATAGTAGTCTATATCTATACTAATATTATAAAGAGGAAAGATTTGTTTGTTTGTTTGTTTCGAATAGGCTCCGAAACTACTGGACCGATTTGAAAAATTCTTTTTCCATTAGAAGCCGACATTGTCCCTGATGAACATAGGCTACTTTTTTTAAAAAAAAATTATTTTATTTTTTTTGTTTCATGTGTGTTTTAATGTTTCCGAAGCGAAGCGAGGGCGGGTCGCTAGTTTTTCATAAATAACTACGCATTTTCTCCTCATAATCATTCCTATCCTGCAAAGCGTTAGGGATTACCTGACACGCACAAGTTAGTCGGTACAGCTTATAGGGTAATAAAGGGTAATATGGCATTTCAATAAAACCTCAACCTAATTCTACCAGAACCAAGGGTTCTAATGTCGCGCGGAATCTCTTTTTTTATTGCTTAGCCAGGTGGACAAGCTCACAGCCCACCTGGTGTTAAGTGGTTACTAAAGCCCATAGACATCCACAACGTAAATGCGCCACCCATCTTGAGATATAAGTTCTAAGGTCTCAAGTATAGTTACAACGGCTGCACCACCCTTCAAGCCGAAACGCATTACTGCTTCACGGCAGAAATAGGCGGGGTGGTGGTAGCCACCCGCGCGGACTCACAAGAGGTCCTACCACCAGTAATTACGCAAATTATAATTTTACGGGTTTCATTTTTATTACATGATATTATTCCTTCAACGTGGAAATCAATCGTGAACATTTGTTTTCTGCCTATTATAAAAATCTAATTATAGATTAATAGGACCCAAAAGTCAATAGTAGCGAATTTCCCCCTCTCTATATTTTGTTCTGTTGTCTCACTTCTAAATAAAATAATTATATTGATGTCCAAAATTCTCAGTAAAATACTCTTCGAATTGTAACATAATTAATTATATATGACGGAGTGACTGGTTCCATAGTGTTTTTAAAATGATGACGTCACCATTTCTGATAACGTCAACGGCTGATGACGGTGCCACTAGCGCTGTTTTTATTACAAATGGTGACGTCTCGCTGACGTCATTATGTTAGCTGTTGGCATTGCCTTCCATAGTGACTGTAAATAAGACTGACTTTTCCAATGAATTCCATTTATTGAATTTCAACCGTACAACAATAATAACAGAGAGCTCCGGCTAGTTCAGCCGAATGAGACGGAATGTGTTGTGCGTTTTTTTTTCTTTTTTCCTACCCATGCTGATAGCCTTGAGAGGCTATATCAGCGTTACCTTAAGGTGTAGGTGAGCTCTCGGGGCTCAAACCAGGAGGTGTTGCTAATACTGGCCCTAGCAAAGGCAGTGCTTCGCAGAATCTACCACCGGATCGGAAACGCGACCCACTGAGAAGATTCGGCGAGAAACTGAGTGGACCGTGTCTGTGGGTTAATTTACTCGCCGAGCCGTTCGTCGCAAAAGACGGGTTAAATTAATTTAAATTAAATAAACTATTGTTAGAGAATTTGTCACTACCCGGCCCCTCTACTCAGTGACGTCAGGCGGTGGGGCGAGAGTCACGTCATCGCGCCAGGCTAGCCGGCCGGTTTAGATCGTCGGTCACTTGGCTGCGGGCGCTCGGATGCAACGGACGCATAATTCAGTGCTAATTATTGTGGTGTCGTGATTAATTAATTCCTAGTTGTCGTAATTGTTTTTCGTTCTGATAAATCATCCTTAGAGTATCATTTCCTTATTTTTAAAAAAACCTCTTTCACTTCTGATTTCTAATACTATTTAATTTAAAATTACATATTTTTATGTCCACATTATTCACTAGTACAGTATATGTACACAACTATGTCTACACACTAAAAATGCCTACTGAATTTTTTGCTTTTGATAAATAATTTGCAGACTAAAGTTGGCTAAAGCGATTTTAAATTTTTTTTGTTAGAGCCGTCATAAATTCCAAACCTTTTTTCAATCAGCATAAAGTTCAATTAATATTTGGCAGCATAAAACAAGGAAAACATGAGTTAGCACATGTCGTGCAGTAATAAAATTCTTGTCAAACTGGTCGAAACAGGATTTGTGCATTAACAAATAATTTTTTCTTTTATTGAAATTATCGACATCGTCGGCATCAAAACAACACCCAGACTTCCCCGGACACCCAGTTTATCGATCGACCGACTTCAGTGCAGTCGCAAAGAACATATTTTTATTTAAAAATGCAATTTTCTTTTCGTGTTTTCGTAGTTTTTGTCGGATATGCTTTATGTGAAATTAATTTTAATGAAGACAATTCTGTCGAATATGATTCTAGTGTTGAATATAATCAAGACATTGATTACGATTCAAAGTATAATTTGACTGGATTTAATTTTACGGGATTTAATTTCACGGGATTCAATTTTAGTGTAAATCCCGATTACAATTTTATTGAAGGAAACGTCGAGTTAGAATATGCGTGGACTAATTGCTATTTTGATATTGGCGGTGTAACATGTAAGTACAGTATCAGATGATTTAAATCAATGTATGTGTCTAAATTTAGGGTCTTTTCGGATCCCTTTCGATCGATGGTAATACCAAACGATATTACTCGTGTCTATGAACCACGGTGTCTACCATGAGGTAAGTGGTATCCATGAGAATTTGTAGGAAATAAAAATGCAACTTACGCAATTTTGTTCAAGACATTATTTTGTTCGAGATGTGTTTCTAAGAAGTGGCTCCATTTTCCCAACTGGAAAGGCGAAGGTATCAGATCACACAGCCTCATTTTTTGCATATTTTGTTTTGAGCGAAATGAAATGAAGTTGATTAATTTAAGGCATTAATTGAAATAAAATTAAATGAAACTTTGGATGATAAAAGTTTCATTAAAACGTTGGTTATTATCTGAGACTTTTTCAGTGGACATTTTGGAGGATCCCGAGAAGCTACGTTCAGCGGCTTTGTTTCATTTTTCTACATTTGTGCACTTTTACAAATACTAAACAGTTAGTAAACCACCGTTATTACACATTTAAACCTGAAGAAACACTAAATAGACAAAATAAAACAATTCACACAACTTCGCTCCACGTGTTGGCGACAAAAATTCCACAACATTGACAATTGCGTCTCCCACGATAAATTTTAAGTATAAAATGTCATTCGTTCAAGGATTATTTTATATTTTAGATTATGACAGTAGTGACGTAGCATTCAAAGAAGGTACTATTCATTTTGTTGAAGAAGAACTGACCGAAGAAGAGAAATTTTATATTAAAAATAATAACAGACCATTCGCGATTGATGGCGGTTACTATGGACTTGGATATTTTATTACAATCCCAAGAACAGAACCTGGTAATATATTTGACATTAATCTAATATTTATATCTCTAACCTAAGCACATACAAATAAATTATAGGCTAAAGTGGTATTGAGCAGGGGTATTGCTTGAAAAACAGAATGTTGTTGAGTAGAAATCGTTGTCTGGAAGATCGTGAGTGGAATTTCCAAAGGTGGAACAATGACCTCCTTAATTGTTTTTGTGTCAATATTTTTAAACAATGCATTATCGTTCGACATTCGAGACTGTGAATAGACATGCGGGAGTCGAATTATCTTAACTACTTATTCGACTTAATCTCGGACACTACTACTAATCCAAAAGTAGTTTTAATTATGTCTCTTTCGAGCGAGTACCAAATAAAATACTATGATTACAGTAATCATTAATACAGGGTGTTACAAAACTACCCGTTGATAAGCTTAGCTAACGAAACAACCTAAAAGAACATTTAGTTTTTCATATTAAACCTCAAATTTATAGAAACGGCTCAAAGTGACCGCTCCGTTCAAAAGCTCCGCCTTACTCAATACACAACACAACCTCGCTGCAAATATTTATGAATGAAAAATAGAAAAACTATTAAAGTAGGCAATTATTTAGAAAAATAGGTACATACGTAGGCCTTTCTGTTAAATAACCTGTTTCCCTGACATGACAGTTTACTAGTGATGACATTTTTTTTTGTGACATATTCAGATATATGAATCATGGTATATGAAGATGAAATATCAGCTATTTCTTCACACAATATTGTTTTTAAGGAATACCATCAACTGTCAATGTTATAGATGAAAGCGAAGTATACATTAGTCCGGATTTTAAGCCATTCGATAACAAGCAAGGCAACAAATTAGTTTCAGTTTATAAAACGTTCTACGATTTTTGTCGGAGACTATGGATGGTTGACACCGGATTGATTGATATACCAGGTAAGATTTAACTGATGCTGTTCTGACTTAAAAGTGAAATCGTTGCTATTTAGTAATGAGGTCGACTTTTAGTACAAGAAAAAAAAAATTTTAAGTTATTATTTATTTATAATATTTTTTTTTCCTAATTCATTGATATAGTAGCACAAATCAAGTTACTGCCACAATTATTATATTGATGACTGAGGAATCTCAATCGAGCGAGTGGGAACTGTAACCACATTAATTAGCCTTTGGACACTTGATGTGATGATCATGATACTGCTTTATTGTCATATTAAATCATTTTTATTAATTTCAATTGTAAATGAAGTAAATTTAAAAATGAATGGAAAAATAATATTATTATAAATAATCTTTTTTTCTATATCATTTCTATTTTCACAAAAAAAAAAACGATTTTATAAATATAATAGTAGGAATATGAATATTTAAAAAAGAAACTTTTTTTTTAATAGAATTAAATCTTGATTTGACTTTCCGGTGTTGGTTTTAATTAATTTTACGCATAAATTATTTGAAAGGCGCACGAAAACAAGTGAAACACCCATCACTAGCAGCTTATAGAGAGGGCACTGATCACTTGATATTCAGTTTTGACATAAGCCCTGCAGTACTGATCAACGGTACAGCTACTGAAGGTAAGGAGTTTGTAACGCTGTTATATAATATATTGGTGGTGTTGAGCCATAAAAGAGAGACACGAGAAAAGGTAGTTACAACAGGATAGAATACAGATGAATGGAATTAATTTGATGATGGACTTATAGACAGAAATTAGGGAGAGACTTGAGTAGAAAAAAGCAATAGAGCTATTGTGCATTTCATTGTGTATTTCAGTAAGCAAAGAGATTTGCGTATTATTGGGATAATTATTTGTAAATCATATCAGGTATCACAATCTAAGAAACTTGAAACTTAGGTCTGCTGCTGGCTGCGAATAGTATGACGTTTAATCTTCAAAGCCAGGAGCCCTTTTGCGCCAATTACAATCGACTGCACTTATACAAAAGTTACTCTTTCTAGGCTAGTTGATATCACTCAGTCGAGTCATTGGTGTGGTGTTTAGATACTGAGATACTGTATCTTCAATCACATGTAAAACAATATCAGTTAGATTCGCGACTGGAGCCAGCTATAAAAAAAATTCGTGTGTGAGTTAAATGTGGTAACATATGTACTTAGACGAATCCTTATTTTAGTGAGATCAGTATTCGCTGACATCATAACTGGCTAACTAAACCATCTTTGATAATAAAGGTTTATCTATTACTAGCTGACCCGGCAGACTTCGTAGCGCCTCAATCGATAAATAAAAGACCTAAACTATTGTATAAAATAAACTTAAAACAAAGTAAAGGTATCCGTCCGACGGGGGACACATCAAAGGGAAAACAAAATTGTTATTTTTATTTAATTCCGAGCATTTCCATATGTATCTACCTTTTAAACTTTCTCTGGACTACTACAAATAATTCAAGACCAAAATTAGCCAAATCGGTCCAGCCGTTCTCGAGTTTTAGCGAGACTATCGAACAGCAATTCATTTTTATATTATTATTACAGCAGATGTATGTGTCGTTTCATATATATGTACATACATCATTATGTATAAATGTATATCTACGACAATTAACAAAATAGATTTGATTGTCTTTATTAGTACTATTAAGTAAATTACATTTTGAGCTACTCCTGTTTTTTCAGGTCTAATGATATTAGGCGTAGACACTGGTCGAAGTAAATGTAATGACACATTCGTTTATATAACGGATCAAGCTACAGACGGAATAATAGTATTTTCATTAGAAGACACTGCCTTCACACGGCTCAACGTTACCGATTTAAATCACTTCCCAACGGATTCGCCGCACTTTGAGTTCCCGCGTAAGTATTTCACAGTCTTTATACAAGCATTAGATACAATAGCGTTGGAAATTTCGAAAATATGGACAATTTCGAGTACAAAACAAGTTTCACGTCATCATCATCAGCCTGTATCTCTGCACTGCTGGATGTAGGCCTCTCCCATAGTCCGCCACAATGAACGATCCTCCGCCTTCCGCATCCAATCTCTCCCAGCATATCGCCGCAAGTCATCGGTCCAACGGGCAGGGGGACGCCCAACGCTGCGTTTACCGGTACGCGGTCTCCAGTCCAGAACACGTAATTTTACCTCATTTCCTATTAACATGTTCGCGTGAGCAACCTCATTTCTGAATATTGCTACTGTAGCGCGTCTTTTTCCCATAGAAAGTTTAACAACATCTAAAAACGTCCCGCCGTAATAATAGGTTTGGGGAACAAGTCTTTTCATACATAGTATAATAATACTATGTATGAACTTGTAATAAAATCTCTTTGGCTAAAATCTATTTGTATCTGGCTGATTTTGGTATCATTAAAAGTTTAAATTTTAAAGAAGATAACTCCTCAAATTAGGAAAATGTGTGATTTTTATTTATTTTTCGTACTGTCAAGATCAGTAATTCTAATGAAGAAATTCGATACATTTTAAATTTTTACTACAAAAAAGGTAAAAATGCAACGCAAGCCGCGAAAAAAATTTGCGATGCGGATGGACCTAGTGCAGTATCTGTGAGAGTAGCACAAATTTGTTATAAGCGCTTTCAATCGAGTACAAAACAAGTTTCACGTCATTTTCTATTAATTTGAAGAATTTTTGTATCCTTCTCAAACTTGTTAAAGGCGTGTGTGACTGTTGCTTTTATCTTCTCTCATTGCTTTGTTTTCCGTTTTACTGTATTATAGGAGTGCCAATCAATTTTATAAAATACACATTGACATCGAATTTAACGACTGGAAGAGAACGTTTGAAGTCATTTACTGATATCATGATGTCTACTCGTGGATCTGAGGCTGCGAATTTATGGGAAAATGAACTAGAGGAAAATCTTGATATCGTATGTTTTGAAATATGTATTTTTATTATTCGTATTATTCTTGAAGTATTTTTTTTAAACGCCGTTTACAAACATCTGTATTTGCCTGCAATGGTAACATTACATTGATTAGTTACAATCCAGGGCGGCCGTATGCTTTGCTTCAGAAATACGCTTAGTGGTTGTATCTATATGTACGAATTACTACGAGATAATCCGCATTTCAGATTGAATGACGAAGCAACTGTTATACAATAAAAATGAGATTTTAACATCATGTTTCAAGGTGAGCGATGACATTCGAGTTAGGTTCACGGGCTACTGTAATTAAATAGCTACGAGATAAAAAAACCATACAAGATATTATGTCTTTTATGTCGTTGAGAGTAAAATTTAGCTCGCGACAGATTCGTTACGGCTAGGGAGAAAAGATACAATTTAGGAAGGAGCGAGAGTGAGAAAATAGACGGAGTGTCTCGCGAACCACTCGACTAGGTAGAGAGGGAAAGGACAAAGCGAGCTAGGTCGTTTCTTTTATACGCAACATTCCCTATTACAAGAGAAATTTATTTTGATGATGAAAAATGAAGAAAACCACAATACTACACAATGCAAAAGAAGTTTCACTTCTTTAACGTGCACTACGTTAAACGTGCGCACCATTTTTTACGTACAAATAAGTTAATGGTGAAAAATATTGTTCCAGGATCTTTTTGAGAAAAGAAAATTTTGTTCTCTCTCAGCATGGGTAACAATAACCTACTATTTATTAACAAAGCGAGAGACAGTGTACTATGCTGGAATCTGGAGACTGAAATGATACCTGAGAACGTCCATGAAGTAGCAAGGCTAAATTTCACTTCATCGCTTTACATCTCTGGTATGAACAATTAAACTATCAATTTTTATGGCAGCATCTGCACTCATAAATCTGTTGATAGGCCAAGGTGCCAGAGCGTAGCTCGATAGGAGCTATCTCTAGGAGTGTGCTCATTGCATCGTCTAGAATAACTCACAATTTACAATGTTTGTGTGAACCAAGTAAATCAAGAATCAAGTAAAGTAGGTGATATTAAGTTAATGAAATTCCTATTTATCCACTTAGAGTACTCTACGATAAATATTACACGTCGATCTTTCGAAAGAGACCATCAGCTTATTTCGGCTTCCTAGAGTGGTTGTTCTCTTTGTCGCACGAAACACTAACAGCCCGATATCTACTAGGACCGCACTCCATCGCACTTGGTTATATACGGTTTTCGTGTATGATTTATTGAGTTATTCACATTGCAGATGTCCTAGCCGTTGGAAGTATATTGAAAATTTTGCTTAACAGAAAGTTGAACTCTTCACAATATCAGGATCCCAACAAATGGAACCATTACATGTACACGTATGTAAAAGTTTTTATTTTTATATAGGATGATACATGATTTTTTTCTTATAGGAGAATCCTAGAACCACATGGAAGTACAAAAACTAGGTATTTCTTGCCAAATTTAAGTAGCTTAGGTCATTTCATTGAAACACCACTTGTATTTTTCCTTTTCGCATCAAACTAAGACTATCTGAACCCATTTGTCTCAACCATTGGACAAATCAATGAAGATATCAGTGCTCGTGGTCCATCAGGTCTTAACTGGCTACCAGTGCTCCTGAACATCACAACGTGAATTCCTTCACTCACCTTGAGATGTCAAGTTGTAAAAAAGTTGTTCCGCCTTTCAAACCGAAACGTATGACTACTGTAGAGAGCCGTAGAAAGGACCTAAGATCTCAATGGCGATAACCATTAATGACCGGGTGGGCAGGTTCTAACAATAACAGAAAACAGCAAAAAAATTATTATTCCAACAATTGTACAGATTGTTTGTTTTTTAGGATGGATCTTGATGGTGCTATTGAAGATACAGCGTGCTTCCTGAATAAGAACTATATTAATTTATATCATAGATATTATACGTAAGCAAATAACCGTTCACTATAAAAAATCGTTTCATGATTATCTTAAGTGTTACAATCTTAAGTGTATAATAAGTTCTTGAGTACTAACTCAAAATCACCAAAAAGTTATTTTTCTTAAAATATAATGAGGATACAGTTTTTGTCTAACCACGATGATAGACCAAGACGTTATTGTATAATCTCTACTTAAATAATACCAGAATTGAATTCAAAATTGCTTGAACAATTAATAGATGTTCACTAAGGTGAGCTTTTATGAGGAATTAAATAAATCTATTATAGAGCTGTATAATAATTAAATGCTTATAATAATTAAATATTTTTCATTAATACTGAGTTTTTATTTATTTATCGTTTTTACTATAATTTATTTTATAATCTTTCATTAATGTCCCTAATATCCTTATAATATGTTCATGTTTTGGTTTTTTATTGTATTTTATGAATCACTCAATCATCTCTGATATCGTTTTCAACACGGTACTTGCTTTTAGATCGAAGCTGAGGCACTGTGCATGCTCACATTATTTTTCAACTTATTTTATCTTATTTTTAATAAATAAATAATTTTATTTTTAAACCAAACTTACAACTAGTAGAACGTATGTATAAAATTAATTGATGCTCTACCTAGATGGAAAATTAAAAAAAATGTTACTTGGACGTTATAGTAACTTCGCAATAGCATAATAACAATTGGAAAATGCATGAAAATAATTTCCACATAACTAAATATACAATTTCTCCTTATATCAAACTTTTATGAATGTAATGATCAGCATTCTTTCAAGCGTTTGCAGTCGAGGTCACTTCTTATAATTGCATAGTTTCAATATCGAAATTAAAAAAGTAATTGTGAACGCAGACATTCATCAATTTGCCGCGCCTACATCTATGCATTCCGCACACCGGTTTGATGAGTCGAGTGATAATAAAAAAAAAAATTACTATATAAAAAAACATCGTAGCTCAAGGTGGATGACAGTATCATACTTTAACATTTTGGCTATTTTGACTATTTAAGAGTTAAACTGGAATTGCCAAAGTGGAAACATTAAAATTAAATGGAACCTCACGGTCTGCGATTGGTGATTAAAACATCTTACATCTAATAATAAAAAAAATTTAAATTTTATGAATTTTAAATTCTAAATTCGAAAAGATTATGATGACAGACAGTAATTTTGTGCTTTGCGATTTTTGGTTTCTGGAATTAAACTTTTTTAATCTTATATAACTATTTAGGTTCCCCCTAGACCTGGTATGCTTGTTCGCTCTAATGAACTTCATGACTTGACACTTGATGAATTTGTTGACCAGTTCGTTTATCTTGACTCTCTTCTTTGCGGCGAGGGTGGCAGCGAGAAAGAGATAGCTAGAAGAATCCAAATGTCCAAAGCAGGAAATACTTCTTACGATAACAGTTAGCGTAAGAAGTATTTAGTTTAAAGGTTCTTTGAAATTCGAATCACTAGAAATCGTGCAATCACTTAAACATCAACTCAACACTTTTAAAAGTAACAATTGTACGAAATATTGTCACAAAATTAACGATGGAACACAGTAAATAATGCTCTCCAAGAAAGGGAGGCAGCGGCTTGGCTCTGCCCCTGACATTGCTGACGTCCCTGAGCGACGGTAACCGCTTACCATCAGGTGGGTCGTAAGCTCGTCTGCCTACTTGGCAACAATTTGGTCAATCGCATGACATCGTAAGCTGGGTACTCACCTAGCCGTGTAGCACGTAACGTAACAGATACAGTATCCAGTGAGTACGTAGGCACGAGGCCGCTGCGAGCCGCTCGCGGAAGGAGCGCAGCAAGTTCGCAGTGACCCGCTGAGTGGCGGTATCACTGCGAACACAAAGGCGGCTCGCAGTGTGCTCGTGGCAACTCGTAGCTAGATACGCTGTAGACCGTGGACCAGCCGTACCCACTTGCAGGTTGATACAGTATCTGTTACGTTACGTGCTACACAGCTAGGTGAGTACCCAGCTATATATTATTTATCGGGCGATCTTCAGGACTTACCCACAGGACTTAGATAGGATACCCAGTGCATACAGATATTTTTTCTTAGGGAATATGAGTAGCTTGAAGTGATAACGTATAGCTTTAATAATAAACTAGTAAAACCCGGTCATGACTTTGCTGTTACTCCTTAAATGCATAGAATAACAGTTTGTTCAAAATATTCAGGCGTCACTTATCGTATATTAGTTCTGTCATCAAACGCTTTCACTGATGTACTAACAACAATCGTAAACAGTCTCTAATCAATTGGATAAACGCACATACTGATAGATGACAAATAAATTCTGAAGTGGAAGTTAAAATGGATATATAAATAGGGCCTTTGCTTAAATTATCAATAAACTAAATTTGGATGCTATTCTGTTTATCTTCTATATATTAATACGTGAAGCAAAAACTTTGTATCCCTTTTTACGAAAATTGCGCGGACGGAGGAGTATGAAATTTTCCACACTTATAGAGAATACAGAGAAGAAGTGCACAATGCTAATATTTTTTTAAATAATGCATAAAAGATCCATTAAATCAATAAAGAAAACATTACACACACTACATACCGTGTATTTGACGCACACACGCATGCATACTATTTATTGTCAAACTTTAGTTCTTGGCGTCTGTTGTCAAATTGAGAATAGATTAAATATTGTTTGTCTTTGTTAATATTTTTTATAGTGTAGACTTGGCGAAATTTATGATTAAAGAAATATAAAATACAATGATAATAGTGTACAAACTTACAATTCCAAGTAACTATAGTCGAATTTCGACTACTGCGGGACCCCTAGTTAATTAGAATTGCATAAACAATCTAACTCAAATCAACCTTAGATAGATTTTTTGCGTCATCATCCTTCTTTTTTTTTCACAGGAGAAAATCGCCGGATCCTCACCTGCACGACGGGTGGGGTATGTGGGAGTTGAACCTCACTAAAACTTCTGTGCTCACAGCCGGCGCCCTACCCTGGACCGGGCCGGAGCCCAGTCGGGGCTATCGACACGGCGGGACAGGGCTTATGCAGAGCGTATTACATCCATCCCGCCGTCCCCCAGACGCCGGATCGGCGGCCGCAAGCAACACAACCGCCGGTTCCTTCGGTCGACGGACCAGGAGCCCGCATTGATGGCGCGGATTAAAGCGATTTTCAATTTTTTTTGTTAGAGCCATCAGAAGTTCCAAATCTTTTTTGAATCAACAAAAAGTCAAATTGATATTCGGCAGCTATAAAACAAGGAAAACGTGAGTGGCCATGTGACGTGCAGTAATAAAATTCTTGTCAAACTGGCCGAAGCAGGATTTGTGCAATAACAAATGAAGTTTTCTTTTATTGTAATTATCGATATTGTCGGTATCAAAACAACACCTAGCCTTCCCCGGACACCCAGTTTCTCGATCGACCGACTAGAGTGCAGTCGCAAATATTTTTAGTTAAAAATGTTATTGTTTTTTCGTATTTTCGTAGTTTTTGTCGGATATGCTTTATGTGAAATTAATTTTAATGAAGACAATTCTGTCGAATATGATTCTAGTGTTGAATATAATCAAGACATTGATTACGGTTCAGTGTATAATTTTACGGGATTTAATTTTACTGTAAATCCCGATTACAATTTTATTGAAGGAAACGTCGAGTTAGAATATGCGTGGACTAATTGCTATTTTGATATTGACGGTGTAAAATGTAAGTACAGTATCAGGTGATATAAATCAATTTATGTGTCAAAATTTAGGGTCTCTTCGGGTCCCTTTCGACCGATGGTAAAACCAAACGATATTACTCGTGTCTATGAACCACGGTGTCTACCATCAGGTAAGTGGTATCCATGAGAATTTGTAGGAAATAAAAATGCAACTTACGCAACTTTATTGAAGACATGATTTTGTCCGAGATGTGTTTCTAAGAATTACATTGTCCCCACTAGAAAGGCGAAGGTATCACACCACACAGGCAAATTTTGGTATATTCTGTTTTATAAAAAATGCTATAGAGCGAAATGAAATGAAGTTGATTAATTTGAGGCATTAATTTAGATGAAATTAAATGAAACATGGGATGAAATAAAGTTTCATTAAAATTGTAGTTATTAATTGAGACTTTTTCAGTGGACTTTTTGGAGGATCCCGAGAAGCTACGTCTAGCGGCTTTGTCTCATTTTCCTACATTTGTGCACTTTCACAGATATTAAACAGCTATGTAGCCACCGTCGTTACACATTTAAACCTGAAGAAACAGTAAATAGACAAAACAAAACAACTACTTTGCTCCTCGTGTTGACACCAAAAAGTCCACAACTTTAACAATTGGGTCTCCCAAGATAAATTTTAATAATAGAATATCATTAGTTATAAGGCTTATTTTATATTTTAGATTATGACAGTAGTGACGTGGCATTCAAAGAAGGCAGTATTCATTTTGTTGAAGAAGAACTGACTGAAGAAGAGAAATTTTATATTAAAAATAATAACAGACCATTCGCGATTGATGGTGGTTACCCTGAACTTGGATATTACATTACAATCCCAAGAACAGAACCTGGTAACATATTTGATATTAATCTGATATTTATTTGTCTAAAACCGAAGCACATACGAACAAATTATAGGCTGAAGTGGCATTAAACAGAGGATATTGCTTGAAAATAGAATGTTGTTGAGTAGAAATCGTTATCTGGATGATCGTGAGTGGAATTTCCAAAGATGGAACAAAGACCTCATCAATTGTTTTTGTGTTCGACATTCGAGACTGTGGAATAGGCATGCGGGAGTCGAATCATGAGTGAATTGGTTCCACACGGATTTCCTCCCGGATCTTGAGGAGGAATCTCACACCCTCGATCACCCTCTTCAACCATCTCATACCCTGAGCTAGGAAGGTCAACTACCTGGGTGTCACCCTGGATGCATCCATGACATTCCGCCCACATATAAAATCAGTCCGCGACCGTGCCACGTTTATTCTCGGCAGACTCTACCCCATGATCTGTAAGCGGAGTAAAATGTCCCTTCGAAACCAGGTGTCACTTTACAAAACTTGCATAAGGCCAGTATGACTTACGCGAGTGTGGTGTTCGCTCACGCGGCCCGCACACACATAAACACCCTCCAATCCCTATAATCTCGTTTTTGCAGGTTAGCCGTTGAAGCTCCGTGGTTCTTGAGGAACGAAGACTTGGACCTCGAATTGATCCAAAAATACATGAAGTCCGCGTCGGAACGTTACTTCAATAAGACAATGCGTCATGATAATCGACTTATCGTTGCCGCCGTTGACTATTCCCCGGATCTTGATCACGCAGGAGTCAGTCACCGTCGTCACCCTAGACATGTCCTTACGGGTCCATCAGATCCAATGACCCCTGCATTAGACGCCTTCCGCACTAACACTAGGAGTAGAAACCCCGGTAACCATACTCGTCGAACTCGGCACAGAGTTCGACGTGCAACCTAACCTAAACATTAGCTCGTTGAGTTTTTCGCTCTTCTCAGCGGGTCACGATTCCGATCCGGTAGTAGATTCATTCGCGAAGCAGCTACTCTTAAATTATTATGTCTCCCTTGTAGGCACTCGGGTAGCTGTTGGCAAATCCCGCCCCTTCTGGATGAGCCCTTGCTCGTCCACCTGTCTTTGTGGAACTGAAAAGGCCTCCGGGCCACCAGTAAGCCCTCAATCATAAAAAAAGAATGAATTGGTCAAAAAATCATTCCAACATAACCATAACTACTTTTTCGATTTAATCTCGGACAACTAATCCAAAAGTAGTTTTAATTATGTCTCTTTCGAGGGAAAACCAAATAAAATACTATGATTACAATAATTATTAATATATCAAGATGAAATATCAGACATTTATTCACACAATGTTATTTTAAGGAATACCATCAACCATCAATGTTATAGGTGATAACGAAATATTCGTTAATCCGGATTTTAAGTCATTCGATAACAAGCAAGGCGACAAATTAATTTCAGTTTATACAACCTTCTTCGATTTTTGTGGAAGACTATGGATGGTTGATACCGGATTAATTGATATACCAGGTAAGAATTAACTGGTACGATTCTGACTTAGAAGTGAAATCAATGCTATTTAGTAATGATGTAAATTTTTTGTGGGAACAAAAAAAAAAAAGAAATCGTTTTTAAACAACATGTTCATCATTTTGAAACATGATTTATTTGCAGTCGTTTTTTTTTCCTAATTAATTGATATTACGAATTAAGTTACTACCACGATTATTATATTGCTGACTGACGAATCTCCAACGAGCGAGTGGGAACAGTAAACACATTAATTATTAACCTTTGCACGCTTGATGTGATAATCATGATACTGCTTTATTGTGATATTAAATCATTTTTATTAATTTCTATTGTAAATGAAGTAACTTAAAAATGAAAAAAAAATGAATAAAAAAATAATAATATTATTATAAAAATCCTTTTTATACTTAATCTGGCCATAAATACTGATGCAATAAAAATAAAAAAACTATTGCAAATAACATTTATTACTTTTGCAGTGTGTTAGTTTAATGTAAATTTAAAGTATAAAAAGCTTATTCGAAGTGGTTTCCATTGGCTGCAATACAGTCCTTTAAACGTTGAGGCCAGTTATCAATAGAAGCACGCACTCTTTCCATGTGAAAATTTTTCACTGCCAATCGTACGGATTGTTTTAGGGACTCCAAATTATCATGGCGTTTAGAGCAAGCTGTACTCTCTAAAACTGACCACAAATCAAAATCCAGCGGATTAAGATCGGGACTAGACGACGGCCAGTCTTCAGCTTTACACTTACTACACACACTTTTGCCGATGTTTTGATACCTTTTTACAAAAGTATGGCTCAGTCACTCCTTCATAGCTAATACCCCACCAAACCATCACTGAAGTCGGATAGTGCCCACGTTGCACTCTGTCGACTAATTGGGAAGCTTCTTTAGAGCTTTGAGCATAAATACGGGCCTTTGTTTGTTAAAATATTGCTCAATTGTAAAAAAAATCTCATCCTAAACAAATTTTTTCTATGACCTCCCTTTGCGTACCGCTTCAGTAGTTGTTTCGATTTTACCACGCTATTCTCTTTTAAATTATCAGTTAAGAAATGACCAGTACGTCTCTTATAGGCTGCAAGTCCTAGGTCATCTTTTAAAATACGCGACATGGTTCTAGGTGCTATCTTCATCTCCCGAGATAAAATCTTTTGCTTTCGGACAGGATTTCTTCGAATTCTTGCCCTTACTGCTTTGACCGCCTTTTTCGTACGAACACTAACTGGACGGCCAGATATTTTTCTGTCACAAACAGAGGAGGTCTCATTACACCTATTAACAGCCCATTTACTAATACCAAGCGTATGGAGAGTTTTAAAAATTGCATTTGGCTCCATACCTACTTTGTGTAATGCAATCACAGCGATTCGGTTCTTTTTATCACCCCAATCCATTTTAATATCGCAAAATATTGTACAATGTATTGGCGCCAAAATGAAAAAACTCAATGAGCAATCATATAAAAATGACAGATTCCAAATTCAAATGTAATATTTTGTTTATTTTTAATTGTAACAGTATTTATGGCCAGACTAAGTATATTATTGCTATTTTAACAAAAAAAAAAACTATTTCATAAAAAATTGTAAGAATATGAATATTTAAATAAGAAACTTTTTTAATAGAATAAAATCTTGATTTGACTTCCAGGTGTTGGTTTTAAGTAATTTTACGCGTAAATTATTTTAAAGGTGTACGAAAACAAGTGAAACACCCATCACTAGCAGCTTATAGACGGGGCACTGATCATTTGATATCCAGTTATGACATAAGCCCTTCTGTGCTGATCAACGGCACAGCTACTGAAGGTAAGGAGTGTGTAACCATGTTATATATTGGTGGTGTTGAGCCTAACAGAGAGACACGAGAAAAGGTAGTGACAACAGGATAGAATACAGATGAATGGAATTAATTTGATGATGGATTCATAGACAGAAATTAGGGAGAGACTTGAATAGAAAAAAAAAAGACAACTATGGTGCTACTGTATTTCAGTAAGCAAAGAGATTAACGAATTTTTGGGGTAGTTATTTGTAAATCATACCAGATATCACAATCTAAGAAACTTGAAACTTAGGTCTGCAACTAGGTGCGAATACTATGGCATTTCATCTTCTAAGCCAGGAAGCCTTTTGCGCTAATTACAATCGACTACCAGTATATATTAATATAAAATACTCCTTTTAATAATATATTTAAGTTATTAAATTATTATTATTATTTTTCAAGTTTTTTAGTTTTAGGTTCATTGTTAGAGTTGATTGTTTATTAGTTATTATATATATTAGATTTATATTCCAAGATTAATATCATAACTACCTAGTATTATTATCATGATATCCTAACATTACAATTTCATAATGTCAAACAATAATAAAATATTTATTAATTATCTAGCTGACCCGGCAGACTTCGTATTGCCTCAACTGATAAATAAAAGACCTAAACTTTTGTATAAAATAAACTTAAAACAAACAAAAGGAATCCGTCCGACGGGGGACACATCAACGTAAAAACAAAGTTGTTATTTTTATTTAACTCCGAGCTTTGTCATAATTATCTACCTTTTAAACCTTCTCTGGACTTCCACAAATAATTCAAGACCAAAATTAGCCAAATCAGTCCAACCGTTCTCAAGTTTTAGCGAGACTAACGAACCGTAATTCATTTATATATAACTAGTCAGGTCATAAGTATTGTCATACAGTAAAAACTTTTAGAATGCTGGCCACAAAAAAGTTTATTGAATTCGAATCTCGACTTGTTCATGAAAATAAAAATGTATTACTTTTAGAATTTTACTCATTTTTAAATATGGAGTGGACGCTTAAAGAAGACCGTGTTGCAGTTATTGCGTTGCATCGTTGCGGTTACGCGCCAATTCAAATTTTTAACATACTGAAAAATTTGAATATAACCAAAAGATTCGTTTATCGTACCATCAAACGATACGATGAAGACTCTAGTGTAGATGACAGGTCAAGAAGTGGTCGCCCTCGGTCTGTTGGGACTCCAGCAGTGATAAAAACTGTGAAGGCGCGAATTCAAAGAAATCCCAAACGTAAGCAGAAACTGTTGGCCCTTCAGATGGGGTTAAGCAGAACCACGGTGAAAAGGGTGTTAAATGAAGATTTAGGGCTTCGGGCATATCGAAGAAAAACAGAACATCGTTTGAATGCTCGTCTAATGGACCTGAGACTGAAGAGATGCCGCGCTTTGTTGAAGCGGTACGCGGGAAAAAAATATCGGGAAATTCTTTTTTCGGATGAAAAAATTTTTACTGTAGAAGAGAGCTACAACAAACAAAATGATAAGGTGTACGCATACAGTAGTGAAGAAGCGAGCAACCGTATTCCGCGTGTCCAACGAGGTCATTTTCCATCCTCGCTTATGGTATGGTTGGGAGTTTCTTATTGGGGCTTAACAGAGGTACATTTTTGTGAGAAAGGTGTAAAAACGAATGCGGTTGTGTATCAAAATACAGTCCTGACGAACCTTGTGGAACCTGTTTCTCATACCATGTTCAATAACAGGCACTGGGCATTCCAACAAGATCCGGCGCCAGCTCATAGAGTGAAGAGCACACAAGACTGGCTGGCGGCGCGTGAAATCAACTTCATCCGGCACGAAGACTGGCCCTCCTCCAGTCCAGATTTGAATCCGTTAGATTACAAGATATGGCAACACTTGGAGGAAAAGGCGTGCTCAAAGCCTCATCCCAATTTGGAGTCACTTAAGACATCCTTGATTAAGGCAGCCGCCGATATTGACATGGACCTCGTTCGTGCTGCGATAGACGACTGGCCGCGCAGATTGAAGGCCTGTATTCAAAATCACGGAGGTCATTTTGAATAAACTTTAGTGTCATAAGAATCTATGTTTTGTTAAGTTCATTTTGGTATATGAATGGTTACATAATGAATAAACTTGTTTCAATTATTTTACATTAAACATGTGATAGAATTTATAACCTGACTAGGTATAGATAAAATATATTTGATCGTCTTTATTAGTAAATTATATTTTGAGCTACTCCTGTTTTCAGGTCTAATGATATTAGGCGTTGACACTAATGGAAGTAAATGTTATGACACATTCGTTTATATAACGGATCAAGCTAGCGATGGAATAATAGTATTTTCATTAGAAGACACCGCCTTCACACGGCTCAATGTTACCGATTTAAATCACTTCCCGACGGATTCACCCCACTTTGAGTTCCCGCGTAAGTTTTCAGTCTTTATGCAAGCATTAGTTATAGCCCAAGAGCCCGTGGGCTCTACCTGTATGTATTTGACCAGACCTGAATTTTCGTACATTGAGACCCCTATATCTACCATGCATGAGGTGGGGACTCACTAAGCTCAAAGTGGTCGACGCGCCGAGCGCTCAGGTAAGACAGGTACCGATTTTGACGGATTTTAAATCCATTTGACCACGTCTGCCGTTTTGAAATTTTGAAAATATATGATTATTATTATCGGAAAATAAGAATGGCAGACCATTATCGCGCATTTTACTTTGGGGCAGACCACTTTGAAAATGCTAAAAAAATAAAATTTTGAAAGTAATTGACCAGATCTGCCATTGATTTAATAATATGTTGTTTATTATAGTCTTAAAAACTTATATTAATCACGGCAGACCTCTACATTGCGTACACACATCAACATATAATAAAATCTCTGCTACTACCCGGCCAGATGTATATTATGTTTTCCGTTCACTGTTTTAGAGGAATATAATTTACTTGCAATTTACTTTAGCAATGTATTTTCCGAAATTAATATTTTTTTATATTCTATATACTAAACTTCATTAGTTAGACAATAAAGAAGTGATTTTTTTATGGAATAATTATAAATAATACGGTATAATGCTGATCAAAAAATAATTAAATTCCTCATTTTTATCATTCAACATTTAACTTGACAGCTATACAATGCCAAAAAATCTAGTGATGTAGATGATGGAAGGTTCCAGCTATTCGTTAGCAACTATAAAGATTCAGACATCAATGAAAATTATAGAAAAAAAATTCAAAATTTTGAGGCAAGCTCAATACCACCGCGTAAGAGTGAGCTTTATCAACAACTTTTGAGGGCCCACTATATTTCTTCTATTTGGAGAAATGCTTACAAAAAGCAACCCACAACTTTAGACCCATTGGAGTATGGTTGGATTGAGCAGGACAACATATATGCCTTCAAAGGGCTCGAAGGTGACCAACTTCCATATTTTGTGAGTGACTTAATCACCAATGTTCCTGGTAAGTTGATAACAATTCTTTTTCGAACATTCAGATGAATTTACGTTCATTTTACAATTTATGTTTTATTTTTGTAGTATTCGATTCAATGGATGATGAAGACGAGTCGCCTAACGCTAAAGATGACTCCAACGATGATGATGATGAATGAATATTGATATATATATGTATATATATGTAATGCATGCATGATATATTTTTTTAACTGATTTAACACTTTTAAATGTTGTCTTGACGAAATAAAAATGAGGAATTGAATTATTTTTTTGATGAGCATTATACCGTATTATTTATAATTATTCCATAAAAAATTCACTTCTTTATTGTCTAACTAATGAAGTTTAGTATATAGAATATAAAAAAAATATTAATTTCGGTAAATACATTGCTAAAGTAAATCGCAAGTAAACTATATTCCTCTAAAACAGTGAACGGAAAACATAATATACATCTGGCCGGGTAGTAGCAGAGATTTTATTATATGTTGATGTGTGTACGCAATGTAGAGGTCTGCCGTGATTAATATAAGTTTTTAAGACTATAATAAACAACATATTATTATATCAATGGCAGATCTGGTAAATTACTTTCAAAATTTTTTTTTTTTTAGCATTTTCAAAGTGGTCTGCCACCAAGTAAAATGCGCGATAATGGTCTGCCATTCTTATTTTCCGATAATAATAATCATATATTTTCAAAATTTCAAAACGGCAGACGTGGTCAAATGGATTTAAAATCCGTCAAAATCGGTACCTGTCCTACCTGAGCGCTCGGCGCGTCGACCACTTTGAGCTTAGTGAGTCCCCACCTCATGCATGGTAGGTATAGGGGTCTCAATGTACGAAAATTCAGGTCTGGTCAAATACATACAGGTAGAGCCCACGGGCTCTTGGGCTATTAGATACAATAGCGTTGGAAATTTTCAAAACATGGACAATTTCGAGTACAAAAGAAGTTTCACGTCATTTACTATTAATTTGAAAAATTTCTGAATTCTTCTTAAGCGGTTGGAAAAGGTTTATCTGATTATTCGCGATGTTCAAGGTGTATGTGACTGTTGCTTTTAAAAGCAAAGGTTATTATAATAATTAGGTTATTATTATAAATAATGTTTAATTAGATTAATCTACTCTAATTATTATAATAACCATTTTACTATATTATAGGAGTGCCAATAAATTTTATAAAATACACATTGACATCGAATTTAACAACTGGAAGAGAACGTTTGAAGTCATTTACTGATATCATGATGTCTACTCGTGGATCTGAGGCTGCGAATTCATGGGAAAGCGAACTGGAAAATCATCATATCGTATGTTTTCAAATATATACTTTTATTATTCATATTTTTCTTGAGGTTTTTTTTTTAAACGCTACATACAAACCTTTAATGGGAACAATGTAATTGAATAGTTACAATCCAGAGCGGACGTATGCTTTGCTTCAGAAATACGCTTAGAAGTTGTATATTTAAAATATGTGTGAATTACTACATAATATTATAATCCTTCCTCATTTCGGGTTGAACGACGAAGCAAATGTCATACAATAAAATTTTCAAACAGATTTCAACATCATATTTCAAGGCGAGCAATGACATTCGAGTTATAATATTCACGGGATACTGTAACTAAATAATTTCGTTGATATTATGACTTAAATCCTTACGCCTTTTGGAAGTGCAACTTCTTTAGGCGCGTTGAGAGTAAAATTTTAATCGCGACAGATTAGTTACGGCTAGAGAGAAGAGATACAATTTAGGAAGAGCGAGAGTGAGAAAATAGACGGAATGTCTCGCGAACCACTCGTCCGTGAAGAGAGGGAAAGGACAAAGCGAGCTAGGTCGTTTCTCTTATACACAGCATTCCCCGTTGCAAGAGAAATTTAATTTAAGGATGAAAAATGACAAAAATTATAATACTAACCACCGCAAAAGAAGTTTCACTTCTTTTACATGCACCAAGTTAAACGCGCACCATTTTTTACGTATAACTAAGTTAGTGGTGAAAAAAATTGTTCCAGGACCTTCTTGAGAAACGAAAATTTTTGTTCTCTCTCAGCGTGGATACCAATAACTTGGTATTTGTAAACAAAGCGAGAGACGGTGTACTATGCTGGAATATGGCGACTGAAATGATACCTGAGAACGTCTATGAAGTAGCAAAGTTAAATTTCACTTCATCGCTTTACATATCTGGTATGAACATATTATAAGCTTAAGTCAGTTTGTATGGTAGCATGTGCATAAATCATATCCTAAGTCTCATAAATCTGTAGACAGGCCTGGCTGCCAGAACTTAGCTATATAGGTGCTATCTCTAGGAGTGTGCTCATTGCATTGTCCAGTATAACAATCCACAATGTTTGTGACAAAAGAGCAAGAATAAGCCTCGGCACCAACCCCGCGATCTATATTATTGATCTCGCCAGTCCGTTGTACAAGTAGAGATGTTGAGTGTGTATGTGAGATTTGAACCAAGCTGGGTCATTGCCCACGTGCAGTTGCAGGAAGTTCGACCATGGCGATGCCTCTGATGTTTCAGCAACGGGCACGGCCTTTTGAAGTCGTCGCGGCCTAAAGGATAAGACGTCCGGTGCATTCGTGTTGAGCGATGTACCGGTGTTCGAATCTCGCAGGCGGGTACCAATTTTTCTAATGAAATACGTACTTAACAAAGGTTCACGATTGACTTCCACGGTGAAGGAATAACATCGTGTGATAAAAATCAAACCCGCAAAATTATAATTTGCGTAATTACTGGTGGTAGGACCTCTTGTGAGTCCGCGCGGGTAGGTACCACCGCCCAGCTTATTTCTGCCGTAAAGCAGTAATGCGTTTTGGTTTGAAGGGTGGGGCAGCCGTTGTAACTATACTTGAGACCTTAGAACTTATATCTCAAGGCGGGTGGCGCATTTACGTTGTAGATGTCTATGGGCTCCAGTAACCACTTAACACCAGGTGAGCTGTGAGCTCGTCCATCAATCTAAGCATTAAAAAAAAAAAAAAAACATAGTCCGCTACGGTCGACAGCTGACGAGGACTTTTTTTTTCTTTTTATATCTTAGATGGGAGGACGAACTCACAGCCCACCTGATGTTAAGTGGTTACTGGAGCCCATAGACATCTACAACGTAAATGCGCCACCCACCTCGAGATATAAGTTCTAAGATCTCAGGTATAGTTACAACGGCTACCGCACCCTTCGAACAGAAACGCATTACTGCTTCACGGCGGAAATAGGCGGGGTGGTGGTACCTACCCGTGCGGACTCCCAAGAGGTCCTACCACCAGTGATTACGCAAATTATAATTTTGCGGGTTTGATTTTTATTACACGATGTTATTCCTTCACCGTGGAAGTCAATCGTGAACATTTGTTGAGTACGTATTTCATTAGAAAAATTGGTACCCGCATGCGGGATTTGAACACCGGTGCATCGCTTCAACACGAATGCACCGGACGTCTTATCCGTTAGGCCACAACGACTTCAAACTTCAACTATGTTTCCGCTGCGGCCAATCTGGGCACAAGGCCGCCTCCTGCACCGCCGCCATGCCGCACTGTGTATTGTGCGACGCGGAGAAGCGTCGGGCCAACCACCGGGTTGGGGGCTCAGCATGTCATTTTACCACTTTCTCAACAAAGAGGAGGAAGGGTAAAATAAATAAAAAGAAGACGGAAAAGACGCCGGTTGCAAATAAGAATTTCACCACTGTTTCCGAGTTCTGTCTGGGCGGGGATCAGTAGCTTGGGCAGATGAATGAAGGTGATATTAAGGGAATTCATATATAGCCACTTAGAGTACACTGCGATAAATATTGCACATCGACCTTTGGAAAGAGACCATCGGCTAATTTTGGCTTCGTAGAGTGTTGTCTTTGTCGCACGAAACACTAACAGCCCAACATCTACTAGGACCGCAACGGTAACCACTCAGCTTCAGGTGGCTCGTCTGTCTACATGCGCAATAAAAAAAAAGAGTATTGCAACAGCTCCAATACACGGGATGGTGATTTAGCTATACTAGTGCCAAGCCAAAAGCGGATACTGACTTGACGTAGTCACGACTATTAGCTGGTTGTTTTCGTGTATGCTTGATTGATGTAGTGATTCACATTGCAGATGTCGTAGTCGTTGGATATAGATTGAACATTTTGCTTAACAGAAAGTTAAACGCATCACAATATCAGGATCCCGACGAATGGAACTATTACCTGTACTCGTATGTAAAAGTTTTTTTTTTATAGGATGATACATGATTTTTTCTTATAGGAGAATCCTAAAACCATATGGAAGTACAAAGACTAGGTATTTCGTGCCAAATTTGAATAGCTTAGGTCATTTCATTGAAAAAACACTTGTATTTTTCCTTTTCGCACCAAATTAAGACTATCTGAACCCATTTGTCTCAACTATTGGATAAATCTTTATCAATTAACTGGCTACTAGTGCTCGTAAGCTTCATAACGTGAAATCCTTCACTCAGCTTGAGTTGTCAAGTTGTAAAAAGTTGTTCCACCTTTCAAACCGAAACGCATGACTACTGTGGAGTGAAACTAGATAGAATGGAGTAACTATAACTTTTATCCGAGCTGTGATCTCAATCGCAATAACCATTAATGATATGTTAAGCAGGTTCTAATAATAACAGAAAACAGGAAAAAAATCCCACAATTGTACAGTTTGTTTGTTTTTTAGGATGGATTTTGATAGTGCGATTGAAGATACAGCGTGCTTCTTGAATAAGGACTATTATAATTTATATCGTAGATACTATGTTTAGGCAAATAAAATATCACTGTAAAAATCGTATCGACGCTTGAAAGGCATACGTGACTAAGCGACAATAACTGCTTTGTACATAAATGATAGGCAATAACCATATTCGATGCGCAAAAAAATAATATTTCTAGGTCTATTAAAATCATTTCAATCCTACAGCTATTAGCTAGATTCTACTACAGCTAGATTCGTTAAAATAAATTTAGTTTCAGTTATTTCAACTTTAAATTAGTCTACTGTAAAGTTCACGCATTGTCGCTTAGTCACGTTTGCCTTTCTAGCATCGATATATATTATAATAGAACTGTATAATAATTAAATGTTTATAATTATAAACGGTTTTTCATTTGTATTGGGTAAATTATTTTTGTTTATCGTTTTTTACTATAATTTATTTTATATTTCCTTAATGTCCCTAATATCCTTATAATAAGTACATGTTTTTTTATTTTATCTTATGAATCACTCAACACGGTACTTGCTCTTGGATCGAAGCTGATGCACTGTACATGCTTACATTATTTTTAAATTTTATCTTATTTTTAATAAATAAATAATTTTATTTTTAAACAACTTACAACTAGTAGGATGTATGTATAAAGTTAATGAATGCTCTGCCTATGAAAAAAATTTTCAACTTCGCGGTAGCATAATAACAATTGGAAAATGCATGAAATTAATTTCCACATAATTAAATATACTATTTCTCCTTATAGCAAACTTTTATGAATGTAATCATCAGCATTCTTTCAAGCGTTTGCAGTCGAGGACGCTTCTTCTAATTGTATAGTATAGCACGTACATTGGTCTTCTAAATTTTCCTTTGTGGCGCCGAGTCCTGGACAATAAGACGAAGTGGGAGGGCAAAAATCGACGCTTTTGAAATGTAGTGTTGGAGGCGGATGTTGCGAATTCCAGGGACGGCGCGCCGGACCAACTTGTCCATTCTGAAGGTTCTGAAGGAGTTCGGTATTGTCACACGACTGTCTGCTATCTGCTTCCAACGTATTCTCACGTATTTCGGTCACATCGCTCGTAAAGACCCCGATAACTTAAAAAAGCTGATGGTAGTTGGACAGGTTGACGAGAGAAGATCACGCGAACGCTCACCTACCCGCCGGTCTGATCTAGTAGAGACGCTCACTGGCCTGCCAAAAACCGTGGTTACAAAGACCGCCGAGTACAGGAAGACGTGGGGAAGCATTGTGCATCGAGTGGTCAACATTTCAAACTAGACACGACCTTCAGCAATGAAGAGATCGACTCAGAAGAAGAAGATTTAGGTTCCTCAAAGTCGTGCAATTCGTTTATCACTACTTGCAGTATTGTAAATGTATCACAATTCGAAGGTACCAAAATTTCTTGGGCGCTCGTATTTTCATTTAAAGCCACGAAAACTAACAAGCATGGTCGAAATCACTTTTAACTTTAACCTAAAGGTGTCCAGCGCTAAAGACGCCCGGCGTATCCATCGATGCGACTATGCCGGTATTCAAATTCCGCAGGAAGGTAAAAAAAAATCCAAAGAAATATCTAGGAACTTCTGAGATATTCACAAACGACTTACACATTGATAGTATAGTATCGAGTCACAATTAAACCAGCAAAATTTTATAAATTTACATAATTGCTGGTTATCATAGGATATATTGAAAATCCTCACGGGATTACATCGGCTTGAGACTTCAATCTCTTGACTCAAGCAACGTGACAATATAAGCGTTGCTTATACGCTGAATTTATCATTTAACAAACCGTTTTCGGTGAGATAGTTAACAGATAATTAACAGTCACCTATAAGCTTTAGCATTTGGGGACAACAGCGAAGGGAAGATCTTCCACCGAGCGTGTGTCTCGTTCGTGTAAGTACATCAGGAACACTCGCAAGCTTATCTTAAAAATTTCTCTAACGCAGTTATTTGTCATATATCTTCTGTTCTATGATGCCTACTGCTACAAGTTCTGCCCTACTTATTGCACTTGCAACAATTGACATTGATTTTTCGGTTGTTTGCAGAAACGTATCCCAAGGGAATCTATGCATTTTTTTAATTATATTATACAAAATATACAGAGGACAAGAAGGAATTAAGGAACATAGTCCAGACAAAAGTGCTCTCCGTAAATGTCACGACCTCTCAGCATTGAGAAACAGGACGCAAGATGGCGGAGGATTGTTTATCTAACATTTAGCTACTATTACCGTAGGTCCGTTTAGTAGGATTTTGATACATATGAAAAGTTATTTTAGAGTAGTAGATCCAAGTCTGCAGTTCGCTGTAGCACGTAGGTGGGCAGGATCGACCGGTGAAACACTACCCTCTCACAGAAAATCAGCGTGAAGTGGGGGCCTCCTAGAGGCCACCGCGTTTCGACTGGTGAGTGAGACTCCCGGCGCCCTTATCCCTCTACCTCGGGGCCCAAATAGCAACTGGCACTTTCATTATACTACACGTATCGCAACAGATTTTCTAGGGACTGTTGCGTTGCGTGTGGGAATGAGTATCAGTTGGCCCCTTCCTGTCTTTTTATTCCCTGTCCCACAATTCCTCACCCTCTGTGACCCTTCTCCTTCCCTTTCCTTCCCCACCCCTTATGCTATTTTTGATTTTTGTGATGGCGACGAGTGATACAAATAAAATACCCCAGGAGGGTACCAGTCTCTTAGAGACTGGAGAATCCCTCTCTGAGCGAGAGCGAGAGATGCTATCCTCTCGCTCTGGCTCAGGCTGCCCATCGTATTCTGGGGGGGCACATCAAGCGTCGTTTATCACAGCTGCTGGGTGCAAACTGAGCCCAATAACGAGGAAGTCCCCCTCCACTTTAGCAGTGGATTTTTCTAACATCAGGGGACTTCACTCGAACTTAAATGCCGTCCACCACCATCTCGAGACGGAAAGGCCAGATTTGCTTTTCCTGACGGAGACGCAGATTTCCTCCCCAACTGACACTTCATATCTAAAGTACCCGGCCTATAGCCTGGAGCACATTTTTGTGCCACGCGCCGGCGTGTGTGTGTACATCAGGGAGGGAATTTGTTACCGTAGGCTCAGCAGTCTTGAAGGCAGAGACCTGTCGACCCTTTGGGTGCGCGTCGATTGTGAGGATCACATTCGCATCTACGCGTGCCTTTACAGGTCTCATAGCGGAAATTCGGAAATTGACCGGCTCGTCGAGCACCTGCAGGTGTCCACTGACAGAATACTTGAGCAGATTCCTACCGCAGAAATTGTGGTTTTGGGCGACTTTAATGCCCATCACTCTGACTGGCTTGGGTCAACACGTACTGACCATGCGGGAAGGTCTGCTCACGATTTTGCCATTGCCAATGGTCTGACGCAGATAGTACCTTCTCCCACACGTGTGCCGGATGTGGAAGACCATTCGCCTTCCTTATTGGACCTTCTGCTGACCTCTCGCCCCGAACCCATTCGGGTATGGGTCGATGCTCCTCTCGGGTCATCGGACCATTGCCTAGTTCGGAGCGTGGTGCCTCTCACCGTCTCGTCACAACCACTTCCATCTGGTAGACGACGTGTTTGGCACTACAGGTCAGCAGACTGGAACGGGATGCGCTCTTTCTTTGCATCCTACCCATGGGGGCAGATTTGCTTCAAGTCAGAGGATCCTAGCACCTGCGCCGACTCGGTTGCCGGCGTCGTGCTGCAGGGCATGGAATTGTTTGTTCCTAGCTCAGCGGTGCCTGTCGGTGGCAGGTCTCGGCCCTGGTTTGGTGGGTCCTGCCGTGACGCACATCGTCGCAAGCGGGAATGCTACCAGGCTTGGGCTAGGGCAAAGGCCGCTAAGGATGTAAACTCTGACTCACTCAAGAAGAAGTACAACTCTGCTTCCAGGTTCTTTAAGAAGCAAATTGCATTGGCAAAATCAAATTACGTTGGGAGAATTGGCGAGAGACTGGCGCGCCTGCCATCTGGCTCTCGTGCGTTCTGGTCTCTCGCCAAGGCTGTCCAGGGTAATTTCTGTCGGTCGACGCTTCCACCTTTGCGCGGGGAGGATGGTTCATTGGCCTATTCCGCAAGGGAGAAAGCCGATCTTCTTGGCTCTATCTTTGCGGAAAACTCGACTCTTGACGACTGGGGGAACACTCCTCCTACCATCCCGAGGTGTGAAACCACAATGGCGGACGTCCGCTTCACACAGTGTGCTGTGCGGAAAGCACTATTTTCCCTGGATGTCAACAAGTCGAGTGGGCCCGATGGAATATCTCCTATTGTGCTGAAGGTGTGTGCTCCAGAGCTGGCACCGGTTTTAACGCGCTTATTCAGACACTCTTATGTCCTCGGCGTTGTCCCACATTCATGGAAGACGGCTCTAGTACACCCGATCCCTAAAAAAGGCGACCGCTCAGATCCGTCCAACTACAGGCCTATCGCTATCACCTCCTTACTCTCCAAAATTATGGAATCCATAATCAACCGCCAGCTCATGGGCTACCTGGAAGAGCACCAGCTGATCAGCGACCGCCAATATGGCTTCCGCAAAGGCCGATCAGCTGGTGATCTTTTGGCTTTACTAACTCACCGTTGGGCGCAGGCGGTTGAGAGTAGGGGTGAGGCACTAGGCGTTAGTTTGGACATTGCGAAAGCCTTCGATCGGGTTTGGCATAAAGCCTTACTATCGAAGCTTCCTTCCTATGGGCTTCCTGAGAGACTTTGTAGGTGGATCGGCAGTTTCCTTGCGGAACGGAGAGTTAAAGTCGTCGTAGACGGCTCATGCTCGGACCCCCGGACCGTAAATGCTGGTGTTCCCCAAGGCTGCGTGTTATCCCCGACATTGTTCATTCTGCATATCAATGATTTGTTGCATACCAGTGGCATTCATTGCTATGCGGATGACAGTACCGTGGATGCACTGTATTTCGGCCGCAGCAATATCTCTCGGGATCACGTCGATGAGTGTCGGAACAAACTTGTGTCTGAAATCGAATCATCCCTTGTGAAGATTTCCGATTGGGGGAGACTAAATCTAGTCCAGTTTAACCCTTCTAAGACTCAAGTTTGCGCGTTCACCGCTAAAAAAGCCCCCTTTGTCGCATCGCCACTCTTCGGAAACACTCACCT
This sequence comes from Bombyx mandarina, assembly GCF_030267445.1. Lineage (NCBI taxonomy): Eukaryota > Metazoa > Arthropoda > Insecta > Lepidoptera > Bombycidae > Bombyx > Bombyx mandarina. The sequence continues at coordinate 14,196,197 of NC_143228.1, forward strand.
TTGTGCCAAGCCGAACATGGGCATTCTGGGCGTAGACATTTCGAGTGTTGTCCAGTTTGGCGGTCATTTGGAGAGCAAGGCTAAAATGGCCTCCAAAAAACTCGGAGTACTCAACAGGGCCAAACAGTACTTCAAGCCGGCTCACCGCCTTAAGCTGTATAAGGCGCAGGTGCGGCCTCACATGGAGTATTGTTGCCACCTTTGGGCCGGGGCTCCGGGTTATCAGCTATCTCCCTTTGACCGAATCCAACGTAGGGCATCTCGGATTGTCGACGATCCTGTACTTGCCAATCGGCTAGATCCTTTGGCACTGCGTAGGGATCTATCTTCCCTATGCATACTTTACAAAATTTACAATGGGGAGTGTTCCGAGGAGTTGTTCAATTTAATAGAAGCCGCTGATTTTCGCAACCGATCGTCTCGCCGGAACTATCATCCGCACCATCTGGATGGTTGGCGTTCCACTACAATGCGTTTTAAAAACAGTTTTCTGCCACGCACAGTAAATCTCTGGAATTCGTTGCCATCAGCGGTCTTCCCCAACAACTGCGACATTGGGTTATTCAAGAAAAGAGCATATTCTTATCTGAAGGGTAGGCAACGCACTGGCGTAAACGCTCGTGACCGTGGGCGGCGGTGAATCACTTACCATCAGGTGACCCGTCTTGCTCGTTTGCCTCTTAGTTGTTATAAAAAAAAAAAAAAAAAAAAAAAAAAAAAAAAAAAAAAAAAAAAAAAAAAAAAAAAAAAAAAAAAAAAAAAAAAAAAAAAAAAAAAAAAAAAAAAAAAAAAAAAAAAAAAAAAAAAAAAAAAAAAAAATTTCGCATGGTCATATTGTTAAGATATCTAAAAATATATTTGCAGCGTTTTTCTCGAAACCGCTTTTTTACAAGCACTGCGTTTGCTACGAGGGCAGAGCTTATGGTCGTATTAAGACCAAAAAAATATACCTAAGCCACATAAAATAGATTCCCGCAGGTTTCGTGGCCAAAAAATTGGAGCAAGAGAGTAAAATGTAGGCCAAGCAATAGCACGCCAAAGTTTCCTGCGACCGTGGGAGCGCCGCTACTCTGGATGGAACGTATTCACGAAAACTTGTCAACGTTCCACTCATCTTTTACAAGAAACATCCCTTTTTGGTCTAAGTAAAAGTTTTTATTCTACATTGACAATTCTATTTGTCAGCATTTTATGGTTCAACTTCTCAACAACGGTATTCGATTTCTGCAGATAGTAATTCAGCAGATACCAATTTTTCTAATGAAATACGTATATAATTGGACAAGTGATTGAAACTGAATTGGTAATAGGCCTTGAGCTTTTTACTAAGAAATTTGAAAGCTTCGTATTAATTTAAGTGATCAATAAAATCTGGAATTATTTATCCTTGACGTTCCCTGGCGATATGATATTGGTTTGTGTTTACCCTCAGCGGTAGCGAGAAAAAAATATTTCTCCTGGAATTCCTGATAATAATATCTACGAACTGAGGTGTAACAACAATAAAGCCGTACGCTTGCCGACTACATAGTAAAACAAAAAATATCAAATTTTTTTTTTAATTTTTTTTATCATTGTGTGGTAATTATTAATCAAATACTGGCTTTAAATAAAGTATAACTTCATTGTCAATATTCACACAAGTTTCCCGTGCTGAGTAGAGGACTACTTAGCACAGATAGTCAAGCAAATGCTTTATCTGTATGTAGGAACCATTGATGTGTTAAAAAACCCAAGATACAGTGTCTCAAAAACGTCCCCATAAAATAAGCGCACAATTTAGAATTGTGCGTTCATTTCAAATAGTCTTGTGTCGCACGCGTCTCTATGCGCTCGTTAAAAATACCGAACCGGCCGTTGAGAAATTATAAAAAGATTACGTCAAGAACGTTAAAAAAGGATGGAATATGGTATAATTATTCGGTAAGTAAAAGAGTTTGTTAATTTGTTTTTGTTGTTTTTATGACTAAATATAGCGATGTGTGATTTTGATTTAATTTGTCTAAAAACTTCACTCAACGGTCCAAGTATAATACGGCAAATTTCAATGGCTTTGTTTTAAGTGTAAGAACTACTATTATTTTGCCTTTTATTTTAGTCGCATAATCCAAACGACCCGTTTCAAGAATCGTTCTGTTGATGCAAGTGTTCTTACATTATAAGTGCAGATTTTGAGGGTTTGTTTTATGTCTTGGTCTGTTTCTGTATTTGGTGGAGGGTTGCAGTCTAATTCCTCACGAGCACAAGTCGGGTTGGGGAATGTTTTGTTTCTGTTATTTTTCAGTTCTGTTGCTTATTTAAAGTTTTTTAAGTTATGCATGTACTGTGCATCAGCTTCGATCCAAGAGCGAGTGCCGTGTTGAAAACGATTTCAGAGATTATTGAGTGATTCATAAAATAAAATAAAAAACATGAACATATTATAAGGATATTATTTGCGCTTTCGTTTCAGTGTTGTTTTCTTTCCTGTATAAGTTTTTGTAGAAGTTTGTTGCATGGTTTATTACACATTTTCTAGATTTTGTTTCTAGTGAGTTATTTTCAAGTTTTTTAATTTATGGCTTGTGTGTAGTCAATTCTTTATAGGCTTTTTTTTGATACTTCTAAAATTGTTTATGTTTCTTGAGATAAACTCATATCTATGGTCGTTTTACTCCTTACGGATTGACCTATTAGCCTCATTGTATATTCTACTAAGTTCTTCTTTCATATCTAAAATAGTTCCGTGCGCCTTTTTATAAGTTGGATTGTGTCTTTGGAGAAAATATTGTGTTGATCAGCATGTGCACTGTTTTTGTATTTTAAACTCTCTGTTATGCCTTTTTCTGGGATATTGTAGTATGTTTGGATATCATTACCTGCTGTTTCTATATTTTCTGTGTGTATTCGTAGTTTTTCGATATAGTTTTTAACATCTGTTTCTGTCTTGGGGATATTAGATGGTGTTATGTAGGTGTTTCTGCTCTTTACTGGACTACTTAAAAGTAATGATGCTCTCACTAATCTATGATCCGAAGAGAATTTGAATTTGCCTAGTACCTCGATATTAGTTATGAGTTATAGTATTCGGAAGCAATGCGTATTGTGGTTCTGGATAAAAGCACCTTTGGCTAATGATGGTTGCCATCGACGAAAGCGCCATCTACAAATTCAATAGACGTCATACGTCAGGCCACATTGACGGCAAAGCGTCGTTCTGTGTCTTTTGTGTCGCTGCACATTATTCATAACTTTCGAACGTAACGAACTAGCAGCCCTTTTTTTGTGAAATCGAGGGTATACGTAATTGTGCACCTTTTTTGTAAAAAATCGAAAATATACGAAATATAAAGTAAAACGAATTTGGAATTCTCCTTTTGGATATCCTCCGTTCCTGCGTCTACATTTGGTCCTTCGAGCCGGATTGATTACAAGAATTGTCAACCAGCGAAGCGGATTATACGGCAGAATATTCGTCTGCGATCTGCATATATACGGGACTTGGATTTTTGACGACAAGATTACGAGACCTACAGCGAGACTACGAGACCTACGAGACTCGACGGTCAGGATATCCTATCTTTTAACCATCCTTTACGCGAATTGTGTTAAAATTGTGTTTTGTGCTTACAGTTGCGTGATCGGCCGGCGCGGCCTACTCTTTGTGTCGGTTGGTGGTGTTTTTACAAGTAAGTGCATTTCGTTTTCCCATAAAACGCCACAATGACTGAGGAGACTTCTAAACTATTACCTGTTTCTCCTAGAAAAAAGTCGAAAGATGAATACCTTTCAGAATTAAAAAGACAAAGAGGTCATTTAAAAGGACGGTTAACTCAATTTAAAAAATATGTTGACTCTTTTCAAGATGCCAGTTTATCTAAATTACAAGTAGCTGAAATGAAATTGCGATTACAAACCGCCAGCGAATATTTTACGAAATTAAATAATATTGCTAGTGAAATAGAAATAAATTGCCCTGAAGTAGATATTGTTAGTCATTTGGAATACTTTGAATCAATAGAATCATTATATTTTAGTACAACGGCATCAGCTTCATGTTTAATCGAAAGTTTTGAGACTAGTGATAGTTTAAACAATGAAAAGTGTAGTCATATTTTAAACGAAAATACAAAAACTTTAAATGTTAAACTACCTGAAATCAAGCTTCCTATTTTCGATGGATCATATGATCGCTGGTTGGAGTTTAAAAATTCCTATGAAACTATGATTCATAAACGGTCTGATCTTGACGCTATTCATAAGTTTCATTATTTGAGATCTTCACTTAGTGGCACAGCCTTACAGGTTATAAGTGCATTAGAGTTCACTGCCTCTAATTACACTCATGCATGGGAGCTCTTGGAGAATAGGTTTCATAATCACAGATTATTAGTACATAATCATATTAAATCGTTATTCAATATTACATGTATAAAACAAGAATCGCCATTACAATTAAGAAAGTTAATTGATACAATTTTGAGGAATTTGCGTGCTCTAAAATCATTAGACGAACCTACCGAGTCATGGGACACATTAATAATATATTTAGTCGTAACGAAGTTAGATTCTGTTACTGATCGTGAGTGGGAGAACCACAAAGGTTCCCTTATGTCTCAGCCAAATAGATTGAAACTAGAAGATCTTCTTACCTTTCTGAGAAATAGGGCAGATATGTTAGAAATGATTAATGTCACTCATTCCAAGCCACAGTTTAAGTCAAATCAATCGAATATAAACGAAACTAAACATAACCAAGTTTATAGCTATGTATCTACCTCTAACAATACTAAATATTTCTCTAATAAAAATAAAAACATAGATAAAACAAAGCGCAACTGTGTTATGTGTAACAAGAATCATAAGTTGTTTACATGCATTAAGTTTTTAAATTTATCAATTACGGATAGAATAAAATTAGTAAACGATTATAAGTTATGTGTCAATTGCTTGCGTTCAGGGCATTCAATTCAAGATTGTATATTCGGCCCTTGCCAGCAGTGCAAACGAAAACATAATAGTTTATTACATTTAGACGAACATAGCGAAAGTAGCAGCAATACGAATGTGTGCACTACGGCATGCGCTCCTACATTCTCGGCTATGCATTCAGCGGCTTACCGTGCCGATGCGATAAATAATAATACGGACGGTAGGAGCTCATATTTTAACCAAGTGTTACTTTCAACTGCTTTGGTTGAACTAGCGGATCAAAATAATCGATATCATGTCGCCCGTGCTCTGTTAGACAACGGCAGCCAGCATAGCTTAATATCGGAAAAATTAGCTAAACGATTAAATACGAATTTTACACAGTCCACTGTTCGAATAGCAGGTGTGGGTCAACATCTCACACATACGAATAAATCATGTGTTATTTCTATGCGTTCTAAAACAAGCAATTTTAATAAACGAATATCTTGTTTAGTTTTACCTCAAATAACCTCAAGTTTGCCTATGACAAACATTTCACTCGAACATTTAAATATTCCCGATAATATACAACTAGCAGATCCCACTTTCGATGTATCATCAGACATAGATTTATTACTCGGTGCTGATATATTTTGGGATCTTTTGGAACAGGGTAGGATCCGTTTACCTTCAGGTCCATTTTTATTAAATACGAAGTTAGGTTGGGTGGTTTCTGGTCCTATCTTCTCTAACCATTCGAATATAAACGAAGCTCAATGTAATTTTAGTCGTTCGTTAGATTTACAACTTCGTAAGTTCTGGGAAATAGAAGATTTATCTGTGTCAAAGAATATTTTGACACAAGACGAAAATAAATGTGAAGAATTATTTATTAATACGACAAAACGCGAAAAAGAAGGTAGATTTTCAGTTCGCATACCGCTACGGGAATCAGCTGATTTTCTAGGAGACTCCTATTCAGTAGCTAATAAACGTTTTTTAGCACTTGAAAGGAAACTTGAACGTTTGCCATTACTTAGAGATATGTATAATAAATTTATGAAAGAATACGAAGTTCTCGGTCATATGACTCGCGTAGAAAAATATGATACTCCAAATTTTTTCTTACCTCATCATGGAGTTTATAAAGAGAGTAGTACTACTACTAAACTTCGCGTGGTTTTCGACGGCAGTGCGAAGACTACGTCACAAAAATCATTAAACGACATTCAATTGCCAGGTCCTGCTCTTCAAAACGACATTTTTTCGATTCTGTTGCGTTTTAGACAGTATAGGTATGTAGCGTGCGCGGATGTTGAAAAGCTATTCAGGCAGGTTTTAATTCAACAAGACCAAAGATCACTTCAGTATATTCTATGGCGTGAAAAACCTACTGATGCATTAAGCGTTTATCAATTAAATACAGTTACTTACGGAACCGCCTCCGCACCCTACTTAAGCATGCGTTGCATTAGGCAATTGGCATTACAATGTGACGATGACGTCATCGCTCGTGTTATCAATGAGGATATGTTTGTCGACGACCTGATCACCGGGCATGACGACTATGACGTACTTCTCGAAATTTGTGAAAAAACAATGCATATTTTACAGTCTGGATGTTTTCCTTTACGCAAGTGGACCTTTAATTTTGATCCTATGCGAAATAACAAAGAAAGGTTTAATGACGGCTTAGCACAAAGTAAAACTCTCGGATTGGGTTGGTATAATGACAACGATCAACTTTATTTTACTTCACAAATTAACACTAACCTTAATACGTCAAATTTAACTAAACGAATGATGCTATCAGTGATCTCGCAAATTTACGACCCGTTAGGAATTCTAGCGCCAGCTGTAATAATACCTAAAATATTGTTGCAGAAATTATGGCTTTGTAAAATAAACTGGGATACTCCTGTATCACAAGAAATCGCCATGACTTGGAGTAATTTTATTAAAACATTAACTCATTTAAACGAATTGCGTATACCTCGGCAAATTAGAGGTTCAAACACCCAGTTTATAGAATTACACATATTTACGGATGCATCCCAGAATGCATATGGAGCATGTGCATATATACGTACTTATAATTTGAATACAGAAATTACTGTTCGATTGCTATGTGCTAAAAGTAGGGTCGCACCTTTAAAAACAATAAGCATTCCACGACTTGAATTATGTGGTGCCCTACTGGGAGCTAGGCTTTATAAGAAAATAATTAATTCGCTAAAGTTATCATTTACTAACACTTGTTTTTGGACGGATTCGACTATCGTAATGGGCTGGATACGCATGTCACCTCATTTATTAAAAACCTTTGTTCAAAATCGTGTAACTGAATTAAACGAATTGACAGGCGACTCAGTATGGTTACATGTAAATAGCAAGAATAATCCTGCTGACCTGCTATCTCGAGGTTTAAACCTTGATTCACTAATTCACTGTCAATTATGGTGGACAGGACCCTCTTATTTACATGATCATAATTTTGTAAATAAAAATATTAATTGCGATCATATTAATTTAAATAACAATAATTTACCGGATTTACGAAAAACTATACAAACAAATACTACGACATTAATCGACTGTTTATTCGACTTCGAAAGATATTCATCCTTTCTTAAAATAAAACGAGTTTGTGCCTATGTACTTCGTTTTGTTTACAATATGCGTATGAAGCGAGAGCGCTCACAATGCAAAACCGGTTTGCTATCTGTCGACGAGCTGAACGAGTCGCAGCGTTTATTAGTTAAACTCGCTCAGATGCATTCTTTTTCGGACGTGCATTATTGTTTACAAAACAAGTTACCGTTGAAAAATAAAAACACTAAACGTGTATTAGGCTTAAATGTGTTTTTAGATGAACATAATATAATTAGAGTCGGTGGTAGGCTTGGTAATTCGTCTAGTTTTCAATACGAGAAAAAACATCCCATTTTATTATGTGGTAAACATCGGTTTACTTTGCTATTGTTTAGATTCGAACATATGAGACTACTTCATGCTAGCCCTTTGCTTCTCCTGGCTAACATACGTGAGTGTTGGTGGCCATTAGGTGCAAGAAACTTGGCAAAAAAGGTAGTTCGCGAATGCGTAACGTGTACTCGTCATAAAGGTAACACTTTGTCTCCTATAATGGGTAACTTACCGAATGAGCGTTTGGATCCTGGTTTCCCTTTTATCCGGACGGGAATTGACTATATAGGCCCAGTTTATGTACTAGATCGGAAAGGACGAGGTGCTAGACTTAGTAAATGTTACATTGCTTTATTCGTTTGTTTACTTACACGTGCAATTCATTTAGAAATTGTAACTAGTCTCACTACTAAAGATTATTTACTGGCTTTAAAACGTTTTATGAGTAGACGAGGCAAGCCTGATATTATTCTTTCCGATAATGGGAAGAATTTCGTAGGTGCCGAAAAAGAACTTCTCTCATTCTTTTCTGAAAATTCGAATGTTATTGTCGAGTCGTTTTCAAACGATGGAATTAAATTAAAATTCATTCCTCCCTATTCTCCTCATTGTGGCGGCTTATGGGAGAGGGGGGTGCGCTCATGTAAATACCATCTTCGACGCATAGTTGGTAATGCTCGTTTGACTTACGAGGAGTTCAGCACGGTTTTAACACAAATCGAGGCCGTCCTGAATTCCCGTCCTCTATCCCCTATGTCCACAGATCCACACGACTTTTCTCCACTGACCCCAGCTCACTTCCTGATCGGTCGGTCTCTGTCAGCTCCTGCATGCGAAGACTTAACGGCGGCTACGGATTCCCAGCTAACACGCTATCACAGAATCGAACAGCTGCGACAGCATTTCTGGAAGCGCTGGTCTAAGGAATACGTGGTAGAATTGCAGACGAGAACGAAGTGGAAGACCAATCAAAGCGATATTGCTCTGGATACGCTTGTCTTGATAAAGGACGACAATCTACCTCCACTCAAATGGAAGCTCGGCCGTGTGATTAAGGTGTTCCCAGGCAACGATGGCGTGTCTCGGGTTGCTGATGTTCGGACTGCTACTGGCATCTTAAGACGTTCGTTTGCGAAGATTTGTCCGCTTCCACTGCAACCGGAGGATACAGAGGGCGAGTAAATCGAAGACCACACTTTGGAAGAAGCTGGTTCTTCCAAGGCCGGCGGTATATTCGGAAGCAATGCGTATTGTGGTTCTGGATAAAAGCACCTTTGGCTAATGATGGTTGCCATCGACGAAAGCGCCATCTACAAATTCAATAGACGTCATACGTCAGGCCACATTGACGGCAAAGCGTCGTTCTGTGTCTTTTGTGTCGCTGCACATTATTCATAACTTTCGAACGTAACGAACTAGCAGCCCTTTTTTTGTGAAATCGAGGGTATACGTAATTGTGCACCTTTTTTGTAAAAAATCGAAAATATACGAAATATAAAGTAAAACGAATTTGGAATTCTCCTTTTGGATATCCTCCGTTCCTGCGTCTACAATAGTGATTTATCCTTATAAAATCTATTTCATTATTCGTTTTTTGGTCTGGTGATAAACACATCCACCTGCGGTTCCTCTTCTTTTTGAAGAATGAGTTCATTATTTACAGTTTGTGTTGGGGTGCATAACTAGAGAGACGTTCACTTCTTTCATTCATTCATTTTCATTCACTCCGTAACCATATTTTCCCATTAGTGGATAGTGGTTTGTTTTTGGGCAACCTATTTCCGCATTGAAATCTCCCATAACTATGACCTTCCCTTCCGTCTTAATGTGAGCATATTCAAAATAGCCTTTGTAAAATTTTTCAATTTCTACTATGTTGATCTCTCTGTCGATGAGTAGGCTTGGATTATTGACAAGGAGAGGCTTTTAAATGTTATTTGTAAAAGTGCTACTCTTTTTAAGATTCCTATAAACTTTATAGGAAGGTGATGTTGTTTTTATATGTTTTCTTGATTAGAAATCCTACTCCATGTAGTCCTTTAGTTTCGCCAATATAGAAAAAATAAAGTAGCTATACTCTTCGATCTTACATCCCATTTTTCGGATTTCGGCGAGACCTAGAATGTCCCAATGTTTAGAGCATTCGTTAATTCTAGGAATTGTTCTGTTGATGCAAGTGTTCTTACATTATAAGTGCAGATTTTGAGGGTTTGTTTTATGTCTTGGTCTTTTTCTGTATTTGGTGGAGGGTTGCAGTCTAATTCCTCACGAGCACAAGTCGGGTTGGGGAATGTTTTGTTTCTTGAGTTGAGTTCTTTATTATAAAAATATTAATTTTAAGTTCTATTCGAGGTATAAAGAAAGTAAAACTGGAGGTTTCGCAACAACCCACGGTCATTCGGTAACGTGCGAACTTATTGTGGTACACTTCATTCACGGTTGTTTGCATAAGAGTTACTGTATTGTGCAAATGAACGCTCTGAGATCGTGGTCAATGAATGGTAAAAAAATATGTTATTTTTTGTACGTTATTACAAAGCTGAGTCGTACACTGTGTGCATTACTAATAAAAATCTTACGTTACGGACGTTTTTTCCCGGTTAGGGTACCCCTCCGCATCGTCCCATAAGGAATTGTGTTCCAAAAATATGAACATATTATAAGAATATTAGGGACATTAATGAAAGATTATAAAATAAATTATAGTAAAAAAAACGACAAACAAAAATAATTTACCCAATATAAATAAAAATATTTAATTATTATAAACAATTAATTATTATACAGTTATAAAATATATTTATGTAATTTTTAATAATTAATTAATTAATTGTTCAAGCAATTTTGAATTCAATTCTGGTATTATATAACTAAAGATTATATAAAAAACGTCTTGGTATGTCATCGTGGGTAGACAAAAACTGTATCCTCATTATATTTTAGGAAAAAATATTTGTTTAGTGATTTTGAGTTAGTACTGAAGAACTTACACTACACACACACTTAAGATTGTAACAAAATAATAATGAAACGATTTTTTATAGTGAACGTTTATTTGCTTACGTATAGTATCCATGATATAAATTAATATAGTCCTTATTCAGGAAGCACGCTGTATCTTTAATCGCACTATCAAAATTCATCCTAAAACAAACAAACTGTACAATTGGGGTAATTTTTTTGCTGTTTTCTATTATTATTAGAACCTGCTCAACCTGTCAGTAATGGTTATCGCTATTGCGATCTTAGGTCCTTACTACAGCTCGGGTATCGGTTATAGTTACTCCATTCTATCTAGTTTCACTCCACAGTAGTTATGCGTTTCGGTTTGAAAAATGGAACAACTTTTTACAAATTGATATCTCAAGGTGAGTGAAGGATTTTACGTTGTGTAGTTCAGAAGCACTGGTAGCCAGATAAGACATGGTGGACTACGAACACTGATATCTTCATTGATTTGTCCAATAGTTGAGACAAATGGGTTCATAGGTCCTTACTACAGCTCGTGTATAAGTTATAGTTACCTCATTCTATCTAGTTTCACTCCACAGTAGTTATGCGTTTCGGTTTGAAAGGTGGAAACCTTTTTACAACTTGACATCTCAAGGTGAGTGAAGGATTTTACGTTGTGTAGTTCAGAAGCACTGGTAGCCAGATAAGACCTGGTGGGCTACGAACACTGATATCTTCATTGATTTGTCCAATAGTTGAGACAAATGGGTTCAGATAGTCTTAGTTTGATGCGAAAAGGAAAAATACAAGTGGTTTTCAAATAAACAGACCCAAGCTATTCAAATTTGACACGAAATACCTAGTTTTTGTACTTCCATGTGATTCTAGGATTCTCACATAAGAAAAAATAATATATCATATTATAAAATAAATAAAACTTTTACATACGTGTACATGAAATGGTTCCATTTGCCGAGATTCTGAGAAGGTAATGAGTTTAACTTTCTGTTAAGCAAAATTTTCATTGTATTTCCAACGACTAGGACATCTGCAATGTGAATCACTTACATCAATCATGCATACACGAAAACAGCCAGCTAAAAGTCTATGTCGTGACTACGTCAAGTCAGTATGCGCTTTTGGCTTGGCACTAGTACGAGGAGGGATCAAAAAGTAGTGAGAACGACATACTTCGAGCGGTCGAAGAGTTACCATCCGATACTTAATACAAGAAGCCGGCATTTCATATGGAAGTATTCAATCCATATTGAAACAATCTTTGAATATGAGAAAAGTCTCCGCAAGATGGGTGCCGAGAATATTAACCGACAGTCAAATACAAAATCGACTTGACGTTTTGAAGATATTGTTGAACAAGTTTCAAGAAGATTATGAAAACTTTTTGTCTCGTTTCGTAACAATGGACCAGCCATGGGTCCATCATTTGGATCCCGAGACAAAACAGCAATCTTCGCAATGGAAACGGCCATCATCACCGACCCCGGGATATTGTTGATTGATTACCTGGAACGTGGAGCCACTATTACAGGCCAATATTATGCAGCTTTGATTTCCAAGTTTAGGAATGCCATCAAACAGAAAATGAGAGGGAAACTTCGAAGGGGCGTGATGTTTCATCACAACAATGCACCGGCGCACAGGTCGGCTGTTGCAATGGCTGCTATTCAGCAAGCTGGCTTAGAATTGATTGACCACCCGCCTTATTCACCAGATCTGGCGCCTAGGGATTTTTATCTGTTCCCCAAATTCAAAGAATACTTAAGGGGAAACAGGTACCAAGACGATAACGAGGTGATGGATACCGTGGAGAGCCTTTTGCAGGACCAAGACAAAACTTTTTTTTTGAAAGGGATTGAAGCCTTGGAAAGGCGCTGGACTGGGTGTGTAGAGAGACTCGAAGACTATGTAGAAAAATAAATCATTAAGTTATGAATAGTCATTATATTCTATCTCATTCTCATTGCTTTTTGATCCTCCTAGTATAGCTAAATCATCGTCCCGTGTATTGGAGCTGTTGCAATACTTTTCGACTCTTTTTATTGCGCTTCTAGGCAGACGAGCATACGGCCCACCTGATGGTGAGTGGTTACCGTCGCCCATGGACTTCAGCAATGCCAGGGGCTAAGCCAAGCCACAGCGTACCGTTAAGTACTCTCCATAATCCTCGTTTGAAGAAGGACACGTCTTAGCGCTTGAGAAAAACCCTGGAGCGGAGCTCTTCCAAAGCCGGATAGTACGTGGCAAAAAAGATCGCTGGTAACGCACTGTGAATGAACACAGTGGCTCCATGTAGTATGGATGAACTCTACTCCAGTGAAGGGCGGTGCGATGGTAAAACCGAGATGATAGGATCATCTCAAACAATAGGGAATATGCACGTGACTCCAATGGAAAAAAACTCTTTTATTTGTAATTTTGATTGCTATAAAAACATACATAATTATTTTTGAAATTTATCATAATTTAATAGTGAAATTCAATCATCAAAAATTGGCTTTATTCAAATTCCCTCGCAAATTTCTACTATTGGTGGAACAAAATGTGACGTCAAACTAAACTGTCAACAGTGTCAACAAGTTGTTTGTATGATGTTTGTTTGTATGGTTTCTTGTAATTATGTGTATCATTTGTTTCATGTTAAGTTAATAAATAATAAGCTCTCAGTGTTAGATTATTACGTTCTTGTGTAGAAAGACTCAACACAATGACTGAAACCGGTTTTGTCAAAGCACAATCAGATAATTTTCCTAAAATAGACGCATTAGATTATGGTCAGCACCTATTTCGCTTCTAATTCAGATTTTACGTCTGCTGAACTTGGAGGAGTAAAAGCTGCGAGGTAAATAAGTTATATGTTTATTAAATGATCGTTTTCATGGTTTTGTAAATATAACATAAACATAACCTAAAATACTCAGTTAATTTTATAATTTTTGTGACAGATCTGAACGAGATTTTTTTTTATTGCCCATGTAGGCGGACTAGCATACGGCCCACGTGATGGTGAGTGGTTACCGTCGCCCATGGACTTCAGCAATGCCAGGGGCAGAGCCAAGCCGCTGCTTACCGCTTAATACTCTCCACAGGCCTCGTTTGAAGAAGGACATGTCATAGCGCTCGGGAAACACCATGGAGGGGAGCTCACTCCATAGCTGGATGGTACGTGGCAAAAAAGATCTCTGGAAACGCACTGGGGATGACCGCAGTGGCTCCAGGTAGTGTAGATGAACTCTACTCCGGTGGCGGGCGGTGCGATGGTAAAAACGAGATGCCGGTATCATCTCGAACAATTTCTCAGAGCACTTCCCATGGAACATGCGGTACAAAATACACAGAAAGCTGAAGTCCTTCCGTAGACTCAGAGGCTCCAAACGATCCATGAAAATGGGGTATAAAATAATATATAGAATAAAATAATATATACATCGACTTTCGAAAAGAGACAGTCGGCTAATTTTGTCTTCGTAGAGCTTGCCTCTGTCACATATTACCTATGTACTCCTGGCTGAGTCCTTACTCGCCCACCTGTTTTGATGAAACTGGAAAAGCCTCCGAGCCACCAGTAATGCGTTATTCCAAAAAAACCGACCTATGTTACGTTTATCAGACATTGTCCAAGTGCGGTGGAGTGCGGTCCTAGTAGATATCGGGCTGTTAATGGTTCGGGTGACAAAGACAACACTCTACAAAGCCGAAATTAGCCGATGGTCTCTTTCGACACGTCGATGTGCAATATTTTCGCAGAGTACTCTAAGTGGCTATATAGGAATTCACTTAATATCACTTTCATTCATCTGCCCAAGCTATTGATCCCCGCCAAGACAGAACTCGGAAACAGTGGTGAAATTTTTTCACGGAGAGAATCAACGCTTGTGTGAAAGAGTGTTTGCTTGCTTGGTTCAAATCTAACATACACACTCAACGTCTCTACTTGTTCAACGGACCGGCGACATCAATAATGTAGATCGCGGGGTTGGTGCTGAGGCTTATACTGGCTTTTTTCTCACAAACATTGTGGATTGTGAGTTATACTGGACAATGCAATGAGCACACTCCTAGAGATAGCCCCTATAGAACTAAGTTCTTGCTTGCTACATACTACAAGCTTGTCTACAGATTTATGAGATTTATAATATGATTTATGCAGATGCTACTGACTTAAGCTTAAATGTTCATACCAGATATGTAAAGTGACGAAGTGGAATTTAGCTTTGCTACTTCACAGACGTTCTCAGGTATCATTTCAGTCTCCAGATTCCAGCTTAGTACACCGTTTCTCGCTTTGTTAATAAATAGTAGGTTATTGGTACTAATGCTGAGAGAGAACAACAATTTTCGTTTCTCAAGAAGATCCTGGAACAATTTTTTCACCATTAACTTAGTTATACGTAAAAAATGATGCGCGTGTAACTTGGTGCACGTGAAAGAAGTGAAACTTCTTTTGCGTTGTGTAGTACTGTGGTTTTCTTCATTTTTCATCCTTAAATTAAATTAGTGTTGTGTATAAGAGAAATGACCTAGCTCGCTTTGTCCTTTCCCTCTCTCCACGGACGAGTGGTTCGCGAGACGCTCCATCTATTTTCTCACTCTCGTTCTTCCTAAATTTTATATTTTCTCTCTAGTCGTAACGAATCTTTCGCGTTTTAAATTTTATTCTGAACGCGCCTAAAGAAGTCGCACTTCCAAAAGGCTTAAGGATTTAAGACATAATATCTTGTAGATGGGTTTTTTTTATATCAACGAAATTATTTAATTACAGTAGCCCGTGAATATCCTAGCTCGAATTTCATTGTTCACCTTGAAATATGATGTTGAAATCTCATTTTTATTATTATAATATATGACAGTTGCTTCGTCGTGCAATACGAAATGAGGATTATATGTATTAATTCATACACACTATTATAGATAAGCAAAGCATGCGGTTTTTATCAAGCGTTTAAAAAAAATTCAGAAAAATACGAATAATAAAAATACATATTTGAAAACATACGATATCAAGATTTTTCAGTTCGCTTTCCCATACATTCGCAGCCTCAGATCCACGGGTAGACATCATGATATCAGTAAATGACTTCAAACGTTCTCTTCCAGTCGTTAAATTCGATGTCAATGTGTATTTTATAAAATTTATTGGAACTCCTACAAAATAAATTAAATAAGTAAAATGGTTAATATAATAATTAGAGTAGATTAAAAGCAACAGTCACATACGCCTTTAATAATGCGAATAATCAGATAAAACATTTCCAACCGTTTAAGAAGAATTCAGAAATTCTTCAAATTAATAAGTTCCCGTGAACAACGTCTTATAACGTCGTGTTTTTGAAATTATAAAATGGTGCAACGTCATATGACGGCCTCTAGATTATCATATTTGTTTTGTCCGAATGTCTTTGGACGTCTATTTTATAGGTAAATTCCTATGGCGCATCTACTTAGCGCCGGAACACATTCGATTTTCATAGCCTACACCGCCGCATTCCCTAAAAAAAAAGTGCGTGCGTACAAAGTACACATGTCAGAAGTGAAACTTTTTTGGCGAACTAATTTATAAGTCTTGCTTATATTTATACAAATCTAAAACTTTAGATTTCCGAGACTTAGAGGAAGGGAAAAAGGAAGATATGTTCCCGCCAAAAGTCTGTCAAATGTCAATCTCAAACCTCAGTGTTGACAGTCACATTATGTTTAGATTTCTAAATTGTAAATGACCAATATTTTGCCAATTGAATTGACTAATTTAATTTCATGCTATTTGATTAATATTCCAAATTCTTTTCATTTCATTTCAATTCCTATTAACATTTTTCACAGAAAAATTATAAAATATTTGGCTGTTTGGTACGATACATTTGCCTTTCCAGTTGGAAAAATACAACAACTACTACTACTGACATTTGACAAGTACTTAATTTCAATAGTAGTTTGATGTCACTTCCGTTGCATACCTGCATGATGTTCTGTAAAAATTTTACCCCCATGCGCCTAAAGAAGTTTCACTTCAAAAAATCATTATCATTAGGATGTACGTATAACGGCGGGACGTTTTTAGACGTTGCTAAGTTTTGTATGGGAAAAATATGCGCCACAGTAGCAATATTCAGAAATGAGGTTGCTCACGCGAACATGTTAATAGAAAATGACGTGAAACTTGTTTTGTTCTCGAATATATTTTTTTTTATTGCCTTTGTAGGCAGACGGGCATACGGCCCACCTGATGGTGAGTGGTTACTGTCGCCCATGGACTTCAGCAATGCCAGGGGCAGAGCCAAGCCGCTGCCTACCGCTTAATACTCTCCACAAGCCTCGTTTGAAGAAGGACATGTCATAGCGCTCGGGAAACACCGTGGAGGGGAGCTCATTCCATAGCCGGATGGTACGTGGCAAAAAAGATCTCTGGAAACGCACTGTGGATGACCGCAGTGGCTCCAGGTAGTATGGATGAACTCTACTCCGGTGGCGGGCGGTGCGATGGTAAAAACGAGATGCTGGTA
Source organism: Bombyx mandarina (assembly GCF_030267445.1). NCBI lineage: Eukaryota > Metazoa > Arthropoda > Insecta > Lepidoptera > Bombycidae > Bombyx > Bombyx mandarina. The sequence goes on from NC_143228.1 coordinate 14,213,485, forward strand.
TCATCTCGAACAATTCCTCAGAGCACTCCCCATGGAATATACGGTATAAAATACAGAGGGAACCGAAGTCTCTCCGCAGACCCAGAGGCTCCAAAAATTGTCCATATTTTCAAAATTTCCAAAGCTGTTGTATCTAATGCTTGCATAAAGACTGAAAACTTACGCGGGAACTCAAAGTGCGGCGAATCCGTTGGGAAGTGATTTAAATCGGTAACGTTGAGCCGTGTGAAGGCAGTGTCTTCTAATGAAAATACTATTATTCCGTCTGTAGCTTGATCCGTTATATAAACGAATGTGTCATTACATTTACTTCGACCAGTGTCTACGCCTAATATCATTAGACCTGAAAAAACAGGAGTAGCTCAAAATATATTTTACTAATAGTACTAATAAAGACAATTAAATCTATTTAATTTAATTGGTGTAGATATACATACATAATGATGTAATAATAGATAAAATTTTATTTTCAAAGGTGGTTGCCAGTTATGCTATCTGCGAATACTGATCTCACTGAAATAAGGTTCGTCTAAGTACATATGTTACCACATTTAACTCACACACGAATTTCTTAATAGCGCTGGCTCCAGCCGCGAATCTAACTGATATTGTTTTACATGTTATTAAAGATACAGTATCTCAGTATCTAAACACCATACTAATGACTCACCTGAGTGTGATATCAACTAGCCTAGAAAGAGTAACTTGTGTATAAGTACAGTCGATTGTAATTGGCATAAAAGGGCTCCTGGTTTAGAAGATCAAATGCCATAGTATTCGCAGCCAGCAGCAGACCTAAGTTTCAAGTTTCTTAGATTGTGATAGTATCTGGTATGATTTACAAATAATTAATTATCCCAAAAATTCGTAAATCTCTTTGCTTACTGAAATACACAATGAAATGCACAATAGCTGTATTGCTTTTTTCTACTCAAGTCTCTCCCTAATTTCTGTCTGTGAATCCATCATCAAATTCATTCCATTCATCTGTATTCTATCCTGTTGTAACTACCTTTTCTCGTGTCTCTCTGTTATGGCTCAACACCACCAATATAATATACAACAGGGTTACATACTCCTTACCTTCAGTAGCTGTACCGTTGATCAGTACTGCAGGGCTTATGTCAAAACTGAATATCAAGTGATCAGTGCCCTCTCTATAAGCTGCTAGTGAAGGGTGTTTCACTTGTTTTCTTGCACCTTTAAAATAATTTATGCGTAAAATTACTTAAAACCAAACACCGGAATGTCATATCAAGATTTTATTCTATAAAAAAAGGTTTCTTTTTTAAATATACCTATATATCCTTATATTTTTTAATTGCTTCTTTTTTGTTAAAATAGAAATATATTAATGTATAAAAAAAGATTATTTATAATCATATTATTATTTCTTCATTCATTTTTTTTTGTTCATTTTTAATTTACTTCATTTACAATTGAAATTAATAAAAATGATTTAATATGACAATAAAGCAGTATCATGATTATCAAATGAAGTGTCCAAAGGTTAATTAATGTGTTTACTGTTCCCACTCGCTCGATTGAGATTCGTCAGTCATGAATATCTTATACCTTTAAACGAGCAATTCTTGTATATTAATATATACTTATATAATCTGAATCTCGGAAACGGCTCCAACGATTTTAATAAAATTTAGTATACAGGGAATTTCGGGGGCGATAAATCGATCTAGCTACGATTTATTTTCAGAAAATGTTGTTTTATTCGTGTTTTCAATAATCAACTCTTCCCGACATCTATTGGCGAATAATAATACTATTTTTCTTAATTGAGGGCAACTAACCACTTTAAAGAAATAACAAGATGGCGTTATAAAAAAAAAATCATCTAGGTCATCATCTAGTAATAATTGTGGCAGTAACTTAATTCGTGCTATTATATCATTGAATTAGGAAAAAAAAACTACTGCAAATAAACAATAACTCAAAATATGTATTTTATTTTTATTTGGTTGTACTAACGACCTCATTACTAAATAGCACCGATTTAACTTCTAAGTCAGAATCGTATCATTTAAATCTTACCTGGTATATCAATCAATCCGGTATCGACCATCCATAGTCTCTGACAAAAATCGTAGAACGTTTTATAAACTGAAACTAATTTGTTGCCTTGCTTGTTATTGAACGGCTTAAAATCCGGACTAATGTATACTTCTCTTTCATCTATAACATTGATGGTTGATGGTATTCCTTAAAAACAATATTGCGTGAAGAAATGGCTGATATTACATCTTCATATACCAGGTGTTACAAAATACCTCGTAAAAAATATAATTAATTAAAAAAATATTTATTGTCAACCCTAGTAAGCTGTCATGTCAGGGAACCAGGTTATTTAGCAGAAAGGCCTACGTATGTACTTATTTTACCTAATAATTGTCTGCTTTAATAGTTTTTCTATTTTTCATTCATAAATAATTGCTTGCGAGGTTGTGTTGTGTATTGAGCAAGGCGGAGCACACTTTGAGCCGTTTCTATAAATTTGAGGTTTATTTAGGAGTACAAATAAGTTTCCGCCGTTTTTTATCGAAAAAATAATATTTATTATGAAAGAACGGTAATTTAAATTTAATCGAAGTATTGTCCATTACTAGCAGCTACTTTTTCCCATCTCTCAGGCAGAGTTCGGATTCCACGTCTGAAGAACTCCTCGTCTTTTGAGGCTATCCACGAATCAACCCAATTTTTGGTATCTTCATATAATGTAAACCGCTGCTCCGACAGAGCATGTGCCATTGACCGGAACAGATGATAGTCAGACGGGGCTATGTCTGGTGAATATCGCGGGTGAGGTAGTACTTCCCAATTAAGTGTTTTTAAATAACTTTTCACCGGTACCGCGCTACATACGGACGAGCATTATCATGGAGCAGAATAATTTTGTCATGTCTGGAGTAGTATTGAGGGCGTTTTTTCTTCAGAGCTCGACTCAATCTCATCAATTGCGTTCGGTAGAGAGCTCCACTGATTATTTCGCCTGGATTAAGCAACTTGTAATACACCACACCCAGCTGATCCCACCAAATAGACAGCATGAGTTTTTTCCATGAATATTCGGTTTTGCTGTGGATGTTGACGCGTGGCCAGGTAGTCCTCATGATTTTCTTCTTTTTGGATTATCATAATGTATCCACTTTTCATCACCAGTGACGATTCGATGTAAAAAACTTTTATTTTTGGTGCCTAGCTAGCAGCATTTCACTCATGCATAATCGGCGTTCAACATCTCTCGGCTTTAATTCGTATGGAACCCAATTACCTTGCTTATGAATCATTCCTAACGATTTTAAACGATGTGAGACTGCTTGCTGAGTGACTTCTAAAGTAAGTGCAAGTTCTTTTTGTGTTTGAGACGAATCTTCCTCCAATAATTCCGTCAATTCTGCATCCTCATAAATTTTTGGCCTTCCACTGCGATCTTTGTCTTCTACCGTAATCACCGTTTTTAAACTTTTAAACCACTCACGACATGTTCTTTCACTCAAGGCAGCCTCATTATATGCTTTTACGAGCAACCGAAGCGCCTCGGATGCAGTTTTTTTTAAATTAAAAAAGTAAATTAAAAGTTCCCGCAAATGAAGCTTATTTGGTTCAAATTTTAACATTTTTGGATAAAAAAATATATATGATGCTAATACGGAGTTAATAATATGATAGGGTTAAGTTGTTCTTAAATGATCAACTTAATTTTCAAGCCGATTATCATCTGTGAATTCGAACGTAAACCTCGTGCCACACCATCTTTATCAAAACGGCGGAAACTTATTTGTACACCTTTATATGAAAAAGTAAGTGTTCTTTTAGGTTGTTTCGTTAAGTTAGGTCTTTTAAAATTTTTGTCGTTCTGCGAATTAGGTAGAAATGTAGTTTATTACTCTTTAATTTTACTGAAATAGCAATTCGCTACTGAAATAGCGTTTGCACATCAGCGAAAAAATTTTTTTTTTTTTGGTTAGTTATACAGCACTACTACTGTTCTTAAATATTGTGAATGAACTCGTTATAAGGTCCCATTTAATTTCCTTTCGGGCTATCAACGGATAGTTTTGTAACACCCTGTATTAATAATTGCTGTCATCATAGTATTTTATTTGGTTTTCGCTCGAAAGTGACATAATAAAAACTACTTTTGGATTAGCTGTCCGAGATTAAATCGGATAAGTAGTTAAGATGATTCGACTCCCGCATGCCGATTCCACAGTCTCGAATGTCGAATGATGATGCATTGTTTCAAGATATTGACACAAAAACAATTGATGAGGTCTTTGTTCCGAAATTCCACTCACAATCTTCCAGACAACGATTTCTACTCAACAAAATTCTGTTTTTCAAGCAATATCCTGCTTAATGCCATTTCAGCCCATAATTTATTCGTATGTGCTTCGGTTTTAGACAAATAAATATTAGATTAGTGTCAAATAATAATATGTTACCAGGTTCTGTTCTTGGGATTGTAATGAAATATCCAAGTCCAGTGTAACCGCCATCAATCGCGAATGGTCTATTATTATTTTTAATATAAAATTTCTCTTCTTCGGTCAGTTCTTCTTCAACAAAATGAATAGTGCCTTCTTTGAATTCTACGTCACTACTGTCATAATCTAAAATATAAAATAAGCCTTGAACGAATGACATTCTATATTTAAAAATTATTTTGGGAGACGCAATTGTCAATATTGTGGACTTTTTGGCGTCAACACGAGAAGCGAAGTTGTGTGAAATGGTTTAATTTGTCTATTTAGTGTTTCTTCAGGTTTAAATGTGTAATAACGGTGGTTTATTAACTGTTGAGTATCTGTAAAAGTGCACAAATGTAGGAAAACGAAACAAGGCCGCTGGAAGTAGCTTCTCGGGATCCTCCAAAAAGTCCACTGAAAAAGTGTCAGATAATCAAATAACAACCACCGTTTTGATGAATTTTTTTTTCATCGAATGTTTCTTTTAATTTCTTCTCAATTAATGCCTAAAACCAATCAACTTCATTTCATTTCGCTCTATAGCATTTTTCATAAAAAAAAAGTTAGGCTGTGTGGTATCACACCCTCGCCTTTCCAGTTGGGAAAATGGAACGACTTCTTAGAAACACATCTCGAATAAAATAATGTCTTCAACAAAATTGCGTAAGTTGCATTTTTATTTCCAACAAATTTTCATGGATACCACTTACCTGATGGTAGACACCGTGGTTCATAGACACGAATAATATCGTTTGGTTTTACCATCGGTCGAAAGGGACCCTAAGAGACCCTAAACTTTGACACATAAACTGATTTAAATCATCTGATACTGTACTTACATGTTACACCGCCAATATCAAAATAGCAATTAGTCCACGCATATTCTAACTCGACATTTTCATCAATAAAATTGTAATCGAAAATTTCCGTAATATTTAATCCCGTAAAATTAAATCCCGTATAATTAAATTCTGTATACTCTGAATCGTAATCAATGTCTTGATTATATTCAACACTAGAATCATATTCGACAGAATTGTTTTCATAAAAATTAATTTCACATAAAGCATATCCGACAAAAACTACGAAAATACGAAAAAAAAATAGCATTTTAAATTAAAAATATGTTCTTTGCGACTGCACTCTAGTCGGTCGATCGAGAAACTGGGTGTCCGGGGAAGTCTGGGTGTTGTTTTGATGCCGACAATATCAATGATAGAAAACTTCATTTGTTATTGCACAAATCCTGTTTCGGCCAGTTTGACAAGAATTTTATTATTGCACGTCACATGGCTACTCATGTTTTCCTTGTTTTATAGCTGCCGAATATCAATTGGACTTTATGTTGATTCAAAAAAGCTATGGAATTTATGACGGCTCTAACAAAAAAGCGCTTTAGCCAACATTTAAAATAATAAACACCTCTGCGAATTATTCATCAAAAGCAAAAAAATCAGTATGCATTTTTAGTATGTAGACGTAATTGTGTACATATACTGTACTAGTCAATAGTGTAGACATAAAAAAAATGTAATTTTAAATTAAATCGACTAACAAAATAGAACGATTATTGGCTTTGATTGTTACATTAAACTTAACAAATCCAGTTGCTGTCAAAAGTGAGTAATCTGGCAATCGTCGGTATCAAACGTTTTTTATTTTATTTTTTATTCTTATTGCTTCGATAGGTGAACGAGCTCACGGCCCACCTGATCTTAAGTGGTTACTGGAGCCGATAGACATCTACAATGTACATGCCGCCACCCACCTTGAGACATGAATTGTAAGGTCTCAATTTTAACAGTACAACGGCTGCCCTGCCCTTCAAACCGAAACGCATTTTGGGAGGCTTAAAAGGGAAGATCTTCCATCGAGCGGGTGATATTGCTCGGTAGACCGACGGTCCAAATGTTGTTGTTCGGAACTTGTATATATGCAAGTTTATCTTCAAAATGTCGTAAGCGAGAATCAGACATCTGTCAAATATCTTGTGTTGTATGATGGCTACCCGCCACACGCATTACTGCTTCACGGCAGAAATAGGCAGGGTTGTGGTAGCTACCCGTGCGGACTCGCTAGACATCCTACCACCAGTAAAATAAGAATTTGTTTGTGTATATTCTCGTTGAGCTGGTGGCGGTAGGAATGCGACTTCAACGGGTTTAAATTTATTGTTGAAAATAATCGCATTAGACCAGCGGTTGGGAAACCGGGGTAAATTACCCCAAATGGGGTAAAATGAAATTTTGGGGGCTAAAAATGAAACTTTTGTGAATAAAAAGTATATATTGAAGTGAAACTTCCATGGGGGCTATATTATATAAAATTTAAACTAGTTTTTCATCTAATAATACAAGAAAAATATCATATGAATTATAAAATAACAGGAAATTATCATTTACTCATATTTTCTTCTGTGGTGGCGATTTTTTTTCTTCAACTGTATATTACATATATTACTATTATTACCGTTATGTATTACTAGGTATTATATTGATAGATTGAATAAATGATGGTTAAATTAAATTTTTTGTTATTGTTTTCTTTTCAATATTATCATGGGGGCTATAATACGAAAGATGCTTAAAAGAAGCGATTTCGTTTTTTTTTTGTTCTTCGCCATCAACTTACACAAAAATATTTTGGGGTAATAATTAAAAAAGTTCCCCGATCGCTGCATTAGACAAACATCTGGCAGTCGATGTGAAAGCTTTGGCTGCAGCAGAACTCGTGATTCCCCTCTCCAGCAGAGAAGCGATACATCAGACTGCGTTGGGACTAATGACTATCCACATTGACTCGAAAAACCAAGGGTCACTAAACCAAATAAGATATTTCGAAAAATGCTATATCGCGTCGATATATTAACTTGCTACGGCATCACCGCGAATATCTTTGGTTAAATTCATAACCTAAAATTTAATAATAACTTTATATAAGCAAACTAAGTTGGGTAGTAGGTAAAGTTTATGTGGCACCACGTACAGATACGAGTCAAGACAAATACACCTAGCTCAGACAAAGGCCCGTGTAGTTAGAGCTGGAATACCGCTGATCCGACGCGCGTGTCTTCTAGAAATACGGAGACAATAATGCAAGTAATGTTTAAGCACGTTTCTTGCTAATTACCTTTGATAGTTGCAAAGCTCCGAGGTATTATTTAGTTGATGTTCTCTAAAAGTTTTTGGAACGAAGTTCCTTATGGGACGATGCGGAGGGGTACCCTAACCAGGAAAAAACGTCCGTAACGTAAGATTTTTATTGTTTATGTATAGTCTTAGTATGATGGCTATACAGTGTCTAATGTATAGTCTACGTGATGACGGTTATTATTATTATTCATATAAATATATGTTTTTTTGTATATTACTATAATATATATTTTTATAAATCATTGTGAATAAAATAAAGTTGATAACTTTGTAAATTAGTTCTTTTTTATCAATAAAAAAATCATAATAAAAAAATGTATACCCGAATGATTATTTTCTTTATACCTCGAATAGAACTTAAAATTAATATTTTTATAATAAGGATATAATAAGGATCGTTGCTATCCGGTGTCCCACGATGCCACACATCTTTTTTTTTTGTTTGTCGGAAGCTTTTTACACCGCATCAAGTCTTTGGATTTTGGGTACGTTGTGAGTTCGTGACTCTATGGGTAATTGAAGAATTGTTTTTATTTTGTTTTTAGCATTCTAGGTAGATGAGTATAGCGATGGCCCACCTGACAGTGAGTACTCACCGTTGCTCGTAGACTTCCGCTGTCATAGTTGATGTTTAGTACCAAGGACTCACCGCAAACTTCTTTGTAAAATGACGCGTTATAGCGCTCAGGAAACGTCGTGTAGACAGAATTTCATTCCAAATCCTTTTAATAAGTAGCAAATCAAATATCTCTGGAAAAGCATTGTGAGTGAATGAATGCAGTGTTCCTAGGTGACATGGATGAACACTCTTTTGGTTGCGGGAAGGTGATTAAAAAATTGATGAAGGGACAATCTAGAGTAATACCCAAAAGAACTCCCCGCGGGATATGCGGTACAAACACAGACAGAATCGAAGTCCCTTCGTAGATCCAAAGGCTACAAGGTTACGCGAGAACGGAATTACCGAAAATCCAAACGGCTCTCTCCTGTATGGAGATGCTAAAAACGACAGTTAAAAATAATCCGTCTGTGAAAACAGCTTTAATTCAATATCTAGTAATCCGTTTTTTTATTCTAAAGGGCATAACAATTACAAAGAAAGAAAAAAGTAATTCTAAAATAAACTGGAATAGGTATTCTCCGAAAACATTTCAGAAATGTTTTTAATTAACCGCGCAAACATTTTCTTTGAAATACACTAAATGTTAACCTTTAAAGAGAATATCATCGCTTCGAATTCAATAAACCATATCAATCTAAAACACAAAACAATTGAGATTCAAGATTACTCTTTTATTGTTTTCTCAAGCATCATGAAAATCTAAAATCTTGAACTATTGTGATGAATAATTCAACGACACTTTAATTGAGGTGTTGGAGTGACGTCAGCACTATTGACAGGGTTGTCAGCCCTAGAACTAAATTCACGTAACAGTACATTCGAACTAAAAAATATTTTTATGTTAACAAATTGATATTTAAAAACTAATGCAAAAGTGGTCTTGTCTTGTGGATATTTTTATATTTTTTTCTAATTTAAATCCAAAATATAAACGAACAATGAAATGAACACATGCCTATCAATCAAGCAAGCTTTTTCCTTCTAACTCAATTAAAGCTTCCGCGGACTTTTGAGCGAGGCTTGTTCTAGTTTTATCAAATGATACAACACCAGTTTTATCAGTTAATACTGAGCTGCTATGTCGAACTTTCATTCATAAAGTAGGAATGAATAGCTACAGATATTAAATAAAATTCAACCCTTTAAATTTTTTATTAAAATAACCATTTCTATTGTGTCTTAAGATGCCAGATTTCTGCTTATTTTTGCCGCTAACTAGTCGTGCATTTCGGTTGGATACATAGGATGATTATGGCAAGAAATTTTAGACTTTGACTGATGGCCGAAGGTGACATTTAGGTTGCCGAGTGTGTTGGTTTTAAGAACAAATTCAAACCATACGGACCGTGAGCTTCTCTGTCTATTTAGAGCAAAAATAAATGTGTTAAATGACTAAAAACTACTACAACAAACACTTTTTTTGTTCAAAGAATCATTTATGGGAAAAATTTAACTCTGGCAAGAAAAAATCATTTTTTTTAGTTCAGTTAAGTAATAAAGAGTTCGCTATTGGATTTCTTACGGTCTTCTTTTATATCAAAGGTTATGGATTTCATTTTAGTTTGAGATTTAGTCTACCTTTGTCGGAAACTACTTACCTCTGAAAGATTCTGACTGCAACGTATTAAAAGATTTTAAAAAGATTGGAATTTTCATTTGAAATTCTATCTTTCTTAATCCTGCATATTATGATCTACCTTTACCATTATCTTTGATTGTATCATAGTATCACCAACGGCTACCTGTCCGATACCACATCATAATGATTTACTTAGATCAAAATCACTACTGAATTCGTATGAAACGTCTTCCTAGACAAATGTTGAAGTAATGATTTACTCAACATGTCATTGTAATCATTGAGAAAATGGCTGCCTGCCTTTCAATCCGAAGCAAATGATCACGCCACAGTTGCGAAGGATGGAGGCTATCTACATACGTATAAAACGCTATACTCAAGGGAAGGTTGTCTTTTGTATTGATACCATAGCACCGGCGATCTGTAGCACAATTGATTTTTAGTAATTTGTGACATTTATATATAAGTGTACATTTAAATTAGTCTGGTGTATTCCTCCTTTGCTTATGTTGTTTCTTGCTTGCTGATTGTTTTTAATTTCTTTGTTCCTATGTTTTTGTTTCTCTAGTATTTAAATTTGTTTATATGGGTGAGGACCTTTAATTGGCTTTTTGTTTCTATTATTTGTTATATTATTATATTATGTTAGTTGGCTGTTGATTCTCCTTGTAGTTAATAATTAAATATACTACTTGAGATACTAAAGAAAGAGATAAAATTTATTAAAATAAGTTAGTTATACAGCTTATAAATAGATTTTATAAAAGCTTTTAATCTGCGAAATCATCGTTGTTGTTCTTACTGGCTTAGCTAAACAGTAATAGGACAAAGAGACAACTTTGCAAGCCCGCATTTTAAATAGTTCTTTGTTAAAGTCAAACAACCAAAAATGTTCCCAAAATGTTAAGGGTCCCCTATAAACAGCCAATGGTGTCTCGTGAGTGAATTTGATACTCTTTAGGTGGAATAAAAATATCATTTTTTTTTATTTAAATTGGAGATCGAATTTTGAAGTTATTATGGCACTACGTAGGTTATTTATGAAAAAAAAAAAACATTAATATCAATATAACGTAGAATTTTCGTTATGACGGAGGTATTAATTCGATTCGCATCCTATTTTTTTAAAGCTGCTTGGTCGTTTATTTTGAAACGCGTATTGTATAAACAAAATGTATTGGAACATGTGCCACTTTTGAAAATGAAAGTAAAATCTGAGTACCCCGTATTATTTATAATAGAACTGTCAGGTGCAGTATTTAGACGAATTATTAATCTATCTATATAGGTATATATAAAAATGAATTGCTGTTCGTTATCCTCGCTAAAACTCGAGAAAGGCTTGACCGATTTGGCTAATTTTGGTCTTGAATTATTTGTGGAAGTCCAGACTCGAAAACGGCTGGACCGATTTGGCTAATTTTGATCTTGAATTATTTGTGGAAGTCCAGACTCGAGAACGGCTGGACCGATTTGGCTAATTTTGATCTTGAATTATTTGTGGAAGTCCAGAGAAGGCTTAAAATGAAGGCTGAATATGCTTGGAATTAAATAAAAATCACAATTTTGTTTTTCCTTTGATGTGTCCCCCGTCGGACGGATTCCTTTTGTTTCTTTAAGTTTGTTTTATACAAAAGTTTAGGTCTCTTATTTATCGATTGAGGCACTACGAAGTGTGCCGGGTCAGCTAGTAATTAATAAAAAAAAAATTAGTAAAAAATCTATCTTCTTGATAAATCTAATTGGAATTATTCAAAGTTTGAAGTAGATTTAGAGAAAATCCGGTTTGTCTAGATCTAGGTCTCGGTCTTGCCCGGTCTGTTGATCGGTCAAATTTCGGACCAACAGATGGGGCTAAATGTAATTTTAGCACTTCGACAGATTTTATCACTACTGATAACTTGACTGATAATGAAATTATTGAGTCTGTGCTTCAAATATAAGAAAAGGAGGATGAAGAAGAGGAAGAAGATTGAAATCTAAATGAAATTCCAACAGCACAGCTAGAGAAGCATTATATGCTATAACAACGCTCATAAAGTACTGTTTATTTGGTAAAGGTAAAAATAATTTATATGTAGAAGGAATTGTGAAAATAGAATACACCTTACAGCGTGCAGAAAACCTAAACTTAAACAGTCCACTATAACACGTTTTTCAATAACATTCATGTATACCATAATTAAATAAATAATAAGTAAATACATAATAATATGTACATGACTTTTAATTATTTCGGATATAGCCACGACATTAAAGTGCCCCCTTCGCCGTCGTTATAACCGAAATTCACTGTAATCGCAAGGGTCAACCAAAAAGATGTGTGGTGTCGTGGAACACCGGATAGGAACGAAGTTCCTTATTATAAATATATTAATTTTAAGTTCTATTCGAGGTATAAAGAAAATAAAACTGGAGGTTTCGCAACAACCGTCGTTCGGTAGCGTGCGATCTTATTGTGGTACACTTCATTCACGGTTGTTTACTTATGAGTTAGTGTATTGCGCAAACGAACGCTCTGAGATCGTGCTCAATGAATGATAAAAAAATATGTTATTTTTTGTATGTTTTTACAAAAGTTAAGTCGCACGCTGTGTGTATTACTAATTTGTAAGTTATTACAAAGTTAAGTCCTACACTGTGTGTATTACTAATAAAAATCTTACATTACGGACGTTTTTTCCCGGTTAGGGTACCCCTCCGCATCGCCTCATAAGGAACTTCGTTCCAAAAATTAAATTGTATCTAACGGCATTGTCTGATTTATTGTTGTTAGGATAATTGTACCGATCCCACTTAGCGGGATAAGGAAATGGGAAGAAAGCATTCGTTGATTTTGTTGTTATTTCATATTATTTTTTACTTGTACCAGTGGAGACGTCTTACTAAATATATCCAAAACTTCCTGTAAAATACTCTTCGAATTGTAACATAATTATATATGACGGAGTGACTGGTTCCATGGTGTTTTAAAAATGATGACGTCACCATTTCTGATGACGTCAACGACTGATGACGATGCCACTAGCGCTGTTTTTATTACAAATGGTGACGTCTCGCTGACGTCATTATGTCAGTTGTTGGTATTGCCTTCCATAGTGATTGTAAATAAGACTGACTTTTCCAATGATTCCATTTGTTGAATTTCAACCGTACAACAATAATAACAGAGAGCTCCGGCTCAGACAGACGAACGAGACGGAATGTATTGTACGTTTTTTTGGTTTTTTCCTACTCATGCTGATAAGCCTTGAGAGTCTATATCAGCGTTACCTTAGGGCGTAGGTGAGCTCTCGGGGCTCAAACCAGGAGGTGTTGCTAAAGCTGGCCCGAGCAAGGGCAGTGCTTCGCAGAATCTATCGCCGGATCGGAAATGCGACCCACTGAGAAGTTCCGGCGAGAAACTAAGTGGGCTGTGAAGTGGCGGTGAAAATGGCGGTAGCTTAGTCATGAATTCTTATGAATACTGTGTTTAGCGATTGTTTACACGCGTTGCACTTAAAATAGTTAACCAACAATGTCAATATTAAGGAATCAGTTAACTTTAACTAATCTTAGTTAACTAAATAGTAATGTTGCGCCAATATACGCATATACGTACATAACGCATTAATTATTTTATAAAAAAAAAAAAAAATAACAAAATTAAAATCGACCTAATATTTATTTCAGAATTGGAACAATATAGAAAATTATAGATTTCTTGTTATGATTAAGCCCATATATTTCATTAATTTCAATAAAATTAAAAACAATTCCAATGAGAGTTCTTAAAACACGCCCAAAACATATACTATTATTAAGAATGATTTAGCAAATATCTATATAATCTACTATGATTATTAACCTATTTTTTTTTTATAAAGTCAATGCAAGTAATGATACTTGCGGGCGCGGAAGGTCCATTCTCGGCGGTCCGTGCTCGAGTCGTGGTCGAGGCGATTGGCCAACCCCACGTGGGGGCTACGGACCGTCGAGGCGGTTTACCCGGTCTTTGATGACTGGGTGAATCGTGGCGAGGGACGTCTCACCTTTCGTCTGGTGCAGGTGCTGACCGGGCACGGATGCTTCGGGAAGTACCTGCGCCGGATAGGGGCTGAGCCGACGACGAGGTGTCACCATTGTGGACACGACCTGGACACGGCGGAGCATACGCTCGCTGTCTGCCCCGCGTGGGAGGTGCAGTGCCGTGCCCTGGTCGCAAAGATAGGACCTGACTTGTCGCTGCCTGGCGTCGTGGCGTCGATGCTTGGCAGCGATGAGTCATGGAAGGCTATGCTCGACTTCTGCGAGTGCACCATCTCGCAGAAGGAGGCGGCGGGGCGAGTGAGGGAAAGCTCTCCTCACTACGCAGAAACCCGCCGCCGCCGAGCAGGGGGTCGGGACCGGGGTCGTATCCGTGACCTGGCCTAAGAGCTAGGGGTCCCACCCGTTGTGTGCGGGGAGAGACCCAGACGTGGGGTGGCGTGCTTTGCACGCTCACCCGCAATAGGAAGCCGGGTGATGGTAGACCGCGTTCCCCCGACCGCTCTGGGGGAAGGTGTAACGCGGCGCCATCAAAGCGGGCTCTCGGCCCGCTGAACGAGGGAACCGGTGGTCGTGTCGCTGGCGGCCACCGGTCCGGCGTCCGTGGGACGGTGGGATGGATGTAATGTGCTCTGTGTCGTGGAAAAAAAAATTGTATATTCCGTCGGTTATAGGAATATCTTCTTTCTCGTGGTAGAGAACGGATAGAAAAACTGTAGACTGCTTCCATCCATAGAGCATAAAGAATCATAGCACTCTATACTATCATAAATCAGAATTAGATAAAATACTCGAAACTCTTGTAGTATTATTTCATTATTTGAGTGAGACCTGGGTACTGCGAGGAAACGCCTTTGTAACCAGATCCAAAATTTCATTTTAAGTCACAACGCACAAAATTAAATAGAAACTATTAGCTTTTATATCCACTAAATCTCCTGTTCTAGACATTTTTATTGCCATTGATTAATTTAGTAGTAATGACTGTCCTAACACTGAGTTTAATACTGTTTAATACTATTATGGTTTTTAGTACAAACTTCCAACAAATATATCTTAAGTAAAAACTTAAATAATACATAATTAGTTGTTCGTGACGCAACCTCGAATCAACGCGAATAGACATATAGGATGTCTGCTATTATTTCGATGACCAGTTTTAACAACTTTTTAAGTACCTACCTCATATTTTTTACTTGGAAGATTTTACGAGCGCTTGTTAGGTGCTTTAGAAAAAACGTTACTTGCCATAGACCATATTTGTATTCTTGCGTATTCGCATCACAATACTGGATGCGCTAAAATCGTGCATAATATTATCAGGTATCTAATAGCTGATAGATTTACATAATTTTTTCGTACCAATCGTTTTTATGAATATACAAGTATACTTTTTTTTATCTTTTTGTTGGATTCGCATCCTACGAACTGATTAAATGTAATATATAATAATATTATGTATTTTTCATTATTACGCAAAGATATATTATGTAATACCTGACAGAATATGAACAGAATACTGATTCATATCGTTACGGAACTTCAAAAAATACTAAAATTAAATATTTATATACGAAACACGTGATGTTTCTAATAAAAACTAAAAGACAGCCATAAATCAACTCTCAATTAACTATTTGACATGACAAACACATTTGGGTATGTAAAAAATGTATCTCATAAAAAAAAGCTTTAAGGGAACGAAAAACACGTGGCTCGCGGTACTTTTGTGATAATTTTTGAAATAAATTTTGTTACATCGTTAGGTTCTTCAAGCTTGAATATAAAGCTTCTTCGAGGTAGTAATAGACAGAATGGAGTATAACCTACATGTTTCTTCTATTTCTTGCCCTCATCTCAAATGTTGTGGGTAGCATGTTCTTTTTTTTTTCATTCAATACTACCATATCATACGTTATTGATTCACTCACTCACACCCTTCCCTTGCATATTCTAGTCTAGTCACACAGTTCATCATTTTTTTTTTAAATTACATATATGGATGAACGAGCTCACAGCCCCCCTTCGTGTTAAGTGGTAACCACCGCCGGCCACCGGAGCTCGTAGACATCTACAACGTAAATGCCGCCACCCACCTTGAGATATGAGTTCTAAGGTCTCAGTATAGTTACAACGGCTGCCCCACCCTTCAAACCGAAACGCATTACTGCTTCACGGCAGAAATAGGCAGGGTGGTGGTACCTACGCGTGCGGGCTCACAAGAGGTCCTATCAGGCTAGTAAAGTCCAAGTGTTTTTAGAATGCCCCCTCCTCACATTACCGTCTCCTTTCATAACCAGTTACTTTTTTGTCACAAGCTTATCTTCTCATCTTTGCCTACATGCGTGGGCACATAATGCGTCCAGTAATTATGCAAATTAAAAATCTTGAATTTCAAATACAAAACGTAATGCGACTTTGCGATTTCGTAAAGTGTAAAGAAATCATTCACTTCATATTATTCAATTTTATTTAAGACTAGCTGACCCGGCAGACTTCGTAGTGCCTCTATCGATAAATAAAAGACCTAAACTTTTGTATAATAAAATAAACTTAAAACAAACAAAAGGAGTCCGTCCTACGGGGGCACGTCAAAGGGAAAACAAAATTGTTATTTTTATTAATTCCGAGCATTTTCATATTTATGTACCTTTTAAACCTTCCCTGGACTTCCGCAAATAATTCAAGACCAAAATTAGCCAAATCGGTCCAGCCGTTCTCGAGTTTTAGCGAGACTAACGAACAGCAATTCATTTTTATATAATATAATGATTATAATCAGTGTATCGCTTATAGAATAATTTCAAATTTGTTGTGTGAATAGAATACATCTGTCTACCGCATTATGGGATTAGGGACTTGATGTTGTGTGTTTTATGTAAACACTCTGAAATGCTTCTTTAGTAATTTAGTATGTTCATTTGTAAAGATTTAATATTGTTTTTATAACATCCTACGGATTCATCGGGTTTTTTTTTTCAGGATTTGTTTGTCGTAGACCTTTGTAATCACAAGTTTTTGTGGAAAGGATTTTTATAAGTGAGTTACAGTTCACATAAATAATGAGAATTTACTTTTTTTTCGCATTATTTGGGTGAACGAACTCTCGGCCCACCTGGTGTTGAGTGGCTAGCGACGCTCTTCTCTGTAATGCGAACTCTCACCAAGAATTACGTTTGCAACTACCCTTCAAACCCCTACAATCTTCGGTGGATTTTCAAACATGAAGCAATCATATCTTTGGATCTGAACGATTGGAAAACCTTAATTAAATTAATTTGAGATTAGACCTGACGTCTTCAGGTCTAAACGCTCCATTTATCCATTTACGTTCGTTTATCCATTACGCTCCATTTACGTTGCAGATATATATGGGCTCCAGTGACTGCTTAAGAACAGGTGGGCTGTAAGCTCGTCCACCCATCTAAGCCGTAAAATAAAAAATCTGGGCTGTCGCTTCATCTTCCTGTCTATAATCTGTCCTACATATTCTGTCTATAGACTTCAGCCATTGTTATCGAGAAAAATGCTTATATAAATTTTATTAATGTAGAATAGGGATCGCAGCGCATAAAATAAAACTTCCACTATTCCAAAATCTTCTGTGATAATAATAATTAAAAAATGTACACTTTTATTACGCCTTTCTCATTTTGTAACCGTCTTCGCCATCTTCCTTTTTCTCTGTCATTCTGTCTGTCATTCTCTTTTCCCTTTCTTTCCGTTTTCTCTCACTCACTTCTTAACGCTCCGCTACACATTCTTTTCATACGTTTCATTCTTACCAATCATACATTAATAAGAAAGCTTTCCTCGTGACTTAAAATATTAATATTACATCGAAGCAACATACAGACGATAAAATCGCAAATGTATGCGTTCATAACCGCTCCATTTAATGTTATGAGTTCGCCTTCCTTGCTTTGGTGTTAATCTATATACCACTATTCCTATACATAGCAAAATAATTTCCACAGAAAATACACCGGGCGATAACCTTATGGCAAACGACATAAGGATTAAATTAGAATAGATGTAGACCTGAGAATGGTAAATGTAATCTTGTACGATTTCGCCAGAAATCATGGCGTAGTTGAAATCCCCGACAGCATAGGCCAATGTATTTTGGCACAAACACAAACATAATAGAGCTTAGATTTTAAAATAATGCTGTGAATTTCACGTTATAGTTATCCTTTTAAGCTTACATTATAAGTTATTTTATGTTAATATTATACAATTGATTAATTTTTACGACTTTAAAAAAATCTTGCTCTTAATGCATGTGTTATATATATATAATAATAATATTTATTTATTTTTATCTTAATATAGGTGTGTGATAATTTAGTAACCTTAGAGTGTTTGTGTGTGACCTTTTTTTCCCTACGAATCCAACCTGAGTAAATTTGCCAACACTAGCCCTACAAAGAGTAGCGCTTCGCAAAATCTACCCACAAGTCGGAATCGTGACCCACTGAAAAGACCCGGCAAGAAACTCAGTGAGCTTGATTATAGAAATATGTAATAGAGTGACTATATCAATGATGCATTGAGATTTGCGTTCACACTTACCTATATACTTATACTTCTGCTGAACGTAAGTTCAAAATTGATCTTTCTGTTTTTTGATCAATTGGTATTGTTAATTGTTAGGTCTCACATATAAGATGCCTAGCGCTCTAGAGCATTTAACGGATAATAGTTTATCTAGCTAAAGGGGGAAGAAGCAGACCGAAGAAGATATGGATGGAATGTGTTAATGTTGATATGAGAGTGAGAGAGGAGTGAGTGTTGAGATGACGGCTGATAGAAGAGAATGGAACAGAAAAAATCGCTGTGCTGACCTCACCTAGTGGGATAAAGGGAAGACAAAGAAAAAGAGAGTCTATCTGGCTATTATTATATACTTTTCTGTCTTACGTGTACAGGCGAGCTATTTTTCTAGTAAAAATTATTAGCGAGTGAGGCTTATTCTTAACCCAAAAGTTACTTAGTTGAGTGTACTTATTGCTCTGTTTGAGTGCAAATTGTTCCGTGAAGTACACTTCATAACTCCGGTAATCGCTTGACATTAGCTATGCCACAAAACGACACGCATGTCTTAGGTTTTTATTTGTTTTTATTGTATATGCTAGTTTACGACCTACCTGGTGATAAGGGATTCCGAACCCATTGACATCAAACGCGAACGCCTACCTACCTTGCCATTTGAAGCTTACCTTGTGTTTCGCCCTCAAAATACGAATGTACAACTGCTTTGTGGTGGAAATAAACAAGACGGTTATATCTATCCATGTCGGTTTTGCCATATTTTTTTTCCCTACCTAAGCTGATAGCCTTGAGGGGCTATATCAGCGGAACCTTAACTAGTAAGTGAGCTCACGGGGCTCAAACCTGACGACGTTGCTAACACGAATCCTAGCAAGAGCCGTGCTTCGCAGAATCTACCACCGGATCGGAAACGCGATCCACAGAGAAGATCCGGCGAGAAACTCGGTGGGCTGTGTCTCAGGGTTAATTTACTCGTCGAGCCCTTTATCGCAAGCGACGGGTTCGACGAGAACGATGACCGGATTTGCCATTATATCTTACCATTAGTACCAAAAACAAAATTTAAATTGTCAAAAACTGAACACACGCTACTCATCTAAATATTAAGATAATATCGCAACGTAATGAGTTCAGTTGACTTAAAAATCTTTTAAGATAAACGAGATCGAAGTTCATCTCAATATTCGCCTGCAGTCATAACAATATTTCCAAAACATATTCTAATCATACCCTAACGGGTTTTTCTAATGAGAAACCGCACATAAACCTATACAACTCAATTTATTCACACTTTATTTCACCATTTGACAGATAAAGTAGTACATTGTGCAAATCCACTTCGGAGCTTTCGTTAAAAACTCGTGGACTCGTTCGAAAATGAACTTTAAATGAATGCAAACAAGGATACGATGAAGCAATTTTAAATTTCTAAGACAGCATTATAAAGTTAGTTTGTAATACGTACTCAGACCACGTACGTTTGGCATAGCCCCTGAATAGATATCTAGCTGAATGAGACGACCCTCTCGATGCCAATAAAGTCTGATTTATATAAAACACTTGCAAATCCGCAAGGAGTCAGAAAATTCGTCATACAATTCATCATGGCTTGGGTCCGACTTTCGGTTGGTTGTGTAACATTCGAAATATTTTTCGACAAGTGAATTTGTTGGTAAACTTATGAGATACGGAAAGAAATGATCCAGAAGAAGATATACGATTCAAAGAGTTATTGCTTTTAGCGGTTGTACTACATCCATACTCAAAGTACCCTATTAACATAATATATTAGAAATAGGAAAATTCATGTTTCCTTAATACTTATGTAGGGGAATGATACCCCGCCCCGCTTAACTTATTATGCATTTATAGTAATGAGCAACATACGTTAGTCAGTCAGTGGTCAACGTGCAGCGATCCACCGCGGTCGCTGAGGCGAATAAACAAGTAATACTATTGTTCCCCGTATCTACGATAGAAAAACAGACCTACACTGAAATACTCGCAATACGCAATACTCTGCAACAGCAAACATGATAGTTCCAGTATATTTATTACAAGAGTTACTAATCTGCAAACAATGGTCCGTGACGCTTTAGAAACGAATAAGAGGGCGGTTTTATTGTGAGCAACAGCGATTATATATTATTACTAGCTTTTGCCCGCGACTTCGTCCGCGTGGAATATTTACTTTGGCATAATGCTAAATTTTACCCGCGACTTCATTTACAGCACTCAGGATTGGAACTTCATTACTGAACCGGTAGATGGCGTTGAAGAAGCTAGATTTTGAGATTTTTTGACAAACAATTTTTTATTTTTTATGTAAAAAAAGGTTTTTTTTTTTTTCTTAATAAAAAGTATCCTATGCTACTTCTAATACCTCCAAGAATATGTGTACAAAGTTTCATGATGATCGGTTAAGTAGTTTTCGCGTGAAAGCGTAACAAACAAAGTTACATTCACATTTATATATGTACGAGGGCTGCACTAAAAGTATCGGGAATGGAATATTTCCACTGTTCCTGTCATATTAAAATCTTTTTAATTGAAAACTCCTTGGTTTTAAAAATCGAATACAATTTATTTATTTAAAAAAATATTCTCGGTCTTGTCACGAGGTTTCGTCAAACTTGTTTAGTCGTTGAGAAAATGCAATTGACTCGAGAAAATTCAAGAGCGATGATTTATTATGACTTTTGAAGTGGTTTAACACAAAAACAGTGTGTTGACCGGATGATTTCTGCATTTGGTGATGAAGCCCCATCCAAAACCACAATTTATCGCTGGTTTGCTGAGTTTCAACGTGGACGTGTCAAGCTCAGTGATGATCCCCGTCAAGATCGTCCAAAAACTGCAGTCACCCAAGAAAACGTTGATGCTGTGCGTAAGCTGATTAAGGAAGATCGACGTGTGACATACCGCGAAATTCTGGCAACTTTAGACATTATTACTGGTGGTAGGACCTGTTGTGAGTCCGCGTGGGTAGGTACCACCGCCCTGCCTATTTCTGCCGTGAAGCAGTAATGCGTTTCGGTTTGAAGGGTGGGGCAGCCGTTGTAACTATACTGAGACCTTAGAACTTATATCTCAAGGTGAGTGGCGCATTTACGTTGTAGATGTCTATGGGCTTCAGTAACCACTTAACACCAGGTGGGCTGTGAGCTCGTCCACTCATCTAAGCAATAAAAAAAAAAAAAAAAAAATGGTATGAGTCAAATACAAATAATCTTGCATGAACAATTAGGTGTAAAAAAGTTGTTTTCCCGATGGATACCGCATTCGCTCTGTGAAGAGCAAAAAGCGGCTCGCGTTACTTGGTGCGTCAGAACTCTCGAAAGATTCCACGCAGGATCCTCAAATGCTGTATACAACATTGTGTCAGGTGACGAATCCTGGATATACGCGTACGAACCCGAAACAAAAAACCAGTCACGAGTTTGGGTGTTCGAAAATGAGTTAAAGCCAACAAAAATTGTTCGTTCACGGAGTGTTGCAAAAAAAATGGTGGCCACGTTTGTCTCCAAAACCGGCCATGTTACGACTATTCCTCTTGAGGGACAAAGAACGGTTAATGCAGAATGGTATGCTAGCATTTGTTTGCCACAGGTCGTTTCTGAACTCCGTAAAGAGAACTGCAACCGCCGCATCATCCTCCATCACGACAATGCGAGTTCTCACACCGCGCACAGAACAAAAGAGTTTTTAGAGCAAGAAAACATAGAATTATTAGACCATCCGCCGTACAGCCCCGACCTAAGCCCTAATGATTTCTATACTTTCTCTAAAATAAAGAATAAATTGCGTGGACAGAGATTTTCATCACCTGAAGAAGCTATGGACGCCTACAAAACGGCCATTTTGGAGACCCCAACTTCCGAATGGAATGGTTGCTTCAATGATTGGTTCCATCGTATGGAAAAATGTGTCAAATTTCGCGGAGAATACTTCGAAAAGCAATAAATACATTTTTAAATAGTAATGTTGTGTCACTTCGTTAATTCCCGAAATTTTCAGTGCCGCCTATGTATTAGTAGGGATGTCGGCGTAACGTCACTATTTAGTTAACTACAAAATGGTTAAAGTTAACTCTTTCCTTACTGTTACGTATGTCAACACCTCTTTAAGACGGCATTCAAGAGTGAATGACTAAGCTACCCTAACAATTCATGACTAAGCTACCCCCACTTTCTACTATAAGTACGAGTGACTATTATTGCTGATAAAAGCCCACTGAGTTTCTCGCCGGATCCTCTCAGTGAGTCGCGTTTCCGCTCCGGTGGTAGATTCTGCGAAGCACTGCTCTTGCTAGATAATAGTGAGCTCTGTTAGATAATAGAATTGAGACATCAAACTTAAGGTTGCGACATCAACGTTATGATGTCCATGGACTCTGATAATGGTTTAACATTAACTGGGTCGTGTCCTCATTTGCCTATCAACAGCAATAACAAAAATTACTTAAATAAAATAGGTGGGAAACTTGAAATGTTTACGATGATCTCAATTTGATGAATTGGAATGGCAACTAGACTTTAACCTCACTCTATTTTTTGTCAGTTATTCCAGGACAAATCCATTGAATTATAAATGCTAACTAATGATAGATAAATAACATCGCTATTTAACTGTATGGTATTGACCTAAAGAAGCATCATATAACTATACTGATACCTGAGAACTTATATCTCGAGGTGGTTGGCGCATTTACGTTGTAGATGTCTATGGGCTCCAGTAACCACTTAACACCAGGTGGGCTGTGAGCTCGTCTACCCATCAAAGCAATACAAAAAAAAAAAAAAAACATGTGTGCAATTCACACGTGGTAGAAGTGAAACCTTCCAAACTTAAAATACAATTATCCTAAACGTCTTAAAATTTTGTCATTAGTAAATAATTGTAAGGTAGCGCCCTCTGTGAATTGATATTTTAATTTCACGTATAATCCTAAATTAAAATTCACTACAAGAGCTTTCATACACACGTTAGTATTAAAAAAATCTCACAGATGGCGCTGTATTAAATAGTATGTATATTTCTGTCTCATTCTTTTGTATTTGTGTCTCTTACCTGTCGTTTTTTCCGTTGGATCCGGTTTGAAATCACAACGATTCTAAAGAAGTTTTCACTTCAAAAATCTATCCCTCCCTTGGGTGTGTGTAGATATATAACATTGTTATAACTGACTTCAAATAAGAAAATTCGGATCGTATGTTTTTTATACCGCCCGAGTTTTCTAATCTTATCTGAAAACAAAATCTTTCCGGTCGTTATTCTTCCACGTATATCTTAAATTTCAGTTAAAGTTTACCGTATTTAAGTAAGCGGAAAATGCCGCTCCGCTTATCACTAAGTCGCCATCTTACAGCTAACCGCATGACAGTTTGAGATCAACTATGATAGCAATTTCCTGGACACACCGAGCTTTTATATAAACGTATCGTGAAAGCCGCGACAGATACACCAGGCATAGATTATGCAGTGAGAGGCAATATATCCGAGCTATCGACCTAATATCTATAATTGGGTAATATCTATGCGGCTTGGTAGCCACTAAGCTTCGTCTTGTCGTCTTTAAAAACAACGATCATCTTTACAGCTGATCAGAATTTAAAATAATTTCTGCTTACCTTATTTTAAACTTTAAAAAACTCTATAAGAACAAAACATATTTCTATTATTACATTAAGAATTATTTCATATAAATTTTGAAGATCATCCCGAAGCATCGCATCTATTAATATTTAGATCTTTGACGCCTAGATAGGTTGACAACAGTTGCTTGTTTCGCTTGCGAGGGCCAATCGATGTTGATACTTGAAAAGGTATTAGGCATGCACAACTTTTAAACTTCAATTAATTAGGGTGATACTACTATTTTTTGCGACAGATCACGGCCAAACTACGTTTAGAAGTTGCTACCCGAGCCCATAGTTATCACATAGTAAATTCCACCACATACCATCTTGACATTCTATTTATTTATTTATTGCTTAGATGGGTGGACGAGCTCACAGCCCACCTGGTGTTAAGTGGTTACTGGAGCCCATAGACATCTACAACGTAAATACGCCACCCACCTTGAGATATAAGTTCTAAGGTCTCAGTATAGTTACAACGGCTACCCCACCCTTCAAACCGAAACGCATTACTGCTTCACGGCAGAAATAAGCGGGGTGGTAGTACTTACCCGTGCGGACTCACAAGAGGTCCTTCCACCAGTAAGTACCAGTAACACTTAATATGGAAGTCTCAATTTTATCACAACAATCACAACCTTCCAGCGAAAGTTCAAGACTGTTTCCCTATAGTAAGAGACATGATACCTTTTTTTGGTCACGTGCCGTACCTCCTATGAGGTCCCAGTCGTGTCTATGGGGCGCGTGGGTAAATGGGATTAGACAGTCCGTAGATGTTGGGAATGGATCGCGGGCCCAAGAATGGTATTTAGGGCCCTACCCAATAAACGACTTCCTTGGACTCTCGCCCAAGCGTCCGATCCCCCGAGGCTAGTACCCGTGCACGGTAATGGTGCTACTGCAGTCAACACTGTAACTAGACGCACCGCTCATCCCAAGGACGCCCGGCTGACGGAACTTTCGAGACGAAACGAAGGCTCTGGAACGTTGTTACAGCCACCAGTGAAGCCGCACAGGCGTTGCTATTGATGTCTCGGGTGATATACCACCAACCGGTCGCTCTTAAGATGTAGCTCTTGGGTGGCATACTATAGTGCCGGTAACGTGACGCGCGGCCTCGACACCCTCAGGTCACCCCGTGACCTTCAACCGGGGGAGACTGCCGCCCGCATATCAGCAGGCGCGGATTACCCTCTGCCACCAATCAGCAATCATGCTAGGAATAAAGGAAAAATTACAAAGCATACTTAACTATTGGAGACCGTAAAAGTAAACTTGATGACCAAAGTCTCATCTTGGCGTCCATACGTCTTTATTAATAGCAAAAGTATACTATTTAATTGTATAGTCATATGAGTTCGCGTGGCTAGCAATATTGCGAGTATCACAACCAGTCGACCGCTGTATATCGGATACGGTATGTGACTGCTAGTCACGGGCTACCAATATCCTACTCAACACACTCGAGGCGCTTTCTCGTGTCACCTTTTACAGCCAGTTTTACTTTACTCAAAATATCACGTATGAAAAATATTAAAATTTCAAGCAATAAATGGCCGATGAAAAATATAGTTTTTGTGTGACAAGTCATATTATGTTTCTACTTAAAATACTCAATTAAATGCATAGTCTTCGATAAAAAATACACTATTCCAAATACTACCGGAAATTTTACCAGATTTCACTGCAGCTACCCGATTCGTTCCGTTAAAACAATACTTTTTGTAACACAACAAACAGTTAATACAAAAAAAAACCAAAAGCGAGAGACTCCATTTCCAGCTACCTTTTCAAAATAGCGAACAAGTCAAATAGTCGCCAAACAATGCGACCGCAATTTTCTTTTTAAAATTTTCACCACACAAACTTAGCCTCAAAGGAGTGTAAAAAAACAAGGGTGGGGAAAAAATATAATAACGTCTGAAATCCGCAAGGGGACTATTCTCGAGAACGGGGTGTAGAATGACAAATTAAAACGTAAAGTTTAAGCCTGCCTGGTTGTTTAAAATCAACGTCGTCCTAACGTTCGTTGGCAGCTTGTAACAATGTTGGGAAATCAAAATATTGGGAATTCATTAGATATGAAAATAGTGGTTAGGACCGCCTTGAACAATCTATACTAATATATAAATCTGGAGTGGTTTTTAAGGATGTTCCGTTATAACTACTGAACCATGCGTCCGATTGACTTGAAACTTGGTATCCATGTAGAAAATACATGTACTTAATGAATAGGCTAATATTTATATGAACGTTGGACTCCCTAATAATAATGACAATAAATAACAATGTTGATTTTAATTGCCCAGCGAAGCATGCGAGTAGAGCTTTTTTTTTTTTGGTCAGGAGGAAATCGCCGGGCTTCCGCCCTTTTCTGGGGATACTGGGCGGGGTATGTCAGAGTCGAACTGACTAAAACCTCCTGTCGCTCAACAACCAACGTCCAAACCTCGCATGAGACAGAACTCCATGACAAGGCAAAGAGGGGAAAGTGAAGCGTTCAGTGCGGAGCACATCTCTCCCATCACCCTCCCCCTCGGGACGCCGGACTGGCGGTCGGCACCACGACCACCAGCCCTCTCGGTCGGCAGACTGTCCGAAGCCCGCCTAGATGGCGCCGGTTAGAGTGGGTTACCCTACGGAATACCCCGCTGGGCCAGAACCAGCGTGGGTCGAGGATAGCCGGCCTTCCATCACCCGGATGCTCGTGCGTAAAACGCGTGCAGAGCAGCTTGTTCGTCGCCTTCTTAGGCCCCCCCCGCCAGTCCCCAGACCGACATGTGAGGGGGACCCGAAACACTTAGAGGGCCAGGGCTTGGGCGAGATCCGCCTCCCTGGCCCCCGCTCGACGGCGGCGGGATTGTGCGTCTCTCACGCGCCCCGCCGCCTCCTTCTGCGAGATGGTGCACTCGCAGAAGTCGAGCATCGCCTTCCACGACTCGTCGTCGCCGAGCATCGATGCCACAACACTCGGCAACGACAAGTCGGTTCCTATTTTTGCGACGAGGACACGGCGCCACCCCTATGCGAGTAGAGCTAGTATGTTTATAATTTAGCTAACCGTCAAAGGTTAAAACGTGAATTTGCTGAAAAGAAAATTACTGTTACGTCATGTAAAGGCATAACATCTTCCATGCCTTTTTGAGAACGAAATTTATACCTTTTCATCTTCGAAAACAGTATCTTTTTAACCCGTTATATGATCATTTTTCTAATCAAACTTCTTTTTTAGTGTCAATTTTAATAATAGAAATTCACTCATTTTAATAGCAACCAGTACTTCTAATAAGAACTGTTTGAAGCTTAATTTCATTCAATCAATTGTGATGACACTTGCTACGACAGTTGGCACACGAGTAGTTTCAAGATATCAACGTTTTTCAATTAGTGATAATCGGATGAATATTTTAGAAACACATTAAATAAATAATAATAAATAAATATTTACTAACAATCACGCCACGTTAACTGGTCCCATGATAAGTTCGTAAAGAACTTGTGTTACAGGTACCAGATAACGTTAAGTTTTTTTATTATACACATACACATATTTAATATACATCCATAACCCTGGAAAAGACATTTATATTTATCATACAAATATCTTCCCTTGGCGGGATTCGAACCCGCGACCCCCTTGTGTAGTGACCAAGTCACTTACCACTACACCAGACGGCCGCTTAAAGATTTAAGATTAAAGACAAACACTATTTGTTTATTCACCTAGATTCTGATTACATTGTAAAGTATTATTTAACAGGTGAAAATCGTGGTAAAAACCTATTAAATATTAGTATACGTAATGTAATAATAGTGTACTACGTAAACTACAAAAATTTACGATAATTTGTAGCTGATTGTAAAGTTTTTAATTATGAAGTAGATGAATAGACGCATCGTTTAATATTTACTAGTGGTCGCCCGGTAGTCGAAATTCGACTATAATTAATTGAAATTAAAAGTTTCAACACTATTAAGACTCTGTTTTCAAAGACTATTATACTTCTTTAATCACAACTTTCGATAAGACTACACTATAGAAAAATATTAATAAAGACAAACAATATTTAATCTATTCTCAATTTGACAACAGACGTCAAGAGCAAAAGTTTGACAATAAACAAATAGTATGAATGCGTGTGTGCGTCATATACATGGTAGTGTGTGTAATGTTTTCTTTATTGATTTAATGTATCTTTTGTGCATTATCGTAAAAGAATATTAGCATTGTGCACTCCTTCTCTGTATTCTCTATAAGTGTGAGAAATTTCATACTCCTCCGTCCGCGCAATTTTCGTAAAAATGGATACAAAGTTTTTGCTTCACGTATTAATATTTAATATTTATTACTCATTGTATGTCACACAATGAAAATTAAGATTGAGTTAATGATTAATTGTCATTATGCAAAAATACAATTAAGTAATCGAGATTATTTTAAAAAAATATATCGACGGTCTCTTTGATAGGTACCTCGAAGAAAATAGCAAACAACGTAGGATTATATTCCGTGACAGTGCAACGTACAATGTAAAATAAGTTTGTAAACAGAACTATTCGTTATTCCGAAGGAGCAAAATTTAAAATTGATTTTCATTGAAATCCTCTGGGATTTGCTTTTTTACTTACTTAAATGTTTTGTAACTATGTTATTATAATATTTAATCATGTCTTTTTGAGAAAACAGTTCACAGTATATACAAAATTAATCGTTTTGAATGCTTTCATATGCAAGCTATAATACTATAAACCATATAATACTGGGAGTTACAAACCTTCATGGAACAATCACAGTTATGAATTTAATGAAAGCAGTAATGCGTTTCGGTTTGAAGGGTGGGGCAGCCGTTGTAACTATACTTGAGACCTTAGAACTTGTATCTCAAGGTGGGTGGCGCATTTACGTTGTGGATGGCTATGGGCTCCAGTAACCACTTAACACCAGGTGGGCTGTGAGCTCGTCCACCCATATAAGCAATACAAAAAAAAATAAAAAAATTTAGAGTTTTTACACTTTCCACGCAGCCTTTTTGGTTAGAAATGAATCCTCCTTAATCATCATCATAGGCGGTTGCTCTTGGCAGAGCAGTCGTGGTCATGTGGAATTCTTGATAGGCGTAGATAATTAAAAAAATGATTACTAAAGAACATACTTTTACATTTTTGAATTCGTGCACGTCGCATTCGCTTTTTTTTTTTATTATTTTTTTTTTTTTTTTTCTTAGATGTGTGGACGAGCTCACAGCCCACATGTTGTTAAGTGGTTACTGGAGCCCATAGACATCTACAACGTAAATGCGCCACACACCTTGAGATATAGTTCTAAGGTCTCAGTATAGTCACAACGGCTGCCCCACCCTTCAAACCGAAACGCATTACTGCTTCACGGCAGAAACAGGTGGCGTGGTGGTACCTACCCGTGCGGACTCACAAGAGATCCTACTACCAGTAATAACCGCTTCTTAACGCACAACATTAACATCAATTAATAAATTAAGCTTTCAATTAATATTAGGTAGTTTTTACCACCCGTTCACCTCTGAAAAACCTATTAACAAACAAATGACTCAAGAAGACGATGACTTAGATAACATCAGGTGAGTCACTATTTTTCACTCTGTGATTCAGACTGTGTTTTCCCAACTTCACCACAGGTCGTCAAAGCATCCCCACCGCATTTCACCGCATAATTATGAAGCATTTTCCAGCCGCACACATGGCTTAGCCATTTAGACGCCACACCACGTATTGAAGGTTAGGATGCGATTCAAATAAATGGAAGCTACTGACAATTGACCTCGTTTTGTCTTGAGGATGATACAAAGCATACTAGCAGCATAGATTTAGAACTGATACCACTGAAATATTTAGTTTTCTGCTTGCCAACAAAAATAGGTACGCAGGTTCTCTTATCGTTCAAGTGAGCCTCCCGTCAAAATTAACATTAAATCGACCGAAATAGCATCTGCTTACATAAACAATCACGTGTTAAATTTGCGTAACGTAATATATTATTCATATTAGTTTATTTGCAAGGCAAATACTCAAATACGGTCGTAAAATTAAACATCAATTACATAGCGACAAGTTCCAAACTCTGCTTTGTTTTGTTTTCAACGTAAATTATACAAATCGTTCGACTTTTGCAGCTCCTACACACAAAGTTATGCAGCCTTTAAATAATAGAATTCGGTGGTATATTGTAATTGAGTTGTTGAGGAGTTGAAAGTTTACTGGGAGTAGATTGTCTTTTTACTGGTGATAAAACGTCCTCTAAGCCCGCACGGGTATCACCACCCAGTCTATTTCTGCCGTGAAGCAAAATGCGTTTTGGTTTGATGGACAGCCGTTGTACTGTGAAATTAAAACTCTCGCCAGAATTCGTAAAATTCATTCTCGTAGAATTCATGAGTCATGGTGCCAGCATTTACTTTGATGATATTTATAGGCTTTTTTTATTTATTTTTTTATTGCTTAGATGGGCGGACGAGCTCACAGCCCACCTGGTGTTAAATGTTACTGGAGCCCATAGACATCTACAACGTAAATGCGCCACCCACCTTGAGATATAAGTTCAAAGGTCTCAGTATAGTTACAACGGCTGCCCCACCCACCCTTCAAACCGAAACGCATTACTGTTTCTCGGCAGAAATAGGCAGGTTGGTGGTACCTACCCGCGCGGACTCTCAAGAGGTCCTACCACTTAGCATTAGTTAGGCCGTGAGCTCGCCCACCCTTCTAAGCAATAAAAAAAGCTTAAATTGGTAAATAAGGTAATAAATATGGTTTTAATGCTATATGATGATTTCTGTTTTTTCGAAGAACACGCACAGTAGATTTGGGCTGTGCGTACCCTTGGGCTGACATTCCGACGCCAGAAGTCTAACAGAATACTCATTCTGAATTAAGAATGACTAGATTAAAGTTTCGAAATAGAATCTGTAGCATAGTAAATTAAAACTATTTAATAAATGCTATTATTATTCTGATGGTCTGTATTACAGGTTGTTGTTCCATCAAATTCGTTTAGTTTCAAACTCATAAAAAGCTCTAAGTATTTATGAAACATTTTTTTTTTTCATTTAACAAGATTAAAGAATAAAAACTTTTTTCATATCAACCACATCACGAATATAATTTCGAGAACTTAGAAAGCTGACAGCTGCCGAGAACTAATACACTTCCATTTGTGACCAAAAAAGAAAAAAATACGGAGTCATCCAAAAAGCTCCGCAAATGACACTTTGAGCCAAATGTCCGTCATAAGTCCTTTTCATCGCCGACAAAAAAGTATGTACGGTCAGCCACGAAGGAGTATGTACCTAATCCTGTAAATTAAGTTGCGATGAAAATTACTTATAAGTATTGAGCAATTTTCACAGTCATCGATATGAATAGGCCAATCTAGTTTTTTGTACAGGAATTTATATATTGCAAGTTAATTTTATCTCTTCTATCTATTTTTATCTATTGTGAAGATTAACGAGGATAGAAGTGGCATGGTCAGCGCTACGATTGAGTATTGTAATATGCAACGTTTTGAAAAGTCTTAGGGGAAATCAACTGATAAATATTAAAAAAAATATCCTTCGTCTCCAAAAAAAAATTCTCACTATAATTCGGGATAGGAAGATAAAAATAGTAGTTGCCTTATTACTTGTAGTAACCTTTTTTTGTTTTATTGCTTAGATGGGTGGACGAGCTCACAGCCCACCTGTGTTAAGCCCATAGACATCTACAACGTAAATGCGCCACCCACCTTAAGATATAAGTTCTAAGGTCTCAGTATAGTTACAACGGCTGCCCCACCCTTCAAACCGAAACGCATTACTGCTTCACGGCAGAAATAGGCGGGGTGGTGGTACCTACCCGTGCGGACTCACAAGGAGTCCTACCACCAGTAAATCTGATACTACTTTACTTTCCGTTTATATTAATAGAATATTGCCTTAGGCAAATAGCCATTGATGTACAATAGGCAGTGTTTCTCGTGCCCCCAGAATTATAGGTACCTCTAACTTCTAGTGCATTTGGTTTGGGGTGAAATCCACGCCTTTGGGTTTGCAGAAAAGTTATTACCACGCAATTTGTCCTTTCACTTTGAATTTCACCTCAAGGTAATTTTTCGGCCACTTTTTTGCATTTTTTACACTAGACCTTTTACGATAGAATATTATTTTTCTATTAAATAATACGAAACATCCTTTAGATTTAGGAATACGTTACTGTCATTCAAGTTAATGGTAAACTGTCATCGGCGACCCATGTCAAACGACATCTTCATATAGCTTACGTTTTTCAGCTCATATTGATATCTTCATGTTTAAAGAGTGACAGGTGTGTGTGTATGTTTTTTTTTTGTTTTGGATGAAACGATTCAATAGTTTGGGGAATCCGTTGTATTTTTTAATCAGATCAATAAGCGATCTCGCAGCCCATCTATATATTAATACGTGAATCAAAACCTTTGTATTCCTTTTTACCAAAATTGCGTGGACGGAGGAGTATGAAATTTTCCACACTTATAGAGAATGTAGAGAAGAAGTGCACAATGCTAATTTTTTTTTAAATAATGCATAAAAGATACATTAAATCAATAAAGAAAACAATACACACACTACATACCATGTATTTGACGCACACACGTATGCATACTATTTTATTGTCAAACTTTTGTTCTTGACGTCTGTTGTCAAGTTGAAAACAGATTAAATATTTTTTTGTCTTTGTTAATATGTTTTATAGTGTAGTCTTGGCGAAATTTGTGATTATAGAAGTATAAAATACAATCATAATAGTGTACAAACTGACAATTCCAATTAATTATAGTCGAATTTCGACTACTGCGTGACCTCTAGTATGGTTAAAACGATTACCAAAGATCTCGTAGAAGTTAGAATTTAATGGCCACTGGCCTCGAGACAAGGGAAGAAACTCTTAATTGTTTTGTATTTTAACTGTCCCAGTCTTCAAATATCGGACCGCATCAATATATCGCGGCTGAAACAGGGGAGATAGTAATACTTATACTATCTCCCCTGAGTTCATCCATCCAAGCAATAAAAAACGACTTCTATTGATGTTGGAACCGCAGCAGCTAGCATTTACATTTTATCTATGAATTCCAGTAATAGTCGACTCAAAACAAGACACTAATTTTAATAAATTAATGAATTAACAAAACCAAAATAATACGGCGCCATGGAGGTGACACTTGGCTGGTAGTTAATAAAGACGCTCAGGTTCTAAGCACCAGTCACTGGGATATCTGGAGCAAGACTCTACGAACTTTGGACGAACACGATGCAGAGAAAACAGTAAATGGAGTGAACAACAAAATGCCTATCTACTATCACTACATCTGGTATTTGTGCCCTCATTTATAGTCAATTACTGTGTTCATGTTTTGATAGTTCAATATAGGGTTCAATGTTCACCTCGGACAAAATTATCTCAAAATACAATTGCAGTTTAGTCAAATTACCATTGTGGATTAATAATATCTGGTCATTCAATTCAGTTGTGGTCTGGTCTGGTCACGATAGATTAGAAGAGTTGAAATAATACGTCCATTTAGTTTGAAGGTCCGGTTTATTGTGTAAAAGGGTATATTTAGTTACATGACAGTGGTGCTGAAGAAGAAGTTTAAATAAGGCTGTTTATATACCTGAATGGTTACACCCTACACAGTCAATGATCATCCCTTTAGGACACCAACGCTATTCATGAATATAAAGACCATATACGTCTATGGAATGTAGACATCGTAGGATTGGTGATTATGATGAAACGTTGCTAGCAATAAACGTTTTTCGGCTAATTATAATTTTATTTACTAATATACAGTTATACGGATATCCGCAACAACTATATTAATATCTCGAGTTGCTTCTACTACAATGGCAACAAATTTTCTGAAATGATTTAAACTAAATCCCTAATTTCTTATATCCTAGTTCTTTGAGCTAGTGTTAGGATAATTAGCATGTCCGCATATAAACCACCATAGCTGCTTTCATCGTAAAACCTACATTTTATTTGAAGGTTAAGACAGCCCGTGTAATAATTTAATTGATTTAAATTCAATTGGTATCGTCTCAAGTGCCGCCGCGCCCATGTTGTGATTTCTATCCACTGCTAACGGCTATCACCAGCTAGGCGATAAGTTCGTTCCATCGTTTTAGAGAATAAACAAAATCCATTTTATCCCGACTGCTCAGACTGACGCAAGACGTGTTAAATAGTGCCTTATTGAATTTCCATTACAAATGCCATTCAATCTTACGTTGCGGAACAAAGTTGTCTCAACAAGTTATTACTAAGTGTGGCGTTTAGTTGAAAAGAGGTTTACAACTTATTCGGATATTACAGAAAGGGGCTTAGGCCACACGATGATTTACGCATCGTCAAGTGTGTCCAAGACCTTAATATCAAGGCATTTTGTATGTTAATTGTCTGTCTAACTGTTTATCAAACCTTACGTTGTCTTTGTAATTCGCCCATAGCGGAAGTATACAATAGTGAGTTTACTATATCACCTATGAATTCCGTAATAATGTTATTCGATTTACCATACTCCCATTTTGGATACGTGTCAATTGATGTCAATAGATTATCACTGAAGCAAAATTCATTCAAAAGGGCAGAACAACAGTAATTCGGATACAAAGATCTTGTCTTACAATCAACGACGTAATACTGACCTATAGAATTCGACAATAACATTTAGAATCAATTGTATATACAATAACGTTATAATTTTCTTATTGTCTAATTTTGTATTAATTAAGCAAATTGCTAGCTTTTTGATTCTATGAATGTACTTAAAGAGACAACCAAAATAATTTCATTGTACAAACGAACGCCCGACAATGACGAAACATGAAAATTTATAAAAAAATCTGAACGTGATTCCTGTAAGGGTAAAGACATTTATAGTTGAACCAAGCAAGGCATTGAGCTTTTGCACTTCTTACTATCGCGAAGCAGACATCTGTGCTGAAGGATGGGATGGCTATTGTACAATACAATTTGGACTACGACTTGAAGTCGTAAGATGGATTTGGGATAAGCTGGGATAGGATGGCATTCGCGTTGTCATTTATATGAGCTCCGATAACGATTTAAGTGTAAGCGAGCCGTGAGGTCATTCACTCATCTACTGCAATCAAAAACTTATTGTGATTCGAATTATGTACATATCCTACAGCAATAACATTGCATCTTTTTTAATACACTTTTATTAGCTTTAGACGTATGTATTACTTACTATGTTAGTATGTAAAGGAATCTTTGAACATGATTTTGACCCCTTCAAAACGTCTGATTAACTCGAAATTCGGTATACTTAATAAGGACCAATGACAATTCAATGAGAAAGTTGAAATTCATCTAAAAAATGAAAAATAAATATTAGTTTAACAAATAACAAAATACACTTTTATTGAAAATCTAACTAAAAAATAGAAGATAAATTAAATAAATTTGAATTAAAAATAGTGTAAGAAAAAATGATTTTATTGTAAAAAAAAGCGTGGGGTGCATGTTATCAGTAGTTATAAATATTTTATAAACAGATATGAGTAGAAGGGTTATTTTGATAATATCCTGAAAAGCATCCCACGCTTTTTTACAATATAAAAAAATTTTCTTACACTTTTTTTAATTCTAATTTATTAAAATTTCTTTTCTTTTTTTATTTGGTTTTTCTATAAAAGCGTATTTTGTTAGTTTTTTGTTTTAAATATTATTTATTTTACTATCCAGGATAGATTTACTGAATCGAGCTGCTGTAATGCCTCAGTTAATGATGATGATTCAATTAGTATCATTCAAATTGTCGATTTAAAAATATATCTCTTATGGAAATCTCCAAAAGTCGTTGTATTTTAACAACGTCCTAAAGTGACATTACTCGAAGTTTAAACGCGTTTCGGGACATTTATCTAAATCTCCGTCTCAAAGATACGAGCTTATAACAAGTTTAACATAGAGACATTGTAAAGTTTTTAAATTACTAAAGCTCTCGTCTGTTCCATGTTATTACGTAATAATATTGTTTTTTGTTCGCGGTGTCTTCTTGTGAGAAAGAAAGAAAATAAGCTAGTGCTTATTCTGATTGTTCTGAAGTTTCGAAGTCGTGTCACGTTAAAACTATATATTTTTAAACTTTGCTGAATATATTGCCTGTGTCTTAATCCAAACATACATTAATATATTATTATTATGGAAGATCTGTAATTGCAAAAATCACTAATAACATTTCTTGTTTAGCGTATATCGAGAATACATCAAACACTCACAACTTATACATCGCAGCTATGTGCATGTATGTGTACGAGACCTTACGTTTCAGGATGGTTTCAGTAAGTAAATAAATCAAACAGTTAAAATTCGTTAAACTGTTGCGAATTAATGTAACCTAAAAATCATTTTTGCAGGCATACTAAAATCGAATATACTAAGCTCACTTGTTTCGATTGAATAATGCGAGACAGTAACAAATGAGTTCCATCAAACACGACCTAACAAATGAAGTCGGAGTTCGTAGGTCCCTCAAGAAATATTAATCTAAAAGCGTCTTGTTTTATAGTAAGATGAAATTGGATCTTATTTCGCAACAAAATTTAGAACAAGAGCATGTAGAATATACAGAAACAGTAATTAGCGTGAATTCCCCCGCCTGATGGTGCGTGGTTAAAGTCGCTCATAGAAGTCAGTAATTCCAGGGGCAGAACCAAGCCGCCACCTAACCCTGAGTACGTAAGCGTCGTTTGAAGAAGGGGAGCTCAGTCCAAAGCCGCGTGGCTCATTGCAGAAAAGGTCCCTGGAAACGCACTATGGATGAACGCATTAGTTGTAAGTATTATT
Organism: Bombyx mandarina; assembly: GCF_030267445.1. Classification (NCBI taxonomy): domain Eukaryota; kingdom Metazoa; phylum Arthropoda; class Insecta; order Lepidoptera; family Bombycidae; genus Bombyx; species Bombyx mandarina. The sequence goes on from NC_143228.1 coordinate 14,250,411, forward strand.
GATGAATTCTACTCCGGTGGTGGGCGGTGCGACGGTAGGTATATTCATATCATATCTAATGGCACCGGACTATCTTCTGTAAAAGGGATACTAGTGCATATAGGTTAGTATGTATAGGCCGATAAGTTGGCGACCCAAAAGTCTTACACCAGTTTTTTTAAAATGGTGGTTGGACCTTATATGAGTCCGCACTGGTAAATACCACAACCCTGCCTAACTCTGCCGTGAAGCAGTAATTCGTTTCGGCTTGAAGTGTGGGACAGCCGTTGTACTTTAAAAACGTAGACATTAGAACTGATGTCTCGAGGTGGGTGGCGGCATTTACGTTATAGTTGTCTATGAGCTCCGGTAACCACTTAACACCAGGTGGGCCGTGAGCTCGTCCACTCATCTGAACAATAAATAAATAAAACCTTTTCTGATAAAAAGGCATACTAATATTGCTAGCCCGCATGTATTTACCTTTCTCTCTATATATACATATTATGTATATGCCTACTGCTAAGACATTACTACTGATAAGTGGTATAATAATAGTTGATTCGACATCTATAACTAAACATTCTAAAAACGTAATGAACAGATGTAATGTATTTCTGTGAAATATTAATTATATAAATTTAAAATCCCTATGGTGATTTATTAATGTGAGTGTGCGTGAGTGAAAGTATGTTGGTGTGTGTATGTTAATAACCAATCACAGCGTATTATGTTTTTGTTTTATGGTATATTTTTTATTATACCTTTTGTAAGATATGTAGACGCCGTACCATGTGATACGAGACAGTATTGTTTGATGTTAATAAGTTAGTAGGGATTTTATCAATAATCCAATCATTCGGTCACTTGTGCACCTACCAATTCACACTTACGTCATCTCGTCCCATAGCTTCTGCGATTCTTACTAGAACTCGCAGTCATAGACTGTACATCTAATATACTATAAGGCTCCCAGTCGTCCCACATTCCACATAGACATGTCCTTGATCCTTCTGATCCATACGTAATCCTGTCAAACGCTACTAGGACCAAAGTATAGGTCAACATACTCGTCGAACTCATCGAATAGTTCGACGTGAACTTAAGTTCACACAATCAGTCTGTTAATTATCTCGTCGGATCTTCTCCTTCTTCGCAGTGGGTCGGGATTCCAATTTGTTGCCCTCGAGAAGCAGCAACTCTTAAGCTTTGAGCCGCTCGTTAGATATCCTTCGACTCCTGGCTGAGCCCTTGAGTTGGCTCGTCCATCTCAGCAAATGGGCCAGTTCTTTGGGCCATCTGCGCTTTTTCCAGCTTAAAAAAAAACACACTGCGCTGTCATATGTTTTCAATAAATACTTTCGTACAAGTGCACCATTAAAAGGTTATTAATTCTGAACACTATTAATCTCACTTCTTCGTATAAAACTCTCATCCATTATAATCTGTATATCAATAGAGAACAGAATTGCTTATGGCTTAGCATGAAATTTATGCAACAAAGACAGTGGAACGCAAGGTAAGCTGGCTTTGTTCGGTACATCTTGGAAATTCGAGATTATTTCATCAAATCCGTCGCTGGTACAAACAAAGCGATTTCATTTTAACACCTCAGTGATAAGGTTCAATTTGATATGTACGCATTGCAAAACTCCGTCGTTTTGTATTCAATAGTCAATATAACGATTAATACTTCACATATATTGATGAAATCGGTACTTAAACTACAGTGCACTGCAGTCGACAACGAAAACTCTAAGATACTGGAAATGTTCAAACGGTTAAAATAATATCTTCTTCTTCTGAGTCGGTCTCTTCATTGCTGAAGATCGTGTCTAGTTTGAAATGTTGACCACTCGATGCACAATGCTTCCCCACGTCTTCCTGTCCTCGGCGGTCTTTATAACCTCGGTTGTCGGCAGGCCGGTGAGCGTCTTTACTAGATTAGACCAGCGGGTAGGTGAGCGTTCCTGTGATCTTCTCCCGTCAACCTGACCAACTATCATCAGCTTGTTTAAGTTATCGGGGTCTCTACGAGCGATGTGACCAAAATACGTGAGAATACGTTGGAAGCAGATAGCGGACAGCCTTGTGGTAATACCGAGCTCCTTCAGAATGGATAAGTTGGTCCGGCGCGCTATCCATGGAATTCGCGACATCAGCCTCCATCACTACATTTCAAAAGCGTCGATCTTTGTCCTATCACTTCGTCCAGGGTTCGGCGCCATAAAGGAAAATTGAGGAGACCAATGTACGTACCAGCCTCACTTTGGTTTACGGGATATATTGCGGTATTTTCATATCCTAGTGAGTTTAGTCATTGCTCATTTGGACATTTGGATTCTTCCGGGTATCTCCTTCTCGCTACCACCCTCGTCACTAAGAAGAAAGCCAAGATAAACGAACTGGTCACCAAATTCCAAGTCATAAAGTTCATCAGAGCGAACAAGCATGCCATCACCTTGATATTCGCCTTATTAATGGTAAGATCAACTAATTCCCTCTGACCTTCACTACTGTGCTTCCTTCCTGGTACAGGTTTGCAATGAGAACGATGAGGTGCTGTGGTACCCCCATTTCCGTTAGGATATTCCATAGGTATTCCCATTTAACACAATCGAATGCCTTTGAGTAGTCAACTAATATAACGATAAATAAAAGATTAAATCGTAAAAGTACTTTTAATGACGGTATTTAGATACTGTAAATAATGCTAATAAATACGTGGGAAGAAATCACGCACTGTCATATGGTCCCAATTTAGTATTCCCTGTGTTATGGGTACCAGAGATTGATGTAAATAATTATATACGTTTAAATATATAGATAATAAGCACCCAAACAAAGGGCAAACAAACCTGTTCATCACTCGAATATTTGCCCGATGTGGGAATCGAACCCGTGAACCTCGACGTAACAACCAGGAGCGCTAGCTACTGGTAGCACCGAGCCAGTCGATACAAGTAATTCTATTTTCAAAAATATGTTAGTAATTAAAATTATATTACGTTCCATGCTTTAAATTAAGAAATTATTTCGATGTTTTGACATTAGCCTGGATTCAGAGAGAGTGGTTTAAATCAAGGTGGGTCAAATATTTTTTTCTATTTAAAAAAAATATTGTAATAAGTTCTAATATTTAATTTCATGATAATAAAACATAGCGTTAAGTACGCAATAAGAATAAAATTCGGTGCGAAGTTGAAAATCACGCAGACGTTTGTATTTACATAAAAACTGAACACAATAGATAATTAATTTGTATTTCATATGAAATGTAACAACACACACAAATAAAAACTCCGTTCTTTATTACGTTTGAGAACAAATTGGTAATTGTTTGGACGGAAGCAAAAACGAAATTACATTTCGCCGGCGCACATCGAGTGTGAAATATTTGGATGGGTATCTTATCTATATATTAATGCGTGAAGCAAAAACTTTGTATCCCTTTTTACGAAAATTGCCCGGACGGAGTAGTATGAAATTTTCCACACTTATAGAGAATATAGAGAAGAAGTGCACAATGCTAATATTTTTTTAAAATACTGCATAAAAGATACATTAAATCAATAAAGAAAACATTACACACACTACATGCCATGTATTTGACGCACACACGCATGCATATTATTTATTGTCAAACTTTTGTTCTTGCGTCTGTTGTCAAATTGAGAATAGGTATATTAAATATATATTGTTTGTCTTTGTTAATATTTTTATAGTGTAGTCTTAGCGAAATTTGTGATTATAGAAGTATCAAATACAATCATAATAGTGTACAAACTTACAATTCCAATTAATTATAGTCGTATTTCGACTACTGCGGGAGCTCTAGATTTGAAAATTAGCTGATTATTTTGTATCAACCTCTGATATTTTGTTTCGTGTTTTTCTAGTGCTTGTTGATGTTAATAGCAAAAATCATTAAAAATCTGCGGTAATTGGCTCATTGCAACGGGCGTTTATTATTTATTAATCATATCCAAAATTTATTCGATCTCAGGTTGAAATGAATATGCTCCATGGGTAATATTGTGTTGAAAATTACGAATATATTAAAACGAATTGCTTAAATTAATATTTGAAGTAAGGTTATTGAGCGATAGCGGATGTGTAGTTTTGGTGTGGCGACTCATTGTATAAGACGACGTTGTTTTAATTCCGGCACCAGGTATTTAGGTCTATTTAAATATTGTAACTATACTTGAGACCTTAGAACTTGTATCTCAAGGTGGGTGGCGCATTTACGTTGTGGATGTCTATGGACTCCAGTAACCACTTAACACCAGGTGGGCTGTGAGCTCGTCCAACCATCTAAGCAATAAAAAAAAAAAAAAAATCGATTTCCAGAATGAAGGAATGGCATCGTTTAATAAACGTTGCAGATGTACACGGCATTTACATTGTAGATGTCTATGGGCTCCAGTAACCACTTAATACCAGTTGTACTGTGAGCTCGTCAGCCCACTGAGTTTCTCGCCGGATCTTCTCAGTGGGTCGCGTTTCCGCTCCGGTGGTAGATTCTGCGAAGCACTGCTCTTGCTAGGGTCAGTGTTAGCAACTCTCCGGTTTGAGCCCCGTGAGCTCACCTACAAACGTTAGGGTGAAGCTGAAATAGCCTCTCAAGACTATCAGCATAGGTAGGAAAAAATAAAAAAGGGTGAGCTCGTCTACCCACCTAAGCAATAAAAAAAAAAGTGGTAGCCACCCGTGCCGAATCACAAGACAACAGTAAGAAGCCTTGCCACCGATAAACAATGTTTGTTTTTTGATACAATCCAACTTATACCTATATAATTCATTTCCTTTACAGAAGACGTCATGTACGTCAGCCATATCGTCGTTATCAAACCAAAATCTGTTATGTGCACTTTTTGAGATTTTAACTTTTTGACATTTTCGTATAGTTCACAACCCTATCTACCGTATAAAAAAACTGTTATGTGTCTATAGCTTTAATATTTATCTAAAGCTTTCATTTGATATGGTTCTTAATAATTCATCTTCATATAAAATTTTATACGAAAATGTTTTTACTCCTTAATTCCAAATAGAGTTTTTGCACATAGCAGATTTTGGTTTGACGGCGACGATATTTTAAAACTCAATAAGGAGCTAAAACTAAATCTTACGGGAGAGGATATAAACGCCCTTGTGAAATAATTATATTAATTTTTTAAAAGTGAAACTTCTTTAGGCGCGTTGAGAATAAAATATAACTCGCGCCAGACTTGTTACGGCTAGGGAGAAAAGATATAATTTAGAAGGAGCGAGAGTGAGAAAATAGACAGAGCGTCTCGCGAACCACTCGACCGTGGAGAAAGGGAAAGGAAAAAACGAGCTAGGTCGTTTCTCTTATACACAGTATTCACTATTACACGAGAAATTTGATTTAAGGATGAAAAATGAAGAAAACCACAATACTACACAACGCAAAAGAAGTTTCACTTCTTTCACGTGCATCAAGTTGCACGCGCACCATTGTTTTTAATGTTCTAATAATAATTAAAAAACATATTACTGCCAATATTTTAGTATTTAACATAATAATATCTGAAACTACCTACTAATCATCATAATTAACACGCAACGATACAGCCAATGATATTGATTTGTGACAATTTTTTTGATTTTTCTTTTTTTTAATCCCCTTCGCGAGCGATAATAATTTTGGGCAGGACAGAAAGGTTCATCATATCAGAAAGGGCCACAGCACTCCTTTATTAATAATCGGATCAATATTCGGAATTGTATTTGCTTGTTTTAATAATCATTTAAACGACTCGGATAAATAAATGTTGAAATTAGAAAATTGAACCCTATTTTATAGACTCACGGTGTGATGAGTATATCTCTAGTTTATACTTTAATATAATCTATGTAAGTCTGTGATTCCTTTCCTGGTCTATGATAGTACTATCGCAAATAAAACTACGTTTTTTAAATCCGCTATACTTTCATTTAATTCAACAATACATATTATTACGTTTGCCACTAAGTCTTTTTTTAGTGTACTCCACGTTACACCTCCCAAAATGTTCTCGCTAATTCTCATGTAATATAACATACACCCGTATAAACTTGTTTATGTGAATTTTCAAGCTTGTTGAAGAGTTTTCTGCAGACTGTTTTTAGTTTAGGGTCTGAAACTAAGTCAATTTGTTCTACTAATGGAGTTTCGATTGGTCCGCGAAAAACATGGCACATTGAATAGGTACATACACGGCTGCGAATAATGTTTGTTTCTTTTCTAATTTTGCAAGCATTCATGACTCATGAGTATCTGTGCCTGAAATTATTGTGTAGTTCAAAATAAAATTTTGTGTTCATTGAAATCGATAGAAATTAAAGTCAAACTTATACCTTTAAACAAGCAATTCTTATATATTAATATATATATAATCTGAATCTCGGAAACGGCTCCAACGATTTTTATAAAATTTAGTATGATTTCGGGGGCGATAAATCGATCTAGCTACGATTTATTTTCAGAAAATGTTGTTTTATTCGTGTTTTCAATAATCAACTCTTCCCGACATCTATTGGCGAATAATAATACTATTTTTCTTAATTGAGGGCAACTAACTGCTTTAAAGATACAACAAGATGGCGTTATCACAAAAAAAAAACGAACAAAGCTCGGTCATCATCTAGTGAACACAAAGCTTAGTATTTCTTCCGTTCTCTCGAATTGTAGACGTAATGAAATTTCGACATTGCGAATACTTTACAGTTTTCGTGGTCATAGACAACGGAAATATCAGAAATGATTATAATGAACCTTTGTATAGGTTAATTATTAGTTTAATTATTATCTCTATTTTTTTTTAATCTATAATTCGAACATAGATTATGCAATACCAATATGCAAGAATTTGGAATTCGAACAACGATTTTGGCGCGATACCGATGCTTTTCCCGCCACAAGTTTATAATTGGATGTAACTTAATATATAAAGAGAAGGTGGACGGCCAGAATTAAGGTTGACTTATTTGAAGAAACTCGTTGTTGTTGACGAAACTTGTTATCTTTTTTACTGGTGGTAGGACCTCTTGAGTCCGCGCGGGTAGGTACCACCGCCCTGCCTATTTCTGCTGTGAAGCAGTAATGCGTTTCGGTATGAAGGGCAGCCGTTGTAACTATACTGAGATCTTAGAACTTATATCTCAAGGTGGGTGGCGCATTTACGTTGTAGGTGTCTATGGGCTCCAGTAACCACTTAACACCAGGTGGGCTGTGAGCTCGTCCATCGATCTAAGCAATAAAAATAAATAAAAACTTATTTATTATTAACTTACTACGAACCACGGCTGCCGCCCGAGGAACCGGGGAACATCATTGCAGCCATCAAATTCTGATTACCTACATGGAGTTATAAACCTTACAACAATGTAACAGCATTTTAAAATACACTTTACGCTTAATAATGTCTTGTATTTTTAAACATATTTAGAAATTTTAATGATTTGTATTGATACCTAAAAAAATACTAGAGTAATTTTAATAATAATAAATGTCATAGTTGTTTACATCAAGAAAGTTGTGCTAAGCGCCATCTATCATATACGTGCTTAAACTACTTTAGAACAATGAGGTAAGGTTAACCTTTCCGAAAAATTCGAACGGAAAGCTTGAAGTAATTCATTATCTATATAACAGATGGCAATAAATCATATTGTATATCACGATTTATTTACTTTATAAACAAAATATTTTATTTTTATCTAGATTATAAATTATAACTTTGTATTGATTCATTAAAGTGCTTTAAAATTTTATTTGCAGAAACATAAATGTACAATAAATAAGATGATTGCTCAAAACAATCGCTTTCAGGTAAACAATGTTAAAACAAAAATAAAGTAGTTAGAAGTATGCAGCTGTAAAGATGGAGCGTTTAAGTAATTAAAAATACTAGAGGTCCCGCAGTAGTCGAAATTCGAATATAATTAATTGGAATTGTAAGTTTGTACAATATTATTTTGTGTATTTTATACTTCTATAATCACAAATTTCGCCAAGACTACACTATAAAAATATTAACAAAGACAAACAATGTTTAATCTATTCTCAATTTGACAACAGACGCCACTGAAATAGGAAACCTAATAGGTCTATGACAGACGCCAAGAACAAAAGTTTGACAATAAATAGTATGCATGCGTGTGTGCGTCAAATGCATGGTATGTAGTGTGTGTAATGTTTTTTTTATTGATTTAATGTATCTTTTATGCATTGTTTTAAAAAGAATATTAGCATTGTGCACTTCTTCTCTATATTCTCTATATTCAACTCCAGCCATTTTTTAAGATACGTATCGAAATTTAATGACATGGATTCCAAAAACTCAAACGACACATGAATAAGTAATCAGACCTCAAAAACCAAATCTTTCCCAAAGATACTAATTCAATTTTTTTTTTTTTATTGCTTAGGTGTGTCGTCGAGCTCACAGCCCACCTGGTGTTAAGTGGTTACTGGAGCCCATAGACATCTACAACGTAAAATGCGCCACACACCTTGAGATATAGTTATAAGGTCTCAGTATAGTCCCAACGGCTGCCCCACCCTTCAAACCGAAACGCATTACTGCTTCACGGCAGATTTGGCAATTGAATGGCAATTAAATCCGAGCTACGAGACACAAGTAGGTCATTCCTTCTTTTGGGACCTATCAACTTATTTTTCAAATTTGAGCTATGTCAAAATATTCTCCAAGGACTGGCGATCCTCTCACTTTGCTTGGTTTAAGCTTAAAAATATTAAATGCTGCTAAAATTGCCTGCGGTTTAGCTCACAGAGTATTTGAAACAGAAGTGCTATCGAAGTATGATGCAGGCTATGACTGAGTTTTCAACCAATTTGAATTTGATGTTGGACATATTTCGTTTCCTATTATGTATTGTTAATAGTGGATTTATCTGCCGTGTCTTGAGCTTGTTTATCTATCATATAATATTTATAAATATCACAAAACATTGAAATAACAACCAATACTCATTATTTCATAGATTGACGACCTTAAAACGGTAAGGCCTTTGTCAATATAACTTGGGAAGTATTTAATTCATAAATCATAACAATTACCTACTAAAAAATAATTAATCGTGAATAATTTTTATTGGAGCATAACGTTTTGAAGGAGACAGACATAAGAATGAATCATTAAAATTGGAATGTGGTTTTGCTGTTAATAATAAACCAGTGAATCGGTAATTCCTTCCAATAACGTGCCTTCTTAATGAAACAAAACAGGAAAATAAAAAAATAGTAAACGTGCATAATATACATACGCTATGTATATAATTATGTACAATAAACAAATGCTCATAAAGTAATTAAAATAAAGAACACCTATAAATTCAAGGCGAATATCAATCTAATGATTTTTGTAAATTCAAGGCGAATATCAATCTAATGATTTTTGCTTATCATTAGCTTTATATTTACCTTGAAATTATAGGTGTTCTTTATTCAGATAAAGAATTAGAGTGTTTTTAGAAGAATCATAAATAAAATAAAACAATAATCGAGGATAAATCATCATCGAAAACTAGAAACTGATATTATATACAATCCTTCATATAGGACCCTCCCGACTAGGCGCGTCAACACCTCCGCCCCCGCCATTCGCCCAATCACGATGTTCGACCAGCCCATACCGTGGGCCTCGAAGGTCAAATATTTAGGCGTCACCCTCGACAGTAGAATGACATTTCGCCCTCACATCAAGACGGTACGCCACCGTGCCGCCTTCATTCTACGACGTCTCTACCCGATGATATGTAGGCGAAGTAAAATGTCCCTTAGAAATAAGGTGACACTCTACAAAACATGCATACGCCCCGTCATGACCTATGCAAGTGTAGTGTTCGCTCACGCGGCCCGCATACACTTAAAATCATTCCAAATTATTCAATCCCATTTTTGCAGGATAGCCGTCGGAGCCCCGTGGTTCGTCAGGAACGTCGACCTCCATGACGACCTGGACTTAGAGTCCATCAGTAAGTATCTACAGTTGGCGTCGATGCGCCACTTCGATAAAGCGGCACGACACGAGAACCCTCTCATCGTGGCCGTCGGTAACTACATTCCCGATCCTGTGGACAGAATGGAAAGCAGTCGACGTCGCCCAAAACACGTCATCTCGGATCCTCCCGATCCACTAACGGTGCTTTTAGGTACTTCAAGCACCGGTCACCGTTCTCGTCGAACCCGTCGCTTGCGACGAAGGGCTCGACGTGTAAATTAACTCTCAGACACAGCCCACTGAGTTTCTCGCCGGATCTTCTCAGTGGGTCGCGTTTCCGATCCGGTGGTAGATTCTGCGAAGCACGGCTCTTGCTAGAGTTCGTGTTAGCAACATCGTCAGGTTTGAGCCCCGTGAGCTCACCTACTAAAGTTAGGGTTACGCTGAAATAGCCACTAGGGCTATCAGCTTAGGTAGGAAAAAAAAAAAAAAAATCATATAGGAGCCTCCATCCAGGAGTGTGGGGCGCTAACTAATGCGCCACCAGATTTACTCAGTTTACTATTATTGCCAGCTTTTTAAATGTATAACAGAAAATGTAGAATTTCCGGCCCTTGATGTCTCACAGCTCAAGCCCAAGCTTAGAGAATTTTCTATCACTACCCCTAGCAGGAGCAGTGCTTCGCAGTATTTACGCTTAAAAGATCCGGCGAGAAACTCAGTGGGCTGAGTGTCGTGAATCTATAATAATATTAATATTATAAAGAGGAAAGATTTGTTTATTTGTTTGTACTGAATAGGCTCCGAAACTACTCAACCGATTTGAAAAAAATCTTTCAGTGTTTGGAAGCTACACTATTCCTGAGTGACATAGACTATAATCTTTTTTGAAAAAAATTGGGGATCCTTACTAAAACTCCAATAATATAACAAAGGCGTAAAAAAAATTTCTAAAATATTATTTACATCGCGTGCTCTCCGAAAACTATTGATGATAGAATAAAATAATGTACTACGACTTTGTAGAACACATTACTATCTACAAAAAGTGTTGCGACAGCATAATATGTCTAAGTATTATAGTTATGCCGCAATAAGTGTTCTTTTATTTAAAAAAATAAAACAACGTCAAATATCGTTGATATTTTTGTTAAAGATCTAAGCGGAGCCGGAGCGGGCCCGCTTGTAATTAATAAATACTCTATTCCCGAAGCAGGTTAATCCCATCCTTATTACCTCAGTCCAAAGCTACTTTTCCAGAAAGCACTGAAGACGCTCAATCAAAATCATAAGCTTACATTCAAGTCGACCTTACAAATGCTTTAATTTATTAAAACCATCAAACTTTATTGTGCAGCACAATATTTAAATGGTTTTTTTTTATAATTTGCGTAATTACTGGAGGTCGTCTTTCGAGGCCGCACGGTTATGAAAATGAGTAATTTTCATATTTTCTATTTTATTTTAAAGTTATTTTTTAGATAGATGAAAACGCGTGCCACAAAAAAAAAAACGGATGCCTTTCCATCGCATGCGTTTCTGTTATATTAGGTTCAAATAAAAAATATATATTGTCGAGTCTATTACAATTCTTAATCTTGGTTTTGTGGTTAAAATAATGAATCTTAGTCAGAGAGGAACCTGACACAAAAAAAAAACAAAACGCTTTACTATTAAATCGTAAAGATATTTAAGCAAGGCATTATGTAGCATTAGTTCGAACCACTGTGCAATAAAACAGACAAAAACAACGAATACAAACAAACGTTTTTGGGGAACCCTAGTAGGAGTAGTATATTTTCTTACTAGTGGTAGGACCTCTTGTGAGTCAGCACGGATAGGTACCACCGCCCCGCCTATTTCTGCCGTGAAGCAGTAATGCGTTTCGGTTTCAAGGGTGGGGCAGCCGTTGTGACTATACTGAGACCTTAGAACTATATCTCAAGGTGCGTGGCGCATTTACGTTGTAGATGTCTATGGGCTCCAGTAACCACTTAACACCAGGTGGGCTGTGAGCTCGTCCACACATCTAAGCAAAAAAAATAATTGAAAACTACAATTTGGATTTAAAAAGAAAATTGAAAATTAGATAATTCGGCGCAAGGCTCACGCATTCGTAGGCATGTGGGATGCGCCTAATAAATACCTTCCCCGTATATTAAAAATTTATGAGGGTCAAATCAAAGGTAAAACTTCTAACAAGACAGTACGTGAAGAAGTTCGAAGATGTACATAACATGTTGTTCGCACGCATTAGCTATTAGTACAGTTAAGTCCCACTTTTGTACCACAAACTGTTCTGGTACAAAGTAAAAGATTCTCTTTACACTGAGGAGTGGCAACACAATCCAGTTATTAAAACTGTACCACTTAGAGTACACTGCAGTACATCTACTTAGAGAGAATTAACTGGAGTTTTTTTTGCAGTAATACAGGTTGTGATTTACATGAATTCTCATTAAAATTTGTTTTGTTAGCTTACAACCTTTGTATCAAAACTAGCTTTATGTAACACGCATTTATAAAACAAAGGTAAATTATGTGGACGAAAGAATCATCATAACCAGTTCTCAGTTTGCCGGTGAAGTTTAAGATCTAATTTATGGTATTCATTTCTGCCGTGAAGCAGTAATGCGCTTCGGTTTGAAGGGTGGGGCAGCCGTTGTAACTATACTTGAGGCCTTAGAACTTATATCTCAAGGTGGGTGGCGCATTTACGTTGTAAATGTCTATGGGCTCCAGTAACCACTTAACACCAGGTGGACTGTGAGCTCGTCCACCCGACTAAGCAATAAAAAAAACAAAACATTTGTCTTTCCTCAGTCTAGTTCACGAAATTAGTTTCGAATCAACAAAGATGTTTGAGGGTTGGGCGAATCTTCGTAATCGTCTGAGGACATGAATACTTCGGTCGTACCTTTATCACGAGATTGTACGCTCGCCTTCAACCAGTCTGAAGTATCTAATAGAACTCAATTTTTATTAAAAACATCGAATTCAAAACCCAGAAGTAGTTCATAAATGAATTATTCAAAGGCATGAATTCTTAAACTATTAATTATAAGAAAACTCTAAGATATTCTCGAGATATTTTAAATCAATTCGCGTGGTACGTTTTTTGGTTTTTGCTTCGCAAAAGCGGGATGTTGACCTTGGGGCCATTAAAAATATACGACACGAATGATGTTTCGGAGAACGTTGAAATCTGATGATAGTCTGTTAATAATGTCGTTTCAGTGCAGCAGAAAAGAAAATTTGAGGATTCAATTAAACTATTTTTGTATTTGCTTTTCAAAGCGAACGACTCTGATTCGCTAGAGACATGTGATTGAAATCTCAATTTAAAAGACTCAATTACTCTTAAAACTATTTCATATTTCGCAGTAGAGATATGCAGGCAAGTGGTAACTACCCGCACGGGCTCACAATATTCTACTAATGCGGTATGACTTCAAAGATTTATCAAGGTTGATTATTTTAAAGAAGAGCTTTAACATAAATATCATCAGCACGTGTTATGATTGTCCTTTATTGACACTTAACGTTAGTGGCTCTTTGATGCTGGGCATCTTCAACATCTAACCCCAGTGGTACCCAGACTACGAGCACTAAATACCACTGCCAAATGAGATGAAATACGTTATAACAGTTAGATTCTTGGAATGAAAAACCATTAAATAAAAAAACCGAATATCTATACTAATATTATAAAGCTGAAGAGTTTGTTTGTTTGAACGCGCTAATCTCAGGAACTACTGGTCCGATTTGAGAAATTCTTTCAGTGTTAGATAGCTCATTTATCGAGGAAGGCTATATTGGTAAGACCAATACAAGTGGAGCACCAATAAAAAATCTTTCAAAACAGAGGTTTAAATTGCTCTTTAACATGCTACATACCTATATAGTTCAAATGTATTTTCACTTTCTACCTAAATAAAGTGGGGGTAAAATTTAGCGTTATGCCAAAGTAATTATTCCATGCGGACGAAGTCGCGGGCAAAAGCTAATATTATAAATAAAGGCACACGCCGGCCTAGAAGAAAATTTATTGTGGTGTCAACGACCGCCAGTCTGGCGTCCCGGGAGGGAAGAGTAGTGGGGTTTCATAGTCCGTGCCAATCTACTTACCGTACCTCATGCTTCAGTTGAAGCCTGTATAACAGTGAGCTATTATAATCAACTGGATTCCCCCAACTAAAGAAGTACAACGATTTCCTTCTGAACAATAAAATAATAGACATTAATTTCAACAGTGACTCGAACTCAGAACCCACGGTGCACCAGTCAAGCTTACTAGCTAAGTTTGATTTTTTTAATAAACTCTAAAATTTTCGAATCGAAAAAATTTGACTGGCAAATTTCCCGGAAAATAAATTCAAAATACGTTTTTGATATTCGTGATAAACCAGTTAAGCCAGATCAAGATTTAAAAACAATCAATAAATTGGCGGATGTAATCATGAACTTGCCAATGCTGACTGGCAACTGTGGCCAACAGATGTGGCACGTGTCCAGTTTGAAACATAGATTCGTGTAAATCGTATAAACCGAAGAGAATGGATACTTCGCGCCAGAAATATTAAAGGCGATAGCTTTAAGAAACACAACATTAAAGATTCGTTCAGATTTTTTATTTTCTTAACTCTTTTAGGTGTAACAAGACTTGGTTGCTATTATTTTATTACAGACTAGCGACCCGCCCTCGCTTCGCTTCGGAAACATTAAAACACACATGAAACCAAAAAAAATAATAATAAATAAATAAAAAAGTAGCCTATGTTCATCAGGGACAATGTCGGCTTCTAATGGAAAAATAATTTTTCAAATCGGTCTGCCTATTTCCTGCCTATTTCTGCCGTGAAGCAGTAATGCGTTTCGGTTTGAAGGGTGGGGCAGCCATCGAAACTAAACTGAGACCTTAGAACTCAAGGTGGGTGGCGGAGTTTACGTTATAGATGTCTATGGGCTCAGGTAATTACTTAAGTAGTTTTGGTGAGCTGCGAGCTCGTTCACCTCTCTATGCAATAAATAAATAACGAATAAATAAAAAACACAGGCGCCGGCAGTAGTATCAAGCGATGCGACAGCAACAGCCGGCGCCGGTGTTCTGTTCCGTACGTAATTAAGTAAGTACTTAACTCATATCTACGAATAACTTGCGCGATGAAGAAATAGCATCGGGTAATAAAAATCAAAATGGCAAAAGTTGTAAAATTCGCAATTAATAAACGATAGATACATAGATTTCTAAGTGTCGAAGAGAGTGGTGGACACCTACGTAATAAATAAATAAAAAATATACCTACAAACACAGACACGATCTGAACAAGATGTTTTCTTTGATGTGAAGATTAAAACAAACATAAGTATCTGAACAAATATTGTTTAGCAAAATGGTGTGTATAGCTTTCTGTATATGATTCCTTTATTCAATGCCAATGTCGTTAGCTTCAGACCAAGTAATGTGGGAGTTAATGTTTTTTGCTAACACATTTACAAATTTAAATTAACTCAAAACAGAATTATCTGTCGTCAGCATTTAATAGTGCTAACGTCTGTTGTGCGCACGCTAATACAGGCCGTTACCTATCTATCCTTGAGTCCGTGGTCTGTACCCAGCATCTGCAGACTATCAAATCCCACATACCCCGCGTGGACACCTCGTAGGAGGTTAGGCCTCCTGTCCGAAATGAAAAGGCCGTTAACCATCCCATCTTTTTTATGATTGAAGTTTTACCAGTGGCCAGAAGCCTTTCCAGTTTCACCAAGACAGGTGGGTGAGCAATGGCTCAGCCAGGAGTAGTGGGATTTGCTAACAACTGCCCGACGGCCTCCGAAGGAGACCTAACAACTCAAGAGCAGCTGCTTCTCCAATGAATCTACTGCCGGATCGGAATCGCGACCCGCTGAGAAGATCCGGCGAGAAACTCGGCGGACTGATGCATGAGTTAGGTTTCACGTCGAACTCTTTGTCGAGTTAGACGAGTACGGCTACCGGGGTCCTTAAGCCTGCTCCTAGTGTTAGAACTGAATGCGTCATCTATCCCATATATTTCTACCGTGAAGCAGTCAGACCGGTTCGAAGTGTGGGATGGCCGTTTGTTTGAATTCGGAACGTCAAAAGTGTCAACGAGCGACGTCGGCTATGACGCTTATTACCCCTTTCAATTTCCAGCCGCCAAGGGCGACACATCGATTTCATATTTTTTATATTCATATATCTTTAGTTTGTCACTTATGTACTAATAAAGACTAGAGGTCCCGCAGTAGTCGAAATTCGACTATAATTAATTGGAATTGTAAGTTTGTACACTATTATGATTGTATTTTATACTTCTATAATCACAAATTTCGCCAAGCCTACCCTATAAAAAATTATTTCCAATAATAATTTCCAATAATAAAAATCATTTATTATTTCCATACTGTTGATGTATTATGTGTATGTAAGTATATTAGTATGTATTGTATGTAAGTATGTATATTGGTATATAATAATAAGTATATATTTCATATTATATGTAAACGGTATATATTTTGTTTATTGTATGTATATATTTTCTATAACGTATTATCTATAGTACACCGCAACATACCTGCTATATTTTTTTTTATATTTTCCAGAATTTCTATAAATTATACGGTTGTCTGGAAGAGATCGCTTTTAGCGATAAGACCGCCTATTGTACAAATTTATCTGTTTTTTGATTGTTTTTTTGAATGTAAATTGTGTTTTGGTGTGCAATAAAGTGTATTCTCTCTCTCTCTCTCTCTCTCTCTATAAAAAAATATTAATAAAGACAAACAATATTTAGTCTATTCTCAATTTGACCACATACGTCAAGAACAAAAGTTTGACAATAAATAGTATGCATGCGTGTGTGCGTCAAATACATGGTAGTGTGTGTAATGTTTTCTCTATTGATTTAATGTATCTTTTATGCATTATTTTAAAAAAATATTAGCGTTGTGCACTTCTTCTCTAAATTCTCTATAAGTGTGGAAAATTTCATACTCCTCTGTCCGCGCAATTTTCGTAAAAAGGGATACAAAGTCTTTGCTTCACTAGATATCAAACTAATAAATACAGTCCACTCTTATTCATCACAACGCAACATTAAGATGTGACACCAAGTGGAAAGTGAATTCAGTCACCCATCCAAGCCATACATAAATAACTAAGCAGCCTTGCAAGAATCTTTGCCGTGACACAAAAGTCCTTAAAATAAACGAATTAAAGATTTTTTTTCCGCATCGAATCTGAAAGTAGCTAGTGAAGGCCTTCGCCTTAATCGACAAGGTTGGCACGGGAAGGACTTTAATGATCGTCAAAATACATTCCATATCAATCATTAATAAAAAACCAACTGTACCTACGTAAGTTCCGTTATTACGAAGGTGAATATCATTGCGTAAATTAAGATCTCGGAGCTTTTGTACTTAGCTTCGGGAAAGTTCTAGAAATCTGCGTTCTCTAGTGGTAAGATAGTGCTGGTAGATCACCGTCATCCTGTTTCTATCGCGATGCGGACATATGAGGTCCGGCTTAAGTTAAGGAGGTTTTATTGAATTTCGACTGAGACTAGCTCAATAAGAATTTTAATTCTATTTTATTTTAATATACTAACAATTTTTGTAAGGAATATCAGTGCGAAGACAGTAACAGCATAAAATAACGAATGTGAATTAAGTACGAATTCATTGATAATTATTAATAGATTAATAATTTTCTGTTTCTTAAATTTTTTAACTTCTTCTTTTTTACCTTTCGCCTTATCCCACTAGGTGGGGTCGGCACAGCAAATTTTTCTCTTCCATTCTCTTCTATCAGCCGTCATTTCAACACTCACTCCTCTCTCTCTCTCTCTCATATCGTCATTCACACACCCCATCCATGTCTTCTTCGGTCGACCTCTTCCCCCTCTACCTTGCACTAACATTTCCAATGTTTTAACATAAAAATATATTTTTTTTACATAAACACGTGCCTACAGTTATATGCTTTATGGTTTTCCGAAGGTCAAACGATAGGTCAAACGAGCTCTCGAATGTGTATTGTCAAGTTATTAGCAGAGTCCAGATGCGACCTTGAGACAGAAGCTGAAGTTTCAATCCTAATCCTTGCGTCGATAATCCTCAATGCTGAGGGTCGTGGCTTCATCAAGCTTTCTTAGGAAAATAGACATGATGGGGTCTTGCGTTCTTCCATGGACATTGCAATAGTATTTTTTTTTTTTTATGAATGGTGGATTACCAGAGGCCTTTCTAGTTTCACCAGGACAAATGGGCGAGCACAGGCTCAGTCAGGAGGGGTGGGATTTGCTAACAGCTGCCCGAACGCCTCCAAAGGAGACTTAACAATTCAAGAGCAACTGCTTCGCGAATGAATCTACTACTGGATCGGAATCGCGATCCGCTGAGAAGATTCGGCGAGAAACTCAGCGGGCTGATGCATGGCTTAGGTTACACGTCGAACTCTTTGCCGAGTTCGACGAGTAGGGTGAGTACTATATATCATGATACTGTTCTATCCCACAAACTAGAATACACGCTTGCCTCACACTTGTGGCGCACAATTAAATACACGCACTACTGATACAACCAGTGAAGAGGTCAATCTAAGAGCTTGGTTAGGATTATTCAACAAACGTCACTCTAAGGCCTCAGTATAGTTACAACGGCTGCCCCACCCTTCAAACCGAAACGCATCACTGCTTCACGACAGAAACAGGCAGGGTGAGACTCACAAGAGGTCCTACCACCACTAGTAGCAGTAGTAGTAATAGTGTAACTATACTGAGACCTTAGAACTTATATCTCAATGTGGGAGGCGGCATTTACGTTATAGATGTCTATAGGCTCCGGTAACCACTTACAATCACTTAAATAAATATTTATTTTATTATTCAATTTGCCATAAGTATTATCTATGCGAAATGAACGCTTTTCCGTAGCACGAAATATTTAAAATTTAAAACGATACTTCTTAAAGCATTAGGCGCAGAGAATGAAATTAAACCTTACCGTCGTTCATAACAACAATCGTCACGGCTTATTACGGACGCGTCAACTCGATTCTTTTGCATATTGTAATGCTCTTGCAAGAAGTACGCATGTTTTTATAACGCGACGATCGAATCGAATTATTCGATTTTGGAAATCGTAATTCGAAAGTCGATATTAAATAAAATTTTATTATTACTATTAATCTAAATGAAAATATTAAAGTACTCATTAATACTAATTTAAATTACGAGCAAACGTATTGTGCGTTTATTTTTTAAATATATAATAGAGTTGTGTATGTACCTGGATTTTTTTTAAATATCCTTACAACACAGATCAGTGACTTCTTATAGTGTTAGACAGTGACTAATAGAAGATAGATTCAAAATGAATGGTAAGTGAATGATTATTACATTTATTTTTCACACTTTTAATGACATAGGTGTTGATGATAACAACCATATCCTTTGAAACTGGTTTAGAATTTGATTCTTCTCCATTATATTATTTTCTTAATCCACTAAAACTTCTGCTAATCATTTTCTACCGGTTAAGTATTTTTTTACATGTAAATATGATTAAAGTAAATTTTTATTAAATTACGATTCTAAAGTTTGGCCCACCTAAACTATACGTCCACAGCGCTTTTTCAAAGTTTCCCTCTTAATTGTTTTTAAACTTGACACTGGCAATAATGGCATTGCAAGAAGCCGATTTCTATATTAAAGTGTAGTTAAATAAATATGGACAATTGGTTAAGACTCCGTTATTTAAAACCGGCAGTAGCGGTAGGCAGCGGCTTGGCTCTATCCCTGGCATTGTTGACGTCCATGAGAGTCGGTAACCGCTTACCATCAGGTGGGCCGTATGTTCGTCAGGCTGCGCGGGCAATAAAAAAAACCTAACATGACACTTGACTGATTTGTCCATATTTTTTCTGAGTTAAACCTAAAATAGTGGATATTAAAATATAATGATAAAATTGTTCAATAATTTTAGAACTTTTAAAATTGTTTTAAAGCTTCGGACAGCTATTTATTTTTATGAATTAAAATAGAACTAAATTTTTTTTATTTCTAAGATGGGCGAACAAGATCACGGCACACCTGGTGTTAAATGAAGCCCATCTTGATTCATTCAGTTCTAAGTCTCAATTTTGCTACTCCTCAGACTGAAACGCATTACTGTTTCACGGCAGAAATAGGCAAGGTGGTGGTACCAACCCGTATGAGCTCACAAAACTTCCTGCCACCAGTAATTACGCAAATTATATTTTTTGCCGGTTTGATTTTTATTACATGATGTTTTATTCCTCTACCGCAGAAGTCACTCGTGAACATTTGTACTTGTATTGTACTTTCTTCGGTTTTGGCGTGTCGCGAATGTAAATAAAGCATGTTTTTTTTATATTAAAATAGAGGAAAGTTGGCACAGCAGTCAAATGGCGATAAAGAATACCTTAGTTTTCCGTGGTGACTACGATAACTGTAAAGTATTTGAAACGCTGGAAATAATATAATGATAATAAGAAACGCGAACTTAAACCCTAAAAATAATTTATCTATATATTAATACGTGAAGGAAAAATGTTGTATCCGTTTTTACGAAAATTGCGCGGACGGAGGAGTATGAAATTTCCCACACCTATAGAGAATATAGAGAAGGAGTGCACAATGCTAATATTTTTTTAAATTATGCCTAAAAAATACATTAAATCAATTAAAAAAACATTATTTGACGCACACACGCATGCGTACTATTTATTTATTATCAAACTTTTGTTCTTGACGTCTGCGATCAAATTGAGAATAGATTAAAATATATTGTTTGTCTTTATTAATATTTTTCATAGTGTAGTCTTGGCGAAATTTGTGATTATAGAATAGTCTTCGAAAATAGAATCATAAAGTGTATAAATTTTCAATCAACTATTATTATAGTGGAATTTCGACTACTGCGGGTGACCACTAGTAATTATAAAACTATGACAGTTCCGTGGTACACAGCAAATTGGTTTTACCTCTACTACTGACATACGATGCTACTATAAAAAACAGGAGGGTAACAATTGCTGGTTAGCCTTGGAAATAAGAAAACATTTAAAAAAAATCAACTGTAAATCTTCAAATATGAAATATTTGTTGTTGACGTACATATATATTGGAATCAATAAAAGTTTCGTCACAATCATTTATCTCCCAATAAACGAATGTCAAGACAATTAATTGCTCAGTCAAGCATAGACTTAAGAACCATAAATGTTGAAATGTTCAATTTGAACTATTAAGATTTTTTCATTGCACATGTGTGTGGATGACATCATGGTATACTTGATGCTATGTGATTGTTGGAGCTCTTAGATGCTACATCGTGAAACCAACCAGCCCTATTAAAACATAAGATAGAGACCTCAACTCTGCTGCATTAAAATATCATAATTGTCAAATTAATATCTGTCATATACAAAAAGTAAAAAGACATTGAATCAAAATTTTTAATAAATTATACTTAATAGGTACCTAATCAAAATTTGCAAATCTCCAAAAAGTATTTATAATAGATTTTGATAAATAAAATTATATTTACGCGAAAGCTTCAGTAAATGCTGCAAATATTGTTGTACTGATAGCGCATGTAAATGAATACTACTTACTGTGTTGATAATGACGGCTATTTTGTATAATTTGTCACAAATTAATGTGACCATTTTGGGATTTAAAAAAATCCTAAAAAACTAGACGAAACTGCGTATTATTGTTATTTCGACGTTTTTCTTCTGTGGGTAGGTGCCATCTCGACATCGAGAATTATTACTAGTATCTTATGCACTATCTACTATAGTTTAGTTTAACGTTAGATAATTTGAGGCGACAAATCCGTGATAGTTGTTAGAATTTGACAAAAAAATTGTGAGATCTTTCGTGTCTTTTGGTATGGATATTAATTTTATTATCAACTAGCTGACCCGGCAGACTTCGTAGTGCCTAAATCGATAAATAAAAGTCCTAAACTTTATTTAATTCCGAGAATTTTCATATTTATCTTTCTTTTAAACCTTCTCTGGACTTCGACAAATAATTCAAGACCAAAATTAGCCAAATCCGTCCAGCCGTTCTCGAGTTTTAGCGAGACTAACGAACAGCAATTCATTTTTATATATAAAAATAAATATTATTTCGGATACGGTTTTATATGAATAATTTTACTAGAGAATCCTGAAATTCCTAGTTTTTGTTAGCTTTCAATAGATAAAATGGATCTGGAAAAAAACAGATATTCTATTAATATATTAATTAAATTATATGACGAAGGTTAATTACATTTACTCATGTAAACAATTTAGATGGATTTATATTATTTATTATATATTTCGAATATCATCTAAATTAATCAAGCCGTTTTTGCACTATAAGTATTTTCGTTCTTCGACTTTTAGTAATTAAATTTAATCTTCATAACGAAATGTTTTTTTCCTCTGAATTTCAACTAAGAGGAACTAATTAAATGAATAACAGATTAAACAAATTTAAATTAATACTGTTAGGCCATGTAATCAAAATTAATTCAAATGCGATAACATAAATAACATAATTATTAATTATAATAATAATATATATAAGCAATAACATAATATATAATTGAGCTTCTCCTTGACGTGTAAGCGAGCTCACGGGGATCGAACCGGGAGTGTTGCTAACACTGACCCTAGCAAGAGCAGTGCTACGCAGAATCTAACACCGGATCTGAAACGCAACCCATTGAGAAGATCCAGAGAGAGAGTGGGCCGTGTCTTTTTTTTTTCTATATACCTTGTAGGCAGACGAGCACACGGCCCACCTGACGGTGAGTGGTTGCCGTCGCCCATGGACTTTAGCAATGCCAGGGACAGAGCCAAGCCGCTGCCTACCGCGCGGTCTGTGGGTTACTTCACCCGTCGACATTTTTTTTTTTTATGATTGAAGGATTACTGGTGGCCCGGAGGCCTTTCCAGTATCACCAGGACAGGTGGGCGAGCAAAGGCTCAGCCAGGAGGGGTGGGATTTGCTAACAGCTACCCGAGCGCCTCCGAAGGAGACCTAACAACTCAAGAGTAGCTGCTTCGCGAATGAATCTACTACCGGATCGGAATCGCGACCCGCTGAGAAGATCCGGCGAGAAACTCAGCGAGCTGATTCATGGGTTAGGTTGCACGGCGAACTCTTTGTCGAATTCGACGAGTACGGTTACCGAGGTCCCTAAGCCTGCTCCTAGAGCTGAAGGCGTCTAGTGCAAAGGTTATTGGATCTGATGGATCCGTAAGGACGTGTCTAGGGCGTCGACGGTGACTGGCTCCTGCATGATCAGGATTCGGGGAGTAGTCAGCGGCGGCTACGATAAGGCGATTATCATGACGCATAGCCTTATCGAAGTACCGTTCCGACGCTGTCTTCATGTATTTCTGTATAGATTCGAGGCCCAGGTCGTCGTGTAGACCCGTCGACATGTCGACCCGACATCAATATGTAAAATTTAATTGCGTTTACAAATCGAAATATCGCTTAAGATATTTTTGTTTTCCTCGTTAATCTAATTGATAGATTAAGTAAAAACATTCCACTGATACTATTATTCCGAAGCGAGCGTTTTAACGTGATGTTATGTTCATTCATGGAATTTTAATAGATTATGACGTAATGTTCCATTTTCATACAAAAATGGAAGGAGTATTATTGATTAGTTTGATGTAACAAAATTTTTAAAACACCTCCGTCGATAGGCTGTCTCTTTCTTTCTTTTTTCAAACCACACCTTCCGGGATAGACTTTTGATGTTGTTTCCAGACAAACAAACAAACAAAATTCGTTCTTGAAGTCGTTTTTTGAAGTCTATCATTGTACTATTTTTTTATTTTTTTTTATTGCTTAGATTGGTGGACGAGCTCACAGCCCACCTGGTGTTAAGTGGTTACTGGAGCCCATAGACATCCATAACGTAAATGCGCCACCCACCTTGAGATACAAGTTCTAAGGTCTCAAGTATAGTTACAACGGCTGCCTCACCCTTCAAACCGAAACGCATTACTGCTTCACGGCAGAAATAGGCAGGGTGGTGGTACCCACCCGCGCGGACTCACAAGAGGTCCTACCACCAGTAAACTCACAAGAGGTCCTACCACCAGTAAGATTTTAATAGACCGACTGAAAACTAAAATTTTATATGGAAAATATTAAATTACCCAATTACACTTCGGTGTTCATATTATAACGAGTATTTATGAGCTGGGCGTATAAGAAAAAAAAAACATTACAGCTTAAAATGTTGTTTGTATATGGCGCGTGTCGCTCTCTAATTATTCTGCTAGAAACATACATTTATGGCCAGATATAATAATATGTATTATGTTAATGGAAATAATTTGTTTTTATTTTTATTTTTTTTATTGCTTAGATGGGTGGACGAGCTCACAGCTCACATGGTCTTAAGCGGTTACTGGAGCCATTAGACCATAGATTCAAACCGAAACGCATTAGTGATTCTCGGAAAAAATAGGCTGGGTGGTACCTACCCGTGCAGACTCCTGAGAGGTCCTATCACCAGTAAATTTAATATTAAATTAATATAATATAATATTAATAACTTTTGCTCTTTAATTTTATTCCATTCAGTAATTTAAACTTATCTTATACCTTTAAACGAGCAATTCTTTTTTTTTTTTTTTTTTTTATTGCCTTTGTAGGCAGACGGGCATACGGCCCACCTGATGGTGAGTGGTTACCGTCGCCCATGGACTTCAGCAATGCCAGGGGCAGAGCCAAGCCGCTGCCTACCGCAAATTCTTGTATATATATACATATAATCTGAATCTGGGAAAACCGCTCCAACGATTTTCATAAAATTTTGTATACAGAGGATTTTGGGGTCGATAAATCGATCTAACTACGATTTCTTTTCAATAAGTTTTGTTTTATTCGTGTTTTCAATAATCAACTTTATCGATAATCAACTTTGTGACTCTTCCCGACATCTATTGGCGAATAATAATACTATTTTTTTAATTGAGAGCAACTAACTGCTTTAAAGAAACAACGAGATGGCGTTATAAAAAAAAAAATTCTAGTCATCATCTAGTGTTCATAATGTTTGCATATATCCAAACTATAAAAATTTTAATAAACTATACATAAAATTCATTTTTAAATGCCAATATATATATATATTTTTTAATTAATTCTAAGTTTGAATAGAAATAAAATTAGCATTGATAGCCTTGAATATCAAGAAGTAAATTGCTTAAAACAAGGGAAGTATGTACATACGAAATAATGTCTCAACTCAAATCTACACCTACATTAGAAATGAGGAACTGTTTATATACGTCTTCCTTGTTTACGTATAAAAATATTAAATTCTTGAAGGTTTGACTTTGTACTAGTGGTCCCGCAGTAGTCGAAATTCGACTATAATTAATTGGAATTGTAAGTTTGTACACTATTATGATTGTATGTTTATACTTCTATAATCACAAATTTCGCCAAGACTACACTATAAAAATATTAACAAAGGCAAACAATATTTAATCTCAATCTGACAACAGACGTCAAGAACAAAAGTTTGACAAAAATAGTATGCATGCGTGTGTGCGTCAAATACATGGTATGCAGTGTGTGTAATGTTTTCCTTATTAATTTAATGTATCTTTTATGCATTATTTTAATAAAATATTAGCATTGCGCACTTCTTCTCTATATTCTCTATAAGTGTGGAAAATTTCATACTCCTCCGTCCGCGCAATTTTCGTAAAAAGGGATACAAAGTTGTTGCTTCACCTATTAATATATAGATGACGTGCAAACAATTTCATATTAGTTTTGACTTCTAACGAAAACAAAATATCGCTACTAATTCTTGTTAAACATGTTATGTTAATTGTAATAATTAATGTAATATTATGATTTGTAATACAATTTTTTGTTTAATTTGTAAACAATTAAAAATAATTCCACAAGTCTGAAGTCATATTTGTTATTTAACGCTGAAGTCCCTATGTCTGTTTATACATTTATTCCTTCAGAGCTTTAAAAGTACAGATCACATTTCGGCAAATAAGTTGTCGTTTTATTGTCATTAATGTTTTACGTGTGGTAAGGTTAATGATATGGGCAAAAAAATATCATATACCTCTGAATTTTTACGGAACTTTTCAAATTCATGTTTGGTTGGTTAATTAATATTATTATGTTATCTATACTAATAGTTTAAAGAGGAAAGATTTGTTTGTTTGTTTGTATTGAATAGGCTCCGAAACTACTGAACCGATTTGAAAAATTCGTTCCCTGTTTGGAAGCTACACTATTCCCGAGTGACATAGGTTATAATCTTTATTGAAAAAAATTAGGGATCCTTACTAAAACTCGAATAATGTAACCCAAGGTGTAAAAAAATACCTTAAATATTCTTTACATCGCGTGCCCTGCGATAACTATTGATGATAGAATAAAATAATGTACTAAGACTTTGTAGAACATATTATTATCTACAAAAAGTGTCGCGACAGCATATGTCTAACTATTATAGTTATTTATTTTTAAAAATAAAACAGCGTCAAATATCGTTGAGATTATTATCAAAGACCCGAGCGGAGTTGCTAGTTTGTAAAATAAAGGTATTACTAATTTGTTCGGTCAATGTATTATTAAACTTAAAGTCATTTTATATGTCCAAAAACACTTCAATTTTATTTCGATAGGTCAAGTCAAGAATAAAGTTCAATTGGTTGACAGTTAAAAACATTAGCAAACAATGACAAAATATTCGGCACGGGTTAACGTATTATACATATTTTAATTATCAATCAGAAATATATTATGAATACAATAAATTTAAATTATTTTCAGTAAAAATCGTAAAGCTTTATATTCAAATAGACCTTTTGTTGTAAATTATTACAGGAAGTAATGTATTGTTTTCGAAATTGTTAGCGTAAAATAATAATGAGTAGATTAGCATATGAAACGGAAAAAGGTTTATACAATTTACTAACAAATTAGCTAAATATAAAAATTTCATAACAACTAGTGGTCCCGCAGTAGTCGAAATTCGACCATAATTAATTAAAATTATAAGTTTGAACAGTTATTATGGTTATATTGTCAAACACTATATTATACTTCAACAATCACAGATTTCGCCAACAACTACACTTTAGACAAATAATAATAAAGGCTTAAAAAATATTAATCTATTCTCAATTTGACCACACTTTAAACAATAACAAAAGGTTGACAATAAACAAAGAGTATAATATAGGTCTATGGTATAATATAATAATGTGTTGTGTCAAATACATGATAGTGTGTGTAATCTATTTTATTTATTGATATAATGTATTAATAATGCATAATTTAAAAAAATAAGAGCATTCTGCACTCCTTCACTATATTCTCTGTAAGTATGAGAATTTTTATACTCCTCCGTCCGCGCAATTTCCGTAAAAAGGGGGACAAAGTTTTTGCTTTACATATTAATATATAGATTCACTAAAAATATCACACGAGAAATGCACCGCACTTTCACCCTAGGCAAATTTGTAATTCAGAAACAACGCAGAATTTTCATTGAGTTTTCTCGAATCATAGACTTAATTATAGCAACAATCCAATTGTATTATTTTCATTTATTGTCTATCAGTTGTTAAAATATTGAAATGTCGACATATAACACCTTTTTTTTTCGCTCAACAACCAACGTCCAAACCTCGCATGAGACAGAACTCATGAAAAGGCAAAGGGGGGAAAGTGAAGCGTTTAGTGCGGAGCACATCTCTCCCATCACCCTCCCCCTCGGGACGCCGGACTGGCGGTCGTCGGCGCCACGACCACCAGTCCTCTCGGTCGGCAGGCTATCCGAAGCCCGCCTAGATGGCGCCGGTTAGAATGGTCTACCCTCGGAATACCCCGCTGGGTCAGAACCAGCGTGGGTTGAGGATAGCCGGCCTTCCATCACCCGGACGCTCTTGCATAAAACGCGTGCAGAGCAGCTTGCACGTCATCTTCTTAGGTCCCCTTCGTCGGTCCCCAGGCCGACATGTGAGAGAGAGCCGAAACACTTAGAGGGCCAGGGCTTGGGCGAAATCCGCCTCCCTGGCCCCCGCTCGACGGCGGCGGGCCTGCGCGTCTCGCACGCGCCCCGCCGCCTCCTTCTGCGAGATGGTGCACTCGCAGAAGTCGAGCATCGCCTTCCACGACTCGTCGTCACCGAGCATTGATGCCACAACACCCGGCAACGACAAGTCGTTTCCTATTTTTGCGACAAGGACACGGCGCCACCCCTCCCATGCGGGGCAGGCGATGAGCGTGTGCTCCGCCGTGTCCAAGTCGCAACCGCAATGGTGGCACTCTGCCGTCAGCTCGGCTCCGATCCGGTGCAGGAACTCACCGAAGCAACCATGCCCAGTGAGCACCTGCGTGAGCCGGAAAGTGAGGCGTCCTCTGTCACGATTCACCCAATTCACAAGAACCGGGCGAATCGCCTCGACGGTCCTACGACCAGCCGAAGGATCGGCCAGCCGTCTGGACCATGACTCCAGCACGGACCGCCGAGATTGGGCCCTCCGCGCTCTGACCACACTGGGGCTGGGACGTGCCACGCCCCGTGCACGAAGGTCAGCCCGCCACTGATAGTCAGCGGCGAGCGCCTCCGCTTCCAGAACCCAAGGCGGCGTCCCAGCCAGTACACACGCCGCCTCGAAGGAGATGGTGCGATAGCCGCGGATGACCCTGACCGCGATGGTGCGTTGCGGCCGTTGCAGCAGCTTCGCTACCCCCACGGCCAGGGACTGGCCCCACACGGGCGCCCCGTATAGGGCCATTGATCGCACCACCCCTGTATAGAGACGGCGCGTCACCTGGTCAGGCCCCCCAACGTTGGGAAGAAGCCGGCTTAACGCGCCGGCCACCCCCAACAGACGAGGGACCAGATTTTGAAAGTGAGCACGGAAGGTCCACCGACTGTCCAGAATGAGGCCGAGGTACTTCAACTGTACCCCGACCCCGATACGGACGCCTCCAACCACGATATGGGCATCGACAGGTGGCACTCTCCGGGGCCTGTGGAACCACATGGCCTCGGATTTACTGAGCGCCACGTCGAGGCCCAATCTCCTGATTTTGCCGACGACATGCGCCACCCCAGCCGTAGCAAGACGGGCAGACTCAGCAAAACTCCCCCCCCGGGCCACGACCAACGTGTCGTCTGCGTAACAGATTACGCTTAGGCCCGGGAGGAGGGCACCCCTCAGTACCCAGTCATACCCGATATTCCACAAAAGAGGGCCGAGCACCGACCCCTGTGGAACACCGCGCACGACCGGGAACCGGTGCACGATCCCACCGTGTCCGGTACACGTGACCGATCTGTCCTCCAAGTAGGAACCCACCAGCCGGCGAAGGTAGGGGGGCACTCCGTGTCGTTCCAGCGCTCCCCCTATCACGGACCAGGGCAGGGTGTTAAAAGCATTGGCGATATCGAGTGACACCGCCAAAGCCACCCCACCCCCGGAGACGGCCTCCTCCGAGAGGGCCCGCACGCGAAGGATCGCGTCTACCGTTGAGCGGCCCTCTCGGAAGCCATACTGCTCCGCCGACAGATCGGGTCCCACCCTGACCAGATGCTGGATGATACGGGCCGCCAGAATGCGTTCCAGCAGCTTGCCCACCTCATCCAGCAACACGATGGGACGGTACCCGGCGGCAGTATCCGCCGGGCGCCCCTCCTTTCTCAACAGCACAAGTCTGCCCGTCCTCCACGATGAAGGAAACCGTCCCGACTCGAGGCAGGAGTTATAAAGCCTCAAGAGTCGGTCCCCTAGGGCACCAAGAGCCAAGGCCCAAACCCGACCATGGACGCCGTCCGGGCCGGGTGCAGTGTCCTTCGCGCACATTTTGCGCACGGCCACACGGAGCTCCGCCCCCGTTATATGGGGCACCTCGGCAGGGGCTTCGCCGTCGTATTCCGGCGGCGCGTCCATAGCGGGAGCAACAAATCCCTCCCGCTCCTGCGGGAACAGCGCCGAGATGATGTCCCGCAGCTGCCGAGGCTGGAGACGCTCCGTGATCGGGGGGGCCCATGGGCGCATTTTATTGCGCACCATATGATAGGGCCGCCCCCACGGATCCTCATCCAGCGTCTCCAGGAGACCCTCCATGTGTTGGTTCTTGGCTCTTCTGATGGCCAGCTGCAATGCCCTCTGCGCGACGCAGAATGCGCCGTGCAGCCGGGCCTCTGCCGCCGCGAACGCAACCGGTTCATTGCGCCGCGGCAGGCGGCGGCGGCGATGCCTGGCGCACTCGCGCCTCGCCTGAACGCACTCCACGCGGAGTTGCACAATTTCGGGCGACCACCAGTACGCCTGGCGATTAGGAAGTCGAGGGCCGATCCGGGGCATCGACGCATCACAGATGCGACGCATCGTGTCCCGGAACCACCCTGCCTCTCCCTCGACCTCCACCGGGTGTGGACGCATGGGCGCCCACGCCGCCACCGTAGAGGCTTCCATCAGGAGCTCCTTATTCAGGCGCTTCAGTGCCCACTTGGGGAATGATCGGGACGCACTACGGGGGTGGTCCCCGTGGACGTCCGCGACTGCGGAGCGGGCGGAGAGATCAAACCGAATATATCGGTGATCTGACAGCGTCTCCGCCCCCTCCAAAACCCTCCAGTCGCGGATACGGCGCGCGATGGCCAGGCTTGCGAACGTAACGTCCACAATAGACTCGCCCTGCCACCGCACGCACGTCGCAACCGACCCTCTATTCATCAGACAGAGGCCGGCCGCATTCGCCCACCTCTCCAGTAGCCTACCACGAGCGTCCGAGCGGGGGGAGCCCCATGCGACAGACTTCGCATTGAGGTCCCCCGCGAGAATCAGTGGACGAGGAGCGAAGCGGCGAGCAATCGCCCCGATCCCGTCCAGGAAATGCCCGAACTCGACGGTAGGCCTGTTCGGAGAGAAGTACGCCCCGATCACGACGGTTCCTTCCAGCTGCACCGCGACGAACCCTTGACCCCTGGTCACCATCGCCAGGGGGGGGATCGCCGCCTCTCTTCGTATGACTATGGCCGCCAGGCCGCCATCGTCCCCAAACCAGCAATCATTTGCTGGGGGAACGAAGTACGGCTCAGCGACCACAGCCACATCTATGGACCACTCCGCCATGCTCTGAGACAGCATGTCCTGAGCTCTGGCGGAGTGGTTCAGGTTTCCTTGGAGGAAGCGATAGGTGCGGTCCATTACTGTTGGACCACATCCATCGCCCCCTCCCCTTCACCGCTGCCCCCACCCTCCGGCGCCGGCGCCGCAGCGGGGATTACAGCGTCGGCCAGTGCTCCTCTGGCCAACCTTCTCTTTTGCCGGCGCCTTGATTTCCGGCGCCGGTTGCGTTCGGTATTATTACCGGACGGGAAACACGCCTTGCCTCCCGCCCGGTGGTTTGCCCTGCGTCCGGCCGCAGCGCACAAAGCGCAATGTGGGTCAGCCGTGCAGGACGCCGCTTTATGTCCCGGCTGGCCGCAGCGGAAACATAAACCGCTGCGGTCAACCGAGCTGGTGCACCTAGCGAGGCCGTGCCCCGTGCTAAAGCAGCGGAGGCATCGCCAGGCACGTGGTTCTTGGAGACGCACGTGGGCCGCTATCCAGCCCACGCGCAGTCTCCCCGGATCCCCCGCCGATCTTCCCGGTGGAGGAGTGGCCAAGGAAGTGGCTGCCTCCACAGGGCAGCGCGCCCACGCCGACCTGGCCCCGGAGTACCCTGAGCGAAGTTCACCGACAGTCACGCTCTCCGGGGCACATCCCCCCTGAGCGGCTATCGCGGCTGCCACCTCCTCCTTGGTGGCGCAGTCGTCCAGGCCGGTGATCCTAATTTCTGCCATCCTCACCGGCCTGTGTACGCGCACCTCTTCCTCCGGCAACGCCACGCGGAGCGTCGCCACTAGTCTATCCGCGATGCCAGAACTATCGGCACCGGGATACTCCAGTAGCTTCGCCCCATTGGCGGTCTCCCGGAAGCGGAGGCCCTCCTCCTCTGCTCCAATTTCTTTCAAATTTACGGCCGCGCGCGCCCGGGCCATAACCTCATTATAGGTGAGGCCCTTTTCGGCGGCGGCCGGCAGCAACGTCACTACAACGGCAGTAGACCCCGCTGCGCGCGGCTTCTTCTTTTTGTTTTTCGTCTTGCTAGCGGCCGGTGCTCGACCCTCGCGGGGAGCAGCCACGGCCGCCAGCGCTGTGTTTCGTGCTACAGCAGTCGGTACTCGACCCCCTTGAGGAGCTGCCAGAGCTGCTGTTTGTCGCCATGTTTTGGTGCCCCGCTTCACCACTTCCGTCCAGCCCTCGTCCATGCTTGACGGGGGAGGAGGAAGGGGACGGGGCTGTGGTTGGGATTGCGGGGCGGGATTCTGGGCACCCGCACCTCTGTTATTCCGGTTCCGGCCTCCACGTCGTGCCACCCTCCCGGGTGGGGTACAAGTTAAGGTCGTCTGGGCAGCCTGGTCGCGTGGGGCGGTTGCGGCTGTTGGCACCGGGACGCAATTTCTGAAACTAATCGAGGAGCGGAGCATCTCCTCGAGGCCAGCAAAGTGTTTGCCGACTTCAACCGCCACCACCCGCGAGATGCAGGCCATCATTTCCGCTCTGCTTGGGACGTGATCCACCTCCCTCTCCTCCCTCTGCGACCCCACAGCACGTGGGGGTGAAAGAGGCGGCTCCGCAGGCCTAGGCCGCGGCAGCGCCGGCCACTCGTCTACCATCCTCGCCAGTGGCGAACGAATGTCCTCAGCCTGCGCTGGCACAGGCCTTAACCGTCCTGTCTGTATGGATGCCGATATCCGGGGAGGCGGCGCAGGCCTTAACTCAACCCTGCGAGGGGGGCGAGGGAGCGCGGGAGTAGGCACTCGTGGAACAGCGGCCACAGAAGTGGGCGCTGATATAACACCTCTTAGTCGTCTCTGAACCACGAAAGTTGTGAAGCAATCGATACGTCAGAAACAATAATTTTTGTATTGTAAATTCGACGCGGGAAAATGCATCCTGCTAACACGATTCATTTTCGCTGCAAACTGTGATACTTCCTTTAACTTCCTTAGGACTTAACTTAGTTTGAGCAAAATCGCGGATCATCCCCCAATTAAATATAAATTAATCTTAAGCAATGAATGAAACGTAATCAAATCTTAGTTGTATATATGTAACCTCTATACAATTAATCCTTAAAGAGGTTAATATGTTATTTATATCATTCTTCTATAGATGACATAAAATAGAATTTCGATTATTGAAACATTAGAACATTAGACATATAAAGAGCATTTTTGCAATATTAAAATATAAAAAGATATAAAAATAACGGTGAAGCAATAGCTTTAAATGTTGTTTCTCTTTATAAGAGCAACTCAATTGCTATAGTTTTACAAAGCTAAACTGTATTTTGATTTAAATAAATAAATACATTATATATATATATATATATATTTTGATTCGATTGCACCTATAATTGAGGTGACATCTGCCATGAACTTTTGTCAATTGTTCAATGTTCTGTATTGATGATCACTTTGTTGGTGCAACTTAATAAATAAATAAAAGTTTCATCGAAATTCACTTATACGTAATTGAGCAAAAAACATCCAAACATACAAATATTTACATAAATTGTAACACAGATTATTATTGTAATATTGCTAGTAGTATTGTAGATTATTATTGTAAGCCATTGATGCTTGTTTTATCAAAGTGGGAGGTCACTTTTCTCAGTGGGTCGCGTTTCCGATCTAGTGGTAGATTCTGCGAAGCACTGCTCTCGCTAGGGCCAGTGTTAGCAACACTCCGGTTTGAGCCCCGTGAGCTCACCTACATGTCAAGGAGAAGCTGATATAGCCTCTCAAGACTATCAGCATAGGTAGTAAAAAAAGAAGGGAGGTCACTGGAGTCTATAAACACCACAGCGTGAATGCTCCAGCTACCGGGACACGTAGGATTGAAGACTCAATTAAATACTTTATAATTGTAGCACTAAATGCATAGTAAGTGAAGGGGCATATTATATTTCAAAATTCCGACCTTTTATTGTTAAACAATCAAGAAGTTAACGATAACAATAAATAAATCGGTTTTGTGAAACTTTGAACCGCAAGGTAATTACGTTTTTCTTAATGTATATTCACATTAAAATGTTTTATCATGACCGTATTAATTAAGATCGAATTAAGTTATCGTGAATCAACGGTTCGACCTTTGATCTGTACGTATTACAGGTTTTTATTTACCGGCCCTAGCAGTCACGGCCCAATTGCTATTATGTGGTTACCGGAATCCATAAATTGCATATTGTTGTTGTCGCCACCTACCACAATTTTATCAGCTATTAGCTTCAGCTATTACATTTAAAATGCATGTTATTGTAATTAAAGTAATTTGGCGTAACTAACCAAAGAAACTACATAAGAATATTCAAAAAACACAGACGGCACCTTAATCTATAGTGCTTAATTAATTTTATTTATTTATTTATTTATTTTATTTAATATATTTTGTACACACAGCTGTTAGAAAAAACGCGACAATAAGGATACAGAGTACAAGGGCCCTACTTATTTCATGTTGAAATCTCTTCCAGTTTTTTTTTTCCTACCTATGCTGATAGCCTTGAGAGGCTATTTCAGCTTCGCCCTAACGTTTGTAGGTGAGCCCGCGGGGCTCAACCAGCTCTCTTCCAGTAGGCCCGCAAAAGGAAAGAAGAATTAGGAACATAAACCTAGTGCATACAGTAAACATTACATATAATAATATATACATATTACAAGATACAAAACAATATTAATACATACAAATACACACACACACACACATATATACTTACTTTATATTATAATACATTATACAAATATATATGCTTTTATTTAAGATGGTAAAAATAAATAGTGTTCTTTAACAGATTTCTTGAACGCTGCTATGGTTTTGCACGCTCGTATGCTTGGAGGGAGGGAATTCCAAAGTATTAATCGACGTTTGTAAAAAGCGTATGCGACACAATATGTTCATTGAATGCTTGTT
The DNA here is from genome assembly GCF_030267445.1 of Bombyx mandarina. NCBI lineage: Eukaryota > Metazoa > Arthropoda > Insecta > Lepidoptera > Bombycidae > Bombyx > Bombyx mandarina. The sequence continues at coordinate 14,285,454 of NC_143228.1, forward strand.
GGGTTTTTTTCTCATACGTTACGACACGGCTTCACAATGGTAGTAGTATAATGCACACCTAGTCTGGTACACGGGTAATGAACAAGATTTAAGTTCAGCACTATGCGTTTATTATCTCTTAAACTTGTCGTCCACTTTGAAGACGCGATATTACGTGTCGTGTATTTTGTTCAGTTTTCAATCTAACATTTACAATACTTTACAATTCTTGTAGCTATGGAACAACACATTCTTAAACAGTAAAAATTTCAAGAAACACTTCAACGACTGTTTCCATCTATTGTAAAGTACATCTATTAAAAAATAGCACATCTTTTGCCGGAATTAGTGCTTATTCTCTAAGAGTTGCAATTTTCTTAATAACAACGTATTCTGATGACCGTCCGCCATTATTGTGATAGGTATCTACCCCTTAATTTGGAAATCGTTTTGTTTGGCGTGAAAACGGGAAGATTCAATTCCATAATCTATTTAAAAAAAATAGACTTTTTGGCGGGAACGCGAGGAGTGAAGTTGTGTTATTTGTTTTATTTTGTCTATTTAGCGTTTCTTCAGGTTTAAATGTGTAATAACGGTGGTTTATTAACTGTTTAATATCTGTGAAAGTGCACAAATGTGGGAAAATGAAACAAAGCCGCTGGACGTAACTTCTCGGGATCCACCAAAAAGTCCACTGAAAAAATCTTAGTAAATGACCACCATTTTACTGAGATTATATTTCATCCCATATCATCTCATTTCATTTCATTTAATTTTATTCCAGGATATAATGTCTCAAATTATACATCTTCATTTCATTTCTCTCCATAATATCATTTTTCATAAAAATATGAATATAAATTAAAATAAGACATGACTTAAAGGTCTTAGTTACCAGGTCATAAAAGCCCTTAAAAAAAAAATAATGGAAATTTGTAAAATGATTTGTCCTTGTTGTCTTTCAATATTTCGATATATATACTATAATATGCCTATATATTATTCGATGTATGAACTTAATTTATGTATAATAATCTAGAAACAATCTCTATTAAAACATATGGTACCTACCTGGTGGTACCTACACGTGCGGGCTTCCAATACATTCTATATCAATAATACCGAGTAAAAGTATACAAAGCCACCCGACAAATTAAATTCAAAATAAACTTTTAATTTAAAAACGAAACAATATGTGGTTCGAGTTACTATTTTTAAATCTTTACCTACCCGTCGAGTTACTATTTTTAAATCTTAACCGAACTACAATGTTATTAGTTTACAATCGTCTAGAATATTGAGATTATAATTACCTTGTTTGACCTGAAGAGCATTGGTTCGTTACAGATACTGCTATGGAAACTGATGTAAGCTGGTGAAGTTAATTTCAAAATATAATGATCAAATATGACGTCTGAAAATCAAATCAAACACATATTTAAGAATGTAATTGAGACGATTTATTTCTAGAACCTTATAATGTTCTTTTTTGTTAATCTGGTGAATACGATTAATTAGGTCTCAGTGTGACGTTTGTAGTTTCCGGCAAGCCATTAGTTGCATTGGGAGTTGATCGAATAACCATTATTTAAACGAACTTATTATTTACTAGCGACCCGCCCTCGCTTCGCTTCGGAAACATATGTAACCCGCAGTTATTTTCGTACCGCGAGTGACGCCGCGAGGCGAAGCTAGTCTAAAAAAAAGTAACCTAAGTTACTCCTTATATCATCAGCTACCTAACTGTGAAAGTCCCGTCAAAATCGGTCCAGCCGTTCCAGAGATTAGCCGGAACAAACAGACAGACAGACAGACACAAAAATTGTAAAAAATGTTATTTTGGTGTATGTACCGTATATATATTCATATGCATGTAGTGAAAAGCGGCTATTTCAATATTACAAACAGACACACCAATTTTATTTATATGTATAGATTTATTCTTTGTTATACTCGTATGTATGAAATTAGTTAACTTAAGTTGAAATTGACAGTCTAAAGTCACGCGAAATTTTAATTATATCCTGTTTTTTTTCGTGTTTACGTACTTAATCAATTATATTTCCTGTGATTGACGCAAAAATTATGTTGTTTTTCCATCAAAAATATCCACATCCCCTATTCAAACACATTAAATATGTACCCAGATTTTTTCAATTCTCCATCGCTCCCTCATTGCTGAGGATCGTGACTCCGTTTCAGCCTGTCGACTGATTTTAATTTCCTTTTTTCAATTATTTGTCGTTAAAAATGAATAAACAAAAGCATACTTAAAATTGCACTGTAATCATCGAGATCACGGCTTACTTTAAATGCGTATTAGGGTCAGTAGATATTCGATCTTAAGGCAAGGTTACTAAGTCTCAATTTTTCCTATTATATAAAGCGGTGATCATACCCATCAAAGCGTTCGGCATGACTGTTTTCTTGAGGCATGAGGGATGGCGCTAAAAACAAGCTGACTTACTCATTTATGTAGGTACAACTAGTGCAACATACAAATGTGTGTGCGCGATCTCTTAAATTTCCGTTACGTCCGACACATCATTACAATATAGATTCTATACGTGTCATTGACACAATAATCGTTATTTGTACCAAATTAGTTGATGATCAGTGTCAAACCTACTCAGACGAGTTGACCTCGATATTTTATCCAACCAACAGGAGAGTATGTTTTAGTTTCCTTATACTTATTTCGTGAGTTCCTTTTTTTTTGCCTACAGAAATTGGTAGCCTTGAGAGGCTATGCCAGAGTAGCTTTACGTGTAGGGGCTCTAACCTGGAAGCTTTGCTAACACTAGCCCTAGCGAGAGCAGAATCTACCACCGGATCGGAAATGCGACCCACTGAGAAGATCCAGCGAGAAACTCAATGAGCTGTGTCTATGGGTTAGTTTACTCGCCAAACCAAACTTTCTATTCTATTATTGTAGCCGAAGTACAAAATAGATGAGGTCTAAAGAAGTAGAAGGTCCAAATGCTTTCAAAATACGATGGAAATAGTTCCACCTTAACTAAAATATGCTGCCTCATTTAAATTCAATGAGTACCGGATCTTAGTAGATTATTTTTGTCTATCAAATATTTGTCTTCGTTCTGACGTACATTACTTAAGTGGCCACATCTTCAAGTCATCGATCGGACACAGTGTTGCTACCTCAATAGAACGATAGAGGAATGTTATTAATGAACAAACATTACAGGACATAATTCATAAATGTTCACGATTGACTTCCACGGTGAAGGAATAACATCGTGCAATAAAAATCAAACCCGCAAAATTATAATTTGCGTAATTACTGGTGGTAGGACCTCTTGTGAGTCCGCACGGGTAGGTACCACCGCCCCGCCTATTTCTGCCGTGAAGCAGTAATGCGTTTCGGTTTGAAGGGTGGGGCAGCCGTTGTGACTATACTGAGACCTTAGAACTATATCTCAAGGTGTGTGGCGCATTTACGTTGTAGATGTCTATGGGCTCCAGTAACCACTTAACACCAGGTGGGCTGTGAGCTCGTCCACACATCTAAGCAATAAAAAAATAAAAAAATAAAAAATTCGTTTAAAATATTTGCACCAAGTTTAAATTGTTCAATCAATATCGCGCGTAACAAATTTTGGTCAAGACAAAACATCCAAAAAAACGTTCGATTTTTATTGATTTTGAGTCTAAGACGGAATAGCTTGCCACAATTTTTGATTTATTTTCATATTCAATAGAATGAACAATCACGCCAAGGTTGTTGTTCTTCTCTGCCAATAAACAAAATGGTCGTGTACCTACTAATAGATTGCCCTAACTTGTGTTGCGTGAGTTGCTTTTCCTTGATAATTGTACCTAGCATTGAAATTCCACGATGAAGCAACGATTCTTTTAAATATATTTCACATAATAACAATACGCGAAATTTATAATTATACAACGATGCTATTAATCCAAACTACTCCAAACGGACAGTTCATACCTCCTTATTTTTGCAACATAACAATGAAATGTTCTGGTTGTAAAAGTTATTACTGGTGGTAGGACCTCTTGTGAGTCCGCGCGGGTAGGTACCACCACCCCGCTTATTTCTTCCGTGAAGCAGTAATGCGTTTTGGTTTGAAGGGTGGGGCTGCCGTTGTGCATACTTGAGGCCTTAGAACTTATCTCAAGGTGGGTGGCGCATTTACGTCGTAGATGTCTATGGGATCCAGTAACCACTTAACACCAGGTGGGCTGTGAGCTCGTCCACCCATCTAAGCAACAAAAAAAAAAGTAACTTTTTATTTTTCACCTGGTGTTAAGTGGTTAAAAGTTACTTTTTTTTTTGTTGTTACTTAATAAAAAGTTACTTTTTTTTTGCTTAGATGGGTGGACGAGCTCACAGCCCACCTGGTGTTAAGTGGTTACTGGAGCCCATATACATCTACAACGTAAATGCGCCACCCACCTTGAGATATAAGTTCTAAGGTCTCAGTATAGTTACAACGGCTACCCCACCCTTCAAACCGAAACGCATTACTGCTTCACGGCAAAAATAGGAAGAGTGGTGGTACCTACCCGTGCGGACTCACCAGAGGTCCTACCACCAGTAAAATGACATTACAGTCACTTTATGACATTAGGTCGTCTGACAATTTGTACTATTAATAAAACACGTTACTACTTCCTAAAAACCTTGATAGATCGTACAGACAACAAATGATAAAATTCATTTATCAAAAACCTGCAATAAATTCCTGTTTTTTAATGGTCGCCAAATTGGAAAGAAATAGATGCTAATGGGTAAATTATACTAAATGGGAACTAGCTTAGTAAAATTAATGTGTATCTGTTTTAGGGCAGTTTCTTAGTTTATGAATAATTATATTAATTTATTATCGATTTTTGAAAGAATTGGTTTCTCGGAAAAATCTTTGGCTTTCACGAGCACTATTTGCTTATATATATATATTGTCTCTCTTATACCACACTCACATATACTGCAAATTAATCGTGCATACCGATTAAAGGAGAAAAATAGGCATAGTAACAATACTATTGAGATCATAACTAGTTCAGTCTTGAGATGGACAGCTATTTTAAGTATGTCAATAAAAGGTAACTCAATAATGCGGGGCGTGCCTCATACTGGGTAAGCATGGCGTGAAGAATAGTAATTTGATATACGTATGTAGTGATTTGAATTGAATTGTTTTGTACCTTATATAATTAGATTCATTAAGATTGAAACAAAAGAAAATAACTAAAGAACCAATCTTTAAAGATTCCTTATTATGGTCAATTACTTTTTTTGAGATTTATGATGAATGTTGTTTCGTTTGTCAGCAGTTTATTTTATTTTTCCTACCTATGCTGATAGCCTTGAGAGGCTATTTCAGCTTACCCTAGCTTGTGTAGGTGAGCTCACGGGGCTCAAACCGGAGAATTGCTAACACTGACCCTTTTTTTTTTTTTTTTTTTTTTTAACGCTGGGGAATCCATTTACGGATACCCGGTCCGGGGGGGTAACGAACCGTGTTATGTCGGACTCCGGCGCCTCCTGAGAGGAAGAGGGGGACGAGAAGGTCCTCCACCTCCCCGAATTCCTCGCAAGAGACTACGCCTTGAAAAAGGCGCGCGAAGCACTTGCCCCGCAGAACGACTACCGACTAAACCCCATCGAGCTCCACCACACCGGCTACACCAGACATACGGTACCGCAGTGCGCGCCGAAAGTCTGCCTTCGCCGGTACCCGTCCTGATGATAAGACGGGATTTCATCTCCGGGATAATCCCGAAGGACGTCATTTCGGGAGATACACCGTGGGCGGCGCACAGGAGCCACCTTGCACCGCCCCACCACTGGACCGACAGTCGAGTACCGGGCGCCCCCGCACCCGCCACCTGATAGTCCCTACGGGGGCTAAGCGGGAGCTTCACGCCCGCGCCGGCCATCCCGCCTTCTGCGCTGAGGTGCTGAAGAGGGATCCCACTCCCTTTCACGCTCCTCAGCCTCACGGGACGCCATTACCAGGTCACAAAACCTGGCCATGGCCTCCCACGAGCCCTGATCCTCTAACATGCGGGCGACGACAGCCCGCAGGGAGAGGTTTCTCCCCAGCACCGCGACGAGATCTCGCCGCGAGTGCTCCCAACGCGGGCACGTTTCGAGCGCGTGCTGCGCGTCATCGTCCGGGTGCCCGCACTGGTGGCAGCCCGGGTGTGGCTCTCTCCTGCAGACCTTCCACAGGTACCTCCCGAAACAGCCATGTCCCGAGAGGACCTGCGCAAGGTGAAAGGAGAGTACGCCGTGACGCCGATCCGACCATGCCTCCAGCACGGGCACCAGGGCCCCGAGGGTGCGCCGGCGGGTGGCCGAAGTTTGGCCAAGTTCTTTCAGCAATCGCTCTCTCCACTTAGCGTATGCTACATGACGCGCAGCACGCTTCCACCGACCGACAGCCGACGGGCCGGGCGACCGCCTCCGACTCAAGGCCTGCGCCTTACGCCGATATACCGCAGCCAAGATTTCGGCCTCGAGGTCCCAGGGTAGGGATCCGGCGAGAGCGCAGGCCACATCTTGAGAGATGGTGCGGTACCCCCTGATGACCCTCACCGCAAGCGCCCGCTGAGCTCTATGCAGCAGAGCCGCGTTTCTCGCGGAGAGTGCGGGCGACCACACGGGAGCACCGTACAGGGCCATACTGCGCACCACCCCAAGGTACAGTCGCCGAGTACCGGCGCTGCATCCTCCGACGTTGGGAAGAAGACGGGTCAGCGCACCTGCCGCCCCCATGAGCCTCGGAACCAGCGCCTTAAAATGGTGGTCGAATCTCCATTTGCTGTCCAGCACGAGGCCCAAATACTTGAGCTTCGGCTGGACAGCAATGGTGACACCCCCGACTACGAGATTCGCGCCTTGAGGTGGCCCTTTCCGAGCTGAGTGGAAGCACACTGCTTCGGATTTTTGGAGGGCCACCTCGAGGCCGAGTCTCTTTATTCGTCTTACCACAGTTGCCACTGCAGCCACAACCAGGACGGCTGCTGACCGGTAGTCGTCTCCGCGAGCCGTCACCAGCGTGTCGTCAGCGTAGCAAACCACTTCGACGCCAGGCAGGTTAGCCCCGCGGAGGACCCAGTCAAAGCCTATATTCCAAAGGAGTGGACCCAGTACCGACCCTTGTGGAACCCCACGCGACACTGTTTTTCGTCCCCACCCACTCCGCTCGGGGAAGATCACCGCCCGCCCTGAGAGATAATCCTCAATCAAATTACGGAGACCGGTGGGGACGCGGTGAAACCGTAATGACTCCACGATCGTGCTCCAGGGGATCGTGTTGAAAGCGTTGGCAATATCAATCGATACAGCCAACAGTACACCTCCCCCAGAGCACGCCTGGTCGGAAAGATCGCGGACCCGTAAGACCGCGTCCACGGTCGACCGACCTCTCCGGGCTAACACTGACCCTAGCAAGAGCAGTGCTTCGCAGAATCTACCACCGGGTCGGAATAAACACAGTTTTCATTTATATCTCTACAAAATAATTATGAGAGAGAGAGAGAGAGAGAGAGAGAGAGAAAGAGAGAGTTTATTCTCTATTGTACACTAAAAACAGATAAACAGTGCGATACATTAAATACAAAAAAGTACAATTGGCGGTCTTATCCCTAAGAGCGATGCTATGAGCCAAGATTAAAGATCAAGTCATGCTATACTTTCATAATTCACGTCACTAGATTTTTTGTTATTTTGAAGAGATTAATTTTTCATTAACATTTAAAGTTACTGTTAAAAAAAAAGACGTTACTTTAAAAAATAATCCAAGTGCAATTCATACTTTAAATTCATAATATCTTAACGTGGGTAATATTTATTTATAACTTTATATACTTGACAGTATAAAGGCGGACTTAATGCCATAGTAACCAAACTACAATTGTTTTGTCAAATTAACGAAAAATGTAAGCGCTGTGTGCAAATATAAGTGAAATTCAATTTGATTGAAAAACTGATTTGATAGTATCCATTTAATATGAACTGGTCTGATTGTGAATTTTGCGCAACAAATAATATAGTAATTTTTAAAGTTGATTTTATTTTAGGGCGTGCGTCACTTTCCAATCGTAATTTCGTCGAGTCGGATTTTTGCTTTAATATATTTTGTAATATCAGAGAGAGAGATAGAGCATACTTTATTGCACACCAAAACATAATTAACATTAGAAAAGTCTTATCGCTAAAAGCGATTTCTTCCAGAAAATCGTTTATTTAAGAGAAATTCTAACAAAGATAAAGGTACAGCAGATATGCATGTTGCGATGTACTATTAATAAAAGATTGTTAAAGAAAATACATACATACAATAAATCTATATATACCGTTAAATAGAATATGATAATATAATATATACCTAGTTTCTTTATTAAAGCTCTTGTGGCTTGTTTATTTTTGTATCTTAAGTTATAGTACATACGTGTAGATTTTTAATTAATAATATATTTAATGCACTAAATTGCGATTCTATATTTTGAATTTACTGAAATGCTTCTACAGTTGTTATTAAATTTTATCGTTATTGTAATTAAATTGTTTTCAGCCATGACGGGTACGTTTGGATTTTAAAATTTCAATTTTATTCGCTCATTATTTAAAGTTTAATTTTGAGTGTAGGGATCGGTCAGGAGTATGTCCATCGAATTCTAACGAAACACAAACGCTGCTTAAATAAATGTAATCTATACTTATATTAATACGTGAAGGAAAAACTTTGTATCCCTTTTTACGAAAATTGGGCGGACGGAGGAGTATGAAATTTTCCACACTTATAGAGAATATAGAGAAGGAGTGCACAATGCTAATATTGTTTTAAAATAATGCATAAAAGTTACATTAAATCAATAAAGAAAACATTACACACACTACCATGTATTTGACGCACACACGCATGCATAGGTACTATTTATTTATTGTCAAACTTTTGTTCTTGACGTATGTGGTCAAATTGAGAATAGATTAAATACTGTTTGTCTTTATTAATATTTTTCTATAGTGTTGTAGTCTTGGCGTTGAAAATACAATCATAATAGTGTACAAACTTACAATTCCAATTAATTATAGTCGAATTTCGACTACTGCGGGACCACTAGTATAAGATTATTTTGACTCAATAATATCGAGACAATAATTTGGTTACTAAGCTTAGCTTAGCTCACTAAGTTTTGGGTTTAGATGTTGACATACATTTAAATATTGACATTACAATAAATTTAAATATCTAGTTTTAATACGTATGTATTAAATTTTTGGTGATTCATTGTGCATGTTTTTTGAAGTGAAAACTTCTTTAGAATCGTTGTGATTTCAAACCGGATGCAACGGAAAAAACGACAGGTAAGAGACACAAATACAAAAATGTGTAGGATGAAGCCAGCAAAGAATGAGACAGAAATATACATACTATTTAATACAGCGCCATCTGTGAAATTTTTTAATACTAACGTGTGTATGAAAGCTCTTGCAGTGAATTTTAATTTAGGATTATACGTGAAATTAAAATATCAATTCACAGAGGGCGCTAACTTACAATTATTTACTAATGACAAAATTTTACATATACTTAAGACGTTTAGGATAATTGTATTTTAATTTTGGAAGGTCTCACTTCTACCACGTGTGAATTGCATACATTTTGCTTTTGTTTGTTAATGTATCCTTTTACTTACAGGAGCTGTAGAAAACACATACAACATATCGATCGTGGATTCGTATCGGAAATTCATGGAGAGGAACAGTGGTAAGTTTTTTTTTTTAATAATAGTTAAGTCAAACGTATCAGAGACTTGGCTTTTGCAGAGTCAATAATGCCACCAGAAGATAGCGCTTCATAATCATAATAATCTTTATACCAGCTGCCAAATATTCTAAGTGGAAATAAATTCCACTAAAAAAAATTAAAAACATCCTATAAAAATCTTTTTTTTATTTATTGCTTAGATGCGTGGACGAGGTCACAGCCCACCTGGTGTTAAGTGGTTATTGGAGCCATTTACAACGTAAATGCGCCACACACCTTAAGATATAAGTTCTAAGAGCTCAGTATAGTTACAACGGCTGCCCCACCCTTCAAACCGAAACGCATTACTGCTTCACGGCAGAAATAGGCGGAAAATATCGTATCTCAATTCCTAAAATATTAAAGGATCTTGGAAAAATCATTGAGTTTTTACGTAAGCTTGTGATATAACGTATTAAAAAATATCTACATTGAAATAAAAAAAAGTTAAACAAAAATAAATCCAATAATAGCTATTTTTTTTATGATAAGCTATGAATCACTTTTTTATTAGAATAGATTATACTACAAATTACATATTTTGTGTTATTCTTTTATTTGATTATTCAATCAAGCTCACAAATTTTATGCAGAATGACAGAAGACAAAAACATGGATCGTGTTAGGTAAATTTGTTTACTTACTTAGTGATAACTAAGCCTTTACTAAGATTTTTCTAACGAATTCACGTAGCGTGAGCTTATACGAGTAGATCACCAATCATTGTACCTATTTCTGCCGCGAAATAATTATATGCACTAGTTAGTCTTTATTTATCACAATCTAAGTTTTTCATTATTTTTTTTTTTAATTGCTTATATGGGTGGACGAGCTCACAGCTCACCTGGTGTTAAGTGGTTACTGGAGCCCATAGACATCTTACTACGCCACCCACATTGAGATATAAGTTCTAAGGTCTCAAGTATAGTTACAACGGCTGCCCTACCCTTCAAACCGAAACGCATTACTGTTTCACGGCAGAAATAGGCAGGGTGGTGGTACCCACCCGCGCGGACTCACAAGAGGTCCTACCACCAGTTCCTTGTCTTTAGGTAGGTAAGCGTTTACGTTTTGATTTCTGTGAACTCTGCTTACCACATCGTACCGAATGAGCCGTGAACTCATCTACTAATAAACAATATTAATGACCCTTTAAAAGAAAAAAGGTAGTCCAAATTCATTGACAGAAATCTCTCAACATCATCATCATACAATCTCTGATTACGTGCACACCAATTGTTGCTATAATATTGATAAATTTAATAAAACTGACCTTAAGCAATAACTTGCACAAAACAGACAATATCAATTTTAATAATGTTCCCATTAAAGACATTAAAACGGTAATTTAAAGTTTATCATTTCGATGCTGCAATTTTATGACAATTTATGGTCTATTTCGGAAATCAATCTCGCCTTTCGGAGTTCCGTTGGCAATACAATAACAATAAAGTAACAATTTCGTTATACCATTCTATTCGACGTAGATATGTTATTTAAAGCCAAGTATTACAGCTAACCTAAGTATCTTAATAGTCGATATAAGATTCTCTCTGCTGCTACACATCGGAGTTTTGAATTTAAAAAAAGAAGTAAATATTGTAAATTTTGAAGATGAATGAAAAAAAAATTGTACCTACGCATTAACGGGTTTCTACCATGTCCTACAAATATAATTTGGTTATATCAAAATTCAGTGAGATCAGCTCTTCTTTGATTTAAATTTTATAAAGAATGCCTCCTTTTCAACTATTAAATAAAAAGAAAATCCGAATGAAATTGATTCTGCAAAAATATTTTAATGATATTCATTTGAACAGAAATATAGTGAAGGTTTCTTGACCTTTTGTTAAAAATGAATTGTGTTTGTGTTTCTGCTTCGGGAACTCTCTCTATATATCTTAGCGCCATCGTCTTATCTATTTCTATCGTAAAACAGTCAGGGTTTCGAGTTTAACGGGTGAGGTAGTGGTTTCGTAAATTTCGGTATGATTTCTATAGGCTTCGCGAACAATTAAATCGATTGCCAATTAGCATTGGCAAGCAATATTTTACTTTAAGCCCTGTTTCTATTTAAAAAACAAAAAACTTATTTTACTACTAAAATTTTAGCGGTGATCGCAATTCTCGCTACTGAACCATTCACTGTTATATCCGACACGAACTTGCTCAGTTGTAAGCGAGATGCAATCTTTGTGAAATTACTTTTTTTCTTTTCTTTATTCTTTGATTAGGGATCAGTTAGTTATTGCGCTACTACGTACGCTTGAAACGGTCAATTGACTATTGTTTCAAAACGACCTTTATTTTAATGTTTTCGATTGCTTCTTTCGCCAAAATAATTAAGTAATTTCGTGTAATGGCTAAAATTAATTTTAACGATAACAAAAACGATAAATCAGTATGACACGATATCATTGTCATGAATTACATTGATTTTCTAAGCCATCTAATCTGTGCAAGATCCACTGCTGCTCTTGATTAAAGTCTCGATTACACTGAAGTTTAGGTTAGGTTAGTCAAAAAAAGAATTGAGGATCCTAATACTGTACTGTATCTGATATATGATGCTAATAAACCTGTACTGCAAAAACTGAGATCTAAGAACTCAGATCTCAACGTGAGTGGCAGCATTTACGTTGTAGATTTCTATGGGCTCCGGTAATCGCTTAACACCAGGTGGGCCATGAGCTCTTCCACACATCAAAGCAACTTTTTTTAAAAATGTCCAATGATTAAAAAAGTGTTTTAAATGAGACGACAAACAGAAGATCTCTCACCGATCGAGTATTTATAGTCCGTAGACGAACGCTTCATATTTTGCTGTTCAGAGTTTGTCCATGCGATGCAAACTTTCTTGAAAATATCGTTTGCAATTCAACTTTATGTTAAATATCTTCTATTCTATGATAGCACCTTTTTTTATTGCTCTTGTAGGCAGACGAGCATTCGGCCCACCTGATGGTGAGTGGTTACCGTCGCCCATAGACTTCAGCAATGCCAGGGGCAGAGCCAAGCCGCTGCCTACTACTTAATACTCTCCACAAGCCTCGTTTGAAGAAGGACATGTCATAGCACTCGGGAAACACCGTGGAGGGGAGCTCATTCCATAGCCGGATGGTACGTGGCAAAAGAGACCACTGGAAACGCACTGTCGTGCCTCCACAGTGGCAACAGTAGCTTGAGGTGCTATCATTATATTCGGAAGAAAAATCAAATATACATAGATCGCTGAACGAGCTGATGGCTCTCCTGTTGTTAATTGTTAACTGAAATCTGGGTGCCATACTGGGTGAATGTCGACCTCTTTGAGACATTGGATATTGATCAGATTGCGTAGCGGCAGTCTGACTTTTGAAACCAAAATACAAGACTGCTCCGCGACAGAAATATCTACGGGACTAGTTGACCTGCGGACTTCGTAGTGCCTCAATCGATAAATAAAAATACCTAAACTTTTGTATAAAATAAACTTAAAACAAACAAAAGGAATCCGTCTGACGGGGGACACATCAAAGGAAAAACAAAATTAAACCTTTTAAAGCTTCTCTGGACTTCCACAAATAATTCAAGACCAAAATTAGCCAATACGGTCCAGCCGTTCTCGAGTTTTAGCGAGACTAACGAACAGCAATTCATTTATATATATGTTACCGGAAATGTATGAAATCAAGGAATTGTATACAAATCCTAGGAAACGTGTACAATTCCGATACTATTTAGGAAATGTATAAAATATTGTTTGAAAAACTATTTAATGCATAGATATCCTAGGAAATGTATAAATTTCCTCGGAATTGTATAGAATTCCAATATCGTATTAGGAAATGTATAAAGTAAATGCTTTCTGTAATAAAACACGTTGTTAATAATATTTTTTTATTATAAACCTTATTGAGACAATCGGGTAACAGTCATACCGTAAAATAATAATAATATATTCATATTATCTTACTAATTAAAACTTCTAAAATCAACTATCTATTAACTTTTAACGTATCACAAAATCAACTTATATTTATTCTTATAAAATCAAATTTTCATTTGGCAAGTAATCAGTCTGATAATTAAGTAATTATAAATGTCAATGTATAAAAGTAAATCTTTATATTATAATACTTTGTCAGTCCATATAGCTATTTATTTTTGCAGGGTAAGCTCGAATGGCATTTGGAAGTACATAATACTTTATTTTTAAAACACAGACATCTTGATGTAGCACAGTTTTTCTTGCAAAGGCACTTCTTAAATCCCTGGCCGGTTCCAGTGGATTGCAAGTTGGCAACTGACCGTAGTGCAAGACTCGTCCCGCTGTCCCCGCGTACCCACCAATATCTTAAATGTTTTACATTTCCGATTGCTATTTAGGAAATGTATAGATTTCCTAGGAAATGTGTAATGTGTAAGTATAATATAATTTATTTCACACATTTCCGTGCGATTTTAGGAATTACATACATTTCCTAGGAATTGTATACAATGACGGATTACATACATTTCCGGTAACATATATAAATATATAGATTGGTACCATTCCCAAAAAGTGCCCAAGAGATTGGATAAAAACTTTTAATATTCTAAACCGTATGCTCTTCGAAGATAAGAACTATATTTGCATTTAATTTAATATAGATTCCAAAGCAACGGTAAAAGCAATAAACGATGTAGGACTAAGTTATGGAAACGCATCCCATATGTCGCATGTTGACGGTATTCTAACGAGGGGTCAAAGGCTATTTCGCTTAACCGACATTTTTGCAACATTACAGGAGAATCAATCAATTCAAAGTTTAAAATTTGGAAAAAAAAAGTCGGTTGTCTGTAAAGTCGGTTTACTGACGATAGTTGAACGTGACAACGTCATACGAAAATACTGATGGAATGGTTTCATTTTTCAATTATCCTAATTATCGTTGCTATAAACAATTGGCACCACATTCACTTTTCACTGAACTTCATATTTCACGAAAACATGTAAATGTATTATTGTATAGCATCTGTGCACGCGGATGCATCGCTCACTCAAGTAGGAGAGAGACAGATGTCGAACGCTGCCGAACGCGGAGGCCGATTGTGCCTCTTTGTCGCTCGTTGCGCGCTCTCGCTTGCACTTCAAGCCTTAAATGGAACGCCTCAGAGCGACGTAACGCAGCATGAGTCATGTTTTTTCGTGCGCGCAGCCGCCTAGCCGGCTCCATCGAATTATAAGACGTTGTCACGTCAAAAATATCATAACAAAAACACTTCTTCAGCTATTTCAATGGAGTAAACTCATTTGTAGTTCAATTAAAAGCGTCGAACTGTTGATGCTATAATACAGAATAAAGGTACACACCACCCTATGGTCGACTGGAAGAGAATGCCCATGGCATTAAGTCCGCCTGTGTACAAGTTTTGTTTTGTGCATAAAGTATAAATAAATAAATCTATACTTCTATACTAATATTATAAAGAGGAAAGATTTGTTTGTTTGTTTGTTTCGAATAGGCTCCGAAACTACTGGACCGATTTAAAAAATTCTTTTTCCATTAGAAGCCAACATTGTCCCTGATGAACATAGGCTACTTTTTTAATATTTTTTTTTTTTTGTTTCATGTGTGTTTTAATGTTTCCGAAAGAAGCGAGGGCGGGTCGCTAGTAAATAAATAAAGGGCATCTTTAATTACAAAGATAAATGTCGCGTATTAAGCGAAATTTCGGTTAAACCAGACAGCCTTTCATCCCTCCATAACATTGGCTGACGTCCATGAGCGACGGTGACCACTTACCATCAGGTTGGCCATATGCTCGTATGCCTTCAAAGGCAACAAAAAAAAAAAAACAGTTTCACTAGTGCCAACAACAACTACACAAAACTCAAGTCAATAGTAATAACAAAAGTTCTTCAACACTTCCAAGGAATAATAACATTTATATACCTTGATCTTGAACGACCATCAGTTATTGCGGCAATATCAATACATCGTTACACACAATTGTTTACACGCTATCAATTTAAGGGCAGATCACATAATTCTTAAAAAACAGCTCTTAAATAACAGAATCACTTAATAAATCCATAAGGCGTGTTGTCAGCAAACAAATATGTAAATTATGTAAATCATAGTGCAGACCAAATGGAATCTTCCATATTTTTATTGACACGTAATATTATAATTCCACGTATGAATCATTTCCTTGCAATACTTACTTATCATTAGCTTAGAAAATTCTCTATACGTTGGCAAAGTCAAAACAGTTTAGTATCTCCTCTGTTTTTTTAGCCGATTTTCTTTTACTGCCGTTATTTTTGCCGAGTATCTACTGATAAAATTTATTGTTGAAAAATAAAATATTTTAACAGTAAAAAATTATTTTTCTTCAAAATATCGAAGACAATCAATACTAAAATATATATATGTGGGATAAGGTCAAAGTAAATAGCAGTTCTTTGGAAAAGTAACAAGATTTATTATTGGAACGAAGCTCCTTATGGGAAGATGCGGAGGGGTCCCTAACTGGGAAAAAACGTCCGTAACGTAAGATTTATAATAGTAATGCACACAGTGTACGACTTAACTTTGTAATAACGTACAAATTAGTAATGCACACACTGTACGACTTAACTTTGTAATAACGTCCAAAAAATAACATATTTTTTATCATTCACTGACCACGATCTTAGAGCGTTCGTTTGCGCAATACACTAACTCTTATGCAAACAACCGTGAACGAAGTGTACCACAATAAGTTCGCACGTTACCGGATGCCCGTGGGTTGTTGCGAAACCTCCAGTTTTATTTTCTTTATACCTCGTATAGAAATTTAAATGAATATTTTTATAATAAGGAACTTCGTTCCTATCCGGTGTCCCACGACACCACACATATTTTTTTAACACACGTAGAATGTTCACACACTTCGCTATCGCTATCCTAATCTTCTCCCCTCCGTCCCTTTCTTCCTCATACATTCATCCCTTTCACTCTAAATGTTCCGTTTCCCACACATACATACAGATACTATATACATTACACTATACCACGACCAAATCACCGCCTAACATCACATACGGAATTATTACTACTAGGTACTACTGCACTGACGCTATGACCCCGAAGTGGGTCTTGGTCTCCGACAATAAAAGTTGCCATTCTTTCTGGCACTGCGTAATACCTTGTCTGTCCGACACTAGGAGCTCATCACATAAATTTACTTCCACAGCGTCAGACCAACGGTATGTGGGTCTCCCTACGGGGCGGCGTCCCTCCGATACACTTGCGTACATGGAATTGATAATCTAAAATATTATTTAACTTGAAAAAGTGAGGTCACTCTGCACATTTAACGGTAGGCAGCGGCTTGGCTCTGCCCCTGGCATTACTGACGTCCATGAACGACGGTGACCACTTACCATCAGGTGGGCCGTATGCTCGTCTGCCTACAACGGCAAAAAAAAAATTGTTATGTTATGTTGTCCCGTTTTAAGGTTTGGTCAGTCATTCTGCCATTTGGGACTTCGATCCAATGTTCCAAGAAGATTGGCAACTTTCGCTCGACGATATATCAAGGACCAGCTGAGCCACAGTTAACGAATTAGCACAAAAATTGGGAATCAACTACGATTCTGACCACACATAAACAGATTTACCTCGGTCCGTGACACTGCCAGTTGCAAAACAGCATTAAACTTGAACTTTATAATTAACTGTACCCGTATAAAGAAGCATTCTCATTGTACGCACTTTAAAGGAATGCAATAAATATTTTTTGGTATAGACGACGACTACGTGAATGCTAGACAGTTAATTGGGTCAAAGCCTCAGTTTTGCATAGCGCTTGTCCTACGAATGATACCGAAATGATTCATATTTCGCGGCAGAAATACATTTGTTATTATTTTGTATACTTTTGGTAGAATCTAAACGGTATTTATCATCTTTTTTAAATTGGTAGCAATCTGGCTAACGGTAGATAGTAACGGCATTACTACTAGCACTAACAATACTAACGGCTCTTTTCAGAGCCCGTTCGAAGAAATCAACCAATTCTTCTCCCCTTTAGTGTCACTCTTGTTTCTGTTATTTTATTAATAACTAGCTGACCCGGCAGACTTCGTATTGCCTCAATCGATAAATAAAAGACCTAAACTTTTGTATAAAATAAACTTAAGACAAGGAAACAAAAGGAATCCGTCCGACGGGGGACATATCGAAGGGAAAACAAAATTGTTATTTTTATTTAATTCCGAGCATTTTCATATTTATCTAATTTTTAAACCTTCTCTGGACTTCAACAAATAATCCAAGATCAAAATTAGCCAAATCGGTCCAGCCGTTCTCGAGCTTTAGCGAGACTAACGAACAGCAATTTATTTTTATATATATAGATATAGAATACTTCTTTCTTTGTATCAAAAAACTCAATAGTGTTTACATTACGTAAAGAAATCTTTGAACATGCGAGGAAAACAGTAATTGTCAAATAAAAGGAAAACAATGCTCATTAACATAAATGAATTAATAAACGGGATCAAATAACACGCAATCATGAGCCTCCAAACTAGAATTTCCTGTTTTATAAGAACTAGAAACCGATACACAACATCTTTAATTATAAACCTCTAAATATACATAATATTTTGATACCGAACATTCCAAGTTTCAGCGAGATCACGATTCATAAGCTTCTAATCTAAAGAACGGGGAGAGTTCGCGAATTTTTTTAGTTATTTTGTAGTAAGAATTACTGGATGATAACTGAGCTTTGTTCGGCTTTTTTTTTTTAACGCCATCTTGTTGTGTCTCTAAAGCAGTAAATATAGTATTATTATTCGCCAATAGATGTCGGGAAGAGTCATAAAGTTGATTATCGATAAAGTTGATTATTGAAAACACGAATAAAACAACATTTTCTGAAAATAAACCGTAGCTAGATCGATTTATCGCCCCCGAAATCCCCTGTATACTAAATTTTATGAAAATCGTTGGAGCCGTTTCCGTGATTCAGATTATATATATAGGTATATACAAGAATTGCTCGTTTAAAGGTATAAGATTTGCTGCAGTTATGAACACAACATTTTGCGATTTACCATTACGTTTCTATCAATATTGTTAAACCGTATTTTTTTTTTTCTTTTTTTATTGCCCTTGTAGGCAGACGAGCATACGGCACACCTGATGGTGATTGGTGAGTTATGGTGAGCTACCGTCGCCCATGGACTTCAGCAATGCCACGGGCAGAGCCAAGCCGCTGCCAATTTTTTTTAATTTTTTTTTTATTGCTTAGATCGTTGGACGAGCTCATAGCCCACCTGATATTAACTGGTTACTAGAGCCCATAGACATCTACGACGTAAATGCGCCACCCACCTTGAGATATAAGTTCTAAGGTCTCAAGTATAATTACAACGGCTGCCCCAACCTTCAAACCGAAACGCATTACCGCTTCACGGCAGAAATAGGTAGGGCAGTATAATAATATGATCTAACCTCCACGAAATCTCATTCACAGATCCGCGGACAGAAAACTGGTGGTTAATGTCCGGCCCGGGACCACTTCTCACATTGCTGGCGACATACGTCTACTTCTGCACATCAGTGGGACCTCGCTACATGAGAGACCGGAAGCCTTATGACTTGAAGAACCCAATAATACTGTACAATGTAGTCCAAATTCTGATGAGTGCTTACTTGGTCTACGAGGTTCGTACTTTGAAGACTTGACTTTTAGTTTTAACTATTGAAGAACAATACTGATTTTTAGTAGGATTAAACTATCATAGAGACAACTTCATTAAATTGATCCAATAAAATCTGTGATTTACGATGCGATTTATGTTATTTATGTGGGACAATGACCTTATGGTTACCTTATGGTATTTACAGGGTCTCATAGCGGGATGGTGGAATGACTACAATTTTTCCTGTGAACCAGTCAATTACAGTGATGACCCCAAGGCCAAGAGGGTATGACGTCATGTTTCTAATCCCAATCTCTTCATTTATAGAAAAAACCTTGCTTTTTAGATAAACCAAAAACTAATTTATTTACCACATTGGTAAATACCCTTCACGCTCTGTTTTGACGATCTTTATATATAGCTAATCCACATATCTATAATAATATATAAATCTACAGTGGTTTTTATGGATGTTCCGTTATAACTTCTGAACCATGAATCCAGTTGACTTGAAACTTGGTATCCATGTAGAAAATGTACTTAATGGATAGGCTAATATTTATATGAGTGTTGAACTCCTTAATAATAATGTCAATAAATAATAATGTTAATTTTAAATGCCCAGCGAAGCGGGCGAGTACGGCTACTATGTAATAATTGTTTTCGATCTGACCATACAACCCTAATGGTACTATTACGAAAAACTTATTTTACAAGTGATTACAATAACTGTCCCAAGTTTTAAGTTAATCGAATGAATCGTACATACAAGATAGATTACGAGCAAACAAACACACAATATTATTATTATATTATTTTAGATTAATTTTATAGTTGCGTGATCGTTGATTTTTGTAGCCTTAAGCTCTATGCGATTTGGGTTAGTATATATTGTTTGGTTCACTAGACTTCTACATATAATATTATAAGACGGAAGAATGTTTTGGTATGAATAATATTCTGCGTAGTACTTTAAATTTATAACAGTATCTGTATATATTATTCATTGATGTAATAATATAATAATATATGTATATGAGATCATTTAATATTATTAGATATATATTTATATCGTTGTATATTTTGTCGGATAATTTCCGATTACCGACCGATATTGATAATTTAGGTAAGGTTTTGTATAAATTATTCAAAACGTGTTTTATGTGGTTACGGAATTTATTGTATCTTAATGTATTTTGAAGACAAGCGAACGAAATCCAGAGGCCGCCTGAGTTCAAGTTCGCGGAGCCCATTGATATAATCATAACGTGAATGTATTGCATAACGACCCTTTACTGGTGGTAGGACGTATTGTGAGTCCTCATAGGTAGCTACCACCACCCTGCTGTAATGCGTTTCGGTTTGAAGGATGTAATGGGGCAGCCGTTGTACGGTACAAACTGAGACCTTAAAACTCATGTCTAGAGGTGGGTGGCGGCATTTACGTTGTAGATGTGTATGGGCTCCGGTAACAACTTAACATCAGGTGGGCCGTGAGCTCGTCAACATAGATAAGCAATATAAAAAAATGGAAAAAAACGATTCAAGAAAACAATTCAATTGTCAAAAAAACATCAAGTGCCTCTTTTGTCTTAGTTGTATTAATTGGCTCAAGAAATGGGTTATTGCTATATATTGGAGGCCTTGTGAAAATTTTCACATATTTCCTAGCGTTGAGCCTAGTTGTAGAATAAATTAACGATTTTGACATTCTTGTTTTGTCGAAAAGTAGTTATGTCGCTGTTAAAACCGGACTATGAATTTATTTAAGAAAAAGTTTAAAGGTGAAGATGATGACTGGCAGTTACATACTCAGATAACTGCCATTTATCCAACGTAAAGGACATGGGCCATTTTCGGTCCAGCTACTCGTGCTCTCAAGGACATTAATGAAATATCTATAGAAAAAAACATTTCATTTTTACATACTTATTATAAAATTGAAGGGTATTTTAATGGTGGGATAATTAAAATCATAAATAAAAAGAAATTAGCATGACTAAGCTACATTGATAATATTGAAGGAGTTGCCATAGGTAAAATATATTTAATTTTATATTTCAAACAATTCACATTATATCTTCTTAAAAAAATCGTTATATTGCCAAAAACTAGCAAAATATACTAACATATTTAACGAATAGATTTTAAAATTAATATGAAATATTTTATCTAAACAAAAATCTATTTTTATATTTTTAAATCCGTAGAATAAATCATTACATGGAGGAATGTTTATTGATCTTAAGCAAAAAAAAAAAAACTACGCTTGTTCTAATGTTTGTTGACGTTTTACATTTGATTATTAAATGTTTTGTTGCGATATACCTGCTTATTATATTTTGTTGTAATATAAAGTATAGTAATATAAATAATATTTATGCTGATGATGATGTTAAAGTGTCAGTGTATTGACAGCAAAATCATATGATATAACCTAAAATTCTTATCTTATTTTTTAAATATCTCTGTATACCCATGAACAATATTGATTTTTATTTGTTTATTATAAAAGGGATATATATAGTATGTTATTTAAACTTAATTTCATTACTGTCCTTGAACTTCGTTTAGTGGGCCGCGCAATGTATGAAGAGTGGTCCATATCCTTTATATCTAAATGTACGTACGTAATGTGACGATGTTTGTCCGGGATGAACTTCAAAACCAACTAAATCTCACTTTTAGAATTGAAGTGAAGACAAGAAAATTCTCGTTTTTTTAGAAAACGCCAAAAATATAATTGAACAATTGTAATTTTTTTAGTTTTTGATTTTAATACTTTGAGGTATGCCCTAAATGATGGAAAGAGTACGTTTCTCTTTTCTGGACTATAAGAGACGGCTTAATTTTATAAACTTATAGAATACATGTTTATAAGTCATTCGAAATATAAAACCAATTTTCTAAAATTCTTAGTTATGCCACTTCAATTCTAAAGGTTCATTAAATGCTTTATTAAGTGCTTTATTTCAACAGCATTTTTTTTTATTGCTTAGATGAGTGGACGAGCTGACAGGCCACTTCGTGTTAAGTGGTTACTGGAGTCCATAGACATCCACAACGTAGATGCGCCACCCACCTTGAGATATAAGTCCTAAGGTCTCAAGTATAGTTAGCATTTAGCATTAAGTGCTTTATTTCAACTTTGGAGATAGCTTATTTTTATATCAACCTATAAACACAATTTATTTTATTGCAAATTATAATATTATGCTTAATAAGCTATCTATGAGCTCTACATACAAGTTTCGATACATCGATAACTTTAGGCATACAATACAGCGCCATCTAACAAATACTTGCCCAATCCGTACTTCCGAGTATCTAATAGATGGCGCTGTATTCCAATCCGGACTTTCAAGTATATAATAGATGGCACTGAATTTTAAATTTAAACGTTTCATTAATGATATAATTTATATGTATATTAAAATAAAGAGCAACGTATGTCCTTTATCTGTTCCTGAACTGTTCTTTGGATTGTGAGGAAACTTGGAACCACGTGTGTAGATTTAGAACAGGGTTCTGTTATAGTACCATTAACAAACAACAGATGGCGCGTGAGAAATTTCAAAATTCGATGCTTCCATACAATTAGCCTGTAGCCACAATCACAGCGAAATGTGATCAGTTTTATAATAAACTAGCGACCCGCCCTCGCTTCGCTTCGGAAACTGTAATTAATTATAATTGATTTCTCCACTATTTAATGGATATTATTATACATATAAGCCTTCCTCTTCAATCACTCTATTAAAAAAACCGCATCAAAATCCATTGCGTAGTTTTAACGATTTAAGCATACATATGGACAGACAAAAATAGGGACCGAGAAAGCGACTTTGTTTTATACTATGTAGTGACTAGCCGTACTTGCCCACTTCGCTGGGCATTTAAAATTAACATTATTATTTATTGTCATTATTAATAGGGAGTCCAACACTCATATAAATATTAGCCTATCCATTAAGTACATGTATTTTCTACATGGATACCAAGTTTCAAGTCAATCGGATGCATGTTTCAGTAGTTATAACAGAACATCCGTAAAAACACTGTAGATTATATAGTATATATTAGTGTAGATATTTATAAAGTTGGATTAAAATTTACGTCAATTTCATTCGCCAAATGATTGGTTATTAAAATATTACTTCGTATTTCATTACGACACCCATTTCTTAAATTGTAGTCAATAGTATTTGTATATTATAAAGTTATAATATAAAGTATGACAAGTGCTATTCGATAATTATTTTACTAATAATCAGTAACTGATGGTTTGCCTATACAGATGGCCGCAGCAGTCTGGTGGTATTTCGCGGCAAAAATAAGCGAACTCCTCGATACGGTGTTCTTCGTTCTTCGAAAGAAAAACAGGCAGATTTCCTTTCTACAT
Source organism: Bombyx mandarina (assembly GCF_030267445.1). Taxonomy (NCBI): domain Eukaryota; kingdom Metazoa; phylum Arthropoda; class Insecta; order Lepidoptera; family Bombycidae; genus Bombyx; species Bombyx mandarina. The sequence goes on from NC_143228.1 coordinate 14,309,296, forward strand.
TTATACCACCATTTCATGATGCCCATTTGCGCTTGGATCGGTGCAAAATTCTTGCCAGGTACAAAAATTTTATCAACAACTAAAACGCATTTATGTCTATTATTTTTTTTAAAGGGATTTTATGACCTGGTAACTGAGACCTTTAAGTCACGGCTTATTTTAATGTATATTCATATTTTTATGAAAAATGATATTATGGAGTGAAATGAAATGAAGATGATTAATTTGAGACATTAATCAACTGGGATGAAATTAAATGAGATGATATGAGATGAAATATAATCTCAGTAAAATGATGGTCATTTACTAAGATTTTTTCAGTGGACTTTTTGGAGGATCCCGAGAAGTTACGTCCAGCAGCTATTAAACAGTTAATAAACCACAATTATTACACATTTGAAACCGAAGAAACACTAAATAGACAAAATAAAACAAATCACACAACTTCACTCCTCGCGTTCCCGCCAAAAAGTCCCCATTTATGTCTATTTTCTGATACATTGCTAGAGAGAGAAAAGGTTTTTCCTGTGTCATATCTATCTATGAATTAACTTCCCTATTAGTAATTTTAGGTACTCAATATTAAATTAAATGCTGTTCCAATTTAAAATCTCCCTATATCATCAATTTATCAAGTATCAATTGATAATTCATTCTGATAGATTTGCTTTGAACGACCAATTGAGAACGTTTATAATGAATGAGCTTTAAAAGTTACTTTTACAACAAAATGCGGATAAAATTATTAAAATCGACACGTAACAATTTACGTACTAATTCACAGCGTAATTACGTAAAAAATTAAGATAAACAAACAGAGTTTCCAAGGACAAAACGACTTTTTATGTGTATACGTTCAATGAAAACATGAGCAATTCTGTTTTTAAATTTGTTATGTTTGAAATTTCAGGTGGACATGGCACCCTACTCGGGGTTATCAACTCTTTCATCCACATCATCATGTACACTTACTACCTCATCTCTGGTCTCGGTCCACAATACCAGAAGTTCTTATGGTGGAAGAAGCATCTTACAACATTGCAATTGGTAATGCGTTGGTTTCATTTTCAGATATAACAGCGAGCCAACTAACAAAAAGGGAATTGGCGAAATTCTGGCCACAAAATACACTGCTTTTTTGTGTTAGTTAATTGGCCTACCAACTTAACCACGAAACTGTTCAAAAGATATATACAATAGAAAAAATCATATTGAGTTCATGAATTATGAAAATAACGAAATCAACAGTAAAACTATTTAGTAACTAGGCCGCCGCCTACATTTTTAGTTTTACACACATTCAAGACAATATTAACAGCCCACTGAGTTTCTCGCCGGATCTTCTCAGTGGGTCGCGATTCCGATCCGGTGGTAGATTCTGCGAAGCACTATTATCGCTAGGGCTAGTATTAGAAAATTATCTCAGGTTGAGCATGTCAGCTCACGTGCACGCGCGGGCAAAAAAACAATATTAATCTTGCTTTTTTTTACTTTTTAATTTTGTTTCTATCAATAAGTTCGATTGCTACGGCATGTAACCAAGTAACAATTTGATCTAACTTACAGTTATAAAAAAAACGGCCTTTTTAACTTCGACCCTTTAGTCACAATAAGGTTCGATAGCAGCTCAAGCGACCTACATGGGATGATACACCCATATCCTCTGTTTAACAGTACGACTAGGGTTGCCACCCTTTTTTGCAGATAAAGTACATTAGCTATTATGGGTAGGAAAGTATATAGTATTAAAATAAAGTAATATTTATTTATTATTATTATGTTTAAATTCATATTTCTTGATAAAATTAAACACGAAATTGTGCAATTAATGACAGTGACATTGTTGTCGTTTGTTGTTACCACGGAATAGATAAATAAGGTTGGAATGGTAATGTAGGCGGGGCAAGCGTGCCACAGTTATGATTGTACAAACATAACTCGACCGATTCTTTCATTCACCGCGTTTAGTGCGCTTCGGACTACTTTGGCGAACAGATCTCCGCTTTATAGTGCCGTGTTGTGCAATTATAACTTGTAAAACAAAAAATCAGACCTCAAGTATAGAGCGAGGAGGTATATCTTTCGATCGGTAAGTCGAAATTACCATTTAATTACAATATTATTTGTCTAAAACATAAAAATATACTGACCATTATGAAATTCCAAACATTAACAATATTATTGCAGCAAGTTATAAATAGCATACATTGCGCGATGTGTACTCGCCCAATGAACGCAATGACCAAGTCAGCTTCCAATGTACTACATGCATTGCGTTCTCTACACTTCAATCTTTGAAATTTCGGCCTTTGCCCTGATTGGCCGTGGTGCAGTTTGTCGATAGTGAGGTGACCATGTGGTGAAATAAAATCATCGACAGAATTCTCGACTATATTTACATTTGACATGGATAGTTTTTGCATTATTTTATATTTAATTAATGATACCTAGTATATTCTTAGTGAGACGTATTTTGAGTAAAATAAATATGTATTATTATTATTGAATTATTATCATCGAATTAATGTGAAGGTATAATATAAAGGGACATGTAGACCTCTCATTTACGGGTATTTACTATATTGTCTAAGACGTATTAAAATCTAAGTAAAATGCTATTTGACTTATGCAGTAAATTAAAAAAATTAGGTTTCCTAAAGAACCTAACGCCAGGGAACAATGGATTGACGTGACAGGTAGAGAAAACTGGAGACAAAGACGAGTACTATTTGCTCTAAACATTTTACTGAAAATGATTTTACCATAAAAAAATCAGAATACACTTAGTTTTGAAAAATTCATTCGCAATTAATAGCAAGCGCCAACTGCTTAACAAATACGTTTTATTCCAGGGACAGTGACTATTTGTAATTAATAAAAGTAAAATAGTTTTCTTTTTCAATATTTATTTCATGTTTAATTTTCTCCATTCATTCATCAGATAATTTATCGATAAAGAATATCGATTTTATCAAGCACTAGCGTGTATGAACATTTTTATTGCCTTTTTGCGTGTGTGAGTGTGTTTTACGGGTGTTTTGTGCTAGTTTGCGAACGAATATCTGTCCTGAGATTTATGTGTGGGTGTTTTTGTTGTGTGCGAAATACTTGTAATCACAGTATGTGTATGTGTAGAAATTAAAATAGTGGGGATTAAGCAGCGACACTGGTTCTGATACAAAATTAGAGCAAAGGCCTTTCCAACCTTATTTATCTATTCCGTGGTTGTTACTGTGGCGTTGGCGAGCTGCGACATCGATTGAGCGATCGATGTATTTCGCCTAACGAAAAAACACATATGACTAAAACATTTCAAATAAAGCATTTTCGGGTACTTCCTTTTCCACATAAAGTATAGAGTACAATTACCTGAAATAACGTACAATACTTTATTATAAAGTACTGGTGGCAACCCTAAGTACGACTGACTGCAGCCATTGAATGTTAATTGATTTTTAAACATTACAGATCCAGTTCTGCATAATCTTCTATCACAACTTCACCGTGATGTTCAGAGACTGCAACTATCCCAAGTTCATCAACTTCCTTCTCTCTTTGAACGCTGCACTCTTCTTGTACATGTTCGGAAACTTCTACTACAGAAATTACATCAAGCCTAAGCTGCAAATCAACAAAACGCAACCTACCGAAATTTCTGCCAACGGAAAAGCGAAAGAGTGCTAGTTAAAAGACTTTGTGGGCTTATCTTACAATCGCTATTAAGAAAAAAACTACTATAAGCATGTTTATTCTCAATCCAAATATTTTTACGTTAAATCATTTTCGCTCAATAATTTAAATTCGGCTACTATCTAATTCATTTTAGGTAATATATTTTCTTTTTTGTTTTACTATTGAAACTTTGAAACGATTGACGGTATATTCCTAATTATTATTTCTATAGCAACAACGGTCAACAAAAGCTAAAGAAAAAACTTAGTTGACAAACAAAAAAGAAAATGGTACTGAATGTTATTTGTCTTCCAATTTATATCCGAATGTTATGTAGTTAACAAAAAAATTCGTGACTGTTTTTTTACGAATACTATATATAGAAAATGATAAATACTCTAAATAGATATATCGTTAGTACTCAAAATATAGTTTAAATACTTAAAATAGTTCATCACATATACTTAGCTAAAATTTAGCAGATGCCTAATTAATAGTCATAATGTGTGCCACTCAATATCAAGCCTTTTGATTTCCAGCACAGTTTTAGAGCATATATTTTTGCTATAAAGATAATAAAATATCAATAATGGCGTTCATAATATAAAATCATAATATGAAGTTCATACGAGTGGTAAAAGGTAATTTGGCTTAAGCGATATTTCCCTTAATACGTGACATTTTTCATTGTAATTAAAGGTGCGTTTTATTTGGCATTAGCATCAACAGTTCGATGTTCTTAATTGAACTTCAATTAAGTTTTCTCCATTAAAATATCTGAAGATTTTTTTTTGCTATGATATTTTTTTCAAATTTTAAACTTTATGTAGCTTTGTGTAAAGTTGCAAAAATGTCACTTATACCAAATATTATTCTTTCACCCCTCGATATTACTTTGATAGTTTTCAAATTACTTGGTTAGTCTAGAATAAGTTTGAAAGTACAAACTTAGGCATGTGATATGTGTCAAGTTCCTATTGACACGGAGTTAATGGTCATATTTAATTATTTCCTCCAAATTTGTGAATCAAGCCTTTAGTTTAGTATTGGTAATGGAATGCAAAGAATCAGCATTTCCATACAAAATAATAGTTATTCCAATTGTTTTTTTTGAACACTGTAAATCTTTCATGACTATTGCTAGTTAACATTCTAATGCGCAACCGGGTTTTCTCAATTTTCATTTCATTGACTGTGAAAGCCATTATGTATCACAGCATTTTCTATATTTTCCGGCCTAATATTTTTTTGCTAATTTGTCCTTATGTTATTTCTAGTTGAACGTCGCCTCTGATAACGAGTGACAGAAATCAGTTCCAATGACTTAAATAACGTCCTACTACCAGTAATTACGCAAATTATAATTTTGCTGATGTCATTTTTATTACACGATGTTATTCTTTCACCGTGGAAGTAAATCGTTGACATTTGTTAAATACGTATTTCATTAGAAAAATTGGTACCCGCCTGCGTGATTAGAACCCCGTTGCATAAGTAGATACGAATGCACCGGACGTCTTATCCTTTAGGCCAAGACGACTTCAAAACTTTCTCTTGTTTAATCACGCTAGCTTCCCAATATATATTTTATTTATTGCATAATTATATGGATGGACGAGCTCACGGCCCACCTGGTGTTAATTGGTTATCGGAGTCCAGAGAAATCTACAACGTAAATGTCGCCACCCACCTTGAGATATGAGTTCTAAGGTCCCAGTATATCTACAACGGGTGCCCCATCCTTCAAACCGAAACGCATTAATGCTTCAGGGCAGAAATAGGTAGGTTGGTGGTACCTACCCGTGCGGACTCACAAGAGGTCCTACCACCACTAAAATATACAATATATAAATAGCTTAGTCAATTTCAAAAGTAATTATTTCCTTCATGTATTGGTGGTCAAGTGTAATAGCCAAGGATATTAGCATCATAGTAGGATAAAAATAACATATTCTGGAGTCCCAGGGTCGCATAACTGATTCTTCTGTTAATAGCCGCCCAGACTATTATCATTAAGATTATGCGACCTGAAAATGTTGAATCTGCGACCTCTACAATGAGAATCGCGCGTGATACCGATTAGGTTTTCTTTTGCCTACACATGTGCAAGTCTAGACGGACTACCCTGGCTTCACCATGGCTGGTGGGTGAACTCACGGGGCTCAGCCTGTATGGATTTGCTATCTTCCTTAGCTAAAACAGTCCTTGGTTGAATTTTCTACCATCCACTGAGGATCCACTGAGGATATTTGGTGAGGAACAAAGTCGGTTGTAACTGTGGGTTAAGTTCCACGTTGAACTCTTCGTCCGATTTGACGAGTTCAACGAGAACGGTGACTGGTGCTTGAAATGCCTCATCATCATCAGCCTGCGGCAGTCCACTGCTGGACATAGGCCTAGGACATAGGCTACGCATCCAGTTACTGCCAGCTGCCTTGCGCAGGTCGTCGCTCCATCTAGCAGGAGGGCGTCCTACACTACGTTTGCCGGTTCGCGGTTGAAATGCCTAAAAGTACCGTAGTTACCTAGTCTCGAAAAAGCGTTCTGACGCTGTTTTCGGGTATTTATAAATCGGTTCTAAATCTAAGTGGTTGTGAAAGGTCTACACATCATGGCGCTTCGACGGCTATCCTGTAAAAACGGAATTCTATTACTTGTAGAGTGTAAATGTGAGTGCGGGCTGCGTGAGCAAACACTACACTTGCGTAAGTCATTACCGCACGTATGAAAGTTTTGTAGAGTTTCACATTATTGCGAATGGACTATTTACTATAGAGTCTACCGAATATTAACGCGGCTTGGTTGCGTACTAACTTAATGTGGGGACCGAATGTCATCCTTCTGTCCAAGGTAAAACCTAGGAAGTACCAAGGCGTTACCTTGGCCAGCCCATACCTTCGAGGCCTGGTATGGTATGGGCTGGCCAAAGATTTGGATGACGGAAATTGAGTTATGACGGAGATTGAGCCTAACTCGTGATGAGATCCTAGACCCCTTCTAGGATCTCATCACGAGTTAGGCGAGGTAGGGAAGGAGTACGATTCCAACAATCATTCTTTAGCGCATACTTACAAAACGGAAGACGAATCAACTACCAAAATTTCAAATTTGTAACCCCAATGGCTTTGCGTTGAAAATAAATTACTTATTCCAGACAAATACTTATTTGCGTACAGATAAAAGTAAAAGATTATGTATGCTATACAATATCTCTCACGTTTGCCACGTCATAATTCTATTTCTTTGCAATTCATTAGTAATTATTGTACTTTCTAGTTTAATCTAAATAAGTATTTCGTTATTTTACTAATTCATAATGTAGATACGATTTACCTTGTCATTGTGCAATAAATAGTTTATTCGGGTTAAGGATATTCTGTAAGGAGTATACTTTATTTACTCTGTATTTTCCGAGTTCAAAACGGTAGGAACAAGATTTATTTATTGAAACGTTTCAGTAAATCTTAATGTGTACCTACTTAACCACACCTAAATTCGAATAGTAAAATGCTTGACAACCTAAGCATGTTTGGAGAGATATACGACAAAGGGAAGATCTTCCACCGAGCGGGTGATATTTGCTCGGTAGACCGACGGTCCGAATGTTGTTGTTCGGAACTTGTATATATGCAAGCTTATCTTGAAAATGTCATAAGCGAGATTCAGGCATCTGTCAATTATCTTGCGTTGTATGATGGCTACCCGCCACACATGTCTAAATTTTTTATAGTCTATCGTTTATTTTTTAATTTAGTGTGTACTTTTTTGAAATCGTATAAGACTTGTTTTATTTGTTAGAGAAAATAAAGAATCGGGATTTTTCTAATGTTTACAAATTATTTTCATTTAAGCCCATTTAAAAGTCAGATTGTTTCCCGTCATTCAATACGTTGTCGTATTCCAAAAAAATAATAATATCAGAGCGCTCTCCAAGAAAATACGATGCCAAATCAGAAGGCTCTACGGAAATTCGTTACGCTCCTTGTGGCCAGAATTATTATTATGGACATCCTGAACTACATTTAATACCATGTCTAAGCTGTCTCGTTTATGCTATTTTTCAATGTTTTTTTGATACTTTAGTGAAGGTTACAGGCGTATCATTATTGAATGAAACGATGATTGCGCGAGTACTTTGAGCAATAAGTTAGGATAGGTAGTAATAAGCCTGTATTAGGGATAGGCACCGTGAATCATCAGTTTGAGTTACTAATTAATTCAAAGTAAGTTCTCCCTTCAGTGAAATGGTTTGAATTTTAAAGGTTTTCTTAGGTCTTTGGCATTTAGAAATGCTAACTTGTTCATGTATGTAACATGTATGTAACAAGGATGTATGTTTGTGTATGTAAAAATTCATCTATTATCTCTTAATAGGGTAAATGTATAAATTTGAATATAATAACAATTTTATCTAAGGATAAATCAATTGGTAAAAAAACTGTATAACGCATCTAGTACTGATGGTGACTTACTTGTCAAATAAAAAGAAAATCATTACGGTTTATGATGTCATTGGATAATGGGGAGTGGTCACCGATGAGTGTCGTCATCAAAAGTGGTGAGTGGTCAGCTGCAATGTCTGAGACTCAACTGCGCTGCTGCTCCAGGCTCAAGAATCTTTTGAAATCTGGTGTAGGTTTGAGATCGTAGTGGAGCTTATTCTGGAGTTATATGGTATATGCGTGAAGCAATGGCTTGGCTCTGCCCCTGGCATTGCTGAAGTCCATGAGCGACGGTAACCACTCACCATCCGGTGGGCCGTATGCTCGTCTGCCTACAAGGGGAATAAAAAATAAAAATATATGGAAAAAACATCTTTGGAAACAAAGTGTGGTTGATTGTAGTGTTTCCAAGTGGTATGGATGTACTCTACTCCAGCGGCGAGAGGCATGATGGTAAAATGGAGATAATGGGATCATCTCAAATAACTCTTTAGAGAACTCCCAATGGAACATAATAATATGGTAAAGAACACAATGAGACCCGAAGAGATCCAGAAGCTCCAAACGACCTTTGAGAATGGGATTAACGACATTCCGAACGGCCCTCTGAATGGAATGTGATAGAAGTAGCAGATATTTGGGAGCACCGTCCATAAAATGGATGTAGTACTAAACGAAATTCCGAATTGTGCTGTGTGAAGCGTTATTATTTACCCAGGCGTGAATCTAGTGGAGATTAGAAAAAAAGATGTGTGGTGTCGTGGGACGCCGGATAGGAACGAAGTTCCTTATTATAAAAATATTAATTTTAAGTTCTATTCTAGGTATAAAGACAATAAAACTGGAGGTTTCGCAACAACCCACGGTCATTCAGTAACGTGCGAACTTATTGTCGTAAACTTCATTCACGGTTGTTTGCATAAGCCGATACCACATCCCTAGAATTATCGAGAATATTCCACACATCTTTAGTATTGTGTTTAAGCTATCCGACAATAGATGGCGTTGTACTTCTCGAGAATTCTAGATACTTAGTACTAGATCAGTGATTCTCAACATTTTTTTTTTGTTGTGGCACATATTTAACGATCCCCAAATTTGGAGGCCCACAAAAAAAAAAAAACTATTTACTACAACACACTGCATAAATAGTTTATCAAAAAATTTTAATATACGAAATAAGCTAAAATATACTATAATTTTTTTTTTGTGGATTTATATATATATTCATGTTTAAAATATTTTTCTTTTCAAATGATATAATTTAATAATATTAACATTATTATATATTCGCAAAATTTGGCGACACACTTTTGAAATTTGGCGGCACACAAAAGTGCCGCGGAACTGTGGTTGAGAATCACTGTACTAGATCCTTCAATATTCGTTCGACTATTCGGCAATAGATGGCGTTACTCTTACCGGCGTAACAATATGAAAATTTGATCATCGCCGACCCGTATTCGGGGCCAAAATTCTGTGAGCACGAAAATAAACAAAAGTAACCCTGTAACGCGAAGCTGCCGTTGCCCTAAACATGGCTTCTTGGATTCCCCGATTTCACTCTCGGTGCTTTTAGTCATCTCAAGCACCGGTCACCGTACTTCGAGGAGCGAACTAACCCATAGACACAGCCCACTGAGTTTCTCGTTGGATCTTCTCAGTGGGTCGCGTTTCCGATCCGGTGGTAGATTTTGCGAAGCACTGCTCTTGCTAGGACTAGTGTTAGCGAGATCTCTCAGGTTGAGCCCGTACGCTCAGATACTCTTCCGGGCGTACCTGGAAGCCTCTTAGGTTATCAAAGAATAGGTAGGGGAAAAAAACCGTAGCCCTCAATGAGATGTTAGTTTGTTAGTGATTGTAAAACGTATTTCTATTATTCGTACTTTCAAAGTATTTTCACGAATAACATTTAAATACCTATTATGCAATATTCGATTATTTCGCCATTACTTGACGTTTTTTGTGCGCATCCTACTATTGTTACGTACATAGTTAATTTTTTTATTTCACTTTACATAATAATAAAAAAAATTAAATTCATTACGTATTTACGCATTGTTTTCTCGCATATCAACGAAGGTGACCTCAAAGTATTTGACTGTTGAAGGAAAAAAACAGTGAAAGCATAAAAAAAGGTTTTTTTTTATGGACCTTTTGAACGGGATCCAACCTCCTACGAGGTCCCCGTGCCAGGGTGGCACGCGGGGTATGTAAGACTGAACCATCCGCAGGTGTTGACAGCGGACCGCGGGCCCAAGGTTGGTATTTAGGACCCCCAATAACACACAAAAAACAGATTAATTTTTCTTCCTTATAGGATTATACATATTTGAATGTATACTTGTCGACAAAAAATATTCACTCGCTTCGAAATTTTATTTTTGAATATGATGGGCATAGAGCCTGGTGATAGATTATATAAACTAAATGCCTCTCTGGACTTGGAGATATGAGGTTAAATTATCTATGGTACGTGCGCCCAACCATAGGCTGCTGGGCGGATACCTGTTGTTACCTATACATAGTGAAGGAAAATGGGTAGAAAACAAAAAAAGCATTTTTGAAGGCTTCGTGCGAAATAGGCAATTATGCTGTTTCTTAATAAATTGAATCGTTTCGTAGAAGGTTTATTGGGTCAAGCGAATGAGGCGTTTAAAAACCCCATTAGCAAATATTCTCTGCATCATTAGCTTTTCATCATCGGAATCACGACCTTCGATTAACCGCATACGATTTAAATTACTCATGTCTACAATGAGATGAATATCACTTTAAAATTGTATTGACATTATATTTTTATTGACTCTGTGGTGTAGTAGTTAGCGCAAAGAAGTAATTTTGCATCAGACAGCATCTCGGTAAATTCACAGAAAAAAAACGAATATTTTATCAAGTTTTGCGGGTAGCGCGCAATATTGGTTCTCAACTTTGGCTTCGTACCTACCGTGATGCAATTTTGCGATTTGGTTCATAGGCTGAAATAAGTGATCCTTATTTATTTATTTCAATTGTTACCAACAGATTACATACTAAATAAAATAGTAAGAATTAAATTTCTTAGTCACGTGTTGAATGTCACTGCAATTGAGGGTGTACATGATAGAAACACACATAAAACACAACACAGCCAATTAAAACTCGGAAAAGTTAAATAAAACATATAATTGAGCATAAACCGTTTAAACTGAAAAACTAGCAATTTGGTAGTATAATTTACCATTTGTTGCATAATTATTGAATTAAAAGTTGTAAGGAAAAATTGTAAAGCTTATGTAAAACCATTTTCGAAGACTTCGTACGAAATAGGCAATTTTATTGTTTTACATAACAAACTACAAAATTAAGCAAAAAAAAAAGTGTGGCACTCGGGAACTGCCGCGGTAAAGCATATAGCGGTATAGCATTTTTTATCAACTTATACAATTATAATTAGACAATGATAATTTAATATTAAAACAATAATAAAACAACACCACGCTATATTAAACACTAGCGACCCGCCCTTGCTTCGCTTCGGAAACATTAAAACACGGCCTAACGGATAAGACGTCCGGTGCATTCGTGTTGAGCGATGCACCGGTGTTCGAATCTCAGGCGGGTACCAATTTTTCTAATGAAATACGTACTCAACAAATGTTCACGATTGATTTCCACGGTGAAGGAATAACATCGTGTAATAAAAATGAAACCCGCAAAATTATAATTTGCGTAATTACTGGTGGTAGGACCTCTTGTGAGTCCGCGCGGGTGGGTACCACCACCCTGCCTATTTCTGCCGTGAAGCAGTAATGCGTTTCGGTTTGAAGGGTGGGGCAGCCGTTGTAACTATACTTGAGACCTTAGAACTTACATCTCAAGGTGGGTGGCGCATTTACGTTGTAGATGTCTATGGGCTCCAGTAACCACTTAACATCAGGTGGGCTGTGAGCTCGTCCACCCATCTAAGCAATAAAAAAAAATTAAAAACACATGAAACCAAAAAAAAAAAAAAAAAAAAAAAAAGTAGCCTATGTTCATCAGGGACAATGTCGGCTTCTAATGGAAAAATATTTTTTCAAATCGGTCCAGTAGTTTCGGAGCCTATTCGAAACAAACAAACAAACAAATCTTTCCTCTTTATAATATTAGTATAGATCAAAAAGTAGTAAATGTATCTGGGCTCCAGTAACCACTTAACATCAGGTGGGCCGTGAACTCGTTCACCCATCTATACAATAAAACAAACAAAAAAAAGTCGTAAATGCATCTGGGCTCCAGTAACTACTTAACATCAGGTGGGCCGTGAGCTCGTTCACCCATCTATGCAATCAAACAAACGCGCTTAATCACAAACACTACACAAGCGCAACGTGTGAATGTGTTGAACGCGAGCTACATGGTAGGTGGAGTGAGGGGTGTAAGGTTTTTTTCGTTACGGAATTTCATGATTCGGTCGCCGCGCTCAAGGCCCGCGATAATATCTATATAGCTTGAAAGTTGCAATATTTATTATAAGATATTATTCCTGCATCGTGGTAGATAATTAGTAAAAAATAAACCCATCTGCTGGATTGAAACACCGATACAGTTGCATCGGTCCATACGAGTAACCGGGCCTTTTATCGTTCCGGCAGCGATGACTTTAAAAAATTGAATTTATCATTCTGATAAAAAACATGAATATTTGTGAATTTGGTTAATCTCACAGGACAATGATAATATAGGCGTTGAGAAAATATAGATAGTACTTGAGCTCTTTTATAAGAATTAGAAATTCTCTTATTATTTCTATATAATCTAATTTTATTATTTACATATGTCACCGGCCACACCCAAGAAAGTGAGCACAAAAATACTAACGTCCTCACGGATTCGAGGTACTTCAACTAAATAGTATAATAATATAGTTAGTATATATACTAGTTTTAGAATGTAAGTTGATGCACATAATAATAATATGCTCGTATTGTGTAGCTTTTATTGTTTGTTTTTTTTTGTAAGCTTAAATTTCTAAATTTCCCTTTTTTTTCTTCCTTTGTTCACTTTCTGCTTATATGTGATTTTGATGGTGGAAACATGTTTGGATGCTATTGTTTTAGTTATTTTTTTAACTATTATATGAGTCGATTATTATCAAAGCCGGCAATCTGACTTTTGAACAATGATTGGTAAATCAGAAAAACGAATTATTGACTTTGTATTCCATTGGCAGTCACAAAACTCTTCGGAACGACATCTTAGATAAATAACAGGTTAACTATTAACCTTTATTTAATGCAGGTTTTGAACCGTATTCTTTGAAGGAGACGATTATATTCAAATCAATCTGTATTGACATATCAATAACATTTTTTTGTCCAAATGCACAGATTGCTACCTTTGATAATAGACGATTCATATGTTCGTATTGTAGTGTTGGTTTCCCATATAAATAAATAAACCTACCTCAATGTGAATGCTCAAAATGCTAAGCAACTCGTGTTCCATCGGCAATGGCAAGTCTCACGGTAATCGTATCCCCTTGCCAAAGACCGACCCCTGCCGTGCTCCGGCCATGACAGGGAATCGATACTTCACTGAAAGCCCGTACGTGAGGTATCACGTCTACGGTTCGACGGTACTCCACGGGCCACAAGTGACTAGGTGCTGGACGTCGCAGCATCTAAAATGCACTCCAAAATTTTACTCACCTTGTCCAGCGACACAATAGGACTATTCCGTTAATTGACTCCACAGGATGCCTCACTTTCTTCAGTACCACAAGTTTGCGAAGCGACGGAAATCTACCATACCTGATCCTATGCCATACTAACCGTACCTGATACCATGCCAACTCGTACCTTGTTAAGTTGAAAAACCTCAAGAACTGGTCAACCGAAGGTGCCATGATCCATAGCAGTCAAGAATCTGTAAGCACGTCGCTGTAACTCAGTCAAACCACCAATTACTTAGTTACTGCGAAGACGCTGTAAGTAAAGCGCTGGAATAAAATGTTATTGCTCCTATTTTTAACTTTTCCATATGGTGGTGGCTTTTACCACGCAAACTGACAGACTAACATAACTCTGATATTAGAGCCACGTGGGCCATATATGTATGTAACATACACTATCAATAACTGAGTATTGTGTTTTCATGTGACGTTGAATAAAAAAATCTCTTTGTATTTAAATTAAAAAAAAATATCAAAAGTCATTGGTAATTTTAAATTGTGTTTGTTCATAAAATATGTAGATATATTCCATCTTTCAAACTGTAAATAAATTAGAAATTAGGAATAGCTCTGTTGTAGGAAATGTAGGAAAACTACGTGGTTGTGGAAGAAATAATGATACGTTTTTAGGATCACAATATAACTCGCATTTATTGGTAGAAAAATATAAAAGTACACAGAATGTCAGCTTGACAAGTAGTACAGAGTACAGCGCCCCAGGCGTAAGAAAAAGGAAACTAAAATGGCTGCATTCCATTTCTCTAACACCCTCCCTTGGAATGCAACCCCATTTTCGTTAAACAATACAAATGTTTATCAACACTAGTACCCTTAGTTAAATTATCAGCTATCATTTCCTCACCCTTTATATAACAATACTTTATATCTAAGTTACTGACATGGTCTTTGAGAAAATGATAACGAATATCGATATGTTTTGATCTGGGTAAATAACAATAATTATTTGATAATTTTATAGCACTCTGATTATCACAAAAGATGATGAGAGGGTTGTTCTTCTGTTGACCGAGCTCGGTATGTAATTGTTGAAGCCACAACGCTTCCTGCGCCGCTGACGACATCGACATATACTCGGCTTCAGCAGTGGAGAGAGCAACAGTCTGTTGCTTTTGAGAGCGCCAAGATATAGCACCATCCTGTAACATAAATACGTAACCAGTGGACGACTTACGATCACGTACATCGCTCGCCCAGTCGGCATCACAATATCCTGTGATGTTCTCATTACCATCTTTGGTATAAACTAATTTCAAATCTTTGGTACCCTGCAAATATCTAAAAATTCTTTTCACAGCTGTCCAATGTGCAGCAGTATAATCCTTGTTGAATCTGCTCATTGTATTTACTGCAAATGATATATCCGGCCGGGTACCTTGAGCCAAATACAACAAAGAGCCAATAGCCTGTTGATATGGACAGTCAATCAATTCATCCTCTTCCTTCTTCTCATTGAATTTCATACCAACTTCAAAAGGTGATCTTACAGGTTTACAGTCAGACATTCTGAACCTTGCTAACATCTCTTTTATATATTTTTCTTGATCTATCATTACTTTACCTCCATCTCTGGTAATCCGTAAACCTAAGCAATAGCTTGTCGAACCAATATCCTTCATTTCAAAGTGTTCCTTTAACTTTTCTTTCAACAAATTTTTTGTTTTCTTTTGAGAAGTCAACAAAATTAAATCATCGACCCAGATAGCTATAAACGTGTTTTTCTCTGCATTATAATAGATACAAGGATCTATTCTTGATTGTTGCATACCTAACTCATGTAGTACACAATTTAATTTCAGGTTCCACAGTCTACTGGCCTGTTTAAGACCATAAATAGATTTATGTAACTTACATACCTTAGACCCTTGCTTATACTGTTCTGGCTGCACCATATAGATCTCAGTATCAATTTCTCCTTGTAGAAAGGCCGATACAGCATCCATTTGATCTATATCCAATCCATATTTAGCCGTTAAAGCAAATAAGTAGCGAATAGTTGTGTACCTGACAACTGGAGAGTATGTTTCCTCATAATCGGTGCCTTTTCTTTGAGCATAGCCTTTTATTACAAGTCTTGCTTTGTAACGGGTGACATTTCCATTTTGGTCTGTTTTAATTTTGAATACCCACTTGCATGGGAGAGCTTTTTTACCTGGAGGAAGTTCTGTCAATGACCAAGTTTTATTTTTCATAAGGGAACTATATTCTTCATCCATGGCTCTCTTCCATTCTGCAGCTTGTGAAGATGTCAGTACCTCCTCAACTGTTTGTGGATCAGTCAAATCTGAATACAAACACAATAGGCTCGTTTTGCCATCCTGTGTATCACATTGTTTATTTCGGTGCCTTAATGTTATACTACTACTATAGTCTTGTCTTATCGGATAAGGCGGGTGATAAGTGGCATCTAGTTCCCCAGTGTCAGTGTCATACTCACTTGAGTCTTCACTATCACCTTTTCGTATATTTGAGTCTTTACTAGACATTACAGGTGCAGTTGCAGATGACTTCTGAGTGTGTATCTCTTGTTCCCGGCTGACACTGGAATTCTCTGAGTCCTCAGTTTCTGAAGGAACAGAACTGGCTGTGACTGTGCGATTATCCTCAATTGGAATAGAAGTTTCCACATTTTCAATAAAAATAACATCTCTGCTTTTGATTATTTTAAGTGTTTTAGGGTCCATTAAACGATATCCTTTGGAACTGTCGCAATAACCCATAAATATCATTTTTACTGATTTTTTATCCCATTTATGGCGTTTTTCCTTTGGCACATGGACCATAGCTTCAGAGCCAAATATTTTTAGATGTGATAAGTTAGGTTTCTTACCTTTCCACAATTCATATGGAGTTTTACCTTCTAATGACTTTGTCGGGGAACGATTCACAACATAAGCAGCAGTTGCTACTGCTTCAGCCCAGAATTTCTTTTCTAGGTTAGCATAAAATAACATGCATCTTGCGCGTTCAACTAAAGTCCTGTTCATTCTCTCGGCCAAGCCGTTCTGCTGTGGAGTATACGGAGTAGAGGTCTGATGAATTATACCATGATTAGATAGGCATTTTTCAAAATTATAGTTGCAGTATTCTTTGCCATTATCTGTGCGAAGCCTTTTAATTTTATAATTTAATTCATTCTCTACTTTCAGTTTAAAATCCTTAAAAATCTCTAATATTTTCAACTTGTCTTTAAGAAAATAGACATGAACCATTCGTGTGAAATCATCGGTGAAAGTAATGAAGTATTTCATACCTCCAAATGAAATGTTCTCCATAGGACCACACAAGTCAGAATGGATTAATTCTAAAGGTCTTGTAGCTCTTGTTCCAGTATTTTTAAAAGGTAACCTAGCTTGCTTACCTTCCATACAATGTGTGCAAGTGACATCATTTACATCTGGAGTCAGAGTCACTCCCTCAGAGCATGTAGGTAGCTTCTTTACATCAGACATATTCAAATGACCCATCCGCAGGTGCCACAGGTAAGTATTATTGCTATTCTTATTTCTTGAGACCAAGTGGGCCACTTCCTTACAGGTCTCTAATACATACAAACTATTCTTCAGCTTTGCAGAGCATATTACTTCACCTTTACTATTTCCAACTTCACATCCTTTGTCATTAAATGTGACCTTATGTCCATTTTTCACAATAGCTCCAACTGAGAGAAGATTAGTAGCCAGCCCGGGTACAAATAAAACATTTTTAATTTGTATTTTATTTTCTTGACTTAGCTGAATGTTCACACAGCCAACTCCATTCACGGCTAAGGGTTCTCTGTTAGCCACAGTGATGTTTTTTACAGATGATTCACTGACATTATACATCCAATCAATTCTGCTTGTCATATGCATGGATGCACCGGAGTCAATGTACCATTCATCACTTACATTTTTGCTGACTGTAGCTGAAAAAGCTGCCACAAAACTAGTACTTTCTCCTTTGTTTGCTGTTTGTTTCTTTGGTAGTTTACAATATTTAGCGAAATGTCCATTCCTATTGCAGTTGAAGCATCTCGGACCCTTTGTTTTTATCGATGAGGTATTATTTCTGGGTTTTCTGGAATTTGTATAGAAGGCTGCTGATTTTGATGTATTAACTTCTTGTATAAGTTTAGATTTTACTGAATCAGCACTTATTTTAATGCCAGAGCTCTCTAAGCCCATAATCATGGGTTTATATTCTTCTGGTAAGCCAGCCAACATCAAGGTGCCAAGCCACTCATCATTGACATCAAAACCAATATTACGTAACTTGTGTGCTGTGTTCATTATTTTACTTACGTAATCTTCAACACTGTTACTTGAATCTAATGTGGTGTTGATCAAATCTTTAAGCAAACCTACCCTTCTTGTTAAACCATTATCATCAAATGCCTTTTGCAAATTTTCCCACACTTGTTTGGCGGTTTTACAGTCTTGCACATGGACATAATTTTGCGGATCCAGTAGTAAGATCAGCTTTGATTTCGCTTTGATATCTTTTACAGCATCCACCGGCTTGCCGTCGTGGCATTCGACACAACACCACAAGTCTTCATGTTCCAAATATGCTTTCATGCTGAATTTCCACGTGGCAAAGTTTTCTCTTCCTACCAGTTTTTCTAAATTAAACATATTTGGGCCCATCTTGCTTATCTTCACGAGAAATATTCAATTTTTGATGAACGATCCTACCCTTCAATTTGAATTGCAACGACAATTTTTTTCGGATTGAAGTTTTATCCACTTTATTATTATTTCCAGTTATACCACAACTAAACACAACTGAACCACGCTCTGCTACCATGTAGGAAAACCACGTGGTTGTGGAAGAAATAATGATACGTTTTTAGGATCACAATATAACTCGCATTTATTGGTAGAAAAATATAAAAGTACACAGAATGTCAGCTTGACAAGTAGTACAGAGTACAGCGCCCCAGGCGTAAGAAAAAGGAAACTAAAATGGCTGCATTCCATTTCTCTAACACTTTTTTATTCGCTGGATGAGGGAAGAAAGAGCAGGGCGGTCGTCGTGGTAGTAGTAGTAGTAGTAGTAGTAGTAGTAGTAGTAGTAGTAGTAGTAGTAGTAGTAGTAGTAGTAGTAGTAGTAGTAGTAGTAGTAGTAGTAGTAGTAGTAGTAGTAGTAGTAGTAGTAGTAGTAGTAATAGTAGTAGTCGTAGTAGTAGTAGTCGTAGTAGTAGTAGTCGTAGTAGTAGTAGTAGTAGTAGTAGTAGTAGTAGTAGTAGTAGTAGTAGTAGTAGTAGTAGTAGTAGTAGTAGTAGTAGTAGTAGTAGTAGTAGTAGTAGTAGTAGTAGTAGTAGTAGTAGTAGTAGTAGTAGTAGTAGTAGTAGTAGTAGTAGTAGTAGTAGTAGTAGTAGTAGTAGTAGTAGTAGTAGTAGTAGTAGTAAGTAGTAGTAGTAGTAGTAGTAGTAGTAGTAGTAGTAGTAGTAGTAGTAGTAGTAGTAGTAGTAGTAGTAGTAGTAGTAGTAGTAGTAGTAGTAGTAGTAGTAGTAGTAGTAGTAGTAGTAGTAGTAGTAGTAGTAGTAGTAGTAGTAGTAGTAGTAGTAGTAGTAGTAGTAGTAGTAGTAGTAGTAGTAGTAGTAGTAGTAGTAGTAGTAGTAGTTTTTTTCGGGCCGGTTGCCATACCTCCTGCGAGGTCCCCGCGCCTAGGGGGCGCGCAGGGTATGTGGGACTTGACGGAAAAAAAAGTTAGTAACGTAAGATTTTTATTAGTAATGCACACAGTGTACGACTTAACTTTTTAATGACGTACAAATTAGTAATGCACACAGTGTACGACTTAACTGTGTAATAACGTACAAAAAATAACATATATTTTTATCATTCATTGACCACGATCTCACGTTCGTTTGCGCAATACACTAACTCTTATGCAAACAACCGTGAATGAAACGTACCACAATAAGTTCGCACGTTACCGAATGACCGTGGGTTGTTGCGAAACCTCCAGTTTTATTTTCTTTATACCTCGAATAGAACTTAAAATTAATATTTTTATCATAAGGAACTTCGTTCCTATCCGGTATCCCGCCACACCACACATCTTTTTTTTAAAAGAAGTAATGTAATATTATTAAAATTTATACCTACATATTGACTAATCGAGGGCGAGGCGGGGTGGTTCCGGGACACGATGCGTCGCATCTGTGATGTGTCGATGCCCCGGATCGGCCCTCGACTTCCCAATCGCCAGGCGTACTGGTGGTCGCCTGAAATCGCGCAACTCCGCGTGGAGTGCGTTCGGGCGAGGCGCGAGTGCGCCAGGCATCGCCGCCGCCACCTGCCGCGGCGCAACGATCCGGTTGCGTTCGCGGCAGTGGAGGCTCGGCTGCACGGCGCATTTCGCGTCGCGCAGAGAGCGCTGCAGCTGGCCATCAGAAGAGCCAAGGACCGACACATGGAGGGTCTCTTGGAGACGCTGAATGAGGATCCGTGGGGGCGGCCCTATCATATGGTGCGCAATAAAATGCGCCCATGGGCCCCCCCGATCACGGAGCGTCTCCAGCCTCAGCAGCTGCGGGACATCGTCTCGGCGCTGTTCCCGCAGGAGCGGGAGGGATTTGTCGCTCCCGCTATGGACGCGCCGCCGGAATACGACGGTGAAGTCCCTGCTGAGGTGCCCCATATAACGGGGGCGGAGCTCCATGTGGCCGTGCGCAAAATGTGCGCGAAGGACACTGCACCCGGCCCGGACGGCGTCCATGGCCGGGTTTGGGCCTTGGCTCTTGGTGCCCTAGGGAACCGCCGCCGGGTACCGTCCCATCGTGTTGCTGGATGAGGTGGGCAAGCTGCTGGAACGTATTCTGGCGGCCCGCATCATCCAGCATCTGGTCGGGGTGGGACCCGATCTGTCGGCGGAACAGTATGGCTTCCGAGAGGGCCGCTCAACGGTGGACGCGATCCTTCGCGTGCGGGCCCTCTCGGAGGAGGCTATCTCCAGGGGCGGGGTGGCTTTGGCGGTGTCACTCGATATCGCCAATGCATTTAACACCCTGCCCTGGTCCGTGATAGGGGCGGCGCTAGAAAGACACGGAGTGCCCCCCTACCTTCGCCGGCTGGTGGGTTCCTACTTGGAAGACAGATCGGTCACATGTACCGGACACGGTGGGATCGTGCACCGGTTCCCGGTCGTGCGCGGTGTTCCACAGGGGTCGGTGCTCGGCCCTCTTTTGTGGAATATCGGGTATGACTGGGTGCTGAGGGGTGCCCTCCTCCCGGGCCTGAGCGTAATCTGTTACGCAGACGACACGTTGGTCGTGGCCCGGGGAGGGAGTTTTGCTGAGTCTGCCCGTCTTGCCACCGCTGGGGTGGCGCATGTCGTCGGCAAAATCAGGAGATTGGGCCTCGACGTGGCGCTCAGTAAATCCGAGGCCATGTGGTTTCACAGGCCCCGGAGAGTGCCACCTGTCGATGCCCATATCGTGGTTGGAGGCGTCCGTATCGGGGTCGGGGTGCAGCTGAAGTATCTCGGCCTCATTCTGGACAGTCGTTGGACCTTCCGTGCTCACTTTCAGAACCTGGTCCCTCGTTTGTTGGGGGTGGCCGGCGCGTTAAGCCGGCTTCTGCCCAACATCGGGGGGCCTGACCAGGTGACGCGCCGTCTCTATACAGGAGTGGTGCGATCAATGGCCCTATACGGGGCGCCCGTGTGGGGCCAGTCCCTGGCCGTGGGGGTGGCGAGGCTGCTGCAAAAGCCGCAACGCACCATCGCGGTCAGGGTCATTCGTGGTTATCGCACCATCTCCTTCGAGGCGGCGTGTATACTGGCTGGGACGCCGCCTTGGGTTCTAGAAGCGGAGGCGCTCGCCGCTGACTATCAGTGGCGGGCTGACCTTCGTGCCCGGGGCGTGGCGCGTCCCAGCCCCAGTGTGGTCAGAGCGCGGAGGGCCCAATCTCGGCGGTCCGTGCTGGAATCATGGTCCAGGCGGCTGGCCGATCCTTCGGCTGGTCGTAGGACCGTCGAGGCGATTCGCCCAGTCCTTGTGGATTGGGTGAATCGTGACAGAGGACGCCTCACTTTCCGGCTCACGCAGGTTCTCACTGGGCATGGTTGCTTCGGTGAGTTCCTGCACCGGATCAGAGCCGAGCCGACGGCAGAGTGCCACCATTGTGATTGCGACTTGGACACGGCAGAGCATACGCTCGTCGCCTGCCCCGCATGGGAGGGGTGGCGCCGTGTCCTCGTCGCAAAAATAGGAAACGACTTGTCGTTGCCGAGTGTTGTGGCATCGATGCTCGGCGACGACGAGTCGTGGAAGGCGATGCTCGACTTCTGCGAGTGCACCATCTCGCAGAAGGAGGCGGCGGGGCGCGTTAGAGACGCGCAAGCCCGCCGCCGTCGAGCGGGGGCCAGGGAGGCGGATATCGCCCAAGCCCTGGCCCTCTAAGTGTTTCGGGTCCCCCTCATATGTCGGTCTGGGGACCGGCGAGGGGGACCTAAGAAGACGTCGTGCAAGCTGCTCTGCACGCGTTTTACGCAAGAGCATCCGGGTGATGGAAGGCCGGCTATCCTCGACCCACGCTGGTTCTGACCCAGCGGGGTATTCCGTAGGATAGCTCACTCTAACCGGCGCCATCTAGGCGGGCTCCGGATAGCCTGCCGACCGAGAGGGCTGGTGGTCGTGGCGCCGACGACCGCCAGTCCGGCGTCCCGAGGGGGAGGGTGATGGGAGAGATGTGCTCCGCACTAAACACTTCACTTTCCCCCCTTTGCCTTTTCATGAGTTCTGTCTCATGTGAGGTTTGGACGTTGGTTGTTGAGCGACAGGAGGTTTTAGTCGGTTCGACTCCGACATGCTCCGCCCGCCGTCCCCAGTGGAGGGCGGAAGTCCGGCGATTTCCTCCTGACTAAAAAAAAAAAAAAAAAACATATTGACTAAAGTCTCAGCAAAAGAGTGCTTTTCAGGATATTATCAAAATAACCCTTCTACTCATTTATGTTCATAAAATATTTATAACTACTGATACCATGCACCCCACGCTTTTTTTTACACTAAAAGAATTTTTTCTTATAGGTACTATTTTTAATTCGAATTCATTAAAAAAAAATCTATTTTTTAGTTGGATTTTCTATAAAAGCGTATTTTGTTAGTTTTTTAAACTATTATTTATTTTTCATTTTTAAGTTGAATTTCAATTTTGTCAATATTCTTTTCAATTTTTTTTTTTAAATATTGAATTGTCATCGATCCACAATAAGTATACCAAATTTCGAATTAATCCGACATTTTGAAGGGGGTCAAAATCATGTTCAAAGATTCCGTTGCAAACATAACATAGGTACATACGTCTGAAGTTAATAAAAGCGTTTTAAAAAATATGTGAAATGGCGCAAAATCGAAAGAAGTTTTTAAAATAACATATTATGTGTTCCAAATTGAAAATAATTAAAATGTTGAAAAAAAGAAAACTTTTTATGTAACGCTATTTATGGCCAGACTAGTTAAAATTATAAATAATACATAAATAGACCAATAGTTTAACCATTGAAACAACTATTTTCAATCAGATAATTAATAAATCCTTAATTTTGTAGTTTGTCGCCAAGCTCTGTACGAAGTTTTTCAGAGACGAAAGTTATTTTAAAAACGCTAACAGAAATCCCAAATACGTTTTCCTTCCGCCTAGACACTCCGTGACGCAATACGACATTATCAAAGTCGTATTTTACAAGCGATATAAAAACGTATACTTCATTTTAAATGAAATCGGCCAGCTGAGAGGTCGTTAAATAAGTTGACCCTTACGTTACATTCATTTCGCAAAGTGATTATATTATAAAAATATTATATAAAAAAATATATTAAAAGAAGATGTCGATCATTTCAAATGTGCTACGGGGATTCGATTACATATTCGATGATTTGGGAGGCAAGTAATTTAATTTCATTGTTTATAATATTATTTTTATTTTTATTGCGTACTAGCTGACCCCGCAGACTTCGTAGTGCCTCAATCGATAGATAAAAGACCTAAACTTTTGTATAAAATAAACTTGAAACAAACAAAAGGAATCCGTCCGAGAAGGGACACATCTAAGGAAAAACAAAATTATTATTTTTATTTAATTCCGAGCATTTTCATATTAATCTACCTTTTAAACCTTCTCTGGACTTCCACAAATAATTCAAGACCAAAATTAGTCAAATCGGTCCAGCCGTTCTCGAGCTTTAGCGAGACTAACGAACAGCAATTCATTTTTATATATATAGATAGATTATTGCGTATTTACTGGTGGTAGGACCTCTCGTGAGTCCAGGCGGGTAGGTACCACCACCCTGCCTATTTCTGCCGTGAAGCAGTAATGCGTTTCGGTTTGAAGGGTGGGGCAGCCGTTGTAACTATACTGAGATCTTAGATCTTATATCTCAAGGTGGGTGGCGCATTTACGTTGTAGATGTCTAAGGGCTACAGTAATCACTTAATACCAGGTGGGCTGGTAGCTCGTACACCAATCTAAGCAATAAAAAATAATTAAGCACTGATACGAATGGTAACCATACCGAAAGCACGCCAACAAATATGCTTTAGAACGTGAATCCTTTTTTTTCTACCTATTCTAGTGACCTCGAGCGGGTCATACTAGATTCGCCGGACGAGTAGGTGAGCTCACGGAGTTCTAACCTGATGACGTTGCTAACACTAGCCCTAACAAGAGCAGTGCTTCGCAGAATCTATCACCGGATCGGAAATGCGACCCCCTGAGAAGGTCCGGCGAGAAACTCAGTGGGTTGGGTCTGTGGGTTAATTTTCTCACCGAACCCTTCGTTCCAAGCGATGGGTTCAACGAGAACGATGACCGGTGCTGTACCGGTGTGGTACTTTAAAGCACCGTTACTAGATCGGAAAGATCTGAAATGACGTGTTTTGGGCGACCTCGACTGTTTACCATTCGGTCCGCAGGATCGGGAATGTAGTTACCGGCGGCCAAGACAAAAGGGTTTTCGAGCAGGCGGTTTTCTCGAAATGGCGCACTGATGCCGAATCAATATACTTAGGGATGGAGTTCAACTCCATGTCATCGTGAAGATCCACGTTTCTCACGAACCACGGTATTCCAACGGCTATCCTGCAAAAACGGGATTGAATGACTTGAATGTGGTTTTAAATTACTGGTGGTAGGACCTCTTGTGAGTCCGCACGGGTAGGTACCACCGCCCCGCCTATTTCTGCCGTGAAGCTGTAAAGCGTTTCGGTTTGACGGGCAGCCCTTGTAACTATACTGAGATCTTAGATTTATATCTCAAAGTGGGTGGCGCATTTACGTTGTAGATGTCTATGGGCTCCAGTAACCACTTAACACCAGGTGGGCTGTGAGCTTGTCTACCCATCTAAGCAATAAAAATATAAAAAATAAAATAGTTTGGGCCACTTGAGCGAATACTACACTTGCATAAGTACCCGCACTTGCACCGGACGTATGCAAGTTTTATAGAGAGTCACCGTATTTCGAAGGGACAATTCACTTCGCTTGCAAATCATCGGATAGAGCGTGAATACTACCAACCGCCTTGAGACATGAAACCATAATATCGGCGCGGTCGGGTAGTATTGCAAACATCTGTCCTAGCAAGAGGAGTGCTTCGAGAATCTACCACCGGACCGGAATCGCGACCCAATGAGAATATGCGGCGAGAAACTTAGTGGATTGTTTGTCTATGGGACGATACGACTGCTTTGTAAACAAACATAAACAAAATAAGGGCATCTACAAGTGTAAGCTCACAATACGTCCTACCGCCAGTAAATTACGGATCAACACCAGTAATCACTTAAATTCATATATTTTTTATAATTTGACTAGATGACATATGTCAATCATAATAAAAGAAAAAAGGAAAGGATTTTAAGAGACAGAGGAAGTGAATTTTGTATCTTTAGGGCGCTTTAAATACCTGGAATGTTCAACAGTTATAATTATTATACTAAAGTCGCCGTTAGTCAGTATACTCGTAAATCCAAATGTATACGACAGCAATTTATTTATACTTGAACACGAAAACTAAAGAATCGAAAACAACAGAACAACTGAAAAATTAAAAAGAAACTTATAAACCTGAGATTTAAT
Organism: Bombyx mandarina; assembly: GCF_030267445.1. NCBI lineage: Eukaryota > Metazoa > Arthropoda > Insecta > Lepidoptera > Bombycidae > Bombyx > Bombyx mandarina. The sequence goes on from NC_143228.1 coordinate 14,335,195, forward strand.
CATACGAATAAATTCTATTGTCTGTGCGACTGCGAAAAAATAGAAAATAAATGTGTGACGTCTTGGTTTTGTTCACAAAGATTCTTTCTTTAAGTGTTGGTATGAAGACAGAATTATATTTATTATATTTTAACTATTAAGTATTTTAATAGTTGTTTTTATATTTTGTTCAGAATTGAATGCATACTCTCTCTCTGTCTCTCTCTCTCTCTCTCTCTGTCTTATCTATTTAATTGTATACATATAAGTATGTATATTAGTCTTCAATTCCCAAAGTACATTTTTAAATATATAAACATATAAATTTTTTACTAACAATCACGCCACGTTAACTGGTCTCGTGATAAGTTCGTAAAGAACTTGTGTTACAGGTACCAGATATCGGAAATAAATGTAAGATTTTTATTATACACATACATGTATTTAATATACATCCATAACCCTGGAAAAGACATTTATATTTATCATACAAATATCTTCCCTTGGCGGGATTCGAACCCGCGACCCCCTAATGTAATGACCATGTCACTTACCACTACACCAGACGGACGTTAGAATGAAACTGTAGTAACTTTATCATTGCGATACGATAAAACTTTTCACATTCAACGGATCTAAACTACATATAATCTGAGGTTATACTTACCGGAAACACAACTATTGTGTCATGAAAGTATCACGAAGACATGAGTTATAAACAAAATTTTAGTTTTATTCATCAAAATTTATGTTATCACCTTCAAGGTATGATCCTTTAGAAACCTACATAAGCCGAGTAATTTTGCCATCAAAAAATGTTTTTCATATTTTTTTCTGGAATTTAGTTCAGTTCTCGCTAATCTAAATAACAGATGCAACTCAAACGCCACGCGAAAATAAATAAAAACGGTTGTATGTACTCAATAACAACAAACAAAAAAAAAAAAGTTTGGGACCATAAACAAATCATCCACTGCCGATAATTTTTTGACTGAATCTATGAGGCTCGTATCCAGATTCTGAATACCAAATAGCTTGGTAATTAAATCTTGTCCCCGCGATACATTAATCAGGGTCATGAAACACTACGCAAACGAAACGCCAAGAGCCCCAGACTGCGAAATCACCTACTACGGAGATACCATTGGATGGAGCGCTGCTTCCCGAGGCAGCGCTACCAGAGGAAGACGAACTCATCCACTGGCTGATGAAAGTGGCTTAGGTTATAATCACCAAATCATCTTGACTGCAACAAAACAATACGTCGTTACAACCTTAAAAATGGGAATAAGCATTAAAATAATTGTGACATTACTTAATTTTTGTTACTAACATGATAAAAATAACTGAAATATACTTTTTCCACAATCAAATTAACAAGGTTAATTTGTTAACCGCGAGCACGACGCATTAAACTAGTATTACTAATTATTGTTGATTTCAAGAAATGTTGGTATTTCGTGAAGTCGATCGAGTTTAATACGTATTAACTATGAATAACACAAATCATAATATCATAAGTCGTCATTTGTTTATTATTAGGCTTTATAGGTACATAGGCATAATGCCCGTGTTAAGATGTTAAGTTGGTTCAATACTAAAAATCGGCTACCAGTCTATATCTGCCGCAAAGCACTTTCGTTTGCCAGTTTTTAGGCTAGGAAAACCGTCACACAACATAATTGGGAATTCCGTCTCATGTGTCAAGGTCTGTGTCGGTATTTACTCCCGACTGGGCTCCGGCCCGGTCCGAGGTAGGGCGCCGGTTGTGAGCGGCAGGAGTTTTTAGTGAGGTTCAACTCCCACATCCGGCGATTTTCTCCTGTGGAAAAAGTACTACAACCTATATATTGCGAATAATACGTATGAAAAGATTTGAATACTCAGACACCAACCAGTAAGTAAGTATTCGCATCGGTTTATACGAGTCGTAGATATAATTGAAGTTTTGTTTACAATTTAATGTTTTTTTTCCCTATCTATGCCGATAGCCTGGAGAGGCTATTTCAGCTTCGCCCTAACATGTAGGTGAGCGCACGGGGCTCAACCCAGAGTGCTGCTAACACTGGCCCTAGCAAGAGCAGTGCTTCGCAGAATCTACCACCGGATCCGAAACGCGACCCACTGAGAAGATCCGGCGAGAAACTCAGTGGGCTGTGTCTGTGGGTTAATTCGCTCGTTGAACCCTTCGTCGCTCGACGAGGACGGTGACCGTTGCTGGTGGTACGTAAAAGCACCGTTAATGGATCGAGAGGATCCGTAATGACGTGCTTTGGGCGACGTCGACTGTTTACCATTCGGTCTACAGGATCAATGCCAAATCAAATGCCACGACAAGAGGGTTTTCATGTCGTGCCGCCTTTTCGAAGTGGCGCAATGATACTTACTGACTGAGTCAAGCTCCAGGTCATCATGGAGATCCACGTTCCCTAGGAACCATGGTGCTCCGACGGCTATCCTGCAAAAACGGGATTGAATAACTTGAAGGGGTCTCAAGTTGGTGTGGGCCGCGTGAGCGAACACGACACTTGCATAGGACATGACGGGACGTATGTAAGTTTTGTAGAGTGTCACCTTATTTCGAAGGGACAATTTGCTTCGCTTGCAAATCATGGCATAGAGACGTCCTAATGATGAAGGCCGCGTACCGTTTTGATGTGGTGTCGGAATGTCATCCCTCTGTCGAGGATGACGCCTAGATATTTGACCTTCGAGGCCCATGGTATAGGCTGGCCAAGGAGAGTGATGAGGCTAGCAGCGGAGGTATTAACACGCCTATTAAGGAGTGGGCTGCTCGAAGTGGTATTCAGAGGGCGACCCCTTTTGAAGAGCAGCTCTGTGCTTTTCATGGGGTTGATGTCAATTAGTTATCACAATGTTCAAATGTTGATATATTGTTGATATATATATTCCTTTATATGTTTATATATTTACATGCCTTCATACCTACTTATCATACCTTGATCGTCTTTGAACACGAAAACTATTAAAGTAATGTTTTATATTATCGAACTATTAATATTATGTTATAGAAAAGTATCCGAAAGCTTCGGAAATAATATATGACAACAGAAAACGCAAATGTAGTTTTAATAATAATTATCTCAATTAATTTTAGTAATAAATGAGTTGATTTAAAAAAAAATTCAATTTTAAAGTATGCTTATTAGGTTTTCCTTATCGAACACAGCATCAGAACTAAGGTATTTGTAGCTTAGGACTTTTTGGCTTTAACGTGAGGTTCAATGTTGTGTGAATTGTTTTATTTTGTTAATTTATTGTTTCTTCAGGCTTAAAAGTGTAATGTTTTGCATCGCAATGCATTGCAATGATGTTCGTTTAGCATCTGTAAAAGTGCAAATGTGCGAAAATTAAACAAAGCCGCTGGACGTAGCTTCTCGAATTCTTCCCAAAAGTCTAGTGAAAAAGTCTCAGTAAATAACCACCATTTTACTGATATTTTATCATCATCTCATCTCATTTCTTTTCATTTCATTTTATTCTAATTGATTAAAGTCTTAAATTAATTAATCAACTTCATCTCATTTCGCTTTATAGTATTTTTTGTATTACAGTAGATATACCTAAGTATATATAGATAAGATAGATAAGTAAGACTTAGCTTAAAGGTCTGGTTAACAGACCAAAAGATAAAAAAATGCTATTTTTTTTTATTGTTTATTTATTGCTTAGATTTATTTATTTATTCCATTCAATACAAAGTCAGGCTTACAGTTATCACCAAAACGCCTGACTCGTTAACACAAAAACATTATTGAAATTATTAAGTACTATTATAATATTATGCTAAAAATAAAATTATTTTGGAATAAAGTATTCTCCAACTATCGGCAAATACGTCGCATCCTGGATTTCGGACAGAAATTCGTTTAACAGCGCAATTGCCCTGGCCGTTGGACAGTTCCTAGCTCTACGGGTCCTCAGCCCCGCCAACGCCGCAAATAAGTGGTGGTGGCGGCGCACTCCTGCCCGCGCATACTGTTGCGGGACGAATAGTCATTTGCCGTAGTGCCACGGGATTATTGGCTCTATTCTGTAATATAGAACAGTAATGTACGAGTAGATGCAACTTTCGCCTGTGGTTTAGGGTATCCAGATGGTTAGATGGGTGGACGAGCTCACAGCCCACCAGTTAAGTGATTACTGGAGCCCATAGACAGCTATAACGTAAATGTCGCCACCACACCATACACCAGTATTTACGCAAATTGTAATTTTGCGGGTTTGATTTTTATTACACGATATTATTCCTTCACCGTGCGAGTCAATCGTGAACATTTGTTAAGTACGTATTTCATTACAAAAATTGGTACCCGCCTGCGGGATTCGAACAACGTTAATTACGAATACACCGGACGTCTTATCCTTAAGGGCACGACGACTTCCGAAATTTCGAAATTTTGACTTCTTTTTTTTTTTTAGATCCACGAGTGAAGGATTGGTGGTTGATGAAGAGCCCGTGGCCGCTGCTCACTGTGCTGGGAGCGTATTTGTATTTCTGCAGCTACAAGGGACCCCAGTACATGAAAGACAAGAAACCATACAAACTGAAAAATGTTTTAATTGTTTACAACATTGTGCAGATTGCTTTGAGCGTTTACTTAACTTGTACGGTGAGTTTGGCCTGCGATTTTACTTAAGAAGGCCGGTACGTATTTTGCACAAAGAATTAGCATTGCTATCCAGTGTGGAAATGCTGCCAGCCTTCTGGGAACTCTGCCAACTGGCGGTGAGATAACGCAGATTTTTTATTTATAAGTAGCTATACAAATGTTAAATAACTTTTTAAAATTACTTTACTCGAGCTCCGAAAGAGGAAATCTGTTTCTCGAATGCATGTATGTTACATAGTACATACGTATATGAATGAATGTGTACGGTAGTGTAAATATCTAATTTAGCATGCTCCATAGCCTAATTTTTTTTACGGATATCAGTATTATATGATTGATCAATACGTCTTTGTTGTATCTGTTGATAGTACGATATACGAGCATACGGCTGATACCAAGCTTTTAAACTGTCTGAAATATAACCAACGGCTCCATAATCATTTTGTGCAAGGCAATCACTGCAATCCTATTTTCTCTAATGCCCTATTCCATATTCTAATTTGATAATGAACACGAAAAAATATGTGGGAATGGTGCAGAATCGAAAGAAGTTTTTAAAATAATAGACGTGTTCCAAATACAAAATAATTAAAAAGTTGAAAAAAAAAAGAAAAGTGTTTTATGTAAAAGTATATAATCGCGTTTTTGAATTATATGAAATAACAATGAGATGTGTTATGTGTAACGTTAATAAAACAAAAATATATAAAAAGTATAGAACAATAGCAATCTGCCTGATGTAAGTTGTTTTGTCGAGACAATGGAAGCCATGAATGAGAAGTCATTATAAATAATATAAATGAAATTTTAGCTACGTTGAAAACAAAATAAAAGAGAAAAACGAGCTAGTCTGAGTGTATATTAATAAGTATAAAGCTGTATTTAAATTAAAAAAGAATCTGAAAAACAGTATTTACAACAGAATTGGCCTTGGACACTACGATTAACTTTAATAACTAGACAACGTTTCAGACTGCAATTTGTTTCTTAATTAGCGACTTTAATGTATATTTATATCCCCTAAACATTATATTAATATGTACATCATTTTCATTGTGAATATGTTTGGAGATCTAGAAAGAAAAAGAAAATCCAGAAAATCAAAACGATTACCTTTTTTTTTCAGGGTTTATTTTACGTCTACAAAACAAGCTATAGATTTACCTGTCAAGATATAAATTATTCAAACGATCCGGAGAATTTGAAGGTAAGTGTTAAGTTACGGAGTGTTAAGGTAAAAACGATAATAACATCCCGTAAATTTAATATAGGTTATAAAATAAAATAGCTTGGCGGCAGTTAATGCCTCTGACTCTTGAGCCGGAGGCCGTGGATTGGATTCCCACTTCGAGCTAGCATTTATGGTCGTAGGTTTTTTTACTAGTGGTAGGATCTCTTGTGAGTCCGCACGGGTAGGTACCACCGCCCCGCCTGTTTCTGCTGTGAAGCAGTAATGCATTTCGGTTTGAAGGGTGGGGCAGCCGTTGTAACTATACTGAGACCTTATTCAAATTCAAATTCAAAATCATTTATTTCAAATTGGATGTCATCAAAAACACACTTGTTGAATGTCAAAATGTAAAAGAAAATGCTAACTCTACCACCGGTTCCAAAAAAAGCCACAGTTCTGAGAAGAACCGGCGAAACAAACTCAGCGGGTTTTTTTTTTTTTTTTGGATTTTCTCAAATATTTTCTTTTTTTTTTAAACAAGAAAACATATTTACAGTATACGAAAAAACAAGTCAAAAAAATACAATTCAAATAAATAATAATAATAATGAAAAATGAAAAGGCCAGGAGCGAACGCCTCATTCCCACGTAGTGCCATCTAGTAAAAAATCCTTAACTTTACAATATGCCTTGTTGCATAAACGTTCCTTGACAGTTTTCTTAAATCTATGAACAGGTAGTAGTTGAACGTTTTGTGGGATCTTGTTGAAAAGTTGTACACCCAGCCCCCTGAAAGAGTTGCTTATTTTCTTAATTCGAGCCGCCGGCAACGCAAGCCTATGTTTGTTCCTAGTGTTCACATTATGCAAATCGCAGACTCTGGGGAATTCTACAATGTTTTTACGCACGTACAATAAATTTTCAAAAATGTATTGGGACGCTAAAGTTAGAATTTTGATTTCCTTAAACTTGTCCCTCAAGGATTCCCTCGGGTGCATATTATAAATAGCACGAATAGCCCTCTTCTGCAGGATGAAAATCGTTTCGACATCGGCAGCATTGCCCCATAGCAAAATGCCATAGGACATAACACTATGAAAATAACTGAAATAAACTAGACTTAGAACTTATATCTCAAGGTGTGTGGCGCATTTACGTTGTAGATGTCTATGCGTTCCAGTAATCGTTTAACACCAGCTGGGCTGTGAGCTCGTGCACCCATCTAAGCAATAAAAATAAAATAAAAAACCACTTAACACCAGGTGGGCTGTGAGCTCATCCACATCCTTTTTTTTTATTGCCTAGATGGCAATAAAAAAAAAAAGATGTGACGAGCATGTTTCTTTGCTCTTTCTTTGAGTGTGCCATTTCCATATACGCATTTATTGAAGCTTATATAAATATTTATTTTATCTGTATATCAGTCTCTGTTTTTTTTTTTTTTTTTTTATATTGCCTTTGTAGGCAGACGGGCATACGGCCCACCTGATGGTGAGTGGTTACCGTCGCCCATGGACTTCAGCAATGCCAGGGGCAGAGCCAAGCCGCTGCCTACCGCTTAATACTCTCCATAAGCCTCGTTTGAAGAAGGACATGTCATAGCGCTCGGGAAACACCGTGGAGGGGAGCTCATTCCATAGCCGGATGGTACGTGGCAAAAAAGATCTCTGGAAACGCACTGTGGATGACCGCAGTGGTTCCAGGTAGTATGGATGAACTCTACTCCGGTGGCGGGCGGTGCGATGGTAAAAACGAGATGCTGGTATCATCTCGAACAATTCCTCAGAGCACTCCCCATGGAACATACGGTACAAAATACAGAGGGAACCGAAGTCCCTCCGCAGACCCAGAGGCTCCAAACGATCCGAGAGAATGGGATTATCGACAATCCGAACGGCCCTCCTCTGTATGGAGTCAAATGGAAGAAGCTGGTATTTGGGAGCCCCGGCCCAGAGATGGGAGCAGTACTCCACGCGAGGCCGGACTTGTGCTTTATAAAGCAAAAGTCTTTGTCCAGGCGTGAAGTACCGGTTCGCTCTGTTGAGGACTCCCAGCATTTTGGACGCCAACTTGGCTTTGCCTTCCAAATGACTCCGAAACTGGACATCGCTCGAAATGTCGACCCCAAGTATCCCGATACTCTCGGAAGGTTGCAGGGATACTCCTTGGAATTGCGGCGCCATGACAAAGGGGTCCTTCTTCGCAGTGAACGCGCAAACCTGTGTCTTCAACGGGTTGAATTGAACTAAGTTCGATTCACCCCATTTGGAGACTCGCCCCAGAGAGTTCTCTACTTCAGACACAAGTTTTGATCGTCTCTCTTGCACCACGCTCCGAGAGAGACTCTGATGGCCGATATATCGCGCATCCCCCGTGCTATCATCTGCATAGCAATGCATGCCATCAATAGACAGCATGTCATTGATATACAGGATGAAAAGCGTGGGGGAGAGCACCGAACCTTGTGGAACGCCAGCGTTAATGGTCATGGTATCAGAACAGTCACCGTCTACAACGACCGTGATGCTCCGCCCATCCAAAAAGCTAGCGATCCACTTGCAGAGACCCTCGGGGATTCCGTAAGATGGTAACTTCGATAGAAGTGCCCTATGCCAGACCCTGTCGAAGGCCTTCGCGATATCAAGGCTCACAGCAAGAGCCTCGCCCTTGCTCTCCAAGGCTTCAGCCCACCTGTGAGTAAGGTATACAAGAAGATCGCCAGCTGAGCGACCGTGACGGAAACCGTACTGTCGGTCACTGATCAGCTGGCGATCTTCAAGATACTTCAGGAGTTGTGTATTTATAATTCGCTCCATCACCTTGGAAAGCAAGGAAGTTATCGCGATAGGCCTGTAGCTCGATGGGTCCGACCGGTCACCCTTCTTGGGGATAGGGTGGACGTGGGCGGTCTTCCATGAAGACGGAACCCTGTTAGTGCAATAAGAGAGGCGATACAAACGCGTTAGCGCAGGTGTCAGCTCAGGGGCGCACGTTTTCAAAACCACTGCGGGGATGCCGTCTGGCCCACTCGACTTATGGACGTCCAGGAGTCTGAGCTCCCGCCTGATTCCTACAAGGAATCCTACTTTAGGTCCAGTGTGTTTAGTGTGCGTCTTTTTAACTTCTAGACCGTGTAAAAGTTAGCTAAATTTCTATGTGGTTGGAATCTGCCTACGTTTCCCGATAAAGGCGCTTTTCCAATTACATACTCGTACAAGTCAGAGTTAACTTTTACGCGATCGAGAACGTTAAAAAACTCGCACCAAACACGTTGATGTGTTAATGTGATGGTTTGCCCCCGATTATTTCATCATCATCATCAACAGCCACAGCCACAGTCGTCCACTGCTGGACATAGGCCTCCCCCAATCCACACCACTGAGCCGATTATTTACTATATATAAATTCGGAATATAAAATTATTCATTGATCATATTTTTGTTATGAGTATTGTAATAGATTTTTTTTTGGAGCCTTAAAATATACTTATGTATTACTTGCAAAACCTACAACAAACTTAATGAGATATTTTATTAAATAAAAATTTGTTCGACCTTTCTTTTGAAACATGACATGAACAAAAATGAATGAAGAAAACGAATGAGAATAATCTATACCAACTCTTTTATTTTCCATCACAGAAGGACACCCAGCGCTCATACGTGATCATACGTGGTCACCGTCGTTAATTATTTCAAACACCCTTAATATCCTCTACTAGAATTCAGACTCTCTTTGAAATTTTGATTCCTGTTGTGTTTTTATTCTACCATTCTTCTATTTTTAATCTAGCAATCGAAATTTGACCGTTAATTAATAAAATCTTTGACTTATTGAATATGTGCATTTTACATATATATACTTCTAGTGCATTGGAAACGGTATAAAGTATTTTATTTACGTATTTATAAAATGTTCACTATTTTTGTATTCCTTCTCAATATGTGCATTAATTATACCAAAGTCACATTGCTCCTTACATATTACTACCACTATGTATATTACGTAAAAAGCTGTTGTAGTTAAATTATCATTTTGTAAATTTCAGTGGGCATCCAGTGTATATTTGTACTTCATAGCGAAGATCACTGAACTCTTGGACACCGTGTTCTTCGTGCTTCGAAAAAAGCAAAATCAAGTCACCTTTCTACATTTATACCATCACACTTTAATGCCGTTGCTCTCTTGGTACGGCACTAAATATTACGCTGGTAAGTAATTTAGATGAAGCAAATTAGATGGTTTTCGCGTGATCCGTATGATCTCTTGATAAAGCAAGGAGAAACCCACCCACCTTGAGTTTCACATCCTCAAGCCTGCTTATTAATCTGAGTGAAGTTTTATCATGTGGTATACAATAATTTCATTCTTAAATAGGCTAAACCTTTCAAATACTAACTTCTTCCATTTGAATCGTCTCAAATTGACTCGAATCATCAGGAATACGTTTTCTGGGGCAAATTGGTGCTAGGACTATCTTCTCTATTGATCACTGGTCTATCTAGAGACAATCACAAAGCACATAATTCGTTTCAGGGTGATTTTTGCCACCCTACTGTTAAGCTCTAGAATAAATTTTCGCCATGGTACTTATTTATATTGAACTTGTTTGATAGACGAACGTGAAACTAGGAAATAGGAAATATGGTAACATTTATATAAGAGTACTCACAAGACGATCACAAATTGTAAGATTTACAAAAAATAAATACCTCTGTGGAAGCCGTTCGTGGATATAGATTTTTTATTATTTTTTATTTCATAGATGGGTGGGTGAGACACAGCCCATCTGGTGTGAAGTGGTTACCGGAACCCATAGATATCTACATCGTAAATGCCGCCACCCACCTTAAGATATGAGTTCTAAGATCTCAATACAGTTACAGCCGCTGCCCCACATTTCAAACCGAAACGCATTACTGCCTCACGGCTGAAATATGCAGAGTTGTGGTACCTACCCGTGCGGACTCACAAATGGCCCTATCACCAGTGGATACATATAGTCTTAGAAAAAATAATACTTACTTATGGGAATTGTGGACTCTGAAGAAGGCTGATCGAAGTCGGATCGACGCGTTTGAGATGTGGTGCTGGAGGAAAATGCTGTGGATTCCCTGGACGGCGCATCGGACAAACGCATCAATCCTGGAAGAACTAGGCGTCTCCTTAAGACTCTCCACCATTTGCCTACGTAGGATTTTAGAGTTTTTCGGTCACGTTGCGAGAAAAAAGGGTGACAATCTCGAAAGACTTCTCATCACCGGCAAAGTGGAAGGAAAGAGGCCTAGGGGGCGTAGTCCCATGCGCTGGTCCGATCAGATCAAGACGACTTTGGAATCCAGCATCAATGTCGCTATCCACTGCGCGCTGGACAGAAGTGAATGGAAGAACATAGTCCTGACAAAAGTGCTCAGTAAAGGTCACGACCCTCAGAACTGAGGAATACGACGCACGGAGGAGGACTTATGGGATTTTAATATCAATAAAGCTGAATCAATTCACAAACCACAAGCTAAGCCTTTCGCTCACGATGACTTAAGCGATTGTAAGCCTATAGGCACTACCATCCTGCTCAATACTGATGTCACAAACTGGCTAGTGGAATTCATTTATAATTTCGATGGGTTCTTGTAACCTCTTAGCACCACGTGATCTAGCACAATAGAATTAAGTATCTCATTAATTTATTAAAGAATGTGGTGTCCCGATTCCATTATTAGGTCATGTCGACGTTAATTACTGTGCGCATTTAAATTGTTAATAGGCGATTCATAAACTTAATTGGGATATTCATTACAAGACACGATAATGTTGTATTCTTTGTACAAATGCCCGTCCAGATATTTTAAATTCGATTCTTTTTTGTTTACTTTCTCGCCAAAAAACATACCACCATATGTCTTTTTGTTGATACTTTCTATTGAATAAGTGAACGAGCTCTCGGCCCGCTTGCTGTTATGTGGTTACCGGAGCGGGCATATAGACATCAAAATGTGAACGCCGCCTCCCATCTTGAAAATTAACACGTTTAACGTCATTCAGCCCACCGGTGGGCCTAGCCTACTATACCATTCGGGCCAAGCCAAAATGAGTGAAACAGAAATTTTTATCAACTTAAGATTTTCATTGTAAAATTTATAAAATGCGATAATTGGCTTGGAAGATTAAAATTAGCGACTTTTACACTATAGTTTTTAAGATATTTTAAATAAATTATATATTTTAAATAAATATTTTAAATAATTTTAAATTAATTAATTAATTTATTAAAATATCTTAAAAATTAATCTTAAATTAATTAATTAATATTAAATCTTGACATCAATAACAATAGCTCGTGCCAGAAGGAAGTGCGCCAGAAATTGGTATGATCAAGAGTGCCATGACTATGCTCAGAAAATCTGGAGAGATCGCAACATTTCCGTAAAGACCAAACCAAACTAGTGCGGACTCTAGTCGTCTTGATATGTACATATGTCGCTGAGACCTGGTCACTGAAATCGGCAGATCGCAAACGCATTGAAGCCTTTGAGATGTGGTGCTGGAGAAAGATAATCCGTATTCAGCGTTTCGGACTAACGTACCAATTTTGCATGAACTCAAAATCTCCTCGCGGCTGTCATTCGCAGAGTCTTTGAATACTTCGGTCACATTGCACAGAAGGATGGTAGCAATCTCGAGAGGTTCATCGTGACCGGTAAGGTGGATGGGAAAAGGCCTCGGGGTCACAGCCCAATACGTTGGCAAGACCAGATCCGCACCGCTCTAGATTTCACATTTCACAACGCCCTCCACACCGCCAGAGACAAGAATAGACGGAGAAAGATTCTACGTGCGCAGACGATATAAAAGAGTGGTCACGACCCTCAGCAGTGAGGAATACGACGCAAGGAGGGAATCTTGATAAAAACTACAAGTTTCTATTGAATTTGAAAACCAAGGCGTTTGGTTCGGCTAAAGGGCCACTTGGGTCACCTCGATACGCTTTTTGTTTGATAGCTGCAATCCGTGTTCGTAGAAAGCGTTTACGTTGGAACCCTCACGCGGTTCACTGGTGACCCTCATAACCCGAACGGCTCAGTAAGTTAAGGCTCACCGGTGATCACCGTGGCCTGAATGAAAATACTCGATTTTTCATGTGGCGTTCAACGTGTTAAGGTTCAAGTGTCAATTTATAACGGATATCCCGCATTTCAAATCAAAACGCATGGCTGCTTCGCGACAAAAATAAGACGGTGGTAAATATCCGTACGGGCTTACTACGCATTACATTCCTTTTGAAATACATTCACTTTTGTGAACTATTTAATTAGAAAAATCCTGTCTGACAGGTTTAAGCACCGGCACAACTATGACACTCGATTCCAGTATACCGGGTATTTTTTCCATTATGCCACGATAACCTCAAAATTATTTCTTCGGGGCAGAGATAGCCAAGATGTATATACAAAAACTAATCGAGTCACTCATTCGTTATTCTTTCCGAGTTACAGAATGGGGCGGCTGTAAATAAAATAAAGTGTAAGTAAAATAAAATTGAGACGACCTCATGTCTCAAAGTGGATGGCCACATTCACCTGTGGACTGCCGTAACGCAGTATATTAAAATATCATATCCCATTTGATCGTACCTATATAATGCAGCGAAACTTAAATAATAAATACAATTTTTTTACAGGAGGCCAAGCTATTCCTGAAGGAACAGTAAACTCATTCATTCATGTTATCATGTATGGTTATTACTTGGTAGCCGGTCTGGGACCGCAGTACCAGAAGTACTTGTGGTGGAAGAAGCATCTCACCTCAATGCAGCTCGTACGTATTATGCTTTGTCACTATAAGCGTGAGCCAACTAAGTTTCTCGCCGGATCTTCTCAGTGGGTCGCGTTTCCGATCCGGTGGTAGATTCTGCGAAATACTGCTCTGACTAGGGACAGTGTTAGCAACACTCCGGCTTGAGTTTTGTGAGCTCACCTACACGTCAAGGAGAAGCTAAAATAGCCTCTTAAGGCTATCAGCATAGGTAGGGGAAAAAAACGTGAAGAGAAGTAGTGATATATATACGCCTCTCCAATAGGCCATATTATTATCCATTTCATTTAATTGCGCTAGACTCGAATATGGCACGTCCTTACGTGCTGAATGTATGAAATTTAACACCAGGTTACTTTATAGTATTGCTTATTTGCAGAAAAATATACTAGGTCTGAAAACATTGAATATAAAGGGTTTTTCATTGAGAACGCTCGAACTTAAAAATAAAATAAAATAAATCTGTTTAAGTGATATTGCCACAATTTTTATCTTATAGTTAACTAGCGACCCGCCGTCGCTTCGTTTCGGAACTGTAATTTATTATTGATTTCTCCACTATTTAATGGATGTTATTATACATATAAACCATCCTCTTCAATCATTCATTCTATTAAAAAAAACTGGATCAAAATCCGTTGCGTAGTTTTAAAGATTTAAGCATACATAGACATTTAAAAACAGAGAAAGCGACTTTGTTTTATACTATGTAGTGAAGTGTATTCGATGACTATATGTATGGAATTCAGCCAAATGGCCGCCGCGACTCCGCTGTAGGTAGTGTATCCTGGTGGACTAATTTTTTATGACATCTTCGCAGAAATGGGGCTCAATTTCACGAAGAGCGCGAGTTGTGTTGGCCTTCAGGGCGGCATCAGACTGTGGTTTATCTGCATAGACTAGATATTTTACGTAGCTCTACCGAAAGTAGTCGAGTGGTGTTAAGTCACACGATCTCACACGCCTTCGAATTTCTCATACTATAAATTTAATGTTTACCGTGTTGTATGGCAAGTGGCGCCGTCCTATTGGAACCACATGTTTTGTCATCCATACCATCTATCCTAGGCCACAAAAAGTTTGTTGTCATCGTCTGATATCGGTCGCCATTGACAGTGAGGGCGGCCCCTTGCGCATCTTCGAAAAACTGAGAGCCGATGATACCACAGGACAAGCGTGTAGCGTTTCATGGTAAAATGTCCCAAGTTTACCAAGACTAGGAGATGTATAGAAATGGTAGTACAAGGTAGAGGGGGAAGAGGTCGACCAAAGAAGACATGGATAGCGTGTGTGAATGACGATACGAGAGAGAAAGAGGAGTGAGTGTTGAGATGACGGCTGATAGAAGAGAATGGAAGAGAAAAATTAGCTGTGCCGACCCCACCTAGTGGGATAAGGTGGAGAAGAAGAAGAAGATATCACAGGACAAGCGTTTTTTTTTATTGCTTAGATGGATGGACGAGCTCACAGCCCACCTGATGTTAAGTGGTTACTGGAGCCCTATAGACATCTACAACGTAAATGCGCCACCCACCTCGAGATATAAGTTCTAAGGTCTCAGTATAGTTACAACGGCTGCCCAACCCTTCGAATCGAAACGCATTACTGCTTCATGGCGGAAATAGGCGGAGTGGTGGTACCTACCCGTGCGGACTCACATGAGGTCCTACCACCAGTAAAGCGTGTAGCGTTTCATGGTAAAATGTCCCAAGTTTACCAAGATGGCCGCTATGAGCTGTCAAATTTTGAGCGTCCCTATTGAAAAATCCTATTATCATTAATTTTACTACCTTTACATTTCTCGGCATTAACATTATTTGAACAAAAATAATGAAAAATATATTTTATCGATTTTGTTTTTCCAGATTCAATTCTGCCTCGTCTTGTATCTGAATGTCGTTGGACTGTTCTCTCAAAACTGCAATTACCCGAAATCACTGAACGTCATTGTGGTGACAAACTGCTTGGCCTTCCTATACATGTTCGGAAGGTTTTACTACAACAGTTACGTCAAAAACAATCGTGGAAAATCTGAAGTTGAAATAAAAGAAAGCTAATAAGGATCAACGAATGTAAAATGTCTTTATCGCTCAATAACCTGCAAGTTATCCGAGATTCCTATAATTAGCCGTGGATATCGACTAAGGACAATACATTCCTGTGATGTTTATCAAGTATCCTATTCAAAACTCACCCGCGCATTAAAAAATTGTATAATATTACCCAGTATCTGTGAAGTCAATTGGGAATTACAGCATTAAAAATATTATTATTGGAATTATCCGAAATTGTTTTAAATTTAAATGTAATGTAGTAGTAATCACAATTAAATTTAGCAATGTATTTAAAGCATTTTTAATAAAAAGCATAAAAATCGCGGATGCGTTTAATATTTTGTAAACGCATTCCTGTTTGAGATTCTGAGATATTTCTGATCGTTTTTATATCAACTTTCAATTTTAAAATACATAATACTGCGACGCTCTCGATTCGAAGCGAATGTTTTGAATTCAAATGTATAATTGATTAAACTATGTACTATTTACAATTTCTGATAAATACAGAATTAGATTTACTTTTGCAAATGAAATTGGAAATAAGTTTTTATTTATTGCTAAGATGGGTAGACGAGCTCACTACCCATCTGGTGTTAAATGGTTACGGTAAATGGAAACTTACGGCAAAAATAGGCAGGGTGCCCATCCGTGCGAGCTCACAAGACTCCCTAAAACACTGGTGTTAATTACTGATTAAACAAATTAAAATTTTTGCGAGTTTGATTTTTGTTAAACGATATTATTCCTCGAAGATGTGCTAAGTTTTTTTATTTCTTAGATAGGTGGACGAGCTTTTGGTCCACCTGGTCTTAAGTGGTTACAGGAGCACATAGGCATCTACAACGCAAATGCCGCCACCCATCTTGAGACATTAGTTCTAAATTGCAATTTTATGATATAACAGCAGCCGTCCCACGCTTCAAACCGAAACGCATTACTTATTCACGGCAGAAATAGCCAGAATGGCGGTACCTACTCATACGGGCTCACAACACGCCCTACCATCAGTATACGTCCTACCACCAGTAAGTAATAGTATATATTTTATCAGGAAATTGTTACCTGCCTGCGGGATTCGACATCCAGCACTATCGTATCGCTCGACACGAATAAACCCGACAATGGTTTCTATTGCACCGAAAATTTATCAACTGGATTCGTTAGGACATTCTTAGGGCATCGACGGTGACTGGCTTCTGCATGAGTGGAGTATTCAAGAGAATAGTTCGCAGCGGCCACGAGAAGTCATTGCATCGTGCCTCTACTCCGATATATAGCTCTGCTAAGGATCGGAATTGTTTCTAGAGCGTGAGACCCAGTTCATAGTGAAGATCCACACATTCATCACGCACCACGGTGTTCCGGCAGCGATCCTGCAAAATCGTTATTGAATCCTCTAAAGAGACTATGGTGTGCGCTGCGTAACCGAAAACCACACACGCCTAGGCTGTAGTCAGAATTTGTAAAGAATCACTTTATTACGAAGGGATGTTTTACTCCGCTTGCAGATCATAGGGTCTGGCGAGGCTAAAGGCAGCGCGGTCGTGGACAAACTTCATATGAGGTGGAATGAAATTGACATCTCTGTGAGAGGACACATAACGCCGTATTTAAATGATAATAATATATTGAAAATGGCGGCTAGAAAAAAGTTGCATTTAGCAGTCTTCATGTTTGGAGTGATTTCGACACATGAACCAAGCTACTTGTATTAGAAGTTAGATTGGAGAAGCACTCAGCCTAGGTATGGCTCACGAGCTATTGTTAAGCCATTGTTGACGCCCATATACAGAACAGCCGGTTTTCGGGGAGCGTTAAATACGCAGTTACGCATTGCTGGAATGATCTGCCACCACCTACTGGTCACATTGGAACAAAATATGGCTTTATTTATCATTTGAAAGCATTTCTATTGGACTCACAAAAACAATTTAAATTTACAGTATTTATATAAGCCTTGCTTGTCAAAATCTTCTTTTAATAAAATTGTTTTTAATAATTGTACTAGTGTAAATGTTGTGCTACTTGCCAATAATACTTGTAGTACTATCGTGCTTTATTTTATTTTCTTTGATGCTTCGTTGTTAGCTGCCCACAGGTTGTTATTACTTTGTGGGCTTATGTATGTTTTGTATTTGGGTTCACCATTTAATTTTATTTTTGTTTTGTTTTTCTTATTTTTATATAAGGTTATACCACGTTCTAAGTCTGTACACACGTACCTAGCTTTCATTCCCGCAATGAACCAAAGGGAAACGAGGGTGACTGAAAATCAGCGCTGTTCGATTAATCAAATTTGAACAGCATTAACTGAGCCACCTCCTTTTTTTCTTTTTTTTTTTAATTTAGCGTGAAAGGCGATAAATTATTTTATTAATGTCATCGGCTTCGTGGCCCAGGATATAAGTGATTAGGGGGAAGTTTTCTAAGCTTAATACAGAAGATGTGCATCAAGTTCCTGCTTTAAAAGAGTACGGCAGTCCTTATTGCTGGGTTGACTTCGATGGGCTATTTCCTGTACCATTATCTGGATTACCACTGTTATTTGGGGTTTTTTCGCGATAAGGGACTTGTCACTACTCGAGTTGTAAACAGCGATGCTATCAGTGAAGAGGCCTAGCTGGGTCAAGGAAAACGGGGAAATGTTATTTTTAATTAGTTTGAAGAGGAGTGTAGAGAGGTTCCTTAAGAAACGAGTCCCCTCGATATCCAAACGAACGGTTCGATTAGAAGTCTCAAAAGGTGAGCATGAGACTATCCAACACATACATGTCGTTCAGTTTGTAGATCAAATAATTGTACCAGATTTGAATACATATTGTGTTTATCTGCCTATTTTTTTCCGTGAAACATTCACGTATTCCGGTCTCAAAGTCTGGAAAGCCGTTATTCCAATGACACTCAGACTTGGAATTATATTTTAAAATAGGCGAGGTCATTCACTTGTATCTCTTTTTCGTCATCAATCGCACGCTTAAAATTTCACTCCTTTATTTCTAATAATTTCAGAGTTCATTCCACTGACCACTGCTGAACATAGGCCTCTGCAACTAATGTCCAGTACGACCGATTCGTTGCCACCTGCATCCAAAGTTAAACAGCGATTCGTCTCTACTCGAGGATCTTTCTGGTCCATCGGCCGTCCGATCTTCGCGCTATATGACCTGCCCACAGCCACTTCAGCTTGCTAATCCTACGGGCTATGTGAGCAACTTTCTCCGCATTTCTGATTCGATCCCTCAGTGAAATACCAAGCATAGCCCTCACCATAGCTCGATGCGCGATCCTCCTCCTCGCGTTGTTTCCTCATTACTGAGGGTCGTGACTCCCCCGCTGCATCAGTTTCTCTCGTACGATTTCCCTCCATCTGCTGCGATCCTTAGCTTCGTCAAGGGTATTGTGGAAGTTGATATTTAGAAAAGATCGTATTTGGTCCGACCATCTCGTGGGACTGCGTCCTCTGGGACGTTTGCCATCTACCTTTCCTGTCACCATCAGCTGTTCAAGATTGTGACCCTCTTTACGAGCAATATGTCCGAAGAATTCCAGCACCCTACGAAGGCATATAGTGGAAAGTCTGGTTTTGACATGAAGCTCTCTCAGAAAAGACACGTTGGTGCGAAAGACGGTCCATGGAATCTGTAGCATTTTTCTCCAGCACCACATTTCAAAAGCGTCTATTCGATCTCTGTCGGCCTTCTTCATTGTCCAGGTCTCCGTGCCATAACTGAATATGGAGAAAACTAGCAAACTCACGATGCGCGATACTAAGCCTAAAAAGATCCCTTGTTAAGGACCACGTAAGTAATCACTGGTAACACATATTGGTTGTAGACTTTTGTTTTAAGGCACTGAAGGATTTTGGACGAATATTTAGTATATCTATTTTAAAAATCCATTCAATAATATAGATTATATTTATTTTTATTGTCGGGTAAAAGCCTCGTGAATAACCTTGTGCTAAGTGGTTACCGGAATCCATAGACATCAATAACGTAACGCCGCCACTGATCTTAAGAGATGAGTTTTAATTCTCACTCACTATAGTAAAGGGGCTGCAGTGAACTTCAAGCCGGAATCCAAGATGGTGGTACCTACCGTAATAACATAAAAATTAGTATATAAATAAAACACTTTATACAACATGTTATGAATATTTAGCAGAATATGAGAAATAATTGGAACTTAAAACTAGTCTTAGTTACGTTTCTTGTAGAAGTCTTAAAGCCGTTGATCGTGCATGACTGTTCACTTATTTGACAAACAAAATTTCAATAATCATTGAGCATGTAAATTGATTCTAAGCATCTTTACATAATGTCGATGAATATTTATTAAATGAACCGAATACATATTGAAAAGTTTAGTCGACTGTTGTAGTCTATATGCTGTAGCCATGTTTAGATATACATATTTAAAACTTCTTTTACAATTAATTATTGCATTTTTTTGTTGTCATCAAAATATTTCCCACGCTTCGAATGCTCTACAATTTTCATGGTCACGGATGACTAAAGTGCTTTTTGATGATACAATTTTTTTTTTTTTTTTTTTTTTTATTGCTATTTATTTATTTATTTATTGGACGAGCTCACACCTGTTGTTAAGTGGTTACTGGAGCCCATAGACATCTATGACGTAAATGCGCCACCCACCTTGCGATATCAGTTCTAAGGTCTCAGTATAGTTACGATATTTGAATACTCAACAACATGATGACACAAAACTTAAAATTAGTTTACACTGAGTCTACAGCTCGCGAAAACCGAAGAAATTACTACTATGTTATTAATTATTATATTCATGCTTAAAAATAAACATTTTCCATGAAAATAAATAAATCTAGTAAATTACCGTTTAGGTATACGATGCGGCCGACCTGATACTTTTCGGGCTGGTAGCCGAATTGGTGGCGACGTGCCCGTTTCGAGGGGGCGCGCACGATATTCGGTAGGCAGCGGCTTGGCTTCGGTAGGCAGCGGCTTGGCTCTGCCCCTGGCATTGCTGAAGTCCATGGGTGACGGTAACCACTCACCATCAGGTGGGCCGTATGCTCGTCTGCCTACAAGGGCAATAAAAAAAAATATGTAGGACTCGGTAGTCTTTAGACATGACATCGTAATTGCCACCTACCTTGAGAAATAGTGTCAAAACTCCAGCTGTACTTTCAAACCCTTCCCCTACCCCTCAAACCGGAAACCGAAATCGGAATGCATCTTAGCGGTAGGAATTGGCATGATAATGGTGCCTGTAAAACCATCGTATTTTTCGCGGAATATACTCTATGCTCTATATCTCTATACTCCGTACCGCTACACTCAGAGAAAGTTCAATATATTTTCCGGTAAGCTCCTTAGTCGCCTTCCTCAATACCTACAAACGAGGCGGAATTCTTTGTACACTACATAGCCAAAATAATAACACACTTATGTTTCTTAAGAACGTAGATTTAAAAACAAACGCACACTGCCCAATGCGCCACATTCGGGTTAAGTAAAATGTTAATAGAATTGATTGTATTCATGAAGCATTCAAATCAATGAAATCAATTCAGTTTCATTCTGACTGTCGCTATACACGGAACTTAACTTCAGAACTAAGCCAGTTTACATATTATTAACAACCAGAATAGGTTTTCCAAAAAAGTCAAAGAGTCAATTGAGCTCAACGATACTAATAATGGCTCTGATATTGAAGAAATCATGGGAAGCATATCAATTACTGTTTGAAGAATTGCCTGGTTTGTATAGCCTTTTATTTGTGTTTCCTAGTTTGACATATTAATAAATGTAAATTTTGGATTCATAATAAAAAAAAAATTCTTAACATGTCACTCGTTACCCAACGAATATAGTTTTTGGAATCGTTCACTAATTTTAAATTAGTTTATAATCGAACTGTAAACAGATATTTGGTGCAGATATTTTAAAATTCCTAAGGAAGGTTACAAGCAGGAACATAAATTTTATGAGAACAAGTCTATTTGTATGGGTCTACTTTTTTAAATTTTTTAATCAATGGTGTATGGTTTATCGATGTTGTGGCACCCAAAAATACTTGGACGGACTGTGTGAAAGAGAATTTACGTCCACGCATATGCGTGAGAAGAGTGAGGGTGTAGAGATGACGTTATAAATAGACCAGAATAAAAAAGAAGACATTTTGCACTGACCACATAAGACAAAGAAGGAAAGATGGATTATTTGAAATTGGAGGCATATTGTGAGGCCCGTACTAATATTTACCAACAGCTCTATTATGCTTTTCCACACAGAAATAAATAAACTCTCTCGTAAAGATTGTAGATTTTTTTAAATAATCAATTGAGACACAGAAAACATTTCAATATTAATTCAAAATATTCCATTATTTCAGGAAAAATAATTCAACCACAAACTCGCGCTTACCGCATGCATAAAATATGAAGTACTTTTGCGTAATACAAAGCTATTTGAACTACTATGGGACCTATTATTGTTGTTTGTAATTTAAGCGTCTTATTCAATGCTATTTTAAAATTTTTATATTTATAATATTCATTGGCATGTAATCTATATTTTTATAGTTAGGCATAATTAAGAGCAACTGCCATCCCAATTTCAGTTCTGTGTTTTAGTATCACAAGTAGTATATAGCTCTTACATTAAATGTAATAGAAATATAATATCTTTTCTCGAAGTATTATAAATTGAGGCAGAATACGTGTGGCATAGAGCTAAGAGATATTAACCTTTTTTTTTTATTGCCCTTGTAGGCAGACGAGCATACGGCCCACCTGATCGTGAGTGGTTACCGTTGCCTATGGACTTCAGCAATGCCAGGGGCAGAGCCAAGCCGCTGCCTACCGCTTAATACTCTCCACAAGCCTCGTTTGAAGAAGGACATGTCATAGCGCTCGGGAAACACCGTGGAGGGAAGCTCATTCCATAGCCGGATGGTACGTAGCAAAAAAGACCTCTGGAAACGCACTGTGGATGACCGCAGTGGCTCCAGGTAGTATGGATGAACTCTACTCCGGTGGCGGGCGGTGCGATGGTAAAAACGAGATGCCGGTATCATCTCGAACAATTCCTCAGAGCACGCCCCATGGAACATACGGTACAAAATACAGAGGGAACCGAAGTCCCTCCGCAGACCCAGAGGTTCCAAACGATCCGAACATGCAATTATGTAGTTATCAAAGTCCAAATGGTAACAGATATGGCACCAATCATTTTTATACGTGAGTTTAAAGACTCGAGTTCATTATATCCAACGCTGTTCCAGGTTTTAAATTAGAACATCCTATACAATACGAGCTATCAGTCATATTTGTCAAAATTAAAAATTTTACAACATTGATTTTATTTAATACACGATGCTATTCCTTCATTGTGGATCCCGTCCGCGCGAACCTGGAATAGCCCTTTAGGCTACCAGCGAATGGGTAGGGGGAAAAAAGAATCTTGGAAGTAATCCATGAGCACGTCTTTTATACGTTTTAGTTTAGACAATCTATACTAATATTATAAAGAGGAAAGATTTGTTTGTTTGTTTGTATTGAATAGGCTCCGAAACTACTGAGCCGATTTTAAAAAATATTTTACTGTTTGGAAGCTACACCATTCCCGAGTGACATAGGCTATATTCTTAATTTTTTAATTAGAGATCCTTACTAAAACTCCAATAATGTAACCCAAGGTGTAAAAAAATTACCTAAAATATCCTTTACATCGCGTGCCCTGCGAAAACTATAGATGATAGAATAAAATCATTTACTACGACTTTATAACACATTATTGTTTACAAAAAGGGTCACGACAGCATATGACTAACTATTATAGTTATGCCGCAATAAGTGTTCTCTTATTTAAAAAAATAAAACAACGTCAAATATCGTTGAAATTTTTGTTAAAGACCCGAGCGGAGCTGGAGCGGGCCGCTTGTATGATATATGTTTATACAATTTGATCCTCGGCCTTGACATCCACATCGATTCATCATGACTCTCATCACTCGATTCCAGTACATCGAATGCCTTACGCGGCATCTTTGGAGGCTTCTAAGTAAATTGCTAATATAATGACTAAAACTTTGTGTTTATTCCAGATCCCCGCATGAAGAACCTACCATTGTTGGCGAAACCCTATGAAGTGATAACATTACTGACCCTCTACTTAATGTTTGTGTTAAAATGGGGACCGAAATGGATGGAAAAGAGGTCTCCGTTCAATATTGACAAAGTTCTGATTATTTATAACTTGTTACAAGTATTGGCCTGCTCTTATCTATTTGTCGCAGTAAGTAAATATTAAATTAACTAAAAAAAAATTTAATTTTTAAGCAATGATATTATATTAAATCGGCAAACTTCTCAACATACCAATATAATCCTTTAAAAATATTTACAACTATTTTTTTAATAAAGCATGATTACCTAAATTGATGAACTACACTTACGTACAATTCTAAGGACATAGTTAAGTCACCAACTACTATTATGAGATTCTTCCCTTCGCCTACCAGAAACCTTGGTAGAAGAAGGAAAGAATTTAACAGCCCTGCTAGCAGAAATTGATATGATTACGTTAATTGCCAATGCCGGTGGAGGGTACTCTGTGAGCTGAGGATTTCGGAACATTTGGTTGCCCTGCTCTAGTCTATATACTCCGAAAACCAAGGTATGGTCAAAATTGAGGTCACGCTCTCTAAGCCGTTATCGTTTAAAATAAGTGTAAGATAAAGGTGTATATTATCTCCTATTTTACCTCCATATATGTTCAACATCATGGAGGAATACATCATGCGACTATTGTGAGAGGACTTCCATTGGTGCAACAAAGCTCAAAAACTTGCGTTCTGCTGCTGACAAAACACTTTTCACGTCCAACGAGGAAAACATGTGCATCTTACTGAGCAAATTGGAATTTAATAGAATAGAAATAGGGCTTCTCATGAACAAAGACCGAAGCCATGATGTTCGATGGCAGCCTTTCCCTCACTATGACCACTAAGCTAAGCCTGGTAGTCGTAAAAGATGTGTCATATCTGGGCTCCTTCATAGATAGTAACGGATCCTGTGAGAAGTACATCGGAAGGCCGATTTGTATAGCAAACAGTGCTATGTCCCAAATGGACCGCGTTTAGGCGTACAAAAATATTTCAAGGAATAACCAAGAACTAGTTCATCACCTCCGTCGACTTCTCTATTTTTCTTTACGGTGCAAAAACATGGACCCTCAAGAAAGACAACCGCCAGCGCATCGACGCACTTGAGATGAGGTGCTGGAGGAAAATGCTCGGGATTCATTGAACAGAACAGCGATCCATTCTTATCCAGCTCAAGTTTCTGATACGGCTCAGCTCTTTTTTTTTCGGATGGAGGAATTTCGAGTTGTTTGAACATATAGAAAGAAAGGTGATCATTTAGAAAAGCTCCTGGTAACCGTCAATGTATGTGGAAATAGGTCCAGAAACAGAAATTCAATGCGCTGAACAGTCCAGAGACGCTCTCAACGTTTTAATCCACGATGCCATCCAAGCAGCCAAGGATAAACAAAGCTGGCATAGGATAGTCCCAGAGAAAGTTATTCAGGGAGGCCACGACCCTCAGTATTGAGAACTATCGATGCAAAGAGGAAGAAACATACAGAAATATGGAATTTCAGATTTCATGCGACATATAACGTCGAAGACGTCCTGTGCCATAGTTACATATATGTGATCGCGATGTTGTCAAATATCTGATCAACTTAAACAAATTGGCTCAGAATCCTACTCCAGTTTTAATCTGTTCAGCAAGATGTCATCTCTAATCACCGCTTCCACATGTTTAATGACCCTAGAGAATATCGGAAGTCCGCACGAGTGGGTATTATCATCTCACTAATTTTTGCAGCCGAACATGGTGATTTCTGGTGTAAAGACACCACACACGGAATAGGCAAATTCGGTCTTTAAAATATCCGGTAATCACTGAACACCAATGGAATCGCGAGCTATTTTATGTGCCGATAAAAATTTGAATCACATCTTGATGTTATTTCTCTAATAGACTATTTGTAGATTCAATGCCTGCTGCATTTTATTTTTCTCTTCTTTTTCACGTTTATAGAAAAATTATTTGAATTAATTGTCACTTTACATGTCGCATATACCTATTTTCAGACTAATAAAATATAAATTAATAAAGAAAACCTATGTTCGCTTATTTATTTAGAATATCACATAGAATATAATATATATTATATAGAATACCAAAATAAAAAAATAAAAAAAACGAAAAAAAAGATGTATGGTGGCGTGGGACACCGGATAGGAACGAAGTTCCTTATTATTATTATTATTTTTTTTTTTTTATTGCTTAGATTGATGGACGAGCTCACAGCCCACCTGGTGTTAAGTGGTTACTGGAGCCCATAGACATCTACAACGTAAATGCGCCACCCACCTCGAGATATAAGTTCTAAGGTCTCAGTATAGTTACAACGGCTACCCCACCCTTCGAACCGAAACGCATTACTGCTTCACGGCGGAAATAGGCGGGGTGGTGGTACCTACCCGTGCGGACTCACAAGAGGTCCTACCACCAGTGATTACGCAAATTATAATTTTGCGGGTTTGGTTTTTATTACACGATGTTATTCCTTCACCGTGGAAGTCAATCGTGAACATATGTTGAGTACGTATTTCATTAGAAAAATTGGTACCCGCCTGCGGGATTCGAACACCGGTGCATCGCTTCAACACGAATGCACCGGACGTCTTATCCTTTAGGCCACGACGACTTCAATATATGTTTTCAAGTTCTATTCGAGGTATAAAGAAAATAAAACTGAAGGTTTCGACAACAACCGACGATCATTCGGTAAAGTGCGAACTTATTATGGTACACTTCATTCACGGTTGTTTGCTTAAGAGTATTGCGCAAACGAACGCTCTGAGATCGTGGTCAATGAATGATAAAAATATCTTCTTTTTTGTACGTTATTACAAAGTTAAGTCGTACACTGTGTGCATTACTAATAAAAATCTTACGTTACGGACGTTTTTTCCCGGTTAGGGTACCCCTCCGCGTTGTCCCATAAGGAACTTCGTTCCAAAAAACATTAATAATTAATAATCAAATACCGCAATGAACTTTACAAAAAGACAATAAGAGGCATTGGAATTTAGATTCCGCTTTTGCTCTCAATGAAGCGGAAGACACTCGTTCTCTCTCAAATTTTAAAAACCTTGTGTACTCTGTTAAGACCTCTGTTTTTTGTTTTAATGTGATTGTTGCTCCGTTTAATAAAATTATTAACCAACTAGCGGCCCGCTCCGACTCCGCTCGGGTCTTTAACAAAAATTTCTACGATATTTGACGTCGTTTTATTTTTTTAAATAAAATAACACTTATTCAGCATAAATATAACAGTTAGACATATGCCGCCGCAACGCTTTTTGTTAATAATAATGTATTCTACAAAGTCGTAGTACATTATTTTATTCTATCATCAATAGTTTTCGCAGGGCACACGATGTAAAGAATATTTTGGGTAATTTTTTTACACCTTGTGTTACATTATTGGGGTTTTAGTGAGTATCCCAAAATTTTTTCAAATAATATTATAGCCAATTTCAAATAATAATAATATTAAATAATAATAATATTATATATATATATATATATATATATATATATATATATAGTAGTTTCGGAGCCTATTCAATACAAACAAACAAACAAATCTTTCCTCTTTATAATATTAGTATAGATTTACGTGCATAAGAATACAGCTAAGCTTTGTTTCCAGTCTGCCTACGTCTGGGGTTGGAAGTACAAATGGATATGCGAACCAGTGGACTTCTCTTACAATGATGATGCAATTTTTGTAACAAGATTGACTTATTTGTATTTTATTCTCAAATTACTAGACCTAATGGACACCGTGAGTATTTAGATTTCGTAGCCTTTGTTGAGCTCTTTATGGGATTTTTTCGCGGAAAAGTCATTGAGGTATTCTTTTCATTTGGGGCAATGGTGATGGAGAGAGTCGTCGTGGCCTAACGGATAAGACGTCCGGTGCATTCATGTTGAAGCGATGCATCGGTGTTCTAATCCCGCGGGTGGGTACCAATTTTTCTAATGAAATACGTACTCAACAAATGTTCACGATTGACTTCCACGGTGAAGGAATAACATCGTGTAATAAAAATGAAACCCACAAAATTATAATTTGCGTAATTACTGGTGGTAGGACCTCTTGTGAGTCCGCGCGGGTGGGTACCACCACCCTGCCTATTTCTGCCGTGAAGCAGTAATGCGTTTCGGTTTGAAGGGTGGGGCAGCCGTTGTAACTATACTTGAGACCTTAGAACTTGTATCTCAAGGTGGGTGGCGCATTTACGTTGTGGATGTCTATGGGCTCCAGTAACCACTTAACACCAGGTGGGCTGTGAGCTCGTCCACCCATCTAAGCAATAAAAAAAAAAGATAGAAAAGTGACTGTTATTTTAATATTGTCAAATCAAATTAGACAATTGAAAAATATACATTTGTATGTTTATCGACACACCACACAAAATATTTAGTTGAAACTGTGTGATTTATTTCGATTTAATCAATTGAAGGCAGATAAATTAGACGTTTGTGATAATTTCAACGAATTCAAAACAGACTGTAATACTGTCATTAATTTTGATTTTTATATAAAAAATACAATACATGAGTAAAGTCCTGATTTGTGGTTAATAATTTTACCATATTGTTAAGCGGTTGCTGGAGCTCGCTCCGGTCACCGTCCTCGTCGAACCCGTCGCTTGCGACGAAGGGCTCGACGAGCGAACTAACCCATAGACACAGCCCACTGAGTTTCTCGCCGGATCTTCTCAGTGGGTCGCATTTCCGATCCGCTGGTAGATTCTGCGAAGCACTGCTCTTGCTAGGGTCAGTGTTAGCAACTCTCCGGTTGAGCCCCGCGAGCTCACCTACAAACGTTAGGGCGAAGCTGAAATAGCCTCTCAAGGCTATTAGCATAGGTAGGAAAAAAGGAAGAAAAAAAAAAAGGAGCTCGTATATTATTTCATTCAAAATCATTTAATTCGAATCCCTTCTCAACTATTTTTAACTGTGGTATTCAACAAACGCTCTGTGCCAACATTTAGATAAATCAAATAAAGCCATTTAGTTAAAGTCAAACTATGATTAGCACATTCACAATTTGAACACTTTTAAGTCGTCGGGGCCTAAGAGATAAGACGTTCGGTACATTCGTATGTAGCGATGCATCGGTATTCGACTCCCGCAGGGGGGGTTCCAATTTTTCTAATGAAATATATAATAACGAATAACGTCGTGTAATAAAAATCAAACCCGCAAAATTATAATTTGCGTAATTACTGGTGGTAGGACCTCTTGTGAGTCCGCACGGGTAGGTACCACCACCCCGCCTATTTCTGCCCTGAAGCAGTAATGCGTTTCGGTTTGAAGGGTTGGGCAGCCGTTGTAACTATACTGAGACCTTAGAACTCATATCTTAAGATGGGTGGCGGCATTTACGTTGTAGATGTCTATGGGCTCCAGTAACCATTTAACATCAGATGGGACGTGAGTTCGTCCATCCATATAAGCAATAAAAAAAAATTTAAAAAAAATCAGCAGTCCCGATTTAGAATTTCTTCTGTGTTATGGAAACTTATCCGTGAACGAAAATCATCAAAATCAAAACATCTCGATATGAAACATCAAATATATTAAACAAAGATACTAGATTACGATCGGAACACTCAAATACCGTTGTCCAGTACTCATTTCTCCCAAGCGTCCTTGACGACAAACATTTTAAGGTATTAGAAATGTCAGCATTAATACAATTACAATAAGAAACGCGTGATTGAACCGTAAAAGTATTTTGGTATATAATGTCTACGACTCGCGAAGACTGAAAAAAATACCACATTACTGCAGCTAGACCGACAAGACAAAATTTTCGTCCAAATTTGTCGCTCAAAACCATTAAATCCAATGAAGTTTGTGGTGTAATTAAACCTAGTTACATTTCAATGTATTTTTTACAGTGATTTTTAACAATGAGGTGTTAAAGGTACATATCGGGTCAGAGATCTTGACCTAGTCACGAATACATACAATTATCGGAACAAAATGATCTAGAAGTGCATTTTGATGTGAAACATCTATAGCCGCACGTAAAACCGATTTCTGGCGTGGCGACGCATGCCGTGGCGACGCGTCGCCATGCGCAATCGACTGTGCGATTCTCTCCCACTCGATCTGGCGTTAAGCCATCTCTCTCGCTACACTGAGCTCGGATACCTATAGTGTATACTCCGTAGTGTATACAGTGTTGTTTACTACAGTACACATGACCTGTGTTTTACTTGAAAACAAATTATTTTTTCGTAATATCTTATTTTATCATTATGACATAATTAGTTCCTATCACAATCTGTTCTTTTCTGCATATTACTTTTACAAAATAATGTCGATGTTTCACATCTGCCAGGCGTCCCGTGACGGCTCACATTTTTTATTTATTTCAGGTGTTCTTCGTTCTGAGGAAGAAATTCAATCAAGTGTCTTTCCTTCACCTGTATCATCATACGGGAATGGTGCTTCTCGTTTGGGGAGCTAATACCTATATTCCTGGTAAATAAATCTGGGATGATGTTAAATTAATTTTAATTCATTTTTTTGTAGCGTAACTGCCATTATTCTGCGTTGAAAACTGAGCCACCAGTAACTTTTTATTTATCTATACGTTTTGTGGCCCATGATCACCGTTGCCGATGGTCATCATTCAAGGGAAGGGTTGACACAGCCAAGCTGCTCCCTAAGCCTTAGGATATTATAACTCGTTTGATGTTGGACATATTAATATAGCATTTACTAGTATAATCCATTTGACATTACAAGTTGGGTTATAATCCGTAATATATTTATACATACCTAGTCAGGTCATAAATTCTGTCACATGTTTAATGTAAAATAATTGAAACAAGTTTATTCATTATGTAACCATTCATATACCAAAATGAACTTAACAAAACATAGATTCTTATGACACTAAAGTTTATTCAAAATGACCCCCGTGATTTTGAATACAGGCCTTCAATCTGCGCGGCCAGTCGTCTATCGTAGCACGAACGAGGTCCATGTCAATATCGGCGGCTGCCTTAATCAAGGATGTCTTGAGTGACTCCAAATTGGGATGAGGCTTTGAGCACGCCTTTTCCTCCAAATGTTGCCATATCTTGTAATCTAACGGATTCAAATCTGGACTGGAGGAGGGCCAGTCTTCGTGCCGGATGAAGTCGATTTCACGCGCCGCCAGCCAGTCTTGTGTGCTCTTCGCTCTATGAGCTGGCGCCGAATCTTGTTGGAATACCCAGTGCCTGTTATTGAACATGGTATGAGAAACAGGTTCCACAAGGTTCGTCAGGACTGTATTTTGATACACAACTGCATTCGTTTTTACACCTTTCTCACAAAAATGTACCTCTGTTAAGCCCCAATAAGAAACTCCCAACTATACCATGAGCGAGGATGGAAAATGACCTCGTTGGACACGCGGAATACGGTTGCTCGTTTCTTCACTACTGTGTGCGTACACCTTATCATTTTGTTTGTTGTAGCTCTCTTCTACGGTAAAAATTTTTTCATCCGAAAAAATAATTTCCCCATATTTTTTTCCCGCGTACCGCTTCAGCAAAGCGCGGCATCTCTTCAATCTCAGGTCCATTAGACGAGCATTCAAACGATGTCCTGTTTTTCTTCGATATGCCCGAAGCCCTAAGTCTTCATTTAACACCCTTTTCACCGTGGTTCTGCTTAACCCCATCTGAAGGGCCAACAGTTTCTGCTTACGTTTGGGATTTCTTTGCATTCGCGCCTTCACAGCTTTTATCACTGCTGGATTCCTAACAGACCGACGGCGACCACTTCTTGACCTGTCATCTACACTAGATTCTTCATTGTATCGTTTGATGGTACGATAAACGAATCTTTTGGTTATATTCAAATTTTTCAGTATGTTAAAAATTTGAATTGGCGCGTAACCGCAACGATGCAACGCAATAACTGCAACACGGTCTTCTTTAAGCGTCCACTCCATATTTAAAAATGAGTAAAATTCTAAAAAGTATACATTTTTATTTTCATGAACAATTCGAAATTCGAATTCAATAAACTTTTTTGTGGCCAGCATTCTAAAAGAAAAGTTTTTACTGTGTGACAATACTTATGACCTGACTAGTTATAAATAAAATTGGGGTGTCTGTTTGTAATATTGAAATAACCGCTTTTTACTACATGCATATGAATATACTTATATATACGGTACCTACATAGACCAAAATAACATTTTTTACAATTTTTGTCTGTTTGTTCCGGCTAATCTCCGGAACGGCTGTACCGATTTTGACGAGACTTTCACTGATAGGTAGCTGATGATATAAGGAGTA
The DNA here is from genome assembly GCF_030267445.1 of Bombyx mandarina. Taxonomy (NCBI): domain Eukaryota; kingdom Metazoa; phylum Arthropoda; class Insecta; order Lepidoptera; family Bombycidae; genus Bombyx; species Bombyx mandarina. The sequence continues at coordinate 14,367,291 of NC_143228.1, forward strand.
ACTTAGGTTACTTTTTTTTGACTAGCTTTGCCCCGCGGCGTCACCCACAGTTATTGTCGTACCGCGCGCAAAATGGCGGGCCCCGCCTATCAATAATAAAATTTAAGGTTTCCGAAGCGAAGCGAGGGCGGGTCGCTAGTAAATAAATATATTTATATTTACAGTGGTTTTTATGAATGTTCCGTTATAACTACTGAAGCATGCATCCGATTGACTTGAAACTTGGTATCCATGTAGAAAATGCATGTACTTAATGGATAGGCTAATATTGATATGAGTGTTGGACTCCCAAATAATAATGACAATAAATAATAATGTAATTTTAAATGCCCAGCGAAGTGGGCGAGCAGGGCTAGTATAATCTAAAATTATCACACATTTCATTAAACACTAAATTTAGTGCTCGTAGGATCAACCAAAACAATGTGTTTGCATTATTAATTTACAAAAACAATGTATTATATTATCTCGTAATCCAATTACCCGAATTTGTCGCATCTTTATCGAACCGGCAAAGTCGTCAACTGAGTTGAATATTTTTATCACGCTTTTTATTATTCGCTTCAGACGTATGTATGTTTGTAACGGAATCTTTGAACATGTTTTTTACCATTTTTACATTTTTTGAAGGGGGTCAAAATCATGTAACTCGAAATTCGGTAAACTTATTAAGATCGGTCCTTAATAAGTATACCAATATTAAAATACAATCAAAAAAGCTTAAATTCAACTAAAAAATGAAAAATAAATAATAGTTTAAAAAAACAAAAAAAAAAACGCTTTTATAGAAAATCTCACTAAAAAATATAAAATAAATCATAATAAATTTGAATTAAAAACAGTGTAAGAAAAAAATATGATTTTATTGTAAAAAAGCGTGACCTTTATAAAAATGTTTAAGGGCATCCTCCATGTTAATAGTAGGTTAAGTAGTGTAATTGTTTAATGTATATTGTGAGTAAAATTGTTTCCTTATTATAAGTTAGATTAGTTTTCATTATCGTGTTGTTTTCTCCTATAGTTCTAAGGAACGTTGTGTACAAACATACATTTGTCTTGTTTAGTCGTGCGCACATGGCTTATGTTGCAAGCCAGTTTTTCTTTAGTTATTATTTTTGTGTATCTTTTTAGCTTGTAATGTGTATTGTGTGCCCAATAGAAAAAAATCTTATACCTTTAAATGAGTAATCCTTGTATATATATATAATCTAAATCTCGGAAACGGCTCCAACGATTTTCATAAAATTTAGTATACATGGGATTTCGGGGGCGATAAATCGATCTAGCTACGATTTATTTTCAGAAAATGTTGTTTTATTCGTGTTTTCAATAATCAACTCTTCCCGACATCTATTGGCGAATAATAATACTATTTGTCTTAATTGAGGGCAACTAACCAAGATGGCGTTATCAAAAAAAAAAAACCGAGCAAAGCTCGGTCATCATATAGTAAAATCAAAAAGATAATATTAAGTATCCTTAAATCATTTTTTGTTCTAGGTGGTCATGGTACGTTTATTGGCGTAATAAATTCCTTCGTCCATAGTGTCATGTATTTCTATTATTTCCTGACAGTGGTCAATCCGAGTTATAAGCAATCAATTTGGTGGAAAAAACATATCACGCAACTTCAAATCGTAAGTATTCCATAGTTTTTATTTATTTTATTACCCGTGTAGGCAGACGAGCATACGGCCCACCTGATGGTGAGTGCTTATTGTCGCTCTTGGACATCAGCAATGCCAGGGGCAGAGCCAAGCTGCTGCCTACCAATCATTTTGTCATGAACTGACATGACTGTCCTACGGCCCATATGATCTTAATAATACGTATATTTCAAAACAGTTTTCGTCATTAGCTACCTACGTTTTTAAATTTTAAAACACGTTAATGGTTCAATTTTATTTCTGAGGGTAGGAAATTTAGCTTAATTCTAACCTGGTAAAACCTGGTAAAAACCTGCTTATCCTAGCGTTAGCTTTGAGACATCAAGTCAAAGTATCAATTATTTTCTGATAACGACTATTTTGCCCGCTGACACGGATAAGTGCTGTATGGTGGATAAGGTTTGTAGCTGTCTATGTATACAAATTAGTACGGATATATTGTATTTATTTTATCACACATAGTTATTGCGATAATATAGAGCCGCTTGCTCGTATGACGTCCAGAATACGTAAAAAAAATACGACTTTTATAGGAATACTAAGTCCCCAAATTTTTAATAATAGGCCAGTTTTTTACTCGTATTCGCATTAAAAATTTATAACGTTTTTAACACAGAATAAAATATATCGTTCACTAGGCCTCACACAAGTAGATTGAATGAGGCTGCTAATCCAAGTATTTTAATTATTTTACAGCTTCAATTCTTCTGGTGTGTTGTTCATATGGGCATCATTGTGTTTAAGCCAGACTGCGAATATCCGAGATGGACCAGTGCAGTTTTTCTACCTCAAGACTTGTTCATGCTAGTTCTCTTTGTAGACTTCTATATCAAAACCTACATTAAGAAACCAAAAGCTAAAGTTGAAGATAAAAACGAATCGAACGGTAAAAATGTTGCAAATGGTAGCACCATAGCTGAGACGGCAATTGATAACAAAAGTATAGAAGATAGTAAAAAGGTTCTAATCAATAATGAAAATAGCATTAGTTATACCTTAGAAGATAAATGTGAATTTGAACAATTGAGCAATGCTATTTTGAAAGTAAGAAAATTAGGTGCGCTGAACAAACCTAACAATGATAAAAAAATGAAGGAGGATAAGTTTAAAAATGGGAATCACAAATAAAAAGTTTCGTTTTACTGATTTGGAAGTTATAGTGTGCAATAAAATTTGAGATAACCAGAACGAGTTTTGTTTGTTTTTGGGAATCCACCCTTTAATTTTCTTTGTTATGCTTGCTTTGTTATGAAGATAATACCACCACATAAGTTCGTAAATACCTTACTAAAAATATTCATGACACAAATTAAAGGAGAAAATATAGGAAACCGTGCTGGAGAATATGAAGATACCGATATGGACGAAAGATAGGAAGAGCCTAGTATTTTGAATAGGATGCGATGGTCTATTTTCTGATAATAGATGACAGGCTATTATTTCACCATTTTACTTCTGCTCTGAATATTGGCAATATGTGTGATCCAAAATATAATCCTTTGAAGGAAGCCATCTAATTCTGTGTATTCGAATTCATAAAAGTACTAGATAATATATCGGTCGGAATGTGTCTTATTGTAAGGTGAAAGATACAAGTAAAGAGGCTCCCCTTAACTGAAATATTACGGCGCCACTAATAGCTTGGTCGAGTGGATAGTACCAGATTTTTCTCCGTGAAATGAAATAAATGCTATATCTATCCCTTTTTGTAGGCGTACCCATACTTTCAGTAGATAATCAATATCGAATGAAAAATAATATCAATCTATTCTCAGTTTGATCACATACTTTAAACAATAACAAAAGGTTATCAATAAATAAAGAGTATATATAATATGTTGTCTCAAATACATGATAGTGTGTGTAATGTTTTTTTTTTATTTTATTGATTTAATGTATTTTTATGTTTAATTTAAAAAAAAATAACATACTGCTCTCCTTCTCTACATTCTCTATAAGTGTGGGAAGTTCCATACTCCTCGGGCCGCGCAATTTTCGTAAAAAGGACTACAAAGTTTTTGCTTCACGTATTAATATATAGATATTGCTATTTATTTCTCCTGACCTATCAGTGTAAATACGACTGTCGCTCATAAGAGTATCATTTTATTGCCTTTTTCAATGAGCACATCGCCCAGCTGGTGAGCATTATAGTTCATGTGCCTATTGATTATTGGTTACTCATGAACATCAGCACAGTCAGGATAAGATCAAACTACTATTTAATGCCGAGCGCTCTGAACCAGTGGCAGTGGGCTGGCCATATATGCCGCAGAATTGACGATCGCTGGAGCAGACGGGTTGTCGAGTGGAGACCGCGCAGCGGAAGACGAAACCTGGGACGCCCCCTGGCTAGGTGGTGCGATGACGGACTTTCGGCGCACACTGCGGTACCGTAGGTCTGGTGTAGCCGGTGTGGTGGAGCTCGATGGGGTTTAGTCGGTAGTTGGTTTTGCGGGACGAGCGCTTCGCGCGCCTTTTTCAAGGCGTAGTCTCCTGCGAGGAATTCGGGGAGGTGGGAGACCTTGACCCTCCTCGACCCCCTCTTCCTCTCAGGAGGCGCCGGAGTCCGACACAACCTGGCTCGTTACCCCCCCGGACCGGGTATCCCTAAATGGATTCCCTAACGTTAAAAAAAAAAAAGTGGTGCGATGACCTCCGAACGGCAGCCGGCAAGAAGTGGATGAGGAGAGCCGCAGATCGGGCTCTGTGGTGTGGATTGGGAGAGGCCTATGTCCAGCAGTGGACGACTGTGGGCTGTCGATGACGATTCTGAACCAAAACTTATACAATGACTTACTGAATTATCGCACATCATGCTATTTAGTACACTGATGATTTCACAGTCACGTAACACACCCCGACAAGTCAAACAAAGGTGATGCAGAGAAATTGACAATAAGTGCTTCTTCTAGAAAAAAATTACAACACTAAGCAGATAAATCTAAAATTTAATTATCCGATTCTCCGTCTGATAAATAATATAGTAAATATTACGTTACATCAATTCAAGAATGTAAGCCGTATTCACGTATTCTTCGATTTTTAATTAGCTGTCTAGTGACAGACACGCGCCATTTGAATTTTAATTGTAGGCAAATGTAACGCAAATACAGCCCTTATACAAGTACGTCACGTAATTACAATAGCAGTATTACAACGTTGGAAAAAATAATAGCATGAGCTAAAAGTACTAGGTACGTGCTATGAAATTGATAAGTGTTCGCCCAATGTTCAATATTCAACCGTAATTGCTGACACCTAAAGGCTTAGATTCGTTTTGAAAACTTAATAAATAAATACTCCATCAAGATCAATAAAAAATCAAAATATATTTCATTGATCACACTAAAACTGCTCTTTACTGATTTTAATCAAAATATAAAGAAATTCGATTGAAATGTTTTGTTTTTTCCTATTTATGTAGACTAGTGGTTCCCCGGTAGTCGAAATTCGACTATCATTAATTGAGATTATAAATTTGAACATTACTATTGGTTCTATTGTCAGACTATAGATAGATATAGATTTCGCCAAGACTACACCATAGACAAATAATATTAAAGACAAACAATATTAATTAATAATAATTTAGAAGTCGTCGTGCCCTAACGGATAAGACGTCCGGTGCATTCGTGTTGAAGCGATGCACCGGTGTTCGAATCCCGCAGGCGGGTACCAATTTTTCTAATGAAATATGTACTCAACAAATGTTCACGATTGACTTCCACGGTGAAGGAATAACATCGTGTAATAAAAATCAAACCCGCAAAATTATAATTTGCGTAATTACTGGTGGTAGGACCTCTTGTGAGTCCGCGCGGATAGGTACCACCGCCCTGCTTATTTCTGCCGTGAAGCAGTAATGCGTTTCGGTTTGAAGGGTGGGGTAGCCGTTGTAACTATACTGAGACTTTAGAACTTATATCTCAAGGTGGGTGGCGCGTCTACGTTGTAGATGTCTATGAGCTCCAGTAACCACTTATCACCAGATGGGATGTGAGCTCGTCCACCCATCTACGCAATAAAAAAAAAAAATCTATTCTCAATTTTACCACAGACTTTAAACACATAACAAAGAATATATATATGCGTGCTGTGTCAAATACATGGTAGTGTGTGTAATGTTTTTTTATAATTGATTTAATGCATTCTTTATGCTTAATTAAAAAAAAAATTAACATGCTGCACAACTTCTCTTCTATACGTGTGGGAAATTTCATAGCGCTCCGTCCGCGCGATTTTCGTAAAAAGGGGTACAAATTTTTTACTTCACGTATTAATATATAGATGCTAAAACCTTCAACTATCACAAGCGAATACGAATCAGGGCTCCATTCTATGTTATGTGTTTCAGATAAAAAAAAACCACGTGTGCCACTCGGGGACTGCCGCGGTAAAGCTATTGCATAGCATTTTTTATCAACTTATGCAACTATAATTAGACAATAATAATTTAATATTAAAACAATAATAAAATAAGACAATGCTATATTTATAAACATTAACAAAAGCAAAACATTAACTGTCCCCTTCACATTCATAAGCTAGACCGCGCAAGAAAGAGATGGGCAGACTTTTCATGATGCGCATGCAGTGCGACATCACGCCGCGCGCTTATTCACAACTACACAAGCGCAACGTGTGAATGAGTTGAACGCGAGCTACATGGTAGGCGGAGTGGGAGCGTTAGGTTTTATTTTCGTTACGGAATTTCTTGATTCGGTCGCCGCGCTCAAAGCCCGCGATAAAAGCCATGCAATAGCTTAAAAAAGAATTAATCGAATAATGAAGCAATATGATCGGCTTTCTCACAGTAAGCGTTATTAACACTTGAAATTTATATATACAAACATTCTTCGCAAGCCTGCATGAAACGATAAGCCATTAAGCATAGTGGCTACAGTTACTCGAAATTCGTTGCTGCTGTATCAATGTAGTACAATTAGAGAAAATCTAAGGGGTCCGTGCTCGTTATACATTGCGTGTTAGAAGTTTATTGTATATTAGTAAAGCGGTCGATACACCGCAGTGCTGCTTCACGCGCGACGTCAAACGGACGGTTCTGTATTTTCGTTTCTCAAACCTATTCCGAGCGACTTAAAGGGTTTCACGGGTGAGTTTTTTAATGTAATTTACGAGGGCGGAAGTTTGAATGTTGCTTAGATTTTAGGTCATGGAATATTGATATAGTGAGGGGTTCAGTATTTGAGTTTTTGTTGTGTATTTCTTATTTGTTATTTAGGACTATTTGTTTCTGTAATCTATTCTATTCTGTTACAAAAAAAACTTTGTTAGCTTTTTCGTAGATTTAACTGAAATCGAAGGAAACTCGTGGTTTTTACGGTTCCCTGAAGTCGAAAAACGATTAGAAAATTCCTAGTTTTCCAATCCCCCTCAGAATCCTACAAGTCAGTGGTGAAAATAATCCTTGCTTGTGATTAATATTAATTTAATAAATGCTGATGAAAACACTGCATTAAATTTACGTGAATTTCACCACACATATTAAGGAAATTAATTCGAAATTGTAACAGTAATTTGTACATTGCAACGGTAATTACACCAGAAATAGACCCCAGTATATCTATGTGAGCTCACAATTCACCCTATAATCCAATTCTCTGAAATTTATCGCAGTGTATTAAAAAACAATTGGTAATGTTTCCAAAGAATCGGAAAATTTATAGTAAATTGATTTAAATAATGTAAGAATAAACGGCTACAACGCCTTAAATCATGCAACGGGGGTGCATAAATTGAATCTTTTGAAATTATTGCAATAAACCTTACAATAATAATCCACTGAATCTCTTTCTATTTTAAATTTATTTCATTATTGCATCTGCATCAACATTCAATCTCAATAAAATGTTTAGTTGCTTATTAGAATAAATGGTTAATAGACTCTTTATTCTCTAGGGCAGTTTTATAAGCTGCAACCTGAATTATTAATTTTTTTATTGTTTTTAATTTACAAGATCGAATGCGCAAATGAACAAAACAAAACGAATACTATCGAAAAACTAATTACAAAAACAATTGAATTACGAATGTAAAATACTTCAGTTTGTACATTAGCACCAGTCGACCTACTGATTTCTAGTCGATGGACCTTTAGACAAGCGACATACTTTGTATATTATTATTCTTTGATTTAGTACCTTCATTAGATATTTCATAAGATTCATCGTTCTATTAACACCAATCTATTGTGTTCTTCGTATCAATGAACCGATTAACTTTTGCGACGCCTGTAAATTAATCAGTTCTAAATGAACCATTTACTACAATTGTTTGTATTTGAGTCAAATTTGGTATGATTTCCACAACGCAATATAATCTATTCGAACTAAGAAACATTTAAAAGCAATGATGCTACAAATGATATAGGGCGTTGTGCAAGGAAAACTTGTAGGATACATTCAAAAGGATTCGTTTGAACAGAAACTTTTCTTCCTTCTTAATTAAGCATGGACCGATGTATGTACAATCGCAATGACATTGGAAGTAGTTTAAAATAGAAATCCATTTGAAAATTTTGCACTATACAATTTACGGTACTGTAGCAATCGGTTCTCATGATCTAAAGGTTTTTGAAGTTATAATTCTTTAGGCACGTTATGAAAAATTTATGAGAGTGAAATTTTACGATGCGCGCGTACTATGACACAAAATTAACAGAATGAAGTTGCCCACTAAATCGCTCATTACAATACGACCGACGTAACTTGGCGAGTCTGAATATAGCCGCAAGTGAACTTTCCGAACCGTACCGAGAATTACCGAATTTATACGATGTCAAGAAAAGGGATGTCAAATATGCGTGTTTGAGGATCTTGTTTAAACGATTTTTTTTCAAATTGATTAAATTTTAAATAAAAAAAAAGAAATAAATTTAATAAAAATAAAGTATAACTTCTTACGCGCGTACATAAGTACACGCTCCCTTTTTTTATAGCCGAATTTCAAAACTTGAAACTTTAGAAATATTCGTATTAAAAAAATTCTGTGTCTGAAACAATTAAATTTGATTGAATTAATAATTCACGCATGGAAATCAGGGTCTTTCACAATGTTGACCAAGAACATGCCTCACAGCCAGTTCTCAATATTGTAATCGAAAGGACTGAATAAGGTGTATTGAGAACTATAGTTCACCCTCTTTGTGTTGAAAGAACTGGCTACCAATATAGACCAAATTCATCGCTTTTTGGAAACTATTGTTTTGCCTAATAATTGATATTCGGCCAGAGTCACTGATACCTGAAGATATAAGTAGGGAAGGATATAAGTAGGTCCATTTCTACGAAACAAACAACCAGGAAAAGAAAATTTGTTCACAAACAGAGAATATAAACGTAATTAATTGTTTTGACTTTGCCTATTTATATTTAGTTTACTTTTTACTTCATTACTCAGGTTAGCCAAATTGAAATATGAAATTCACGATACTTCTTTAGAATTTGTTTGTTAGTCTAACATCTATACATCATCTATATTTAAAAAAATCTAACGGTTAAATAGCGCTGGTGTTTCATACTGAATTTAAAATCGGAATTCGTATAAAGAAGGTCTAATAGTCAGCAGTAGGCGTAAGTTCTTTCCGTACTTGAACAATCTTAAACAACAACAATTGCGCTTGTCCTGTCTTCTGCATGATTCATTGTTACAGCTAATTTATCATCATTGCTTTCGTCTAACTGAGATTTCGCAGACTACAAAATGATGTCACCTTTGAACTTCTTTTTTTTTAAATAGTGTTAAAATTACAAGTTATTATTAATGACAGTTGTAATAATAATTATCAGTTCTTTATACAGTGTTAATAATAGTATTTGTCAACTGAAACAGCTTAAGTAACGTATATCTTGTTTGCGATTGTTATAAACAAAAAAGAGCATAAAGAAGTTTCAATTGGCTAACTAGTAGTGCACTTTTTGAAGTGTTCTTTAGGCGCTTTGAGAGTAAAATTTAACTCTCGACAGATTCGTTACGGCTAGAGAGAAAAGATACAATTTAGGAAGAGCGAGAGTGAGAAAATAGACAGAGCGTCTCGCGAACCACATGACCGTGGACAAAGTGAGCTAGGTCATTTCTTTTATACACAGCATTCCCTATTACGAAAGAAATTTGATTTGATGAATGAAAAATGAAGAAAACCGCAAAAGAAGTTTCACTTCTTTCACGTTGACCAAGTTGCGTACCATTTATTTGTATTTACAATATAATTTAACACGTATATAAAACGCAATCGGAAGAGTCCAAAAAAATGAGTGAAAATATTCGCAACTACGATTCCTGTTCATTCCAGTTTGATGCCGATTTTACATTACAATGTAATTAAGATTGCGAATTCAAGTGTCAAGGTGAATAGCGTTTACGGTGCTCTCTGTGGGCTTGGTGATCTTAATACCAAATCGTTTGTGATAGTCCGAAATTGATCCAACTATTCTCATGGGTGTCGTAAATAGCAACTAAGGAATCGAACAGAGAATACATACAATCTGAATATACGGTATTACCGGAGCTTACGGTAAGACTTATGAGCCCGCACGGGTTGGTCTCCATACTACTATCTATATATTATTATTAAGACGTGAAGCAAAAACTTTGTACGCCTTTCATGAAAACTGCGTGGACGGAGGAATATGAAGTTTCCCATACTTATAGGTAGAGAATATAGAAATGGAGTGCAGAATGCTAATTTTTTTTTTAAATTATGCATAAGCAATACATTAAATCAATAAAAAAAATCATTACACACACTACCATGTATTTGACAGAACACATATTTATTTATAAATATACTCTTTGTTTATTGTCTATTTTGAAGCTATTGCATAGATTTTATGGCGAGCCTTGAGCGGAATCATGAAATTCCGTAACGAAAAAAGCCTTCCACCCCTCACTACGCCTACTATGTAGCTCGCGTTCAACACATTCACACGTTGCGCTTGTGTAGTGTTTAAAGTAAGAAGTCTAAACACCGATTTATGTACTATCAAAATATGTGATATAATTTCGTGGTTAACACAACGATAACGCGATTCAGCTTTTGCGTCAACCGCCATCTATCGGCGACAAACGGAATTGAAATATAGAAAATTATATCACATTACAAAGCGTTGGGCGTGTCATTTTCTATCGCTTAGTCGAAGAATTTTATTACTACTCCTACTACTCATTCAGTGATTGGAGTGGTATTAAAAATAAACTAGCTAAACCGTTGATTTTGGGCGAATGAGAGTTAGAACTAGCACCCAAAGGCGTGTCTCTATCCCATATGGCGCCCTCTAGTGAATGCGCGGTCAAAATGGAATACTCACAATGTAGCAGATTCATTGAAAGTTAGCCCACTGAATTTCTCGCCGGATCTTATTTTATTGTTGTTTTAATATTAAATTATTATTGTCGATTTATAATTGCTAAATATTAATATAAGTTGATAAAAAATGCTATGCAATAGTTTACCGCGGCAGTCTCCGAGTGCCACACGTCTTTTTTTTAGTTGGAGTTTCTATAAAAGCGTATTTTGTTAGTTTTTTTAAACTATTATTTATTATGTGTTTAAAGTCTGTGGTAAAATTGAGAATAGATTAATATTGTTTGTCTTTAATATTATTTATCTATAATTTAGTTTTGACAAACTCTGTGATTACAATAAAGAAGTATAATAGTGTTTGGCAATAGAACCATAATAATGTTTAAACATAAAATTTCAATTAATTATATACTACTTAAAGAATGATTCTGAACAAACCATATAAAACACAATTGCCTTGTGGTTGTGATTCAAGGCCAATCTATGATACAAAGAAACTATAAACCGACATTACTGCAGAATACTACCAGACCTTTCATGAACATAAAATGGCGCACTGCGGAATAGTCAAGCAATGCAGTAGATTTTCCACTAAAGGATAATATTATTTCTAACCACCAAATAACTTTGATTACTGTATTGTCTGGTTCGTTTCAGTGTAAACAGACTTTAAAAAATGTAATCTTTGGAAAAAGCCAGCAAAATATATTCTCTTTAAGTTATCTATACATATAAAAATGAATTGCTGTTCGTTAGTCTCGCTAAAACTCAAGAACGGCTGGACCGATTTGGCTAATTTTGGTCTTGAATTATTTGTGGAAGTCCATAGAAGGTTTAAAAGGTAAATAAATATGAAAATGCTCAGAATTACATGAAAATAACAATTTTGTTTTTCCTTTGATGTCGTCGTCGTCGTCCCCCCCCCCCGTCGGACGGATTCCTTTTGTTTGTTTTAAGTATGTTTTATACAAAAGTTCAGGTCTTTTTATCGATTGAAGCACTATGAAGTCGGTCGGGTCAGCTAGTCTATTATATTTTGGAGTAGTAGTGATTGATTTTGTGAAATTAGATTTAAAATTTATACTGCGTCGCTTAATGCCCCAAATGTTAAGTATTAACTTTAATTGGTCATAGCCCCGATATAATAATATAAAACAACACAATCTAGTTTTTGGTTCTTCCGCTCCAAAATGTGCATAGCATATAAAATCGCACCCAATTTAAGATTTAAATCCAACTACCAGAAAACAAGATGATAGATTCCGGTCACGATGCGCTAGTGTTAGAAGAGCCATATGGAGTAGTCTTCACCCACAGTTTGATTATCATTTTCAAATCGGGCTTCAGTAAGTAGAAACAAGAAAATTTGAAAAGAACTACATTGTATTCTATTATAGTTACATTGTTTCATCGTATACGTGAAATGAAGAGCATTCATTGAAATAATAAGTTTGTACACTGTTATGATTCTATTGTCATGGACTATTATTTTTCTATAATCACAGATTTCGCCAAGATTACGCTTTAGACAAAATTAAATATTAATAAAGACAAACAATATTTAATCTATTCTCAATTTGACCACAGACTAAAAGCAATAAGAAAAGTATGACAATAAACGAATAGTCTGCATGCGTGTGTGTGTGTCAAATACATGGTAGTTGTGTGTAATGTTTTATTTATCGATTTAATGTATTTTTTATGCATTATTTAAAAAAAAACATATTAATATTCTGCACTCCTTCTCTATATTCTCTATAAGTGTGGGAAATTTCATACTCCTCCGTCCACGCAATTTTCTTAAAAAGGGTTACAAAGCTTTTGCTTCACGTATTAATATATAGATATACATTTATCATGAATAATTAACGAATTTTATCAAATATCAACAATTCAGAAAGGGAAAAAAGTCAACATGAACACCCTTAGAGAGCACATTTGCACGTTCACATAATTATTATTCAGCTCGACATATTATTCTTTAATTTATATTTAACCGACTGAATATTTTAAGTTCTGAGGAAAAAATAGGGTCGGAACTCTTCTTTGAGTAAAGTGGTTGATTTCATTAGAATTACTCATATCTGACAGAAGCTTTAAGCTCTGATTAATTTTACAGCTAATTTGTGGGCAAGTAATATTAATGATGCTAGAAATACAGTTGAACCAGTGCCTACCGTAAATATTTACATTCAAATCCCGCTTGAATGTAATGGTAAATAATGTCATGACACTGAGAGCAAACCAATATTTTTCTCTATTGTACAATCTCAAAATAAACTGAGAAATTCTAAAATTGACTGAAAACTATAAATGTCTTCCAATCCCATCCACTCTTTTTGTTTCTATTTTTAATTGTGGGAAATGTCAAATAGCAGCTTCTAGTTTTAAACAAAACTTGTATCCAAAGTTGAGCAAATTTCCAAATGAAACAGTTGAAGATAGAATCGTGACACTCGTTTTTTTTCATTGAGTTATTAATGTTACAGAATACTAGCATCAAACGAAATATGTCCACTTTCTAGACTTAGGCTAGATAGGGATTCCCCAAAGTTCGTCACAACGACCAATTTTGCACTCCACATATCCAGCGTATTCCTGCAACCTTCAAAAGAAGAATGGTTAACCTCAACAGTTATTTGTTCTCAAAATATACTGCTACCAGCGTCGCAATTCTTCAGACTATATCGGTCATTTAATTCTTCTGCATAGGTCACCCTATGAACTCACCCAAAGAGCAACGAAATGGCCTCTTGTGAGTTTTTTTTTTTTGCTGCCTACCGCTAAAACGGGAGTCCGCACGGGTAGGTACCACCACCCTGCCTATTTCTTTCGTGAAGCACTAATGCGTTTCGGTTTGTAGGGTGGGGCAGCCGTTTTAACTATACTTGAGACCATAGAACCTATATCTCAAGGTGCGTGACGCATTTACGTTGTAGATGTGTATGGGCTCCAGTAACCACTTAACACCAGGTGAGCTGTGAGCTTGTCTACCAAGCAATAAAAAAAAGAGCTCTTGCGGGTATCATATCTTATAAAATATAAGAGAACCAAAATCAAGCCTTGAAAATTGCATTATAAATAGAGAATGAATTGCGTTTAGTATGAAATACTTTTTTCAAATTTCATCTCAAGGCTCCTTTTTTTCTCTTGAAATGGACTTTTTTTCAACGCTCTTATGAAAAAGTCAGTTATTTTCTTTTAAATATGATATAGAATATTATATAGAACGTAATATAATCTAATGAAATTTAAATGAATTCGGTTCTAAATATTTCTTGAATCGACCTTGTTCAGGGCAATTTCCTTCGCTTTTCGCCAAGTTTACCATCCCTGATTATTCGAAGTCACGCGATCGCCATTTTACGAGTGGCCCTTCTAAATTGCGACATGTATTATTCAAACTAACTATGACTTGGCTATATCGTTGGGCTTTTAAAAATGTCTTGTTGTCTGGCTTTTGTGCATATTTTAGTTGTTCATCGTTATTTAATAGTTCATATTATGATATATCGGCCTTTGTATGTACTTTACAAAAGTATCCTAAATTGCAATACCCGAGTAAAAATGAAATTATAATTTTTTGATAAAAATAATAATTTCAAGTCTATCGCCGAACCACCGCTGCACGGTGTCCGCGCCACAACGCTGAACCACCGCCGCACCACCGCCATTTGGCGGAAAATTCCGCCGCACGCTTCGAAAGAAATCTCCCAGCTCCACCGCACCACAGCCGAAGCATAGCCGAACGTTTCGAATTTTTTACGTTTATACATTTAATAGACACTGGACGTGAAAAACGTTTACATTCACACACACACATATGTATGTATATGAGAATGATATGTCACTGCTGTAATGCAGCGGTGGTGCGGCGGTAGTGCAGCGAACCCACTCTTATTAAACAGTCGCGGCTGTGGTGCGGCGGTGCTTCGGCGACCATAAAAAAATTCAAATCGTCACAGTCATAGTGCGGCGGCGCTTCGGCGGTGATTCGGCTAAATTCTGTTTTTACTCGGGTATGCGAGAACACATTTCCTAAAGTAAATACTTATCGAATCTAAATCACTAACTTTGCTATAATTTTCGTTACAATTTAGTGTCATTTATTTTTATGAATCAAAGTTCAAAACTGTTTCCAATATTGCGCTGGTGGTTCCATGAAATATGTGGCACAGTAAACTAAAGTGTAAAGTGCCTATTCAGTATGAAACTCACTTTACATCCAAAGTAACGTGAATACCACCGGCCACTTTAACTATATTTTTTAATTCAGATTACGATATTGCTCTTGGCTAAAACAGGCAGCATTTTTTTATTTGCTAATATCTTAAAATTTCTGTGTATATAGCAGAGCCTACTGTAAGCCTCTACGAGTAATTACCACCTTCCTACCTATTTCTGCAGCGGAGCAGTTGAGAGTTCAAACTCATATCCCAAGATGATTAATAATATAAACGTTGTATAGTATCCGCGACTTAATACTAGAAGAACTTGATTACTCGTCAAACTAATAATTAAAATAAAAGGTATCAGATTCTTAAGTATGGTTCCTGGCTCACTGTTGCCGTATAGATTATACATTCAAGCCCTAACTGCTATCTTGTGACGTCACGATGCCATCCCAACCCTATTTGCCGCGCTAGACGGTGGTAATAGCTTTCGCGTACGTCACCATTCGTAATGAATTGGGTCGATATGTGCTTTAGTGATTTACGAAGAGTCTGGTTCCTTAGCTAGCTATATTTACCTTACCTTAGCTATATTTAGAACAAACAACATGAAAGACCTCGAAAACAGAGTTTAACTTACATTAATCGAATTCGGTTAAGAAAACTGATTTTATTTTTAAAAAACTTGATTACGCGTGAAATTCTTACAAGAATTTAGTCTGAATCAGAAACTTACTAAAAGAAAGTTGAAATAAATGCACGATGATCAAATAAAGAAAAAGCGACAAATACAATCGAAATAGACAAAGAATCCTTTGACGAGAAGACGAATAATGAATGAGATCCTAAAACGATTGAAGAGAAATGTTTCCTCTCTGTTGCATTGCTATTTATTAGCCACGCTAGCAACTCAGTACCAGACAGCTCGTAACTTTTCACAAGAAAAGAAACAGAAACTATTTAATTCGGACAAATGAAATAAAACTGTTTCTGAAAACAAGGCGAACAAAAAGAAACAAAAATTATAAATTTCCATTTACAATTATTATCATTCCGTTACATAATACAATATCTTTCGACGCACACACGGACAAATCCGTAGCTCCACCTACGCTTTTGACAGCACGTCACGTAATCAGAAAATCGAAATGCGTCACGCCATTAAATCACCCTGTTATATTAATAGGAACCGAACTAGCCTAACATTAAAACAAATTACTCAAATTTGTTACTGGTATATTTAGAATTCTTCATTAGCAATTTAATATCAACAACATTTATATTTAGTGTAACGATTTAATCAGTAGCTTTAGGTTTTCACGTCAGGTTGACACGTCCGGAAAAACATGTATGTGGAGAGGCTTTTTGGTGAGCCAAATATTCTGGGAGAGATGAAGGCACGGAGGCTCGAATGGCTTGGTCATGTAGTGCGTATGGAGCAGGATCGGGCTGTGAAACGGGTGTACGCAGGTGTAACGGAGGGACGCCGTCCCGTAAGGAGGCCCAAGTACCGCTGGTCTGACGCTGTGGAAGGAAATTTACGTGAGCTCCAAATGTCGGACTGGAAAGGTGTTGCGCAGCGCCGGGATGAATGGCAAAGCTTATTGTCGGAGGCCAAGACCCACTTCGGGGTCATAGCGCCAGCTCAGTAGTAGTAGTACTAGTAGTTTAGGTTTTCAACATAATATACAGACCTGACAGATGGTCTTTGAGGTAAACGATTTCGGGTACTGCTTCGATCACAATGATCTATCTACTACTACCAACTCGCTGTATCTCTCAGTAGAAGCAGCATCTTTGCCTTAAGTCCAAATTCAGTCAAGCGTTTGCTTTGTGGTCAAAAACAAGATGATGCTCAAAAAAAAAACAACAACATTATAAATCTTTATGTATGATTACGTTTGATTGGGCATCAAAATAACAACATATAAAATAACAAAATAATAACATACAACGCCGCTAAAGAAGTTTTCTCTTTAAAAGCTACTAAGCTTGTTTCTGCTGAAAAGCAATGTGTGTTTTTTGGAAGCGGCTGAAACTCCTTGCTTAATAACACGCGTTGGAGCCTCGAACGAGAGCGCCCAGACGAGAATAACGATAAGGCTCTTAGTACAGATTGCATCAGAATCACTCCCCACCACATCCTTGGATACGAGACAGGGGGGTGTCGGTACCTCTACCCTAAACGGTTCTTACATCAGCAAAACCTCCATTAAACTATTTGAACGATATCTAATCAGTAATGAACCTACTTAATTTTAAAACCATAACTTGTTGATTTTTATTTCAACGTCAAATCTTTAAATGTCATCACTGACGTTATCTTTCAGCAAATTTAATCATCCTTAAACATTATTTTTCAGGTGTTATTGAAAATGAGCTACTTAGAAAAAGTTGACAGTTACCTGGATTCCTTGAAAGTTGGAAAAAGTAAGTAAACAATATTCAGTTTTATTTTCCATTAGATTCAATTGTGACTCAATGGTATTTATTACGCAAATCTCAAACTCTATATCGATAATAATTCCCTAATCGATTAATAATTCGAGGTCGTATTAGCTACAAATATATTTATCACATAAAAAGGTTTCCAATTCAAAACATTATAGTCTAATTTGAGATTGAAATAATGTGGTAATTATGGTAAATAATGAAACATAATCTTCGGATGTACATGACTTTTTATTTTTTACATAAAACTATACGACTAATTGTTGCTAGGCAACAACTATTCTTCATAATAAACTTGTGATGGTTACATATAGTAAGAAGGCCAGTTCTAACAAATAATCTGGTATTATTAGACCTCCGGCTTCTAATATAACGAATTTTACTACAAATCAGGCACCAGTCGAAGACGTAGCCTATTCAGACCAAGCTTAGAACTCATAATGGAAAGCACCAGGTTTGCTCAAGAACCAGATGCTGCGTAAAGTAATCTGTGGAAAGACACTTTAAACATACGAAATACCAAAAATTATAAGCTAACAAAAGGAGGTACACTTGAAAATATCTTAGTAAATATTAGCATCACTCATAAATTTACAAATAACAATTCCAGGTGCCATGGTAGATTCTTGGTTCATGATGTCGAGCCCGATGCCGATACTGTCAGTAGTAGCAGTCTACCTCATCCTGATCAGGATCGGACCGAGGATCATGAAAAATCGACAACCGCTCCAAATGAACAAGTTCATGGCCTATTACAATGCTTCTCAAGTTCTTCTGGCAGCCATGATATGTTTTAAGGTCTGTCTACCTTTTCGGATTCTCCTATTCTCTTCTATTGATTTTGGTGAATAGACATTCTTCCGACATGTCCGCATATAGGAATGTACGCAAAAGTACGGGATTGACATAAGCTAGCCCAAGTTCACGTCTGATCTATGTCGCTAGAATGAAGTTTGTTTAGTTGTCCCTGTTTATTCGGTTACGGGTCCTTTTATTTTTTTCGGGTAGAGTGCCGAACCTCCTACGAGGTCCCCGCGCAAAAGGGGTGCGCGGGGTATGTGAGACTCAACGGTCTGCAAGGTGTTGTAAGCAGACTGCGGGCCCAAAGATTTTAGGGCCCACACACTAAACGACTCCCCTGCACTCTTACACCGGACGTCCGATCCCCTCCGAGGTCAGAACCCGAATGAGGTAGGGGGGTTACCGCGGTCAACACTACAACCAGACGGCGCGGCTCATTCCAAAGACGCCCAGCCGACGGACCCTTCGAGGCGAAGCGAAGGCTCTGAAACGTCGGCCGTCTCGGTACGGCAGCCCGTCGGGCCGCCCAGACGGTGCCGCTGGTGTCCCGGAATACCCCGCTGGACCAGAACCAACCCGCCGGGTCGGGACGCGATACATCGTCAACCGCTCGCTCTATTTACTCCACGGCAGCGCGCTAGAGTGCTGGTAGCGCGCCGCGTGGCCTCTACCCCCTCAGGTCGCCCCTTGACCTTCACCAGGGGGCGGTTACGGGTCCTAGCATCTTTGTTTTTTTATGTTACTGGAGCCCATAGACATCTACAACGTAAATGCGCCACCCACCTTGAGATATAAGTTCTAAGGTCTCAGTATAGTTACAACGGCTGCCTCATCCTTCAAACCGAAACGCATTACTGCTTCACGGCAGAAATAGGCAGGTTGGTAGTACCTACCCGTGCGAACTCACAAGAGATCCTACCACCAGTAATGCAGCAGTAAACTAGAATGTATTATTTTCAATGACCGGGGCTTCAATTATTTACTTTAATAAAGTTTATAATTTTCTATTACACCATTGGCCATCGAAGCAGTGTTCATTTCTACCTTTGCCGTGTACCACCCGGGTATACGACAAGTCCTTCAAACGAAGTTTGAGTCCTTGGTGGTAGACAGCGATAAGAGTTTGCCCAGAGGCAGCCCTTGAAAGCTTTGGCGACCATTAGCCATCAGGCTAACCGTATGCTCGCCTGCCTTCAAAGCCAATTAACAATTTCTAATTAAATACGAGTTTTAAAACAATCATTCTGTGTTGTCCTTTTCCAGGTCTTCAATCTGAATCTGTTTAGAGATGGAATTGTGTATGCAGGCTGCAGATATCCATCGAATACACAAAATTCAATGGTAGGCGTGCAAATTGTAATTTTAAAATCTATTATACGATTTACATACCCTTTCCCAATGATTTTACCGAAGCTATATCGCAATGATATAAAATGGAATGAGTTTTCTAAGCAAAGCATAATGCACGTAATATTAAATTAAGATGTTCATACTTTATAATTTGAATTTATCGTGGCTTATACCTTCATCGGCTGAGCCTCATGCCCAGGGTTTGTCAAAAGAATCTGTCGAGGTTTTTAGAGTTATCGTATTAAGAATCACCGGTATTATATCTTAAAATATACGGATGTGATACATAAAATATGTAGTCTTTAACTGCCAATAATAACGAACTTGGTGAATAAGATGATGTTAAGTTGTAGAGATCGTCACCATCCACTTTGTGACATGGGGTGGAAAATGTGTCACCATCCCTCAATCCCGATTCTAAACCACGATTTACTTGATGATTTTAACTTTGTTCATGGTAGAAGTAATTCAATGGCGCTTTTTTTTCAGTTACTTGACTTAGGCTGGTGGTACTTCTTTGCAAAGTTCACTGAACTTCTCGACACTGTATTTTTTGTGCTACGAAAGAAAAATAAGCAGGTACGTGTTTAAATGAAATCTCATACAAAATCACGATATAACTATATTAAAATTCCCTTGAAATTCATTTTGGAATATGAGGTGAACGTCTCCTACTATTTGAAGTGAAGCACTACATTGCTCTGGGACCGATATAGGTAAAATGGTCGCACCGACCCGTGCGGACTTACCGTACCTCCAGTATTATCACCAGTTAACTGAAGTAAGGTAATGCAATACTCAAAGTACACTGCTACCCATTCTCGAAGGAAGGCCTTAATCACACCCTTTACAATAATCACGATAAGAGATGGGGTAGTTTTATTTTATTTATTTATTTATGTACAAACAAAAACTAAGACATAGTACAGAGTAATAGGAAAATTATGTACAACGGCACTGCTTCTTCTGCTCTGTGGTTCTAACTTAATTCGACATCATGCATCCAAATGGAATGGATTTTTTATGGAAAAATCTATTTTTATTGAATAGGTGCAGGTTTTTTAAATCAGCTAAGAACGAGTGAAAAATAGATGAATAATATGGATTCGCATATTAAAATTAATACACTCCATTGTTAAAGAGATCTTAAAACTAAACTAGCTTTTGGATTCAGTAGCCCAAGGATCCAGTGCTTTTAGAAATCAGTCAAAAATTAATGGATTCGTTTTATTTTTCAGATCACGTTTTTACACGTCTATCATCACGTGATCATGGCCCTTTATTCCTGGAGCTATTTAAAGTTTGCAGCTGGCGGCGAGGGTGCAGTACTGGCCCTGCTGAACTCTGTAGTGCACGTCATCATGTACACTTACTACCTGCTGTCCGGTCTCGGACCACGTTTCCAGAAGTATCTATGGTGGAAGAAATATGTGACCAAGATGCAACTTGTTAGTTTATTCACATAACCGTGATCTTGTACTTTGGTTCTTGTAGCTTTAAAATTGTATTTGTATGGCGTGTTATCATCCCGCTAATATAGATGCCGCCAGTCTGCCTATTTTGTCCTTGAAACATTAAGACGTCCACGTTTGATGTTTAAGACAGCTCAACTATACAATTAAGACCTTAGACCTCAAGTCTCAAAATGGGTTGCGATATACACATGATGCTATCGATGGGCTCCGGTAGCTACTCAGTACCAACTAGTGAATTAGCTGACTCATCTGTGCAATAAATGAATAAAAATTAAAGCGTTAACTATAAAAGAATTATAGTTTAAGGGCTTATGAGAGACCTTGTGTTATATTTTGCATTTGGAATCACCGTCTACTTGATCTCGTATGTGTTTGTGTTGTTTCTGATATTCGTAACGCAGAGTTAAATACTTACTAGTAATTTATGGCACGTTTGTTTGTTTGAAAATGATCATAATCAAAACTTAACAAAATACTTACCGATGGGATTGAATTTACTGTTTGACGATGGCTTTGTGAAATTTGGTATATTCAAACGAAAGTAATGTTTGTACAGGTTCAAATACTTTAATACTGTACACGATTAAATAGGAAGTAAATTAATTGAGTATTGAATATTTAGGGAGAAGAATATTGAGAACCAATCGCCTTATCACAAAATCGATCTTTGGTAAAAACGGCTCATCGCCACTAGTTCATATATATCATCACCAACCCAATCAAGAACGCATTAATTTATTTTTTCAGCCCTTTTACATTAAAATATGAAGATAAAAATATCTATTACACATAAAAAAAGCTTTAATCGATCCATTTATGTTTTTACAGATACAATTCGTGTTGATGTTGGCATATTGCGCTTTCACACATTTCTCGCCGCGATGCCAATACGCCGCAGGATTTACGTACTTCATATGCACTAATATAACAATATTCTTGTTTCTGTTTCTCAATTTCTATTCGAAGAGTTACAAAGGAAAAGAGAAGGAGATAAAAGAAAAACAGAACCTTGATGGATCGAAAGCTGACGGTTGTAATAATGGTTATTCTGTAAATGGTGCTTGTGGGAATGCCTGTAAATTTGCTAGTTTAGAAGATGTACCGCACAATGTTACTGTCCCGTGTGGTGATTTCACGAAGAATGGAAAAGTCTTCCTCAGCAGACGTACTGCAAAAGCTGCCTTCGGAGACAAACTTGATTACGATAGTATTATTAAGAAATGAATAAGTTCCTAATTCAAAGAGTCATTGAGACTGAAGCTGTGATGTGAGGGGACGTAATAGTTGATGTGAATTTTATTAATGTAAATGAATGATATAATTTTAAAGAAATGATTAAGAAACCTTTTGAAAACGACGAAATGACTATTAGATTAAACTAGAATATACCCAGTGAACGAGATTCGATCGTAATCATTGACACCCCAGGACTTAGATTCGCTAAGTTTTTTACATTTTTATGTTTTGCTTTGATGTTGACAGTTAAAAATAACTTTTTTCTTTTTTAAATATGAGCACTAACAAAATAAACTACTAATAAAAAAATATTGAAAATGGTACTTATACATCATACATAGTCAAAAGCAAAACAGTTCAGTACCATAATACATATAGGTATGTATTTTATATTCGGTATGTTTGGATCGTTCGAAAGATTTCTTCTTACGAATATTCTAATTGTAAGTATATGATTTACGTTTACGTCACGATGTTTTAATGTAAGAACGCTATATACATATATTAATTGAATAAATTGAGGAAAATCAGATCAGTGATAAAAATTGGCCTAACCAATTGCGTTGAAAAGCCAACCGCACAATAAAAGGGGGGTTACTCAAATGAGCTTACTTTGAATGCATAATTTTCAATGCACGATCTTTAATAGGGAATACATTTATAGGTAAAAACTGACAAAACATAAACCGAACCAAGCTACCATTTTGTTTTCAATTCAGTGAGCTTTAATAGTGTAGTGTTATGGTTTATTCACACACTTCTCACATTAAAATTGCAGGTATTTTTTTAGTAGTTTAGTATTTTTAAATAGAAACTGTATACTCTTAAGCTACACATAGAAGTTATTCTACTGCAATTTAACCAGGAAATTAAACATTTGGATGTGATTAAGCAAAAAGGTGCAATAAATAATCATTGCGTTTGTAAAAATTTATTTTGTATTTTGAACTGGTTCAGGACTAATTTTCGTAATGGTACGACACAGTATAGTCTGATTATTCAATGCAGGATCAACAAGGATTTATCAGCCAGAGCATAAGTATGTAATCCAAACTAAATTGTAACATTACGGGCTATCAATATATTATAAAGATGATTAAAATAATAATTGTGAAATGCGAACGTAGAATACTTAAAAACCAAATATGATCGAACCGTGAACTAGGTAGTAAACGTAGGCTATGTTAGAATTATTGGTACCGTCGTGCTAAGTCGTCGCGGCCTAGAGGATAAGACGTCCGGTGCATTCGTATCGAGCGATGCAACGATGTTCGAATCCCGCAGGCGGGCACCAATTTTTGTAACGAAATACGTACTTAACAAATGTTCACGATTGGTTTCCACGGTGAAGGAATAACATTGTGTAATAAAAATCAAACCCGTAAATTATAATTTGCGTAATTACTGGTGGTAGGACCTCTTGTGAGTCCGCACGGGTAGGTACCAATACCCCGCCTATTTCTGCCGCGAAGCAGTAATGCATTTCGGTTTGAAGGGAAGGCAGTCGTTGTAACTATACTGAGACCTTAAAACTCATATCTCTATCTCCAGTAACCACTTAACACCAGATGTCCTGTGAGCTCGTCCACTCATCTAAGCAATAAAAAAAACTGACGTGATCTGAACACGCAACCTTCCGATTGATTACAATCTCTAAACAAAGACCGGACGTGAGTTTTGAAGGTTCGGCAAAGAGTAAATCATCCACCGAGCTAGTATTTAAATCCTCGATAGATCGACAATCCAAATATTAGTATTCCGTACTGGTTGGTATTTATGTAAGCATATCTTCTAATATCGTTAGCGCAATTTAGGCATTTGTCACATATCTTCTGTTCTATATGATAACTACTGCTACAATGTTAAGTAACTATAGAATGTACACTTTAAAAATTATTGAATATTTTTTTGAATAAATATTTTTTGCTTGACGCTGCCGATTTAATAAACAGTTAATTTCCGTCCAAAACGTGCTGGAAAGAGGAATTCTATGGCCTATATAAATTCGTAATTTGTTTATAAGGTTAAGATAAAATCTTTTGTCTAATAATAAAAAAAAAAATAAGTAGAGGCCGCTGTTTTTAACTTTATGTTATATTATTAAGATGATGTCACATATCTGTCGAGCGTACCTTTAAAATAAAAAATAACTATATAAATTGTGGTGATGTTTGTTTTTCAGTTAAATAAAAAAACAACCTTTTGTTATTGACTTGACATTGACTTACGTGACCGAAAATCAGCTATTCAAATATGTGTATATATATTTTTTCGTTTGGATAATTTCTTTATTTTTTATTGTCCTTGTGGACCAACCGGATGGTGAGTGGTTACCGTTGCCCGTGGACTTCAGCAATGCCAGAGGCAGAGCCAAGCCGCTGCCTACCGCTTAATAGTCTCCACAAGCCTCGTTTGAAGAAGGACATGTCATAGCGCTCGGGAAACACCGTGGAGTGACCGTACGTGGCAAAAAAGGCCTCTGGAAACGCACTGTCGATGAACGCAGCGGTTCCAGATAATATGGATGACCTCTGCTCCGATGGCGGGCTCCGATATACTATCTTTGTACCAGTACCCGTTGTTGGTGGCACGTGTCGAATTTATTTATTTATTTATTTAATCAACAATGTTTCAACAGCATTTAACTAGACACCGGGTACAGAGGATGTTTTCACAAACATGAGCCAATTAAAGAAACACATTATGTTTCCAAAAAATGTTAACATGATTAATGAACACAGGTAGTCCAACTAAGGTAAAGGTAAGAATGAAGAAAGACAAATGTTATAAAGTTAATGTTATAAATTACTAGCGACCCGCCCTCACTTCAATTCGGAAACTGTAATTTATTATTGATTTCTCCACTATTTAATGTATTTTATTATACATATAAACCTTCCTCTTTAATCACTCTATCTATTAAAAAAACCGCATCAAAATCCGTTGCGTAGTTTTAAAGATTTAAACATACATAGGGACAGACAGATATAGGGACAGAGAAAGCGCCTTTGTTTTATACTATGTAGTGATATGTGATAAGAAAACATTCGAAAAAATGCATACGGAAACATATGGTCTAGTTGCCACCTGCAGAATGTATGTCAAAAAATAAACATTCAATGTTTGATCGTTTTATTCCTTAGACGATTGAAGGAACTAACGACCCTCGTGGTATCAATCCTATTACAGTCAAACCTGGGTAAGTGAGAACTGGATAAGTAAGAAAACTCTATAAGTGAGAGTAATAGCAAGGACCCGTCATTTTAAGCTCCCAAAACCTCTATTAGCGAGAAACAGAAACCTCTGTAAGAGAGAGTCGTTTTTTCCTCATGGACCTCCGTAAGTGAGACTGCTACATATCTATACCTCTATAAGCGACAGCCGAGCTTTATTTATTTATTTATATTATTTAGGAGGAACAAATGACAAAACAAATTACAAATTTAACATCTGCTATTTTATGACTCATTTTTAACTTTCGTGGAACTTCTTATCATTGTTTTTGTATGGTTTTTCCGTGAATATTGAACCCATTCTATTTCGTGGAACTAAATAACGTTGTTATTTTATCGTATTCTTTTATCGCATTATTTTCGAATCGACACGTGTGCCTGTGTACCGTCCTGTTTGTCGAACTTACTCAGTTTAATCGACATCAACCCCACGAAAAGCACAGCGGTGCTCTTCAAAAGGGTCGCCCTCCGAACACCACGCTGAGCATCCTCCTCCCGACTAGGCGCGTCAACACCTCCGCTCCCGCCATTCGCCCAATCACGATGTTCGACCAGCCCATACCGCGGGCCCCGAAGGTCAAATATTTAGGCGTCACCCTCGACAGTAGGATGACATTCCGCCCTCACATCAAGACGGTACGCGACCGTGCCGCCTTAATTCTAGGACGTCTCTACTCGATGATATGTAGGCGAAGTAAAATGTCCCTTAGAAATAAGGTGACACTCTACAAAACTTGCATACGCCCCGTCATGACCTATGCAAGTGTAGTGTTCGCTCACGCGGCCCGCACTCACTTAAAGTCATTCCAAATTATTCAATCCCGTTTTTGCAGGATAGCCGTCGGAGCCCCGTGGTTCGTCAGGAACGTCGACCTCCATGACGACCTGGACTTAGAGTCCACCAGTAAGACTATGCAGTCGGCGCTCATCATACGAGACTACTTGTCGAACCGTTCGTTCCGATATCGAGTCGAGGGAACGCGTTCCCGGCCCCGTCACGTCACAGCCGGAGTCCCGCAAGGCTTCGCCCTCTCCCCGTTACTATTTAGTTTGTATATCAATGATATACCCCGGTCTCCGGCGACCCATCTGGCGCTCTTCGCCGATGACACCGCCATCTACTACTCGTGTAGGAAGAAGGCGTTGCTTCATCGACGACTTCAGACCGCAGCTACCACCATGGGACAGTGGTTCCGGAAGTGGCGCATCGACATCAACCCCACGAAAAGCACAGCGGTGCTCTTCAAAAGGGGTCGCCCTCCGAACACCACGCTGAGCATCCCTCTCCCGACTAGGCGCGTCAACATCTCCGCCCCCGCCGTTCGCCCAATCACGATGTTCAACCAGCCCATACCGTGGGCCCCGAAGGTCAAATACTTAGGCGTCACCCTCGACAGTAGGATGACATTCCGCCCCCACATTAAGACGGTACGCGACCGTGCCGCCTTCATTCTAGGACGTCTCTACCCGATGATATGTAGGCGAAGTAAAATGTCCCTTAGAAATAAGGTGACACTCTACAAAACTTGCATACGCCCCGTCATGACCTATGCAAGTGTAGTGTTCGCTCACGCGGCCCGCATACACTTAAAATCCTTCCAAATCATTCGATCCCGTTTTTGCAGGATAGCCGTCGGAGCCCCGTGGTTCGTCAGGAATGTCGACCTCCATGACGACCTGGACTTAGAGTCCATCAGTAAGTATCTGCAGTCGGCGTCCATGCGCCACTTCGATAAAGCGGCACGACACGAGAACCCTATCATCGTGGCCGCCGGTAACTACATTCCCGATCCTGCGGACAGAATGGAAAGCAGTCGACGTCGCCCAAAACACGTCATCTCGGATCCTCCCGATCCACTAACGGTGCTTTTAGGTACTTCAAGCACCGGTCACCGTTCTCGTCGAACCCGTCGCTTGCGACGAAGGGCTCGACGAGCAAATTAACTCTCAGACACAGCCCACTGAGTTTCTCGCCGGATCTTCTCAGTGGGTCGCGTTTCCGATCCGGTGGTAGATTCTGCGAAGCACGACTCTTGCTAGGGTTCGTGTTAGCCCCGTGAGCTCACCTACAAAAGTTAGGGTTACGCTGATATAGCCTCTCAAGCCTCTCAGCTTAGGTAGGAAAAAAAAAAAAACTCAGTTTATCGTTCATCAATTGCGAAGGAAAGTTCTGTTCATCAATTGCGAAGGAAAGTTCTGTTCTGCATCATGTAAAAACGGAAAATTAAAGTACTGTCATTAAAGTCATAAACTTAAAATAGTGAATGCATTTGAATGCGGAAAATCGCGAATCGAAATTCAGAGGGAGTATTAGCGAGAAACTCGGGTTAGTGAGAAACCTCTATAAGCGAGAATGAGATTGTGCTCCCTTGAACTCTCGCTTATACAGGTTTGACTGTATATTATAACCATATATTCGAAGTCGTGGATAATTTCTGTTTTTGCCTATTACTGCCGTGAAGCAGTAATGCGTTTCGGTTTGAAGGGTGGGGCAGCCGTTGTAACTATACTGAAACCTTAGAACTTATACCTCAAGGTAGGTGGCGACATTTACGCTGTGGATGTCTATGGGCTGCGGTAGCAACTTAACACCAGGTGGGCCGTGAGCTCGTTCGCCCACCAAAGCCCTTCAAACCGGAACATATCGTTGTTTTGCATCACCTTTTTTTTATTGCTTAGATGGTGGACGAGCTCACAGCCCACCTGGTGTTAAGTGGTTACTGGAGCCCATAGACATCTACAACGTAAATACGCCACTAACCTTGAGATATAAGTTCTAAAATACCAGTAACTATTGCCGACTAATAGCACACTGTAGTACACTGATAAAATAGTCCGCAGGAATTGCGGCCCATTCTCCTGTCAATCTCTTAGACACAATTTACGCCATTAAGCAAAGTGTCTGTCAATCTCTTAGACACAATTTACGCCATTAAAACAAAGTGTCTGTCAATCTCTTAGACACAATTTACGCTATTAAGCAAAGTGTATGTCAATCTCTTAGGCACAATTTACGCCATTAAACAAAGTGTCTGTCAATCTCTTAGACACAATTTACGCCATTATACAAAGTGTCTGTCAATCACTTAGACACAATATACGCCATGAAACAAAGTGTCTGTCAATCTCTTAGACACAATTTACGCCATTAAACAAAGTGTCTGACTATCTCTTAGACACAATTTACGCCATTAAACAAAGTGTCTGTCAATCTCTTAGACATATTTTACGCCACAATTCGGCTAAAACGAAGCATGCCAAGTATGATGCTCTGAAATCTACATACCTGTTTGTTCCAGTAGCAGTGGAAACGGCGGGTGTGTGGAGTTCGGAGGCCAAAAAGTTTATTGCCGCAATTGGCCACCGCTTCAGAGGGCAAGGCCACGATCCTCGGTCTGGGTCGTACCTGGTTAAGAGATTATCCATTGCCATACAGCGTGGCAATGCTGCTAGCGTAATGGGTACTTTCGGGCCGGGTGCGATCCAGAGTGGCTTGTTTGACTAGCCGATGCCTACGTGCGCATGGCTGTTAATGTGGACCTATAATAATATGTTACTTATGACGACGCTTGTAGCTGAAAGTAAGTATTGTACTTTTTGACGAAGCATGTTGCTGATAGCTCTATTTCTGTAATCTGACGAAGCGTGTTGCGGATAATAACATGTAATTTACGCCATTAAAACAAAATGTTTGGGGATGCTACAACCGCTGAATTGTTTTTGTTACTTCAACAGTAATTCTTTAACCAAGCCCATTAAAATATCATTAAGACTTCATAGTTTTGTTATGATGGGGCGCAGCGACTTGCCCCTTTTTTTAGGTCAATAACATGAGCAGCAGATCAACAGCAACAGCAGAATTCTAGCGGCAAATATAGGGCGCTGTACAACTCCATACAAATTTGAGTTAACCTTTACACGGAAGTTAAACTTCTTTTTCTCCACCTTATCCCACTAGGTGGGGTCGGCACAGCTAATTTTTCTCTTCCATTCTCTTCTATCAGCCGTCATCTCGACACTCACTCCTCGCTCTCTCATATCGTCATTCACACACTCCATTCATTTCTTCTTCGGTCGACCTCTTCCCTCTCTACCTTACACGGAGGTTAAATGAGAAGTTAAAAATCAATCAAACGTTATTTTTACGAGGATCATGAAATAATAAAAGAACACTTTTCAACGGTTTATTTCAACATGGCAGCTATTGCTATGATACGTAACTAATACGTAAATACGAAAAACATGTTTTTAAAATTAATATAATAATAAACGAAACATACAAAAAATCCTCATTGTATTATTTACTTTTTGTTACAAAAAGGAATCGTAAGTACACTGGAAGACAATAGGTGATTAAGAATATAATAATGCTGAGCTACTTCATGTTTGACGGCTACAGATGTTAACTGTTAGAAGAAAATTATAATCATTATATAATATAACTCGATAATTTTAATATACCTAACTCGTATGGAATTTAGTAAGGACAACAAAAGACAATAAAGACTAAAGCTTTTTTTCGGATATTGCCTGCCGCTCGGTTCTACTCTGTTTTTATGTTTGAGAATTTACTGGTGGCCTGGAGGCCTTGCAGTTTTACCAGGACAGGTGGGCGAGCAAAGGCTCAGCCAGTAGGTGTGGGATTTGCTAACAGCTACTCGGGCGTCTCTAAAGGAGCCCTGTGGGACTCTAGCCGTGAGCGGTCGCGATGAGGACCGGGTTCCCTCGAATCGATATCGAAAAGAGCGGTTCGACAAGAAATCCCGTATGATGAGCACGAGACTGTCCAGCACGCCCATGCTGAAAAGTTTGAAAATCAAACCGTTGTGCCAGCCTTTATCGAACGCTTTTGCGACGTCGAAGAAAAGGGCCCCCGTGTATAACGGTTTAGGTCGGTTAAGCCCTACGAGAATGTGCTCCGTGAGGGGTGCACCTGTTGTACGTATGAGTGATTTGTGCGGAATCCAAATTGTTCATCGATAAGAATGCCCTTGAATGAGACGAAGTCTCTGAGGCGCTTGTAGAGCAGACGCTCATACAGCTTGCCTAGAGACATAAGGAGGCTAATAGGGCGGTAGCTCGTCGGATGATTTTTGGGTTTACCGGGTTTATGTTTGCCCATAAGGTCTGCTTCTTTCCACACGGCATAGCATTCGTCATAGCGGCATTGAAAATAGATGCCAACATCACGATGAGTTGAGCGGGTAGAAGTTTAATAACGTGGTTATAAATACCGTCTGAACCGGGAGCCTTGCGAGGACGTAGGTCTTTGATTAGATCCATAACTTCCATCGGGATGACGGGTAGTAACGCGTCCGAGGGTGGCAAGGAGGCTCTGCGTTCGACCTCTCGGTGTCTTAATTCCAAATGAACAGGATCCACAGATTGAGTGCTGGGCGTGCACTGGGTCTGCAATGTATCAAAGGCCGCGAGTTGGCCTGAGGGGCCTCCGAGATGGGGCATATTTACTACCGTATCCGAGTTGAGAGTAAGAGCTAAGCGGTAGTAAGATGCGAGTCCTTCTAAGAAATGAGACCTTCTGGCATGTCGGACTTCGGCAATGCGAGACTTTACGTCGTGTTGTAGGGCACGCATTCGAATACGATTTTCCTCGGTAGGATACCTATCGTAGGCGCGGATTGAGGCGTTCTTGGCTCTAAGGATGGCTAGACTCTGTGGAATAGACGACGAAAACACTCGACATATACCTTCGAGAGAACTACCATATACGGCAATCGGTTCCGGCCAAACATGTTGGTAAAACATGATCTTAGTTTTATCAAGTTCATCCGGAGACCGATATGCTTGGAAGAGTCAGCTAGGCTGTTCAACATCTGTTGCAAATCCTGTAACGTTTCGGCCATGATGACGATGTCATCTGCAAATCTCAAGTGTTAAATGCATTCGCCGTTTATGTTTATGCCAGTCTGTTCCGGTCCAGTGTCTTAAACATGTCCTCCAATGCATTTGTGAACAAATTGAGGGATATAACATCCCCTTGTCTCACTCCTCGATGCAGAGAGATGTGTTCAGACTGCCGGTTCCGGAATAAGACGGTCATAGTTGCGGCGCTGTAAAAACATTTCAACACTTGGATGTATCACCAGTCTACTTGGCAACGCTGCAAGGATTCTAGAACTGACTAGATTTCAATAGAGTCGAAATCCTTCTCATGGTCCACGAAAGCTAAGCACAGGGGCTGATTATACTCATAGGCTTTCTGTATAATCTGCCTTATTGTGTGTATGTGGTCTATGGTACTGTATCCTCCTCGGAACCCGGCCTGCTCCGGTGGCTGGGATTCATCGAGTCTAGCGCGAGAAGGTTTGTGATGACTCTTGAAAACAGCTTGTAAATGTGGCTCAAGAGGGATATGGGGCGATAATTTCTCAACAGGGTTTTGTCACCTTTTTTAAAAACAAGACCACTACGCTCCTAGCCCACGCCTCTGGAGTTTTCCTTTTGAATAGAATCAAATTGTAGATTTTTTGGAGCTCCTTCAATACAGGTGTGCCACCTGCTTTCAGAAGCTCAGTCGTGATTCCATCCTCTGCAGGGGCTTTCCCATTCTTAAGCTGTCCAAAAGCCATCCTATTTTCGCTAAGGCTAATTTCCGGCAAGTCTTCGGTAGAGTGGCGCATCGAAGTAGCTCTTGAATCGTCATTTTCGGGATCAGTACGAGAAACATGCGAAGCATATAGCTGGCTATAAAAGTGTTCAACCTCGGACAAAATCTCAGGCTTAGAAGTAGCGACTCCTCCACCGGATATAATCAACTTCGTTAAGTGGCTCCTACCCAAAGATTGCACGAATACTTTCGACCCCAGATTTTGCTCGATCGTTTTCTCTATAGAGCGTGTATTGGAGCATCGAAGGTCGTATCGTATGAGTTTGTTAATTTTTTTTATTGAATGCACGGTATTCTGATAAAGTGACAGTTGGATTTTCACGACGCCCTCTCATAAAACCCCGAGTTTCATCCGAAAGTTTAACCTTTAAGTAAAAAAAATAAAGTAAGAAAGTAAAAAATACTGTAAAATAAAAATAAAGTAACTATTTGAAAATTTTGTACAAGTAACATTAATTAAGTAGTATTAAATAGTTGTTAATATTAAATAATGATAAGGTTTAGTAAATTAATGTACAAATAAGATTCAATCTGTTTGAAGCTAAGTTAAATTATCAATAAAAGAAAAAACCGTTACAGAGTTGTCGTTAAATTGTATTAAACAATTCTAATAAACGTTTACATGTCACCAAATAGATGGTGCGGAATTACTACATGCAATTTAATAGGCAATAAATGGCTTAAGAAAGTAAGCTATTAATTAGTTAAAAGCAAGTGTTGCGTCCACTCGCGAAGTCAACAGATTGATCACTCCATCGAGTAGATAGCGTGGTTATCAGAATTGGAGTAATAAAGTAATAATTACTTGAGTTATGTTAATATGAAGGGAAATTTATCGGTTAATAGATAATGGATATAATTATTAGACTACGTGATATACCTCGCGGTCAGTGGTATTAATAGTAGTTAATGGTTAGATGAGTATAAAAGCTATAGTTAGAAAATAAAGGGGAATAAATAAAAACCCTTATGCACCCATTGTGTTTGAAATCGTATGATTTGAAATTTCATTAATACTAGAATAATAAAATTAACAGAACGTAATGGCGTAATGGCGTAACGGCGGCAGATGTGAAACATCGTCATTATTTTGTAAAAGTAATATGCAGAGAAGAACAGATTGTGATAGGAACTAAATATGTCATAATGATAAAATAAAATATTACGAAAAAATAATTTGTTTTCAAGTAAAACACAGGTTAGGTGTACTGTAGTAAACAACACTGTATACACTACGGAGTATACACTATAGTACGTCGCCACGGCATGCGTCGCCACGCCAGAAATCGGTTTTAAGTGCGGCTATAGATGTTTCACATCAAAAATAAATAAAAATAAAAACGAAAAAGTGTGAACCAAAATCACCAAACTAAAACTAAACTACTACTAATGTAAATCTATCTGGGCAAAAACGTAGGCACAGTGCTCCTGGCTATCCTGGCTGCTACCTATAATTCGGGTATTAGACAGGGCCCCACCAACCCCGAAGGGCCGGGGAGGATCTGGGAACGGATGGCGCTAACGTCGACCGATTTTTATTCAAAATAAAAATGGTTACGCATCTACCCGGCTGATCGACACCCACCAGCAATTAACAGATGTTAAAATAAGTAAGTGTCAATACACCCATCTGGTCAATGAACCTGAATTTCGCTGCCCGGAATTCGGATCTCTCTCGACGCACTGGTGACCCGCGCCTCACGGCCTTGATCCTTCGGTCGTACCGAACCATCGTCACCAGGTGAGGTCACCAACTACATCTACAAGCTAGACGTTTAACTTAACCACAGTCGTGCGCGTTTCTATAGCTTACAGACATAATTCCAGTATGTATATTTTCTGTTTTTTTTTTGTGTTGAATTAATGAAGGTTTTCATTTATTTTGTAGCTTGTTAGTTCCTAGCTAATTATTTAGTTTAATTTGAGGTGTTTAAAGAATTGAAAGCGAAACGTTAACTTTTTGTTCTGATATTTTTATTAAGTTCACGATATGATAACATACGGACCGAGGGCTCAACTACTAATATAATAATAAAATCCTACCACCGATCTTGAGATATCAGATGGAATTAATAATGATAATATTAAATTTGAAATGATATTGATAGCAGACTAGCAATTGGTACCATTATATTTTATATATAATAGGTATATATATTTAAACGTATTTAAGAATGTATATCAGTTTCTAGTTTTCATAATACAGGGATACAATCCTGTTTTGGGGCCGGGTGACCGACCATGCGTGATTTTTTCTCGGTTATTATTATTGTTTTCTATGATAATAAACAAATAATTCATAATCACATAATTACTCCTCAACCTGTCACTAATGACGAACATTACATTTCCTGTTCGGCACTTTGATAACTGCATCGTTACGATAGCGGCAGGTTCTTAATTCAGTCAAAAATATCTCTTTGAGAAGCATAGCGGTTTTTAGGTTATTATACTTTATTAAAAAATATAACTGTTATTTTTCAGTCATGGACGGCACTATGTTCGGAACAAAATCGAATTATTGGGATTTAAATAAGAGCAAATGTGAGTATATTTTGTACATATCTATTTTGAGGTTCTTTTTTAATTTGTTCCATCGTCGGGTATCCCAGTTTTTCCTGGGAATCCACGTCAAATATTACGCGGACGATTCGCTATCCCGTTTTTGAGAACTGCCGGCTTATTGGCCGGGCTTATTCCCAATACCGAGAGTCTGACCAGTCGATGGCCCGTGGAAATCGATGGTGGACGGGCGATTTCTGTTTTAGCTTACATCATTGAAAATCAATTTTGGCTTATTCCTGGGGACAGTTTTAATTTTATTAATAATATGTAATACTTCATTGCCTAAACGTCGCAGTATTGTAATATATAAATAACTACTAATTCGATCACACACACAGCTTATCTAACTTTTGTCTATACTAATATTATAAAGAGGAAACATTTGTTTGTTTGTTTGTTTCGAATAGGCTCCGAAACTACTGGACTGATTTGAAAAATTCTTTTTCCATTAGAAGCCGACATTGTCCCTGATGAACATAGGCTACTTTTTTTTAATATTTTTTTTTTTGTTTTTGTTTTCATGTGTGTTTTAATGTTTCCGAAGCGAAGCGAGGGCGGGTCGCTAGTGTCTAATAAATATAAAATAGCCTGTATTTCCTTATCCTTAATATTTATTTCGAATGTGGTGTTTGTTTGTTAATGTTTAGTGAGCAATTGATGTTTTGATTATTGTCTAAATTTTAATAAAAGTTAGTTTTGCTATTGAATAATACCCCTCTTCGGGTGAAAGCCTCGTCCAGTCCTTTTAAGTCATCTCTGTCCGTGCTGATAGTTTGCCAGTCCATCCCTATTCATTCGGTTATATCGGCAGCCTATCGAATTTTCGGTCTCCCTACCCTTCTTTTGCCGATTGGCCCTACTTTTGTGTCTAATATAATTAAATTCGTCGCAAGGTCCCTCATTTCAACTGAACATTTAATTTTGTCTTCTACTTCACAAAACGGGGCGACTACTCTGTGGTCGGCCCCGATGAACCCACACACATCCCGACCGCCGCGCGATATCAGCCTGATGTGCTGGATGTGTGTGTGCACAAGGGGCTACGGTGCCCCGTAACGATCGAGGCACTGTACGACCTGGGTACTCCACATCTCCCTATCCTGGTGACACTGGGAATGGGGCTCACCCGGGTTGCGACCTTGCCCCTACGACGGAAGGTCGACTGGGAGCTCTTTAAGAGACGACTAGTCGACCTTCCCGTGATTCAGGACCCCAACACCCCTGATGGGGTCGACGATGCGGCAACCCGCCTTGTTGACTCCATCAGGGGAGCGATCGACCAGGCGACGACTCTTGTGCCCAGTGGCGGGCCCAGAGGGATACTCCCGGCCCATCTGAAGGCGATTATTCGCCGGAAGAGGGGCTTGAGGAGGCTCTGGGCGACAACTCGTTGTCCCAGAATAAAGCGCGAGCTTAATGAGCTGGAAGCGGAGCTGGCGACAAAGATTAGCACCTTTCGGGGCTATGCCTGGCAGGAGAGGATTGAGGAGGCCCGCGAGGACCCCTCCTCAGTATCCCTCCACCGGCTTTGTCGCCAGCTCTCAAATCGGCCTGCCCCGACTTGTCCACTCGTGGACGAGAGGGGCAACCGATGCTTCTCGGCTCAGGCCCGCGCCGATATCCTGGCCGAAATGCTGGAGCGGCAGTTCGCTCCTAATGACTCTGCACCCTCAGAGGCCGCATTCCACCAATCGGTGGAAGAGAGCGTAGCAAGCCTACTCTCCTCCCCGGTGCCACCGTTGGGAGATGGTGATCTCATCACTCCCAGCGAATTGCGCCTCATCATCAAGCGGATGAAGAGGCGCAAGGCGCCGGGCGAGGACGGTATTCCCTCCCTCGCTTTTTTCCACTTCCCTGAAACGGTCGTGTCATATATGACACGGCTGTTCAACTCCATTCTGTCCACAGGACACTTCCCGGGAATTTGGAAATTGGGCAAGGTCATCGCTTTGCCCAAACCCGGCAAGGACAGGAGAAATCCCTCCAGTTACCGTCCGATCACGCTGCTGTCGCACGTGGGCAAGTTGTTCGAGCGGCTGCTGCTGAGAAGGGTGTCGCCGCACATCCTTCTCAGACCCGAGCGATTCGGGTTTCGTAGCGGTCACTCGACAACGCTGCAATTGGTCCGCGTCATGCATCACTTGGCGGATCGGACCAACGCGCGCCAGTACACGGCCGCAGTCTTTCTCGACATCGAGAAGGCCTTCGACCGTGTCTGGCATGCGGGACTGATCCACAAGCTGTTGCAGAACACGGACCTCCAGCACGCCTACGTGCGACTGCTGGGGTCGTACCTGGAGGGAAGATCCTTCCTTGTAGCGGTCGAGGGCGCCAAGTCGTCGGTGCGCCCAGTCACGGCCGGAGTTCCGCAGGGGAGCGTCCTGGCACCATTCCTCTACGCTCTCTACACCAACGACATTCCCACGCTCGAGGGCAACCTCGAAGCGTGGGAAGCCGACGTGAAGTTGGCGCTGTTTGCCGACGACAGCGCCTACTTCGCGTCATCCAACTTCCCCTCTGCGGCCATTTCGAGGATGCAGAGGTTATTGGACTTACTGCCCCAGTGGCTGGACCGATGGAGGGTCGCGGTCAACGTGGGGAAGACCGCGGCTATTCTCTTCGGTCCGGTCCGCACAAGAGTCGTCCCGGGACAGCTCAGTTTCCGTGGCGCTAATGTCGAGTTTAGATCCAGCGTCCGGTACTTGGGGGTCGATATCGACCGGAGTTTGAGGATGACCGCCCACGCCAATAAGGCGTTGGCGGCCGCTCGCTACGAGATTCCTCCTCCGGCCGGTGTTGGCCTCCAGGTTGCCGGTCAGGACTAAGCTCGGCATTTATAAGACGTATGTCCGTTCCCGTATCACGTACGCAGCTGCGGCCTGGTATCACCTCATCCCGCAGGTCACGCGGGTGAAGTTACAGGCCCAGCAGAATCTGGCTCTTCGCACGATAGTCGGAGCAGGGCGTTACGTCAGTAATGCCGTAATCGCCCGGGATCTGGATGTGGAGTCGCTCGAGGAGTTCATCCGGAGGCTAGCTCGTAATCTTTACGAGCGGGCTGACGGTGGACCCCACGAGCATCTCCACAATTTAGCTCCCTTGCACGCTAGACCACCTGATGGTCTGGCGCTACCAAGGGAGCTACTGGAACCCCCGGCTATGGTAAGATAGTCGGCTTAATCGGAGTGATATGGGAGTGCTCATAATGAGTGCTCCCATGGGACTGAGCTGTCCACACTCGTCATTTCCCCCCACATCGTTGGGGTGCCCCCTTATGGGGACCCATTTCCCACCCCCGTTGGGTGGACCACTCCCCCTTATGGGGAGTGATAATATCGGTCCCTCCCCGCGACGGTCTTCCCCTTCTGGGGAGCCCTTAGCGGGTGAGCGCCAAACTAGTGTCGCGGCTCCCCCTCTGATTTGTAGAGGCGGGGCCGCGGCATGGGGCCGGTGGCGGGCCCCAAGGTTGCTGACTGTTGTCCCTGTATGTATATAGTAGTTTAGTTAGTTTTAGGTTAGTTGTAGTTAGTTGTAGTTAGTGAGTAAGGAAAGAAAAAAAAAAAAAAAAAAAAAAAAATTGCTGTAAGGAAGCAGAGGACAGCAGCCGGCGCCGGGGTGTTACCGCCGCGGGCATCGAGCCGTCACCAGACTGCCCATCGTATTATATATAAGTATATATAGATGTAAATTGCCGCCGAACACGCAGCGAACAGCGTACCTATCCCCAAAACCTCCCTGCATTATTTCACCCCTGCCCTATGTGGCAGGGAGCTTCGTCCCGGGCAGTGGGGTTTGCCCCGAGGCCCGTTCCGTGCCCCCGACAGGGGGTACGACGACCCCTTCTTCTTCTTCACAAAACATTAATTCTAAACAGATATCTGTGCGAACATTAAAATAAACTTATCTTCAAAGTATATCTGAAAATTATAGTCTAGAGGTCGAAAACTTAAAAACAAAAATAACAAAAGTATGGATTCGTTATGTAATTAATTTTTCAATTCGCCGAAATGAATTACGAATCCTCTCAACAAATAAATACACTTCTTAATATTTAATAAGTAAGAAATAAAAATTGAACATGTCTCTGGGTTTCCGCCTCTGCATTGGTTGCCGTCGGAGATGAACCAATTTACATCCCCTGTGATTCTATAACTCACCTCCGAGTTTCGGATGGGGTAGAACTCATCCAAAATAGGCTGGGGCCAAATAAGCGAGTTTTGTGCCGAGCGTATGTCTTCCTACCAACTTGCCCCACGGGAGATCAAACCGGCGGGTCCTCAGTAGTCGGGCTATGCGAAGCCCACCTAGATGGCACTTATAATGCTCTTAAATACCCTGCTAGGTAAAAACCAGTCGGAGAGTGAGGTCATAAGACATAAAAAAAAGAAATCTTACCTGGAAAATTAGCAAATAAAACAATTTAACTTCTTTAAACTTTGAACAGGTCAAGGTCGGCTCAGGTAATGAATATGCAAAACGATATGATGACGCCAATTTCTTCGTATAGTTATTAAGAATTTATCCATACAACTCTAAAAACATGGTTTAGATCGTGGTATATAATATCCTAATATCTCCTCTTTTCAGTTGCAGTTATTGACCAGTTACCACTGATGGGATCAGTGAGCCCTGTTCTCACGGTCTTGGCTATTTATTTAATTTTCGTTATTAAAATAGGCCCGGCATATATGAGAAAGCGAGAAGCGTACAAATTAACATTCGTACTATTAGCATACAATGCCGTACAAGTTGCTATATCCGGGTATTTGGTTGCGAGGGTAAGTTTTTATCACTAGCTTATAATGTGAAAACATACTTTAACTATTAAAAATGCTTATAACTTATTTTCTTTATTAAGTCGATCGAATCAGGTCCATGGTGAAGACACTCTAAGCAGAGCAAAGAACATAACCGAAAGTTTCCATCAAACCTTTTTTATTATCTCAAGCTCATAGACGCCAGCAGTTCCAAGGGTCCAACTTACCACTGAGTAAGGACATGTCTTAGAACTCAGGGAAAACTGGGGATGGAAGACTTTTTTTTTATTGGTTTGATGGGTGGGCGAGCCCACATCCCACCTGGCGTTAAGTGGTTACTTGGGCCCATAGACATCTACAACCTAAATGCGCCAATCCACCTTAAGATATAAGTTCTAAGGTCTCAGTATAGTTAAAATGGTTGCCCCGCCCTTCAAACCGAAACGCATTACTGCTTCACGGCAGAAATAGTCAGGGCGGTGGTACCTACCCGTGCGGACTCACAGTAGGTTCTACCACCAGTAAATGTGGATGAACGCTGGCTCGATGGCGAGCAGTGGGATCAATTACTGGTAGCGTGGCTTGCTATGGATCAACAGGAGACGGAACTTAAGTCTCCAGTAATCCGATTCGAATTTATGTTCACCTACAAAATTTTGATCTAAAGACGTTTGTAATAAGTAACAAAAAAATTGCCCTTAAATGTATTTTTCACGTTTCAGTTCTTTCTAGATTTACGAAGGATGGGTTTGGTTCCGAGTAAATGTTATTTAAATGAAGAAAATTCGAGAAATCAGGTACGATAATAATATGCATTTTTTTTTATCTTCGAACAAAAAATAAACTATTGTTATTATATTTTCTATTGATTTTGGGATATCTCGTGCTGAAAATAACAGGTATTGAAATATATAATGGCTTTAGAC
This sequence comes from Bombyx mandarina, assembly GCF_030267445.1. Lineage (NCBI taxonomy): Eukaryota > Metazoa > Arthropoda > Insecta > Lepidoptera > Bombycidae > Bombyx > Bombyx mandarina. The sequence continues at coordinate 14,407,877 of NC_143228.1, forward strand.
TAATAATTGCCGTCGTGGAATAAAGCATAAGACGCCCGGTGCATTCGTATCGAGCGATGCGAATGTGCCGGTGTTAGAATCCCGCAGGCAGGTACCAATTTTTATAATGAAACACGTGCTTAACACATGTACACTAATTACTACCACCAAGAATGAATAAAATAATGAATAAAAATCAAATCCGCGACAATTATAATTTGCGTTATAACTGGTGGTAAGGACCCCGCACGAGTAGACACCACCACCCTGCCTATTTCTGCCATGAAGCGGTAATGCGTTTCGGTTCGAAGAGCGGAGTAGCCGTTGTACTGTAAAACTGAGACTTCTCAGGTGGGTGGCGGCATTAATGCGGTTCATGTTTATGGGCTCCGCTGACCATTTAACACAAGGCGCACAAGGAAATCGTCCATTGATCTCAACAATTTAAAAAAATATTTAGTACGATTGACAGTAAAACTGAAATCAGTAGAAGTGAGTTAGGGCATTCACTAGTTCCCACGTGAACAAAATGTTGACTCGAGGCTTAGGGGCTTCATGTTGCGGGCTTAATAATGGATTTTGGTAATGACTTATACTGGTTCCACAGGCTAGTTCTTTTTCGACCTCAAAACGAACAAGCTAGTTCGCTTAAAACTCCACGTTTACAAGTTTACAATCACTCACTCGTTCAAATTAATTTTATGCATTACATTTTCCTTTTGTTTTCGTAGTTTTTCTAGTAAATGTCAGAAAGGTCTGTTTCCGAAATTTTTTTTGTTGAACTCGTCAACATATACTAAACAAATAATACATTTAAATGAAAATCCATTAACAAACATAGGAATGAAAGGTATTGAATATAATTTTATAGCTATTTATTTACACATAATATTTTCTTAGATTTTATAGTTTAATATCAACTTTGTTATTGTCACTCTGTAGTTTGTGACATTTCGGATTTCTAAAATGTTTTTGTTGGATTAGAATTCTGTGCTATACTTATTCTTTAAATTGTATTACATATTTATTTGAACTTATTTGCTCCCAGGGGAAATTGAAAGTTTGTTGTGACTTAGCAATTTGTTTGAATACAGGTTTCAATTTGTTTTATTTTTTTATTTAAAGTCATAAATTGCAAGTTAAGTCTTAACTCGAATTCTCTTTGTATCGTTTACAACAACATCGTACTATTTAGGAATACATTTTGTTACATAGGAATGCAAAACATAATAATAAACATTGCTCATGTGACAATTATCTACTAAACGATTTGAAGTAACTTGGGTTCTTGGAAACAAGATCTCACAGTTTATTGACAACATTACTATTTTTATTTGTTTATTTAGTACACAATTCTCACAATTTAACAGTTATACCAAAACATTTGTAAGAAATTAATTACAATTATTATATTACCCATCTGTGCCATTATTATTATAAATGTATTATTATTATATTAATAATAAATACGCAGAATAAACCTTTGAGAAAATTTTACCTCGTGTCTCATGGCGGGTGCTGTCTTTCACATTATGGTGTCTACGGACAACGGTTTTTATTTAACAATAAACGGGCTGTAAGCTCTTTATAAATAAAAATTGTACCGGAGAACAACTTAAAACTCTATTTATAACTTAGACCACTTAAAACACTCAACAAACACTTTAAAACTCTCAATTCGCTTCTTCCGCTTCGCTTCAGGTGATCCGTTCGCTGTTTCTCTTCGAGTAGTTCCGATTACTGACTGACTGCATGCAATCTCTGTAACGCTTTTATAGTCGAGACGAAATCCCTAGGATCGTCGAGAATATTCCACACAATTCCAGTATTGTGTTTCCGCTATCTGACAATAGATGGCGTTGTACATCTCGAGCGTTCTAGATGCTACTATATCCTTTGATTTTCGTTCGACTATTCGGCGATAGATGGCGTTACTCTTACCGGGGTAACAGTTTGTGAAGTTCCTCAATTCAAATTCTACTTTCAGATCATATTCGGAACATATCTGTATCTAACAGCCAAATTCTCTGAGCTACTGGACACGGTTTTCTTCGTTTTGCGAAAGAAATATAGCCAGATCACGTTCTTGCATTTGTATCATCACACCGTGATGGTTATCGCGACATGGGCAATGCTGAAGTACTGGCCATCACACACGCTCATCTACATCGGCTTCATAAATTCTTTAGTACATGTCTTCATGTATTCATACTATGGCCTGGCAGCGCTCGGTCCGGGCGTAGCAAAATATTTGACGTGGAAGAAATATATGACTAAATTTCAAATAGTGAGTATTTTCGAGTTCAATCAAGTATTTTGTTTTTGCTTACATTAGATTTATTTGTTTAAATATATGCACAAAAGTATAGTGGCGGACTTAAGGCCTAAAACAATCTCTCCAGTCAACGAACTTACACTTAAGAATGGTATTTGTGTATGTATTTGTCTATACTAAAATTATCTATACTTAATATTATAAAGAGGAAAGATTTGTTTGTTTGTTTGTATTGAATAGGCTCCGCAGCTACTGAACCGATTAAACAAATTCTTTCACTGTTGGAAAGCTACGGTATCCCCGGGTGACATAGGCTATTTTTATTATATTTAAAAAAAAAATAGGGATCCTTACTGAAACTCCAATAATGTAACCCAATGTGCAAAAAATTACCTAAAATTCTTTACCTCGCGTGCGCTATTTCCCAAGCGAAGCCGGGGCGGGCCGCTAGTAATTTAATATAATGTTCAATGCGGCTATCATTATTTACGCTGCAATGCCTTTAGTTGACTGGTAGAGAATGCCTTAGGCATTAAGACCGCCAATGTAAGTGTTTACATGAAGTGTAATCACTACATCGTATAAAACAAAATCGCTTTCTTTGTCCCTATATCCCTATGAATGCTTCAATCTTTGAAACTACGCAACCGATTTTGATGCAGTTTTTTTTAATAGCTAGAGCTATTGAAGAGGCAGATTTATATGTATAATAACATCCATTAAATAGTGGAGAAATCAATAATAAATTACAGTTTCCGAAGCGAAGAGAGGGCGGGTCGCCAGTAAATAAATATCTTTACAACAATTACAGATACAATTCATCTCAATAATGCTTCAATACGTGGCTGCTGTCAAGATATCGGAGTGTCCACCATCAAAAGGCGTTGCTCTCTTTGTCTCTTGCAACACGGCATTCATCCTGCTGCTTTTCCTCAATTTCTACTTGAAAAGTTACAGTGCAAATAAGACAAAGAAGGCTGCAGAAGAAGTCGTTAATAATGCTTGCTTCGTCGAAAAATACGATTAAGATACAAAGTTATTAGAATTGGCGATACAAGTTTTTTTTTAAATGTTTCACGGACAAAATCTGTAGATTATAGATTAAAAAGGGTTATAATAAATATAAAAAAGTGTAGTGTAATATTTTTGTTTAGTTTACGAGACAAAACTGTACAATTTTTCGATTGCTTTCATACTGAGTTATCGGAGCTTTATAATCTCTTCCTAACAAGGTTTTCAATAAGTAATAATAATAATGAACCAAAGACCAGGTTAGGTCAGGTCAGATCAGGCCAGACTAGGTCATCTGGCCCAACACTAGGATACCCTATGATATTAGATATATAATATTAGTTAGTATGATATAGTATAGTAAATACCTAGTCTAGCCATAAATACTAAGACAAAGAAAAATAAAAATAAAAAAATCTATTGCAAATAACATTTATTACTTTTACAGTGTGTTAGTTTAATACATAAATATAAAACAATTTAAAGTATAAAAAGCTTATTCGAAGTGGTCTCCATTGGGTGCAATAGTCCTTTAAACGTTGAGGCCAGTTATTAATAGAAGCACGCACTCTTTCCATGGGAAAATTTTTCACTGCCAATCGTACGGATTGTTTTAGGGACTCCGAATTATTATGGCGTTTAGAGCAAGCCATACTCTCTAAAATTGACCATAAATCATAATCGAGCGGATTAAGATCGGGACTAGACGACGGCCAGTCTTCAGCTCTGATGAAGTCCGAAACGTTCGTTTCCAACCAAGACTGCGTAGACCGAGCTTTATGACCTGGCGCCGAGTCTTGCTGGAAGGACCATTCTTGATTATTGAGCATGGTGTTGTTGAGGGGCTTCACTACCTTTTCAATAATGGTATCTTGATACACTTGGGCCGATGTTTTGATACCTTTTTCACAAAAGTATGGCTCAGTCACTCCTTCATAGCTAATACCCCACCAAACCATCACTGAAGTCGGATAGTGCCCACGTTGCACTCTGTCGACTAATTGGGAAGCTTCCTTAGAGCTTTGAGCATAAATACGGTCATTTTGTTTGTTAAAATGTTGTTCAATTGTAAAAAATTTCTCATCCGTAAACAAAATTTTTCATGACCTCCCTTTGCGTAACGCTTCAGTAGCTGTTTCGATTTTACCACCCTATTCTCTTTTAAATTATCAGTTAAGAAATGACCAGTACGTCTCTTATAGGCTGCAAGTCCTAAGTCATCTTTTAAAATACGCGACATGGTTCTAAGTGCTATCTTCATCTCCCGAGATAAAATCTTTTGCTTTCGGACAGGATTTCTTCGAATTCTCTCCCTTACTGCTTTGACCACCTTTTTCGTAAGAACACTACGTGGACGGCCAGATCTTTTTCTGTCCCAAACAAAGGAGGTCTCATTGCACCTATTAATAGCCCGGTACACAAACATTTTACTGATACCAAGCGTACGGAGAGTTTTGAAAATTGCATTTGGCTCCATACCTACTTTGTGTAATGCAATCACAGTGATTCGGTTCTCTTTATCACCCCACTCCATTTTAATATCGCAAAATATGGTACAATGTATTGGCGCCAAAATGAGAAAACTCAATGAGCAATCATATAAAAATGACAGATTTCAAATTCAAATGTAATATTTTGTTTAGTTTTAATTGTAACAGTATTTATGTCCAGACTAAGTATATACATATTAAAGGCCAAGACAAAGAGCAAACAAACATGTTTATCATATTGATGATTGCCCAATGTGGAAACGAACCCACGACCCTTGGCCCAGCAGTCTGGAGCACCAGCTTACTACACCACCGATATAGTCAAGTGTTATTCAGGACTATCCTGTTTAACTTTATTATAAATAATATTAGTAGAATTACATAGTAATAGACCGTATTCTTTTAAGTTGTGCTTATAAATCTTCAATAATTTATTATGAATAACATTAATTGGCTTTTATAAGGGGTAAATTAAGATTAATAAAATATACGATGACAAAATAAAAAAATATGTAATTGGTGTTTTTTTTTTACTAACAACCTTTTTTTGGACATAGAGGGATTACAAATACATATTGAAGTTGCTAGACAAATTTACTTCTCTATCACCCGTCTATAGAAATACAACCTTATAACGAATTATTAAAATAATACCAGTTTAAGGTGTATTTTATAATTAAGTATAACGATGTAAAAATATATTTCATTGGTGCTATATCGACTGACAGCTTTCTGAAAAACTATGTGGTTGCCCGGCGACGTCTCTGCCGCTCCGCCCGCATGCATTCCCCTTCAAGACCGACTAGTAGAGTAAATAGGGATGTGTGATGTGTGCGTTATACACTCCCCCTTTTGATCAGGTGAGGACCTATCACCTGGTCAAACAACACAAATAACGCGGACTGACATCTAAGCAATAACTTTACGCGGGCGACCTCTACCACGTTTAGGTACGACCGGCTCAGGACATTCAACATAAGTCTTAAGATATTGAGTTACAAACCGTCTCATACCAGGGAAATAGAACCTTTGCGAGATACGGTGCAATGTTCTATCGATACCACTATGACCGGCAGTAGGCGAGTCATGGCACTCGAACATGACTTTACTCCGCAGACTTTCTGGTATGACGAGTTGAGGCTCTTCGGAATCAGTATCAGGCACATACCTATAGAAAACCGCTTGATTCAAAAGATAACCTCTTTCAGTCCAGCGATTAACAGCAAGTTCATCCTTACCTTCGAGGTCCTGGATAATCTTGGCAACCTCTGCATCAGCCAACTGAGCTTCCCGGGTCGAAGTCGCATCCGAGTGTGGTACGTCTATGACAACCGGGCAAATGTCGCATGCCGGTGTTCCCCCATCACTGGTCGCGGGTCGACTAAGAGTATCGGCTAATACATTGGCCTTACCTGGGGTATACTCGATACGCAGATCAAAAGCCTGCAGCTTCATTGCCCAGCGAACCAACCTACCGCTTGGTGACTTCAAGGAAAACAGCCACTTCAGAGGTTGGTGGTCAGTCATCACACGGACTGGATGACCATCAATGTAACCACGGAATCGCTCGACAGCCCAAACTACCGCGAGAGCCTCTCTCTCAGTAGTAGAATAATTTTGTTCGGCTGTGGTAAGCAAACGACTAGCATACTCTATTGGATGTTCATCATGGGACGACTCCCCCTGCAGTAGAGCAGCACCCAAAGCATAGTTACTAGAGTCTGTCCTCAGTAAAAACGGCTTAGTGTAATCCGCTTGTACTAAAATAGGAGATGTGGTCAACAACTTCTTAAGAGATTCAAACGCCTTACTTTGCTCCAAACTCCATTCCCAAACATACGATTTCTTAGTCAAGCGTGTGAGTGGTTCAGCTACCTTTGCAAAGTCCGGTATAAATTTGCGAAACCAGGAACACGTTTGAAGAAAAGTGCGTAAGTGCTGAAGACACTTAGGCTCCTTCATATCTAATACCGCGCGTACCTTGCCTTCATCCGGAGATATACCCTCCTGAGAGATCACGTGACCCAAATACTTGACCTTTTCTCTAGCAAAGACGCACTTGTCTCGATTAGCTCGAAGCTTAAACAAGCGGAGACGGTCGAATACTGCACGAAGATCTGAAAGGTGGCGTTGGTATGAATCTGAGATTACCAATATATCATCAAAATAGGCTAATACGGTAACGTCCTTAAGCGAGGATCCCGATCGAAATCTATCTATAAGTCTCTGGAACGTAGCTGGCGCATTCTTTAGTCCAAATGGCATACGCTTGAAACGATACATACCGAACGGTGTGACAAAGGCCGTTTTATCCTGATCCTTGATACTGCACTGCCAGTAACCACTTCGAAGGTCACAGGAACTCATCACGCAGCCTTTTTTAGTTGACTGCAGCAGCTCGTCAATGCGTGGCATAGGATACGCATCACCCTTTGTGACAGCATTAAGCCGACGATAGTCTACACAAAACCTATACCCACCATTAGCCTTTGGTACCAGAACGGTTGGTGCAGACCAGGCAGACTCGCACTCTTCGATGATTCCGTCTTTTAACATCTGATCGAGTTCCGCGCGAATAATCTCCTTCTTCGCGGGCGTGACTCGGTAGGGTGGTACAGCAATAGGGGCGTGGTCACCCGTATCGATATGATGTTCAGCAAAGGGCGTTGGCTCTCCGACTTTGTCAAAAATATCAGAATACTCATCAAGAAGATTTTCTAAGCTGGAGCGTTCCTCTTGTGTCAACAAAGTGCCCTCATCCTGCCTCAATAGGTTGACAGAGGCGCACTGAACCATCCTGCGTGTACTTTCTGTTAGCAGAGGGTGAATGACCCGAGGTCGATCAGCTGTCCACCATGTCATAGTAGAAAAATTCAAGACCAGCTCAAATTTTGTAATAAAATCGATGCCTAAGAGTGTCTCGTTATTTGACGCGTTAGGGAATACAACAAATTCTACAGGTATACACCTAGACATACAATTTACATTTACACACGTTAACTTAACAATATCAGTACGTATGCTACCATCAGCAAGCTTCACTGACATTTCTTGTGAATTAAATTTAATACCTAAACGTAACAAAAGTGAGTACAAGGTTGAACCCGCGATACTACGCCGAGCGGCAGTATCAATAAGCGCTGTACCGGGATACCCACAAATCTCGATATTTAAAATAGGTCTACCCTGAGCAACAATAACATTAGTATCATTACATTGAACATTACAAATGGTATCAAGTGAATGGAATACATTATGTTGTGATTGTGACGTATTTTGATAAATAACATCGCATGTCGAAACACTTTCTTTACATTTTGGACAATTTGCTCGAATATAACCCTTTTCACCACAACCATAGCAAAACAAGCTAGACTTATTACTATCATTTGACTTTCTAGAGTTCTTAGGACACGAATCACGTGTATGACCACGACACTTACAATAAACACAAAATAACTTTTTATCATTTATCTCACTTTTCACTTTAACCTCGGAATTATTTTTATCGGCACTGATTGGAGTCGAAGACGACGATGAACGCTGCGGAGACTGCACCCATGACCGCTGAGCTACCGCGGTACTCTGTGGCAGTAATCCAGGATGCGCCGGAGACGCAGGCCCGATGCTTCCCGCTAAAGTCGCACCATCCGATGTGACGACGCGTGAACTTCGCGAGCTGGCCGCCGGATAGCATGTCGATTGCACACGCGGCGACGACGTTGACTTTATGCTCATAGTAGCATTTTCCATGAGCGATTCTTCAATAGCTCGCGCTTTATCTATCAGGGATTCAATACTGGACACCGCATCTCGTGACAAACGTTTTCGAATACGCCTATCCAATAAGCCGTATATCATGTCCAACTTCACTTGTTCGGGTAATACGTATGGTAATGTCGACATCATAGCCCTTATTTTAATAATAAATGAATCCGCGAGCTCTTCGTTTTGCTCGACAGCGAATATGTTACGGAAAATCTTGTAGGCTGGACGTGGAATACCATACATACATCGTAGTCTCTTGACAGCTTCGGGCCATGAAGACACTTCGGTCCGGACCCCTCGCCACCATACTGCAGCTTCACCGTGCAGCAGCATAGGCAGTCCTCGCAATGCAAGATCATCGCTGATCGACGCACACTCTTTAAAAATCTCCACTGAGTCGATGAATGCTTCTATAACTTCAGGGTCACGGCTCTGACCATCGAAGCGCGACGTACACTTAGCCATGTTGCCGGACTTACTGGTTAAAGACGTGGGTGTCGGTGAGGATGCTATCGCAGCGTCGGAAACTTCAGGGGGTGCACCTGAGCTACCTCTCGCGTACGATGTCATGAGGGATTCGAAGAGTTGCCGATTCATTTCCGCCTGAGTTTTCGCGAAGGCGGCAAGGAATGAGGTCAACTGGTCCCCAGACATAAGTACTGACGAAGGTCTTGCGGCTTCATCTTCCGAGCTGGACTGATTATCACTCACTGCACCTGTACGTACTTTGCGTGGCGGCATCTTCTAGAACATTCTTTCTAGCACACACAATGAACTATGATTTTAATACCTACGGTACGAAATCCAGTTTAAGCTGGGTTCGCGGCCACTAGTTGGGACGCCACTTATAACGAATTATTAAAATAATACCAGTTTAAGGTGTATTTTATAATTAAGTATAACGATGTAAAAATATATTTCATTGGTGCTATATCGACTGACAGCTTTCTGAAAAACTATGTGGTTGCCCGGCGACGTCTCTGCCGCTCCGCCCGCATGCATTCCCCTTCAAGACCGACTAGTAGAGTAAATAGGGATGTGTGATGTGTGCGTTATAACCTTAGATATTTTTTCGTTGCCTATTAAAAGTATTATAGGTATTGTGCCTATTAAAGGGATTAAAGGTATTGTGCCTATTAAAGTTATTGTGCGTCCATTTCTGAAAGACAAGATACTTAATAAAACTTCTACTTACAATCTTTTTCTTATGATTAAAGGATTAAGCGTGGCCCGAAGGCCTTTCCAGTTTGACCAAGACAGATGGGCGAGCAAAGGCTCAGCCAGAAGGGGTGGGATTTGCTAACAGCTGCCCGAGCGCCTCCGAAGGAGACCTAATAACTCAAGAGCAACTGCTTCGCGAATGAATGCATCGGAATCGCGATGATGCATGGGTTAGGTTGCACGTCGAACTCTTTGTCGAGTTCGACAAGTACGGTTACCTGGGTCCCTAAGCCTGCTCCTAGTGTTAGAGCTGAAGGCGTCTAATGCAAAAGTTGTTGGATCTGATAGATCTAAGGACTATCAGACTATCTCTGAGTGAGTAGTGACGTTCTTCTAAACGTTTTAAATTTGGTTGGCCAAGCGCTCAATTACGAAATAAAATGAAATGTAATTAAATTTGATTTGATAGTTGAATTTGTTAGAAGGTATCTTTTGTTGAGAAATTAACTTACTTTGATTTCCAAATAAAACTAAATTAGTGTATCGTAACATTTTTAATTGCATTTTACGTCTTAATCATTCCTTTACAACCCGATTAAACACGATGTTAAATTCTATGGATTCACGGTAAGACGCTCTCTTGTATAAGACTATAGTGATCGAAGCGTGGTAATTTAGATTGTACAATCATACTGTTGAAAACGAAAACTCGATAAAAGTGTGTTAGTGCTGATACACGACAGTCGATCTTCTTCCGTACGATTATCATTTGACGTATTACATGCAAAAGGTAAACACATATTTAATAACATGGAAAGTATATATGCATATAATAATATGTACTGTTATTCTATTTATATAGTATTTTACTGGTGGTAGGACCTGACGTGAGTCCGCACGGGTAGGTATCACCACCCTGCTTATTTCTGCCGTGAAGCAGTAATGCGTTTCAGTTCGAAGGGTGGAGTATCGGTTGTACTGGAAAAACAGAGGCCTTAGAACTCATGTCTCAAGGTAGGTGGCGGCATTTATATTGTAGATGTCTATGGGCTTTCGGTACAAAAAAAAACATGTACATATTTACGTTTATTTAATTTTAATTATATATCCGATAAAATATTACATATTTATACGTTTTTATGTGTATTATATTTAATTAATGCACATGCTGCCAGATACGTATACAATAAATAAGTTACGAAAATTTATGTAACTCTGACAGGCTTCATTTTGGTTAGATAACGCTAACATAATTAAGAATAATTAAAATGAATGAGTACAAAGTAATATTCTAAAAACTAATTATTATTAATTATATATCTTTGACGTCTTGGCCAAAATTTTGGTACACTAACTCCATACATAATTAAAAATATAAAAATGTCTAGTAATTATTTTACTAACTGGTAGTATACAGGGCGCAACAATTGGATACAATAATACACTTTGCCGTTTAAGTGTCGAATAGTAAGGTAGATTTTTTCAATTTAAATGAACAATAGAACAACGATATTACTACCCCTCACATATAGGGGCTATAAAATGTACTAGGGCTATAAAATGGAATTGATATTTATGTCGTAAGGGGGGAGTAAGGGGAGATCGGAATGCTATCTTCACCGGCCCTATTGTCAACCCCACCTGCACGCGCCGGATGGCGGCGGCGACCAACAGGTTGCCGTGGTGCTCCCTGCTAAAGAACGAACGGGGCAATGGCGACCGAGCCATGGCGGTATAACCATACACACCCGTCAGAACAACCTGTACGGAAGAGGCGTCAGAAACCTTGGGGATCAAATGAGTCGACTATTATCAAAGCGGGCAATCTGACTTTTGGACAATTATTGGTAAATCAGAAAAACGAATTATTGACTTTGTATTCCATTGGCAGTCACAAAACGGAACGACATTTTAGATAAATAACAGGTTAACTATTAACCTTTATTTAATGCAGGTTTTGAACCGTATTCTTTGAAGGAGACGATTATATTCAAATCAATCTGTATTGACATATCAATAACATTTTTTTGTCCAAATGCACAGATTGCCACCTTTGATAATAGACGACTCAAATACCCCCTAAAATGCTGGTACAGAAGGCAACGGGAAACCGCTGCACTAATTTCCCACAAGAGTCATGAGCAGGTCGTATCCGACTGATGCATGACCACGACCACTCTGTCAAGAGTGTACGAATAGGAATAATTTATGTCGTAAACTCCAAAAAAGTACTGGCAATATAAGTTATTACGAACAACAGAGTGATCTGAACAGAATTTCGAAAATAATGTAGTTTTAACACTTTTTTTAAAAAAGACACACATTTGAACAATTTGTGTGATAAAAACATTCATTTTTCTATGTATGGACCGTAACAAAAATATTTGAAGATTACAATCACTTGTTTAAAAAAATAAAAAAGATTTATGGATTTATGGATCGATAGATTAAACGATTTTCAACTATAATATGTTAAAAATGTAAAATTTAAAAATATTATGAAACTATTTTCATTATTTGCGATTATTAAATAATACTCATAAATGAAGGCCTTATTTACATTCACATACTGGTACTTATTGCTTGAACACTTTGGAGCCAACAGCAATTAAAACTTGTGTATATTCCAGAAACTATCTTAACCTAATGATAATATATTATGTTAAATGTTGTTTTAACTTTTTTTTTTAAAAACGTTTCAACATCGTATATAGCTCTGGAAGACAGTATTTTTTGCTCATTAAGGCATACGAGAAAATCAATTATGATTTATTTACAACAATTTTATGATATAATGTTCGATTTTTTTCGTTTAAGCTAGTGTTTTAATTACTACACTAACTACCAATGCTGATACATAATACAATTTTGAATTTTATTCCGATTTTGATGTTTTTGATTTTTAAAATTTAAGGCAAGTATGGATTGTAGACAAAGGTTACTACTAGTGGACTACACTCTAGAATGAGATGTTATTCAATGGAAATGATTTTGATTTTATTAAATTTTAACGACGCTAATTAAAACTTAATACTAATATTTATATACACCATTTCTGTAACAATATAAAAACCCTCTGATGATATCAACAAACCACCCTATTGAACTAATTTCATATATTATATTTACAATAGATTTTAAATTAAAACAACTAGATTTAGTCCTTTTTTATACCGTTTTTCGTTGCCATTTTATTAACGTCATTTCTCACGTGACCGTTCTTGATTATTGTTCCGTTGGTCAACTTTTCTTTTTCGGGTTTCTTTTCTCCGGGCTTGCCGTAGGCGTTGTAGTAGAAGTCGTAAAACAGATAGTAGAAGAAAATGGAGTTGGGTAGAGTGAAGACAACGGACCAACGAGGATAGCCGCAGTCGTAGAACAAAAGTTGCGCGGAATGGAGAAATGCTATGCAGAATTGGAGCTGAAATAAAAAATACAGAATATAAGAACACGATTGCTCGAAATAAAGTTGAATAAATTCCAACAGCACTGCTATAAAATCATATAAGCTATAAAACAAAAAAGTAATGGTGAAAATCACTGGGTCGCATTGGATGCAAATGGTAACGGACCGACCGCTCTGGAGATCGATTGGACAGACCTATGCTCAGCGGTGGACAGCTAACTAGTCTGGCCATAAATACTGTTACATAAAAACTTTTCTAGCAGGATTCTGCACCTGATCACGAGGCACGAAATACCCAAGCCAGCCTGGCATGAAACCAACGTTCCGGACTTTATAAGAGCTGAAGACTGGCTCTCATCTAGTTAAGATCTCAATCCTTTAGGCTTCAAATTATGTTCAATTTTAGAGGACATGGCCTGCTCTAAACGACATAGCGACATTGAGTGTCTAAAAATTTCTTTGAGTGAGCAGTGGTGAAATTTCCTTTGGAAACAGTGTGTAAATCCATAGATTCGTGGCCAAACAGATTAAAACCCTATATAAAAGCCAAAGTTGGCCATTTCGAATAGAATATATTTTTTATTTTGTTGTAATACATTAATAAATATGTAGGTATACATTTTAATAATATTACATTACTTCATTTAAAAAAAAAAGCGTATTTTCATTTGTAACAGAACTTATAGCTGGACTGGGTTTTAGCTGAGATGATGATGATCATGATGATGATGATAAAACACATTCGAATGGTTTCATTTGTTTTTAATAAGTAATTATTACTTACGCGCCTACTTTTCATCTTTATCTCAATAATTTTGATACAAAGTTCCTAAGAGTTATAGAAAATACAGTCTTCGTAACCTAATTCATAGGATATACACAATAATTTCGAGATGTTGTTTTTACGTACGTACCTAACGTATCGTGGTGGAGTTTAACCGGTATTTCATAATAATAATTTAATTTTCAGTTTTTTTTTGTCTTCGAGCATAGACCCAGATATTTTAATTGCTATTGAGTATCATTGTCGCTTTGTAGCATTGTGGCACAACCAAATCATTGCCTACTAGACTATTTTAAAATCTCATTTGAGTAATTAAATGTAACAGCGTAAACACCACAGGAAGAATTGTTCCAGAGCCAGAAAAGATACGTGTAAAAATTACTCATTATATACAATAGTAATCAATGAATATTTATTTATATACTAATATATACTAATAATATTTATATACTAACCATTTGTAGAGTTGTGATATAACGTTTCCAAAACAGATATTTTTGGAAGCGAGGACCCATAGCCGCCAACATATAGTAAGAGTACATTATTATATGCACAAAGGAATTGATCACTCCGATAAGGGTGCCGTGACCTCCAGGATAATATTTGGTCGCGCCCCATGATATCATCGGCATCACTGTATGATGATACATGTGTAGAAACGTGATCTGCCGTTCCTTTTTTCTAATGACGAAGAACACCGTGTCTAATAACTCAGACATTTTGGCCAGAAAGTATATGTAGACGCCACGGGCGACCTGAAATTCATTAAAGCCAATAAGTTCGCAGATCATAATCTTATACCTTTAAACGAGCAATTCTTGTATATTAATATATATGTATATAATCTGAATTTATTTTCAGAAAATGTTGTTGTATTCGTGTTTTCAATAATCACTCTTCCCGACATCTATTGGCGAATAATAATACTATTTTTCTTAATTGAGGGCGACTAGCCGCTTTAAAGACACAACAAGATGGCGTTATTAAAAAAAAAAACCGAGCGAAGCTCGGTCATCCTCTAGTATATATTTAATGGATAATATTTTAGAAGAAGAGAGAAGATATTTTTTTATTTTATTATTATTGCTTAGAACGAGCTCACGGCCCATCTAGTGTTAAATGGTTACTAGAGCTCGTAGACATCTATAACGTAAATGCCGCCACCCACCTTGAGATATAAGTTATGAGGTCTCCATTTTTACAGTACAACGGCTGCTCCACCCTTCAAACCGAAACGCATTACTGCTTCACGGCAGAAATAGGCAGGGTTGTGGTACCTACCAAAGTGGCTTACAAAATGCTCTACCACCAGTATATTTTAAGTAGGATGCTAATGAATTCGCCTTAATGTTGTTAACATAGATACATTAATTGCTTCCCAATTTTAAACGCATAAATATTTTGGTACTAAAGTCACTCACTCTCATAGCTTCTGGTGAGTCCGAGAAATCGACTGGCTGGCATTTCCAACTGTAGTTTTTTAACCATCCTGCTTCAAGGCCCTGAAATTTAAAGAAATTTCTTATTTTTTTACTTTACTAGCGACCCGCCCTCGCTTCGCTTCGGAAACATGAAATTTTATTATTGATTATTTACGACATCACATTAGAAACCTCAAAAATAACAGTATTTCTCCACTATTTAATGGATGCTATTATACATATAAACCTTCCTCTTCAATCACTCTATCTATTAAAAAAAACGTATCAAAATCCGTTGCGTAGTTTTAAAGATTCAAGCATACATAGGGACAGACAGATATAGGGACAGAGAAAGCGACTTTGTTTTATACTATGTAGTGTAGTGATTTAAATCGAAAATAGCTTAATAATTGCTTTAAAGATATCTATATATTAATACGTGAAGCAAAAACTTTGTATCCCTTTTTACGAAAATTGCGCGGACGGAGGAGTATGTAATTTTCCACACTTATAGAGAATATAGAGAAGAAGTGCACAATGCTAATATTTTTTTTCAATAATGCACAAAATATACATTAAATCAATAAAGAAAACATTACACACACTACATACCATGTATTTGACGCACACACGCATGCGTACTATTTATTGTCAAACTTTTGTTCTTGACGTCTGTTGTCAAATTGAGATTAAATATTGTTTGTCTTTGTTAATGTTTTTATAGTGTAGTCTTGGCGAAATTCGTGATTATAGAAGTATAAAATACAATCATAATAGTGTACAAACTTACAATTCCAATTAATTATAGTCGAATTTCGACTACTGCGGGACCTCTAGTTATTGTAAAATATTGAGTGCGCAATCGGATGTCATACATTCGATTTAATGAGACGTCCATAGATTAACATTTAACAAAAACACCCGCTAGAATAAACTTATCGAAAATCAAAACGAACTGAGTTTCCAAAAAAATTATACAGTTATTGTAGAGACTAGCATGAATAAGCGCACAGGCCAACAGATTATATTTAGGAGTTTAAAACATGTAATTATATAATATTTAAAAATGATAATTAATTTGTTGCTCACGAAGATGGCCCGAATTTTTTGGATAACTGTTTCAACTGTTCACTGGATGCCAAGCTAACTAGCTTTTTGAACTCTGTATCTCGACGCCCAAGACAAAATTTGATCAATCTATGTTTCCAAATTTAGGTATATCAATATTCGAATTATTCTAAATTATATTTTCGATTTACTATCAAAATAAAATTGATAACAAAAATGGATAATTTTCATGGGTCCACTAGAAGGAATAATAACATGTATGTATATGATTATTAAATTAAAAAAAATTAAAACATTTTTATATATCTTTAAAATAATACGTGAAGGAAAAACTGTATCCCTTTTTACGAAATATGCGCGGACGGAGGAGTATATAATTTTCCACACTTATAGAGAATATAGGGAAGGAATGCAGAATGCTAATATTTTTTTAAATGATGCCTAAAAATACATTAAATCAATAAAAAAAACATTACACACACTACCAGGTATTTGACGCACACACGCATGCATACTATTTATTTATTGTCAATCTTTTGTTCTTGACGTCTGTGGTCAAATTGAGAATAAAATTGTTTGTCTTCATTAATATTTTTCTATAGTGTAGTCTTAGCGAAATTTGAGATTTATGTAAGTGTAATAATAGTCTTTGAAAAAAGAATCATAATACTGTACAGACTTATAATTTCAATTAATTGTAGTCGAATTTCGAGTACCAAGGGATCACTAGTATATATAAATACGACGTTATTCCTTTAATTTTATATTTACTGACCTCATTGAATAACCAAATGCTGACAATAACTTGTATGAAGTTATACACGACTAAAGTCTTCTGAAGTTGAAAAGGTTTCTTATCGGCCATATACCTTGGACCCCATTTCAGCGAAAAATACAGATAGAGGCCGAGAATTGTCAATCCAGGAACCGGACTCGAAATAAGAAACCAGTCATTCGTTCTAGGATCTGTAAAGTAAAATGAAATGTTATTTTTTCAGTTTTCTAATGGAACCCTCCATACTGCGAAACAAACAGGCTATTGGCGTATTTGTTTTTACGATTATATTTTAAGTATACTTACTGGTGGTAGGATCTATTGTGAGTCCGCACGGGTAGGTTCCACCGCCCTGCTTATTTCTGCCGTGAAGCAGTAATGCGTTTCGGTTTGAAGAGTGGGGCAGCCGTTGTAAGTATACTTGAGACCTTAGAACTTATATCTCAAGGTGGGAGGCGCATTTACGTGGTAAATGACTATGGGCTCCAGTAACCACTTAACACCAGGTGGGCTGTGAGCTCGTCGACACATCTAAGCAATAAAAAAAAAAAGATTTTTATTGGCAATGAATGTGGTACTACTACTTCTTAAAAAAATACTAATTTAAACTGAGCAATGATACACCATGATTATACACTGATCGAAACTAAAAAGATATTTTAAATAAATTTCTTACCAGCTAATTCTATGAATAGTCTGTTATATGTCCTCGTAAACGAGTTGTTGAAAAGTGCCATTTTACTTCTCTATCTATCTTCTAACGTGACGTCAGAGGGCTGTCATGAAGAAGACATCAGCATTTTAAATTTGTTTTTTTTCTAATTTCTGAAAAAGAACACAAGAAATTTGTTAGCTGATTTTACTTATGGTACCTATTTAACGATATGCGGATCTTGTGAATTGTAAGGTTTGGACATTCGTGATTGCGTATAAAACATTTAATAATGCTTAGGCTAATAGTGCCTATGTAGATAAAAATCCAACTCTGGGTCATCATTGAGCAGATCCTCAAATATGTGGGAAAGCCACTTCAAAGGAAAATCTCGCTAGATAAGTTTCGATAAGAGAAGAAATATGATATGTTCTCAATCAAAAGTGTGAATAAAATATACCTAGTCAGGTCATAAATTCTGTCACATGTTTAATGTTAAATAATTGAAGCAAGTTTATTCATTATGTAACCATTCATATACCAAAATGAATTTAACAAAACCTAGATTCTTATGACACTAAAGTTTATTCAAAATGACCTCCGTGATTTTGAATACAGGCCTTCAATCTGCGCCGCCAGTCGTCTATCGCAGCACGAACGAGGTCCATGTCAATATCGGCGGCTGCCTTAAACAAGGATGTCTTGAGTGACTCCAAATTGGGATGAGGCTTTTAGCACGCCTTTTCCTCCAAGTGTTGCCATATCTTGTAATCTAACGGATTCAAATCTGGACTGGAGGAGGGCCAGTCTTCGTGCCGGATGAAGTCGATTTCACGCGCCGCCAGCCAGTCTTGTGTGCTCTTCGCTCTATGAGCTGGCGCCGAATCTTGTTGGAATACCCAGTGCCTGTTATTGAACATGTTATGAGAAACAGGTTCCACAAGGTTCGTCAGGACTGTATTTTAATACACAACTGCAGTCGTTTTTACACCTTTCTCACAAAAATGTACCTCTGTTAAGCCCCAATAAGACACTCCCAACCATACCATGAGCGGAGATGGAAAATGACCTCGTTGGACACGCGGAATACGGTTGCTCGCTTCTTCACTACCGTGTGCGTATACCTTATCATTTTGTTTGTTGTAGTTCTCTTCTACGGTAAAAAATTTTTCGTCCGATAATAGAATTTCCCGATATTTTTTTCCCGCGTACCGCTTCAACAAAGCGCGGCATCGCTTCAGTCTCAGGTCCATTAGACGAGCATTCAAACGATGTCCTGTTTTTCTTCGATATGCCCGAAGCCCTAAGTCTTCATTTAACATCCTTTTCACCGTGGTTCTGCTTAACCCCATCAGAAGGGCCAACAGTTTCTGCTTACGTTTGGGATTTCTTTGAATTCGCGCCTTCACAGCTTTTATCACTGCTGGAGTCCAAACAGACCGAGGGCGACCACTTCTTGACCTGTCATCTACACTAGAGTCTTCATTGCATCGTTTGATGGTACGATAAACGAATCTTTTGGTTATATTCAAATTTTTCAGAATGTTAAAAATCTGAATTGGCGCGTAACCGCAACGATGCAACGCAATAACTGCAACATGGTCTTCTTTAAGCGTCCACTCCATATTTAAAAATGAGTAAAATTCTAAAAGTATACATTTTTATTTTCATGAACAATTCGAGATTCAAATTCAATAAACTTTTTTGTGGCCAGCATTTTAAAAGAAAAGTTTTTACTGTGTGACAATACTTATGACCTGACTAGTTATATTTAAGAAATGTATAAAACATTCGAAACAATATTCAAAGTGCGTATCACTAAAAGAATATCAAGACATGATAAAATCACAAAAGTGTTTACACAGTCCTTATTCACCACAAAGGATTTTATAGTCATCATTCCAATACTCTTGAAATTTGAACACAACATTTCAAGTGCAAATTGGCACAGCTAACATCTCGTGTACACATTACATATTATTAATTTGATCCATGACAAATCTATAAGATTGAGAATTATATATTGAACAGACAAACTTATAAACCTAGTTTGGTGGTAATCAACACAGATAGTCGTAATGTCATTGTCTGTAAATATATATGTATCATGAAGATATCGTAGCGTGATTCAGGCATATGCTGAATATTTTTTATTCTCCGATAGCTGCCCAATTCCTACCGCAAATGGCTTTCGAATTACGGTGCTAAAGTGGCTAGAATTAAAAATTTCGAGCTCTCCGAAAAATTACATTGACGAGTCACTTAAAGTAAAATAAATCTGAAAAATAATTAGCATTAGCTTCCTGTGCCATTAATTTCATCTTGTTGAATCCTCTTTAATAATCGACTTCAATGGACTTCAATTCAATGAAATTCTCCTAGACTATTTGGCATCGTTACTAGTGGTTTAAATAAATAAATAAACATTGAATTTACTAGCTTAGTAATGAACCGGAATTATATAGATGTTTCTACAATCAGATTTTTATTCCTACCTATGATAGCCCTAAGAGGCTATTTCAGCTTCTCCTTGACGTGCAGGTGAGCTCACGAGGCTCAAACCGGGAGTGTTGACAACACTGTCACTAGCAAGAGCTGTGCTTCACAGAATCTACCACCGGATCGGTAACGCGATCCACTGAGAAATCCGACAAGAAACTCAGTGGGCTAATAATTCTGACGTATATAGTAATTATTATACAGTGACCAAAAATATTAACTATAGTATTGTCCAACGCTTACTACATAGTAAAACCATTAATATCGTTTACATATTTCACACAATTGCTACTGAAAATCGTCGACAACACAGATTCTAAAAATCATTAAGCATTTTTGTGAAGCCTATAAATATAAGTAGTGCCAGAAGAATTTGGCTATAAAGCTCTCGTATACGCATTGCAGTTATTCTGTTCGGATTTGTTACTCAACATTCCTGGATAGATAACTATCTTAATAGGCAGAAAAAAAACAGTTCAATTACATTATTTTGACGTTTTATTTTGTTCAGTGTTTATTGTCATCAATATTTTTGAATATTGTATCTTTTCAACAAGTCAATTGCAAAACATAAAATTAATGTAAATCTTTAGTTTATGGTCGAATATTTTTCGGACACTAGGATACAAAAAATATTGAAAATACAATTCATTTTGGGTTTGGCTTAGTATTTTAAGGACGTTTGAATTATTAGTAAAAATATCGGCACTCAGTTTTAACAGTGACCATTAGAAATGAGCCCACAGCCTAAATCAGTACATGAAACATAGCAAGCAATAGAAATACTAAATTTTAATTTAGATAGAATTGATTTTACTTTAGCTCAACTCTCTAATGAAACTGAGACACTTATACAACCATATTTACTCAGTACACTAACATTTTGCTTTAGATAAACACCATCATAAAAACTCCATGTCTGGTTTTCCCATTCGCATCACTAACGTTCACATTTCATTTGGATTACATAAAAATTACATTCACTAATACATTTCTTGGAACGAAACGCGCACTCCGCTCCGGTTCTCAATGGAAACTGTGGTTCTATACTCTCCTTGCCCGTCACAGGATGGGGGAGAAATGAGGGCGAGTTAGGGTGTTTTATACAGACTGTAGGCGCTAATATTAAGCGCCTTCACCACTTTCGTATATAATTTTTTTACCTACGCTGCAGCTACTGTAGCTTCCAAAAATATTGTTACGGTAGGCAGCGGCTTGGCTCTGCCTCCGGCATTGTTGACGTCCATGGGCGACGGTAACCACTCGCCATCAGGTGGGTCGTATGCTCGCCTGTCTACAAGGGCAATAATTAAATAAAGAAGGCGTACATGCCGTTGCCCATCGTGAACATTGATTATTATTGACTCAATTTTTGATACAATAAATGCCCTGTTTATTGATTGCAGGATTGCTTGCGACGGCGAAACACGTGATGATACATCTATATATTAATACGTGAAGCAAAAACTTTGTATCCTTTTTTACGAAAACTGCGCGGACGGAGGAGTATGACATTTTCCACACTTATAGAGAATTTAGAGAAGAAGTGCACAATGCTTATATTTTTTTAAAATAATGCATAAAAGATACATTAAATCAATAAAGAAAACATTACACACACTACATACCATGTATTTGACGCACACACGCATGCATACTATTTATTGTCAAACTTTTGTTCTTGACGTCTGTTGTCAAATTGAGAATAGATTAAATATTGTTTGTCTTTGTTAATATTTTTTATAGTGTAGTCTTGGCGAAATTTGTGATTATAGAAGTATAAAATACAATCGTAATTAGTGTACAAACTTACAATTCCAATTAATTATAGTCGAATTTCGACTACTGCGGGACCTCTAGTAGAACTTAAATAAACGAGTTTTCAATAAGTACCATCAACAGTACAAGGAATCGTTTCTTTAAGAAAAAACAAATATCATTCTATAAATATTTTAATAAATTAATTACAAATAGAGTTTTGCTTTTTGTAAGCTTGAAGTTTGTCCACGTCCATGAAACTAGCTTTTCATTACTATACACCTATCCCAATTATTACTTTTTTGGAAACAAAAAATATTAATTACAAGTAATGTAAAAAAATACGTATACAAAATAATTACTTGTTAAATTAATTAGGTCGCAACGTCTGGATTGATTTCGTAAAGTAAATATAGTTTTTATTTGATCGAAACAGTAAATTGTATTTTAGCTAGATAATTTTTTTGTAAAATTTTAAAAATATTTTGCATATTAATTTAAACTTTTTGCCCCAGTTGTCCTCGAATCACTGTAGTAGTAAAGTAATTGCATTTTCAACAATTTAATTACAATATAGAAAATAACATATTATTATGTAGACTATAATATAGAATTCGCAATCTGTTCGAACCTATCGAACAAACCACTTAGAGATTACTTAAAGATTATTGCCATTATAAGAAGATCTGTTGGCTTCTACCGACCCGTAAATTTTGCAAGGTGATCGTTCTTTTGAACGCATACCTGTGGGTCTTGTTTACTGGATAATAATATCCATTTTATTTAGAACTGTATATTAATCCTTATTCGGTGAGAATACGGTTGTTTTATCGTGGTTTGTTGGCGACTGAGGTTGTGTAGAGCGGTGTCGTAACGGCTTGGTTGCTTGCCCCACATACTTGGTTCGAAGAGTGGTGCTAGGACCACCTTACTACACTCTCACTGAATAAACTCGTTTTCGTTATATTATTACTTATCCGACTTTTGATGACGCAATGTATACTAAAGTTCTTATGCGTGTTTTTCAATTGTTTTGATTTTGTGTGGAACTGTTCATGTTATCTGATTTATTTTGATTAAGACGATTTTTTTATCAGAAATGAAGCCTAATTATTTCACTGTTTTTTTTTTTAAGTCATTGTGTAATATACTGTTTACCCCTCACTTTTGCTTACTGAATTTAAATTCAGTACTTAATTTATTTATTTTTTGCTTAGATGGGTGAACGGGCTCACAGCCCACCTGATGTTAAGTGGTTACTGGAGCCCATACATATATACGACGTAAAATTAAATGCGCCACCCACCTTGAGATATCAGTTCTAAGGTCTCAGTATAGTTACAACGGCTGCCCTGCCCTTCAAACCGAAACGCATTACTGCTTCACGGCAGAAATAGGCAGGGCGGTGGTACCTACCCGCGCGGACTCACAAGAGGTCCTACCACCAGTACTTTGTTTTAATTACAGTATTTGTTTTTGTAGCATAAAGTTTTTATTTTATTGCAAAAATGCGATGTGGAAGAGATCGTAAGATACAGCAGGCTGTTAATGCCGGACCAAGAGGGTCTAAATGACTGTTCAAGAATCAAGACCAGTCCAAGCAGATCGCAAGACTGCTGCACGAAGGAAATGAGCAGAGCGGTGCGGTCTGCCTGTGCAGACTCACAATACGCCATACCACGCGGAAATTTGTACGTAACTTTGTACGTAAATCTGTTTACGTTTGTTAAATTTGTTTGTACGTAAATTTGTTTTGACATTACGTAAATTAACAAAATTTGCGGGACTCATTTTTATTTCGCGATGTTATTGCTTCGTCGTTAAAGTCATTGATAGACACGGTTCAGATACGTATTTATAAACGCACTAGTTGTACCCGTCCGATTCTCTGGCCATTTAAATTAACATTATTATTTCTCACCCCCACAAAGATTCTCATCATTAACGCCCCCGCAACTGTGTAGGGAGTCCAACATTCATATAAATATTAGCCTATCCATTAAGTACATATATTTTCTACATGGATACCAAGTTTCAAGTCAATCCGATGCATGGTTCGGTAGTTATAACGGAACATTCGTGCTAACCACTGTAGATTTATATATTAGTATAGATACCGCTTCGTAAATTTATTTATTGTTGTATTAATTTTCTACTGACCTACGTGTACGCCAATGTTAATGTTCTTGCTCGTAAATTATCAAAGGCGCTTTCATACAAGAGACGTGTACTTTATGTCGATCTAATTCACGTCTCAAGAGATACGAACGGTAATACTCTAGTGCAGTTACATGTGAACTGTTCTTTGACACCGTTGTTTATATCTGTGTCTAAATTATTACAAAGTACATACACTCAGTGACGGATTTAAGGTTGATACCGCCCTTAATATTAGTTTTTTTTTTTTTATTAATAAAATTAATTTAAACTAATATTATATTATTTCTTATATAAATTAATTTGAACTCATTTTTAAAGGAGACTCTGTCTTTACTGCTGTCGTCTCTGAAATTTTGGCATTTAAAAATTTTTGTCGCCTCTCAAGTCATGCCGTAAATCCATTGCTACATACGCTGTTGAAGCGTAACAATTCATGAAACATGACAAATATATAACGTGTATGTACACTCCATTTAATTTATTATCAGAGACAGACTGGACACTACTAGCGTGAGCATGAGGCTGAGTTTCCAATTTTATTATGTTAAACAACTGCCGTAAAACAACTCGGAATAAATGATACTCTTAGTGTCGGTCTATTTATAATTCTTACCACCATCATTAGTGTTGTAATATTTGTGTATATTAAAAATCAAATGTGAAAAAGAATCGCAGCATATGTTGCTTACGCAAAAATCAATCAGAAAATAACGCAACGTATTTTTAAAAATATATTATTGCATAATTAACTAGTTAAAATGATTACTTAATCAATTTACACAGAAAAAATATTACATAAATAAAATTAGCAAATTTTTTATAAATATTTATAGGTTAACGCTGACTAAAGGTTATGTGTCTACTTTAAGCGCTTCGTGTTGTCTGTATTAGGTGTATTACGATAGTTGCGCAATTGCGATCCCTTCTCTGATTGTTTGATTAACTCCTTAGCTACAGGATTTCGGGACCATTGCCTTACGATGATGAGTAAGAAGCTTCAAATGAATAGCATGAATATGAATAGCATGAATAGTTAGTGTCCTCAGTAGATTATATAGTCTAATACCGCTCCTACTTAAAATCTTGCCCACAGGCTACCTATGCCATGTTGGTTAAATCTGTCGTTAGAAATCCTGAGCTACGATTTAATGTACAAGGTCATTGTGATTAAGATGAAGTTGAGACTTGTATCATGATAGCTAGAGAAATTCTCATGCTTTTGTCCATATACCTTCCTATTGGTACACTCTTGACAGAGTGGTCGTGGTCATGCTTCAGTCGGATCCTGCGATACCGATGCTCTCGCGATGCGACGCCATGTGGCACGATGTTTCGCAGAGTGAGAGCAATCATTTATGTTGGAGTGAGTCACAGATTTTATAAGGTCGGTCCATCGTGTTGGAGATCGTCCGCGAGATCTTTTGCCCTCGACTTTCCCTTGCACCACCAACCGCTCAATGGAGTCTTCATTACGAGTGATGTGCCCATATACCTACTACCATACTATTACTCGTACATCTATGAATTTTTATTAAAGCAGACAGACTGGGTAGAATGCAAAATGAAAATTAAGCATTGAATTTTGATTTTGATGCTAATAACATTTATGTTGAAGCAACTTACAGTAATAGCAAAGCAATCATTTTCCCAATACATTTTAGCAGCCTTTCATATTGTTTCCAATACAAAAAAGTTAGGTGAGTATTTGTGGTTGAGCTCCGAATGTACTGAGCTATTAGCTATGCGGTCGCAGTTGCGGTGAAGCACACATTTAGTGGCTCAGAATGATTACACGCGCTATTGACCTGCACAAATCCTAAATGTTGCGTATGCTAGATGTTAGTCAAGTATTTTAGTGGAGAACCTTAAACTGCGTTTACAAAAACATTTTGATTTTTACTGTAAAATATGCAATAAATACTTCAATATTTTTTCCTTGATAACAAAAAATTTGTCACTTTAGAGACCCACAATGTCAACTGACTCTATAAATAGACAGTTAATAACTTGTAAAATAAATTTATACAACCGTCTAACAAAAATAAAATGTGCTCACGACGTATAAAATAAATTTGCAGTTTTATTTTTATTTTTATTGCTTAGATGGGTAGACGAGCTCACAGCCCACCTGGTGTCAAGTGGTTACTGGAGCCCATAGACATCCACAACGTAAATGCGCCACCCACTTTGAAATTTAAGATCTAAGGTCTCAAGTATAGTTACAACGGCTGCCCCACCCTTCAAACCGAAACGCATTATTGCTTCACGGCAGAAATAGGCAGGGTACTGGTACCCACCCGCGCGGACTCACAAGAGGTCCGACCACCAGTAATTACGCAAATTATTATTTTGCGGGTTTCATTTTTATTACACGATGTTATTCCTTCACCGTGGAAATCAATCGTGAACATTAAAATTTGTTGTGTACGTATTTCATTAGAAAAATTGGTACCCGCCTGCGGGATTCGAACACCGGTGCATCGCTCAACACGAATGCATTGGACGTCTTATCCGTTAGGCCACGACTACAAAATTATACATTTACCAGTTATACATTTACCAGTACTAAAATGCTAACAAACCGGTCGTTTCGTTATTGCTCAATTGCTCACGTTGTTTACGTAATAGTAGCTCTTGACATGCGCCGAACAAGCGAAAACTAGCGAGAATTAATCGCAAAAATATTACCACTCATTATTTTGTGAACTAAAAGCGTGTTAATTGTAATATGATTATGTTTGAATTGCAACTTTCTATTTTTTGTTATTGTTGATATCAAAAGAAATGCCAGTAATAACGACTACTGGTACCAATATTGGTAATTTTAATGCACGAACGTGCATATGGTTAGTACGTAACCTCGATTTAGGTATGGAATTTTATAATTTCATGCCCACCGTCAGTCAAAGATTTACAACGGGCGTCAAAATCGCAATAATAGTTCCTTATAGCGGCTGTCTTTCAAACTTAACTCAACGGGTCGTCGGGTATTCTTAAAAGAGCACAGGTCCAGTCTCCGGGATTAAAACCTGAATACACGATGACTTCAGAATTACCACCTGGCTCGCTAGACGTGCCAACGGCGCATGCGCGGTGAATCACCCTTTATTCCCAATTCTGCGGACTGAATGGAAAGCAGTCGACGTCGCCCAAGACACGTCATTTCAGACCCTCCCGATCCACTAACGGTGCTTTTAGGTACCTCAAGCACCGGTCATCGTTCTCGTCGAACCCGTCACTTGCGCCAAAGGGCTCGATGAGTAAATTAACCTACAGACACAGCCTACCGAGTTTCTCGCCGGATCTTCTCAGTGGGTCGCGTTTCCGATCAGGTGGTAAATTCTGCGAAGCACGACTTGCTAGGGTTCATGTTAGCAACGTCGTCAGGTTTGAGCCCCATGAGCTCATTTACAATCTCGGCGAATCTAGAATAACCCCTTGAGGTTACTAGAATAGGTAAGAAAAAAAAGGTGAATCCCTTTCTGCACTACGTTTCATTGTGAATGCAGCTGCATAGCTTCAAAGTAACGATAATTCCGTGGAGCTTTACGGATATTGTGATAATAACAATAATAGCTGGGAAATAATCATGCCGACCCATATTCAGGACTCCCTGTTTTATGGGTACTAGAGACTGATAAACATACTTATATACGTTAAAATATATTCATATACAGCTAGTAAACACCCAGATAAAAAGCAAAATCTACGTCCTTACGGATCCATCAGATCCAATAGCCCTTGCAATAGACGCCTTAAGCTCTAACACCAAGAGCAGACTTAGGGATCCAGGTAACCATACTCGTCTAACTCGGTAATCTTCCAATCTTAACAGTGGGTCGCGATTCCGATCCCTTAGTAGATTCATTCGCGAAGCAGCTGCTCTTGAGTTGTTAGGTCTTCTTTGGAGGCGCTCAGGCAGCTGTTAGCAAATTCCAACCCTCCTCAAACATAAAAAAAAAAACAAAGAGCAAACAAACCTGTTCATTACACTAATGTTTGCCCGATGTGGGAATCGAACCCACGACCTTCGGCGTAACAGTCAGTTCCGCTAACTTTTGCACCACCGAGTCAGGTTAGAGTGAAGTCAGAGTTGATACAACGAGTTATGATTAGCCCTAACACGGCTTTTCCACTATTAGAAGTGAAGAAGCAGACAAGTGGTTGCCCGAAGACTTTATAAGCGCGAAGCTGTAGTCTCAAATGTTTCAATTTAGGGAAAAGGTAATTTGTTTTATTGAAGTGAAACAGTCAGGGGCGTTAACTACTATTCCACCACCGAGTCAGTCACAATATTAATTCAGATATTATTAATCCATGTCGTTTATTGGCCATTAAAATTGAAGGAGAAACGTCTTTGTTAACATCCTATATAACTATTTACTATATTATATGAAAGGGCTGAAAATTCATAAATAATAATAATATAACTCTTTATTTATTTAACACCTTAATATGTACAGAGTAAAGTAATAAAACAAAAGTCGGTGATATAAATCGGCGGCCTTATCGCTGAAAGCGATCTCTTCCAGGCAACCTTGCAGGGAGAGGAATAAGTTAACTAGACGGTGCTATATCTTAATAAACTTACATAAAAATATATACACCTGTGAAAAATAAATACCATATAAGATAAACTTACACACGATTAAATACAAATAAATACTAAAAATATACAAGATAAAATACAAAAGAAGTAGGAAATATTTTAACAATAACACACAAGTCATAAAATATAGTAAGTAGTGGATGAGGCAGTGATGAAGCATCATCTTCATTATCAACTCGTAATTGCAGTGGTTTTCTATTGCTTGTGATTATCGTAAAACGTAAATATGTACAAAATGATTTCAGAAGAACAACATGATTGAGAATATTTACCGCGATGTGAACGACGGAGGCTAAAGATCAAACCGACTCTCGCATCGTGGCTTACAAAATTCATTTTTGAAGTTATACTTCTTTAGGCGCGTTATGAAAAATTGATGAGAGTTAAATTATACGATGCACGCGCACCGTGACATAAAATTAACAGAATGACTAACTAAACTAAATCGCTCATTACAATACGACCGACGTAACTTGGCGAGTCTGAATATAGCCGCAGGTGAACTTTCCGAACCGTACCGAGAATTACCGAATTTATACGATGTCAAGAAAAAGGATATCCAATATGCGTGTTTGAGGATGTTGTTTAATCTAATTTTTTTTTCAAATTGATTAAAATTTTAATTAAAAAAAAAGAAATAAACTTAATAAAAATAAAGTATAACTTCTTACGCGCGTACGTAAGTACACGCACACTTTTTTTTTTATGACACGCAAAACCACATTCTTCAGATCTATATTTATTTAAAGATAATTGAAATCTGTTTAGGCAATCTGATTTAACAAGAGTTTTCTAAATATTAATTTAATTTACAATCTCAATAAACAAAAACACTAAAGTGTGGTTTTTCAATTATTTGTTTTTCAGATTTCATGTTTATGCACTGTTTTGTATTTAAAAAAATATTGGCTTAGCTTGATTGAAGTGCATAATACGCGCATCTTCATTCAAGCATCTACTTGTGAACTTTAACTTTTCCGTGAAATTTAATTTTATCTCTATCTCTATCTCTATCTCTATCTATATATTATTATATAAAAATGAATTGCTGTTCGTTAGTCTCGCTAAAACTCGAGAACGGCTGGACCGATTTGGCTAATTTTGGTCTTGAACTATTTGTAGAAGTCCAGAGAAGGTTTAAAAGGTAGATAAATATCAAAATTCCTTTTGTTTATTTTAAGTTTATTTTATACAAAGTTTAGGTCTTTTATTTATCGATTGAGGCACTACGAAGTCTGCCGGGTCAGCTAGTTTGGAATAAAAGGGTCTTCTTGTCAAGCACGTGTTAATTAGTTACCGGAGCCTGTAGATCAAACAATGTGAATACTAACACTCATCTTGGGACATGAGGAACGTTTATATCTCGAGTCAGGCTCACAAGATGCCTTTCAATCAGTAATTACGAATAATATAAATTACGCGAGATTTATTTTGATACACCATTTTACTCTTTCATCATATTATGATGATTTGCTAGAAATAGGAGATTTTGGAGGTTTTAACGATAGAGGGAAGATCTTCCACTGAGCGAGTGAAATTGCTCCGAAGACCGACGGCCCAAATGTTGTTGTTCGGAACTTATATATATGCAAGCTTATCTTGAAAATGTAGTAATCGAGATTCAGACATCTGTCAAATATCTTGTCCTCTATAATGGCTACCGTTGAAATATTTTACATTTCGTAAAATAGCATAATTTGATACATAAAATAAAAAGCTCAAAAGAAATGTTGACAACGCATATGTATTTAAATCAGGCTAATTATTGCGTGATTATGACAAAACTTTCGTACATGTCAAAATGTACTTTATGTTGATGGGGATAAAGTATGAATTTTATTAACAAATCGTATATGAATAAAGGAACGCGATGTTAGAAAATAAAATATGAAAGGTATGCAGTATACCTTGTAGATATAATTTATTTATGCAACCTAACTCCTTACTTATTTATTGTAGATAATCAAATATTTGACTTAAATTTATTTAGAATTTTTGAAAAAAGAAGACATCATCATGGATAGAACCATTATATGGTCTATAATGACCTATAGGCCATACAACTAGGCCATAGGCTCATTTATTTTTTCTTTTTTTTATTGCTTAGATGGATAGACCAGCTCACAGCCCACCTGGTGTTAAGTGGTTACTGGAGCCCATAGACATCCACAACGTAAATGCGCCACCCACCTTGAAATATAAGTTCTAACATCTCAGATTAGTTACAATGGCTGCCCCACTCTTCAAACCGAAATACATTACTGCTTCACGGCGGAAATAGGCAGGGTGGTAGTACCTACCCGTACGGACTCACAAGAGGTCCTATCACCAGTAATTACGCAAATCATAAATTTGCGGGTTTCATTTTTACTACACGATGTTATTCCTTCACAATGGGAGTCAATCGTGAACATTTGTTAAATACGTATTTCATTAGAAAAACTCATACTTGCTGGCGGGATTCGAACACCGTTACATCGCTAGACGCGAATGCACCGGACTTCTTATCTTTTAGGCCACGACGACACACAAACTGATATAATTAGCTGTTAATGGCGTCAAACTATTACCGTGACCGGTAATCAGCACGTGAATGACTCGTCTATTTTCAGATATGACATGAAATCGACAATTAGAATAGCTATAATTGCATTGCATAAGAAACAGCGGTAAGAAACCGTACGCTCTTAATTATTTGTAGCTCTGTATCATTACTACAGCTGTGATACTTCTATGTTCATTACATACCTCGTAACGATATAGAATTGCTACGTACCTAACGTGTTTGTTTGAAGTTCAGGTCAACAATGTCTTTAGAAAGTTGTTACAACTTTTACACTAATATCTAGACGCTGTCCGAAAATCAGGCTAGCATTATAAGCCGCAGGCCTCAATTTATCAAACACAATAGATTAAAGCCAAGAGGAATCAACACAGTTATAGAGCATATCTATTTGTAGAGTTAAAACAGTGCTAGGAGGGAGTTTCTGTGAC
The DNA here is from genome assembly GCF_030267445.1 of Bombyx mandarina. Classification (NCBI taxonomy): domain Eukaryota; kingdom Metazoa; phylum Arthropoda; class Insecta; order Lepidoptera; family Bombycidae; genus Bombyx; species Bombyx mandarina. The sequence continues at coordinate 14,439,687 of NC_143228.1, forward strand.
GCGTTAATTATAGTCTTTTAAAATTGTTTTCTTTATTGAACTTAATTTGTTTTTTGTTTACTATATTTATATATGTTACTAGCGACCCGCCCTCGCTTCGCTTCGAAAACTGTAATTTATTATTGATTTCTCCACTATTTAATGGATGTTATTATACATGTAAACCTTCCTCTTCAATCACTGTATCTATTAAAAAAACCGCATCAAAATCCGTTACGTAGTTTTAAAGATTTAAGCATACATAGAGATATAGGGACAGAGAAAGCGACTTTGTTTTAAGATATTATGTAGTGATACTATACTAGATATACGAGTATGTTATATTTGAGTTTTATTATATTATAATTTAGTTATTTTTTATTTGATGAGCAGATGAATTTACGATCGACGCTTTGTTGTGTGGGTGAGTGTTGAGATGACGGCTGATAGAAGAGAATGGAATAGAAAAATTCGCTGTGCCGACCCCACCTAGTGGGATAAGGTGAGGCCAAGAAGAAGAAGAAGAGTTTCATTAACAATACCACCGCGAAACAAGCCCATAACGATTTACTGCGATACTGGTACCGACGAAAAAAACTATTTCTCTCACGCTAGTGCGGACCGATTATTTCAGGTTTTTTTTTTATTTACTGCATAGATGGGTGGACGAAGCTCAGCTCGTGCTATGTGGTTACCGGAACCCATAGACATCTACAACGTAAACGCTGCCATCCACCTTACGATATGAGTTTTAAATTCTAGGTATGGTTGCAACGGCTGCCCCACCCTTCAAGCCGATACGCATTACTGCTTCACGGCAGAAATAGGCAGAGTTTTTCAGGTGTTCCTTCGTCCACCCAGCATCATTATCCTGCCCTTCTCACAGTCACCTGGGTCGGCGCAACATGTTTTCTCCTTCCATACTCTTTTATCCTATACCATTTCTTCACTCAGTCCCTTCTTACTCATATCGTCTTTCACGCAATCCATCCATTTCTTCTTAGGTCTACCTCTTCCTCTATATCCTTCCACATTTGCAGTTAACATTCTCTTACCAACCTCATTTTCATTTCGTCTCATCACATGTCATCAAACGTGCACTTCTTAGCTTCTCTGTCACAGGTGCCACTTTCAGACTTCCTCTAACATATTAATTCCGTATTCTATCCATTCTCGTTACTCCACACATCCATCGCAACATTCGCATTTCTGCTGCATGCAACCGGCCCACTTATCTGTGCTATAAAAAAAATGTTTACGAGACATATCTTTTTTTGTTTAAAGTACACGTTTTCTTCCCGGGCGTTTGGGCTTCATGCTTAGCTGTCACCCTGGAAACAGCCTCCGTGATCTGTCGCGGTGTTAGTCCTTACTTCTATGCTTGTCGCTCCATAGTTTTGTCGCTGACGTTAGTACCTGCACGCATCAGGGTCAACGAAGTGACCCCTTTGCGACGGACAGACAGAGCTCATAATTTCTTTTCCTACCTAAGCTGATAGCTTTGAGAGGCTATGTCAGCGTAACCCTAACGTGTAGGTCAGCTTTCGGGGCTCAAACCAGGAGGCGTTGCTAACACTAGCTCTAGCAAGAGCAGTGCTTCGCAGATTCTACCACCGGATCGGAAACGCGACCCACTGAGAAGATCCGGCGGGAACCTCAGTGGGCTGTGTCTCTGGGTTAGTTTACTCGACGAACCCTTCGTCGCAAGCGACAGGTTCGACGAGAACGGTAAACGGAGCTTGAGGTACCTAAAAGCCCTGCTAGTGGAACGGGAGGATCCGAAATGACGTGTTTATGGCGACGTCGACTGTTTACCATTCGGCCCGCAGGAAAAAAAATAAAAGTATCAGGTATGTAATTTCCGGCAGCCACGACAAGAGGATTTTCGTGGCATGCCGCCTTCTCAAAGTGGTGCACTGATGCCGACTGAATATACTTACTGTTTTTTTATTATTATTTTTTGCTTAGATGGGTGGACGAGCTCACAGCCCACCTGATGTTAAGTGGTTACTGGAGTCCATACACATCTACAACGTAAATGCGCCACCCACCTCGAGATATAAATTCTAAGGTCTCAGTATAGTTACTGTTGGAGTCAAGCTCCAGGTCAACATGGAGATAGTGTTCTGTAGGCCGGGTTTGACTTTATATCAATCTTCGTCAGACTGAATTCACGGGTATTTTGTGAAATTCAAATTTCTCCTGGTGGTAGGGCGCCTTCTAAGTCCGCTCGGGCAGGTGCCACCATACTGCCTATTTCTGCCGGGAAGCAGTAATGCGTTCCAGTTCAAACGGTGGGCCAGCCTTAGTTCCGTAAAACTAAGGCCTTGTGTCTCAATATGGGTAATGTCATTCACGTAGTGATGTCCACGGGCTCTGGTTACTAATTAACATCGGGCGGTCCGTGAACTAGTTCACCCGTATGTATAATAATATGTAATACAAATAAAATAAATTTCAGTTTAAATTTTAATTGTTCTCATTAATTAATCATATTGCAATTCAAGTTCTTAAACTTTGAACTGTTTCTAATCACATGACTTTTAGCATGCAAGTGACCCTAACGTGATTAACAATGCAAATTTCTAAAACTTACAGTTCCGGTACATAACTATGATAATCGTACGTCGTGAAGTTTGTTCGTGAGTAAGGCCACGGGACACTTATAATAAATGCTCATGAAATCTAAGAATTACATTTTGACAGCTATCATAATAACTTGTCTATGGTTTTGAACCAAAGAATCGAGATTGAATAAATACACCTTCAATGAGAAATCGATATTGATTCTTTGTTATTATTTCTGTTGTGAATGTGAACATTCCTGAAGTTTAGATGAAGTAAGTAAGAAGTAGAAGTAAATAAACTACTTTGGCTTAAAATTTATTTCACAAATGTTGGGAGGTTAGTTTATTAAAATAAAGACCAAAACTAGATTGCTGTAATCGTGAACTCCGGTTATCGTTCTCGTCAGACCCGTACAATTATAATTGTTTGACGTGACAACGTCTTATAATTCGATGGAGCCGGCTGCACGCACGAAAAAACATGACTCATGCATCGTTACCTCGCTTTGAGGCGTTCCATTTAAGGCTTGAAGGGCAAGCAAGAGCATGCAACGAGCGACGAAGAGGCACAAAGGCCTCCGCATTCGGCAGCGTTCGACATCTGTCTCTCTCCTACTTGAATGAGCGATGCATCCGCGTGGACAACTGCTATACATGTTTACATGTTTTCGTGAAGTATGAAGTTCAGTGAAAATTGAATGTGGTGTCAAATGTTTATAGCAACGATAATTGCGATAATTGAAAAATGAAACCATTACATCAGTATTTTCTTATGACGTTGTCACGTTCAACTATCGTCAGTAAACCGACTTTACAGACAACCGTTTTTTTTTTAAATCAGGATTAAGACAAGCAATTTTTTCATGGAAACATTAGATTGTAATGATAATTAAATATGTATAAATTAAATAATAATAAAGTACGTTTAAATACAGAAAAATATGAATTGCCAAAATGTATGCCTTGAATTTGACGATCAGCAAATTTATTGAGACCTGTCGTACGATTTTATTCTGCATAGTCGCATCAGTTTATACATATTGTAGAATCTTATATTGTAGAAAACTTTTTTTTCCTAAAATAATTAGTCTAGCTATTAGTACAACTAATTATCAATCTCCGATACATTATTTTGGAAGAAGTCTATGGAATCTTTTGACTAAGACGCACAAAAAGATTCGGTAGCATCATCTATACTAATATTATAAAGAGGAAAGATTTGTTTGTTTGTTTGTTTCGAATAGGCTCCGAAACTACTGGACCGATTTGAAAAATTATTTTTCCATTAGAAGCCGACATTGTCCCTGATGAACATAGGCTACTTTTAAAAAAATATATATATATTTTATTTTTTTGGTTTCATGTGTGTTTTAATGTTTCCGAAGCGAAGCGAGGGCAGGTCGCTAGTTACTGGTATAATTACTTATACTGTAGGACACTTTACTCTCAAATTTGTACCAAACAATTTGACAACCATGTACTTTAAGTACGACGAGGCATGATATTAAAGAACTTTCTCCGAAATTATCTAATGCTTTTTATTACACTCACTATACGTGAAAGTGAAAATGTAATTTGATCAAAACCGGTTCCAAGCAATCTCACACTTTAAGTAACACAAGACATAATTAGCACCCTCTTATTTCAATTAAAATGAATTTACGATTAATCAATATCATTTTGTTGTTTCAAAAATCTCGAATACTCCATAGTACGACTAAGGTCGTCTTTGATATTTGAATTACAAATTTAATGTCGGTGAAGCTAAAAGGCACGTCTGGTATTTTAATATTTTTTGTGTTCCGCGTTGAGAATTTACTCTCATTGTCGTATGAGATAAGGCAATAATGTTATCCTGTTTCAACCATTTATCTTATTGATTTCCAACACGACGCATGCCAATTGCGCTATGCTCCTCTTCCAGTTCAGAAACAAACACTCAAAATTTTACTTAAGACAGCCATCGCTTGATAAGTTATTTCCTTAAGACTATATTATGAAATAATTAACACAATTAAATATGTATGTTTCACGTAATATGTATGGCGGTCACTAGGTTATATGAATATGAATTATCGTGACATTTATATTTATGTTGCGTTAGTAGAATACGTTCAATACGGATGACTTGCAATGAAAGGACGAGGCTTTTATCTAACTCACTGTGCCGGTGACATTTTCAGCCATTACATATTATGCCGTAAGCCATACATTGCTTCACTTTGGCGTTACTTTGATATGCTTGTACTCGACCTAATGGCCTGTGCAGTATTGAGTTGTTACTGCAACTCTCAAACGCGTGTACCAGACTTTATATCGTTATGTGTATGGGCTTAAGAGCCACTTGGCATCGCTTGGACCACAAACCCATTCATCTAGTGCAAAAAACAGGCATGTAAGCAAGGTGTCAATTGGTTTTGAAAATTAAATAAGTTCCCCTCAATGCCTTTCTTGAAGAATTCACGTGTACAGGAGCCAACTAACTCTTCAAAGTCATTTTGGAGTGACTCTCGGGTATTGAATTCCTTCCCTGGCAAGAAGTTGCGAAACTTTGGAAAGGTAAAAGTCTGGTGCGTACGGTGGATGACGCAATACTTCCAACCCTAACTTGTGGCTTAGAGACTGTCTGTTGTACTGTATAAGGTTGATCGTTGTCGTTGATTGTAGGAGCAGCGGGGAGGACGATTAACTAATAATGCATAATAATGAAGTCGTCGTGGCCTAAAGGATAAGACGTCCGGTGCATTCGTGTTGAGCGATGCAGCGGTGTTCGAATCTTAGGCGGGTACCAATTTTTCTAATGAAATACATACTCAACAAATGTTCACTATAGACTTCCACAGTGAAAGAATAACATCGGGTAATAAAAATCAAACACGCAAATTTTAATTTGCGTAATTACCTAGGGATAGGACCTCTTGTGAGTCCGCGCGGGCAGGTACCACCGCCCCGCCTATTTCTGCTGTGAAGCAGTAATGCGTTTCGGTTTGAAGGCTGGGGCAGCCGTTGTAACTATATTGAGACCTTAGAATTTATATCTCAAGGTGTGTGGCGCATTTACGCTGTAGATGTCTATGGGTTCCAGTAACCACTTAACACCAGATGGGCTGTGAGCTCGTTCAAACATCTAGGCAATAAAAAAACCAATAATGCTGGTGCCATTTGACAAGAAGCTGTGATGAATTATATCGGCACTAGAGGAACAAACAGTGACCATGATTTTATCAGGGGTAAATTTTAGTTTGGATACTGACCTACGTCCTAAGTCAGGGTCTAACGAGCTGCACCGACTTTTCAAGATTTTTAACTTGCCTTTTGACGCATATGGACCAATATTATTTTGATGCTAACTTTGAAATCGGTAGATTAAGTAACGCCTTTAATTCTTTTTTTCCCCCCCGGGATGAAAAGTTCAGTTTTAGTCCCTGGCACGCGGGACAAAAGTACCCTTTTCTAACCGGGAGTGAAAAAAAATAATGTATAAGCACCTAGGGAGAAAAGTAGAACATCTATCTCCACCAGCGATTGTCACAATTCGCGGGCGTGAATGTCCTAATTTTCTCTCCCGGTGCGTACTATACTATCTTGTTGAATTTAGTAATCAGACAACTACGTAATTTATTTTTAGACCAAATTCCATATAGGAAGCATTCGTACCAATAACGAGTCGTGCATTGGTTTGTAGTGTTCACTGTGTATACGTACATTACTACTACGACGGAACCCGTATTCCATAATTAGTCGTATTTTTCATGTCCATATTGATGAAAAAATACAAAAATAGGAAAAACACAACATCTAATCAATAAACAAATGACTGAATTTGTAAATAAAGCACCATATTTTTTTAATACAATTAATTTCAAATGATAACTTACTGGCAGCCATACACAGATGGCCAGTATTACAAACGACGAACGTTTTAAGTTTATTTTATACAAAAGTTTAGGTCTTTTATTTAGCGATTGAGGCATTACGAAGTCTGCCGGGTCGGCTAGTACTAATATATAAATCTACAGTGGTTTTTACGGATGTACCGTTATAAGTACTAAACCGTGCATCCGATTGACTTGAAACTTGGCATCCATGTAGAAAATACATGTACTTAATGGATAGGCTACATATAAATATGAGTGTTGGACTCCCTACACCAGTTGCGGGGGCATTAATAATGAGAATCTTTGTGCGGACGGGTACAGCTGTTTTTTTTTTATATTTAGCATTGTTTTCGATCGAATGTGTGTTACCTTATCATTATTACACGCAAAAACAGAGTAGCGAATGGACATAATTTTGTACTAGGACATATTTAATGGTGCTTATAAAATGAATTCATGTTTATTTTGAGAGAAAACCATCTTTATTTAATTCATATAAAAAAATAACGCGGATGACATCACTGGGCTAATTTAAACTTGAATTCTATTCACATATTTTTCTCAGAAAAAAACTAGTTTTCAATATTATCCCTGGTAAACAGTATATATGTAAATAATTTTAATTTTATATAAAAAAAATCCTGTTTCAATTTACCACTGTCAAAAACAATTCTTTTGTTAAGCATTTATTACGCAAATTAATTCCCTCTGTTATGATAATTTATGCATACTATTTACAAATTTTCTTAGCTGTTTGTATAAGAATAAAAAATACGTGTTTTTTTTAAATTAAAGGATTGTATCTTTCAGCGCCACCAAAGCTCACTTTCAACAACTTCGGACTCTGTTATCTAGAAGTCTTGGTCAGAACTGAGTTGTAATAATGACAAATTACCCTTCGAACATACAAGATTTTCGAACAGACAGAGAAAAGATGTAAGTGCCATTGTAGCCTAGAATAATCATCTCTTTTCACGGGGCCCCATAAGAACCGAGAGGAAAACACCGGAGAATGGACAGCACCATGCTTATAATTATATCAGCATAATTTGATTGCAAACAGCCTACTGTGGTAGTGCATGTTGATTTTCCGTACAGACGTGACTGTGTCCATTGACCGACAGCACCTATTTATATTTATTTATTTATTGCTTAGATGGGTGGACGAGCTCACAGCCCACCTAGTGCTTAGTGGTTACTGGAGCCCATAGACATCCACAACGTAAATGCGCCACCCACCTTGAGATATAAGTTCTAAGGTCTCAAGTATACTTACAACGGCTGCCCCGCCCTTCAAACCGAAACGCATTACTGCTTCACGGCAGAAATAGGCAGGGTGGTGGTACCCACCCGCGCGGACTCACAAGAGGTCCTACCACCAGTAATTACGCAAATTATACTTTTGCGGGTTTCATTTTTATTACACGATGTTATTCCTTCACCGTGGAAGTCAATCGTGAACATTTGTTGAGTACGTATTTCATTAGAAAAATTGGTAACCGCATGAGATTCGAACACCGGTGCATCGCTCAACACGAATGCACCGGACGTCTTATCCGTTAGGCCACAACGACTTATATAACTATAATAGAAAAGAAAATCAATCGTTGGTGTCCATCGATAGAAGATAACTCTGACACAGGAAACTAAGCGATACTAGATAGGTAATAAGTATATACTAAGTAAGAAATATTAATTTAATAATTTAATTAAATATTAATTATGTGATTTATCTATCATTAAAGTAAGAAATATGGTAATATATTCTTCAGTTATTTAAGCATAATTTTTTTGTGGAGTTCGGCGTATATTTGTAACACACTTTCCTATCTAAACAACATAATTGAAGGCGTGCATAGTTTGGTCTGCGAAAACCCTTATTTTCCTTAGAGTCGGTCAAAAGGCTAAAAGTTATCCAAGTGGCGTGCTATTGTGTCATTGACAACTCCAACCATCCAGTCCATAATTAAAATCGTAATAATTATACAATTAGCAGCCGTATGTAATGCTTGAACTAGACGTCGACCAACTTAATTCCCACAAAGGTGACCTTGCTGGTTTTCGATGATGCAAAAAATGTTTTAACTAAGTAATTCTCGCTTGTCAAGTTCATTGTTATTTTTTTTTCAAAGCAAACATGCTCTAAACCCGAATACAACCACCTCATACCGATTTCTATTTTTGTTGTTGTTTTTTTTAACTGGAAACAAATCACGCACGGTTATCCGACCCCAATTTAGGATTCCCGGTTTTATGGGGTACCAGAGACTGCAGAGACTGATAAACATACTTAAATAGTATCTTCGATAAATACTTTATTTATTATAAAAAAAAGAACACAATATTCCTAACCTAAAAGTACATGTTATTGTCCGCAACATGCTTCGTCAGATATATCTTCGATTATATACATATCTATATACTAATACGTGAAGCAAAAACTTTGTATCCCTTTTTACGAAAACTGTGCGGCCGGAGGAGTATGAAATTTCCCACAATTATAGAGAATATAGAGAAGGAGTGCAGAATGTTAATATTTTTTTAAATTATGCATAAAAAATACATTAAATCAATAAGAAATACATTACACACACTACCATATATTTGACCATGCATACTATTTGACTATTGTCAAACTTTTCTTATTGCTTACTGTGTTCAAATTGAAAATAGATTAAATATTGTTTGTCTTTATCAATATTTGTCTAAAGTGCAGTCTTGGCGAAATCTGTGATTATAGAAGTACAAAAGAACCTTAATACTATGTACAAACTTATAATTTCAATTAGTTATAGTCGAATTTCGACTTCTGTGGGACCACTAGTATAAATAGATACCCAGAGAAAGAGCAAACAAACCTGTTCATCATAGAATCTTTACTCGATGTGGGAATCGGACCTACGACCCCTGGCGTAATAGTCAGGAGCGCTAATTACAACATCACCGAGTCAGTCTATTGTCATTTCTACTGCCTATGAGGCCTCTGGACCTCTTAGGACCTCTTGAGAGTCCACGCGGTTGGATACCACCACCCTGCCTATTTCTGCCGTGAAGCAGTAATGCGTTTCGGTTTGAAGGGTGGGGCAGCCGTTGTAACTATACTTAAGACCTTAGAACTTATATCTCAAGGTGGGTGGTAGATGTAGATGTCTATGGGCTCCAGTAACCATTTAACACTAGGTGGGCTGTGAGCTCATCCACCCATCTTAGCAAGAAAAAAAGAGCATGTATTCCGACCTGAAATACGCCACGGTCGTGATGCAATAAAAAAAAAATGTAATTAATTGTTCCATCTGATGTAAGCATTTAACACTGTCCATTTAATGAACTAAAAAATACTGAAATTATTTGATACCTTCCTATCGATCTTTTTATAATTTTGAGAAGAATCAAAAATGTGCTCAAAAAAACCCATCCATTCCCCATATACTGGTGCTCAAATAAATTGGATTAACGTCAAAAATACAACGCAGGATTTTTGGATAGTACGATATGATGTAACTTTTGAGCTGTATGTATGTATGTATGTGAATGTCATTTTTTTATTTTACTAAGCCGCCTTATTTGCAAGGTCACTCTAGTGGTGATCGGACTGATTGCTTATCGTGTAACACAATCCTTAGAATAGGAGCCGCGTTAATGGAAAATGAATAATATAGTAGTCCACAAACCCCCGTTCTGAATTGCCTGCGTGGTACCTAATACTCTTTAATCGTTCGCGACCAAAGGGTAAGTAAGACATTCAAATACTTCAGGCTTTACGACAAAATGTTTTTTCTACCACTAAGGGACTATTCCAACTACGCGGGTAGGTGAGCTCACGGGGCTCAATCTGAGAGAACTTGCTAGAACTAGCCTTAGCAAGAGCAATGCTGCATCCACCAAAAGATTGGAATCGTGACCCACTGAAAATATTGGGGAAATAATCAGGTATCTATCTATACTGACTTTATAAATACGCATGTAACAAGTAAAGTTTGTGCCCCAAAAAGAGTTTTTTTTTTTTAATTGCTTAGATGGATGGACGAGCTCACAGCCCACCTGGTGTTAAGTGGTTACTGGAGCCCATACACATCTACAACGTAAATGCGCGACCCACCTCGAGGTATAAGTTCTAAGGTCTCAGTATAGTTACAACGGCTACCCCACCCTTCGAACCGAAACGCATTACTGCTTCACGGCGGAAATAGGCGGGGTGGTGGCACCTACCCGTGCGGACTCACAAGAGGTCCTACCACCAGTGAAGAGGCTACATATAGGCTACATTCCACTGTTCAGTACAGGTATCTGACATAACAGGGTCCGATAACACGAATCGATGCGCACTATTTGTTAATATGCGATTAGAAATGTGAATCACTTCAATGAGTCGGGTTAATTAGCAAATATCCTGTATAATTGCGTGTCGCATCCGTTGTATTCAATACTTCAAGCTACGTCAATTATAATACAATAAAATATGTATTAAGGTCGTTTTCAAAATGGTAGTTATGTTAGCTCTGAATGAAGACACTATATTTCTTTTGTTTTTAAAGTGAAAGCTTCTTATCGCTGTTGTGTTTTGGAACTTGATGCAAACAAAGAATACACCATAAAAAGGCAAACATACACATCTATTGATTTTTTTTTTTATTGCTTTGATGGATGGACGAGCTCACAGCCCACCTGGTGTTAATTGTTTACTGGACCCCATAGACATTTACAACGTAAATGCGCCACCCACCTTGAGATATAAGTTCTATGGTATCAGTATAGTTACAACGTGCCCCACAATTCAAACCGAAACGCATTACTGCTTCACGGCAGAAATAGTGGTGGTACCTATCCGCGCGGACTCACAAGAGGTCCTACCACCAGTAATTACGCAAATTCTAATTTTGCAAGTTTGATTTTTAATACACAATGTTATTCCTTCACCGTGGAAGTCAATCGTGAACATTTGTTGAGTACTTATTTCATTAGAAAAATTGGTACCGCTGCATCGCTAGATACGAATGCACCGGACGTCTTATCTCTTAGGCCACGACGACTTAGACTTAGCCTACGAGAAAAAGAAATAGAACACTTCGTAAGAATCCACTTGAAACCTCTTTGAGGGCATCTTCTACTGCATATGAACCGCACAGATGTTGTTTTTAAATATCCAATCATGGAAAAAAGAGGTATGTTTATTTTTATTGCCTGCAAACGCAAACAAATTATATGGGCAACGATTCAAGAAGAAGTTTAAACTGATATTTGTCAAGGACAAAGCTATTGCAGCGGCCAAAAAACTAAATAGCTAATAATGAAATCGATACGATGTGCGGAAAGAAGGGCCGAATTATTTGAAGTATTAGTTGTTTTATTGTTGGACTACGGAATATATGAATGACTCATTCCAAAATCTTCGTATTATATCAATAGAAACTACCTGTATAGAGAGCGAGTTTACCCGCCTCCCGGGATTGGGAGAAATTGCGACCTAAAAACCCCTCAACTTCTAGCTAGTTTGGATTCTTCAAGAAGTACCTGCACCCGATCGAACCTGATGAGACTTGAATGCGATCATTACTCTGGATTCGATTTGGACACGGCGAAACATATGCTCGCGTTCTGGCTCGCATGGCTGGGAATGCCACGTGCTCGTCACAAAAATATTGTTCCTGTTGTCATGGCCGAGCACCTACGTTACTATACGGCAACTAATCCTGCTAGCATCGGCTCGACTTCAGCATCTTGCATAAACAGAAAATGGGGCGCCCTCTCTCCCTCTCTCTGCACCATCACTGTCAAGCCGTGGGATCGCGTCAGAGTCGTCCGGACCCTGACGCCCTAAGCGCTTTCGTATATGGTTTGGAGAGGGTACAAGAGAGACCCAAGCAGGTGACCTGTAAATATCTATACACGCGTTTTACGAAAGAGTAACCAGGTGAGAGATGACCGCACTCCCCAGCCGCTGGTTCCTATCCAGTGGGGTATTCTGGGAATTCGATAGTGGTGACGCCGTCTAGATGGGCTTTGGATAACCGGCTGACTCAACAGCCGGCTCTCGGAACAAATACCAAAATAAAATAACGCTAAAGTAGGCCAGTAAAACCTATCATGTAACCCCAATACAGCTGAAAACCACTGTCCACGTTCCTTTTAAGTCATAAACTGCGGGCGTCTATTGATTGCTTTACATCGCGTGTCATGTATAAATAAATTAAAAAATTGAAATTTTCCAACGTGATTTATTTTTTTGTATGTTGTCGTATTCAAAATAACAAGCCACTTTTCTCGTTTTCGATTCAAATGCAACTTAATCTTTTGCAAAGTCAGACAATTAAAATTATTACATACTAGCTGACCCGGCAGACTTCGTAGTGCCTCAATCGATAAATAAAAGACACATCAAGGGGAAACATCAAAGGAAAAAATTGTTTGTTTTTATATAATTCCGAGCTTTTTTTTATATTTTCTCACCTTTTAAACCTTCCCTGGACTTCCACGAATAATTCAAGACCAAAATTAGCCAAATCGGTCCAGTCGTTCTCGAGTTTTAGCGAGACTAACGAACAGCAATTCATTTTTATATATAGAGATGATTTTTATTTGCGTTCACATTGTTTTAACTAACTAAAATTTTAATTAACGTAAGAAGTTGTAATTGTATATTTTACGGAAAAAACTTCTTTATACTAGTGCAATTAAACATTTTTAAAATAAACATGACAATATATTAACGAGTTAGGTAACCAAATAAAATTAATTTCGTGTTTGCGAGTGTTTATTAATTACACTTGATTTTTTTATAATTTGCAATATTGTTATGGGTATTTGGTATTTTAATGAACAAATTAATTGACTACTAAATGCAGAAATATCTTAAGCTAGCCCTGACCAAAGGACTGACCGCGGAGATTATGATCTAACTGGTGGTAGGACCTCTTGTGAGTCCGCACGGGCAGGTACCACCACCCCGCCTATTTCTGCCGTGAAGCAGGAATGCGTTTCTGTTTGAAGGGTGGGGCAGCCGTTGTGACTATACTGAAACCTTAGAACTTATATCTCAAGGTGGGTGGCGCATTTACGTTGTAGATGTCTATGTGCTCCAGTAACCACTTAACACCAGGTGGGCTGTGAGCTCGTCCACCCATCTAAGCAATAAAAAAAAAGAAAAAAAATATATGTACCTACGCTAGTTTTGCAGCCGATATAAGCCGATGGCACTACGCCCCTTGACTTACAAGATTGAATTCTTAATAATTTATATTTACTAAAAGAACATCAATTAACAAGAAGGGATGGAAAGATTTTCATAGATGATGATATTTTGTTCATGGAATGGGGTGAATGATTTTTTCAATAGCATTTTGCTCACCTCTAACTTATGATCTTATCAGTCTTTATTGATCTCATTTGATAGATAAATAAGTGAACAATTTAATGTATCTCTTTGATTCTTAATAAATATATCATACATTATTAAAAAAACATGTGTTTCTGTTAAGCTTTTTTTCACCTATTCGGAGTAAATATTTGGGGCAAGGCATCCCCAGTGAATGGCAATTTGATGTCGTTGACACTCAATTTATTTTGACACCTCTACATATATTTTAATCTAAATAAAAGTATAATGTTACCCAAATCAAATAATAATTAGTGAATTATATAGGATTTTCATTGTCCCAGATAACTCTATTCAAAGTTATCCGAAAGTCGTTGTAACTTTGAATGGCCACTAAAACATCAATTTCTAAACCTTTTCTGTATTAATACATCATATTGGTTAGGTAATTTAAATTTTGGAAATGAAAGAACACTTACCACACTGTATAATATAGTGCAGCCAATACATAAATTTTTCAGTGTACTTAAAAATCTGCGAAAAGTGTTCAAAGTTACCCAACTTGACTGTAATGATTTTTTTTGCATAATTAAGTAAAATATTAACATTCTGCACTTCTTCTCTATATTCTCTATAAAATGGCGTGGGAAATTTCATAGTCCTCCGTCCGCACAATTTTCCTAAAAAGGTTTACAAAGTTTTTGCTTCACGTATTAATATATAGATTATTAAAAATCACGATTGCAAACCTATTATCAATTTATCAACAGTGCTATTGGCATAAATGCTCCGCCAACCTTATGCTCTATGAACATTAAAAAAAAAAGTACAGTTATGATTCGTACAATCTACCAGCACACGGTAATAAAACACTTCAATAATATTTTATATTCACAATTTCTAAATTACTGTTTTTTTTTTTCAGTTTATTGATACTCATAGAAGCATAATCAAGTAAAGACAATTACTGTACAAGTTCAGCCAAAGAATAACCGTACATAAACGTTGTAAACTACAGTTGCAAAGTTTAGAAAATTTTATAACTGCTTCACACGTGCGCTCAAAGACAAAGACACCAAGTAATCGAACCAACGGACCTATGTCATTACCATTCGGAATGAACAGTTAGCTAACGTCAAAAAATTATACGTATCTTATTTTTACGATTGGATACGATTTTACTGGTGGTAGGACCACTTGTGATCCGCGCGGGCGGGTACCACCACCCTGCCTACTTCTGCCGTGTAGCAGTAATGCGTTTCGGTTTGAAGGGCGGGGCAGCCATTGTAACTATACTTGAGACCTTAGAACTTATATCTCAAGGTGGGTGGCGCATTTACGTTATGGATGTCTATGGGCTCCAGTAACCACTTCACACCAGGTGGGCTATGAGCTCGTCCACCATCTAAGCAATAAAAAAAATACCGCGATGAAAGTGGATAGTCCCTGGGTACGCATATTCGTCTCTTAAAGGCGGATAATTAGAGCTAATTATCCGCTAATTACGGCTACAACCTCAAGTTTCAAATTAAGTAACGCATCCGAGTTTTTTTATAAAAAGGCCCAAACAAACATATTTTTTTTATCATCAGCTAATCGCCTGATTCACGGTTATGTGTTGTCGTTCATTAAGTACAAGTACTAATATGTAATTAGGTAATTATAAAAACTTTCTTTCTATGTTACCTTACCAACATTATCTACATTTACAATTTGATTAGTATCGTTCGAATTCTAAAACTCAGCTATTTTATCAATGCTTATCATCGTCTCTATCTAAACTCTAAACACAAACAGAGACAGACACGATGACCCAAAAAAGACAATTCATTTCAGCAAAATTGACGATTTATTTGGTTCCACGAAATATAATGAGTTATGATGACACAGAAAAAACTAACACTTAAAACCTTATTTCATTTTATTCGTGTCCATGTGTTTTTAAATTTTCGCATTGTATTTTATTATCACGCGATCATTATATTTAAATTTTGTAAAATTATTAAACTTGATTTCATTGTTATTTTAGCTTAGAGAAACCTTCTAAGATTACAGAAGTTACTTGCTAATAATATACGACTAGCGCTAGACGAAAGGATCGGGTTCTACAAGACAACCCTTTGAACCCTGACATTAAACTCAAAGATCGAAAAGAAAATTCTAAATCACAATAAATTCTCCACAAAAAGTGGTGTAGATTGTTCGTCTGTTAGCCAACATATAGAAACATAGAATCGCTTATCGTAATCACTAATATTAACTATGCCATAATTTACTTTAAAGTAGTAATGGGATTTTTCCCTAAAGAAAATGGTTAATCTTCTATCTATCTTTATATATAAAAATTAATTGCTGTTCGTTAGTCTCGCTAAAACTCGAGAGCGGCTGGACCGTTTTGGCTAATTTTGGTCTTAAATTATTTGAGGAAGTCCAAAGAAGGTTTAAAAGGTTTAGCTAAATATGAAAATGCTCGGAATTAAATAAAAATAACATTTTTGTTTTCCCTTTGATGTGCCCCGTCGGATGGATTCCTTTTGTTTGTTTTAAGTTTATTTTATACAAAATTTTAGGTATTTTGTTTATCGATTGAGGCACTACGAAGTCTGCCGGGTCAGCTAGTCACTAATATTAACTACGTCATAATTTACTTTAAAGTACTAATGGGACTGTTCCCTAAAGCAAATGGTTAATAATAAATATTGTATGTATGACGGACGTCCTCCCGCGCTCACGCAAACACTATGACCTCGCTCGTACTCGTATCACCTGGCTTACTTGTTTTGACAAAGTCTCAGAAAAATGTGTAATGATGAACTGAGCTCGTATTGAGCCTTTCGCATCGTGGTGCCATATTCAAAAAGTATCATTTTGAAGTCGTCGTGGCCTAAAGGATAAGACGTCCGGTGCATTCGTATGTAGCGATGCACCGGTGTTCGAATCCCGCAGGCGGGTACCAATTTTCCTAATGAAATACGTACTCAACAAATGTTCACGATTGACTTCCACGGTGAAGGAATAACATCGTGTAATAAAAACCAAACCAGCAAAATTGTAATTTGCGTAATCACTGGTGGTAGGACCTCTTGTGAGTCCGCACGGGTAGGTACCACCGCCCCGCCTATTTCCGCCGTGAAGCAGTAATGCGTTTCGGTTCGAAGGGTGGGGTAGCCGTTGTAACTATACTGAGACCTTAGAACTTATATCTCGAGGTGGGTGGCGCATTTACGTTGTAGATATCTATGGGCTCCAGTAACCACTTAACACCAGGTGGGCTGTGAGCTCGTCCATCCATCTAAGCAATAAAAAAAAAATTTTTTTAGGAAGTAAGAATTACCCGAAACCCTTTCCAGTTTTACTAGGACAGGTGGGCGAGCAATGACTCAGCCGGGAGTGTGTGAATTGCTAACAGCTGCCTGAGCATCTCCGAAGAATACCAAACAGTTCAAGGGTAGTTGCTTCGTTCTACCGGGAAGCATCTAGTAAACGCCTATCAGATAACATCTACTGCTCTTATTATTATGGACGTAAAAACTCATTCTAATTGACAACTCGATTAACTGTTTACAATTTTTTTTTCTTACCTAATCTGATAAGCCTTGAGGGGCTATCTCAGCGTAACCTTAACTAGTAGGTGAGCTCACGTGGCTCAAACCGGAGTGTTGCTAACACTGGCCCTAGCAAGAGCAGTGCTTCGCAGAATCTACCACCGGATCGGAAACGCAACCCACTGAGAAGATCCGGCGAGAAACTCAGTGGGCTGTGTCTGTCGGTTAATTCACTCGTCGAGCCCTTTGTCGCAAGCGACGGGTTTGACGAGAACGATGACCGGTGCTTGAGATACATAAAAGCACCGTTAATGGATCGGGAGGATCTGAAATGACGTGTTTTGGGCGACGTCGACCGCTTTCTATTCTGTCCGCAGGATCGAGAATGTAGTTACCGGCGGCCACAATGAGAGGATTCTCGTATCGTGCCGCTTTATCGAAGTGTCGCTCTACCGGGAAGCATCTAGTATACGCCTACCAGATACCATCTACTGCTCTTATTATTGTGAACGTAAAAACTCATTCTAATTGACAACTCGATAAACTGTTGACAGTTAGACAGCACTTAGTATCGCTTTGAGTCTTTTAAGATCTGTTTGATCGTAAACACCTTGAACCTGCAAATTCACTTTCACTTTTAACTTTCTTACATCCAACATCCTAGTGTTTCAAACCGGATTATATCAAGTCGTTTCTTTTGCGAATTGAATACTATACTTCATAATTCGAATTATATTTAAGCGAACGCTTCAAAGGCTTATGATACTGTTGACAGCTTAGATCGTAATCTTCAAAATTATCTTAGATTAGTCTTACAGGTGTTGAAAGAGCAGTCTCGAACCAGAAGCGAGAGTTAAACAGGTACTCATTTAACATAAGATTTTCAATCACTACACCAGTCTATGTAATAAATAAAAAGTAATAGAAGCAAACGGATTTTTTAAGTGCTAATTAAAGTTACTATGGTTCGTAGATATTACAGAGTGTGTGAAGTTGAAATCTCAATTCGAACATTTAATGCTCGTCCCTCTTGTGAGTCCGCGCGGGTGGTACCACCAACATACCTATTTCTGCCGTGAAGCAGTAATGCGTTTCGGCTTGAAGGGTGGGGCAGTCGCTGTAACTATACTTGAGACCTTAGAACTTATATCTCAAGGGGGGTGGCGTATTTACGTCGTAGATATCTGTGGGCTCCAGTAACCACTTAACCCCAGGTGGGCTGTGAGCTCGTCTACCCACCTAAGCAATAACAAATAAAAAATAAATAAAATAAAATCTAAAAGTTTATAGATTAGAAGGTTTCATCTTCAAAAACTGTATAAGATTTGTAAATTAATCACAAATGAACATTTTTTAGTTCATTATGCCAGCTGAAAACATTAGGAAGTATTTTGCTACATTCTATTGCAAATAATTGTAAATAGACATGATTTAACAAAAACCGATTTCAAATAGAAAAAAAAGAAGATATTCCAAAACAAATTAATATGCACTAAAAACCATAATCATCGAAATCGGTTGGCGTGATATTGAGTTATTGAGTTATTCATATATTTGTCGCGCACGTACTTAATGCAAATTTAAGACTTATGTGGTTTTCTCATGGATACCATTATTAGAATTGGACTAAATTGAAATGGAACCACACGGGAGGCGTCAGCTTGCAAATAAAAAAAGAATCATCAAAATTGATTCACCCAGTCAAAAGTTTTGAGGTAACAAACATAAAAAATTTAAAAAAACATACAGTCGAATTGAAAACCTCCTCCTTTTTTGAAGGCAGTTAAAAAATAAAAACTGAAAAACCAATAATTATATTTGTTCTAGTTCCAACGTTTTGTTAATCATCACTGCACAATAAATACGCTAATTTTGACACTTGCACCCATGTTAATCGTGTGCTATTTAAATCGAAACATTGTTTTTAAGCATGACGAATGAAAATGTAATCAACAAAAAATATATGCGACCTTAAATCTTCATGTTATATTATTTCAGTTGTTAAATAATTTACTCTAAGCCGTTAAACCAATAAACGTTCAAAGATAATTAAGATAAAGATAATTTTGTAATAAAACGTGTCACGCTTTCTTGTGACACGTTAATCTCGAACTTATCTATTTAATAATAACGTCATTTTTAGGAGCACGTAGGGTGATCCCCATGACGTCAGCGACGCAGTTTCATTCTAAACTGAAAATCGTTGTAAACCTTAGCCAAATTTTAACTCGGTACACATTATCGTGATAAGAAGTAATATTAAAAACGTGTGACTTGTTTATTATTATCATAACATTTTTTTTTTTTTTATGGTAATAGTTTTAACTTTATACCAGTTTCAAGTAAAAGGTAGGGAAACTAGACGCGAGAAAAAATAAACAAAAACATCAAAAGGAAACAAAAGGGATAAACTAGCTAAAATCAAAATATAGACATAAACATATTAAATCTTAATATTATTATTGACTAGCTGACCCGGCCGACTTCGTAGTGCCTCAATCAATAAATAAAAGACAAAAGGAATTCGTCCGACGGGGGACACATAAAAGGGAAAACAAAATTATTATTTTTATTTAATTCCGAACATTTTCATATTCTAAGCCTTTTAAACCTTCTCTGGACTTCCACAAATAATTCAAGACCAAAATTAGCCAAATCGGTCCAGCCGTTCTCGAGTTTTAGCGAGACTAACGAACAGCAATTCATTCAGATTCATTCAATCAGTTTATGAAAAGATATTAAAGGATAAATCAAAAGGCAGGAGATTTTAGTCGGAAACGGAACATGTAGTAATTGTAAGGAATTCAAAGAGGAGGTGCGGTCATATTGGGAACAAGAGAAGAAAATATGGTCGAGGTCACCAATATCTTCTCCAAACTCACAGACATATTTCTTTAATGTTTTCCTCATTAATTGAAATAAATTGAAATAAACGACCTTTCAAAAAAAAAGTAGTTTAAAAAAAACTAAAAAACATGCTTTATATTATATAAACTTCAACAAAAAAATAGATAGTAAAATTTTATAAATTTAATTTGAAAATAGTGTAAAAAAATATATATTTTATTTAAAAAAAAGCGTGAGATTCATAGTGTTATTAGTTATTCTATTATGTTATTATTTTCAATTTTATTGTTGAATTTTATATAAAGCGTGTTTTTTTAGTTTTCGTAAACTATTATTTATTATAAATTTTTTAGTTGAATTTCAATTTTTTTAATTTTTTTTAAATATTGAATTGTCATCGGTCCTCGATAAATCTACAAAGTTTGAATGAAATCTGGCCGTTTAAAGTGGGTCAAAATCGCGTCTAAAGGAGTCAGTTACAAACACACATACAAGTGAAGCTAATATAAAGCGTGTAAAAAAGGATCAGTTGAAACTTTTAAAAGAGTTCCGTATTAGAAATAATTTCGACCAAAAACATAGAGAACGAAGTAGAGCAGCAATAATAAAAAAATAAAAACGATCTAAAAAGATTCTAATACGACACGGATTGTCATCTTCCGTTAGTCTAGCGCGTTTTTTGTCTTGCAACAGATTACTTTGTTACATTTTTAAACTGTAGACGGACAGATTAGCTCACATCTCGTTTGAAGTTAACATGAAACTATTACCGTTCGCGGACCGGCATCCACTGTTCTGCCCATATATGTCACGAACGTTTTTATGGCCATTGCAGGCAGGCCATTGTCGCCCGTGGACTTCAGCAATGCCAGGGGCAGAGTCAAGCCACTGCCTAACGTTAAGTACTTTCCGCAAGCCTTGTTTCAAGAAGGACATGGGCATAGCGCTAGGGAAACACCGTGGAGGGGAGCTCATTTCAAAGCCGGATGGTACGTGTAAGAAAGATCTCTGGAAACGCACTGTGGATGAACGCAGTGACCCCAGGTAATGATAGGAATAACGGATGAACTCTGCTCCGGTCGTGGTCTCCTCAGCAAAAGGAATATTTTGTTGTAAATATTAATTTTATTGCACATGTGCTTTTAGATTTTTAAAAACCTTCATTATAATCGTAATTAACTATGTTTCCTTGTAAACATGTATTTAATGGATTTGAGAGAAATCGCATCGTTGAACACGCATCATTATTGAACTGTATTATGTACTTATAATAACAATACGACGTAGTACCGCATTGATACTGGATATCAATATTTTTAAATGTATTTAAAAAATATCCGGCTTGTTTCAGGGCCAACTTCGTCATTAATGACATATTTATATATTTAATATATAACATTTACTTAATATATTAATTCCAAACATGTATATATATTTTACATATATTTACTACTATATAAATATATATTACGAAGAACACACACACTCGTGAACACACTCCGAATTTCGCATTAATACATTTTGAAATTAAGTGCTAAGTGTGTCTCGAACCTGCGACTCTTGCTTAATACCGCTGAGCAACGCGCGCTTCGAACATAAGTGTTGTCATAACAATAAAATTTTGGAGCGTATTTTGTTTATGAAAAATACGTGTAGCCACATTAAAATTCTTAATTCGCACCACCATCTTTATTCCAATGTCATTTTAAATCCAAAATTCCAATTTTTAAATATCAAAATTGTTTCTGTATTCATGTACTTCTCGTATATTTTTTAAAAAGATCCGATCGTTTTTCGAAGTGCCCAGCCGTTTGTGCGTAGGTCAAAATTACTCATTTATACACGAAAGGCACTTACTTATAAAAATGTTTGCATGATTTTTGGTTTGAATTTTTAAAAAAAAGTGACACAGAAATTTGTTTACCTTTATCGTCAGCAGCCACAAAAAAAAAACAAAATTAAGTACTGCTTGTGAACACACGCGATTTGTATTGAAAATCAGTCGCCACTAGCGACTGTCGCGGCGAACGAAAGACGACTGAAAGATCTAAGGCTTTGTCGCGACTCGCGTCACGCTACGGACATCGAACGCATGAACGGGTTAAGATGCGGACTCGTGTAGATTTCTCCAAATCACTACGGAGATTGTGCGTGCGTAATTGCGTCCGCTAGTTTGGACGCATATTTTACGATTTATGACCAACATCAGTTTTACATTTTTGGTCTTAGAGAGTTTGCAGTTGACTTGAATCGCAAGTGCAATTCGCAAATTTATAAACAAACTAGCTGACCCGGCAAACGTTGCTTTGCCATATATAAGATTTCTTGGGAATTTCTAGTGTAGAAAAAAAACTAACTTATTGTAAGTGTGTAAGGATGTGGTAAATGAGTGAAAGAGGCATGTAGCGCCGTGAACGATAAGGGAATATAAAAATAACAAAACCTCATTCAACCATTATAACAAATTCCTCATTCAAAGCTCTCCTCCAAAGCCTCATTATAACAAAAAACAAAAACATTAACCAAAAAATAAACAGTAAATGTTAGGGGTGGACAACCCTTATCACTTAGGAGTATTATATATTCTCAGACCTACTGAACATGCATATAAAATTTCATAAAAATCGATCAAACCGTTTCAGAGGAGTATGGTAATTAATATTGTGACACGAGAATTTTATAAAAACAAATAAGTTACAGTAACGAATTGTTCCAAAAATTTCGTAGGTATCTACATTATCAACACTTATATTTAATACGTTGCAAGAGCTATCATCACGGGTAGACCTAAAGGGTGTTTTCCCTACTTGTCTGCCAGTCTGGACACGAGACTGAGCGAGGCACTTCGCTGCGCCACTGAGCGACAAATGTAAGTGGCTACAGATCACAAGACAAGGTTTTTTGAACAAAGGCATCACTGATGGCCCGGAGGCCTATCCAGTTTGACCAGGATGGGTGGGCGAGCAGATTAAGAGCAAGAAAAGGCCTTAGGCGGGCGCACGGACATCACTCCGCACAACAGTCGAGCCCATCGCATTATGTTTATGTATATACAGATGTAAACTGCAGCCATACACGCTGCGAACAACCTCCTCTCAAAATCCCCCCAACAGCATACTCACTCCTGCCCTGTGTGGCAGGGAGCTTCTACCCGGGTAGTGGGGTTCGCCCTGAAGCCCGTTCCGTGCCTCCGTAAGGGGCTACGACGACCCCAGTAAGTAACACGATGTTCAGTAACGAGCGAATAATTAGAGGAGGAGGAGGAGTCAGTCAGTAGCGTCGAAGGGCTATTGGTGTTCTGTCTTGCTTGGTGGGCGAGTTTATGGGGCTCAGCTTTTTTTTTATATCGATGGGGAACCCCAGTTTTTACGGATACCCTGCCGACGGGGGTCGGACCGGGTTATGTCGGACTCCGCGCCTCCAGTGGAAAACCGAGTGAGATCCGGATGCCACGTGGCCGCACCGATAGCAGTCGTGACTGCGGTCAACCGACGACGGGCACAGGGCGCCCTTCAGCCTGAAAGAATTGAACGATAGCACCGAATTATCGGAGACTACTTGAATGTAAAAATTGTAGCAGGAACCCGTTAAATAAATACGGCGTAAAATATAAATATAATTGTTTTATTGCCATGAGTGAATGAGGTCGCAGACCATTAGGACAATTGCTTGTTGTTTTATTGTGACTTAAATTTTAGTGTTAGAGTTTCACGTACCAGTAGTGTTGCGAGAATATAATTTAAATTGTAAATAGACTGCTTTAACAAAAACCGACTTCAAATAGAAAAAAAAAGATATTCCAAAACAAATTAATATACACTAAAAACAATAATCATTGAAATCGTTGGGCGTGATATTGAGTTATTGGGTTATTCATATATTTGTCGCGCACGTACTTAATGCAAATTCAATACTTATATGGTTTTCTCATGGATACCATTATCAGAACTGGACTAAGTTGAAATGGGACCACTCAGCTTTCTAATACAAAAAGAAACATCAAAATCGATTCACCCAGTCAAAGGTTGTGAGGTAACAAACTTTAAAAAAAACATACAGTCGAATTGAGAGCCTCCTCCTTTTTTGAAGTCAGTTAAAAAGTGAAAATAAGTGCGTTGAATTCACGATCCAGAACCTGTTTTATAATAATTAGATTAGAAGTTTAAATGCGTTAAATTTTTAATTGATAAATTTTATGAAATATATATGCTTAAAAACTAAAAAAATACACTTAAATAATAAATTAAACTAATAACTCATTTATTTCACCTTTTTATCGTGATCTGGTCAGAATGTTAGAGCGTAGCTGTAAAATTATTATGTCGTCATCGATACATGATACCTTTGCAAAATTTCAAGTTACTTGGATCTTGTATTGTTGAAAATGAGATTTCAATTATATCGTTACGTTTAAATAAACACATACAAACCAAAGTAATAAGAGTATATCAAAAATGTGAATTTATTTGAACTAGAGGTACCGCAGTAGTGGAAATTCGACTATAATTAATTGGAATTGTAAGTTTGTACACTATTATGATTGTATTTTATACTTCTATAATCACAAATTTCGCCAAGACTACACTATAAAAAATATTATCAAAAACAAACCATATTCTATTCTCAATTTGACAGCAGATGTCAAGAACAAAAGTTTGACAATAAATACCTAGTCAGGTAATAAGTATTGTCACACAGTAAAAACTTTTCTTTTAGAATGCTGGCCACAAAGAAGTTTATTGAATTCGAATTTCGAATTGTTCATGAAAATAAAAATGTATACTTTTAGAATTTTACTCATTTTTAAATATGGAGTGGACGCTTAAAGAAGACCGTGTTGCAGTTATTGCGTTGCATCGTTGCGGTTACGCGCCAATTCAAATTTTTAACATACTGAAAAATTTGAATATAACTAAAAGATTCGTTTATCGTACCATCAAACGATACAATGAAGACTCTAGTGTAGATGACAGGTCAAGAAGTGGTCGCCCTCGGTCTGTTAGGACTCCAGCAGTGATAAAAGCTGTGAAGGCGCGAATTCAAAGAAATCCCAAACGTAAGCAGAAACTGTTGGCCCTTCAGATGGGGTTAAGCAGAACCACGGTGAAAAGGGTGTTAAATGAAGACTTAGGGCTTCGGGCATATCGAAGAAAAACAAGACATCGTTTGAATGCTCGTCTGATGGACCTGAGACTGAAGAGATGCCGCGCTTTGTTGAAGCGGTACGCGGGAAAAAAAAATCGGGAAATTCTTTTTTCGGATGAAAAATTTTTTACCGTAGAAGAGAGCTACAACAAACAAAATAATAAGGTGTACGCACACAGTAGTGAAGAAGCGAGCAGCCGTATTCCGCGTGTCCAACGAGGTCATTTTCCATCCTCGCTCATGGTATGGTTGGGAGTTTCTTATTGGGGCTTAATAGAGGTACATTTTTGTGAGAAAGGTGTAAAAACGAATGCAGTTGTGTATCAAAATACAGTCCTGACGAACCTTGTGGAACCTGTTTTGTCATACCATGTTCAATAACAGACACTGGGTATTCCAACAAGATTCGGCGCCAGCTCATAGAGCGAAGAGCACACAAGACTGGCTGGCGGCGCGTGAAATCGACTTCATCCGGCACGAAGACTGGCCCTCCTCCAGTCCAGATTTGAATCCGTTAGATTACAAGATATGGCAACACTTGGAGGAAAAGGCGTGTTCAAAGCCTCATCCCAATTTGGAGTCACTCAAGACATTCTTGATTAAGGCAGCCGCCGTTATTGACATGGACCTTGTTCGTGCTGCGATAGACGACTGGCCGCGCAGATTGAAGGCCTGTAATCAAAATCACGGAGGTCATTTTGAATAAACTTTAGTGTCATAAGAATTTATGTTTTGTTAAGTTCATTTTGGTATATGAATGGTTACATAATGAATAAACTTGTTTCAATTATTTTACATTAAACATGTGACAGAATTTATGACCTGACTAGGTAGTGTGTCAAATAGTGTGCTAGGTATGTAGTGTGTGTAATGTTTTCTTTATTGATTTAATGTATCTTTTATGCATTATTTTAAAAAAATATTAGCATTGTGCACTTCTTCTCTATATTCTCTATAAGTGTGGAAAATTTCATACTCCTCCGTTCGCGCAATTTTCTTAAAAAGGGACCCAAAGTTTTTGCTTCACGTATTAATATATAGATTCCTCAACTTCTATTGCAAGCAATATTTTACAGTTTCTGTCATCGTAGAAAAGCTAAGCCCTGAACCGTTTTTTAGTTTAAATTATAACCATTCATATTTTAACTAAACAATAACTGAAATCGGTTCAAGTTTTATACGATACAAATATTAGAAACGACATACATAGGAACAAACTGGTGGTAGGAACTCTTCGGTCCGCACGGGTGGGTACCAGCACCCTGCCTGTTTCTGCCGTGAAGCAGTAATGCGTTTCGGTTTGAAGGGTGGGGCAGCCGTTGTAACTATACTTGACACCTTAGAACTTATATCTCAAGGTGGGTGGCGCATTTACGCTGTAGATGTCTATGGGCTCCAGTAACCACTCAACACCAGGTGGGCTGTGAGCTTGTCCACCCATCTTAGCAATAAAAAATTATAAATATAAATTTTTCAATTATAATTATTTAATTACGTAATTATAAATACGGCTCGCGAAAACCGAATAAAATAATAACATCATAAGATAAAAATAAAACTC
This sequence comes from Bombyx mandarina, assembly GCF_030267445.1. Taxonomy (NCBI): domain Eukaryota; kingdom Metazoa; phylum Arthropoda; class Insecta; order Lepidoptera; family Bombycidae; genus Bombyx; species Bombyx mandarina. Next base: position 14,466,521 of record NC_143228.1, read on the forward strand.
TAGAAAAAAATAAAATAACAAGCATTATACCAGACTCATTTATTAAAAATTCAAAGTCCCTTTAGCAATCGCTCCTCGCCTAACTTATTTTCCACACTTAAATCTTTCGCTTTCCTCTCCTTTCTGACTCTGTAGCTCTGAACGTAGAATTTCATGAACAATAAGAAAAAGGAACAAATAAGTGACACGCAGAAGTAATGGAAAAACGTTGGTAGAGGACAAGGTGTCAACTTCTGCTGATAGTGCAGGTGGGAAGTAACTAAGACGAACTGCACCTGAAAATTTTAGTTTATTATTAAACTAGCTTTTGCCCGCGACTTCGTCCGCGTGGAATAGTTCACAAGTAATGCTTTATTTTAGAACAAATTTGGTTAGCATAAAACACGTCATACATTATTTAGCGAAATTTTAACCGTTTCCGCAGCGCACGCAGCGGGAGCTCTCAAAAGGGAAAAAAACCCGATTTTGAAACATTCTTTATTGGTGCTCCGCTTGTATTGGTCTTAGCGTGATGTTATATAACCTATAGCCTTCCTCGATAAATAGGCTATCTAACACTGAAAGAATTTTTCTGCTCTATTCTGTGATTTTGGCGATCCCTCAAATTTTACACCCATTACTCTCGACGGAGCACCTTTGCCGTACGTCAAGACTGTCGATACCTAGGGTCTGTTATCCAAAGCAACGGCGAACAGGAGCGTACTATGAATTGACACAGGATGGATGAATGGCGGCAGGTCACGGGCACCACATGTGACTCACACATTTCTCTTTCCCTAAAAGGGAAGATATAAAAAACCTTAATAAGGCCTGCCGTCTTGCATGAATCAGCTTGTTGGACCGCTAAAATGGCGGATGAAAGGCAGCAGAGATGCGAATGTTGCGATGGATGTGTGTAGCAACGAGAATGAATAGAATACGGAATTAATACGTTAGAGGAAGTCTGAAAGTGGCACCTGTGACAGAGAAGTTGAGAAGTGCGCGTTTGGGATGGAATGGACATGTGATGAGACCAAATGAAAATGAGGTTAGTAAGAAATTGTTAACTATAAATGTGGAATGATATAGAGGAAGAGGTAGACCTAAGAAGAAATGGATGGATTGTGTGAAAGACGATATGTATAAGAAGGGAGTGAGCGAAGAAATGGTCTATGATAGAGGAGTATGAAAAGAGAAAACATGTTGCGCCGATCCCAGGTGACTGGGAGAAGGGCAGGAGAATGATGAATGTTGGACGGTTTGATGTTTTTGACAATTAACTTGAAAATACTAGTTTTTTGAACCTCTAACCTTAACTGACTTAGGAATCCTGAGCCACTTTAGATTACCAATAAAAGTCTCCGAAGAATTAATATATCAGTTGCTGGATATACAAACTTACCAGTTGCACCTTAGTCAAATGTTTCTTCCACCAAACAAACTTAGCATACTTCGGGCCCAAAGACGATATCCCATAATAAGCATACATCAGCACATGAACGAAGCTATTCAACATGCCGACCACCACAAAGTGATCTGTGGGATGGTACATTAAATGGAGCCAGGTCCAAGTCACCATGGTGTTGTGGTGGTAAAGATGAAGGAAAGTGACTTGGTTGTCTTTCTTTCTTAGAACGAAGAATACTGTATCTAGTAGATCAAGGTGCTTTGCTATGAAATATGGATAGATTTCTTTGATAACCTGAAATAAACAAAATTGTGTTCTTGAGTTATCACTATGGTAATGAACAAGTGTTAAGCAAACTGCAGAATTATTTTCAAATCTCTTTTAAAGAGGGTCATAGTGCATAATACTACGAGGTTAGTTAGAGATTAGTTTTAGAGTTTGATGACACTCAAAACAAAATGTCTGGAAACGCATTATATATGAGTATGGCTCCAGTGCCGAGCGCTGCGCTACTAAAAGAAAGAAATACTTCAAACCATTAAACATAAGCCTTTTTTTTTTTTTTTTATGTATTAGTTACCGGAGCCCATAGACATCTACAACGTAAATTCCGCCACCCACCTTGAGATACGAGTTCTAAGGTCTTCTAGTTACAACGGCTGCCCCATCCTTCAAACCGAAACGCATTACAGCTTCGTGGTTGAAATAGGCGGGGTGGTGGTGCCTAACCTTACGGATTCGCAAGAGGTTCTATCACCAGACATCATCATGATCGGCCCGCAGAAGTCCACCACTAGACATAGGCCTCTCCCAAGGTACCATACGCCAAAATGACCGGTCTTGTATAGCCTGCATCCAGCGAATTCCCACGACCTTTAATTGGAAGACCAAGATAATCAATATGGCCTGAAGGCTTGCAAGATTGAAGTGGCAGCGGGCTAGGCAGCTTACCCAAGCGACGACCCCGCATCTGAAAACGGTGCGTGGATTGGTCTTCCACGAGGTGAACTGGCGACTTGCTAAGCCATTGGACCTGGATTACTGAACTCACTCCGCAAGTTCAATCGTTTCAAGAATTCTGTGACACCAGGATTATCTTTATAATAATAAATAAGATTGATTTTTGATCGTAAATAATACATTGAGATTGACGCTGCCTACTGTCAGATTGTAAAATGGACATAAAAGTTATTATACTACTCCAGCCAGCACACTTGGAAGGTAAGACTATGCGATTTGTACTAACCCCTTGTAAATCTTCACCTTTGGGACATCTTTTTGTGATCACACCGTAACTTAGAATATACCTGGAATACTGTAAAAATAGTAAAATTTACAACACTATCAAAATTGTCTTGGATGGGATCACTGGTATTATATTTAATTCTCTAAGTAGAAAGAAAGACTATCTGGTCATCAATAGTTGCCGGAAATAAAACATATACATATTATCTCGCCACCCTCTTAATAAATGAAGTTGAAGTCTCAAGCTGGAAGAAAAAGGCAGTAACTACAGTTTATAGACAGTTTCTATGTTTCTATACGTGGCTCCTGTTTGAAAAAATAGAGCAATCTGGCAATGCAACCCGCTATTTTTTATCTTAAGGAAATTACATTAAGTATTTCCTTTGTATTACATTTGATTTTTTTAAAGCCTTCGTATAAATTTTATAGGTAAAAATACCAGGTTAAAAAATAACATAACGGTTCTTATAACACACAGCTTGAAAGGTGTGAAGTGGTTTTTTTTTAAGCTCGTGTTCCTGTTCATTAAATAATTGCAATATCACCTTCATAGCGATATGAAAACGATGGAAATTCAATTGATCGTATAGTATAAAACAAAATATTTGTCTTCAAGAAATAAACATTAGAATTCGTGCAATTATCGCAAGTCATCTTTCTTGTTAATTGAGAATTAAAAGAGGCTATAAATAACATCAAAATGCCCATAACGATTGTCTCACTTTTCAAATAGGAACAAATTAATTTTTCGCTGCAGAAATAAACAGAAACAGAATATTGTACTCATTAAATCACAGGGCTAGTAATATGAATATATCGTTAAATCTGCAAACTGAAATACACTCACAATAAAAACCAAATAAGCAGAAAAAGCGACTTGAAAACAGTTGTAAAACAAAAGCAAGCTCTTCAGTTTGTAAGGTTCGCGTTGCTTCATGAACGACGGTAGTATTTTTATGACTAAAGCCAAGTAGACAGACAGGACTATGGCCAGGCCAAATATGGTCTCTGATAATGACCATGTTTGGATAACGCGATCTGAAAAAGAAAATTTGAACTATAATAGTGTTAATTACGTTGTAAATGTCTATGGGCTCCACCACTTAACACCAGGTGGACTGTGAGCTCGTGCACCCATCTAAGCAATAAAAAATAAAAACTGATACCTATTACAAAAAAGAGTCGACAATTCAAGTTAAGTTTCATCATAACGAAGTAACGGTAATAAAAAAATGCAAACTGATGATATTAACTTCAACTTACTCCCATTTTGATAGTTCACAAGATCTTCCAATATCACTTCATAGCCCATAGCTATTTCAAGCCCAAACCACGAGTCTAAGCTTCTCCAATTCACAATATCAACTGATCGATGCTAAGTCAGGATAGCTTAGGTTTAATTGAATAGAAAATGAATTGGGGCATACGAAAATAGTTGATTGAGGATTGTATTCAAATGTAACCTAAATTTATTTGCTGTCATTGCCCGGAATACGGGGATATAACGTTATTTGTGTTTTAGTAACATAAGTTAACCGTTCATTACTCATAGATACAGCCCACTGAGTTTCTCGCCTGATCTTCTGGGTCGCGATTCGGATCCGGTGGTAGATTCTGCGAAGCACTGCTCTTGCTAGGGCTAGTGTTAGCATATTCTTTCAGGTATTTTTTTTATAACTTAGGTGCGTGGACGAACTCACAGCCCACCTGGTTTTTAAGTGGTTACTGGAGCCCATAGACATCTACAACGTAAATGCGCCACTCACCTTGAGATATGAGTTCTAAGGTCTCAGTATAGTTACAACAGCTGCGCCTCCCTTCAAACCGAAACGCTTCACGGCAGAAATAGGCAGGGTGGTGGTACCTACGTATGCGGACTCACAAGAGGTCCTACCACCAGTTTGAGCCCGTGAGCTCACTTACCCGTCCGGGCTGGATTCGTTCCTTAAGCTACAAGCGAATAAGTAGGTTAAAATAAAACGGTTCCTCAAATAATAAGTAATAATCGTCAATCCAAGAATTACAATCGCCTGCGCACGGAAAGAGACCTGCAAGACACCCGCCGCTGACTGAAGACACAATCGATAGACTCATTGTTGCAACCGTCAGCAAAGGGTGATTTTAATCAATTATTGATTTTACTGCCATTTTATCACATCTTATAAACATCTGATTAAATCGATTAGTCCACTTCCAGTAGACAAAACGTTCTTTCATAATGAAATATGAATGAAATCTTACCAAGACAAATGAACCAGTCTCACCTATAGTAAGTTTTAGTAGCGAGAATTTTAATTCTCGACCGAATGGTTAAGTTGCTCTGTGCCATATAGATAGATAGATATTCAAATCCTGGCCTTCAATTCAAGTAAATACGTTCATAATAAAATGAAAATTGGCTACATTTATGTATTTGCGTGATATACATACCCGGTCCTGCGGACCGAATGGTAAACAGTCGAGGTCGCCCAAAACACGTCATCTCGGATCCTTCCGATCCACTAACAGTACCCCAAGTACCGGTCATCATTCTCGTCGAACTCGTCGCTTGCGACAAAGGGCTCGGCGAGTAAATTAGCCCACAGACACAGCCCACTGAGTTCTCGCCGGATCTTCTAAAACGGTTTGATAAATATAGCCTTGATTAACGGGACTGTTAGCAGAGTGATATTTTTAGGGATAAGTTCCGTTCAAGAATATCAATAATGGATGGATGAGCAAAAGCCCTCCCACGCGGTGGACCAGCGGGAACCTTGGCGGAGGCCTATGTCCAGAAATGGAAGTCCGCGGGCCGATCATGATGATGCTAATCTTGAATAGTTTGAAGTATTGTTTGATATGGTATCGTATTCTTTAGTAGGCCAACACCCCTCACTGGGGCCATACTCTAAAGTACTTTGTAGAATAGCGCTCATGCACAATGCGTTTCCAGATATTTTGTTCTGCGTGTCACCAAACTCTAGAACTAATCTCTAACTAAGCTTGTAGTATTAAGCGCCATGACGTGTCCCACTTTAAAATAGATTTGAAAATGTCCATGTATGTATATAGCGTCCCTGTGCAATTATTACCCTAGGGCTAAATGTAGGTAATAGATTCATTGAAGGGGCTCAGGCTGGCGCCCCCTATCACCGCTGCTCCCATAATAGTAGGTAATAGGCATTTGTCTTGTTGTTTCGAAATGCCATTAATAAATATTCTTTACTTAATTACTCCTTCAAGAATAATGTTTTATTCGCTGAATGTTATTGCTAATATTTTTCAAACAGGCTCCGAATCGATGTCAATTTTTTTTTTAATATATCGATTTTTGAAACACTGATTGTGGAATTACATAAACTGATAACAATTTCTCATGTGTTCCGAAAATTGATTATCTTACTAAAGTATTTAAATTTTGGTATTTGCTACACTATTTTGTAAAAGGAATCAACATTCAGAACCTTCTGTGTTCATTCGCGAAGCAGCTACTCTTGAGTTGTTAGGCTTTCTTCGGAGACGCTCGGGCAGTTATTAGCAAATCCCACCCCTCCTGACTGAGCCTTGCTCGCCCACCTGTCCTGGTGAAACTGGAAAGGCCTCCGGGCCCCCAGTAATAATTCAATCATAAAAAAACCTGTAATTACCGCCAACAACGGTATGACTGAAGTTATTTTAGCGCTTTAATCTATGTGGTCATTGGAACTTTAATGATATAATGAATATTCAGCCCCTTCAAAAAAAACGAAAGAATTGCTGCTCGAAATAAATAGGCCACCTCTGGTAACCAGTTGACACCTGTGTGCTTAGTGCGAGTTTTTTAACATTCTCGATAGCGTAAAAGTTAACCCAATTTTGTATGCAGTTGAAACAGCGCCCCTAGCGGCAAACGTTTTTTTTTATTGCCCTTGTAGGCAGACGAGCGCACGGCCCACCTGATGGTGAGTGGTTACCCTCGCCCGTGGACTTCAGCAATGCCAGCGGCAGAGCCAAGCCGCTGCCTACCGCTTAATACTCTCCACAAGCCTCGTTTGAAGAAGGACATGTCATAGCGCTCGGGAAACACCGTAGGCAAACGATCCCATTTCATACAAATATGGGCTAACTTTTACGCTATCGAGAACGTTAAAAAACTCGCACTAAGCACACAGATAGACTCAGCTTGATCCATTCATTCTGAAAAATAAAATAAAAATCACGGATGTGTCTTAACAAGGTCATTGCCATCATTTACGACCCGCAAACTGTGAAACTCGAACCGCGCCCGAAATTACGGAGTAAATTTTGTATTAGCCAATTTTCGAACCTTGAAATTATTGCTAATAACTCTCCTTAGTTTTATATATCGCGAAATCCTGTTACTTTTTAGCTGCTTCTTGTTTTGCTGAATTACAACAAAATAATTATATATAGGGTGTTTTTTTATATATTTTTTACCGCCACCCCGCCTATTTCTGCCGTGAAGAAGTAATGCGTTTCAGTTTGAAGGGTGGGGCAGCCGCTGTAACTATACTGAGACCTTAGAACTTATATCTCAAGGTGGGTGGCGCATTTACGTTGTAGATGTCTATGGGTTTCAGTAACCACTTAACACCATGTGGGCTGTGAGCTCGTCCACCCAACTAAGCAATAAAAAAATATATATATATATATTTACTTTTTTATTACTTCACTGAGTGAATTAGCTCATAACCCACCTAGTGTTAAGTATTCACCGAAGTCCGGAAAATATGAATGGCGCCACCCACATTGAGCTATGAGGCCGAAGTCTCAACTGAACTGCATTACAGTTATTACGCCCTTTTATTCGGAATGCATTATTGCTGCGCGCTCTCTACGATTTGCAAGAGAAATAAATTGTCCCTTCATGACACTACGAAACTTGCATACCTTCTGTCATGACCTATGCAAGTGTAGTGTTCGCTCATGCAGCCCGTACACACATTAACTCTCTCCAAGTCATCAAATTCCGTTTCTAGAGGATAGCCGTCGGAGCACCTTGTTATGTGAAGAATGTTGATCTTTATGACTGCCCAAAATTAGTTTCTATTAGTAAGTATTTTAAGGATTACAGGACTTATGAAAACGAAGAGCTCAACTTGCCAATAAATACAGTCCACTGAATTTCTCAGTGGGTCGCGATTTCGATCTGATGGTAGATTCAGCGAAGAACTGCTCTTGCTAGGCTCAGTGTCGGTAATGTCTCTCAGGATAAGCCCTTGAGCTCACCTACGCTCCGTAAGTAGTTGGATAGCCCCATAGGTTACCAACGATAGGAAAATAGGCAAAATAAATAATAGTTAAAAAAAACTAAAAAACACGCTTTATATAAAATTCAACTAAAAAATTGAAAATAAATCTTAATAAATTTAAATTGAAAATAGTGTAAAAAAATTTTTTTTTTAATGTAAAAAAAGCGTGGGTTGCTTTTTAAGATATTATTGAAATAATAATTCTTCTTCTACTCATATCGGTCAGAAAAATATTTATAACTAATAACACCATAAATCTACAAAGTTTAAATGGAATCTGGCCGTTTAAAGTGTGTCAAAACTCAAAAGGAGTCGCGCGTCTAAAGGAGTCCGTTACAAACATACAAACTATTACAAACATACATACAAGTGGAGCTAATATAAAGCGTGTAAAAGAGCTACGCGGTCATCCGATCACATTATCAAAGACAATGTAGTATCGTAACTCTTAATACAGGAGCTATAATGAACTCGATAAAAAAAAATCTAGTATAAAATCTAAACAGTAATCCAGTGAATTTTTCGCAATAAGATGTGGACATTGTTACACATTATGGTTCATGAGGATTATGATTATGACACCATTGTTTATTGCAACCGTTACATTAGACACACAGTCGAGAATAATTTCAGTAGTTCTAACATTTTAATCAACGTCTAATTGTCCTGCGCTGCCTTATGATTATCTGAACTAACTTTCTGCTATGATGGGATCACTTGGTCATATCAAACAAATGAATTAGTATGCTATATACAATCTATCAACAAAAATAACGTTTTATACTATATAGTATTAAAATCCGAATACAATAATTAATTATTTTTCATGATAGTAATTTTTTATTCCAGGAAATATCACTAACATATGATTTTTAAAAAGCCTAAATAACAAGACGTCCGGTGCATGTGTATTATGTAGCGATGCATCGGTGTACGGATCCCGCCGGCAGGTACCAATTTTTCTTACGAAATACGTAATTATCGTTCACAATTTATTTCCCCGGTGAAGGAATAACATCGTGTAATAAAAATCAAACCCGCAAAATTATAATTTGCGTAATTACTGGAGGCAGGACGTCTTGTGAGTCCGCACGGGTAGGTACCACCACCCTGCCTGTTTCTGCCGTGAAGCAACAATGCGTTTCGGTTTGAAGGGAGACGCAGCCGTTGTACTGTTAATAATAATAATGTAATGTTAATGAATATATATACCTATATATATATATATATATATACACACACATATATATATATGTATATATATATATATATATATATATGTGTGTGTGTATATATAGAATAGCAGTGAAGTTACTGCGTTTCGAATAGACTACGTGCAATCGTTTTTGTGTCGTTTCAGACACGACTTTGTGAGAATGTAAGGTGAAATAGACATTTTTATTTCTAAAGTAATTCAGTGCTGTTGATTTATATTTAATTTACTCTAATATTTAATGTTTGTTACGCTTCCAAATTTTAACTACCTAACCGATCATTGTGACGTACGAATGAAATACGTACTTACCGCAGATTCACAAATGACTTCTACAGTGAAGTAGAACCTTCCAAAAATAATAACATACCTACAATAAAAATGGCAACTGCAAAAGATTTATAATTTTTGTGTAATTACTGGTGGTATGTGCGTATTACCAGCCCATACGGGTAGGTACCATCACACTTTTTTTTGGGGCAGCATCCCGAATCACCTACAGATTGTTCGTGACTAGGGGGCAAGTGGGTTATGTAGGACTTGATGGTCTGCAGATTTTGGGAGCAGACCGGCAGGCCCAAGGATATTTTTAAGACCCTACCGCACCAAAAGACTCCTTTTGTACTCTCTCACCCGCCCCCCGGCTCGGTAGCTACAGATGGGTGCTGAGAGCGATGAGCTCTCCCTTATCTCGTTTCGCCACCTTCTTCTACGAGATGGTGGACTCGCAGAAGTCCAGCATCGTCTTCTAGGACTCGTCGCTGCCGAGCATCGTAGCTACGATGTACGTAGTCCGGTCCTATTTGCGAGATAAGGACATGATGTTCCCCCAGCCACGTGGAGCAGTGTGCGAGCGAGTGCTCGGCCGTGTCCTCATCGCAAGTGACACTCTATCGTCGGTTCCCTCCGGGCGATGCGGTGCAGGTACTGGCGGGAACACCCATGGCCGGTTAGCACTTGCGTCAACCGGAAGGTGAGGCGCCCTCGGAGGTACCCTCACCCTGCCTATTTCCGCCGTGAAACGGTAATGCGTCCCACTTTGAAGGTTTGGGATAGTCGTTATACGCGACGCATATCTTGAGACGGGTGGCGGCATTAACATTATCTGTGTTCCGATGGTAATTTAACATTAAAATAAAAACATTAGTACGCACAAATAAAGTACGACAAATATTGAAAATAGAACAACTGAATTGAAGATATGTGCCTACATGTTGTCAGTTGGAACAATTTGCTAAAATTAAGCAGTACAAGCTTTATTTTCGATAAAGTCAATTAATTACGAGGTATTCCCAAGTAACCAGTAGCGAATAGACTAAGAAATTGATTAAGTATCTACAGTGAGCAAATATATCAGAACAAATCCCAGAGCTTCATTCAATCTTGTGTGCATCTTACTAGATAGGGTCGTCTTTTCCAGTATATATATTTAATTTAGAATCTTACTACGTTGGATGGGAAATAAGCATAATAGTCATTTCCGTTAGTAGAAGAAATAGAAGAAATAAAGCTAAAAATCTAGAATCTGTTTTGTATCTTATAGTGGTATTACAATTAAGATAACACCTGACTTGTATTTTTTAAAAAGAATAAGAAGGTATTCTATACGGTGAACGTGACTGTATTTATGGTAATAAAACGCTAAGCATGTGCGTAGTTTTAAATGCTAATGTGATTGTACATCAAGAAAAATGCTTAACGGATGCAGCTAAATTCCGTATTCAACCAACAGATGGCGTTACACCGTCTTCCCGAAATTTCTATGGCAACTCGGGCTGATATATTTAAAAAAAACCAGCAGTTCCCTTTCCGATTTACAATCACTTTAAAATATTAAGACATCGTTAAACAGGAGTTGTGAAATAGCCTGCCGGCTCGGCGTGGAATCGGCGCGCAGTTGTGAACGAACCGTTGCGACTTGTGCCCCTCCCGTGCTGAGCAACCTTCGAACGGCCTTGAGGTAAGTGGCGCCATCTAGCCATGACCCCCAATTTCAGTTTGAGAAATGTCGGTTTTACGTAAAATTAGATTTTTATGTCAATGTTGGTAATTTTTTTTCTTTTTTAATTCCACTTTTTAGCAATATGGAAAATAAGTTTAAATCTTTTCGGAAAATGGAGAATCTCTTTCGTACGCGATGGTCTACTTATTTTTTAACAATACCTAAGTTTTTTTCCTAAGACCAATGGTTTGAGGCACATTACTAAATTAATTGAATAAATAAATTTTAAATTTTTCAACTTCCAATAAATCTGATAATAATTATTCTTGTTTCGATTGCAACAACGTTTTGAGTTTACGAAAGATTGGATAAGGCTCATTTCGAAAATTTAAATAACAGACCAGTGTTTCAACTTTTTTGAATTTAATATAATAATAATAATAAGCCTTTATTGCTTTTTACTTACTAATTACTAACTTAATACATTACTTAATAATAAATTAAATTTAAGTGCAACTTATAATCAATTATTCCGTTCGGCGTTCGGTGTGGTTTTAAAAAACAGCTTGTCTCTCGACAAAGGCCTCCTCTAAAGATTGCTAATATTCTCGATTTTTGGCCATTCGACTCCAATGCGGGCCGGCTACACTCTTTATTTCATCTTCCCAACGTTTTGGCTGTCTTCCTTTTTTTCTACAGCCATCCCGTGGGTACCACTCTGTAATTTAATACCTATATTTAAATAAATAAATAGTCGTATATAAGTCACACACGGTGATCTATGTGCTTAGTGCGAGCTGATTAACGTTCTCGTTAGCGTAAAAGTTAACTCAAATTTGTGTGGCGTCAGTACGTTTGCCTACGTGTGCCGCTAGAGGCGCTGTTTTTTTATTTATTTTTTATTGCTTAGATGGGTGGACGAGCTCACAGCCCACCTGGTGTTACAGTGGTTACTGGAGCCCATAGACATCCACAACGTAAAAGCGCCACTCACCTTGAGATACAAGTTCTAAGGTCTCAAGTAACAAAGGCTGCCCCACCCTTCAAACCGAAACGCATTACTGCTTCACGGCAGAAATAGGCAGGGTGGTGGTACCTACCCGCGCGGACTCACAAGAGGTCCTACCACCAGTAATTACGCAAATTATAATTTTGCGGGTTTCATTTTTATTACACGATGTTATTCCTTCACTGTGGAAGTCAATCGTGAACATTTGTTGAGTACGTATTTCATTAGAAAAATTGGTACCGCTTCAACACGAATGCACCGGACGTCTTATCCGTTAGGCCACGACGACTACAATGTTCCAACTGCATATTATTTTTTTAATTTGAGTTAACTTTTACGCTATCGAGAACGTTAAAACACTCGCACTAAGCACATTAGTCCCAACCTACTCACTGTACTGGAACAAGAGACTTGTCCAAACATATGTTTAACTAAGCCTGTATAAATAAATTTAACATCCAAACACTAGCCAACAAAACTGTTCGTCACAGGATTCTTTGCCTGAAGTGGGAATCTAACCCACAACACCTGGCCCAGTAGGCTTAAGGACACTATTTACCACGCCACTAGGTTGTTTAAAACAAAAATAATTTAATAACAAAAAAAAAACATCAAATATAGATCCATAATGAATGAACAAACCATATGTGAAAGAAGAAACTATTTTCATCAATAAAATATGAGGGCACACCAATGAAAATATAGTATGAATATAATTTTGATAAATGTTTTTTTTTATACATCACTGTCGCCTAATAAATACCACTTTTGACTGGCGGTAGAACATAATGTAAGACGGAAGCTGCCGACAAAGATAGACAAACTTCGAAAATACCTACAACCAAAGGCACTGTGGGTCGAAATTTACAGATCTCTACTTTTGTTTAATATTTATAGCGTGTTTTTATATATCGCTAGCTGATACGAATGAGCTAAGTAAACATTCAAACAGGGTGACCACGATCTATCTTAGCGTAGGTAGCGGCATTTCCAATAGCTTCATACTGTAAAGCCCCTAAGTGTGTCCCCTAGATACGGACACCTCGTATGAGGATCAATCCCAGGCCGATAAAAAAAAATTATACTTAGTCTGGCCATAAATACTGATACAATAAAAAAATAAAAAAAAATCTATTGCAAATAACATTTATTACTTTTACAGTGTGTTAGTTTAATACATAAATATAAAACAATTTAAAGTATAAAAAGCTTATTCGAAGTAGTCTCCATTGGCTGCAATACAGTCCTTTAAACGTTGAAGCCAGTTATCAATAGAAGCACGCACTCTTTCCATGGGAAAAATTTTCACTGTCAATCGTACGGATTTTTTTAGGGACTCCAAATTATCATGGCGTTTAGAGCAAGCTGTACTCTCTAAAACTGACCATAAATCATAATCCAGCGGATTAAGATCGGGACTAGACGACGACCAGTCTTCAGCTCTGAGGAAGTCCGTTCGTTTCCAACCAAGACTGCGTGGACCGAGCTTTATGACCTGGCGCCGAGTCTTGCTGGACGGACCATTCTTAATTATTGAACATAGTGTTGTTAAGGGGCTTCATTACCTTCTCAAGAATGGTATCTTGATACACTTGTGCCGATGTTTTGATACCTTTTTCACAAAAGTATGACTCAGTCACTCCTTCATAACTAATACCCCACCAAACCATCACTGAAGTCGGATAGTGCCCACGTTGCACTCTGTCGACTAATTGGGAAGCTTCCTTAGAGCTTGAGCATAAATATGGCCATTTTGTTTGCTAAAATGTTGCTCACTTGTAAAAAATTTCTCATCCGCAAACAAAATTTTTCTATAACCTCCCTTTGCGTACCGCTTCAGTAGTTGTCAGATTTTAACACCCTATTCTCTTTTAAATTATCAGTTAAGAAATTACCAATACGTCTCTCATAGGCTGCAAGTTCTAAGTCATCTTTTAAAATACGCGAATGGTTCTAGGTGCTATCTTCATCTCCCGAGATAAAATCTTTTGCTTTCGGACAGGATTTCTTCGAATTATTTCCCTTACTGCTTTGACCCCCTTTTTCGTACGAACACTACGTGGACGGCCAGATCTTTTCTGTCACAAACAGAGGAGGTCTCATTACACCTATTAACAGCCCATTTACTAATACCAAGCGTATGGAGAGTTTTAAAAATTGCATTTGGCTCCATACCCACTTTGTGTAATGCAATCACAGCGATTCGGTTCTCTTTATCACCCCACTCCATTTTAATATCGCAAAATATTGTACAATGTATTGGCGCCAAAATGAGAAAACTCAATGAGCAATCATATAAAAATGATAAAAATGATAGCGACATTTACGTAGTAGTGTTTATGAGCTTCCAATATTTATGCAAAATTTAGTGACTCACCTGAAAATGAAAAGCGTCCTTTTTAAATGTTTTCTTAAGAAATACAAATATTTTATTTATGTCATGAAAGTATTACATATGCACCTGAACAAGTAGGTAGACAGAAGCTTAAAATTTTCTTGTTTTCTCACTTGTCAATTGCATATATTTTATATAAGTATCAAATTTTATTTTTGCTTTGTTTTCTACACGTTTCCTTTGAAAATTTACTATTTGATGACGAAAGCCTTCTGAAGTTTCAAAGTTATATAATACTAGCGACCCGCCCTCGCTTCGCTTCGGAAACATTAAAACACACATGAAACCAAAAAAAAAAAAAAAATTAAAAAAAAAATTGGCTATGTTCATCAGGGACAATGTCGGCTTCTAATGGAAAAAGAATTTTTCAAATCGGTCCAGTAGTTTCGGAGCCTATTCGAAACAAACAAACAAACAAATCTTTCCTCTTTATAATATTAGTATAGACTATGTGAACTGCGTTACTGAACAGAATTATATTGTAATATTATGTACATATTGTAACTCTATTGTATGCTAATATTTCAAATGGCTTTTTTTTTTCGTATTAGCTTCAATGAGCTTCGTCAATCGTATGCATGGTTAAAGGCTTATGAACCATTTCTTTTATTATTATTTTTTATTGCTTAGATACCCATAATACTTGAGACCTTAGAACTTATATCTCAAGGTGGGTGGCGCATTTACGTTGTGGATGTCTATGGGCTCCAGTAACCACTTAACATCATGTGGGCTGTGAACTCGTCTACTCATCTAAGCAATAAAAAATATATTTTAAAAAGTATCATCGTGCTCTGGTGTAAAGTTACCTCCCTGCTTTCTGAGTACTACAAAATGTCCTTCTTTGAAAACTGTTCTGGAAGGTATTCAGCGGTTGCCAGTGACTAGGCTGCAAACAAAATAAAAAGGATCTAACTATAATTCCGCAAATAGAAAAATTATGTGATCCCCTTTATGATGGAAATCTTTCGTGTGAAATGTACAGACTTAAAAAAATCGCACCTACCTGCAAGTTAGACTAGCCTAGACACAAATACGCCGGCCATCTTTTCCGTTCAACCTAGAACTCTTTAAGTTCTTAAATCATGCTAAACACAATTTCAATTTTTTTTTCAATTCACACATTGCAACCGGAAAATATGTATCAACAACATAATTACCCCCGAAACGTTACGAGTCAAAGTGACCCCAATTATATAAGAGATTAGATAGATATCCCTATTAATAGCTATTAAACTAACATTATAATATCTAGAGGTAGATTTAAAGTTAATTAATAGACTTAGGTCTTGATAATCGAATTTGTCTTCACTGACGCAAGGTTCAAAGTTCATTAAATACTTATTGTTTGGTTCGTGTCAGCAGTGAACAAACGCATCCATCGCTCATGCCAATAACATTGTGAAAATATTGTAACCAGGTTACCGTGAATGCCAATGTTTGATATAATAAGATAT
This sequence comes from Bombyx mandarina, assembly GCF_030267445.1. Classification (NCBI taxonomy): domain Eukaryota; kingdom Metazoa; phylum Arthropoda; class Insecta; order Lepidoptera; family Bombycidae; genus Bombyx; species Bombyx mandarina. The sequence goes on from NC_143228.1 coordinate 14,482,400, forward strand.
GTCAATCTAGTAAAAATCGCAAGCGTATTTGTGTTGCAAACAGTCTTTAATTTCCTTAAATATGTTTAAAAATTTACATTTATTTGTACTGATTTTTTTTTATTTTCATTACGCCCAATTCATATTGGCACGCGTAATGTCCAATGCATTCGCCTTTTTTTATTTTTATTTTATTGCCTAGATGGGTGGACGAGCTCACAGCCCTCCTGATGTTAAGTGGTTACTGGAGCCCATAGACATCCACAACGTAAATGCGGCACCCACCTTGAGATACAAGTTCTAAGGTCTCAAGTTTAGTTACAACGGCTGCCCCACCCTTCAAACCGAAACGCATTACTGCTTCACGGCAGAAATAGGCAGGGTGGTGGTACCCACCCGCGCGGACTCACAAGAGGTCCTACCACCAGTAATTACGCAAATTATAATTTTGCGGGTTTCATTTTTATTACACGATGTTATTCCTTCACCGTGGAAGTCAATCGTGAACATTTGTTTAGTACGTATTTCATTAGAAAAATTGGTACCCGCCTGAGATTCGAACACCGGTGCATCGCGCTCAACACGAAGGCACCGGACGTCTTATCCGTTAGGCCACGACGACTTCAAAACCAGACTTCGCTACCAGATAATCGCTGCAGAAAATAACGTTGTAGGTGAAGTGGTTTAAAAATTAAAGTCAAAATACATAGTTATCATTAGTCCAATTTTACTATAACAATTGTAAATTATACTCACGTTGTAATGTCTACAGCTCCTGTTACCGCTCAAGATCAGACTTTTTTTATTGGCTCAGATGTGTGCTAAAATGGAAATATCACTAAAATTCTGAGCTAAATATCACTAAAGCGCTAAATTAATGATGGAATGCATAAAAGGGTGTGATGCAGAGATGACTATCATAGACCTGCTAGATAGAACATGCTAATTCGACCCTACGTAGTAGGATAAGGGCAAGAAAGGGAAGACCAGATCCGCAATGTCAAGAGTGAAACAAACAAGGACCGCCTAACAGATCCGATCCACTGCGAACTCTTTTTTTTTATTGCCCCTGTAGGCAGACGCGCATACGGCCTACCTGATGGTGAGCGGTTACCGTCGCCCATGGACTTCAGCAATGCCAGAGACAGAGCCAAGCCGCTGCCTACCGAAACCAACCTAACTACCGAACTCGTTAGCCCATCTCACAAAGTAAAGGGCAATTCGAAGTGACATTGACATCATGACCATATCACATGACAAGGATTATTACAAACATAAATGGCACCAGTAATTATCACGTACACATAATAGTCTCAACACGTACAGTCATGAACTTGAGCTTGTGAGAGTAATTAGGCCATAAAAACCCGCTAATTATGAGACCGCTTAAAGATTATCTCGTCGACGTCTATGACAGATCCAAGTTCGATTCCTATTCGGGGTCAGTATCTTCAAATAAAAAGGGTGCGTGTACTTATGTACGCGCGTAAGAAGTTATACTTTATTTTTATTAAATTTATTACTTTTTTTTTAAATATTAAATAATTAATAATAGATATTTAACGTTAATAATTTAAAAAATGAATGCTAGAAACACTTTTTTTACGAGTGTACATGCGCGAAATTTCACCTGCGGCTATATTCAGACTCGCCAAGTTACGTCGGTCGTATTGTATTGAGCGATTTAGTGGGCAACTTCATTTCTGTTAATTTTGTGTCACGGTGCGCGTGCATCGTAAAATTTCACTCTTATCAATTTTTCATAACGCGCGTTAAGAAGTATAACAAATATTTGGTATTCGATGTCTGAGTGAGTTTCCAGTATTCGTAACGCAGTAACAAATGTTAACTTGTGAAAACAATAGTTCAACACTTCAAATTTGTCTGCTTTGGTGGGAGTTTATTAACTTGTCGATCGCGTGAAAGTTAACTCAAATTTGTATGGAGTTGGAATAGCGCCCCTAGCGGCAAATGAAGGGAGGCTCGAACACGATTTTTTTTATTGCTTAGATGGGTGGACGAACTCACAGCCTACCTGGTGCTAAGTGGTCACTGGAGCCCATAGACATCGACAACGTAAGTGCGCCACCCACATTGAGATATAAGTTCTAAAATCTCAAGTATAGTTACAACGGCTGCCCCACCCTTCAAACCGAAACGCATTACTGCTTCACGGCAGAAATAGGCAGGGCGGTGGTACCTACCCGCGCAGACTCACAAGAGGTCCTACCGCCAGTAAATCAATCGATCGAGAAGTTGAAGAACTTGCACTAAGCATCCTCCTCCTCCTCCTCGAGTCGTGCTCCTCATGTCTGAGGGTCGTGACCACCATCACCCATGAGCTTCAATCTTAGGATCTTTCTCCACTTTCCCCTGTCCACGGCGTCATGCAGAGCATGCACTAAGCATAGAGAACGCGTTACTGATAGTGGTACCCATTTACGCGGTTAGATAGTACAACATACTACAGGACGTATTGTAAAATCTACGAAAACCTTGAAAAAGAATTCATTATGTAAATTGCGTTATTACATTAACCTCATTTACAAAAACTAGACCGCACAACGAAATTTAAGAATTTTTCAAAAGAGTAATGTTAAAAAACTTATGTAATCTTTTGGACTTCACTTACCATTTTAATTGCTATATCTAGATATGTATGTGTATCTGACAGCTAATTTTCAACAATGTATTGTTACGCGCTGGGGTTCGGGATAAATAAAATTCTACCGAATTACAAGATAACACTGTATTCAACACTTAGAACACTTAAAACACTTCACTACACTTTTAAAATTCTCAATTCGCTTCTTCCGCTTCGCTTCACGTGATCCGTTCGCTGTTTCGCTTCGAGTAGTTCCGATTGCTGACTGACTGTGTGCCATCCTTGCAGCGCTTTTATAGTCGATACCACATCCCTAGAATTATCGAGAATATTCCACACATCTTTAGTATTGTGTTTCCGCTATCTGACAATAGATGGCGTTGTACTCCTCGAGTGTTCTAGGTGCTACTAGATCCTTAGATGTTCGTTCGACTATTCGGCGATAGATGGCGTTACTCTTACCGGCGTAACAGTATCATTCAAATATCAGTTGATCAAACTTTGTTTGAGTAGTTTTTTTATATTATTTTTTTTGTACCTTGTCGCTGGTAGTCTAAGGGACTATTCCAGCTACGCCCGGCTAGGTAGGTGAGCACACGGGCTCAACCGGAGGCAATTTGCTAATACTAACCCTAGCAAGAGCAGTGCTTCGCAGAATCTACCACCAGACGGATTTGAACATTGTGCAACTATTGTCAAATTTTCCACAAAAATATTTTTTCAGATTATAGAAAGATATTAGTTTGATTTGTAGATTTTGTAGTTCATTTGACGTGGATTCATCTTCACAGTAAGAGGGTCCCACGTGAGAGAATGTTGTTAGTTTTGATATATTTATTTACTTAGAAAAAAATCTTGAGCGTTCATCTCAACTATAAAATTCTGTGGCAATTTTTTTAACCGTCCAACCAAATAGGCCTCTTCTTAGTAGAGGAGACCAGTCTTAATTGTCTTTACTATAGGCGAACTCCGCAATGCCTTCCTCTCGATCCTCCCTCACTTTCCCACACGGAGACATCACACTGACGGGATGCAACCTAATTATCATATATCCCCTTGAGGTTACTAACAGTATGGGGAAAATAAATCAAAATAATAATTGCCTTAGCACTGCAACGGAACGTACTATATACTACTTTGGGGATATATACGACAAAGGGAAGATCTTCCACCGAGCGGATGATATTGCTCGGTAGACCGACGGTCCGAATGTTGTTGTTCGGAACTTGTATATATGCGCTTTATCTTGAAAATGTCGTAAGCGAGATTCAGGCATCTGTCAGTTATCTTGCGTTGTATGATGGCTACCCGCCACACTACTAAGATACTACTACATACTATGTACTAATACAACAATATCTATTACTAAAAATAAAGAATATTAGAAATAAGCTCTACTCTATTAATTTAAATCCGTATACCAGAACTAGATATTGTTAAACCATAAAAATATTTAATAATTTATTTGTACAATGTAAAATAAAAAAGCGTATTCAATAGGATATGATATGGTTTTTCCATTTGATGTAGCACCGACACGCTAATTGTGTCTTTGGTACACCAAATAAATATATATTTAGATTGACGAAACTTACTGACGTCATCAACTCTTTTTTAAATTGAGTTCTGAAACTTTTGTTGGATTTTCAATATTATGTTTTAACGATATTCGCTAAAATTTTCAACAGTAGGCGATTTGTGTGCGGCATTTCTAATTCTCATGTGTGACGGTGACCATCATCTTTACATACCATTTACCATCAGGCTTGTCTTATCGAACTAACCGAATCCCCCGCATCTGTCTTTAATAGCATCATATTACTATACTACTAATATACTACTAACATATACTACTAACGCATATTATAAAACACGACAGGGCGATCGAAAAAATTATATTTTATATCGACTTATTTTGTATGAAAATTTTAAGTGCGTATTTGGAATATAAAATATATGTGGTGGTGTAGTGTTGGTGGTATAATTCATGTTGTGATATGTCTATTGGTGACCACTTAATACCAACTCGGCTGTGAGCTCATTCACCCATAAACGGTATTCAAAACGAGCTGCCACTATTTCTTTATAAAAACAAATTCATTACAAATTATTTAAAACATAAATAATACAATAAGCACATGTTTTTTGATTATTTTCAAAAGATTCTATGCAGTTTTATTAGAAACACGTGATTCAAAGTCATCAAAAGTTAAAGAAAAAGAAAATTTCAATCCCATTTATTTAACGTGGAGGTAATAATTTTAATGCAAATTAACATAGCATGCGTCGGTCCTTCGTACGAGCATAAGTTTTGCAATGTCTGTCGTAAGCAGCGAACACTTCTAGAACCCGAAGGTCGGTGTATTCTATATTTGTCTATATATTACTATGTATTTCGAAATTAATGTTTCACTCAATGAAAATAAGAACCAGTTTAGTGTAAAATTGGAAATCGTTATAGAATTTAAGTGGCCCGTACTTATATGCCGAAGTGCTTATGGTAAGATTATGTTAATAAAATGCTACAGTTTTCATGTTTATGTCAAAACAAATATGTTACTTATATACTTTTTACATACGGACATGATGAATACGATTTTAGTACTGGAACGTATGGAGCACGTTATTTGGAAGTGCGGTACACAAAAACTTCAATTGCTAAAAAAAATCCGACCAAAAGAAAAGATTGTTTAGAAAATTAGTGCTGTTAATATTATGATAAATTAAAAAAACCTAAAGCTGAGGGGAACAGATTAATTAACATGCCTGTTTCTACGGCAATAAATTATCACAGTATCTTTGTCACTATCTTATGACAATTATTTAATACTATATTTGAATTAACTTTATTGCACTAGGGATGTGCTCAAAGCATCTAGTATCGATTACTAGAGCCTATATAGTCATTATAAGTGTATGAGCAACATATTAAGTAAAGGATAAAACGCTTGATTAATTCACATCCATGGGCCCTTAAAAAAACTTTTTGAGCGAGGTGCTTCTCCCCTCCATTTTTTTTTGTTTTTTTTTTTTTCATATATTTTTTGAGTGGACGAGCTCACAGCCCACCTGGTGTTAAGTGTTTACTGGAGCCCACAGACATCTACAACGTAAATGCCGCCACCCACCCTGAGATATATTAGCGGTAGGCAGCGGCTTGGCTCTGCCCCTGGCATTGCTGAAGTCCATGGGCAACGGTAACCACTCACCATCAGGTGGGCCGTATGCTCGTCTGCCTACAAGGGCAATAAAAAAAAAAAAAAAAAGTTCTAAGATCTCAGTATGGTTACAACGGCTGCCCCACCCTTCAAACCGAAACGCATTACTGCTTCACGGCAGAAATAGGCAATATAGGAAATAGGTAAAAATTCTAACTTAATCTAATCTATTTAACTTAAAACAAGCTAACAATTAACTTACGGCTGATGTATCTGTCAAAATCGACCAGCATCTGTTGCTGCAGTCATATATTGTCAATCACCAGGTCAGGTCACCAGTGACCCTCTGATCCCAACAGAATTCCCTAAGGGTCAGACACATAAGCATCAAATAATAATACACTAGTACTGTTTCCTAGTACGTTTGGATGTTTCGACTAAAAATAATAACCCTGTTCAAACTACGTCAAAGTCGAGACATAAAGAATTATATTGACTTGTTCATTTCACTGAACTAGAGGTCCCGCAGTAGTCGAAATTCGACTATAATTAATTGGAATTGTAAGTTTGTACACTATTATGATTGTATTTTATACTTCTATAATCACAAATTTCGCCAAGACTACACTATAAAAATATTTACAAAGACAAACAATATTTAATCTATTCTCAATTTGACAACAGACGCCAAGAACAAAAGTTTGACAATAAATAGTATGCATAAATACACGGTATGTAGTGTGTGTAATGTTTTCTTTATTGATTTAATGTATCTTTTATGCATTAGTTTAAAATATTAGCATTGTGCACTTCTTCTCTATATATTCTCTATAAGTGTGGAAAATTTCATACTCCTCCGTCCGCGCAATTTTCGTAAAAAGGGATACAAAGTTTTTGCTTCACGTATTATTATATAGATGTCTACCCGCCAAATAAGTATTACTATATTGAATCGTATGACTATCACGAAGCAATTTGCGTGTCATATTTGCACGTGTCATCTTGTCACATGCACTATACAAGCGCATACATTATTTAGGAGCGCTTAGAAAACAAACATTCAAACATTCCATTGAATTTAAATTGATACCTAGATAAAACCTCACGTGGTAATTAATTCATCCAAAATCTAGCTTATTTCGAGAATTCGCTTAAAAACAAGTCTGCAATTATAAATATTCGAATTCAGTGACCTTGATTTTTTTAATAAATTATTTTATATGCAATATCTTCAGCATTGTTGCGCATAGAGATGATGTCGTCGTATTAAGAAACCTTTATTGCGTAGATGGGCGAATAAGCTCACAGCGCACCTGGTGTTAAGTGGAGACCTCACCACACGAATAAAGTCACCCACCTTGAGTTACGAAATCGAAAAGTGACGTATGACAGCCTCGCAGCATAAATAGGCGGGACAGTGGTACCTACCCAGACGGGTTTGCAGTAAGTTTTAACACCAGTAAATAAAGCAATGGTACCTACCACAGTACCCTCCATACTATCCTTGGTTGACCAGTTGATAATTCCTTAGCCATTAAGACCACCACTGTACTTCTGTGCAAAGTTAAATTTATTACCAAACATAATTAGAGAAAAACTAGATTTTTTTTTAATAAGAATAGCGGAATGTCTGTACAATAAAACTGATTTTTGCATTATCAACATTAATATATTACCTCATAGCTGACTTCGTAGTGCCTCAATCGATAAATAAGGACCTAAACTTTTGTATAAAATAAACTTAAAACAAACAAAAGGAATCCGTCCGACGGGGAACATATCAAAGAAAAAACAAAATCGTTATTTTTATGTAATTCCGAGCATTTTCATATTTATCTACCTTGTAAACCTTCTCTGGACTTCCACAAATAATTCAAGAGCAAAATTAGCCAAATCGGTCCAGCCGTTCGAGAGCGAGACTAACGAACAGCAATTCATTTTCCTTTTCCTTCGTAATTATATAACATTTCTAGATTAATCAATTAATAATCAAAGAGTACAGCAGTATAATAGTCATTTACTTTATAATTATCTCAGATTATTTATTTCGTTGCATCAATCGTTATAATATTTGAGACAAAAAAAACTGTTATTACTCACTATATTACTATGCTATTTACAAAGTGCCCAAAAATTGATCGACAGACACAATCTTAAAATTAAATAACGATTATAAATAAACACATACAAAAATATAGTAAATTGGAATCTATATTGAACGTCATTAAACTTAACAAGCATACTACAACAGAACAATTACAAACAGACGTAACTAATAGCCAATATAAGCTGAACCGTAGTCGAGAAAAAATGCAATACTTTGACGTGTTTATTTCAACAAGCGTACAATAGCCATCCGCGGCTATTACGTAAGTTGTAATCGACCGGCAATGACCGTCGATTATGGTAGCCAACGCAACACAGACAGACAACTTAATGAAGGATTTATTTCGGCTCCAAATTATTGTCTAAAAATAGAAGTCAACGGACGGAAAGTCATTGTCTTAAAAACATTAGAACGACTAAAAAAAAACGAGTAAAAAAAACTTGTTTTTTTAAATTTTAAAAAATATTCTCATCTATCTATCTAATAAGTTTCGATATTAGATCTGTAGCAACTACCACATTGTAGGATGTTAGTTTATTTATTTGTGTCATTCTCCTGTCTAAGTCTGGGCGATTCAAGCTACATTATCTACTTAAAACTATGTGACCTTTGACCTTGACCCACTATTTTTAATGCTTAAATAGGTGCAGCCAGCTTGACATATGAAGTCTCAAACTGTATTGTATAACGGTCATTCCAGCCTTTGAACTAGAACGCACTTCTGCTTCGCGGCAGCAATAGGCAGGATGGCGATACCTACCCGCACGGGCTAATAATACAAACTTGTTGTTTTGGGCCACGAGCCGAACCTCTTACGAGGTTCCTGCACCATCGAGCGCGTTTGGTATGTGGTTCTGGACGGGCCACAAATGTTGGAAGCGGACCGCGGGCCCAAAGGATGGAATTTAGTCCCTACTTACTAAGCGACTCCCCTGCACTTTCACCCAAGCGCTCGACCCCTCGGGGTCACAAAGCGGTTGGGTAAGAGGGCTACTGGAGTCAACCTGACTCACGGCTCACCTCAAGGTCACTCGGCCGACGGACGCATAATACCGCTGGTGTCCCGGGTTGCAATACACCCATCACCACTATTTTCTCAGTTGTAACATTGCATAATTATTCAGAGAAACCACAACCCTCATGTATCACGATGCAGATACCGAATGAAGCAATAACATAATTAATAAAGTTTCAATATTCAACAGATCAGAACTGGTAGATCTTAAAGCTAAAACTCGCGGTTATATTCCCAACTGAAACAGGCAAGTCGGTGGTACAAACACGTCTCGCCACTAACAGTTGCAAAAATTCATAAATTCTATCGATTTCATCGGCTGTTACACAAGCCAATGAACATTCCGCGCATTAGTATTTCATATACCAACGCATTCAGAGTAAAAACAAGTTAGTAAAATCAACCTTCAAGGCAATTTATTACGCAACACCCAAAAACAATTTACCTCTGATTTACGAAGTAATATAAAACACGCGTTTCACAAAGCCCGCTTCACACGATTGTAATTATTGGGTATTCAAAAAACTAATCATTAGACGCGATTTCCTGAAGACACTATTTAAAATAAATGTGATTTTAAGAATCCGAAATTATAATATGTAAGTATCTTCTTGAATAGCTTTCATGGGCAGATTTAATTAATTAGTACCAGATCAAAGTCGGTATGTTTCTAGTACTGTCTCATCAACGCTACGTGGCGTGACAAGCCCAGAAGAAGTAGCAGTCTCAAAAGTGTTGTTAGAGCGACAGCTCTGCCCTTCGAAGCTTCTAGACCAAAGCTATTTTTTAAATCTGGAAGAAATCACCCACCACCATGTTTCTCTAAGAAAATATTCGATAAATTCTAATAAAACATGAGCTTACAATATGTGTCCAAGATAGGAACCCTTAATTAAGTGGTATCATTAGCATGACCCATCGCAATCCGAGTCTATGTCTTTTAAAAACATCTTTCACGGCTACCCTAATAAAAATATTTCTGGAACTTTAGAGTAATTCCAGAAAATGTTGGGTAGTATTTTTAGCTGGATATTGTTGGATACTCTAAAATAAATTATACTAGAAAACTGTACTATAACTTTATATAATTATGTAATATTTGTGAATTTATTGAACATGATCACAGATAATAAAAACCGCTTTGATTGTGCGAAAGATAATAAAAAAAACACATTATAATCCACACTATAAATATTTTCTAGAAATTTCGATATTATTGGCTTTGCAGAGCTTACGGCGTGACTCTAAATTTAGTTGATGAACTTTAACATTTCCGGGTGCATCGCTTCCAATTTAAAACAGCACTTAGCATTCCTGTCCAGTTGAATTTGGTTACTTGTCATGCGAGGCAGCAAAATCAATCTGCATATATAAAATAATTGTCTACTATTATCATCAACTCTGTCTGTGTCTATAAACAATATTTTTTCACGATATCTTCTTAATTGAGAGTACTTACGTCAGTTTTTGCGCGTCGCAGAGAAAATTAAAACGAATTCGAAATATGTAATCTAAAAATCTAAATACATATTAAAATACGAATTCTACTCAATTATTTTGTGGAATACACGGTCATACGTGGCCACGAAAACTGCAAAGTACAATTCATTTTAATTACATCTACAACATTTAAGGACTAAGATATTTCTGACTTCATGTATACAGAGTGATGCATCTGCTGCTTCTTAATGAGTAGGATCGATAAATACATCCGTATAACTATTAGCACCAGGTGGGCTGTGAGATCGTCCAAATATCTAAGCAAAAAAAAACTATGTATACCTTAAAAAATTCCCGTTTTGAGAAACGAATATTTCATGAACCCGCAATGTAATGCAAACGATAAAGCCAGCGCGTTACCTAATATGAACAGAACAGTATACACTGCGTGATTTAAAAAAAGGTGTTCTTAAAAAAACTTTAATGGATCATTTAAGGAGTGTCGTGCTTCTTTGGTGGTAGGACATCTTGTGAGTCAGCACGGGTATGTACCACCACCCGGCTATTTCTGGCGTGAAGCAGTAATGCGTTTCGGTTTGAAGGGTGGGGCAACCGTTGTAACTTACTTGAGACCTTCGAACTTTCTCAAGGTGGGTGGCGCATTTACTTTGTAGATGTCTATGGGATCCAGTAACCACTTAACACCAGGAGGGCTGTGAGCTCGTCCACCCATCTAAGCAATAAAAAATAAAAAAGGCGTTCGTAAAAAAACTTTAATGGATCATTTAAGGAGTGTCGTGCTTCTTTGGTGGTAGAACATCTTGTGAGTCCGCGCGGATAGGCACCACCCCCCCGCCTATTTCTGCCGTGAAACAGTAATGCGTTTCGCTTTGAAAGGTGGGGCAGCCGTTTTAACTATGCTGATACCTATCATATCTCGAGGTGGGTGACAACATTTACGTCGTAGATGTCTATGAGATCCAGTAACCACATAACTGGTAACTTAACGGTGGACTGTGAGCTCTTCCACCCAAATGAACCATAAAAAAAAGATTTGCATTTAATTAACATAAGCAATCCTTTACGTGTATAAGGGTAGTCAGTCCCCTTGGAAGTTATTAATCGATTCTCTGCATTAAATTTATACTTACTGGAGACTAAACATGCGTCTCCCGTCACAAGTTAAGATAAATATCGGAATTCAAAAAGATCGTTCAAAATCATCCGACACCACCGTTCACTGGGTTGCGACAATATTTCATAATGTTTGTCTAGCGTCTTTTGCTTTGTTCAAATTGCATCGACCCGCCTTCAGTGATATAACAATGATTCTGAAGTAATTTCATGAACACGTTGACCTATTTTGACACGCCTATGTTGCTGTGCAGTATTTAGTAATAGGCCGCAATCTATATATTAATACGTGAAGCAAAAACTTTGTAAACCTTTTTACGAAAATTGCGCGGACGGAGGAGTATGAAATTTTCCACACTTATAGAGAATATAGAGAAGAAGTGCACAATGCTAATTTTTTTTTTAAATAATGCATAACAGATACATTAAATCAATAAAGAAAACATTACACACACTACCATGTATTTGACATACACACGCAGGCATACTATTTATTTATTGTCAAACTTTTGTTCTTGACGTCTGTGGTCAAATTGAGAATAGATTAAATATTGTTTGTCTTTATTAATATTTTTCTATAGTGTAGTCTTGGCGTTGAAAATACAATAATAATAGTGTACAAACTTACAATTCCAATTAATTATAGTCAAATTTCGACTACTGCGGGACCACTAGTATACACAAATACCAAACCCCTGTCTGTTTTCCGAACCAAGCACTTATGCATTCCTTTCTTGAATAAATCGTTCTATGGTCTACGAAAATATTCAAATTTTAATGTTTAGTATTTACAAGATCCAGTAACATAGAGCTCAGAATTCAGATATACCGTTCCGCTCTTTTTGAACTACCATTACTATCATATTAGTAGAAGTAATGATAGGGGTAGTAGTAATCATTAGTCTAATCTGTGACCTGTAATATTTTATATTTGGTAGATGGGCCCGCACGGTTTGATCAGATCAACTTGTGCTGCGAAACATATTTTGATATTACTAGCGACCCACCCTCGCTTCGCTTCGGAAACTGTAATTTATTATTGATTTCTCCACTATTTAATGAATTTTATTATACATATAAGCCTTCCTCTTGAATCACTCTATCTATTAAAAAAAACCGCATCAAAATCCGTTGCGTAGTTTTAAAGATTTAAGCATACACAGGGATATAGGGACAGAGAAAGCGACTTTGTTTTATGCTATGTAGTGATAGTGATTAAACGGTGTATTAAATGATACAGATGACACTGTTATAATCGCTACCCTATTCTTTTAAAACATCACTAATCTATTCCCGTTATATGTAATACTAACTGAAGTCAACGTAAAACAATATTCTATAATTAAACCAAAACATAAATACTTGTCGTTTGAATGAATCATATTTTGTGAGCACGTAATGTAATGCCAACCGATTTGATATTGCAATCCATTGCGTGCAATGCCAGTCACTATAATAAATAATTCGAACGTTTTTCAAGTTAATCTTGTATTAAATTACTAGTTCTATCATCTGTCCTATTTTTCGAGGACATTGATGAAATTATTAGCGCTATTACATAATATTATTTCCGACTTTTGAAATGTTTTACAGTTTTCGTCATCACAGACGACTTAGAGACGAGATCAAATCGTAAAAGAAATTTTAATTATATCTACAACTCGCAAAAACCATACAAAATATAGCATAGCAACTATTAATATATACTAGAGGCCCCGCAGTAGTCGAAATTCGACAATAATTAATTGAAATTGTAAGTTTGTACACTATTATGATAGTATTTTCAAAGACTATATTCTATAATCACAAATTTCGCCAAGACTACAGTATTGAAAAATATTAATAAAGACAAACAATATTTAATTTATTCTCAATTTGACCACAGACGTCAAGAACAAAAGTTTGACAATAAATAAATAGTATGCATGCGTGTGTGCGTCAAAATAATGGGAGTGTGTGTAATGTTTTTTTGATTGATTTAATGTATTTTTAGGCATAAATATATAGGCATAATCAAACCCGCAAAATTATAATTTGCGTAATTACTGGTGATAGGACCTCTTGTGAGTCCGCACGGGTAGGTACCAACGCCCCGCCTATTTCTGCCGTGAAGCAGTAATGCGTTTCGGTTTGAAGGGTGGGGCAGCCGTTGTGATTACACTGAGACCTTAGAACTATATCTCAAGGTGAGTGACGCATTTACGTTGTAGATGTCTATGGGCTCCAGTAACCACCTAACACCAGGTGGGCTGTGAGCTCGTCCACCCATCTAAGCAATAAAAAAAAAGTATAGCACCTAAATATTAATATATATAATAATATATCCGTTGATGGAATAATTAAATTATTTAATTCGCGCATTTCACAAGAACATGTTTTAGCGGGTGGGCGCTGACGACTAACTTTTTACGATTTCATATAGAGATCTCGTAACAGAAGCAAGCACTCTGTCAATGTCGTCCAAATTGCATTGATGTTTTGCACTTGATTCTCGAAACAATTTCTTGTTAGGTTCACGCATTGATTTCATCTGTATTACATTGGGTTAAATACTATAGTAAAAGTAATTGTCAATTGTTTTTGGAAGAAAAAAACGAAAACTCTTCGGCGAATCAAATTATTAATATATAAAAAATAAAGCACTATTTTGGAACGAAGTTGCTTATGGGACGATGCGGGGGGGTACCCTAACCGGGAAAAAACGTCCGTAACGTAAGATTTTTATTAGTAATGCACACAGTGTACGACTTAACTTTGTAATAACGTACAAAAAATACCATATTTTTTTATCATTCATTGACCACGATCTCAGAGCGTTCGTTTGCGCAATACACTAACTCTTATGCAAAGAACCGTGAATGAAGTGTACCACAATAAGTTCGCACGTTACCGAATGACCGTGGGTTGTTGCGAAACCTCCAGTTTTATTTTCTTTATACCTCGAATATTACTTAAAATTAATATTTTTATAATAAGGAATTTCGTTCCTATCCGATGTCCCACGACACCACACATCTTTTTTTTTCATATCAGTCACATACGCGAACACTTACAATATTTAGTTAATAAAATTTTGTTTTGATGCGGCAGCTGTGGAAATAAAAGAATGCAATTTAGATTTAATTTTTTTTTTTTTTTTTTTATTGCTTAGATGGGTGGACGAGCTCACAGCCCACCTGGTGTTAAGTGGTTACTGGAGCCCATAGACATCTACAACGTAAATGCGCCACCCATCTTGAGATATAAGTTCTAAGGTCTCAGTATAGTTACAACGGCTGCCCCACCCTTCAAACCGAAACGCATTACTGCTTCACGGCAGAAATAGGCGGGGCGGTGGTACCTACCCGTGCGGACTCACAAGAGGTCCTACCACCAGTAATTACGCAAATTATAATTTTGCGGGTTTGATTTTTATTACACGATGTTATTCCTTCACCGTGGAAGTCAATCGTGAACATTAATATTTGTTGAGTACGTATTTCATTAGAAAAATTGGTACCCGCCTGCGGGATTCGAACACCGGTGCATCGCTACATACGAATGCACCCGACCTCTTATGCTTTAGGCCACGACGACTTCTTAACTTAATATGAGGCCTCAAACGAAAATTTGCCCCTAAAAAAATCGTGGTTCCTATTTCGTAGTCCAGTGCCGGTATAATGTATCACATTACATAGCAATACTGCGGATGTGCACTCTGAGGAGTTGAACACAATGATGGAGAAGCTCGCGAGTTTCTACCTCTTGTGAGTCCGCGCGGGTATGCACCACCACCCTGCCTATTTCTGCCGTGAAGCAATAATGCGTTTCGGTTTGAAGGGTGGGGCAGCCGTTGTAACTATACTTGAGACTTTAGAACTGATATCTCAAAGTGGGTGGCGCATTTACGTCGTAGATGTCTATGGGTTCCAGTAACCACTTAGCACCAGGTGACTGTGAGCTCGTCCACCCATCTAAGCAATAAAAAAAAAGACGACAACGCTACAAGTTACAAGAGCTAGGAATGAGAAGTTTTACGTCATCCACCGTACTCATCAGAGCTTGCGCCAACAGACTCCTACTTTTTCCGCGGTTTGGACCACTTCTTGGCAGAGAAAAAATTAAATACCCGAGAGTCAGTACACTACGCCTTTGAGTTTGTTGGCTCCCGTACACTTTACGTACATCTGTTAGGTCTTTACTTACGAAATCCCATAATTACTCGAATTGTAATCGCATCCATATTGTTGAAAAAAATATAAATTAAATGTAGTGAAAACAAAACACTAATTATTACCAAAAACTTCATTTGAAAATAGAATTTCATATTTTTGAAATAAAATTTCATTTTTTTTTCATTTTTTTTTCATACCTTATTAGAGCCATACTACAGCTATTAGGTTAAGTCCGCTTAAATAAAATTTCTTTGAATTTATAATTTATTGCAAGTCATACATACATAAACTACGTTTCAAATGGCCAGTATTATAAGAACGGGAACTTCTTAGGTAAAGACCTAGTTATTATTTTTCATTGTCGTTGCGGATTGCTCATAATAATATAGAAGCGGGAATTCGAATAGGTCGTATTTGTGTTCGAAATTCAAAAGTTTTTTTTTTTAAGTTTAATTTTTCTATTCCTACGATTTCGAGCAGGATTCATTGTATTCATAAGAGGCGACGTTACAAGCGTATAAACTATAAATTCAAAAACGTTCTGAATAAGATGGCGCTTATTCAGCATTTTTTTTGTTTGGTTTTTCTCTTAAAATTTCATTATCAATAATAATTTATTTAACTAACACACGTGAGCTTAACTTAATTCAAACTAAATACTGTTTCTCGTTATAATGAAATTTTGTATGTGATTTAAATGCAAAATAAACAACAAAAAACTGGTATCTTTTTGTTAAAATTTCATCGAACTGAGTTGGCATCACTATTTTTGAAGGGGTCGAGATATACTGGTTTTTATGACGTCATAAATTTTACATTTTCACACCGTGTCACGAAGGCAATGTCATTTTTTATATATCAATCACAATGAAATCACCGAATTTTTTATCTGTTAACAAATAAAACGGTATATTGTATCGACAGGGAAAACGGATGCTTTAATAATGTAATATAATAATAATATTAATTCAAATTGAACCAAAATTTCGTATCTTTCTTTTGACAAACACAAGATTTCTATACGCTGTCTCTTGCTTAGGTACACTAAAATTAAAAATTAACATTTCAGCTTGAAGTCGTCGTGGCCTAAAGGATAAGACGCCCAGTGCATTCCTATCAAATGATACAGCGGTGTTCGATTCCCGCAATTTATCTAATTTAATACGTACTTACCAAATATTCACGATTGACTTCCACAGTGAAGGAAAAACATTGTGTAATAAAAATCAAACCCGCAAAATTATAATTTGCGTAATTACTAGTGAATATTACAAAAAAAAAACTTCAGAGGTGTCAAGGGACACCCGGATGGAACGAAGTTCCTTTCGATTAATTAGTGAAGGAATTGTAATTTTTTTTTAAGTTATAATAATAAATTACGGCATTATGAAGAAGAAAAAAACAATACTATGAACTAAATTACTATTGTTGAAACGCTATCTCGAGAAACTGTACTCATTACGCGGACCAATCAGATACGAGCAATGTCACGCGATAAGCGCCTACACGTTGATTGGTCAGAATGACGAATCTAAAAAGTGTCGTGACAACTTTTCGTAAGAATTTTTTCCGTCTAGCCCCCTTTCACAACGCGCGATAAGGAACTTCGTTCCAAAAATAACCAAAACCAATTTAGTTTATTGCAATATACCTTTTGCAGCCTACAGTATACCTAATATACCATGGCGGTATATTGGGTATACTGTATCATCGATGAGGTTAATTCAGCAGTTACGACGAACTCAATACCATTTTAAAGATAGCATGCATTACGTTATTGGGATCTAGGTACCTACTAATTCTTTTCTAGTACCCGGTACCCATAGCACAGGGGAAAATTCATGAGGTCGTTGAATATAAATACGTAATCGAAAATATTGACATATTGACTAAATTTATTTCTTTAAAATTTATTTAAAAAATTTATTGAATAAATTCATTTTTTCTTAATTCAAATTTATTACAATTTTTTTTTCTATTTTTTAGTTGGATTTTCTATAAAATCGTATTTTGTTAGTTTTTTTAAATATTATTTATCTTGAATTTTTTAGTTGAATTTCAATTATTTTAATTATTTTTTTTAAATATTTAATTGTCATCGGTCCTAAATAAATATACCATATTTCGAGTTAATCCGACGTTTTGAATGGGGTCAAAATCATGTTCAAAGATTTCGTTACAAACATACATACATACGTCTGAAGCTAATAAAAGCGTATTAAAAATTATCAAAGTCCAAACTAGGTATGGCATGAATGTGAATATTTCTCGTGAGGCGTAGTAGTATCGTTGCAAAATACCGGATCGCTTGCAAAACTATCATCGGTCGATCATGTACCTGCGTCATGTTTAATATTAAAACATTTTTACACGTTTTGTATTAACTTAACAGGCGACGTTCATACAAATGGATGTTAACGAATTTTTAAGCTATTGCATAGCTTTTATCGCGGGCCTTGAGCGCGGCGACCGAATCATGAAATTCCGTAACGAAAAAAACCTTACACCCCTCACTCCGCCTACCATGTAGCTCGCGTTCAACACATTCACACGTTACGCTTGTGTAGTGTTTGTGAATAAGCGCGTGGCGTGACGTCACACTGCATGCGCATCATGAAAAGTCTGCCCATCTCTCTCTCGCGCTGTCTAGTGTGAAGGGGACAGTTAAGGTTTTGATTTTATTAATGTTTAATATCGCGTGGTCTTGTTTTATTATTGTTTTAATATTAAATTATCATTGTCTAATTATAATTGCATAAGTTGATAAAAAATGCTATGCAATAACTTTACCGCGGCAGTTCCAGAGTGCCAAACGTTTTTTTTATTGTCCTTGTAGGCAGACGAGCATACGGCCCACCTGATGATGAGTGGTTACCGTCGCCCATAGACTTCAGCAATACCAGGGGCAGAGCCAAGCCGCTACCTCCCGTTAAGTACTCTCCACAAGCCTGGATTGAAGAAGGACATGTCATAGCGCTCGGAGAACGCCGTGGAGAGGAACTCATTCCAAAGCTGGATGGAACGTGGCAAAAAAGATCTCTGGAAACGCACTGTGGATTAACGCAGTGGCACGATTAATGGCAGATTAAAGAGTAATTTATCACGTCTCTTAAAAACACCGCTCTTTTTAATCAACGAACCACAAAAACAAATCCATTTTTTTCTTCTTATTTTAGGTGTATTAAATTTGAGTACTTTAAAAACTGAGTTATATATATTGATGATTCATGACCATATTTAGTAGTAATCTCACGTGCAAATCTTACGCTGCCTAAATATTATACTAATCTTTTAAATACATCTCTCGTCCTTAGCACCGAGGTTATTCCACCACGTTTTAATTGATAAAGGTTTTTTACTCAACGGCTCGTGGAAGGTTTACGACAAAGGGAAGATCTTAAATCGAGCGGGTGATATTGCTCGGTAGACTGACGCGGAAGGTCCGAATGTTGTTATTCGGAACTTGTATACGTGTTAAGAAAAACCTTTATTATTTAAAACTCTTTAGTTTTTAAAAAGGATTTTTTTTCAGTGTCTTCAATAATAATTATTATCATGGAGTGAAGTCTGTGATTGAGTAAAAAGAGAGTTCAGTTTTTTATAGTTTATTACTGTTTCCTGTTTAATTTTTAATATTATTTTTAAAGGAGATTAAGGTCTTTAAATATTAACGTTTTCTGATTACATCCTAGAAAACACAATTAAGTATTTTATTGTTTATTCATTCTGAAGTACTCCATATCAATAAAAAACAACATTTAAAGCCCTTTCTCTTTTAAAATTATTATTAAAAATTAGCAGTTAACAGTGTTAATAAACTATACAAAACTCAACTCTCTTTTTATTGAATGATAGACTTCACTCCATGACACTGAAGAAAAACTAAAGAGTTTTAATAAAGGTTTTTCTTTACATACATATGTGCGTTTTTTTCTTATTGCTTAGAACGAGCTCACAGCCCACCTGGTGTTAAGTGGTTACTAGAGCCCATATACATCTACAACGTAAATGCGCCACCCACCTTGAGATATAAGTTTTACAACGGCTGCCTCACCCTTCAAACCGAAACGCATTACTGCTTCACGGCAGAAATAGGCAGGGCGGTGTTACCTACCCGTGCGGACTCACTAGAGCTCCTACCACCAGTAATTACGCAAATTATAATTTGCGGATTTTATTTTTACTACACGATGTTATTCTTTAACCGTGGAAGTCAATCGTGATCGCAAGCTTATCTTGAAAATTTTGTTAGCGAGATTCAGGCATCAGTGAAATATCTTGTGTTCTATAAATGGCTACCCACCACAGGCTTCTTCTTTGAACAAGGTTAGAAATATTCCGAAACGGTAGATAGCGGCTCGGGAAGTCTTTAGGCATCGGTGACTACTGACTGTCAGTAGGACTGTATACTGTTCCGCTTGTAAACTAATAAAAAATGAACAATATATATTTCGAGGCTATTCTTAAGATAATCAAATAAGAAAGAAATAGAAGTTACGGAGTTGGGCTGGTTTTTCGGCTTTATTATTATTATTATGAAATTTGTATTTCTATAAAGAAACCATACATTTCGTAAGTAAACATTACTTATAATCTATGTTAGTAACTTAAAAACCTAACATATTATTATCAGATAAAAAAATAAAAATCTTTCTCAAGTTTCTGCTACAAAGGCTATTAATTAGCAGTCCCTCGATATTGATAAAACACTTTGAGATGCAAGGACGATGTCTCAATTTTATTAAATATCGAATGCCCCACCCTCCAAACCGGAATACGTGATTGATTTTGAAATAGAAAGGCTGATAGTGCCGTAGTAGTAGGTGCGGAAGGTCATGGTATATTACGAATGGATGACAGAGAAATATTAGGAAAAAAAAAGAGGCCCAGCGTCCCTTCCTCCGTGCGTCGTGTTCCTCAGTGCTGAGAGCTGTGAACTTTACGGAGCACTTTTGTTACTCGTAGGACTATATTCCTCCATTCCTTCCTATCCACTGTGTTGTGGATAGCGAAATTGATGCTGGAGTCCAAAGTCGTCTTAATCTGATCTGACCAGCGCATGGGACTACGCCCCCCAAGCCTCTTTCTTTCCACTTTGCCGGTGATGAGTAGTCTTTCGAGATCGTCACCCTTTTTCCTTGTAACGTTACCGAAAAACTCGAAAATCCTACGTAGGCAAGTAGTGGAGGGTTTTGTGGAGACGTCTAGTTCTTCCAGGCGGTTGTCCGATGTATCGTCCACATTTCAAACGCGTCGACCCGACTTCGATCAGCCTTCTTTAGAGTCCCTTATCACCTGAATAAAAGCGAACACCAACACACCGATAATAAGCATAAGCTCGAAGAATCCTATTTATATTGTGAAAAATAACCAGTATTTATATACTGCTTATTTTTTAGTGGGTACCACTTAGACCGAAACCTAAATCGGAGGAATATGAACAGATAAGAACGCTACGATGTCTTCTAAATCCTATTCTGTTCTTCTAAGCATACTTGAAAATAAGATTCATATAGGAATCTTGTCGCATTACTTAGGACGATAATTAAGAACAGAACTATCTGGACTCTGGACCAGAACTATCTATTCTCCAATTATTGAAGGTACTATTGGTACTAACCTTCAAGAATTGGAGAATAGGACGCCGTACATATGTCATTCTTATCAAGACTGTATGCGGAATAATGGTAGTATATAAGTTAATGTAGTAATGTTAATGACCTATGAATTCCTTACCAGTTTCGATATTAAAACGGACATAGCTTTCTTCTTCTTGTCCTTATCCCACTATGTAGGGTTGGCTTCTCCAACTCCTCTTAAGTTCTCCATTAAGGCCTATTATACGTCATCTCTGCACTCACAGCCTTCTCTCGCATATTCTATTTCAAACAGTCCATCCAAGATTTTTTAGGGCGCCTCCTTCTCGCATTACGGTTGCTTTCATACTGAGGGTATTTTATTGGGATCCTCCTCCATGAAGATAACTTATACTTTTTATTTTCTCTGTCACTAGCGCTACTTTCAGACTTCCCCTTGTACGCTCTTATTTCATCCACACTGCTAATTGGACTGGCTATATCCACCGCGAATAATCCTTCCAATTAGGAGGACGGAATAGCAATTATACAACAAAATCGAAACTTCGTCAGCTGTTGCCGTTCTTCAGCGTCTGATGTCTGTGAGTACCACTCAAACACTAATCCCAAGATGTTCGTAAATTAAACATCCAAATAAAAACCCAAAATGTATTAATAAATAATTGACGCATTGATGATTCAAACGTACAATGACGTTTAAATAATTCAAAATCCACAAATCCTTGGTCAAGCAAAAAATATGAATTCATACAAAAAACAAAGTACATTTATATAGCCAAATAAAAACGTTGACCTTTCATGGAAACTGCAGAAAAAGTCCAGATAAAACATTTTCTGTACGCCTTTGTACTTTACTTTTTTGAACAACATAATCGCTAAAACTACGTCGTTAGAAACACATAAGCAATGTAACGTAACAAACAGAATAATGATCTTCACAATAACGAAGCCTTCGGAAATACCCAACTGGAAAAATATTTAATTGTTTTCGATTCATGGTTTTTATAAAAAATATCAGATGTAAGTACATGACTAGTCGCTGATAATCGATATTATATCAGTTTGTGTCGTCTCTAGAATTTAAATGCTGTAATTATTAGCATGAACACTAATAAAATAAATTTGCAGACGTTGCTTACACGTGTTCGGTTTCTAGAGATTATTAGAGCCACGTAACCGGCTATGAAATAAACTTATCGCCCGAAGTTAATAATACTAGTTGCCCCGCAGTAGTCGAAATTCGACTATAATTAATTGAAATTATAAGTTTAAACATTATTATGGTTCTATTGTCAAACACTATTATAATTCGATAATATAATCACAGTATTCGCCAAAACTGCACTATAGATAAACAATATTAAAGACCAACAATATTAATCTATTTTCAATTCGACCACAGACTGTAAACAATAACAAAAGTTTCCCAATTTACAGTAAGCAAAGAGCTAATTTTTATGTAAGTGTTGTGTCAAATACATGGTAGTGTGTGTAATGTTTTCTTTAATGATTTAAAGTATCTTCTATGTATTATTTAAAAAAAAATTAGCATTGTGCACTCCTTCTCTATATTCTCTATAAGAGTGAGAAATTCCATACTCCTCCGTCCACGCAATTTTCGTAAAAAGTGATACAAAGTTTTTCCTTCACGTATTAATATATAGATACCACTTCAACGAAAACGTATGCAACTCGAAACACTATAAAAAGTGCTGTGTTATGTTTTTTTTGTTTTTTTTTTATTGCCCTTGTAGGCAGACGAGCATACGGCCCACCTGATGGTGAGTGGTTACCGTCGCCCATGGACTTCAGCAATGCCAGGGGCAGAGCCAAGCCGCTGCCTACCGCATGTATAATCATCTTTTAGAATACTAGAATCTTTATTTAAATTATTAAACTTTATTTTTTCCTACCTAAGCTGATAGCCTTGAGTGGCTATGTCAGCGTATCTCTAACGTGTAGGTGAGCTCTCGGGGCTCAAACCAGGAGGCGTTGCTAACACTAAACCTAGCAAGAGCAGTGCTTCGGAAAATCTACCACTGGATCGGAAACGCGACCCACTGAGAAGATCCGTCGAGAAACTCAGTGGGCTATGTCTATGGGTTAGTTGGTTTGCCGAACCCTTCGTCGCTAGCGACGGGTTCAACTAGAAAAACTAAAATAGTCTAGACTGTATCTTAATACACTTTGGCTGAAGTTTTCACTCCTTTTTCGCAAAAATGTAGTTTTGTGAATCCTTGATAAGACACGCCCACCAAACCATCACTGAGGCAGAATGATGACCACGTTGTACCTTTCCCACCACTTGAGCAACTTCTTTAGAACACTTGATCATTTTGCTTATTGTAGTTTTCTTCAATCGTGAATTTTTTTTCATCGTTAACAAGGATATTTCTGTGGCTTCCACCTGCGTATCGCGACAGAAGGCGTTTTGATCGATCCACTCTCTTTAACTGTAAAGATTGATTTAGGGCATGTCCTGTATATTGACGATAAGCACCGAGCTTCAGGTCTTATTTTATAAAACGCGACAGAGTCCTAGCGGGAATCTTCATTTCTCGCGATAAGATTTTTTTTTATTGATTAGATGGGTGGACAAGCTCACAGCCCACTTGGTTTTAAGTGGTCACTGGAGCCCATAGACATCTACAACGTAAATGCGCCACCCACCTTGAGACATAAGTTCTAAGGTCTCAGGTATAGTTACAACGGCTGCCCCACCCTTCAAACCGAAACGCATTACTGCTTCACGGCAGAAATAAGCAGGATGGTGGTACCTACCCGCGCGGACTCTCAAGAGGTCCTACCATCAGTAGTTTTTGCTTCCTAGTAAGGCTTCGACAAATTCTGGCTTTAGCAGCATTAACAGCCTTTGTGGTTCTAACAGCACGCGGCCGCCCGATCATTTCTGGTCTTCGACGATACCAAGCTTATGAAGTGTCTGGAATATGACCGACGGCTCCATACCCACTTTGTGCAAGGCGATCACTGCAATCCTATTTTCTTTAACACCCCATTCCATATTGTAATTTGATAATGAACGCGAAAAAATATGTGAAATGTCGAAAAACTGAAAAAAGTTTTTAAAATAATATTATACGTGTTCCAAATTCAAAATAATTAAAAAGTTGAAAAAAAGAAAAGTTTTTATCTAACAGTATTTATGGCCAGACTAGTTATATAGGTGTAATTGTACGTTTGTAAGCTAGTAGTCAATCTTATTAATACGTGAAGCAAAAACTCTGTATCCTTTTTTACGAAAATTGCGGGAACGAAGGAGTATGAAATTTTCTACACTTATAGGGAATATAGAGAAGAAGTGCACAATGCTATTTTTTTTTAAACAATGCTTAAAAGATACTTTAAATCAATAAAGAAAACATTACACACACTACAGATCGTATATTTAACGCACACAGGCATGCATACTATTTATTGTCAAACTTTTGTTCTTGACGTCTGTTGTCAAATTGAGAATAGATTAAATATTGTTTGTCTTTATTAATATTTTTCTATAGTGTAGTCTTGGCGTTGAAAATACAATCATAATAGTGTACAAACTTACAATTCCAATTAGTTATAGTCGAATTTCGACTACTGCGGGACCACTAGTATACACAAATACCAAACCCCTGTCTGTTTGATTTGAGAATGCCAAATTGCCAATGTTTGATTTGCCAAATTGAGAATAGATTAAATATTGTTTGTCTTTTTTGTTAATATTTTTTATTGTGTAGTCTTGATGAAATTTGTGATTATAGAAGTATAAAATACAATCATAATAGTGTACAAACTTATAATTCCAATTAATTATAGTCGAATTTCGACTACTGCGGGACCTCTAGTATATATTAAAACACATAAAAAATAATACTGCAATAAAAGATGTTGCCTAGATTACTGTATGTAAGCTGGTTGACGCAAGTAACTGAAATAAATGTAAAGTTTTTTCCGACTTTCTAACTGTACTCCCTAAAAAAACTCCGGCATGCTTATTTCATTACCCGGTGCATTGATCTCGTCTGCGACGCTTTGAACAAAACAAAAACTGCGCAAATTACAGTCGACAATAACTCAAAATTCTCAAAGCTATGCTTTTTTTCCCCTGCAAATAAAATACATAATAAAATGGTAATTATTGTTCCAAGAAAGAGATGTGTACAGATTTTAATTGCATAGGTATTACTAATATAAAATAGAGAGCGGTTTACATGTTAACCGAATAGATTACCAAATAAGGGATTCCCTAATATTTATCGCTTTAATAATATACTATTAAACTGGTGGTTTAATAATGTACCATTTTAATGGTGGTAGGACCTCTTGTGAGTCCGCACGGGTAGGTACCACCACCCAGCCTATTTCTGCCGTGAAGCAGTTTGAAGGGTGGGGTAGTCGTTAGAACTTATATATCAAGGTGGGTGGCGCATTTACGTCGTAGATGCCTATGGGCTGCAGTAACCACTTAACACCAGGTGGGCTGTGACCTCGTCTACCCATCTAAGCAATAAATAAAAAAGTTATTTTTGCATATATGTACCGACATATTTGATCAGTGAAATTTTTTAACAACAGTAGTAATTAGAAAGATTTTTTCGGGTTATATGGATAAACGAGCTTACTGTCGACATTAGGCATGACAAGCCCACGACTTAACCCACAGCGAATTAACCCACAGACACAGCCCACTGAGTTTCTCGCCGGATCTTCTCAATGTGTCGCGTTTCCGATCCGGTGGTAGATTCTGCGAAGCACTGCTCTTTCTAGGGCCAGTGTTAGCAACACTCCGGTTTGAGCCCCGTGAGCTCACCTACACGTCAAGGTGAAGCTGAAATAGCCTCTGAAGGCTATCAGCATAGTTAATTAAAAAAAAGGCACAACAACTTCGCGGAAAGACACCTATGTTGTACTATTCTTTTTCAAGCACATAATGAATTAGAATATAAAACATTAATAAATAATAAATAAATGTTAATGGCTTCCAAAACCGGAATTACATTCGCTAAAAAGGTCATCGATGTGCAATAGATGAGTAATGTCTAGGAACGAACCTGTTTCAATGCTACTTACTAGTGGAAAATACAAGTAACTACAAGTCGACTAGTGAGCTCAACTGACCACAAATACTTTTTGGACAGCGGCTATAATGATGACAATAATTCATTTAGATTTTGTGAAGTGACAATATAAATAACATTCAAATATATACATACCCGCAAAATTATAATTTGCGTAATTACTGGTAGTAGGAGAGTTGTGAGTCCGTACAGGTAGGTACCACCAACCTACCTATTTCCGCCGTGAAGCAGTAATACGTTTCGGTTTGAAGCGTGGGGCAGCCGCTGTAACTATACTGAGACCTTATAACTCATATCTCAAGGTGGGCGGCGACATTTATGTTGTAGATGTCTATGGGCTCCGGTAATCTTAACATCAGGTAGACCATGACCCGTCCACAAAACTAAGCAATAAAAACAATTTAAAAGCATGGATTTTAAAAACTTCAATTGGGTATCGAACCCCAAGCGGTCAGATACACTGACTTCTGCCCCACCGTGTCAGTCAAATAAGAATAAATTTATTTTGCATAATTTAATTAATTATCTCGAATGCACAAAAACAATTACCTTCAGATAAAGTTAAAGTTACAGTTTTTGTTCAAACCGTATCCTAATTATCATTAAAAAGAACGTAGAAATTGTTCTTTGAATTTTGAGTAAAGGAAGAGTACAGCTGTGGGAACATCTCGTTGTCTCTCTCGCACATCCGCTCTTAACGTCGGTCAAGTCATAAAGCATTGTATGCATCTTTTTGTAGGATTCTGAGCCATCACGAGATTTAATGTGTTTCTAAATTAATTAATTAAATTAATTTGTATTAAATAAAAATTTCTTAACGAATTTGAAATAATCCGTTTTCATTTCCCAATGACCTCTACCTTTTCAACAATCCATTAGCAACCTCATAGAAACCAATATAATTATTTTCTTATATATACACATTGAATTTTTTATCTGTTAATAATGTAATATAATAATAATAGTATTAATTCAACCAAAATTTCCTGGTTTTTTTTTGACAAACACAAAGATTTGTATACTCTGTCTCTTGTTTATGTATGTAAACTACAATAAAAAATTAATATTTCACTTTGAAGTCGTCGTGGCCTAAAAGATAAGACGCCCGGTGCATTCGTATCGAACGAACTGTGCCGATGTTCAAATCTCGCGGACAGGTGCCAATTTTTCTAATTAAATACGTACTTAGTTAATGTTCACGATGACTTGTCGTTACAATGATGACGTCACAATAGCATCGTATATTACGAAATCAGATCCGCAAAAATTATAGTTTGCGTAATTGGTGGTGGTAGGCGCACGGGTAGGTACCACCATCCTGCCTATTTCTGTATTGAAGCAGTAATGCGTTTCAGTTTGAAGGGTTGGGCAGCCGTTGTATTGCAAAACTGACACTTAGAACTCATTCCTTAAGATGGGTGGGGCATTTACGTTTTTTTATTTTTGATGGGCTCCGGTAGCCGGCGGGTCGTTTGCTAGTCCAACCATATAAACAATAGAAAAAAAGATTTTAACTCTTATTGTTACAGGAATACAGTGGAAAACGCGATGTTGTTCAGTATACTGGTCTACTTAGTCTACTACAGCTGCTATACAATACTGCTCGCGATCGCTGGCCTCTGGTGCTTCGAAGAATGCGCGCTAACCGAAGATGAGGAGTACGAGTTCCACAACCAACATAGGGCGATGCCATATTGAATTCTAACTTGTGAGTAATTGATTATATTTTGACGCAAAGACAGTGGCCCGAACTCAATCAGTATTAATGGCTGTTACCAGAAGAAGTATTCACTTAGCGGGAACCGGTCATGTTATAAAGTCTGGGACAGCCGATAGAATTGAGGTGACGACCCCAAATCTTAATGCGGCTATCAAATTACTTTTTACTGGTGGTAGGACCTCTTGTGAGCCCGCGCGGGTAAGGAATGCCGTGAAGCAATAATGCGTTTCGGTTTGAAGGGTGGGGCAGCCGTTGTAACTATACTTGAGACTTTAGAACTTATATTTCAAGGTGGGTGGCGTATTTACGTTATAGATGTCTATGGGCTCCAGTAACCACTTAACACCAGGTGGGCTGTGAGCTCGTCCCTCCGCCAAAGCAAACCTACCCGCGCGGACTCACAAGAGGTCCTACCACCAGTAATTACGCAAATTATAATTTTGCGGGTTTGATTTTTATTACACGATGTTATTCCTTCACCGTGGAAGTCAATCGTGAACATTTGTTGAGTACGTATTTCATTAGAAAAATTGGTACCCGCCTGAGATTCGAACACCGGTGCATCGCTTCAACATACATGCACCGGACGTCTTACCCTTTAGGCCACGACGACTTCATAGACAAACCACCTCAAGTCAACTTTGAAAAGCAAACGCCTAGTTTGAAAAATACTCTAAAACTTCAATTTATATATAATACAAATAATTTTAATTAAATTGGACATACAAATTTTAACTCATATACATAAAAGCGTGATCTAATTTTCTTTCTTTACTTTACTTTAAGATATTTTACGAGTTTCTGGCCTCAATGACACGACTAAGTCCGTTAAAAAATGTCTTACTTGACCACCCCGGTCGGGTTCAGGGCAAGCTAATCTTTAATATCTTAAATTTTAATTACGTCACAACGATATAACCCATAGACATCACAACGTGAATGCTGCCCACCTTTAAGAAGGTTAAAGACCCAATCCATGTCTCATTCTTCTAACCGGAACACGACTTTTTTTGAACACACAGGCAGGGTACAACCGTTATGCTTTTTAACATCACTAAAATAAACATTGCATTAAACACCGTCTACTAATACATGAAAATTACCATCGTCATCATCATCGACCACTTCTGGACATAGGCCTCCTAATTAACGCCACTGAGCCGGACTATCGGCTATTATGTTCAAATAACAATTGAAATTTGCTAACACATACAATGGGCTTGTTTTGAAATCTCACAGTTTATCAACTTGTTTTTTTTTATTGCTTAGATGGGTGGACGAGCTCACAATCCACCTGGTGTTAAGTGGTTACTGGAGCCCATAGACATCCACAACGTAAAAGCGCCACTCACCTTGAGATACAAGTTCTAAGGTCTCAAGTATAGTTACAACGGCTGCCCCACCCTTCAAACCGAAACGCATTACTGCTTCACGGCAGAAACAAGCAGGGCGGTCGTACCTACCCGCGCGGACTCACAAGAGGTCCTAACACCAGTGAAAAATTATTAACTTGAGAATTAATATTCGCAAAATATTCACCTTAAAATTTTGCAGGGGATTGACCTCTTGTAATTTGGGTAAGGGCAGAAAAAGCCAGACTTCCAATAAAGATTCAATAATCAATCACATCGGTGCAAAGCTTCAATTTAATATTTAATACTGAATTTTTTTTGGGCTATGACGTTCGTATAACAATATCATTCTGAATACTTAATCAAACAAAAAAATAAGATTACCAATTCCGACTTATGATTGCCACGGTAGTATAGCAACCGAAGTCTTTGACATTGTCAATAGCTTACGTATGTAAGGTTGTCGTAACGCGTATTTAACCATCCACCTTGAGAATAGAGATCATTATCACAAATTGTTTATAACAACGGCTGTTCCACCCATTAAAATGAAAATCTTGATTACGGCATAGCTGTACCTACTTGGGGGAATTCAAAATACGTCATTCTAGCAGTGGAAATGTTAAACTGTTAAATATTGCAGCTTTCCTTTTATGTAACAGTGTTAATACTTGATCGGAGATATAAGAAACATTAGTACTTGCCTACGAGAATCGAACACGGGCTTATGATAGTTGCATCACTAGAAGTACATGAAACGGTGTAAAAATCTGAACCTGAGATACCCTATTTAAGACTTCACGTGAAGTCTTCCGGATCGATCAACTTTTTTTTTCCTATCTAAGCTGATGGTCTAGAGAGACCATATCAGCATAACCTTAACTAGTAGGTGAGCTCACGGGGCTCAAAACTGACGATGTTGCTAACACGAACCCTAACAAGGGCCGTGCTTCGCAGAATCTATCACCGAATCGGAAACGCGACCCACTGAAAAGATCCGGCGAGAAACTCAGTGGGCTGTGTCTGTGGGTTAATTCGCTCGTCGAGCCTTTCGTCGCAAGCGATGGGTCCTTAACCACAAAAGCGGGTTAAAGCGACAAGCACCCGACGGCAAGGCAGGCTGCGGACTGCCAACCGCCCTATCGATAACATGAATAAAATCTCTAACATGGACATAATATTTCATACACCAATATACCTAATATTGGTGTATGAAATATTATGTTATTTATTGTATTACAATATACTTATCGTAATGTAGGTTACCTGTGCACCTATGTAGTTATACTACAGATGCAAAAAACTGCCTTCCATCTCCCAGTTAAAATCTCAAACTCGCCCACCCACCCTTGTGAAACAAAAAGCTTTCAAGCCAATGGGATGAATGGCTTAAAAGCCCATACCAAAAAAGAAACACAATATCGCTGGGCCAAGCGCATTTATTCTCTTTTATAAAAACGTATAATGTAACAACAATTATAAAGCAACATTACAACTACAAGTTTAACATTAAGTTAAATTAACCGTGAAACGTAAGTTACGTAACAGAATTACTTAACTTCACGAGCCGCTACTGTATTGTTTTATTATTGTTTAATATTCTCATTTTGGTCGTGTTCTTCATTTCTCAAGGTCGTGCCCGGTATCGATTTTTTGTCTTCATCATCACCATCATCAGCCTATACTATACTATACTATACTATACTATACTATACTATACTATACTATACTATACTATACTATACTATACTATACTATACTATACTATACTATACTATACTATACTATACTATACTATACTATACTATACTATACTATACTATACTATACTATACTATACTATACTATACTATACTATACTATACTATACTATACTATACTATACTATACTATACTATACTATACTATACTATACTATACTATACTATACTATACTATACTATACTATACTATACTTAACGGTAGGCAGCGGCTTGGCTCTCCCCCTGGCATTGTTGAAGTCTATGGGCGACGGTAACCACTCACCATCAGGTGGACCGTATGTTCGTATGCCTACACGGGCAATAAAAAAAACGCATAGGTAGATGTATAGTATTTCAGACCCAACTAACAGCTTGAGACATGAAAAGAAAAATCACGGATATCTTTAAGCCGCTTTTGTTGCAAAATTCTGGTGGTTGGGCGTATTCTACCGCCCTGATACCGGCCGCTCTGTTACTCATCAGATCCACCAATCAGCGTTCATTCTAATAAATCTAGAATATCGTGGATCAAGATAAAGAACAGTATAACGGCTTCTAATATAAGCTATCAAGCAAGCGAGAGAGCACATTCATTATTGCGTTTTCTTTGGTCTTCGTCAATCGTACATATAATTAAGATTACTATAACTACTTTAAAGGTCAATCGTACGTGACCACGAAACCTGGAAATTATTCGAAACGTCGGAAATAATGTTCTTCTTCTTGTCCTTATCCCATTGGAGGGTTGACGCAGCAAGTCCTCTAGGCTTATCATGTGATGACGCATGCTGGGTGCATGCCCGCTGAGTTTCTCGCCGGATCTTCTCAACGGGTCGCGATTCCGATCCGGTAGTAGATTCATCCGCGAAGCAGCTGCTCTCGAGTTGTTAGGTCTCCTTCGGAGGCGCTCGAGCAGCTGTTAGCTAATCCCACCCCTCTTGGCTGAGCCTTTGCTCGCCCACCTGTCCTGGTGAATCTGGACAGGCCTCCAGGCCACCAGTAACTCTTAAAAAAAATGCGTGTTCTTTGCCCTCACACACTTTTCTCGCATGTGCTCTTTCACACAATCAATTTAAATCTTTTCCCGTCGAATATTGGAAATAATATAATGACAATGAAAATTGCGAAATTGTCACGTAAAAATAGTTTTATTAAATTCATTATTACCATCATAAGTTACAATCGCTCTCTTCTGTTGATATAAATATAAATATGTAGTACGTCGTGTATTTTTGAAGTAACTGCAAAAAAGACTACTAATTATAAATTATTATATGCATGATAAAGGTACGGAATTTATTAAAAATAAATCTGTAGAGACGTCAATGAACAAAAAAAAGAAGGCAGGCAATCATCTCAACTCTAACCCTCGAAAAAACAGAACACTAAATCGAATAGAGCTGTCCTTTCAATAATGTTCAGCTATGTTTTTTCCATCAATATAACTACGACGGTATATTTTTTATACGCATCACACAATGAGTATGTTTTAGTCTTTATCTGTAGTTTTTTTTTGAGATTAGTCCATGGAATCCCCATATTATTATATCGAAGTTTTCAAACTTATTAGATCTAATGAATTGCTTTATTCTTGTATACCTCCGTTATAGAACTGAAGGCTGTGTTTTTACATACATGTACATTGTTTATTCAGTATAAACTACAAAAGAAATCGCATGTTAATTGAAGTATGATTTGATGATGCAAATGAATAGAAGTTATCGTGATAATCTGATTTTTCTATCAATCTAAAGGTTTTTTGTTTCGGTGCTTGTTGCGGAAATGTTTATTGTACTATTCTTGAATAAAGTAAAAAAAACAACTTCAAACTACACGATACTTAAGACACGATTAAAATTCTTAGACACTCTTTAATTAATACTAATTAAAAATCTTTATGAAAAATATTAAAAAAGCATATAACGATGCAATAAATCCTTATCGAACAGTTTTGATCAAATTGCAGTAAATTCAAAGAGCGTTCCAAAAAAGACACACAATAATATTATCTGATTACTGGTAGTAGGACCTCTTGTGAGTCCGCGCGAGTAGGTACCACTGCCCTGCCTATTTCAGCCGTGAAGCAGTAATGCGTTTCGGTTTGAAGGGTAGGGCAGCCGTTGTAACTATACTGAGATCTTAGAACTTATATCTCAAGGTGGGTGGCGCTTTTACGTTGTAGATGTCTATGGGCTCCAGTAACCACTTAACACCAGGTGGGCTGTAAGCTCGTTCACCCATTTAAGCAATAAATAAACTGGAATTATTTGGCCGATGGACCTATAAAGTGTATACAGGCCCCAGTAAAACATTAAATAAATTCTTACGGTCAGTTAGTATCATTTTTCAGTCATCCTCGTGTATTCTTAACCTAAGTTTATTTTGTTCTTAATACATTATTTATAGTAAAACATACATTTACAAAAGTCACTTAGTCGTGCCAATATTTTTACTGTCTCCTGACTTTACTTATTTCTTCATACGAATAAATTTCAATTTTGATTGCATACAAAGGTTAATGGAGAGCCATCGGGAGAACCTATAGACATCATAACGTTAAAGTGGCCACCCACCTTCAGACATAATATCGAAATCTCAGTTGTATAGCGGCTATTCCATTTTTCAAATCGAAATGTATGACTTTTTAGTGGTAGAAACAGATAAGATATCTACCAATCACGAAATTTTAGGTTCAAAGCAAAATTTTCCTTTGTAAAACTACGCCAATTGAAAAGATCCGAAAATATCAACAGTCTACATTTTAAAAAATTCAACCAAAGTTTTGCAACAAAAAATATTTAAGTGTCCACAGACAGTTCTAGAAAATTTCATACAAGGTTGAATACCCCACTCTGTTCAATTATCAGTCGTGCCGCGTCTATACATTCAGTATTCTGTGGTAGCCCGTGTTTCGAGCATCATACAATTGCATATAACGAATAATCGCTTAGAAATCGCTTTGAGTCGTGGCTTTTGAGTAGACGCTACAGTTTCATTAATAATTTTATCATCGTGATGTTTTTGAATTGTGTCAAAAAGAAAACAACGTGCCGTCTCTTCTAGTTTGTGAGAATTAAATTAGTTAGAGAATCTGTGTTTGGTTTATCTTGTGATTTTTTTATGTTGAGGTACGTATTTTGAAATTTTCATTTCGTACGAATTATATTTAGTATAGCTATATTTTAGATGGAATCCTGAATAGTGAACTACACCCTTAATTATGCAAAAATTTGTTAAGTTTTTATTATTTATGTTTATTTACGTAACTTCAAATTAATAAATCTAAAATCAAGTTTCAGAGTTTCAAAAGTCTCAAAAGCTTACCCATATTTACTTACTTAAAATTTTTTTTAAACTTTCCGACATGATTATTAATTGTTCCTTTAAATTATTAAATATATGACCTTAATAATACTCCAAGAATAATTAAAAAGAAAAACACCTTAAAAACTGAAGAAATACATTTCAATAGATAATCGAACTAAAAATTTATATATATTTTTTGTAATCCTAAATAATATTAAAAATATATTTATTTAATCCTGCTAACTCTAGGATATTAGACTCGGACAATAAAGTTATTTTGTCGTCTTGGGTTCTTGATGCGTATGCATATTTTCAAGTTGACCTGACTCTTTGAAGTTGGTGAAAATAACGTAGAAAACTAAAATCCTGTTACACGGCTAAACATAAATAAACAAATATAAGGTCAGACTGATAATAGCTTGTTAAAAAATCCTAAAATATGAATAAAAACGTACTGTTAAAAAAACAATTTCTATTTGCTAACACTTTTCTTCATGAACAGCAAACAGAAATTTATATTTATAAAAATGAATTGCTGTTCGTTAGCCTCGCTAAAACTCGAGAACGGCTGGACCGATTTGGCTAATTTT
Source organism: Bombyx mandarina (assembly GCF_030267445.1). Taxonomy (NCBI): domain Eukaryota; kingdom Metazoa; phylum Arthropoda; class Insecta; order Lepidoptera; family Bombycidae; genus Bombyx; species Bombyx mandarina. The sequence continues at coordinate 14,517,377 of NC_143228.1, forward strand.
GATCTTGAATTATTTGTGAAAGTCCAGGAAAGGTTTAAAAGGTAGATAAATATGAAAATGCTCGGAATTAAATAAAAATAACAATTTTGTTTTTCCTTTGACGTGTCCCCGTCGGATGGATTCCTTTTGTTTGTTTTATGTTTATTTTATACAAAAGTTTAGGTCTTTTATTTATCGACTGAGGCACTACGAAATCTGCCGGATCAGCTAGTCAGAAATAAAAACCGATACAGCAATAATTTTTGGGAGCATTAATTCAGCTTAGCTTAGCTTACTTGCCGAATTCGCGGTTAAACAAAATTACCTTTTTTTCTAAACTAAGCGTGAGTGAAACGGCTTACTAGCATGTAAGGCTGGACCAGTTCACGACCCACCCGACCTTAAGCTATTGCCGGTATTCGCATATATTACCTTGAGCCTTGAGGCAATCGATATCTCAATTGACATGTTTCACAAGAAATAATTTTGTGTCAATCCGCACACACAATCATAGTGGACGAAACAATTGAGAAATTCAAATAATTTGAATAAATACCTATTAATATGTATTTAATAGTGAAGCAACCACGGCTGTTGTACAGAAATGTTAATTTCGAATGAGACATTACGAAAAGTGAAAAATTAAATTTGACTGGCTTATTATAATATTATTTTTTTGTCATGAATAAATTAGCATATCACTTTATTATAAGATGAGTGTTCGTAAAGTTATTGAATTTTGAATTCTTTTTGACAAGTGAATGCGTTTTGACGGACTGGCTGAGTTCTCACCAGCATACGATTTGCACAGCCGCTGATATTTTCGAGTTTTTTTTGATTGCTTACATGGGTGGACGATCTCACAGCCCACCTAGTGTTAAGTGGTTACTGGAGCCCATAGACATCCGTAACATAAATGCGCCACCCACCTTGATATATAAGTTTTAAGGTCTCATTGTATAGTTACAACGGCTACCCCACCCTTCAAACCAAAACGCAGAAATAGGCACGGCAGAAATAGGCAGGGTGGTCGCACCCACTCGCGCGGACTCACAAGAGGTCCTACCACCAGTAAAAATATGTCTGACTTGTTCCCACTATTTATTTATTGTTTTTATTTATAGAATACTCTCCGAATGCGAAATTCTAATGACTAATATCACAGTATATCTAACAATGATATGATTAACAATGATATTGCACGTTACAAACGCAGATCATCAACCGTCCACAATTACATGGTTGATGTCATTTTTTTTCTACAATTTTATTAAGACGCAATTCTATTATGACGTTTCTTAGAAAATTACATTTGAGAACAATGATTACGGGAAATTCCCCGAAAGAAACAACACATATCACTAAAGACTACAGTTTTTTTTCTAACTTAACGACCACTTATTAACCACCGTTGTTTTTCGATAAAATTGGAACATTAGATTAGATATACAAGCTTTGTCATTAATTCTATAGAACATAATATATAGTGGCGTTCTTGGCGATTTTGAATAAGGATAGGATAATATTTGTAGGAGAACAGAACTCTTTAGCGGTGGGATTAGTAGATTAGACTTAGCTAGTTGTTGTGTTAATTGTGGAAACTCCTCTAGTCTGCATGAGTTCTGGCCCTGGTCGGAGATCGGACGTCGTAGAGAGATTTCGGTGATAGGGCCCTAAAAAATCGTTGGATCCGTTATCTGCTCCCAACACATGAAGACAGTTAAGTCCCAAATACCCCGCGCGATCCCTAGGCGCGGACACCTCGTCTGAGTTTTCGGCCCACCTGCCCGAGATAAATAAATAAAGGAGAACATGACTCTACGAATTGCCAAGAGTATTGCTAGCATTTAGTGTTACTGAGGTTTTTTTTTTTTATGGCTTAGATGGGTGGACGAGATCACAGCCCACCTGGTGTTAAGCGGTTACTGGAGCCCATAGACATCTACAACGTAAATGCGCCACCCACCTTGAGATATAAGTTCTAAGATCTCAGTATAATTACAACGGCTGCCGCGCCCTTCAAACCGAAACGCATTACTGCTTCGCGGCAGAAACAGGCAGGGTGGTGGTACCTACCCGCGCAGACTCACAAGAGGTCCTACCACCAGTAAGAATACAATATCTTAATAAGCTTAATATCTATAAATCTATGCTATCTATGCTATAAATCACCAGCTGGTCCATAGGATTGGTCTCACACAAATTGAATTTGTTGTATTGAATTTTAGAGAACCCCACACCCAGCAATGGACAATTAAATGCAGATAATTTTCCTAGTAAACGAGTGAGTGGTCAAATTGTTAATACACATTTTACAATGACGAATGATGAGAAACAGAACGAATTAATCTTCGTTCTAAATAGCATCAAAGAAGAGTGGTTTAATATTATAGTTACATCATTCAAAGCCTTGGCTATAAAGCTTAAGTCGATAGATTCATTTTATAGATTATTTGATTTCGTAAGGTGTTAGAATTAAGATGATTTATGCATTAATTTTGGATGATAAATGAATATACTTGACCTTAAAACCCTTTGTTTATGTTATTAGCGATAATTTAGAGAACCTAGTGATAGGACAGGACCTAAACCAGATAGTTGTAGTGAGACCTAGTTAGGCGAATTTTTAAGGTAGTTTATCAATGTCTGATCAATTCAACATATGAGGCACTAATTGTGGAATTCAGTAGTAATATAAATAAAAATGTAAACAAGGACGTGAGAAGTGAATTGAAGTTATATTATTGATTAGTTGTTACAGTCCAGCTGAAGCCAAGCTTTTACCACAACCCATTGTGATTTCCGATCCGCCCGCAAAATGTGAAGCCTCTATACTTTCACTGCAGGAGTTAGGTAGGAATGTAGTTGGTGAAATTACTGCTCTGGGACGACAGCAACAGATAGTGGTAGCTAAAGAGGTCGTCACATTTGTATCTGATTATTAACCACAGATGATAGTGTGGTTGGTCATTAGGTCCTCTAACCCATCGTATTTGAATTTGACTTAGGTTCACTAATACTCATATATAATAATATGTCAGCATTGCTCTCTAAAATATTGAAACAGTCACTCTCTTGTCACCATGTACTAAAAATACTTATCTTAACCCGATTTTTTTATTAAGCTGACGACTCACCAGGTGCAATGCGGTAACCAGCCTCCACCCATTCGAAATTATGAGGTCAAGGTCGTAATGATGAAAATCGCAAAAAATAGGCAAGATGGTGCTGGTACCTACCCGTGCAGGCTTATAATATATCACACCACCAAAGATAGGTAGGTTCTAAACGTCAGTAAATACGCTCTAGAAATATTTGGAACAATACCAGCGTTTGAATAAATTTCCAACGACGTATTATAATATAAAAACAGGAACATTGAATACAGAATTAAGTCAATGGGATAAGTTGAAGTCGTCGTGGCCTAAAGGATAAGTCGTCCGGTGCATTCGTATGTAGCGATGCACCGGTGTTCGAATCCCGCAGGCGGGTACCATTTTTTTCTAATGAAATACGTACTAAACAAATGTTCACGATTGACTTCCACGGTGAAGGAATAGCATCGTGTAATAAAAACCAAACCCGCAAAATTGTAATTTGCGTAATTACTCGTGGTAGGACCTCTTGTGAGTCCGCACGGGTAGGTACCACCACCCCGCCTATTTCCGCCGTGAAGCAGTAATGCGTTTCGGTTCGAAGGATGGGGTATCCGTTGTAACTATACTGAGACCTTAGAACTTATATCTCGAGGTGGGTGGCGCATTTACGTTGTAGATGTCTATGGGCTCCAGTAACCACTTAACACCTGGTGGGCTGTGAGCTCGTCCATCCATATAAGCAATAAAAAAAAAGTTGATCACTTAATATCAGGTACGGCGTAAGTTTGACTACACAAATCAAAAAAAAGACCTTCCATTTGAAAAATAATTTTGCTACTTTCAAAAACGCACTAATTACTAAGATATAAAAGCGGTTAATACGTGTGACCTTCAGTGGATTTCCTACTGAGATTCACTCATTTGTTTTGCAAGAATAAACACGCAACGATGCAGGATGTTGCATTTGCAACTGCCGCGGTCCAAGGACCCCGCTCCGCTGACTCCAGACGGAAACACGGAATAACGCACGCAAGTCCGTATGATTTATGTTGGCTGTTTTATTATTACCGTCAAAGGCAAAAGGTTGTACTGACATGGTCATAATTTTAGTACAAAGCTATTTCACCTTACATCGTTCCGCGTCTGTTGAAAACAGCGTTGTTAGTGTTGTTACTGGTGGTAGGATGTCATGTGAGTCCGCACGGGTAGGTACGACCACTCTGCCTATTTCTGCCGTGAAACAGTACTGCGTTTGGATTTTGAAAAGCGGAGCAGTCATTGTTCTGTAAAATTGAGACTTAGAACTCATGCCTCGTGTCTATGGGTTCCAGTAACCACTTAACACCAGATGGGTCGTGAGCTCGTCCTCCCATTTAAACAATTAATAATGAATCCGCTATTAACAAAAGTACCGTTCTACATATACTAATATTTATAGGGTTCTTAGCATGATTTCAAATCATGAAGCATAGATATTATCTACTGAACACCACTATAAGCCGAGAATAATCAAATAAATAATTAAAACAGTCAAACATAAAAACTTCGACTGTGGATAGCTCCAGGCTACCAAGCAAATGGAATCCAGTATTAGATTTAGTAAAAACAAATCGTTCTCGAAGTGTCTGTTCTATTTGTACATAGTCAGGTCATAAATTCTGTCACATGTTTAATGTAAAATAATTGAAACAAGTTTATTCATTATGTAACCACTCATATACCAAAATGAACTTAACAAAACATAGATTCTTATGACACTAAAGTTTATTCAAAATGACCTCCGTGATTTTGAATACAGGCCCTCAATCTGCGCGGCCAGTCGTCTATCGCAGCACGAACGAGGTCCATGTCAATATCGGCGGCTGCCTTAATCAAGGATGTCTTGAGTGCCTCCAAATTGGGATGAGGCTTTGAGCACGCCTTTTCCTCCAAGTGTTGCCATATCTTGTAATCTAACGGATTCAAATCTGGACTGGAGGAGGGCCAGTCTTCGTGCCGGATGAAGTCGATTTCACGCGCCGCCAGCCAGTCTTGTGTGCTCTTCGCTCTATAAGCTGGCGCCGAATCTTGTTGGAATACCCAGTGCCTGTTATTGAACATGGTATGAGAAACAGGTTCCACAAGGTTCGTCAGGACTGTATTTTGATATACAACTGCATTCGTTTTTACACCTTTCTCACAAAAATGTACCTCTGTTAAGCCCCAATAAGAAACTCCCAACCATACCACGAGCGAGGATGGAAAATGACCTCGTTGGACACGCGGAATACGGTTGCTCGCTTCTTCACTACTGTGTGCGTACACCTTATCATTTTGTTTGTTGTAGCTCTCTTCTACGGTAAACATTTTTTCATCCAAAAAAAGATTTTTCCGATATTTGTTCCCGCGTACCGCTTCAACAAAGCGCGGCATCTCTTCAGTCTCAGGTCCATTAGACGAGCATTCAAACGATGTCCTGTTTTTCTTCGATATGCCCGAAGCCCTAAGTCTTCATTTAACACCCTTTTTAACGTGGTTCTGCTTAACCCCATCTGAAGGGCCAACAGTTTCTGCTTACGTTTGGGATTTCTTTGAATTCGCGCCTTCACAGCTTTTATCACTGCTGGAGTCCTAACAGACCGAGGGCGACCACTTCTTGACCTGTCATCAACACTAGAGTCTTCGTTGTATCGTTTGATGGTACGATAAACGAATCTTTTGGTTATATTCAAATTTTTCAGTATGTTAAAAATATGAATTGGCGCGTAACCGCAACGACGCAACGCAATAACTGCAACACGGTCTTCTTTAAGCGTCCACTCCATATTTAAAAATGAGTAAAATTCTAAATGTATACTATTTTTATTTTCATGAACAATTCGAAATTCGAATTCAATAAACTCTTTTGTGGCCAGCATTCTAAAAGAAAAGTTTTTACTGTGTGACAATACTTATGACCTGACTAGGTATATTGTTTAGCATATAAAAACTATCAACTGTTTTAAAAACAAACTTAACCCGTAAACACAGCCCACTGAGTTTCTCGCCGGATCTTCTCAGTGGATAGCTATTCTGATCCGGTGGTTAGATTATGCAAAGCGCTGCTCTTGCTAGAGCTAGTGTTAGCAAATTCTTTCAGGTTGAGTCTTTGAGCTTACCTACCCGTCAGGGCATATCTAGAATAGCCTCTTAGGCTACCAACAAATAGGTAGGGTAAAAAACCCAGATGAAAAATGTTTCTACGAATCCTTTAATTTTCTCTAAATATTAAATGGAAAAAACTTGAGCCTCTGCAAATCGCATGTCTTTATTAAGTCTAATATTTACTTACTGTAACGCAGGTTAAAGATCACTTCTGTATCACAAGTCATTACGGGTTCACGAAATGTGAACTAAGTAAATCGATAAATACTACTTTCAATTTTTGTTAATGATATCAGGCCATCCTTGCTCGCCTTCAAAAAGGCTTTTATATTCTGTACATCGTAAAGCTACTTTCAGAACAGGTACGTTACAGGGTAATTCCCTACGTACCTATTATACACTAATTACACAACAAATATTATCTTCACAAAACAATTTCCTTTCAACAACTCACAAAATAACGTAGGGAGCATCCCTATTATTCTTTGATTGGAGATTACGTAAATCATCATTAAAACTCCGATTGACATTGTGGTATCTTTGATGCTAACAAAGTCCAAATATTAAGTGGGACACGATGACAGTGACCGTAGCGGCCCACGAGGCAGACCGGTTGCGGCTGAGGTCGACTTACGACATGATTTTGTAACATTTTTATAGCTTCTTACAAGCGTATCATGTGTAGGTATCGGGGAAACGTATTAAAAAAAAATATTTGAATTATAATAATAATACATAACTGGGAACAAGTCTGAAGTCTTCGTGGCCTAAAAGGCGTCCGGTGCATTCGTGTCGAGCGATGCAACGGTGTTCGAATCCCAGTCGGGTACCATTTTTTCTAATGAAATACGTACTTAACAATTGTTCACGATTGACTTCCACCGTGAAGGAATAACATCGTGTCATAAAAATGAAACCCGCAAAATTATAATTTGCGTAATTACTGGTGGTAGGACCTCTTGTGAGTCCACACGGGTAGGTACCGCCGCCCTGCCTATTTCTGCCGTGAAGCAGTAATGCGTTTCGGTTTGACGGGTAGAGCAGCCGTTGTAACTATACTGAGATCTTAGAACTTATATCTCAAGGTGGGTGGCGCATTTACGTTGTAAATGTCTATGGGCTCCAGTAACCACTTAACACCAGGTGGGCTGTGAGCTCGTCCACCCATCTAAGCAATAAAAAAATATATATATATATATATATTTCAGTCTCTGATTCCCATAGTACAGGGAATCCTAGTTTATGGCCTGTTGACCGTGTCTTTGTTTTAATTATTTACTTATTTTATTAGAAGCGGTAGACCGACGATCTGAATGCGATTGTTCGGAATTAACAAAATTATCTTGAAAATGTAATTAGCACGATTCAAGCATCCGTCAAATAACTTCTGTCCTACAATAGCTATCGCTATAAGATGATAATTGTTTCATACGTCCCAACGGTACGATATGATTTGTCCTCAAAATCAGTTAGCGATCTATGTACATACTAGAGGTCCCGCAGTAGTTGAAATTCGACTATAATTAATTGGAATTGTAAGTTTGTACACTATTATGATTGTATTTTATACTTCTATAATCACTAATTTCGCCAAGACTACACTATAAAAAATGTTAACAAAGGCAAACAGTATTTAGTCTATTCTCAATTTGACAACAGACGTCAAGAACAAAAGTTTGACAATAAATAGTATGCATGCGTGTGTGCGTCAAATACATGGTATGTAGTGTGTGTAATGTTTTCTTTATTGATTTAATGTATCTTTCATGCATTATTTAAAAAAAATATTAGCATTGTGCACTTCTTCTCTTTATTCTCTATAAGTGTGTAAAATTTCATACTACTCCGTCCGCGCAATTTTCGTAAAAAGGGATACAAAGTTTTTGCTTCACGTATTAATAAATAGATTATTACGTACGTACAGTTCGCGGATTAAAAAAATGCTTAAAATTCAAGGAACGTCTGAACGTTTAAAATCTAGCTCCAAACGTGATTGCAATACAAACAAAATAGATCATAAACGAACTAATTGTAGAACTGGGTACAATGTGATATTTTATGTTTCAAGGTTGAAAAAAAACAAATGGCTTTTTTACTCGTAGATATTAGGATTTTATTGCCCGTGTGCCTATACGGACTGATTTGAAATTGAGAAATTTATCATTAAAATTTTTAAAATATTCTATTAAATCAAAACACAAAAAACACCAAAATACCCACAAAATCAACATCACATTCAAATCAAATTGGATAGGAAAACATTTTATGGACTTGAGGTTAATGTTAGTAAAAGTTTAACAAAAGTTAAACAAGCCTTTTCAGTCTGAAAATTTTGTGATGAAACCTAAACAATTGAGTTTTTTCTTTTTTTTTTATTGCACTTGTAGGCAGACGAACATACAGCCCACCTGATGGTGAGTGGTTACCGTCGCTCAAAGACGTCACCAATGCCAGGGGCAGAGCCAAACCGCTGTCTACCGCTTAATACTCTCCACAAGCCTCGTTTGAAGAAGGACATATCATAGCGCTCGGGAAACACCGTGGAGGGGAGCTCATTCCAAAGCCGGATGATACGTGGCAAAAAAGATCTCTGGAATGGCACTGTGAATGAGCGCAGTGATTCCAGGTAGTATGGATGATGGGATCACCTCAAACAATCCTTAGAGCACTCCCCATGAAACATACGGTACAAAATACAGAGGGAGCCGAAGTCTCTCCGCAGACCCAAAGGTTCAAAACGATCCGTGAGAATGGAATCATCGTTAGTACGAACGCCTATCTTCTGTATGGATTCAAATGAATGAGACTTTCCCCCTTGCTTTGAAACATAATAAATAAATAAATATTTACTAACAATCACGCCACGTTAACTGGTCCCATGATAAGTTCGTAAAGAACTTGTGTTACAGGTACCAGATAATGGAAATAAATGTAAGATTTTTATTATACACATACATATATTTAATATACATCCATAACCCTGAAAAAGACATTTATATTTATCATACAAATATCTTCCCTTGGCGGGATTCGAACCCGCGACCCCTTGTGTAGTGACCATGTCACTTACCACTACACCAGACGGTCGTCAAAATGTATGATTATCAACATCAGATAATGTGATATTTAATAATTTTAATATAATCTAAAAATTTTAATATCTTCAACAGTTTTTTGTTGTCATTATTATGAACTTGTAATTAATAATGAAATTAAACACCTTGAAGTTCTAATTTCCTATTCACAGTGGTACAATAGAAAATTATGTATTGTTAAATGACCTTTTCAATAACGGACTGCCATTTTAAAATGATATTTCAATCAACAACATCAATCTTAAAATTGTATTACAAATTTTAAGAATCGTGAAGTGTTTTTTTTTTTTGCTTAGATGGGTAGACAAGCTCATAGCCCACCTGGTGTTAAGTAGTTATTGGAGCCCATAGACATCTACAATGTAAATGCGCCACCCACCTTGAGATTTAAGTTCTAAGGTCTGAGTATAGTTATAACGGCTACCCCACCCTTCACACCAAAACGCATTACTGCTTCACGGCAGAAATAGGTGGGGCTTGTGGTACCTACCCGTGCGGACTCACAAGAGGTCCCACCACCAGTAATTACGCAAATTATAATTTTGCGGGTTTAATTTTTGGGGAGTTTACGACGAAAGGAAGATCTTCCACCGAGCGGATGTTATTTGCTCGGTAGACCGACGGTCCGAATGTTGTTGTTCGGAACTTGTATATATGCGCTTTATCTTGAAAATGTCGTAAGCGAGATTCAGGCATCTGTCAATTATCTTGCGTTGTATGATGGCTACCCGCCACAAATTTTTATTACACTATGTTATTCCTTCACCGTGGAAGTCAATCGTGAACATTTGTTAAGTACGTATTTCATTAGAAAAATTGGTACCGGCCTGCAGGATTCGAACACCGTGGCATCGCTCCTTACGAATGCACCGGACGTCTTATCCTTTAGGCCACGACAACTTCAAACTACGAAATGATACGAAACTTTCAAAATCATAAAATTCAAGGACTGATTTGCTTGCTGGACGTTGTACATCAATCATACCCGATTCTGTGGACCGAATGGTAAACAGTCGACGTCACCCAAAATACGTCATTACGGATCCTCCCGATCCATTAACGGTGCTTTTAGGTACCTCAGGCGCCGGTCGCTATCCTCGCCGAACCTCTGGTCACCGTTCTCGTCGAACCCGTCGCTTGCGACGAAGGGCTCGACGAGTAAATTAACTCTCAGACACAGCCCACTGAGTTTCTCGCCGGATCTTCTCAGTGGGTCGCGTTTCCGATCCGGTGGTAGATTCTGCGAAGCACAGCTCTTGCTAGGGTTCGTGTTAGCAACGTCATCAGGTTTGAGCCCCGTGAGCTCACCTACAAACGTTAGGGTTACGCTGAAATAGCCTCTCAAGGCTCTCAGCTTAGGTAGGAAAAAAAAAAAAAGCAGAACCCGTCGCTCGCGACGAAGGGCTCGACAAGTAAATCAACCCATACTGCCCACTGAGTTTCTCGCCGGATCTTCTAAGTGGATCGCGTTTCCGATCCGCTAATAGATTCTGTGAAGCACTCTTCTTGCTAGGGCCAGCGTAAGCAACACTTCCGGGTTGAGCCCCGTGAGCTCACCTACACTTTAGGATGAAACTGAAATAGCATCTCAAGGCATAGGGAGGGAAAAAATGTACATTATTAAAAAGATGTAATCTGTTTCAAATCGCGCCAAAACTGAAAAGGACTGGACGGCGCTAAGTCATGTCCTTCTTCAAACGAGGCTTGCGGTGAGTACTTAATGGTAGGCAGCGGGTTGGCTCTGCCCTTGGCATTACCGACGTCCATTAGCGACGGTAACCACTTACCATCAAGTAGGCCGTAGGCTCGTAGGCCTACAGAGGCAATAGAAAAAATTAACATTCATACAACATTTGATGATGTTAAAACATAAATCGAGACGAAACGAGGTGAATAGCGTGTTATTATTACAGCACGTCGGGCACATATAAATAAATGTTTAATAAATTGTATTTACTTGCCTTGAATACAAATTTCCAAGTTGGCTAACGAAGCAAAATGATGCAATTTCCAAATCGCTATTAGATTTAAATTTTTTTATTGATTTTGATGGATGGACGAGCTCACAGGCCACCTGGTGTTAAGTGGTTACTGGAGCCCATAGACATCTACAACATAAATGCGCCACCCACCTCGAGATATAAGTTCTAAGATCTCAGTATAGTTACAACGGCTACCCCACCCTTCGAACCGAAACGCATTACTGCTTCACGGCGGAAATAGGCGGGGTGGTGGTACCTACCCGTGCGGACTCCCAAGAGGTCCTACCACCAGTGAAACGTATTTGTATACGCATTAACGTATTTGTTGCTGCCTTCTTGGATCATTGGATGTGACGTCAATACGGGTCGTGTTCGATCTCCGTCCTGAGTCAGGATCTGTTTTGTTACTTGTTATTTGACGGGTTTGGGTGTATGTTATTGTTACCTCGTATTATCGATTCCGATACACACGCTTATTTAATACTAGCGACCCGCCCCGCTTAACTTCCGGAACTGTAATTTATTATTGATTATGAAAATAAGATGGCAGTTTTTTTTCTGCTTACTTGACACTTATCGATATATTTTAAGTAATTCACACTATATCTATATTGATTATAGGATTATAGTTTACGTGCTATTCTGATGTATCAGCTATACTATTGTAAAGTTTTATCAAAATCCATCCAGTCGTTTTTGCGTGAAAGAGTCAAATCAAATCAAATCAAATCAAAAAAAGTTTTATCAAATCAAATCAAAAAAGTTTTATTCAACATAAATGAAAGCACATACTTGTTGAACGTCAAAAGAACTACCGCCAATTCACAAGAATTAGCCTCCGTACTGAGAAGAATTGGCAAGAAACTCAGCGGGCATGTCTTTATTTTATTTTTTTTAAATAAACATACATCCATACATTCTTACAAACTTTCGCGTTTATAATATTAATAAGATTTTAACGTAATTAAAGTAAATACAAACCCAGAAATGTTTCTAGAGCAATTTTAATTGGCAAATAAAAAAAAGTATTCGTGAATTATCATTTTATTTTCGTAATAACTCTAATGAAATAGCGCTACATCTAGGATCAGTGAAATATATCTAGTCCGAGAGCATTACGACACGTTACGTGAAATTTTTTTTGCAACGTTATTAATGCTCGCCGGCGGAACCTTGAGATTTTGCCCTCGGGTAAGTACGAAATGCCAACATTCAAAACGCAACTCATGACATTAACAATATTACAATAGTATGGCAGATTAACAATAAGGAAGAAGTCAACCGAGAGCATCATATTTCTTAAATATAAGTGTACTAGCTGACCCGGCAGACTTCGTAGTGCCTCCATCGATAAATAAAAGACCTAAGCTTTTGTATAAAATAAACTTAAAACAAACAAAAGGAATCCGTCCGACGGGGGACATATCAAAGGAAAAACAAAATTGTTATTTTTATTTAATATCGAGAATTTTCATATTTATCTACCTTTTAAACCTTCTCTGGACTTCCACAAATATTTCAAGACCAAAATTAGCCAAATCGGTCCAGCCGTTCTCGAGTTTTAGCGAGACTAACGAACAGCAATTCATTTATATATAATATATAGATAATATATACAGGGTTCGAAAAGATGAGAACTTACTGTCTTATCTATTTCTTATGTACTAGTTATTGTAGTTACGTTCATTACTTTATTCTTCTGTATCGGAAATGAAGAAACCTTGAGATTTTCTTGCTGTTCCGTGTCAGTGCTGAAACTTGATTACGAATTGGTGGCAAATTCATTACGATTTAAAAGTTCATGTAAAGCCCTACTTGATTTTTTTTTTAAAACCAGTTGTTTTGATTTCATTTTATGGCATATTAGAAGTTTAAATTGTTCTTATTACAATTGTTTTTCATGTACGTGTATATTTATATATTAATACGTAAAGCCAAAACTCTGTACACCTTTTCACAAAAAATGCGCGGACGGAAGAGTATGGAATATAGAGAAGGAGTGCAGAATGCTAATTTTTTTTAGATTATGCCTCAATCATACATTAAATCAATAAAAGAAACATGACACACACACACACGCATATATACTCTTCATTTATTGTCAAACTTTTGTTAATGGTTAAAGTCTGTGGTCAAATTGAGAATAGCTTAATATTGTTTGTCTATAATGTAATCTTGACGTAAACTGTGTCTATAGTAAGTAAAATAATAGTCTTTGACAATAGAACCATGATAATGTTCAAACTTATAATTTCAACTAATTATAGTCAAATTCTGACTACCCCGGGTCCACTATAAAACAGTGTATGCTGTGTTATCAATCTTGGTCGATTACAATTACACAGTCAAGTTCAATCTCGTATTCAGGTAAGAAATGCAACAGATTCCGACACACACGAAACTAGAACAGAAAATTACTACCTACCTTTTTTTATTAATAATTATATTAATATTAGTAATTAAGGTTTGGGAAGTAGAATAAACAAGTAATTAGTATTCAAGTTCTCGTTTGGAATGTTTATTGAATGTTTAAAGAGTACGTCCTTAACACACGTACAATATAAGATAAGGTCGCTCATTTTTTAAGTACCAAAAGTTTCTTTGAAACGATTTTAGTTTGTAATCGTTTTAATTACGCTTTTTGTGGGTGGATAACGGCTTACCAGCTGTTATGTGGTTAATGGAGACATCGCAACGTGATTACTGACGCCCATATTGAGAAATGAAATCGAAGTTATAATTACACAGCCCAATGACTGTCCCAATATTCAAAACGAAATACATGACTTTTCTTGCTAGGGAGCAGAGATAGACCAGGTAACAGTGACCCATGCACTGTCTCAAAACGAACCAGCAATAGTAATTACGCAGCTTACATTTAAATTGTTAGAAAAATACCAACCGTTTTTCCTGTTAGATTTTGGATCATCTCTAATGTCAACGACCGTCGTATCGTTCGCGGTATTAACTAGTTGTTCGATCTTATCATACTTATCGCTCTTATTGATGGTAAGACCTCTTGTGAATCCGCACGGGTGGGTACCACCACCCTGCCTATTTCTACCGTGAAGCAGTAATGCGTTTCGGTTTGAAAGGTGGGGCAGCCGTTGCAACTATACCGGGACCTTAGAACTTATATCTGCATTTACGTTGTAGATTTTAGATGTCTATGGGCTCCAGTAACCACTTAACATTAGGTGGGCTGTGAGCTCGTCCACCGATCTAAGCAATTAAAAAAAAACAATTCCTATAAAATCTTCAGCATTGTTGTACAGAGTATGTTCAAATCATTACTTGTTTACCGGGCATTCCTTATTACTATTGTATTGCTTTAACTGATACTTATGACCTTTTCCTATGTACAACCAAATGATTACGTTGAGTAATTTTTTGTCATGTCTGATTTTAATTTTCGTAATACATCACGATCAGTCTGGACGTAACAGCAAATATTATAATAGATTTAATTCATTACTAATAGAATTTATTTGTTGGGTCTCTTAGTAACAAAACTTAGCTGCGGAAGTAGTTACAAGTATGGACCTTAGACCGTTTTATTTTAATCAACGCATTATTGCAATGTGTGCTATTAAATAATCATCTTGAAGTTTTACACAAAAAATTAACATTTCAAGAACTCAATTATTGTTTGCTTATGTTAAGGAAGTTTTTCGTAAAACTATCATACAAAAGATTACATTAACTTCTGGTAATAACGCAGACACGTATGACCTACAACTATAATTACAATATAATAATCACAAAGTTAACTACAAGTTTTGCGTTCCAATTTTAAATTTGTCACTACGTACGACCTCTTTGCCTCAAGGTGGTGAAGGTATACTTGTCGGCTTCAATAGCAAAGCCGCTGGCCACCAATAAAATGCCTATCCTTGTTTGAAGAAAAACATACAATTCCGAAAAAGCAGTCGATGTCACCCAAAACACGTCATTTCGGATCCTCCAGACTCCAGATCCACTAACGGTGCTTTTAGGTACTAATAATTCGGCAAATCTAGAATAACCCCTGAGGTTACTAGAAAAAGGGAGGAAAAAAAAATGTTGAGACGCGGAATGCATCGGAATTCATCCAAAATAATTCCTCAGAACAAAACAAGCGTGGTTTCCATGGAAGTAATAGGTTTGGTTAAGCCTATAGCATTGCTGATGTCCTCGAGCGACAGTGCAACAATAGGACAGCCGTATGTTCGTATATGTCAGCGTTAAGCCAGGATTTACACACATAAGTTCTTTTACAATGAAAATACAATACAATTCTATAAAACTTTAACATTACTTGTTTACAACAAAAAGCCACGCCTGAGTTATTCAGTGGTTTTTACACAATTAGCCATTTGGTGTTGGTTATAGCAACTACAACTTCTTTTATACAAACAAATGTAATTACTGGGAAACAATTCACAAAACATAGCTTAATATTCAAAATACATATTTTAGTGATTTTACATGACTCACATTTAATTTACTTTACATGAATTACTTTTAAGTAATATTAACTAACATTGTTATTATCCAGCCTAATAATAGATGGCGCCAACAACATAATTGCATAACAATTACAATACTGAATTAAATTATTAGTAGTGTTAATTATAATATAAATTATTATTAATATTTGTGCTTTATTCATATTTAATCATTTATACAGTCATTTGGGTTTTTAAACAATAATATAAACATTAAACATATTCTGAACATTTTCACATCAAAACAGTGTCTGCTAATTATTAAATATGGTAGAATAACAGTTTTGTTGCTAATAATAAATAAATATTAACATATAATAAACTAATCTATATATTATTATGTTAATTATTGCCAACAGTGGCGTTTGCGCCCATACGGCCATACTGATTCCAGCGCGTCCCTTGCGCTGTTTTAGCATTTCACATAACAGTAAACAAGGCATATCCCCTACTGGGATCTGCCCAACACACAAGGCACCATTCACCCTTACGAGATCTAGCTAACACACAAGAGGATTACCCAACGGGATTTACCAAACACACAAAGCATCACCCATACGAGTCTAGTTAACTCGCAAGCCATCACCCTTACAGGATCTAGCCAACTTACCAGGCATCACCCTTACGGGATCTAGCCAACACACTCGGCATCACCCATTCGGGATCTAGCCAACTCACAAGGCATCACCCACTTGGGATCTAGCCAACCCACAAAGCATCCCTCTCGGGATCTAGCCAACCCACAAGGCATCACCCATTCGGGATCTAGCCAACTCATAAGGCATCACCCAATCGGGATCTAGCCAACTCATAAGGCATCACCCGTTCGGGATCTAGCCAACTCATAAGGCATCACCCATGCGGGATCTAGCCAACTCATAAGGCATCACCCATTCGGGATCTAGCCAACTCATAAGGCATCACCCATACGGGATCTAGCCAACTCTCAAGGCATCACCCATACGAGATCTAGCCAACTCTCAAGGCATCACCCATACGAGATCTAGCCAACTCATAAGGCATCACCCATACGGGATCTAGCCAACAAGACCAGGATTAAGGATTCGCATGGTGGCCCGCCAGCGTTTTAGGAAGGATAATTGGATAGGAAAATAAAAGTAGCCACTTTAACAAATTATCAATCATTTTACAGCAGAACAAATCTCTCTGCCCATACGGTCAATTTGTCAGTTATCAGAATCCTCTGACATTAAGAGGATAGATTTACCTATATCAAACCGTTACCATTACTAAACCTTTACCTTTACCAAAACACATTAGATGACAGAGACCGCTCGTCCATCCATTTTTTACCAGCTGATTCAATTTCCCCTAATTCATCATTCAGCGGACCATTTTCAATTTGCTTTATTTTAATGACTGGTAGGGAACATCATCCTTCTAATGCCTCTGCATTTTTGTTTTATTGTTGTGCTGCAGCTTTTAATCAACTGTAATTCTTAAAGCTGCCTGTCAGATCTTATTAATTGATATTTTACAAACATGTGACATTTATGACCCATCAATAAGTTCAGCATGCCTGTTGACCATGCTCGCTCTCTTTGCAATAATGTGGTACTGAATTTCATATTGTTCACAAGTTTTTGAAACTCCTGAATTATCTTTTATCTTGGTGAATTTTTAAAAGTGACAGGTTTCCAAAAATGGAACTAAGATTTTAAAAACAGAAATCACATAGAGATCTGTGCCATCCTTTTTCTTGACTAATAATAAAGCAGCACCCCCACTAGAAACCTAGGGTGCAGAGTTAATCACTCATCCAAAAATAAATAATTATGAAAGGAAAAGTAAATAATATGGAGCTGCTGAACAGGGATGAGCTGTCTCTTATTATGGCATATTATTAAAAGTTTATTTTTATTTTTATTGTAATATGCTTGAACTCCTCACAATAAACAGGAGACATACAGTATGTACAGCGTTGTACTATCCTATCCAAATTAATTATTTCAAATCCAACTTTTATCTGCCTGATCACCATCTATGAGACATGATTTGCAAAAGTTACATGATGATTGAATAATGACTCCAAACTTGAGCGTTCACTGTATAGAAACTTATAAAAATAGATATGTTCTCCTCAAAGAGTGCAACACTGAGAAGTTATTTTTAAAAGATTAAAACCTATTAGGATGTCAGCAAGACTGTCAGTATTACCATATGAAATTCTATAATAGTTCTAGTATTTTTCTCCATTAAAAGTCACAATGCTTTGTTTTGAAATCAGTTGACCCCTTATGCTCAAAAACTTTACATGAAGTTGTTTAGCTTACTAAATTAGATCTGCAATGATTTAAGTCTTAATTGTGGTGATACGTTTGTCATCTTGACGGCGGTAACAAGTTTTCTCGAAATTACGCAAGTGACGCAGTAACCACATTTAAAACCTTAGTGTTACTAAAAGTGCCACGAAAACTGAAGGAATCATTATGTGATTGTGATAAAACTGAGTTATGTTTAGACATTATATTTAGAGTACATTTTCAATTTGACGCTTTCGGAACGTTTTTAGAATCGATATTATTTAGGAAGCGAAATACATACCACAGCGTATTTCTCAATAACTTGGATCGAATAAATTTAAGATAAATACCTGAAATCAGTATTTTTACCATCTCAGCGTCAGTAGCTTTTCCAAAACATCCACGGTCTAGAACTCATTTTAAATATCCACAACTTTACTGAATGCATGGATCAGTTCGTCCCTCACTTGCTCCAATGCGGTTCAATACAAAGACCAGATATCGGCTTATGTCTTGCTTGCTCTTTTGAACTCGATGTTCATGCGATGAAACAATTAGCTTCATGATAGTTTCGTCCACATTTCCGCATCGGTCTTGATGTCACGCCCTCATCGGAGTTGAACGGCGGCAAATAAAAGTTATAATGCCACCACAAGGGTACAGCAGCTATAATCACTTTTCGCCTTTTTAATACAGGTTGAGAGACCCATCACTTGTTCAACAGTGGGTTACTTCATTGGGAGGCTTACAATTAATTTTGGGGCTGTGATCCCACTTCTGATGTCAGCGTTAAGCCAGGATTTACACACATAAGTTCTTTTACAATGAAAATACAATACAATTCTATAAAACTTTAACATTACTTGTTTACAACAAAAAGCCACGCCTGAGTTATTCAGTGGTTTTTACACAATTAGCCATTTGGTGTTGGTTATAGCAACTACAACTTCTTTTATACAAACAAATGTAATTACTGGGAAACAATTCACAAAACATAGCTTAATATTCAAAATACATATTTTAGTGATTTTACATGACTCACATTTAATTTACTTTACATGAATTACTTTTAAGTAATATTAACTAACATTGTTATTATCCAGCCTAATAATAGATGGCGCCAACAACATAATTGCATAACAATTACAATACTGAATTAAATTATTAGTAGTGTTAATTATAATATAAATTATTATTAATATTTGTGCTTTATTCATATTTAATCATTTATACAGTCATTTGGGTTTTTAAACAATAATATAAACATTAAACATATTCTGAACATTTTCACATCAAAACAGTGTCTGCTAATTATTAAATATGGTAGAATAACAGTTTTGTTGCTAATAATAAATAAATATTAACATATAATAAACTAATCTATATATTATTATGTTAATTATTGCCAACAGTGGCGTTTGCGCCCATATATACCTGCAATAGAAATTAGAAGGTCTTAGAGAGACAGAGAAAAAGAGAGAGAGAGAGAGAAAGAGAGAATATTTAACGGCCGTCTGGTGTAGTGGTAGTAAGTGGTCACTACACTAGGGGGCGCGGGTTCGAATCCCGCCAAAGGGAGATATTTGTATGATAAATATAAATGTATTTTCTAGGGTTATGGATGTATATTAAATATATGTATGTGTATAATAAAAATCTTACATTTATTTCCGTTATCTGGTACCTGTAACACAAGTTCTTTACGAACTTATCACGGGACCAGTTAACGTGGCGTGATTGTTAGTAAATATTTATTTATAATATTGTACACCAAAAAGAAAATTAACGTTAAAAACAATAAAAAAAACAGTCAACAAGCAGATATAGTTGTACAATAGGCGGTCTTAAGGCTAAAAGCAATCCCTTCCAGACGTCCGTTTTATTTATATAAATTCTGAAAATAAGGTCTTACAGTGTAAAACGTCATCTGTTTCATCAAGATCAGATACAGAAATAAGACCGAATTAAGATAACGCATCTTTCGGACTGTACATATTAAATACAATAGTGTTATTTTTTACATAATTACGTAATGTAAAACAAATTGTAGGTGATAAAAAAAGGTTATTAATTAAATAACATTTCCGGAACAATTCTCGGAGGGCAGAAGTGATTGTAATATATAAAAACGCATACGAAACGAACCAATTCACTCACACAGTAGTACTCAGCTGTGATTACGGGGCATTCAAAGGATTTTCCTCATTGCGTCTTAACTTTTTTTGCTAGCTTTGTTTCCGTACTGATTCAGAGAGATTTCTGCATTACAGGGACGGACTTAAGTGCCGCTCTGGGGCATCGTGAAAAATGCTCTCTCATTACCAAAATCCTACAAATATAGACCTATATAGTTCTATTGATTCAAGCCACACGATAAGTTCTATCAATATATATAAAAATGAATTGCTGTTCGTTAGTCTCGCTAAAACTCGAGAACGGCTGGACCGATTTGGCTAATTTTGGTCTTGAATTATTCGTGGAAGTTCAGAGAAGGTTAAAAGGTAAAAATATAAAAAAGCTCGGAATTATATAAAAACAAACAATTTTGTTTTTCCTTTGATGTGTCCCCTTGATGTGTCTTTTATTTATCGATTAGGGCACTACGAAGTCTGCCGGGTCAGCTAGTCACGAATAAAGATTGTCTATTTTTTTCGCGTAGTATTAATGCCTTGGTTTTCAAAAACTTAGAAAAGGATTAAACAAATTAGATCCAGTATACTCAAAATCTTGCACACGAATTACCTATAGCTGATCTATTTAATAATTTTAAGAACTAAGCATTTTACGTAACGAGGCTGCAACAAAAACGAATTAAACCACTTCCATTTAAACAAAAAACAGCAGACGAACACAATGAATAGAGTAACAATTAAGCGTACGAAAAATTTTTTTGGTCATTCATAGTTTCGTTTGATAACGATCCATAACTTTTAAATGGTTTCGTGTTGTTGGGATTTACGCAATCGTCCTCATATTTGCTGATGCAACAGACAAATGAGTAATTCTTTTTTATTGAATTACGTTGTATGACGAGAACGCGGTAGATTAAATCGTTGGTGTGGTAGTTTGTGACCCTGGCTTCTATTACGCGGGATTCGAACTCCATTCCCGGTTGCGGTCTGTATCTTTTTTTTTATATGCTGACAGCCTTGAGAGGTTATATCAGCTTCGCCCTAACGTGTAGGTGAGCTCACGGTCCTCAAACCGAAATGGTGCTAACACTGACCCTAGCAAGAGCAGTGCTTCGCGGAATCTACCACCGGATCGGAAACGCGACCCACTGAGAAGATCCGGCGAGAAACTCAGTGGGCTGTGTCTGTGGGTTAATTCGCTCGTCGAGTCCTTTGTCGCAAGCGACAGGTTCGACGAGGACGGTGACCGGTGCTTGTGGTACTCAAAGCTACGTTAATGGATCAGGAGGATCCGTAATGACGTGTTTTGGGCACTGTATCTTTGTGTGTTTCCTATACTTATAACGTAAAGGCTTTTGATTTGATCTGATGACCCCTAAAATTTTAAATGAAGGTTATTATTGTTTGTGTAAATGTTTTTGTGTGCAAAAATCTATATTTGCATTTGTATAGGCAAAGCTTTCGATTTGAAGCTCAGGGTTGTGTTTGTATTATAGGCATCGGTAGGCAGCGGCTTGGCTCTGCCCCTGGCATTGCTGAAGTCCATGGGCGACGGTAACCACTCACCATCAGGTGGGCCGTACGCTCGTCTGCCTACAAGGGCAATAAAAAAAAAAGCAGTAGACATTATAGAACAGAAGAGATACTTGACAGATGCCTGAATAGCGCTAGTGACATTTTCTAGATAAGTTCGCATGCTTACAAATTCCAAACAATAGCATTCTACTAAGCAATTCAAATCCATTCCGTGGAAGATTTTCCCTTAGTCGTTTTCTTCAAAGTATTATTAAGATTTCGATCGAAGAACACATACAGCGTTCATGCTCTGGGCTTAATTAATTGCTCAACACTAAATGGACTTCTCTTGTCATCGACTAATTAAAGGCAGATTACAAACATGGGGGTAAAAATAATGATCACATGACAATGACCAAATTACGCGCTTAAGTGTCGAGAAATGTTACGCAAAATTTCGGGGACGGTGGTATGATTAACGAAATAGTGGCGGAACGATTACCAAGATAACAAACAGTACGAGTATGCCAGAATAATGGCAAATCTACCATACTGCCGTAAACCCAAAGTTTGATATTTAGTACTAGAATGAACTACTAAATATAAAAGGTTAACAAACCATTTATTTTGCAATTTTTTGTAAACAGATTGCAACATTCACAGTCCACTTGATGTTAAGTGAATATCAGATATCATAGATAGACAATATAACGTGAATACCATCAAAAAGCCGTCTCCATAGTGAACAATATTGAATAATACAAATTGAGAATTCGACTTTATTTTTTAATTTTATGTCTATGGGTTCCAGTAGCTAAACCAGCTTAGCTGATGCCTTTTTAGCCAGCGTAATGCAATAAGTCCGATACGAACACATGATCGCTCGCGAGAGGAATAATCTCAACTGCTTTATCACCGGTCCAATCTATGGCCCCAAGACAACTGCTCTATGGCAAACCAGAGGGCCGCAGAAGTCATGGCAGACCCAAACTCCAATGATTGGATGGCGTGGAGCGCGACCTTAAAGCTATCGGTGTCAAGAACTGGAAGGAGAAAGCCCTGAACAGAGCAGTCTGGAGAGACATACTGGACCAGGCTAAGGCTCACCCTGGGCTGTAAGGCCTAAGATGATGCTGAATCTATGGCCCCGTTTCTGCCAGAATTACAATAACAATAATCGAAATATCATCAAATCCAGCGCGAGAATCTCTACTAACGGAATTCAAGGTTGACTTTCTCAATGTTCTTGTGAAATGCACATATTTAACAATGTGGACGGTCACGGACCCCCGAACTGGTCCAAACTGTGCGAAGGTCGTTCAGTCTAACGCTGGTTTTTTTTTTCTCATAACACGAAACCGACAGCGAGACGTCGCAATAAACATAATATTCTCTATTAAAATGTTTAGAAGAATCTTAAATTATTTGTTTACGTAAAAAGTAAGCAAAAAAAAAAAAGTTGCGAAATTATGAGAATTTCTTCATAAATTTTCAATTAAAATTAATTTTACGGTAAAAACGTTTTAATTTTTTATTTAATGATTTATAATAATAATCAGGAAATGATAATGGAATGTAAATATTGAAAGCGAGATAAAACCGTAAAAGTAATTTGAATTAATACATTACTTTCTATATGGTCAAAAACTGGTGGTAGGACGTCTTGTGAGTCCGCACGGGTAGGTACCACCACTCTGCCTATTTCTTCCGTGAAGCAGTAATGCGTTTCGGTTTGAAGGGTGGAGTAGCCGTTGTAACTATACTGAGGCCCTAGAATTCATATCTCAAGGAGGGTGGTGGCATTTACGTTATAGATGTCTATGGGCTCCGGTAACCACTTAACACCAGGTGGGCTGTGAGCTCGTCCACCCATCAATGCAATAAACATTACAAAAATAAAAAGTAAAAATTAACCACCAAATAACCACCAAAATTAACACGATTTTTAGTTTAAATAAAAAATAAACACGTTCTCGCGGTTTCCTGAACTATTTGTCATTACCGTTTGTCGGGGCGCATCGTCAAATGCCAATGGTAAAAGCCAATAACGAGCAAGATTAAGGCCTTAGGCAATAATGTTTGTATTGTAGATAGCTGCGAAATTTGAAAACAAAATACCAAATAATAACCTAGACTCTCCAGGTCAAACTAAGTGTTCACGGTAACGCCACTGTCAGGTTCTGTCACGGGCGAGGATCAGTAGCTTGGGCGGGAATGAGGGGAGGTCATTTAGGTCGGATCCAATGCAAGGAAGTTAAGAACACTTAAGGGGTCGTATCCAACCTAAGTAACTAAGTTATCGCGCACGCCATCTCCAAAAAAAGTCTTCAAACTGTATAAATAGATTAACAATAGCGTATTATAGCATTAAAGGAAAACATTTCCTAAGCCTAAACGGCAAAATCCATTTCACCTCAACACAAACGAGAAACAATCTTCCAAATGTAATAATTATTATAAAATACAATAAAATTTTATTTCGATCCATCAATCAATTTTATTTGTTAGTATATTCACAAGAGCCACTTAAAATTATATTTTACAATAACATTTTATGGGCGAACAACTATGTATTCAATTATTCATATTTATGTTTATTAATTTACTAGCCGTACTCGCCCGCTTCGCTGAGCATTTAAAATTAACATTATTATTTATTGTCATTATCATTAGGGAGTCCAACACTCATACAAATATTAGCCTATCCATTAAGTACATGTATTTTCTACATAGATACCAAGTTTCAAGTCAATCGGATGCATGGTTCAGTAGTTATAACGGAACATCCGTAAAAACCACTGCAGATTTATATATTAATATAGTACTAGCGACCCGCCCTCGCTTCGCTTCGGAAACATTAAAACACACATGAAACAAAAAAAATTAAATAAATAAATAAATAAAAAGTAGCCTATGTTCATCAGGGACAATGTCGGCTTCTAATGGAAAAAGAATTTTTCAAATCGGTCCAGTAGTTTCGGAGCCTATTCGAAACAAACAAACAAACAAATCTTTCCTCTTTATAATATTAGTATAGATAGATTTATTTCGTTGGGTTAACGAACTTCGGGTCCACAAGATGCAAGTCACACCGAGACATGACGTCTATAGAAAATTATAACTGCTTCGCGGCATAAGCTTAAAAGTCGTCGTGGCCTAAAGGATAAGTCGTCCGGTGCATTCGTGTCGAGCGATGCACCGGTGTTCGAATCCCGCTGGCAAGTATCAATTTTTCTCATGAAATACGTACTTAACAAATATTCACGATCGACTTCCACGGTGAAGGAATAGCATCGTGTAATTAAACTCAAACCCGCAAAGTTATAATTTGCGTATCGGCTTGGCGGCATTTACGTTGTAGATGTCTATGGGCTCCGGTAGCCACTTAACAGCCAGTTGGCCGTGAGCTCGTCCACTCGTCACAGCAATAAAAAAACGTGTATTACTTTCAATTCCTTATTCCCAAAAAAATTGCATTAGGTACAGTCTTTATTGCAATTTTGTCTACGACTTGCGAAACCCGTAGAAGAAAATAACCACAACAGGCTGAGCCGGTTCTGGTGAAAATTAAAAGGCATTCGAGTCACTGGTTATATTTACAACCCATTAAACAACAAAGAATATGAGATTCAGATCAACCTACAAAAATAAAAATGAGATAACGCCATCTATCGCTCATATATGGAACATCAAACGGTACACACGTAAATATTTTAATGAAAGATGTGTGTCAAGATTTCGATCCGAATTATTAAAAAAGAAAACATTTTATTTAATATAATATTTTGAAGTCGTCGTGGCCTAAAGGATAAGACATCCGGTGCATTCGTTGTTGCGATGCACCGGTGTTCGAATCCCGCAGGCGGGTACCATTTTTTCGAATGAAATACGTACTTAACAAATGTTCACGATTGACTTCCACGGTGAAGGAATAACATCGTGTAATAAAAATCAAACCCGCAAAATTATAATTTGCGTAATCACTGGTGGTAGGACCTATTGTGAGTCCGCACGGGTAGGTACCACCGCCCTGCCTATTTCTGCCGTGAAGCAGTAATGCGTTTCGGTTTGAAGGGTGGGGTAGCCGTTGTAACTATACTGAGACCTTAGAACTTATATCTCAAGGTGGGTGGCGCATTTACGTTGTAGATGTCTATGGGCTCCAGTAACCACTTAACACCAGGTGGGCTGTGAGCACGTCCACCCATCTAAGCAATAAAAAAAAAAAAAAAAAAAAAAAAAAAATGTTAGTCATACATGATGACTGAAACAGTAACAATTTTCTCTCTCAGTAGGGAGATGAGCTCACGACCCACCTGATTTTAAAACGCCTACAATGTAAATACTATAAATTATTTCACTAATTGAACGTACAACTGTAAAAGGTATTGAAGGTTTATCCGAGATCAATGTCAGCTTTTGAATTGTCACAAATATTCCTTTATTTTTATAAATAAATTACCTAAATATCACATGTCCACATTTTTCACGGCCACTCCGGTATCGTGCAGTTCCTAATCACAATAGTCCACAAATTGTAACGCCGGTAAACATTACAGCTGTCCGAAGGCCGTCCAGAGGTCTTGAGATACGTTGCGAAATGGCAATCTCTCGTACAGCCGGACCACCTTTCAAGATCGGAGTGAGTTGCACAACCCTTGACAAACCGCGCGCTCGGATCAAATTAGCAAAATATTTTAAACATTTTTCATGTTTCTATAATAATTCGGTCAAGTTCGAGGTATTGCATTACTGATATCTACCGATTTCTTTTTTCAAATAAAATTTGAAGGTCGTTTGTTGAGATGAGCAAAAAAAAACAACATTGAATGTCATTTATTTAAAATATTTTAAAGAATTCGAACGTTGGAAGAAAATTTAACAAAGCCTCCAAACAATCAACTACCGCCATCGCGTAGCAAAAATTCGAAACTACCGAATTAGTAGCGTGAAATCGGGACGGGCCTCACAGGAAAACCAACGCAAACACACCCAGCGTAAAACACAATTCGTCTGACGTAATACATGGCTCATACGTCCTTGTCGATGCGTGGGAGTCTGAAGCGAGCCGATTGGCAGAGTTAGCGCGGGCAATTCAATTTTAGTGCGGCACTCGACGAGTTCGCACTCCCGCGAACTTACGCGTTATTTCACTTTCATTTTCACGAAATGAAAAACGAATGTCGTATTTTTAATTAGTCGCGGTACGCTGTTTAAAATGTTTTATTATTCGTCGAGAAATAATAGGTATCTATTATCGATATTTTTTTTATAATTCGTCGTAAACACACAAAACATTATTTTAACGAAGCGTTCAAATTATTAATAAAATAAAGACAGCGCTTTTAAAAATTAATTTAGACTTATAGTCGTGAACAATAGAACACAGTTTTGTGTGTCAATAAAAATACACACGAGCAAAACGTTTTCGGCTAACTTCGAAAGTAGTACGTGTAATAAAGTGCATTGCGACAAAATTTCTCGCCTCCTAGATAATCTGACTTTCCCCATCCGATAATGTATGTATTAATTTTATATGTTTTTTCTTTCTTTCAGGTGACAGCTTGCCCGTAGCAAATTGTTACCGGGAAACGGATTTAAAGAAGTGATTCAAAACATAATTCAAAAAAAGCATAACAGTGATTCAAGAATTTAGTTAAAATATTGTGATGTTCTAGAAAATTGTTTTTTTTTCTAAATTTACGGAAGTCTTACCTGTTTGTACAATTATTTGTATAGGACGCTGGGTTGGACCTAAGTCTAGACTTAAGTGAATGAGTGCTAGTGTTCAAGAACAAAAGTGCTGTGATAAAAGAACTCAAAATGTCGGGATTCGTGAAAATAGCCATTGACGATTACTATTCGGACAGTAATTGGACGACAATAATCAACAAATATTGGATGCTGGCCGAGAGAGTATCAGGTATGTAGTGGTATTTTGAAAAAAAATAACTGTAGCTTGCTTTTGTTTTCTTCGATTTCTCAAAAGAAAATTTTTTAAGGGATTTTATGACCTGGTAACTAAGACCTTTAAGTCAAGTCTTATTTTAATTTATTTCTTATTTTTATGAAAAATCAAAATATGGGATGAAATATAATCTGACTTTTTGTAGGATCCCAAGAAGTTACGTCCAGCGGATTTGTTTCATTTTCCCACATTTGTGTACTTTCACTAAGACACTAAACAGACACTAAACAGTTAATAAACCACCGTTATTACACATTTAAACCTGAAGAAACACTAAATAGATAAAATAAAACAAATCACATGGCTTCATTCCTCGCGCTCTCGCCAAAAAGTCCTCTCAAAGAAAACAAAACTAAATGACACAGATTAATGTCAGCATATCTTTGCTGTGCTAATTAAGCACATATCGTCGGGAATTCAAATGATGATTTTTTTTGTGGTCTCTGTTGGCAGACGAGCATACGGCTCGTCTGATGGTGAGTGGTTACCGTCGCTCATGGACATCAGCAATCCTAGGGCACGGCCAAGTCGCTGCCTACCACTGAGCATTGTTCGCAAGCCTTGTCTGAAGAAGGACTTGGGGGACCATCGTTTGGAAACACTGCATCTGCGGAGGGACTTCGATTCCCTCTGTATTTTGTATCGTATGTTCCATGGGGAGTGCTCTGTTTGAGATGATCCCCTCATCTCCTTTTTATCATCGCACCTCCCGCCATCGGAGCAGAGTTCATCCATATTACCTGGCTCTGTCCCTGGCATTGCTGAAGTCCATGGGCGACGGTAACCAGTCATCATCAGGTGGGCCGTATGCTCGTCTGCCTACAAGGGCAATAAAAAAAAACTCAAATTACGAAATACGCCCAAAAATCTTCGAGTTATAATGTATTCCGTATTTTGATGACCTTCACCAATATTTAGTCGTTTCATAAATATTCAAGGTCTAAATACTTTCTACACTTTTAATTATAAACTAATCCGATTTACGCAATCGATTATGAAAATTTACGTTCGTCGTGTATTCGAAATTCGACCATAAACATTGACAGCTAAAGAACTGAATCATTTAAATAGTGCCTTTAAAATTTTGGTATTTTTTATTGGGAATCTTATAATTCTAATTTACAAAATGAAGTGCTTACAAAAACTTTTTTTTTTAAAACAACGATTGCGTGAACTAAGAAAATATATTGACAAATTTTAATGCCATAGAAAAACGTTATGAAACTGTCTTGTTTTTACCCAATCATATATATTTAGATTCGAATGTATTTATAAAATTCAATTTTTTGTTTTTCGAAGACTATTTTGAAAGTTTTTTGAAATTTCAAAGAACATTAATCTTCAGGCACAAATGACCTTTATACGTTTGGATGAGACGCGTCAATTTCGCCGGAAGCGAATCATTTAGTGACTCGCACTGACATGTTAGTCGCTTGGCTCACTTTCTTTTTTACTCGTTAAAGGGAAAGATTTTTAAGCAACAACTCATTATAAACGAACATAATCACATTTAAATATATATTTTTTTGTTTATAGTAAAAATGAGAAATGTAGATAAATAAGAAAGTACCGTAATAGCTTAAGTTAATTATTTCATTCGATCTAAATTGCAACTCCAACTGTGTATCTAAACCTCCCTTACTAAATAATTTACTAAACTATTAAATATATATATATTTTTTTTTTGTTTTTATTTATTGCCTAGTTGTGTAGACGAGCTCACAGCCCACCTGGTGTTAAGTGGTTACTGGAACCCACAGACATCTACAACGTAAATGCGCCACACACCTTAAGATATAAGTTCTAAGGTCTCAGTATAGTTACAACGGCTGCCCCACCCTTCAAACCGAAACCCGTCACTGCTTCACGGCAGGAATAGGCGGGGCGGTGGTACCTACCCGTGCGGACTCACAAAAGGTCCTACCACCAGTAAAAAATATAATATAATATATTTAAATAAATTACTTATATAATTAAAACTTTACTTAAAATAATTATGATTAATTTCGTGTTTTTTGTTTTCACGTTTTTTTTCCACGAAAACCGTGAAGTATTAGAATGTGATAATAATAAAAAATTACAGTCGAGAAAAACCAAAGAAAAAAGATAATTATTATATAATAGAAGAAGAAAAAATTAAATTCAATTTTATATTATAAGCGCTTCACTAATGGCGCAACGACGACACAAAAATCCTTGTAATAATTTAGAACTGGTGGTTTAATGCGCTGTGCTGCACACACGGATTGTACCACCAAACTTATTTTCTACCAAAATCTTATGTTCAAAATTAATTAAAAGACTTTGTTGTCTAAAGGTTGACCGCGGCATTCCAATATAGTTTGTTTCAGAATTAAATTCAGATAAATGAAATATAAGAAAGTTGAATTTTAAATACCTATAAAGTTCCGATGTTAATAACGCTGACGACACAACACTAACAGAGCTGCTAATTACATGTGTATAAAATTTTTTTATTGTATCATCGTAATGGTGAAAATATTATTTTAATTATTAGTTTGCACCCAGAATAATCAAACACTCACAATCGAAAAGTAATAATCGAGTTCTTAATTCAAAAAAACGTATTGAGGAATTAATCGGTTACTGGCTTGCTGCAGAAAAAAACGACTGTGCGTTCGAAATTGGAACGAATTCAAAATATGTACTATGTGGTACACATACATACTTTGTTTTATTTTCTTTGACGAGCGGAACAAACAATCAGAAAGTAAAACTCACTTCCTTTGTTCGTTGTTTGTTATGTAAATAATTTATTTAAATAACTTTTAAACTAAGAAAAGTTCTGCAAAAAGTTTCTGTTGACATTCACAAGGTCACAAGTGAAGTGAACTGTTTTCAAATACAAAAAATTACAAAAAAAAGTATGTAAAGTATGTATATTCATTTTCATTCCAATATTCAGATCGTTCTAATATATTAACTAAGCATTTATATTTTTTGTTTTATTAAACCTTTTTAATCAGGTACTACTTGCAATAAAAACTTATAGATAGAATTAAATTTTATTCGAGAATAAATTAACATTTCACATCACTATTGTAATATGTCAAAACGGCTATCATGGCGTGCCGATAGTGTTGACTATTAGGTACGAACGATTAGAGCAGCTAGGAATTTGAGTTCACTTAAAGTTCACGCATTTGTACGCGTCCATTGCGCGTTCCAGAATACAGAATTGAGGCCGTCAGCGCAAAAGTGACCTAACCCACAATTCATATTCGTGCTTACGTATTGCAATTTATTTAAAACATAATAAATTTTGATGCAAAATCGGCCTATCCCTAGTTTCATCCATAGCCTTTGTAAACATTATTTTAGCGCGTATTTTTTTGCCTACGAAGTATTGTAAAGGTATTTTTTTTGTGTATGTATTTGTAACTTAATATAAATTTCATTGCACCTACCACTATTTACTTTGCACTACCTTTGGTTGACTGGTAGAGAATGCCTTAGGCATTAAGTCCGCCAATGTAAATTTTACATTAATAAATAAACAAATTCGAACCTCATTATCTTCATACTAACTATGTTAAGTTTAGGCCACTTTTGCGCTGACGGCCTCAATTAATAGGGCATTCATACATCTCCTGTTATATCTAAAGAGATTTAAGGCACTGTTCCACTTAGGCCGAGACGATCTTCAATCTAATTCAACTATCGTTAAATTAAGAATGACTATAATTCTAAATCCTGTTTACCTTACTATTTAACTGTGCCTATTTTCTGTTAATTAGAATTTCATTACGTTGTCCACGCCATTAAGGTGTGGCATCGCTGTTGACACTTCAGTGTCAAAAAATTATAATAGAAATGAAGTAACACTTTTTTTGTAACCACTGAACTATGTATTGACATAGGAACAAATACTAAAGCTGTACTATAAAACTTTAACTGTAATATATTTTTTATACTATTTGGTACAGTGAAATGATTTTGGCAATTAATATACATGGCGAATGTTAATACCATTTTACTTGTAGCTTGTGAGTACCCGGGTCCCTAGCTACTCATCAGAGTTCATAATTTTTTGACAAAAGAATCTTAAAACAAATTAAAAAGATATTATTATGCAGTGTAAGACAAAAAAGGGTGAAATTATATTTTTTTCAATTGTTGATACTAATCAAGGACATGAGACCGAAATTATTAGTAGCCGTACTCGTCCACTTCGCTAGGCATTTAAAACTGACATTATTATTTATTGTCCTTATTATTAGGGAGTCCAACACTCATATGAATATTAGCCTACCCATTAAGTACATGTATTTTCTACATGGATACCAAGTTTCAAGTCAATCGGATGCATGGTTCAGTAGTTATAACGGAACATCCGTAAAAACCACTGTAGATTTATATATTAGTATAGATTAGGTGCGTGGGTGCAAAATTTCAAGTTAATCAGACGTCGCGCAGTTGGCGAAAACGACGTTTAAAGATTCCCTCACACACAAACGAACATAGCGAGCTAACTAGCTATAAAATCTATAAAAGCAAGTTATAAAATCGTGTTAAAAAAACCCATTACAAATACGTATATTTTTTTACTAGCATCAAACCACGCACGGTCGTCCGACCCCAAATTAGGATTCCCTGTGTTATGGATACCAGAGATACATACTTATATAGGTTTTAAAATATACATATATAGATAATAATCACTCAGACAAAGAAAAAACAATAACATTCACTGGTGGTAGGACCTCTTGTGAGTGCGGACGGGTAGGTACTACCACCCCGCCTATTTCTGCCGTGAAGCAGTAATGCGCTTCGGTTTGAAAGGCGAAGCAGCCGTTGTAACGATACTGAGACCTTGGAACTTACATTTCAAGGTGGCTGGCGCATTTACGTTGTAGATGTCTATAGGCTCCAGTAACCACTTAACACCAGGTGGGCTGTGAGCTCGTCCACTCATCTAAGTAATAAAAAAGTGCTCATCACACGAGTATTTGCTCGACGTAGGGAATCGAACCCACGACCCTCGGCACCACAGTCAGGGGCGCTAAGCACTACACCATCGAGTCAGTTTTTGACCACTCTATGCATTCGTTCATTAAAGTAATAAACAAAGCTATTTAACAATCAATATCTCCATACGAGATTAATTTTTACAAGTGTTCTTAACACTTGCGATCCGCAGCCCGCGGGAAAACCCATGCTGTATGTACCATAAGATTTTGTAATTTTTAATATTCAATTTCTAAATATCACATTTGAGGCGTGCAACTTTCTGTGTGTCAAGGAAAACTTGCTACGAGTGTATGATTTGCAAATTTAAATAAACTGCTCGCCGTCACGTTTCGTTGAAAGCAGCTAGAGGTCAAACAATGTCAGCTGATCCCATTTGAGCTCATGATATTATGGGTTCATTTCTAAACCAGTCTAAGACATGGACGATTTTTTATTTATTTATTTCACAGGCAAAAAAATCCCGCTATGTTACGCTCGCATATAAGCTCTCTGTTTATCCAATAGCTCCGATAGTAGGCAATCTGTTGTATTTTTATTAATAGCAATAAAACAATGAACGAACAGTCGAGCCAGGGCGTATGTACGAACCGCCGCGGGGAATTCCGACGAGTTCAATGTGGCAGTGGGCTTACATTCCTCTTCCCCTAAAAGGGAAGATATATAAGACCTTAATAAGGCCTGCCGTCTTGTATGGACCAGGTTTTTGGACAACAAAAGTGGCGGATGAAAGGCGATTGCATGCAGCAGAGATGCGAATGTTGCGGTGGATGTGTGGAGTAACGAGAATGGATAGAATACGGAAGGAATATGTTAGAGGAAGTCTGAAAGTGGCACCTGTGACAGAGAAGCTAAAAAGTGCGCGCTTGGGATGGTATGGACATGTGATGAGACGAAATGAAAATGAGGTTGGTAAGAGAGTGTTAACTATGAATGGGGAAGGATATAGAGGAAGAGGTAGACCTAAGAAGAAATGGATGGATTGTGTGAAAGACGATATGGGTAAGAGGGGAGTGAGCGAAGAAATGGTATATGATAGAAGAGTATGGAAGGAGAAAACATGTTGCGCCAACCCCAGGTGACTGAGAGAAAGGCAGGATAATGATGATGATGAAAACAATGAACATCAAAGAAAACTATGAGCAACAAATAGCTTACTAAGTTTTTTCCGGATCTTTTCAGTTGGTCGCGATTCCGATCCTGTAGTAGATTCTGCGAAGCACAGCTCTTGCTAGAGCTAGTGTTAGTAGATTCTCGCAGGCTGGGCCCGTAAGGTCACTTACCTATTGTAGGTAAAAAGAGCATCAAAAGAGTGGTATCTTCTCCAAGGCGCACAAAGAGGATCAAACGACCTCCTTACTTCCACAAGCAAAGGACACTTGAAACTACCACTGAAAAAAGTCTCTATAGCTCTTGTCAATAATTCAATGTGATATTTTCTCACTTAATCGCGGACTTTGAATCCCATCAACGAAAATACACACTTATATTCAAAGCAATAACAATTTCGCAAAGACTACGTTCAAGTGTTTGCACTACAATAGGATGTTGGCTTTATGACTTCATCCAATTAAAAAAAAAACATCAGTCGTATGAAAAAATATGGAACTGTGATCTTTGGCACCTTCTTGAGCTCATTTTGATAATGCGAGAATCATCAAAATTATATTTATTAGCTGATTTTTAGTAAATTAGACAGATAGATTTAGAAATCATGAAAATTCTACTCAGGGAATTTGATTCTCTGTTTTATTTTCCGAATCAAAGAATGCTCTGAGGAACCTTTTAAATGAATTCATTATATTATTTTATTGCCGTATACGCAGACGAGCATACGGCCCATCTGATGGTGAGTGGTTACTGTGTCCCATGGACGTCAGCAAAGCCAGGGGAAAAGCCAAGCCACTCCCTAAGCAGAGCCAAGTCGCTGCATATCAAGTTTATCCATTATCACACCACCTGTCACTGTCGTAACCTAAAGGATAAGACGCCCGGTGTATTAGTATCGACGGATGCGACAGTACCGGCTTTCGAAACCCAAGTCAGGTACCAGTTTTTGTGATCACGTATTTGATTATACTACTTAATACTGCAATCAAGGACTATTATCACCTTATAAAAATCAAACCCGCAATACTATTTTTATTATTTTTTATTGCTTAGATGGGTGGACGAGCTCACAGCCCACCTGATTTTAAATGGTTACCGGAGAACATAGAGATCTAGAATGTAAATGCGCCACCCACCTTGAGATATGAGTTCTAAGGTCTCAAGTATAGTTACAACGGCTGCCCCACCCTTCAAACCGAAACGCATTACTGCTTCACGGCATTCAATAGTAAAATTAGTTTTATAAGAATATCGGGAATTATTTGACTGTAGGATCATCAACGTCCGATAGGTGGCGACAGTTAAGGATGACGCTATTAAGACTATTTTATTTGTCAACACGTCTGCCTTCTCCAAAACTAGCGGTTAAGTCAATTATTCACTGGTGGTAGGACCTCTTGTGTGTCCGCGCGGGTTGGTTCCATCGCCCTGCCTATTTCTGCCGTGAAGCAGTAATGCGTTTCGGTTTGAAGGGTGGGGCAGCCGTTGTAACTATACTGAGACCTTAGAACTTATGTCTCGAGGTGGGTGGTGAATTTACATTGTAGATGTCTATGGGCTCCAGTAACCACTTGACACCAGGTGGGCTGTGAGCTCATGCAACCATCTTAAGCAATAAAAAAATATATATATAAATTTCGCATCAATTGACAATAGATGCTTTACATAACGTACCTACAACATATAAGAACATTATTATCTAAATATTCAACACTGTGACATTAAAAATCCTCTCACGTCTCGATTACTTAACTCACGCAAATGATTTTGACAATCGGTTCAAAACATTTCGTGACTTTTTAAATCGATATTAAAAATTCTTCTTAATTTAAACGTATTTAGAGACTCGGAAGTGTCAGTGGCATTCTAGAAACACGTTCTGTGTACGTGCCAATTTTTTGTAAATACGTCTTTGTAATGAAGACACGTACTAACGGATGATTTGCGCGATAAAATAAATAAATGATATCGTGTTCTTAATTGGAATCTGTTAAATATGACTATTTTTAGTAATCTATACTTATACCTAGTCAGGTCATAAATTCTGTCACATGTTTGATCTAAAATAATTGAAACAAGTTTATTCATTATGTAACCATTCATATACCAAAATGAACTTAACAAAACATAGATTCTTATAACACTAAAGTTTATTCAAAATGACCTCCGTGATTTTGAATACAGGCCTTCAATCTGCGCGGCCAGTCGTCTATCGCAGCACGAACGAGGTCCATGTCAATATCGGCGGCTGCCTTAATCAAGGCTGTCTTGAGTGACTCCAAATTGGGATCAGGCTTTGAGCACGCCTTTTCCTCCAAGTGTTGCCATATCTTGTAATCTAACGGATTCAAATCTGGACTGGAGGAGGGCCAGTCTTCGTGCCGGATGAAGTCGATTTCACGCGCCGCCAGCCAGTCTTGTGTGCTCTTCGCTCTATGAGCTGGCGCCGAATCTTGTTGGAATACCCAGTGCCTGTTATTGAACATGGTATTAGAAACAGGTTCCACAAGGTTCGCCAGGACTGTATTTTGATACACAACTGCATTCGTTTTTACACCTTTCTCACAAAAATGTACCTCTGTTAAGCCCCAATAAGAAACTCCCAACCATACCATGAGCGAGGATGGAAAATGACCTCGTTGGACACGCGGAATACGGTTGCTCGCTTCTTCACTACTGTGTGCGTACACCTTATCATTTTGTTTGTTGTAGCTCTCTTCTATGGTAAAAATTTTTTCATCCGAAAAAAGAATTTCCCGATATTTTTTTCCCACGTATCGTTTCAACAAAGCGCGGCATCTCTTCAGTCTCAGGTCCATTAGATGAGCATTCAAACGATGTCCTGTTTTTCTTCGATATGCCCGAAGCCCTAAGTCTTCATTTAACACCCTTTTCACCGTGGTTCTGCTTAACCCCATCTGAAGGGCCAACAGTTTCTGCTTACGTTTGGGATTTGTTTGAATTCGCGCTGCTGCGAAAGCTGTGAAGCTTTTATCACTGCTGGAGTCCTAACAGGCCGAGGGCGACCACTTCTTGACCTGTTATCTACACTAGAGTTTTCATTGTATCGTTTGATGGTACGATAAACGAATCTTTTGGTTATATTCAAATTTTTCAGTATGTTAAAAATTTGAATTGGCGCGTAACCGCAACGATGCAACGCAATAACTGCAACACTGTCTTCTTTATGCGTCCACTCCATATTTAAAAATGAGTAAAATTCTAAAAGTATACATTTTTATTTTCATGAACAATTCGAAATTCGAATTCAATAAACTTCTTTGTGGCCAGCATTCTAAAAGAAAAGTTTTTACTGTGTGACAATACTTATGACCTGACCAGTTATATATATAAATAAATTGCTGTTCATTAGTCTCGCTAAAACTCGAGAACGGCTAGACCGATTTGGCTAATATTGGTCTTGAATTATTCGTGAAAGTCCAGAGATGGTTTAAAAGGTAGATAAATATGAAAATGCTCGGAATTATATCAAAACAAACAATTTTGTTTTTCCTTTGATGTGTCTTTTATTTAGCGATTGAGGCACTACGAAGTCTGCCGGGTCGGCTAGTATTACAATAAAAAACAATTCAAAAACACTTTATTGCACTTTTCGTGGTCGCGGGAATCCGCTAAATGTAGGCTGTATGGATTGTATTGCCATTACTCCTTGATGGGTGTGCGAATCTTCAAATTGGATGCCTTGGGGTAAGTACCACCACCCTGCCTATTTCTGCCGTGAAGCAGTAATGCGTTTCGGTTTGAAGGGTGGGGCAGCCGTTGTATACTCGAGACCTTGGAACTCATATCTCAAGGTTGGTGGCGCATTTTACGTTTTAGATGTCTATGGGCTCCAGTAACCACTTAACATCAGGTGGGCTGTGAGCTTGTCCAGTCATCCAAGCAATAAAAAAAATATATCACACAAAATCAAAATCCCTAAATATGAATTTCATCCTAAAATTTCTGCTGTTAAGAATTATTGTCCTGCTTAAGTCCTCAATGATTTGAGTAGAAAGTGAGTAAGTATATAAAACGGCGAACTATCATCAGTGCTTCGGACTTTCACTGCATCTCGCGTCACAGCTCTGACCGTTCTATGGGAAATATAATATCACCATGCCGAGTAACGGTTTCGATTGGTCATTTGATTGCGTAATTAAAAACTGGTGGTAAGACCTCTTGTGAGTCCGCACGGGTAGGTACCACCACCGTGTCTATTTCTGCCGTGAAGCAGTAAAGCTTTTCAAGCTAATCAAACGTCTTTAAGTCGACGAAAATGACGTTCAGATATTACGATACACATACATACATAGAGTACTAAAATAAGAAGAAGCTCATGACTCGTTTACGTAAAGTGATTATTTGGCCCATAGACATCACGGCGTGCCACTTTGAGACCCATATTGAGACAAGATCGAGTCTCAGCTGTCTTATTTACAGTTAACCGCCCTTCAAACGTATATGAATCGTAAATGTAATTTTTTATTGCTTAGATGGGTGGACGAGCTCACAGCACATCTGGTGTTAAGTGGCTACCGGAGCCCATAGACATCTACGACGTAAATGCCACCACCCACCTTTAGATATAAGTTCTAAGGTCTCAGTATTACAGTTACAACGGCTGCCCCATCCTTCAAACCGAAACGCGTTACTGCTTCACGGCAGAAATAGGCAGGGTGGTGGTACCTACCCGCGCGGACTCACAAGAGGTCCTACCACCAGTAAAATGGCCACCAATGAAAGGCAATGTGTCTTCATGAATTCTTTTGAAGCAATTCAAAGCAGTCCTTTAGAAAAGATGGCGAGCCCGACATAGATATATGTATATGTATTATGAAATTTGAACAAAAACGAAAAATCCTAAGTTTGTGGCTCGCTTAATACCATTCTCTCAAAAAAACAAAATAAAGTCTTATGAAAAATGTAATTTACACTCGCCATTACGTAATGCGTTCCTTTCATTCATTCGGACACTATTACAAACGTTTTTGTTGTCAAAATAAAGCGAGAGTTTCATAGCGTGTGCGTTGGTTCTGTATACATTTAAAAATAATTGGCCTTAATTAATTTGATTGACTTAAATTCTTAAGAGAATCTGATCATTCACTTTTTCTGAAATGAATACCACCCCGAGTGTAAAGCTTATTTTACGCATTGGTTCACAACTGACCCAGTTCTAAAGCTATATGCATTACACAAATTTGAGATAACCGTACGCTCGACAATGAGTTCGACCTGCAACCTAACCCATGTATCAGCCCGCTGAGTTTCTTGCCTGATCTCCTCAGCGGGTCGCGATTCCGATCCGGTAGTAGATTCATTCCCAAAGCAGCTGCTCGTGAGTTGTTAGGTCTCCTTCGGTGCTCGGGCAGCTGTTAGCAAATCTCACCCCTCCTGGCTGGGCCTTTGCTCACCCACCTATGTTGGTGAAACTAGAAAAGCCTTCAAGCCACCAGTAATCCTAAAAAAAAAACATATTGAAATTTATAGTCCGTCAAAATATGTATGTAATAGATGAAGAATAAAAAGGAACTCTAAAATTACGTTCTACAAAAATAAAGCGCGTTGATGTCTTTTATTCACGATTTTTTTATTTTAAACTATACAATATGATTACTTCATGTAATTCATACAATACAAGAGACTTAATTGAGGAACATGATGTACAAAAAAATGATTTAAAATTCTTGAGCAGATATTAAGAAGTTACACTGTCATTTATTGTTGCAAACAATATCAAAGCACTAATATATAGAGCAGCTTTTGCGGTTTTATTTAAGGAAGATGGACAATGTCCGTGAAACCATTTTTTCTCAACTTCCATTCCATTCCATTCGAATGAGCTGAAAATAAATGAAAGGGGAATGCCCACTCTCCATAGTGTGCTAGGCCCAAGGTGGACATCAAATATTACTATAAAAATGGACTGATTCAAATTCTTAAATGTATTAGAGATCTAAAAAATATATTGAAATTGACGCCACTATTATAAAAAATATAATAAAAATAAAAACTCGTTTTGAGCTTAATTTTCTATACAAATACTTCAAGAACTTTTCTTTTTTTAATGTTTAAGATGTTCCTAATGTATTTTTATCCAATTGTAGTTATTAAGGTATAAAAAACACACATACTTCTTTAAATATCTATATTTTCTTCATCTTCATACACAATTAGTAAATCATCTAAAAATAGCACAGGAGAGCATATACACGGTTTTAAATCTCGGTCAGGTTAAAACCACAATTCACATAATGTTTTTCAGTCGTAGTATGAAACGTTATTGATAAAAGTAAAATAAATCGAAAAAAAATCAAAACACATCCATTTTGAACGCAAGCACAAGCAGCAAGCGAAGTGTCAGTCAGTCAGATTAAATTCAGTGTTGTCAGTATAAAGAAAAATAATTACATTAAATTCATATATCGATCATTTTTTTAAATAACCGATAATTGATTTATTTCTTAATCTTTTTTTTACGAGTACACATTATTTTTTATTTTTTATGTTTTTGTTTTTGTTGTACATATTTAAATAACAATACAAGTTAAGTTTTTTTTTTACTGCTTAGATGGGTGGACGATCTCACAGCCACCCTGGTGTTAAGTGGTTACTGGAGCCCACAAACATCTATAACGTAAATGCGCCACCCACCTTGAGATATAAGTTCTAAGGTCTCAAGTATAGTAACAAATTAAAGTCCAATGGGTATGTCTTTGATGTTATTTTATGTGCTTAAAATAGATTAAAATCGATTGATTAATGATAATACTTAAAATTATTTGTTTATATGTTTTTTTATGTACTTAAAATGTTTACTTAATACGTAAAAGGTTTTGATGCTGGCAATATTTTTCCCGTAAAAATAAAAATCTTGTTTTTTTCAACAGAGTTACTTTTTTTAAACTACTTATTGTAAACTGTAGTGGCGCTTATTTGGAAGAAAGTAAATGCATATTTATTTATGACAAAATTAATGCACTAAGTATTTTTTCTCTAATCTATTGTCCGCTTTGGGCCTGAAATGGGCATTCCCCTTTACTTGAACCAAAAACATCGTAATACATATTCTAAAATAGATGGACTTTGATAAATTAAAGCAATGAAATAACAAAAAATGAAACCAGCACATTGACCACAAATGACGTCACAGATAATGTAGTAATTTCGATAAGCAAATGCTGTCTAATTCCGTGTCTCAGCTTTCAGTTTAGAAAAATCATATCTCTCATTCCAAATTCAAATAGGGATCTAGTAGAAACCTAATCTTGTATTGATAAGAACGGAACGTATGAAAGAGTGTGGAAAGGAGCTTTAAGGTGTGAGTGAGAGAAAGCGGAAAGAAAGGGAAAAGAGAATGACAGAGAATAGAAAAATGACGAAGACGGTTAAAACGTAATAAAAGTGTAAATAATTTTTTAATTATTACTAGCTGACACGGCAGACTTCGTAGTGCCTCAATCGATAAATAAAAGACCTAAACTTTTGTATAAAATAAACTTAAAACAAACAAAAGGAATCCGTCCAGCGGGGGGGACATCAAAGGGAAAACAAAATTGTTATTTTTGTTTTATTTTCCGAGCATTTTTATATTTATCTACCTTTTGAACCTTCTCTGGACTTCTACGAATAATTCAAGACCAAAATTAGCCAAATCGGTGAAGCTGTATTCATGTTATGTCGTGACAACGGAAAACGGGTTTCATTTTTATATATATAGATTTATAGAAGATTATAACAGAAGATTTTGGGACAGTGGAAGTTTTATTTTATGCGCCGCGATCCTAATGTCAATCCCGCTCTAATATATGAATGTTCTTTTGTTTCCAGATCCACGGGTGCAAGGATGGTTCCTCTTCGACACGCCGCTCCCGACCCTGGCCATGGTGGTTATCTATCTCGCGTTCGTGATGGTGATCGGCCCCCTCTGGATGTCAAACAGGAAGCCCTTTCAAATACAGAACACTTTGGTTGCGTACAACGCGAGCCAAGTTCTACTCTCCCTCTACATGTTTTATGAGGTGAATATTTTTTTTATATGGAATTTTACGACCTGGTAACTAAGACCTTTAGGCCATGTCTTATTAATACGCTTTTATTAGCTTCAAACGTATGTATGTAACGGAATCTTTGAACATGATTTTGACCCCCTTCAAAACGTCGGATTAACTCGAAATTTTGGTATACTTACTAAGGACCGATGGCAATACAATATTAAAAAATTTTAAAAAAATTTTTAATTTCAACTAAACAATTTAAAATATATCATAGTTTAAAAAAACTAAGAACATACGCTTTGATAGAAAATTAAACTAAAAAAGAGAAAATAAATTGTAATAAATTTGAATTAAAAATAATGAAAGAAAAAAATATTTTATTGTAAAAAAAAGCGTGGGGTGCATGGTATCAGTA
The DNA here is from genome assembly GCF_030267445.1 of Bombyx mandarina. Taxonomy (NCBI): domain Eukaryota; kingdom Metazoa; phylum Arthropoda; class Insecta; order Lepidoptera; family Bombycidae; genus Bombyx; species Bombyx mandarina. The sequence continues at coordinate 14,559,534 of NC_143228.1, forward strand.
GTTATAAATATTTTATGAACAGATATGAGTAGAAGGGTTATTTTGATAATATCCTGAAAAGTATTATTCATTAATAAATTAATAGTCCTTGTAGTATTTGATCGGCTGGCGAACGCTAGCTGGATGAAGAGAACCGAAGACAGGGATCAGTGGTTTATAATTCGGAGAGGCCCGTGTCCAGTGGACGTTGTAGGTTGACGATGACCATGATAATTATTTCATTCGATTCTTGCATGTTTATTTATTTATTTTTATTGTTTAGATGGGTGGACGAGCTCACAGCCCACCTGGTGTTAAGTGGTAACTGGAGCCCATAGACATCTACAACGTAAATGCGCCACCCACCTTGAGATATAAGTTCTGAGGTCTCAGTATAGTTACAACGGCTGCCCCACCTTTCAAACCGAAACGCATTACTGCTTTACAGCAGAAATGGGCGGGGTGGTGGTACCTACCCGTGCGGACTCACAAGAGGTCCTACCACCAGTAAGAAATAAGAATTTTATTGTTGTCTTGAAATTATTTCTGACGTTTCAAATACAACACAGTTTGCGTGCTCATGGACGAATCTTACTTTAATTAGCAGTAAGTACTTAATGGGCTAATTTTAGGGATGTAGCATCTACATAATTTTAAAAGTGGAACGCGCGACTCTTGTACTGCAAGTATAGGCAAAGTGCTGATTTAATTCTGTTAATTTATATAACACGACATTACTGTACCTAGAAAGTCAATTTAGAATGTTTCTCTTCTACGGATGTCTCAGTTAAGCCAGCGGTTGTCAACCCTCGAGATATTTCTACCACGGGCGTTTGTCAAAGATTTTTCGTAATATCAGTCTCGTTGTGCTTGTAACGATTACATAAGGGGATTTTTTTTGGGAAGGTAATCCCGGTGGGTTCCCATGTCCTTCCGCGTCACACTTTTAGAGGGTATTTAGATCCTCACGGTAACTGGTTACCGCCCCGGGACGCTAGGGCCGCTCAGGGATGTAGTTACCGCCGCACGATATTCGTCGTTGGCTGTTTTGCGACATGGGTAGGTTTCGTCCACACCAACCCTGTTCTTTTCTCATTCGGGCTTAGGACCGACAACGGCGGAGTCAGAATTTCGTGTGTTTTTTTTCTGTTACCGTGTATATAAGAACCGAGTTTGAGAGCCGGCGACTGTTGACCACATATAGTACTTGTTCAGTAAAATGCTAGTGAAAATAACAAACGAACGACAAACACACACACACACAATACGACACGTTTTGCAACGCCGCTTAAGATGTCAAGGCGCTAATCATTTCGCGTGTTACGCACCGGTGACGCGCAAAAACCCGAAAAGTTGCCGCATAGGACTTTGGTTGCTGAGATCTAGGTATTAAAGGTCTTTACTGTATATACAGAACACCTCTTTGGTCAACTACATAGAATCAATTAGGCGCTTGTCTGGATTGTATGTTGATTTTTTTTATTGCTTAGATGGGTGGACGAGCTCACAGCCCACCTGGTTGGAGCCCATAGACATCTACAACGTAAGTGCGCCACCCACCTTGAGATAGAAGTTCTAAGGTCTGAAGTATAGTTACAGCGGCTGCCCCAGCCTTCAAACCGAAACGCATTACTGCTTCACGGCAGAAATAGGCTGGGTGGTGGTACCTACCCGCGCGGACTCACAAGAGGTCTTACCACCAGTACTGAATATGAAAATGTAAAAGGTACCGGCGTCTGTGTGAAATGATAGACCATAGTTTGGAAATAAATCTCTGACTGTCGTCTCTCGCTTTCAACCTTACCTTTCCTAAGTTTGTGAACTCGATGACATGTTCTTCGAATGAGGTTTTAAAAAGTTGTTGTAAAAGGTTTTAAATTTTAAAAAGTAATGTTGATATCCGTTAACAATGCTGACCACTCACCGTCAGATGACATGAATGCTTGTTTGAAGATAACCCACCATTTTAGATACACTTGTTTAGTTTTTTTTTTTTTAACGTATGAAAACTCAAGGATGTGGTTTTAAAAAAAATCTAATCCTAACCGCTAAGCTCGCTCATTCTGCCTGCCGTACCTTATTGATGTGAATCTTCTTTGAGAATAAAGACAAAAATACTTCCTAAGACGATGTCGTGAGATAGTCATAGACATTTGGCACCCGTCTATCAAAAGAACAAGGCCGTAGCTCTTCGCAAACATTGCTGCCATTATCAAAGTATTAGTAACATTATTTAAGGATTTGTTTTCCTAAACTCGACTTAGAGATGTTTAAGTTTAATGTTTACTGGTGGTAGGACCTCTTGTGAGTCCGCACGGGTAGGTACTACACTGCCTATTTCTGCCGTAAAGCAGTAATGCGTTTCGGTTTGAAAGGTGAGGCAGCCGTTGTAACTTTACTGAGACCTTAGAACTTATATCTCAAGGTGGGTGGCGCATTTACGTTGTAGATGTCTATGGGCTCCAGTAACCAGTTAACACCAGGTGAGCTATGAGCTCTTGCATCCATCTGAGCAAAAAAAAAATTATAGAGTTTGTTCAATTGAAAATCAACCTTAACGTCTTCGATTTTGGGAATTTTTTCGTTCGCATGTATCGCCGAATAGTACAGTACCCGGCGATAAATATTGCACATCGACCGTGGGAAAGAGACGGCTAATTTCTTTCTTCGTAGAGCGTTATATCTGTCGCATATTACTTAAATTGACATTTAGTCTCCATAGATACCGGATCGTTAGTGTTTCGTCGCACACAGGTAACGCCCAACAACAAAAACAAAATTAGACGACTGTCTCTTTCTAAATATCGATGTGCAATATTTATTGTCTGGTACTGTACATTCCTACCTCCTCCGCATAGAACAAATGCTCAACTTTCAGTAATTACAGCAATAACTGGGTTTCAGTAATACGGCCAAGGCTGGATTGCGTGTGGCATTACACCGATTTTGTTAACGATTACAACGTTACGCATTAATGATCGATATAATTGTTATCAATCGAAAACGATGTGAACTACTTATCGAAACACATAAATGATTTATTTAGTGCTGATACTGTAATCCTATGCTAATTGCTAGCAGCTCTGAGACGTAGACTGGTCTTCGAGTGGGTGGCGGCAGTCACGTAATGATCTCCATGGGCCCATGAGCTCCATTAACTACTTAATATCAGGGCTACGAGCTCGCTCATAGGTCCATAGACAGCAGTGCCGGTATAGACCACAGAGATTCGAATCGCTTAGTATATAACCTGAAAAGGAAATGTTAACAATAATTAATCGTTGATAATAATAATTATTAACAATAATAATAACCGTACCAGGATCTACGCATAATAATTTAAAAAAAAACGACTACACCAAAATAAAATGAGAATATCATCAATGTATTAGAAGTCATTTATTGCATTATTAAAAAGTTCACTGTAAAAACTACTGATCTTAATTTGATAAAATTGAGAAATTAATTAAATAGAACATGAGAAGCATCGGCTTTCAAATAAATAAATGATCATCAAAATCGGACTACCGTGAACAAATCTCTGGTTACACAAACACCCACATAAACAAAAAAAACAGTCGAATTGAGAGCTCTTCCTTTTTTTGACATCGTTTATAAACACAATTTATTCACAGGTAATGGGTATTTTGAAATGAAATCTTTTCGAGCAGGTCCTAAAGAAAGGACGAAGTATAAATTTCACCTAAACAAAAGACGTAACATTACAAAAATATGTTATTAAGCTATTGCATAGCTTTTATCGCGGGCTTTGAGCGCGGCGACCGAAACAAGAAATTCCGTAACGAAAATAAAACCTAACAACCGTTATTCATGTCTGAACTGTCTTTATTTTCAGCACTTGATGTCAGGATGGTGGGGAGACTATAGCCTCTCTTGTCAACCTGTGGACTACACCGAGAGCGAACAGGCGAGAAGGGTAAGATTTCATATCATATTAATAACATATTTACTAGAAAACACATTTACATACATACCTACTCATACTATAGTAAAAACAGTTTAATAAATCAGGGTATTAGTGACAACCTGAAAATTAGAAACTAGAAATTAAAATAATAATAATAATAAATTCCGTTTCGGCGCTCAGGAGAATATTAGACCAAATAAATTGTTTTAATAATAATAATAAAATCTGTTCTTCTTAAAATTGGTTTAATTACTAGATGTGAATTGAAAAATTCTGTTTTATAAGTCTAATTCTATTCTAAAGTCTAATTCTAATTGTTTTATGAAGCTAATTGAATAATTCTATTTACAAGTCAAGCTTATAAAATCGTGCTAATAAAATCTGCTATGGATGATAAAGAGAATTGAGCCTTTAGATATTCACTTAGGCTTTCCTGTAAACTATGAATAAGGTTCTTCATTACTTATATTTTCAGATTTAAGCTTAAAGAATTTACGGCTGTGTAATTTACTGCAATGTTTTAAACACAAAACCGATTTTGTACTGTAATCCAAATTTATAGTTTAGTTCGTATTTACGCTACATTACGCCTTTTTCATTGATAGCTTCAACGTAATTAGACGCACAAACAGCAGGGTACCTCTGACAAGAATTCCGACTTTTACATGACTTACAAAGAACGTGCATAAAAGAATTATTTTAAACAATTTTTTTCTGATAAGCAGACGTGTCGACTTTATGTTAAGTGTTTGTAGATAGAACACATATTAATAATTTATTTTTTCTATAAAAACAAAACTTCACATAAACCAATTATTGACTTATTCAGTTATAACTAGTTAGCGTACAATAAACTCATTCGTGTCTTATACTTGTATGTCTCAACTATAAACTTTGCACTGATTAAGCGTTCTGGAGACAGAAAATACATGTAATATCCGCTTTGAATTGTGACGAACTACATTCTCGAGTCTATTAACTTGTAAAAGCACGGGAAAGTGAGAATTAGCGGTCGCTTGAACCACCGTCATCAAACGTGCAAAGAGTATGCATGAAAATAGAAAAGCCAAGTTTTTCTGAGAGTTTTGTACGTGTACCTTTATGTAAGGCTATCAAACGTTGAGACACCCTCTTTCATATCATTAACAATGTTACTAACAGCTGACAATGAGCACTCGCTAATTGGTCACTGGTCATTACGTCTGCGAAGTAATTGCCGAAAGTCAACTTAATAAAAAAAATTGATGAAGTCGTCGTGGACTAATGGATAAGACGTCCGGTGCATTCGTGTTGAGCGATGCACCGGTGTTCGAATCTCAGGCGGGTACCAATTTTTCTAAAGAAATACGTACTCAACAAATGTTCACGATTGATTTCCACGATTTCCATCGTGTAATAAAAATGAAACCCGCAAAATTATAATTTGCGTAATTACTGGTGGTAGGACCTCTTGTGAGTCCGCGCGTGTAGGTACTACCACCCTGCCTATTTCTGCCGTGAAGCACTAATGCGTTTCGGTTTGAAGGGTGGGGCAGCCGTTGTAACTATACTTGAGACCTTAAAACTTATATCTCAAGGTGGGTGGCGCATTTACGTAGTAGATGTCTATGGGCTCCAGGTAGGCTGTGAGCTCGTCAATCCATCTAAGCAATAAAAAAAGGGCAGTGAAACAATATCGAGTGACGTAGTTACCGCTTCAAAAAAGTGCTAATTCTTCTAAATTAATTACGTATCTGACACATATTCACAAACTACTTCCACAATAGAAGAATTAGGTACTCGTTGTTGCCAAAATGAATTCTGGAGAAATTAATTTGCGCGATTACTGTGTTAAAACAATTTGTTTTCGCCGCGAATAAATCGATTTGATGTTTCATAAAACACAATCGTTAAGTCGAGCTAGACTCCAACTAATGTTCTAAGTCGTGAGGCGACTTTCGAATAATCCATACGTATAGTTAGCCAGTTAACATGTTGACTGGCTTACTGTACCTGTCTCAGAACAGCGAACAATTTATTATTGTCACAAAAAAATCCCAGGCATCAAAGTCTGCGACAATAGTTTGCCCAGCTCATAAAGATTGTATGTATGTATGTATGTTTGTATGTACGTATTTCTGATTGTGTATGTATACGTACATACTATTTTTTTGTGTATGTATTTGTAACTTCATATAAATTTCATTGCACCTACCACTATTCACTCTGCACTACCTTTGGTTGACTGGTAGAGAATGCCTCAGGCATTAAATCCGCTAATGTAAATTTTGCATGAAGTGTAATAAAAATAAATAAAGATCGAAATGTCATGTCAATGGAGTAATATCATAATAATCTTACCATCGTATAAAATTCAATGCAAAAATATTTTAATTCAAATTCCATTGGGTATCCCGCAAAGCTCGCTCGTGCGTTTCGACTTAAAGCTCGAGTAAATCGTTATACAATTGAAACTGCGACGTCATAAAAGCATTCGCGTTGAGATTCCATGGGCTACTCTAGAAATCACTTAAAAAGCCTACTGAAAATAGGCACGTCTGTCAAAATCATCTTTGCAATAAATTACTCGTAAAAGTTAATTGCTTTTTCGCTCATTATCACGTTCTAGTGTAAATAAAGCACTTACATACGTGTAAGTTGGCAGCGAATTTCATTAAGAGATCACAAAGGTTTTTCTTTTTCTTAATATGTAATTAGTTTGCAAATTAAAAAAGCGTATCGAAAAAACCAGTTGTTTGAATACTTTCAAAAGTTTAAAATTAACAAAATAATAAAATAATTACGCATATACGTAACGTGATATTAGAAATAAAATAAAAATAAAAATAATTACGCATCAAGTTGCAAATATCATAATGATGCATGCGCTCCATTTTTGAGGCCCTTGTGACTACAAAATTTAACTGTACCTATGTATGCAAAAGAAGCTGTTCAATTGAACGGCATTGATTGATTTTGTTCTAAATTATGTTTTAATCACTTATAAAATGATATCTAATTGTATTCTTGTCTCCCGTGGATTGAGATTTTTTTTATTACCACTTGATTTTATTCTCACTGTATTTTATGTTAATAATTTCCAATATCAAATATCAAAACCTATACGAATTGGGACTACCGTACGTACAATCTTAGATAAAAATCAACTGTATCTGGTACGTATTCATATGTACACCAAACTCCCTGAAGTCTAAATGGCACTAATTATTTTATTTCTTATTATTAAATTCTTTATTTCAGATAATGATCCATATAAATGTTAGTAACAGTTATTTCTCAAAAATAAGTTAGTAAGGACACACTAATAAAAGAAAACAACAACACACATACTACATACGATTGCAATAGCGGCATTACGAGAAAATTTTGTGGACCTCTCTGCAATGATTCAGAAAAGGTCCATCTAACCTAGAGAATATCATGGCCAGGATGCTAATAATATTGTCCCAGCTGGCATTCCATGATAACAGGCTATTTACGCCCCTGAGAATTGATAGACTTGGTGGAAAATAGGCTTCAAAAAATGGATTTATTGCGACCATATCTTTCAGCTTACGCAGACGCAGTCAAAAGTCAGAGAATCCATGTGAAATCTGCTCTTTCTCTGTGAAATTTTAACACGAAATTACTACATCCATTCAACCAGAGTCATAGTGACTTGAAATCGTATACAGAAAAGTGAATAATAAAATTGAACGTTAAAGACATTCTCGGTAGCTCTTAGATACGACCTAGATTGCTTTAAGAATTGGTCGTTACGTTTGTTATGCAACACAAACCGGAACATAGCTTAGTTTATTTCAATAAACAACAATCATCGGGTATTCGAAAAATATCGATTTAGATTTTAGAACGACTTTTTGGCGGGAACGCGAGGAGTGAAGTTGTGTGATTTGTTTGATTTTGTCTATTTAGTGGTTCTTCAGGTTTAAATGTGTAATAACGGTGGTTTATTAACTGTTTAATATCTGTGAAAGTGCACAAATGTGGGAAAATGAAACAAAGCTGAGTGACGTAGCTTCTCGGGATCCTCCAAAAAGTCCACTGAAAAAATTGTAAATGACCAACATTTTACTGAAATTGTATGTCATCTCATATCATCTCATCTCATTTAATTTCATCCCAGTTGATTAATGTCTCAAATTAATCATTTTCATTTCATTTCATTTCACTCCATGTTTTAATTTTTCATAAAATTAAGAATATAAATTAAAATAAGACATGACTTAAAGGTCTTAGTTACCAGGTCATAAAATACCTTAAAAAGATTTCAGAACTTTAATGAGTGCACTTTGTTGTATATTTGCTTGTGATTTCGTTGAAGTTCATGTGCGATGATTACCACTTTTTGTTGGTCGGGCTGTAAATCGATCAGTCTTTGCCAGCATTAAAAAAAGAAAAGCAGCTAGCTGCCTAACAATCAGATGAGAATTTTTTCCAACCAGTGTAGAAGCCGACTTATTCTTAAAATGGTTATCTGGTATTAATTAATTACTCAAATTTATTTTAAATTAATGAGTTTATTTATGTTTTTGAATATACTTATTTTAATTTTATGCTCCTTATTTTTTTCACGGTCCGTAAAATTGATTAATTAAAAAAAAAGAGTTTTTACAAATAACCCACATTTTACTTCTTAACCGGAATTTATTAGATCTTCAATAATTTTTGAATGTCACTCGTTTCACTTCATTTTGGAGATTGCTGCAATTCTTAGACGCTTCATCGTGAATGACATCAGAAATACCACCAGAGATATCAGCCCAGATTCTCAGCGACATGAAATACGAAACGCGATCACTTTTTTATTGCATTTTCTCTCCGAAAACTCATATTGAATCAATGAAATCTTAAACAGCTAACTGGATTGACTTTCACTTGAATTAGCAGTGCCCTACCAAGACTCTGAGGCTTCCAATACTGGTTACGCGTAGTGCACTTGACCGCAGACTTGGAACTGTTTCCATTGTAATCAAACGACACGTTAGTTTTCTTTCAGTTTTTCTAGTATTCATTTTTAGCTGAACTCTTCGATGAAGAGTGGATGTTCAATCTAATAGACATCAACGTGGATGTCGCTATCCACCATGAGACATCACAATAATGTGTTACTGTATTATATAACCGCAGACCTAGCCTTCGAACCGGAGGCATGAAGGTTTCATGGCAGAAATAACTAGTATGATGATACCTACCGCTCTGAGCTCTTAATTAAGCTCACTACTACCAATAATAATGCAAATTTATACAATCTAATAAATTCTAAACTAAAAAATTTGTAATGTACATCATTATATATAATTATTATATATAGATATATATATATCATTATACCATTTTCTAAGTCTGTATACACGTACCTAACCTTCATTCACGCAAAGAACCAAAGGGAAACGGGGGTGACTGAAAATCAGCGCTGTTCGATTTATCAACCTTGAACAGCATTAGCTGAGCCACCTACCTCCTTTTGTCTTTTTCTCTTTTTTTTTCTTTTCTTTTCTTTGTATTTTATTTTATTTAATGTGAAAGGCAATAAATGATTTTTATTATTATTATTATTAAAATAGGACGACAATCAAGACGCACAAATGGAAACGCGAACGCGCAATGAACTTGTCTCTCACACGTTTTGCGTAAGAGTGAAAGTACACATGTATGTACTCTTCCCTAGCCTTGCTGATCGGACGATTGCTTACGTCACGGCTGCGGTCGAAAGCAAGCCTCTTTGAAGATAATGACATTGCTTGCCTATTTTTCTTTTTCTTCATAAAATTCGGTAACCACTGATGTAATGCCTGTAAGGTTGCGCAACACTGAATGGTCATTTTAGTTCAGTTAGAAATGATCAAACTGTGAAATGGTTCACAGCCTTGCTTGTGTGAATAAAATTTAAAACTAACGTTTTTGTTAAACATTCACGTGAAGATTTTGTTGTTAAAACTTCAATTCTATTCGTTGATGAGACAAAGTTGGTTTTACTTTCACACTTTCGAACCGAACATTTGAAATAATTATTTAATTAAATTTTATCGTATATTGAAGACGTCGTCTTGGTCTAAATGATAAGGCGTATAGTGTATCATATCAAGCGATGCGACTCTCCCGATACTCGAATTCCGAAAGCGGATACTAATTTTAATGACTTCAATTATGAAGCAAAAACATCGTAGAAAATAAAATAAACGACCACAAACAAAATAAATAAGAAATGCTTTATAACCATTACTAGTGGTAGGACTTGTTGTTGGACAATTACAATCATCTTGCTTTTTCCTGCTGAGACACAATTATGCAATGAAATTTCTTTGATAGCCTTGTACAATACTATACAATTAATAATTAGACTCTTGTCTCAAGGTGGTGATTTTCTGGAGTGATCTCTACGGTGAATCCGTTCACGCATCGAAAAATCTTTTTTATAATTATGTTGTTGATTTTGTTACAGATGCTTCATCTATGCTGGGTTTACTACTTCTCGAAACTATCAGAATTCGCTGACACGATATTCTTCGTGCTGAGGAAGAAGAAGAGTCAAATCACATGGTTGCATCTCTACCACCACTCGTTGACCCCTTTCGAGGCGTGGCTGCTGGTCAAGTTCATTGCTGGTAAGTTTCGTGATGTCATCGTTTTGCCATCGCACCGTCCACAGCCATACTGAGCTTTCTTATAGAAAGTTTCGTAAGACAAAATTTACCACGTGTCATCTCAGAGATGAAGCTCTGAATGATGTTCGTGAATCTATATATCTGTGATTAGTACGCGCTATAAAATCTAGACATTTATAGGTACGTCTCGAAGTTGACTAGGTTAGCTTTCAAAAACAATTTGTGTATAAATAAAATTCGAAAAAAATTACACGCATCCATAGCGGAAATACCAGTGAAATAATGAATGCCATTGATAAGTTTGACACAGCGAGATTGGTGCTTGCCTCGGGGCGTTTAGCAAGAGCCAGTCATGTTGTTGGCTACCTTAAATGGAATTTTAACGATCGATTATTTAGTATTATATACTTTCTGTTTCCTGATAAATACATTGAACTCAATAGTCGACACAAGGTTTGGTCAACTGACAATCTCAATACTTCACAAACGGTAATAAGTCTGAATTAAGTATAATTTAATCAAATTTCAGAAACCATTCCAATATTTCAATTCGTTTTAAGAGGTATAATTAAATAAAAGCATTTTTAAAGATGTAAAAATAAAAAAATTAAAACTAAAACTTAATTTAAAGTAGCAAGGCTTTAAGAAAAAAAACATTTTTCCCACCTTTGCCGTGTCTTTTTAAAACCAATAATTCGTTTATAATATTTTAATTAAAAGATCAATCTATATAGGCGAAAAAATGCTACGGTGATTCATTCAATTTCCTAAATCTACCTCTATATCTATTTAAAAGCTATAACTCACTCATTACCGAAAAATAACAAGATACATTTATTACCATTTATCGTTTGGAACTATTTCGGCCATATCTTTTCAATCATAAACATTTGAAAACAGATGTATGTAAGACCATTAATCAGATTTAGCAGTCCTGATTGGGTCTATGTGTGGTATTCAACCATATAATATTCAGTTTTCATGTGTACCTATATTATTTAAAGACTTCCACATTATTCTTAATGCGTACGGCAGTTTCTACGCTGCTCAATACTGAAAGTTGTCATTAGTAGCTATTCCTTCAGCTATACAAACTATAAAATTCATATTTTCGAATTCTGCTAATGTCTAGCCTTTCACATCGGGACTTCAATCCTAGACACGCTAGTCTCTCATTAGATCTGTCAGACATGTCATAATTTTAATAGCACCATTGTATCGTCAAACGTTTGGTCCCTCCCAAAATTTTATTTTATTGTTTGCTAAGTCAATAGAAATTGATATTATCTTTATTCATATGACTATAAATGAGCAAACGAATTGATTATCTATTCATCAGGCCCATCGAGATCTTAAATCGCAAATATAAGCCACTATCCACCTTGAGAATTAAGATTTAAGTCTCAATTTCGTAACTGTGCTTCAAACTAAAAAGTACAGAAAATTCTAAAGCATAAAGAAGTTTGTGATGTATATATAGACTGGAGTTTAGTTAAGCCCGCTTGGATTGGTACTACTGTCTGATATTTTTCTGCGGCAAAACAGTGATGGGTTTCGATTTGAAAGCCTTGTTTGTCTTTATTACGATGCAATAGACTGCTTATTTCTGCGAGGCCTTTGTTGTCTCTGCCGGTGGCATTCACGCTATGATTTCTGTGGGTCTGGTAACCGGTTGTGTCGTAAGTACGTTTGCTCGTCTGCGAAGTCAGTGGTCCATGAGCTACTATAACGAATCACCGCTTAGCCAATCGCAAAAGCTAAGAGAATAAACAGGTACCATATAGTACAATAATTCTAACTAGTGATGCCCTAGTAATCGAAATTCGACTATAATTAATTGAAATATAAGTTTGTATTGTGATTCTATTGTTAAAGACTTTTATACTTCTATAATCACAAATTTCGCCAAGACTACACTATAGAAAAATATTATTAAAGACGAACAATATTTAATATAATCTAAATTTGACCACAGACGTCAAAAACAAAAGTTTGACAGTAAATAAATAGTATGCATGCGTGTGTGCGTCAAATACATGGTGTGTAATGTTTTCTTTATTGATTTAATATATTTTTAGGCATAATTAAAAAAAAAATTAGCATTCTGCACTCCTTCTCTATATTCTCTATAAGTGTGGGAAATTTCATACTCCTCCGTCCGCGCAATTTTCGTAAAAAGGGATACAAAGTTTTTCCTTCACGTATTAATATATAAATCGCTTAGAATAGGTCACTTCATTTCCATGAAAAAAAAAATTACGACGGATTTCCTGTCACTAAATTTATGTATGTAAACAATAATAACTATATAATATGTACCTCATTAATTAGCTGTTTTGCTCAAAACTGTCGAAGATCTTAATCGATTCGGGCAGTAACTAAATACATAACAATTGCAACTAATTCATCCTTCGCAAACATGTTTCATCCAAAGATCACGATCGTACACAAAGAGAAACTTTCTTGTTGAAGATTTAGCGGCAGATGTTAGTTTTGATTATATCGTGAAATCTCCGCTTACCCGTTGGTGACAGGCAAATATTACTTTCACGCGATTTCGTTGGGTTCGTTTTTTCAGGAGTTTCAGCCAACGGTAGACATGAGCAACTGGTATTTTTTAATCTGTTATTCGTTTGGTAATGCGTACAGATTCAATTGTTTGTGACTACTAAAGCTAACCTATAATCGAAAGGTGATAAAATTTAAAATAAAATATTGCATTTTTGTAAAGAAAATCGACACATTATTATTTTTTTTTTAATTATTATTAAAAATTCCACACTGTCACAGCATAGCCTCTATCTAGCCTCTAAGCTATGCTGTGACGTCGTCCGTTTGTCGTCCATTTTTAATGACGTATATTACAAAATTTTTAGTTTAGAATTTATTAGATTGTATAAATTTGCGTTATTATTGGTAGTGGGCTTAATTAAGAGCTCGGAGGGGTAGGTATCATCATATTAGTTACAGTGTGGTATTTTAACTACACAAAAATCCTGTTGTATTTTTATCCAGACCGAACTAGATTAGAACTGACAAGGCAATATAAAGTCTTTAACACTTATAAAAGACGGCCAACTCCTATTAGAGGTACACACAGCGTTTGGAACACCTTTTTTTTAATGTATAGATGGCTGGATGAGCTCACAGCCCACCTGATGCTAAGTGGTTACCGGAGCCCATAGATATCTATAACGTACATGCCACCAGCCACCTTGAGATATGAGTTCTAAGGTCTCAGTATAGTTACAACAGCTGCCCTACCCTTCAAACCGAAACGCATTACTGCTTCACGACAGAAATATACAGGGCTGTGGAACCTAACCTTGCCTTTTATAGTATATATTATGAAGATATGTTAATAATCGCGAAAGTAACAAAACAATTTAGACCAGGACGAAATCGTAGTCAATGACCTTAGTCAACACCAAAGAATATGATCTCACTGACTCTTCTTCTGTCTACACAGGTGGTCACGGTACGTTCTCGAACATAGTGAACAATCTGGTGCACGTGATCATGTACAGCTACTACATGCTGGCCGCAATGGGACCTCAGTACCAGAAGTACCTCTGGTGGAAGAAGCATCTCACTACCCTGCAACTAGTGAGTATTACAATAATTTAACCGCGCATTTTTTTATGTTTGAGAGATTACTGGTGGCCCGGAGGCCTTTCTAGTTTTACCAGGGTAAATGGGCGAGCAAGGACTTAGCCAGGCGGGATGAGATTTGCTAACAGTCACCCCAGCGCCTCCAAAAGAGACCTAACAACTTAAAAGTAGCAGCTTCGCGATTGAACCTCGCAATGTACAGCAGCATCATTCACGTCTCTTCTTCTACATAGATTCGAAGGTGGTGGAACTGGATTCACGTAATAGCATCAGTAAACATGACGTACTAAGTAGACCGTGAATTTCGAAAATATTAAGCAGATAAATTTTAAAATCTTATGAGTAATACATCGGACGAGAGGTGCTGCAATCTACCCCCGAAATTTAAGTGCCGTAATGTTCTTTTGCAAGATATTGAAATCAGACTACTGCCAGATTTGATTAAGGCTCAATTCGCAGTACCTTTAATGACGATGTATGTATGTTTTGAGTTACACGAGAAAAAAATCCTAACTTGGGTTTTTTTTTTTTTTTTTTTATTGCTTAGCTGTGTGGACGAGCTCACAGCCCACCTGATGTTAAGTGGTTACTGGAGCCCATAGACATCTACAACGTAAATGCGCCACACACCTTGAGATATAGTTCTAAGGTCTCAGTATAGTCACAACGGCTGCCCCACCCTTCAAACCGAAACGCATTACTGCTTTACAGCAGAAATAGGCGGGGCGGTGGTACCTACCCGTGCGGACTCACAAGAGGTCCTACCACCAGTAATTACGCAAATTATAATTTTGCGGGTTTCATTTTTATTACACGATGTTATTCCTTCACCGTGGAAGTCAATCGTGAACATTTGTTGAGTACGTATTTCATTAGAAAAATTGGTACCCGCCTGCGGGATTCGAACACCGGTGCATCGCTTCAACACGAATGCACCGGACGTCTTATCCGTTAGGCCACGACGACCACAGCTGACAGGGACTGATAAATTTAAACCATTGTAAAAGTTTCAAGAACAATTATCGGCGGAACCCTAAGAATGACGTAAATTTCTAGCGGCAGCTGTCACGATACATACTCCTGCATTGCAAACAAATCCATTATTTACATCAAGCAATTTTGTAATGTATTATTATTGTCGTACAATGCGTCTTTGGCATTTGTAATCTCAACATAATATTACAAGCTGGTTCGGCATCGTTGTAAATGTAACAACGCATTAGATGTAACAAGTCAGCATATAGCCTTGCTTGTAACTCCTTGAAAAGTACATGGTATTTTACAAGGATATTGAGACATACATAGGTAATTGTGGTTGTTTGTTAATGTGGTAAAGAACTCGTTTTTTTTGTCTGGTCTAAAGCTCAAGAGAGTTTTTAATGAATAGTTCTGAATCAGAATTGAATTAAACAGTTGTTGTGGACTTAATTTTTAATTCATTTAATACTGCTGTATATATTATTTGGCGTTATGACAGAATTATGAAGATGTGATTAAGGACGTCATCGACTTTGAGTTCGTTTTAGAGTTTCTTCATATACGACTATTTCTTAGTGATTTTCCGTAATAACCACCATATCGTGGTCCCTAGTGATGGGTCAGCACATAACGCAGATGGGTGATCTCGATCGAATGAGATTTAAGTAGTTGATATATGTAATTAAGCAGAGAGTAGTAAGTCACGGTCTAATTATAATGAAACAATTTATGAGAGTACACAGAACGTTATCTCGCAATTGAACTTACGTAATCCGATCGTTTTAACTAATTTAGATCCGCTTAATGAGAGACGCCTTTTGCTGCAAACATTCTCGACAATATATTACTAAGTCTACTTTAATAGTTAAAAAAAAACTACTCTTACGAATTAATAGCGCGATAGTTAACTGGACCAAGGTGGTCACGACCCTCAGTAATGAGGAAACGACAGAGAAGAAGAAGAAGAAGATGTTAATTAAATTTTGTATAATAATTACCGACGGCTCGTATACAGTTACAGTTACAGTTTTCGTGGTCACGGATAACCAGTCGTAAACGCGAGATTAAACCGTAAAAGTAGTTTTTAGTTGTGTCAGCGAATGCCTAAAGCCGTAGAAAAGTAAAAGCTCTCTACCTTTGCAATGCACGACTGTAGGTTCGTTTGTTTGTTCTATCGTCAGCGTACTATTGCTGACTATTTTCTTATTTCATATATTTAGCGTTATTCCATACTTGTTTTCGTTGGGGAGCATTCGAGTTTGTAAAAAATAGCGGCCCGCTCCGGCTCCGCTCGGGTCTTTAACAAAATTTTCAAAGATATACGACGTTGTTTTATTTTTTAAATAAAAGAACATTTGTTACGGCATAACTAAAAAAAAAAAAAAATGCATATGTTGTCGCGTCTGTCACTTTTTGTAAATAATAATATGTTCTACAAAGTCGTAGTACATTATTTTATTCTATCATCAATAGTTTTCGCAGGGCACGCGATGTAAAGAATATTTTAGGAAATTTTTTTACACCTTGGGTTACATTATTGGACTTTAAGTAAGGATCCCTAATTTTTTTCAAAAATGATTATAGCCTATGTCACTCGGGAATACTGTAGCTTTATAAAAGTGAAAGAATTTTTCAAATCGGTTCAGTAGTTTCGGAGCCTTTTCAATACAAACAAACAAACAAATCTTTCCTCTTTATAATATTAGTATAGATAAATAACTGGGAACAAATGACGCACGGTCATCCGGCTCCATATTAGGATTCCCTGTATTATGGGTACCAGACCCTGACATACTTATATACGTTTAAATATATACATATATAGATAATAAACATCCAGACAAAGAGCAAACAAGCCTGTTCATCGCACAATGTTAGCCCGACATGGGAGTCGAACCCACGACCCTCGGCGCAAAATTCAGAGGCGCTATCTACGGCACCATCGAATCAGTCAACTTATGATGTGAGGGTGATATGTCTGTTGATACATTGAGTTGTCTCTCCCTACAAAATGGAACGCAAGCTGCTTCTCAGACCGGAAAGAGCACCGACTGTTTGAGCCGCTTTCTCGTGAAGTTGTGTTTTTGCTGATGCATTACTACACGTTTTTTTTTTATTGTGTAGATGGGCTGACGAAATTACAGCCCACCTGCGGTTAAGTGGTTACTGGAACCCATAAACATCTATAACGTAAATGTACCACCCACCTTGAGGTATAAGTTCTAAGGTCTCCAGTATAGTTACAGCGGCTGCCCCACCCTCCAAACCGAAACGCATTAATGTTTCACGTCAGAAATAGGCAGGGTGGTGGTACCTACCCGCGCGGACTCACAAAAGGTCCTACCACTAGTAATTACGCTAATTATAATTTTGCGGGTTTCATTTTTATTACACGATGTTATTCCTTCGCCGTGGAAATCAATTGTGAACATTTGTTGAGTACGTATTTCATTAGAAAAATTGGTACCCGCCTAAAATACGAACACCGGTGCATCGCTCAACACGAATGCACCGGACGTCTTATCCTTTAGGCCACGACGACACATACATTAAGCAACATTCAAACTTTTAAAGGCTTCGCTATACATAAAATCTAAGTACATAATATCATTTATTTTATTATACGGTAGGCAGCGGCTTGGCTCTGCCCCTGGTATTACTGACGTCTATGAACGACGGTAACCATTCACCATCAGTGGGCCATATGCTCGTCTTCCTACAAGGGCATTAAACGACCAACATTAAATTAAATTATGCTGATAGCCTTGAGAGGCTATTTCAGCTTCGCCCTAACATGTAGGTGAGCTCACGGGGCTCAAACCGGAGTGTTGCTAACACTGACCCTAGCAAGAGCAGTGCTTCGCAGAATCTACCAGTTGATCGGAAACGCGACCCACTGAGAAGATCCGACGAGAAACTCAGTGGACTGTGTCTATGGTGGGGCGTATGGGGCAACTTTGATAAATCGATAGATTTATTTAATATTATTTCTAGTTCCGCAGTAAGTAACGTATGAAATATACAAACATTTCGCACCACTCCTAGAATTCCTATAGAAGCGAACGTTTGCGCAAATCATTAGGATATGCGCACCGTTGAGCAGTACCGTCGACGCGATAAATTTTAATTATTAAAAAAAATATTTTTTTAAACAATCTTAAATTTGAGTTTTGTGCATGCCGCGTAATTCCACCGCCCACCTTAAAACTTGAGGTCGAAATTTCAATTGCACTATATAATTACTCTCCCATGTTTCTAATCTTATTTACTGGTGGTAGGACGTTTTGTGAGTCCGCACGGGTAGGTACCACCACCCTGCCTATTTCTGCCGTGAAGCAGTAATGCGTTTCGGTTTGAAGGGTAGGGCAGCCGTTGTAACTGAGATCTTAGAACTCATATATCAAGGTGGGTGGCGGCATTTACGTTGTATATGTCTATGGGCTCCAGTAACCACTTAACACCAAATGGGCCTTGAGATCGTCCACCCATAAAAGCATTAAAATAATAATAATATCGGAATGCATGAGTGGTTCGCGGCAGAGATAGACACTCACTTATACAAACTCCTAATACCGCCCGTAAATTCCCATCTTGCTTATAGCTTAATCGTATTGCATACATGGAAGGTAGATAAAAAACTTCCAACTTAATAACCATTTGAATAGTCGTGGTCTTGTAGATAAATAATTTAATGGGTGTAGCGTGCTCATGTTGAGTGATGCGAAGGTGCCACTCTTGGCGCAGACACCAATTTTTATAATACATATTATTATGATTAATGCATAACGATAGCTGTTAGAAAGTATTTGATGCGCTTTTTTTAAAATCAGTTTTTTTTTTATTGCTTACATGGGTGGACGAACCCACCTGGTGTTAAGTGGTTACTGGAGCCCATAGACATCTACAACGTAAATGCGCCACCCACCTTGAGATATGTTTTAAGATCTCAGTACAGTTACAACGGCTGCCCCGCCCTTCAAACCGAAACGCATTACTGCTTCACGGCAGAAACAGGCAGGGCGGTGGTACCTACCCGCGCGGACTCACAAGAGGTCCTACCACCAGTAAAGTCAGTTTAAGCTATGATAAAATTAATTTGCGTTTTTTCTGCAACCAGTACAATCACCTCGTGCAGGTCGCATGGCTTCACATTTCGTCATACGTGCCGCTAAACGTGTCCTTTCCCCGGCATTACTAATGAATACTGTATTTTTTTTTTAACTATTTAGGACTTATTGCACTATACCGGATTTCGGAATTCCGGGCAGCGCAGAATTACATGTAGGAGCACTGATGTTTTTGAGAGCACGTTTTTATTAAATTGATTTCTAGTCTGTCTGTCTGTTCGGTATGAAGGCAATCGGCTTTTCACTTATTACCCGGTACAGACTTCAAAGTTTAAAGCTCGGAACTTGACGGTGTTTTTAAAGCTCGGAACTTGACAGTGCTACGGTGATTAAACTTTTTTATTTTTATTGCCTAGATGGGTGGACAAGCTCACAGCCCACCTGGTGTTAAGTGGTTACTGGAGCCCATTGACATCTACGACGTAAATGCGCCACCCACCTTGAGATTTAAGTTCTAAGGTCTCAAGTATACCTAGTTACAACGGCTGCCCCACCCTTTAAACCGAAACGCATTACAGCTTCACGGCAGAAATAGGCAGGGTGGTGGTACCTACCCGCGCGGACTCACAAGAGGTCCTACCACCAGTAATAACTGTCGATGAAGTTGTAATTAATTCCTATGTTAATTGTATTTCAGATTTATAATATACAGAGTACATTGTGATTGCATGGCCTTAGTAGAAGACGTAGTGATTTTTAACACGATAACAATAAAAACACTATGTCCTAAAATTTAGGAAGCTATTTAGGACCTAAATAGTTTTTAATAAGCAAAGGTTCAATGGTATAGCAGGTACCTTTTCTGAGTAAATCCGTATCTATCGCCACATTGGTCTATGGTGGTTGGTGACAATGACGTGTTTCCGACATACATACTACAGGCGAAACTCTTGGAAGGGGTCACTTAAAATGATTTAGACAAAATTATTTTTTTCATTTAAGATTGATTCTTCATAATACTCGTATTATCATATATAATTTGTAACGTTTTCTGAAAGTACCTGGCCTATACTAAAAACTAAAATAAACGTTACAAATAAATAAATAAAAAGATGTTAACGCCTACGAAATTTTACTGAGCAATATTGAAATTTTATTTATGTTCACCGACACAATTTTAAAAACACTTCAATCAATGGCCGTGCCAAGCTAACTTGTTCGCAACGTAAAATTTAACAAAAACCTGTATAAAGGAAATACAAGCACAAAATCGATTGTGGAAGTTTTATTGAAGAAACCCAAGCATCCAACAGTTGCCATTATTAAAAAAATCTCCCAGTATTAAAATCTCCTGAGACAATCATCAATTACGGGATTTTCAGCTTTATTTTAAGACCATTGCGCGTGAGCCAAATCTAAAAGACAAACGGACAAGTACTAGAAATGGTATTAACCTGCTGACGTCATCTATTTGGGCACACGAATTCCAAAATTGTTTTGTGAAAAAAAGTGACAATCGATAATGTGTACCTATCTTTTACTGAGTTACTGGATCTTCTCTGTGGGTCGCGATTCCGATCCGGTGGTAGATTTTGCGAAGTATTGCTCTTGCTAGGGCTAGTGTTAGCAAATTCTGTCAGGTTAAGCCCGTGAGCTAACCTACCCGTCAGGACGTAGCTGAGATAGCCTCTTAGGCTACCAGCGAATAAGTAGGGAAAAAGTACTTATCTAGTGATGTGACTATGTGCTCATAATACCAATTTATCTAAGGAAGTACGTACCTAACACGTCTTCGTGGATGCTTCCAAAAATAAAAACTTTTTAATCATCACGACTATCGAGGCCCCAAACCAAGCATCAGACAATCTAGAGTCAGTTCATTCATCTATTGCGATATAAAAACTTATAATCGTACCATTAATTATTTTTTGTAGGTACTTATAAATCACTTAATAATCAATAACACTAATTGCATCCGCGCCCTGAAATATTCATACATACGAGTACGTGTGATAAATTGAGTGAAAGCAAACGTCATTTTTTAAGCTTGTTTATTTATAATCATTAAATACTTTCACTCGTATACAAAAGGATTGTGGGTGCAGACACCTTATAAAGCTATATACTGCAATAAGCTGCGTTTACATTGGTTTGTCTAGGAACCGCAAAAAAATTAAAAACAGGTGCGCGTGCAACTTGGTGCACGTGAATGAAGTGAAACTTCTTTTTCGATGTGTAGTATTGTGATCCTTAAATCAGATTGCTCTTGTAATAGGGAATGCTGTGTATAAGATGCGACATCTTCAACATTTATATTATTTATATTTTAAATTCTAGATAGAAAAATAAATATATACTTTTTTAAATGCTTCGTTAAAATATTGGACGCTACTCGTTGCTAACGTTCGCGCTGGCCTGTAACAGGCATACCACGCGCATGCGTTCGAGTGCCACGCATTCACTCTCGCTCTATCGCTTTTCTAGTATAGTAGCCTTATACGTATAACGCAACCCTTGTTAGAAGTCTCATTAGAAGTTTCACTTCAATAGTACAAATTACCTTTTCCCTAAATTGAAACATTTGAGACTACAGCTTCGCGCTTATAAAGTCTTCGGCAACCACTTGTCTGCTTCTCCACTTCTAATAGCGGAAAAGCCGTGTTAGACTAATCTTAACTCGTTGTATCAACTCTGACTCGACTCTAGTCTGACTCGGTGGTACAATAGTTAGCGCCCCTGACTGTTGCGCTAAGGGTCATGGGTTCGATTCCCACATCGGAGAAACATTGTGTGATGAACAGGTTTATTTGTTCTTTGTTTGGCTGTGTATTATCTACATATGTATATATTTAAACGTATATAATTATGTATGACAGTCTCTAGTATCCATATCACAGGAAAACCTAATTTGTGAGCGGATGACCGTGCGTCATTTGTTCCCAGTTATTTATTTTTTATTTATCAACGCTATTTCAAATTTAATCTTATGCGTCGAACAACATGTTCTGGTCTCTATCGCCTCCCATACTACTTCTATAGACAACGTTTATTTCGGTCATTTGAATATCAATCATTGACTAGCCGATATATGATAGTCATGTTTGCACTAAGTAATGGGAAACCCATACTCCGACAAATACCATATCTGAATCGCGCATATTTCAAACCGGTCTGTCTACGAATGTATACTACAACAGTGAATCCAGTTTTAATAACACTGCAGCCAAATTCTTAAATATACTTAGTCCGCCAAAAAACATTTGATGATGCATGAAATCTACAACAATAGAGATGATATCAAATTTCGTATAATAGCTTTCGTTAAATTAATAATGCAACGTACAAGAGAGAACGATGTGATTATTAATTTAAAATAAATTGGACGATCGTAAATGGCAGTAAAAAAATTTGCAGATCCGTGTTTTTTTTTTTTATTGCATTGTAGGCAGACGGGCATACGGCCCACCTGATGGTGAGTGGTTACCGTCGCCCATGGACTTCAGCAATGCCAGGGGCAGAGCCAAGCCGCTGCCTACCGCTTAATACTCTCCACAAGCCTCGTTTGAAGAAGGACATGTCATAGCGCTCGGGAAACACCGTGGAGGGGAGCTCATTCCATAGCCGGATGGTACGTGGCAAAAAAGATCTCTGGAAACGCACTGTGGATGACCGCAGTGGCTCCAGGAAGTATGGATGAACTCTACTCCGGTGGCGGGCGGTGCGATGGTAAAAACAAGATGCCGGTATCATCTCGAACAATTCCTCAGAGCACTCCCCATGGAACAAACGGTACAAAATACTGAGGGAACCGAAGTCCCTCCGCGTGTGTTATTGTAATTATTTCTAAGGATAGAACCGATATTATTAAAATCGTCTAATCAGAATGTAATTTTGTTTGTGACTACGTTCAATAAAAATATTCCATAGTTTGGAACTAGTACAAAAAGTTGATCATGATACGTGATGATACGTCATCGTTCGAACGAGGACTGCAAAATAGTTCAAAACAGTAAGGATTTGTGGTACTACTGACGTCCATGAGAAAATGTAGGCTGTATCTTCCATTACTACTCGTATAGAAAAAGTCGACAGTGTCAAAGGGAAATTCTACTGTCTGCCGTCATATCAAATTTGAATATCAAAACCAATGGAATGCTTATTTTTATTTTTTATCATTAAATATTATGAATGACATTACAAAATGATAATATGTGAATATAAAGTGCATCATTGCATTAAAAATAATGTAATCTACACGTTTACCGTGCTTCTTATTTACCTTTACATTACATTTTACTTTAATTATATTTAGTGATACTTATACCTTACGTTTGCTTTTCTCAGATCCAGTTCTTCATGGTGTTGTTCCATTCGATCAGCGCTTTAGTCTGCGACTGCGGGTATCCGAAGTGAGTATTGGTTATCACTACATAGTACAAAACAAAGTCGCTTTCTCTGTCCCTATATCCGTTTTTATGCTTAAATCTTTAAAACTACGCAACGGATTTCGATGCGTTTTTTTTTAATAGATAGAGTGATTGAAGAGGAAGGTTTAAATGTATAATAACATCCATCAAATTACTGTTATTTTTGAGGTTTCTAATGTGATATCGTAAATAATCAACAATAAAATTTCATTATATACTTTTTGTTTACTGTCAAGCTGTTATTGCTTAAAGTCTGTGGTCAAATTGAGAATAGGTTAATATTCTTTATCTTTAATATTTTTTTGATTAAAGTGTATTCTTGGCGAAATCTGTGATTATAGAAGTTGATTCTTTGACAGTCGAATTATAGTCGAATTTCAACTACTGCGGGAGCACTAGTACTTCTAAATGATATTACAATGTTTTTCCTACCAATTCGCCGGTAACCTAAGGCTATTCTAGTTACGCCCGGACGGGTGGATGAGCTCATGGGCTCAACTTGCTAACTAACACTAGCCCTAGCAAAAGCAGTGCTTAACAGAATCTATCACCGGATCAGAATCGCGATCCACTAAGAAAGGTTTTTTTTTTTCTTCAAAGTAAAAACCTATTGCTGTTTATTATTTTTATAACGTTTGATGACTTGTTACATGAACTGTTTAGTACATATAAATGTCCTATACTCCATTTAGCTTACTGATACTAGATATAGAAGTACGATAAACTATTCGGAATATCAGGTAGGGTCTGCAACGACAATGCTCTGTTATGACTGTGTACATCGCTGCGCCTCAATAAAATTCACCGTTGTCTTCCGATCACTTGAACTAACAAGTCGTACTATCTTGATCGTGCGGTCACTTGTCAGCATGTAGAAACTTAACTCTTGACAAAGATACTTTCAATTTTGTCTATACGAAATAGAAAGCCACACCATGCTTACGAGTCGACAATGGAGTCATTATGATTCGATAC
Organism: Bombyx mandarina; assembly: GCF_030267445.1. NCBI lineage: Eukaryota > Metazoa > Arthropoda > Insecta > Lepidoptera > Bombycidae > Bombyx > Bombyx mandarina. The sequence continues at coordinate 14,584,108 of NC_143228.1, forward strand.
TTGCTTTATAATATTCAATTTAATTTGATTAGGCTACAAATCGTTCGATAGAAACGAAACTATTTAACATCTTAACCGTCGCGAATCTTAGGTTCATCTAACACAATATCCGTGAAATAGCAAAAACAAAAGTGCTCCAGGCAAACAAGTTTAATGCTATGTAAGTTACTTGATATCCAGAACCAAAAAAAATTTAAGAGCGTGTCCAATTCACAAACATTATACGTGAAACCGTCAGCCTTTCGCAAATCAAATTCTTTAAATACATGACATACATCTATCTCTTTTTAGTGTCTATTTTTCGTTTCATCTAGTTTCAAATTACAACGACTTTAACTTCAAGATGTCTGCATTACACGCGGTAGGAATAAACCCAAAGGATTCTGTCTCATTCTCTCGTCTCATAAATTCCAACAGCATCAGCTAAGAACTAAATCCTCTATGAATAAGCAACATCATTTGCATCCTAATCAAAATATTTACGTTTATCTTATTAATTTCCAGGATCATCGCCTCCGGACTGATTCTTCACTCCACAATCTTCATAGTCCTATTTACCAACTTCTACCTCCAAGCTTACAAAAAGAAACCCAGAAGCAAAGTTGAAACGAACAACAATAATAATGACAGCAAACTCACTGATGAGAACACGAAGCTAAAGAACGGACGCGTTAATGGCGCAACAAACAATGGTCACCTTCAAAACGGGTTCGCTAATGGCGAAGTAGCAAACGGTAAGATCAGAAACGGCGAAGTTGGTAACGGCAGGATCGAAAACGGTGAAGTCAATGGGCACGTTAAGAACGGATACGTCAACGGTAGGTTACCGAACGGCTCAACTGATAAAGACAAAGTGCAATAGTCTGTACTAACATAATTTAGTTTTTTAATTTGTAAATAGAGAAATATATAAGTGCACTAGGCAATTTTTGTATTGTTCAATTATAATTAGGAAACGTAAATTGAAAGTTACCAATTTAGAATCTAACGAGAGATTAAAAATAAATAATAATAAATTAATTAATACAATTATTGTCTACTGCTTTTTGTACAGTTTGTGTGTAATTTAGTTAAAAGTTCCACTGCGAGCTTCCGTGTAGCTTAAGTTGTGATATAATACTTGAACGTCTCAGGGTAAAATCTATTAGTTTCGAAGTTTTAAGCCTTCGTCAAACAGAACGCGTACTTAGCGCCGCGTACTTAACGTCGCGCTCTTTTCATGTCACACAAATTGACTAGATGAGTCCAACGCTCCTTGATGCAACGCATTTGCCAAATCATAGTGCCTTTCGATAGCAGTGTGAAAATTTAAAAGTATTAAGATATCGAGTGATGCAGATGTGGCATTGTATAAGCATGGGTATTTTCTAACTATTTATATCATTTTTTCGGGCATTATCTAGTATTTTAAAACACATTCACGCGGACGCTAAAATAAAAATTGTAAAAAATTATAACGCCTGACGTCAAAGCGTCCTAACGCCGCGACAGAGCGCTGCGTACTTATAGCGCTGGGGCTCTGTTTGACGGTATGTTACCATAGTAGTACGACACATCTCGGCGTCATAGAGCGGCGTCAGTTTAGCGCTCTGACGCGCGCTAATTACGCGTTCTGTTTGACGAAGGCTTCAATATCAATCAAAAACCCGCACGCGTTGCAACAAGAGAACCGTTTTGATCATCAAGGACACACACATGGTCTGTAAATTAAAAATTGCAACTCCCGACTTAATAAATTTTGTCCAATACTCCTTCCTGCCGATCTGCTTTCTCTGAAAGTAAAAGTAATCCGTCATCTCCGTAGAGATTTGATACCGCATGCTGGTCATTCTCGAAACAGCTGCTCTTGAGTTGTTAGGTCTCCTTCGGAGGCGCTCGGGCAGCGGTTAGCAAATTTTACCCCTCCTGTCTGAGCCATTACTTACGCACCTGTCCTGGTGAAACTGGAAAGGCCTCCGGGCCACCATTAATCCTTCAAACCAAAAAACCGTTTGTTGGGTTATAAGTTGGAATTATCGTCCAATCACCAAAACTGTTTTCCCAAACATTTCGATGATTGAAACAAGTCTTTGAAAGATCAACTCAGCGGTCCAAAGATACAGAAACTGAACAGATAAGAGATTACCCTTTAGTCTCTTCATTACAACTACCTCGTACTGTTTACTTTTTTTTTTAAATCCTTTCTTTTGAATCTGTAATTACGGTGATGAATAAGGTAGCCATAAATACAGCACAGATCAATATTGAAGTTTATTGTAAATTATAGTTTTTGAAATTCTTTTAAGTTGCGTGGCCTAAAGGATAAGACGGCGTACTCGCATCGAGCGATGCGCATGCGCCAGTGTTCGAATCCCGCGGGCAGGTACCAAAATTTTCTTTTGCAATACGTACTTAGCTCATATTCACGTATGACTTCCACCATTAAAAAGTAGCGTCGTGCGATAAAAATGAAACCCGCAAAAGTTTTAATTTACTTAATCAATTGTGGAAGGTCATTCAACCGTCGCTACAACAAAAATATACAAATTTAAATTACTAATCTTTCTGACATTGTCATAATATTTCCAATATTATTTATTATAAATTCAGCATTGATAATATCATATGTAAGTATTTCTGAGGTATTCAATTATTGAAGTATTCTGGGATTTTTTTAAAGACATCTGTATTTTTTTAAAGAGTTTCCAATGTAAATGAATCGTGGCAATATTTCTAATAATTTACACTTTTTATTCATTTATCGTATACATTTTAAAAGCTCATAAATATCGGCTGCCTTAAAGTTAGCGCAACTCTAGTTTTTAATTTACTGTGAGATTTTCGTTTAGAATTTTATCACAATCTCCGTCCGTGCTAAGCTTTACTTAGATTTAAGTCGTATTAATGTTTTTAAATTATTATTTTTCTTTTAAATAAGTTGTATGTTTACACCGTCATTCTATTTCTAGTGACAGTATGACAACGGATTCTGATTTAAATTTATCATTTGCAACGACCAAAACTGAGATTAGTGTTTTCAAAGTGAACACTGAAATTTTCCAATAAAACTTCATGTATATACAACATATTGTATTTACTAATACATCTATGTGTTTTTAAAGCACTAATGTGTGTATAAATCGACGGCCCCTATGAACAAAGCGTCATGTCAAAAATTATGGTTTACAAGCGAACGTTTTTAAGTTTCAATCTCATGTGTAATTAAATCATAAAAGTAACTCTTCTATCTTCTAGTATTGATTTCAAGTATTCAATTGAGGCCGATTCTAATGGTATAATAATTATTTATAATATCCTCGATTTTCCCGGAAAAGTAGTTAGATGACTGTCTACCACAACTATGAAATAATAATAATAATATAATAATTGTTTTTAAGACCGTATAAAGATATCTACATCAACAAAGACTTTTTATTTTTATAAGCTGACGTCTTATAAGTTTATTTATCTTTTGAAATATTACTTATAAAATAAAAAAATATATATGGTAATATCCGTATTTACAAATAGAAAATGACTGTGTATGTAATAAAAAAACGTTTTGGACATGACTCTTTATATGTAGGGACCGTCGAAATATATTTCCTAGCTCCCAGTGGAACCAGGTACGCCTTCTTAAATTAGTATTAATGTAATTAACATAAATGCAATTGTATGCATTCCAGTCACTTCTAAAGGTATATTTTGTATAAATAGGTGTTGTATACAATAGACTTAGGTTTTAATAGAATTTAAGTAATGTGCTACTCTGATTAATTTAGATGTACCTTTTTATATAGTAATTTTATATATTGATTATTCAATTTTCTATTGGAATTATATTTTATGAAATTAATAAAAGGGATACCTAGATTTGGTTTATTTTATTTTAACGCCATCTCTCGGATATTATAGTAACTATTACCGCATTCATCATACTGCTTTTGTACGAGCAGTGAAAGTATAAGCTAAGTAGTAATATTAGTCCAAAGAATTTTAATGGTAGATGGCCTCAGCATACAGATTTGATGTTTTAACTAATTTTGAACAGTTAAGTCGCCCTTTTTTTTTAAATCGGTTGTTATGTTCAATAGCTTTAGATATTACCACGTTTCTAATTCACGTAATGACCTCAGAACTTCAATAAAGCCAATAGACACTGCATAGGAAACGATACCGCAAGCTTTAGGATATAAAGTCGAATTTTATTTAGACGAATAAGGCTGTTGCACCTTAACGGAGCCTCGTCAGTTTTGCGGCAGAAATAAACCCGCCCCAGTATCACGGCATCATTACATGATTGAACTCGGCGTCTTCCTTATTGCGATCCAATTTTATCTATACCTAAATACAATCGAAAATAAATCCTATTTCAAATAGGTAACGTTCTGATACCTAACCTTTGAATGTATATTGTAATGTATAACTAGAACACATAGCAACATTGAAACCCTACTATTTATAGGCCAGTCTGGATTGTGCAGAAATCATAGCCCTTATAAAGTGCGGACGGGTAGGCACGCTCACGGGCTCAACCTGAGAGAATTTACTAACACTAGCCTTAGCGCAGTGCTTCGGAGAATCTATCACCGGATCGTCACATCATTTCAGATCGTACCGAACCACTAACGGTACTTTTAGGTACCTCAAGCACTGGTCATCGTTCTCGTCGAACCATCGCTTACGACGAAGGGCTCGGCGAGTGAATTAACACACAGACACAGCCCACTGAGTTTCTCGCTGAATCTTCTCAGTGGGTCGCGTTTCTGATCCGGTGGTAGATTCTGCGAAGGACGGCTCTTGCTAGGGTTCGTGTTAGCAACGTCAGGTTTAAGCTCCGTGAGCTCACCTACTCGCCCGGCTACGCTGAAACTCTCAAGACCACCAGTATCGGTAGGGAAAAGCAAAACCGGATCGGAATCGTGACCCGCTGAGAAGATCCGGCGTGAAACTCAGTGGGTTGTGTCTATGAGTTAGTTCGCTCGTCGATTACGACAAAGAACTCGACGAGGACGGTGACCGGTGCTTGAGGGACCTAAAAGCACCGAGAGTGAATCTGGGGGTTCCGACAAGACATGATTCGGGCGACGGCGACTTTGCAATGCCCCGTCGCGCGCATCGCCTGAAGCGGATATTTGTGTGACTCACTTTTATAACATGAATCACTTTTAAATATTCTACTAATAATCATATAAGGGGATCTAATGTAAAATATATATAAATATATATATATATATACCTAGTCAGGTCATAAATTCTGTCACATGTTTAATGTAAAATAATTGAAACAAGTTTATTCATTATGTAACCATTCATATACCAAAATGAACTTAACAAAACATAGATTCTTATGACACTAAACTTTATTCAAAATGACCTCCGTGATTTTGAATACAGGCCTTCAATCTGCGCGACCAGTCGTCTATCGCAGCACGAACGAGGTCCATGTCAATATCGGCCGCTGCCTTAATCAAGGATGTCTTGAGTGACTCCAAATTGGGATGAGGCTTTGAGCACGCCTTTTCCTCCAAGTGTTGCCATATCTTGTAATCTAACGGATTCAAATCTGGACTGGAGGAGGGCCAGTCTTCGTGCCGGATGAAGTCGATTTCACGCGCCGCCAGCCAGTCTTATGTGCTCTTCGCTCTATGAGCTGGCGCCGAATCTTGTTGGAATACCCAGTGCCTGTTATTGAATGAGAAAAAACATGGTATGAGAAACAGGTTCCACAAGGTTCGTCAGGACTGTATTTTGATACACAACTGCATTCGTTTTTACACCTTTCTCACAAAAATGTACCTCTGTTAAGCCCCAATAAGAAACTCCCAACCATACCATGAGCGAGGATGGAAAATGACCTCGTTGGACACGCGGAATACGGTTGCTCGCTTCTTCACTACTGTGTGCGTACACCTTATCATTTTGTTTGTTGTAGCTCTCTTCTACGGTAAAAATTTTTTCATCCGAAAAAAGAATAACCCGATATTTTTTTCCCGCGTACCGCTTCAACAAAGCGCGGCATCTCTTCAGTCTCGGGTCCATTAGACGAGCATTCAAACGATGTCCTGTTTTTCTTCGATATGCCCGTAACCCTAAGTCTTCATTTAACACCCTTTTCACCGTGGTTCTGCTTAACCCCATCTGAAGGGCCAACAGTTTCTGCTTACGTTTGAGATTTCTTTGAATTCGCGCCTTCACAGCTTTTATCACTGCTGGAGTCCTAACAGACCGAGGGCGACCACTTCTTGACCTGTCATCTACACTAGAGTCTTCATTGTATCGTTTGATGGTACGATAAACGAATCTTTTGGTTATATTGAAATTTTTCAGTATGTTAAAAATTTTAATTGGCGCGTAACCGCAACGATGCAACGCAATAACTAAGTAATTAAGCGTCCACTCCATATTTAAAAATGAGTAAAATTCTAAAAGTATACATTTTTATTTTCATGAACAATTCGAAATTCGCATTCAATAAACTTTTTTGTGGCCAGCATTCTAAAAGAAAAGTGTGACAATACTTATGACCTGACTAGTTATATATACAGCGACTTTGTATTCAATTCTTATTACGATTTTATTAGGTCGGTACGTTTGTTTAATTAACAGAATCTTTGAACGTTATTTTCGACGGGCTCTTTTTTTTTTCTACCTAAGCTGAGAGCCTTGAGAGGCTATTTCAGCGTAACCTTAACTAGTAGGTGAGCTCACGGGGCTCAAACCTGACGAAGTTGCTAACACGAACCCTAGCAAGAGCCGTGCTTCGCAGAATCTACCAGTTGATCGGAAACGCAACCCACTGAGAAGATGGGAACCCAATGGGAACCCACTGGAGAAACTCAGTGGGCTGTGTCTGAGAGTAGCGGGCTCAAGGCGTCCTATTAACTTCTAAATATGCACACGCATTAAGACCCGATGACGATACAATAATTTTTGAAAGGACAAAACAAAAAGAAATAAAGAATTTTAGCCTGGTTTGCTATATTTAAACTAGTTTTTTTTGTAGCTTATGATTTGTGTGTACACAAATAGACTAAATAAGAATGTTTTTGAAAGTGATATTGTTTTTATTCGTTTTGTTTAGATTAAGTGTTTATGGATTATCATTTGTCGAAACAAGTCTAGGATCTTCTTTCTTAAGAATTAAAAATCACAACCTAACCTTAGTAATGAGATGACTAAAGCTCATACAATATTCAAAAACGGTGATTCCCCTAAATTTATTTTCAAAAGAGCCCTAAAAATATCTATTTTTTTTTAAAATAAATCATAAAAACCGAGCGTCTTAACAGATCATTAAAGCCATTATACGAAATCAAGACTCCGGAGTTCAATAAAAATTACAGGCCCGTTCCCAGATCATTTGATGGCCAATAGTACGCACTAATTGAAACGAAAATCGAACCTTTAAAATTTAACGGTGCGCCGATAACTTCCCGGACCCGGCGGCGTAATCCTTAATTATAGCCCTGCAAAATGTCAATAAAGCCGAACGCTATTTTTTTTTTCCTCCCCTTTCCTAATTTGTAGACCCTAAAATCGCGAACGTAATTCACCAGTTCAGACGGACCGCTCGTTTTGTAGGAGCCGTCAAGTGGATCCGAAATTATAAAGGATCATAGTAAAATGGTTGACGTAACGCGGCAATGCGAAGGGTAGACGCGGGACGAGCACACACCGCTCTGCAGTCTGTTGCCCGCCTTTTGAATACGACGGGGTGGCAAAGATGGCGCTACCATCGCACTTGTTTTTGTCGATCGTTTCACGCAGATGTTCCCAAGAATCAACAACTCAAAATACACTTAATTAAAAATATTCTCATAACTTATTTAAAATAACACAAAATACTAATTAACCATTACAAATAACATGTTGCTGTTCCTTCAAACAGTTTTAGAGCATCATTTTTTTAAATATCGATGTAGCTAATACGTTTAACACGTTTTTTGAGGTATTACATCTGACTTAAAATTACAATACTAAGACCTGTTAACAATCTAGAAAGACGTTCTCGTAAAAACACAACATCAAACAAAAACGTATTTACCGTGAAACGGAACGTGGCTTCGCCGGCCGGGGTGTCCATCCCGGGTTTAGGCACATCAGTTTAGTTAAGTACGCGCTTTGAACGCAGCGACATCGTCCGACGCGCGTTTCCACACAACATAAAACACAAAACCCCACAATAACTCCTAGGACATAACCTTTTACTGTGCAAAAGTGTACGCGACCCGTGCCCCATGTTACGAATGTGTGATTTAACAACGCAGTGTAGTAATGAGAATGGTGCTTTGCGTTCAATGTTCTGACGTGAATAATGATATGAAACAACATTTTGTAGCCTGATAAATCGGTTGTAACCGTGCTTTTTATCTCGGTAATGTGTTGTCAACATTAGGTTTGTGTCGTTCAGTGTTCTATTATTTTCTTCGTCTTTTTTTTTCTTTCATTCGTAGCTCTGTTTTCTGAACAGCGAAAAGGGGTGAGAAAGCTACGGAATATGCTAATAAGCTGGTTTCTTTTAACACGGCACACAAAAAGCTCGGCACGGAGACTGCAGTGCGATTTGTATTGCAAATTTCGCACGAACTGTCTCTGTTTTTATTTAATTTAGACGCTGCAATCATTAAAAAAACCGCACTAACCGAAATTTTAGAATTTATGTTTATTGAAACAATTAAATCGATATTATTATTGTATCCAATGTTTATAAAGGCGATACAAATTTCATAGTTTGATAGTACATAGTACAATCGCAATTATTTCAAGTCCATCACGATATGCCGTTTTCGATAAACCCGTCCTATCCACTTCAGAATAGAGCGAGCCCCCGTTCCTTTGTGCGAAGTCTGTTTGCTCTAATTTCCTGCTTTCCCAGTTATTAATCTGTCTGGCTCAGACCTAGACTTAAATCGAATTGACGCCTAGACTGCTTTGTTTGTTGCCGATTGACTAATTCGCGATCTCATTATTTCGAAAGCATTAACCAATAGCTATTCGAATTTATTTTCTCTTATTCTTAATAATTTGTTCTCAATCATTCTGTTTGTCTTTGAATTCGAGACCAGTAAGGGTACTCTTTGAATTGTTATTTTTAAAATACTCACCAATGCAATATCGTTAATAGTACAATGAAATATGTAATTACCAAAAGACATTCTTCATCAACGGCCAATACAAAAAAAAAACAAAATCAATTTTATGAACCTCGTTTAAATTTACGAATAAGAACGTCGGATTCCTAATTTCGATTTCGTCATTTTCATTACACGGCTCAAACAGCTCGACAATGAATATGTACTAATAAAAAGAATCTATTAAAAGAAAAAGGCAATACGTCTGCCGGTTCAGACGCCAAAGAGAACAAAAACCGTTCCATGTGAACCAAACAAAAATAAGAACAAGAAAACTTTACAGTCTTATTCCTTGGCTCCGGAAATTATCAGCGTTTGGACCGGTTCAACATTATGTAGGTACAAGCGATAAATCCAGTTCCATTGGTACATTTCATTTGGCTCTTGTGAAATGTAGATTATCTTTTATTGAGATGAGTTATCGACGGGGCCGGAGAAAGCCGAATTTTATTGCTGCATCGAAAGATATCATCAGATGTATTAATTACAATTCATTTTACTGGTAGTATTGTGAGGCCGGCGTATTAGAAAAATCTAGCCTATTTCTGCCGCGAGGAAGTCGTGCATTTCAATTTGCAGACGGACGGTCGAAATGTAATTACGACTCTTCCAGGAGCTCACGGTCCACCCGATATTAAGTGTTTATTAGAGCTCTTAGATATTATACAACGTTATTCTCACAACGTTAATGCCAAAACCAACCTTGGGAAATGAGGCATAAATCTCAAATATATAATGTAATTTCTATCCCACTCTTCAAATTGGAATGCATCGCTGCTTCACAGCAGACGGGAGCGTGATATGTGATAGATATCAGAGACGCTACATTCAATATAGAAGGTATTGCTGGCTTTAAGAAAATTTACTAAAACAATCGCTTAGTTCTTACTGTAAATTTAATTTAATTTTGAACTTTGATAACAGGATGATGTCCGATTAGTTGATTCATTGTAAATTTTCAATATTAATGGCCCCAGAATAAAGCAAGCCACCAAAGTTATCCGATCATTCAATCAGTCTCGCGAGACAAAAAAGGATTGACATCTCGAAAATAACAAAGTTACATAATAGAATCCTGAACCGCACACATCCACGCAACCCCGGCCAGCTTCCAGTGTAATTCAATTTTCTGACTAACAAACCCTATTTAGCCCTAACAGGTATTCGCTCATGCGAAAAAGTGGGTCCACGGCTGGTTGACACTTCGTTCGTGATTGACAAGTCGACTGGGACTGTTTATAGTTAACATGCCTTAGCTCTTACCCGCTGGTAATACAGGCTGTTATAGAAGAAATAGGGCACGTGGCATGTGCCCCGAGAAACAAGCCAGCAAAAAGCAAAATTGACGAACCATTGGCATTTGTAACACAAATGCTCGTAATGTTTGGCTTGCGGTTTCGATAATAAATCGACGAACGATGAAAAACTGACGTTTTGATCCAATCGAAACTTAAGATTAACTTTATCATGAATTTATTTGAAAACAATAAATCAGTATGAAATATAAATCTATTGTTTTAGATAACTCGCTATTTCACGATAAAACAATAAATCAAAACGAAAATAGAAAAACTCAAATGTAAAAGCCGTAACCGTAAAGATTTATTGGGATATATCCATTTTATCGGCCAATCATCTCCGTTCGGGCCCCACGCCACGATCCCACGATAATTATAAAAATATATCGGTAACATGAAATTTATACTAACATTACCCCATGAGAAAAACATAAAAAAAGACGTAATAAATATCGGTTACTTACTAAGGGTAATAAAAGGGGACAGTGGCCATTTAGAAGAGATCCCAACTGAACAAATAGGTAAATACAAACAAACAAAACTAAATATATTGAAACGTATCGCGGTGATCCGAACAATAGATTTGACAATTGTAATAGAGTTTCTGTATTCTTATTATAGTGGAGAAATTGCTCTGTATATTCTGTTCAGAGAAATATCACTTTATGTTGAACACGTATGTATGTATATGAAAACCTTTCAAATACAAAAACTATAATGAGTAAATTATGAAAATGCTTTCAACCAAATCTTTCGTTATTTATAGGTACATGAACAGTTTGAAATAAATAAGTAATATCATCTTTATTGTATATTTGTATTGTTTTGAACCCACTCACTATTATTAACAAACATGGTTTTATTAATAAATAACACACAATTTGTTTTCATTCGAATTTCGTTCAAGCTACTATATCTGGATGATAGCGTGATTTCATCAAACTGTCGTATTATGCCTTGCGTTTCTTTATCATGCTTCCACCCCACAAACTTTCGCTCCAATGCCTTGACTGACACCGACATTCGCTTCCACTAGCTATTAGCCTGACAGCTGTCATGTCACATGACCCCATGCATATACACAGCAACAAATGTGTCCGTGTAAATTCCACGGAAAAATATTGACTGTTTATTTCATAGAAGGTATTTTTCAATATTTCATTTTGTTGAACTTCAAAGTTATGCGACTTGTACCGATCGTTTATAAAAGTGATAAAAAATACATCGATCTTGTCCGGAACTAAGATATAAAGAAAAACAAAATCAAAACCATTCAGTTGCTAGGCAAAGAGCATTTAATTTTCATCTGTTTAGATAATCTATCTATCACCATAAAAGTGATATAGCACTTAAAACATAAATAAAAGTATAAAAACTAACGTATATTATGGCATCAAACAGACATCACCTGCCTTTGAACCTAATAAATTTTCCTAAAAACTAATATTATTACTTAAAAGCAAAGGTGCAACCAATGCGTAGAATTAATAATGACCAGTTCCATTTCTGTTCTACCATCACACCGTACAAGAATTTTAGTTCGAATTTGAACAACATTTATAAGTTTCGTTGTGAAATGTATACTTTTTACTTTGTAAAAATATTAACGCGAATGGTTATTAAAGCTTCAAGATACACGGTCTACTCGTATCGAGCGATGTGACCAAATCCTTTAAGGAAGGTATCATTTTTGTATGGAAATATGTAACGTCGGGTAAAAAAAATGAAATCCAAATTTACTTATAAAAATTACCTACACACAATTATTAAACACCCATAGCTTTAACAATAGCAGGCATAAGGATTCTGGTAACTGTACTCTTCGGATTCGTCAAAGATTTCGACGTGAAACCTAACCCATACATATAATGTGAGTTTTTTACCGACTCTTCTCTTCGCTAGTAGATGCATTCGCGAAGCAGTTGCCCTTGAGCTGTTAGTTCTTCTTCGGAATAATAGCTCGGGCAGCTGTCAGCAAATTTCACATCTCCCAGCTAAGATAGCTTCACCAGGATCCTAATGAAACTGGAAATACCTACGCCGTGAATTCGTTCTCGCAGCTAGTTCCAAGAATAGAAGAATAGTATGGTCGATGATTAATGAAACTACCAGCGTCTGCTTATCCGAATGATACAATAAATGGAACTTTTCAAGGTTAAAAGGTATACGGGCTTTATTTCCAATGCAGTTTTGAAATCGGGTTTTATGTGTTTTGTAATAGCCTGCTATTATCAAAATTGAAACTAAGCATAACTAACATTAAAATTAATATGAACGCGGGCGAGGCCGCGGGTAGAGCTATTAGAATATATATATTTTTAAAATTAGAAGCGCACACGGTGTGACAGTCAGCCGTCTGATGTTGTACACGTTTTACAGGTGTGGTTCCGTATAAAATGCATTTACATCACGTTTAGTGATTGTGTTTCAAATTAAATGGCACAGAACAGTGCGAGATAGATCGTTTAGTTGAATTTATCGGTAAAATTGGTTTCGAATTTTTATAGTCCGTTTCTCACTTCAGTTCGTGACCTCGGTATATCTCTTGTACATTACTTCGGCTTACGTTAACAATGTTGATACAAAAACGATATAAAATTAACATTCTAATACTTGATTTTCGAAAATCGACGTAATGTTTATACATCTGATGATAAAAAACATTATTTCAGATTTACTTTGTTAGCATTAGAAATTATTATCACAGTCATAAGCATAATTTTATGATAACTTTTTGACATTGAAATTCGACAAGGAGTCAACTAACGAACAAATGAAAAACTGATTTCAAATTTGTGTTATTAAAATTAAAGTACCTATGATCTTTTCTTTGATGAACACTACCATTTGACTTAAAAATGAGTTCGTAGTCTCAACTATAGCGAGTGTTCCACGCCATCCAAACCAGGGCGTTTAAGTGGATCGCGGCAGAAATAGGGAGGAGTACCTACCGTGTCGTGAACCAAGCGCTCTACTAATAGATTTTTTTTTTTAAATACCACGGTTGTTAACACGAAAATTTCGAAAACAATCTTACTTTTCTTTAACATCAGGGCAGTCAATGCCTTTTATTGCTATCTAGAGATGACGATTACTGAAACAGACAAAATTTTAAAAAATGTGATATTCACCGTACAAAAAACTACATATCACAAACTCTTTGAACAATAGTGGTGAATGCATAAATAACTCTGAACTCTAACCCGGGAGCGGGTCCTTGGGGAGTAAAAATGACATAGGGGAATCTTCTTAAAAGATCCGTTCAAGGCAATCGTCTGATGGACAGCAAAAGTGCAGCGTGATAATAACTTAAAAACTATCAATAGTAAAGTGATATCTAGGGGTGAAAGGATATTTGGTTTAAGCGACATTTCGCTTGACACGTGACATTTATCTTTGTAGCTAAAGGTGCGTTTTATTTAGTACTAGCTGACCCGGCAGACTTCGTAGTGTCTCAATCGATAAATAAAAGACACATCAAGGGGACACATCAAAGGAAAAACAAAATTGTTTGTTTTTATATAATTCCGAGCTTTTTTATATTTTCTCACCTTTTAAACCTTCCCTGGACTTCCAAGAATAATTCAAGACCAAAATTAGCCAAATCGGTCCAGTCGTTCTCGAGTTTTAGCGAGACTAACGAACAGTAATTAATTTTTATACATAGAGATTAGCATCGACAGTTCGATGTTTTTAACTGAACTTTTTTTTTTATTGCTTAGATGGGTGGACGAGCTCACAGCCCACCTGGTGTTAAGTGGTTACCCACCTTGAGATACAACTTCCAAAGTCTCAGTATAGTTACAACGGCCGCCCCACCCTTCAAACCGAAACGCATTACTGCTTCACGGCAGAAATAGGCAGGGCGGTGGTACCTATTCGCGCGGACTCACAAGTGGTCCTATCACCAGTAATTACGCAAATTATAATTTAGCGGGTTTGATTTTTATTACACGATGTTATTCCTTCACCGTGGAAGTCAATCGTGAACATTTGATGAGTACGTATTTCATTAGAAAAATTGGTACCCGCCTGCGGGATTCGAACACCGGTGCATCGCTCAACACGAATGCACCGGACGTCTTATCCTTTAGGCCACGACAACTTCAATTAAGTTTACTCCATTCAAATAGCTGACGAAGTATTTTTTAAATAAAATGTAATTTTTTCCAAATTTTGCACTTTAAATAAATCAAGTTGCAAAAATATCGCTTAAGCTTTTCACCTCTCAATATTCTATAAATTGGTTTTTTTTTTTAATTAAACAGAACCCTAAACTTAAATCAAAATATAATCACAGATCGTCTCGTTTTGACAAGACCTGAATGGGCACGGGGAAGCATGAAATGGCATGAAATGTGCGCCCGAGCCTTTTGTGCGATGCCCAAAATTCGGCCAAGGTATTACCTGCGCATTTCTACGGCACAATATAGTTTTTTGCCGGCAGGATTCCGCCTTTTATTGAGCCGGCCGAAGCTTTGAAACCAATTAAGCTGTAAATGCGCGTGTGAGTTTGAGTACGTGTATTCGAGGTTTCTTTATGTTGGCAGCATTGTAGATTCTGAAGACGTTTTTTGTTGTTGTTGGTAGTTTTGTGGCTGTTCAGTTTTTTTTTATCTATTGTCTATTAGCATGTAGCCATTTCACATATCTATTAAAGTGGCAAAATAGTTTTTAATAAAGTTCACTTTACAAGAGCTTAGCATTTGTTTTTTAAATCTTTTACGTATAGTACTCATTACGTAATCTTTTACGTATACTTGTTTTTTTTTTTTTTTGTAGCGAAATCTAGACGTAAACGGATTCTTGGCTCTGTAATGCTTAAATTACATACTTTAAAATTTCAATTAAAAAGAATTAAATTCAACTTACACAAAACTCACAAATTTAAATATTTTCTATATATTATTTCTGTTGACGTACTAAAATAGTAAAACAAAAAAAAGAAGTCTGACACATCACAACAAAGTATAAAACAAAGTCAGTTTCTCTGTCCCTATATCCCTATGTATGCTTAAAACTACCCAACGAATTTTGATGCCGTTTTTTTTAATAGATAGAGTGATTGAAGAGGAAGGTTTACATGTATAATAACATCCATTAAATAGTGGAGAAATCAATAATAAATTACAGTTTCCGAAGCGAAGCGAGGGCGGGTCGCTAGTTAAAAATAAACGAAAAATGTCACATTCATATTTCCGTCCATAAAATAAAAAAATAAAAGCTGTATTTGTGTACACAACTTTTGTTTTATTCGTACGTAAAAAAAACCGCTTGTGTTTTGATTTTGTATATTATGTAGTTGTTATTGACAGAGATATAGTTCACAGAGTTCTGGCATAATACCAATAACTCGCGATAGATGTCGCTCTATCTGTTTTCATAAATCATACATTCATTATGAATTGATCAGTACTAAGTAAGGCTAGCTTTTTACAACTAGTAAACAAGCTCACGGCTTTTTTGGTTATTAAATAGCTACCGAAGCTTATAGATATAACAATGCGAATTTCAGCATTCTATCTAGAGCTATTAAGTCGAACTTTCAATTCTAAGGTATACTCGCTATCGAACATTTATTTATTTATTGCATAGACGGGTGGACGAGCTCACAGCCTACCTGGTGTTAGGTACAACGTTAATGCGCCACCCACCTTGAGATATAAGTTCTAAGGTCTCAAGTATAGTTACAACGAGTGCCCCACCCTTCAAACCGAAACGCATTACTGCTTCACGGCATAAATAGGCAGGGTGGTGGTACCCGTGCGGACTCACAAGAGGTCCTATCACCAGTGAACCAAACCGCATTTATCGCGTGGCAGAAATAAGCAGGATAGTTTCACATACAAACAACAAAAACTAACATGGACACTTCGTCAATGTTTTCCCATTTCACGGATCTATCTATATCGGGGCCTATTTCACCTCGTAAACGCGTTTCCCAGGCTATAAATCGATAACCACGATGCCCTCCATAATTCACGATTTTACGACAAAAATAATGGAGTTCGCATGCCGCTAACTACATCAAAGGAGCTAATTCATAACCGGAGTATGATTTATTGTGGCGCTATATATAATATATTTATGTATAATATAATTATGTTGTCATGTGCGTTTGTTTTGAAATGTTTAAAGAAGACTGTGTGATCTTTGTTTTCATAAAGGGAGAATGGGTTTTCAAAAAGATATATATCTTTTTTTTTTCCAATTTTAATTAGGCTATTTTTTTATGCTTGCACACTTCTGCCAGATAGCTCTAATAACAGTTTTACGACTGAAACTATTAAGCTTCTAATAAGTCTTCCATGGGATTGCTATATTTATTTCGAGCTTTGGCAATTTAATATCTTACGAACAAACTCGTTTTTGGTCAAATCAAGCCAGTTCTAAATCCAAGAAAACATGTTAAAGTCCTTACTTTAAAAAGGCCTAATAACAATAATACTGATTAATTGACGATGAAAAGTCACGTCAAGATTTTATTTATTTATTGCTTAGATGGTTGGACGAGCTCAAAGCCCACCTGTTGTTAAGTGGTTAATGGAGCCCATAGACATCTACAACCGTAAATGCGCCACCCACCTTGAGATATAAGTTCTAAGGTCTCAGTATAGTTACAACGGCTGCCCCACCCTTCAAACCGAAACGCATTACTGCTTGACGGCAGAAATAGGCAGGGTGGTGGTACCTACCCGCGCGGACTCACAAGAGGTCCTACCACCAGTAATAAATAATGCTTTATTTACAAAGTATGTGAATTAATCTTTTTTTTGGAGCAATCTAGTTTATTTTCGATAATAACTAATTTTATTTTCGTTCCGCAACACGCGAACTAGAAACCTTGCGGACAAAAATCGACGTGATAGTAATATGATTGAACACTTCGTGGTCATAATTTCGGCTTACTTCCATGTCTAATAATGTTATTTTTGTTCCACCATTAAGGTGATCGCGTGACACCGGGAATAATCCCTGAAAATTCCTTTTATTGTGATCCCACTGAACTTTATTACGACGCAGTAAAGCCTATGCTTGATTGAACGCAAAGTGCTAGAGATCTTAGAATGTTTTATGTTGGTTTTGTTGTAATGAGTTATTGTGCACTCGCTGTCTTGAAATGTCACATTAATTTTAACTAGAGGTCCCGCAGTAGTCGAAATTCGACTATAATTAATTGGAATTGCAAGTTTGTACACTATTATCATTGTATTTTATACTTTTACTAGCTGACCCGGCAAACGTTGTGGCAACACGTAATAAGTTTCTAGGGAAATTCTACTGTAGAAAAAAAAACCTCCTTTAACCACATAATACCTCATTATAAACAAAAAAAAATATCCAAAAAAATTCACTTAGGGGTATGAAAAACAGATAGTAGCCGATTCTCAGACCTACTGAACATACAATTGATACACAAATAAAACCAAAAAAACATGGCTGAAAAATGTATAGTATTGTATAGCTCTCAAATATATTAGGTGTATAATCTATGATGTATAGTGAGTACGTAAGACAGGAGACCGGCTTCGTCCTCATCCCTACTACGTGATGTTTGCTGGATGAGTGGTGACACCTGGCGGGGATAGCTGATCGATTGATAGTTGATCAGTAGTCGACCGCCGAGGGCGGGAGATCAAATTCAATTTAAAAAAAAACATAATTAAAGGAACTTGATATTATAAACTCTGAATAAGAATTTATCGTACTACAATTATAATATTTGATTGCCATCTTGCAACCTTATTGCGGATCTGTGCATAGAATAAAAAAAATATTAATCGGAATCGAAAAATAGGGGTTGATCGTATAAGAGTGAAAATTTAGAGTAATATGATTTTTTTTATTTTAAGTCATGACAAAACAAAATAAAAAACTTGCCGAAAAAATTAAAGTTTATAATTAACAAATAAAAAATAGGGGTTGATCATAGAGGGATGAAAAATTGAGAGTAACATCAGATTTTTTATTTTAATTCATGACAAAATAAAAATGAAAATCTTGCCAAAAAAATTAAAGTTTATAATTAACCAATAAAAAATAGGGGTTGATCGTAGAGGGGTGAAAATTGAGGATTGTATGTATTTTTGTATGTTGTATCATAAAAAAATAGAAATTAAAAATTTTGTCTAAAAAATAAAAAATAAAATTTAGGGGTGGACTACCCCTAACATTTAGGGGGATGAAAAATAGATGTTGGCCGATTCTCATAGATACCGGATAAGCACAAAAAAATTCATCAAAATCGGTCAAGCCGTTTCGGAGGAGTATGACAACGAAAACTGTGACACGAGAATTTTATATATTAGATAATCACAAATTTCGCCAAGACTACACAATGAAAAATAATAATAAAGACAAACAATATTGAATCTATTCTCAATTTGACAACAGACGTCAAGAACAAAAGTTTGACAATAAATAGTAGGTATGCATGCGTGTGTGCGTCAAATACATGGTATGTAGTGTGTGTAATGTTTTCTTTATTGATTTAATGTATCTTTTATGCATTATTTTAAAAAAATATTAGCATTATGCACTTCTTCTCTATATTCTCTATAAGTGTGGAAAATTTCATACTCCTACGTCCGCGCAATTTTCGTAAAAAGGGATACAAAGTTTTTGCTTCACGTCTATACTATAATATTATAAAGAGGAAAGATTTGTTTGTTTGTTTGTTTCGAATAGGCTCCGAAACTACTGGACCGATTTGAAAAATTCTTTTTCCATTAGAAGCCGACATTGTCCCTGATGAACATAGGCTACTTTTTTTTCATTTTTTTTTATTTTTTTTTTTTGGTTTCATGTGTGTTTTAATGTTTCCGAAGCGAAGCGAGGGCGGGTCGCTAGTATTTAATATATAGATACTAAACTTAATAATATTTTGTAGGTATGAGTGTTACATACACATTACTCAGAACATTATTCAAAATTCATCATTAATCCATTATACGAGTAGCTAATTACTTTTTTTATATGGGTGGATGAGATTTCAGCCCTCCTGGTGTAAGTGGTTACCAAAGCCAATAGACATTAACAACATAAATGCCACTTTGAGATCTGAGTTCTTCAATCCGAAACGCATTACTGCTTCACGGAAGGAATAGGCGGAGTGGTGGTACCTACCCGTGCGGATTCCCAACACGCCCTACTATCAGTAATTACGCGAATTATAATTTTATCGGTTTGATTTTTATCAGAATTTCGGCGGATTTCTTCCATTATATGATAGCTACCGCTACATACTTAGTACTGATTTATCTCTCTACCGTTACATTTCATATTGTTCTATGGACATGAAGATTGAACATACCCGATCCTGTAGACCGAATGGTAAACAGTCGACGTTGCCCAAAACACGTCATTACGGATCCTCCCGATCCATTAACGGTGCTTTTAGGTACCACGAGCACCGGTCACAGTCGTCGAACCCGCCGCTTGCGACGAAGGGCTCGACTAGTGAATTAATCCATAGACACAGCCCACTGAATTTCTCGCCAGGTCTTCTCAGTGGGTCGCGTTTCCGATCCGGTGGTAGATTCTGCGAAGCACTGCTCTTGCTAGGGTCAGTGTTAGCCATACTCCGGTTTGAGCTCCGTGAGCTCACCTAGTAGCTAAGGCTACGCTGAAATAGTCTCTCAAGGCTTGACAGCTTAGGTAGAAAAAAAAAAAGATTGAATTTATTTCTCAATGAAGAATATAATGTAATGTGATACACGTCTTCTAGGAATAATTAATTTTAAATTAATAAATATCCGAAATACGTGTAGCTGTTTAAGATCTTGGTCGGAATTGATAGAAGTTGCTCTGTCTTATTTCCCCAAAGCGAACTTTCGTAGATGTGAACAAGTGACATCGTTAATCAATATATGCAGGTACCTATATAGTTCGTTCTCTATGAAGCTGAATCATAAATAACTCCCTTATTTCTGTGAAGATTTCAATTCGGATTCGCTGTTCCAACTAGATTTTAATGAGACAGTAAACAAAAACCCACTAATATAATTTTATATTATGTGCGTTGTTAAATTTGTTTTCTCATTGAGTTTTAAGTTATTACTAGAAACTCGTTGAGAATCTCTGGGTATACGAAAGGGCTCTGTATTGTATTACATTTCATTCCTGAGATGCTTTGTGAAAATATTTATTAAGATTCCTTCATCTGTTTCTTGTCATTGTACCATTCGCTACCGAAGTATAGGCCATCTAACACTTGAATGAACTTCTTCCACGGTATTTGCAGAGCGCTATCTTATGTTCTTTTTGAAACGAGGTCTGAAAAGAGAACAGGTCTTAATACAAAATTCTACATTCAGAGATAAAAATACAAATATAATTTAATCTATCTAGATATGTATATAAAAATGAATTGCTGTTCATTAGTCTCGCTAAAACTCGAGAACGGCTGGACCGATTTGGCTAATTTTGGTCTTGAATTATTTGTGGAAGTCCAGAGAAGGTTTAAAAGACATAAAAAAGTCATAAAAAGACATAAAAGAATTAAATAAAAATAACAATATTTTTTTTCCTTTGATGCGTCCACCGTCGGACGGATTCCTTTTGTTTGTTTTAAGTTTATTTTATACAAAAGTTTAGGTCTTTTATTTATCGATTGGCGCACTACAAAGTCTGCTGGGTCAACCAGTACAAATATAAATATAAGAAAAAAATAAGCCCCGTACCACTTTCCAATATTTCACGCCTCAAAAGCAATCAAGGGCACTCACCGCAGTGACTTAAACAGCCGGTTTATCGCGACGATCAGTTTTAGCTTCTGATTTATTGAGGTCACCTCAAAGGTGAGGCTTCAGTGTTTGACCTTCACGGAAAAACGCTCGAGTAACTCAAACTTACCCACAAAATAATTTACCACCTTTGAACCGTTAATTGAGTAATTCATTTCGACACACCGAATTGTGGTAAGCTTATGCTAGAATTGCTTACATAATTAAATTGTACATAAATACAATAGAATTTTCGTATTCCAGTATCTATGAATATTGGATTACAAGTATAATATCATCATCATTATCCTGCCCTTCTCCCAGTTACCTGGGGTCGGCGCAACGTGTTTTCACCTTCCATACTCTTCTATCATATACCATTTCTTCGCTCACTCCCCTCTTACGCATATCGTCTTTTACGCAATCCATCCATTTCTTCTCAGGTCTACCTCTTCCTCTCTATCCTTCGCTCGTAGTTAACATTTTCTTACCAACCTCATTTTCATCTCGTCTCATCAAATGTCCATACCATCCCAAACGCGCACTCCTCAGCTTCTCTGTCACAGGTGCCACTTTCAGACTTCCTCGAACACATTCATTCCGTATTCTATCCATTCTCGTCACTCCACACATCCATCGCAACATTCGCATCTCTGCTGCTTGCAATCGCCTTTCATCATTTCATATCTCAACATTAAAGTATTTTTATTGGTTTTCGTCAGTCGTAAGCATAACTAAAAGTATTTTTACGGACGACAGTCTTCCGTGACCACGAAAACTGTAAAGTACCTATTTGACAGGTCGGAAATAATATAATGAATTCAAAAACGAATGCGAAGCTTAACCATCAAAATAGTTAATCGAAACATTAAAGCTTAAAATCGAATTTCTCTACTTACCTTATGTAGGTACGCATAGTTTGCTTTTATATAGATCCGTTCATAGTTTCATGTGACCTGGGTTGTCGAGAGAAACTATATTTTTAGCATTTAAAATTTTAAGATTTTTTTCTTCTTTTCCCTACCTATGCTGATAGCCTTGAGAGGCTATTTCAGCTTCACCCTAACGTGTAGGTGAGCTCACGGAGCTCAAACCGGGAGAGTTGCTAACACTGGCCCTAGCAAGAGCAGTGCTTCACAGAATCTACCACCGGATCGGAAACGCGACCCACTGAGAAGATCCAGCGAAATACTCAGTGGGCTGTGTCTATGGGTTAATTCGCTCGTCGCAAGCGACGGGTTCGGCGAGGACGGTGACCGGTGCTTGTGGTACCAAAAAGCACTGTTAATGGATCGGAAGGATCCGTAATGACGTGTTTAGGGCAACGTCGACAAGAAATATTAATGCATGGCATTTAAATGAAATTTCCTTTACACTACATACTTATTTAAATACGAGGAATCAAATTATAGCCACCGCGACCGGAGAACAAAGTAGTTTTGTGTTGACCTCGAGATAGACGGACGAACTCAAAGTCTACCTGATGCTGTGTACCATTTCGTTAGCTTGTAGAACGGCCATTTAGGCGCGGACATTCTGTAGCCAAAAATATCATCCAGCATTATATGTATGTCCATCTAAAAATAACGAATAAATTTAATACAGTAACAATTTAACCACTTAACTTAATGTTGACAACACAACGAAATTCTTTTCAAAAGCATCTAAAACGAACAATGCGTTTTGCGTCGCCGAAGTAAACCATTTAGTTGGATTCCACCGGTGAACTCAATGCAAGTTCACGTTGCGGTATACAGTTCGAGTTCGTCATGGCGCGTCCGAGCACCGCCAGGTATAGACCGACCGCGAGGCACTTCCACAACCAGCCGGAGCTGCAACGCGGCGGGTTCGGTCTGATGCTTAGATGGATCCTCTACGTGTGGCTGGCCAGCTGTGGACCTCTCGGGAACACAGTT
Organism: Bombyx mandarina; assembly: GCF_030267445.1. Taxonomy (NCBI): domain Eukaryota; kingdom Metazoa; phylum Arthropoda; class Insecta; order Lepidoptera; family Bombycidae; genus Bombyx; species Bombyx mandarina. The sequence continues at coordinate 14,607,159 of NC_143228.1, forward strand.
AAACAAGACGGTAAGCTTTTGTTTCTGTCTCTTTCATATTCATACTAGCCGCGCTCGCGGTTTCGGCTGCAACAGAATGCAATTTTATATATTAAAACATAAAATCCATAAGACTATTCAGAAATCTAATCATTCCCGCATGTCATTCTTACAGAAATATTGGCTGCATTACGAACGGGAAAGTTTAATTTCGCGCTAAGCTAAACTACCTTCCTACCTTTTTTTTTTTTTTTGGTCAGGAGGAAATCGCCGGACTTCCGCCCTCCACTGGGGATAGAGGGCGGGGCATGTCAGAGTCGAACTGACTAAAACCTCCTGTCGCTCAACAACCAACGTCCAAACCTCGCATGAGACAGAACTCATGAAGAGGCAAAGGGGGGAAAGTGAAGCGTTTAGTGCGGAGCACATCTCTCCCATCACCCTCCCCCTCGGGACGCCGGACCGGCGGTCGTCGGCGCCACGACCACCAGCCCTCTCGGTCGGCAGGCTATCCGAAGCCCGCCTAGATGGCGCCGGTTAGAGTGAGCTATCCTACGGAATACCCCGCTGGACCAGAACCAGCGTGGGTCGAGGATAGCCGGCCTTCCATCACCCGGATGCTCTTGCGTAAAACGCGTGCAGAGCAACTTGCACGTCGTCTTCTTAGGCCCCCCTCGCCGGTCCCCAGAACGACATATGAGGGGGGACCCGAAACACTTAGAGGGCCAGGGCTTGGGCGAGATCCGCCTCCCTGGCCCCCGCTCGACGGCGACGGGATTGTGCGTCTCTCACGCGCCCCGCCGCCTCCTTCTGCGAGATGGTGCACTCGCAGAAGTCGAGCATCGCCTTCCACGACTCGTCGTCGCCGAGCATCGATGCCACAACACTCGGCAACGACAAGTCGTTTCCTACTTTTGCGACGAGGACACGGCGCCACCCCTCCCATGCGGGGCAGGCGACGAGCGTATGCTCTGCCGTGTCCAAGTCGCAATCACAATGGTGGCACTCTGCCGTCGGCTCGGCTCTGATCCGGTGCAGGAACTCACCGAAGCAACCATGCCCAGTGAGCACCTGCGTGAGCCGGAAAGTGAGGCGTCCTCTGTCACGATTCACCCAATCCACAAGGACCGGGTGAATCGCCTCGACGGTCCTACGACCAGCCGAAGGATCAGCCAGCCGTCTGGACCATGACTCCAGCACGGACCGCCGAGATTGGGCCCTCCGCGCTCTGACCACACTGTGGCTGGGACGCGCCACGCCCCGGGCGCGAAGGTCAGCCCGCCACTGATAGTCAGCGGCGAGCGCCTCCGCTTCCAGAACCCAAGGCGGCGTCCCAGCCAGTACACACGCCGCCTCAAAGGAGATGGTGCGATAACCACGGATGACCCTGACCGCGATGGTGCACCTTCCTACCTACCTACCTTCTCATTTTGTTTTTTTCATGATCTTGCGACAACCTAATGACTTCATGCCATTATAAGTTTAGGGGCATCCGCTACAAGATGTCGCTAGTTTCCATACAAAAAAATATTTGTCTTGAAGTAACGTAGTTTCAGGGCCCTGCCATTAACCGCCGACTGTTAGCGTTTTAATAACACTTTACATGAACTAGTATTGGGCTAGTAGTGGTCCTCATCTTGGTTGGCACTGTATCGCGTTCCGACCCGGCAGGCTGGTTCTGGCCCAGCGGGGTATCCCAGAACACCAGTGGCGTCGCCCGGGTGGCCTGGTAGGGCCACCGTACCGCGGAGACCGGCGTTGTTGGCCGTCGACTATCGTCTCGACGACCCGTGGGTCGGGCGTTCTCGGGCTGGCGCCGCGAGTCTGGTTATAGTGTTTACCGCGGGAACCCCCCTACTCTGACCGGATTTTGACCCCGCACAGAGATCGGACGTCGGGTGTAAGAGTGCAGGGGATTCGTTTAGTGCGGTAGAGCCCTAAAACTCCTTGGGCCCGCGGTCTGCTCCCAACATCAGCAGATCCTCAAGTCTCACATAACCCGCGCGTCCCCTAGGCGCGGAGGAGGTTCGACCCCAGCTCGAAAAAAAAACCTAGTGGTCCTCAATAAGGTATCGTATGTCGAGATGTTGAAGGTGACACATCTTTTAGCGACGGCTCAGCCACATCTGTACCATAATCTTACAAGCGCATCGCTTTAAACACTTTTATGTTGGCGAATAAACGTCAAAGAAGCAACAGAGTTTTATAACTAAGGACACCGCGCTAAACGCAATTTTACAACCCGATTATGTCTCTTACATAATAGACTATGCAGTGCTACACGATTTTATATTTTCTTTCTTTTTTTTCGAGCGGAAAAATAAACGGGAGTTACCACAATATTCAATTATCGACGAATAACACTCTTAGTCGTCAGTGACCAAGAAAACTGTAAAGTATTTAGCGAAAATAATATAATTATATTAACCATAAAAACTGTAAAATTGATTAAACTGTATTTAGTGCACAGACAGGTTAATTTTTAAATAGGCAAAGACAAAACAGTTAATTACCATAACTAATTTTTTTTTATTTTTTTTTATTGCCTAGATGGGTGGACGAGCTCACAGCCCTTGAGATATAAGTTCTATACTGAGAAGTATAGTTACAACGGCTGTCCCACCCTTCAAACCGAAAGGCATTACTGCTTCACGGCAGAAATAGGCGGGGCGGTGGTACCTACCCGTGCGGACTCGCAAGAGGTCCTACCACCACTAATAAGTTAAACAATTTCAATATTAAATAGTTCAACTTAGATTAGACGTTTTTTTTTTTTAAGAAAACATTTTTCACTTCAAAATTATATTCAACAAATACACATATTTCACACAACAGTCGACAGAGCCTTTCGTAACAAGACCATAACTAATGTCACATTATTAATACACGAACTGCGTAGCCTAATGTATTTGTAGTCAAAATTTTGCTGTTAGGCGAAGGTTTGTTTCACGCTCATGATTTAGGGTAAGCGGAACGTAACTAAGTAAAATCGTGTACTTATTCAGTTTGACAGTTAAGTAATTGGAATCTTTGATGAAATTTAATGTAATAGCTATACTGGTGTAGGAATGTTGAAGCTATTTGTTTTTCGGGCTCTGCGTGTATAATTTTTATCTCGTACTAGCTGACCCGGAAGACTTCGTAGTGCCTCAATCGATAAATAAAAGACTTAAACTTTTGTATAAAATAAACTTAAAACAAACAAAAGGAATCGGTCCGACGGGGGACACATCAAAGGAAAAACAAAATTGTTATTTTTATTTATTTAACTCCGAGCATTTTCATATTTATTTACCTTTTAAACCTTCTCGGGACTTTCACAAATAATTCAAAACCAAAATTACCCAAATCGGTCCCGCCGCTCTCGAGATTTAGCAAGACTAACGAACAGCAATTCATTTTATATATACTAGTGGTCCCCCAGTAATCGAAATTCGACTATAATTAATTGAAATTATAAGTTTGTACACTATTAAGGTTCTTTTGTACTTCTATAATCACAGATTTCGCCAAGACTACACTTTAGACAAATATTGATAAAGACAAACAATATTTAATCTATTCTCAATTTGACCACAGACTACGGACTTTTTGGCGGGAACGCGTAGAGTGAAGTTGTGTGATTTGTTTTATTTTGTCTATTTAGTGTTTCTTCGGATTTAAATGTGTAATAATGGTGGTTTATTAACCGTTTAATATCTGTGAAAGTGCACAAATGTGGGAAAATGAAACAAAGGCGCTGGACGTAACTTCTCGGGATCCTCCAAAAAGTCCACTGAAAAAATCTTAGTAAATGACCACCATTTTACTGAGATTAGATTTCATCTCATATCATCTCATTTAATTTCATCCCAGTTGATTAATGTCTCAAATTAATCATTTTCATTTCATTTCACTCCATAACATCATTTTTCATAAAATTAAGAATACACATTAAAATAAGACATGACTTAAAGGTCTCAGTTACCAGGTCATAAAATCTCTTAAAAAAAACAGACTATAAGCAATAAGAAAAGTTTGACAATAAACAAATAGTATGCATGCGTGTGCGTGTCAAATACATGGTAGTGGTGTGTGTAATGTTATTTTTATTGATTTGATGTATTTTTTATTCCTAATTTAAAAAAATATTAACATTCTGCATTCCTTCTCTATATTCTCTATAAGTGTGGGAAATTTCATACTCCTCCGTCCGCGCAATTTTCGTAAAAAGGGGTACAATGTTTTTGCTTCACGTATTAATATATAGATAGATTACGGTGGCATAAGACAATAAGTTCCGATTGCATCGCCGTACAGTCCGGACGCGTTTTTACGAAAAATTGTCGCTGCCGTCGCGATCTTGTGTCTCGAGTTTCGTTGCATTGTCGTTGTCGCACCGATCGCGGCATTGTTGCGAATTCTTGACGCACTATCGCTGGCGTCGCGACCTTGTGTCGTAAAAGCGATTCGAGCTTGTTGATTGTGCACTAGTTCCGATTGCATCGCCGTACAGTCCGGACGCGTTTTTACGAAAAATTGTCGCTGCCGTCGCGATCTTGTGTCTCGAGTTTCGTTGCATTGTCGTTGTCGCACCGATCGCGGCATTGTTGCGAATTCTTGACGCACTATCGCTGGCGTCGCGACCTTGTGTCGTAAAAGCGATTCGAGCTTGTTGATTGTGCACTCGCAACGACAACTTCACACTATCATTTCACTCATCTCATTTATTAAATTTAATTATTTATTCGGCGTGAAAAACAGTCTCTTTCGAGACTAAAACTCCACTGAGATCACCGCTTGTTGTGGCATTCTCACAACCCAGTGGAGCCCTACCTTCCCAACTTTCCACCCCAATTCCCAGCCGACTGCCGTTTTCACGGCAAAGGCACTCCCCCCCCTTGGAGCTGGTAAAGCTCAGGGGGTGAACTCCTACTCAGGGGACTCGCCTTTCGGCGAGTGTGCCTTAAGTCCCGGGGACGCCCCCCCCGGGCAAAAGAAACCATGGAAGAAGAGTTATTAGGGTTTCTCGGGTTACTTGCCGAGAAGTACCCGGTCCTATCTAACCTCACGGCCGAATTCGCGGCCTACAGGGCCGCCCGCGCAAGTTCCCCCCCGCCCGCGTCCCTCGCCGCGTCGTTCAGAGCCGCACAAACATGCCCCGCCCCCAAATCCATTTCGAGCGCACGTATTCACGTAGCGACTCATGAAGCGCCTAGCGCCAGCGAGGCGCCTAACGCACCCGCGACGTTTACACCGATCTCGTCCGTCGCGTCGTCAATCGCCAACTCCGGTTCAGACTCCGATACCGGATCGGAGATGGACTTCGAGTCCGCGACGAGCCCGCAGCCCGGAACCTCCGATGGGTTCAAAACCGTCACGCGCGGCAAAAAACGCGCCCGTGCCGTGGAACCGTCCACAGCGCCAAAACAGCCCAAGGCCGCGAACGCGTCGCGACCTAAAGTCGTGGTCTCACCCGACTCCCCTCGCCGCGCAACCCCGTCGCCGAAACCCGCGCCCGTCAATAAAATTACCGCGCCCCCGCCCGTAATCCTACGGGAAAAATCAGCGTGGAACCGGGTATCCCAGGCCCTTACGGCCAATAAAATAAATTACTCCCAAGCGCGTAATCTCGCGCACGGGATTCAAATTAAGGTCGCAACGCCGGGCGACCATAGGGCCCTCACATCTTACCTCCGAAAAGAGAGCATAGGTTACCACACCTATGCACTCCAGGAGGACCGCGAGCTCCGCGTAGTAATACGCGGAGTACCAAAGGAGCTCGACGTCGAGCTAATTAAGGAAAACCTAATCGGGCAGGCGTACCCGATAGTAAGTGTGCACCGTATGCACAGCGGTCGGGACAAGTTCCCGTATAACATGGTTCTCGTCGCGCTAGAACCTACTCCGGAAGGCAAACGGATCGCCTCAAGTCTCCGCACCGTTTGCGGTTTATCAGGGGTCACCGTCGAGGCCCCACACAAAAAAGGCACTCCCGGGCAGTGCCATAGGTGCCAACTTTATGGCCACTCCGCGCGCAATTGCCACGCGCGTCCGCGGTGCGTAAAGTGCCTCGGTGACCACGCGACAGCCGACTGCTCGCGGGTCAAGGAGACCGCGACCGAACCGCCGAGCTGTGTGCTCTGCCAAAAGCAGGGTCACACGGCCAACTACCGCGGATGCCCCAAGGCCCCGCGGGAGCGTCTGGCCAACGCGCCACTGAAAACCGTCGGCCCAAAGACTTCGGCGCCCCGCGCGCCGAAACCTGCCTTCGTGCCGGCACCGGTGCCCACCGTCTCCGCGTGGGCAAAACCGCTGCCGCTCACGTTGGCAGGGAAACCACCGGCACCCCAGCCCCTGCTCGCGCCGCGCCCCGCCCTCGCGCCCGGTCCCGCGCCTCGCCCCGGCCCCGCGCGGCCTGCCGTAAACGATTTTTCAATCGTGCGGGATTATATCGCCGCGATAAATATAGATCGCATGCGCTCGTTCGCCGACGCCATGCGCAGGGCGGTCACGGCCGATGACCGCCTATACGCGACGTTCGACCATATGGACGTCATCGAGTCCGTCCAGCGTACGCTGGCTTGATTACCGGTAATCAATGGCCAACAACGGTAGGGTAAAACCGCGTTCCTTAAAGTTAGCATTTTATAATGCTAACGGACTCGCGCGTCAGCGCGACCAAGTATATGAGTTTCTCCGTGACAATCTCATCGACATCCTTCTGGTGCAGGAGACCTTCCTAAAGCCCTCGCGTCGCGACCCCAAAGTCGCGAATTACGTCATGGTTAGGAATGACAGACTCTCCACCCGCAAGGGCGGGACTGTCATTTACTATAGGAGGGCCCTGCACTGCGTCCCTCTCGATACTCCCTCGCTCTTACATATCGAGGCGTCAGTGTGCCGCATCGCGCTGACGGGACACCAGCCGATCGTCATCGCATCCGTCTATCTCCCCCCTGACAAACCCCTCCTGAGCAGTGACCTCGAGACACTGCTCGGTATGGGGGACGCGGTCATCCTGGCAGGCGATTTAAATTGCCACCACACTAGGTGGAACTGCCATCGCACGAATGTGAACGGTAGGCGTCTCGACGCGTTCATAGACGACCTCACATTCGAAATATTCAACCCCCCGACCCCCACGTGCTATCCGTACAACGCCGCGCGTCGTCCGAGCACAATAGATCTGGCACTGCTGAGGAACGTAACTCTGCGCTTACGCTCCATCGAGGCAATGTCAGAACTCGACTCAGACCACCGACCTGTAGTCATGCAGCTCGGTCGCCCACTCAACCGCGAACCAGATACGAGGACCATGGTGGATTGGAAGAAGCTGGGCACGTGCTTAGCTGACACCGCTCCACCAATCCTCCCTTGCGGCCCGGATTCAACTCCATCCCCCGAGGATACCGTCGAATCCATAAACATCTTCACTGATCACGTCTCGACGGCGATCATAAGATCCTCGAAACAAGTCGATGTGGAGGACTGCTTCCACCGCATCAGACTTTCCCCCGATCTTAGGGACCTCGTTAGAATCAGAAACGCGGCAATCCGGGCCTACGATCGATATCCCACGGATTCAAACCGGACTCGGATGCGTCGCTTACAGCGGGAGGTCAAATCCCGCTTAAGCGACGCCCGAAACGAAAACTGGGATAGTTATTTAGAAGAACTCGCGCCCACTCACCAAGCATACTGGCGACTAGCTAGGACCCTCAAGTCCGAAACTATCGTCACTATGCCGCCTCTCGTACGCCCCTCAGGCCAACCACCGGCTTACGATGACGATGACGACAAGGCAGAGTTGCTGGCCGATGCACTGCAAGAACAGTGCACCACCAGCACTCAACACGCGGACCCCGAACACACCGAGTTCGTCGACAGGGAGGTCGAGCGCAGAGCTTCCCTGCCGCCCTCGGACGCGTTACCCCCCATTACCACTTCCGAGGTTAAGGAGGCGATCGATAGCCTACAACCACGGAAAGCTCCCGGCTCCGACGGCATCCGCAACCGCGCGCTAAAACTGTTACCAGCCCAACTGATAACGATGTTGGCCACGATATTAAATGCTGCTATGACGAACTGCATCTTTCCCGCGGCGTGGAAAGAAGCGGACGTTATCGGCATACACAAGCCGGGCAAACCGAATAACGAAACCGCGAGTTACCGCCCCATCAGTCTCCTCCCGGCGATAGGCAAATTATACGAACGGCTCCTTCGTAAACGCCTCTGGGATTTCGTATCCGCGAATAAAATTCTTATAGACGAGCAGTTTGGATTCCGCGCCAGACACTCGTGCGTCCATCAAGTGCACCGCCTCACGGAGCACATCTTACTAGGGCTGAACAGGCGGAAACCCATTCCGACAGGAGCCCTCTTCTTCGATATAGCGAAGGCGTTCGACAAAGTCTGGCACAACGGTTTGATATACAAACTGTATAACATGGGAGTGCCAGACAGACTCGTGCTCATCATACGAGACTACTTGTCGAACCGTTCGTTCAGATATCGAGTCGAGGGAACGCGTTCCCGGCCCCGTCACGTCACAGCCGGAGTCCCGCAACGCTCCGCCCTCTCCCCGTTACTATTCAGTTTGTATATCAACGATATACCCCGGTCTCCGGAGACCCATCTGGCGCTCTTCGCCGATGACACCGCCATCTACTACTCGTGTAGGAAGAAGGCGTTGCTTCATCGACGACTTCAGACCGCAGCTACCACCATGGGACAGTGGTTCCGGAAGTGGCGCATCGACATCAACCCCACGAAAAGCACAGCGGTGCTCTTCAAAAGGGGTCGCCCTCCGAACACCACGCTGAGCATCCCTCTCCCGACTAGGCGCGTCAACACCCCCGCCCCCGCCGTTCGCCCAATCACGATGTTCGACCAGCCCATACCGTGGGCCCCGAAGGTCAAGTACTTAGGCGTCACCCTCGACAGTAGGATGACATTCCGCCCCCACATTAAGACGGTACGCGACCGTGCCGCCTTCATTCTAGGACGTCTCTACCCGATGATATGTAGGCGAAGTAAAATGTCCCTTAGAAATAAGGTGACACTCTACAAAACTTGCATACGCCCCGTCATGACCTATGCAAGTGTAGTGTTCGCTCACGCGGCCCGCATACACTTGAAATCATTCCAAATTATTCAATCCCGTTTTTGCAGGATAGCCGTCGGAGCCCCGTGGTTCGTCAGGAACGTCGACCTCCATGACGACCTGGACTTAGAGTCCATCAGTAAGTATCTGCAGTCGGCGTCCATGCGCCACTTCGATAAAGCGGCACGACACGAGAACCCTCTCATCGGGGCCGCCGGTAACTACATTCCCGATCCTGCGGACAGAATGGAAAGCAGTCGACGTCGCCCAAAACACGTCATCTCGGATCCACCCGATCCACTAACGGTGCTTTTAGGTAATTCAAGCACCGGTCACCGTTCTCGTCGAACCCGTCGCTTGCGACGAAGGGCTCGACGAGTAAATTAACTCTCAGACACAGCCCACTGAGTTTCTCGCCGGATCTTCTCAGTGGGTCGCGTTTCCGATCCGGTGGTAGATTCTGCGAAGCACGACTCTTGCTAGGGTTCGTGTTAGCAACATCGTCAGGTTTGAGCCCCGTGAGCTCACCTACTAAAGTTAGGGTTACGCTGATATAGCCTCTCAAGGCTCTCAGCTTAGGTAGGTAAAAAAAAAAAAAAAATTATTGTGCACTCGCAACGACAACTTCACACTATCATTTCACTCATCTCATTTATTAAATTTAATTATTTATTCGGCGTGAAAAACAGTCTCTTTCGAGACTAAAACTCCACTGAGATCACCGCTTGTTGTGGCATTCTCACAACCCAGTGGAGCCCTACCTTCCCAACTTTCCACCCCAATTCCCAGCCGACTGCCGTTTTCACGGCAAAGGCACTCCCCCCCCTTGGAGCTGGTAAAGCTCAGGGGGTGAACTCCTACTCAGGGGACTCGCCTTTCGGCGAGTGTGCCTTAAGTCCCGGGGACGCCCCCCCCGGGCAAAAGAAACCATGGAAGAAGAGTTATTAGGGTTTCTCGGGTTACTTGCCGAGAAGTACCCGGTCCTATCTAACCTCACGGCCGAATTCGCGGCCTACAGGGCCGCCCGCGCAAGTTCCCCCCCGCCCGCGTCCCTCGCCGCGTCGTTCAGAGCCGCACAAACATGCCCCGCCCCCAAATCCATTTCGAGCGCACGTATTCACGTAGCGACTCATGAAGCGCCTAGCGCCAGCGAGGCGCCTAACGCACCCGCGACGTTTACACCGATCTCGTCCGTCGCGTCGTCAATCGCCAACTCCGGTTCAGACTCCGATACCGGATCGGAGATGGACTTCGAGTCCGCGACGAGCCCGCAGCCCGGAACCTCCGATGGGTTCAAAACCGTCACGCGCGGCAAAAAACGCGCCCGTGCCGTGGAACCGTCCACAGCGCCAAAACAGCCCAAGGCCGCGAACGCGTCGCGACCTAAAGTCGTGGTCTCACCCGACTCCCCTCGCCGCGCAACCCCGTCGCCGAAACCCGCGCCCGTCAATAAAATTACCGCGCCCCCGCCCGTAATCCTACGGGAAAAATCAGCGTGGAACCGGGTATCCCAGGCCCTTACGGCCAATAAAATAAATTACTCCCAAGCGCGTAATCTCGCGCACGGGATTCAAATTAAGGTCGCAACGCCGGGCGACCATAGGGCCCTCACATCTTACCTCCGAAAAGAGAGCATAGGTTACCACACCTATGCACTCCAGGAGGACCGCGAGCTCCGCGTAGTAATACGCGGAGTACCAAAGGAGCTCGACGTCGAGCTAATTAAGGAAAACCTAATCGGGCAGGCGTACCCGATAGTAAGTGTGCACCGTATGCACAGCGGTCGGGACAAGTTCCCGTATAACATGGTTCTCGTCGCGCTAGAACCTACTCCGGAAGGCAAACGGATCGCCTCAAGTCTCCGCACCGTTTGCGGTTTATCAGGGGTCACCGTCGAGGCCCCACACAAAAAAGGCACTCCCGGGCAGTGCCATAGGTGCCAACTTTATGGCCACTCCGCGCGCAATTGCCACGCGCGTCCGCGGTGCGTAAAGTGCCTCGGTGACCACGCGACAGCCGACTGCTCGCGGGTCAAGGAGACCGCGACCGAACCGCCGAGCTGTGTGCTCTGCCAAAAGCAGGGTCACACGGCCAACTACCGCGGATGCCCCAAGGCCCCGCGGGAGCGTCTGGCCAACGCGCCACTGAAAACCGTCGGCCCAAAGACTTCGGCGCCCCGCGCGCCGAAACCTGCCTTCGTGCCGGCACCGGTGCCCACCGTCTCCGCGTGGGCAAAACCGCTGCCGCTCACGTTGGCAGGGAAACCACCGGCACCCCAGCCCCTGCTCGCGCCGCGCCCCGCCCTCGCGCCCGGTCCCGCGCCTCGCCCCGGCCCCGCGCGGCCTGCCGTAAACGATTTTTCAATCGTGCGGGATTATATCGCCGCGATAAATATAGATCGCATGCGCTCGTTCGCCGACGCCATGCGCAGGGCGGTCACGGCCGATGACCGCCTATACGCGACGTTCGACCATATGGACGTCATCGAGTCCGTCCAGCGTACGCTGGCTTGATTACCGGTAATCAATGGCCAACAACGGTAGGGTAAAACCGCGTTCCTTAAAGTTAGCATTTTATAATGCTAACGGACTCGCGCGTCAGCGCGACCAAGTATATGAGTTTCTCCGTGACAATCTCATCGACATCCTTCTGGTGCAGGAGACCTTCCTAAAGCCCTCGCGTCGCGACCCCAAAGTCGCGAATTACGTCATGGTTAGGAATGACAGACTCTCCACCCGCAAGGGCGGGACTGTCATTTACTATAGGAGGGCCCTGCACTGCGTCCCTCTCGATACTCCCTCGCTCTTACATATCGAGGCGTCAGTGTGCCGCATCGCGCTGACGGGACACCAGCCGATCGTCATCGCATCCGTCTATCTCCCCCTGACAAACCCCTCCTGAGCAGTGACCTCGAGACACTGCTCGGTATGGGGGACGCGGTCATCCTGGCAGGCGATTTAAATTGCCACCACACTAGGTGGAACTGCCATCGCACGAATGTGAACGGTAGGCGTCTCGACGCGTTCATAGACGACCTCACATTCGAAATATTCAACCCCCCGACCCCCACGTGCTATCCGTACAACACCGCGCGTCGTCCGAGCACAATAGATCTGGCACTGCTGAGGAACGTAACTCTGCGCTTGCGCTCCATCGAGGCAATGTCAGAACTCGACTCAGACCACCGACCTGTAGTCATGCAGCTCGGTCGCCCACTCAACCGCGAACCAGATACGAGGACCATGGTGGATTGGAAGAAGCTGGGCACGTGCTTAGCTGACACCGCTCCACCAATCCTCCCTTGCGGCCCGGATTCAACTCCATCCCCCGAGGATACCGTCGAATCCATAAACATCTTCACTGATCACGTCTCGACGGCGATCATAAGATCCTCGAAACAAGTCGATGTGGAGGACTGCTTCCACCGCATCAGACTTTCCCCCGATCTTAGGGACCTCGTAAGAGTTAGGAACGCGGCAATCCGGGCCTACGATCGATATCCCACGGATTCAAACCGGACTCGGATGCGTCGCTTACAGCGGGAGGTCAAATCCCGCTTAAGCGACGCCCGAAACGAAAACTGGGATAGTTATTTAGAAGAACTCGCGCCCACTCACCAAGCATACTGGCGACTAGCTAGGACCCTCAAGTCCGAAACTATCGTCACTATGCCGCCTCTCGTACGCCCCTCAGGCCAACCACCGGCTTACGATGACGATGACAAGGCAGAGTTGCTGGCCGATGCACTGCAAGAGCAGTGCACCACCAGCACTCAACACGCGGACCCCGAACACACCGAGTTCGTCGACAGGGAGGTCGAGCGCAGAGCTTCCCTGCCGCCCTCGGACGCGTTACCCCCCATTACCACTTCCGAGGTTAAGGAGGCGATCGATAGCCTACAACCACGGAAAGCTCCCGGCTCCGACGGCATCCGCAACCGCGCGCTAAAACTGTTACCAGCCCAACTGATAACGATGTTGGCCACGATATTAAATGCTGCTATGACGAACTGCATCTTTCCCGCGGCGTGGAAAGAAGCGGACGTTATCGGCATACACAAGCCGGGCAAACCGAATAACGAAACCGCGAGTTACCGCCCCATCAGTCTCCTCCCGGCGATAGGCAAATTATACGAACGGCTCCTTCGTAAACGCCTCTGGGATTTCGTATCCGCGAATAAAATTCTTATAGACGAGCAGTTTGGATTCCGCGCCAGACACTCGTGCGTCCATCAAGTGCACCGCCTCACGGAGCTCATCTTACTAGGGCTGAACAGGCGGAAACCCATTCCGACAGGAGCCCTCTTCTTCGATATAGCGAAGGCGTTCGACAAAGTCTGGCACAACGGTTTGATATACAAACTGTATAACATGGGAGTGCCAGACAGACTCGTGCTCATCATACGAGACTACTTGTCGAACCGTTCGTTCCGATATCGAGTCGAGGGAACGCGTTCCCGGCCCCGTCACGTCACAGCCGGAGTCCCGCAAGGCTCCGCCCTCTCCCCGTTACTATTCAGTTTGTATATCAATGATATACCCCGGTCTCCGGAGACCCATCTGGCGCTCTTCGCCGATGACACCGCCATCTACTACTCGTGTAGGAAGAAGGCGTTGCTTCATCGACGACTTCAGACCGCAGCTACCACCATGGGACAGTGGTTCCGGAAGTGGCGCATCGACATCAACCCCACGAAAAGCACAGCGGTGCTCTTCAAAAGGGGTCGCCCTCCGAACACCACGCTGAGCATCCCTCTCCCGACTAGGCGCGTCAACACCCCCGCCCCCGCCGTTCGCCCAATCACGATGTTCGACCAGCCCATACCGTGGGCCCCGAAGGTCAAGTACTTAGGCGTCACCCTCGACAGTAGGATGACATTCCGCCCCCACATTAAGACGGTACGCGACCGTGCCGCCTTCATTCTAGGACGTCTCTACCCGATGATATGTAGGCGAAGTAAAATGTCCCTTAGAAATAAGGTGACACTCTACAAAACTTGCATACGCCCCGTCATGACCTATGCAAGTGTAGTGTTCGCTCACGCGGCCCGCATACACCTAAAAACATTTCAAATTATTCAATCCCGTTTTTGCAGGATAGCCGTCGGAGCCCCGTGGTTCGTCAGGAACGTCGACCTCCATGACGACCTGGACTTAGAGTCCATCAGTAAGTATCTTCAGTCGGCGTCCATGCGCCACTTCGATAAAGCGGCACGACACGAGAACCCTCTCATCGTGGCCGCCGGTAACTACATTCCCGATCCTGCGGACAGAATGGAAAGCAGTCGACGTCGCCCAAAACACGTTATCTCGGATCCTCCCGATCCACTAACGGTGCTTTTAGGTACTTCAAGCACCGGTCACCGTTCTCGTCGAACCCGTCGCTTGCGACGAAGGGCTCGACGAGTAAATTAACTCTCAGACACAGCCCACTGAGTTTCTCGCCGGATCTTCTCAGTGGGTCGCGTTTCCGATCCGGTGGTAGATTCTGCGAAGCACGACTCTTGCTAGGGTTCGTGTTAGCAACATCGTCAGGTTTGAGCCCCGTGAGCTCACCTACTAAAGTTAGGGTTACGCTGACATAGCCGCTAGGGCTATCAGCTTAGGTAGGAAAAAAAAAAAAAAAAAAAAAAAAAAAAAAAAAAAAAAAAAAAAAAAAATAAGACAAAAATTCTATATACATATATCGGAACAAAGCAACGCTAGTTAACTCTAGTAATGTTTCGTACTATTCACGTAACAGCGAGATAACGTTACGTCTGTAGGAGAGCGTCAACATTTTCGCTCGATTTATGGTTGCTCAGACATTATATCGATTAGCATTTGGGTCGTTCGAGGGCCGTGGTCGCTCACCGTGACGCTGGGCCCGCTCGTACAATACGAACGAAAAAAATATCCGCCTTTTGTCTCGCCCCCGACGCACTGACAGCAATTAATGTTTTATTTCACCTTTATACAGTGCCGGACAGGGAAATTGACCTCGAAACATTAAGAAAATGCCTCGTAGAACGAAAATAAAAATGTTTCGTACTGAACACAATTGCTTATGATATACTAGTGTAACCGGGTCACGCTCTGTGCGCTTAGTGCGGGTTTTTTTTATCATTCTCGATAGCGTAAAAGTTAAATCAAATTTGTATAGAGTTGAAACGTTTGCCTACGTTTGCCGCTAGGGGCGCTGTTCCAACTGCATACAAATTTGAGTTAACTTTTACGCTATCGAGAACGTTAAAAAACTCACACTAAGCACACTAGCGTGCTTTTAGTAATTGTATTTAAAAAAAACATCGAATTATTGAAGCTGCTAACCACCTGATACCTATATTTTCTTTCTTTTTCATATTTATTCTTTATTGTTGACAGAGAATAGATATCGACTAATCAATATTAACATTATAAAATTGCATAGCAAAAATGAGCTTGTCTCTTTGACAGCAGTAATCCAAAGACAGATCGACAGTAGATTTTATTTATTATTATAATTATATTTAGATTTTTTTTCAGTAGATTCAAAATAGTAGTAGTAAACAAGCTACTTCATTTAGAGACTTCTCAAAGGAGGACTTACTTAGGTTACCTAGGTTCTTATACTTTTTACTTATAGGTTCGTTAAAAATTAGACTTGACAAATCCAAACAAGTCCAATCTTCGAACAAAAGATAGAGTCGCGTTCAAGAATATGATTTTATATTTATTTATTCTCTCCAAAACTGAAAGTTACGATAACGACCCAGACACGAATCCATTCATCACATTCATGCTGTCACATCAGACTTTTCCTTGACCAATAACAAAACATTTTCGCATTTTCCTTAAACTAGAAGATAGACAGACCAAAAATGATAAATAAAGACATCCGAATGGATCGAAACAATGTAATAATGAGCCTGAGCCTTAATACTTAATAAATAGTCATCAGAGTCAGAACCGTCAGATTACCGTTTGTTTCGGCAAAGCAATC
The DNA here is from genome assembly GCF_030267445.1 of Bombyx mandarina. Classification (NCBI taxonomy): domain Eukaryota; kingdom Metazoa; phylum Arthropoda; class Insecta; order Lepidoptera; family Bombycidae; genus Bombyx; species Bombyx mandarina. The sequence continues at coordinate 14,623,183 of NC_143228.1, forward strand.
CCGGGTACCGGTCACTAAGATTCGTAAATGAGAAGCTGATATACTATATTAACACGGGATATTAACTTTCGAAATATCAAAAATTCCAAATAATTTACCTTATAATCTATAAGATCATAGGAGTTATAATACTTTTATTAGCTTCATACGTATGCTAGTATGGATGTATGTAACCGAAACTTTGAACTTTATTTTGATCCCCTTCAAAACGTCGGATTAACTCGAAATTTGGCATACTTAACAAGGACCGATGACAATTCAATATTTTAAGCAGTTAAACCACTTATCTTCACTAGGATAATCAGGATTAGCGATTTTTGTTGGGACTTTTAACAGCTCTTCTATACTAATATTATAAAGAGGAAAGATTTGTTTGTTTGTTTGTTTGTTTCGAATAGGCTCCGAAACTACTGGACCGATTTGAAAAATTCTTTTTCCATTAGAAGCCGACATTGTCCCTGATGAACATAGGCTACTTTTTTAAAAAAAAAAAATATTTTATTTTTTTGGTTTCATGTGTGTTTTAATGTTTCCGAAGCGAAGCGAGGGCGGGTCGCTAGTCCACAATATTAACAATGCCTAATTCAACCGCTTCAACCTCAATAAATTAATAGCTTATTATTGACATGTTGATATTAAACTGTAACACCATAATTAATAAATAATAGTTTAAAAAAAAACACTATTGTACAAAATCCAGCTAAAAAATAGAAAATAAATTTATTGTTGCACTATTTATTGCACTGGTGGTAGGACCTTTTGTGAGTCCGCACGGGTAAGTACCAACACCCTGTTTCCGCCGTGAAGCAGTAATGTGTTTCGGTCTGAAGGGTGGGGCAGACGTTGTAACTATATACGAGACCCTAGAACACACATCTCAAGGTGGGTGGCGGCATTTACGTTACAGATATCTATGGGCTCCAGTAACTGCTTAGCACCAGGTGTCTGTGAGCTTAACAGGATGGGTACCGGCGACGGCGAGCCATCGGCGCGCACTGTGCGGTACCGTGGGTTTCGTGGAGTCGGAGTGGTGGGGCTCGATGGGGTTTAGTCGGTAGTCGTTCTGCGGGGCAAGTGCTTCGCGCGCCTTTTTCAAGGTGTAGTCTCCTGTGAGAAATTGGGGGAGGTGAAGGACCTCGGCCCTTCTCTTCTCCCCTTCTTCCTCTCAGGAGGCGCCGGAGTCCGACATAACCCGGTCCGTTACCCCCCTCGACCGGCTATCCGTAAATGGATTCCCCAGAGTTAAAAAAAAAAAAAAGGTGTCTGTGAGCTCGTCCACCCATCTACGCAATAAATATGAAATAAAAAAAATTGTAGAGAAAGCGTGAAGTGCGTGTATGAATAGAAAGATTATATCATTTTAGAATAATATTTCTGGCTAGCCACCCGCTGTCTGTGCCGTACAGATAATATAATATCGACGAACAAACAGATTCAAATCTTACCCAATATTCATAATCAGCTTAAAGGATTTAAGTCATCTACAATATAAGTCTAACAAGTGTATCTGGCAGCAGCTTAAGGCTACAACAGAATTTGCTACGATTTTGCAAGTCGCAGACATAATTAAAAATACTTTTACGATTTCATTTCCCGTTTACTGTTTTCAAATCGAATGCTTTCCATTTTTCTTGGTCACGGATGACGGATGTCGTTTCAATTAGGGCTTAAGATTAAAATTGATGAACTTTATATTACTACTTAATATATTAAATTGTAATTTTAAATATTAAGGAAGTGAAATTTTCTTATATGGGCTGGCCATATATGCCGTAGGACTGACAATCGCTGGAGCAGACGGGTTCTCGAGTGGAGACCGCGCAGCGGAAGACGTAACGTGGGACGCCCCCGGGCTAGGTGGTGCGATGACCTCCGCACGGTGGCCGGCAAGAAGTGGATGAGGAGAGCCGCAGACCGGGCTCAGTGGTGTAGACTGGGAGAGGCCTATGTCCAGTAGTGGACGACTGTGGGCTGTTGATAATGATGATGATGATAAAATTTTCTTAGCACTGTTATGATTTAAAATTGGATGAAACGAAAAAAGTGACATAAAAAAGAGAAATCCATTGCATTTAGCGTGTGAATGAATGAGAAAGAATACTTTTTAAAGATTCACTTCTATCGTCTGATCGTTTTATTCATTATTTTGATTGATTGATAAATCAAAAATATGTACATTACAAACTCAACGTTTTCAAGTTAGGAATGTCCCCTTTGTTATGAATAAACAAATGAAACAGAATGAGTATGCTCAAATATAATTAACAAAGACATTGACTGCGACCGAGAATCGTATTCGAAGTCTATATATACTGTATACTCTGTGCAAATACTATAAGTCTCTAACCGCCATACCAACACTGGATATGAATGTATTAGCAATACCTTTATTGTTAAGAAAACATCAAACTAAACACCGTTTGTTAATTACCGTAATTTTATGCTTATTTGTTTATAAACATATTACCCTATTTTAACTGCACGCCACTGTAATAACGTTACTAATAGAGTAATAATAAGTAACCGCCCACCTGCCTCGTAACGGAACCCCAAAATGGTACAGTTCAGATATCACAATAACAAACAGGAAATTATTTTTAATTTGTATCGCCTAACAAACCTTACACTATCATGGCCGTTTCCGTTCGTCACTCGACTTTCATTTCAATGATAAAGGACGAAACTGTATTGTCTATTTGTGTTTTGTGTCGTAATAACAACAAAACCAACACCCTGTATACAGGAAGCTATTAGATAAACAATTAAAAAAGAATCGAGGTATGGTTTTGTTATTATTCTTATTTTTTTAAAAGAGGTCTTAATTACAGGCAGACGCTCGTACAGCCTACACAATGGCGAATGAGCACCATTGCCGATAGTAATCAATGCCTAGGACACCAAGCTGCAACATATTCACTTTTCAGAACTCGTCTAAAGAAAGAATGAAAATAGCTCTCAAGAAAAATCGTAAAGATAATCTGATTGATATCTAGAAATTCCTTTCCCGAGCCTGCGGACAGAATGGAAAGCAGTCGACGTCGCCCAAAACACCTCATTTCGGATCCTTCCGATCCACTAAAGGTGCCTTTAGGTACCTCAAGCACCGGTCACCGATCACGTCGAACCCGTCGCTTACGGGTGGCTCGACGAGTAAACGAACCCACAGACACAGCCCATTGAGTTTCTCGCCGGATCTTCTCTGGGTCGCGTTTCCGATCCGATGGTAGATTCGGCGAAGCGCGGCTCTTGCTAGGGTTCGTGTTAGCAACGTCGTCAGGTTTGAGTCCCGTGAGCTCACCTACTAGTTAAAATTACGCTGAAATAGCCTCTCAAGGCTATCAACTAAGGCAGGAAAAAAAACTGCCAATTGAACAAAACGTGTCCAATGAGGATGATGATTTCAGTAGCGGCAAAAACAAAGCAAAAGTACCGCGTAACCAAAGGTTCCAAACTTTTTTTTGAGGAAGGGTTCACTATGTCCAAAGACGCTTCTAGTTTCACTAGAAGGTGGGCGAGCACAGGCTCAGACCAGGTTAGAAACTATTAAGAAGGATAGGGTTATCGACGATCCGTCCAGCCCTATTCTGAATACAATCTACATGCTCAGAGCACATAATCACAACCGATGGCGCGATTAGATCTTTTTCTAAAAGTTTATTGATTCAAACGGATTGTTCCCCTAACGCACATTCGTAATACCCCGGAGATAAGGGGGTCGATACAATAGCACTACTGAATATCTCAGTACGTTTATATTCATACAATTATATTACTATTGCAATGTAGGTACATTAGTCGACTTTGATACTTGTATAATGCTTAATAAGTCCCATATAAGTGTCGCCCATCTTAAAAATGTGCTTAAGTTTTTGGTAATTCAGGTTTCCTTCAGTACTAACATGCAATTTTTTAATATCTACATTTTTTTATATTACATTCATTTAAGTATTTTTTTTATTGCTTAGATGGGTGGACGAGCTCACAACCCACCTGGTGTTAAGTGGTTACTGGAGCCCATAGACATCCACAACGTAAATGCGCCACCCATCTTGAGATATAGATTCTAAGGTCTCAAGTATAGTTACAACAGCTGCCCCACCCTTCAAACCGAAACGCATTACTGCTTTACGGCAGAAATAGGCAGGGTGGTGGTACCCACCCGCGCGGACTCACAAGAGGTCCTACCACCAGTAAAATTTCAATTTCATTCAATTTTGTAATGGTTGAATGCTGGCTAATAATAATCTCTTAATGAGTTAAAGCACGTTCCAATTTTCACCTTCGCCAATTCTAGTTTTAGTTAGTTGTCATTTCTCTTGCCTATAGAGCCGGTGGACTTTTTCTTAATAAAACGTCCAAATTACTTAATACACAATTGACAACAAATACTCAGTTTACACCCCATTTGAATAAGGACATGTCATAGCGCGTGGGAGGCGTCGTGAGTTTAATTCCAAAGCCTTAGGTGTGGGAGGAAATGCGTTCTTGTATTATATGTTAAGCGTCAATGCATTCGGACTAGGAGAAAATACATTCAACTTTTCTTTAGTGCGTAATGTATTGATAATAATAATAATATTATAAAGAGGAAAGATTTGTTTGTTTGTTTGTTTCGAATAGGCTCCGAAACTACTGGACCGATTTGAAAAATTATTTTTCCGTTAGAAGCCGACATTGTCCCTGATGAACATAGGCTACTTTTTTTATTTATTTTTTTTGGTTTCATGTGTGTTTTAATGTTTCCGAAGCGAAGCGAGGGCGGGTCGCTAGTTGATAATAAAGAACTAAAATGGAAAGCGTAAAATGAGAATCGAGAATCACGATACTGGCTGAATAATATCGATTTAAAAATAACAAAGGAACATGTTTTTCCCAATTTTCGTTTTTAAAACAACAGATACCTCTTTTCAAAGCTCATACTAATGACCTAAATGTACTAAGGGCCTCGTAATCCAAAACCGTTAACAATACTATGCAAACTTAAGGACAGATACAGTATTTCCTTCGATTTTTTGGGGTCGTAGAAATAATTAAAACTACTTATAACACGTCCGTAAAATATTCAAAATTTTGGAAATAATATGGTCACATTAAAAAACGCGCCATCAAACCTTAAAATTAGTTTTAATTAAGCACAACTACAATACAAAGGCGTTACGTGAAAAGACTGATACGAATGCTTGCAAATGTTTGATTAGGAAATGACTTTTAAACAAAAATAGTTCTCTGTTATTAATCTGCAATCAAATCGTAGATTATAAACAGATAAGCTGTTACAAAGACAGAGACGGTCAGAATCAATTGTCTCTACTAATGAAAGGATTTATACAAAACAATAGTTTAGTGAAGAGTTCGCTGCTGAACTGTTCGGGATTATCGTAATTTTGTAACAAAAATATTTAGTCTTAATTTCCCATGTATTTTACACCCTGATATAAATGATAAAAATAACTGGCACCCTGCTATTTCAAACTACACGTCATATTTACTAAGTACTTTTGGGATTTGGCGTGTGACGAAGTTACTTAGATAGGGCTGGCACAGAATTTGTTATCATGACAATGATTTTTTTTGAGAGCGTCGTATAAGTACGTAAATAAGTAAGTAAGTAATTAAATATTGTTGACAAATAAAAATTTGTTGAAAGCCAAACGAAGTAGGGGTCGTCAAGTCAGGAGATGGGAAGATGACTTGAAACAGACAGCGAAACCATTCTGGCTGAGAGTAGCAAGAGACAGGACCCATTGGAAGGAATTGGAGGAGGCCTATGCCAAAAGGCACACCGAACTTAGGGACCTCTTGTAACTCTATGTTTAGGAATAAAAAGGCTTATTATTATTATTATTATTAAAGATTTGCTGACAACGAAAGACCCCATACAAGAATACCACAGCGGCTTTAGTAGGTACGGATTCCCACCACCTTATAAGTCGAAATATCCATCTATCCAACCGAAAATTTAGTGGCAGTAAAGCATCATATGAGCTTGTAGGGGTAGAAACCATCACCCTGCCTATTTCTGTGGTGAAGCAGTAATGCATTTCGATTTGAAGGGTGGGGCAGCCGTTTTATTGCAGAACTGAGACTTAGAATTCATCTCTCAATCTCATCTCATCCATATGGGTGGCGGCATTTACGTTGTTGATGTCTATGGACTCCGGTGATCCCTTAAAATTGAATGGACCGTCAGCTCCTTCCATTAGTCTTAAATACATTACGAGCTAGAACTGAAACATTCAAAACGAAAAGCAACCCCACTAAGCAATCAAAATTTAAATCTAACATCGGTTGTGCATAATATATGCATCCTTAAACATATCATCAAAGAAATCATATTAGATTGTACAGTCACTATTATATGCAGTCACTATTATACCCATTTCATATTACAAGTATTGCAAGAATCATAAAAAAAATCGGAGTAAATTTTTTGTATATTTGTTTACAAGCAGGTGACAACCCTACAGCGTAACTTCAGAGCGTCTAGCCTCAAGAATAATATACTGAAGTCTGACATCCCGTGGGTGCCATTCATTGATATACTCCTACACAACATATTATACCGTATCCTGAAACTTTAGTCTGTATCGCTTAATTGTTGTCATAGTTGAACGAAACTTTCTAATTCACCATAAGCCTTTATAAATTAATGTACCCAGTGGCAGTGGCCTTGCCTTTTGTGCGAGAAGGTCGCATGTTGAAATCTCAGCTCGCACTGATTAGATTAGAAAAATGTTTAATCATTATCGGGGGTATCATTCCCCTACAGATTCGTAACGAACATTAATGAAGTTAAAAAAACGTCGCCTGTAGACCTGTATTGTGTAAGCCGAAGCGAATATGCCCGAGCTTAAATCTACAGATGACATGCAGATACATTTTACAGGCAGATACATTTTTTTCTGCGGAAATCATTACTATTTATTGTCATTATTATTAGGGAGTCCAACTCCATACCTATGCTCTTCAGGAGGACCGCGAGCTCCGCGTAGTAATACGCGGAGTTCCGAAGGAACTCGACATAGAGTACGTCAAGGAGGATCTGACCGCTCAGTCCCTCCCGATAGTAAGTGTGCACCGGATGCACAACGGACGCGACAAAAAACCATATAACATGGTTCTAGTCGCACTAGAACCAACCCCGGAGGCCAAGAAAAAGATCGCATGTCTCGCGACAGTATGTGGCCTATCCGGGGTTACCATTGAAGCCCCCCATAGACGTGGCACTCCCGGACAGTGCCACAGATGCCAACTCTATGGCCACTCGGCTCGGAATTGCCACGCGCGCCCCCGCTGCGTGAAGTGCCTCGGCGATCACGCCACGTTAGATTGCTCGCGAGTTAGGGAAACCGCGACCGAACCTCCAAGCTGTGTCCTATGCCTTAAGCAAGGGCACCCCGCGAATTACCGTGGATGTCCTAGGGCTCCGCGTAAACGTCTGACCCACCCAGCCCCCCGTACCGTCGGCCCAAAGACTTCGGTGCCTTCAGCACCGAAACCCGCCTTCGTACCGGCTGCAGTTCCCACCGTCTCGGCGTGGAATAAACCGCTGCCGTATACGAAGTCGGGAACACAAACCGCACCCCAGCCCCCGCTCGCGACACGTCCCGCGCCGCAGCCCCTGCTCGCACCTCCTCCCGCGCCCGCGTACCGTCCCCCGCAACCCTCAGCCGTCAACGACTTCACGCTCGTGCGCGACTTCGTCACCGCGGTCAACTTCGACCGTCTGCGATCGTTCGCAGACGCGATGCGAAGGGCGGTAAACCCCGAACAACGGCTCGCGGCCGCGTTCGAATACATGGACGTTTACGAGTCCGTGGCCCGTACTTTCTAAAATCACCGGTAATCAATGGCGCAAAACGCTAGAGAGAAACCATATTCCCTTACGTTAGCATTCTACAATGCTAACGGACTCGCGCGACAACGCGATCAAATTTACGAATTCCTCCGCGACAATCTTATAGATATTCTGCTAGTGCAGGAGACCTGCCTGAAGCCCTCGCGTCGTGACCCGAAAGTCGCGAATTACGTCATGGTTAGGAATGACAGACTCACCGCCTCCAAAGGCGGGACTGCCATTTACTATAGGCGGGCCCTGCACGTTGTCCCTCTCGATACCCCCTCGCTCTCACATATCGAGGCGTCAGTGTGCCGTATCTCGCTGACGGGACACCAGCCGATCGTCATCGCATCCGTTTATCTCCCCCCGGACAAGCCCCTTCTGAGCAGTGACATCGAGTCACTGTTCGGCATGGGAGACTCCGTCATCCTGGCAGGCGATTTAAATTGCCACCACACTAGGTGGAACTGCCACAGTTCAAACATAAACGGTAGGCGTCTCGACGTGTTTATAGACGACCTTACCTTCGAAGTAGTCGGTCCCCCAACTCCAACATGTTATCCGTATAACATCGCGCTCCGTCCGAGCACTATAGACCTGGCACTGCTGAGGAACGTAACTCTGCGCTTACGTTCCATCGAAGCAAAGGTCAAATACCTAGGCGTCACCCTCGACAGAGGGATGACATTCCGTCCCCACGTAAAAACGGTACGCGATCGCGCCGCGTTTATACTAGGACGACTCTACCCAATGCTTTGTAGACGAAGCAAACTGTCCCTCCGTAACAAGGTAACCCTCTACAAAACTTGCATACGCCCCGTCATGACGTATGCAAGCGTAGTGTTCGCTCACGCGGCCCGCACCAACTTGAAACCCCTTCAGGTTATACAATCCCGATTCTGCAGGATAGCCGTCGGAGCACCATGGTTCCAGAGGAACGTGGACCTCCACGATGACCTGGAGCTCGACCCCGTCAGTAAGTATCTACAGTCGGCATCGCTGCGCCACTTTGAGAAGGCGGCACGACATGAGAACCCTCTTGTCGTGGCCGCCGGAAACTACATACCCGATCCTGTAGACCGTTTGGTAAACCGTCGACGTCGCCCAAAGCACGTCATCACGGATCCTCCTGATCCATTAACGGTATTTTTAGGCAATACAAGCACCGGTCACCGTCCTCGCCGAACCCGTCGCTTGCGACGAAGGGCTCGACGAGCGAATTAACCCACAGACACAGCCCACTGAGTTTCTCGCCGGATCTTCTCAGTGGGTCGCGCTTCCGATCCGGTGGTAGATTCTGCGAAGCACTGCTCTTGCTAGGGCGGTGTTAGCAATTCTCCGGTTTGAGCCCCGCGAGCTCACCTACACAAGCTAGGGTACGCTGAAATAGCCTCTCAAGGCTATCAGCATAGGTAGGAATTAAAAAAAAAAAAAAAAGGAGTCCAACACTCATATAAATATTAGCCTATCCATTAAGTACATGTATTTTCTATATGGATATCAAGTTTCAAGTCAATCGAATACATGGTTCGGTAGTTATAACGGAACATCCGTAAAACCCACTGTAGATTTATATAATACTAGAGGTCCCGCAGTAGTCGAAATTCGACTATAATTAATTGGAATTGTAAGTTTGTACACTATTATGATTGTATGTTATACTTCTATAATCACAAATTTCGCCAAGACTACACTATAAAAAATATTAACAAAGACAAACAATATTTAATCTAATCTCAGTTTGACAACAAAAAGAACAAAAGTTTGACAATAAATAGTATGCATGCGTGTGTGCGTCAAATACATGGCATGTAGTGTGTGTATTGTTTTCTTTATTGATTTAATGTATCTTTTATGCATTATTTAAAAAATATATTAGCATTGTGCACTCCTTCTCTATATTCTCTATAAGTGTGCAAAATTTCATACTCCTCCGTCCGCGCAATTTTCGTAAAAAGGATACAAAGTTTTTGCTTCACGTATTAATATATCATATTAGTATAGATTCGTAAATACTGGTGGAAGACTGTATCATGTGACTTTATACTTCAAGCCAGAATCCGTGACTACCCGCGACAGAAAGAATGATGGTACTCTCTATAATATTAGTTCGGTTTTCATTGCGCGTTCCGATTGTTTGATTGTGGAAATCGTTCGTGAACACGCGTTTGGTATCAACGCGTAATGTAAAACAAACTTAAGAAAGCGCCTTTTTTATTGGTAGGTATGTGTCAATTGTATAATAATTACCAAAATAAAAATTTTGGCAGCCTAGAAGACTTCTTACCCAATGTAATCAATTGCTTGACCGTGGAAGTCATTCGTGAGCATAATTATGTTGAATACATGTTTCATTACAAAAATTAGTACCTACCTGCGGAATTTGAACACTGGGATACTCGTAGCGCTGGATATTAGGTAAATAGGGTACCTTATCTTTTAGGCCACGTTGACTTTAGAGAAGAAACATACGATGAAACTTGAATTGTGAATTCATTATTGTATTTATGATTAGATACGACAAAATCTTTTTTTGACGTGACAACGTCTTATAATTCAATGGAGCCGGCTGCACGCACAAAAAAACATGACTCGTGCGGCGTTACCTCGCTCTGAGGCGTTCCATTTAAGGCTTGAAGTGCAAGCGAGAGCGCGCAACCAGCGACAAAGAGGCACAATCGGCCTCCACGTTCGGCAGCGTTCGACATCTGTCTCTCTCCTACTTGAGTGAGCGATGCATCCGCGTGAACAGCTGCTATACAATAATACATTTACATGTTTTCGTCAAGTATGAAGTTCACTGAAAAGTGAATGTGGTGGCAATTGTTTATAGCAACGATAATTGCGATAATTGAAAAATGAAACCATTCCACCAATATTTTCTTATGACGTTGTCACGTTCAACTATCGTCAGTAAATCGACTTTACAGACAACCGGCTTTTTTTTAAATAAGCCCTAATCACAAATAAAAATATCATCTATTACATCGATACTATTTATAAATCATATATCCACCACGATACACTGACACAGATGATATAAAGAACTGTCTTCGTAATTCTTAAGCCTCGAAAGCCATTACGGCTCCCCCCGGAGCTACCCGACAAAAACCAGGTTGCACCTGACATCAGTAATTGATATAGGGAACCATTAATCACTTTGTATTTTGCCGTATAAACTTTATTGTTGGGTAAATAATGGAACGCTAAGTTTGCTTTAAATATTTACGTCCTGGGTTTGTGGGATTTTGTCTATTAATGGATGTTTTGTATGTAAACATACTTTGAAGCTTGGTCCAAGTTCCAAAAACATGAATAGACAGTTTTTCAGAAAAGATAATTATGAAAAGATCGAATATCAAATGTGTGAAAAATACGAAGTTCTACCCTTCAAGATATAACAAGCCAATGTAGACATCATTACAGTAATAAAGACTCGGGTGACGTCATTCGGAAAGAAAATTTTAAGTTACACAATTAATTACAAAAATTTGAAGATTAACTACAAATACGCTTTGTAATAATACTAAATCATTTTTAATAAGAACGTGATTGAAAACGGACTAATTCTTGAGGAAATCTCTCCCTAATACCGGAAAGGTTTTCTTCATAGCCTTACCTCAACTTTACGAATAAAACGCGCCTAAAACATAGTAAGTTACGAAAACAATTAACACTCATTCCAACCATCCCTGTTCTACTATTGATATTGAAACAATTGTGATTATTAGAAATTCATTTTTGTGTACATAACATCGAGATGCTCATCATAATCAGAATCGGCTCACAGTCGTCTACTGCTGGACACAGGCTTGTCTCAATTTACACCATTCTCTTTCTCCCTCTCTCTCTGGCTCTCCTAGTTCTCCTACTCAATTTTTCTCTTTCGGCTTAATATGAAGGCTAGATTTTCCAATAATCAGATCGAAACCATACAGCATAGAAGATTAAATATGAAAGTTTCAAAAATAACTTCATTGTTTCACTTTTAAAATCGATCGGGCCATATCTTTCATTGAATGGCATGATGATTGAAAAATCAGTCGTAAACGAAATATGACAAAAAGACAAAGTATAAAAGAAAATGAAATATGAAAATAATCCTTAAATCCTACCGTACAATTCTGTGACGTTTTTTGAAGTGAAACTTCTTTAGAATCGTTAGGTGTGATTTCAAACTCGATGACACGTAATAATGATATGTGAAGTTAAAATATCAATTCACAGAGGGCGCTACTTCATACTACAAAAGATAATTTACAATTATTTCAATCAGTTTCGAGCTCGAGAACTTGTATCAACTGTGTAACATCTCATCATCGCGATTCAGGAATTGTTGAATTTACGCGCAGCGACATCTGTTGATAACAAAAGAGAAATTTTCTCTTGCTAAATCATACTTACCTGGTGTAGAGATACCGTGATCATGCAGGCGGTTCGCCCAGGGAGAGGCTGCTCCATTGCACTGCGGAGTGGTTGGTTGTTGACCCTTGCGATTATTCTTATTTTTTATAAGTTTCACTTTTACCGTGTGTGACTTGCACACACACACATTTTTTTTTATCTGTAGTCTTTTTCGTTTCCGTTGACTGAAAAGCGACAAAGGAACATTATTATAGACAGTAAACTTGTAAGAGTACAGCATCAAGTGTGAGCGGGCCCTACCCTCGATCACTCTTCATATTAATGTAGTTGTTTGCCAGAATGATGAATGGTGACATAGCAAAGCACTTTGTTGGCAAAACCTTATTATTATTATTGTTCTTAGAACAGAGTATTGTGAGCATCATTTGTTGCTTAAATTTGTACTCATTAAGCGTATTGGAAACTGGTATGTAAGTACCCTATTTCTGTCGCAGTAACCTTTCATTCGTTTATAGAAATTAGAACCTTTTTATACATACACATACTCTTTTTACCAATCTAATTGAATCCTAATATGTCTTATGACGAGCTTTAAGCTGTCGTAACTGCTGTTAGGCCCGAAATTTAGCAATCCTACCTCAAAAAATCTTCTTTGAAGTATATCTTCTTCACAAGTCTACCTTACAAGTGCGCGTAATCTAGTGTAAGTATCATGTTGCCTTGTTTGATTTCCTAATGATGAGTTAAGAGAGAAAATGATGATTGAACCATGAGGCGTGAGCGGTCATCAACCTGGCAGTAGTGATTCTAAACCCTTTTTTTCTTTCAGCTTCGCCCTAACGTGTAGGTGAGCTCACGGGGCTCAAACCGGAGTGTTGCTAACACTGGCCCTAGCAAGAGCAGTGCTTCGCAGAATCTACCACCGAATCGGAAACGCGACCCACTGAGAAGATCCGGCGAGAAACTCAGTGGGCTGTCTGTGGGTTAATTCGCTCGTCGAGCCCTTCGTCTAAGTGACGGGTTCGACGAGGACAGTGACCGGTGCTTGTAGTGCCTAAAAGCACTGTTAACGGATCGGGATGATCCGTAATGACGTGATTAGGGCGACGTCGACTGTTTACCATTCGGTCTACAGGATCGGGTATGATTCTAGACCAAGACACACTCGATGGAGCTAGCAATGAAATAACCAAAGACGACGGCTCTAGTTTTATATGATTGTCGAATTTTATACCTTAACTAAATACATATAAAGCTGATATATGTTAAAAAAAAAAAAAAAAACGAAGTACAAAAAAAAAATTCCCTCTACACTGATTAATCGGCTTACACTAAAATAACTAAAAGAAAGAATATATAATAACAATAGAAAAACTCCTAAGCAAATTTTAATCGATAAGATAACAACAGAACCTTTGTGTTATCCTCGAATTCGCAAGTCGGGTACAACATTACGTAACTGAGGTCGATTATGTACTGCTTTGAAACCGATACGTCGCACAGTGGGTCGATTCTATGATTTTAGTGACTTAGGGACCAACTTTGTTTTTTTATAAAAATTTTTATGTAGATAGATAGAGCTCGTTAATCTCAATAATAATTGTTTTGGGCAAAAATTACAAAAACTTTATAGTTTGGTCAGAAAAATGTGTTTTGTGATTTTTTTGTATGGAGCGGGTCACATTAAATTAAATTCCTGCTAAGTACCGCGAGGTCCCGCTTTGAAACTTTATTTTCCTTATACCTTGTCTAGTCTACTATCATTTGATGCTATGAACATGTGCATAAAGTTGCAACTCTGCCAAATAAATAGATCGAAAAAAATTAATAAATACATAGAATAAAAACCTTTATATTTTTTTTCGTAAGTGCTTTTAGGTTAAATTTGATATGGATTAGTAAGTAAGAGCACGTAATAATACCCATAATTACATAATACCTAACAACAATACATTTAGTAGGTCTCTAATTATGCAATATCTCTAAATATTATATATTTTGTTTCACCTTTCGATCTTTGGGTCAGAAAAAGAAGATTTTGTAAAATATCCTCATTAGTCGACGTTCTACTTCTCATTATTGAATAACAACTCTCTGTATATTTCCGAAAATCTTTATTGCGAGCTTCCGCTGCCTCTTCCGAGAGTTTACCTATACGAATGGCACCAAAGTTCTTCATTATTGTATATCACTGCCATGTGCCAACAATTTATGGATACTGGAAGGGATATATAATACCAGGTATATAAATTAACATACAATACTGCAGTATATCTAAAAAATTCGGAAAAATTGGAAACGCGCTCTCCAGATGCAACAGAGTGAAGAATCACGTGAAACCTCTATTAAATCTTTACGTATTCCTTTATGCGGGCTGTTTCTTCTGCATCCCTGAAAAATCTTCTGGCAGTATTGCCATCATTGGTTGTTCTTACTCCTTGCTTGACAACATCTATAAGTAAACCGCATTCCTTTTCAAACGCTTGCTGTATAGCACTTTTTCTGGTTGTTATTTTTTCTTTGTCATCGCCCCTTGCAACTCCATTTCTTGAAGTCCAAACGATAAGACGTAAACAAAAAAAGTGTCATTTAAAAAATTATCTCACAGGAAACTACATACCATGAAAAAATTGTGAAGTAATAAAATTATATTTACCGATATGAAGTAAGCACTCCATGCATCTTATCCAGGCATGTAAAGATGGCATTCCACACTGGAATATTTCTTCATTGTTTTCTCTTTGATAAGCAAGTCACTCCAAAAAACTGACGGTTTTGCTTTGCAAATATCACAGACAGCAGAAAATGTTTCTGACAAATATGAGGTTATTTTGCCGTCTATCATCATCATGTGCAATTGATGCTTAACTTCAACTTGTTTGATTTTTGATGGCTGAAGTCTTTCTATTTCTTCTGTTATGCTAGCTTTTATAATTGTCACTGTTGACTGCGTTTCTTTTGTAAATTTAAACATTATTGGACGGCAATAAAAAGTTGATGAGGGTAGGTCGTTTTCCCAAACAATTATTCCATCAAATTTCTGAAGCCTTATAGGAACTAGACTGACCATGAAAATAGTTGAATCATCAAACTCTGTTTCAGTTTTTTGTTTATAATTACTTTGACCTGGGGCTCTATCAAAGCCTATTTGCTTATAAGCAGTAGCTCTCTTGCAGACTCCAAATCTGAAGTAATCACATCTAAAAGCCTATATAGCGCCAATTTTAGTAATGCTTGCATTTTAATAGCAGCTCCTTCTTCAGTAATAATTACCTCGTCTTTCCCTGGATAACATTTGGTCTTTTCTTGCTTAATTTTATATTAAGAAGGGTATAAATCAGACCCATTTTCACTTGCTGCTTCTCTTAGGTTTATATACTGCCACTTCATTTAAGTGAAACTAATATTGCCTCATCGGGAGAATATGGACTACTTTTCACTTTACTTGTAATTAAATACTCCTTAACTTTTTCTAGATCTTCAGGGTGATTTGACAAGTGGTTCATAATTTCTCCTAAATCTTCATTTCTAGTGTTTCTCAAACTAGCAATTGTAGTAGCTTTCATTTCATCCGGGGATAACGAAAGCGATTGGTAAATTTGTTCAATGCGTCTTCGTTTTTGCCTGGATCCCAGTTCTTCAAAAGGTTTTCGAGGTGCAAAAATAGATGTCGAGGCTTCTGTAGTACATTTGAGAGTGGTACATTTTCAACATCTTCAGTATTAGAAATCTCGAGCCTTTCATGTGCAGTGTTGATAGCTTCAGGTATCATTCCTTCGGGCCAGTTTATTGCACATTCTAACCAATCATATTTTTTTCTTATAAACTGTGCTAACATGCGACTACTTCGTTTCCATATTGCACTTATATTTGAACAAAATTGCGTACAGAATTTTTGGAGCTCAACATTTTTCTCTTCGGTCACGTTTATTTGATTTTGTAGGAATTGAAAGAGTTTTTTATTATCAGACAGCGACTGTAGTTGCTCTCTTAAAATCATAATTCTAAATTGTTAACAAAATTATCAATTATAACGGAAACAGCAAGATCACAACGACAATCACAAGATGTTAGTTGTAGTACGAATAAACGAACACTAGTTAGTATATAATAAACATGGTCACTTTATACTTCCAGAGACAAACAAATGTTTACTATATTTTCTACTACCCAGTAATGGCTGCTTAACTAATTATCCTCATTAAATAATGTTAACTATCCTAATAATTAGAGAGATTGCTTAATTAGAGACCTACTAAATGTATTGTTGTTAGGTATTATGTAATTATGGGTATCATTACGTGCTTTTACTTACTAATCCATATCAAATTTAACTTAAAAACACTTACGAAAAAAAATATAAAGGTTTTTATTCTTTGTATTTATTAATTTTTTTCGATCCATTTATTTGGCAGAGTTGCAACTTTATGCACGTGTTCATAGCATCAAATGATAGTAGACTAGACAAGGTATAAGGAAAATAAAGTTTCAAAGCGGGACCTCGCGGTACTTAGCAGGAATTTAATTTAATGTGACCCGCTCCATACAAAAAAATCACAAAACACATTTTTCTGACCAAACTATAAAGTTTTTGTAATTTTTGCCCAAAACAATTATTATTGAGATTAACGAGCTCTATCTATCTACATAAAAAAAATTATAAAAAAACAAAGTTGGTCCCTAAGTCACTAAAATCACAGTATCGACCCACTGTGCGTCGCCGCGTCGGTCACAACACATAGGTACATATAACTAAACGAAGCCACGATAAAATATACCGGTATAGAATATAAATAATTGATTCATTCTTTTTCTATGACACGCTCTCTATTGTCTTCATTCGCCAAAATTTAATTAGGACATTCAGTGTAATATTTAGAACAATGCCAATATAATTAGAATATTATTAAAATGCTAATTGCATAATTTCGGTCTCGTTACGCGATGCCTCTGCAATTACCTCAAGGTTTTGTATGATATAATTTTTTTTGTGTTTTTTGTGTTAAAACACATAATTTCTTCATTATTACACATAATGTAAAGTAAAAATATTTATTTTGAATTTTTTCATGAGTTAAATACCATTTATATTATATATAAATTTAAATAAGCTGGTGTCGACTGATGACTGAAATGCGACAGCCCGATAATATATAACAAAAATGCCTATTCAGCAATCAACTCTTTCGCTATACATTAATGTAACCCGAATGAGAAATTAAAAAAATATTATAAAAATGTCAAGTACAATTGTTTTACAGTATACAACGGCCCTTATCCTATAAATACCCGATAGGACGACATAAATCTAAAGTACAAACAAATTACAGTTTATCATAATAATTAAACTAAGACCTTTTTTGTTACTTAGATGGGTGAACAAGTTTACTGTCCACCTGTTGTTAAGTGTTTTTCAAAAGCAATCGAAACAAATTTATTTCACTAATTTCGAATAATATTTTCTAATTACTTTAAGTAAAATAAAAGTATTTTTCTTACGAAGTCCCACAGTTCATGATTATGTCTTAGCAATCGTATTTTAGTATACCTAAGCTATTTTCGGTAGGCACTAGGTACCTACATATAATATATTATAACTAAGTTTAACACAATGTATTTCTATTAAGTTAACATATGTACAACCTCTAGTTGATAGGTCGTCCTGAACAGGGACAACATTCCCTGTTATTATTCATTTTATCATTCGCATGTTGCGTCACGCAATAAGTTTTAAATTTAGAAAAATAATTAGGATTCCATGTTTCTGAAATTCAGTTTCATATAATTTACAGTAGTCCAGTGTGAGCGATTTCACTGTCTACTTTATAGCGCTTGTTAAATTTGAATCTCTCCAAATTGTCAACGCTTCATAAGCAGCGTATAACCCAAAATATTGTCGAAGTAACGATTTATTTTGAAAATATTGTGTGTATCGTCTTGTGTTGTAAAGAGCTGTTGCATTGAGTATTCTCTCGTCCATACAGATATTGTTATTGATCGGCGCGTTCCACTTGTGAACTTTGTATTGCGAGCATTCTAGTAAGTGGAGGTCGAGATTTGTAAATTCTACGAATATATAAATTGCAAAGCTTATTAGGACGATTGTTGGTTGGATTCTTTCACGCACAAACTACTGGATCGAATTGTGTGAAATTAGATTATGTACTTATAGCTTGGATCATCAAATGCAGAATATTGGTTCTCGCTGGATCTTCTCAGTGGGTCGCGTTTCCGATCCGGTGGTAGATTCTGCGAAGCACTGCTCTTGCTAGGATCAGTGTTAGCATCACTCCGGTTTGAGCCCCATGAGCTCACCTACTAGTTAAGGTTACGCTGAAATAGCCTCTGAAGGCTATCAGGCTATTAGGTAGGAAAAAGGCGGAATATATATGTACGTATAATAAATACGGCAGTGCATTCGCTGACTCGTGATTTTGCGTACCAGCAGATCTAAAAATCGTCTAGTAATTTGACCAGAGAATGGCAAAATAAAATATTTACCTGAGAATACGCAACGCATTAAATTATTTCTCAATTAAAAATCAAAACAATACAAATTCTTTAAACTACATATTTTATCTATCTCCAACATTATTGTCCAGGCAACATTTCGTAACATCGGAACATTCTTTGGCATTTAAAATTATTTGCATTTTTCAAGTAAACACTATTAAAACCATTTTTGAAGTCGCACTCAATAGCACCAAGTGGAACATAAGTTATTTCCCCTCCCTCGTTAGCAAATCCTGTAGCACTTTTTTGACGTCTGTTGTAGGGGGTCCCTAGCGATTCGAGTGCTTACAAACACATACATTCCGACAATCCACAGTTGAACCTTAAAAAACAAACAAATACAATCCAAAATCGAATGGCACATCTAAAGATTTGAGAAGTAAGCGTATCGAACTCGTCTTCCTTATGTTGAAAACGATAAGGCTTAGAATCGTGTAGAAATTTTACGAATTTATTTTCTTTACATTGTCTTCTCACTTGAGTTGAGTATCTGACAATGAGATCTTCGTCATTTAGGCAGTCCTCTTGTATATTAAAAAATCGTCGGGCTTCATTTTAGTTGAGAATATTTGAGCTATTTTTGTATAACATATTGGTTTTGATGAATCATCAGCTTCTGCCTTGTGAATATTTAAAAATTATATGTGTATTTATTTTTTGTGTTTCACATAATTTCTACGCGCACCCTCGCTTATATGCTCTGTATAGATGTTATTGGCACCTCAAAAAATGTGTTGTCAAGCTTGGACAGAATTGTATAATAAACGCCTAAACCACTGAAACGATTTGACCAAATTTAGTATCGAAATAATTCGAACCTTCGAGAATCCTGGAAAAGAATTCAAGATACCTTTTATCCCACTTCTGAGCACGGGTTTCCCCCTCTCCTATACGATATAAAGTTTAGTAGACATGCGTACACTTTTATTAGGTTTTTTATTGCTTAGATGGGTAGTCGACCTCACAGCACGCTTGGTGTTAAGTGGTCACCGGAGCGCATAGACATTAACAACTTAAATGCCACCATCCACCTTGAGGATTGAATTCTAGGTCCTAGTTTTACAGTACAACGGCTGCTCCATTTTTCAAACCAAAACGCATTACTGCTTAGCGGCTGATATAGGCAGGATATTGGTACTTACCCGCGAGAGCTCATATAACGCCCTACTACCGCTAAAATTTTGGTTGGATGGATGGGTTTTTCGACTTATGAGGTGGTGGGGATCCGTACCGACTAAAACTGGTGTGGTATTCCTGTACGTTGTTCTTTCGCGATCAGCAAATCAACCCTAGCAAGAGCAGTGCTTCGTTGAGTCTACCACCGGATTGGAATCGCAACCCACTGAGAAAATCCGGCGAAAAACTCAATCGGCTATGTTGCGCGGGTGCGATGGGTTCCAAGAGAACGGTGATCGGTGCTTAGAACGCCTAAAAGTACCGAAAATGGATTGGGAGCATAAAAAACGAGGTGGAAGACTAATCGTGGCAAGCCATGCAACTATGTCAAAGGTTCGAATCCCGCAGCTAACGATTTATATGCATAGCAAATCGTTACCTGGAATATGTTCACGAACGGTGAAGGAATAAAATCATGTCACAAAAATGGAATAGTTTCAATTTGCTTAGGTACTGGTAGTGCTGAAGCATTAGGATGTATTGTAAGATCGCACGAATACGTGCTAGTCGTATTTCTGTCGTTTAGAAGACAGGCGTTTCGATTTGCAGGCTAAAGCAGCCTTCATACAAATCAGTTGAGATTTCGACCTTTTTATCTCAGAACGTCTCAAAGTGGGGGTTCATATTCGTAGTGTCTATGGCGTCAAATAACACCAAATGAGTAATAAGGTCTTTTACGCATAAAAAAATGCCTTTTCCCTATTTACGCCATTTAAGCTCGTAATTGAAATGAGTTTAAAAAAAATACAAGATCATCTTCAGAATTTGCGACGTATTCCAAATTCAAATGAAGTTTACCCAGGCCTCGTTCTTCTAAAAGGTTTGACATTACCCCTGTAAATAATACGAACGTATCCACGAAAAAATATTGTCATTATAATATTTAAAAAGACAATAAGTCCAAAAGGTTCCGAGTAACACCTGCTTGCGGCCTATCGGTTCGGCCCGAAGGCTGAATCGGTGCGGCCAGGGATGTCTGGGTCAAACCAAAAATAAATTTAAATTAGGCAGGTGTAGGGTTAACCACGAACGAAAAAAAAATACAAAAATTCTCCGAATTATGTTTGTTATGATGCTAAATATTGAAGTAATTTCAAGCAGATCTAGAACATTAAAAATTCGACTGCAATCTTAAATATATTGTCTACGTAGATGTATCAAAATTGTAATCATGTAAAGTCGGTTTAAGCGTGTAATATGGAATTGGCTATATATACAGCTGTAGGGTAGCTTTTTTTCCTATATTTGTTAATTTCAGAGCCAATACTTATTACTCAAATTTCTGGTCGAAGTCAGTTTCTTCATTAAATATTTTGAAATCGTGCTCTTTGAAATACTTTGAATAAGAGAGATGTTGAATGTGGAACGTAGATTTATTTTCAAAATTGTCTTATTATCAAAAATAATAATCAATAAATTTTTGGGGCTTACTCCTTCAATGTCATTTTTGTTCAAATCCGCCGGAACTGAAATATATGAGTTTATGAGTAAATTTCATAATAAATTACAGATAATATGTAGACGTAGTGCTCACAAACTTCTACATTTAGATTTTAAACAAAGTGTCACAGTTAATTTATCAACATTACAATGTGATGGGCAGGTGAAAGCGAGGTACCCCAATCGAATACCCTTGTTTGAACAATAAATACAAAACCGCATTCGACCGTTGCAACCTTTTCGATACTTCAAAGGGTTGTTGGGGTCGATGCGTGTTTTTAAGCAACCTCGAAAAAGGATGAGGTTCTCAACTCGGCTGTATTCTTATTGTGCGTATTACTTAAGAATATTTTTTATGATTAGTTTTTATTTGAAAACTCGTGCTCCTCATGTGGTCCCATTAATCAAAATTTAACCAATACTTTTTGAATGATCCCTAATAATGCATATTTAATTAACTTCGACTACATTTATGATATTCTCATTTGATTTTGTTAAACTATTTCGTACTCTTTTAAAGATTTATGATAAATATTTAGCATAATAAAATGAAAATCATAGAATGAAAAACGGATGAAGTAGAAGAAGAAAAAGCATGGGTGAAGACACCGAAAGAATGAACAGAAATGGATCTCACTATGCTCCAATAAATATACTACAGGAGACAACCCAAGGAGGGTTGACGTCAGGCTGACGGGCGGTTGTAAAACTCGTCCCAAATCCCTATGCAACGTGATAAAATGTCATGCAGTGCCAACCCCACATAGTGTGGAATAAGAGCAAGAAGAAGAAGATCTACAATAACTCTTTAATTGGACTTAGACGCTGTATTTATTTAGCATAGTCAAAAGAGAACAGTTCTCAATCTTCCTGGTGCTGAGTCGTTGCTAAAAACTCATGGCCTATACCGTGTTGTTTTCACACACATCAATGCAGGAGCTCACGGCCACCGAGTTACAAACATCATAATCTAAATGCCGCCTTGAGGGAAGGGGTTAGAGTCTTAATTGTGTTGTACAACAGCTGTCCCATCTTTCAAACTGAAACGACCGTTTTGCCGCAGAATTAAAAAGGATGGTGCTTACCTATGCAAGTTTAAAATACAAAACTTTTTGTTATTTACACTAATTCTATAATTTGCGATGTCGCATACTTACCGTTCACGTGATAATGGGTAATTGAAACGCAAAAGTCCTATTAACCTGGTCTGCAAATTTACCAACAACATTCCCACAAAATTTTGTTCTAAAATGCTTCTAAATTCCGATACCCGCACGGACACATTATAAACTCATCAGACTTACAGCTTGCATCAACATTTAATTAATGCTAGCACAGAGGGCGCTGGCTGCGGGAGCGATTAACGGAATCCATTTGTCAATCGGTCTTACTGACTATTCGATTAGAGAGGACTTTCCGACGAATACCGGTACGCATCCAGCCATGTGTGTCTAGATTCGTTAGGTACTCCGTGTAAATATATCTTCAGTGGATTTAGCTTCACTGTAGCCGATGAATTGTGCTTGAGTGGGTAAAGAAGTTTAAATTACGTACATGTGTAATTTGAATGATTGTTAATATCTTCTTAGACCGATGACCTTGCAGCTACTCGACAGTCATTGCTCAAAGTCACTTATCAATGCCAGGGGGACCTTACCCTTACCTACCACTGAGAAGTTTTTTTTAGCATTGACCGCAGGAACCCCCTATTCTGCTCGGGTACTGACCTTGGGCGGAAATCAGACGACGGTTGAGAGAGCTTAAGAGGTGATGGTCACAGGGCGACCTAAGGGGGTTGAGGCTTCGCCGCACACTACCGTCACTCTAGGACCTGCGGACTGCGGACTGTGATGCGGTCCGCGTTGTCGTCGTCGCTGTCGTCACCGAACATACTGTGGAAGAACAACCCGGTCGACGGTGTATCGCGTTTCGATCCGGCAGGCTGGTTCTGACCCAGCGGGGTATCCCGGAACACCAGCGGCATGGCCCAGGCGGCCTGATAGGGCCGTCTTACTGTGGAGAGCGGCGTCGTTGGTCATCGTCTCAACGACTATCGCCTCAACGACCCGTCGCTCGAGCGTCCTAGGGATGGCGCCACGAGTCTATTTATGATGTTAACCGCGGGAACCCCCCTAATCTGACCGGGTTCCGACCCCGGACGAAGATCAGACGTCGGATGTAAGAGTGCAAAGGAGTCGTAGTGCGGTAGGACCCTAAAACTCCTTGGGCCCGCGGTCTACTTCCAACATCTACGGATCGTCAAGTTCCACAAACTACGAGCGTCCCCTAGGCGCGGGGACCTCGAAGGAGGTTTCGCCCCGGCCGAAAAAAAAAGAGTCGTTTGGTAGATAAGGCCCTAAAAACATCCTTGGACGGTCCACTCCCGAAATCTGTGGGCAGTAAAATGACATGCATGTATCAGCCTAATGCCAAAAAAAAAAACACTTTTTTTAGTTATTAAAAAGTTCCATATTCAAGAGGACCCTTTGCAAGGATTTTTTCTTTTGTTTTGCTGGAAAGTGGCTGGAAACCTCGGCACAGAAGTACAGTAATCATGATCAGTACCAACGAGACGATCGAATGTAATGTGTCTTATCCGTAAATATCGTTTTTTCATTTCTGGAACTTCATGAATAATATTATATGACAAAAACAACTTCATCATTTCAACGGAGGACGACGAAATTTGGTTTAAAAAAATATAAAACACGCAAATTTATAACTGCAATAATCTCCGAACCACAGTAACGTAATCAAACCCAATTCCCCACAAACAGAGCAATCATAAAATTTGGTATCCACCAGGAAAAAAGAACTCGCGCAAAAAGTTTGAAGTGCACAGAAGCTGAAGGCACTGGAAAGTTCTCGAAATACGTAACATTCCCATAATTCCCATTTCAATAACTTCGGCCGTAATGTTTCTTTTTTTTTTGTCGATTCTGAAAATATGTACATATTTGGCAACCGTATATTTAATGAGTTATGTGTTTCGTGTTCAACGATGCATTAAGGAATGTTCTGGAGAGTTTTTGGGCTTCATTTCGTTTTTATCATCAAAGGAAAATTGTTTCTTATAACATTACTAGCGACCCGCCCTCGCTTCGCTTCGGAAACTGTAATTTATTATTGATTTATCCACTATTTAATGGATGTTATTATACATATAAACCTTCCTCTTCAATCACTCTATCTATAAAAAAAAACCGCATCAAAATCCGTTGCGTAGTTTTAAAGATTTAAGCATACATAGGGACAGACAGATATAGGGACAGAGAAAGCGACTTTGTTTTATACTATGTAGTGATTATATCCACACATATAGACATCCTTTCACTACTTTTTTTATTGCTAAGTTGGGTGTATGAGCTCAAGTCCCGGCTCGTCTTAAATAGCCACTGGAACCCATAGATATCAACCACGTCAATGCCGCAGCGCATCTTGCGATTTGAGTTCGAAGTCTCAGTTATTACAGCACAACGACTATCATACGCTTCAAACCGAAACGCATTACTGCTTCACGACATAAAATCTACTTGCGAATCTGTAATTCTAATTCGGATCGGACTTTTTCTGTACATCTGAACCGCGATCTGAAATTTAAAAAGTGGTAACATAGACATATTCGAGCCAAACCAAACTGGAATTGTTCAAGCTAAAATCATAACTACCGTGATTTACCGAGAAAGAAAAAGTAGACAGGCAAGCAGACGAAACGTTCTTAGTCGTATCAATAGGAAAACTTAGTATATTATAATTAAAATTATACGTTGTGGCTGTAGTCATCATAGAACACAAGATATTTGACAGATGTCCGAATCTCGCTTTCGACATTTTCAAGACAATATATACAAATTCCGAACAATAACATTTGGACCGTTGGTCTACCGAGCAATGGTCACCCGCTCGGTGGAAGATTTTCCTTTCGTTGTTATTTCCACATACGTAGATGATATTTTTTGGAAATGATGCAGGACATTGCGCAGTCCAAATCAAAAGGGAAATCTAATGACTGATAATTTACTTTTAAATGAAAATTTCATATCTCTTCTTCATACGAATCATCCGCACGTTCGTTATACAAACATATTAAATCTACAAAGGGCAAACACGCATTAAAATGAAACTTACATAATATTCATACAAAAGTTAATAACTAGAAATCCGAATTTTAAACAGTAATTCCATTTGATGCGGTATGAGTCTGCATAGCCGGTCCCCTAGCCGGCTAGGGTCGACCGCACAGAGATAAAATCCCGGAATTAAGCTATCATTCCTGGGCAGTCCCGGCCTTGTTCCCAATACTGTCTGATGACGGCCCTGCGAGTTATTTGCGCCGAGATTCAGCTGATTTTATACCAGGATTACTGTATTTTTCCTTGATAACTTAGTGTTCGCTCTCTATTTTTTTTTTCTCTATTTTTGGTAATTGGCCGCCAGTAGTATTATAATCTTCTTATGCTATCGCCTTAACAACTTATGAAGAAATATGATTATAGTCGAATATTAAATGCGAATCAGAAGAGGGAAATACGGTCTCAAATGCGTTATCGACTAAGCGCGTATCTTTTACGATATTATTATTAAACTTATTATTAAGAACGAAATATATCAAAAACCGACTTCCGTATATGCATTGCAAGATTAAAACACGTTATTTTGGATTATACAAGCTCAAATAAAACGTGATTTTCCACATCTGATACGAGTAGGTATAGAGGGGACGAAAATCTTGAGCGATTTTGGGGAAAAGACACTTGGAAACATCATAAGTGTTCGGTCAAGTCGTTTCAGACATCTAAAGCTCATTACTAAGAGTGCCTATCACATTTGATTGGTATTGATAAGAGCAGATGACCTATCATTCCATTGAATAGTAGCTCTGTATCCAAACATTATCGTTCAAATATTCATAAAAAGTTTTTCGTTTTCTTTTATTGCTTAGATGGGTGGACGACAACCTACCTGGTGTTAATTGGTTACTGGAGCCCATAGACATCTACAACGTAAATGCGCCACCCACCTTGAGATATAAGTTCTAAGGTCTCAAGTATAGTTACAACGGCTGCCCCACCCTTCAAACCGAAACGCATTACTGCTTCACGGCAGAAATAGGCAGGGTGGTGGTACCTACCCGCGCGGACTCACAAGAGGTCCTACCACCAGTAAAGATGTCTTATGACGTTGTCACGTTCAACTATCGTAAGTAAACCGACTTTACAGACAACCGATTTTTTTTTGTGTCATATTGAACCTTAGTAACTGTGTACACGCTGACGATTTACTGTAGTTATATAGAAGGGAAACCGAACCCTTGAACGCCTAATCCAGTTTGAGCTCATTAGCTATATCTTAAAGAGATATTTATATTCTCGAGTTGCATTTAATTTAGTTTTGGTTCGCTTTCTGACTTACTATCACAGAGCACTATAAACTTCAAACTGTAAAAAGATAATGCGCCGTATTCAATTAATAGTTCGGCGGTAGTTCTTTTTGACGTTCAACAAGTATGTACTTTCATTTATCTATATACGTATATAAAAATGAACTGCTGTTCGTTAGTCTCGCTAAAACTCGAGAACGGCTGGACCGATTTGGCTAATTTTGATCTTAAATGATTTGTGGAAGTCCAGAGAAGGTTTAAAAGGTCAGATAAATATGAAAATGCTCGGAATTAAATAAAAATAACAATTTTGTTTATTCCTTTGATGTGTCCCCCGTCGGACGGATTCGTTTTGTTCGTTTTAAGTTTATTTTATACAAAAGTCTGTTATTTATCGGTTGGGGCACTACGAAGTCTGCCGGGTCAGCTAGTGTTGAATTAGAATTTTTGACTATGACTATGACTATAAGGATTCTATTTCCTAATTTCATTTACATTCTAAATCTATATATTGATACGTGAAGCAAAAACTTTGTATCCCTTTTTACGAAAATTGCGCGGACGGAGGAGTATGAAATTTTCCACACTTATAGAGAATATAGAGAAGAAGTGCACAATGCTAATATTTTATTTAAATAGTGCATAAAAGATACATTAAATCAATAAAGAAAACATTACACACACTACATACCATGCATTTGACGCACACACGCATGCATACTATTTATTGTTAAACTTTTGTTCTTGACGTCTGTGGTCAAATTGAGAATTGATTAAATATTGTTTGTCTTCATTAATAGTTTTTATAGTATAGCCTTGGCGAAATTTTTAATTATAGAAGTATAAAATACAATCATAATAGTGTACAAACTTACGATTCCAATTAATTATAGTCGAATTTCGACTTCTGCGGGACCTCTAGTTTATACAATTATCTATCAATATAAAAAAAAAACAAATACATACGTCAATAGCTCATTAAGTTGAACATCGGATCGTATTTTGTTCTGCCAAGTTTTAATTCTGGCCTCGACAAAGTTTATCTAACAAATTAATTTTGAATGTACACAGGCTCGCACACGGAGTAATTCGTTAGAAAAACAATAACAACGCATACGCTTTGAGTATGAAAATATTTGACGAATGGATACCTCTGTGCGTATATACAAATATACATAATATGTATAGAACAAGAGCCTACGGGGGACGAATGGATTAAAATATCAGGGACATTCTTTTAATTTGTGATTTATTTTGGTCGTTCAAAAAGTCTTGCGAATATATTTAAGTTAAATTGGTTTAAGGAAAAACGTTTGTTTATTATTATCATTATAAAATCAACAAATATTTACCTGAGCAGGACTGTGTGGGCTCTTCTGCTATTGAATGTATGCTTTCGAATCGTTACTGCTGTATTTCTATACTGCTATTTTTATTTATTTATTGCATAGACGTGTGGATGAGCTCACAGCCCACCTGGTGTTAAGTGGTTACTGGAGCCCATAGACATCTACAACGTAAATGCGCCACCTACTTTGAGATATAAGTTCTAAGGTCTCAGTATAGTCACAACGGCTGCCCCACCCTTCAAACCGAAACGCATTACTGCTTCACGGCAGAAATAAGCGGGGCGGTGGTACCTACCCGTGCGGACTCACAAGAGGTCCTACCACCAGTAATTACGCAAATTATAATTTTGCGGGTTTGATTTTTATTACACGATGTTATTCCTTCACAGTGGAAGTTAATCGTAAACATTTGTTAAGTACGTATTTCATTAGAAAAATTGGTACCCGCCTGCGGGATTCGAACACCTGCATCGCGCGATACGAATGCACCAGACGTCTTATCCTTTAGGCCACGATGACTTCAAACATGCCAACATTATTGTCATAAATTTTCCAATTAATATCATCATTTCTACGTGACTGAAGCAAGGGGTACGTAGCATTCAATATATAGACAACATCTAATCATCACGTAACAAAAAAGCTATCATGTTCATAATGTATCAGTGCATCGACGATGTACTCGTAACAAAAGGCTCTATCGTAGGAGTAATTCTAAGGGTGAACCGGTTTTCATTGATACTGTCCGATCATTGCGTGGGATTAGATGAATATGTACGACGGCTTCATAGACGGACCCCACATTTAGAGGACAGCAGACATTCCGAAGAATTTATCTCTTCATGCTTGGGCTGTACTTTCGGGTTTTATTGGATTAGATGGTAACGCTAATGCATTTGATAGTTGTTCAAACCTCTTTGATTTCAATATTGCTACTCAACTAGAGATATCAAGTTGGATTGCTGCATGCCTTTTGATTTCGGGCCAGACCAATTAAAGGTATGTATACCGCTGCAATAAGTCGGATGCAGTTTTTATTCTGTTGGGGTCGGCGTTTGCCAGTGAGTACGTTTTTGTACAGTATTTAGAGATAATAATATGCTTTTTAGAACGAAGTTCCTTATGCGACGATGCGGAGGGGTACCCTAACCGGGAAAAAACGTCCGTAACGTAAGATTTTTATTAGTAATGCACACAGTGTACGACTTAACTTTGTAATAACCTACAAAAAATATCATTTTTTTATCACTCATTGACCACGATCTCAGAGCGTTCGTTTGCGCAATACACTAACTCTTATGCAAACAACCGTGAATGAAGTGTACCACAATAAGTTCGCACGTTACCGAATAACCGTGGGTTGTTGCGAAACCTCCAGTTTATTTTCTTTATACCTCGAATAGAACTTAAAATATTTTTTTTATAATAAGAAACTTCGTTCCTATCCGGTGTCCCACGACTCCACACATCTTTTTTCTACGTCTCACTTAATGTGTATGATAGAAATAATAGCCTTCCTAAAACAACATTGCAATAGTATAGTGCTGAATATGAAAAACAACACACAAATAATTTTGCTGCTCTAGAAGCCTAATAAATTTATTCTAAATACCCTCATTTCGACAAAAGACTCTTTCAATGATAAGCTAAAAATACAACTAAATATTTTTAAATATGAAATAGCCGAGACTTGTAATCTCGCTACTTTCAATGGGAATCTTCAATATGACACTGAACTTCATGAAAAATAGATCGATATCAGATACATTTGAACTTACACAAAAGAAAATTATTTTGATATTTGAATCGAACTAATCTTTCTCGAACGGTTTTTGTAAAAATTGGCGTGTCATCCAATAAACATTTATTGCATAGTAGTTTTAGTAAAATCATTTAGAGAGAGCACGGCGTGGTGCAATCTTTGAATTCATAGCGGGACGATTCTCACGTCCGAATGTGGCTGTTGACCCGCCGAACTCGGTAGCTGAAAATTGGAAAAATAATTAAATGAAAAACAAAAATTTAGATTTTTTGGTTAAATTTCATAATAAACCTACATGGTTGCATAAATTTATTAAATACACTAACTCTAAAAGACTATAGCTCGTGTTCGGTAGTGAATAGACTATAGCTGATCTATATATGTTTTTTTTTATTATTGCTTGGGTGGACGAGCTCACAGCCCATCTGGTGTTAAATGGTTACTAGAGCCCATAGACATCTACGACGGAAATGCGCCACCCACCTTGAGATATAAGTTCTAAGGTCTTAAGTATAGTTACAGGTCTCAAGTAGGCCTCAAGTATATATTGTAATATAGGAATGTTATTAGGTTATGTACGTTGCTTTTTTCCCTACCAATTCGCTGGTAGCCTAAAGGTTGATTCGACCAAACAAGAGTAAATCTTATTCTTAGAACAACTCGTCAGTTAATCGAGAGTAAATCAATTTTAGGTTTTACCATCTACAATTCTAAGAATAGTGGGCCTATTCGGGAATTGTTACTATACCGCCGTTTCGCACGGAATAACGGAGCTATTCGTAGAATAAAGTAATGGCGTCAGTCAGTCCAATCATCTGATTTCTGTCATTTCAAAATATTTATTCTGTTTTAATTTCATGTCAACGCAATGCACTAAGTCATTATTAATAGTCTGGCATTGTATAATGCAACATTTAAACGAAGAAAGATAAAACCACACGACAAAACTTGACAATTCCCTCAAACAAACAACAAATAAAATTAAAACGTTTGACAGCTAGATATCTTTCACTACAGCTACTTTTTCACACTAAAATACGGCAAAATCGAGTTGACGCTCGTATGCTCTTACACTATGCCATTGTACAACAACATTTATTTGCCGGATTTTATTTTCGTTCACCATTCACTCTGCTATTCGCGTATTGTTATTCCCAGCGTAAGTATACTATCGTTTACGTGGAAAAACGCCTATGGATTTACTCGAGATTAAAATCATGGAATAGGTTATTCCTCGTATAGTAGTTACTCGTGTATAAATTTAACTTTGGTCGAATCTGCCCTGAGAGGCTAATCCAGCTACGCGCAGACGAGTAGTCGCGCTCACGGGCTCAACCTGAGAGAATTTGCTAACGCTAGCCCTAGCAAGAGCAGTGCTTCGCGGAATCTACCACCGGATCGGAATCGCGACCCACTGAGAAGATCTGGCGAGAAACTCAGTGGACTGTGTCTATGGGTCAGTGTACTTTGCATTAAAAACCAACTTCAATGGCGCTCGAAGGAGACAGACCACCACACAATGTAGCAACACTTCGCCTTTAATATTCTTTTCTTTCTCTACTCCCACAGCACTGAACTTAGGATGTATTGTTACAGAATTAGTTAGTAGAGTTATTTGATTGATACAGTCGTCTTATTTATCTCGCCCCTGAACGGAGTTACAGTACTTTCTACAACTGCTTTAGCTACGTATTTAATTACATTAAAAAGCATTTTATTGTTGCCACGAAAACCGAAAATGGAAATAAAATTATTCCAGTCTAAATACCTTAAATACATTCAAATTATTTATTCAAAATGTAAGACAAAAGCGACATAACAATATTGAAAATACAACAAATTTCAGATTAATTTTACATTACCCGATAAATTTTATTCACGTAGCAAAATATAAACTAGGTTTTTTGCTAGGCATTACTTAAAACCACTTTTATTTACGGTTTAATTTCGCATTTCTACTGTCGGTCGGTTGCCGGGTATGCGTGACCACAAAAACTGTTAAAAAATCGTAGCGTCGGAACGATAATAATATTATGACAATTAAATTAGCGAGATTTTATTGTAAAGGTTATTTTAATTATAGCTTGTTTATCTCCTAGTGCTAATTGGTAACGAGACCCCGTAGAAATTGAACTTTGAATGCCGATGTGGCGGTAGCCATTACAGAACACAAGATATTACGACATTTTCAATATAAGCTTGCATATATAGAAGTTTGTCTTGAAAATGTCGTAGGCAAGATTCAGGCATTTGTTGTATTCTGTGATGGTCACCGCCACACCGCGCCGATCTTAAAGTATTACATAGCGTAACAGCTGTCCCACTATTGGTAAGACTATTGGTTCACTGATGGTAGGACCTCTTTTGAGTCCGCGCAGGTAGTTACCACCGCCCCGCCTATTTCTGCCGTGAAGCAGTAATGCGTTTCGGTTTGAAGGACAGGGCAGACGTTGTAACTATACGGAGACCTAAGAACTTATATCTCAAAGCTGGGTGGTGCATTTATGTTATAGATGTCTACGGGCTCCAGTAACCACTTAACACCAGGTGGGCTGTGAGCTCGACTACCCAACTGAGCAATAAAAAAAAACTTTAAAAAAAAACAACAGCATTCAAAAAACCGGTGTCTGCTTCCCGACAGAAACAGTGCAGAAGAGTGGTATAGTCTCTCATTAAAAAAAAACAACACCTTTTACAATTAAATACAAGAACAGCCACGATCTGGTAATTCGAAAAAGAAGTCATAAAGTCTTTGACAAAACGAATCGCTTCAATCAGCCAGCCGGGTATACAGGTGTACTCGAATAAAAATATACTTAAAGAAGATGAGTCGGGCGACGCCCTTGGCCCGGTTGCCAACGCACTCAACGCCTACACTCGCCCTACAGACCCATTGTAATCCAACGCTGGTAGCTATCAAAGAAGATTGCCAACAAAAAATATAAATACCTATGATTTATGGTTGGCCTCTTCGTATCCACTGCTTTTATAAACAGAATTGAAATTACACCTTTTTTTTTTCAATAAGTATGCATAACATAGAATTATATTATTTTATTCTGAAGATTCGTTCGCTAGACTGCTATTACTACTGCTAGTACCTAATTTATCAGCACTAATGCTATGTAATTTTCTCTATTACCTTCTTCTCTAACTTTTGAAGTGAAATTTCTGTAGGCGAGTAAAATTTTACTCGCGGCAGATTCGTTATGGTTAGAGAAAAAAGATATAACTTAGGAAGAGCTAGACCGAAAAAATAGATAGAGGTTCGACAGAACCACTCGACCGTGGCGAGAGACTAGATCGGAATCGCGACCCACTGAGAAGATCTGGCGAGAAACTGTTGAGTTGTGTCTTTGGGGAATAGGGTGTATTACCTAATACTATTAAAACTTCTACTTCATGTCTTAAGATCTTGGTGATATTCGCGCTACGATCTATATGGAATATGGTAACTATTATAATTCGGATGGATCAAGATATCGCCTGTCCATGAAGAATCTTATTTCACATTTACTGATCAGGAACTTAAAAAATGATTTGAAATTCATCATTCATTATTATTAAAAATAATAAAATAATTTTGTATCTGGAAAATCGAAATCATAAATAGTGAATTTTTCAAATCTTTAACAATTACCTAGATAATAAAAGAAAGTGACCAATTTAGAATTTGAAATGTAAAATATCGCCGCATACAATAGTCCAATACAGTAGAACTGCACCGACACCGACAATTGGCGTCCGGTGATCATCCGATATAGCTGCAGATTTTGATCTGCATACATAACAGAGCACAGTTCTAACGACACCAACATTCGTGGCACACCCACGTATTTAGAAAACATAGTCTCCACCACGTTCTGGCTTCGAAATGTTTTTTGTTATAGTTATTTTACGCTTTGCATTCTTCAGTACACACGCTTTTTTTCTATTCTAGTAACCTCAAGGGGTTATTCTAGATTCACCGAACCAGTAGGTGAGCTCACGGGGCTCAAACTGGGAGTGTTGCTGACACTGGCCCTAGCAAGAACAGTGCTTCGCAGAATCTACCACCGAAACGGAAACGCGACCAACTGAGAAGATCTGGCGAGAAGCCCTGTATGCTATACACACGCTACGATATATAAGTAATGTCGATTTCCAGACAGTGATAGTTTTCAAGAGTATTGGTGTTGAGCCATTTTGTCGGAGCTGAAGTCCTGCACACAGAGATCGATTCCTCTAAGCAATATGCACCAACACATGTTCACAAAGGAGATCGAATAAGATCAGAAATAATCTCGTAAAACTAAACCAAAAAAACTTTATTATTCTTATAAAGGGGTGTTGTCTCCTCTGTTTCTACCACGAAGGAATAAGCAAGATTAAAAATGTTAGATAAATTATTTATTATTCCAAAACAATCGAAACATTGACTTTGTATCGGGAAAGTATTTAGTTTTATTCCCATTGTCATGTCTATGAGTTTCGATAGTCGCTTAAACTTTATTAAAGATGTTAGAGGTTTGGAAAAACGGTTTTCCGACACTTCGACCTCTGGTATCTTTTATGTTATTCCCTTTTTAGACATTTATTAGCACTTATTCCATCAAAAATGCCCATGACTGTTCAAACAGCTATGAGAAAATCATAGAAACTGTCTAAATTATTTATTCTTCAAGTTTTTTGATGACAAAATTTTAATGTACATCGACGATTGTAAGAATGAAGATAACCAGATCCTTAGGACAAGAAAATAAATATATTAGTATTATAATTCCAATACTTTAACTGTAACCTGCTTATCCGCCTAATGAGTAGAGCTTCGAGACCGCTCAACATACAGATATCAAATTAAACAGTAAATAGCCTTTACAAACAAAACCCCTCGCATACACCCTATTGTTTGAACCTCAATATAGAACACACAAATTTTTATCCGACTTCCCATACTTAATATTGCTAGCACGCAACGAAAAATGTTAAAATCAAAATAAACAAAGAAAGGCAATAAGACATGAAAAGGTCGCGTTCCGTACTTTGGACCGCTGAAGTTTAGTTAATCCTCGCGAGATGAAAAAGTACAAAGGATCGGTATAAAAGCCGGTGGAGGAAGGAATCGATCTCCGGATGGAGTCCGAATACCAACTGTATGACAAGTGTGGAGCAAGAGATAAGACGCTGCGATTATTACATTGCCACGATTCTGAAGCCTTTGTATCCTTTACGGTTAACTTAGAAAGTATTGAAATCGGAATATGATTGAACTATGTTCATGGTCAATAACATAGTTCATGGTTTGGTTTGGCTATGACGCGGCTGCGTAGATTTATTCCTAAACCTACAGTGCTATTACACTTATTCCTAAGTTACCGAAAAATACCGTCACCATCTTTAAAATAAAAATGATAGGTCGTATTCGTGAAATACGACGAAAAATTCGAAGTGCGACCTAGCCCATAAACACAACACACTGAGTTTTTCGCCGGATCCTTTGGGTCGCGATTTCGGTGGTAATTTCAGTGAAGTACTGCTGTTGCTGGGGCCAGTGTTAGCAAACTCTCTCAGGTTGAGCCAATGACCTCACCTATAAGTTCGTAAGTAACTGGAATAGCCACTTGGGTTAAGAGCAATTAGGTAGGGGAGAAAGTCGGACCTTGAATTTTCAATCTTGTAGTATCTATACATATACGACTACAGTAAGCAGCCTATTAAATTTTGAAACCTCAGATATTGCTAGTATAGCACTATTGTTTGGAAAGTAAACTATAAATGGCGTTATAACAAAACTTACAATTTAGTTAATTTATCTCGACAAGTTTTTTTCAAACGAGTTAAACGTTATGCACTATCACATTAGACGACAAAATCAATACAAATTACCCCCAAAAATACATTTTTAGTTTTGAACGAATAACTTTCGTGAGCATTAACCATAAACTTCGGGAACAAACATTAACGTTATGTCGTTCCCAAAATACAAATGGAAACCATTCGTCGCGTTGTCATCAACTTGTTTGACATTAAATATGAAAATTCTACTGTATTGAAAGCGAGTTAATTACAAATCGGGGAGGTGACGAGCGCGCGTGGAATACACAATGAAACGGCACAAGCTAACAGCAAACTTTATTTAATTATTGTTGCGTTTGAATGAACACCCTTGAAACCCGCTCCCGTGAATACGGATGAAAGAATGAGATAAAAACTTTTAATTAAACGTTTTCATGTACATTGTTTACGGTAACAGAACAGTTGAATTCTGACAGCGTTCGTACGCCCGTATTACGGACTAACAACATTTTTTATTTGTATACCAAATATTAACTTGGACAATGCAAACATAAAATAAAAAAAACAGATGTCATTTTTGTAGTAGTTTTTCTGTTATATTTTCCTGATTAATATTTTGTCGCTGAAGCTCATGGCTTAGGGCAAGTTGAAGTGGTGGGTTAACTTAGAAGCGAAGTTAGCTTCGCTCTTGGGGCCGCTGTAACAGATGGATCGACTAAATTATAGAATTAATTCCATCAATTATTGAGTTACTATAAATTACTTTTTAGCATTCAATAATTTTCAATCGAGTAATATTAAGTAACATAAATGATTATATACAAAATAGCATATCCATTTGATTAATTCGAAAGTTATAATATTAAACGAAAACACATTGCTACCCCTGCCCCAAAGGGTAACAATTAATATTTAATTTCCTATCAATTTATTACATAATTCAAATTTAATTATACTCATAAATTTAATTAAAAATTCTATCGTAGCTTGGAGTTTACTTGAAATTTTAAAATAAGCGAATAAAGCGCAGCCGCTGCCGCATAAAAGGCAGTTTTAAATTTCAACTAAGCTAAGTGCCTCAAACTCCTATTTGCTCCGACACTAGAATTAATTACCCGCTGGTTAATACAAGATAGTGGCCCAGTAGAAAAGGTATTTAAGACGCCTTCCCGCCTTTGAGGAATTGCTTTTAAAATTTGTTTCGTTTTCAATTGTGCTTAGATCTAGGCCAATTGTGGTTTGAATTATGACTTTCAATGCGACAATATGGCCTCATTCCACTTATTACTCTGCAAAATGGCCTTAGTTTCCAATATTATTAAATATAACCTTGAAGTTTAAAATTAAACCTTCAAACATAATAATATTATAGATGAGGATGGCGCTATCCTTACCTTTAAATTGGATAATTGGTTCAGCATAAAAATAAACAGAAAGGTAATACCGATACGCGCGGAATTACACAAGATGCGGGTCAACGCTCGAAATATTTTTAATATGCGTCTTATCATTTAAGCCATGACGACGACAGGATGATTAATTTTGAAAACCAAGGCATTCTTTGTACTATTAGGCTGTATGATCTAAAACTTTAGAATAATAATTACCCTATTCTTCCCGTAGAGATCGGTTATCGGACTAAGGAATTGATTGGAATCGAACCAGCAGCGTTCTCTTACAAATAAATACCCTGCGATTACATTGAATTTTGGTATAACCTAGTTATGACCCCGCAGGGATGGATGCCTACCATATTTTTATCTATTTTGGTAGGTATGCAATCGTACGCGGCTGGTAGGGACAGCCATTATGCAATGCCACATAGACCGTAACCCCTATTTACTTAAGATTTTATTATTTTTTCATTCACATTCTAGGAGCTTCTACGGGCTCCAATAATCAATTAACACCAGGTAGCTAATATGCTCAACTACCTATACCAATGAAAAACTTCTAAGATCGGATGCAAACAGTATGTCCAGCGAACAGTGTCTTTTGAATACCTAAAATGATATATGAGGTACCTTGACCAAATCACTATTAACTGAACAAAATTTGTTCTTCATCAATGTATGACTGCATAAACAGCATATAGCTCTTCGTATCGGAGCTAAAACTACCTTCATCAGCATTAAAACTGTAGAGAAAGTCGACAGCTCATTTTAATTGCACGACGAATTTCCTCAACTAATTGATGACTCCGTCCAAATTATCGCTCCCATTTACCTCTTAGTAATTGCTATGACGTTGGGTTCAATGTGAGACGGTTAACTAACAGAGACGTTTGTAAATTTATCTGTCTATGCTGAATGTTTTTGCTGTGTTCGCGTGTCGTTTAACCTTTATAGTTTTATCTTATACCTTTAAACGAGCAATTCTTGTATATATATAATCTGAATCTCGAAAACGGCTCTAACGATTTTCATAAAACTTAGTATACAGGGGATTTCGGGGACGATAAATCGATCTAGCTACGAGTTATTTTCAGAAAATGTTGTTTTATTCATGTTTTCAATAATCAACCCTTCCCGACATCTATTGGCGAATAATAATACTATTTTTCTTAATTGAGGGCAACTAACCGCTTTAAAGACACAACAAGATGGCGTTATCAAAAAAAAAACCATGTAGTATCTTTTTATAAGGAACACTTAAATTAATATCAAATGTAGGTAAGTGCTTGCAAAATATGGAAGCTTTTTCAGACACGTGTCACTCTAACCAGATACATTTATTAAAATAATCTAATTTAATACCGTTGAGTCTTACAAGAAAATCAGTAGACTGCAAGTAGAATTGGTGTTTTACAATCAGGTAATTGAACCTCGTCTGCCCTTGATATTAAAATCACAGTGCGGCATTAAAACTAATTAATTTTATTGCAAAAAATCCTCCTCCTAATTTCGGCAGTACATTTAAGAACAAAATAAAACTCGTAACACCTAACGCGAATTTCCCAACAGGCGAAACTCCCGGAAAGAATTAGATTAAAGCGGGCGATAATTCATTTGGACCTTAAACAAAACGAGAAAAAAAACGAAAGCAAACAAAAAAAGAGTTCGAGAAAGTTCTGTACTCTGTGATTTCTGTACGCGTATCTTAGGGCCAACGTAATGTAGGTTGAAATTAACCTATATATTAATACGTGAAGCAAAAACTTTGTATCCCTTTTTACGAAAATTGCGCGGACGGAGGAGTATGAAATTTTCCACACTTGTCGAGAATATAGAGAATAAGTGCACAATGCTAATATTTTATTTAAATAATGCATAAAAGATACATTAAATCGATAAAGAAAACATTACACACACTACATACCATGCATTTGACGCACACACGCATGCATACCATTCATTGTCAAACCTTTGTTCTTGACGCCTGTGGTCAAATTGAGAATAGATTAAATATTGTTTGTCTTTATTAATATTTTTTTATAGAATAGCCTTGGCGAAATTTATGATTACGAAAGTATAAAATACAATCATAATAGTGTACAAACTTACAATTCCAATTAATTATAGTCGAATTTCGACTACTGCGGGACTTCTACTTTAATGAAAACGGCCATCTGCGGACGCCAAGTTTATCACAATATTTATTTTATTCGTAACGAAATTATTTCGTGGTACCTTGCCACTCAAAGATGAATTTGTGCCGTAAAATTTACTTAACGTAATTCATTCTGATTGAAACATACGCCACAAATTTATTACGCAATTAATTCAGGTCGAACTTAAATGGGAATTATTTCATATACAATTTTTAAACAGGCCGTATTGAGAGACTGGGATTTGGATTGCATTGCTAAAACCGGTACTGTGCCCTTTAGACTGAAAGGTATAATTCCTTCCCAACGAGAACAATCAGGATTACCTTCGATTGGGCTTTCTTTTTTTGTTTTGTCTGGACTAATAGACAATCGATCTGTGGTCTTCGTGGTCCGTAAAATCAGGTGCCGGGCTGTACTGGTATTGAGCGATAACTACTATATTACCGGTAGTAGTAACCGTTTTGTTATAAAATACGTACTTACCACTTCTTCAAGAATTATATCCATTATAAAGGAATAGAATCGTGTAATAAAAATCAAATCCCTAAAAAATATATTTTGATTAATTACTGGTGGTGCGATATATTCTGTATTATAAACCCGTACGGCTTAGTACCAGAATGCGTTTCGGTTTGAAGAAACGACCGTTAAATAATACAATTGAGATTTCAACCTCACGTCTCAAGATGCATGATGGCATTCATATTGTGATGTCTATGGACTCCAATGACTTTACGCCCGCCTAAGTACCGCTTTCACTCATCTAAGCAATTAAAAATTACAAAACTGTTATACCTTCAAACACAAAGCAAATCAGCTCGATAGCGCCATATTATTTATATTAGCTTATATTAGTATGCATATACAACAAAAGAATTGATTCAAAATTGAATTAATTCTAGTATACATTAATCAAATTTTAAACGCTTAAAACTATTTAATTCCATCCCTGAAATGCAATATGAAATATACAAAACGTGACTCTTTAATCTACCAATGATTACATATGCATCCCTAAATTAAAATATTCGCCGGTGTTCAATATAACGGAACATATTCATGTTGATTTATTTAAACTACGTCATGCTTTGATTCATCCAATATGACTTAATTATTGTGGCAATTATAAATAATTATGTACATGCTAGATGTGTGTGTAGTTAAAGTTCATAGCGACACGAATAATTATTGATCTTCGTAATTGGGATGTGAAGCTATGAATACATTATTAAACATCCAGTATTGGAGGAATTAACTTTGTCCTATCTGGTGTTGGCTGAGTGCGAAGTCTTTCAAGTGTGGTTTGAAGAGAGCAT
The DNA here is from genome assembly GCF_030267445.1 of Bombyx mandarina. NCBI lineage: Eukaryota > Metazoa > Arthropoda > Insecta > Lepidoptera > Bombycidae > Bombyx > Bombyx mandarina. The sequence goes on from NC_143228.1 coordinate 14,663,649, forward strand.
TTGATGGTGAGGCACTGAATAAAATTAATCTTAAACGGTTATTGATGAAACCAGGTTATGCAATGTTTTATCAGTTTCTACTGTTTTTATTTCTCTGTCTGTACCGTCTTTCAAAAAGGTACGCCTAACTGATTCGCGACAGATATGGGCAGTAGGATTATACCTACCCGTGCGTGCTCACAACATGGTAGCGGTAGGGAAGGGTTTTTGGAAATTTAGATTTTATTTGCAAATCGATTTCAGCTCCCCAGCATGGGCCACTGTGGTTCCATTGCTACAGAAAAATATATGAATTATTAATTAGCGACTGGAACTCAAAGACATCGCCAAGTTTGATATCTCCATTGAATTGTTTAGCAGCAGTCCAAACCTTCAAACTGGAACGCATTAGGGCCTTACAGCAAAAGTATAGGTAGGTATATAGCATATAGCCAGTATCGTGGATATGATTAAACACACTTCTCTGCTTGGTATTATTATTGATAATAATTTGACCTCTCAATCGCGCTGTTGAACATCAACAAACAAAAAACCAAACGACATAGTCACCCAAAGCACATGAAAAAAAGGAAACCACAAAAATACATAGCGCCGTTTTAAAAGGGCCCATAAAACTGACAGGCCGTTTATAAACCCATATATTTATGCTTGTTTTAGTTTTGTTTTGCCAGGCTACTCTGAACTTTACCGTTTCGGATTAGAGTCTGTATGTTATCTTGATGTATCCCGCCCTAATAGCCCACTCATTAGCTGGCGTGGTTGGTTCGATCGAAGGGAAGATATAAATGTGTAATAATTATCATTATAACGTAATATTTTACATTTGTTTCGTGAAATAAAACTTTAATTTTCATTAATGGGTTTGATTGCTATTCTGCTGGTGGTCGGCAGCAACGTGGAAATTTAATAGTGACTACCCACTGAGTGGTAGTAGTAGTAATAGAGGTAGCTATCAAAATTAAATTCAAATTTTTTTGAAAATTGTTCAAATAAAAATATACAATATCGAAAAAATATTTGACCCATATTTGCTATTATCTAGTCATTGTTTTGACGTGGCAGTAGAGTACAATTACGAAACAGATTGCGTTTGAAGTCGTTGTGGCCTAAAAGATAAGACGCCCGGTGTATTCGTAGCGAAAGGCGCGGCTATGCCGGTGTTCAAATCCCGCAGGTAGGTACGATAATTTTTTTTATTACTTAACTTACCTATTCCCAGGTAGCCTAAGAGGCTGTCCCAGCCCGGAAGGGTTTTCAACTCACAGGCTCAACCTGAGAGAATTTGCTAACACCAGCCCTAGTAAGAGCAGTGCTACGCAGAATTTACCACCGTATCGGAATCCCGACCCACTGAGAAGATCCGGCAATAAACTCAGTGGGCTGTGTCTATGGGTCAATGTGTTCAGGAGTATCTCTCTGTCCTGCGTTATCGACCGTTACAATATTCCTATAAGGCGTGAAGGAGGTTTATCGTTGTGGAAACACCTCATGGTAGGCATCGCAAAGGGTTGTGTACTCGCTTCGTCGATAGGCGAAGGAATTTCTATTACATTTGTGACGTGTGCACTTATAAATTAATTAAAGCTATTATACTTTTACGGTTTAATCTTGTTTTTATTTTTATTTTTATTGTCATCATATTAAGTATTTCTGATATTTCGAATACATTACAGTTTTCCTGGTCACGGACGATTGCGATTTTCTTAGTCGATATTTGAATGTTGTATACTACCTATACTATTATACCTATACTATTTTTCCAACCAACTACTATTTTTCAAAAAAAAAAAACTTCTTGACTTTTTATTTTCATTTTCTTTCAAGGCTAGCGAAAGTTGTCATAATTATGTTAGTGATTCGGAAAACCGATTTATAAAAAATCATAAAATTATCTTTCTAAAAGTATCGAGTATCGAATTATCTTTAATAACAAAAATAAAAACAGTATTTAAACGGTCTGTAGAACAAAAAAGTTAGAGAATCTCGGCGTTAGTTAAAAACTAAAAAACCCACTTAAATGTCCACTTTACCTAACAAACTATTTAACATATTGTATTATAGCACTTTTAATAAAGATTTGCTTCGAGATATTAACCTTGAGATGTACATACTGATCTTTTTGTATTTCTTTTATGAGTAAAAAAGTCCACGGTTCACCCAGTGCAATGGTTGGATAACCTACTGCGTTTCTCACCAGATTTTCTTAGTGGGTAGCAATTCCGATTCAGTGGTAGGTAGACTTTGTGAAGCACTACTCTTGCTAGGGCAGACGTTAGCCAAATCTCTCAGGCAGAGCCGCGTATGCTCACCCATCAATCAAGCCACAATAGCCTCTCGAGGCTAATGGAAGATAGGTAGGCAACAAAGGTATAACAATAGTATAACACGTGTCAAACTATTCAAACCGAAACCCATTACTATGTAGTTCGCGACAGAAATGGGCCGGTTGGTACTACCTACCCAATTGGGCTCACAAGACGCCCTACAACCCCTACCCCTAATCTCATTCTAATTAGCATATCGCATGTGAGAATTAAGGCAATATCTGTTCTTCTGTCCCCTAAACTAGTTTCTCGAATGAAGCAATCTTCGAATTCTACTAACGAGACCGAACATTCCGCAAATAACAAAACATCAGACCTTCTTGAAACGTCCTTAGTTGAGGCATTAACGTGTTTACAGATTTTATATCTGTTCTAATGACGTCAAAAGGGGCCATTCTATCACGCTTCGCCCATTAGAGGGTCGTTGACAATAATAATACTTAAATTACTTTAGGAATATTGTTGTTACTAGCGTAACCACCTTTCGCGTGTGCGACGCTTGTAATATTTCTTTTTGTTGATTTTCTGGGTAAACTTAGACTAAATTACTTTGTTACTATTGAACTCACGATTCCATGTTGTTTTTAGGACTATTCTGCATATTATAAGTGCAGTATCGCTGTGTAGCAATAGCAAGACTATCCATAAACGATTTAAGACAAAATATCAACCTTGACCACTGGATTTTAACTGAATAGTAGCGCTTATTCCTAGAGTCTTAGGTAAGTCTAGCAGTGAACGAGTGGGCTGTTGATAAGAATGATGACCTGTGATTTGTACAGCTCAATTCTCGGACTCCTACACACACTATTATTTTATGGGTTCTTCGAATGGTTTTCGCATTTAATGACTTTCCGATTCGCATTGTTGGAAACGTCGTGACCACAAGTCGACAGCAGCGTGCTTAGTGCGAGTTCTTTAACGTTCTCGATAGCGTAAAAGTTAACTCAAATTTGTATGGAGTTGGAACGTTTGCCGCGAGGGGCGCTATTCCAACTGCATACAAATTTGAGTTAACTTTTACATTGTCGAGAACGTTAAAAACTCGCACTAAGCGCACAGTGCTTTATAAGATAGTGTGCGTAATGTGGATAGCGGTGAAAGTTTGAAACGTACTCCTTAGTTAATTTTTTTTACGACAGTTTCTACGTTGTGTTTATAGTTTATGGATCATAGCTTAGTATGAGATAGGGCTTGGCTTTTTCTAGCCATATATGCTAATATAATAATATTGGTGTTGTTTTCTCTGAGAAAATTCTTACTCTCTCACGGGTGATTACCACTAGCCCGCGTATCTCTGCCCCGCAATAGTGATGCGCTCCAATTCGGAGGGTGGGAAAGCCGTTATACTACTTAAATCTCATATCTCAAAATGTGTGGGGGAGTTCACATTATGATAATTCAATTATCCACCTATATATGTAATAAAAATTCCAAATATAAATAAATAAATAATAAATAGCTCAGGCAACCACTTAACATTGGGTAGGCCGTGCGCTCGTCTACCCATCTAAGCAAAAGAAAATTGAAAATAAAAAAATATTATAATATTGTTTTATTTTCTTATTTATCATCTCTATCTGTATACTACAGGTATAAATAAACAAGGGCAGCTACCGTAAACATATCTGATTAAAATTTTAAGTTTAAAATCCAAAGTAAAACAGAAAGGCTCCAAATGAATTATCCAAAAACTATAACGAAAGGTCGAAAGCTCTCGTTTGGTACGAAGAGGGCACTTGATTGTATGGACAGTGAAGATTTAGCAGTAATTAGTACGCTGCTCGTTAACTGTGCAAACCGGGTTATTTTTAAGCAACGGATTCTGTACAGGATTCACTGAAAGATAAAACGATTTTTGAGAGCGAACGCTTTTTTTTTTTTGTTAACGGCTTAGAATAAAACCCGATTGCCTGATTCAGAGGAAACGACCAGAGAATGTGAAATCAATAAAATTTAAGTTTTAGTAAACGGTAATAATAAATATTGTTTCCTATTACGAAATTAATTACTGGTGATAGGACCTCTTGTGAATTCCCGCGGGTAGGCACCACCACCCTGCCTCCTTCTGCCGTGAAGCAGTAATGCGTTTCGGCTTGAAGGGCGGGGCAGCCGTTGTAACTATACTTGACACCTTAGAAGTTATATCTCAAGGTGGGTGGCGCATTTACGTGTGGGCTGTGAGCTTGTTCACCCATCTAAGCATTAAAATAAAAATTTAGCTACTTATATGTACAAATTCCAAACATTTGGACCTTCCGTCTACCGAACAACTCCAGCCGCTCGCTAGAAGATCTCCCTTGTCATTTATGTACCTGCAAAGTACTAATATTGACATTACTAATAGCCTACATGATAAGAAAACAAACTTATAATCACAATACGAAAATACAAAGATTTATATCAAAAACGCTCAGGATTATAGTGAACGCACCATGGTATGTTACAAATGAAAGAATCCATTATGATCTTGCCATGAGAAAAGTCAAACATGAAGTAATCCATCGAGCTAAAGCATATTGCGTAAGATTGGAAGCCCATCCGAATAACCTTGCTAAGCATTTAATGGACAACCTAATGACTACAAGAAGACTCAGAAGAAGAGTGCCTCAAGATCTACTAGATCTACTGTAGATTAAGTAGATTAATTGATATGGACATGTCAATGGACATTGTGCATGCACCGCCGAAATTATTTTTATCAAAACTACGGTTGAATGTCTTACGACAGCTTACTGTATAGAATAAACTAAAAAAAAAAAAAAAAAAAACGAAAATCAGTTCGCTTAAACTACATACAACAAATAATGAACGTATTACGTGTTTGTTATCCATAACAATGATTTATAACGGATCGTATGTGTAACAAACACATGACGATTTATTTTATTCATTGCAGATGTTACCGCTAACCCCCGGCCGTCCCGCCATCAATCGTAAAAGCCAAACAATACCTGATAAAAGCTGTCATATCGACGTGATACGGTATCTTTGTGGTCCAAAAACAGGAGCGCAGCGATTCGAATCTATATATGTATATAAAAATGAATTGCTGTTCGTTAGTCTCGTTAAAACACGAGTAGTCCAGCCGACCGATTTGGCTAATTTTGGTCTTAAATTATTTGTGGAAGTCCAGAGAAAGTTTAAAGGGTAGATAAATATGAAAATGCTCGGAATTGAATAAAAATAACAAAGGGGAATGCCCACTCTCCATAGTGTGCTAGGCCCAAGGTGGACATCAACTATTACTATAAAAATGGACTGATTCAAATTCTTAAATGTATTAGATATCTAAAAAATATATTGAAATTGACGTCACTATTATAAAAAATATAATAAAAATAAAAAACTCGTTTTGAGGTTAATTTTCTATATAAATACCTCAAGAACTTTTCTTTTTTTAATGTTTAAGATGTTCCTAATGTATTTTTATCCAATTTAATTTATTAAAAGTTATTAGGGTATAAAAAACACACATACTTCTTTAAATATCTATATTATTCTATATTTTCTTCATCTTCATACACAATTAGTAAATCATCTAAAAATAGCACAGGAGAGCATATACACGGTTTTAAATCTCGGTCAGGTTAAAACCACAATTCACACAATGGTTTTCAGCCGTAGTATGAAACGTTATTGATAAAAGCAAAATAAATCGAAGAAAAATCAAAACACATCCATTTTGAACGCAAGCACAAGCAGCAAGCGAAGTGTCAGTCAGTCAGTCAGATTAAAATCAGTGTTGTCAGTATAAAGAAAAATAATTACATGAAATTCATATATCGATGATTTTTTTAAATAACCGATATTGGATTTATTTCTTAATCTTTTTTTTACGAGTACACATTATATTTTATTTTTTATGTTTTTGTTTTAGTTGTACATATTTAAATAACAATACAAGTTAAGTTTTTTTTTATTGCTTAGATGGGTGGACAATCTCACAGCCACCCTGGTGTTAAGTGGTCACTGGAGCCCACAAACATCTACAACGTAAATGCGCCACCCACCTTGAGATATAAGTTTTAAGGTCTCAAGTATAGTAACAAGTTAAAGTCCAATGGGTATGTCTTTGATGTTATTTTATGTGCTTAAAATCGATTAAAATCGATTGATTAATGATAATATTTAAAATGATTTATTTATATGTTTTTTTATATACTTAAAATGTTTACTTAATACGTAAAAGGTTTTGAAGTTGGCAATATTTTTCCCGCAAAAATAAAATTCTTGTTTTTTTCAATAGAGTTACTTTTTTTAAACTACTTATTGTAAACTGTAGTGGCGCTTATTTGGAAGAAAGTAAATGCATATTTATTTATGACAAAATTAATGCACTAAGTATTTTTTCTCTAATCTATTGTCCGCTTTGGACCTGAAATGGGCCGTCCCCTTTGTTTTTGCTTTGATGTGTCCCCCGTCGGACGGATTCCTTTTGTTTGTTTTAAGTTTATTTTATGCAAAAGCTTAGGTCTTTTATTTATCGATTGAGGCACTACGAAGTCTGCCGTGTCAGCTAGTATAAAATAAAAATTGAGTATTAATATTTTTCGCTAACAATCCTCGCAAATTATATGGTATTCCTAATAATTCCAACTGAGACACATATTAACTTAACACATTAGTAAATTTATGTATGAATGAGACTGCCTAGAAACAAATAGAGTGAAAAGGCAAGATTGACCATATGTAAACGTTTACTGTATACACTCTCAACCGACAATCATGGCAATATGTATGAGCGATGTGAATATTGATCAGATTCTAAGAATATTAAACTACAAACCACAAAAAAATAATCTATATTTCACTTTTTTATTGCTTAGGTAGGTGAACGAGCTCACGGCCACCGGAATTAGTGGACGTAGACATCTACAACAGTTAACCCTTTGACGGCCGTGTAGGTAGGTCACTGGTGCCCTACGTGTCGCACTGAAGTAATTATGTCGGTATCTGTTACTTAGCGCCTGGATTGCCTAACTTTGCCTTCTTATGCCTTTAATCTATGTTTTAGTCTATTAGTATTTCAAATTCGCTTTTCCCAGAGTCTACAAGATAGTAACACAAATCGACATAATTACTTCAGTGCTCCACAGAGAGCACCAGTGACAAGTGGCATTAAGACATGAACTGTAAGGTCTCAGTTTTTACAAAACAACGGCTGCCCCACCATTCAAACCGAAACGCATTAATTGCTTCACGGCAGAAATGTGGTGATGGTACTCGTGCGGACTTACACGACGTCACACCAGTGAACAATCATTTACTTGAAAATCGCTATAGGCTATGTTTTGCGCCTCGCCCGTGCTTTGTATAAGTAAAACTCGATTGACACGCCGCGTCAGGAGCTCTCCATCCACCAGTCATTTCATATTTTTGCGAATGTCATCGCCGTGACGCGTGGAAGAAACGAAGCCCTTTCAGAGTTAACAGTTCATATAATTTCCCTTGGAGGTTTCCGTTCGTTGCGTCGACTATGTGTAATGAAAATGTAACGTTCAAATCTTGTTTCAGGTAAGCTAGTTTGCGGAGATTGACGATCAAAAATAGTAAGTAAAAACAAACACAGCGTTAAGTATATAAGGGACAAGAATGATGATGAATAACTAATAACTTCAGGACTGTCAAAGGTCCTTCCACCCAGTAACCTAAGTAAACATAATTAGAGTTGCTAATGTTGACATACAATTTTGGACAAAAAGGTCTGCCTGACTATAAGTAGTCGCTACACTTATTACTACCAGTTACTGTCCGCAATAGTGATTCTCAAACTTTTTTGCAATGGCATATTTTTAAAAAAGAAAAGAAATAATCTAGAAAAAATCTGTAGATTTAAATACCTGTTAAAGTGTAGGTACATTTTATTATATTCGTATCTAAATCTAAATATAGAACTGCTCTCCATTAATTTAAAGCTTACTTATATAAAGCATTTTTATTTATTTTCAATTTCTAAAATTTGGTGGCACACAAAAGTTTTTTGAGAGTATCTTCAGATATATCACTACAGAAGATACTCGTCAGCTCGTACAACTAAGAACCGATGCCCTGCATGTTTGTGTTCTAAAATTACTTCATGATGTCTATAGACTAACTTTACTTCAGATTGTCCGTGAGCATACCTGTCAACCGATGTATATGTATTCAATTGGTAGTTTTTTACTGGTGGTAAGACCTCTTGTGAGTCCGCGCGGGTGGGTACCACCCACCACCCTCCCTATTTCTGCCGTGAAGCAGTAATGCGTTTCGGTTTGAAGGGTGGGGCAGCCGTTGTAACTATACTTGAGACCTTAGAACTGGACTGGAAATGTCTCAAGGTGGGTGGCGCATTTGCGTTGTGGATGTCTGTCTCCAGTAACCACTTAACACCAGGTGTGCTGTGTGTGAGCTCTTCCACACAGCTAAGCAAAAAAAAAGTCAACTTTTTTTATTAAACAGAGAAGTAATATTGAATACCTACTAATCTATTATCACTTCCACTGTGAAGACTGCGGCTAAAAATTAATATTTCCATTTATATCGAACGATAAAGGAAATCGTGACGCCGCTCAAATTGGACGAGATCGTTAGAGCGAATCTATTTTCAAATTAAAATTAAAATGGCTCACATTAAGCGCGGGCCAATCGTTACGTCTAATTTGAAATTAACGGGTAAGCCGAGTTTTACATGGTATGCGAATCTATGGAAGTCCACGAGTTGAATGCACTTAATTTTTTTCTGATCAAGAATAATCTTATAACAAAACATTTTGAATACGTATTTTGACAGATACGGCTCTGCGGAGGGACCTTGCTTCTCTCTGTATTTTGTACCGTATGTTCCATAGGGAGTGCTCTGAGGAATTATTTGAGACGATTCCATCATCTCGTTTTTATCATCGCACCGCCCCCTACCGGAGTAGAGTTCATCCATACTACTTGGAGCCACTACGTTCATCCACATTGCTTTTACAGAGATCTTTTTTGCCACGTACCATCCGGCTTTGAAATGAGCTCCCCTCCACGGTGTTTCCCGAGCGCTATGACATGTCCTTCTTCAAATGGGGCTTGTGGAGAGTATTTAACGGTAGGCAGCGGCTTGGCTCTGCACCTGGCATTGCTTAAGTCCTTAGGCGACGGTAACCACTCACCATCAGGTGGGCCGTATGCTCGTCTGGAAACGAGGACAATAAAAAATAAAAAAAATAAAAATAACTGTGTTTATCACTTAAGAAATCTTCAGAAGACACTAACTGATGACAATTCCGTTTTGTCACAACACAAAGAAAAGCTAGTTAAAGCTTTAATCAAATAAACAGCTGCGACACGATTAATTCACATAAAAAAATCTAAAATGTTTAAATTTATAATGTTACCCGCATGTCGACGAGTAATTCAAATTAAAAGATTATTCTAATTTTGTCATTAATACACATCGTGGTTATTGTAGAGCCCGCAGTTAGAACACATTCATTAGAAAACAAAAATTGAATGTTAAATTAATGTATAAGTCATAAAACGTTTTAAATAATATATATTATGGATTATATTTTTCATGTTTTTATTTGCTTAGAATTGCATATAAGCTCACGGCACACCCGAGATCAAGTGGTTACCGGAGCCCATAGACATCTACAAGTAAATGCCGCCAACCACCTTAATACATGAGTTCTAAGTCTCAGTTTACAACAACAGCTGCCCCACTCTTCTCAACCGAAACTCATTACTGTTTCACGGCCGAAGTGAGTAGGATGGTGGTACCTACCCGTGCGGTCTCTCAAGACGCTACCATAGACCCTACCACCAGGTTCACTTTTACTTACGACATATTTACTAGTGATGTAATGAATATCATAAAAAAATCATTATTGCCTTTAAGAGCATGTCAAACCTGATGTTTCGTTGTGACCGCTACTCCCGGGCGTTATGGGCTTGGTACTTTATTAAAACCTCACTTAAAAGACGTGTTTTTTTTCTTATTGCATGTATGTGTGGACGAGCTCACAGCCCACCTGGTGTTAAGTGGTTAGTGGAGTCCATAGACATCTACAACGTAAATGTGCCACCCACCTTGAGATATAAGTTCTAAGGTCTTAGTATAGTTACAACGGTTGCCCCACCCTTCAAACCGAAACGCATTACTGCTTCCCGGCAGAAATGGGCGGGGTGGTGGTACCTACCCGTGCGGACTCACAAGAGGTCCTACCACCAGTAATAAAGCGTTATAGCGCCAAAGAAAAACCTTGAATGTGATTTCATTCCAAAACCAGTAATCAATTATTTTATTTACGTTTTCCTACGTTTAGATCTCGACTTAAACTGGTAATTGATGCTTTGAAGCGAACCGCGACAGTCTGTCAAAGCTCTCAGTTTCATATACGAAAGCTTTCAGGAAGCTGATGGGGTGGCTCCACTACTGTAGCGCTTCTGTTTTCAGATGCGCACACTGATGGTTTTACGGCTGTCACAAACAAACTTGTTTACTCTTTGGCGCGGAGAGCTAGACGACATCAACGTTCTCCTGAATGCGACGCAAATTTTGATGGACCGTTCGAATAATTAAGTTTCATTATTTTTTCTGAATACTATAACTGTACTGTGCGGTATTCATAAACATAAATGGCATTTAAATGTAACAAAGCTGGGTAATGATATTCTTGAAACTAATCTATACATATAAATAAAATTGGAGTGTCTGTTTGTAATATTGAAATAACCGCTTTTTACTACATGCATATGAATATATATATATGGTACATACACCAAAATAACATTTTTTACAATTTTTTTGTGTCTCTTTGTTCCGGCTAATCTCTGGAACGGCTGGTCCGATTTTGACGAGACTTTCACTGATAGGTAGCTGATGATATAAGGAGTAACTTTTTTAAGACTAGCTTGGCTCCGCGGCGTCACCCGCGGTACGACAATTACCGCGGGTAACATCGCAGCACACAGCTATCAATAATAAAATTTAATGTTTCTCAAATGAAGCGAGGGCGGGTCGCTAGTGTATAATAAATCTGAATGTATCTGAGACTAGACGTAATGTAATTTTACTGGTGGTAAGAGCTCTTGTGAGTCCGGGCGGGTAGGTACCAGCACCCTGCCTATTTCTGCCGCGAAGCAGTAATGCGTTTTTGGTTTGAAGGATAGGGTAGCCGTTGTAGCTATACTGAGAACTTATATCCCAAGGTGGATGGCGCATTTACGTCGGAGACGTCTATTATGTCGTTTACATCGTAGAAGGGTTCGTCCTGTGTTAGATTTTGTGAAGCACTGCTCTTGCTAGGGCTAGTGTTAGCAATGTCACCAGGTAAGAGCCCCGTGAGGTCACCTACTCGGTCGATGAGTCTAACATGACTCCTCTAGGTCACTAGAATTGGTAAGAAAAGAAAACGTAATTTGTACGTTATATATTAACGAATCAAATTTCACTAAACAAAAAAATACAAAGATTTTTAGAAATTCCGAAACCATGACTTGTTCTCCATTAATCCCTCAACCCTATGTTTACAAAGCCATGAGATTGCACGGAAACATCTCCGTATACGAGTATGTACATATGTGTATTTAGTAGGACGTCTAACGCACGAGTTTAGCGTAGGGCTAACATCGAAATGCACAGTCAGCGTCGGGAGTGATTGACGAGCGGCCGCGGTAAGCAAATACGATACGTGAGTGCGGCCATTTGTAGGCCACGTTATCCGTACGATTTTTTATTTATTTACGATTCTCAATACGCATCATTTTAGTTTAAAGAAAAATGTTAGATTTGAGTAAGCAATGTGGTTGTGTTAAATTTTAATATGAGAGTTATTTGAAATGTATGATGTATACATGAAAACTGTCTAATTTTTATTCATTAAAAAAATGACATTTATTTTTAAAAAAAAAACGACTCAGTATTACGACGTAAAAATAAAAAATTCGGGGTAATATTGAAAATTTCAGTAGGTACCTATTTATTTATTTTATTTATTTATTTATACTTTATGCACAAAACAAAACTTGTACACAGGCGGACTTAATGCGATGGGCATTCTCTTCCAGTCGACCATAGGGTGGTGCAACAATAAATTAAACAACATTAAACAACATCAACCATTAGAAATGTAAATTTAAAATTGTCCCAATAATTTGAGACCGGCCAACACACTTTACAAAGCGCTTACACGAATACTATACGTCTGTATTTAAAGAAGATATAATTTCACATCTATCATTACTCATTTAATCTATCACGGCCTACTATTACCCCGTCTTTTTTTCCCTACCTATGCTGATAACCTTGAGAGGCTATTTCAGCTTCTCCTTGACGTGTAGGTGAATTCACGGGGCTCAAATCGGGAGTGTTGCTAACACTGACCCTAGCAAGAGCAGTGCTTCGCAGAAACTACCACCGGATCGGAAACGCGACCCACTGAGATGATCCGGCGAGAAACTCAGTCTGTCTGAAGGTTATATCGTGACGACATCGTATCGTTCGATAAAAGATTCCCCATTCGACGCAGGCGAGTTATTAAATTTGCACACGCTCCACTAATTATGGTCGGTAGCGTTCGGTTTTCGTTCGTATTACAGACGAACGTTTGTTCGCTCCTAATCATTCTCCGCGTTTAATGAAAAATCGTGACTCGGTCCTGTTTTGTATTATTGTTGTTTCGATATAAGCCGTAATTTGTTAAAATTTCCTTTCACTAGTCATTACTTTTCATGATGGGAAATTGTGATAAATGATTAATTTAAATTTAAGCTATGGATTTTCTCATTTGAACATGCTGTTAGTTATTAAACATAAAACAATTTAATATTTAGAATGAACGCAACCTTTTTGTGACCAGGAGCAAACAATGTCGGATATTCAAACTACACAATATTATTTCTTAGCGAAAGGAATGCGATACGCATACATATATACACATGTATTTACACGCAGAAGTCGTCGCGGCCTAAAGGATAAGACGTCCGGTGCCTTCGTGTTGAAGCGATGCACCGGTGTTCGAATCCCGCAGGCGGGTACCAATTTTTCTAATGAAATACGTACTCAACAAATGTTCACGATTGACTTCCACGGTGAAGGAATAACATTGTAAAATCAAACCCGCAAAATTATAATTTGCGTAATTATTGGTGGTAGGACCTCTTGTGAGTCCGCGCGGATAGTTACCACCACCCTGCCTAATTCTGCCGTGAAGCAGTAATGCGTTTCGGTTTGAAGGGTAGGGCAGCCGTTGTATCAGGTTGTGCGCCGCCTCTACGCGGGGGTGGTGCGATCGATGGCCCTGTACGGTGCACCTGTATGGGCTGAGCCGCGCAACCGGGCCACTATGGCTCGGTTCCTGCGCCGGCCGCAGCGCACCGTTGCCATCAGGGTCATCCGCGGATATCGCACCGTCTCCTTCGAGGCGGCGTGTGTGTTGGCGGGGACGCCGCCATGGGAGCTGGAGGCGGAGTCGCTCGCTGCCGACTATCGGTGGCGCAGCGAGCTTCGTGCTCGGGGCGTGGCGCGTCTCCCCGAATGTGAGCTCCGTCGGGGCGGTTTACCCAGTCTTTGATGATTGGATGAATCGTGGCGAAGGACGTCTCACCTTTCGTCTGGTGCAGGTGCTGACCGGGCACGGATGCTTCGGGAAGTACCTGCGCCGGATAGGGGCTGAGCCGACGACGAGGTGTCACCATTATGGACACGACCTGGACACGGCGGAGCATACGCTCGCTGTCTGCCCCGCTTGGGAGGTGCAGCGCCGTGTCCTGGTCGCAAAGATAGGACCTGACTTGTCGCTGCCTGGCGTCGTGGCGTCGATGCTTGGCGGCGATGAGTCATGGAAGGCTATGCTCGACTTCTGTGAGTGCACCATCTCGCAGAAGGAGGCGGCGGGGCGAGTGAGGCAAAGCTCTCCTCACTACGCAGAAACCCACCGCCGCCGAGCAGGGGGTCGGGACCGGGGTCGTATCCGTGACCTGGCCCCCTAAGAGCTAGGGGTCCCACCCGTTTTGTGCGGGGAGAGACCCAGACGTGGGGTGGCGTGCTTTGCACGCTCACCCGCAGTAGGAAGCCGGGTGATGGTAGACCGCGTTCCCCCGACCGCTCTGGGGGAAGGTGTAACGCGGCGCCATCAAAGCGGGCTCTCGGCCCGCTGAACGAGGGAACCGGTGGTCGTGTCGCTGGCGGCCGCCGGTCCGGCGTCCGTGGGACGGTGGGATGGATGTAATGTGCTCTGCGTCAACCCTGTCCCGCCGTTTCAATAGCCCCGACTGGGCTCCGGCCCGGTCCGAGGTAGGGCGCCGGTTGTGAGCGGCAGGAGTTTTTAGTGAGGTTCAACTCCCACATACCCCACCTGCCGCGCGGGTGGGGACCCGGCGATTTTCTCCTGTGGAAAAAAAAAAAAAAGGGCAGCCGTTGTAACTATAGGTATACTTGAGACCTTAGAACTTATATCTCAAGGTGGGTGGCGCATTTACGCTGTAGATGTGTATGGGCTCCAGTAACCACTTACCATCAGGTGGGCTGTGAGCTCGTGCACCCATCTAAGCAATAAAAAAAAAACGCAGATTGATCAAAATACGATTTTTTATAAAACTTAAAACGAATGAGCCACTTTACCGACTACAGTGCTATTGCTATTTATGAATCGATGATTGTCTTCAAGATAAGATTAGAACTTAGAATTATGATTTGACGTTAAGCAATAATGTATTTAATAATTTTAAGTCTGATAAATGTATCAGACTTAAAATTATGATTTAGATTTATTATGTAACATTTTTTTTTTTCGTAGTTGTGATAATCTGTATTTTCACTCGCTCATTTAACCTTTTTTTGAAATTATGGTTTTTTGTTTTGGAAATCATTAAGCTTAATTTCAAGAATCATGACATAGAATAACTAAACCGACGCTTACATTTGATTACAGCGCAGGACGAGTGAAATGTCACAGCTGTGTTTGTAATGAATGATCTTCAAACGGCGATCCAAACGTACTGGACACTACGTATTATACTTTTGACAGTCAATACAGAGAAACAAAATTGAAATTTATTTCAAACATATTTCAAATGACTGACTCAGCGGCGCAGTACTTAGCACTCCTGACTTTTGCGCGAAGGTTCGTTCGATTCCCACATCGGGCAAACATTCGTGTGACGAACAGGCTTGTTTGCTTTTTGTCTGAGTTTTTATTATCTATATATCAAACTCATCATCTTCAAACATATATAAAAGTATGTACGAGGGCGGCACTGAAAATTTCGGGAATTAACGAAGTGACACAACATTACTATTTAAAAATGAATTTATTGCTTTTCGAAGTATTCTCCGCGAAATTTGACACATTTTTCATACGATGGAACCAATCATTGAAGCAACCATTCCATTCGGAAGTTGGGGTCTCCAAAATGGCCCTTTTGTAGGCGTCCACAGCTTCTTCAGGTGATGAAAATCTCTGTCCACGCAATTTATTCTTTATTTTAGGGAAAGTATAGAAATCATTAGGGCTTAGGTCGGGGCTGTACGGCGGATGGTCTAATAATTCTATGTTTTCTTGCTCTAAAAACTCTTTTGTTCTGTGCGCGGTGTGTGAACTCGCATTGTCGTAATGGAGGATGATGCGGCGGTTGCAGTTCTCTTTACGGAGTTCAGAAACGACCTGAGGCAAACAAATGCTAGCATACCATTCTGCATTAACCGTTCTTTGTCTCTCAAGAGGAATAGTCGTAACATGGCCGGTTTTGGAGACAAACGTGGCCACCATTTTTTTTGCAACACTCCGTGAACGAACAATTTTTGTTGGCTTTAACTCATTTTCGAACACCCAAACTCGTGACTGGTTTTTTGTTTCGGTTTCGTACGCGTATATCCAGGATGCGTCACCTGATACAATGTTGTATACAGCATTTGAGGATCCTGCGTGGAATCTTTCGAGAGTTCTGACGCACCAAGTAACGCGAGCCGCTTTTTGCTCTTCACAGAGCGAATGCGATATCCATCGGGAAAACAACTTTTTTACACCTAATTGTTCATGCAAGATTATTTGTATTTGACTCATACCAATGTCTAAAGTTGCCTGAATTTCGCGGTATGTCACATGTCGATCTTCCTCAATCAGCTTACGCACAGCATCAACGTTTTCTTGGGTGACTGCAGTTTTTGGACGACCTTGACGGGGATCATCACTGAGCTTGACACGTCCACGTTGAAACTCAGCAAACCAGCGATAAATTCTGGTTTTGGATGGGGCTTCATCACCAAATGCAGAAATCATCCGGTCAACACACTGTTTTTGTGTTAAACCACTTCGAAAGTCATAATAAATCATCGCTCTTGAATTTTCTCGAGTCAATTCCATTTTCTCAACGACTAAACAAGTTTGACAAAACCTCGTGACAAGACCGAGAATCTTTTTTTAAATAAATAAATGGTATTCGATTTTTAAAACCAAGGAGTTTTCAATTAAAAAGATTTTAATATGACAGGAACAGTGGAAATATTTCATTCCCGATACTTTTAGTGCAGCCTAGTAGTATATCAGTCTCTGGTCGTTAAAATAACAGATCTATACCAAATTTGTATAACCTTATTAGTATAGAATATACCAAAAAATGTTTTAAAATTTCATATACACGTTTCTTCTACGGCTAAACTTTAATTGGCTGATCTCAATATAAATAAGCAGTAATTTGGGCGTATTTTACTATTATATATAAAAACTAGCTGACGCGGCAAACGCTGTGTTGCCTTAAATAAGATTTTTAGGGAAATTCTAGTCTAATATTCTCAAGAACTTCATTCAACCACATAATACCTCATTATAACCAAAAAAAAATTCTCAAGAAAATAAAAATAAAAAATAAATGTTTGGGGTGGACAACCCTTGTCACTTAGGGGTATGAAAAATAGATAGTAGCCGATTCTCAGACATACTGAACATACTATTGATACACAAATAAAACAAAAAAAAACATGGCTGGCAAGCTACGATTGATACACAAATAAAACCAAAAAAACATGGCTGAAAAATGTATAGTGAGTAAGACAGGAGACCGGCTTCGTCCTCATCCCTACTACGTGATGTTTGCTGGTGAGTGGTAACACCTGGCGGGGATAACTGGTCGATTGATAGTTGATCAGTAGTCGACCGGCGAGGGCGGGAGATCAATAATTTAAGACAAAACCACACCAATTAAAAGTACTTTAGCGGTTTCTTCCTTTTATTATTTTCATTCTATAATTTGCTCTTAAATTGCTAGGTCTCCTTCGGAGGCGCTCAGGCAGTTGTTAGCAAATCCTACCCCTCCTGGCTGAGCCTTTGCTCGCCCACTTGTCCTGGTGAAACTGGAAAGGCCTCCGGGTCAGCAGTCATCTTTCAATCATAAAAAAACAAATAAATAAAAAAGTACCATTCGTCGATATTACAACGTCGTGCTGACTACTATACAACCTAAACTAGATTCAAAGCAATTGTCATAATATGTATGATGATAATATGTATGTATGACGGCACGTGATAACGTCTCGATCGATTTCGCTCACTGAAGTATGAAACCTAGGTCTATGATTTCGCTGGCTTCTTTTTCGTTGGGTTCAAAATTGTTAAGACAAATTTTAATTCTTTGAGTTTGATGTCTATCGGAAATCTTTCCTACATAGAATTACTGATAGTCACAGCGGAACATGATCCGGTACTCTCCTATATTTTTTTAGTAACTTTATTAACATACATATTCATTTGCACAATATTTTGACATTTCATTTTTTACTCATAGGGAATTATTCTGTTTAAGCCAGTGTTTCCCAACCTTTTTTGTGTCGTGCCACACTGTAAAATTTCTAAAATGATTATACTATACACACATACACACATACTATACATAATTTTTAACATAAAAAAAATGATTTGATCACTTATAAACATAAATGATAGGTTTTAGGAACAAATGATTATTAGGAACAAATGATTTTAGGAACAAATGAAACTATTATCAAAACACAGTAAGTAATATTTCAAAATATAAAATAAAAAACTGAAATTTAAATTCAAAATAATTTGAATACAGATTTTTTATATTAATTTAGTGCGATTGCCCCCCTTAATTATCAAACTGCCCACTTGTGGGGCGTGCGCCCCAGGTTGGGAAACACCGGCTTAAAAGAATTCAATCAATCAATAATAAACAGATCGCTTACTCTTGAAGCTTGTACAGAGCTTCCACTGCTACAATTAACATTTTTCAATCCCATAAAAGGTCGTTGCATAAAATATTTATTTCTCGCCACAAATCCGGAACGGCGCAAATAAAACTATCAGAACAGAAGTAGGCACCCATATTCTATGACCTAAGTCCCAATTTCCATATGCATGAAGAGGCCGGGGTCTGTTATTTATATTCGTAACTTGTTATAAAGCTTCCAGCTTTATTTTTGCGGCAATAGAGCGCTTTATCGTTTGAATCAATCCTCTGGAGTCCATTTGACTAGTACACATTAGTAAAAGTTCCCCGAGCTCTTGACTTGTAGTAACCATGAGTTCAGTGTTTCCATGGACTTTCTACTTCTCGAATAATTATGTTTGTAGTATTGTGATTTACCGTGAATTAATTTTATTAAAAAAAAAGATTATGGTATTGATATCTTCTATTAATTCCAGATTGAAGAAATTTTACTTAGTCAATTACCTATTAATACTTTTTTCCTTTATGTTTGTCTGTGTTCTGTATATTCACGGGTCATTTACCATGTAAACGTCATGATATGATCTCTGTTCAAAGTCTACTGGACCCATAAAAGTTTCGAACATCCATTGAACACGCTAATGTATCAACAAATGTGTATATATTTCTTATATTAGCGATGATCATAGAGTAACGAATACACTAATTATAAGTCAAATAAATTTTTAAATTTCCATAGTTGACAATTCGTTCACAGAGTCATTTATCAGAGAATCGATAATTGTACCTTTTCAGCAATATTTCTTGCGATACATGCCCCTGCTCCGACGACTGTAAGAACGAAAATACGTTGTAAAATTAAATCCCAAATAACATTGTAGGTTAGAAAATTAAAAAGGTTTATTCCTTTTTATTGCTCAGTTATGTGTACGAGCCCACCTGGTGTTAAGTTGTTACTGGAGCCCACCGACATCGGCAACGTAAATACCGCCACTCATCTTGAGATATTAGATCTAAGGTCTCAGCTTTTACAGTATAACGGCTAGACCACCTTTCGAACTAAAGCACGTTACTGATTCACGGCAGAATCGGGTAAGACGGTGCAACTTACCCTGGCGGACTCACGTCCTCCTACAAATAATTATTATGCTGTGGAAAATTTTCTATCAATCCCATTAATCCCATCGATCATTAAAAAAATATAATCTTAGCTTATGAAAATCCATAAGCTCAGTGAGTACTATGATTTTTAATTAACGCCTCTAAAAGCAAATTAAGACTATCTCAGGTGTCAAGATGGCGTTGACCATCTGGTGTCCTTAGAACACAAATATCCGTTGACATGAACCCTAAAGTATTATAAATAAAGTCCATTTAAATATCAATACGTTTTAAACAGGTCTCTCCGCGCGTATCCTTCAAACATACTCAGCCTACTTCTCACTATCCGAAATAAAATATTTATGGAACTGAAAGCACTTTTTCTCTTTGATTCAGTGGTTTTATTGGTCCGTCTGTTTCGCGGTAATAAATGTGTTTTGGGCAGGCTACCAATATATTAAATTAACAACGAATTGTTACAATAGATAGTCATCTTTTCAAATTATTGAAACACAAAACTTTATATGTTTGATGTTATTTGTTGTTTCCTTATTCATATGCTCGCTCGTTGCTTCGTCTATATGTTCATAGTAAAGTTTAGTTTGTTTACTGTAAAAATTTAGTATTTCGTAAAAAAAATATTCGAGAATTTAACTTAATTATGCATCCTAATTTATGAAATATTATTATATTGAAATACTTAAAAACTATTCTAAACTGTAAACCAATATAAAAATTTAAATTAATTAATTATTTCTGTGTTTAATTATCGATTAAAATCTATTAATTAAACACATGAGAAATCTTATGACAACACACATGACAACTTAGTTTACTTGGATAACGTATTCCAGTTATTTTTATTTCAAAACCAAACTACCGTATCGACTTTAATGAAATTACTGGGAATAGGAATCGGAATATCTATAAATACTTTTTTTTTTTCTAAATCTGTTTAGAAATTTAAATTCTCTAAGGTAACAATAGTAAAGCAGAACATTGGTTGGTTCATAGAGAACCTCTTTTTTTTAATTCGGTTAATAATTGCTCGAAATCCGTGAAAGGTTGCGTCTTATAACATTATGTTGACGATTTAAACTATTTTCATCTTTTGTAATATGACTGTAATTCAATTATTATATTTGGTTAGTGTATTTTTCAATAAAATTAACCTTGCACCCGCGCATTAACATTCTCAAACTTCATCGACAAACTTTCTATTAATTATTACCTATGCTTTTTTTTTATTCTTTACGTAGTTAATGCTTTAAGTTTAAACAGGGTTCGACGTTCACGCGATGTCGCCTGAGCTTGCGCACGCTATGAACTTTGAGTAATTATTATGAGATTAAATAAATATTTGTAATAAAATTATAGTGAAACGAACGTCTGTAAATATGGTAAACACAAACAGCGTTCTTTCAAACAATTGTCGAACGTAATAGAATTTTTTTTATTGCTTAGAAGGGTGTACGAGCTCACAGCCCACCTGGTGTTAAGTGGTTACTGGAGCCCATAGACATTCACAGCGTAAATGCGCCACCCACCTTGAGATATAAGTTCTAAGGCCTCAAGTATAGTTACAACGGCTGCCCCACCCTTCAAACCCAAAACGCATTACTTCTTCATGGCAGAAATAGAAAGGCTGGTGGTGCCCACCCGTGCGGACTCACAAGAGGTCCTACCACCAGTAAAAAATATCTATGAATTTTTCAGATATGTTTTTTTTACAGCCACTTATTTTGATCGCTGCTTTGTGTGCGATAATTATTAAGACTAGAGGTCCCGTAGTAGTCGAAATTCGACTATAATTAATTGGAATTGTAAGTTTGTACACTATTATGATTGTATTTTATACTTCTTTAATCACAAATTTCGCCAAGACTACACTATAAAAAAATATTTAAAATGATATGTGGTGTCGTGGGACACCAGGTAGGAACGAAGTTCCTTCGGCTAATGTAGAATCGACACAAATTGCAAAAAAAATCGTGCTCAATTTTATGTAGGTTTTCTTGATTTTTCTCTTAAATTTTGCTGATTAGTTTTTATTTAAGTACAAGAAAGTATTTAGGAAATTCAGTATTTTAGGAAATAATAAATTACTTAAAATAGAAAGAGAATGGATGAGAGAACGAAAAGAAAGAGGGAGAAAGAGAAAGGTATTATACACTACTCGCTTGTCTATGCGACTGTCACGCCTGCGCACGTCTCATTTAACGGTTTTATTCCACGCACTTTTTTCCACGGATTTTTTCTTACGGTTTTACTATCACATTTTTTTCAGTTCGGTCGCGCAGCAAAATCCCTATCCCCTCCAAGCCTGCCGTACGGAACTTCGTTCCAATAAAGGCAAACAATATTTAATCTATTCTCAATTTGACAACAGACGTAAAGAACAAAAGTTTGACAATAAATAGTATGCATGCGTGTGTGCGTCAAATACATGGTATGTAGTGTGTGTAATGTTTTCTTTATTGATTTAATGTATCTTTTATGCATTATTGTAAAAAAAAAATTAGCATTGTGCACTTCTTCTCTATATTCTCTATAAGTGTGAAAAATTTCATATTCCTCCGTCCGCACAATTTTCGTAAAAAGGGATACAAAGTTTTTGCTTCACGTATTAATATATAGATACTCATCATCGTTCTCACAAACGTCATTACAGTATTAACTATTATTAAATAACGTATAAATAACATTATGTTTCTAAATAAACTAAACGATAAATAACCAAAAACACAACACATGGCCTATACGTCGTGACACTGATCACTTCACGGCGGAATAAAAGGATTACACTTAATGGCCGTGTAGCTTATATTACGTGCGCGTGTATTTACGGAAGCCTCTCTATATAGTTGAATAAAAACCAGTGGAATCGAATGGTAGACTTAAATAAACACGTCTTAGCTGCGGTTAATTCTGGCGTGACAAGTGATTTGTTCCGAGTTCTGAGTGCA
This sequence comes from Bombyx mandarina, assembly GCF_030267445.1. Classification (NCBI taxonomy): domain Eukaryota; kingdom Metazoa; phylum Arthropoda; class Insecta; order Lepidoptera; family Bombycidae; genus Bombyx; species Bombyx mandarina. Next base: position 14,686,189 of record NC_143228.1, read on the forward strand.
TTCTTGTGTCAAAACGTGTATTTTTAAGTGGCTGGCGCGGTTTATAGTATTCTTTTAATTGTTCATGTGTTTTTCTGTGTTGATCTAACACTGTTAAAGAGCGCACGGATTTATTTGTCAACGGGAGCATGCTTTTTTATTCATTTCCAGCCCAACGTGAACGACATATTAATTTTAATAATCTGTCTTTCTTTCCGATGCGATTTAAATATTGTGTACTAGCTGACCCGGCAGACTTCGTAGTGCCTCAATCTATAAATAAAAGATCTAAGCTTTTGTATAAAATAAACTTAAAATAAACAAAAGGAATCCGTCCGACGGGGGACACATCAAAGGAAAAACAAAATTGTTATTTTTATTTAATTCCCAGCATTTTCAAATTTATTTACCTTTTAAACCTTCTCTGGACTTGCACAAATAATTCAGGACCAAAATTAGCAAAATCAGTCCAGCCGTTCTCGAGTTTTAGCGAGACTAACGAACAGCAATTCATTTATATACATATATAACTATATATAGATATATAGATAGATAGATTAAGTTTCCCTTCCAACACTACATGACGATCACGACCACTCTGCCAAGAGTGACACGATTGAGAAGAAGAAGAAAGATTAAGTTTATGTCCAGGTTGGCGGAATTAATTTCTTCCACTATTAAAGCGTTTCTGCTTCATCACTAAATTTACAAGTACTACGCAAATAACCAATCTATTTGAATTGCGTATCACACACAAAACCCATCTCCAAAACGGTAATACTTCAGATGGCTCGTTCACTCTGAAATATCGACGGAGCAATTCAACCGCAACGACGCGTTCAGGGTTAAAATGTTTTCCGTGTTCGGAGTACCGGGTCTGTCACCTGCCCGCGAGATGTCTGTACAGAGTCGCAGCAAACGCTTGCATTACATTACGTACTGCATTCATAACCGACCCTCAGACACAGCCCACTGAGTTCCTCGCCGGATCTTCTCAGTGGGTCGCGTTTCCGATCCGGTGGTAGATTCTGCGAAGCACGCCTCTTGCTAGGGTTCGTGTTAGCAACGTCGTCAGGTTTGAGCCCCGTGAGCTCACCTACTAGTTAAGGTTACGCTGATATAGCCTCTTAAGGCTATTATCAGCTTAGTTAGGAAAAAAAAACATAACCGAACTAGATGAAGCTCACACCGAACCTTGTTTTGAGTAGTTACAAGGGCCATCAAATCCAGACAGCGAAACATGCAACGCTCGGAAAATCAATATAACTTTTGTCCAAGTTTCAAATTGGAACGCATTATTGCTTCGTGCCGTCAATAAATGGATTTGTAGTTCGTACCCGGACGAGACTTGACAATACGTTGACGTAAGATACGTAACTAATTTTAGAAATTTAATTTTTTAAGCTACTGCTATAGCTTTTATCGCGGGGTTTGAGCGCGGCGACCGAATCAAGAAATTCCGTAACGAAAATAAAACCTAACACCCCCACTACGCCTACCATGTAGCTCGCGTTCAACACATTCACACGTTGCGCTGGTGTAGTGTTTGTGAATAAGCGCGCGGCGTGACGTCGCACTGCATGCGCATCATGGAAATCTGTCCATCTCTCTCTCCCGCGGTCTAGCTTAGGAATATGAAGGGGCAGTTAATGTTTTGCTTTTGTTAATGTTTATAAATATAGCTTGGTCTTATTTTATTAATATTTGAATATTAAATTATTATTGTCTAATTATAATTGCATATGTTGATAAAAATGCTATGCAATAGCTTTACCGCGGCAATCCCTGAGTGCTACACGTGTTTTTTATTTATTTATTTGATTTCTATAGCACGATATACTCGTGCATATTTGAAGTCGTTCGAGAACAGACTCGAAACTAGGTGATTATCAAGATAAAGAAAGCATCAACCAAAGTCATTTGATTCGTATTGCCTTTATCTAACTGTGTCCTTGCTTTATTGCCTGCGAAACTAAATTTAATACCTACAACGCAGGTTTCATTTGCGGCTGGAAATCGATACGTCATCAGTAATTTAAAACAATCGACCCGATACGATTTACATTTTCTTATGGTTTCGTGAATCGTAGACATAATTAAAAGCTTACGGTTTTAGCAAAGCGTCAATTATTTTCATGTAATAATATCTGAAGTATCGAAGCTTGCCGCTGTTGGCACCTATATGTTATCTCGGGGTTCCAAGATATTGAGCTCGTCCACACAACTAAGCAAAAAAATTAAAAAGTCAAACTGCCATACGTCAAGGTAATTGATACTCCTTTGAAGGATTTAAAAAAAAATTGGATAAATCCCTAAAGGGCGCCCTGCATGTGCCATAATATTTCTAAATGACACTGAAATCACTTACAGACCAGACAAAATTCAAAACACACCTCAGTGTTTATATAATAAGAACGATTTTCCAAAACTTGTAAATTAGAGATTAGGAATGAGAAAACTGTAAATTATAGGAACAATTATACTACGATGAAAATATCAACGTGCTTCTTAACTCGAATTTCAACCTAAAGAATCGTAAGAATACTTATAAAGCCAGCGTACATAGACCTTTCCTTATTACCTAGGCGTCGTTAATCGCACAGTTCGCTCCAAAAATGTTTCATTAAAATATAAAATACGTTCGGAGCTAATCCCTTCTCTGTTTCCCTTCTCATTTATTTGTGCTATAACAGAGCAAATAGCGGCGGGAAGATAAATTAAACTGGCCTTAATGCACTCATAAATTGCGAAGGAAATACTGGCTTGGTACCGATCCTAGGGCATTCCAGGTAATAATCACACAGCCGTTCTCGTATTTTGCTTTAAACATTAATACTAATATTCGCTTAGAACTATTCTGAACGCGATAAAGAACACACAACCTACTATTTACTATGTATCATCAATATCTCAATCCCAAAGAGAAAAATTCAAAAATATGTTTTTATAAGATTAATAGGAAATTCATGAATTATATATTACTAGCGACCCGCTCTCGCTTCGCTTCGAAAACTGTAATTTATTATTGATTTCTCCACTATTTCATGGATGTTATTATACATATAAACCTTCCTCTTCAATCACTCTATCTATTAAAACAAACCGCATCAAAATCCGTTGCGTAGTTTTAAAGATTTAAGGATACATAGGGATATAGGGACAGAGAAAGCGACTTTGTTTTATACTATGTAGTGATTGCTTAAATGCACGCTCACGGCCCACGCGGAACTCATAAGCCTCATTATTGCAGGTATTCCAATCAATGTCTATTTATTGAGGTCGCTTTTAGACTAGACGGGCACTGACCTCCTATTTCAGGCAAAAAAAAAATCGACTCGAAACTAGAAAGGCAAATTACTTCAAAGACCATTTGAACAGAGTAATTCAATAAGCGAAGTTAATGTGCCAATAAATAGGTGAGAAACGACCGGACTAGGTCGTACCACGCACAGTATACAGTATCGAGGATCGCTCCAACCAATTGGAACTATTTATAGGGCAAGCTGTACCGATCTGATTAAAGCAAGGTATATTTAAAGTGCTATACTGTTATAATTGATCGAAGATTACTACGGTGCGTAAAATCGAACCTACAAAAAATATGTATTTGCGTAATATTTTACTGTTGGTAGGACCTCTTGTGAGTCCGCACGCTTAGGTACCACCAGCCCGCCTATTTCTGCCGTGAAGCAGTAATGTCTATGGGCTCCAGTAACCGCTTAACACCAGGAGGGCTGTGAGCACGTCTACCCATCAGGGCAATTAAAAAAACTGATTGTAAGAATGTCAACCCTTAACTGACATTGCTTTTGATACATAAGCAAGCAATTGTAGTTTGAGAATGGAATAAATTCAAATATTTTGAAACATACCCGCACAAGGCCGTGACATATACATAGATGTATTAATGAAATTAATTAATCGATAAACATCAGTTAAATTGTTAGTTCTACCCGCCTCTTCTGATTTAGAAAAAAAAACCTATAATATGTTTCAACGCAATTAGCCTCCTACAGAATCCTTTAACATGGCGTGAACAGAACATTGTACAGATCTCGAAGAGCGACTCTAAATGTCTTTACAGAGCACGATCATCACAACCAACTTAATGTTTCTACGGAACATTTAAGATGTGTTAATGAAGTGACAGCGTAAACTGTTGAAGCACATGAAGCAAATGGTTCCAGAGCTAATTTTAAAGGAACTGATATTGAACATATCATTGATAGATATGATATAGAAAGATTGTTTTTTTTTTCATTGCTCTTGTAGGCAGACGAGCATACAGCCCACCTGATGGTGAGTGGTTACTGTCGCCCATAGACTTCAGCAATGCCAGAGTCAGTCCTAAGCGGCTGCCTACCGGTAAGATTGAATTAAAGAGATCACTATTACTCTTTGTCTTCTGATTGTATATTTTAGTCATGGGCTTTTATTCGGTTTTATTTTAATAGTAATTCAAAGTCAAGTTGTGATCAAACAGCGCCTCTAATAATTTACTATTGGATAATCCGTGAGTTCCCTTTTCAAACGTCACGCCACGTAAAACAATCTCAACTAACTTATCAATTCTATAATGAAGGGCTCGGTTGGTGCAAACATTCGTGTGATGAACATATTAATTTTTTTCTTTGTCTGGGTGTTTATTATCGATATATTTAAACGTATATAAATATGAATGTCAGTCTCTGTTAACCATAACACAGTGAATCCTAATTGAGGACCGGGTGACCGTACCTGATTTGTTCCCAGTTATTTATTTATTTCTATTATGCAAACAAATAAACTGTTTAGAACATCTCACTTTCTTTCGCACTTTCGCAATGTGGTGACGATGACGTCATAAGTAAGTATGTGCCTACTTTTTTTTAAACTCAATAATTTATTACTTTATTACCTTTCACCAAATTTTAATTTTCTGAGTTCCTAGATGAATGAATTCATTGTACGATTTCGAAAATTATTACATTTCGCTAAAAACAAATTGCATCCTACTCTCATTTTATACATGTTTATAAGTAATTTTCCGCTTTCAATTTGGTGTACACTTTGGAGAGGCTTAAACGACGACGAAAGGAAAGATCTTCCACCGAGGGGGTGACATTGCTCGGTAGACCGACGGTCCGAATGTTGTTGTTTGGAACTTGTATATATGCGCTTTATCTTGAAAATGTCGTAAGCGAGATTCAGGCATCTGTCAATTATCTTGCGTTGTATGATGGCTACCCGCCACATACACAATACAGATAAGATACAAACCCCGTTTCTATTTTTGTTAACCAACATATTTCTACTCAAATATCCAATATCATAAACGTAAATTACAAAACAGTTGAGATTTCGACAAGTAAATTATTCGTTAACCAATCAGCCCTGTAATAGGCAGTTAAATATTCAATAAGGTATTATCGTTTCGTAATACAGCTGATACTAATCAAATAGTTGTATCAGAACAACTGCAGGCTGTTTGATTTGTTGTTCAGAGAAATTTCTTCCCTACGAGTAATCATGTGAGATATCAAACTAATTTCTAAACGCATTTGACATCTGTCATTCTCAAACTTAGCTATCTCGCTCTTTACGTAACTTCTCTCTTGTTTTTCCTAATAGTGTTCAATTAAATGCGTGTTCATATTAAACAAAGGTGAAGAAATAACATCATGAAATAATAACCAAACCTGAAAGGTTATAATTTGCGTAATTACTGGTGGTAGGACCTCTTGTGAGTCCGCACGGCCAGGTACCAGATACAGATACAGGTTTTAATAAAAACGTTTATTCAACCAGTCAATTTTGAGCAATAAAATCAATTTCTCCCAATTTATTAGTTTCATTTAAGGATTAAAACACTTAATTAATTGATAAGCATTTTTTTGTTTAGATGAGCGGACGAGCTCACAGCCTAGTGTTAAATGGTTACTGGAGCCCATAGAAATGCTGCCACCCACCTTGAGATATGAGTTCTAAGGTCTCAAGTATAGTTACAACGGCTGCCCCACCCTTCAAACCGAAACGCATTACTGCTTCACGACAGAAATAAGCAGAGTGGTGTACCTACCCGTGCAGACCCACAAGAGGTCCTACCACCAGTAATCACGTAAATTATAATTTTGCGGGTTCGATTTTTATTACACGATCCTTCACCGCGGAAGTCAATCGTGAATATTTGTTGAGTACGTATTTCATTAGAAAAATTGGTACCAGCCTGCCGGATTCGAACACGGTTGTATCGCTCGACACGAATGCACCAGACGTCTTATCCTTTAGGCCACGACGACTTCATATACTTTGTATATTTTTATATTTTAGATGCCAAGAATTCAATTTGTGGGATAACCAAAGGGTTTTTGCGTGAGTTATTAACTACGTAGGCGGGCTATTTCATTTCAAACAAAATTCTTTTATAATATTTGCTTCGCCGTAACCTCTTTAAAGGTAATTTTGTGTTATTAAATGATTTGATAAATTGGATCTAAAAGGATTCATTTTCATTGCTTTTGAATTAATTCTTATTATATATTATCGTTATATTTTAGTTTTTATTGTAGATTTTATATGAATTGCGAAAATATAAACATATATAAGTTTCTATAATTTTATATTTCTGCTCAAGTTTCACTTTCTAATCTATCTAAAAAATGTTTTTACAACCTATGTTGTAACTTAGAACTTCTCCACAGTTAAAACTCAAATTATTAGCAAATTTAATTTATTATTTACTCATGTAACAAAGCAACATTAAATAAGACATGCTAATTTAAAACACAGTAAATAAACATTTGTAGTTGTTAAGTATACATACACATTTTGAACATATTTAATTTTTTTTTGTACTGCTTAAATGTGTGGACTAGCTCACAGCCCACCTGGTGTTAAGTGGTTACTGGAGCCCATGGACATCTCCAACGTAAATGCACCACCCACCTTGAGATATAAGTTTTCAGATCTTAGTATAGTTACAACGGCTGTCTCACCCTTTAAACCGAAACGCATTACTGCTTCACGGCAGAAATAGGCAGGGTGGTGGTACCTATCCGCGCGGACTCACAAGAGGTGTCCTACCACCAATATAAAAAAATATTGACAAACGATTTTTATTTTCTCAACTTAAACTGAACTTTCGTATAGACGGGCGAGTACTTACATTATTAACATTATTGCTACAATGTTCGCGAGTACGCTACAAAATGCGTCCTAAGGCTTGATTTAAACAAATTAAACCGGAGACGGAGAAACCGAGGACTGTTACACAGTACGATACGGCGACGATTAGTCGGGAGGGCGAGAAGGTCGTACGCATAGAATAAAAAAAGAGTACATCACTGCATAGTATAAAACAAAGTCGCTTTCTCTGTCCCTATATCCCTATGTATGCTTAAATCTTTAAAACTATGCAACGGATTTTGATGCGGTTTTTTAATAGATAGAGTGATTGAAGAGGAAGATTTATATGTATAATAACATCCATTAAATAGTGGAGAAATCAATAATAAATTACAGTTTCTGAAGCGAAGCGAGGGCGGGTCGCTAGTTAAATTATAGTTAATTAAAACAAATAACAATATTATCCAGAAATGAAAATCAAAAATTCATAAAGTGTAGGAACTGTATTGAATATTAGGTTTAATGACCAATAGATACGTCTTAAAAACTACGTTTACTAAAAGGAATCTATATATTAATACGCGAAGCAAAAATTTTGTATCCCTTTTTACGAAAATTACGCGGACGGAGGAGTATGAAATTTTCCACACTGATAGAGAATATAGAGAAGAAGTGCATAATGCTAATATTTTTTTAAAATAATGCATAAAAGATACATTAAATCAATAAAGAAAACATTACACACACTACGTACCATGTATTTGACGCACACACGCATGCATACTATTTATTGTCAAACTTTTGTTCTTGATGGCTGTTGTCAAATTGAGATTAAATATTGTTTGTCTTTGTTAATATTTTTATAGTGTAGTCTTGGCGAAATTTGTGATTATAGATGTATGAAATACAATTATAATAGTGTACAAACTTACAATTCCAATTAATTATAGTCGAATTTCGACTACTGCGGGACCTTTAGTATAATGTAAGTCAACATAACTATTGAATAGTAAGTGAAGTTTATAGCTAAATAATTGTACCGATATTTTTATGGCGGTGATGTGAACAAAATAGCTTTTGTAATACGAAGTCATACTGAATAAAAAATAGATTAATTTAACACTAAACATACCATGACGGGTCAAATGACCCATTTTGAACTTTTGCATTGAAAATGTACGTATCATCATATTGGTTTTGCACATTTGACTTCATGACTTTTTCTTACCAATTAATCTACAGTTAATATACATTTATTTTTTTGTTTTATTTATTTTAAGAAATACTTGTCGCATACCGCTTAGACCCGCTATGGTAGAAATAGGTACCAGTAAGCGTTGGTATGATTAGTGTTAAATAAATCGTATGGTGTAAATATAATGTTGAGAGCGTCTTGAAATTAGCCAAGTTTCTGGGTGTCGGGGCAATTTCGGCACTCTGTTGCGAATCCGTCAAATTTCGGAAGCAACCCTATTTATATATAGGACTTTGAAAATAAGGGATCTCTGTGGGCTGGACAAGGTGCTGCTTGTTGCGTGTTATATTGATGCGAACTGATTATCTGCGTTCTACAAGGTTGTACGGTCTATTTAGTGATTACGTAACAACTTTTACTCCTTAACTGGATTTTGTGACGTCACAGTATATATTATCTACATAAATGAATTTACGAAATGCGTAAAAAAAAGCGTAAGTATTGAAATAAAAATGTCTTTATGTTAATGAGTTACTGAACTTTGTTAAATCGTAACATAATTTTTATAATACAAACGTAAAGAAATATAGTGACATGAATTATTCTCCGACCGAAATCTATATATTAATACGTGAAGCAAAAACTTTGTATCGCTTTTTACGAAAATTGCGCGGACGGAGGAGTATGAAATTTTCCACACTTATTGAGAATATAGAGAAGAAGTGCACAATGCTAATTTTTTTTTTTAAATAATGCATAAAATATACATTAAATCAATAAAGAAAACATTACACACACTACATACCATGTATTTGACGCACACACGCATGCATACTATTTATTGTCAAACTTTTGTTTTTGACGTCTGTTGTCAAATTGAGAATAGACTAAATATTGTTTGTAGTCTTGGCGAAATTTGTTATTATAGAAGTATAAAATACAATCATAATAATGTACAAACTTATTATACATTTCCAATTAATTATAGTCGAATTTCAACTACTCCGGGACCTCTAGTCATAAATAAATCTTCATGAAGTCTAGCAGTGATTAAATCCTCTATGTCAATAAACTCACAAATAAGGTCAAAATATTCATTTCTTGCACAAATAAACCTTGAAACCAATGACAATCCCTCCAACCTTATTATCTTAAGGTACAATAAAGCTGTTGAGGAGATGATAATCGTGGCCACACCAGGATTCAAAGCTAGGTTTCCAACCGTTATTAAAATGCAGACATACCCAAACACGAAAAAAAATAATACTCCAGTCCGGAACACACAAAATCAATGAATTAACAATAAAAATAACGTTGACAACCAACTTTCCAACAATCCAAAACAATGGAATATGTTCCTGCCTCATTATAACAATCCGAAAATCCTCGACACTCAAATCTCATATGAAATGTTAATATTTAAAATGCGTTTGTTATTGTCGTAATTGGAACACGCGACGTACATACGTATTTCATTAAAATATTAAATTTCGTTAACATTCCAATTAAAAGTTTTTAAATGTTTGTCGACGAGGAAATGATTAAATTATTGTTTTAATTACCGCCCTCGTAGACTAGTAGATTCAAAACGAGCTCGTTGCCGTACAGTGATATGCATCTCGGAGAAGCCACAATCACTAACACCATCGTCAGACATCGTAGGGGCCGAGTGATCGAGCTAAGAGAAATACTGAGTACACCAATCACGTTTGCTGTCTTAGAACAATTGAGACCGTCAGCGCAAAAGTGGCCTAAGCTTACCATAGTTAGTATGGAGGCAATTAATTAGGTTTGAATTTTCATGAAATTGAATTTGAGTAGGCAAAAACCTATACGCGCAAAAATAATGTTTACAAAGTGTTATCTATGGGTGAAACTATGGATAGGTCGATTTTGCATCAAAATTTATTATATTTTAAATAAATTTGAGTATACGTCATATAAGCTTGAAGATAAAAAAAATGTGGGTTAGGCCACTTCTGCGCTGTTGGCCTCAATTTAGAAATCATCTCTTGACATTAGCAAACGAAAACGTATGACAGTTCTTAGGACGGAGGCACCGCTCTTCAAGAAGGCTGGTTGGTAAGTGTGCAATGGCGTCGATGCGCCTCCATCGGCTAGGCTCTGACGCAGCACGAAGTTAGCCGAGCTCCGACGCTACCGCAGTCCTGCTGCCATCTCTCGGGAATCGTGCTGCGTTTCGTTTAGCTACTAAGCTAATGACCATCTATTGTCAGATAGCGGAAACACAATACTAGAAATGTGAGGAATATTCTTGATAATTCTAGGGTTGTGGTATCGACTATAAAAACGTTGCAGAGATGGCACGCAGTCAGTTAGTAATCAGAACTACTCGAAGCGAAATAGCGAACGGATCACCTGAAGCGAAGCGGAAGAAGCGAATTGAGAGTTTTAAAGTGTTTGTTGAGTGTTTTAAGTGTTCTAAGTGTTGAATACAGTTTATAGTTGTACTTTGGTGAAATTTTATTTATCCTGAACCCCAGCACGTAACAATATTAATAATAATCTAGTAAAACCACGTCGGGGTCGGGTCGGATCGGGAAGACGAACAAAAACGACATCTGAGCATATCTTTGATCAGTGCACATTGCGGCTGTTATAGTTCTAGTCGATTCTTCTCAGTGAAACTGCTTTTTGAATAGGTAAAGGAAAATTTAAAGGAGCCTCCAGAAGCCTCCACGCATAAAAACATTTTGATTTGATTAAAATAATACCGAATATGTACATGGCGAAACAAAACACTATCTATTTATATCCAAACTTCAATCGAATTTCAAACGCCCATTGTTCGAATTGCTCATTTTTATTCTATGCAAAAAACATCCTGTCTATATATATTGGAAAAGGAATATGAATTAACTGATTGAAGGACACGATGACATTGAATTGTCTTGTTAGCAATTAAAGAGATACAAATATGAAAATGTCGGATAAAGCACATGATCCCGTTGCTGCCAATAAGTTGTAACTGCTTTTATAGTATGTTAATAAGGTAAAGTTCTGTGAGCAACTCCTCTATGATTGTCTGTGCGAACCAATAAGTCGCGAGTCCTTAGTTACGCTGTCAAGGTATGATATTAATTTAAAATTATAAAATATATAATTTTCCGGCTAAACTGTTTGTAAACTGTTATGCACGCCCTAACATAGTATTTTTATTGCTTAATTTAAAAGATTGTTAAACAACTCAACGCATTTCTCAACAACTAAGAGAATAATACCGACATGGTAAGTTATCATACAAGAAGAAGAAAACATGTTTGTTCAAAAGTCTTGATTTCATATAGCCCCATCTCTTTTCATCAACTCAACCAAAAGCCACCTGAGTGAATTACGCAATGAGTTTCAAGCTATGATTTTCTGCAATATTCCCGTGAACTGCATCTGAAACCAATTTTCCATCTCAATGTACCCGAGATGTATTTCTTCTGGCGAGACTTAGTAGAGTATTTTAAATGAGTATATCAGAGGAAGTGTGAAAGTAGCCCCGGTAATCAACAAATTAAAGAGCGGACAGTTAACGTGGTATGGACATGTGATGCGTAAAGAGAAGATGCATGTGACTAGGAGATCTATGGAAATGGTAGTGCAAGGTAGAGGGGGAAGAGGTCGATCAGAAAAAGACATGGATGGAGTATGTGAATGACGATATGAGAGAGAGAGAGAGGAGTGAGTGTTGAGATGACGGCTGATAGAAGAGAATGAAAGAGAAAAATTAGCTGTGCCGACCCCACCTAGTGAGATAAGGTGGAGAAAAAGAAGAAGAGACTTAATAGCGTATTTCGCGGATGACAGCATCGCGGCTGTGTCTGTGGCATTGTCAATTACATAATTTGCGTATCACATTCATTTCAACAATAAAAATGCCGAATACTGGTGGTAGGACCTCTTGGGAGTCCACACGGGTAGGTACGTGAAGCAGTAATGCGTATTAGTTCGAAGGGTGGGGTAGCCGTTGTAACTATACTGAGACCTTAGAACTTATATCTCAAGGTGGGTGGCGCATGTACGTTGTGGATGTCTATGGGCTCCAGTAACCACTTTTTCCACAGGAGAAAATCGCCGGATCCCCACCCGCGCGGCAGGTGGGGTATGTGGGAGTTGAACCTCACTAAAAACTCCTGCCGCTCACAACCGGCGCCCTACCTCGGACCGGGCCGGAGCCCAGTCGGGGCTATTGAAACGGCGGGACAGGGTTGACGCAGAGCATATTACATCCATCCCACTCCAGTAACCACTTAACACCAGGTGGGCTGTGAGCTCGTCCATCCATCTAAGCAATAAAAAAAAAATTTAAAAAAAATAATACTTAATTTGCGTTTCTTGAATTTTTTTTGTATAAATCACCGGAACAATGTCGCAGTGGTTTAATTAGAGAATTATGTTCATAAATCAGCGCCCAAACGCCCTTTAACCGAAATTAAGTAATTAACCATTCGGAATTTAATACAGTCTGTACAAGTCAAGAGCCCTCTGCAACTCAGCCCTTTAGATGGTGAAGAAGAATTGCGTTTCACAAACTCTGTTTTGGTTAAAGCCATACTGGAATGACTCGGTGGTGCAGTAGTTCGTAGCCCTGACTGTTGGGCTGAGGGTCGTGGGTTTGATTCCTACATCGGACAAACATAGTGTGATGAACAAATTTGTTTGCTATTTGTCTGGGTGTTCATGATCTATAGATGTATATATTTAAACATATAAAACTCTGGTACCCGTAACACAGGGAATCCTAAATTGGGGCCGGATGACCGTGTGTGATTTTTTCCCAGTTATAGTAGTAGTATTTTAGGTATAATAATAATAATAATAAAACATTTATTTCAGAAAAAATCCATAAAATAATAATAATACAATAGTCAGCACACAAACAGTTCAACAATACAAATAGAAAATGAACAATATACTAATTCAATTAATTAAATATACAAAGGAAATGAATTAGAAACACATAATTATATCAATACAGTAGTAACCACTCTATGTCAATATTAGCTATCATTATGTCAATCAGTCAATTAATTTGGAGAAAAAATAAAATAAAATAAAATATAATATATAATAATATAATATATATAATATATAATATTCGTATATATAATATATATATATATATAATATTCGGGATAATTATTTAAGTTCTAAATCTAATTAAAACTACATTTTAATCTCACACTTAAATACATTTTCCATTTAATTTTTTTTCGACTTTTCGAATGCTTTACCGTGGTCGCGGTTGACTATTCTAGACAGAGTTCTTGATATTTAGAGTGCGGTTAACGTAACAAGCCTTTTTGTGTCAGTAATTTTTTAATGTTGCAGAACATGCTTAATTTTGTTATATTTCAGTCATTGGTTTTCTAGAGTTATTGGATAGGTAGAGCTTAGTTCAACGCTTATTGTAATTAAGCATTGTCTACAAGTGTAGGCAAGCGGAGTACCTCAGAGTCACTTATTGTTAAGCGGTTCATGAATCCCATAGGAGTCACAAATTGCATGCCTTACAATTTACAATAGTAGCACCCCGTCTTTTCTCGTGGTTGTCGTACGGGGCGACTATTCTGAGTTTCTGCAATACACGCAGCTCCTTGTCGAACTCGTCGATCGAGTAAACTAATCCATAGACAAAGGCCACTGAGTTTCTCACCGGATCTTCTCAGTGGGTCGCGATACCAATCCGGTAGTCGATTCTGTGAAGCACTGCTGTTGCTAGGGCTAGTGTTAGCAAATCCTCTCAGTTCAACCCGTGCGTTCACTTACCCGTCCGCTGGCACGGCATACCCCCTAGGGTACCAGCGAATAAGTAGGAAAAAACATGTACCTGCGTTCTCAATGTACTTAGTGAGAGTTTTTTTACAGTCTCGATAGCGTAAAAATGTTAGCCTACGTTTTCCGCTAGGGGCGCTGTTCCAACTGCATACAAATTTGAGTTAACTTTTACGCTATCGAGAATGTTAAGAAAATCGCACTAAACACACTGAGCATTAAGCCTACGATCGTGTACTAAAAGGTGTGACTGCTGCTATACACTCACAATGAGACTTCGATCAAACTTAAGCAAGAATTTAAATTGTCATGTCAATGTTCTTTAACAACCATTTAATACCAGGCAAAGCCGTGAGCTTGTCCGACCAAATAGAGCAAAAAAAATGAGCGATTGATAAGGTGGGTATGGGATTGCGGGGGGTGGAGTAATGGGGAATTCAAAATCACCAGTATTAATCATTATGCTATCAATAACCATCCAAATAAATCATCCATCCAGTCATCCATCCAACCAATAACCATCAACCAAGTTAATTTCAAACGCCACAAATAACAACAAAAGATATGACAATCCCATATATTCACATGCACTGTATTCATACAATAACCATGATCCGGTGTCCGACAAAGCGCTTGTTGAGTGAACCATTGTGGTGCTATTACAGACGATAACGACGATATAATGCTTCGATTACATTACAGTGGGTGTCGGCCATCGCTCGGTCGATGTCATACACAATCGATCTGCATTAGTTTGTGGTCGATAAAGTGACACAACTTTCTATTGGAATGACTACAAAATTTACTGATGGTAGGACCTCTTGTTAGTCAGCACGGGTAGGTACCACCACCCCGCCTATTTCTACCGTGAAGCAGTAATGCGTTTCGGTTTGAAGGGTGGGGCAGCCGTTGTAACTATACTGAGACCTTAGAACTTATATCTCAAGGTGGGTGGCGCATTTGCGTTGTAGATGTCTAAAGGTTGAAATTCAAAAAGGACACTCACTCACTGATCTCATGCTGAGATTTACTATTATGAATCCAGGAAAAACAACGAAAATACAAGTTTACAATTTGATAGTACAGTATTTTTTTTTTTCTTTCTTTTTATTGATGCACAAAACAAATTAATAATAAATTAATAAATAATTAATTAATAAATTAATAAATAATTAATTAATAAATTAATAAATAATTAATTAATAAATTAATAAATAATAATAAATTCTGGATTACTAATCAAACAAGGCTATCGTTTTGCTGTTTCAACTGGATTAAACTGCTTCTTGAACTAGCTTCCGATATATCATATTACGAAGCGATTGATTGCTACGAAGATTAAACATGAAATTCTAGTCAAAAACTCGACTGTACCCTATTCTGGATGTCAATCAAGCACAAAACACACTTGATAACTTAAAACTCAATAGCTTCCACATTAAAATACTGTACATTTTCGACTATTTAACCAGCGTCGATACTTAAGTTTCCCAAAGACCCTTATATAAATTACCTGAGTCACAACCCACATCCAAACGACATTCATTCCAGATTAATTATCGGGTCACCCGTTCAGTTTAAAGCAAACGCTACATTGTCGCTGGTATTGTACGAGAAAGTCATATCATACGAAACGATCTAGCCCTGACGAGAAACAGGTCCGAATCGAGGGAAAAAAAGGGGGATCTATTTTAAAAAAAAATCTGTGGTGTCGTGGGACACCGAGTAGAAACGAAGATTCTTATTATAAAAATATTAATTTTAAGTTCTATTCGAGGTATAAAGAAAATAAAACTGGAGGTTTCGGAACAACTTATTGTGGTACACCTCATTCATGGTTGTTTGCAGAAGAGTTAGTGTATTGCGCAAACGAACGCTCTGAGATCTTGGTCAATGAATGATAAAAAATATGTCATTTTTTGTACGTTATTACAAAGTTAAGTCGTACACTGTGTGCATTACTAATAAAAATCATACGTTACGGACGTTTATTTCTGGTTAGGGTACCCCTCCGCATCGTCGCATAAGGAACTTCGTTACAAAAATATTGGTTTAAATTTATTTAATTCCTGTAGCGATAAGGCTGTGCGTTCGTCGATTTAACTTGAATTTAGAGAAAAAATAAAAGATTTGTTTTAATGATTTATATTTTATTAATAACTATTGGTTTTAATACTGCAAATATCTTATCTAAATATAAATTAATGTTTCTATGTTCGTCCTATATGCATTCCTTCCTGACTCATTCACCCGTTTGTGATTGAGCATGATACGGTTGCGGTTGTCATAACACCATCAACAGAGGAATGGTGGCGCAGTCATGATGTCGATTTCTGTTACTAAGCGTCTGGAAAGCCTAACTTTTCCTTCTTTTGTTTGTTAACGTATGTTTTAGCCTTTTAGGTCTCTTAGAAATAGATTCATGCTCAGTATCTTGGGATTCGTCTTTCCCAGAGTCTACTAGATATTCCGGCGCTTTAATAAGAATATCGAAGAGAGAAATCGACATAATTAATTCAATGCGCCGCGTAGGGCACCGGTAACCTACATGGCAGTCAACGTGTCAAAATATCGTTATTTTTCATATAAGTACCGATTATGATCAGTACGAAGTTAACCCACTGAGTTTCTCGCCGGATCTTCTCAGTGGGTCGCGTTTCCGATTCGGTGGTAGATTCTACGAAGCACTGCCCTTGCTAGGGCCAGTGTTAGCAACACACCCGGTTTGAGCCCCGTGATCTCACCTACACGCCAAGGAGAAGCATAGGTAGAAAAAAAAGTGCTAAGCGTGAACGAGTTCATCAGTAAACAACTTTTTTTAAATCTATTCAACGCAACTTCAAAGCTACGTCACGCATTCTTTCATTGACCGGACAATTGACGAACTCATGAAGCACCTGGTTTTCGAATCCCATAAACATTAAAACAATGTAATTGCCGCAATAATTGCTTTAAATACTACTCATCGCCATTAATAGAATATACTTAACGGTCTGGTGAAAAAAACGTAAGAAATGGGTTAAACTCTATGACCCCCATGTTCTTCAATTATTATTATTTATTTATTTTTTATTGCCTAGATGTGTGGACGAGCTCACAGCCCACCTGGTGTTAAGTGGTTACTGGAACCCATAGACATCTACAACGTAAATGCGCCACATACCTTGAGATATAAGTTCTAAGGTCTCAGTATAGTTACAACGGCTGCCCCACCCTTCAAACCGAAACGCATTACTGCTTCACGGCAGAAATAGGCGGGGCGGTGGTACCTACCCGTGCGGACTCACAAGAGGTCCTACCACCAGTAATAATCAATGGGTCCCAAACAAAATTCTAAGTACATATTCTGTATTGACATCGTTGGAAAACTCTTTACTGCTATTACAAGACGTTCTGAAGTACTTTAAGTGTTATTACAATGAATTTTTAAAATAATCATTTATCATTCATTTCATTCGTGTGGGATCATCAGAAATTAAATTACAAGAATTCATTATGGAATTATGAAACTCCAAGAAAGAATCCAATTAAATACAATACTTTTTCCCTACCGCGGTATGTATAAAATGAAAATATTTGCTCACCGATTTATTTTCTGTTGATTTGATGAATTTGAGAATGATTGCCGATGTCATTGACAATAACCGTGACAGATTGTTAAGTGCATATTATTGCGTGGGTTATTAGATGCTATTTACTGGTGGTGCGTTCATTTCCAGCTTAAGCTCATACGATTGACACTTCATCATGACCTAGTATCTACAGGTGTACAGCGGTATTCACGTTGTGATATCTGTAGGTTCCGAAACCCACTTAATACCAAGTGAGATGTGAGTTTTTTAATTTTTTATTTATTAGATGGGTGGACGAGCTCACAGCCCCACCTGGTGTTAAGTAAGATACTGGAGCCCATAGACATCTACAACGTAAGTGCGCCCACCTTGAGATATAAGTTCTAAGGTCTCAGTATAATTACAACGACTGCCCCGCCCTTCGAACTATACTTCACACTATACTGTACTATATATTATTAGCTAAATATAGACTGCTATACTATATACCACTATAGTATAGCGTAATCTAAAAGCAGCTTTTCTTTTTTATTGCTTAGATGGGTGGACGAGCTCACAGCCCACCTGGTGTTAAGTGGTTACTGGAGCCCATAGACATTTACAACGTAAATGCGCCACCCATCTTGAGATATAAGTTTTAAGATCTGAGTATAGTTGCCCCGCCCTTCGAACCGAAACGCATTACTGCTTCACGGCAGAAATAGGCAGGGTGGTGGTACCCACCCGTGCGTACTCACAAGAAGTCCTACCACCAGTTGAGTATGTGTATCTAAAGTAAAGATATGTAATTTCTGTAAAAAAAGAACGTGTTACGCACCTTGTCGTCACAAGCGAATGCCATATTTATGGTTAAAGTATCTATCTCTCTTCTGCGTCTTATCTAAAGACTTTTCTTTCTCAAACACACTGCTAACAAATAACTATAAAAAGAGCGTAAACCGCGGGCACGTCTACAGCGAGTAGCTATCATAGGTAATATAAGATATTTGACAGATGCCTGAATCTCGCCAACGATATTTTCGAGATAAATTGGCATATATTCAAGTTTCGAACAATAAAATTAGGACCGTCGGTCTACCGAGCCATTTCGCCCACTCGGCGAAAGATCTTCCCTTTGTCGTATGCTCACAAAAGTCTAGTAGGAAAATAAATAAATCAATTCCGCATCAGCATTAGAACTGCAAAAAATTCGTTCCCCCACCAATATTGTGAGAATCTATACTTAATGTTATAAAGCTGAAGAGTTTGTTTGTTTGAACGCACTAATTTCAGGATCTACTGGTCCGATTTTAAAAATTCTTTCAATGTTAGATAGCCCATTTATTGAGGCAGGCTATAGGCTATATAACATCATGAGATCCATACACGTGGAGCACGAATAAAGAATGTTTCAAAATATTTTCACTTTCTACGTAAATGAAGTGGGGGGTAAAATTTAGCATTATTCCAAAGTAACTATTCCACGCGGACGGAGTCGCGTGCAAAAGCTAGTCATCATAGAATGATTTTTTATTTATTGCTTAGATGGTTGGACTAGCTCACAGCCCACCTGGTGTTAAGTGATTACTGGAGCCCATAGACATCTCCAACGTAAATGCGCCACCCACCTTGAGATATAAGTTCTAAGATCTCAGTATAGTTACAACGGCTGCCCCACCCTTCAAACCAAAACGCATTACTGCTTCACGGCAGGAATAGGCGAGGTGGAGGTACCTACCCGTGCGGACTCATAAGAGGTCCTACCACCAGTGATTTAAGTCAAATTGTTACCAACTTTTTTTACAAATGTGTGGTTGACTATTTCGTTTTCTTGTTAACAGGTTGTTCGTTCCCGACGAGGTGGCACGGTCGCTGGTTTCAATCGGGCGTGATCCAGTCCATCACTATAGAAGGAGAGAGACTATCGAATAAAGGAAAGTGCCTGTCTTCAGAAGGAGACAAGTTTCTTATTGTTGACGAGTAAGTTTCTTAGATCCAATTAAAATTTCATGATACCAGTTCTGTTATTGGAGTTCAATTCGAATAGTTTATGGTAAGAGGCTTAATTGGTCCCGGAAGCTAAAGTTCGGAATTCAATTCCGCTCAAAGGACCTTTATCATAATAGTTTGTCCAACTCGTTTTATTGCAATCGGGCCGCAAAAGGCGGTCAATGTGAATGCCGCCACTCACCTTGAAAAAAGAGATTCGCTCGATGAGATACAGAAGTCTCACCCTTAAAACTAACGACTATTTTGCTGAAGACAATGTCAGTCTACCATGCAACGACTCACTCAGGAACCAGTCATTGTCGGCACCGTAAAGACGTGTGTACGAATCCACTAACACTGTCATTACACACCCGTAGCTCTAACACTAGGAGCAGGCATAGGGACTTTGGTAACCAAACTCATAGAACTCGTCGAAGCCTTCGACGTGTAACCCAACCCAAGATACCGGCCCACTGAATTTCTCGCCGGATCTTATCAGTGGGTTGCGATTCCAATCGGGTAGTATATGTATTCGCTGTAGCATCAGCTCAAGGGTAGGTCTTCCTTGGAAAAGTTCGGACATCTGTTAGTAAGCCCCACCCGTGAAACTGGAAAGTACTTCGGACCACTAGTAATCATTCCTTCCTTAACAAAAATTGCATTGTCAGAATGGTGGTAATCGTTCGGATACATATGCCGTACCTGGAAAAATTGTATTTAATTCGTACTTAGAAAAGATAGTGAATTATTAGGCATGGCAATAGGCAGGGTTGTGGCAGCTACCCTTACCTACCCATGAGCGCCCTACCACAATGAAAACGTTATCAAAACGTAATTTTGATTAAAACGGACTGTTTTCTATTTCAGAAAAGGCTGTTACCGATGCGTAGTGATGCACGAGAAACACAAAAACGTGCTACAATATAAAGAAAGTAAGTACCTATCTTCTGAAGTTTTGTAACTCGACAATTCGAACTATTGACTCGCACGGGAATAGATAGGGACGTGAATAATGAACCGAATCATGACTCTGTGTTTAAATCACTCATTTATTTAAAGTTTTTGTGAACAGTTCGTTGAGTATATATCATTCTTGAATTTTAATGACTCATTGATCAATCATAAAATTCTTTGTTGTAATAAATATTCGATAATGTTCGACAATGAATTGAGGAAATGATCGTCAGTTGTTTAGAAGTTGTCGGCGATTGTATCACTTAAATTAACTTCAATTCGAAGATTTCAAAACAACTTAAATCTGAAATAGAATAAAATATTTCACACATATAAAAATACATAAAACAAAAACCATAAAATCGATTCTGAATGTGTTTTTCTTGCATTACAAGGTTGACACAATTATAGTTGGAGGAGTTGAGTGTGGACGATTTAAATTTAGAGCAAACCATGAAATTTTAATCAGCAGTATAACAATGTTAAGAATACTGCAATGCGGTCGTGATATTCGTGATACTACATACGAATTGTAGAACTGTAATACTGAATGCATAAAATTGTTATGGATCAATGCCAGCTTCTACCAATCTCGTAAAAATTTGATGCAAGCTTGAATTTTTTCCCAAAAATCATTGACAATAAAAGCTAAACATTCAAATCTATATATATAAAAATGAATTGCTGTTCGTTAGTCTCGCTAAAACTCGAGAACGACTGGACCGATTTGACTAATTTTGGTCTTGAATTACTTGTGCAAGTCCAGAGAAGGTTTAAAAGGTAGATAAATATAAAAATGCTCGGAATTAAATAAAAATAACAAATTTGTTTTCCCTTTGATGTGGCCCCCATCGGACAAATTCCTTTTGTTTGTTTTAAGTTTATTTTATACAAAAGTTTGAGTCTTTCATTTATCGATTGAGGCACTACGAAGTCTGCCGGGTCAGCTAGTAGAAAATAAATATTATGATTAGATTACTTTAGTTCTTTGAAAAGATGTGGAAGAGAAACTCGATATTGAAAACGATTTTATCGAAACGATTGCAAATCGTGTGTGATTCGTTAATGTAGAAATGTTTACCACAACACTACCCCGACCTAGACCTCATAAAGGCAATGTCCAAAGAGAGCGAAGCCTGCCTGTGCTCAAGTGAATTACATAAGATATTTACTGCGGCTTTACGTCGCACGGACAGACCCTGCGAGAAGTATTACTCGAAAAACTAAGACATTACACGTTGTTTACGACTCGGATCGAACTTCGCTGAGATTAAGTTATACGCAGAATAAAACATACTGTTTCGTTTCACTCTGGTTCTGTTACAACAGCTTTTATTGTTTCCTTTCTGTTGAAATAATAGAGAAAACTAAACTCAGTGTTTTTACATCATTAAAGTGTTTTTTGAACGAAGTTCCTGATAGGACGATGCGGCGGAGTACCCTAACCGGGAAAAAACGTCTGTAACGTAAGCTTTTTATTAGTAATGTACACAGTGTACGACTTAACTTTGTAATAATGTACAAAAAATAACATATTTTTTATCAAGCATTGACCACGATCTCAGAACGTTCGTTTGCCCAATACACTAACTCTTGTGCAAACAACTGTGAATGAAGTGTACCACAATAAGTTCGCACGTTACGGAATGACCGTCGGTTGTTGCGAAACCTCCAGTTTTATTTTCTTTAAACCTAGAATAGAACTTAAAATTTATATTTTTATAATAAGGAACTTCGTTCCTATCCGGTGTCCCACGACACCACACATCTTTTTTCCTCCACGTTTGGATCTCTAAAGCCAAGTCTCAAGACTGCTGTTACCACTTAGTATCAGATCGGCAGTTAACTTCTGCGTTTAGTAGGAACAATTTAAAATATTCTTTTTACTCGACCTATAATCTTGCATATTCATTTCACATTCATAACTCAACATTGTAAACGTAATTAAAATCGACACAAATTTATGAAGTCCCGTTATTTCTGATATCTTAAAGCCGGTAGCCCTAAAGGAGACTAGCTATGAGGAATACGGTTCGTGACCTGTACTTGTTTCGATCTAATGCTCTCATTTATCTTCAGTCCTAACGGGGCATCGGAACGTGGATTATTTGGCCAAAGTTAAATAGGTTCAGCGAAAATACAGGGTGTAGGTAAGTAAGGCACCATTTCCTATAGCGAAACAGGTATACAAAACGTTTTTCGGTCGTGATTTTGTTAATGACATAGGAGCTTATCATTGAACGCTACCAGATATCTTCAGAATAATTTCTTTCCACGCTCCATACGGTATTATAGGGTACCAGAGACCACGAGGGGTTACGATTTTGAACTTGTCGTATACTTTGGAAGTTTTGTGGTAAAAACGTTGACCGCCGCGGTTACGATGTGATGTCATAGGCAACAGTTAAACAGTGGGCTGTAAGCTTGTCCACCATATTTCTAAAACCTCCTGTCGCTCAACAACCCACGTCTGAACCTCGCATGAGTCAGAACTCATGAAAAGGCAAAGGGGGGAAAGTGAAGCGTTTAGTGAGCACATCTCTCCCATCACCCTCCCCCTCGGGACGCCGGACCGTCAGTCGTGGGCTTGTTCACCACATATACCTCTTTAGTCCGATTGCTATGTTCACCTCCGTCGAGTCACATCGAGGAACATCAAGCTAGTGTGACGGTCTTTGACTTCGCTCGAGGCAACTGATTCCCTCTCCACCCTTCCATTCCTGTGACGGGTTAGCGACAATACATTATTCATATCGACGGTAATTGACTAATTTCATTACAGTGCCCAAGTTCATACGCTACTTGTTTCTTTAAATAGTATATAATTAGAAATCACGATTCAAAATATTAAAAAAATATAATTAGAATGATACAATTTTCAACAATTATTGATTTTAAATACTAATAACAAAATGTGGGTAACTAACTTGACACGCGAATGTACCAGGTCCGTCTATCCCTGGTGCCGAGATCAGAAAGAGGCCGTGAACGATGCAGTATATTAGTGGTCCCTTCAACTCCCCTCTTCAACTCCGACCAGTCTGAAGTCGCTGCTGTATTACGTCAGCAGGCCATGCCCACTTCCTAGGTCATTGTTCCTTAGAATATTTTATTTATTTTTTGCAGCGTTCTGCTATAGAAGAGACGCGTTACCACACCTTTGCTCGCTGATCACCGGCGACGCTCTACTTTATTCCATGTTCAGAGAAAACGCTGATCCAGTCGACTGTCCTCTGAAGGCGCCTTTCTCGTTCAGCTATAATCGGTAAGTTGCACGAAGGATCTATTCGATGCTCAGAATACGATCTTGTACTTATTCACGGAAATCGAAGATAAACTATTCTTAATATTTTGAAATACTAGGTTTTTCTTTTATTGCCTCTATAGGCAGACGAAAATGCGGCCCACCTGATGGTGAGTGGTTACCGTCGCCCATAAACGTCAGTAATGCCAGGGGCAGAGCCAAGCCGCTGCCTACCGTTTAATACTCTCCACAAACCTCGTTTGAAGAAAGACATAGCACTCTTGAAACACCGTGGAGGTGTCCTCATTCCAAAGCCGGATGGTACGTGGCAAAAAAGATCTCTGGAAACCCATTGTGGATGACCGCAGTGGCTTCAAGTAGTATGAATGAACTCTACTCCGATGGCGGGCGGTGCAATGGTAAAAACGAGATGATGGTATCATCTCAATTACTCAGAGCATTATGTAGGTGCAGCCATTGCGTATGTTATAATACAACTAACAAAATTGATCTATTCTATTTTATCAATAGAAGTACAAGATTCTATTGACTACTACATAAAGAATTGAATTTAGATAAAGTGCTGCTATATATTAAGAACAAAAAGTGAACAGTTTGGCACCGTCTCGTCTTATTCTCGCGAAGCAATTGTGCATTGTTCAACTTGACGTCTTATTAGATCGATCTTTACGCTGTACTGACTAGAAACTCCACCGAGGGCTCGTTTGCTAATCAATACCAAAGAATTAGTATAACTGTCTACTTAACTTTTTTAATGCTCTATACAATACAAGATTCTAATCCATGCATCAGCCCGCTGAGTTTCTCGCTGGATCTTCTCAGCGGGTCGCGACTCCGATCCGGTAGTAGATTCATTCGCGAAGCAGTTGCTCTTGAGTTGTTAGGTCTCCTTTGGAGGCGCTCGGGCAGCTGTTAGCAAATCCCACCCCTCCTGGTTAAGCCTTTGCTCGCCCACCTGTCCTGGTGAAACTGGAAAGGTCTCCGGGCCACCAGTAATCCTTCAATATTAAACAATACAAGAGCATTTGCAAATCCATTACCAGTTTTCATTACATGCATTACGAGGTACAACTGCTGTCCGTCGCAGGCGTCTGTTGACGCGTGTCAAATGTCTTAATTAGCGATCCGTGGAGAGCATCTGTCATTAATTTTCCGTCAGCCTCTCCGTGTAATTAAGTAGCGGAATGACGTTGATATTTAAAATTTATTGAGGATTCATTGTCGCGGGTATTCGTAGTTTCGGAGGATAATGAATGTGCAAATGAAGCACATATTACAAAGAGCCGTACCCCTGTTGTTAATCATAAATTATAAATGAAAATTAAAGAGTAGTCATTTGGCACTACGAATGGTTTTCGCGTGATTACTGATCACACACACATCCCATAGTTTTGTGCAAATTTTTATTTAGTTAACTGACATTAATCACGCTCGTGATAAAACGGTATCTATCACACGTGCCATTCGTTCTGTGGTCCCGTGGGTATCGTAAAAGACGACTTTGAGATTCACCGTAGAATCTACAGCAATTTTATCTGAGTATTTTACCAACCTGGTACGATCGACAACTTCCATTTACTGGTGACCGATTTGGGAAGTAATCATCGTTGCCGCCGCTGACTACTCCCCGAATCCTGATCACGCAGGAGCCAGTCACCGTCGACGCCCTAGACACGTCCTTACGGATAGATCAGATCCAATAACGCTTGCATTAGACGCCTTCAGCTCTAACACTAGGAGCAGGTTTAAGGACCCAAGTAACCGCACTCGTCGAACTCAAAAAAGAATTCGACGTGCAACCTAACCCAAACATCAGCCCGCTGAATTTCTCGCCGGAGCTTCTCAGCAGGTCGCGATTCCGATCCGGTAGTAGATTCATTCGCGAAGTAGCTACTCATGAGTTGTTAGGTCTCCTTTAGAGACGACAGGATAGCTATTAGCAAATCCCACCGCTCCTGGCTGAGCCCTTGCTCATTCACCAGTTCTGGTGAAACTGGAAAGGCCTCATGATCACCAGTAATACTTCATTCACAAAAAAGAGGATCGAGCGTATTGTAAGCCCGCACAGGTAGGTATCACCACGGGCTGTCTATTTCTGCCACTCGGATACCCGTTATGCAGTTCAATTGAGGCTTTGACCTCGGTGTCTCAAGTTGGGTGGTGGCGTTATGGTGTCAAATGAGCTGTGAGCACATCCACCTAAACCGCATTAAAGCTTATGGATCTGGAAATAGCGAAAACGAATTTTAACTAAACCATTCCGAACGATACAAGAAATGTTTGCCTAACTTTTCAGGGGACACGGCGATTGCAAATATCCCGTGTCGACAATAGAAAGCTGCACAGAAGACTCGAGGCTGCTCCTCAATTACCAGGCCTGTCCTGACATACACGCTTCCGAAAGTGCTGGTTAGTTTACGGCTCAATTGTAACTGTAATCTAGATCCCATGTGTAACCTTAGAACTCATATCTCAGGGTGGGTGGCGGCGTTTACGTTGTGGATGTCTATGGACTCCGGTAAACATTTAAAACCAGGTGGGCTGTAAGCTCGTCGAACCATCTATGCAATAATAAATAAAATGTGCTTTACCGGAACTAGTTGTAAATCTATCTCCGTATCTCCGAGTTTTTCGTATTAAGCTGATGCAACTATTTTTTTTTTATTCTTTATTAGAGCCATACACCGATTAGGTTAAGTCGGCTCAACTAATTATATAAACAAAAAAAATGTGAAAAAAAAAAAGTAAGCCGTATAATTTTTTTGTAACACAGAAGCAGCGGGACTAAAAAGAGTTTCAAATATTGTTACCTAATGTTAAGTTAGAATAATAAAACCGTTCGAGCACAAGTTACTCGGGTGTTACAATAGCGGAAAATAATTGGGAAATATATGTAAATTTACCTATTTATGGAATATAAAAGGTTACGAACACTCTGTTTTCATTACGCGAATACGTATGTAAATTTTAAACAAAGAGGTATTCCTATCAAGTCAAATAATACGAATGACGTCACCGGTAATGTTTATGTGATCAGAGAAGGCGTGACTGGTTAGAAAATTGCTTACAAACGAACCGGGCAATGTTCCAAGGATAGACGGCGCCGGGCGGCTTAGTCTTACGGCAGGAAAAAAGAAATTATTAGTGTATTTAATTTTTGAAACAACTTTTAATTTCGTGTTTTATTGGTTGTTGTTGTTTTTTTTATAACTTTCTAATAGTTGATGTTCAATCAGAAAGTTATTTTACCGGCACCAATGAACAGATCATCAAAGTGCAGTTCTGATTATAAATGCCGCTGGATATCATAAGAGATCAGAGCCATTGATGGCTATCTATCGTAACATTAAATAATTCGTATACCCACCCGTATCATCTGAAATAAGATAAAAATAATAAAGTAACGCTAATAAACATGTCAATGTTTTCTTATGATTGGTTTAAACCTTGCGTTTCTTATATACTAGAGCTTAAAACAACGTTTTTTAGAGAGAATAAAACGAAAATGTAAATATATCACAAAATTTTAACATATTGATAAAATCCTCCATTTTTTAAGCCGGTTAAAAATTAAGAATGAATACGAGATTATAAAAGTGATTCAAATTAGCCCCGGAACCGCCTTTTAATTAATTGAAACCTATTTCAGGTTAAAAAAAAAGAAGTACGTAATAATAATCTGTAGGAAATAACAGAACAAGTTTCTTAAGACGTTCTTAAAAATCAATGTTGAAGTTCGTCAGTGCTCCCCCTTTACGCCGGCGGCTGCTACACGAGTTTTATTTGTATCGCGATTGTGTCGACTGCTCCGGTCTAAAAATAAAGATAAATCTTGGAAATTATTCTGTCCTTTGTTCTGCCGTTTGAAATATTTGTCTGGATCACGGGGACGTGTAATAAGGAGAACTCTTATTCAGTTGTTCAGCGTTGTGACTGACTTCAATAAAATGTGAATAATTCGTTCAATTTAGACGAAAGATTGCTTGGTTTGTTTCTTTCGATTCTTTAAAGTTTGTTTCTTTGTATGTATTGAAACTATCTAGAAGAAAAATATAGATTATACAAACTGGTGAATAATAGGGACAATAATAGTGGACATGACAATCCGAAAATGAACTTTACAATGCTTTGACTTCATTCGGTATCTGGTTAAATTCGTTGAGACACCCAAGACAAATTAGTTTGCTTTCACTCGGTTAATCTGAACTTCTTTCCGTCTTTTCGTGTTTATTTATTTATTTTTCATTGCCTAGACGCGTGGACGAAGTCACAGCCCACCTGGTGTTAAATGGTTACTGGAGCCCATAGACATCTACGACGTAAAGGCGCCACCCCCTTTGAGATATAAGTTCTAAGTTCTCAAGTGTAGTTACAACGGCTGCCCCACCCTTCAAACCGAAATGCATTACTGCTTCACGGCAGAAATAGGCAGGGTGGTGGTACCTACCCGCGCGCACTCACACGAGGTCCTACCACCAGTAATTACGCAAATTAAAATTTGCGGGTTTCATTTTTATTACACGATGTTATTCCTTCACCGTGGAAGTCAATCGTGAACATTTGTTGAGTACGTATTTCATTAGAAAAATTGGTACCCGCCTGGGATTCGAACAGCGGTGCATCGCTCAATACGAATGCACCGGACGTCTTATCTTTTAGACCACGACGACTTCAAGATGCTACAGATTAGCTACATAGATAGCGAGTAGCGAGCATACACCCGACTACTGTTTTTTTCTTAACGCCCCAGCTAAGGCATTAAAAATCAGCTCTAGGAACGCGTGGAATGATCGCATGAGGCGGCTTCTCTACGACAAATTATTGTCCCAAAATTGTCTAAACTGCGCTGTAATTCTGACTACTGTAAGAGTCTATACTCTATATTGACATCTGACATGGAATAATAGACTGCACCTTTATGCCCAATTGAATCTACCGTGCATTAAATTTAAATTCAGTATAAAGATACAAAACAAAAACTCTGTTTTATACAACAATATACAAACTCTAAGCTTTCGAGGCAAAAATGACAATTACTAAAGCCGCTTTCAGACTACGCTATACTATCCTATAAGATCCTCCCGATCTACTAACGGTGCTTTTAGGTACCTCAAGCACCGGTCATCGTTCTCGTCGAACCCGTCGCTTGCGACGAAGGGCTCGACGAGTAAATTAACCCACAGACACAGCCCACTGAGTTTCTGGCCGGATCTTCTCAGTGGATCGCATTTCCGATCCGGTGGTAGATTCTGCGTAGCACGGCTCTTGCTAGGGTTCGTGTTAGCAACGTCATCAGGTTTGAGCCCTGTGAGCTCACCTACTAGTTAAGGTTATGCTGAAATAGCCTCTCAAGGCTATCAGCTTAGGTAGGATTAAAAAAAAAAGTACTGTACTATATCATATTATTGGCTAAATATAGGCTGCTATACTATATGGCACTATAGTATAGCGTAGTCTGAAAGCAGCTTAATTACCCTAAGTAAACAGAAAATAACACGTCCATTTACTAAGCTTAGTGTGTCTACTTGTCATTTTAGTGAGTTCATATTTCACGAATTCGGAACGTAAAGCTATCAGCGTGATGAGAAATGATCATAATTAGCGTTTCATTGCGTGCACTGCAAATAAACGTTTGGGGAAGATTAAACCAAAAATTAATATTTTCAGTTGAAGAACTCGAATGCTTAGCGACTTGGAAGGAGGGTAGTTTGCGGTACCTCGTAGGGAAGCTACACCACAACCACGCGACCAGCAACGAAGATAGATATAGGTGCTTCGTCTATGAGAAAACAAACGGTATTGGTAAGATTGTAACGATATTTTCAGTTTTTAATTGTATTACTTTTTTGGACTATTCATAAACTGGGCTCTGCGTCGAATAATTGGTGAAGTATTTTCTGTAGGATAAGAAGATTTTATAAATTTAATAAGATAATATTTTACGTATAACGTATTTCATTCATTTTATAGGCACATTAGCGTGGTTCATACACATCGCCTATGCATTTCACAAAATTCAGGCCAAATTTAAATTGACTTTTGCAAATATATACGAGTAATTTGATTGACATTTTGTAATTTACAACATAATGAATATAATAATGCTTCAACGAGACCAGTAACAGTTTGTGCTTACTGAATTCTCTACTATTATATCTAAATTTATTTGTTCTGGTCCTGTAAAAAAACCAGGGGCAAATCACAGTGAAAACTTGTTTGAAAACTTCCGATTTTCTGCATAATATTCCTATTTTATGAGTCTCTTTTTTGTTGATTAGACGAGTGGACAAGCTCACGACCCGCTTGGTGTTATGCTGGTACCTATGAGCTCATAGACATCACTACTCGAATACCCTCACCCGCACCCTTGAAGCTGGTGTGCATTACTTCTTCGCGGCGAGATGGTGGTAGTTGCTTACCTGTGTGGGATCATAAGACGCCCTACCACCAGTAATTACGTAGTAAATAAAATATAAATAAAAATCATTTATTTCAGACCATTAGAAGTCCATATGTTGTTAGTAGAGTAATACTTATAACTATGTTAGTAAAATTTAAATTTAAATTAGCAAAATCATAATTACTAGAATTTTCATAACAATTAATAGAGGCTTCAATTAAAAAATTAATAACACATATAAAAATTATTTATCACAGATTGATGATTCACGTAATACCCGTGCTGCTCCATCCAACCAATTCCATCCATTGTACTTCTTTTTCGCACAGCTTCAGGTGGAAATTTGAAAGAAGATCCAATTTCGGATACCGACGTCGAGTACAGGGTTGCACAATCGGGCGATGCGACGTGCAATGGCCTGTCAAGCGCTACTGAAGGCTCCAGAACAATGGCACTAAAACGGGGTATTTTATTTAAAATTAACTATGGAATATTTAATTATTTCAATTGCATTAGATTTTTTTTATGATTGAGAGTTTACTGGTGGCCCTGAGGCCTTTCCAGTTTCACAAGGACAGGTGGGCGAGTAAGGGCTCAGCCAGAAGGGACGGAATATGCTAACAGCTACCCGAGCTCCTCCAAGGGAGACCTAACAACTCAAGAGTAGGTGTTTCGCGAATGAATCTACTACCGGATCGCGAATTAGACTAAAGACAATCCTGCCCTTTAAATCGAAATGCGTCAGAATTAGACCAAAAAAAATTAAATAACAATCTTTCAGTCCATATAAAACCTAGCTTCAAATATGTCTTTGACTTGTTGATAAAGATATTAATCTCTTGAGTTTTTTTTTTACTTCCAGTGTCAGTTCGCTTTAACTGTCAATTTCCGTCGTGGATGACGTTCTCCCACACGTGGCACACACTAGACTTCACCAGCAACTACACATTCTATCAACGCAACGCCACACTGCGGATCACGAACCAAACGGGGGCCGACATCAAAGTATACTGTGTTAACGTAAAGGCCAGCTCACCCAGCGGGAATTCTGTGGCGCTGGTTGCGCATTGGCAACATCATTGGTAAGTCAGATGCAGGGACGTCTTAAATTAGTCTGGGGCCCTTGGGCACACAAGAATTTGAGGCCCTTTTGGAAAGTAAAAAAATTTTTTTTTACTGAGTATGACCATTTATTATAGGTAATCAAATACAGTAAGATATAATATGTCATTAATGATATTAGAATGCTGCTGGTTTTTTGGTTTCGATTACGATAACGGAAACCGTTATCGTGAGCGCTAGATGGTGTACTTAGTAAATTAGGTAGGATACGTTCGGAAATATTATTAATTAGTACCTACAGTAGGAATAGGCCAATAGGCGTAGTCATCGATATAATGGCGTAGTACATGCTTTGAAAATACCTTCTGATAAGATTACTGATTTGTGAAAAAAGTGTAATGTGCCCGACAAAAATGTTTTGACAATAAATGTGTGAGAGAAATTGTCGGTCCTTCGGGGCCCCCTGAGAATGGGGGCCCTGGGCACGGGCCTCGTGTGCCCTTATGGTAAAGACGGTATTGGTCAGATGTCACTATTTTTTTAATCTGCAAAGAAAATGACTGTTTTGTTTGTTCTGTCTTGTCTGTCTTCTTGTTTGTTCTGTTTGTTCGACTGTTTTGTTCGAGAGATGGATAGATTAACTCACGACCCGCTTTAGGTTACTGAAACTCATATACATCACAATGTCAACACCGTCGTAAAGAATAAAACCCTCCGGTAAGAAGCAGCTTAGTTGTACCATTAACATTGCTGATAACCCATATGTATCGATAGTCGAACCCACTATCAGGTGCGCTCCTTACGACTATTAAGAAAATATTACAATAAAATGTATATGATATTATACAATAAATGTATATAATATATAAAATATTACAATAGAAATGAAGCTTTCAGAAGTTTTCGCGTTTTTTGCAGATAAAATCCTATAGATGTTAATGTTGTCTGCGTTTAGTGTTATTATCACTCATAGGTTAACATTTTTATTATTACTTAGATGGGTGGACGAGCTCACAGCCCACAGCCCACCTGCTCTTAAGTGTTTACTGGAGCCCATAGACATCTACAACGTAAATGCGCCACCCACCTTGAGATATAAGTTCTAAGGTCTCAAGTATAGTTACAACGGCTGCCCCACCAAACCGAAACGCATTACTGCTTCACGGCAGAAATAAGCATCTCGGTGGTACCTACCCGCGCGGACTCACAAGAGGTCCTACCACCAGGTCCCCATTTTTCATTCAATTTGATTAAAATCTACCGGATCCAATAACTGCTTCACAACAAGTAGTCTATTATACCGTCTTTCACCCACCTTTGCAACCAAAGTTCTTCGAAGATCGAACATCTTAGCGAACTGTTGGAGAATGCTAATCATTATTTTACAGTGCATCTCGGTACGTTTGTGTTGTATTATACCGAAGAGACACATACATAGCTGAATTGCAACGCGGAGTTCCAACTTCCAAGCCTGATGATGCGTGCTCCCCACATCACTTCAACGCCGTCACGGCGCCTTACATAACTTTGGTTGGTAAGTATATTACGGTCTGTATTCCTTTTAAATCCCTCTCCTCCAATCGTGCTCCTTATTTCTGAGGATCGTGTCAACCTCCACTCATAACTTTCCTAATGATGCCGTGCCATTTCATCCTACCGTCGGCTACTAGTACGGATCTTGAAGTCGTCGTGGCCTAAATGATAAGACGTCCGGTGCATTCGTATCTAGCGATGCAACGGTGTACGAATCCCCCAGGCGAGTACCTAGCAATTTTTCTAATGAAATACGTATTTAACAAATGTTCACGAGTTGTTCACTTTCACGGTGAAGGAATAACATCGTGTAGTAAAAATCAAACCCGCAAAATTATAATTTGTGTAATTACTGGTGGTAAGACCTCTTGTGAGTCCGCACGGGTAGGTACCACCGCCCTGCCTATAATTCTGCCGTAAAGCAGTAATGCGTTGTAACTATACTGAGACCTTAGAAGTTATATCTCAAGCTAGGTGGTGGCATTTACGTTGTAGATGTCCATAGGCTCCGGTAACCGCCTAACAGCAGGTGGGCCGTGAGCTCGTCCACCCACCTAAGCAATAAAAAAAATCTGGTCAGACCAACCAATTGAGCTGCGCCCTCACGATCCCTTTCTTTCCACTTTGGTGATTACTGCTGCAGTTTAAAGATTGTGTCCGTCTTTCCCGGGCATTGTGTCCAAATAACTATAGGATTCAGTTAAGGTAAACGCTAGAAAGCCTTGTTTTAATTTTGTGCCTTGCGAGTATAAATTCGTCCGAAATGCAATGTTCATGGGAAATTCAATGTACTTACTGTTTGAAAAATATAAACGTAAGCAAAGTATTTATAATAAGTAAGTAGTCTCCACAATCGTACCAGTAACAGTGACAATAAGCGTTGACAAAAAATAACTTTAAGATGATTAAATGTTATTTACGATTGAATTACAGCAAGCAATCCCGAATCAAAGGACTGTCCTTACCCAGGAAAATACAATATACAAAACAACAGACATCGAAGAAACGTAAGGTCTTTAGAAAGAAAAGAATATTCACATCGTAGCAGGAGCAAACGAGAGGAAACTATTTTCGAACATAATCGTAGAGTTAATGATAGTAGACTGTTCAATCTTAGCGTAAGAAATGTATCGAATGCTCGTATAATGAGAAGCAGGAGGCAAGCGGAGAACGCAGAACCTAGTTGCGTTTTTAATAATTACAACAAACTTGAAGTTGGCTGTAATTCGGTGAAGAATATGGAGTTTTATTCGAATTGCGGGAACAAAGAAATCGTTACAGGTGAATTTTAGCATTATTATTACAAAATTTTATTCATAAGTAGGTAAATATTTGTAGCTAGCTTGCAAAACCAGATGTGGTCCTGCTGTGACTAGCGCATAGCTGCTCATGCCATTGTTCCTTTTTGGTACTATAACAATAATTTCATGGAATTATAAACGGTGCCAGTACAAATTTTACAACTCGCTTGGATAGAAGACGCGCGAAAATATAGACTAATTAGACTATTAACACAAAAATTGTTACAATTTTAATCTTCCCTGAAGTGCCGACAACAATTTTACACGGCTCTAAATCGAATAAACATGTTTCTACATCCACAAACATATCCATAAACATACATACACAAAATAACAAATACCCATTTATTTATAGTAATAAAATGCTTTCTATAAATATGTAAGTCTGGTGTCTTCGTGGATTTTGGCTAGTCGTACACACAATTAAAACTATTTTTTGGCTTAAATTCCGACTTTTTCGAATACCTTCCACTTTTGAAAATAATATAAGACAGTAAAAATAGCGAGATGAATCCGTAAATTTAGCTTTAATTATACATGTAAGTTTAATGTTATTCTATCATCGTGTCAAGTCGCAAATCATAGAAAATACACCATATAATATACCACTGACTGATTGAAATTTTTTTATTGCACAGAAGCATTGTACAAAGGCAAACTTAACGTCATTCAGGCATTCTCTTCCAGTTAACCCTCGTTGATGAAGTGAAAGATTCAAGAAGTGCGTAGCTGTGATAAAGTTAATGCATAGCGATAATTTCAAGAATTATAGTAGACATGAGTGATAATAAACACTAGGTTATAATTAAATTACCAAAATAAATACATAAATAAATAGATATACATGTGGGAACAGAGCGGAGCGATGTGGATGAATGACAGATATGGAGCATGGCTGAGTGAGAGAGATAGGAGATGTCGTGTTAAGAAGTAAGAAAGATGGCGAATGAATGCGAGACACCGAGTTTTATTTCATAAACAACAGGAGAGTAGTTTCCGGACGCGACGACGCTCAAACGCAGTGTAACCCGGAAGACGAAAGACGTTGTGTTGGAGTTACTTAAGACGAAATAAAGCATCGAGTTTTTGTGAAGTGACCGAACGTTTCACTGGCCCACCCCGAATTTAAAATCCCACATACATACAAAATACATTCATTCAATTACATATTCCAATTTCAGCCTACACGTGCCACGGAGGCTGGTACGAGGACGGTGCTTCATTTGTTGTGACCACCCCGGTGACCCGGGACAGCACGGCGGCCAGACGCTACTGCTTCATGTCCCGAGAGACTCGGGGCGGGACCCTGATCCTCACGCGCTCGGCAAGCAACTGCGAACGAGCTAACGTTGAGCCTGAACTCGTCTTTGATGCAACAGCTATCGGTACGACCAAATAATAAGTATAGCATTAAAAAATGGAATTCTATTTCCTCTGCAGTGTATACTAAGCAGCCCTAAAACGTATTCTTCTTCGACCGAGGTTGCAGGACAGCCCATATTTTGTTCGATCACCCAAATCCTATTATTACTAGTGCGGGTAGACAAAAAATTGCATTGCATTGCAAACGCATT
Source organism: Bombyx mandarina (assembly GCF_030267445.1). Lineage (NCBI taxonomy): Eukaryota > Metazoa > Arthropoda > Insecta > Lepidoptera > Bombycidae > Bombyx > Bombyx mandarina. Next base: position 14,721,880 of record NC_143228.1, read on the forward strand.
TGTTTCTATTACGTTTTTCTATTATTATTTTTCGATTTTTTTTTACTTATTGCATAGATAGGTGGACGAGCTCACAGCCCACCTGATGTTAAGTAGTTACTAGAGCCAATAGACATCTACAACGTAAATGCGCCACCCACCTTGAGATATGTTCTAAGGTCTCAAGTATAGTTACAACGGCTGCCCCACTCTTCAAACCGAAACGCATTACTACTTCACGGCAGAAATAGGCAGGGTAGTGGTACCTACCCGCGCGGACTCAAAAAAGGTCCTACCACCAGTAATTACGCAAATTATAATTTTGCGGGTTTCATTTTTATTACACGATGTTATTCCTTCTCCGTGGAAGTGAATCATGAACATTTGTTGAGTACGTATTTGATTAGAAAAATTGGTACCCACCCGCCTGGGGTTCGAACACCGCTGCATCGCTCAACACGAATGCACCGGACGTATTTTCCTTTAGGCCACGACGACTAGCATAGATTGCATAGTTTGGTTAAATACTATTACTCGTAGACCAGGAAAACTTCTAAAATAAAGGTATACAGCAGCTATCCAGTACAGTTTACTGTTCCCATCGTGAAAATTAACTCCATAGTCATTTACACTGGAAAAATATTTTTATAATTAGTGACTGGCTTTTGTACCACGGCATTCCGATAGTCTTTAGTATTTCCGGTTTGCTTATACTTTCTTTCTCTCGTATGTTTTCGATATTCATAACAAGGCTAAAACAGAGAACACCAGACTGGAGTCGAATATAAACCATTTAAGCCGACCGTTATAACTAAGAAACCATTTTTGTAGTACCTATTCTATTATTTATCTTAGATTTTAGGATACTGGGCCAAGAGATAAAGAAAGATAAGAGATATCCGACATCGACCTTTGGAATCTTTTTTTTTGTCACTCTCCTGTCCTCTACTTCTCATCTCCAAACCGCCGCCCGCATAAATCCTGCAATAGCATTCGAGATAAGAACCAAATTCTTACGCTTACTTTCCGAATTACTACATACGTGATTTGCTACTCTGTTAATAAGCCTTTTGTTTCAGGAGAGTGTCAAGATCAGACAAACGGTCAGGAAGCAGCAAGGACGTCAGGGATCCTGCTAATATGCCTGCCACTCATCGTGCTTTACATCATACCAAGATGATTCTCGATCGTAGACACCGCGTTTAGTCATTTTGAACCCCTAACCTACCCTAACCTGGTTTAGCTATGGAAATCTAGCAAAGCTTAGGAAACGTACACTTTTCTTTCCTATACAAAAATTTATGTTTATTTTTGCTCAGTTATTGTTATTGCCCGTTTTTTTTTGTTAGTTTAGTTATGATTTTCTTTTTATTTAATAGATTAGTGTATGTTTTTTCGCCTTGTCGTAAGTTGATGCTCCCTTTCTCTTAAGTTTTTTTATATGCCGTTGTTTTTTAATGTATGTGTGTGTAAAAAGCCCGACTGAATTTACAAAATGCTAGTATCAAATTAACTTTCGTTATTTCTCACAGCTCCATTGCGTGTGTAAACAAATATGTAGTGATGTTGAAAATTTCTTATGTCATCATAATCGTCAAATAGATTTTTTTTTATTACATATTTTTATTAATTTGATTTGTATTAAAAATAAAGTATTGATGATACCACATTTACACACAGATTACAATCTTTCGATCTTAATTTAATATTAAAAATGTTTTTCATTTAATAAAAAAATAAACAAATTTAGTATAGGTAACATAGCTTTTGATCATTAGAAGAAGCCATGTTATCAGATTGCACTTTTACTAATAATTTTATTTTTAATTAAAACGGATTTTCTCATTTAATTAAAATAGTTCTTTAAATTAACAACAATGAAATGCTCAGTGATTTTTAATTTTACTATTATTTAAAAACTTAACTGGGTTGCGTAATGTTTTGTACGCACAATGTAACTAGTTATAAGCATTGATCGATAGTAATTGTTATAGTTGCAAAAATGCATATGGTTGTGAAATCAAGTGTTTTTCTTAATATTATAACAGAATAATCTCTAATTTATATAGCTAACACTAGCAGAAATGTATCGTTCACTTTTTATTTATCTAGCAACACCATGGACCATCCATACTAAAACAAATTGTATCTGTCTTAGAAAACTAAAAATCGGATTCTTTATTGATTTCGTGGTCTACACGAAGTACCTAATTGAATATTTTAATCGAAAACCGAATTTTAAAAGAACTTTTTTTATTCAAACTATTCTACATTACGTAATTTGATTTGATTTGAATAGTGATTTTGGTTCTTAATAATTCATTACTAAATACTACAAACTATGGCAGTTTGTCCAAACGTTTCATGACTTGCACATTTAAAGAATTACCTAAACTATTCTTTTTTTGTCTAAAAGTTTTCTGACTAGCAATAAAGTAAATGTGTGCAAAAAAACTTTGTTTTGAAAACATTGTATTTCATTTTATTTACATAATGCTCAAAAAATAGTACAATGTATGAATATTCGTTTTTGAACCGTAACATTCAAAGTTTTCTTTACATACTAGTTTAAAAAAAAAAACTAAATAGAGGATGAACCTCCCTTTTTTTAATAATTTTGATTTCACAATTTGGTATTTTCCAACTGAAATCTATAAATCCTTTGGAGTAATTTGACCATCGATATTGAATTAATTCAGAATTTGCTTCAGAAAAAAATATAGGCTTAACTACTTTTATTCACTAAAACTAAAATCACAAAGAACTTCTAATATATAATTAAAGCTCACTGATGCCTATTCTTTTTGTGAAGTATCTAAATTTACCTATAATTTGAAAAGTACCTCTAATTTTAAGTTTAGACATACTAAGTGGGGTCAAAATGTTATTAGAAGATACACCATGTAATGGATTTCTTCGATAACTTTTGTATAATGTATTTGTTACGAAATAATAATAAATAAATAAAAACGAGAAAGCAATGTTTTCTCAACGCAAGCAATACTACTATAGGCGAAATTAGATAAGTTTAAATTTAGATAAGTTAAATTTAAAAAAGGGAAAATAGAAAACCAATACTCATTTTGGGGCGAATGTAAAATTTAATTAAGAATAGGCTAATGAATCGCGACAGCAATAATATATTTGTATTTATAGCTATTGTGCGTTAAATTTTATTAGATAGTAGATTGTGAATAATGGATATATAGTATTTTGTTGTTTTTTAATGTGAGAGAGATAAATTTTGGGGAAGCGAGCTCAAGTTGAAAGCAAAACTTACTTTATGCTATTATACTTGAGGACATCAATTGTTTTCCGATGTGTGATATAGAATGAAACATTGAATTAAGAATATAGAACGTCAGCATGATTTTAAATAAACAGCGAACTTCACACTGTCTTCTTTTATTTTTTATCCTTCGGCATAATGAATTGTGATGAATTGAATTATGTACATACTAGACTTGCGCAAAACATCACTTGCCAATGTAATGTGATATGACATCACTTTTACAGACAGGTGATATTACTCGAAAACATTACACATCACTCTTAACATTACTCGGTGCGTTCAATAGATACTGTGACGACGAATACATTGTATCTATACACCCGAATCATTACTTAAGTGATGTGTTCATACACATCACTTAGGTAATGATTCGGGTGTGTCATTACAGTGGTGTATTACAATACAAAGTATGAACTTTGTATTGTAATACACTGTTATATTACTTGACAGAGATTGATTTACTTAATAATATAATAATTTTATTTTTTACTTAATATAATTTATTGCGGGATGAACGGATTTCATATGGCGACTTAGACTGCAAATTGAGCTCGACAATAATGTTAATATACGAGAGCAGTAGATGCATTGTTTCGGCGCGGTCTCCTCAAAATGCATCCAAAGAGGACTGTACTTTCATTTAGACGCCGTTCTTTCTTTCACTTATTAAACACGCATTAAAACAAATAATAAAACTATTTTCAAACAAGTGCTGAAGTAATTCAAACACAAAAATGAATATGAAATATTACTAAACAATTACGAGCGACTAGCGATTTTACAAAAGTTGCGAATTAAAAATTAAGTAACTACTTGCGGGGAACTACTGGCTGGCCGCATGAAAAATATAAACACAAATACCTATATTAAAATTCAGACGTACCATAGGTATAAAAATGTACCTAGCGGCCAGGGCATACGGTTCAAAATCACTAGGAATAATTCCGTGTCGCTTGCTCATTTATTTTGGTCGATCGGTCTGTCTCGCTCGCTCGGTTCCGTTCGTGTACTAAGCAACATTACACGACAAAGAAAGAAACATGTTGGGTGATAGTGTGATGTTTGTTTCCTTCGCGTAATGTGTGATGTTGCATTACATCGTAGAGTAATATTACCGGAGTAATATCACTCGCATTACTTACACATGTCTAGTACATACCTACTATCATACGATCCTAATCTACTATCCTAATCATATCACGATATCGCTCCCCTTTCAGTTACCGTTACGCCGTTTTCATTTTCAAGGAAGTGATTCCTCCTGACCAAATTGCACACCAGACTCTCTTTTAATAGATGCAAAGGTGACCGATGAATAATTTCAGGGTTTTCCATTGCCGAGAACCGACTATTCTGTTTATTCACATATCCATTCAACTGAAAATGTGCCTCGTCACTCATGATTTTTTCGACGATTAGCTTAACGATTACCTACCTACCTGAAAGACGTTGGTTTCGCAAATAAACCTTATTATTAAGGGTGAGACCGATATATTAGTATTCATTATGATATTCGTAATACAGCTTGTATTCGTGTATCGGTAATCCGTCGAATTCTGATATGCTAATATTCCGTATTACTCTATTCATAATATTAGCCAACTCACATCGGTCGGGTTGTATCTATCACTCGAAAATATACTGGCATACGCCGTACGTGTCTCGCGGATATCTTTCTATCACATTCATAACAATACTGCATGCGCTAAGAGTAAGTGAGATAAACTACATGTTTGCATATTGAGCAATGAAAATAAGTACATATCATTATGAGTATAAGGACTATTTTTTAATTCAACTTTTTACATGTCAAAGATGCTAGTGGGAATTTTTAAATGCATTACTTTTTAATGTTTGAGCCTTCATTTCTTGATTCAACTAAAGATTCTACTCAAGGCAAAATAGTGCATTTTTACATTTAATGGAATAAAATCGGTGAGCTTTATTTTCATTATTTTAATTTTATTTTCTGGTTCCTTCGAATTAGTTGGTTTTAAAACGATGATTTGAAAAACGAAAGTAGGTACGGTAGTTGACATTGTTTACCAATTTCATAAATAATTTTTTTTTTACACAAAATGTAATACTGCCACAACTAAATTAAGTGTTTTTACGTAATAAATTATGATGACAATATATTTTTGCGGTGGTATTTAATTATCTTCTACGGACTTCTCAAAATTTAAATAAAACTTTGATTTTTTTTATTTTTTTTTTATGAAGTTTTGATTTGAATCGAAATGACTTTCTAAACAAACGGTTCGTGGATTATAATATTATAGATGTTGTGTACCCACTAGCCACCTCAGTACCATGTGAGAGGATTTTTTCAAAAATTTTTCAAAAAAATTTTTCAAAATTTCTAAACTTATTTCTGACCGACGTAACAGGCTTTCGGTAGAAAAAGTAAAAAAGCTGATATTTTTATGCACCAATAAGAAATAAATAATATTACTAACTTGTTGTTTATATTAATGTACAATGTTGACTAAATTCTGATTTAATAATAATATTAATTTTAATGTACATAATATTACTTGTAAAATATTTAGTGTGAAGTCAAATTCCTAGATACAATATACTATTTATATTATTAACTAGCTGACCCGGCAGACTTCGTAGTGCCTCAATCGATAAATAAAAGACCTAAGCTTTTGTATAAAATAAACTTAAAACAAACAAAAGGAATCCGTCCGACGCGACGAGGGGATATCAAAGGAAAAACAAAATTGTTATTTTTATTTAATTCCGAGCATTTTCATATTTATTTTAACTTTTAAGCCTTCTCTGGACTTCCACAAACAATTCAAGACCAAAATTAGCCAAATCGGTCCAGCCGTTCTCGAGTTTTAGCGAGACTAACTAACAGCATTTCTTTTTTGTATATATAATACCTTAACTAATACGTGAATATCCTGATATCTTAATATACTTCGATAAAACGGATAAACGAGTTAAAATTAATGCGGTACGAATACCGTATTAAGTGTATTAATAATCATTAACTTATTTCACGAATACCGTATTAAGTTTAACTCGTTTACCCGTTTTATCGAAGTATATTAAGATATCAGGATATTCACGTATTCGTTAAGATATTATAATATTACATCATGAATATATTACTATTCGCTAATATTGATAAATATCGGTATTAACCCATCTTTACTTATTATTTTAATACTGCCAAATATGAACTGTCAAGTGTCAAGACTCTCAAATATATAAGTGTTTATTCTATGGTCAAGACTAATGTTTACCAAAATGGCGGCAAAACAAAGTACTATACCGTACCTTCCCGACGGACACCAGATAGTAATCGAGAGAGATTACGTATTTGGCAGATGATATGCTTACCAATTTTGAATGGAAGAACTTTAGAATTCTGGTCAGATACTAGTGAATGCCATTGTATCAAAAGAGAAAGATAAATATTTAGGTAACGAGTATTTGGACCAAGAAGAATAAAAGAACAGCTAATTCTTCAGTATAAAACGAAACTCTTGCCGTTTGGAGGTCGAAGCTTAGAGAAATGAAACAAAATGTCCCCAAGGGCCGATGTTTCGCGCAAAAAGTTGTTCAGCCTCTCGAATAGTAAGATGAGATAAGCAACATCACCAAAAGAATCACAATTAGCTCCTCAGTACTCCTCACGTCTGATTTCTAAAATAAGTATTAAAAGCGCTCGGGAAAACTAAAAAAAGTAGGCCCAAATAAGTATCTTCTTCTCCTTCTTATCCTTCCCCCAAATTGTGTGGGGTCGGCGCGGTACGTTCTCTTATCATGCTATATATGGATTTGGCGTGAGTTTTACAACCAACCGCCAGCCTGACATCAACCCTAACTGATAATAAATCTCCAATGGTATATCCATTTTAACATGAAATTTGAAGGGATTTAGTCTCTTTTTTCATAAGATAAACAGTTACACTAAAATTAATTTTTCACATAGCATCATTCCTCGCGGTTCAGCAAAATTTTGGAGTATGTTCCTATCACAAGGAACTCATCGATGATACATTTCGTAATATTCACTTATGCCAAAATAGTTGTTTCAATTTAATTTAAAGTGTACGAGTATTTTTAAATACATTTAAAAAAAGTCGTTCGATATAAAATGCATCTAATTATTATTTATTAATAATGCAACAATAGGTATCCAATCAATATGGTAACGAGTAACGACAACCCTGCTGTCTAAATATTTTTTCTATTCATTGATGTAAACTGAACGCGTCCAAAACTCAGAGCTGTCAACATTATGAAACGGTGAATGCGCCAGCGCTACCAACATTCCCAAATGCTATGTCATGTGTTGATGTTGCTTGGCTTGCTTGCTTTCCGCTTTCTTTACTTTGCTTGAACGCGCGTCGATAGACATTCGGTCCACTTAACTAAAAAATATTTTACCGCATAAGATAGAAATTAAAGCCACAAAACCGGTTTTACGTTATCAATAAACTTAAGTCTCATACCGTGCCAATAAACCTAAATCTATTGTGAAAGTGACAGTCAACGTTTTTTTTTGTGTGAATATAATGTTATTTCGCATATTTACAAGTACCGTCCGTTCGTAAGTGTAGTGGACTTGAAAAATGCTGCACGCAGAGTACTATTCGCGTATCGTGGTAGACACCTGATTAATATGATGTTTGAAGCGGGGTGAACGTAGCATCAGTGATAATGCAACGCGAGTGTACAGAAGGATTTAGGAGTAAGTTCGAGAGGCGGAAGCCGACCAAAGTGCTAAAGATAGCAGAAAGCTTCACGAACTTGGATGAGACTGCGAAGGCTGGACGATTTGTAAGAGGTCCGCACTCGAAGATAGGGCGTAGGTATCGCGACGGACAGGAGAGGACTAAACGCGGTGTAGTGTGCTGTGATGATGAATGTGATAAGGAGTCAGGTGTGAGTGAAGATGGTGAAAGACTCGGTGACCGCAGAGTGACCGGCTCCTCTTGCACAGCTCTGAGAACGGCTGTGGCAGCTCTGTACCCGTTTGATGACTTCGTGCTGGAGAAAATCGGCACTGGATTCTTCTCTGAAGTTTTCAAAGTGAGTATCGCTTTGTACTAACTATGTATCATAAAAATTGTGGCAATTTTTATTCTAAGATCAAAACACTTTTCAACAAATCTATTAGATCATATTCCTTTATCTTGTTATCTGATATGCTTATTTGTTAAATTATAAATTTTATTTCAAATTGAACAGTCCTAATTTCTTACTAATAAACTAGGCACAAAGAGTTTGTTACAATAAATTAATCACTCAGACAACAAGTATAATTAACAAATAGTGTGTTGTAAAGACAAATTCATATTTCACATAACACAATTTATACTATCAAAAGTTTGTCAGCATCTTGTAATAATTCTTAGATGGTAGTATATAAACAGATATGATACTGACTGAAAAAATTATAGAACAAAAATTGCACTGACTAGTATTATTTAAGGGTTTCTATAGGGCACGCCCCTCTCCTATTATCCTATTATCTAACTCCTAAACTCCTATTATCAGAGCAGCTCGATAGTACCACATCATTGAATTATTATTGAGACCACACACTTGCAAGTTATAAATAAATAAAAATTACAAGTCTGCTAAAAACAATATTCAAGAATTGTTTTCATTACTATGAGTAATGTAGTAAAAATGTGTTGATAATGTTTATGTTCAAATAGAAATTCAGTCATTTTACAAGAATTAAAAATAATCCTAAGAACTGGCTACCATAACGTTTTAACGTTTTGTGTAATAAATGTATTTTAAAGTTTTTCTGATGTAAACAAAGTATTTAAAAAAAATACATTTATAGTATTAGTAGTTATTTTGAATTTAGAAAGAATGTTATCTATAGTGGTAACATGGAGTTATTTGTTTAGCAAATCTACATTATGATGATTTGAATACATCTTTAAAAACACAAGTAATATTGAAACACAGTTGAAACTATTCTTTGTATAAATGCTAAAGAGTCTGGAAATGATCTTCATTTAGAATAAAGTTGTAAACAGACTTGTCTTTAATCCTAAGATTCACAATATTTCAAAATGATTTTTGGTGTATTCATATAAGCTTTGATTAAAAAATTTTTTTTGCATTCAATATAATGAAAAATTAAATAAATATTTAAAAATTGCATAATTTATTGCTAACAAACAGACTTTTAACATATAATGAGTTTAAAACTAAGATTATCTAATAAATTTGCCTTTGTTATTATTCGTTAAAAATTTTTGTCCACAGTTGTAGATTATTATAAAATTCTATAACTATAAGTACTTTTCTGTTAATAAATCAATTATGTATGCGAATATATTAGAATTGCATAAAAATATTATGTACATTCACTTCTCAACTACATATTTTTAAAGTTCTTAAGGGTTATACACCCATGTAGTATGATGTAAATAAATAAAATTACTTACTCCAAACAATAGAGTGCACTCTATCGTACTTACTTAATTTGTAGCTTTATGTAATTATTAGACTAATTCTAATCTAAAAATATGAAAAAAAAATTTTTTTGCTTGTTATGAATTTAGCAATTTAGCACAAAAGTATCCAGACTCACTTTCTATATAAATTTACTTAATTATATTAATACAAATATTGTCAGTGATTCTTACCTAATGACAGATTTGTTCAGCAATTTTGCGTTTTAAATTTAATCCACTTAGGCTCCCCGCAAGATATTAATATACACCCATATCATCCATTCACACTATTTACACATAAGGTTGCTACCTAGTTCGCGCCTCCTCGCTGATAGTATATCGCGAAGCAGTCATGCATTCTGGTCGGAAGAGCTATGATTATTGCCTCCATAAATTACAAAAAGTTAGGCAATCATCCATAAAACAGTGAATTGAAAATAAAAAATATAATATGCTAAAATTACAAAACTAGAATAACGCAATATTGATGACTTAATTATTTTGCTGCGTTTGTATATTTAAAGGTTTTAATTAATTCGTCTGATTTGTAGCTGTTTCCTAAATATAATTAAGACTTACGCCAAAAATAGTTATATTTCGTTTTTGTTGAACACCGTTCCCATGGTTTGTCGTCATGCGATGTTTTTGAATCAAAGCCTAAAGATGTAGGAATCTGTCCTAAATGTACTCTTAAGAAACTCGGAATACTGTGGAATACTAGTCGAGCTCACGAACCATTAGTCCCAGTCGATCGATTTTTATGATACATCTTCGTCGATCGCTAGGGCGATCACAAAATAATAAACAATTCCTTTCGTTTTCCGCAATGACGATCGACACACACGGAATGTCATTATTATTCAGCAACACAACGAATAAATCATTGACGGAATAATAAATTAAAGTATTAAACCGCAAAGGTTTCGCTAGTCGATTGATTGTTTGTCGCATGAGCGCTTCGGTTTCCCGTGGCCTTGGCAGTGACCTTCGCTTCAGTGCAATCACGTCGGATGCCCTGCGTGTTCAACGTCGAAGAACATAAAGCATATCTAATGAGGGGAAACGCGGAATTCGTATCTTTTTTTTATTTACTGCTTAGATTGATGGACGAGCTCACAGCCCACCTGGTGTTAAGTGGTTACTGGAGCCCATAGACATCTACAACGTAAATGTGCCACCCACCTTGAAATATAAGTTCTAAGGTCTTAGTATAGTTACAACGGTTGCCCCACCCTTCAAACCGAAACGCATTACTGTTTCACGGCGGAAATAGGCGGGGTGGTGGTACCTACCCGTGCGGACTCCCAAGAGGCCCTACCACCAGTGATTACGCAAATTATAACTTTATTACACGATGTTATTCCTTCACCGTGGAAGTCAATCGTGGACATTTAAATATCTATTTTAAACTTTACAACGCGATTCGAAAATACCTCGATGATAAAGCATTATGAACATTTTAGTTCATAAATGCATCATTCGGATTCGTATGGGTCTCTGAAAATGTCCGATTTACCGCTGCATATGTTACGTTATATTATGGAGCTTGAAAGGTAAAGTTAACGCGTCTTGTCAAGGTATTTCTAGACTGTCTAGACACTACTAACCAATATTCACATATACTATAATAGAGTCGTCTATTATCAAAGGCGGCAATCTGTGCATTTGGACAACAAAATTTTATTGATATGTCAATACAGATTTATTTGAATATAATCGTCTCCTTCAAAGAATACGGTTCAAAACCTGCATTAAATAAAGGTTAATAGTTAACCTGTTATTTATCTAAGATGTCGTTCCGAAGAGTTTTGTGACTGCCGATGGAATACAAAGTCAAAAATTCGTTTTTCTGATTTACCAATCATTGTCCAAAAGTCAGATTGCCGCCTTTGATAATAGTCGACTCAATACGTCTCCGTCTTTCCGAACGAAATTCCTGTATCGTTAAAGACTTTCATTATTTAATCTGTTACAAGAACCTTCCAGCGAAAAGAACAAAGGTCGTACTTGTTTACGATAATTCAAGTATTATGCAAACACTAAAAGGCCTACATTACGTGTCGCAATAACGATTGAATGTATTACGAAATCCTTCGGCATTCTGTTACTTAAGCGCATTGATAAGGCGCCTGTCTCCTCATCCGTGACTTGCCGCGTTCAATACAATACTAAATTATTGCTATTATAGACGAAATCGCCTCTGTAATTGTTGTTAAACTGCACAGCTATCCTTCCTATCTTATTTATATATGTATGTATAATTGAAGAATATAAGATCATTCTCGTATTTAAAGTGTGCTATTATATTATTATTGTTTTGTGTTTAAAATTTGATTAGGCTTCGAATTTCCAGATAATCAATACTTATCTTATCAAATTTAATAAAATTTATTATCTAACATATTGATGTTAGTAGCACGACTGGAACAAGAAAATGTACACGAAATTTTATGCTTTCCTGTTTCTTTGGAATGTCATGAACGTAACTTTAAGTGTGATCACGTGTTTTTTTTGTTTTTTTTTTTTATTGCTTAGATCGGTGGACGAGCTCACAGCCCACCTGGTGTTAAGTGGTTACTGGAGCACATAGTCGTCTACAATGTAAATGCCGCCACCCACCTTGAGATATAAGTTCTAAGGTCTCAAGTATAGTTACAACGGCTGCCCCACCCTTCAAACCGAAACGCATTACTGCTTCACGGCAGAAATAGGCAGGTCGGTGGTACCTACCCGCGCGGACTCACAAGAGGTCCTACCACCAGTAATTAACGCAAATTATAATTTTGCGGGTTTCATTTTTATTACACGATGTCATTCCTTCACCGTGGAAATAAATCGTGAATATTTGTTGAGTACGTAATTCATTAGAAAAATTGGTACCCGCCTGGGATTCTAACACCGGTGCATCGCTCAACACGAATGCACCGGATGTCTTATCCCTTAGGCCATGACGACTTCACTCACTTGTGCTCACTTTATTGGAAAAGATTGTGCTCACAATGTTAACGATTTTGTTTGTGATAAAATATTGAAATTTTCTAATGCCTTTTTCCTAACGTAGTCTCTTCTGTTTCAGTTTTAAGTTCAGTACTAGTTGGTTAAAGGTGACTATCGCTCGTGTACACCAGCGATAATAGAAGCAAAGTGAATTTTAGGCCCGTATGTTAAAATCGACTGAACAAAACGGCTTCGGCTGGTGGTAGGACAGGTAGGTAGGTATAAGTAGGTTCGGCCTCTTGTGAGTCCGCACGGGTAGGTACCGCCGCCCTGCCTATTTCTGGCGTGAAGCAGTAATGCGTTTCGGTTTGAAGGGCGGGGCAGCTGTTTTAACTATACTGAGACCTTAGAACTTATATCTCAAGGTGGGTGGCGCATTTACGTTGTAAATGTCTATGGGTGGAGTTACCACTTAACTGAACTGACTGAAGCTCAACTGCAAGACAAATGACGGCATCCGACACGTATTTATTGTTTTAATACAAAATTAATTGTTTTAACGTAAAACGGAACAATGTCTTTGTGTGTCTTTGAACGATACGGTACGCAACACGGCGATTGCAATAAGTAATTCATTGTTAGCACAAATGGCGCCGTTCGAATACGATGAAATTTTTTTAAACTGACATCATTACGTTAATTTTTCATATTTATGGAGGAATTTATGTGTTTATGTCTTTTGTTGTTGCATCTGTTGACACATGGCACATTTAGTATTTAAGTGGCCTTACTAAACTATTTTATGAAAATTAGTTTTATATTTCGAACGATTTATAAATATGTATTCTATCAGTTTATAAAATTAAACAGTATGTTTTAGTCTAGAAAGGACAAACGTACTCTTTTCATAATCAAGCGTCATATCTTAAAGTATTAAAATCAAGGACCTCAAAAATTACAATTCTTCGATTAGGTACATTTTTGGCGCTTAATAAAAAACAAGAATTTTGAATGAAGTCACTTTGTTTTTTTTTGTCATTCTTCCGATCTGAAGCGGTAATCATATAGATAGGATACATATTTCAGCCTATCAAAACATACCATACTTTCGTTTTCTGATAACCCAATATGTTATTAAATCTGAATGATAATAAAAACAATAAATTATTAAATAAACAGAACAGTAAAAATGTTTAAAGATACGATAACCTCAAAGGCGTAACTCACACAGTCGTGTATCGACTCGGTATTTGGTATAAGTCTAGACCCTGGATTTAAACCAATTAGTGTCTACGCAAGTCCGATGTTTCTAATTAACTCACTAATTCAATTGATTCGACATCGGAACATTTTACTTCGATCTAATAAATAGTTTTGAATTCTGAATAATGATTTTAACACTAATATAGGAAGCTTATGAATTTTATGTTTTTTTGCCAATGCTTACTTATGATAGAAAAGTAGATGGGGAAGTATTACGACCCGGAATAATGAGGGGAGCTCGCGATAGTAACAATATAAAAAACATAATCGCGGACACTTACCTACTGATGAATAAAGGTTAGACATCATGTAAACCGTCATAGCCGATCCTGCGGACCAAATGATAAACAGTCGACATCGCCCAAAACACGTCATATCGAATCCTCCCAATCCACTAAGGGTGCTTTTAGGTACCCCAAGCACCGGTCATCGTTCTCGTCGAACCCGTCGCTTGCGACGAAGGGCTCGGCGAGTAAATTAACCCACAGACACAGCACGCTGAGTTTCTTGTCGGATCTTCTCAGTGGGTCGCATTTCCGATCCGGTGGTAGATTCTGCGAAGCACTGCTCTTGCTAGGGTTCGTGTTAGCAACATCGTCAGGTTTGAGCCCCGTGAACTCGCCTACTAACTCGATGACGCTGACGCCACTCATTGTTTGTACGTATTCATCAAATTCTACAAAATAATATTTCTCGGAAATAATGATAAAGATATCGAAGACCCAAACACTCGTTTTAATCTAACGAAAGAAACATTATCGCCAAACACACAAACATGAGGTCGTTTATCGTAAAAAAATATATATGTGATTCAGGATATTTTTATTTCCTGTAGGTAAGTGTGCGTTTAGAATAGACGAGAAACGGAAATGGGGTTGGTTCCTTACGATACTTAACTTGCTCAGAGCTGAACCGTTCGACTCGGTCTGACTCATGAATGTTTGTAAACACAGCCACGTAATTTAAATGGTATCGTTATTTTTACACGACCGCACTAGTAAAAGGGTCACGTTCTTCGAATTTACTGGTGGTAGGACCTCTAGTGAGTCCGCGCGGGTCGGTACCACTACCCTGCCTATTTCAGCCATGAAGCAGTAATGCGTTTCGGTTTGAAGGGCGGGGCAGCCGTTGTAACTATACTGGGACCTTACAACTTATATCTCAAGGTTGTGGCGCATTTACGTTAAAGATATCTATGGGCTCCAGTAACCACTTAACACCAGGTGAGCTGTGAGCTCGTCCACTCATCTAAGCAATATAAAAAAAACTACCACCCTTCCATCGGACACCGGAGGAAAGTTGATGCTTTTTGCTTTTAACCAATTCCTTCCGTGCATTGCTCGAACCATAAAACTATGAAAGGAAGTCCCCTTTTCGTTATACCCCGAGATCTATGAAACGTATCTTTAAACGAGGTTTGAGCAGAGTATCTAGTATTCCTGATACTAATGGATAGCGGCAACAACTCTTCATCAAACCGCGCTTCACTCAATTTTGTCCATTCATTATGGACAAATCTCACGATAATATTTTATCGTTACATAAAAAAACCCGTTGGTCAGATAACAGAATGAATGACATTCAGTGACATTTAAAATTTGTATATTTCAAACTGAACTCTAAGGTTGATAACATTGTTTATTTAAAATGCGAATAACCAAACGGGTTTCCCAACTTAGTTGTCTTCTTCAAGTACTCTGGTTTCTCGTGTCTCAAGGTAGACGACTGCTGTTATGAAATATCACTAGTAAAACTAATTACGCCAAATAGCGCTCAATGTAAACAAAAATGTATGTACAGAGCATGTATCACCTATGACCACGAAAACTAAGATATTTAACTTAAATTGTGGAAAAAAACGATCTACTTTAAATATACTATTGCCAATCTAATTATTTTTAAACAATCATTATTATGCTATTCCTTATTTTTGAAAGTCATTCGTGATGACCTATCTAAAGTTACAGTTATCGTGAAATAACGAAACATGGTTCGATGCCACAAACGATATAGTAAGTAAATCGAAAAAAAAAAACCGAAAACAACATAAATACAGGATTATTACTAGAACTACATACAAAATGTTAAATTGATAATGTTATCTTACCGTTAATATTTCTTCTTAAGGCTAAATCATACAATACAACTATATAAACGGCTTCTGGTGTAGTGGTGACATGGTCACTACACAAGGGGGTCGCGGGTTCGAATCCCGCCAAGGAAAGATATTTGTATGATACTTAAATATAAAATGTCTTTGCCAGGGTTATGAATGTATATTAAATATATGTATGTGTATAATAAAAACCTTACATTTATTTCCGTTCTCTGGTACCTGTAGCTCAAGTTCTTTACGAACTTAGTAAGGGACCAGTTAACGTGGCGTGATTGTTAAAAAATAAGTAATAAATATAGTAAATAAAAAAAATTATACGTACGTATAAAACTATTACTATTTCCCTGGCATCGAGGAAGTGATTCACTTGATACAGGATGTAACCTTCGCATTCGCTAACAAGGCTCACTTACTGATTTTTAATCGTTCTATTACTCGGCACGAACGGTTATGTTCGGTTGGCTAGTGTGAACCTACATAATAATATGGCTTCTAATTTGATTAACGTCATAAGCTGTTGCGAAGGTCCCTGAGGATAATTTGTGGCTGGAAGTAATTACTTGTAGGATGTGCTAAAGCCATGCAAATAAAAGCTCGTTTAGATTGTTTTTATTTTTATTTTTTAAATTAAATAATTTCGACTCGTATCTCGAGTTTAGCAACTACGTTGTGAGAAAGAGAGGTCTATGGCTTAAAAATTGTTTTTTTTTAGCAGATCTTTCTTTAATAAAAGAGTATGAAGAAAGCCGCAAGTTGTCACGTAAAAATAATATGAACGCCGATTTCTCGGCTTAGATTAGACTTTGTGAACTGATCGTAGATTCGGAACACTATAAGGAAACCGAATAAGGAAAGGATAATGAAAATAACTTCAGAATCTGACATCAGTTCAACCTTTGAAAAATTACGCATTAATAAAGCTCCCGTGTTATATGAAGTCAAAATGATGAGAATATAATCAGTGATTATAATCAAATTACTTACTTAATTGGTATTATTAATCAAAAAGAAAATCACACTTCAATTGCACATTATTCTCTACCGGTATAATTATATCTGTGCAAATAATAAAACTTTCATCGGTGAATGCTTTCATAATAATTAACTTTCCAACGGTTTTCGACTGCTTTTTGTTTTCGCCGTAGGGTAAAAGCCGTCTGTAGTGGAACAGGGCGAGGCTTTCCGCCACCCCCACGCCGCTCCCACATCCAATAAGCTAGTGGTTACAGTTGAAATACATAGTCTAATGTATTTTAGCCCCTTACTAAATTACGTGAGGTGAGCTGTATTGGATGTTACAAATTATTCGAAATTCCCGAGACCTTGAAAAGAATTATTTTCGCTACACAATAAAAATTTTTTTCATTGAATAAGATAATACTTTTAAATTTTCAGATTCGTTTATTATTGCGTACTACTCCTAGTTATCCTGTCGCATAAAAGTTTTCATTTTTTTCTTGCCATAAATCTTCGAGTAGATGCAAAAGTGCTGTTTCGTCTCACTATCAGTCTACAAGAGTAGCACAGGTCATACATATTACGTACATGCGACGTAACAGGAATAGGTTAGGAAAGAATTCACGTAAGTATTTCATTGTTTTTATGATGTAGCGTGGAAACTACGGATTCTATTTTATCGACGTATTAAAAGTAACTTTACTGGACCTCTTCTGAGTCCGCACGGGCAGGTACCATCACCTATTTTCTGCCGTGAAGCAGTAATGCGTTTCTGTTTGAAGGGTGGGGCAGCCGTTGTAACTATACTGAGACCGTACAACTTATATCTCAAGGAGGGTGGCGCATTTACGTTGTAGATGTCTATGGGCTCCAGTAACCAATTAACACCACGTTGGCTGTGATCTCGTCCACCCATCTAAGCAATAAAACAAAAAAATTAAATTCAATATTCGTTCATACAGCAGCCTAATATAATTATTTAGTAAACTAAAAATATTCGCGCACTCGCAATTCTGTTTAATGTTTGGACATTAAAACAATTCTAATTTGCGGAAGTAGGTACGTACATTGAGCGGTCAGTTAGCGCGGACACGCGAAACAACAGTTAACGTTTTAATGTATGTGCGTATGTCTCGAGAATGTTTATGGACACTTCTACGCGTTCTCACACCAGCTATCTATCTATCTCTAAGTCTATTTTCATTTGTTAATTGAAATTTGACGACACTGATTTTTGTTTTGAGAATTTGATAAGTGAGATCGATGTTTCTTATGTATGACAGCTATACTATTGTAAACCTTGTTTATGTCCTGCATACGGTACACCTGATGGCAAGTGGTCGACGTCGCTCATTTTCAGTGGGTCGCGTTTCCGAACCGGTGGTAGATTCTGCGTAGCACTGCTCTTGTTATGGCTAGTGTTAGGAATACCTCCATTTTGGGCCGCAAGAGCTCACCCATACGCTAGGGTAACGCTGATGTAGCCTTTCAAGGCTAACAGCATAGCTAGGGAAAAAAGCTCATGGACTAACAATGACAGAGGCATATCCAAGAACATGTAACGGTAGGCAGCGGCTTGGCTCTGCTCCTGACATTGCTGAAGTCCATGGGCGACGGTAACCACTTACCATCAGGTGGGCCGTGTGCTCGTCTGCCTACAAGGGCAATAAAAAAAAAACATGTCTATTGGAACATATGATTGCTTAGGGGCATAAATAGATAAGATGCTTGCACTTAACTGTACGGGGTCACAATAAAATTTATTCCCAGTTTTTACGCAATACAATGTAAATACAAGCAAAATTTTCAAAACTGCACGTTAAACATTAATGCATAAGATTCGTATTTATTATTTTTAGGTTAATGTATTTTTTCGTTAAGTGACAACCTTCACGGCAAGGTCGCTTTGTTATCGTTTTGTTTTCGTAAATATAACGAATGCATTTTAAATCTACATAAATACATGTGTGTTAAAATGATAAAGTCGTCGACCTCCACACAGCTTCCAATATTTAAGTCGTCGTGGCCTAAAGGATAAGTCCGGTGCATTCGTATCTACCGATGCACCGGTGTTCGAATCCCGCAGGCGGGTACCAATTTTTCTAATGAAATACGTACTTAACAAATATTCACGATTGACTTCCACGGTGAAGGAATAACATCGTGTAATAAAAATCAAACCCGCAAATTTATAATTTGCGTAATTACTGGTGGTAGGACCTCTTGTGAGTCCGCACGGGTAGGTACCACCGCCCCGCCTATTTCTGCCGTGAAGCAGTAATGCGTTTCGGTTTGAGGGGTTGGGCAGCCGTTGTAACTATACTGAGACCGTACAACTTATATCTCAAGGAGGGTGGCGCGTTTACGTTGTAGATGTCTATGGGCTCCCGTAACCAATTAACACCAGTTGGGCTGTGAGCTCGTCCACACATCTAAGCAATATAAAAAAAATTATCCATACATTCAAACAATAATTTTGCGTGCCCCTTTGGTTTTAATTCGATCTACGAAAATATGTGAAGTGCTTATCTTTATTTAAACGAGGTTGAGGCTACATCACGATTGGGACTTCAGTATTACCAATATCCATAGGTAATGTAATTGACACTAGGCGTAACCGCTTCTCGTCAGCTGAGTGGAATAAAGGTTAAGCACCTTAGGCCGTTGTACTACTGTTGGTAGGACCTCTTGTGAGTCCGCGCCGGTAGGTACAACTACCCTGCCTATTTCTGCCGTGAAGCAGTAATGCGTTTTGATTGTCTATGGGCTCCAATAACCACTTAACTCCAGGTGGCTGTGAGCTCGTCCACCCACCTAAGCAATTAAAAAAAAGTACTATTACAATTGATAGTTCAGCATTTTCTTTCTGGTGTCCATGGGTCCCGATAACCGCTTAACATCAGGGGAGCTGTGAGCTCTACACGTCATACCTCATAACTACTAGCCGTATACTACACGTAACATAAACAATAATGAGTGTCGAAACAAAGGTGTCCAAATATCTTTGTGATTGATTTTGGCCTGAAAAAACGAGAAATGGTTTTTTGTTAACAAAATCGTTGTCAATTTAGAAATGTGGCAAGCAACGTAATAAATCTTGTATCTATCGCACGTGATAATAAGGACGAAAACTTCTATGAAAACTTCTCTGCTATTTAATACGCCTTAAATATATTCCAGAATATAAGTAATAAATCCAGACAGCTCTTGAGCTTACGATGCCTCAACCTGAAATGCCAGCGACGTGCTTAAAGCACATGTTAAACCAGTTAATTTACAACTAAGACTGTGTATTTAATTGTTAATCTCTGATTCTAGGAATAACCCTTGATATTATCCTAGTCTAGACGCTCTGTCACTTATTTTACCAGCGCTAATGTAATCTTTATAATTATAATTGTTATGTACGTGTGTTACTGAAGTCCTAAATGGCTGCAACGATTGCACTGGGAATTGTTTGTGTTTGTTTTAGAGACTTCGGAATGTCTTCTGGAGTAGGCAAGTTATGTCATTAGGTACTTCTCTCTGACTAACAATTTGGTTTTGGAAAGTTTATAAAAATACGATTTTATTCATTCCATTCGCAAGGCTTTGTTTGCTTGCCTTTTCATGTACAGAAATCAGTTTTCCAATTATTTTTTACAGGCCAATCATTTTATTACACACGCGGTTTTGCTAACTCCATTATGATATTTGAATTATTATTCGTTAATTTTCGAAAGTGGTTCAGTCGTTTTAACTAATTTAAATTAATTGTATATTATCTAATTTATATTTAGCTTGAAATGTACATAAACGTTTTGCAACATTATAATGTAATAGTTTTTCTTAAAAACATTTCATCATAATGTTATGTTCTAATGTAGTTTATGTGTTGATAGATATGCAATACCGTACAATAAACGACTCCTCTTACACTCTCTGGGTCCAAGCCCTGGCAGAGTAGGGGTGTTCCCGCAGTCAACTCTACAATCAGACCCCGAGGATGCCCGACTGGTAGGTCTTCGAGGTGATCGTTGACGTCCAACGGCCCCGGTCACCGTGGTAGGGCGCGGCAGCCCGTCAGGCCTACCCGGGGATACCACTGGTATTCCCGGATACCCCGCTGGGTCAGAAGCAGAGGAGTTTTGTCTGACTTTACATATCTCATCTATTTTTCCTTGAAACCAAATAATGCCTTGTAATGAGCTTGAAAGTGTACCTACAAGAATTATTATTGCAGACGTAACGAAACGTGTCATGTAATTAATTAAGCAACCCATCTCGAAGCAACGTATTAACTGCGTAGTTTCACTCTTTATTTTCCCATCTGCTGTTTTAATCTTACAATCAAATAAACAACTTTAGTTTCATACTAATGAAACTCGATTTTGCCTTTGGATCTTTCTCACATTAATAACTAATGCGATTACTATGAATTAGTTGATGGTAAATGTATTCACGGTATAGTCGTTAATAAACGTAGAAGTGATTATCATTACATCATTATCGTCAGCCTACGAACACCCACTATTGGATATAGGCCTCAAGGCTCACAATGACCGGTCCTGTGATGCTTGCATCCAGTACAGTGATCGGTCCACCTTGTGGGAGGCCTACCCACGCTGCGTCTTCCGGTGCGCGGTCGTGACTTGAATACTTTTTGGCACCAGCAGTTATCTAATTTAGGAGCAATGCGCCCTGGCTACTGCCACTTGAACCTCGCAATCCTTTAGGACTGTATTCCTTACCATAATTTACATAACATTTCAATTGGCCTATCTATAACAAACAATTATCTTTTAAATTCCTCAATTTGTTTTATTCGCCTGGTAACTTATATTTATTGATTGACGTAGTATATTTTATTTAAAAGACAGTATTATCAGTTGATCTCAAGAAAATAAAAGAGAAACATTCAATCAGCTTAGACTTCCCAAATTAATTAAAAAACCTATTCCGGCAACTACTACTTGTAACATAAACGGCGAACATCAAATCATCATATTAAATTATTTTCGAAAGTAAAAGCGGAACAAATAATGTTTCGACAAATATAATCGAGTAAAAAACAAATCAGTCGACGATCGAGTTCGCGTGGTTGCACCGACGCTTTCCCGATAAGACGATGACTTTGCATGACGTTCAATGCATATACAAAAAGAGAGTCACCGTGCCTTAACACATTTGTATTGGGAAAGTGTAGTGATGAAAATAAGTGAAAGTAACAATCTTAATGTTCGAAGTTTTCCGTATTACCTAGATCGTAAGATCGTTACGCTTCTGTGTATAATGTATGAGAATGATCTGTATCTTTCTGTTTTAGTATTCAATACGTGAAGTGGAATTATTCAACTCGTTACGTCTTCGTTGCAGATGTTCCGTGTTTTTTTCTTTTAAGAACACTTATGCGATATTGCTTTAAATGTAATTTTGGTGCAGGTGTGTTGACATTTCATTTGGTACTGACTGGTTATATCAAAACGCGTGGTGGACTTATTGGGAATTTACTAAGGTTTACCTACCCCTAAGAGTTCGTACCATGTGTACCATGATATGGGATACTTGCACGTTATAGATTAGAGTCGTTTCGATATCGTGTAATTTGTTGCTCAACTTTTTGTCACTTAACTTTGCTGAAGCCGATACTTTGTATTCTTAACGTACGGATTTTCTTTACTTTGTAGTTCTATACGCCGCAGTTTAGATCTATCATATAACTATAACTATTTCTACACTTACTGGTGGTAGGACCTCTTGCGAGTCCGCACGGGTAGGTACCACCACCCTGCCCATTTCTGCCGTGAACCAGTAATGCGTTTCGGTTTGAAGGGTGGGGCAGCCGTTGTAACTATACTTGTGACCTTAGAACTTATATCTCAAGGTGGGTGGCGTATTTACGTTGTAGATGTCTATGGCATCCAGTAACCACTTAACACCAGGTGGGCTGAAGCTCGTCCACCCATATAAGCAATAAAAAAAAAAAGAAAATCGTTTCTCCACAAAGTCGCAGCTACGAATAAACAAAATCTTAGTCACCCAGCAGTCGGAGTTCATTCAATTAACTAAATTGATGTGTGTTCGCTGCACATACATAGAGGCCGCCAAACAGACAGAAACGAGGGGGCTCTTCGCTTGTTTAATTCAATCAAGAAGCCTAATGTACTCGAATCGTGTCCCGGTTCGAACACTGGGGTAAGTGTAATGAAGTTTTATAGAGAAATAGACGGTAGTCACCTGAATAATCAAATGTAGACAAATAGCACCTTAATCGTCCGTGTGACCACGAAAACTGTTATCGAAATGTCTGAAATGATATAATGATAATAAAAAACGTGAGATTTTAAGTAAAATTAGTTTTATTTATATCTACGAATCGCGATAATGGAAGAAAAAACTGTAGGTATGCATTTTTTTTTCGACTACCTTAAAAATTCAAGGAAACAGTAATATGACTTTTTTGTAATAATCAAAAGCGTTACCTAAGGGTTAAAATATTAATCTTAAAACTTATTTATTATCTTAACCTTTTTTTTTATTATCGCAAATAAATATTTTCAATCCACAGTAACAATTACAATAAATTTCTGTTTCCTTAGTACCGGCCACAAAATATCATTTGCTCTTTTAAATAATTTCATTTTCATTACATACAATTCTTTTTCACGGTGTTTAGTATTCAAATCGTGTCGTCAAATTATAATACCTCTCGTTTATATAACCGTGTAGATTTATGCCCATCTCATCGTTGTATTGTATGAATATTCCATTTTCAAAAATGCGGAAATCATTACATTTGATGCATCAACTAAACTGAAATTGTTGAGATAAAATTAACTCCTTTTTATGTATCATTACATCGGAACGAGACCAAAAGAACCGGACTCGACGTTTATCCGTGAGAACGTAATAACAATGGCAATCTTCGTTACCACTATTATTAACCAACTAATTACAATTGTGAATGACATCTTTTGAATTATTCCTTTATTTTTGTCAATTAAAATTGCGGCTCTTGTTATGAAACGGTGATTTCGTGCGAAAATTAAACATAAGCTATTAGATATTCTAACGTCTTATTAACACTAATCATACCAACACTTACTGGTACTTATTTCTACCATTGCGGATAGATAACGGTATACGAAAAGTATTACTCAAAATAAACAAAACAAAACAAAAATAGTATAATAACTGTAGATCAATTGGTAAGAAAAAGTCATGAAGTCAAATGTGCAAAAGCAATAAGAGGATACGTGCATTTTCAATGCAAGAAAAATTCAAAATGGGTCATTTGACCCGTTATGGTGTGTTTAGTATTAAGACTGACTTATTAATAAGCTGTTTTATGATAGCCAGATATATTCTAATACGGCTGACGGCTTATTGTTAATAAGTGTATAAATAATAAATAATAATTAAAACTATTACACTTTACGGTTTAAACTTGCATTTTTTAATGTTTCTTTGCAATGTTGCATTTTAATGTTGCATCTTGCATAATATTATTCCCGTCATTTCGAATACTTTATAGTCTTCGTGCTCACGATCGACCAATGTTTTTTTTTTTTTTTAAGAGATTTTATGACCTGGTAACTGAGACCTTTAAGTCATGTCTTATTTTAATGTATATTCGTAATTTTATGAAAAATGATGTTATGGAGTGAAATGAAATGAAAATGATTAATTTGAGACATTAATCAACTGGGATGAAATTAAATGAGATGATATGAGATGAAATCTAATCTCAGTAAAATGGTGGTCATTTACTAAGATTTTTTCAGTGGACTTTTTGGAGGATCCCGAGAAGTTACGTCCAGCGCCTTTGTTTCATTTTCCCACATTTGTGCACTTTCACAGATATTAAACGGTTAATAAACCACCATTATTACGCATTTAAACCCGAAGAAACACTAAATAGACAAAATAAAACAAATCACACAACTTCACTCCACGCGTTTCCGCCAAAAAGTCCAACTAATGTTTTATTCGAATATTTTGCGAACTACCGTCTTTATTTCTATAAACATTACTTCTAGAATTTTACGTTTCATTTAACTCGAAACCAACTAATTTATCTTCAGGATAAAAGGATCTCGTAAATAACCGCAATCATCGTCTCTATTAAAGTTGGGTAATTTTTTTTTCTATAGCCTTGCGGACGATGCTTGGAATTAAATTGTTTTCTTTAGCGAGTATTTGGATTTTGTGAAATCTTGTAGGATTGTTGGCACCACTTTCCGAGGCATGTTGACAAACTGCAGACTCTTGTACCCGGTTATCCTTGACGCACGCAATGCCCCAAATTCTTGATCAGATGAGGCGCACACTCGTCTGTGATTATTTAAAAAAAAATACATTTATTTTAAAACTGTAAAATGTTCATAGTTGTGATATTTGTTCTTGAATTCCGAACCCGAAGTACGTACGTAAAAAAATATTGTAACATCTGAACAGTTCATCAAATTAATATTTCAACTTTCCCAATGAAGAATTGTATTAGCAACATCGCATATTTACATCGCATGCACAACACGAGTGTGTCAAGGCTTTTAATACCTTTCGCTTATAAAAACTAATCTCCATTACAAAAAGCTATTGTTCTTTAAGAAATTCACAACAACCGTTAAATTGGATTTCAAACTATCAAGCATTAATGAACTAGTTAGTTGTACTGACTGAGCCGTGCGTGTCATCTACCGTAGTGGCTTTCATCTTCGCCTTAACTGACTTGCATTAATTTAATAACGGCTTACGGTTAGGAACCGGTATCTGCCAATCATTTCGTCAATTACTAGTACATTCGCTTGTTAGATCCGTTGGCTAAACAAGCATTACGCAAGATTGTGCTGTTCAAACACTTATTGTAAGATGTTGTTTTCGTTGTTGTCAGCGGATATATTCATGCATATAAAACTGCCGTGAAGCAGTAATGCGTTTCGGTTTGAAGGACGGAGCAGCCGTTGTAACTAAAATTGAGACCTTAGAACTCATATCTTAAGGTGGGTGTCGCCATTTACGTTGTAGATGTCCATGGGTTCCGGTAACTATTTAACACCAGGTGGGCTGTGAGCTCGTCCAGCCGTATATGCAACAAAAAAAAACTACACATAATGACTACCATGATAAGACTTTAGCGTACACTTCCCACCAAGAATTCTACATTAAGAGTTCCCGTAAAGTACTAGGGAGTCGCCTAGCAACTGGGGTTACGAATGCGCTATTTACTCATCAACATACTTCAACATAGGCCTAGAGGTAGCAAAATATTTTCTAACATTCAAACTGCCTGACTTTTCGAGCAGAGCAAAAGAATTTTATATAAAAAACATTCTTCAACTATATTAATGTGAAGATATTTTTAATTATTAACTGTCGCAGGTCGAATCGAGTGGTGATAGTAAGCGAGAACAATCAACAGATAACTCAAATGTACTTGCAACTTTCGAATGTATAGCATCAGATTTCAATAGTTCTTGCGCAAACACGACGTGTTGTGAGCACTTATATCGTTTGCGTTTAATCAAACGTGTGGTGACGTCATCCGTGTGGTGACGGAGTAAGAATACAATGTGTCACCACCCCTATACTACCCCATGGAGTCGTGAGAACCGACTAAGAGGATGTGCACAAGACATCAGTGCAAGAGAAGGAAAACTCGAAATTGAACTCTGTACCGACCCGTCTAGCCAGCGTGGTACAGGAGGCTTAATACCTCCATGGAAAGGAGGTCACTTGGAGAGGCCTATGTTCAGCAGTGGACAGTGGACAGGCTAAGATGATGATAAAACGTGTGTTTTCGTAAGAAATCGCTCGTTGAGCAAGGAATCCTTGCGGGGAAGAAAAGTGAAGCAGTAAACCGCGTCGCGGTTTCGTTGGATGCTACTTTCAATAAATATTTATTGGATTTCGTCAATTCTATAAGCGTGTTGAAAACAACGACCGAGCCTTGTAACTGTCATCGCTCCCTAAAGATAAAATGCGGATTTGTACAATGCGGATTTTCTTCCACAGACAACAGTAAACAATAGTACGTTCTCTTTATTGTACAAGGATGAAAATGTTTTGCTGGACGTCTTGTGGAGTCCGCAAGTGTAGTTCCATACATCCTGCACATTTCTACTGCGGAGCCGTCATGTTTTCCAATTTTGAGGGTAGCTGTCACTGATGCCTCAAAAGGCAAGAAAAAAAAGACCATTTTTTTTTATTTATTGCCTAGGTATGTGGACGAGCTCACAGCCCACCTGTTGTTAAGTGGTTACTGGAACCCATAGACATCTACAACGTAAATGCGCCACACACCTTATAAATTTAAATAACTACAATTTGAATTTTAATTGGATATCTTATCGGCAGTCTATCTATTAAATTATTAGAATAATATCGTAGGAATGATAAAGTTGATTTAATAATAAAACTAACACGTAATCTAGTTCGAGTTCCACTTTCGTATAATGAAATTAAATAATTTTTTATCAAACATCTCGATCTAAACAAACAAAAGTTTTCATTGTGACCTGAAACACTTAGGGATTTCGTAACAGGATTGCATAATTTCGAAAAATAACACACCGACAAACGAGAAACAATTACGGCACATCCTAACTACGATTGTGGCGGTAGTATTCACATGGGCACGTGGGACCCCGAGACTTTCACACGACTTTCGCTCGTAATTAAACTTGCTCTGTAGAACAATAGCGAAGAAGCAAGAAGCTGATCTCGAATGGTTTCGATTGCCGTTAATTGTCGATCGGATCGCCCACGCTTTCTAACACGACGCGACGCCGCACCTTCTGCATAGACCCAGTCGATTTTCCCTCAATCTACTGTCACTAGGAACCCCTCGGCATTTCTGTAAATAAGCGATAGCCATAACTAATTTTGCTACGGTCGACGATCTTGAGCAGTTTAAATGCTAATTTTATCAAAGCATTAGAACAATTGTCTCGTTTTCAAACTAAATTATGTGAATTTGAAATTCGTATACATTATGAGTAATGTGTTCAACGGAGATTTATCTCGAGGAAATAACAATTCAAAAGAATCGTAATTGTCATTCACGTGCCGTCTCATTATCTTTAAATGGTCTATTTTAAAGCGGGATAACAAGTTGTTTTTCCGAAGTATACTCACGTATCTTACCTTGGTATCCACACATGGATATTTCAAATGCAAATAAAACAGGTGTTCATGGAAATATCACGAATGCAAATACATGTTTGCACGACTAACCATGGGATTATTCAATAGCCAGGCGACAGGGCAACGCAAAGCCGGATTCCCCCGAACATGTCTTGTTCATCCCCCAGATCCATTCTTGGTGCTTTTAGACTTCTCAAGCACTGGTCACGGTCCTCGTCGAATTCGTCGATTACGACGAAGAGTGCGACAGGCGAACGAACCCATAAACACAGCCCACTGATTTTCTCAGTGGGTCGCGATTCCGATCCGGTGGTAGATTTTGCCAAGCACTGCTCTTGCTAGGGCTTGGTATTCAAAAATTCTCTCAGGTTGAGCCCGTCAGGTCGACTATCCGTCAGTACGTGCGTCAGCTGGAATAGCCCCGCAGGCTACCATCGTATATGTAAGAAAAAAATGTTTATCCGTCTTTCGCGTCTCATTTCTCTGGGAATCGTTTGCCTCCGTCGATAATAAAATAAATCGAAATTGTAATGAATTTATTTCACAAACAATATCGGTAACGATTATAATTATTATTTGCAGATCAGTTATAACAAATGAATCGAAGTTTTCAAAAGGTCGGCGTAATGTTTTATACAAAGTCCCGCCCGGACAATGAATGCGTCGTTTGTTTTTGTCCAACCTGCTGCATTAATGTATTGTATTCGGACATTTTCGTTTCGATCGGAATTCGTACCATTTGTTTTATGTTTATTTTAGTTACTGAGCTTTGTTGAAGGTGTAAACTAAAAGGACATTTTTGTTGGGTCTCGAACAAAAGAGCATCATACGAATTGCTATGAGGCCGCCGCTTGTTCGTTTCGATCGTGCGTGAATTTCCAAGACGCAGTTTGTTGCATTAAGTTTTTGTAATTCGTTTTGTTATAAATGTTTCTGAATGCAACTTTTTTTTCTTTCTAAAGACGATCTTTTTTTTCTACTTGAGCTGATAGCCTTGAGAGGCTATTTCAGCGTAAACTTAACTAGTAGGTGAGCTCACGAGGCTTAAACCTGACGACGTTGCTAACACGAACCCTAGCAAAGAGCCGTGCTTCGCAGTATCTACTACCGGATCGGAAACGCGACCCACTGAGAAAATCCAAATACAAATTTTTAATCAAATTTTTAATTTAGAAATCGGAAATAAACAATGTATTCTACATATATCATTTTCAAACATATGTACATACTCCTATATCTACAATTCATAGAGTGTCACTTTAATGTTAACACGACTACACAACTCCTTGTACATATGTATTTCTTTGTTGTTGAAGTTATCAATACGAAAAATAAGATATTATTACACATATCTTAACAATTACATATCTATAACTGAAATTATTATAATTGAAATATAATCATTACCGGGAAATTTGATAGATTATAATTTTTTGTTAAATATAAAATTTCCATTAAGTATACGTATTTGCTTAGAAACTTCGGTTATCGTAAATTAGATGCTCATAATCTGATAGGTGATGTTTTCGAAACTCTTCATACGGAAAGTACGAAATTGATTTGTTTCGATTTTAGTGTGAATACTTCCTAAATCTTAATATTATGTTATACTTAACGTGACCATTTTTTTTTTCGTGTCGAAGCGGGACGCCTACGGAATTTCGTATATAAATAAAAACATATATAGGGTATATACGTCGGCGTAAGATGTAATATTGAAGTGCAAAATAAAAAATATGGTTTAAAAGATGACTGGAAATAGTTTATTATGGTATCTTTCTTACCCTCACTGACATCTTAATTCTTACACCAACTTGCCCTTAAAATAATATTTATAAATAATTTTGCAACAAAAACTACTTTTCTACAGCAAAATTAGTTACTTTAGTATGTATTTTGTAATAATACGATAAGGATCTGGGATAGGTAAGTTTCTAATAAACACATGCACAACAGATACATGAAAGCGGGACATTTTTGTTCTCGTTGGGGACAGCGGGATGGGCAGCCTGAAAGCGGGACAATCCCGCCCAAAGCGGCACGTACGGTCACGCTAGTTATACCGCCTTCTTGTTAATATATTATTGACCATGACTGTCATTAGTGACGAGTTAAGAATTAACCAAATTACTCAAATCGTTCACGTAAAAGATAACAACCATATTCTTCACGTTGAACGCGAATATAACGAAGTCCAAGTAATTTTTGTTTCTTTGTCTTGTTTTTGTGTTAGCACTTATTAACATTTGAGTGAGATTCATCTCGAATTTTTAGTACGGTCCGCGTCAATATTATTTCAATTAGGTATAGAATTTTTCTCACGTGATAACAAATTTGCTAGCATCGGTTCTTTTATTTTGTTTTTATTACCAATTATATTTATAGATATAGAATACCACGGTGCTTACACATCTCAGATTCTTACGCCTAACTGAGGCTTGCTGTCATCTGCCACGATCTTGGAACGAATCCGAAATTAGAAGTTTTAATTTCCTTGCCATTCATGTATTCATATTATAACGTTATCTCATTTGTGTACGTGACGAAATTAGCGTACGCATTGTTGTTAAGCAGTAACAGATTGCAATCTAATGTTTCGAGATATAAAAGATTCTGTATGGATGCCGCATGGAAGAAAACTGTTTTAAGTTTATTGACCTCCTCAGTACCCGGAATGTCTAGAATAATGTTAGAACGGGTTAAGTTAATTTGTTGTTCAACTTTTTGTCACTTAACTTTGCTGAAGCCGATACTTTGTATTCTTAACGTACGGATTTTCTTTACTTTGTAGTTCTATACGCCGCAGTTTAGATCTATAATATAACTATAACAATTTCTACACTTACTGGTGGTAGGACCTCTTGCGAGTCCGCACGGGTAGGTACCACCACTCTGCCCATTTCTGCCGTGAACCAGTAATGCGTTTCGGTTTGAAGGGTGGGGCAGCCGTTGTAACTATACTTGAGACCTTAGAACTTATATCTCAAGGTGGGTGGCGCATTTACGTTGTAGATGTCTATGGGCTCCAGTAACCACTTGACACCAGGTGAGCTGTGAGCTCGTCCACATACCTAAGTAATAAAAAAAAAATTAGATATCTGTCGTCTGTCACTACAAAAGCTGTAAAGTACCTATTCGAAACATTGGAAATAATGACCAAAAAAATGCAAGATTAAACCGTAAAAGTTGGTGTAATTATGTCTCGCGACACGCGAAAGCTAAAGAAAATGTCGTATTAAAATATATAATTAATCCACACGATTAAATTACATTTGCAAAAAATTAATTACCACTCCCAAACCCCAAAAATCAACCTGACAGACACGTTGATAGAGGAACTAAAAATATATTATTGTGTTTCGCAAAACTGCCGGCGAATCGTAATTTATGGCCGATATTAATTTTCGATTGCTTCCTCGAAAAGACACGAGCAAAACTTGTAATTGTGTTTGGCCTTGAGTGCGGAGCCGCGTCTAATCTACGTAGTACATACGCCGACATAGACAATAATACTGCCTGCGCCGGCGCCTACACCGCGGGCCGCTGACCCCTACCACGGGTTAAAGCACGTTCCTTAAACCGATCTGCTTATTAGGTATTGTATAGTAAGTCAAGAGCGGACTCCCTTTATCTAAAAATCCGGCTCCGTGTATGTACTTTTGCTTATTAATAGTATGGTGCGATTAAAATGGGAAGTTGATCTTTTTTGTAGATGAAGTTGTTTTGCCGCAGGTTTGATACGCTTTGAGATATGTGGTCAAAGTTTGAATTGTATAATGGCTGTACCGCTCTTCAAACTGGAATTGCTTGCTATACACGATGTTATTCCTCGTGGAACTATTTTTTTTATTGCTTAGAAGGGTAGACGAACTCACAGCTCACCTGGTGTGAAGTGGTTACTGGAGCCCATAGATATCTACAGCGTAAATGCGTCACCCACCTTGAGATATAAGTTCTAAGGTATCAGTATAGTTACAACGGCTACCCCACCCTTCAAACCGAAACGCATTACTGCTTCACGGCAGAAATAGGCGGGGTGGTGGTACCTACCTGTGTGGACTCATAAGAGGTCCTACCACCAGTTATAATTTAGTAGTTTTGGTGAACACGTCCTAATTACTCATTATGTTAGGAAAATCGGTGCAGATCGGACTTCAATACCAGCATAGTCATATCGCTTCACATGAGTAGGCAGGCACCAGACGAAACAATTTGATTAGATAACAAAAAAACTAAATAAATATTATTATTACATTAGTGCCCATTATAATCGGCAATTACGGTAATATAAGTGTCAATATAGTCGTGTTGTTACTAGAAAGTATGACATTACAAATTTGAAACCGCGGAAACCAGTTAGTACTACTCCTAATTATTATACTCGTATCATTTATTGCCCTTGTAGGCAGACGGTCATACGGCCCACCTGATGGTGAGTGGCTACCATCGCCCATGGACTTCAGCAATGCCAGGGGCAGAGCCAAGCCGCTCCCTACCGTTATTTAATCGACAAGTCCGACCTCTTTATGTCTCCACTGATTTTTTTTAAACTTTCGATGAAGAATTGAAGAAGGACATGTCATAGCGCTCGGGAAACACCGTGGAGGAGAGCTCATTCCATAGCCGGATGTCTGTCTGTCTATCTGTCATAAACTAAACCTAAAGTATGTACGCGACATTCCATACGTTAAAGATAAATTAGATTAAATATATAGTATAAATCATGAAAATTGAATTAAAAAAATCCAATATCCAACATCCAGGTCGACAAATAATAATGCGGTAAAATCTGTTTTCAATTTTAATCAAAGAACATTTTAACTAACCGTACGCTACTCGCTTCATACTGCTTAAAGCGATTTTAGATTGTTTTCACACAACTTTAATACTGAAATGGATACGTCAACAGTGAAAAGTAATACGAGTAATGTAGGCATTAAGAAATTTATTGTCGCCGCGAAACCGGCTGTGTGAACGACCCACGAAACGTCGCCCCAATTACGAAGATATGATAAGATACACAGTATTATTTAACTGTTTGAGTGACCTGAATAACTTAGATGTTTCAGGTCTTCAGGTAGTCACCGATTCTAGTTTTAAAACTAAATATGATAATGATCAACTTTATTACATTGGTTTATAATTGGTATTAAGAAGTTATAGAAATAATTTTGTTGTGTCTGTGAGAGATATTTTGCATATTCCAAGAATTATAATAACGTTTTTTGTTTATCACACAGCAAAGTTCAAATGTGAAAATCATCTGTTTCGATACGGAACACGTAAATAAACTTTGTTTTTTAAATAGAGCACAGGCGAAAAGCCGGAAGCCCTTAAAACTAATGAAACAAACCGAAAGATCTCTTAAATCAATGTTCCGCTATTTATCCAAGCTCCTTCTTTACGTCTAGTTTGTCCCTTCAAACAGATACGAACTCGGTAATTTTTTTTTAATGTCCAATAATAAAACATACTTTGATTGAATTTTTTTGTGCGAACAACGATTTCTCTAAAACTAGATTACGGTAGACCCTTAATATTCGGAATTGAAGTATAGGTGAACGTAATTAATTGCTTATTAAAGCATAGCACGTATTAAGGAATAATACATATAAAGAGAATTTCTGTGGTATATTACCGAGTCGGTAGACACAAAACTACTTTAAGATTTATTTAATCATCATTATTTCCTGCCCTTCTCCCAGTCACCTGAAGTCGGCGCAACATGTTTTCTCCTTCCATACTCTTCTATCATATACCATTTCTTCGCTCACTCCCATATCGTCTTTCACACAATCCATCCATCCATTTCTTCTTAGGTCATATAATATATCGCGTTTATATATGACACGTGGTCGTTCGTGGCCAAGAAAAAAGGAAGTATTCGTAAGTATTGGTATTCGTATTCGAGAATATTCAAAACGTTGGAAATGACATAATGACAATAATAATAGATAGATAAAACCGAAAGACAAGATCACGGATACGTAAGTATTTGATTTTGAATATACAGCACAGAGTTTATATTAAATCGTATAATAAAATGACACGTGCTATGAAATTCGTTAAAGGAATGTTTGCAAGATAGATTCGTTCACTGAGAAAGTGTACAGCTACGGTTGAGTGTTCAAAATCAACAAAAAACTATTCAAAGAGAATGTCGCTTAAAACGATTATTCAATAACTATATTTGTCACATATAAACGATTTAAAATCACTAAATAATAAATATATGTAGTTTAAATACGTGTGCAAATTTTCAAGTTAATCGGACGTGAAGTAGGTGCAAAATGTGCATAGACGCAAGTCAAACTAATAGAAACTAATAAACATTTGTTTTCTGTTCATGTGAAGCTAAACAAATACCAATCACAATTCAAGAGCATTATTAATATCTTTCCAATTCTTGTATATTAGTATTATTAGTGTATAATTTATGTGACGATACGCGTACTGAATTGGTTTTCAGTCCCGTTGGAAAAGTCTTCGAGGCAAATGAATAATAAAAAATCTAACCAATTTCCCATTATAGTGCTTCCCAATTATTTATTTGCAACCGAATGCTCAGTGTCTAACAGTAGTAATTGATGTATGAGACCTGGAACTGAAGTCTGTGTTGGACAAATTTTATATGCAAGTAAGTAGTGATGGGCATTAAACAAAAACTAAAATTTAGAATGTAGGTCGTTGGAATTCGGCATCGAATTTAAGAGTAAAATGGGCCCCTGAGCCGAGCGCTTGATTTGATACTTTTGTCCCCTCGGATCCAGATGGGGTCGACGACCTCTGGACAAAGCGGCTCGGAGACTCCTAGCACCTCGTTGGTGGTAATTTATTGCTTCTAACGTCAAGTACTTTCAGATTATGCATCTACTATCACAAGGTTTCGTTTGGCTTAGGATATTTCACGTTACTCATTTTATTATAGAGTGTTAAATTTAGCGATCAATAAAAAAGGAGCTTGCTACAAAGGAAAATCATATTTAACGCCTCGTGATAAAATTCATAATCATGTGTGATTGGTGGTGTGTTTAAAGCCATCCGTTAGACAAACAACGCATAGGAACTTGCATTAAGAATCAAAACAAATTAACATAATGTTGAATGGAATGTTTTAATTTTTTAAATACTCAATCAACATAGGCGCTGCGCTCTAAGTACGCGCATACTTTTGTCTATAGTAAATTTATCGACCTCCAAATTGTGCTATTTAAGTAATTAATTAATTAATGCTATTGAACTTGTATGAAAACAATGATTGTATTCGATTGTGTCATTACGTAATCATTTGACGGGTATGACAAAGCTTACGCTTAGAAGAACGAAAGTTTTTATATATTTAGTAAATTGGTTTATTTTTTTAATCGAATTTGGAATTATTTTAGTTTTGTTAGACCTTTATGGTGAATTCGTATGTATTACCATAATTCTGCCTTTCTGCGTTGTGAAGCGATAGCCGTAATACAATATAATTTGAGACGCCCTCATGACTCAAGGTGGCGAAACGCGGTTCACGTTGCGATCCCTATCCGCCTCGGTAACCACTTAACACCATTTGGACCGTAAGCTCGTCTGTTGATCTAAGAAAATTAAAAATTATAAACGCATACGACTTACCACTACCACCCATAATTGGATTGTACCTATCTTTAAATATAGGTTCTAACTCATAATCCATAGAAAGTGTAAAAAATAACATAGTACAAATATAAAAAAAATCTTCCAAACTCGCTAATAGGGGAAAGACGGTGTAACTATTAACGTACAAATTTCGACTGATCTTGACACGATAAATCGATGACGGCAGCTGTAAACTTCCTCGGCCAGATATTTGTTTTTTTTTTATTCTCATTATCATCATGCGTGTTCGTTGAAAAATTTACCGAATATTCTTTCAATTACCTACCTTCCTTGTACCATTCCCGCGATTAAGATGACCCTTGTAAAATCCCACATACTAATCCTTTACGCTGCTTAGGCTACCACTATTGGCATTATAGTCGTCGTAGTTCGTCGTAGGGGGGTAGTCGGAAAAACAAATGCATTTGGTATTTTTTCCCTTTTTGCCAGTCAAACAATTAAAGCAACTTAAAATGGTTAAATATCGCGTTCTTTACTGCCATTATGTTATTTAAGACTTTCCGAACATTTCACAGTTTTTCAGAGTTCACACAGAGGTCACAGAGTTTTTCGTTATTATGACTATGAAATTGTAACATGTAGGTCGTACTCAATATCGACTTGTGGAGGATCTTAGTTTATCCGGTATGCGATTCTAAACACGTCGACCTGTCGGAAGGCATCCGGCTTTATTATACGTTCATTTTACCAGGATCCTACTTAATGGGTAGTGCATGTAGTATATGCGGCTAAGGAATATAGGGCAATATTTTTTTTATATGTTTTTGAAGTTTTGCTGTGCGGTCGGGTACGCGTCTTTTCAGCTTCACCGGTTGTGTCATTTGAGATTTAGACTTCAATATTATGTTGCATCCGCGAGATTACGATGATCACGTGCGCTCAGTCGTTTGCCAGTCTTAGCTAAGCAAAAACATAATATTATATTTTAAATCAATCACATATGGCGCCTTATTAATCACTTTGTAAGATTCTCCTTAGAATACTACCATAGATGTAAAACGTTAGCAATCAATAAATTTAAAACTAACGATTTCGCAATAAATTCGAATATAACTGAAGATCCAGTCAGTGCTCACAATGGAGCGGTGTCCCTACGTCCAACAGGTTAATCACCGCCTCCGAACTGGTTCCAGCGTCAGGAATGCACCAGCATCTAGCACAAGCCCACGCTTACATTGAGACATATCAATTGCTTTAAGGCGGTTCACGATTTATCACAGGCATGTAATCAAAAGGTCTCGTTTGATTTATTGCGTGCGGCTTTGAAAAAAAAAATGCTTGTTTAGTAGACTCGTTACGTCATAACATGTTTCTGAATTACTATTGAAGTTTTTATTTTGTTGATTTCAAGACAAGGTCATATTGCTGGTGTATGCTGGTGTATGTTTATTCAGGTCATACAGTGAAATTTAATTCGGTAATTATTACGGTGACCAGTTTCACTGAAATCAATGTCGCCAAAGACTATTAAAATTTTTGGCCAACATTTAATATGCTTATGATATAAATTTTAATTGGATTGCTTGCCTCTGGTAAAGTCACTAGAAAATAAAAGTGAAAGAATTCCTTTGAATTTACGTGCGCCTACAGATATTCCAATAATGTTGCGGTTTTAGATAATTATCTCTCAAAATCCCATTAATCAATTCACACTTACGACTTGCTGGTTTCTGTCCGGTCAAGTTGATCTTATGGACTTGGTCGGCGACATTCCGTCTCCAACGAAAACGAGAGTCGAACGACTGGAATGCAAACGTTATCGAATCAACCGGAATCGGACCCGGTGGCAGAGATGGTCAATAAAGCCATCGGCACACTATCAGTTCGACAAGGCCGTCAAATTATCGTTACAGAGCATTATTTGTTTATAAATTGATTACAATGATTATAATTCTAAGTAAATGTTTTTGTTTACTTTGAAACTTTTTAAAAACATAGTCCAATATAGTTTAACAACACTTCGTATGATCTCCGTTAATGTTTTTAAAATGCTGAAGATGTCCGATTTTTGTTTTAATCTATTTCTTTTTTACATTTTTGTTTATTTTACACGTTAACCTCGCAGCAACCTACAGACTTCCAACCGTGAACACTCGTGAGCACACCGCACGTTCTTAATACCGCCCGCTGGTCCAAAAGCGCGTTCCTTTTTATCGTTCGTTCGCATGAATTTCGGTGTGTATAAGCCACGAGGAATTCCGTGTGTCCGAACCTTAAAGCATTTTTAGCGTTTCGGTATCTGAAACGAGAATATAATTGGCATCGTATTTATTTCTGGAAGCCATTCCGGGAGGGAACTTTCTTTGTCTCATTAAAATTAATGAAGTTGCTTCCTCGCTTTACGAATTTTTTCCGACGACAAGGCTTTCGTGTAAGAAGTCGCGATGCTTTATTAATCATCATCATCAATCATCTCAAATAAAACTATTTTTGTAGAACTTTTTTCTATATTCGTAACTCTAATGTAACAGCTAAAACAATTACTGGAATATGGGGTATTATGAATCACCCAAAATCTTTGTAAAAAGACATTTTAGACAGTTGAATATCGAAAGCGATCGGAGAGGTATAGTCAACTACGACTGAGATGAAAGGTCTTGCCCAGACCAGAACGCGAATGTAATCTATGGGCAGCCTCTCTCCATCCAAGACACATATTGTGTTAAACTTTTTTGGCAACAATAAGTCTACTGCTATTAGTCTAGTAAATCACTCTCTGGTCCATATTCATACCTGATCCTGTAGACCGAATGGTAAACAGTCGACTTCGGCCAAAACACGTCATTACGGATCCTCCCGATCCATTAACGGTGCTTTTAGAG
Source organism: Bombyx mandarina (assembly GCF_030267445.1). Lineage (NCBI taxonomy): Eukaryota > Metazoa > Arthropoda > Insecta > Lepidoptera > Bombycidae > Bombyx > Bombyx mandarina. The sequence continues at coordinate 14,760,454 of NC_143228.1, forward strand.
ACCACAAGTACCCGTCACCGTTCTTGTCGAACCCGTCACTTGCGACGAAGGGCTCGACGAGCGAATTAACCCATAGACACAGCTCACTGAGTTTCTCGCCGGATCTTCTCAGTGGGTCGCGTTTCCGATCCGGTGGTAGATTCTGCGAAGCACTGCTCTAGCTAGGGTCAGTGTTAGCACCACTCCGGTTTGAGCCCCGTGAGCTCACCTACTAGTTAAGGTTACGCTGAAATAGCCTCTCAAGGCTATCAGCTTAGGTAGGAAAAAAAAAAGGTCAATAAACCATATCCACGAAAAATTACATCGCTCTGTATCCGCGCTCAAAATGGACAAAACCCACCTGCTTAACTTTTTAATTAATATTCGTGTCTTTACAAAATCTTTAATCCATTTCTTATGCAACTACGTGAATACTTAAATAGTAACGTTCTCGAATAATTAGTAAGTAAGTACCTGCTTTTCGATTTCCCAACGAGTCTCGTTTTAATTTTCACACGTGACCCGTCACGAGTGTGTATAAATAAAAGTTTGGCTCATTGTTTCCGCATCGTACGTAATTAAGTACAAGAATCTTGTGTGTGAAACGTTATATAATATTCAGGCGAACAGGTAACAGTGGTGTAATCGCACGTGTTGTTATTATGATCAGTGAGAACGTTAAACGTAAATATTTTAGTTGTTTTTTTTTTAATTACTTTTGTAGGGAGACTAGTACACACGGGCCACCTGATGGCGGGTGGTTACCATCGCTAATGGAAGTCAACAATGACGCAAAGTTAACTCTTAGCTTCTGGAACGCTATCGTTTTCAACTGTTCTCTTGTTATCCTTATCCCAGTATAGGAGGTCGGCGCTACATGTCCTCTTTTTCAATTAAGGCCTGTCATCTCTACATATTCTGTCACTTATCCTTTTTTTACATAGTCCATCAAACGAACGATAACGAAAATCGAAAATATCAATACTTAACAGTAGGCAGCGGCTTGGCTCTGCCCCTGGCATTGCCGAAGTCCATGGGCGACGGTAACCACTCACCATCAGGTAGGCCGTATGCTCGTTTGCGTATACGGCAGTAAAATAAAATATATTCAGTACGACTTACATGTTACAATTTCATTGTTCTAATAACGTAAGACTTTACGTTTATGCTAAATTAAGACTACGTTTACGGAAGACTCGGTGACCACGAAAACTGCATTATATATTGCATTATATTTGTAAAGTCTTAAATAACATAATGACAGTGAGCCGTATGCTAGTCTGCCTACAAGGGCAATAAAACAAACTCAAACATCTGACGCTTGCCATGAAAATCGACTTAATTCCTGCCGTTTTATTTCATATTCTGCTACGGTTCAAAATAACATTTAGTATTTGACATTTAAACTACCCACGTTTTAATTGTGAACAGTTTTTTTTTTCAATTAGCCATTTGTCTGTCTCGACTTTATCTGAAGTGTTATCGAGTAACACTTCCGGCCTCACATAATATGTGAACCATTATTTAATTATTGTTTTATAATATAATTAGTGATTTTATAATCAAGTGAATAATTGATTCATACCGGCGCAATAAGCCCTTTTGTTATTTAAGTTGTACAATTATATTATTATTTTTGTTATCAAGTAACACTTCCGGCCTCACATACTTAATATGTGAGCCATTATTTACAAACTAGTTCAGGTACATCCTAATGATTAGGTAATATATAGAACTTATTTTTGTTTTATAAATAGTAATTTTGTAATCAAGAAAATAGTTGATTCATATTTCTTTATACTTATATTTTATGGCGCCTTCCGCTTGACAGCTTCCGGCGCCACGGCGTAATAAACCTTTAATGTTATAAAATTATATAACTTGATATTATTAAGTAATAAGTAATAATTGTACGTAAATAATCAACAGAATAATTAAGATAAACAATATTTAATATTACCTATTAAGTTTGTATTAAAGTAGGTCAAAACGGATTGTATTGTATTAAAGTAGGTCAAAACGGATTGTATAAATACCGGCGGTTAGCATATTTCAACCCCTTTTTGTACTCTACCCGTCGCAACGTGCATTAAAGAGAACTTATTATCTTCGTGTCTAATTATCGCCGCCACCCTGATAATCCTTCAACACTTCAGAAGTGGGATTATGTCAGGCCCATATATTGACGGACTTGGTACGAAAAAAAGAAGCTGCGAGAATGCTGCACCCGACAGCGACGAATCATCGAATTTTTTTTCTTCGTCCGATCACGAAGAGACCGCTGAGAAACACAGACGATACAAAAAGCGACGTGTCACCCAAACCGATGCGGAGGTTATTCCAACGTTCCGGCCGGATGAAAAATCTAGCAACGTCAAGGGATGGCTGCACAAGATCGACCAGTTGGGCGACGTATATGGATGGAACAACAAAGACCGCCAGTTTATCATGCAGATACGTCTTCGTGGGTCAGCTAGAGAGTGGTATGACGATCTGGACGACTACGATTTCACGTGGAAGGGGTGGAAGGACGCTCTAGAGACCGCGTTCCCACGTTCTACTGACTATGTAGATCTACTTGAATCTATGCTCGCTAGAAAGAAAATGAATTCTGAAAGTATGACAAAGTATTTCCACGACAAGGTCTCTTTATTAAAAAAATGTAATATCGTTGGCGAGCCTGCAATTTCGTGTATAATTCGCGGTCTACCCACGGAGATAAGAGCTAACGCAAAGGCTTTCCAGTGCGATACACCACAGCAACTGTACTACGGATATTTGTCGTCGCTGGAAAACTACAAACAAGTTGAAGCTAGCCATTCGCGACCAGCTACCACCTGGAGAAGAGGCGGCGCCGTTACTCCAATTGCAAGAGGGACCGACTTTAAACCTAAGAAATGTTACGCCTGCCGAAGAGAAGGTCATGAAGCAAAGGACTGCAAAGTGCCGCGCTGCGAGGTGTGCCATCGCCCGGGACACACGTCGGCCAGCTGCTGGTATGCGGCCAGCTCTTCACACCCAAAAGTGAGTAATGTCTTATTTACAACATACAACATATATGTAGATTTGTACAAAAAGATAGTGGTAATTAATGGTTGTAATCTGATTGCATACATAGACACGGGCAGCAAATTAAATATTATCACTGTGGCATATGCTTATAAGTTAAAATTAAAGATTAAGCCTTCCGTGGTTACAATGAGAGGTTTTGGAGGCGCATATTCGCCCTCTTTAGGAACGTCCTACGTGAATGTTCACATTGACAATATTATTTTGAGTGGATTTGTGGAAATAACTAATTACGATATGGCTGATATAGATTTAATAATCGGACAATCAATGATAAATAAACCTAATATCGGTTTAATTGTATCACAAAATTTTGTTAAGTTTGTGGGTAGTTCTGAAACTTTTGATAGTACTCTTAGTGATATAAAATTACATGACACAGACTTTATAACCAAATTTCCAGTGTATTTAAAACACAGCTGTATAATACCACAACAAAGTGTTGCTATGGTACAAGTTTATCTCAATATTAATACTAATGATACATTTCTTGTGAATTCTGTATATTTTGAGTTGGGCTGTATGTCTTATATAATTTTGGGTGGACTTGTAAGGTCGAAAGATTGCTTTTTAAAACTAATTAATATCGGAGACAAAGTAATTGAATGGAAACAGAATAGATTAATAGCACGCGCAGAAATTGTTACTAATAAAAAGGAGAGTATACAAAGTAGTACGAATGTTATGATACTTGACCAATCTACCGACGAGGAATTGCATTTATCTGATATAGATATAGGAGATTTAGAAAGGAATGATTGCAGTCGACTGTTACGGTTACTGAATAAATACAGACATTTGTTTGCGAAAAATACAAAAGATTTGGGATGTACAGACATACTTGAGATGCATATTCAGACCAAAACTGAGCAGCCTGTCTTTTGCAAGCCTTATCGACTCTCTCACAAAGAAAATGAAATTGTAAATGAAAAGGTTCAAGATCTTATTGATGCAGGTGTAATACGGAACTCCATGTCTGATTATGCAAGTCCAGTGGTCCTTGTAAAGAAAAAAGGTGGTGATTATAGGCTATGTATAGACTACAGAGCCCTTAATGCACGCACTATTAAAGATCGATATCCTCTGCCTCATATAGACGATCAGGTATCCCGCCTCTCTGGTAAATCTTTCTTTACAACTTTAGACCTAGCACAAAGTTACTATCAAATTAACTTATCTAAAGACTCTATTCATAAAACTGCATTTGTTACGCCTTCTGGGCAATATGAATTTTTAAAAATGCCATTTGGTTTAGCGAATGCACCAGCTGTATTTTCACGTCTTATCAAAATCGTTCTAGGTAGCTTAGGTAATGACGTAGCTACTTATCTCGATGACGTCATGTTACCTACAACTTCTGTTGATGACGGTCTTAAATTACTAGATAATGTATTAAAGCTCTTATCGGAAGCAAATTTGAAATTAAACCTTAGCAAATGTTCGTTTCTTAAGAGAAGTGTTAATTACTTAGGTCATGAGATAACTGCAGGCACAGTTCGACCAGGACAGGCTAAGATTAGTTGCGTATCTGAATATAGAAGACCTCGAAACGTGCATGAAATAAGACAGTTTATTGGGCTATCATCTTATTTTAGGAAATTTATTCGCGGGTTTGCTGAAATAGCTAGACCTCTCACACAGTTGACAAAAAAGGATGTTCAATGGACGTGGGGCTCTGCCCAAGAAACTTCATTTCAAACGTTAAAAGAGCGTCTTGTCGAGAGACCAGTATTAGGTATATACGATAGGAATGCTCGCACTGAGCTTCATACTGACGCTAGTAAGCTAGGGCTGGGAGGTATCCTTTTGCAATACCAAAGCGATGGTGTTTTGAAACCAATTGCATACTTCAGTAGGGTTACAAGTAAAGAAGAACAGTTTTATCATAGTTATGAGCTTGAGACATTGGCAGTTGTAGATTCCTTGAAGCGCTTTAGAGTATATCTCGTAGGTGTTCCGGTAACTGTAGTGACAGATTGCGCCGCATTACGGACAACTCTAGTAAAAAAAGACCTCATTCCCCGTATAGCTCGCTGGTGGCTGTCAATTCAAGATTATGATCTGCAAATTGAGTATCGATCTGGCAGTCGAATGAGACACGTAGACGCCCTAAGTAGAAATCCAGTACAGGACTCTGTCCTATTCATTGATAACTCTGATTGGCTGGTGACATTACAATTACAAGACGAAAGTATTCAATCTCTTTTAACTCAGCTACGGAATGGTACAGACAATCAAAACATTATTTCTAACTATGCTATAAAGGATAACATCCTCTATAGAAAAACAATTAACGGGGACCGTTTTGTTATACCTAAATTGGCAAAATGGGGATTATTACAAAAATTTCATGACCAAATAGGACACGTTGGTTTTGATAAGTGCGAAAAAACTATTAAGGCACAGTTTTGGTTCGAGGGCATGACTAGATTTATTCGGAAATATATTAAGTCATGTCTTCAATGTGCTTACGGCAAAGGAGAGCACGGTAAATTACAGGGAGAACTACATCCGATCGAGAAGGTGGCCATCCCGATGCATACGTTACATGTTGACCATTTAGGCCCATTTGTAAAAACACGTAAAGGAAACGCGTATATACTAGTTGTTATAGATTCGTTCACAAAGTTTGTATTTGCAAAACCTGTCAAAAGTTGTAGCTCCATGGAAACTATAAAACAATTGAAAGATATCATTTCGCAGTTTGGAAATCCTAACAGGATTATTACAGATAGAGGCAAAGCGTTTACTAGCCGGTATTTCAAACAATTTTCAGAAGAAATGCAATTTAAACATATTTTGAATGCCATTGCCAGTCCTAGGTCGAATGGCCAAGTAGAACGGGTAAATCGAACTTTGATTAACGGATTGAACACTATGTCTAATAGCGAATGCACCTGGGATGATCACCTAATTGATATAGTTTGGGGCATTAATAACACTCCTCACGCAATTACTGGTTTTGCTCCTTTTAAGTTATTATTTGGGCATCCCAATTCGCGCTTACCGGCATACCCTACTGGAGAACCCAATGACTTCGAAAGTCAAGCGAAAGCGTTAGAAGAAAGGCGAAACGCGGCTAAATTGAGTATTGACAAACGTATGACACTTATGAAGGATAGGTTTGATCGATCTCATAAAAAATGCATTAAGTACTCGGTGGGACAACTGGTACTTTGGAAAGGGGGAATAACCAGAGAAAGCGCTAATATAACTAGGAAACTTAACGGGTTGTATACAGGACCCTATAGGGTATGCAAAGCAGAACAGTCGTTAGATCGCTATACTATATGTAGTATTAAAGGCATGAAAGGTTATCGAAAATTTACTGCTGTTGTTCGCGGTGAAGTCCTCCGACCTTACAAATCTTCCATTTCCGACGATAGCAGTGGCAGTGACCATGAGGTTGATAGAGATGATTTGATAGACTTATTAGAGAGTTGATAGTAAAATAATAAATAATGTTGGTCAATTAATAAGGATGTTAAGTATTAAGTAATTAATACAAAGCTATGAAAGTATAGTAATAGATCAAAAGTGTACGAAACAAATATTGTATTCAGAAATAAACTGTTGAACAAAATATGTATTCATTCGTTCTATTAATATTTAGTATCAGATATCAGATAAAACAAAATCAAACTACTTCAGGATAGAAGCTGCATAAGTTACAATAAAAGCTATGTGATATAGAACAAATTAAAGCTGTGTGATGTGTAACAAATAAAAGCTGTGTGATGTGTAACAAATAAAAGCTGTGTGATGTGTAACAAATAAAAGCTGTGTGATGTGTAACAAATAAAAGCTGTGTGATGTGTAACAAATAAAAGCTGTGTGATGTGTAACAAATAAAAGCTGTGTGATGTGTAACAAATAAAAGCTGTGTGATATAGAAAAAAATTAAAGCTGTGTGATATATAACAAATAAAAGCTGTGTGAGCCAAGACAAAATAATTTAAGACATACAATCTGTGTGAAGTAGGCTAAATAAAAATTGTGTGATCTAGGATTAATAAAAGTCGTATAAATTAGACAATATAAGATTTAATTACTGCTTAAACATGTCAATTCCAGGTGCCATACACCAGCAACAACCCAGACACCATTAGCAGCGCTGATCGCCGTGGGACACTGCATACACAGGATGGCCGAATGTTATCGAGTAACACTTCCGGCCTCACATAATATGTGAACCATTATTTAATTATTGTTTTATAATATAATTAGTGATTTTATAATCAAGTGAATAATTGATTCATACCGGCGCAATAAGCCCTTTTGTTATTTAAGTTGTACAATTATATTATTATTTTTGTTATCAAGTAACACTTCCGGCCTCACATACTTAATATGTGAGCCATTATTTACAAACTAGTTCAGGTACATCCTAATGATTAGGTAATATATAGAACTTATTTTTGTTTTATAAATAGTAATTTTGTAATCAAGAAAATAGTTGATTCATATTTCTTTATACTTATATTTTATGGCGCCTTCCGCTTGACAGCTTCCGGCGCCACGGCGTAATAAACCTTTAATGTTATAAAATTATATAACTTGATATTATTAAGTAATAAGTAATAATTGTACGTAAATAATCAACAGAATAATTAAGATAAACAATATTTAATATTACCTATTAAGTTTGTATTAAAGTAGGTCAAAACGGATTGTATTGTATTAAAGTAGGTCAAAACGGATTGTATAAATACCGGCGGTTAGCATATTTCAACCCCTTTTTGTACTCTACCCGTCGCAACGTGCATTAAAGAGAACTTATTATCTTCGTGTCTAATTATCGCCGCCACCCTGATAATCCTTCAACAGAAGACTTTAATACCGTACGTTCCGTAGTGGAGATTTCGTGCATTCCCGACATCAACAAAACTAGTTATTCTGTAATAGCATTCATAATATCTTATGTTGTTACGCACATGTGTAGGTACGGTTTTTTTTTTCTTTTTATGTAACGCAATATATCACCTGCAATCAGTGTGAATTATTACTTCAATTGATACGGTACTAAATGGTAATTATTTTAAATGTATTCTATAGTCATAAAGAATACGTCCAAATCAAATCAAATCAAATCAAAAAAGTTTTATTCAACATAAATGAAAGTACATACTTGTTGAACGTCAAAAGAATTACCGCCAATTCACAAGAATTAGCCTCCGTCCTGAGAAGAATTGGCAAGAAACTCAGCGGGCATGTTTTTTTTTTTTTTTTAAATATTAGATTTTTATTTTTATTTTAAATATTATTATTTTTTTAAATATTCATATTACAATAAGTAATTATAACATAACAATTTTACAATATTGAAATTCCCGGAGCGAGCAACTCATTCCCACTTTGTGCAATCTTCTAGATAATCATTGACTTTATAGTAAGCTTTATTGCACAGATGTTCTTTAATAGTTTTCTTAAACCTATGTATATGTAGGTTCTGAACATCTTGTGGGATTTTGTTGTACAGGCGCACAGACAAACACCCGAATGAATTTCGTATCTTATGTAACCTACTCATCGGCACAACAAGCTTGTGTTTGTTCCTAGTATTTTTATTATGTATGTCCGACATCTTAGGAAACTCCTCAATATGTTTACGAACATACATCAAATTTTCAAAGATGTACTGGGATGGCATAGTGAGAACTTTAATTTCTTTAAATTTTTCCCTCAGGGATTCCCTTGAGTGCATGTTATAAATAGCACGTATAGCTCTTTTCTGCAGAATAAATATCATTTCTACATCGGCCGCATTGCCCCATAGCAAAATGCCATAGGACATGACACTGTGGAAGTAACTAAAGTAAACTAAACGAGCCGTGTCCGCATTTGTTAACATTCTAATTTTTTTTACTGCGTATGCTGCAGAGCTAAGCTTACTCGCCAATTTATGAATATGAGGTCCCCACTGCAGTTTGGAGTCCACTGTTATACCAAGAAATACGGTTGACTCAACAAGCTCCAATGATTCCTCAGAAACAATTACATTACTATCTACTTGTCTCACATTTAAAGATGATTTAATACATTTTAAAGTAAATTTAATACATTTCGTTTTCTTACTATTCAATAATAGGTTATTGATACGGAACCAATGAACCACACACGAAATCGCATCATTCACTTCGTCATAGACTTGTAATTGTCGTTTAATTTTAAATAATAAAGATGTATCATCTGCGAATAATACGACCTCGTGTCGGGACTCAATAAAACTAGGCAAATCGTTTATATATATTAGAAATAAAAAAGGACCCAAAATGGAACCCTGAGGTACACCCATTTTCAACGTGGTGCCTGAAGATCTATTTCCTTTCACATCTACTGTTTGTATCCTTCCTGATAAATAGGAAGTAATAAGTTCCAATGCACCATCCCTAATACCATAGTGATGTAGTTTCCTCACCAATGTTTCATGTTCAACACAGTCAAATGCTTTGGATAAGTCACAGAAAATTCCAAGACAATCATGCGATTCCTCCCAAGATTGAAATATATTTTTGATTAGATAAGCACCTGCATCAGTTGTAGAGCGACCCCTTGTAAACCCGAATTGTTTATTATGAAGCAGGTTATTTGAATTGAAATGTTCTAAAAGTTGTGTCAAAATAATTTTTTCAAAGATTTTACTCAACGTAGGGAGTACTGAAATAGGTCTATAGTTAGAGGGGTCATCAGTACTACCAGATTTAAAAAGAGGAATCACTTTACTATGTTTCATTAAGTCAGGAAATACACCACACTTAATACAATCATTAAAAATACTAACAAGATGAGAAGCAATAATGTCTATTACAGACTTCAAAACCTTTACTGATATTCCCCACAAGTCAGCTGTATTTTTTACATTAAGGCTATTAAAACTTTTTATTATATTGTTTGAATTAATTTTCTTAAATTTAAAAATTTCATTGCATTTCTTGACATGGTTATGCAATAATATTTCAGCTGCTGTGGGGGATGAATTTAGAGATGTGGTAGTTGAAACTGGAATGTCAGAGAAAAACTTTTCAAAAGCATTAGCCACATCTTCATGACTAGTTACCAATTTATCGTCTATTTTTAACGAGAATTCTTGATGGCTATTTCTGACTTTTCCACTTTCTCTACCAATGATGTTCCAAGTCATCTTTATCTTGTCAGGGGCATTTTTGATTAAATCACTTAAATGTAAAGATTTTGCCGCTAAACAAACTTTTCTAAATAGTTTGGAATAGTTCCTGACATATTGATGAAATGTTTCATCATTATTATAAGCTTTTTCAGAGTACAGATCATACAATTTTTTTCTACTTTTGTACACTCCGGTGGTGGCCCACTCGCTGAACACCGTTTTGTTTTTTAATGTTACAGTTTTAGGAATAAATACATCAGTAAAGACCATATTAATTCTCTCAAACATATTCTGGTATGATAAATTTGGGTTTTTGTTATAAATAATTTCTGAATGTTCTTGCTTAATATTATTTCTAAACTTCTCAATTCGTTTTTTATTAATAGGAACAATCACAAGAGTATTTTTATCTTTAGAATTCATAATAGATTCAAAAGACACAAATTGTCCACTATGGTCTGATGTTAATTGATTAATAATTTTTTTGTTAATCGGTGTTACATTTGTAAATATGTTATCTAAACATGTTGCCGATGTGGTCGTTGTCCTAGTAGGCTCTAGAAATAAGTTTGGGAGGTTATATGACTTTAACAATGTTCTGAATCTAATAGTGGTATTTGTGTTTTCTAAAAGATTGATATTATAATCACCACATACAAAAATTTGTTTATTAGAGACAGAAAGCTTTAGCAATACATTTTCCAAAATATTTTCAAAAGAATCATATAACGCATCAGGAGGTCTGTACACACTCACAACAATGAATCGCTCAAGCTCTACACAGGCCATTTCAATAATCCGTTCCACAGAGAGGCTCACAATGTCTCTACGTTCCTTACATTTATAATCTTTATTAACAATGATCAGTGAGCCACCTCGTATAGCATTCTCTCTGCAGAAGGAACTCACAACCTGGTGATTTTTAAAATTACAATTTAATTCATATTTTTTAAGCCAATGTTCAGTTACACATAGAACATTGACTTTATTAAAATCTAGGAACAAATCAATTTCAAGTTCTTTACCCATCAAACCTTGTAAGTTCTGATGCACCAGGTTGATCACAGTTGTTTTCAAAGAAACATTATTGGTTGATGGGTCCCACAACGTATATGGAAAAATATTTCTCCATCTTAAAGCTTTCTAGTGATTTTTATTGCTTATTTATGTCGAAGATCTGATGGCCTATCTGATTTCAAATGGGCACCAGACCCCGTAGATCTCACACCGTGAATACCGCAAAGCACTTTGAGACATGAGGTCGAAATCTTCAAATGGGAAGGCATGACTGCTTTGTGATAGAAGTAGACAGGCAGGAACAGTGTAGTCTGTCAGATCAATTGAGACTAGGATCATAGCAGGGTAGTTATCAAACAGAATTAATTGTATGTTATGTAGTTATTGCCTTATAGCAGCGGTCGGGGTATATTACCCCAAATGGGGTAAAATTAAATTTTGGGGGTAACAATGAAACTTTTGTGATATAAAATATCATATGAATTTTAAAATAACAAGAAATTATCATTTACTTATATTTTCTGTGGGGGCGATTTTTTTTTCCTCAACTGTATATTACATATATTACTATTATTACCGTTATGTATTACTAGGTTATTAATAAATTGAAAAAATGATGTTTAATATAATTTTTTGTTAATATTTTCTTTTCAAAATTGTCATGTCATATGAACGCTAAAAAGAAGCGATTTCGTTTTTTTTTTGTTCTTCGCCACGGGGTAATATCAACTTACACAAAAATATTTTGGGGTAATAATTAAAAAAGTTCCCCGACCGCTGCCTTATAGAAACATCGAAGCTTGCCAAGTTTAGGTAATAATTTTCTAGTTCGATCCGAAAATACACGTTCGAAATAAAACACAGAAATGGCCAATTAACAACCAGTAATTTAATTTATGAAAACCGGATTACGTGCTTGTGATCCTGTCTTCGTACGCGTGATTCGGTTCTAAATGTCACATGTCACACGCCACGCGCGTATTGACTTAAAGCTTTTTAAATCCTGTCAACGATGATGAGTACGGTGCGCGCTCTTGGCCTAGTTGTCGTCACTCAGGTCTGACGAACGCGTTGTAGATAGTTGGTGGTATCAATGTGAGCAATTGTTTTCCCGAAACATAATTTTTTTAACGGGACAATTGACAGCGCGTTGATATTAATAAAATTTTATTATATTTGCTGTACTGATAGCATGTACTATAATCAGAACGAACGCATCTAATGTGATTTTCTCTTTATATTTAAGAATGAGAAACTAGTCGCGATATGTGCAGTGTGCCCACCCACAAAAAGGGCATACCGCTTGTACAAGGTACCAGGAATACGATGGATGACGTCATGTAACTTAATTAAGTACGTAGAGTCAAACAATTTTATGCCGACTGAGATACAAATATTTGTAAAAAGTTGCCAAAAAAAAGACAGTTTTTATGTAACGAAGTGTACGTTTTTAACACTGTCGTTATCTATATAATATATATAGATGAATTGCTGTTCGTTAGTCTCGCTAAAACTCGAGAACGATTTGGCTAATTTTGGTCTTGAATTATTTGTGGAAGTCCAGAGTAGGTTTAAAAGATAGATAATTATGAAAATGCTCAGAATTAAATAAAACTAAAAATTTTGTTTTCCATTTGATGTGTTCCCCGTCGGACGGATTCCTTTTGTTTGTTTTAAGTTTATTGTATACAAAAGTTTAGGTCTTTTATTTATCAATTGAGGCACTACGAAGTCTGCTGGATCAGCTAGTTATGAATGAAAATATACTGTAATACATCATAGCTACGACTTATAAATAAAGTCCGCGGAGTAAAACTCAATGTTGATAAAGAAACATTTCTAAACACTTCTAACGAACATCATCGCGTTGATTTATTAAAAAGGTTCTAAACAAATTAATATAACACTTGAGCGCACGACAGTACGTACGCATGACAACCGCGGTTCAGTCACGAACGGGTTAATAAACTAAACGTGAATCACCCAAACTAATCTGTATGAATCATTCATTGATTACAATTCAGGCCGCGCGAAAATACCATACCTACGTAACATTGTTACCACATACATTGTCGTTGAATGCACATACTGATACGTGTGTTTTGATCTAACGCGTCGAATTGGAATGTTTTTGAATGTGTTGCATTGAGTATGATAGGGATGTCAACTCGATTTTTACTAATGAAATATATAATTTGGACATTGCATTTAAGTAGGTACTTACGTCATCAATTTTTAAGCTATTGCTTCTATCGCGGGCCTTGAGCGCGGCGACTGAATCAAGAAATTCCGTAACGAAAATAACCTGACACCCCCACTACGCCTACTATGTAGCTCGCGTATTTCGGATGTTAGAGAAAATAAATGTGACGTTTGCATCTCTAAAACATCAATAGCTACGTCAATTCACAATATTAGTGATGTTGTCACAAAAAAGTATTATTTTATATTAAAAAGAATGCAGCACACAAATTATTCTGGGTGAATTGGAAAATAAAAGTATTGCAACGAATTTGACAACACACTGACTGACAGTACTTATGAATACGAATATCATGTTCTATCTATTCAAGTGCCACTCCATTATTGAAGGTTGGCAATCAGCTCCTTAACTATTGCTTGTTTAAACCGAGTTTAAATTGACCTTATGCCTAATTCATACAAGTACTTTTGTGAATTTATTTTAAATTTAAAACAAATGAATCACTATTCGTTGTATAGAATATATTAACCATAGTCGTTATGGTAAACGAATCACGACAATATAACATCTAAAGAGTCTATGTAAAGTCTGTGTTAAGAATAATAATAAATAGAATAATTTTCAAATGAACTGTTTGTATATTTTGACGAAATGTGATGTGTAGGTATATCGTTGAAAAGAGTATATTTACATCGATTGCCATAATAGTATTAAATTATAAAATTACACAGAAATAAAACTCTGATATTGATATTAACATTGAAAAGATTTGGTATAGAAGTTTAGACAGACACCAGCCCCGGAAACACCATATTGATTTTTGTTTGTTTGTTTGTTTGAGCAGTCCCTTTTTAGACTAATGGTTCGATTTTGTTTTTAAAGCTCACTCAAAACTAGTAAGTGTTTTTTTTTCATTTACGTTAACAGAACCAAAGACATAACCGATGTAAGGAGGCTATCAATTTTAATTAAATTAATAATATTTGATTCAAATTCAATACAGATGCCGCTGCGGAGTCAACTTAGTATTTTATTAAGATACTAGCTGACCCGGTAAACATTGTTTTGCCATATATAAGATTTCTAGGGAATTTCTAGTGTAGAAAAAAAAACTAACTTATTGTAAGTGTGTAAGGATGTGGTAAATGAGTGAAAGAGGTATGTAGTGCTGTGAACGATGAGGGAATATATAATAAAAATAACAAAACCTCATTCACCCACATAATACCTCATTATAACAAAAAAAATATGTCCAAATAAAATAAAAAATTTGGGGGCGGACAACCCTAATCACTTAGGGGTATGAAAAATAGATAGTAGCCGATTCTCAGGCTTACTGAATATGCATAAAAAATTTCATGAGAATCGGTCAAGCGGTTTCGGAGGAGTATGGGAACGAACATTGTGACACGAGAATTTTATATATTAGATATTTACGTTTTAACAAAGTAACAGTTCGCGGTATACTTTTAATGACACGCAATGTCGTATTCATTCGAAGCGTAAGACAATGTAATTTGCTTCTCAATAATAATAAACAAAGAAAATTCGTTCTTTCTTCAACATTGTTGCTTTTTAAGAGCGTTCTTATGTAAAACAGGGACGGTATCGAATAAGTTCGACAAGAATTTCCTGAGGATTCAAGATGATATTTTTAACCGGCTTTGTATTGTGTGTGTACTACAAAACACGGATATTAAATTAATACCTGACGAAGACGCCTGCTCTGATATCAGGTTTGATTGATTTTGTTGAAGCAATATGCTTAAGCAGTAATGGGATTAGAAATGGTATCTGGCTCAAATCAAACTTTAAAAAAATTCAAAAATTAATTAACTATTTTCAAATGAACAATAATAAAACAGGATCAATAGGGTTTTAACAAGTGTATGTTTAATTCAAGTAAAACTTTTGAACTAATAATTGTAAATAGACACGCTTTAACAAAAACCGACTTCGAATAGAAAAAAAAAGATATTCCAAAAGAAATTAATATACACTAAAAACAATAATCATCGAAATCAGTTGGCGTGATATTGAGTTATTGAGTTATTCATCTATTTGTCGCGCACGTACTTAATGCAAATTTAAGACTTATGTGGTTTCCTCATGGATACCATTATCAGAATTGGACTAAATTGAAATGGGACCAAACGGGAAGCGTCAGCTTTCTAATAAAAAAAGGATCATCAAAATAGATTCACCCAGTAAAAAGTTTTGAGGTAACAAACATACAAAAAAACAGTCGAATTGAGAACCACCCCCTTTTTTTGAAGTCGGTTAAAAAACCAACTTTAAATGGTTTAATTGCAAAAAACCACTCGACCATACGTAATTATTTTTATGTGCTACTCAAAAATTTCCACCAGCGAAATAAATAAAAAATATATTACGCAAACGAAGCCAACATTTTCGGAGAAATCGAGTAACATACGCAAATATGAGAGACTGAATTGTACGGCGCTGTGTCATGTTATTAT
The DNA here is from genome assembly GCF_030267445.1 of Bombyx mandarina. NCBI lineage: Eukaryota > Metazoa > Arthropoda > Insecta > Lepidoptera > Bombycidae > Bombyx > Bombyx mandarina. The sequence goes on from NC_143228.1 coordinate 14,776,328, forward strand.
GTTTATGCATGCTGTGTGTATTTTGTATATACATATAATATTGTTTTCAATAAAGCAATGCACCTACCCAGTACCGTCTTTACCATAAGGGCACACGGGGCCCGTGCCCAGGGCCCCCATTCTCAGGGGGCCCCTAAGGACCGACAATTTCTCTCACACATTTATTCGGTTTCCGTTATCGTGATCGTAACCAAAAAACCAGCAGTATTCTAATATCATTAATGACATATTATATCATACCGTATTTTATTACCTATAATAAATGGTCATACTCAATTAAAAAATGTTATTATTATTCGCTTTTTTACTTTCCAAAAGGGCCTCAAATTCTTGTGTGCCCAAGGACCCCAGCCTAATTTAAGACGTTCCTGCACCTACCACAGCAATATCTATACCGGGGGTCGCCAACTTGATTGGAACCAAGATCTACTGTTTACTGACGTAACACTACAATCTACTAATGACATTTCTTGAAATTTAGTGAAACAATGTAGTTCAATATTCAAATAAGTAGTTTATTGAAAAGATTAACACGTAAAGCTGAAATTATACATTAAAACAGAAATATTGTGTGGAAGAGAGGATAAATAATGTAATGTAAATGGTCATTACAAATGATACAAAATGAAGATGATGCGTTCAGCAATTGTTGATTACGTTGCGCATTTTGTTCTATGTGTTTATATTTTTTGTCTTGCTACGATCGATTGAACTAATAGCCACGATCGGCCGGTCGATCGGGATCTACCGGTTGGCCGCCCCTGATCTATACCAACTTTGGTTGACGGGTAGAAAATGCTTTAGGCATTAATTCTGCACTATACTCTTTTGCTGTGCGCCATGTGTAGTCATTTTGGGGGAGTGTCGAATCTCCCGAGCGTTTTTATCGTGTTGCTAGAGCAAAAAATGTACTATATCAGAAAGTTGTCAGGTATTAACTCAAAATATTTTTTTATGGTTAAAATACCGAAAGATTCAAAGTTGACGATGACAGAAAAAAATAAAAAAAAATATTTGGTCAACCCTGTTTGAGAACGCGTAGAAAGTGAGTTGCCATAAATTTTACAGCATGTACCCATGCCATAAGCGAGTGTAAATCTTTTATTGTAAACAGTAATCACCAATTGTTGTTTGTTCGCATTGGAGTTTAATTTTTTCTTGTATAATTGAATGAATTGCTTGGTATGTAATGTATCGTGTATTCGAGGATGAATGAGTTGACAGCCCGCTTGGTGTTAATTGGTTACCGAAAACCGTAGATGTTGCTGCGCCACTCACCTTGAATGTATGGTCGACGCTACGAGAAGTGTGGGATAACCGTTAAAAAATACAATTGAGACTGCGACCTCATGTCTCAAGCTGGGCAGCCGCGTTCATGTTATGATGTTCATACGTTCCGGTAACCACTAGGGTGGGTAGGTTGATGCTAAGAGCACCGTGATGTCATTGACTCGTTCTACGCAATAGGTAATAATAAATCTTCTATATATCTAAAAATGAATCTGCGTAATGTATGTACGCGCGTAACTTCAGAACGCCGGCTACAAATTAGATAATTCTTTTTTTTGTTGTGTTTTATCAGGAGAAGGATCGCATGAAAAAAAATTAAGAAAATTGCGCGGAAAATTAGAAAATTTAAGAAATTTTAACCATCATATTAACTTTTGTAATGTAACCTTATGGCGTTTGAAATATAATATTGACGGAATGCGTGCTACAGAGATTAGATTTGTTTAAAAGAAAATTCAATAAAATCAATAAGCGAAGCGAGGGCGGGTCGCTAGTATAATACAAAAATAAATACTAAATTCAATAAGTAAATAAGTCAAACACCACAAAAATCAATTAACCACGAATCAACGATAACAACCGAACATTGGTCCTAATGTATTTTAAACGATTCCGTCTTATAGATCAGTTTCATTAACTACTATCAATACAGTTTATTTCAAAAAAAAATCTAATATTAAAAAATAATATTTAATATTTAAAAAAAAAAGACAGCTGAGTTTCTTGCCAATTCTTCTCAGTACGGAGGCTAATTCTTGTGAATTGGCGGTAGTTCTTTTGACGTTCAACAAGTATGTACTTTCATGTGAATTTTTTCTTTTTATTTGATTTGATATTATTGAACCTCTTTAATAACGGCCTTGAGATAAACAACGAATTAATTAATTTATCGTCCTAGTCAATTGATTTGTAGGTTGGACGTTACTGTCTATGCAGTCAGCAGAAACTGCTGATTATATAAACATACATACACATGTATAGTAAGTAAAGTGTGTAATTTTAATTAGATAACAATATTTGTGAACTAAAAGATATTTATATTTTTTTAAATTAGTATGTTAAGTCAAGCCCCCTCGTACGTTAATGGATCGTCGATAATGTCGTGGATAATGAATGCATCGTCACTGAAGGATTTAGATTATATTTTGCCAGCTATGTACTTACGTACGCACTTGTTTATATAATTTAAAATAAAGGTCCTAATGTCTATTACGTACGTTAGAACCAATTCCTTCAGACACAGCCTACTGAGTTTCTCGCTGGATCTTATCATCGGATATCGGATCGGTAGATTCTACGAAGCACTGCTCTTGCTAGGACCAGTGTTTTTTTTTTTTTAATATATTGCGCGTTCCCCTGACGAGTAATTGTCAGGGACATTTTTTAGACTATTTTGCTATTTTTCCAATTATCTTTTTTTTACTATTTGTAATGTTGGATTTATGTTTCGTTTTCCATAATTATATAATATTCGTTTCTGTTCCCTTCTTATACTTATACTTTAATTCCCTTATATTTTACTTATATGCCTATTAGGGCCAGTGTTAGCAACACAACACTTCGGTTTGAGCCCCGTGAGCTCACGTATTAAGGCGAAGCTGAAATAGCCTCTCAAGGCTATCAGCATAGGAAGGGAAAAACAAGAATCATTTTTTGTGAGTTCTCGGAAAATTAATAACTATATAGCTTGATTGTAGAAACAGAATCGGCAGTAGTTAAGGAACAATAACAAGTTTACACAAATAGCCATTAGTATATTTATGATGATATATCTTTTATAATTTTTGTTTCTTTTTTCCATTTTATTCTAGATATTTTTGCGACCACTGTTGGAAATGTTTATAATCATAAAACAATTATTGTTCTAGTCTACGTGTGGGGACACTCGTGACGCATCCAAGGACAAACAAATTACTGGCGCTAAAGTAATATATACAAACGATCAAAAGGAAAAAAATAATAATAATTAAACCTTTTGCTTCTGAACTGAGAATTTCTGTTCGATGTTTTTGTTTTGTTATCTCGATGCTAGTTGTGCCTCTTCGGTTAATTAAAAGACCATAATGCAATCAGTGAATTGCGATATTTGAATCGCATACCTCCTGCAGAGTTTAAAAGGTAAAAAGAAATGGCAAAATAGAGGCGACTATAAAAATACGTCTGCGATCCCGTCGGGCAGGTGCATTGCTAATAGCCGACAGGCGTTCCGAGACAGAATAACGCTTAGATTCCTGTGCCGCGATGTAATTAGTGCTTTGAACTCAAAAACGTTTCGTAATGAACAAAGATCCACCCTTTTTTTGGCTTAGATTCCAATGTACTATTGAACATTTATTCCTTCTAATTAGTACAATGTTTGAATTTTAATCAATAACACCGGTAAATGCTTTTTTTTTTTCCTATCTAAGCTGGTAGCCTTGAGAGTCTATTCCAGCGTAACCTTAACTAGTAAGTGAGCTCACGGGGCTCAAACCTGACGACGTTTCTAACACGAACCCTAGCAAGAGCCGTGCTTCGCAGAATCTACCAACGGATCGGAAACGCGACCCACTGAGAAGATCCGGCGAGAAACTCAGTGGGCTGTGTCTGAGGGTTAATTTACACGTCGAGCCCTTCGTCGCAAGCGACGGGTTCGACCAGAACGGTGACCGGTGCTTGAGGTACCTAAAAGCACCGTTAGTGGATCGGGGGGATCCGAGATGACCTGGGCGGTAAATGCGTTTGTTTTGCTTCATTTTAGTTTAACGTGAACGAATTAAATGAGCAGAGTATACGATTTAACATTAGCTCGAATCTATAGAAAGCGCTGAAAATCATTTTAGTGTCGATAGCTTTTACAAACAGAGCTCAACATGCGTACCTACTATAAATAGGGTGTATTCTAAGTCATTTTATCAGTTTCTGCCGCGAACCATACATTTCGTTTTGAAGTCTGGGAGACAATCTTTATACAACCTCAGGTCACAGGTGGGTGATGGCTATGTACTTCTTGAAGCGACGTCCAGGCAAACTCTACGGTGAGGAACCAATACCTACACGCAAATTGACGGTAGAATAGTTTATCATAAAACAATTTAAAATCGTATTGAAAGTTAAACAAAAAACCTTCCGGGTAGTCATCGATTTTGTTAGTTTACGCGCGATAGTAATTATTTTACGAAACGTTTCCTCCTCGTTATACCAACGTACGATCTTCGAATGAATAATAGGGAACGAAAAGATATCCATAAAAATAGTACCTATGTATCTTTATCTTTACTCTTTACTTTATTTATAACTTCTTATACTGGAAAGTATAAAGGCGGACTTAATGCCATAGGCATTCTCTAACAGTCTACCTTAGGGGAGTGCAGAGATGAACCTTGGTAGGTGTAGTGTGAAGGTGATATTACTTAAACATATGTGTATATATAACATACATAATATTTATAGATACAAATACTCGTACTTAAATAAATACATATACATAAATATATACTTTATTACTTTAGTAATATTATAAAGAGGAAATGTTTATTTGTTTGTATTGAATAGACTCCGAAACTACTGAACCGATTTGAATTGGTACCATGCACCCCACGCTTTTTTTTTACAATAAAATCATTTTTTCTTACACTATTTTTATTACAAATTTATTAAAATTTATTTTCTATTTTTTAGTTGGATTTTCTATAAAAGCACATTTTGTTGGTTTTTTTAAACTATTATTTATTTTTCATTTTTTAGTTGAATTTCAATTTTTTACTTTTTTTTTAATGTTGCATTGTCATCGGTCCTTAATAGGTATATCAAATTTCGAGTTAATTCGACGTTTTGAAGGGGTTCAAAATCATGTTCGAAGATTCCGTTACATACAACGTTACATACAACACAGCCCACCTGGTGTTAAGTGGTTACTGGAGCCCATAGACATCTACAACGTAAATGCGCAACCCACCTCGAGATATAAGTTCTAAGGTCTCAGTATGTTACAACGGCTACCCCACCCTTGGAACCGAAACGCATTACTGCTTCACGGCGGAAATAGGCGGGGTGGTGGTACCTACCCGTGCGGACTCCCAAGAGGTCCTACCACCAGTGATTACGCAAATTATAATTTTGCGGGTTTGATTTTTATTGCACGATGTTATTCCTTTACCATGGAAGTGAATCGTGAACATTTGTTGAGTACGTATTTCATTAGAAAAATTGGTACCCACCTGCGGGATTCGAACACCGGTGCATCGCTACATACTAATGCATCGGACGTCTTATCCTTTAGGCCACGACGACTTCAAAACAATGAACACGGACAATGACATTAATAGGTTCAATATAAAAATATTTATATATCGACGCTTGAAAGGCAAACGTGACTAAGCGACAATAACTGCATTGTACATAAATGATAGGTAATAACCATATTCGATGCGCAAAAAAAAATACATTTCTAGATCTTTTTGGAACGAAGTTCCTTACGGCAGGCTTGGAGGGGATAGGGATTTTGCTGCGCGACCGAACTGAAAATGTGATAGTAAAACCGTAAGAAAAAATCCGTGGAAAAAAGTGCGTGGAATAAAACCGCTAAATGAGACGTGCGCAGGCGCGACAGTCGTATACAGAAGCGAGTAGTGTATAATACCTTTCTCTTTCTCCCTCTTTCTTTTCGTTCTCTCATCCCTTCTCTCTCTATTTTGTAATTATATTGAACTTCGTTCCTATCCGGTGTCCCACGACACCACACATATTATTATTTTTTTTTTTTATTGCCTAGATGTGTGGACGAACTCACAGCCCACCTGGTGTTAAGTGGTTACTGGAACCCATAGACATCTACAACGTAAATGCGCCACACACCTTGAGATATAAGTTCTAAGGTCTCAGTATAGTTACAACGGCTGCCCCACCCTTCAAACCGAAACGCATTACTGCTTCACGGCAGAAATAAGCGGGGTGGTGGTACCTACCCGTGCGGACTCACAAGAGGTCCTACCACCAGTGATCTATTAGATCAGATCTATTAAAATCATTTCAATCTTACAGCTAGATTCGTTAAAGTAGAATTTTTTTCAGGTATTTCTCAGGTATGTTTTAAATTAATTTCAACTTTAAATTAGTCTACTGTAAAGTTTACGCATTGTCGCTTAGTCACGTTGCCCTTTCAAGCGTCGATATAAACACTGACATGTATGCATATGAAACATAAACAATTACATATGAAAAAAACTGCACTCGGTTAGCGAATTTACCACTACAAGAGGTTCCGCAGTAGTCGAAATTCGACTATAATTAATTGGAATTGTAAGCTTGTACACATACTATAATCACAAATTTCGCCAAGGCTACACTATAAAAAAATATTAATAAAGACAACAGACGTCAAGAACAAGAGTTTGACAACAAATAAATAGTATGCATGCGTGTGTGCGTCAAATGCACGGCATGTAGTGTGTGTAATGTTTTCTTTTTCTGTCTGTTCTTCTCTATAAGTGTGGAAAATTTCATACTCCTCCGTCCGCGCAATTTTCGTAAAAAGGGATACAAAGTTTTTGCTTCATGTATTAATTTACCACTATCAAACACGAACTTACGTATGTGTAAACCACTGACTCTCTAGTTTCCTAAGCATAATTTGTCACTGTATAATTTTAATAACACAAAAAGTTTTTCGAGAACTGACAATGAGAATATCAAGAAACTGTGTTCATGGTTAATTTTAACCTTTTGAAGTCCAGAGTCTGCGCGTATTGGACACATTAGCTTAGTCTCAATTAGTCTTAGAACCGCAAAGGGTTAACATACATTATGAATTTTATGTTCGACGGATTAGACTAGTATTTCTAATGCTTTAAGTGCAAATGGCATTTCATATCATATCAATTTTCGCCCTACGATCGCGAGTTTTTCTCATCGTTTGAATTACGAACTTAACGAATTGTAGATGCGATTTAAAAAAAACCTTCCCTAAGATTTCCATCATCCTTATTTGGCGTATTCATCTGACGTTTGAATACCTTAAAGCTAACCATAATTTTTTTATGATGTAAAAAGTTTAAAGGCGGCAATCATATGGAGTGCACATAGTCTTGCATTATTTAAGAAACTCACTCTTGATTATTAATTAACTTATATTAAACATCTAAAATTGCCTAATCTTGAACGAAGATGACAGACTGATGTCGTATTATTTATCAGCAAGATACTGTCATTAAGATTGCCTTAAAACTGTTACGACAGCAGTATCAAAACTTGTGGTCCAACGTGTGTTGATATCTATCAAGGCGCTGCAGATTCGAATCTAGAATCACCTTTTTTTTCTCTCAACGATTTCCAATCGTGAAACTTATTGTAGTTCAACTTAAATATTGCCAACAAACTGCTCCAACGGTTGTACACACGCAAACATGCGTCATCCACGCATCATACTTATCATCATATTCATTATTATTATCACATCATATTTATTTATACTAGCTTTACTCGCCCGCTTCTCTGGAAATTACAATTAACATTATTATTTATTGTCATTATTACTAGGGAGTCCAACACTCATATAAATATTAGCCTGTCCATTAAGTACGTGTATTTTCTACATGGATACCAAGTTTCAAGTCAATCGGAGGTATGGTTCAGTAGTTGTAACGAAACATCCGTAAAAACCACTGTAGATTTATATATTAGTATAGATTTGTCAACTGATTTATATACATTTAAGTAACTCCACAATCACATCCAAATCGGTACAACTGCTGAGCCTCTAAACGTACACAACGTACCGACAAGCCGGCTCATTTGTTTACAAATTTGTTATCAATACAAGTCGTATTGTTATACGTCAACGGCACGCTTCAATCGTTTATCACTCACTACACAGTATAAAACAAAGTCGCTTTCTCTGTCCCTATATCTGTCTGTCCATATGTATGCTTAAATATTTAAAACTACGCAACGGATTTTGATGCGGTTTTTTTGCGGTTTAATAAATAGAGTGATTAAAGAGGAAGGTTTATATGTATAATAACATCCATTAAATAATGAAGAAATCAATAATAAATTACAGTTTCCGAAGCGAAGCGAGGGCGGGTCGCTAGTTAGCTTATAAAAAAAACATAAGCGCCCAACAAATTAATATGTATCTCGCTTACGCGTAAAAACTTGGACAAAAAGAGTCGAGTCACGACCGTTAAAAATATTTCGATTGTAACGGTCTCCATGGCTTATATAAAAAAAACCATCGTTTCCGGTCGGAGTCGCGTGCGCACGACACGCGTCTTTCTCTTGCGCAATTAAATAACCCCACAGCATTGTGGAAACGAATACATAATAATTGATAATCTAATTTATGTTCCATGGGGAGTGCTCTGAGGAATTGTTTGAGATGATATCGACATCTCGCTTTTACCATCGCACCGCCCGCCACGGGAGTAGAGTTCATCCATACTACCTGGAGCCACTACGTTGATCCACAGTGCGTTTCCAAAGATCTTTTTTGCCACGTACCATCTGGCTATGGAATGAACTCCCCTCCCGGTGTTTCCCGAGCGCTATGACATGTCCTTCTTCAAACGAGGCTTGTGGAGAGTTTTAAATGGCTCTGCCCCTGGCATTGCTGACGTCCATGAGCGACGGTAACCACTCACCATCATGTGGGTCGTATGCTCGTCTGCCTATACGGCAATAAAAAAAATTGTATTATTAAGCAAGACATAAAATTTCTTTTCTATTTAGTGCCGAATCTCATTCATCTTTTAACCGTTTTTGTTTATACATTGGTCCGATACTACTACGGTTTAATATCGCGTTTGCTATTTTAATTTGTTTGTTTCCGATATTTCGAATGCTCTGTCGTTTTCTTGGTCACGGACGACTAAGATGTTTTTAGTTGATATTTGAATATTTTGATAAATACCGTCTTTTTTTTAAATATATTCGTTTAGTTATAAAATTTGTAGTCTGATTAATCTGGTGGAGTTTTCATGACTATCTTCAGAAGACCCGTGAAAACGTAATTCGTTCTTGCACAATAATATTGTTAGGAAGAGAGAGAGAGAGAGAAAGAAAGAGACAGAGAGAGAGAAAAAGAGCAACAATTAAAAAAAATTAACTATAATATTGCACAGCAAAAAAATGCATCCATACTTTTATGAAACATAATTACTTTCGATCCAATATAAGCATCTTTCCGCCCTGCTTTCATAAATATATGTTTTCAATTTTTTTTAAAAAAACGCTTGTCGATATGAAAACGTTACAAAGATTTTTATAAAATATATTCCCACAAAGCTAGCAGCTTATTTACAATGAGTCTTTCATCAGGCGAAGCTAAAAACAAACAATGATCTATCAGTCTAAATTTCACTCAGTTACTACCGATAAATGGCTTCATAAACATCGTGCGAAATTCAAATTCCATTCAAATACGTTATTGAAAATATTTATAATAACAAAATACTGTTAATAGTGATGTCCATAGACCTTTTCTTTAAACAGGTACCTCCAATTTGCTGCGTCACAACTATGACTACACTACTAGATCTGAATCGATTGTTTTCGAAAAATATTTAATTAACTTCATCGAAAAAGACAACCAAGTCATTTTGAATAAAAATGTATCGCCTTGTAGACAATTCTAGATATGCATACTCTACGACTTTCTATAAATAGACCATACAACTCTTGGCACCTGCAACACGGGTCATTGTGAATGTAATCACTTTCTTATAATCTATCTTTAGTGATACTAGTGCTGAATATGGCCGCGGCACTTGTTTAATTGGACTTATTTACCTTATGTAGAGAACAACGTTATAGAAATCGCATTGCGTTTAATTATCATGTAGTGTGTGTCTGTGTTTTTTTTTGTACAAACTTCGTGCGTAACTCTCGATTGAACGCGTTTGATTTTAATCTATACTAATATTATAAAGAGGAAAGATTTGTTTGTTTGTTTGTATTGAATAGGCTCCGAAACTACTGATTTGAAAAATTCTTTCACTATTTGGAAACTACACTATTCCTGAGTGACATAGGCTATAATCATTTTTGAAAAAAATTAGGGATCCTTACTAAAACTCCAATAATGTAACCTAAGGTGTAAAAAAATCATCTAAAATATTCTTTACATCGCGTGCCCTGCGAAAACTATTGATGATAGAATAAAATAATGTACTACGACTTTGTAGAGTACATTATTATTTACAAAAAGTGTCGCGGCAGCATATGTCTAACTATTATAGTTATGCCGCAATAAGTGTTCTTTTTATTTAAAAAAAATAAAACAACGTGAAATATCGTTGAAATTTTTGGTAAAGACCCGAGCGGAGCCGCAGCGGGCCGCTAGTAGCAAATAAATTAAGAAACAAGTATTATATTATCATTAAGAATCTTTATTCGTTCTTTAGATGAAACGAAATTACTCCCAAGTACGAAGGAAGGTCGATGTTCGTTCAGAATACAATTGTAACCTGAAGTGTTTCGGGGTCACCCGTATTTATTTTGACGCTGAAAGCAATGCTATTGTGATTACTAATAATAGTTTGGATGACGATCGCGGCTTAGACTAAGTGTACTATAGAAGATGTGATCGTTTAACGGTAAAGATTACTATTTTGATTTACACGTCTTGTCGGAACTATCTGACGCGCTAAGACCGTCATTACACGCTTGCAGCTATAGCACTACGAGTAGGGATAGGGATAGATAGGGACTAGGGTAGGCGTAGGGATCTGATACTACTATTTTGATTTACACTTCTTGTTGGATCTATCTGACACGCTAAGACCGTCATTACACGCTTGCAGCTATAGCACTACGAGTAGGGATAGGGATAGATAGGGACTAGGGTAAGCGTAGGGATCTGATACTACTATTTTGATTTACACTTCTTGTTGGACCTATCTGACACGCTAAGACCGTCATTACACGCTTGCAGCTATAGCACTACGAGTAGGGATAGGGATAGAGATAGATAGGGACTAGGGTAGGCGTAGGCATCTGATACTAGTAGGCAGCGGTTTGGCCCCTGGCATTGCTGACGTCCATGAGCGACGGTGACCACTTATCATCAGGTGGGCCGTATGCTCTTCTGGCTACGAAGGCAATAAAAAAAAACGGCGAATACGTCAAAAAGCTCGACGCGAAACCTAACTCATATGATATCACGGAGGATCTTCTCCGTGGATCGCGATTCTAATCCGGTAGTAGATGCATTGGCAAAATCGAGTTTCTCGGGCAGCTCTTACCAAATCCCACTCCTCTCGGCTGTTCCCGTGCTCGCCCAACTGTTAAAATTGAAAAGACATTCGGACGCTCCCATAAATTTTTTTTTTGTCGTGCACTAGAACTTACCTTCTTTTTTTTATTGCTTGGATAGGTGGACGAGCTCACAGCCCACCTGGTGTTAAGTGTTTACTGGAGCCCATAGACATCCACAACGTAAATGCGCCACCTATCTTGAGATATAAGTTCTAAGGTCTCAAGTATAGTTACAACGGCTGCCCCACCCTTCAAACCGAAACGCATTACTGCTTCAGGGTAGAAATAGGAAGGGTGGTGGTACCCACCCGCGCGGACTCATAAGAGGTCCTACCACCAGTAAAAAACCTATTCGACCTACCTATTCGATTATCTATTTCGATATTGGCATATTGTAATAAATACCACCCAAGCACGCCCTCCGCCGTATACAGCTATTGAATTGATAATTTCCTGCTTACAACTATGAACACTTTCCATTAAATTCTTATCTCGAACGGAGTACAGAGTGCAGCCGCCTCGCACAAAAGCGATTCACTTCCTCTTATGTCACAGTTTCTTCAAATACTTTCATTTCCGAATACGGTAACGCGGGTCGTTTACAAATGATCGGGTAGAAAAATGCAATTATTTCTTCTTCGTTATTACGTAATAGGTTTTTATTTTTATTTTTCGGCTATTCGTAATTCGTATCGTATAATTTTATTCAGACTTGTGTTGTAAACAATCAATCAATCAGTTTCGGACATTGATTTGATGGTGAGTGGTTACCGTCGCTCATAGACGTCAGCAATGCCAGGGGCAGAGCCAAGCCGCTGCCTACCGTTTAATACTCTCCACAAATCTCGTTTGAAGAAGGACATGTCATAGCGCTCGGGAAACACTGTGGAAAGGAGCTCATTCTATAGCCGGATGGTACGTGGCAAAAAGACCTTTGGAAACGCACTGTGGATGACCGCAGTGGCTCCAGGTAGTATGGATGAACTCTACTCCGGTGGCGGGCGGTGCGAAGGTAAAAAGGAGATGCTGGTATCATCTCGAACAATTCCTCAGAGCACTCCCCATGGAACATACGGTACAAAATACAATGATTGTTGTGGTTGTTCTTCGAGAACGGGTCAGTGTTCTGATTGACAGTCGTGCGTACTAATATCATGTGTGATTTTTGGCAACGGTGTCTAAAGATATCCTTTCGTTGATTTTACAAAATCTGAGCAGTAAGTTTGCTTCGTGTATACTCGAAAGAAACGCCATATAAAATATAATTACCTATACTACTAATAATAATATTGTTTAAATATAACTAAGGCCAAAATTTAATAAAAAAAGCTTAAACATTTAAGTAATTTATTGAATATTTTTTCAGGAACACGATTGTATCCTGTAAGAAAAGACGGCTTTTTTCAACTAACGCAATTTTAACCGAAGATTTTTGTAACAGTTTATTTATATGTAGAGATATGCTTATGCGCAGCTTTTTTTATTATCCTTCTAAATGTACTAGATAGAGCCTATTCTGACAAATGAATGTCTTTCAATTTATCTTAATCCTGTATCAGAGGTTATGCGACAACATAGCAAATTTGATGTCTTTTAGTTTTTCAGAGCCTAGTTTTTATTATGGGATTAAAATATGTAAAAAACGTTTTACTACATGTAAAGGTCACGACGCGGTGACCACTTAATATCGAGTTGGTCACGAACACGTCTGCCTGTCTAAATTAATAAGAACAAAAAATATATCTAGATGAATTGCGTTCTTTCTTTACTTTAAATTATCTAGAAAGTATTTCGAAATGCTCTCTTTTTCACGAATTATGTATGTAAAAATTTTAAGTAGCAGATTTAAATACGCTTTTTTTTAATATTTAGAAATTTGTATAAGGCACATCTGCTTATTACAAACCTGATATTTTTTAACGCAGCTTATGTTTTGTTACATAACAAATACCAATACGGAATAATATAAATAGTGAGTCGAAAAGTGCTTAGAAAATCTTTTGATCATTATAAGTCTCATATAATTTAACGCCAATTATTCTACATAACGATACGAAAATAGAATGTTTGCTCGGAAGATTTTCGCGAATTCGCAATCACTTTGATGTGTTAATAATACGCACAACACATGAGCCAGTCAATAACCGCCTCGTTCTGAGATGGAAAACTGTCGTCCCATATACCGTTTCGGCGCTTGGTATTTTGCTATTTATAGCTAATAGTAATAAGACTGGTTGGTGCGCGTGTGAAGATATTTAATTTGTTGTTACCGACAAGTTGAATGTGGGTTAACATCGAGCTAAAATAGATCGTCGCCCGCCGTCCGATTTTGACGTGGAGTGACGAAAAATTAGGATATGCTAGACAGATCAGTTGCGGACAAAATACGGCTCTTGAAGTTATTTATTCTGGGCCGTCAACGCTCTTGTCGCAATCGTATAGTTTCAGAGACAGTTTTATATCGGTATTCCACGACTACCTCGTGATTTCCTTAACTGATCGATATTCTTATTCAGTTCTATAAAATTTCCTCCATTTAAAATAACAAGACACTTTTCCCCAGCCTCAGGCCGAGGAAGCATTGGTAAAAATCAAAGTACATAGTATAGTCTTTTAAGAAACTCTAGGAACATTTACACATAATGTATGTATTGATGATTTACGTAATCATATTTCAAAAGTTCTGATGAAATATAATAGTAATAGCAGTTTTTATAACAAAATTAAATAACTCAGTATTAAAATTAAAAGATGTTCACCATAGGCCTAATCTTGATACACATGGAAATAATTTACTGTCGAGTACAATATTTAAACGATAAAAGATTTGTTTCCAATTGAAAATGGTACAACCCTTAACCCTAAAATGAATTACCGAGCTGCTCCATCCAATATGAACGGTCCAATCTCCGCATTCGTAGATTCACGACAGAACGTCCGTAGTGTGATGAACTCGCTTCCGTTTTCACTATACACAAACTATATAACGTACACGAGACGCTTCCCACTTACAGTCATAGTAGCATTGAATTAATTTCGACGCTCGTAATGTTTTTTTATATTAAAACTATACTTACATTACGAGAAGTGAAATTTGGTTTAAACGACATTTTTGCAACTTTACATGGGAGTTATTTAAAGTTTGAAAATTTCGAAAAAAATACCATAACTAAAAACATCGAACTGTTGATGCTAATAACAAATAAAACCAACCTTTATGTTGGAATGTTGCTTAAACCAAATAGCCTTTTACCTCTCGATACACTAAGTTTCACTCATAGGCCATAGTTCTCGTAAAATACGCTCAAGACTACGATTGGAAATAAAATCTGTCAGAAATAAAAGCACCCTCAATAGCTACCGGCGTGGGTAATTATTTCATTGGACAATATTAATTAGAGATATTCTAAGGTCTCAGTATAGTTACAGCGGCTGTCCCACCCTTCAAACCGAAACGCATTACTGCTTCACGGCAGAAATAGGCGGAGTGGTGGTACCTACCCGCGCGGACTCTCAAGAGGTCCTACCACCAGTAACATTTAAATTAAACAAACAGACAATAATAGTGGAAACAAAACGGAGGAAAGTCTATATTAGTCATAAACACTTTATTTCATGGACTGTTGTTACACACAGGCTTTTCCAATCGTGCGACATCATTTGCTTTACTCTTGTGCGTCATATTTCGTAATACCTGTCTCCCTTATGTCCTTTTGGACATTCGTAATCTCTGTGATTTGCGGTCTTGCTTTACCGTTCTTGTTTGTAGACATTAAAAGCACATTTTCATGATATTATAGTCTGATCTTCGTATATGAGCATACCATTTATTTTAATCCGCAATTTCTTAACCTTGAAGTTCCCTAGGATGTGTTTTTTGTGTGCCTTATCTTGGAGTGTAACTCCCCCCGGTCATAGACTTTCGATTTTCTGTATTGTGCCCCTTTTGTTCATAAGCATTTTTATCGATCAAACCTTGCTAACTTATAGTACTATTGATTTTACATCTTAAGGAGCTGAATATATATCTTTTAAAAGTAATATAGTGCGCTTAGGTATTAAAAAAATGTTACGTATTTTTAAATAGCATCACTGATTCACCACGTAATACATAATTTAAACTCTCAAAGACGTCTCAATCATCCATTATAATTCTGAATTCCGACACATAAATAATATTTAATAGCTTCGTTTTCATATCTTTGCAAATCTAATACAAAACTACCAATACAATTGTTACGTAATATTTAAATTATTTGCGCATTAATGAAAGTAAAACGTCAGCATTATCGCTAATAACATCCACAAATTATGGGTCTGTGAACTTTCGTTCAGATAATAATCCTCCATTCTCTGATATTAATAGCAAATATAACGGTGGGCGTTTGAAAATTGGAGCCATAAACACTTGTGAAGAATTCCAATTTGAAATTGTAAAAATTTTGCATATACCAAACCAAAATATTGCTGTGCCATAAATATAGCCTGCTAATTCTTTTTCTAATTATAATCGTAATGAAATCTCGAACGACCACCACCTACCCGCGCGTTTGTGTGGTAGGTACCTCTTGTAAGTCCGCACGGGTAGGTACCACCACCCTGCCTATTTCCGCCGTGAAGCAGTGATGCCATTCGGTTTGTAGGGTGGGGCAGCCGTTGTAACTATACTGAGACCTTAGAACTTATATCTCAAGGTGAGTGGCGCATTTACGTAGTAGATATCTATGGGCTCCGGTAACCACTTAACACCAGGTGGGCTGTGAGCTCGTTCACCCAGCTAAGCAATAAAATGAAAAAGACAGTCAATTGTTTCAGTTGAAGGATAGTTAAACGACGATCTCTGTCATTGTCATTGTCTACGGGCTCAAATTCCTCTTCAATAGTATTTTCGGAGTATTTACGCTAAAAAAACTACGAACTAATTAAACTTTATTAAATTCAACCGTAGTATCAAATACCATAAAATTTTACGCTTACAATTAAACCAATTCTTATTAATATAACAGCTTAAATTTCTAGTCTACCCGCGTTTAAGAATCATCTTCTATTGGAGCAAATGATTAAAAAGCGTAAAGTAAACAGTTTTGGCCAAACTAATACTATAAATACGTATTATTTGGAAAATATTACTTAGGATAATAATACGATCTTCACTCTGATCCTGAATAGAAACTTTAAGCTTTGTAACACTAATTTGAAAAAGCTTTTGATCACGTTTTTGTTATTTAAATACTGATGTTAGTTTCATTATTATAATTCGAGAAATAATCTGACAGCGTATTTGCTATCCTAATATTATACATGCGTTGCATAATGAAATTCGATATATCGATGAATATTTATAAAGTTGTTTATTTGTTGTAATGTTGGTACTATTTTTATTATTAGCCTACCTACCACCAGTAACTGCAGGTTGATTAACGCAGTACTTAGAGAGAGAGTACTGTTGTCCATTCTCCAACGAATCCCTTAGTCCTCTTTTGCGACAGCCACAAGAAGAGATGTATTTTCCGTTACCATTCATTCGCTCTTCATGAAGCTATGTAGTCAATTGTTGGCACCAAAGTGTCCGTCACTGTTGAATTACGAGACGTGATGCGCAAGGTGTCTCCGGTAATTGGTCCTTTTCATATTTTAATGACAGTCACGCCAACATCGCATTGGATACTCGGAAAGGTACGCGATTCTGCTCGCGTTTAAATTTGATTTAATAAATATGTCAACGTTTTATTGTTAGTGCTGTAATAATTATGCTAAAAATATGAATGCTATTATAAATTGAAGACATGAGTGGATGAAGGGGCTAAGTGCCATTTTTAAGATTTTTGAGTATTTACATTGAATGAAAGTGTTATGTACCTATAAACCGTATTAGACCTTAAAACTTAACGGAATTAAAGGTTATTTTTAGAAATTGCTTGTGATGAAGCAGTAATGTTACCTATGAAGAAAAGGTACAAGTAACAAAAGCTTTGTTGCCCGTTTTCTCAAAATTAACAACTTCTATAATATCCCTTTCATCCACTCATGTCTTCCACTATATACAGTTTCCAATCATATGCTCTATCAAAATCAGTTCGAACTTGACAGACTTCAATATTTACAGTTTACAGTACCATCATTGTCTAGCTCTGAAGTAGTAAAGATAACAAAACTGGTAATACGAAACGACCTACCGGCTTAACGGTGCAACGTTGAATAACTAACCAGCTGTTTTGACATGGACGCAATCAGCAGATGGTATTCAAGAATTTAAGTCATAAAAATCGATCGATCATTTGCATTACAATCAAGCGAATCGCCACTTTATGTAATATGTTTTTATGGTCTGTATCAAATATTTTAATGGCTTCTCTTACAAGTATTCAAGTCAGATTAAGGATACGATGCATTCGCGGACTGACTTCCACGATGAAGGTAATCACGACCTGTAAAAAAAACCGAACTAAAAAAAAAACACCTTTTCTATTTCTACCGTGAAGCAGTAGTAATGCGTTTCGGTTTGAAGGGTGGGGCAGCCGTTGTAACTATACTGAGACCTTAGAACTTATATCTCAAGGTGAGTGGCGCATTTACGTCGTAGATGCCTATGGTCTCCAGTAACCACTTAACACCAGGTGGGCTGTGAGCTCGTCCAGCCATCTAAGCAATAAAAAAAATCGTATTAGTTATACTATAATTATATTTAGATCTCAATTCTTGAGAGGGTGGGCGAATTGACGCTGTGATGTTTATATCTCCGGTAGCCACTTAACAGCACGTGAATCGTTCACACGTCTGTTCAATAACAGTATACTTTGTTTTGTTTTTTCTAATTTAAGCTAAGGGTGACGTTACAATTATTGAACTGTCGCTTTTATTGACTTAAATTCTCCTTTTCCCCCTACATACTCATTGGTAGTCTTAGGGGCATTCCAGCTACGCGCGGGCGGGTAGGTGAGCTCACGGGCTCAACCTGAGAGAATTGGCTAACACTAGCAAATCTAGCAAAACAATCCTCAAAACAGGTGTATAACTTTTTTCATTAAGTCCATTGTATCGATAAACTATTTTTTGGATCATCTTGTATAATTACAACAAACTATCTATCCAAGCGAGGATTAAACATTAAAAGCACCTTCTTCTTGCGTCGGTTTCCTCAATACTGAGGGTCGTGACCACCTCCTCGCAACAAGAGTTTATTACGGACCATTCCACGCCATTAGCATCTTATCTGCCGCCGCAAAAGCACCTACTGATATATAAAATCATCACGTATAATTTATAACAGAAACGACTGATTTTTTTAATTAAAAAAGTGTTTTTTTACAATCATTAATATTAAATGAGCAGGCAAAATCCGTATATGCTAAATTAAAAAACAAGAAAATGCGTACGCTTGTCCCATTTATCAATATCGGTCAAGGCGATCTCCAATTACCGAAAACTCGTTCGGTTAATTAATCGTTTCTGTTTTAACGACCAAGAAAATTAGCATTTTAATCTAAAATCGCGTTTGTATATGAAAACGCTTCAGTCTAAATGCCGTAACTAATTTATTTGGAGACCAAGGCAGAATATTTTTATTGTTATCTATACTTTATAATATTATAAAGCTGAAGAGTTTGTTTGTTTGAACGCGCTAATCTCAGGAACTACTGGTCCGATTTGAAAAATTCTTTCAGTATTAGATAGCCCATTTATTGAGGAAGGCTATAAGGCTATATAACATCACGGTAAGACCAATACAAGTGGAGCATCAATAAAGAATGTTTCTAAATAGGGGCTTAAATAGCTCCTTAAGATTCTTTAATTCAAAAATATTTTCACTTCCTACGTAAATGAAGTGGGGGTAAAATTTAGCGTTATGCCAAAGTAACTATTCCATGCGGACGGAGTCGCGGAGAAAATCTAGTTATCTTAATAAATGAATCTGCTGGAAATGTAGCTTTGTTTGTTTGTAGTGTATTTATCATTCACTGGTAGTAGGACCTCTTAGGAGTCCGCACGGGTAGGTACCACCACCCCGCCTATTTTCCGCCGTGAAGCAGTAATGCGTTTCAGTTCGAAGGGTGGGGTAGCCGTTGTAACTATACTTAAGACTTTAGAACTTATATCTCGAGGTGAGTGGCGCATTTACGTTGTAGATGTCTATGGGCTCCAGTAACCACTAAACACCAGGTGGGCTGTGAGCTCGTCCATCCACCTAAGAAATAAATAAAAAAAATCAAAGCCCGTGACTGGCTTCGTTCATAATAAAACGCATTTAAAAATTATAAAACTGTACAAAATGACCATTATGTGGTTAACATTATGTAAGGTATAGCATATCGGTGACCGCATTTACCTCCAATGTCGTATGTGACCAGGCGTGCCCTTCCACCGTTTCCAGCTATCTGCAGAACGAAAGCGCATTGGACATTATTATTGCTGAGTAGAAAGAAACTAATCATAGACTTTTCAAGCTTGCTCGTTATGCAAATATAAGAAGGAGATAGAAAAAAACGAAACGGCTTAATTAAAAAAAAAACAATTCTTAAATCGCATTGGTACGTAAATTGATATTATACCTTCTTAAAATATTATTTTGTATTTGTGTGTTCACGACTGTACCCAGCTTACATACCTACCTACGTAGCTCTAGTAATTCTTTTAAAAATAATATTTTGCTTTTCTCAGTTTCGCCGGTTTTATTAGCACCGAAATCACCTTGGTCTAGACGGCTTTATCTTTTTTGTTTAAATTAAAGCAACATAATCTGAAACTTAAAATCATAATAGTAAATATGAAACTTCAATATTTGTAGTTTTCTCTTTAAAAAATAACGAAAGCAAACAACAGAAAATTTGTAAGTACTGATTCGTTTTGAAATGAAAAACTCATTCATGCTACATTGAAGCTCGTAGTTTTCATGGGCTTCGATTTATAATTTTTACACGCTTAATATTAGCTTCAGTTGTATGTATGTTTGTAACTGAGTCCTTTAGACGCGATTTTTACCCATTTTAAACGGCCAGATTTCATTCAAAATTTGTAGATTTATTGAGGACCGATGACAATTCAATATTTAAAAAAAAATTAAAACAACATTGTAAAAATTTAAACTAAAAAATGAAAAACAAATAATAATAGTTTAAAAAAATTAAAAAACACGCTTTATATAAAATTCAACTAAAAGATAAATAATATTAATAATTTTAATAAATTTAAATTGAAAATAGTGTAAAAAAAATATTTTATTGTAAAAAAAGAGTGGGGTACATGGTGTTATTAGTTATAAATATTTTTCTGACAGATATGAGTAGAAGAATTATTATTTCAATAATATCTTAAAAAGCACCCCACGCTTTTTTTACTACGCTAATTTCAATTTAAATTTATTAAAATTCATTTTCAATTTTTTAGTTGAATTTTATATAAAGCGTGTTTTTTCGTTTTTTTAAACTATTATTTATTATAATCTTGTTTTGATAAGCACCTCGTTTCAATTCCCTATTGCATTGAAAAATCGATTCTCTTATCAATCAGATTTAAAACTATTCGTATTTAGAACCTACTTTATTTATAACCCTGTCATTCCTTTGCATAATCGTGTCTCAAAATGAACCTTATAAAACCAGGCACATTCTCATTAAGTGAATAATGTTTTCCACAAAAGGATTCGATTCGCTAGATTTACTCCGTCCGATGTCCTAGTAATACAAGCTGCTTCGTGACAGATGGCAGGGTCGGCCACACGGCGCCAACTGTGCCTTATTTATATCTATATGTTGTATTAATTACAGTACTTACCTGTACTAAGCTTATAGCGCAATTTACACAATTATTTCTCATGTATTTAAGGGCGTAATTTTTGTTTACGATAATGATTTCCACAGAAAGCTTTCTTTCTTTTTTTTTATTACTTAGATGGGTGGACGAGCTCACAGCCCACCTGGTGTTAAGTGGTTACTGGAGCCCAAGATATCTATAACGTAAATGCGCTACCTACTTTGAGATCTAAGGTCTCAAGTATAGTTACAACGGCTACCACACCCTTCAATAATTATTATAAAATGTGGTCACAAGTCAAGACGCAAGGAATATCCTCTTATTTGCCAAATGACGATACAGAGAAACACTTCTAAAACTGAAGCTTAAGCTGTATTTAACGAACATCTTTGGGAGGTTTAACGACGGAGGGAAGATCTTCCATCGAGCAGTTGATGTTGCTCGGTAGACCGACGGTCCGAATGTTGTATTTCGGAACTTGTATATAAGCAAGCTTATCTTGAAAATGTCGTAAGCGAGATTTGGGTATCTGTCAAATATCTTGTGTTGTATGGATAACTACCGCCACACATGAAATCTGAAAATTACAATCGTTCACAATCTAATGGAACCGATGCAGTATGTCCACACAGAATTACTAACATGAGATTAGTTAAAATCAAAACGATTGTTTATCGCCCTGGATAAACAAACTATTTCATGTCCCATCTGATTTTAACCCAGTCACAATATGAATGACGCCTTGAGTTTTTTTTCAATTCGAAAAGCGTTATTACTTTGCGATAGAAATAGGCGTGATAATGGTAGTTAAATTTAAATAAAGATATAGGTACTTTTTAGGTTTCTGGAACAGTCTACGCGATGAACGTATGAACCTTGCTAATAAATTGGGCTTCGTCTGACAATTCACCAAGGGAAGCTCAACCATTGATAAAAACCGAAATTTGATATTTATTTCGACCAAATACATAGAATATATTAATACATATAGCATAATACCAGCATAAAAAAGAAACACACAAGAATCTTTAGTTATCTAATCAGATGCGACTGAACTGCATGACAAAACTTTTGAAAATAAGTATCGAATAGAATTGTTTATTTTGAATTTGAATATTTATGAATTTTTGCGTTCTCTGATTACGTGCATGCTATATCCACTTATAGTAGATTACCTAGGTCGATGATCAGATAACTAGTGTACGAAGTCAACGTGTGTGTACTGACACATTTTTTTTTACTTTATATATATTTGTTACATAAACATCTATATATTTCTACATTACGAGAATAATCATTGGGAATATTTTGAAAACTTGCTTACGGATTGGTGTATTAATTTTTGTTGTCCAGTACGTATCTATTGTTGAGATTTGCTTCGAATGTGTTACGTGTTATTATTTAAAGCCACTGCTCGAGTCAGTATAGGATTATTTAATATATTTATTTAATAAAAGGAATGAACAAAAAAGACCCGTCTTTATCACTGTTTTGCTCTCCATATATAAACATGCGTATAATAAATCGGAAAATCCAGTGTCTGTACATTGAAGAAAAGTAATATAAATAGTAAGGATACCCCTAAATATTTTTAATACGCTTTTATTAGCTTCAGACGTATGTATGTATGTTAGTGTGTAACGGAATCTTTGAACATGATTTTGATTCCCTTCAAAACGTCAGATTAACTCGAAATTTGGTATACTTATTAAGGACCAATGACAATTCAATATTTAAAAAAAAAAAATACAAAAAAAAAATGAAATTCAACTAAAAAATAGAAAATAAATTTTAATTAATTTGAATTAAAAATAGTGTAAGAAAAATTGACTTTATTGTAAAAAAAAGCGTGTATTGCTTTTCAGAATATTATCAAAATAACCCTTCTACTCATATCTATTCATAAAATAGTTATAACTACTAATACCATTCACCCTACGCTAATTTATAAAAATTTCTTTTCTATTTTTTAATTAGATTTTCTATAAAAGCATATTATTTATTATTATTAGTAAGTCAGAGTAATATCTTGTGATTTTTTTAGCTAGTATTCTAATGATTCTTAATTGTTTATTAGTTATAATTTTAACACGTATGTCATGCGTCGTCCTTATCTATTATTGCATTTAAAATTCTTCCGTGTCTTTGTTGTGTCAATCGAAATGTTTATAATCAAGTTTGTTACAGTGTTTTTGGGTTAGTTGCATTCGCTAGTCGCACTGTCGCCATAATTAGGTACTTAATCACTGTGTTTACAGTGCTAAAGTTTATTTTTGCCCGAGCAAAGCATTTGAGATGACAATAACTGTAACGTGTTATTATAATGTTATGTTTCCTCAATAGTTCCTAAATGCGTCTTAAAATCCTTTTGTATTTCGTCCACACAGAACAAGAAAACCGGAATTTAGAAAAAGCAATACCTACCTATTCTCGTATAAATTTCACCACGATATTATATTATGTAAAATATCTCTTTGTGTATTCGTTTTATTGTATAATGACAAGTATAGATGAGACGCGCATAAAATATAGCATTTTATTAGAAATACGACCTGTTCGAATCTAAACAAAGAATCTTTATCGAAGGTATTATTAATATGTAATATATTTGTCATGCTTCTGATGTCTGTCATGATATCATTTCTTTATCTCTTCTAAATATAACTTTAAAGAAATATAAACACGTGTGAATCTCGACTATAGATCGATCAATCGTAGTGGTTTTTTTCTTCCAATCACAACTGTAAATCCGTTATTCCATAATAAAACAAGAGGCGATATAATATTTCATTTTGTCTTTTTTTTATTGCGTTCGAAGACAGATGCAACTTTTGCACACCTGTTAGTCTGAGATCAACGTCGTCTGCTGCCGCTTAATGGTGGTTTGGCGTTTTGTGAGCCCGCATAGGTAGGTATGTACCACAGCTCTGCCTATTTATGCCGTGAAACAATAACGCGCTTCGGTTTGAAAGCTGCACTAGCCATTGTATCGTAAAACTGGGACTTAGAGCTCATGTATCATGGTAATAACTTAACACCAGCTGAATTATGAGCTCGACTTGCCAAAGCGCTCAAGGAATACGGCGGGAAATTTAATGCCGAATGATCTCGGGAAACACTGTGTGGAAGAACGTAGCGGCTCCAAACAATTGAATGGTGCGATGGTAAAACCGTGACGATTCTGATTTCGGAACGAGATAATATCGATGAGATTTCGGTTTATGAATACAGTAAGTGCACTTGATACTTCGACAACCTCGAAGGTCGACTCAGTGCTTATCGTATACACAAAAATAGAACATATCTCTTGAATTATTTGCGTCATCATTCTTGTCATTTGTTGTTGTAACACTGAACATACCATAACGGTTCCAATGACCAATTTTGAACTTTTGTATTAAAAATATATGTGTCATCTTATTGCTTTTGCACACTTGACTTCGTGACTTTTCTTACCAATTAATCAACAGATTTTTTTGTTTTTTGTTTTTTTTTTATTTTGAGTAATACTTGTAGTATACTGTTATCTACCCGCTATAAAAGAAATAGGTACCAGTAAGTGTTAGTATGATTAGTGTTAACCAATCGTCTCGTTAGTATAATGACTCTGAGTAGTAACTGTGTAGTCTAAGATCTGAGACCGAACTTGATCGAAATCATTTAAGCTAAAAGTATTTGATTAAAAAGTTTAATGTAAACCACAAGAAACGATGAGAAAGAAACTATACGCTATTGTGACAGATAACCGATTCTCTCTAAACGAAGATCCGACGTTATGCTTCTGGTGTCGTGTTTTTTTTTACAGCATACATATAATAAATTTAAAACAGTAGGTAATTTACTCGGACGTTATTGTGGAGTTACGAAAAAAAAAGAGGTTTTATGCAGGCACTTTGTTTTGATGACGCCAGAAGTTACGCTTGACTGACTTTTATAACAGGAATTATTTCGAGTTGAAACAATGCCCCACGTTATTTATTATCGACAAATAAATTGATGTTTTGAGTGATCGGAAGTCGTCGTGGGGCCGCTCCTCCGTAACTAATTGACATTGACCGATCTTATTTATTTGTTTTATCAGTTATAACTGTCGTCGGTCTATCTGTCGGGTTTCGCATCGTGAGGCTCACCGATAATAATAATGACACTAGAATTAGAACAATCACTATACGACGATACTATACGAATTTTTCTAATGAAATCCGTACTCAACAAATGTTCACGATTGACTTCCGCGGTGAAGGAATAACTTCGTGTAATAAAAATGCGTCACCCATCTTGAGATATAAGTTCTAAGGTCTCAAGTGTAGTTACAACGGCTGCCTCACTCTTCAAACCGAAACGCATTACTGCTTCACAGCAGAAATAGGCAGGGTAGTGGTACCTACCCTGCGGACTTACAAGAGGTCCTACCACCAGTAAGTACGCAAATTATAATGTTGCGGGTTTCATTTTTATTACATGATGTTATTCCTTCACCGTGGAAGTCAATCGTGAACATTTGTTTTGTACGTATTATTACGATGTATACATTATGTAATGAAGTAAATAAATAAATTGTCAATCTTGAAACGTTCGCTTTCATTGGACATTCACTGGTCTTCATTATATTTCCTCCAGGCTATTATTGCAACATCATTTTATCTCGTGATTCACAATTCTCGTACGATAATAGATTAAAAGTTACTTAAAATTAAGAAAAAATTTATCAATACCTTATAGTTTAGTAGACCTATATCAATCTATTTACAATATCAATCTATTAGGCTACACAGCATGGGTACATACAAACTTTACTTTCCGGATAAACATTCCACAGTCAATGAACAAGTAAAAAACAGATGTTCCAAATAAATATCGAACGATATTCAATCAATGAGACGTAACGTGTACGGTATTAAGAAAAGGCCATCCAAACATAGTGAGGTCGCGCACCAGTCATTTCAATGTAACAATTCAAATACGCTGCCCAAAAATAAACAAGGAAGGAATAAACTTAACATTGAGAAAATGCTCCGTATAAACAGCCGCATGAGTAACGTCTTCGATTGTAATAATAACTACATTTAATACGCCTAATTTAATATTAAACATAAATGATAAAGTTATTTGTGTTTCAAACCTTTTAATTTCATGGCTGTTGAGGATTTCTGGATCGATAAAGCAATGTTTTATTTCTCTTTAATAGTATTAGAATATCGGCTCGTTTGCTTTGCTTGCTTATGATGAGGCAATACCAAATAATACTGGTAGTAGGACCTCTTGTGAGTCCGCGCGGCTAGATACCACCACCCTGCCTATTTCTGCCGTGAAGCAGTAATGCGGTTCGGTTTGAAGGGTGGGGCAGCCGTTGTAACTTTACCTTAGAACTTATATCTCAAGGTGGGTGGCACATTTACGTTGCAGATGTCTATGGGCTCCAGTAACCACTTAACACCAGATGGACTGTGAGCTCGTCCACCCATCTAAGCAAAAAAAGAAAATAATAATAATAATAATGCCAGAGCGAATTATAAGCCAGCACAGGTACCACCACCCTCCTCATTTCTGCCGCGAATTAGTCATGCGTTCCGGTTTGGAAAAATCGGACCTCAAGTTGATTCGAATCTCAATGTGGATCGCGACATTAAATTTTATTGTTTATTGTCTACGGTGATCACCTAAAATCAGGTGATCCATGAGACAGTTCGCCGAAAATTAAAAAAAAAAAGAAAGAAATAATTATCAACGATTCTTTCTTTACTGTCCATATCAGTTTGCAGAGTCAACAAAAAAAAAAAAATAAACACACATTTGACCCAGTCTCGTTGGTTAACTAAAAAGGCTTCACCGCTCTTAATGCGCTGTAATCCGATTGCGTGCAGATTTGTATCGTTTTCATTCTACGACATTTCACAGTCAATCTTGACGTAAGCCCAAATTATTATTCTCATTATCTTGTGTGTAGGTAATAAATACTATTTGGTTTCGCATTAGCGTGTCGAGACACAAATAAATGAAATTGAATTCTGATTGTATCTTCACAGGACTAGAATTTTATTTAGTTCGTATTCAATAATTGTTTATCTTTTATCTTAAATGAAATACGTCTCTCATTAGAACTGTCTGTCTGAAGATTATTGAGTAATTTAGATTTATCGTTATATAGAAACTGTTTAGAGTTAAAAAAACTATATTAGTAATCTTAATATCCTATCCTTGCGTCGATAATCCTCAATCCTGAGGGTCGTGGCCTCATGAGGCTTTCTTGGGAAAATACACATGGTGGGTTCCCGCATCCTTCCACTGTAGTGCTTTTGGAAGAGATTTAGTTCTTCGAGGCCGCTGAAGCCTTATTTGGGTCCGGCTAATTAACCGCCGCCAGACATTCGGCGTTGACTGTTTTACCGTGAAAAGGTCGAACTCCAACTCAACCCTACTCTTTTCTCATCCGGGCTTGGGACCGCCATTGAGGCAGAGTTGATATAACATTCACTAAAGCGAACGCGTCGTAGTCATAAGTACCAAAATCGACGATAATAACTAGGACCTTGGTACCGGGTCATCAGATATACTTTAAATTTAAGTCACGTTTTTCCCTGAGTACATGTACCGTCCAGAAGTCTTCAAGAACGCCGTAATAAATGCACGTTTCCGAGGTCTCTTTCCCGTACGGTCATCGGATGTGTGTTCACGTGTTACGGAAGCAATATATAATAAATTAGCGGCCCGCTCCGGCTCTGCTCGGGTCTTTAACAAAAATTTCAACGGCGTTGTTTTATTTTTTTAAATAAAAGAACACTTATTGCGGCGTAACTATAACAGTTAGACATATGCTGTCGCGATACTTTTTGTAAATAATAATGTGGTCTACAAAGTCGTAGAACATTATTTTATTCTATCATCAATAGTTTTCGCAGGGCAAGCGAGGTAAATAATATTTTAGATAATTTTTTTACACCTTGGGTTACATTGTTGGAGTTTTAGTAAGGATCCCTATTTTTTTTTAAAAAAGTTATAGCCTATGTCACTCGGGAATAGTGTAGCTTCCAAACAGTGAAAGAATTTTTCAAATCGGTTCAGTAGTTTCGGAGCCTATTCAAGACGAAACAAACGAACAAATCTTTCCTCTTTATAATATTAAGTATAGATTAATAAAAACAACAGCATAAAATAGTAAATGCAAATAACAAAGGGTGTTGAAAGTATTTGTTTGTTTTTGATAAGACTCAACCTCTACGTTAAAAAGAAACATCACTACGTATCGCGGCCGCTGTTATCTCGTTTCTTCTACAAAGAAGAGCAGATATGTACACTTTCATACTTCAAGATCGAGATAACGAGCCACCAGTACGACGGACGGCCGAGTCAAGAAGCGCGTGATTACATAAAACGTGAAAGTGTAACGTCGACCAATTTGAATGAGTACGTTTTTAACTACGCATCTCGTTTGTAACGCAAACGATTTTAATCTAATAGCTTAATATATACTAGATGATGACCGAACAAAGTTTTTTTTTTGATAACGCCATCTTGTTGTGTCTTTAAAGCGGTTAGTTGCCCTCAATTAAGAAAAATAGTATTATTATTCGCCGATAGATGTCGGGAAGAGTTGATTATTGAAAACACGAATAAAACAACATTTTCTGAAAATAAATCGTAGCTAGATCGATTTATCGCCCCCGAAATCCCCTGTATACTAAATTTTATGAAAATCGTTGGAGCCGTTTCCGAAATTCAGATTATATATATACAAGAATTGCTCGTTTAAAGGGTATAAATATATTATTGTGCATAAGGAATACGAATGTGACAGGCATCTCTCGTTTCAAGATGATTAAGCAGATTCGTTCGAATTACAATTCGTTATTTGGAAAATGATTTTCGACTTTAAGCCGTTTCGATAAGGTCATTAACTAACTGATCGTTTGATACGTTGTAATCGATAAGTTTTTTTTAATTGCTTAATTTCCTGTAGAATGTCACATGGATGGAATGGTGATTTCTGGCAATTTGCGTAGTCTATAGTGTCAAAATTTTCCCAGATAATATGAGTCGATGTGCCATAATTATACACCTTATCTTATCACTCTTTCCAGGAATGTGGTTTTAAAAATATAATATTTAGGTTTGTATTGTCCATACGTTTAAAAATCAGGCAATAAATTTTCCAAGTCTATAATTGAACGCGTGTGCCATAAAGTCCGGCTGATGCTACATGATTACCGGAGCCTGTACACATATCAAACTGAGTGTCAAAACTCACTTTGAATAATGTATATATACTATACAAAACTTGAGGCCGTAATTATAACTTGCATCGTCAAAGGCTGCTAAGAAAATAAAAGACGACCATACTACTCAACGTACACGTATTCTCTGGTAAGGAACCGGAATGAAAATTACGATCCATAAAGTATTATTTAATTTTAAACCGTAAACATATTATAATGTTTTTACTTGTACAGTTGGGGATATGGAAGAAGCGTGGTCGTAAAGAGCCGCGATTATTTTAATTACGCTTCCTTTTTTATTATTATTACGTAAAATAAATTTAATAAGTTTATACGAAATTCAAAGAACTGTTTCAGGTCGAGTCGTAAACTGGCGTACTCGTCAGTGCCATAAGAAAAAAAAACCTATATAGTCATAACGTAAAATGTAAACGTGTATAATTTTAAAACTTTCTTAACTCGCTTTCTTTGTGTTAGTAAGAATATTAACGAGTCAACTAAGTTTGTACTGAGACGATACGATCGTTTTTATTTTACAAGTACCCGCATATAATACATAATTTTATGTTGATGTAGTTTAATAGTTCTTCAATTGAGCCATTAAGGGTATTAAATGCTTACTGCACACACTGTGTATTCTAATGTACTTTCTTTAACTTTGACGAACTAATAACAGTCGTCCCTATGATATTAACAGTGTTAGTGTAGGGTTAACAGGCTGCACTAGAGATGACAGAGGACTTTTTGGCGGGAACGCGAGGAGTGAAGTTGTGTGATTTATTTTATTTTGTCTAATTAGTGTTTCTTCGGGTTTAAATGTGTAATAATAGTGGTTTATTAACTGTTTAATATCTGTGAAAGTGCACAAATATGGGAAAATGAAACAAAGCCGCTGGACGTAATTTCTCGGGATCCTCCAAAAAGTCCACTGAAAAAATCTTAGTAAATGACCACCATTTTACTGAGATTATATTTCATCCCATATCATCTCATTTAATTTCATTTAATTTCGTCCCAGTTGATTAATGTCTCAAATTAATCATCTCCATTTCATCATTTTTCATAAAAACAAGAATATGAATTAAAATAAGACATGACTTAAAGGTCTTAGTTACCAGGTCCTAAAATCCCATAAAAAATAAAGAGATGACAGAATTGTAGTATCCATAGGCGTATTCCAGTTGTAAGGTTTATCAGATTGTACGAACAAGCACGATAAAATGAATCGACTGGAATCTTTTTAGGATTTTTATATTTTACTAATGAAACCCGGTCACGCTCCGCTGTCACTCTCACCAATTGCAAGAAAAGCATCAATTTCTTGAATCAACTCGCTCGCCACCTGTCTTCCTTTGAACCTGCCTTTGCTATAACGGAAATTTCCCTGCACTAAGTTTCATCACAATCGCCCCACCGGCTTAGAGGACCGCAAACACACACGCATACAAACATTAGTTTTATTATATAGACCTGTAAGTTAGGCAACAAAGAGAGTGTTGGTACTCGTTTTGTGGCTTGAGATCTAAGTCTCAATTGTATTGTCTAACGGCCGTGCCCTTCGAACGTATAACTAACTGCTTTGAAGCGGAAATATGCGGAATTGTTGTACTTAGTTTCTCGTGTGGGCTCAAAATATGTGTTCACCGAAAATGCGGGCTAACGATGGCGATATACTGGTCTTAGTACTCTGAGGACACCGCTGTGCATCTTATGGTGTATTCACCGATTCCATTTTAGGAAACTGTTGCGATAATGAAAATTTTATTGATTTTGTTCGCGATTTTCCATCTTGTTTATTTATTGGCGTGACCGTGTAACGCTAGTAACTACTTAAGGTCGACATTCTTCGTTTTCATTTTCCTTAGATTCTATATTCCCGTTGTGACTTAGGCGAGTGTGGTGTTCGCTCACGCGCCCTGCACACACATAGACACCCTCCAATCCTTACAATCCCGCTTTTGCAAGTTAGCCGTTGGAGCTCCGTGGTTCGTGAAGAACGTTGACCTACACGACGACCTGGGCCTCAAATCAATCCGGAAAAACGCGAAGTCAACCTCGGAATGGTACTTCGATAAGACGATATATGCGTCATGATAATCGCCTTATCGTTACCGTCGTTGACTACTCCCCGAATCCTGATTACGCAGGAGCCAGTCACCGTCGACACGTCCTGACGGATCTTCTCAATGGGTCGCGATTCTGATCCCGTAGTAGATTCGTTCACGAAGCAGATTTCTTGAGTATTTAAGTCTCTTTTGGAGGCGCTCGAGTAGCTGTTAACAAATAACACCCCGTCTGTCTGAGCCCTTGCTCGCCCACCTGTCCTGGTGAAACCTGAAAGTCCTCCGAGCCACCTGGAACACCTTACAATAAATTAAATTCAACGCATATCGTAAGCTTGTGCTGGTCCGGCCGTTGTCCAACGTGCCGATCAATGCAGCTTGCAGGTCATACACGGATACCGTGACCTAGACCACGAATTCCGTGAGATAATTGATGGATCGTTCATTCTTTTCTAATGCTTGCATTACCAAACCAGCGCATACGCACAATATGTGAGCCAGCTAAGTGAAAACCTATGATTACCCATAAACATTGAATCAGTCTGGGACTAATCGTTGTATTGAATCAGCTGTACAAAGTTTTATTAGTTTGTTGTTTTTTTTAAATGAAACAATAATTTTGCTAATATTAAAACAAAAGAATTTCTATGCAATAGGAGGTTAATAAAAACAGATTTTCTTAGTCATTACTTATTTCTAACTTTTACGAGCTCACTTTCCACTGTCAAAAGATATTCAGTAATACACGCTACCTTCATACTACGGCTCAGAATTTCTCTATGCTCCTTTATTATGATATGAATCGTTTGTCACAGAACATGATTCAAATAATTAATCTTTACGAAATCGTGCAGTACTGACCTGCCTGCTTATTATTACAAGTGGAAAACTCAAACGTAAACACACACACTGAAATACGTAATCGCGGTATTATCAAACAATCTCGTGACCTTGCCGCAAATTGGCCCAGAACCAAATGCCGATGACTCCTCACACGCTTTCTATTAATTTTTATTACGAACACAAACAGTTGTCTCGCTATCACCGTCGCGTCACGATAGATGAACTGTTTTTTTGTTTTTGTATCCGACTTAAAGCCTTTATTAAAGTCATTCCAATCTCGGCCGTAATACACAATTGAAACTTATTGATCTTTCGAATAAATGTCACTTGTCATGATCACGGTTGAGTTGATGTGTTGTTAAAAATAGCCAATTAATGATGAGATTTTTATTTGGTAGCAGCGAAATTTCGTAATCCGGCTTACAACGGGGATAATTAAGCACTATAGGGAGATTTCTATGAACAGTTACGATTGTGTTGAAAAGAAATCCGAATTATCGCAAATAACTAATCGTATAGTTAAAAACGGCCAATTTTCGTTTCTCGATACGGTTTCCAAACTAAATTAAAATCATTGACGGCATCCATTGGTTAGTCTCTTATCCTTATCTTGTCTTTTCAATCCTTCAAATATAATTATTGTAATTAGTCGTGTATAAGTATTGAGTGCGTCCAAAAATAACTAACTTTCTCCCGTTAATCGTTTTGGAATTCAATAACCTCACTCGATAAAACGATACAATAATACGATAACGTTATCGTATCGAATTCATATCGCTTTCAAAAAGTATTGACACTATCTATCCGATATATACCCAGCTTATTGATGAACTGTATTATCTATGAATAAGTCGTTTGTTCATGCGCATTGTTTAGCTCGTATGCTGTTACAAAAGTATCAAGTAATTATTTAACGCACTATCCACTAAATAAGCAAATTTAAAACAGCCATTCTTATGTAATTCATCACGTTATTGATAATGAAAGTCATTGTTGAACACGTATATTACTGGTGGTAGGACCTCTTGTGAGTCCGCGCGGATAGGTACCGGTAGGTTTCGGTTTGAAGGGTGGGGCAGCCGTTGTAACTATACTGAGATCTTAGAACTTATATCTCAAGGTGGGTGGCGCATTTACATTGTAGATGTCCATGGGCTCCAGTAACCATTTAACATCAGGTGGGCTCTGAGCTCGTCCACCCATCTAAGCTATAAAAAAATATTTAAAAAAATAAGCAAATTTAAAACCGCCATTCTTATGTAATTCATCAAGCTATTGATAATGAAAGTCATTATTCAACAC
Organism: Bombyx mandarina; assembly: GCF_030267445.1. Taxonomy (NCBI): domain Eukaryota; kingdom Metazoa; phylum Arthropoda; class Insecta; order Lepidoptera; family Bombycidae; genus Bombyx; species Bombyx mandarina. The sequence goes on from NC_143228.1 coordinate 14,810,022, forward strand.
GTATAGGTAATTAATACCTACCCCCAGTATAGTATTTGCTAAGGTTATCGCGCAATTCGTGGACATAACCAAACTACATTGACGGTTTAATTTTACCTTTTTTAATTATTACCGACTTTACGTATACTTTACAGTTTTCGTGGTTACCACAGACGAATAATATACCCCCAGACACAGCCCACTGAGTTTCTCGCCGGATCTTCTCAGTGGGTCGCGTTTCCGATCCGGTGGTAGATTCTGCGAAGCACGGCTCTTGCTAGGGTTCGTGTTAGCAACATCGTCAGTTTAGAGCCCCGTGAGCTCACCTACTAGTTAAGGTTACGCTGAAACAGCCTTTCAGGGCTCTCAGCTTAGGTAGAAAAAAAAAGGTATTATTCGTCGACATGTGAACGTTGCACTCCTCTTTGCGTCGACAATCCTCATGCTGTGTGAGGGTCGTGACTTCATAGGCTTTCTAGGGAAAATACACATGGTTGGGTTCCGCGTCCATCCACCGTAGTGCTTTTGGAAGAGATTTAGTTCTTCGAGGCCGCTGAAGCCTTATTTGGGTTCGGCTAATTAACCGCCGCCAGACATTCGGCGTTGACTGTTTTACGGTGGAACGGTCGAACTCCAACACAACCCTCCTCATTTCTTATCCGGGCTAGGGTACCGGTAGAGTTAATGTTGCACTAACGACCGTCTATTGTTCTAGTCAAATTATTCCTAGAATTTTACGTTTTATTTTACTGATTATTCTGCGTGAATCGTAACATTTAGGCTTCTTACCGCGAAGGCTCAGTTCGTCCAGTCTGTAGTAATTAGAACTAAGTGACGCTAACCGAAACGTCGTGACGTCATTTAATCTTAGCAACAACACTATTGTAGGTATACATACACGTAGCTGTTATGCCACATTGATTAATTTGGCTTACTTCATCGTGGTTAAAACACATTTATACATTCTAAGATCGCATTCCCAATGATAAACTGCAATCATTGTCTTTATCTTGTCTTCTGAATGTGAAATATTAAAAGCACTTTAGTTCAGCATAAATTTGTTGAATGTGAACTCAAAGTCAGATAATATTAATAGTGTGTTTTTTTTTGTGTTTGCCTACTTACTGCTATTAACCCCTAGGGTTTATACTAGCTTTACCGAATGTATTACTATATGAATAAATAGCGCACTTAGCTGTACGCAGCTGTATATACGTATTATTCTGAAATTTTCAAGATATCTAAAGAAGACCGTTTTTTTAAACTATGCTATAAAAAAATTTTTTTTTTGGAGTTTACTCCTTTAGAATCGATTTACATATATAGGCCCGGGGTATGAAAATTATGGGGACCAAAATCGTACTAGCATGTCACACGAAATGCGTTATGCGCATGTCACACGAAATGCGCGCCGGGCTGCTGCGCCGGCAGTCCGCCACAAAGCCTCGTACTGATCGCGCGTTTCTCTCATTATTGTATTTTCATATATTTGTTAGTCGTTTGTTTTGTGTCTCGTTAATTTGTTAATAATCTGTAGTGTATCGTGTTGTCGTAATATAGAACTATTTCTCGTATTGTTTCGTTTAATTTTTTATATCCAGTAAACTCCAGTCGTGCGTCGGAGCGGACACACACACTTTTTTTATAGCATAGTCGTTTGAACGAGCTCAAGGTCGTCGGAGTCCATAGACATCACAGTGTAATCCCCGCCACGCACTTAGAGTCATGAGGCTTATGTCTCTATCGTATAGTAATTACGAAATCCTGTTTCCGAAGCAACATCATGACAATTATTCAAGGGCTTCTCAATACAGTAATTTCGATGAAACCTTTGTTGTGTTACCAATGCCATGTAGAGCGATATTAGTATCATTTGTGGAAGAGCCAAGAAGGAAGTCCATTACAGTATTACTCTAGTTGTATTCAGATAATCAAGTAATTTAGCAGTAGACAGCAACTCGGCTGTGGCACTGGTATTGCTGATGATCATGAAAGATGGTGGCTACTTACCGTCAGGCGGGCCGTTTGACTATAATGGCAATTAAAAAAAAAACGGTTTCACAGCGGCGGCCATTTTTCGTCTATGGATGAATCCACCAAAATAAATAACGCATTTTGTAAATGACATCTAAGCTTTATCTTCAAAATTACGTTATGAAATCAAATTAAATTTTACGTTTATAAAGATACTAGCTGCTAAACCCGTTCGCTTCGCTGGGCATTTAAAATTAACATTATTATTTCCCACCCCCACAAAGATTCTCATCATTAACGCCCCCGCAACTGGTGTAGGGAGTCCAACACTCATATAAATATTAGCCTATCCATTAAGTACATGTATTTTCTACATGGATACCAAGTTTCAAGTCAATCGGATGCATGGTTGAGTAGTTATAACGGAACATCCGTAAAAACCACTGTAGATTTATATATTAAGTATAGATTGAGTTTGTAAGTGGCTTAGTTCACCTCGTTCTTAGGGCACAGTTCTGGTACCTACGGAACCGTAGGCGTATGGCGCCATCAACGCCTCCGATCGGTTTTATTGCGACACAGTTCGACCCGTTACAATCGTCAGTCGGTACGCCTCTAGGAGGACTGTGTCGTGAAATTTTATGGACCTTTAAATATTTTAGTACTTAGTAATTACATGAGAAGAACAATCCCAGTAAGAATGGAAATGGAGACCATTTTATTTTATATCGAAACGATTTCAGGGAAAAAATAAATAATTTAAACTGCTTACCATTATTATCAATTGAATGTCGTAATATAAATAGTTCTTGTTGGAATAGTTATTGTTTTTATTTTCACTTTGGCTTTACGGGCACTGCGAATAACTAGGATAACGATTTACATTCATTAAAACGTAAACGACTATATAACAGTACTCAACTCATTAACGATGTATTTTTTTTTATTGTTTAGATGGATGGACGAGCTCACAGCCCACCTGATGTTAAGTGGTTACTGGAGCCTATAGACATCTACAACGTAAATGCGCCACCCATCTTGAGATATAAGTTCTAAGGTCTCAGTATAGTTACAACGGCTACCCCACCCTTCGAACCGAAACGCATTACTACTTCACGGCGGAATTAGGCGGGGTGGTTGTACCTACCCGTGCGGACTCCCAAGAGGTCCTACCACCAGTGATGATTTAGGGATTGATAAGCGCTTTCCTTGCTATTGCGCAACGAAATTATCCATTAAAATTAATTTTCTACTTCGAAAGCATCAGAAACTATATGCTCCGTACAGTTAAGCTAAGCTGTGACAAAATTTTTGGTCGCGGTAGTGAGCCCGCTAGGACAGGCCTATTTGTGCCTAGAAGCAGTAATGCGTTTCAGTTTGAAGGGTGGGGCAGTCGTTGTACTGACTGAGACTCCGAACTCATGTTTGAGGATGAGTGACAGCAGTTACGTTGTTGTTCTCTATGAGCGAGCACCTGTGATCATTTAACGCCAGGTGGGCGGTGAATTTTGTCCACATATCTAAACAAGAAAATTGGGTTTGGATGCTTACCAACTTTTGAAATTGCAAATTAGATTTTATAGTTAAGCGGGTATCTGAACGACTGAATGAAAATGGGCCAGCGGATATGATATAATAAATTATCACTTTAATTAACTGCGCAACACTAATCAGTAGCTCAGATAATAATAACGTTGAGCGTAATGAAGTGTTTGACTAACAAATTGTTGGTTAGTACGACTGTCGTGCATATTTTGTGCGAATACAATAATACGGCTAAATTGGGTACAATGTATTTTAAAGATAAGATATGCTAATATTTTGTAATGCTTAACGACGGAGGGAAGATCTTCCATCGAGCAGGTGATGTGATATTGCTTTGTAGACAGTCGGTCCTAATGTTGTTGTTCGGAACTTGTATATAGCAATCTTATCTTGAAAATGTCGTAAGCGCGATCCAGGCATTCTGTCGAATATCTTGTGTTGTGTGATAGCTACCACCACGAATAAAGGTAGAAATTCGTTTGCAACAATAAATGACAATTCGCCTCAAACTTCGGCTAATTAAGTTAAGTGTTTTTCTATTTGCTGGAATTATTTGTAAATTTCCAAAAAAATGAATCTACGACAATTTCTATTACAAATTTTATTCTAAATTCTTAATAATAGGACTTGTAGCAATTTTTTTATTTACATTCTGATTGATATTTTAATTGATCCTTATTTTGTTTCATTATTGATTTTGATGTAATGTGGTACCCGTTCACGAAATGTTCAGAGTATAATTATTATGTGAACCGATAACATAATTCCCACGGCACGTACCGTACCAAAATCAGCCTCAAAAATTAACAGCGGAAACGGAAATAGCATCTGATGATTGAGAGAAAGAACAATTGTGTAGAAAGTGGATTTCATAGAAACATTTTTAATTAATCTTTTACCATGCAACAGACGTATTAATTAAACCTTTAACGATAACGCACCTAACAAAAAGGCGAGGAATTAAAGATGAAAATTTAATTATGAAAATATTAATAATATCGTAATGTAGGTACCTCCAAAATTAAAACAAATTAATACCAGCCCAGCTAATAACCATTCAAAGCCACTCTCATTATGGTCTGGCCAAAAATTAATTTTTATTTTCCATCTTTCTTCTAATAAAATACCCCATCTCGTTACGGTTGCCAAGTAGACTTGTAAACCTATTTGAAAATAGCATTATAACCGTAATCAAGTCGTTTTAAAAACATTTGACACATTTCATTTAATCCACCTTCGTTCTTGGTCCACTAACATCGACTTGCGAGATTTTCAAAGTTGACACGATTAATGATACAGAAACGTTGATGTGAGTCATTTAAAAAATATTCGCAATGGCAGAATTATTTGTAATGAAAAGTTCAAATTCAAAATCTTTTGCATCTGAATCTTCACTGGCTGATCCACAGCTAAAATCTTTGGACATGTTGATATTAGTAACGTTTATTGCCTGAATGTCGCACATTTTCTAATCTTCAATAGACCTGGATGGAGTGTGTGAATGATATCGTACGATATGAGAGAGAGAGAAGTTAGTGTTAAGATGACAGCTGATAGAAGAGAATGGAAGAGAAAAATTAGCTGTACCGACCCCACCTAGGGGGATAAGATGGAGAAAAAAAAGTTACTATATGAACAAAAAAAAAACATTATATAAAAATGTGTATAGTTTTATCGACTCGTGTCATTCTAACTTATGGAATTTTCAATCTACCCTAATTTTAGTAAATTAATAGTTCGAAACGAGATATTAAAAGATTGTAATGATGTGTCGATAAACGCTATAAATCAAACAAATTTGTTTAACTTTTTTATAATCTTTAAATTATTAATTAGAATTTTGCACTATAAAATTATATTACAATTTATGACATAATAACGAATAGATAAAATGTTATTTAAGCTTAAACAAAATACTTTAGTATAGACGAAGTCCACGGCCTAACATGTATCGGATAATCAGAGAAATCCACTCTACATTTCTCTCATACACCCTTCGTTTCAAATTGTTTTACGCCAGAAATGCAAGTTTAATTTGGACGTCACCAACTACTTAATCACCAACCACTGACCGCAAATCTTGATATCTTGTTCTTATACGACAAACGAAATATAAAAAAATCAAATTGATTTGATATTTGATATGATCAAACCTGTCCCTGTCATCCTAAAAATTTAAACGCGTGTTGTTAATATTAAGAAATTGAATGGATATTTCACAAAGCAATTTTTCCGCAGTTTCAAGAGTGCAATGTTAATCCTGTATTACCAACATTACACTCGGCCCTGACTAACTAAGATGGCATACGTTTTATTACCGGTCATGTAATGTTGAGTCGACGCGCATCATTGACTGTAATTTTTAATGGAAAAGCACAGGTGCGCTTGCTAGTAACGAAAGTAAAATCTGAAGGGCCAAAGTTTAATTGCTTGTTCATTAATAACGGTAGTGTGAAGTAATCGTTCGGTCGTGGAATGATTAACCGGTACCTTCATCTGCGGCGTTGGGGTTTATTTCATGTTTTGTTTCACTTGTAAGTTTAATATTATTGCGTGGATAGCAAGGAACAAGAAGTTGTTTAAATGTTGTAATTAGGAAATTTCGAATCGAATATCTTATATCTCTATATGTTTAATAATTATTGAAATTAATTCCGTACATACAAGAAACTTAACAATCTTTAGTTCATTTTCGAGAATCTTATTATAAATGTCTATATTTCTAATGAAATAGGTACTCAACAAATGTTCACGATTGACTTCCACGGTGAAGGAATAACATCGTGTAATAAAAATGAAACCCGCAAAATTATAATTTGCGTAATTACTGGTGGTAGGACCTCTCGTGAGTCCGCCCGGGTAGGTACCACCGCCCTGCCTATTTCTGCCGTAAAGCAGTAATGTGTTTCGGTTTGAAGGCTGGGGCAGCCGTTGTAACTATACTTGAGACCTTAGACCTTATATCTCAAGGTGGGTGGCGCATTTACGTTGTAGATGTCTATGGGCTCCAGTAACCACTTAACACCAGGTAGGCTGTGAGCTCGTCCACCCATATAAGCAATAAAAAAAAAATTAAACGTAATTAACACAAAATGTCCATGTAGTTAATATATTACAAAACGCATTAAGAAACTGGTGATTGGTTTGAACATTTTCGATAACTTAGATGAAGCATATTTTATATTTCGTTTGCGCAGTGGGCGCATAGGAAGTTGCATAAGAATCACCTTGCCGCTGTAAGATGCCCACGTTCGTTCCAAATTTGGTATCAGAGGACAATGGCCCTTCAAAATTTTTAATGCAAAGAAGATGCTCAATCATCAAGATGGGGATACCAGTCCGTCGTCAGATATCAATAGTTTTATTGGATGTAAGGCAAGTTTGCAATTTCGCGCGAGTCGGTACTTAGGTATTATTTACATGCTGCCCATCATGGCTTTTTTTTATTGCTTAGATGGGTGGATGAGCTTACAGCCCACCTTGTGTTAAGTGGTTACTGAAGCCCGTGGACATCTACAATGTAAATGCACCACCCACCTTGAGAATAAGTTCTAAGGTCTCAGTATAGTTACAACGGCTGCCCCACCCTTCAAACCGAAACGCATTACTGCTTCACGGCAGAAATAGGCAGGGTGGTATCTACCCGTGCGGACTCGCAAGAGGTCCTATCACCAGTAAAAAGTAGTTGCCGTAGTATTCTCCGCACTTTATCTCCCTGCCTATTTCTACCAAGAGTATGAAACCTGATGCAATACGTTTTTAGAATAGGCATCATTCTAATGCAACTTATAGATCGATTAATATCAAACGCCACCAATCCCGCTGTAACATGAAGTTTCATGATTGATTAACATCTGATAAGCCAGAAGCTCGCCGATTGATCGAAACCAACAAAAATATCTTCTATATATATAAAAATGAATTGCTGTTCGTTAGTCTCGCTAAAACTGGAGAACGGTTTGGTTAATTTTGGTCTTGAATTATGTGTGGATCCACAGAAGGTTTAACAGGTAGATAAATATGAAAATGCTCGGAATTAAATAAAAATAACAATCTTGTTTTTCCTTTGATGTGTTCTCCGTCGGACGGATTCCTTTTGTTTATTTTAAGTTTATTTTATACAAAAGTTTAGATCTTTTATTTATCGACTGAGGCACTACTAAGTCTGCCGGGTCAGCTAGTCTATCAATAAATAAAAGATATATCGCAATTTGAATGGTGCTGGGGAGAGTTTGGTCGTTTTCGTACATGTTTATTATCATTATAAAAATGTATATTAGTCGTTCATCGGATTATACACATGTTTGATCGTATCTAATTTCTTTAAATCAATAAAAGATACATGAAACAGAAGTGCTCTTAATCTAGGTGCTAACTAATTATAGATTGGAATGTTGTGAAATTGACAGCGATTAACATGATTGATATGTTCTGAACTATGCGTTCGTGTTTTTACGATCTAATTTACATTGAGCAACGAGCTTAATGATGTTAGAGCCAAATGAATTGGATTAATTCGATTATAAATTTGCATTAACTCCACAATTTCACATTGACTGGTATGATATATATTATTAACTAATTTTTTAATTATTTTTCAGGTAAGTTTCAAGGAACCGACTACGTATCCAAGTGTAAGTCTTCAGCGTGTACTCTTTTTTTTTTACCTACCTAAGCAGAGAGCCTTGAGAGGCTATATCAGCGTAACCTTAACTAGTAGGTGAGCTCACGGGGCTCAAACCTGACGACGTTGCTAACACGAACCCTAGCAAGAGCCGTGCTTCGCAGAATCTACCACCAGATGGGAAACGCGACTCACCAAGAAGATCCGGTGAGAAACTCAGTGGGCTGTGTCTGAGCGTTAATTTACTCGTCGAGCCCTTCGTCGCAAGCGACGGGTTCGACGAGAACGATGACCGGTGCTTGAGGTACCTAAAAGCACCGTTAGTGAATAGGGAGGATCCGAAATGGCGTGTTTGGGGCGACGTCGACTGCTTTCCATTCTATCCGCAGGATTGGGAATGGAGTTAACGGTGGCCACGATGAGAGGGTTCTTGTGTCGTACCACTTTATCGAACTGAACGTATACTCTATAACGTTAAGATTCCCTCGTTAAAATTTCATTAGAACGATCTCATGCCAGATCGAATTGAATGTGGTAGTTCGAATTCCAAAAACTAAAATGATGCATGACAAACCTCTTAATCTAATTATAAAGGGCCATTAACAAGACGCGAAGGACGAATTGTCGGGACGGGCAGGATGCGCCGGCGCTGACGCACGGGCCCGATCCCAAAGTGTTACGCTCAATGCAATCGTTTGCAGTACAAGTCCGTTTATAATTTGGAATTCGGAACGTTTATTCTCTGATTATAAGTTACACTTGTCACCTTTCACATCTGTCGTCTCTAGTTTGATTATAACACTATCACCGTTTTCAGCCTCTTAATGTATGTAGAATAGGGATCGCAGCGCATAAAATAAAACTCCCGCTGTTCCAAAATCTTCTGTTATAATAATAATTTAAAAATTAATTAAGACTTTTATTAAGCCTTTTTCATTTTTTAACCGTCTTCGCCATCTTCCATTCTGTCATTCTGTCTGTCATTCTCTTTTCCCTTTCTTTCCGTTTCCATACTTCTTCTTCCGTTTCCATACTTCTAATCTTTTTATACATTCCTTTCTTACCAATCCTACATGTATTTGCATCGTCAGTGCCATTGTCGCGTTGAAAACGTTCTGTGTTTGCTTGCGGCAATGAAAATAAAATGTGTAATTTCAAATATCATTTTACGGGGTAAAAAGTACCCTGTGCTTCTTACTATCCGGTTAAAGTATTTTTGGAATTTGTTTTGTGAGCCCGTCTCTCTATGGTTGCGCGAAAGAACTGCGCGAACAAACATACTTTTGCATTTATAATTCAATGTAAATAATATAAATGTGATAGTTTGTGTGTTTGTATGTTTTTGTTCAATCACGCAAAAATTGTAAATCGGATCTGGACCGAAAAACAATTTATAACCTAATTTAGCACATATTTATGCAACTTATAGATCAATTAACATCAAACGCCGCAAATCCCGCTGTAACATGAAGTCCAATGATTGATTAACATATGATAAGCCATTACATATTACATGATCTCGGCAAAGTCGGTAATATTTTCGTATAATAAATATAATGGAGTTTACGCTGGTTTATGATTTTACTTACCAAGAGATCTATTGATCTAGCTTATGAATCAAAGAGTGACAAAAACAAGCAACTCTTTATTTTTGGAGAACGTTACGTATTTTGTGTACTCGAATTAAAATTGTTAGAATGTAACACAGCGCTCTTACTGATAATTTTTTTTGTTTCCCTACCTATTATCTAGTAGTCTAAAGGGCTATTGCAACCGCGGGCGGGTAGGTCAGTTCATGGGCTCAACCTCGAGAGAATTTATTAACACTAGCCCTAACAAGATCAGTGCTTTGCAGAATTTGAAGTCGTCGTGGCCTAAAGAATAAATAAGACGTCCGGTGCATACGTGTTGAGGCGATGCACCGATGTTCGAATTGCGGGTACCAATTTTTCTAATGAAATATGTACTTAACAATTGTTCACGATTGACTTCAACGGTGAAGGAATAACATCGTGTAATAAAAATCAAACCCGCAAAATTATAATTTGCGTATTTACTGGTGGTAGGACCTCTTGTGAGTCCGCACGGGTAGGCACCACCACCCCGCCTATTTCTGCCGTGAAGCGGTAATGCGTTTCGGTTTGAAGGGTGTGGCAGCCGTTGTAACTATACTGAGACCTAAGAACTTATATCTCAAGGTGGGTGGCGCATTTACGTTGTAGATGTCTATGGGCTCCAGTAACCACTTAACACCAGGTGGGCTGTGAGCTCGTCCATCCATCTAAGCAATAAAATAAAAAAATAAACGATTGTAATAAAATATGTGCACGTAAAAAACAAGGCTTATTATTGATACGCTTTAATCTAAATGTTTGTTGAAAATAATTACCGTGACCGTAGAAAATACGTAAACAAAAGTAGATAGCTCGGCAACATAGTTGCAGTCTTATTTGAGTATGTAATCTATGATGCATTAGTACTTGGTTTAAGAAGGACGCAAAAATAAAAAAAATTGCAGCGTCAAAGTGCCTAATTAAACCGATTTTATTTTCTTCTAAATTTATACTAAGGCGGGTGAGCGAGTACAAAAGTCATTTCTGATTGGAATTAGACAACGCAGCGACGGAAAAACTGTTTTTTTTTGTTCATACATCCGATGTCGCGACCGAGTGGGTAGTTAGTTCCCAATGAATTATTTCACTCGCTTTGGTTGAAAACCAAAATGTGTGTACCGCGTAAAAGTGACGAATGTTTCTTCGTGTATAAAATGTGTCTTTTCGAAGTTATTCTTTCGCAAATGAAATTCAGGACTCGTTTTGTCTTCGCCCACGTAACGAAAAAGTTCCAAATTTGGTAGGCATTCATTAATAAACCCTTGCCAGCGATGACATGTAGAATGTGAGAGAGCATTCAAGCCGCTGAATCCGTTTAGTGACAACGAAAATAACTTTCATATGAATCGGAATCAAACTGTTCTTTTTTTTTTCTTTAGAATAGTGTTCAAAATTTTTTGTTACTGATGTTAAGTGGTTACCGGAGCCTATAGACATCTACAACGTAAATGCGCCACCTATCTTGAACATGAGTTCTAACGTCTCAGTATAGTCCAAGGGCTGTCCCACCTTTTAAACCGAAATGCATTACTGCTTCACGGCAGAAATAGGCAGGGTGGTATCTACCCGTGCGGACTCGCAAGAGGTCCTATCACCAGTAAAAAGGCTAATTATATTATAATTTTGCAGGTTGGTTTTTATTACACGATGTTATTCCTTCACCGTAGAAGTCAATCGTGAAAATTTGTAAAGTACGTATTTCATTAGAAAAACTAGTACTTGCCAGCGGGATTCGGACACCGGTGCATCGCTAGATACAAATGCACCGGACGTCTTATCCTTTAGGCCACGACGATTTCGAAAACATTAAAAAAAAAAAATATTGATACTTAAATGTCAAAGTTTCAAAATATTTATCCGCGTACCCTTTCTAAAGTAAACACTGTGCAGTTTAATGTTATGCAAACAGAATTGTTATCAACAGAACAAAGATTGTTTACGTAATGTAACCAAAGACTCCTTATTGATATTCGAGTAGAACAAGATGCGGTAACGAGCGAAATTGCTCACGAAAATCAATCAATACAATCGATTGTTTGTTGTTTATTGTTTAATGTTTGAAGACGTTCCGCGATAACAACGCTAGTATTTACAATAGAAAGGCATCTCGATTAAAAAGGAGTATCTCGAATGATTGGTGATGACAACACCGTGAGCTGTGTTTATTTGTAAAGGATTAATGCAGATATTCCGCGCTGTCGCCACTCGGAATTAAAATAAGATAACATGATTTATCATCATCATATTATTAGCTACAAATTAAATTATGTAGGCTTTATTGAAAAATAAAACTGACTTAATTCGTATTTTGCTATCTGATATGCATTACAGAGGTATGAAAATGAAAAATTATATGAAGCGATTCTAAGTAGAAAGTGCAAGCCTTGGTGTTTAAACATTCTATTTTAATGCATACATGGCTGAAATTTATGACATCCTTCCTGAATTGTGAGTTCGAAGTCTCAATTGTGTTCTTTAACGGCTGTCAACAAACTCTTGAAAAGTCTACGAAAAGTCTACTTTTTGTTTTCGATGTATGTACAAGCTCCCGGCCTATTTGCTGTAAAATATCGACGCTCTTAGACATAACAACGTGAATACTGCCACTCGCAATTCGACAAAAGGTTGAAGACTGAATTCTATAGTATAACATCTATTCCACTCTTCAAACTACTCGTGCTGACGCAAAAGACGTCCTACCAGTACTTTCAGTACTACAGGTAGGCAGCTACTTGGCTCTGCCTTGGTATTGCTGACGTCCATGAGCGACGGTAACCACTCACCATCAGGTGGGCCATATGGTCATCTGCCAATAAGGGCCAATTAAAAAACTGTTAATGCCGGTTTGTGACCGTAATACCCTGGTATAATACTATGACTTTTTTTCTTTTTTCCTACCTATGCTGATAACCTTGAGAGACTATTTCAGCTTCGCCCTAACATGTAGATGAGCTCACGGGGCTCAAACCGGAGTGTTGCTAGCACTGGCCCTAGCAAGAGCAGTGCTTCGCAGAATCTACCACCGGATCGGAAACGCGACCCACTGAGAAGATCCGGCGAGAAACTCGGTGGGCAACTCTGATAAGGTTGTCGCTATTTACGAAATTCTTGGGAAGAGATGGGTGGGGTGTTATTCTAGATCAAATAATACAGCCGAAACTTACTTAAATAAAAGCACACGAAGTGTATTGTGTTTTATTTACGTTTCTCCGTCCTCATATGCTAACATAAGCTAATTTTTACTGGTGGTAGGACCTCTTGTGAGTCCGCGCGGGTAGGTACCACCGCCCTGCCTATTTCTGCCGTGAAGCAGTAATGCGTTTCGGTTTGAAGGGTGGGGCAGCCGTTGTGAATGTCCATGGGCTCCAGTAACCACTTAACACCATGTGGGCTGTGAGCTCGTCCACCCATCTGAGCAATAAAAAGAAAACATAAATATCGAATTTGAAAATTGTGAGCGTTATAAACTTTAGCTTTAAATAAAATTATAATGACCTGTTTCCAGTAAAATGTTTTCATCTGATTACGTACGTAATTAATTCGACTATGTATCTCTCAGCCCACGCAAAGCGATGTCAGTACAGAATGTATCTTTTGAAAACACGAAGAACATCTCCCGTCGTCTATTCATCATTGTTAACCCACTTTCGATAATGTCCGAATAATACCCGACGGACATGTCTAATGATTCAAATTTCAAGCCAGGGCGTTACTCGTGACCGAAGTTTTGCTAAAAATGTCATCGCGATCATTAAGAAATGTAGCAATAACTTTCTACGAGACATATCTCCCACGAGAAACCGATCATGTATAGAGGTATATTGCTTTTAATCGACCATGCTAGATTCTGATCACTTCTCCGTATGATACCGTAAAATTGTAATTCATTTAAACGGTATTACGATTCAGTTTCGTCCCATGCGACCTCTTCGTGTGTCTTCGTGTGCACATTCACACACTTGCAATACAACTGGAAATTTTCCGATTGAAAAAAATAAAATAAAAATCTATATCTATACTCTATACTAATATATAAATCTACAGTGGTTTTTACGGATGTTCCGTTATAACTACTGAACCATGCATCCGGTTGACTTGAAACTTGGTATCCATGTAGAAAATAGATGTACTTAATGGATAGGCTAATATTTATACGAGTGTTGAACTCCCTACACCAGTTGTGGGGGCGGTAATGATGAGGGGATCTTTGTGGGGGTGAGGAATATTATTGTTAATTTTAAATTGTCAGCAAAGCGGACGGGTACAGCTAGTAATTTCATAACACCCCTATTAGTTCTTTTGAAAAATAATAATTGAATTGTCAGCAGTCGAAATTCGACTATAATTAATTAAAACTATAATTTTGAACATTATTATGGTTCTATTGTCAGACTTTACTTCTATAATCTCAAATTTCGTCAAAACTACACTATAGAAAAATAATAATAAAGAAAAACAATATTTAATCTATTCTTAATTTGACCACAGACTTTAAGCAATAACAAAAGTTTGACAATAAACAAAGAGTATTTATCTGTGAATGTGTGTGTGTGTCAAATACACGGTAGTGTGCGTAATGTTTTATTTTTATTGATTTAATGTATTATTAATGCATAATTTAAATAAAATATTAGCATTATGCACTCCTTTTCTATATTCTCTATAAGTGTGGGAAATTTCATACTCCTCCGTCCGCGCAATTTGCGTAAAAAGGGATACAAAGTTTTTCCTTCACGTATTAATACATAGATACGACATCGATGCTTCAAGTTCGTCTTCAACATGTGGCCCCTTCAATTCTGTTCGTTTTCGCGAATATGTATCGACGGAAATATCCAAACGGTCGGCCTTGGTACAGATTCTTTGACAGTTAGCTGTAACCGCTCGTTCCGTGTTGAACAGCCCGAGTCGAATACCGTTCAGCTGAAATTAGAGCCGGCGGCGGGATTTATCGCCCCCGATGAATTCTAACGGAAGACGCATTCGTGTCATTTTCGCGATTGCACTTCTCGCGCTCGGGAAATGCTTCACGCCACGTTCTCTTGCACCGTTAATAATGATAAAATGCACAATCATAGTCGTCGCTCACCCCCGGACCATAAGCTCTTTCATAGGAATTGGTTTGATATCTCACAAGCTTTTTTTTAAAAATTAGGATTGAAGGATTGCTGGTGGCCCGGAGGCCTTTCCAGTTTCACCAGGACAGGTGGGCGAGCAAAGGCTCAGCCAGGAGGGGTGGGATTTGCTAACAGCTACCCGAGCGCCTCCGAAGGAGACCTAACAACTCAATAGGAGCTGCTTCACGAATGAGTACTACCGGATCGGAATCGCGACCCGCTCAGAAGATCCGGCGAGAAACTCAACGAGCTGATTCATGGGTTAGGTTGCACGGCGAACTCTTTGTCGAGTTCGACGAGTACGGTTACCGGGGTCCCTAAGCTTGCTCCTAGTGTTAGAGCTGAAGGCGTCTAATGCAAAGGTTATTGGATCTGATGGATCCGTAAGGACGTGTCTAGGGCGTCGACGGTGACTGGCTCCTGCGTGATCAGGATTCGGGGAGTAGTCAGCGGCGGCAACGATAAGGCGATTATCATGACGAATTTCCTTATCGAAGTACCGTGTCGATGCTGACTTCATATATTTCTGGATAGATTCGAGGCCCAGGTCGTCGTGTAGGTCATCCCACAAGCTCTGAAATGAAAACATATATCGTTAATAATTAAAACCTACCTGCTCTGTCTGGGTTTTAAATTTAATTTCTCTATCAAGCTTCTATATTGAATATCTATTAAAAAGAATTTAAAAAAATGCAATATCGAGACTTAAGAACATCGGAATGTCAAGCTTTTCAAATGTCACGTAAGCGATTTGTGTAATCTCGTGGTCCTAGTCCATTCCTTCACGCGTGCGTATCTTAAACTCGAATTGTGCGAGGAATATAGAGCGTATGCAAAAGCTTGCAAAACGAAAAACAAAAGCGGCACGACCATAAAAGTTGCAGATGCGCAAACTACTGTTATAAAATTGGAATTTGCTATTAGACCGACTAGTTCTTTGTGGGACTAAAGTATTAAAAAGAAGAAACTAGCTTTTTTATCTGCCAAATTTTATACATTTAAGTTGAGTTTACCACAGACGGATGAACCAGCTCAAAGACCACCCGGCGATAAGTTGTCAGGGGAGCCCATAGATAACGCAATGTAAAAATCGCCACGCAACCTTCAAACATGAAGTCTAAGTCGTAATTATACAATATAATAATGGCTGTCCCAGAATTTAATCCAGAATGCATCAATGTTCCCCTGCGGCATGTAACCTATCTGGCGCGGGCTTGATTTACACCCACACCAGTATCTATGCATTTTGCTTTTGATTTTTATTACATAGAATTTATGTCATCATACATTCACGAGCTAATAAAGGCTCCGGTAACTACTTAAGACAGAGCTAGCGTGATCGTCTACTAATCCAATATAATGAAATAAAAACCCGTAACACCTGTCCAGTAACAGAGAACTATCCAGCTATAATCCATTAGTGATTACTTACCACAATCACAGCATTCCATGTTATGTCGGTATGTGCGCGAGTCTGTGTCGCGAGCCTCTAGAATCGTGAATGCACAACGGGATTTTAACCGAGATGGATTCTCAATAACCGTTCATAGTTGTGTGATGTCATATTCGATTCCACCGGAGGTTAGATAGATGAAGGTTTACTATTCTCAAACGCGACACGGGCCAGGTTGAAGACTGGACAAGTAACTCACGATTCTTCAGTCTTTTAATGTCGTAGGATTTCAGGAATTCGGCCCTTTTGATATGAATGTATTTAGGTTTTTGGTTGCTTGGTCATCCACATAACTACACGTAATATCCTCCCGATCCACTATCGGTGCTTTTTAGTACCTCAAGTACCGGTCACCGTTCTCGTCGAACCCGCCGCTTGCAACGAAAGGCTTGGCGAGCAAATTAACCCTCAGACACGGCACACTGAGTTCCTCGCCGGATCTTCTCAATGGGTCGCGTTTCCGATCTGGTAGTAGATTCTGCGAAGCATCGCTTCCTGCCTACCTACTCGCTCAATGAAGCTGGCATAAACCCTTGAGGTTACCAGCATAGGTAGAAGAAAAAAAAACTACATATCGAAGTAAAATGTCTATAGTCCATGGTGGATCAGCTGACGTAACCAGTTCGGTTATAGATGATAGACCGTGCATAACCCTATTAAAAATACTGTAAATCGTGTCTAATTCCTCATTCAGATGCTCAAAACGGTTTCGACTAGTTAAAGGTATATCGCTGATTCAATGAAGCGCCAAGTATTTCTCGCACGAAGCAAATTCTCGGTTAATCTCTGGTTTTATGTAACTTGAACACGCGAACTTCGAAGTACTTGCATAATGGAGCAAGAAATGTACCGGTACGACATGAGCGGAGATATTCCGTTTATTCAATTTTTTTTTTTTTCTTCTGTCTTGTCTGACAAACAGGAAAGTGGCTTTTTGTTGTAAACCAAACCGTTTGAACACACGAGGAAAAGCCGTTGATTGTGCTTCCTCTCACCACAGCGGCAAGAGGGGGATGTTCGAGATACTCTTAGGGGGTAACAGTGAAGCTTTCAATCAAGTATCCGATGTCTCGACGCGGAATGAGGCTTTTGGCACCTAAAAGATCCGTCGTGATCGAGACTATTGTAAATACTTTTGTGAGCAGTCTGCATCTTATACCAAAGCAAAGAACTGTTATGTAGTTTACTGTTATAGTCTTTATCATAACCCAAATTGACTAGGGTTAACCAGACCGTCGACATGACAATAATGTACCCAATCTACGAACCTACGATTCTTTGATTGAGAACGACACTTGATAATATTGAACCTCGGAAAACGTAGCAGTTGTAATACTAAATCATTCATGTTCACCTTAAAGTCTATCAAATCTATTTATATTATCTATATATATAAAAATGAAACCCGTTTTCCGTTGTCACGACATAACATGAAAACGGCTTGACCGATTTGGCTTATTTTTTTTTTGTTGTTTTCTAATACTCTGTACAAGGTTCTTACGGAAACAAATATTAAGAAAATCTCTCAGAAATATTGAAAAATATCCATTTAATTTTGCATATTTATTTGTGAACTATTCCACGCGGACGAAGGCGTGGGCAAAAGCTAGTACAAAATAAATAACAAATAACTCGAATCTCAATAAAGAATAGCTCTTCACAGCGATCAGATTTTCGTAATCTTTTGTAATTACATCGGTTGTAGTCATCGGTTGTAGTCATCTGTTGTAGTCATCTGTTGTAGTATTTTCGCAACTTTAAATACGATAATCTGAATACAAATAAATAAAATTCGAATCTCCTTACTGAAATACAATCTTGATACGGCTCAGCAACTTTTGAAGATAACGAATGTATTGCCTAATTGAATGTAACCATTCGCGTTAATCGGAATCTAAAATCAACAGATAGAATATGCGATGCGACCCGTAGGACCTTTTTGTTCTTGTCCCATGTTGCCTAGCCATAAAAATGTTTTTTAAATTTTGATTACCTACACTTGATTGTTTTGGGTAGGCGTTGACAGTGCGAAGATACAAGTATTTTAAAAAAATCCAGTAATACCGCAAAATATTCTTTCTAAATTTCAAATCGTTTCCCGCATATTTCAAACCTCATACATGAATAAATTCTTTTTTAAATGACGATTTCCGTGTCTTCGGTCGTGATGTCCCATATACTCCAAAAACTATAGAACATGAATGACTAACTATTTTCCAGTTCCGACCGTGAAACTTAAAGTTGTAATCTCAATTGCAGAGCTATCTTCTCAAACCAAAACACAATGAGATGATTGCTTTGCGGTTTCGGTTTGCAGATCCACAAAACCAAATCGGAATCGCAAAATTCCTTGAAAGCGACCTACCTTCCATAAATCTAATGTACTAAAAATATGTTGTCGGTATATCATTTAAACCTATAAGGTTACTCTATCTTGGAATTCATAGATAAATTGTTTTAGGTATGTAATTCATCCAACCATTCTGTTGATAAAAGTTATATTTAGCTGTTGTTAGTGTGTTCATCGGAAATTATGCGTCTGTAGAATGTGCCTTGTCGAATGCGAGATTTCTAGGCCGACTACAGAGATAGCATTGCGAATTTTTAAACACCAATCTCGTGATAAATAACTTGAGGTAAATGTGTGCCGTGCTTTCGGTTAAATACTTTAATGGCCTTCGGTTATTCCGAAAGCCGTTTGTTTTTTTTTTTTTAATTAAGAATACGAAGTTTTGCAAGTATTTCGTGAATGGGTTTTTATGGTATGATTGGAATTTTAAGAGCTCGATTGAGTTCGTTCGTCGTTGCGTTTATGCAATTTTTTTTTAGCGTACCTCAAACATTCAATTTTTCCAATCAGTTCGATACTTTTTATATGATTATTAGTGAAGATAGAGAAAAACACAACACTAGGATTTACAATGCAACGTAATGGAATTGTCCTTGCTTGAGTTTTGCGATCTTCAGACGCTTATTTTAGAGTTCTTTTGTCAATTTCCAAAAAAAAACAACATTTCTATAACACTTTAATTATTCAATAAAAATTACCTTCAGTCTTAATTCATCCGTGGAATGTACGAAGATGGCAATAAAACAACAGGCGAGGTGCATAAAAACTGCATCCACTTCGGCGCCGTGTAGGTACTGTGCCGCTTATTTTTAGTATGTCTAGAAATAGCGCGATGCGTGTCTCTCCCGACCGTGCTGAATCGACACCTTTATAGTCACGAACGGAAGGGTTATTTAATAGGGAAAAATACTGATTTATTTCTTAGATATATT
Source organism: Bombyx mandarina (assembly GCF_030267445.1). Classification (NCBI taxonomy): domain Eukaryota; kingdom Metazoa; phylum Arthropoda; class Insecta; order Lepidoptera; family Bombycidae; genus Bombyx; species Bombyx mandarina. The sequence goes on from NC_143228.1 coordinate 14,829,609, forward strand.
AGTAGTATACGGTTGAGTATTACTTAAAAAATATTTTGCCCTTGTAGGCAGACGAGCATACGGCTCACCTGATGGTGCGGGATTATTGTCGCCCATGGACGTCAGCAATGCCAGGGACAGCCAAACCGATGCCTATAGTCAAGTACTACTCTCCAAAAGCCCCGTTTAAAGAAGAACATTTTGAATACTATGTCCACTGTTCTATGATGGTGATGATTTTATTATCAAGTTGTTTTTTTTTTTGCGCAAACGAAAAGGAAACCTAATAATTCATGTTTTAGAAATATAGCTTGAAAGAAAACTATAGGAATATCTTCAGCTCACAAAAACAAAACTGTTCATATTTAAAAGAAGCAATTGGGTATTCGACTTATTAATTAAATAGCTTTTAAGATTACAACCAGACAAAATAAGCATGGCACGATTCATTTGTTTCTATCATAATTCCATGTTTTACTTGAATTATATCTTCTCGGAAATCGTTCAACTAACCGAATGTTCAGTGGCATGTAATTTATTCCGGTTACAACTCGTAGGGGCAAAGAAAAACGTGCTTCTATCGAATTTTACGGAACGAGACGGGACATCTTATCGTACATCAAGAGATGACATCCGTTAGATGCGTCGAACCTTGGGAACGAGCGACTGATGTATTCACACGAAATTAAAAGATATAAAAGTGTAGTAGAGGTGTACAACAATCTTCTTCATCAACCCGTGTCCACCCAATGCTGAGTGTAGGACTCTTAGAGTATACATAAACTAGTATACTCTAAGGTAGGACTCTTCAAATACATTCCATTCTTTTCGGTCTCTTACCTTTTGCATCCAGTTCCTATCAGCTGTTTAGACCAAGTCGTCAGTCCATCAATTTGGTTATCTACCCACGTTACGACGTCCAGTACAACAATATTTCTAGCCAAATAAGTTTGGACAAAAAATATATATATACCGCAGATAGATAGGACAGATGCTTCCAGCCCACTGAGTTTCTTGCCGGATCTTCTCAGTGGGTCGCGTTTCCGATTCGGTGGTAGATTTTGCGAAGCACTGCTCTTGCTAGGGCCAGTGTTAGTAACACCTCCTGGTTTGAGCCCCGAGAGCTCACCTACAAGCTAGGGGCTACGCTGATTTAGTCTCTCAAAGCTATCAGCTTAAGAAAGGACAAAAACGATGCTTCCTTCGTCACATTCAAACGACGAAGAATAATAACTTCGATTATTCATAACGTGACTTCGATGTTTATTCCATGACGCCATATTGTTTTATTACAAAGGGAGTACTAGGACATTTATTATGCCCATGCTGCTACGCTAAAGTACTAAAAACTTAGAATCCGGTTTCGCAAAACAAAACCGATGATCCCATAAATTTAAGTGAAATATGGGAAATATCCAGGCGTGCAATGTCTGGAGACCGTTCTTCCGTATAAGGTATAGACATGTTTGCGACTAGCACCGCGCATAAGGATCTTCAACTTCAGAACCAAATTACCGCATTCCCTTTTACGTGCGGCCATGTCTTTACGCCCGTAATCTTATTTGGAGTTAAGACAACACGATATTTGATTGACAGAAAACCGTAAGGAATGCTCATAGAATTGTGGGGTTTATACTGGCATTGTTTATAATAGCCTTTACCGTCACCCGGAAATATGTTCTCTCAATACTTCATTTGTAATGGAGGCGGTGACTCTCATTAATCTAAGTTGATTTTTGATTCGTTGCTTCAAACTAAGTTCATTATCATTGTAAGCGTCGAAAGAAAAGTACACAATATGAAGATTTTGATGCCAAATTATGTTTTAGTTACCATCTACATAGAATATCTGATTGAGCTCTCTGGCCTTGTTATTATTACAAAGGATATCCAAAAACAGCCTTTTCTGTAGACTACAATGAGCTCACAGCCCACCTGGTGTTAAGTGGTTACTGGAGCCCATAGACACGTAAATGCCGCCACCCACCTTGAGATATGAGTTCTAAGGTCTCAGTATAGTTACAAACGGCTGCCCCACCCTTCAAACCGAAAGGCATTACTGCTTCACGGCAGAAATAGACAGGGTGTTGGTACGTATCTGTGCGGACTCACCAATATCATGGCGTAGGTGTACATTTAGTAGTGGCGATTTTCATTGCTTACGGAAAATTATTTACCGTCGCCTAGCTATAAACATAAATAAGTGAACGTGCTAAAATAAAATCTTCTTCGAAGTTAATTTCTTATTATTTCATAAAATACCGTGTCGGAATGTGCGTAATGTTTTTACTGTTGAAATACACTGTCGTTATTTCTTCTGATATCATATCGCACGAATGTCATTAACACACGAATGGTTATTAATAAGCATTGGAGCTATCAAAAACAAAGCCAGCGAAAGGAAACCACGAACGAACATGCATTTGTCATTGTAATTATACCTAAACATATATTTTTCCCTTACCTGTTCGCTGGTATCCTAAGGAGCTATTTCCAGCTACGCCCAGATAGGTAGCTAAGTAGCTAACGAGCTCAACCTCAAATAATATGCTATGTGTACTGGCCCTAGCAAGAACAATGATTCGTAGAAAATACCACCGAATCGGAATTACGACCCACTGAGAAGATCCGGTGAAAAACTCTGTGTTCTAAGACTTATACATGCCTAGTCATTGATAAGAGAAAATATGCCAATTCAGTAGCCCACCCACGATCACTGTAGCGTTGTAAAACGACTGCAAATATATACATATATTTTTATCTTTTTATCAAAGATATCCAAGTCCTTGAGAAACAATCTAAGTCTGTTGTTGGGTCCGTTCGATTTGGTACGCCACGAATTATCCATTTAATGCCCTAAAAATGTCCACGCCATTTCATAAATGGAAACACGTCTCATTGTTTCACAAATACGTCTCAAATTAGAACATGCATATCTGAAAATTTGCTAAATTCAACCTTAGGGTATATTTATTTTACTTTATTACACTTAGATTGTTGTTAGCAAAATCATTTTTTTTTAATTGCTTAGATGGATGGACGAGCTCACAGCCCACCTGGTGTTAAGTGGTTACTGGAGCCCATAGACATTTACAACGTAAATGCACCACCCACCTCGAGATACAAGTTCTAAGATCTCAATATAGTTACAACGGCTACCCCACCCTTCGAACTGAAACGCATTACTGCTTCACGGCGGAAATTAGGCGGGTTAGTGGTACCACCAGTGATTACGCAAATTATAATATTGCGGGTTTTGATTTTTATTACACGATGTTATTCCTTCACCGTGGAAGTCAATCGTGAACATTTGCTGAGTACGTATTTCATTAGAAAAATTGGTACGGCCTGCGGGATTCGAACACCGGTGCATCGCTACATACGAGTGCACCGGACGTCTTATCCTTTAGGCCACAATGACTTCAAAATACATTTGATGGGAGCCCATACATATCGCAAAGTTAAATCCACTGACATTAGATATAATTTTCACTGACGTTGAATACCCGCTATACCGTTTCTCATACTGAAAAAATAGGCAAACGATGACATCAACCCGCGCAGGCTCGCGACTTGCCTACCTACCTTACAATTGCACCCGCAATCTCCTACTATTTTTTGTGTGCAATAACAAAGCATCATCCATTATTGTTAAGCGATTAGATTTAGGTCCGTCTCTATTCATCATAATTCATTCGTAATAATAAACCTCGTCCGGAATTGCAGCGGTAAATCGTCTTTGATTCGCGACCGTGCGAAAGCTTAGATAGAATCTCTCATTGTCCATATTTGTGCACGGTATTACGAAGCGCTGCGAGCTTAGGGTCAGAGTGTACCCTTGTTATGTTCTGACCGAGCTTGTTACTTTTCAGGCTTATAGCTCTAAAGCCCTCATAAGAGTTTAATTTTATAATTTACTTGTAATATTAATTCAACCGAACGGAGTCACTATTATTATTATTAATTTTTGTAGTTATTTTTGGATAATTTGTACTTATATTTTTTGTTCTTTTTCATTTCATTTCTTAGATGGCTGGACGAGCGTAAGGCCCGTCTAGTGTTAAGTGGTTACCAAAACCTATAGACTATCCACCTTGATACCGGAGTTCTAAGGTCTCGATTTTTACAGTACAAAGGTTCTCCCAATCTTCAAACCGAAACGCAATACTGCTTGACGGCAGAGATAGATATGGTGGTCGTGCCTACCTACCTACCCATTTAACTGCTTTTAAGGAAGCGTACGCTGTTTATTGTTTTAGCAGATTATGTTTGATACGTTTACGTGATATATATATTGAACAAAAAAACAAAATTTTTATTAAAGTTTTATTTATTTAGTGAAAACATCTGACCCTATGTTTGCTTACTGCTGCTGCTTTATTAAAAAAATGCCTTTATACGGAATTGCAATTACCTCTCCATATTTTAGTTTATAAAAAAAAAAAACATAGCAATGTTCGCATATCTATAACAAATCCGATTAAAGAACAATTTGAAATGTTCACATGAAAAATTTGGGTTTAGGTTTTTTTAAACTTTGATGTCGAGATATTTCCTTACGTTTAATGGGGGAACAAGTGACCTATATACAACGGTCACAAATAGCCAACGAGCTGTCCGACTTGAGCGCTTCAGCCTGGCCAGTCTTTGTACATATAATTAAAAAAAAAAAAACTATATCCAAAAGTCTCATAATCGCTGTACAATGAACACAAAATTTAGTCCAGTGTGCTTAGTGAGAGTTTCTTAACGTTCTCGATAGCGTAAAAGTTAAATTGTAACAGCGCCCCTAGCGGCAAACGTACGCAAACGATCCCATTCCATACAAATATGAGCTAACTTTCACGCTATCGAGAACGTTAAAAAACTCTCACTAAGCACACACTGTTCGCTGTTTCTGTTCATATCGCGAGCATTCTAATCGATATGGCGCTGGTGTTATCGAAGTAGACCGTCCGTTGTTACCACAAGACGTATTGGTTCTCGTTCACAATGCACATTAAACACTGCGAGAGATATGCATTACTCGGCTTTATGTAGCTTGGATGCCGGCCAAGACCGTTACTTCATCACACAAACTGCATAATGCGGACCACGGATTCTGGAATGATAATACATATTCTGCATACGTTACGATACACGTACAATGTCGTTTGAAAGTTTTTATTTTATTTGTATTGCTTAAATGGGTGGACGAGCTCACAGCCCACCTGATGCTAAGTGATTACTGGAGCCATTAGACATCTACAACGTAAACGCGCCACCCATCTTGAGATATAAGTTCTACGGCCTCAAGTATAGTTACAACGGTTGCTCCACCCTTCAAACCGAAACGCATTAGTGCTTCACGACAGAAATAAGCCGGGTACCTACCCGCGCGGACTCACAAGAGGTCCTACCACCAGTAAATTAGATAAAGCATTAATATATTTACCTCATAATAAAGTTATCTCACAGCGTTGTTTTCGGAAAGAAACGTACACACTAAAATTGAAGACCGCATAAATATCGGGAAATGTAAATTAGCTTTTAACATCAACACACTATAAACCAGCTGAAGGGTCTTTATTTATTTACCTTCGAATCGAGAATGTTGTTTTATTTTCATTTATTGAATACGTCTTCATATTACTTACGTGTATACAAAATGAGAACTAAAAATACATAACGATTGATAGTTATCGCATTCTATATTGTCTCACGTAAAACAGAAGCCCGAGCCAAAAGCTATATTCTCTAGACAACTGAATAATGCGTATGCGTATTCCCTACGCGTTTCCACTGATAAAATTATTTTTAGCAAACTATAATTCATATGAGCCGTCAAGCGCATTGCGGATTTTTATCTTACCTTGACGTACGTCTATGTGGTTACTTAATGCTCTGGATGCAGCAGTGCATTTAGTCGCGGTACGCGCGTCTATAGTAGCTTTATTTTTATAACCTGTTTTTTTTGTAACTTGCGACTTAGTGGTGTTGGATCTTCTTGTTATGAAATATCTTGTATATAAAATTCTCGTGTCACAATGTTAGTTACCATAGTCCTCTGAAACGGTTTGACCGATTTTTATAAAATTTTGTATGCATGTTCAGTCAAAGACTATTAAATACTCCTTTAATCACAGATTTCGTCAAAACTACACTTTAGACAAATATTAATAAATAAATAAAGAGAAAACAATATTTAATCTATTCTCAATTTGACAGACTAACTGACAGACCGCAAAGAAAAGTTAAAAATAAACAAATAGTATACACGCGTGTGTGCGTCAAATACATGTTAGTGTGTGTAATGTTTTTTTATTGATTTAATATATGTTTTAGGCATAATTTAAAAAAATATTAACATTCTGCACTCCTTCTCTATATTCTCTATAAGTGTGGGAAATTTCATTCTCCTCCGTCCGCGCAATTTTCGTAAAAAGGTATACAAAGTTTTTTCTTCACGTATTAATATATACATACTGGTGGTAGGATCTCTTGTGAGTCCATACGGGTAGGTAGCACCACCCCCCCTATTTCTGCCGTGAAGCAGTAATGCGTTTCGGTTTGAAGGGTAGCGCAGCCGCTGTAACTATACTGAGACCTTAGAACTTATATCTCAATGTGGGTGGCGCATTTACGTTGTAAATGTCTATGGGCTCCAGTAACCACTTAACACCAGGTGGGCTGTGAGCTCGTCCGCCCATCCAAGCAATAAAAAAATAGGTATTTTTTTAACTCTGAATTTGGGAATTCATATTAAATTTATATATCTCCATTTATATCTTAATGCGAATAGGCTGTGTTTAAATTTTTGTCCTTCTTCAGTGCAGCCATGTCTTACCTTTCCGGCTATAAATGTTTTAATGAGTTTCACATTTCGCACGTTTCACTTTGTGTTTTCAACAAAATAAAGTATCTGAATCATCGATCTCACGGTATTCCAGAGAGCTTTGCTCGTTATCCCTTTAAAGTTGAGTTAAAGGTTCATCATCAGTTCGTTAGCGAGGTCGTGTCAAGTGGCCGGCCGCCGATACGAACGGTTCGCTACACGAATGAGGATTCATTCTTTAAAATGAGCACACTAAATTGATCGTTTCCACCCAGAGACAAGGTTGAAATTAGTACTGCTCGGCGTGCATGTTACGAGCAATGCTGACTGCAGAAAAGTCAATAGAAGGGACTCGTAGGCGTCGAGTGCTGTTAGTGGACGGCTCTCGGAATAAAAAAGTGTTTGAGTTTGGAATTAAACAGGTATTTGCTTTTCGCGTGTTTATGAGGCTGTGGGAGTCTGAAACTATTTATTAAAACCTCTGGTGGTTACGTACTAGTTGAGGGCGATACGATCGGAATGCGCGATTAGACTCGGTCGCAAACTGAGCCGTTGACACCTTTATCTCTTGAATAGTTTGCGCGTTACAGAATGAACACCAGTAAATTTTGAATTTCAGTTTCTTGTTAAGCCGTTTGATGCATACCTCATACATCTTACCTTAGTGACGGTAATATTGTTTTGGGTCCAAACTGTCTCTTCTAAAATCAAGCAACTGAAGAATCGATATGTGTATCAAATACTTGCATTAATGTGCCTCGCGTGAGGGTAATAGATCGTCGGGAAAAGGTTAAAAATTTCCGCCATTTTAATTACATGAACACGTGCTATGTTTACGAATCCCATTGAAACCTTTGAAACGTAAACAATAGTTGCAAGTAAGTAGCTAGTAGGTACATGATGTCCGTGACCCTTGTTTCACACCCCTGACGAAACGGCTCACGTTACATTATACGTTACGAAGTTACGATACATTCATTTACACGTGCGCTCGAAAACAGCTGGTTACATCACATTATTTAAAAGGCGGCGATACTATTGCTGCCTTAGTCTGTGAACGTATAGGCTACGTAAGGTGACGCTAGGCCAGGTCTCCCTGTACACCTTTTCATTGTAGAAGGCGCAATAGAAAGACCCGTGGTCGCATCGTGAAAGAGATGCATCTTATTTTTTGGGTGTAAATCTATAATATAATTGGCTTTAATTTGGTCAGAGAATCCTTCTGATGACAAGTCCAAAGGTGAATTTGATTATAAAGAAAACATCATAATTGAGGATGGAGATTTTCATCGAACAGTTAATCTGCGGATATATGAATAAAATACTGAGGATGAATTTTTGGGGATGGCTTGTAGCATTATTGCTTGGCAGCAGAAATTAGCAGCATTAGCTAAGGCATTAAGGTCTGACATTTGATCTGATAATCAAATGTTTCTAAACTATATATAACAAATATCATTCAGTTAAGAGATCAGTGATTCACAATCAAAAAGGGAGGTTGTTGTTATTTAGGAATTCATTAAGCCCTTAGTTGATATTGCTATCATCATCATCTTAAGCCTTACAGCCCAGGGTGGGCCTTAGCCTGGTCCAATAGGTCTCTCCAGACTGCTCTGTTCAGGGCTTTCTCCTTCCAGTTCCTGACACCGTTAACTTTGAGGTCGTGCTCTGCGTCATCTAACCATCGAAGTTTGGGTCTGCCACTTCTGCGGCCCTCTGGTTTGCCATAGAGTAGTTGTCTTGGCATTCTGGTCTCCTCCATTCCATATTAGGATCCTTTTAAATATCATACAACTCGTGGTTATAGCGCGTCCTCCATATATCGTTTTCCTGCACAGCACTGAATATCCGTCTTAGGATCTTACGCTCGAACACAAGTGGATGGATCTCATCCTTTTTGGATGGCAGCCCTGGTGTTTGAAATTACTATGTAACGCTTTTAATTTTAGAACGTTTTTGTGATAAACTCGATCGTCGTTCAGTTTGACAATATATATAATTTTGAGTACTTGTGAGCTATGAACATGTATATTTGTTTTCTTAAAAGGAGCACATTATCGGAGGTAAGGGGCAGGTACACACTGGATGCGGTTCCTTACGAAATCTATATACAAAACCTGTATATACTATGTCACACCCAGCCATATAGTCTTATCAACCAGGTGGGAGGGAGCAGTAGAAACACATTCTGCTAAAATTATACTTCTGCTGCTCGTACTCGGATAGCTAATATTTAAAGAAAGTATTTTTCAAGGCCAACGTTATGACACCCAGTGAAACACTTAAACCTGCTTGTACAAACAGCGCCCGTGTGCCGTGTGATACTAATACGTTGTACGACTAGATCCGACGACGTGTAGGTGAAGAAATCTTTGATACGGTCACGAGTTTGTTACATTGTTCTATTTATAAACGATCTATACAAATAATTGAGTGCGTTGGCTTTAAAATAATTTTCTTCTTTCTTCTGAGTCGGTCTCTTCGTTGCTGGAGGTCGTGTCTAGTTTGAATTGTTGACCACTCGATGCACTGCGCTTCCCCTCCCCCCCCCCACGTTGTCCTGTCCTCGGCGGTATTAAATAATTTAAAAGTACTTAATTTTATTTTTTCGTTACTTTTGTATATGTTTTGTAACTACTAAATTAGAGACATATCCAGTCCGATAGGAAACGTTATTGTTAAACAAACAAAAAATATGATGTCACCACCATTAAAATTCAGATATACGAAAGTGATAGAAACACGATCGAAATTCAAAATAGATAGTCTATTAATTATTATTATTAATATCTCTTAAAATTTTTGTTGTTATGTAAATTTGAAACTAATTTCGTTGCTGTTTTCATAATATAATATTATTGTTATGGGTATTTGCTTTTGTTTTTTTAGACAGTCTCGATCTTTTTTTTTGTACCCTACAGATAGTGAAATTTAAAACTAATTTCTTCCGTGACACCTAGAAACTTTATAGACCAATACTTAGAACAATTTTGCGTAATTACTGGTGGTAGGACCTCTTGTGAGTCCGCACGGGTAGGTACCACCGCCCCGCCTATTTCTGCCGTGAAGCAGTAATGCGTTTCGGTTTGAAGGGTGGGACAGCCGTTGTAACTATACTGAGACCTTAGAACTTATCTCAAGGTGGGTGGCGCATTTACGTTGTAGATGTCTATGGGCTCCAGTAACCACTTAATATCAGGTGGGCTGTGAGCTCGTCCATCCGTCTAAGCAATAAAAAAAAAAACAGATACAATTATTTTTTTAATACTAATTGAACATACAAAGTACGAAACAATTTCAAATTCTAATCAAGTACATTCTAAATTCAATAAACAAATTAGTTTTGTGTGAACGTAAACATTCGGAATTTATAGTTCTACAAAACGTGCACTGCGATCGTAACAAACAGTGCGCCACAGCTAATACGAGCCGTTGTCTAGAAATCTAGATCTAATCACGTATACATCGTGACCTACATAGTTTGGATCCCGAACGAAAGCTTAATTTATTTTAGAAATTACACTCACGATAATTGAACTTAATACGATTTAATAGAATCTCGTAAATGTAAGTAGTTCAGTGTGCTTAGTGCGAGTTTTTTAACGTTCTCGATCGCGTAAAAGTTAACGTCAAATTTGTATGGAGTTGGAACGTTTGCCCACGTTTGCCGCTAAGGGCGCTGTTCGAACTGCATACAAATTTTGAAGTTAACTTTTACGCTATCGAGAACGTTAAAACTCGCACTAAGCGGAACTGGGCTGGAATTAAATTGATAAATGTCGCTAATAACAAGGGAATCAGATTCTAAGGGTTGGTGCTGCGGTTTTACCTGTTTCTATCGTGATACATTAAATCTCCTGCTTGAAGAGCGGGAAAACTGTTACATAATTAAAAGCTTCATCTGATGTTGTCATATACATACGTACCTAGCCTTCGTTCCCGCAAAGAACCAAAGGGGAACGGGGGTGACTGAAAATCAGCGCTGTTCGATTTATCGACTTTGAACAGCGTTAGCTGAGCCACCTCCTTTTGCCTTTTTCTCTTTTTTTCTTTTCTTTTATTTGAATTTTATTTTATTTAATGTGAAAGGCAATATTACTGGTGGTAGGACCTCTTGTGAGTCCGCGCGGGTGGGTACCACCGCCCTGCCTATTTCTGCCGTGAAGCAGTAATGCGTTTCGGTTTGAAGGGTGGGGCAGCCGTTGTAACTATACTGAGACCTTAGAACTAATATCTCAAGGTGGGTGGCGCATTTGCGTTGTGGATGTCTATGGGCTTCAGTAACCACTTAACACCAGGTGGGCTGTGAGCTCGTCCATCCATCTAAGCAATAAATAAAAAAATTATTATTATTATTATTATGTCTGAATCCGACACGTACTTTCTCGGATTTTGGAAACTAAATAATTCCCTTTTATGACACTTTAGAGTATTATCGTGACTTATCTGACACAAAAAATGACAATTTACCGTAAATAAAAATTACATGAACGTTGTTACAGGTAACCCACAAAACATCAGCGAAGGTCATGGTGTTGAAAATGAACCAGCAACGGGCTAACAGACCGAACATGCTCCGAGAAGTGCAGCTCATGAACAAGTTGAAACATCCGAATATACTTGGGTGAGTGATATCTCTATACAGAGTTGGTGATATCTCTATACAGAGAGATATCAATAGCAACAGGGATTCTTCTTCTCAGTCGTCGGGCACTCTTGGCAGAGTGGCCGTGGTCAGGTTTTTTTTTAAGGGATTTTGTGACCTGGTAACTAAAATCTTTAAGTCATGTCTTATTAAAATTTATATTCTTATTTTTATGAAAAATGATTATATGGAGTGTATTGAAATGAAATGAAGATGATTAATTTGGGGCATTAATCAACTGGGATGAAATTAAATGAAATGAGATGATATGGGATGAAATATAATCTCAGTGAAATGATGGTCATTTACTGTGATTTTTTCAGTGGACTTTTTGGAGGATACCGAGAAGTTACGTCCAGTGGCTTTGTTTCATTTTCCCACATTTGTGCACTTTCACAGATAAACAGTTAATAAACCACAGTTATTACACATTTAAACCTGAAGAAACACTAAATAGACAAAATAAAACAAATCACATACCTTAACTGCTCGCGTTCCCGCCAAAAAGTCCGGCCGTGGTCATCAGTTCGGGTAGTGGTAAGCTTCACAAGACGTCGCCATGCCTCGCGTACCGCTACCCTTCTTGTGCAATCGTTGCCAATAGCGGTTAATAGGGATTACTCAAATGCTATCCAAAGTACTTTTCATATGTAGACAATCCCATAAACACAGACTGAGTTTCTCGCCGGATCTTCTCAGTGGGTCGCGTTTCCGATCCGTTGGTAGTTTCTGTGAAGCACTGCTCTTGCTAGGTCAGTGTTAGCATCACTACGGCTTGAGCCCCGTGAGCTCACCTACTAGCTAAGGTTACGCTGAAATAGCCTCACAAGGCTATCAGCTTCGGTAGGAAAAAAAAAGTAGACAATAACAAACAAAAAAACACATTAACAATTATATAACTATAAAAATCCAAAAAATAATGTGCGAATGTGATCCAGACAAAAATGTAAAATTAAATGTGCTGAGCAACCAACGTTCATAGTTAATTGATACTAATTACAAAATATGAAGACACCTATACATAATGTTAATTATCAAGCGGATACGAAACTGATTTTCATCTACATTTTAATGAACATATATTTCTGGGTCGTCATTAACATTTAGATCAGGAATTCGTCTTCAAATGTCATAAGTTATTATAAATATAATAATAATAAAATGTTGGCCAACGCTGACCACAAAAGCTTAGCGTAATGTCGCATGTATTGCCCTGCCTAGTAGTTCTGTAGGCCGCAGAAGCACACTAAAGCGTAATAAATAGTGGTTTCATTAGCTTGACCTGTATATCTACCGATTTATGTAACGGAATCTTTCAATGTAATTTGAAAACTACAACGTGTCCAATTAAATTAACAATTTACACACGTGTAAACACTTTCTCACCTTTATACGAAAACATTTTAATAACAAAACAAAATAGAAGATGAATCTAAGTCTAATTTTGACTACTGGGCGAATGCTGGCTAGAATATTACGCTTATACAAAAAAAATGATTTTTAAAATCACAAATTAAGTTGACGGGATATTATCAATTATCATCTCAATACATAGAGACTTTGATGTCTCAATGTGGGTGGCAACGTTCATATTGCGTCAATGAGCATTTGCAGCCCAATAATATTTTATTTACGTTTGTTTAATGGTTTAATATTCTTTTCATAATAATTTATTTAAATTAGTTTTGTAATATTAGCGAATATCCTATAACGATTGTTTATACCTATCTACATATATCATAAATTAATTCTATCTGTTGCATGAATATCAATTTATGTTGCCTTGATATTTTCGATGCAAATCATTATTCGAAGAATTAAAATAATATTGTTAAAAAAATATTTTTATTTTTCATGCTTTTAGATTTGGATGTTTGTAATGGTTGAGTAATTATTTACGAGTTAAAAATATCAATCTTTACCGCAAACGAAAATCATTCGAAACATCGGAGGAGATCGTAAAATAATCAAAATAATCTCGAGATTAAACGGTTGCAGTGTTTCAGCAATGATAATACTATAAGAATAAATTAACTGTGAGTTTGACGTCATCAATTCGTATAGACAATAGGTACGCTGTTAATAACGACGTCAACGGGTCATGTGTGCAGAGTTGATTGCACCCCGGCCACTGCTCGGCTCCGAATCGCTAAGATGATGCGATATGTGTAATTAGACTGGAGCTATGATGCCAAATCGAAATTGAAATATGGATTCGAGAATAATATTCAAAATTCAATTGCTTCGGTATAACAGATTTCTGATCCACCGAACAAACCATGATTGCTTCGCGTTTTTTTGTTGAACAAAGAATTGGATCATTTTTCTATCATGAAAAGAGTACAATTAGTATTAGTATGTCTATAATAATTAGAATATCCAGGAATGTAAGGAATCCAAAATCGCATCCCGCAAATACCGCTACTGAGAAGTGGTCTGAAAATGGGCGTTATCAGAAAGCCCAAAGTCACCGAAAAAGCAATATCGAAGGCTATCCTTGGATTTTTCCGTTCGAGATCGATTTTGGAATGAGGATATTCACGGGAGAACCCTGAAAACCAAGTACAGCCCCAAAGGATTCCGAGGCCGAAATGGGTAAAGCACATTGCACCCAGAAATAAATGGCTACTGGGGCTAAAAAGTCCTAGATCGACGACCTGTTGAAGGTCTCGGGAATCTACTGGATACGAACAACCTTCTGTGTTGAAACTTGGGAGATGCTTGTCTTTAGACTTTATGTCGTGGCCTAAAGGATAAGTCTGAAGTAGTCGTGGCCTAAAGGATAAGTCGTCCGGTGCATTCGTTGTTGCGATGCACCGGTGTTCGAATCCCGCAGGCGGGTACCAATTTTTCTAATGAAATACGTACTTAACAAATGTTTACGATTGACTTCCACGGTGAAGGAATAACATCGTGTAATAAAAGTCAAAAACCCGCAAAATTATAATTTGCGTAATCACTGGTGGTAGGACCTCTTGTGAGTCCGCACGGGTAGGTACCACCGCCCTGCCTATTTCTGCCGTGAAGCAGTAATGCGTTTCGGTTTGAAGGGTGGGGTAGCCGCTGTAACTATACTGAGACCTTAGAACTTATATCTCAAGATGGGTGGCGCATTTACGTTGTAGATGTCTATGGGCTTCAGTAACCACTTAAAACCAGGTGGGCTGTGAGCTCGTCCACCCATGTAAGCAATAAAAAAAAAAAAAAAAAAGTACTTGATATCTGATTTTGCAAAAGATACAGCAAAAAAAAGTATTATACTAAACGTAATCCTCTAAGGAATGTTTGGCATTAGACACATAATTTGATATTCGAATGAATTCTGTTGTTTTTGATGTCGAACAATTTACTTTGGCACCGAATTAAGAATCTTCAAATAAACCACCTGATGTTTGTGAGATGAAACGTGTTTTGCCAAAATTTTCGTTCGCAACGCGATTGTTTTAATTATTTAAGTAATAGCGTTGTGTCACTTTTAGCGTTTCTTAGCGTGGCTGTTTGCTACGACTGTCAAAAAACAATGGAACCGGGCCACTTTTCAGCCACTTTGGCTTACTATTGAGGAAACAATAAATAGTCAACAAATTTCATAGTTCGGTTATAATGAAGAAAACATTGCATTTCAGCAAAAAAATACACGGCCGGTTATCAATGACTCATTCAAACAATATGTATAATAATTTACGTATCTTTAACAAGTTCGCAAATATGTATTGCCCGTATTAGGTCGCCGACGGTATGGTTTCCCCTTTGTTCTTAGTGTTTGTGTTGACCAAACAACCTGGGTAGGTTTGTTTACTACATTTTTCAGGGTTGTGTCATCACATACCGTATTTAACGTGATTTTTTCTAGATTTTTATTATGAAATGGAATTATGGAAAATAATGAACAAAGAATGCTTACACATAAAGTGTCACATAGATTTTTCAATCAAATTTGGAGATATCTTCAGTAATTAGAATTGTTCCTGTGTGTAGGAAAAGGCAAAACAATGGTCGTGGTAATGAGTCTTTATTCGGAGCTAACAGTGTTAACAAAAAACCCTCCTCAGAAGGCAACCTCGATGTGGTTCACCTGGTGGAAATTGGCCACCGTCGCTCCTGCACATCAGTCAGTGTCAGGGGCCCAGCCAAACCACTGTCTGCCGCTGTAGACCGCTTATTTTATTAATAAATTATTGGAAAGAAACTACGATATAAAACATGACCAAAATAATATTTAAATGAATCCTTTATCGGTCTATCCGATATTTAAACATAATTTATCTGATACCGTTTATACAGAAACAAGATTATAAGATAATACTATAGAATTGCTAAATTTAAAATATATCTACTATGTTTCTTGCTAAAATTCTTCAAAATTAGCCAATCTCAAATTTTAATAAAACAATAAATCTTTTTACACAATCTAATTATAAATTAAAATTTCGTTTGGATGAAATCAGAAAAATCTAGATGTTAAAAAATCAGGCTCAGCTCAGTTGTATCCTTGATAAAGCGACCCGGTTTTTCGCTTCGCACACAGCCTTTTGTATTTCAATTGTCTGCCCCCGAATAATGACATTTTTATATGTATGTATACTTCCTGAATCGGAATCGTGAATTTGCGTAATGTGTTACGAAATGAAAACGATGATCCGAACAATGGATACCACAGACCCCCTCTCACCCTCATTCCGTGCGCTTCCTGTTCGCTTATCAGCGCAAACGAAAACAATGCCTCCTCTGTTTCCGATTGTTTGTCGTTTCTCGTTTATCTGCAATGCTTTTGGAGATCCTTTTTCTTCGTCGGCTTAAAAAAAAAAAGAAGCTTTCATATTGATTGATCATTTTTATTGACCAACGATGACAAACGGTAGTTGCTACAAAATCCTAACTAATTGACCTAAAACTAAACATTACTTGTTAACGTTAATGCCGAAAATGAACAACGGCCAGTTGTTGTTAGATTTCTAGGGCGACATATTGCTGTTAATTTAAATATAACTTATTCACAATGCCACAATCTGAATTACATTGGAATCAGCTATCCACGTGTGGCGAGTCATGATAATTGCAACAACACCGCGTAATATGGGAACGGCCTGATCGTGGGTGGGAACGAATATTTTTGATTCTAACAGAGGCGTCAAGATTGATTTCCAGCTGATAGTAGATCGGATAAATGGTGCTGCGAATATACGAGCAAGCCCAAACCACTTGGTACTCATTTATCTCCAGCATAATCAGAAACAACAATAAAAACCACACCTATAAAATGTTGAAATGATTTGAAATATTTTGATAAACCCAACATTGAGTCAATAATCACGCAAAAACGATCAATTAAACACCGTCCGAAGTTTTTTTTACCAAAGACTCACTACGATCGAGGAAATTTTATGATTAAATGGACACTAATAATGCAAACATGTCAATTAACTTTAACGCTTGAATTTTATTGAAATATTTCTTAAGAGTAATAATGATTTCTTCGTGCAATTTTACGAGAGAGCACTGTAGCTGTTATTTATAATGTGGTAACAAATATAATTTACCGAGGTGGTGGAATATTTCTTTTTTTTTTTTTTCGTACCGTAGCTCTTCGTTAGCGGGTTTTATTACATGCGATGGTCTTTCGCAGAAGGAATTAATTCGTAATTGACCGTCCCGTTGATTGCAAGATGACTATGAAACCTTGACATCGTCGTTCGCGTGATCTTCGCGACATCTACAAATTTTATTACTTTACCTCGTTGTAATTTGAGAATGTAAAAAAACGTAGCGAAATAGCATACAAATAATTCATTTCGACAACGGCGATAAAATCTCGAGGTTGAATCTCTGGAAGATTCTTGATGTCCTCTGGCAAAACGACAACATGTTGACCGCACGTAAGCTGCGCTGTAAAAATAGATTGGTCTCTGTCGGTAGGTTGTGGTTGCGGCTTCGTTATTGAGCTCCCATAATGGGAAACATAATTTTAAAACTAGATCGAATCGGTCTACGATAAGATCTGACAAGTTGAAAACTTCAATGCATTCAATGGATCCATCATCCATTGTGATCGTCCCATCGGGAGTCGTTACGGTACCGCAATATTTTTCCCAATTAGTTTCAAGCGCGGCTACATTTGGTTCTCTTCATTAATGCAATCGACTTTTTAAATCTCAATCAACCTTGATATTTGTTGAGAAGATTACGATTTGAATTAGAATCGTATTCACTATCGTCTACAGATTAAGAGAAGGCAGGTCATGCGAAACCTTGAACGAAGCTGTAATTAATGTAATAACAATTTTTACTGAATTCATCATTCGGTAGATTGTCGTGGCGCAATAATTCTTGAGTGATTGCGTTTGGACGGTATCTGTAGTGTGGCTTGTATAGGCTAATCGCGTTCCCCGGGCTTTTCATCGTCTGACCCCACCCTTTATTCCAGAATGATGTATTGCTTCACTTTCTGTAATGAGACAAGATTCTTTGCTGTACCACGGTATTAAGTGACGTTATTAGTTAGTAATATTATAGATTAATCGAAGTGCAATTTTGTAGGTAGACGAAATAAAAGAATGTTTTATTTTTACTCGATAGTAACTTATAATGAACTAATCTCGCTAAAGCATTTCGTAGACATTATACTTACAAAATAAATTCATTATAACACTAAGACAGGTAAGCGAAATTAAAAAAAATAAAAATAAAAATCGTAATAAAATTATGTGATGAAACCTTTTTTTAAGCAAAAGTCTGGTAATTAATAATTTATTTTAGGTAAGAGATATCATAAGATACCTTGAGGTCCCCGTTTCAATTGTAAATCTTTTTGATGTTTCGAATTCTTTACAGTGTTCTTGGTGACCGTCGAAAATAATATAATAACAATAACGAAAGAAAAAATGCGATCTTCTTAATTTATTCAATATACTAGCGAGCCGCCCTCGCTTCGCTTCGGAAACATTAAATTTTATTATTGATAGGCAAAACCCGCCATGTTGCGCGCGGTACGACAATAACTGCGGGTGACGCCGCGGGGCGAAGCTAGTCTAAAAAAAGTAGCCTAAGTTATTCCTTATATCACAACTACCTATTAGTGAAAGTCTCATCAAAATCAGTCCAGCCGTTCCAGAATTTAGGCGGAACAAACAGACAGACAGACAAAAATTGTAAAAAATGTTATTTTGGTGTATGTACCGTATGTGTGTATATTCATCTTAAGCATGTAGTAAAAAACGGTTATTTCAATACTACAAACAGACTCTAATTTTATTTTATATGTATAGATTATTCTTTGCCCTGTTACGATGATAATTCACCAAACGATTACGTATATCCTGTTTATTTTAAAATGTCATTAATATTTGTATACGTTTTTTTTCCAGTTTTATGGGCGTGTGCGTTCACGAAGGTCAGCTCCACGCGCTGACAGAATACATGGAGGGCGGTTCCCTGGAACAGCTGATTCTGGGTCGACCTCTGGAACCGTTGCCCCAGCCGCTTCGGATATCCCTGGCGGCTGACGTGGCGGACGGCATGAAGTACCTGCATTCCCTCGGTGTCTTCCATAGGGATCTTACTACTAAGGTAAATTGCTTGGTTACGACATGTGCGTCTGTTTTGGAACGAAGTTTCTTATGGGACGAACCGGGAAAAAACGTCCATAACGTAAGATTTTTATTAGTAATGCACACAGTGTACGACTTAACTTTGTAATAACGTACAAAAAATAAACATATTTTTTAATTTATTTTTATCAATAAAAAATGTATACCCGAATAATTATTTTCTTTATATCTCGAATAGAACTTAAAATTAATATTTTTATAATAAGGAACTTCGTTCCTATCCGGTGTCCCACGACATCACACTTTTTTTTTATTGCCTATGTTGGCAGACGAGTATACGGCCCACCTACTGGTAAATGGTTACCGTCGCTCATGGACGGCTGCAATCCCAGGGGCACAGCCATGTCGCTGCCTACCATTGAGAACTCTCCGCAAGCCTCGTTTGAAGAAGAACATGTCATAGCTCGTTAAAGATTTTTTTTGATAAAACTGGTTTTTATCAAGCTTCCGTCTCGTTTGCTGTTATTCGGGTACCGAAGCCCATAAACCTCAAAAAATGAACGCTTTTACCCATTTTGAGATATGAGTGAAATCACAATCGCATTGTTTATTTACCAGCCGTCCTATCCTTCAAACTGAAACCCTCTTCGGCGGAAATAAGCACGACGAAGGTATGGATTCGTATAAATTGTGTTCATGAATGCTCACGATCGGTTTTGTTTTATTTGCAGAATGTATTATTAAGAAGGTATGGAGAAGGAGACTATATGGCCGTCGTCGCTGACTTCGGTCTCGCCGCCAAAATACCTCATCCAGTGTAAGTTCATTTTGATAATGAATTTCTTTAATTTCAAGAGCATACGCGTTTTGTTTTTTTGCTCGTGATATGTATCGATAAGTATTTAAGAAAAGGTCAAAAATATAAACTGTAGAATCATCAAGATAGTTCGACAAATAAAAAAAAATAACACGACATTTATGTTGTAATTTCAATACCCTTTTAAAATAGCTCAGTAATTTTTTAAGCATCGAGAAAATACAAAAAATAATCTCATAGCAATATGGCCGTCGTGGGACCGTTACGATTTCGAGTGAGATACGTTTGTATTTCCTTAATTTCGATGTAACATGTGAAATTGTGTCGCCGTTGTATTTTAGCAATCCTTCTTTTTTTATACCCTACCTCAGCTACACAACTGAGGCGAAACTAATGAAACCTCATAAATAACGTGTTGAAATCCGTCATAAGGTCCAGACGTAGATAGAACGTGCCAAAGAATTAGATATGTAGATACATATGTACACATACCCTCGCAAAACATTACTCCACTTCTGCAGTCGAGTGAAAAATACCAAATTAGTAATAGTTTTTTTGACGTTATTATCCTTTTATTTATTTGTTTTTTTGGGTGAATGAGGATTGTAATTAAAAGTCTGTTTTTTTAATTTAAAGGACGGTATAGGTATGTATAAAGAGTCACGGAAAAAAGTCCATTCGATAAATACCTGCGATTACGCTCCCTTTTCCCTAATCGAACTTTGTCTGGGTAGGATTCGACAGTTGGCTAAGTAATTACGTGGGGGTTTGAATTCGGATTCCATTCCCACTCTGCCCAGAGAGAGATCAGCTAGTGATGTTTGGTTTTCATTTATGCTTAACGACAATATTTAACTCGACATATTGCAGCATAATTATTAGCTTTCCATAGAGAAACTATAGTATTCAAATAATTTTTCACCTTGAACTAGGTTAGTGAAATTATCCAAAAGAGAAAACCAATGTTTCTGGTAAATGAGTAAAATTGCTCAATAATAACACAAATTAAGATGTGATTGCGTGCGCAATGAAATGCTGGATCAGTGTGATTACGCGTTCAGTAAACACTTCTGTTCTCTTGAGACAAGAGAATACTTCAAAAACACAGTCAAGGCGAAAAGAATGTCGTTCTCTTAGAGTTGTAACTCTGCTTCTGTCTTCTTGCTAATGTGTTATCGAATAGATGATATCGCACATTCGGCTTTTACAAAATCGAATGGACCAAATTTCTGGTTAGGAACTACTATCTTGCCTATTGCTACACGTCATTTCGGATCCTCCCGATGCACTAAATTAACCCACAGATACAGCGCACTGAGTTTCTCTCCGGATCTTCTCAGTGGGTCGCGTTTCCGATCCGGTGGTAGATTCTGCGAAGCACGGCTCTTGCTGGGGTTCATGTTAGCAATGTCGTCAGATTTGAGCCCCGCGAACTCACCTACTAGTTAAAGTAATATCCTCTCAAGGCTATTAGTGTGGCGGGTAGCCATCATACAACGCAAGATAATTGACAGATACCTGAATCTCGCTTACGACATTTTCAAGATAAAGCGCATATATACAAGTTCCGAACAACAACATTCGGACCGTCGGTCTACCGAGCAATATTAACCGCTCGGTGGAAGATCTTCCCTCTGTCGTTAAGCTTCCCCAAATTAGCTTAGGTATGAAAAAAACAAAAAAAAGCCTATTGCTGTCGCGAAGCAGTCGTGCGTTCCAATGTAAAGGGTGCAACAGTTCTTATACATTAAAAACCTAGACCACGTATCTCAACACTATTAACAGGTTGTACGCCGGCGGCCCCGCGAAAACGCTTTATATTGTATATGACGAATATAAAAACAAAATATAGTAGTGTTTTACGAAAATGTTTAATACAACTCTCAAAGGTTCATCTCTGTACTCCCCTAAGGTAGACTGTCAGAGAATGCCTATGGCATTAAGTCCGCCTTTATACTGTTAAGTATATAAAGTTAGAAATAAACTAGCTATACTCGTCCGCTTCGCTGGGCATTTAAAATTAACATTATTATTTCTCACCCCCACAAAGATTCTCATCATTAACGCCCCCGCAACTGGTGTGGTGAGTCCAACACTCATATAAATATGAGCGTATCCATTAAGTACATGTATTCTCTACATGGATACCAAGTTTGAAGTCAATCGAATGCACGATTCAGTAGTTATAACGGAACATCCGTAAAAACCAGCGCTTAGTTCTTAAATGTCTCAAATGCAACCGGCGTACGATCTTTTAACACTACGATGTCTCTGCGATACCCACACATACACCAGGCGTGCCGTGAACGCGTTCACAGATCTACGAATTTACAAAATATTTTCAACGAGGCGTCACGTTATACGCACGCCGGTTTCGCACGCAACCTGGCGTGTGTTTCGCACATTGGATAGTCACGGGTCATTTGTTAATAACGTCAACGTCATAACGTCAACGTTAAAAACATTTTTTTTATTGCTTAGATAGGTGGACGAGCTCACAGCCCACCTGGTGTTAAGTGGTTACTGGAGCCCATAAACATCTTCTACAACGTAAATGCGCCACCCGCCTTGAGATATAAGTTCTAAGGTCTCAGTATAGTCACAACGGCTGCCCCGCCCTTCAAACCGAAATGCATTACAGCTTCACGGCAGAAATAGGCAGGGCGGTGGTACCTACCCGTGCGAACTCACAAGAGGTCCTACCACCAGTAATTACGCAAATTATAATTTTGCGGATTTGAGTTTTATTACACGATGTTATTCCTTCACCGTGGAAGTCAATCGTGAACATTTGTTAAGTACGTATTTCTTTAGAAAAATTGGTACCCGCCTGCGGAATTCGAATACCGTTGCATCGCTAGATATGAATGCACCGGACGTCTTATCCTTTAGACCACGACGACTAATAACAATTATAAATAATCATTTAATATTATTTTGTTGTGAATATGTTTTAAGTGTATTTTTAAAGTTTATATTTATAAG
Organism: Bombyx mandarina; assembly: GCF_030267445.1. Taxonomy (NCBI): domain Eukaryota; kingdom Metazoa; phylum Arthropoda; class Insecta; order Lepidoptera; family Bombycidae; genus Bombyx; species Bombyx mandarina. The sequence goes on from NC_143228.1 coordinate 14,852,396, forward strand.
GTATACTTTTCATAAACCCTTTAACGATTTCTGCAAAATATGTGAAAATAAGCTCAGCTTACTTAAAGGATTAATTAATTTTGATTTATAACATCGATTACCTATTACAAAACACTTAAACTTCGTTCGAAGAGAGACAAAACAGAGTGCTGGTAAACAATGAAAGAGTTTTTATGTGGAACACAACGGTGTGGCGCGTGTCATCATATAACGCAAGATATTTGACAAACGCCTGAATCTCGCTTACGACATTATCAAGACAAGCTTGCATATATACAAATTCCGTACAACAACATTCGTCACGTCATTGCGGATCCTCCCGATCCACTAACGGTGCTTTTAGGTACTTCAAGTACCGGTCATCATTCTCGTCGAACCCGGCGCGTGTGACGAAGGGCTCGACGAGTAAATTAACCCTCAGACACAGCCCACTGAGTTTCTCGCCGGTTCTTCTCAGTGGGTCGCGTTTTCGATCCGGTGGTAGATTCTGCGAAGCACGGCTCTTGCTAGGGTTCGTGTTAGCAACTTCGTCAGGTTTGAGCCCCGTGAGCTCACCTACTAGTTAAGGTTACGCTGAAATAGGCTCTCAGCTAGGGAAGAAAAAAAAAACAACATTCGGACCGTCGGTCTACCGACTAAATATCACCCGCTCGGTGGAAAATCTTTCCTTTTGGTCGTTTAAGCCTCCCCACAACGCTATAATATAAAAAAATGGTTTATTTCAGAAACGGCTACCGATTGCCGAGCGTCGGTTCGCCGTGGTGGATGTCGCCGGAGTGCCTACGCGGCCGATGGTACGACAACCGGTCCGATATATTCTCATACGGAATCATATTGTGCCAACTTATCGCCAGGGTGAGCTATTTATCTATACTAGTAATATTATAAAGCTGAAGAGTTTGTTTGTTTGAACGTGCTAATCTCAGGAACTACTGGTCCGATTTGAAAAATTCTTTCAGTGTTAGATAGCCCATTTATTGAGGAAGGCTATAGGCTATATAACATCACACTAAGACCGATACAAGCGGAGCACCAATAAATAATGTTTCAAAATCGGGTCTTTTTCCTTTTTGAGAGCTTCCGCTGCGTGCGCTGCGGAAACGGTTAAAGTTTCGCTAAAATAATATATGACAGAATTGTTCCCCTTTAAAAGATCTAAAAAAAAGTCCGACAGCATATGTCTATATGTTAAGGTTGGCTCACTATAACGTTTTTTATGCTAACCAAATTTGTTCTAAAATAAAGCATTATTTGTGAACTATTAATTCCACGCGGACGCAGTCGCGAGCAAAAGCTAATACTACATATATTACATATACATTTTACATTACATATTTAATGCTCCGTTCGTTAATCGAACTTGGTTTATTGATATGAATAAACTAAAACATGTTTTTTTTAAACGCACCTTACAAAAAAAAATCAACAACTCAACAAACGAGAACATTTAGAGAGAGAGAGAGAATATTAAGGCATCAGTCATAATCACTTTATTGAATTAAGACCTCTTAAAGAACTAAGGAATAAGAATTTTCTAAGCGTGTTAATTTAACAGGAAGTATAGTATATAATGACGTCACTGTTCACCTCTGTCATACAATTTTTGTACCAGAACTCGGTGTGAAGGAAAGGGGTAGTAAACTTCTTCTGGACACCAATCGCAAAACTTAAAACATTAGTACCCCCCTTCCTCTCTCTCTCTCTCTCCCTCTCTCTCGCTCTCCCTCTCTCTCTCTCTCTCTCTCTCTCTCTCGTAGGTGCATTTTGTTTGAATTCCGTTTTTTGGCGTCAGGTTGACGCCGATCCGGACGTGCTGCCGCGCACTGACAACTTCGGCCTCAACTACATGGCGTTCGTAGAGCTCTGCGATGAATACACCGTACCTGACTTCCTGAGGCTTGCGTTCAACTGCTGCATTGTGAGTTCTTTTAACCGCTTCGAGAGCGAACCGTCAATAAATCGACTCTCTATTAATGCTTATATGGGTGGACGATTAATATCACTACTAAATTCTGCCACAAACCTGGATACATGAGGTCTCAACTGTCATCCTATTGCATAGGATACCGTCAATGTAATAAAAAAAGTTACTACTAAAACCTGACTTCATATGTGGCTAACCATTATATATTACATAAGCTCGGGTCTGTGGCTATTTTTGAACACACTGTTACTAACTGGTCGTTCAATAACTATATTATATGACAACCAACTTCAAGTGAATAATTTTGAAAATGTATCAGCTTATTGTTAATTTTGGCCCCAAATGACGTCATACACAATTGGTTTTTTTTTTTAACAAAACTTTTTCTGTTTTCTTTTCTTTTATTAAATTTCAAATAAATAAATGATTACAGTACGAGCCGAAAGCGCGTCCGCTATTCCCGGAAATAGTGACAAAGCTAGCCGAGGTGAAGGAGGGCCTCGACGACGCCGCTTGGAGCCTGCACTCCAACAACTCGCTCGAGAGGTCAGTCAGTACCAGCCGCTATAGACACTGTGTTCATAATCATAATGTTTAATGTAAACTAAGACAAAAAAAATTTTTGTAGGGAAACTATCGACATCTTGTAGCGGATGCCTCTAAACTTATATGTTGTTAAGTTAAGGCATTTAATTATTGTATAAATAACACAGAAAAAAAGTATCTGTTATAGACAAATTGATTAAATCTTATCAATTTGTGGTTTTTGAAAATTTACAAAATCCTTTATTAAAAATAAAATATTATATAGGTAATATGTTACTGCCATCTACAGAAGCAACGAGAAACTAATCGAAGCGACGCCATCTAGCGGCCGACGCCCGTAAACATTTTTGTTGAGTGCTTGAGTTGCTTATCTATAACTATTATAATTTATGTGTATTATCTATAAACTCCACTACACGACGATCACTACCATTCTGTCAAGAGTGACACGATTGAGAAGAAGAATCTATGAACTAATGTTCGTTCGTGTTCGTAGTGAGGAGGCGGACTCGTCGGGACCGCGCTCCTGCCCCGGACTGTACGGGTGGAGGCGGCCGCAGCGACACCGCTCGGAGGGGGGACCGCGCGCGCGCGACCACGACCAGCGTGAGTCCACTAAACAATATGAATCACAACATTTTGTTTTGTACAAAGAAAAATATTTAAACGTATTTCATAGTCATAGTCATGCTAGTTTTAAATACATTAAGTAAAGTAAAAATTTAATGTTTTACAGACGAAGACCAACTTATTTATTGAACATTTCTTTTTATAGTTCAACATCGACGGTCGATGTCGGAGTTAGAGTGGATGGCGGGGTGCGAAGGGCAGGGTGGAGCGGGCGCCTCCCACCGCTCCGCCTCCGCCCTCGCCGGCGAACGTCGCGCCCCCCCTCCGCCGCCCCGCCTCGCGCGCCTGCACCGCCTCGCACATATCATGCTACTGCGGGACGCGCACGCCGCACCGCACCCCGCACGCCGACCCCTCGACACCTTCCGGGGAGTCAAGAAGATCCTGGAGCCGCCGCACTCCCGCGCGACTGGATTCTCATCCTGCGCCGAACTGCCGAGCCCGCTGCTGCGCGCCGACGCTACACTGGACTCGACCCTCTCTGACGACGAGCCGCGTGCAGCCTCACTACCCTCGTCCCCGGCGCTCTCCCGTCGGGGCAGCTTCGACACTCCACCTCCGCCGGCGCCCCGCCCCCCGCGCCTGCCGCTGCCGCGCGTGCGCTCGTGTGAATCAGGAATCTTCTCCGTCGCCAACGAGGAGCTGTGCGGGCAGCGTGTCGGTGCCGGCTGCCCGTACGGCGCCGTGTGTCCGTGCTCGCTTGTCGGCTGCCATCGCTGCTGGTGGTGGCGCCGCGACGCATCGGATCGCTCCGACGAGCTCGAGGAGGCGGAGGGCGAGTCGGGCGGCGAGCCCCGCGCGCGCATGTGCTGCGCGTGCGTGGTCACGTACGACCGCGCCCTGGACGCGCGCCCCCCGCGGCCCCGCCCCTCCGCCCCGCTCGACGACTCCGCGCTCTCCGGCACCACGCTCAGCTCGCTGCGCAGCCTGGACGACCTGGACGAGGCCGGCGACCCGCCCTCGCCCTTCCTGTGCGGCAGGCCGGCCGCCACGCGCGCGGAGCCCGACTGGGAGGCGGACGGACCCCGCGAGTACCACATCCTGTCCCGGTGCTGCTGCGCGGACCGGCGGCTGGACGAGGACGAGGCGCCGCGCCCCGCCCCGCTGGCGCTGTCCTCCTGCAAGCGCACCTCCAGCGTGTACACGGACAGCTCGGAGGACGTGGCGTCGCTGGCCGGCTCGGACAGTCTGTACTGCGACGAGCGGTACCCGCGGCAGGCGCGCTCGGCGCAGATCTCGAAGATCGTGGAGTACTTCGAGCGGAAGGGCGCCGACTTCACGTGCGAGCGGACCGGCCGGGGCCAGTCCCGGTACCGCATGAGCGGGGGCGGCGGGGGGCTGGACGTGCGGCGCCGCGCGGGGGGGGAGGAGAGCGGCGGCCGCAAGTGTCCCGCGCAGCAGCGGCTGATGATCTGCGAGGGCGCCGTCAAGTCCAAGCTGCCGCTGTTCGACAAGAAGTCGTAGCGCCCCCCGCGCGTGACGTCACGCACCGCGCCCCCTCCCCCCGCCGACGGAGGCTCGGCGTTGTATAATGTCGATAGTTATTTTGACGCGTACATATTGTAATCAAATATATTTACGACTGAATAAGTGTAAGGACTCGTCTCTGGTTGCGAGATGAGAATAATGGTTGTAACGTTTAGTCAATGTCCGGGTTGTAACTGCGCGGCCTAAACCCCCCCGTGGTAGTACGAAGCGACTTTAGTCGAGTGTAGGTTAAATATATTTAAATTTAATTCGTTTCATGTGAACCCTTCCTCTATTTGTAAAACTGTAAATAATTATTTTATTACTACAAAAAAAAAATAGTTTTTCAATATTTATTATATACAACTTCAGATACAACTTGCCAGTTTGCGATATTTAAGAGTGTAAATATGTTTTTTTTTTTTCTTTCTACAAATTTCGTATCTATAAATAAAAGTTATATATTTTCTTCTCTAAATCAACAATTTAATATCGTCGTTCAAGTGACAGTTTATATTAGTGTCTGATAACAATAAAACATGTTTCAGGAATCACGTAAACTTAATTAAATAATTAATAGAATTGGTTTTATACAAATATTATGTTTCTGAAATACTGAAATGATTTTTTTTTTTCATAAATCTTTGATGTCATATTCCAGTATATATTGACGATCACTTACATAGTTATGTGAATAAAATTTAACTAAAAGTGCATTAAATACAGTTTACATAATCAATAAAAAAAAAGGAAAATTTTGATTCGCGGTCATATTGTACTTTTATGAAGGACATGTTATTGGAATATAGTTTTAGCAAATCTCAATCGTCTTCTAGATCATTCGATTAGAGTCTGGAACGACGCGGAGATTAGTCTATAAGGGTTTTGTTAAGAATCGGACATCGCTGATTGGACTAATCAACCTGTCAGCGGTGTAAAAACAATGTTAATGTCATCTGTGACGATTTATCATCTTCAAAGGAGTTGTACGAAATTCGCTATTCAACAATAGATGGCGTTACACTTCTCGAACGCTCCGAATAGTACTAGTTGTTTTATGTCCGTTTCTGCTATTTGGTGACAGATGGCGTTACTCGTACGAGCGCAACGAAAATAATTATGTCAAACGTAAAAGTACAAAGCTGAAAAAATTCAAACAACCCAACCGCACACTAATTTTGATAATCAGCGCGTTTGTTGAATTTTATTTACTAACAAGAGAAAAACATCAAGATATTGAAAGAAAAGAGACAAAATTAATATCATTTCAGAAGTGAGTGGGCTGTGAGAGCGTTTTAATCTTAGACTGGAAAGATAACGCAATATTCGAATAGTGACGTCATTGTTTACGCCCGTCGTTCGAATTGTACAACGCGCCTTGCGGGAAAGAGACGGAGCGAGCCGCCTCAGTCCGTCACGGTCACGTCTCAGAACTCTATTGATCGATTAATAAATAATGACGTCAATTCACATTAGTTTATTTTGACGAAAAAATTCATCTACCCACGGGCTTTACGATGAGAACATTACTGTATCAAAAGGATAATAATATAGAGATGCGTTTAGAATAGGCTAATAATTGTCGCGTTCGTTTATTGACGAACCTAATATATCGTCCTAAAGAGTTTTGAAATTCGGCGAAAACGGAGAGGGAATGTATTCTTTGAAAGCGTCGCTTCGTTATATCGAGGATGTAAAATGATATTTGGTTTAAACGAAATTTTTGCAACTTTACACGCGAGCCGTTTAAAATTTGTAAAAAATATCGTAACAAAACAACATATTCAGCTATTTGAATTGAGTAAACTTAATTGAAGTTCATTTAAAAATATGGGACTGTTGATGCTAATACCAAATAAAGCACACCTTTAAAAGATAAACGTCGCGTATTAAGCGAAGCATCGCGTTTTAAGCGGAATGTCGCTTAAATTAAATAGCCTTTCGCTCCTCGATATATACTATATATAAATAGTTACGTTGCGGTATCTCCGCGTTTGGAATCTAGATTTATACGAAACAGTCAATTCGGTACGGACACATGAGGTTCGCGTGCGGAAGGCGTTGCTAGTCTTTTAAAACGCGATTTTCCGCACATGAGGCCGTCGATTTTGATTTTTTCATGAGGCCGTAAATAAATTCTACTTACGTGACGATAGGTTTTCGTGACTTAAATTAAATAAATACGTCTTGTAATATTTATATGATCGCGGTGTTACGGGCGGTAGATGAATAGCGTATTGTGAGTCCGCGAGGACGGGTACCTTGGACCTGCGCGTTTCTGCCACGAAGCAAACGTGCGTTACGGTTTGATAAACGCGGCAGCCGTTGTATAAACTACTTTGTATCTTTTTTTTTTAAGCTTAGATGGGTGAACGAGCTCACAGCCCACCTGATGTTTAGTGGTTACTGGAGCCCATAGACGTCTACAAGGTAAATGCGCCACTCACCTTGAGATATAAGTTCTAAGGTCTCAAGTATAGTTACAACGGCTGCCCCACCCTTCAAACCGAAACGCGTTACTGCTTCAGGGCAGAAATAGGCGGGGTGATGGTACCTACCCGTGCGGACTCAAGAGGTCTTACCACCAGTAAAGTATCTCATACCGACTGGGTCGTCGGGTTAAAAATAAATTGTTTTATACCTAGATTTGGTAAATAAACGACCCCAGACCATATTGAACGTCTCTGTCTGCGGCAAGTACCTTGAGCGTCCGCTAATACCGCCCGCGAGACAAATCGACCTCAAACATAGCTGTGTACAAATATGTGTCAAAAAAACCTCAATTGTGTTAAATAATAAAACTCTTTTGTATTGAGAATATCGATTGTTTTCGAAAAACGTTTATACAGTTGCAAAAGTCGAAATTAATAGTTCCCTTCCCGTGCGTCAGTATTGGTATCAGTAAGAAATTGTTATGGAGTTACTATTTATCGAAAACACACGGAACTGCCGATAGAAATAAGTAATAATCTCATTAAAACATACTTTTAAATTTAATTATCAGTTTTGTTTCGTTTACAATTTTGCGTGATGCTTTATCGTAAGGTATAAATACTCAAACAGCTCGAAGACTCTAAACCTCCTCGACCTCGACTCAGTCGAGGCTAATATTGATGAACACCTCGAGGAGCCTTTGAAAACGGTATTCCTAGTTTTCGTTCTTGACATTGTCGATCTTAGAGGTTGGAAAATAAATATAGTATATACAGTACTGGAATAATTCTGTAAACCTAAATAAAGCAAGCATTGCGTCAATGTAATTTCTAACGTACCTCTTACGGTCGCTTATTGATTTTACCAACTAAGAGTACCGATTTCCGTAATATATTCATATGCGTTTATATTTTTAACGTCAAGTAAATATTAAATAAGTACGTAAATGGAAACGATGATCATCGGCCCGGAGACCTAAGGCTGGTCACAAACCGCGACCGTTATTGTCCGTTCGTGTGGGACGCCTACTGACGCATCGGAAAGCCGTTAATAAATTTTCTGAAGCACGTCGTGCCATCATCCAAAAATGTATTCTGAATCACTTTGCTGATGATTCCTTAGCCTATTTCTCTTTGACTAACTTTTGAGGAAGTTCTTTAACCACCGAAACTATAATTAGAAAATGGCTCGGGCGGGAATTGAACGCACAAACGAAAAACGACCTAATAACGTTTGCACATAAGTGTCAGTTCACGTTGAAACCCCTACTTGAGCAGTCTGTCACTTGAATTAAATCGTAACAATCGATATTGACACGAATATCCAAACTAATGTTTCTGTAAATACAGTATTAGATGCGTATTTAATATTAATAAAAAAAATATATTTATCAATATACATTTATATGTATCTTTAACTTGGTTTTACGGTTATTGTTATATTCAGGGTATAAATGAGTAAATTAAAGGTTAATAATGATGATAATAATAGTAAAATAACTATACGACGTATTCACATTTCGTTCGAAGTGAACGTGATCGCGGCAAAATCGGTTGTTGTAAATAGTTCCTTTGTAATTGTAGAGGAAGTCGATGGCTGAATTGAATTTGGAAACTTATGAGACAATGATATCATTAATAGTGAACAATGATATACGTTTTTTATTTATTTGAAATTTCATTTTTAAAAAACATGGTTTCAGTGGTATTGTGGGCTGTATGGATGAAACATATTTACCCTTAATTAAACTGCTCTGAATCCAAAGATCAGCCCAAGATTTTCGAAGAAAAGAAACAGGAAGTGAGGCCAAATCAGAATAATAATTTTTATACGAATTAGCGTCGCCATCTTTAACGGCTTCATTTGCTAGTTGGTCTGCTATGTCGTAAATATTTTAAATTTAATAAAAAGGAAACGTCGTCTTTTATTTGAAATGGTTATATTAATCGGTTGTTATTTCAATTTTTTTAAGTCAAAATAAACCGTAAATTATGACGTTTCAATGTTGATATCCATGTCACAATTTCATTGTTCTTGTGCATTGCTTCGAATTCAATTCAAACATCACCGCGGTAAACGTTTCATAGTTATTCAGTTGCTGACATGATGCTAGTTAGGTTTTGAATTCGCAATCGCTTGACGTGTCCTTGTCATGGGTCTTGCGAAGTCTAAAACCGACGCAAATAAATTCAAACAGTGCCAAAATTATTTATGAATACCGTATCGTTTACAAGAAACGCGAGTGTTGAAACATTAAGATTTTTTCTCAACTTAATAATATCTCTAAAACATTACAAACATCCGTCCATTAATCTCAATATGGCAACCCTACTTTTCAGTGTTGCCGATCGAAATATTAAAATTATTTAATCCGTTACAGGTGGTGTTTTTAATTTTAAAATATTTCAACACTTGTTTTCTAGTATGGCAACACTACGAGCATATCATTTTATAGACGAACTAATATATAGTTGAATTGTTTAATTAATAAAAATACGTTAGTGTTTAGTTATTTCAGACTCTAATGATGCGTTATCGGTATTAATTTCGAGTATAATTATTAAAAGCATCAGTAACTGAACTAGGTATTTTATTTGATTACCAGCGGTTTCTGAATTGCATTAATTCATATCAAACGAAAATCTGAATTTCATTAAATGTGTAGCTACTCGATAATATTACAAAATGACCAAACATTGTATCGGATAATAAATGTTCTGAATAATGGAGATCATGGATTGTGTTATATAAAAGCATATATCTCGCATTATATTACGTATTTGTTGAATCGTTTTCCAATTCAGAAACCACTGAGGTGTCTTGATTTTAATCAAATGAATGTATAATGGCAACCCACGCCGCTGCGTGTTCACAAGCGTTTGAAATTCTCTCTTATCGATTTCAAAACACATTTTCATGAATGTTATCAAACTCAACGTATAATTCTAGTACCACATAGAAATATAAAAAAATCGACATTAAGGTCTGTCTAAAATCTATATAAAAATATATATAAATAATAAAGAAACTAGAGATATTTGAAAATTATTCATCATCAATGAAACATTGTAGAAACAATGGTTGGTGTTAGGACTTGTGTGTTTTTTCTAAGGTTATAGTTTTAACAATAATAAGTGCATTCTTTGAAACACGGTCTCCTATAAATTTCCTATTATAAGACAGACGCTTGTGCTCACGACAATTAAACTTTTCTTTTGGAAGTATATATATATAGTTCGTTAACCTTCCTCCTTTAAAGTAACTAACTTTAGAGCATTTCGGTACATAGGTATGGTTGTGTAAGTTCCCAGGAAATGTTTATGTTAAGTTGTTTGCCGCATGAGGCGGTTTATGGAAAATAATTTGTAAAATGAAAGGCGGTATTAAATATATTTTGTTTCATAACAGTTGTTTTATTTATAAAATTATTGAAGTGATTCTTCTGATGCGACTTCTAACAAGGTTGCGTTAAACGCTTAATATCTACCATGGAATAGAAAGAGACAGAGCGAGAGTGAATGCGTGGCACTCGAACGCATGCGCGTAGTATGCCTGTTATATACAGGCCAGTGCGAGCGTTAGCAACGAGTAGGTAGTGTCCAATATTTTAATGAAGTATTTAAAAAAATACATATATTTATTTTTCTGTCTATAATTTCAAAGATATATAATATAAATATTGAAGATGTCGCATCTCTTATACACAGCATTCCCAATCGCAAGAGCAATATGATTTAAGGATGAAAAATGAAGAAAATCAAAATACTACACATCGAAAAAGAAGTTTCACTTTATTCACGTGCGCCGAGTTGCACGCGCATAATTTGGATAGCGCAAACGTGGCTAAAAAAAATTTATTTGAATTTTTTGATATCGCGTATTGTAATGGCATACTTCCCTCCTGTTTAGGAAGTTGTATAAGATAACAATTTCCGTTTCATGTTGCGGCCATTTTTGTTATTGCACAACAACGCAGTCGGTCGCGTCATGATGCTACTGTCAAACTAAATAATTACGTCCGTAATCTTAAACATTATCGAAAAATATATCTAGTTTGAAACTGATAATATCAATGAACTGATTCATAATTATTGACGAGGATTAAACACAGCACCCATACATATTTTCGTTGATAAGATAGTTTTCCGGGAATAAACAACAAAGACGTTTGTAACTAAAATTTACTTAGCTCAACCTAGGAGTGTACTATGTCCTCTAGTATTCCATATTGCAGTAGATGGTCATGTTGAAAATAGTCCACCAACCAAAAATAGTGTAATTAATTAAAACAGAAATAGATCAGAACGTTCTCGAATGTCTAAGCTTGCGTTGTATTTCACAAGAACATCCAGCGACACGCGCAAAATCATATACGATAAATGTATTCATCTTCTCAATCGTACTCTTTAGTGTGCTTAGTGTAAGTTTTTTAACGTTCTCGATAGCGTAAAAGCTAACTCAAATTTGAATGCAGTTGGAAAAGCGCCCCTAGCGGCAAACGAAGACATTTTTACATTTTTACGCTAAGTTTTCGATATGGTCTCTTAACAAGTTGAACACACGTGTTCGAAGCGAATTAAAGAAATAAAGATTAATGCAACATTATTCTATGGTCCGTTTACAATCAAACGAGTGAAACCTTTTAGAATGGGCTTACCTAGCTAATGGGGTAGAAAATTTTAAGAATCTATAATATGTATATTTATTTACCATATTTTGACCTATTTTTATTATTACGGTGCATTTTTATTGTCTTCTTGTCGAAAATCCGCAGTAACGATTGGTTAAAATATAACGAACCAACATCTACCCGGGATTCCCTATATTCGATATCTAACAAATTGGAACATGACGTCTTCTACAATCTGACCGTATCGTTTCAGTTTTTTATCATTTAGATATAGATGTTTTTCATTTTTTAAATTTCCGACTTATACTTTATTATTACTTAAATTTATAACACTAACACAGCTACACAATTTTACACAATGTTACAACACAATTACACAAAAAAACAGCATTCCAAAACATAAAATTTAATTTCAAAAAATCATGCAATCAGGCATATGTAAATCATTTAATATGCCTTCAATTCAAACCGCTTTGTGAACTAAAGCATAATCAGCATTGACAGGTACTTTTCTTTAACTCGTTTTGAGGTTTCTGTAATTTAGAAAAATCATTACATAATTATTACAGCATCTGAATCATAGGGCCCCAAGATTTTTATGTTTACTACTATTTTAATACCAGAAACGTACAAGACAAAAGCTTGTTCACCGATAGGTATTTCAAAGCCTCTTAATAAAATATTTCTGCAGTACAAGTCGGGAATCAATGAAATCGATCGAATCAGCTACCAGCGAATAGGTACGGAAAAAAAATTAAATCGATCTCGAACGAAAAAAACTACGGACACTATTAACCTGATTAAAATTGCTGAAAATTTTATAAGCTCTCTAGACCTACTTTTCAACATTCATTTAATCACACACAGCCTAAAGTAAGGAAATACAATGTCTTTGTACGTCCCACAGAGTGAATCGAATTATTATTTTTCATTTGCGCTGCAAAATTATTAAATAAGATGAAAGTCTACCCCATCTTGACATTCATTTCTACAACACAAGAATAAAAGTACTTTCAGAAATCATAATACTTTGATGATTTCCAACGAACGCCTTCATTTGTTTTTTTTTTATTGCTTAGACGGGTGGACGAGCTCACAGCCCACTTGGTGTTAAGTGGTTACTGGAGCCCATAGACATCTACAACGTAAATGCGCCACTCACCTTGAAATATAAGTTCTAAAGTCTCAAGTCTAGTTACAACGGCTGCCCCACCCTTCAAACCGTAACGCATTATTATTACGGTTATTTTTCTTTTCGAAATTACTCTTCTTCAACCCGTGTCTATCCAATGCCGAGTATAGGTGTCTTCGAATGCACCCCATTCTCTTCGAAATTACTATTTGTTTGATTAAATTTGTTTCGGTCTCTTTCCTTAGACGAACGAGCTATTCGTTAATAGTCTATACAAAATTTGGGCATAGATTTTACATTTAATTTGACTCCTAACTAGACTCCGACCATGGATCGAACCATGTGATCCCAGTACAATAGAATCTAATCATTGTACCAAAATAGAATCAGACTTGAAAAATGATTTTTCTGAAAAAAACATATAGAACACTATACTACGAACATAACATTCACTGTATTTGCGCAACAAACTTTATCTTGTTTAGCTGAACAACTGCGATAAAGAAACGTCACAGACCTTTGTAAGATTTTGTGTCCGATGGCAACCTTTGCCAAACATCCAACTACCAAACTTTTTGTACATAAATCCGATAAATGCTAGTACTAAAGTGGAACCGCCGAGGACTCGAAGCCAATTGGAATCTTCAGGAAAGCTCCAGGCTGGGGGAGAGGGTTGCGGACTTGGTGAAGCATTACTATGTCTGATGGCTTTTCGTCTCCTCTCTTCCTCAGCACTGGAAAAATGTACCCGAAAGTTACTCGTGGTAGGACGACGTGGTAGTGAGTCCCCACGGGTAGGTAGGTACCACTATCCTGTCTATTTCTGCCGTGAAGCAGTAATGCGTTTCGGTTTGAAGGGGGGGCAGCCGTTATGCTGTAAAAACTGAGAACTTAAAACTCATATCTCAAGGTGAGTGGCGGAATTTAGGTTGTAGATGTCTATGGGCTCCGGTAACCACTTAACATCAGGTGGGCCGTGAGCTCGTCCACCCACTAAGCAATTATAATAAAATTAAAACTTATCAAATTATTTATTTTATATTTCTGGTTCAGTTTAGTCCAAAGTGAATGCGCTGTAAAAAATCTTCTATGTAGTCAAATGCATACCATTTTTTAATTTGTTTTTAAATGATTCTACCTATTACATATTATACATTTCTATGTTTCCTATTGTTATTCGATAAATCTACTATTATTTTAACTTTCCAAACATGTTCAAGGTACATAAAGATACTAACCAATCGCACATAGCTTAGTCCAACAGTAATTAATTTAAAGTTCATTATCTATTGAATTCATTTTGAAATTCTAAAAGTATTGCGTGTTTTCCATTTTGAAATAATGTCAGCTTTGACATTTTTGAATGAGATTTCCAACCATCAATCGAAGAAGTATTAACATTTTGCTTTATGTATTTGACACTGAAAATTAAGAATTTTTTTGAATGAATTTCAGGTGAACGATTTCGCGGCTTTCTTATTGTTTAGTTCGCAGAACCAATATACTCGCAACGCGAATTCCGCACCCATTTTGAGAAATGAAATCTAAGCCTCAATTGTATAGTGTAACAACGGCTATGGCACCCTTAAATCCGGAAATAATTGTGGTTCTCGCTAGAAAAAGGTAGGGTTGTCGTGTCTTGTGACCTCTGCGGGCTCATAAGGTACCCAGTCATAATAATAATGTATATATTTTACGGGTTTGCGTTTTATTACACGACGACGGTATTCCTTCATCGTGAAAGACTCGTGAATACGTGTTAAGCACACATTTCATTATAGAAATTATGGAAATTGGCTTTTTTTGCTTGGCTTAGGCTAAATTTTACGAAAACTTCAGAATTTTACGATGGACCAAAAGGTTTTTTTTTATGAATGATGTACTACTGGTGGCCCGGAGGCCTCTTCAGTTTCACCAGGACAGGTGAGCGAACAAAGGCTCAGCCAAGAGGGGTGGGATTTGCTAACAGCTGCCCGAGCGCCTCCGAAGGAGACCCAACAACTCTAGGGAAGCTGCTTCGCTAATGAATCTACTACCAGATCGGAATCGCAACCCGCTGAGAAGATCCGGCGAGAAATTTAGGGGGCTGATGTTTAGATTAGGTAAGGTTGCTTTTTGCAGAGTTCGACGAGTAGGTACGGTCACCGGGGTACCTAAGTCTGCTCCTAGTGTTAGAGCTGAACGCGTCTAATGCAATGGTAATTGGATCTGATGGTTCCATAGGCACGTGTCTAGGGCGTCGATGGTGACTGGTTCCTGCGTAATCTGGATTCGGAGAGTAGTCAGCGGCGGCAACGATAGGACCAAAAGGTGCTCATTGGATTGGAGATTTCCGCTTTCAACAGTTCTTAGTGCACACTAAACATTCCCCCGTGGTGCAAAGAGTATTTTGCAAACATAAGAGTCGAAATTCATAAGTACAACAAAAAGTATGTACAAATAGTACGGCTAATGGTCTTTTGTTTTGAAATCTATAAGCATTTACGAATAATAACTCTTATTTGTAGGTCGTAGATTAGATTAAGTACTTTTTGGCTTGACACAGATGATAACTGTAGCAAATTGCAAATGTTTGTATATACCAACGTAACTCTTAAAGACAAGGTGAAAAGTTCCATATTATTTAAAGAAAGACGATAGCGTTCTGTAAGAACTCTCATTTCATCTTCATATTTGGTTGATTTTATATTATTTAACATAGCTGGGCGATAGATGGGATAAACGCAGCTAAGTACAATGCAATTTGAAGTCGTCGTGGCCTAACGGATAAGACGTCCGGTGCATTCGTGTTGAGCGCTGCACCGGTGTTCGAATCTCAAGCGGGTACCAATTTTTCTAATGAAATACGTACTCAACAAATGTTCACGATTGACTTCCACGGTGAAGGAATAACATCGTGTAATAAAAATGAAACCCGCAAAATTATAATTTGCGTAATTACTGGTGGTAGGACCTCTTGTGAGTCCGCGTGGGTGGGTACCACCACCCTGCCTATTTCTGCCGTGAAGCAGTAATGCGTTTCGGTTTGAAGGGTGGGGCAGCCGTTGTAACTATACGTGAGACCTTAGAACTTATATCTCAAGGTGGGTGGCGCATTTACGTTGTGGATGTCTATGGGCTCCAGTAACCACTTAACACCAGGTGGGCTGTGAGCTCGTCCAACCATCTAAGCAATTAAAAAAATTAATAAATAAAAATGTAAAAATATATTGAGTATCAAACGCACTATCGAAACGGCTTGTGACAAGCGCTAATGAAATAAACGATTTTGAACACGATTTTAAACATTAAATAATTTTTATACCGGAGCGGGGCCTCCTTTCTTGCAAGTGCACTGAAAAGGGACTCCTATCTGCTGGTTGGTGTATTGCTGTTTCTGAGATTCTCTGCAGCCGGTGAAGAACATCTTATATATCAATGTTAGCAGTCCAGCTCCCAGGACAACGCCTGCTGCGATAGGCACCCAGTTATTTCCATCCCTGTCACTCATAATAACATCAGAAGTTATTTTACTTAATAATTTATTCGCATCGTGTGCTTTTTTTGACGTTTTTGTGAAAGAATAATGTTGATATTCTGAAGTGTATTATGTTTTGTCAATTATGTCCAGTTTTTATGTGCTACTACGTTGTTTATGGTTAGAATGTTTCTTATACAAAGGCTTTTATGTATATTCATAGATTATACACTTAATATATTAGTGTATATTGGTTAAAAACTGTTACTACCCAGGAAATTAGATCGAAGCTACCAAAATTATTATACTGTCATCGGGTCTTAGTGCGTGTGAATTTTTTTAAGTTAATCGGACTTCTTGAAGTCGTTCAAAATTACATTCATAACTAGCGACCCGCCCTCGCTTCGCTTCGGAAACATTAAATTTTATTATTGATAGGTGAAGCCCGCCATGTTGCGCGCGGAACGACAATAAATGCGGGTGAAGCCGCGGGGCGAAGCTAGTCTAAAAAAAGTAGCCTAAGTTACTCCTTATATCATCAGCTACCTATTAGTGAAAGTCTCATGAAAATCTGTCCAGCCGTTTCAGAGATTAGCCGGAACAAACAGACAGACAGACAAAAATTGAAAAAAATGTTATTTTGGTGTATGTGTTACCGGAAATGTATGAAATCAAGGAATTGTATACAAATCCTAGGAAATGTGTACAATTCCGATACTATTTAGGAAATGTATAAAATATTGTTTGAAAAACTATTTAATGCATAGATATCCTAGGAAATGTATAAATTTCCTCGGAATTGTATATAATTCCAATATCGTATTAGGAAATGTATAAAGTAAATGCTTTCTGTAATAAAACACGTTGTTAATAATATTTTTTTATTATAACACTTATTGAGACAATCGGGTAACAGTCATACCGTTAAATAATAATAATATATTCATATTATCTTACTAATTAAAACTTCTAAAATCAACTATCTATTAACTTTTAACGTATCACAAAATCAACTTATATTTATTCTTATAAAATAAAATTTTCATTTGGCAAGTAATCAGTCTGATAATTAAGTAATTATAAATGTCAAAGTATAAAAGTAAATCTTTATATTATAATACTTTGTCAGTCCATATAGCTATTTATTTTTGCAGGGTAAGCTCGAATGGCATTTGGAAGTACATAATACTTTATTTTTTAAACACAGACATCTTGATGTAGCACAGTTTTTCTTGCAAAGGCACTTCTTAAATCCCTGGCCGGTTCCAGTGGATTGCAAGTTGGCAACTGACCGTAGTGCAAGACTCGTCCCGCTGTCCCCGCGTACCCACCAATATCTTAAATGTTTTACATTTCCGATTGCTATTTAGGAAATGTATAGATTTCCTAGGAAATGTGTAATGTGTAAGTATAATATAATTTATTTCACACATTTCCGTGCGATTTTAGGAATTACATACATTTCCTAGGAATTGTATACAATGACGGATTACATACATTTCCGTTAACATATGTACTGTATATATTATTATATTCATATGCATGTTTTTTTTTTTTTTTTTGCTTAGATGGGTGGACGAGCTCACAGCCCACCTGGTGTTAAGTGGTTACTGGAGCCCATAGACATCCACAACGTAAATGCGCCACCCACCTTGAGATATAGGTTCTAAGGTCTCACGTATAGTTACAACGGCTGCCCCACCCTTCAAACCGATAAGCGGTTATTTCAATACTACAAACAGACACTCAAATTTTTTGCTCTCAAGTATGGTCCCCACATTACGAGGTACACAAAATAAGGCTTGAAAGAACTCACAAGAGATTCCTTAATATTCTTACATACAATATGAAAATGCATAGATCACTGAAATCATATAACGATCGCCTTGCTTATTTTAATTTGATATCCTTAAGCAATAGACGCAAATATCTTGATCTTTCCTTTTTATATAATATTTTAAACAATAATATAGATTGTCCTGAACTCTTGTCAAGAATCCAAATTTCTACCCCAAGTAGGTTGCCACGCTTAAGTGTCTACAAACTGTTCACTCTGCGTCGATATAAAACCAATCTAGGCCTTAATGCACCCTTGACTCGAATGTGTAAGTTATATAACGACCTCCATCGTATATTGGATCTGGACATATTTGATCAAAACTTGTTTAGTTTTAAGAAAAAAATTAGAAACTATTTAGCTCCTAAACCATGTTAATCGTTCTCATGTTATTTGTTTTTATGTAGTTTATTGATGGATTTTTTCTTCTTAAAAATTTTATCTGTTTTATTTTTGTTCCTTGTATTTTTTGTTTTTTCTTTCAGATTTAATTAATTTTATAATCATTTGGTACTAGAACTAGATGTCAGTTGTGATTACCTATAATTAAGTGAGCACATGTCATGTTTTGATATTTTTGTACCCTATGTTTAAGCCAGTGTTTCATTTGTTGGTGATCCATTAAATAAATAAATAAATAAATAAATTTTATTTATATGTATAAATTGTTTAAAAACTGGACTACTCGGGAAATTAGATCGAAGTTACCAAATTATTATACCGTCATCGGGCCTTAGTGCGTGTGAAAATTTTCAAGTTAGACTTCTTGAAGTCGTTTAAAATTACATTCAAAGATTTAATATGGGTGAAGGATCTCAGGTTCCACCTGGTCGGGAAATAGTAGTTTCTGGATGAAAAGTCCGCTGAAGTCCAAAAATTCATAAAGATTTGTAGATTCTCTTACAAAAAATATGACAGAAAAATATTGAGGCGACAAGTTCAAGCAGGCGAATTTAAGTAGGTACTAAGTTTGAGCAATTGTGCTTCATTTTTTCCCGATTTTTTTTTACTATTCAGCGTAATCTCAATTACACTAGACTAGACTAGACTAGACTAGACAATTCAACTGACCTAAGTCACAGTGGACTAATTGTTCTGGTACATAGGACGGTGGGTGCCTTCTTAGCTCGCGCGGGTTGTACCACAACTCTGCCTATTTATACCACGAAACAGAAAAACTTTGCGGTTTAAAGAGAGGGACTTAAACCTCATGTCTGAAAGTTGGTGGCGGCATCACGTTATCATTGTCAATGGGATTCAATGACCGCTTAGCATCAAGTGAGCAGTCAGCTCAATTACCAACTTAAATAATATTTATTTAAACATTTAAATAAATAAAATGTTTAAATTATATTGTAAATGTTATTTAGAAGTTATCCCTTTTAAAAGAATAAGAACTAAATTCTCTCTAATTTTGTTTTATATCCGAATGATATTTTGTGTTATTTCGGGAAATATCTGTAGGACTTGTTGATCGAAGTGTAGGACGCAAAAATTATACACAAATAAACGATTACACTATGTATATTAAGTTTATTAAAATAAATGCATCAGATAACAGATAAATTCACTGTATCAATAAGAAATCATATTTTCATACAAACGAAAAAAATAAAACATATTGAAAATCAAAATAGTCACGCAGCAAACAATATATTGTGACAATTTTTACTGGTGGCAACTATACGTGAGACCTTAGAACTTATATCTCAAGGTGCGTGGCGCATTTACGTTGTAGATGTCTATGGGCTCCAGTAACCACTTAACGCCAGGTGGGCTGTGAGCTCGTCCACCCATCTACGCAATAAAAAAAAATAAAAAAAAAACATAAGTCTCATAGTCTCTCGTCTCCTCCTAAAGCACGATCGCTCTCAAAGTCGTGAGAGAATCTTCTCCTTATATTCCTTTAGCTCCGAATTCGTTAAGAGATAGCCCGCTACCAGAAGATAGTCATCCGGCTGCTGCAGGATCGCGATTAAGGGCTTCAACTTCGCCGCGTAACTGTTCAATACATTGCGTCTGACGTTCCAAAGGAGATTGTGCTCTCGGTTCCAGAAATAAGGGAGTTTCCCGCTAACGAGGACCTCGTGCAGGCGAGACACCATAACTTGAACAGTTTCGAAGGACTGTTCTTGCTCCAAAACGTGATGTCGTCAACTTTGACTATTTCAAACAGAAACAATGTTTTGATGAAGTAACTGGCGATCGCGTTCATACCCTGCGCGTCTCTCAACTTCTTCATCTGTTAATAAAACCGATCAATCAATCAATCATTACAATAAAGCTGCATAATAATTAGAAATCTGATAGAGTTTAAATTTATTTTGCGTAATTACTGGTGATAGGAACTGTTGTAAGTCCGCGCGGGTAGGTACCACCGCCCTGCCTATTTCTGCCGTGAAGTCGTAACGCGTTTCGGTCTGAAGGGTGGGGCAGCCGTTGTAACTATACTGAGATCTTAGAACTTGTATCTCAAGGTGGGTGGCGCATTTACGTTGTAGATGTATATGGGCTCCAGTAACCACTTAACACCAGGTGGGCCGTGAGCTCGTCCACCCATCTAAGCAATAAAAAAAACTATTAAATACAAAAGTGACTAAGTCTGTAGAAGTGTTTAATTAAATTGCGAGTAAAACTGTATATCAAGGATGAGCAACACGCGGCCCGCCAAGCATTTTTAAAATAAATTTATTTTATTGACTTTCTCCCATCAATTCGTTATTCTGTTCTCTTCTTGTTTGGTTTTATTAAATAAAGTATAATAAATTATTAATAAGAGTTATATATATGCCGCCCGCCAAAAAAAAAAATATTTAAATTGGCCCGTTCATTAAAAAGGTTGCTCGCCCTTGCTGTATAAAGTTGTGGTTTTGTGATTACGTGCAATTTGAAGTTTCAGATTATATTTTATCTAAACCATATCCTGAGTAGTTTTGTGTGTTTACAACACTGTCGAACTCATGTCTCAAGCTACTGACATCTTCGGAAACCACTTAACACCAGGTTGGCTGTGAGCTCAACTACCCACACAAGCAATAAAACAAAATGTTTAATAAATCATGATATCAAAAAAGGTGGCAATTCACTGCGCGGTTTCCTTAGATCCCGTCAATGCTCTTTCCTGTTAGTTTAAGATAAGATTAATATTTAAACAAACCCAGTATTTGTTTACATTCATTGAATGAATGAACCTCATTTATCAGTTATGTAATCATACACCAATGTAGTAGTTGTGTGGTTTTATGAAACCACGGTAAAAGTGAAACTTTTTTCACATTATAGACATTTAACTCTGACAAAAACAAACAAAATAGCGTGGAGCACTGGCACAAATGAGTAATAATCTATACACTACACGGCCAGCTGCTGCGAAATATAGGCGCCGCCATATGGGCCTTCGCTGCTCTGACGAGTGCCTTTCACTTTATCCCTACTCCGCGGCCGACCGTCACGCGACATGCAACACACAGACGAAAAAGTTTGAGACGATGTAATATAGTTTCACTTTAAAAAAATAATATTAAAAAATCCTCACCAGTCGCAAGGCTGGTCGCAGATTATTGGTCTTGTGCATCAAGAGCCTCTCCTGGTTCTGCATGGATATGCGCCACGACCGGACTTCGTCGGTTTTGTTGGCGGCCTCCTTATTCGGTTTGCCGACAAGCTGCCAGGTACCTTTGCGGCAATTCGAGGGTATTTGTCGGTACTGCTTCGTGATCGGCCATCGATTTTCCGGAAACTTCAGCGCCGGCACCAAGTCCACGCTTAAGCTAAATCCTTTCGATTTATTCGTAATGATCAGCGTCTCCGCAGGACCGGACTGAGAATGGGCTATGACGTACTTAACGCCTCCCACGTTGTATACAGACTGGCCGTTTTCTGTATCGAACTTGTTGAGGGCCCTTTTGACTACGCTTTTAAACCAATCCAAAAATTTGGTGGATAACAAAAAATTGGATTCGTCTTTCCACAGATAAGCAGTTTTGTTGATCTGCCAATCGACTCCGTCCCTCATCGGTAGGTTTTGGAACTGAGGGCCCATTTTCAGTTGAACATAGCCGGCATGTCTGGGTTCAAATTTTATATCGCTCTCGTTTGGATTATTTGTTTTCTCGTGGAAGCAAAGAGGCACACCTATTTCGATAACCATGTCGAATTCATCGGGTTTGTTTATACGCACATTGTCGTAGTGACTCCCGGCATGATGTACCTGTAATGCGATATTTACCTTCAACATTACTCTTTAACAGTGGCGGATTTACCGACAGGCCCCGTAGGCCCGGGCCTAGGGCTACCACTGTGCTTAGTGCGAGTTTTTTAACGTTCTCGATAGCGTAAAAGTTAGCTCATATTTGTATGGAATGGGATCGTTTGCGTACGTTTGCCGCTAGGGGCGCTGTTCCAACTGCATACAAAATTGGGTTAGCTTTTACGCTATCGAGAACGCTTCGATCAACCATAGTAACTAGATTTCGGGTCGGTGCATAAAATCCGTCTCGTCAAATAACAGCGCACTTGAAATGTGAGCTCTTATTTTGTTTAGTTCACTTCAAACACAGCCAATGTCAACCCGTCTCACAATACCGCAGTGTGTATTCAAAAGTTGCAAAAATAAGGCCCGAAAAAGCAATTTAACGGCCGGAGTATCTTACTTTCGGTAAGTACATGAAGTATAAACTATATTATAAGCTTTAAACTTATAAATAATATTAAATTTTGAACAAAATTACCGATTTTTAACCACCGCTACAAATGTTGGCCAAGGCTCGACCAACACATGGACAAACTTTTGCTTAACAGAACAGTAAATGCATGGAGTAGATTTGTGTTGTAATAATTTTTTTAAATTTGTTAGCAGCACTTCAAAATTAGTTGGTTAAAATTGGTTAATGCTGCTTTTGTGTCTGTTTGTTGGACTCTCATTAGATACTTAGCTTTCCATTTTTATTTTAGCTTTCCTAGCAATCACGTGTGCAGAATGGATCTCGATTGTCGCCAGAGAAACAAGAGATGACTTTTATAAGCCAGCTAAGAACTCCGCTTATTGACACTGGACATCTTTGCCTTCCGTGCTCACGGCTACTGAAATGTGGCCGAAACATTGTAATAAAAATACCACGCTTGAAACCGTTTAAACGTTGTTTTATTATGTGCACTGGTCGCGAAAACTTAAAAATATATATTACACAAAAACGTAACGCTACTAAAATAATAAGTAATGTATAGATACTAACAAACATACATTTCCAAAACATAAAAAGTAAACAACTAAACTTTTACTTTAATTCATTAATAAATTATTTTAGTGTTAAGCGCGACTCCCTTACCTCCTGTAGTAAATAGAAATCGGCATTTCAAGAAGCAAAAATAAATAAAGCAAAACGATGTTAGTTCTCAGAGCAATTAAGGGAAAAGTTACTTTATTTGTTGCACCTTAAGATTGATTTGACATTAAAAGTTGTTTAAAATATGTCTTTTTATTGGTAGGTGACAGGAATAATTTATTGCTTTGCTCGTTTTATGTGACGAATGATCGTAAGTATTAGATAATGTTTTGGAGATTTGTGCCTTTATTACTAGGTGCCATAGTTGTTATTAGTTTGAAAGTAAAAGTGTTTCAAAACTTTTTTCTCCGTTTGTTAGTAAACGAATGTAGCTATATAAGTATATATTCACGCGGACAGTTTTTGCTTTAATTTTGTACGTATCCCTTTATCTAGTTACTATTGTTGATCGAAGCGAGAACGTTAAAAAACTCGCCTAAGCACACAGATCTACGGCCGTTTTCAATAACCTATCTATCCCTAGTTTCGGTTACTAAAGATAGACAAATCTATATTTTTGTCCTTACTTACGTTCCAATAACCTATCGACGGGCAGCAGTTCCTATCGGATTTATCTATCCATCGTCGGGAGGACGGATAACCTGCTAAAGATAGAACGCTCATACAAATCGTGCTTACTTCCGTTTCAATATGAGTTTTAAGTAACTCTCCGGTAGGCGGCGCTATCTCTAGTATGGGCATTCGCTTATCTGTCAAAATCGGCCGGTTACATGTTTATCTTTCGAAAGTAAATCGCTATAATTTAATAATTGTTTCTCTTCATATTGGCATATTGTAGCAGTGATGATAGTGATATTGAATTATTTCAAATGATAATGGATTTTGATGCAGATAGTGATAGTGAGGCCGATATCATATGGTTAGGAAAATAAAGATCGTCTGAATTACATGGCGAAGATCAATAATTACGAATTTGACTATAGATTTCTGAGCAAAGGTGTTGTGAATGAATTGATTAATTTAATGAGACCATATTTGAGTGTAACGTCAAAAAGGTAAGATAAATTTTAACCATAAAAGTACTCGTTATTACAACTTATATTTGTTTATAGCAATAGCAAAATTATACCTAATTTTTGTTGTGTTACAAAATCACACTCAACAGGAATTCTATAATACTGCTGGATTCCCATGATGCCCTAAATGACATTCATATACTAATACAATAACCTGGTAGGCTATTTACCTTCATTCTTATTACACACTAATACCTCTACATTTTATATTTGTGTTACAGATTCAAATATAGGAGAGGAATTTAGAAATAGAAAAAGAGTATTTTGAATGTGTAATTTGTGTGCAATGCATCATTGATGTTTCAAAATGTTGTTGCTTGATGGCCTGGGTCTACTCATGATACAACTATAAATAACCATTCCGATTGAAAAGGTATTTCTTATTTATATTACCTTATTTATATTATTATTATATTTCTATTTATTTATATTATATATTTAGGTGTTTATATGAATTTAATATGACACTATTATAATAAATTATCTACATATCAAGAGAACATTGATAACAAGGTGGACTTGGAAATTGCTATTTGCTTGCCGATAGAGGCTATCCCCACAACCCTATCTTTTAAGGTGATTAATTAACCCACATACTCAATCGGAACGATTTAAAATGAATCACATATTAAAACAAGAAATACTATAGAGAGGTAATCTTTTTTTTAGTTAAGAGCTTGTTATACTGTATTGTAAAATAATTTAAGCGAATAATGTATAATTTTCAGATGCATTGGTGTTTGTAAAAGAAGACTCCCTGTATATCATTGAAAAGTAGATTAAAACTAGAAAATATGCAAGCTGTTATTATAGTTGCCATGCTGCATAATATCGTCAGAAGTATGAATTTAGAAGAATTAGAATCAGAAATTTCAGTCGCAGATACATTACAGGAAAATAATATAATTGTTCATAACAATTTTTCAAAACTTACATCTGAAATACAACTATGTACTTATAAATAATTGCTTCCAAAGATAATTTATAAAATAAACTCAAAAGATAATTTGACTATTTTTTATTTTCCAAAATGATAATTACATGGTAGTTAGTACATGCAAGATATTTAATTTAGAATTTGTACATATACTTAAAAAACTATCTAACATAAAATTATTATTGCCTACTTAATTTATGAAATTTAATATTCCTTTTAAGTAATTTTTAATTTTTTAAATTATCTAAATCTAACTTAACTTTTGCTACCCTTTTCTTTATTTTCCAAGTCAAGTCTCTTTTTTGCTATTAGATATTCTGCTAATGCATTGTCCCTATGCTAGCCTTGCATTTCTTTTCTTCCATCTTGTTTCCGCTTGGCTGTAAAAGTGTTAAAAATATTATATGTGACCTACAACAATGTGCATGCTTTATCCAAAATTTCATCTGCAATCCTTACCACCTCCAGCCTGTAACAAAGAGCATAATTATTTCAAATACTACGGCAACCTGAAGAAAAAATCATGTTTATCAATGTGTTATTAGAGACAAACAATCAACTAATTATACTAACCTTACTAAGGTTGTTTCTTATGTTGCCGTAGCGTTCTTTAAGTTTTCCCATTTTAGTCGAAGCTGCGATGGAGTTCGTGGGAAACGACGAATCGACGAATTAAAATCATTTACAAGGGTTTGCCAAGCCTGCTCCTTCAATTTATTGTTTGTGGCATTTGTTGCCTTATTATTGAAATGTTTTTTCGCCGCCACAAGTTCTGCTAGAATCATCGTCTCATCTTTTGTCATGGGTGCTGCCTTTCTTGACTGAAAAAGATATATTATCTAAACTTGAACTCAAAGTTTTCAAAGTAAAATTATTATTATCAATGTAGTTCATAGATACTTACAGAATTCATTTTATTTCACTGTAGCTCTTTAATTATAAACACACTTAGAATTATAAACGAAAGTTTTAAAGCGTTTTGGAGGTAAGTCATCATCTAATATAGTAGGTAAACAATAGAAAAACAAACAAAAGAAACTGATCACTGCTTATTGGCAAACGGACTGTCAAAACGTTTCGTTTCATAATTTCGACTAGGATAAAAATAGCAATACGTCCAATTTAAAAAAATCTACATATGTTTTTATTACTTTTTGTTATAAACAAATGTGTTTATGATAGTCTACAATATGCTGGTTAAATTATAGTTATAATTTAGAATAAAATAAAATAAGTCTTGATCCTGATGTTGTTTCGTATTTGTAGTAGAACGAAACGTATCAAGAGGCTCGGATAAATCGGAGGGAAGAAGCTATCTACTGTTGGTTAAAGAGAGATAGCACTTATCCGTAATTGTGAAACGCAAACTAAGGATAGATACGCTCTTGCTGATATTCGGAGATAGCTATCTATCCGAAAACTCAGATACGTTATTGAAAACGGCCGCTAGGGGCAGTCGTGTCAAAAAACTTATTATAACGTATGGCGGGCGGGCTGCACTGCATGGTGCAATCTATACCGCATCCTTAAATACTCTTCTGTTTTTTAACACGCTTTTATTAGTTTCGCCTGTTTGCTTGCTTGCTTGTTTGTTTGTTTATTGAGAAAGGGGCGGCCGATGGCTTGGGGCCTAGGGCGACTGCAAATCTGCCACTGCTCTTTAATATGCACGTATATTTAAAATGATGATGCATATACTAAGCATAACAAATATGTTGATGATTCGCAGCACTAAAAATATCATATTCGTATTATAATTATATGTTTTGCTAGATTTTATTATATAGTATGCAAAACGCGACCGAATATCAACTGACGCACGGGGGTTAACGACCTCGTGAGAACGCGTTTCGAGTTACATTGCCGGTCAACGAAATAAGTGAACTTATGAAAACTACAAGTATTTGTTTAATTTTGTGAATAGCATTAGTAGAGATCCGCAATTCGCCACTCAAGATTTGGAATATAAAAACAAACAAAAAAAATCTACATCTAACAGCAACAATAATACAATAAATAACAAAATATTGAAGTACAAGACATTATCTTACAATTGTTTTCCTGGAAAAAGTGATGACACTAGGCAATATGGAGTTTGTGATGATGTCTATGTGCCTCTACTGAGTCGTTATTTCAAGTGGACAGTCTTAAATATCTGCACAAAAATTTAATTGTTTTACAGAAATACAATAGTTAGGTTTTTAGAAAGATCAGAATCAGGCCTTGATAATAAAAGCTGTAACTAATGGACATCATCAACGCCAGAAGCACAACCAAGCCACTCCCTGCTGCAAGCATTTCAGTTTCATCAATGGAACAACCATTCTTTCACACAATAAAAATTTTGGCCCCGTATTTAGTAGCCAGAGGCAGTATATTTACCATGATGTGAAAGACAGTAAAATGGGTTTCCCAGACACTAGAATGTGAAATTATAGCAATGTTTTTGAAATTAAAGTAAGCATTCTTGGTAGTTAAGGTGCATGAAAATTTTATTATTAATTCCATTACACAACAAGCATACAGTCCGCCTGGTACTGTTGAACATAGACATTAATAGTGTCAGGGACACATCCAAGCTGTTAGCTACTGTAAAGTACTTTAAAAACCTTGTTTGAGGTGTCATAGCACTAAAGAAACAAAATTTAAAGCTATTAGGACCAGCAAGGATGATATCCCGCATTCATTAGAGGTAAAACTACAGTTGTGAATGTTATTTCTTCT
The DNA here is from genome assembly GCF_030267445.1 of Bombyx mandarina. Classification (NCBI taxonomy): domain Eukaryota; kingdom Metazoa; phylum Arthropoda; class Insecta; order Lepidoptera; family Bombycidae; genus Bombyx; species Bombyx mandarina. Next base: position 14,880,474 of record NC_143228.1, read on the forward strand.
TATTTTGCTTGTGAAATAATCTTTAGATACCAAGAAGCACTTGACAACAATTGAGTCGTGAGATAATCTGCCCATTAATGCTATTAAAAAAAAATACACACCGTGCTCGAATATCTGTTGTAGTATGGATCTATTTCTTTCATTTTCTTGTGAAGATTTTGGAATATTGTATCTAGCACTTTGTAATGTAGTTCAAAATCACTTTCCTTGAGTTGTATATATCTCACTGATATGTCAGCTAGCAGAGACTCTAAATTAGTAATTTTTGGATTGTAGGGTACTTTGTCGCTAATCCCTTCTTTGTATTTCGACTCTGGAGCCCTATTGAAAAAAAAGGCAATTTAAATATTCTTATACAATTATAATATGTTACCGTTAACAATACTTTTTTTTATTAAAATTTGATTGACTTAAACATTCTATTGTAAAAAAAAAAAGTGTTTTCTGCTTCTACTAAATTATATCTTTAATTTGTAGAGTCAATAGAGTAATAAAAATGAAAATTATGAACTAAAATTCATAATTAAAACCTAGTTGCATGTGAAACGAAAGTATTTGAAATGAAATGTGTGAAGAATGCAGTATTTCAAATGTTGGAAATAATGGCAATTAAAAAGTGACAAGAAACCATGAAAATTGTTTTAATTACCTATGTTTATGTCACTAAATATGTTTGACACACAAAAACAAAAATTTCTTAAAATGACTTTTTTTTTTTCAAAATATATCATGGTTTAGTATGGAAACTCTTACTGAATGTATGAAAACAAAGTTACAAATTAGAGATCTCGGCTGTAAAATAGGGGAAAATCAAATAGATTAGCTGCCAAGACCAGACACGAACAATCTTTCAATCAATTTTTTTTGTGAATCCTCTGAAGTCTCTCAAAGCTCTTGTTACGAGTCGAAAGTCGAATTAGCTTGTATTTACCTGCTGCTTCTATTGAAGCCCGTTTTCTCTTTTTGCGTTGGTTGTTCTTGCGGACGCTGCGGTTGTGATGAGGTTGATAATATTGCTCCCAAAATGTTGATGAAAGATCGGAGCAACGATTCAGTATTATTCGTATTTTGATTTGGGTTATTCATTTCGCATTAAAAACGTAGTTAGCGTAAAAAACCTTTCAAATAATTAAGAATTATTCAATAACGGATAACGTTATCATCTATCACTATTCACCTAATCACTTGAATTTTTGGAGTAAATGGCGTAGGTAAAGGATTGTAAGCTCCGTATTTATAGTACATCAGCGAAATTAGCCACGGAAGCTGAGGCAGTGCAATGCCTAAGGTAAAGTCCCTAAAATTTGCCTGACCCTAAGCGCAGGTTGTTCATAAATATAAATAATACACTTCATATTTGAGAATATTATCTATGGTTGTACTGTACAAGACCAAAATTCGATTCCAATTGCCAGATCAAATTGGAGCGTGTGGTAATGCTGTACGGATTGTTATTTGTTGCACTTCAAAATATTGTTTTCGGTTCCGTCCCGTACCATAGATATCATTAGTGCATTCAATTCAACTAGTAAGGCAAAGAAAACGTAGCCCACAAAGACAACTATTTTGAGTAACATCACTGTTGGCTAGGGATAGCTTGGTTTAAAGGCTTATTACATTTAGCTGAATTTAGTAGTCTGAATTCGGAAGCTTCTGATTACACTGTTCTAAATTCAGTTACTGAATCAATTGTCAGTTTAAAGTTGACGAAGTAAGACGTGTCGTGTGCGTAAGAGGAGGCCCCAGTATTGTTATACAACAACAATTTTTTTGTTTTTGTTTTGTTTCAATTTCTCAAAATCAAAAAAAGAAAGACAAGAATATCGGTGAAGAAATATTTATTGCTGTGCGGAATGTTAACAAATATGAACATTATGAGGGATTTAGAAGCAGACTTCAGAAATTATTTATTAATGGATCCGATCTCGTTTGACCTAATATTAAACCTTGTGACACCGTTTATTCAAAAGCAGGATACTATCCTACGATAGTCTATTATATATCTATTATATAACTATTACATATCTAATTCTACGATAGTATAAGTCCAAAAGAAAGATTAGTTGTAACATTAAGATTTCTTGCAACAGGAAATTCGTATCAAGATTTAAAATTTAGTTCTTCAATATCCCAAACCCTCATGACAAAAAATATCCCTGAAACATGTCGGGCTATTTGTAAATGTCTGGCACATTAAATAAAGGCGACCGAAATTAATACTTTTTATTCGGAAGCAAAAAACAAACTAAAACGTCCTCACGCACGGAGAACTATGGGCCGACTGAAGCCATCAGTAACTAAATACGATTACACCTTCCTAAATGCGTTTCTAATTAGGCTTCTAAATGATTCAGTCAGTCAGAAACCATCCTTGCTACTGAATTCAGTAGACTAACTTACTTAATGCTATTACACTTCACTGAATTCAGTAGCGTCTGAATTGTGTAATAACCTTATTATGGTGCAGGGTGTGCATACGGACGCATCTGTGTTACAGGGCGTTGGCGTTGGCACTTTCAATAAACCTGTTGCATTTGTATCTATTCCATTTAACCGCACGCTTATTAGAGAGCCAGAGAGGCAAAAAATGTAAGTAAAAAATAGTCCAAAATATTTACTCAAAATATCTATATAAAATATAAAATTTACCCGGTTGCTACTGTAGCGCCACCATTATTTAGCAGATTATAACGGACACTTTTTCACACATAAAGACGGTTCTCCTTACCTTCCATAATCACACCGCAGTCACTATTGTCACTAGTTAGTGTAGAATTTTTGTGATCTGTAAAATCTGAGAGATTTATTAATTGTTATTCGGTTAAAATCATGAAATCAGTACACTTTCTTCTTCATTCGTGTTTATAATATGTTCTAAAGTGTGTGTCACCCATCAGATGCAATCTGTGTTCTTAGTGCGAGTTTTTTAACGTTTTCGATAGCGTAAAAATTAGCTCATATTTGTATGAAATGGGATCGTTTGCCTACGTTTGCCGCTAGGGGCGCTATTCCAACTGCATACAAAATTGGGCTAACTTTTACGCTATCGAGAACGTTAAAAAACTATAGTAATAGGCCGAGCGCATTTACCCATCTTTCAATAAAAGCAATAATAATCTTGAACAAACTTACCGTACGCTTTTTTTTTGGTCAGGAGGATATCGCCGGACTCCCACCCTCCACTGGGGATGGCGGGCGGGGTAAACCGACTAAAACCTCCTGTCGCTCAACAACCCACGTCCGAGCCTCTCATGAGACAGAACTCATGAAAAGGCAAAGGGGGGAGAGTGAAGCGTTTAGTGTGGAGCACATCTCTCCCATCACCCTCCCCCTCGGGACGCCGGACCGGCGGTCGTCGGCGCCACGACCACCAACCCTCTCGGTCGGCAGGCTGTCCGAAGCCCGCCTAGATGGCGCCGGTTAGAGTTAATTATCCTACGGAATACCCCGCTGGGTCAGAACCAGCGTGGGTCGAGGATAGCCGGCCTTCCATAACCCGGATGCTCTTGCGTAAAACGCGTGCAGAGCAGCTCGCACGTCGTCTTCTTAGGCCCCCTCCGCCGGGCCCCAGACCGACATATGAAGGGGACCCGAAACACTTAGAGGGCCAAGGCTAGGGCAAGATCCGCCTCCCTGGCCCCCGCTCGACGGCGGCGGGTTAGTGCGTCTCTCACGCGCCCTGCCGCCTCCTTCTGCGAGATGGTGCACTCACAGAAGTCGAGCATCGCCTTCCACAACATGACGTTATCGAGCATCGATGCCACAACACTCGGCAACGACAAGTCGTTTCCTATTTTTGCGACGAGGGCACGGCGCCACCCCTCCTATGCGGGGCAGGGAACGAGCGTGTGCTCCGCCATGTCCAAGTCGCAACCAGAATGGTGGCACTCTGCCGTCAGCCTGGCTGTGATCCGGTGCAGGAACTCACCGAAGCAACCATGCCCAGTGAGCACCTGGGTGAGCCGGAAAGTGAGGCGTCCTCTGTCACGATTCACCCAATCCACAAGGACCGGGCGAATCGCCTCGACGGTCCTACGATCAGCCGAAGGATCGGCCAGCCGCCTGGACCATGCACCGTACGCTTACGATATGTTACTGAGTTTTGCTGAATCCGTTCTCGGGGTATATTTTGTACTTTAACAAATTCGCCGAAATGCATGAAAACTCCACTCATCGAGAAGAAATAAAAAGATTTTTACTTCGAAATTTTATTCTATATAGAGAATTATTTTACAGCCGTAAATATACAAACGCACCATTATAAAAAGAACAAAATGTTTATGAGTGTTACGAAATTTTCTAACGAAAAATACAAGAGCTTGCGCCTCGAACATGTTATCTTTGGAATGCTACCTTATTACAATAAAGATTTTATTATAAAAATAAATAAAACCTAAACAATTGAAACGAAAAATATTTGAGAAAAAACTTTATGACCAACAAAAAGGACCTTGCTGCTGTTTAGGTAAGTATTATTGTTAATATGGTACTAAGGTTTACGAGAGAAGTTTAAGCTAACAGCATCCAGTGATAAGTTCAATGAGACGTCAGAAAAACTGAAAAGAGTAAATGGATAATCACTCAAGCTTACGACCTTTTTAATTAAACCTTCGAATTTAGATAAAAGTTCTTAAAAGCGTACAGGAATCTGGTCCATCATTAATTGTCAATGTATACTTATTAAAAGAAAATTTATTCATTTGTATGATAAAGCGAGGAAAAGCGGTTGGTTAAATCTTTCGTGATAAAGTATTCTGAAAAAAAAACAAAACGAAATTGATTTTTCTTTCGGATTTTCCCTGAACATTTTAAGCAGAGCTATACGATCCTCGCTCTGCGCGGTCTTCTATCTCAATCAGGAAATAGCCAAAAAGATTAGAGACTTGATTTTGAACAACAGAATAACAAGTGTAAGCTATTAAATTCATTGGGAAGCTTTCTATCGCTCATTGGGTTTCGATGTAGTTTCGGCAAGAACCACTTAACGACGGCAACAGACCGCTAATCGAAGGAAACAAAAGATATAGTTTATCAGGACCTCCCGCTCGTGGGTCGGGAGTTAATGGTAAACACTATCCGCAGTGGTGACTTCTAAGCCTTCCGCTGCCAACCGTATTCTCCTTTATTCGCAGAACTCATACTGTATTAAAAGCGATATCGTCTTTTCGCATTAAAAACGTACAATTTCCTAAAATATTCGAAATTGAGTTAATATGTGGTGGAATCATTTGGTATCACCAGTATTTTTCTCATAAATACTGTCAAAAGAGCGTAGTTTAGTTTTAGTTTTTTTTTTTTATTTACCTATATTTTGACTACTATTGACAAAATTAATACATAATTTTACCTTACTTTAAAAGACAGATAATGTAACTGGTAAAAAATAAAAAATAAATGTTGCAAAGATGATTAATATTAAAAATATCACATGTTAAACCTTTAAAACACTCTCCTGTAAAGTTTTGTATCTTTTGAGATTATACAGTTTTAATACAAGAAGACGATATCTAAAATGTGTAAAAATAGAAAAAGATTAAGTACGTAAACAAAAAAAAAACTATTTTTCTTTTAATAATCTTTTTTATAGTAATTTTAATAACTTTGTGATTCGTGTTAAGCGTAAATTAATCCCGGGCTTGGTGTACGCAAACTTATGGTAATGTCTGACACGAAGTATTGAGAGTAACGTGAACTCGACCGACTATTCCAACTCAATGGAATTCGCAGGATCCTTGGTGGGCTGAAGCATTCGTCGAAACATTACGACCATATTCTCACTGACAGTATCTTCTCTTATACCTTTCAACTTCTTGGAATTCTTGTATATATATAATCTGAATCTCGGAAACGGCTCCAACGATTTTCATTAAATTTAGTATACAGGGGATTTCGGGGGCGATAAATCGATCTAGCTACGATTTATTTTCAGAAAATGTTGTTTTATTCGTGTTTTCAATAATCAACTCTTCCCGACATCTATTGGCGAATAATAGTACTATTTTTCTTAATTGAGGGCAACTAACCGCTTTAAAGACACAAGATGGCGTTATCAAAAAAAAATCATCATCTAGTATAGCTTATAACTTCAAAGCCTAGTGGAATCCGTGTTTGGCTTCTCGAAAAATATAATTCTTTATCAGAATCTAAACGGAAATAGCTCTCGTTCCTTTTGAGATAAGGTTGATTTTTCAATCACAAGCTGATTGTCCAAGTTAATTATAATCTGATCCAATATACAACTGAATTATTTTATTCGTACAAATATTTCTTTTTAATTTGTTTCGTGTTGTATTAATAAACACATTTTTTCTTCTATTTAATTATTTTTTAAAACGAATATTGAAAATTCACGATTTCTTCTACCTAATTATCATAAGTGTATTATGAGAAAAAGTCAAGTTTCAAGAACATTTGAGTGGATAACAAAACATTAAAATCACTGCTCAGTTAAGTTAAATGAAGTTAACAAAATTGAGAACGAATATGGAGTTTATATTGACACGCCTACAAAACGTATGTTATCTTACGAATAGAATAGTAAGTCAACAGAATAGCTACAGTCGCGCGCTAGGTGTCCCCTCACGTAAGAGCCGGTTGAAGAGTCTTGGATGGTCATGTCCCTCAACAAAGTCAACCCGTCAATACCAATCGTGCCAATAACATCGTCATTAGCATTCTAGTTTAAGGTAGCATTTCTTGAGAATTTTTTTTAATCTTAAAATCTCTACACTCTTCATTTTAACACAAATACTAAATAAAAAAACGCTCTTTTTATCTTAATCGTTTTCGCGTCTAAAGCACTACAAGATTGAGCGTGTCATCGAAGTTTGAGGGTAGGCGGAAAATACGAGTTTGTACAACATGCCTCTGAATCCTACTGAAAAATTCGTGGCGGAATGTGGTACAGAACCATTAGAAACAGTTTCGGTATTTCGGTTCGTTTTGGCAAACCATAAATTACATTTCACACTAATCATACCAACACTTACTGGTACCTATTTCTATCATAGCGGGTAGTTAACGGTATACGACAAGTATTACTCAAAATAAACTAAACAAAACAAAAACAAAAAATATGATAACTATAGATTCATTGGTAAGAAAAAGTCTTGAAGTCAAATGTGCAAAGGCAAAAAGGTGATACACGTGCATTTTCTATGCGAAAGTTCAAAATCGGTCATTTGAACTTTTGTTATGGTATGTTTAGTGTTAAATATCATATACTTTGATTAGAAGATTCAGAAACAATCGCAATAAAATTATCTAAAGCCCATTCAATAATATACACATTATTATTGAATGGAGTTTAACAACGACATTCACTTTTCTTAAGTTCCCAATATCTAGTCGCTGTTGCTAGAAAGGGGTAGACTGAGAAATGTGAAATGTGAAAACGTGGCAAGAACCAGTTCAATAGTAATGTGTATAATTCAGTTAAAGGCAAAACTTTAAAACAATCTGAATTAGAATCTCTTGACGAAGTTTCCGAACCATCACTTTGGTACTGTCTAAAACAAAACCACAATATTTCAACATCAAAATCCCAACAAGAACTCAATCTTGTAATAATCATCATCTTAGGCCTTACAGCCCAGGGTGAGCCTTAGCCTGGCCCAGTATGTCTCTCCAGACTGCTCTGTTCAAGGCTTTCTCCTTCCAATTCCTGACACCGATAACTTTGAGGTCAGTTCAATCTTGTAATGCCACAGCCTAAATTCTTATAATACAATAACTATACTTCAATTGTTTTTTTTTTTGTAACAAACATTATGTGCAGTCTAAGCAAATATACATACAATTTTATTAAATTATGTTTTTTTTTTCATTAATAATGCACCTAGTGACTTCTAATTTATAAACAGAAATAACCCGGTGAGTCTAATTTTGCTCTATACATGTACATAATGTTTTATTTATATATGTATACGTGTTGTAATTAAAATTAATAATTGAAATAACAGCTATCAACTCTTAAACGATTATAATATATAGTTTTTTTATTTTTTTTAATATTAATTTTATTACTTATTATTAAACAAAATTAGTCTCACTGTAGGCATTTTAGCTAACATACGCAATAATATGAGATACGTATATTAGTAATAATAATAATTATTATAACACTATTCAGTTGTAAATATTTCCTAGCATAGTTATAAGCTTCAACAGTACAGCAACCTGATTGTTTAGGTATATATTATGGAAACTAAACTGATATGTTCCCGAGTGTTGTTTGTGATGGCCCAAGGTTGATGTACTGTTGACTTTACATATTCGTACAAAAAAAAACTTTTACGCAAAAACTAAATTCTTAACTTAAAATTATCCATGAATGTGAAATTGTTCTAATTTAAACGTTTAACTGGCCGCATCACTTTTATTATAATATTTTAAATAAGCACTTAAACCGTTTTATTAACAATTCTAAATAGTCAATACTGTAAAAAAAAATAATGAAAAATACGTTTTTAAATGGTCTTCAGGTCAGAATTCCACAAGAGACAAACTTAAATAATCACCGCGCAATGTAATCCAAACCGGCAATGGTCATTATTATTTATAGACGAAATCTTATTACAGAAGGATTAACTTGAATTGTGTAAAAATAATTCTTAACCACATCAAACATGATATCTTCTTTAAGCTACTAACTAGTATCTCGAAAAACGCCAAAACGTATTTGGCATATCATCAAGAAGATCCACAAATATATTTTCGATAATTTACAATATAGAGAGAACCAATTAATGACGTATTTAGGTACCTATCGTTATGCAATGATGCGTCATACTGAATTGCATAATGTTCACGTGTAATCCGGTCTTAACGTTAGTCAATTATAGCGGTCAATTCGTTTTTTTTTTAATTGCCATTTGCGGCTCTGGCTTTATGAATGGTGAATGTGTGACGGAATCTTTTAACGTAATTTTCGTAAACTTCAAAACATCGAATTTACTTGTGATTAAATAAAAAAATTGTAAAACGTCTTTTATTGCAATTAAAATTAGAAAAGATTATTGAAATCATTATTGTGTGCCATCACAACAGTTCATTATCTAAAGAAATTTGATATTGTGACACGCGAGCTAGTTGTACTTGAATTTTTTTTTATTTAGTACCTATAACAGCCGATTGATTGTTCTATACATTCAATTAATTAATTATGAAAAAAAAAAACTTTTTTAATTATTTTCGTTTTCAACGCCAAGCGATATTGATTATCATGATCATCATTTAATGAATAGTGAAATCTGAGATTGCTCATTGATCCGTCACCGCCAGAGGTGCTTCAGATACTGAATTAAACAAACGTAGGAAGAGGCTACGAACTGGCCGCGTAAATAATGCGAATTCAGTTTTAATGTTTGACCAATAAACTGATATGCCCCTCGCCTGTTTTGTATATCGATAAACTCACTCTCTAACGATTAATCGGGCTGTGACGCATATATATAGTTTTAAACGTGCCTATCGAAATAAAGGAACACCGACGAATTGAGTCACTCCCCCGTTTTTGTAGTCGGAAAATCAAGTTTAAAATATCAGAGATCATTAAGATGCATCATTGCACAGCGGTACCCAAATAAAACGATGCTAATGGAATGAAATGAATTACAATTTAAAGAACTAACAAATTGGGAGGTGATTCTTAAATATTTTACTGTCAATTATTATTATTAATGTGAATAAATTAATTACCTTGTCGACAAAATTTATTTTGTGAAATTTGAAAATCATCTACCTATATGTAGCCTGTATTGCTCATTCAAAAATATTATTAATTAGGCTAATTAAATCGTCTCATCTAATTAATTTTAACTATCAAATGTTGAATTTCGTTACGGCCCCTAGTGATCACGTCGTGATCGATATTTATGCGTGATCAGTATCGATAAAGGATATCGATAACACAAAAACTGAACTCATCTCGATGATTACTGTTTATAAACGAAATATGAGAAATTTAACGTCGCCAGAATTATATTTTATTGCTACGTCTTTCTGCTCAATGGAATTTCTTGTGGAGCGAGCAGTCAAAATCATCCATGATTGGTTTAACAATATTTTCATTTAAATTGTAAACAAAAAAACCACCTATTACATTGAACTAGTCAAATTGGCATTCATTAGTTAATTTATAAACAATAATTAAAGTAATCAAACAGAACTTGGTGGCGATTAATTCCATATACGCGTGGTTAATACAACAGAATCTTGCTAATGTAATCCGTACCGAGTTAATGCGCGCTACCAGACTTACTGTGCGCGATCAGCCACTGGAGAGTTATGTCGATGTTGTCTTTCTCCTTGCACGATATGGAATAACAGCAAATCTCGCGGTCCTGGATCGCTGACAGGTTCCTTAAATTAGAAACGTCAATTGTTGATTATCATCGTCACGCCCCGATCCATTAACGGTGCTTTTAGGCACCACAAGCACCGGTCACCGTCCTCGCCGAACCCGTCGCTTGCGACGAAGGGCTCGACGAGCGAATATACGACCCATAGACACAGCCCACTGAGTTTCTCGCCGGATCTTTTCAGTGGGTCGCGTTTCCGATTCGGTGGTAGATTCTGCGAAGCACGGCTCTTGCTAGGGTTCGTGTTAGCAACACTCTGGTTTGAGCCCCGTGAGCTCACCTACACACGTTAGGGTGAAACTGAAATAGCCTCTCAAGGCTATCAGCATAGGTAGGAAAAAAAACATCATGTTCCGACGCAGATTTTCAAAGTGTGACATAAGTCAAAGCGGCTGCGTTGGAATAGATAAAGGTTGCAGAAGAAGAACAGTAATAAGTAGAATTGACCACCGCTGAACACTCACAGACTTTTTGGCGGAAACGCGAGGAGTGAAGTTGTGTGATTTGTTTTATTTTGTCTATTTAGTGTTTCTTCGGGTTTAAATGTAAAATGTAATAACGGTGGTTTATTAACTGTTTAATATCTGTGAAAATGCACAAATGTGGGAAAATGAAACAAAGCCGCTGGACGTAATTTCTTGGGATCCTCCAAAAAGTCCACTGAAATAATCTCAATAAATGACCACCATTTTACTAAGATTATACATCCCAGTTCATTAATGTCTCAAATTAATCTTCATTTCATTTCACTCCATATTGTCATTTTTCATAAAAATAAGAATAGAAATTAAAATACGACATGACTTAGAAGTCTCTGTTACCAGGTCATAAAATCCCTTTAAAAAAATATATATGCACACTTACATTCTCTCAATGAGTCCGTGTTCGTCGAGAGCTTGCGGCAGGTCGCGCTTGTTGCCGAGCACCAGCACGGGGATGCCGGTGAGCTGCTGCTTCTCCAGCAGGCTGTGAAGCTCGTTACGCGACGCCTCGATCTTATCAGGGTCGGCCGCGTCCACCATGTACCTGTTAGATAAACCGACAAACTAATACTACCGTAGGTAGATTGGGGCGGGATCGAGACCCTTTCCAAATCCAACACAAATTTTCAATGGTTTTTCTAAGGGTAAAACCAAGAAAATTGAGCTTGAGCTGGCTTAAAATTTTATATATAAGCCGCGCCAATAAAGAAACGAATCTAAAATGACGGCGGCGATCATGCGCTCTCACTCTAAACAGTCTAAACTATTGCTGTCTTTAGTCACGGCGATGCTGGTGTTTACAGAGCGACGGTTAGTACAAAATCTGTCTCAATTTCTTATTTATTAACTGATATAAATTTGTTGTTCGTTAATCTGTGTTCTGGTTATGTTACCCTTACACTAGTCTGCACTGCTGCACTATTACAACATGAAGAACTCTGGTAGTTAGCCTCATTGAAAATCTCCTTGGGTTAGTACCACTATTGTTCCGTCTGACAATTCCAGTTTAAGGGCTTACAGTTATTCCAATAAAATGTAAGCTTTACCTTCATGTATCAAGATAGCAGAATAGTTATGATATGGCATTGATATGGGCCACCGGTCTAAAGATTGGTGAAATTATCTAACCTTATACATTATTTCCATTATTACATATTTATAAGTTAGGCACAACATGATGCTAAATGATGTTGAAAGGCTAATACCACATTGTTACGGTAGGCAGCAGCTTGACTTTATCTGCTGACGTCCGTGACCGACAGTAACCATTTACCATCAGGTCGTATGCTCGTCTGCCTACAAAGGCAAAAAAAAAACTATCAAATATGCATAATTTTTTTAAGAGTTAGACCAGAATATAGATTCTTTTTTGGGTACAACTGACAAAATTCAACAATACCTTACCTAGTATTAAGATCCTTTAAGAAAATTCTAGCACTGTGCTAGAATATGATAAAGTTCACACCACAGATCAATAAGTAACAGTATTAAATTAAATTAAATTTGCCATAATAGTTTACGTACACAATAGCATTGACCCCTCTGCAATAACGCTCCCACATTGAACGGAATCTAGGTTGGCCACCAATATCCCATACCTAAAAAAAATATAGTTTAATTATTATTTTTAAGATTATGAGTAAAATCACATCAAGATCACTAAAAGTTGCATAGCATATTTAGCCAGAGAACCGCTCCTCAAACTAAAAAAAATAGTGACCCAATTAATTTCAGATTAAAACATCAAGTGTTTATGACTCTTTCACTCTGAATTTGGTATTTAAGGCAGAGGATATGACATATTGTACGACATACAAGCTCCCTCAGCTTTGGTTACTACTTTGTTGTAACTGTTTTTTTTTTATTGCTTAGATTGGTGGACGAGCTCACAGCCCACCTGGTGTTAAGTGGTTACTGCAGCCCATAGACATTTACAACGTAAATGCGCCACCCACCTTGAAATATAAGTTCTAAGATCTCAGTATAGTTTTGTGACTCTGTATGGGTAGGTACCACCGCTCTGCCTATTTCTGCAGTGAAGCACTAATGCATTTCGGTTGAAAGGGTGGGGCAGCCGTTGTACTGTAAAAACTGAGACTGATAACGTTTATAATAATAAACTGAGATCGATAATGTTTACCTTGATAGTTACGTTTCCTTTGGTTACTTTGCGCATGTTGAAACCGACTGTTGGAATCATGTCTTCACTAAACTGGCCCGACTGTTAAAAAAATTTGAAATCAATACAACATTACTATAACAAATAAATATTTGTATTTAAAAAATATATGTGCTACTACACAGCTAACACAGCCGTGGTGGTTTTTAAAAGTTACAAGTGAACAGTAATGATATTTGATGAATGTTTTTTTTTCAATCCATCCAATAACATCAACAAATAAAGAAACAAAAAAATACAAAAATGTATAAAAACTGTGTAGTTATAATCACAATGACTTTTTTGGGTTGCTATTCAAAACATTTCAAACAGGTAACATTAACATAAATAAAAAAAGAATAATTAGAAGTCACTTTGGGATTTTTTATAAATGGAAGCTCCATTTACTTAGTTACATTTCAAAATCTACATTTTGAAGAGTTAAATTTTTATGTTCGTTTTATTAAATAAAAACCAACTTTTAATTAAGGTTTTTTAAATTAATATGTACATAAACCTACCTAAGCAACATACCATGTACATACAGTTTGAGAACAAAAACCGATAAAAATATTTTCATTTATCCGTGGTGCTAATCTATCAAAGCATACGGGTAGTTTAATGAGCTAATGAACAAATTACTCGATATTATATACCAACGACATGCAAAAAGTCATCGATTATTTTGCGAAAATTTTAAATTTGATCATTAAAAACAAAGTGCGACTTTTGCTCTTCAGATAAAAATAAAAACAAATAATGAAGATTAATCAACAAAAGAAATATTGTTTTCAGATTACACTTACAGCAATGACGTTAACAAAAGTTGTTTTGCCCGAATACTGCAAGCCCACCAGTGTAAGCTCCATTTCCTCCTTCCAAAACAAGCTTTTAATCCAATCTAAGATGCGATTGATTAAAGCAAGCATTTTGAATGATTAAAATCCAAATTCAATCGAAATTACTTTTCCAAAAAATTTACGCCTCTTCTGAAAATCTGCTGTGATTGACGTTGCATTGACGTTTGACATTTCAAAACTTTCAAACGGCGTTTTGCTAATACTAATGCATCACAAAGGCAAGATCTTTTCGTTTAAACGTGCAATTAAACGTTAAAATACGTGCATACTTATGAACACCTATTTTAAAAATACTATTTTACATTCTTAAAACACCAGCAAATATTTTATGATTAGCGCATCACTTTCCAGATATAAGCGTAAATAGTAAGTTTTAGTTGTCAGTACGGAAGGTTTAAGCAGGTTTCAGATTAAATAAAGAGTGAAGAGAAAAGAAAAAACTGTATATTAAATTTTTCTATTGCGTTTAATGTAACATTTTCTTCTGATTTCTGATAATCAATTTAAATAACTTAATTATTTTGTATGATATAATACATTTGTCTTTCCAGTTGGAAAAATACAACAACTACTACTACTGACATTTGACAGGTACTTAATTTCAATAGTAGTTTAATGTCACTTCCGTTGCATACCTGCGTGACGTTCTGTAAAAATTTTACACCCAAGCGCCTAAAGAAGTTTCACTTCAAAAAAATATTATGATACTCATTTAATTATTTACTATATAAATACAAACACAAGGAGAAACCCTCTCCCCAAACCCCTTATCAGCTTGTATCCTGAGAGCCTTAATTCAGCTCATGCAAATGCCAGTCACCGTTGACGCCCGATACACATACTTACGGATCGACACACTATTTTTGTCTAAAAATCTGCGTCTGCTTACAGCTCTGATGCCAGGATCAGGCATCACACTAGTATCCGTACTAGTCGAACTCATCGAAGAGTTCAGCTTGTAATCTAGCACATATCATCAGCCCGGTGAGCTCCTCCCCGGAACTGTTTCGCGAGCTGTAGGGCCTCCTTCGCAGGTACTCGGACTACTGTAAACAAATATAACTCCTCCTGGCTGAACCGTGCTACCCACATAAGCTGGCGAAGCTTGAAAGGCCCTCGATTACCTTCCATCCCATTAAACGAATAACTATAGCCCTGTGTTCGACTTCGGCAGGTCCCAAGTCTGCTTTTGGAGACTCCGTTCATGTAGGTATTGCAGTTTGACGACAGATTGATGCAGATTTTTCTGGTAGTGGAGCGTATAAGCCCCCACCATCCTGTCTATTCCTACCGCAAAACAATCTCACGTTCCAGATTGTAGAGTAATACAATAACAATACCTATGCATAACTAGGCCCGTTATATGGGAGCTTAAAGTATTTTTCGCATGACGGCCGTAAACATTGATGAGAGTAGGAAATAAGCGTGTCATTGATTAAAAGCCGTATTGTTTGGATTATATTATTACGTTTTAAACTTATGTCGTTCAAGCAACAACAAGTTGTTGACAAATAACAATTGACATTTAAGTATTACACCTTTCTTTCTGGGGGTACCTAAAGGCACCGTTAGTGGATCGGGAGGATCC
Source organism: Bombyx mandarina (assembly GCF_030267445.1). NCBI lineage: Eukaryota > Metazoa > Arthropoda > Insecta > Lepidoptera > Bombycidae > Bombyx > Bombyx mandarina. The sequence continues at coordinate 14,895,923 of NC_143228.1, forward strand.
GAAATGACGTGTTTTGGACGACTTCGACTGTTTACCTTTTGATCCGCAAGATTGGCTATGTAGTTCCTGGCGGCCACGATGAGAGGATTCTCGTGCCGTGCCGCTTTATCGAAGTGGCGCATTGATGCCGACTGGAGATACTTACTGATGGACTCTAGGTCCAGGTCGTCGTGCAGTCGATATACCTGACGAACCATGGGGCTCCGACGCAGTGACGTAGCGTGGTGGGGAGGCGGCTAGCCCCAGGCGGCACTTTTTAGAGGGCGGCAAAATATCACAATAAATAATAAAAATATTTGAACCATTTCATATTTTTATCGCAACTACAAATTTGGACCGATTGAACTGGCAAAACTGTCTATACTGACTCGCGAGGATTCCCCGTAAGTTATAATTAAAGGTAGTACGTGTGCTTTGACAATTCAAAGAAAGTTTTATTGATGGATTGTCAGTTATCCATTTCACATTAACGGATCGTAATTTATGTTACGCTTCATTCTTAGCTACTCACTTAATTCTTAGTGAATACCTGTGACCTTGCTCGTTCACGAAGCCCGCTATAGAAAGCAGAGTATTAAATACACTTGACATTGGCGAAATCTAAAAGGAAACTTATATAAGCAATAAATTATTATTAAAATAAAATAAAACGGCCAAGTGCGAGGTTTACACTCGCGTACTCACGGTTCCGTATAAATATTTACGGTTTTCAGATTTTTCTCTATAGATAGATGTGCTGTAAGATATACCTACCGAGATTCCTGTCAAAATTCATGTTTATAGGTCAATGGAATAGAATATTTTTTGTATTAATAAACGCGATTGTAACACTTAGATAAACTTTTTTATTTAAAATCTTTATAATGCAAAATAATGATGACTGCTCTTGCCAAAAAAAAACTAGAATTAATGTATAGTATACATCAAAGTGAAATACCTAAATAAAAGGGCGGCAAAATTGTCTTCCGCCCCGGGCGGCTGACACCCACGCTACGCCACCGCTCCGACGGCTATCCTGCAAAAACGGGATTGAATAGTTTGAGGGGTTTCAAGCTATAGCGAGCCACGTGAGCGAACACTACACTTGCATAGGTCATGACGGGGTGTATGCAAGTTTTGTAGAGTACCTATCACCTTATTTCTAAGGGACAATTTACTTCGCTTGCAAATCATCGGATAGATATTTATCTTATGGCTTTCTCTGTGGTTTTAGCACCAGGATAGGCTTGAATTTAGATATCGAAATTATATTGTATTTTTGTTCTGACGGCATCAGCCTAGCCAGCAGATTTTATTTTTAACTATCATGTTGTAACGGACGTGACGTCATCTGCCATGCCCTGCCGCCAGCCATGCTGCCAAGCTACGTATTAACACGCCCCCTTCCGCAATTGCCACTAGCCAAAGCCAACGAAGGGGGGTTAGTGTTAATAAAACAAGCCTTGCCAGGCATTTCTACCCGGCCCACTGAGTTTCTCGCCGGATCTTCTCAGTGGGTCGCGTTTCCGATCCGGTGGTAGATTCTGCGAAGCACGGCTCTTGCTAGGGTTCGTGTTAGTAATGTCGTCAGGTTTGAGCTCCGTGAGCTCACCTACTAGTTAAGGTTACCCTAAAATAGCCTCTCAAGGCTCTCAGCTTAGGTAGGATTAAAAAAATATTCTATCCGCTTTCTGCTTTCTCGCACAAATAAAAGAACTTGTCGTTACGCTACTGGTTTTTTGTCGCATCGTTTACTACAATGTAAAATAATATCTATGCAATAGGCTAGGCTATATCCATGAAAGATTTAAATTAACTGTACCTTTATACCGAGGGTCATCAATTAGTTTCGCTCGGGGTCCGTTTTAAGAAATTAAATGACCATTGTGGTACGCGCAACTTAGTATAGATTTATTTATTTATTAAATCAATGTAATTACAGAAATGACTAAGATATTTTTTTACATAATATTATTGAGAAAAATTACATTTTTGTTGCGAACTAATTGTCGGAAGTTTGGAGTAAAGATTATTGAAGCTAGTGGCATAAAATCCTGGAAATGGTCTTCAGTATGTCGAAATTGACTTTCCCACCGCGACGATCAACGCTTTCGTAATTCGCAAATTCTTTCCCGCTTGTTACCTCGTTACTTCGCCCGTCCACCGTTTTCGAATTGACGTCAATAATGATAATGCGGAGGATATATTTTGAAGTCGTCGTGGCCTAAAGGATAAGACGTCCGGTGCATTCGTATCTTGCGATGCACAGGTACCAATTTTTCTAATGAAATACATTCTTAGCAAATGTTCACGATTGACTGCCATGGTGAAGGAATAACATCGTGTAATAAAAATCAAGCCCGCAATAAATCATAATTTGCGTAATTACTGGTGGTAGGACGTCATGTGAGTCCGCACGGGTAGGTGCCACCACCCCGCCTATATCTGCCGTGAAGCAGTAATGCGTTTCGGTTTGAAGGGTGGGGTAGCCGTTGTGCTGTACTCATACCTTAGAATTCATAACTCAAGAGTGGGGGCGGCATTTACGTTGTATTTCTATTCTGTCCACAGGATCGGGAATGTAGTTACCGGCGGCCACGATGAGAGGGTTCTCGTGTTGTGCCGCTTTATCGATGTGGCGCATCGACGCCGACTGAAGATACTTACTGATGGACTCTAAGTCCAGGTCATCATGGAGGTCGACGTTCCTGACGTACCACGGAGCTCCGACGGCTATCCTGCAAAAACGGGATTGAATGACTTGGAATGATTTTAAGGTAGTGCGGGCCGCGTGAGCGAACAAACACTACGTTTGCATAGGTCATAGCGGGGTGTATGCAAGTTTTGTAGAGTGCCACCTTATTTCTAAGGGCAAAACTTGTCTTCGGGCTTCATACCGTACGTTCCGGAATGCTCTAAGAAATTATTTGAGATGATCTTTTTTATCATCTTACCACTGACCGTCGTCGCATCAAAACGCAGTTTATACAGATTGTCCTTACTAATTTAACCTTTCCGCTTCAAGTTGAAGCGGAAAAGTTAATTATAACTTTTCTGATGAGTTTTACTAGGCAATAATAATAATACACCACGCGGAATGCATTTCATCTCGCTGTGTTACTACAGCTTAAGCCATGTCCAGATCTGAAAGTCCAAAAATCAAGTCAACAAAACCTTGATAGGCAATAAATTATTTGCAAACTACAAAGGTAACCTGAAAACTTAAATTGGTTACAATAATATAAGAGACAGATCGAAAGCCGGGCTGCGGCGCGACACGAGTCACGTCATAGTGGTCACGTGCGTCTGAGCGTGGTCTAACACAGCGGCTCTCAAACATTAAATTAAATGTATGTATAAGTCGCCCGCCCTGCTTACCGTACGAACATAGTTCTAAGTAACACGACATTACGTATAAGTCTATTAGGTTAGACTCTCAGAAAGTTTTCAAGGAAAATCCCGAGGCACGGGCTGAATAATGTGCTCAAACAGCCCCGTGTCATATTTTGACGCTTTGATCGGAGTCACATGACTCGCACCGGCCGGCATTCTATCGCGCCGCGCAGAATTCATCAGAATGGCTGCAAAGCGCTCGCTGTGATGACGTGTGCACTACTTTATTCTTTATGCAGTTGAATACGACCAAAACAACAATTTATAATCGTATTGTTCGCATCAATTGAAAATGGATTGCAAAGATTTAACATAACTAAGTGTCTGCTATAGTGTTTTATTTGCTTCGGCGGAAATGTGATAAAGTTTTCGAATATTAAATTAACAAGTGAGTGTTGATTTTGTAAAAAAATAGAACAGTGAGTGTTTTTTGTTTTTGTTGTGATACAAAGTGAATATGGAAACACGACATTATTGGGAGGAAAACGGACATGCCGTTAAATACGACAAGTAAGTGGAATACTCAATTAATTAATTTTAAAGATGTTGTGGTGATATTAAAATTATGTGCCAGAGGCCTTGAAATACAAAACTAATTGCTTGAAACTGGACATATCTGATTGAGAGGAGTTGTTCGAAGATGAAAGCCATGCGTATGGAAGTTTACAACAGTTTAAAAGTAACCTTTTTTTTAATTAGGTATCATGGTAGTGTTGGTTTTGTTTTGGTTGTATTATTTATGTTTGTAATGGGCATAATTAATTCAATTGCAAATTAAGGATACCTACCTTCTGTGGTTACCTATCAAACAATTTTTTATACCTAGTTTTCGTGACAAATTTCATTGAGACTCGTTGAATAATTTTCTTGACTCTCACTCGAACTCCAGATTGCGTGATTAGTTTCAATGAGTACCTATCTATAGAAAAAAATGCTTAAGTTTTATCACAAACTTTAACCAAAACGACTACCTACTTATACCTGAGACCTTAGAACTTATATCTCAAGATGGGTGGCGCATTTACGTTGTAGATTGCTATGGGCTCCAGTAACCACTTAACACCAGGTGGGCTGTGAGCTCGTCCACCCATCTAAGCAATAAATAAAAAAAAAGTTAACTACCTAGTCTTGATTGGTACCATCTTTAGCATTGACCGATAGAAGAATATAACTTAATCATAACAAAATTTTATTTTTATAATTGTATTTGCACATGTACTTGTTATTGGTGGTAGGACGTCTTGTGAGTCCGCACGGGTAGGTACCACCATCTTGCCTATTTCTGGCGTTGTACTGTTAAAAGTTAAACTTTAGAACTAACGTCTCAAATGGTTGGGTATTTACATTGTAGATGTCTATGGGCTCCAGTAACCACTTAACATCAGGTGGGCTGTGAGCTCGTCGTCCACCCATCTAAGCAATAAAAAAATACTTATTAAAACGCAAATGTAATTATTTATTTGATTCAATATATTGTTATTTAGGTAATAATATTTACTAGCAATAAGTTATTCTTATTAATTACGATACGCCGCGAGTAGGTATAATTTTATTATAATAAGTGTTTACTTACGTTCGTACATAAGTGCCATTATGTACCTATATAGAAATAATTCTATAATTATATATGTACTTGTTTTTGTCCAACAAACAAAATTTACTAAGGATAAATGTACGTACTATTGTAATACTGTTTGTTTGTTATATTAATAAAAGAAAACAGTACATAAATAATTACTTCCAATTTTATTTTTCTTAAAATATTCAGAGGACGTTTTGCATAGGGATTTATACCACAGTACTGGTCTATCGTATGATAGCCTATATCCCTAATACTGGCAATAACGACTAATCCTGGCCTAAATACTTAACGTCCTACCCTAAATTCTAGGGGCCTATTACCTGTACTTATTTTCGGATAAAAACTCTGATGTACATTATATGTACTTCCTAACGCTAATCCCGTCTGCGACAGACTGGAATAGCCCCTTATGCTACTAGCGAATTAGTAGGGGAAAAAATATCCAAAGTCTTAACAAACACGATGTCTATTATAAAGGCGAAACCATGACGTCATACTTAGGAGGGTAGCCGTGAGGTTGAGATCAAAGCAACGTGAGGCTGTCCTCAAAGAGGTGTGCTATCGCCACTTAATTCGTACATTTTTGTCGATGACTTTGAGAACTAAACTTCTACTGTCACGGCAATTCATGATATCTGGCAATCTGTAGGCCTGTGGCAGATCGAATGCAACAGACTAAAAATTGAACGCTGGTATTCGTAGAATATTATCAAAGCCAGTAAGATCGTCCTAGTACCGTTTACCCCAAAGAAATTTGTATTATTTCTGTGCTTTACCCACAAAAGCCGCCCAATATTCTTCGAAAAACTACAGCTTTCTTCGTTAATATAAAATAGTATGTCTTTAGCCCCGGACAAAGATTCGTTTATTACAGACATATTGAGTATCGCCATTGTAAAACCAATACCTGTAATGTGTACTTTTGCAGATTTTTACCGACCAATTTTCAAGCAAGCTAATAATCGGCAAATAAATAGAGACAATGACAGTAGGTCACTCGCAAGACTAAGATTACCTACGGTATAATCTATTTAATTGTATCTAATGTTCCGTAGAAATAATTATTAAATAGATTTTTTTAAACCGACCGAGAGAATCTTATCCTAAACGTCATAATATTTAAAATTGGGCAAGAGCAGGAATTATTGGAAATGGGCCCTAGCCACTACTAAAAAATCGATAAATCCTAACAGCCTATAGCCGATAATATACAATATTTAAAAAAGGAACTCTATGTACTTTTTTCAATTTTCATTTAGGTTTTAAATCCACTAAATTTCTCAAAATTTTCCGTCATTAAATATCGATTAACTTCGATCAATATTCTGTTAATAAAGGTATCTTACAAATTGTATAATGTAATATTCAATATCGATCAATAATAATATCGAAAATAATCGTTTAAAGTAAAATCATTGCCTCCAATGAACACTACGCTAACTCCAAATTCGTAGGTTTACAGGAGGAGCGTTTAAATGAAAAAAGTTGATAAAATCTTTGTTATTGCAGATATATTTATGGTTTTTTCTTGTGTAACTAGCTGATTTACTCTTGCTTCGAACCCCATCAATAATAATTTGTAATACTTTTAAAATAGTGAAGCGATTTGCGTGAAAAACGAAAATTTCAAAATTTTGAGTTAGTGTAGTGTTCATTGGAGCCATCGAAATTATCGATACGTAGCTACAACAAAAATGAAAACTTTTGAAATAATTTCCGTTAAAGAAACGGATAGTTTTACTTTTTAGATATTCCTAATTGTTTTATAAGTTACATCATCACGTTTGTGTGTGTCTTTAATCTTTATATTAATTACATAGTGATGTTCATTATTCTCCAAAAAACTGGATATGTAATTAAAATGTTAGTTACCGCGGTGTCTTTACAAGCTATAAAAATCATTGCTTTTTTTATTATTTTCAAACCGTAAACGTGTCATCTATCACGTCACACATACTCTACGTTATTTGTAAATCTCGCTTAAATATTATTCATTCTTAAGATGTTTTTATTTATTAAATAAACGTAAACTTTTATTATTGTTATAATAGTTATTATGAAACTTATTTACTGGTGGTAGGACCTCTTGTGAGTCCGCATGGGTAGGTACCACCACCTTGCCTATTTCTGCCTTGAAGCAGTAATGCGGTTTGAAGGGTGGGGCAGCCGTTGTAACTACACAGAGACCTTAGATCTCGTTGTAGATGTCTATTAGCTCCCGTAACCAATTAACACCAAATTGGCTGTCCGCTCGTACACCCATTTATGCAATAATAATAAAAAAGTTTTTTTTTTAAATGTAACCAAAAATGGAACAATTCAATAACGATTATAAGCAGCGAAAGCGAATCAAAAATAACAAACATCTTGTCGTACACGTGAGTATGGCCGGAGTCGCGAGGGCGCGAACGCCGCACGCGTCACGGCAGCCGCGGCCTCCACACGCCGAGCGAAACGTGACCGCGCGCGCACACACACGCAGCCGGCACACACACGCGTACCCGCCACTAGCACGAGCTACGTAACTCACGTTCTTATCGTATTTAAATTGTTCTACTATTGGTCGAGACGGTAAGTATTTATGAAATAATAAGTACTGAAAATTTCTAAAACAAATTATATAGTGACATATTCGGGTATGAAGTGGCGTGTTGCATAATATTATTAGGCCACTGAGTTTCGCGCCGAATCTTCTCAATGGGTCGCCTTTGTGATCCGGTGGTAGATTCTGCGAAGCACTGCTCTTGCTAGGGCCAGTGTTAGCAACACTCCGGTTTAAATTTCTAAAACAAATTACATAGTTATTTGGGTATGAATTGCCGTGTTGTATAATATTACTAGCGACCCGCCCTCGCTTCGCTTCGGAAACATTAAAACACAAATGAAACAAAAAAAAAAATTTAAAAAAAAATTTAATAGGTAGCCTATGTTCATCAGGAACAATGTCGGCTTCTAATGGAAAAAGAATTTTTCAAATCGGTCCAGTAGTTTCGGAGCCTATTCGAAACAAACAAACAAACAAATCTTTCCTCTTTATAATATTAGTATAGATAGTATTATTACAGTATTTGTCATAAAAAAAAACCTTTAGTTGTTTCAAACCATGGAATAATGATTTGTGACATTAATTGGTAGGGTATCAAAACTTTTTGCGTTCTAATGAAAATTTTAAATTTATGCATAAAATAGACATATTGATATTTGGTAGCAATGAGCAGTATCGAATTCACTGAATATTAAATCGTAACAGAACTGTTTCGATTTAATAATTTCATAAATTCTATTACTGTACATAATTAAACACGTATTAAGAAAAGAAAAAGAAAAATGAAATGTTTTTATTTTAAATTTTAGTATTACTTAATAAAATTTTAATTAAACTTAAAAATAAAAATGATTAGAAATTTAAGTCTAATAATGGTTTATTCCGAATTAAAATTTTGTATATACTTAATTGAAATCTACGAAATTGGCGCCTTCCTAGGAAGTAGGTACATATTTGCAGTACGCAGCAAGTTGTCTGTTTCTGGTATTGCTGATGTCCATGGGCGAAGATGACCACTTACCATCGAGTATGTAATTTGCCTACGTAGTCAAAAAAAAAGTATTCTGTTTGGTTTTCGCAAATCGTAAAAAAGAATTAAAACTACTTTTACGGTTTTAACTCGCGTTTAAAAGTATCCGTAACTGGAAATAATGAAGATGAAGTTTAACCAGTAATTCTATTTATGGATGTAAGTAAGGTTGTATTTTCCAAAAATATCGCATTAAGAAAACCTCCTAATTATTTTAATTTAACCAAATAATCTATAAACAATTTTAATAATCACGAAAGACCCAAAATAAATCGATGTAACACTCAAAAAAATCAAAATCGACAAATGAGAATTATCAATCAGATATCCAATGCGATAATTAGAAGAAAAATAATCGTAATAAAATATAATATATTGATCAGATCTATTTGATTATAAATTAATATTTAATTATGTATATACACATACACATAAAACAATATTTGCGTGGATACATGCTTTAGTACGAAGGCGTTATCGTCTACTCGTGTAGATAGGACCTTGAGGTGTCGTTGCACCCTAAACAATGTTGCACACACGTGTACATATTGAAATCAATATCAGGCATAACGTTAGATAACTTTTTACGTATTTGAAAGAAACCTACCAGATTAAAAATAATAATTGAAGCTAATATCTAGTTCTCTTAATCAATTAGCGTTACTATCAGTATTTTGAGGTATTTCTATAGTTCGTCTAAATCAGGGGTGAGCAGAGCAACCTTTTTAATCTATGGGCCAATTTTCTTTTTTTTTTATTCTTTATTAGAGCCATACATGGGCCAATTTAAATTTAAATTTTTTTTGGCGGGCCGCATATAAGCTCACTCTTATTAATAACTAGCTTTTGCCCGCGACTTCATCCTTGTGGAATAGTTCACAAATAATGATTTATTTTAGAACAAATTTGGTTAGCGTGAAAAATGTTATAGTGAGCCAACATATAGACTTTAACATATAGATTTTTATTTTTGCAGATCTTTTAAAGGGGAACAATTCTGTCGTACATTATTTTAGCGAAACTTTAACCGTTTCTGCAGCGCACGCAGCGGAAACTCTCAAAAGAAAAGAAAAAAACGCCGATATTAAAACATTCTTTATTGGTGCTCCGCTTGTATTGGTCTTGGCGTGATGTTATATAGCCTATAGCCTTCCTCGATAAATGGGCTATCTAACACTGAAAGAATTTTTCAAATCGGACCAGCAGCTCCTGAGTTTAGCGCGTTCAAACAAACTCTTCAGCTTTATAATATTAGTATAGATTTACGAAACTTTATTTATAATAAATATTGGAATAAAGAAATATAAAAGTAAAAAAATAATAAAGATTTCATATTATACAAGTATTAGTGCAAGATAAAAACGAACAGAAACGAGAAGTCGATAAAATACATTCAATTTTAGAAATGCATGACGGGTCGCCTGTTGCTCATCCTTGGTCTAAATGACTAAGCCAATATTGTTTTGAACAGACTTGTCTACGTGTACAAAGTTCGCAGCCCACTGAGTTTCTCACCGGATCTACTCAGTGGGTCGCTACGTCAGTGGTAGATTCTGCGAAGCACTGCTCTTTTTAGGGTTAGTGTTAGCAAATTCTCTCTGGTTGAGCTCACCTACCATAGGAGCCCATAGACATCTGCAACATAAATGCGCCACCCACCTTGAGATATAAGTTTTAATAACGTCTCACCTTAATAATAACCGGCCTAGGTTGATTCCTATGTGTTATTAGTGCTTATTATCGAACGTAAACTAATTGCGCTTAATTATACTGATTATTAATTGTGTCACAATGTAACAAGTAAATAGCCAACTTCAAAAATTTAAAGGTGTTCTCAATTCGTCTTTAACTACCTGGCTATTGCCTGTGGTTAGTTAAAATATCATTGCGGTTTTGTTACTATTCCAATATACTAACAATGAAGAGATTTTTTTTATCTGTTTTTTTTTATTTATTTTTTTATTTCTTATATGGGTGGACGAACTCACAGTCCACCTGGTGTTAAGTGGTTACTGGAGCCCATGGACATCTACAACGTAAATGCGCCACCCACCTTGAGATATAAGTTCTAAGATCTCAGTATAGTTACAACGGCTGCCCCACCCTTCAAACCGAAACGCATTACTGCTTCACGGCAGAAATAGGCAGGGTGGTGGTACTCACCCGCGCGGACTCACAAGAGGTCGTACCACCAGTAAAGAACTGATAGAACTGATAGATTGATAGAACTAATAGACGTGTAGAGTAAATACTATTGTCCACGCGAGCTATCTATTTCTACCGGGGAAACATTCACGCGTTCGCGTTAAAGGACCTTCGACCTAATCTGTGAGATGTTAGCATTCGGTTTCTGTTATTAATTAAGATCGTTTGCTGATTCGCCTCTCTAGGTTTGAGCGTCTGCCGTCAGCAGACTCAACAATAAAATACCTCAAAATGGCGCAATTAAACACACACTTAAAAATCAAGATATAAAATGAATAAATAAAATATCTATGTAGTTTAAAAGCTAAAAAAACACGTTTAAATAGCAAACCGAAATGACAGTTAATATCATATTTTTTATCCCATTGATACTGCTCAGGATATTAGAGCGAAGTTATAAATTTATTGGAATGTCATCCTTCATGAAGCATGTGAAAATGACGTTCAAAGATTCCGTCAAACGCGAGTTATTGCATACAAACAAACATACACATTTATGTAAATATGTATATACATTCCAAACTAATAAAACAATGTTAAAATTCTAACGTCAACCGTTGAGAGACTTGGCGCTATATTGAATATTAATTAGTGTAAGTTAAAAATAAAACTTTTGACGTATTTACTTTTCACTGTGTCGCATCTGAGTTGTTTGAAAATACTATGTCTACTTCTAGGACTTTGGTTTGGCTGATTGTTTTGTACGAAATGTAACATGACCAGCGCTGTGAGCTATTGCTCGATCCCGTTATCTTCAAATTACCATCACACGATCCTTGAACGAACTTAGAAAAATAATCCTAAGCGGTAAACAGATGAACATCTGCTTCTCATTCTTTACCCTTGATAGTTCTGGTGCCCGCGAGCATCAGTGAACGCTCATTAATTTGAGAAGGGAATGTTGGCCTTCAAAAGCATTATAATACAATATTAATTGGTTGTCTGTATATTCGGTTTATAGACGATAGCTTTACATGATAACGTCAATAGCAAAACTATTCAAACTGATAGCTCTGACGTCACGCGAGAAAAGAGATAAACGTGTCACAAGCCAACGCTTGGCCGATCGTGCCCCTCTATCGCTTGTTCCGCGCTCTCGCTTACCCGCTTGGGTTCAGGCGGAACGTGACACTTTTTCGTGCGGGCAGCCGGTGTTCATCGATTTATAAGACATTATCACATCAGCGATAAATTGTTTATTATATTAATGAAGCGATGTATAAATAAATTATTTTAATTATATTTTAACGATTATATATATGCTCAATACATTCAAGTACACTGTCCGGCTAGGCTAGCCGTTTGCTACACCCTTGTGGTGTTATATCAATGTGACGCCCATGGTTGGAGATTATTTAATTATAAAAAAATGTTAAGTTAATTTAGGTAAATTAAATAATGAATTAATGTTAAGCTATTTTAATATAATTCTTTACTTCCGTATTGAGATAATTCTGTGGTTCATCTCAATGATGGGTGATCAATGTGCAAATTTCTTTTTTTAATTGGACTGAAGTTTATATGCCATTATAATGTAATAAGATTATACAAGAATAATTAATCTATGTGGTTCTCTATACGTTCCAAGGACAAAAAAAGCAACGTAACTAACTAATTTGATTTGATATATAAATAATGAAAAAAAAAATTGTACTTTATTTTAATACTATGTTTTTTTTATTTCCTACTTATAATATACCAATGTACTTTATCTGCAAAAAAAGGTGGCAACCCTAATTTGCCAATTAGGGCTAATTTTCATTGTATCGTACTACACCTCGTCGTGCGTCGTATACCTCAATTCTGAGGGTCGTGACCACCCTTCTGCATTACTTTCTCTTGCACGATTTTTCTCCATTTGTTTCTATCCCTACTACCGTACAAGCATAAATATAAATAAGATATTTTTAGCAACGGCTTAATAATTTAAATAAATAAAAAAAATACAAAAGTGGGTAGGAACGATCGACACAGAATATTAAATCTAAGACAAGTGAACGCTGCGCGCGCTTCCAGCAAAAGTGATCCGAGGTGGCGTGATGTCCCCGCTGGTCGGTCGGTTGCCCCTCCAGATGACGAGTTGCCCTTCCAGATGACGTCACGAGTCCACGTGAGTGCTCGTCGTCAATGGCTCCGCCCATCGACTTTGACTTAAGAGGGAGTCGCCTCTAATACGGCCTCTCCTGACTGGTGGACGTCCACGTTCACCTCGATGTCATGACCGTCTTCAATCTCTGACGATGCAGGACTCACTGTGTGCACAGCGTTGCTATCGGGGTGTTCTATGATATCGTCATAGAAATAGATTGTTTGCATTACAATCATGATTTTGGTACCATGAACCATTAGTAAAAGTTAGTAGTTTTTGTGAGCATTTTACATCACATTTCAGTGTGTTCATGTATAGTAGGCTCTTGTTGAGTTACGTTAGATGTACTGACGACACGGCACTGTTACCATATCGGGTGTATAATATACTGTGAGAGTAAAGTCTGGTTGACATGGCCAAGTTAACATGTCAAGCTAATACACTCGTAACGTGAACTGCGTTACCACGTCACACCTTTACGTGAACTTTGTTACCACGTCATAACATATACGTGAACTATGTTACCACGGTACAACATCTACGTGAACTATGTTACCACGTAAATCTCTGCGTGAACTATGTTACCACGTTACAACATCTACGTGAACTATGTTACCACGTAAATCTCTGCGTGAACTATGTTACCACGTTACAACATCTACGTGAACTATGTTACCACGTAAATCTCTGCGTGAACTATGTTACCACGTTACAACATCTACGTGAACTATGTTACCACGTAAATCTCTGCGTGAACTATGTTACCACGTTACAACATCTACGTGAACTATGTTACCACGTAAATCTCTACGTGAACTATGTTACCACGGTACAACATCTACGTGAACTATGTTACCACGTAAATCTCTGGAAGCATGCAGTCAACCCCAAGAATGTTTGACATTACGCGTCACTGGTGACTCAACTAGTGCCTGAACCCTACGAGGACTCGGCCTAACCTGACCTCCACCAAAAATTAAATCAACTCGTGAATCTGTAGACTAGCGTTCGCGAGTCAACCAGAGGGCCCATTATGCCCCGTATCATTATTAAAGTTCCGAGTTTGTCAGTCAGACCTCTGACCATCTTAATACAGAGCAACGATCTCCTAGCGCACTCGACGTATGAGGCAAAGCAATCTGATGCTAATTGCATAGCATTATAAAGAATATTGGCATACTCTAACTTTCGCGGACACAACGGCTTAAAGTCTTTTACGAAGTTACCCCACGTCCGGTCACTAGACAATCACACGTGTAACCAAGTACGCTCATCACTCTTAAGACAGCCCAAAACTCGTGACAAATACTCATTGCCTTCCCAGTTAAGGATCTAGTCCATTCTACTTCCTTACACAATGTGTCTATGTATTGCACGGCAGGGTAAAACTTAGAAATAAAGTAACCATGAGCTCGATCTGAATTTACGAATCTAATGGATTCGGTTAACTTCCGTGCTGATGTGGTAGTTGCCTTTTTATTGTCACAACGCGTGGTGGAACTATTTTACATCTATTCTCAAACGCGGGTACAATTGACACGGCGATGGAACAACACGGCGTCCCGTTTGCATGATCACCGACCTGGACAGTCGGACTGTTGTCTAATTGACGTATTGATGGAGTGTGCCGACTAGTAACATTTTGAACCCTTCGAATGTTATTTCCACCCATCGAAACTGAGCATTCAGTCTCGAGCATGTTCTATCGCGTCAATAAAAATAGACCGTAAGGTCGGTTGTGATAAAGTCGTTGAGCTAGTTACTTGGTGATTTATTACATTTCATAAGAGGGTATCCGACAAAAAAAATCTACTTCGCACCAAGAATCGATATCATTAACGCTGGGGTCAAAATTAGAAATATAAAAATGGTTCGACCTTACTTTGGACAGTGCACTTAATGCTCCGATGATCCTGTCTGTAGCGTCGTACGCGCGGGACTCTGACGGCGGCGGTGATGTGATTCCCAACGCCACCACGGGTCCGGCGCCACCGCCGTCCGCGGTCGACGGACGTGCGTCTTCTATCTGCGACCCTAGCGGGCTCGACTCACGCGCAACGTTCACATTTGAGTTTTAAGCAATTAAACGCGCCAATATTATTCTCCAATATTGGTCTCGAACATTCGGCGAATGCGAGCGTCCTCCTACCCTGCTTCCAGTTACACGTATATCGGTCATTACGTTGTTAATTTAATGCAAATTTTAAAAATAACTGTACGCCAGGATAACCCAAAAGCGGATAGGGCACAAGCCCTATCCCACTTCTGATTTTAGCAACGGCTTAATAATTTAAATAAATAAAAAAAATACAAAAGTGGGTAGGAACGATCGACACAGAATATTAAATCTAAGACAAGTGAACGCTGCGCGCGCTTCCAGCAAAAGTGATCCGAGGTGGCGTGATGTCCCCGCTGGTCGGTCGGTTGCCCCTCCAGATGACGAGTTGCCCTTCCAGATGACGTCACGAGTCCACGTGAGTGCTCGTCGTCAATGGCTCCGCCCATCGACTTTGACTTAAGAGGGAGTCGCCTCTAATAATATATTAATTTAGAGCATAATAAAACGGAGAAAAATAATAATAACCTAAACGAACACGCAATCACTTTTTCTGATTGATTGGTTGATAAAGAAAATTTAAGAGATTTTTAAGAACACGTCTCGAGGCAACGCAAACAAGTGGCTCCTATTAAAAAAAATATAATTGATAATTAATAATTAATAAATGAATAATTGATTTCTTTTTTATTATCATTATATCGAATTTCTGGACCTTCCAGTATTTTTTTTTCTTTCCAAGGAGAATGCATCGCGTTATCACTATTTATTGAACACCCTAAATTTTTTTTCTTATTTGTTCGATTAACCTCGAGGTGTTATTCTAGATTAACCGAACTAGTAGGTGAGCTCACGGGGCTCAAACATGACGTCGTTGCTACCACTAATCCTAGCAAGAGCAGTGTTTCGCAGAATCTACCACCGGATCGGAAACGCGACCCATTAAAAAGATCCGGCGAAAAACTCAGTGGGCTGTGTCTGTGGTTTAATTTACTCGTCGAGCCGTACATCACAAGCGACGGGTTCGACGAGAACGATGACCGGTGCTTGAGGTACCTAAAAGCACCTTTAGTGGATTGGGAGGATCCGTTCGGATTGTCGATAATCCCATTCTCACGGATCGTTTGGAACCTCTGGGTCTGCGGAGGGACTTCGGTTCCCTCTGTATTTTGTACCGTACGTTCCATGGGGAGTGCTCTGAGGAATTGTTCGAGATGATACCGGCATCTCGTTTTTACCATCGCACCACCCGCCACCGGAGTAGAGTTCATCCATACTACCTGGAGCCACTGCGGTGGCTCCACAGTGCGTTTCCAGAGATCTTTTTTGCCACGTACCATCCGGCTATGGAATGAGCTCCCCTCCACGGTGTTTCCGCGCTATGACATGTCCTTCTTCAAACGAGGCTAGTAGAGAGTATTAAGCGGTAGGCAGCGACTTGGATCTGCCCCTGGCATTGCTGAAGTCCATGGGCGACGGTAACCACTCACCATTAGGTGGGCCGTATGCTCGTCTGCCTACAAGGGCAATAAAAAATAAAAATAAAAAAAATGACGTGCTTAGGGCGATGTCGACTGTTTACCATTTAGTCCGTAGGATCGGGAATGTAGTTTCCGGCGGCCACGATGAGAGGATTCTCGTGTCGTGCCGCTTTATCGAAGTGGCGCATTGATGCTGACTGTAGATACTTACTGATGGACTCTAGGTCCATGTCGTCGTGGAGGTATATGCCCTCGTAAATATTATAGGGATTAGTTACAAACGACGAACGATTCGTTCCTCACTAATGACGTTGTTTTTCTATCCTTATCTATTCTATTCTATATTAATGTTATGACCTGCGGTTATATACTTAACCTATTATTTATTTTGAATTCATAGTTTAGACACGTGTTTCGTAAAATTTGTGTTAAGCAATTTAAAAACCTGTCTATGCCTGTCTGCTATCGATTATTTTGGATTTGAAATTTATGAATTTGTTCTACATAGATATAATTGAAATGATATAAATGTTTGAATGCTATTAAATCTATTGTAAAGGTGACGAGGCGAAATGTTGCGCGTTTAAATGCCTTGTAATAACGCTTATTGACTTGATATAACCCTGACAGATTAGAATATTTTAGTACCTGCCAAATCAAGATTACAGTGAGTGGTCTCCTAACTGAATATTAGATTTAGAATGGCTTCGAAAAGGGAGAGATGGCGGAAGGTCGGTCGTGAGAAACGTCAATTCTGCCCCTCCAAGGCTACATAAGGATTACGGTCAAGAGCGAAACTATTAAGAAGAGGGAGAGCAATTATTTCATTATTAAAATTTAAAATACGCGTATCTAGTATCTTACACGGAACATATCAACGCGTATGACGTACTAGGTACACGGTAAATCTAAATAGTGTTAGGCTTCTTTTAGGTATAGACTCGAAAGGTATAAATAAATGTATACTAACATTTCATATAATATGGAACATCATAATAATCGTAAGTTTGATTTTCGGGAAACGGTATTTCGGTCTAGTCTCTAGATATGCGTCGACGCAGAATATACTGTATTATTTATTGTGTGCGTCATAACAAAAAAATCTTAGTAAAAGTGAATTAATTTTCAAAATTTTTGTACCACTTGGTCACGGTGTACGGCAATGAGAACTCGAATCTCAATCGTGGATTAAAAATCACATTGAGATTCAATTCAATACTATCAACCCAAGTCTTATCATCATTGAAATTAAAACTATACCAAAAAATGTTGACGCTTTTTTCTGCTTTAAATCGGTAAAAGCGCTCCATTTAAGGCGTAATTTGGAGGATTCAATAGTATTCTAATACGGCTGTGCTACTCTTCAGATCGGAACTTATTTAGGGCCCACCTCTAGTATCAGTCCGGAGTACCACTAAAAAGATTCACGGGAGAGTAGAGATGAGGCAGAACTTAAAGGGGAAACAGTAAATGAGAATATTGGAACTGCAAACTTGGAAAGAGAATGTGTACACCAGTATTCTAGAATCTCCTGGACTACAAATCCTTGCTACAAACATTTGTTCAGATAAATGTAAAAAACTATTTTAATCTGGGCCATAAAAATTAGATAAGAAAATTATAATATTACTTATAATTACGGATGAATTACAGGGAAAGGATAGAACCTCGAATACTCTAGGATCGCGTATCAGTATCAAAAATATATCTGTACGTTATCTGTAATCTATGTTTTTTTTTTCCTACCTAAGCCGGTAGCCTAGAGAGGCTATTCCAGCGGAACCTTAACTAGTAGGTGAGCTCACGGGGCTCAAACGTGACGACGATGCTAACAAGAACCCTAGCAAGAGTCGTGCTTCGCAGAATCTACCACTAGATCGGAAACGCGACCCACTGAGAAGATCCGGCGAGAAACTCAGTGGGCTGTGTCTGAGAGTTAATTTACTCGTCGAGCCCTTCGTCGCAAGCGACGGGTTCGACGAGAACGGTGACCAGTGCTTGAAATACCTAGAAGCACCGTTAGTGGATCGGGAGGATCCGATATGACGTGTTTTGGGCGACGTCGACTGCTTTCCATTCTTTCCGCAGGATCGGGAATGTAGTCACCGGCGGCCACGATGAGAGGGTTCTCGTGTCGTGCCGCTTTATCGAAGTGGCGCATCGACGCCGACTGCATATACTTACTGGTGGACTCTAAGTCCAGGTCGTCATGGAGGTCGACGTTCCTGACGAACCACGGGGCTCCGACGGCTATCCTGCAAAAACGGAATCTATGTACATAACAATATGAGATTGATAGAAACACAATCTAATATCCGAAGTAACAGAAAAATCACGTAAACAACAACTTAAACACTTATTGATAAAAAAAAAATACGTCAACCGAATTGATGCCTAACTACATACGACATACGATATAGAAATTGAAAATCCATTGAGATCAGAAGCCATTTCAGTCAATGGCGTAACACAAATATCTCCTATAGCGCTTTCATTGATTATAGTCTTAATTGTATATGAAATAAAGTGTATATTTCTAAGAGGCGAAATGTTCGTTCGGTCGCCGCATTATCATTCGTTACGTCACGTCTACGGCGTTCGGAACGTTCCTCTACTGTTTGCGTAACGGCCTCGTGGTTCGCAACGTGACTTGTGACAACACGTGGCCCTCCATGCTGGATTTAGAGGCTCCAGTGTGGGCTTAGCCGTATGCTCGAAGCCGCAGCTGATCGTTAGTGACCTGTGTGCCCTCTTTAACATTACGATCGGAATTTTATTCGGGTTTCTTAATTTGTTTATCAAAAGAGTATGGTAGTCTTTTTTTTTTTAAAGTTAAACAATTGTAAGAATTTGTTGGACGTGAATAATGTGTCATAGGGCTCTATAGAATAGCGTTCTCTATCTCTCCGGTTCTATGACAGAAAACACGAAGATATAACTACGGTGTCAAGCTATTACCACTCCAACACTATCAGTTCGCAGCAGTAGTAGTATCAGCTATTGGTAATGTAGTAAGGCAGTAAGTTGTAAGTCCGCTCGATGGGTACCTCTTGATATCCCGAAGAAATATACCTTCAGGGGTACCAGCATTTTGTATCGTGCAGTTTATAGGTTCCGAGAACCAATTTCCATCCGAGGAACAAACAAATTCAAAGATAATCAAATCTAAACACAAATTACATCAGCCGAAAATATACTTTACAATACTCAAAACTAGTTAAATTTGTTAAAAATATTTTTAATAATCTCATTACTTTTATGGGCAATGGACTTAATTTAGTCACCGTGAAAGGGCCACCCTTATTGTTTCCGTAGCTCTAACTACGCCTCGGGTGGAGCGTTGTTCGCGTCCACCTGCTGGAGGCGCGGAGGCTACAATGCTTCCGCTGCCACGCGTTGGGCCATGTGGGTGCGCGGTGCCCGTCGTCGGTCGACCGCAGCCACGACTGCTACCGGTGCGGACAGACCGGCCACGTGGCATTCGGATGCACACTGGCACCGCGATGCGCCGTCTGCGCCTCCGCCGGGAAACCAGCGGACCACACTTCAGGAGGCAAGGCCTGTGCAAGGCCCCCGAGAAAACCGAAGAGAGAGGACGTCGCTGCACCCGCGGCCGCACCCGTTGCTGCAGACCGAAGTCAACTCGGCGAGACGACGACTCCGATGGACGTCCAGCCTCCGTCGGGCACAAGGAAGACCGGGGCTTTATGAAGAACCGGGCATGCCGATGAACCGAGGAGGAGGTCGTGGACCTCGGTTCGTAGGCAGTGAAGGGGGAGCGGGTGGTGCGGGCAGAAAGCTCCCACCCGGCTCCTACAGGGGCCGTCGATTGCTGGGTGCGGGGCGCCCGGTGCTCGGCACTAAGGTCCTGTGGGGTGGTGGTGCGCTGTGGCTCCGGTGCGCCCCTCACGAGTCGTGGAGATGAGAGGGGGAAGAAGTCCTCGGTGGCAGATCCCGCCCAACGTAACATTGGGGTGGGAGCCGGCGAAGGCGGGCCTATGGCGCGCACATGGCGGTACCTGGGTCCCCGTCCAGCCGGAGTGGAGGAGCTCGTTGGGGTTTAGTCGGTAGTCGTTAAGCTGGGCGGGTTTGGCGAGAGCTGAACTTAGCCCAGCGCGCCTTTCTAAAGGCGTAGTCTCCGTGGACCAATTGGTTGAGGGTGCGGACCTCCGTTCGCGACTTCTTCCTCTTTCTTCCACCGGAGGCGCGGAGTCCGACATAACCCGATCCGACCCCCGTCGGCAGGGTATCCGTAAAGACTAGGATTCCCCATCGATACCAAAAAAAAAAAAAAAAGCTCTAACTACGCCACTGTCGATTAATTAATAGACATCTACCTTCGTAAATTAACATAGAATATAAAGTAATAAATAGTACACACTAAACGCATACGTTTAAAAAATCTACTAGTAAAAAAATAGAATATTTAATTTTTAAAATAAACAAAATAATATTTAAAAGATTTTATTTGACGTCACCGATGCCCATTTAACCCGATTGGATACATCATGTGGCAGTTTATTTCAGTTTTCCGTTGCTTCTCTAACGATCGGCATGTTATCTGTAGTACGTTTCATCCGGAATATTCCACTGCATACAAACCGTATAGTGGATATCATAGTGATAATTACTGGCACGCGTATTACTGCGCCACGTGTAGTGAGTTTCTCTCTGCGCAATTCACATTTGAAATGAGGTTATGTTGACTAGGTCTAGGTTGCTTTGGCGCACGTGACTGCAAATGATTTCATTCAAAGCAAGTGTCATTGATTTCGCGTAGATTGTTTTTCGTTCGTTTTCTATTCATTCTTGAAGAGAATCAATATCTCGAACTTAGATTTATCATGTAGGTTTGTGTAATTATTAAAGTTAGCTTCTCTCTTTTGTAATTTTCGCTCTAAGAGCAATGGGAAAATGAGGGAAAAAATATTGGTTTTCTGCAAAATCGAATTACGGACGATAGTTTTACGTGATAACGTCAGTAGCAGAACTGTTCCCACTGCTAGCGCGACGTCACGCGAGAAGAGAGATATATGTAATGGAAATTTGGCGAAATTTGTGACTTTTCATGAGCGTAATTAGCTTTATTCAATTTAAGTATGAAACAACAGTGTAGTAGTATTAATAAGACCTCTCAGCCTCGTTTCGGGATTCAATAGGTAATTTATTAAAGTTGCAGGCACTGACATATTGACACCAGCACGTCCCAATACGGGCGGTATAATTTCGTTAATTGAAATCTACTATTAATAATTATATTTGCTAATTCTTTCCAAAATTGAATAGCGACCACTCAATCAAATAATAATGTTGTGAGTTTTTTTTTAATTGTCATCGTAACCCAATGAGAATACGGCCAACGTGATGTTAATTATAAGTCGTCGGTGGACATCAGCAACGCCAGGCGCAGCCAAACCCCTGCCTAATTAAATTTAATGTATCGTATCATTATATTCATGTAGTGTTAATAAATTACAGACATTATTTAATTTTATGGACCTGACTTGGATCCTTGACTGATTGATATTTCTATAACTCTCGGACAATATTTATGTCATTCTAATGATCAATGTGAAGACATTCGAAACTTAATTAAATTTATTTCAAATTTGCCTCATTCCACTAAACCAATGTCTTTATACCTTACAAGTGTTATTGTTTCAAAACTGAGAGCAAAATTTCTAGTTTTGAGAAACGAAAGGTTATCATCATAATCGTTCTTTTTGTTTACAAAATGATACCAGTTATTAAATAAACGGCATTTAGTCATAGATAATGCACATTGTAAGCATTTTATAAGTGTTTAGATTGATTGAAAAGTGAATCAATGCAATTTACTAGGATAACCTTTCCGTTTGCTGTTTCGCTTCGAGTAGATCTGATTACTAACTGCCTTCGTATCTGCAACGCTTTTATGCTGGACACGACAACTCTACAATTATCGAGAACATTCCCGATAGAGCGAGTCGTTTCGATGTGTGTATCTGCTATTCGACGACAGATGGCGTTACTCTTACCGGCTTTACAGTAAGTTTGTTCGTATTTTGACACGAAATTTTCACCGAAGTTCGAATAACCTGCAAAATTAACACACGCTAAAAACACCAACGACAATACGATAATTTTACAATAGAATGTAACTTCGTTTCAATATCGTAACCTGTTAGCTCGGTTTGCTGTTAAAAACTTTTTTTGGGTCTTTAAACTAATACTATAAATTTTTACTGGTGGTAGGACCTGTTGTGAGTCCGCGCGGATAGGTACCACCACCCTGCCTATTTCTGCCGTGAAGCAGTAATGCGTTTAGGTTTGAAGGGTGGGGCAGCCGTTGTAACTATACTGAGACCCTTAGAACTTATATCTCAAGGTGGGTGGCGCATTTACGTTGTAGATGTCTATGGGCTCCAGTAACCACTTAACACCAGGTGGGCTGTGAGCTCGTCCAACCATCTAAGCAATAAAAAAAAACTTTTTTATTGAATGCTAAATTATTAAAAATTGGGTTCATATATTCATTACTTTGCTTACCGACTCCAACCGCAGCACTTTTCTTTTACTAAATTACGTAATTACGTCACTTGAAACAATACAGTCTAGAAGGCTTTTGTTGAATTGTGAGATTAGCCAGCGCTTTCCAAACTTGTCTGATAACAGACGAAAATAAAAACCTGGCTTTATCGTTTTCTCGGAACTGAATTACGTAATTAGACGTTCGTTGCTCTTGATTATAATTCTAATACTCCACTGTTGTGGGTTTACTGTTGGAGATTTCTGAATGAAATTAACCGTGTAGTATTTTCTACGATTTTCACGAGTCGTGGACAAAATTAAAACTATTGTTACAGTTTAATTTTGTGTTTTGCTACTGTCATCATATTATTTTGTGCAGAATACTATACAGTTTTCGTGGTTGCTACTGATTGAACCGTAACAGTACTTATAATTAAACAGCGCCCCTAACGGCAAAAGTAGGCAAACGTTCCAACTGCATACATTGCGCTTCGGTAACCATTTAACATTTGCCCTAGACACGTCCTTACGGATCCATCAGATCCAATTACCTTTGCATTAGACGTCTTCAGCTCTGACACTAGGAGTAGGCTTAGGGACCCCGGTAACCGTACTCGTCGAACTCGACGAAGAGTTCGACGTGCAACATAACCCATGCATCAGCCCGCTGAGTTTCGCGCCGGATCTTCTCAGCGGGTCGCGATTCCGATCCGGTAGTAGATTCATTCGCGAAGCAATTGCTCTTGAGTTGTTAGGTCTCCTTCGGAGGCGCTCGGGTAGCTGTTAGCAAATCCCACCCCTCCTGGCTGAGCCTTTGCTCGCCCACCTGTCCTGGTGAAACTGGAAAGGCCTCCGGGCCACCAGTAATCTTTCAATCATAAAAAAAAATCGTTTGTGTACAAAACTCTACAATTACTATGAGTCGATTCGTAATAATTATTTATAAATAGCACTGTAGCCATAACAAAAAAAAAAGTTGAATCAGCAGTGTACAGTTATTTTATTGAGTTGCAATTATTGCAAGTTATTGTATTTGTTGAATTCGTTTAGACTGTCTGTGTGTGTTTAAAAATAAAAGTAAAACGTGTCGAAGCAGTCACATGATACACCTTCTAACTTTTATCTCATCTATTTGCTTGTATTCGTAATATTCTTAAACGTTCCATATTTTTTCACTAGGCTTCGGTTGGGAGGGCAAACTAGAAACATAGTAGGTCACTATGGATCTACTTTCGGTTCTGTTGGCGCTAATAGTTTTGATGCAGAACAGTGTGCTTAGTGCGAGTTTTTTAACGTTCTCGATAGCGTAAAAGTTAGCTCATATTTGTATGGAATGGGATCGTTTGCGTACATTTGCCGCTAGGGGCGCTGTTCAAACTGCTTAAAAAATGGGCTTAACTTTTACGATATCGAAAACGTTAAGAAACTCGCACTAAGCACACAGGTCACCGAACTCGTCGAAGAGTTCTTCTAAGCGGGTCGCAATTCCGAACCGGAGCTAGATACATTCAGGAAATAAGCGCTAAAACGATTAAGCACATTTCAAAGGCGCTCGCCTCTCACCTTTCGGCTGAGTTGAATAACATCAGTATAATAATAATCTTAATACTTATATATGATTGATCTTCTGTCTTTGTGTACGTTAGTGAGTCTCGTTAAAAGTCATGCTAAGCGCTTAAACCGATTATTAAAAAAGTAATTTGATATTCACCGAACTAGTAGGTGAGCTCACGGGGCTCAAACCTGACGACGTTGCTAACACGAACCCTAGCAAGAGCAGTGCTTCGCAGAATCTACCACTGGATCGGAAACGCTTGCGAAGCGAACCCGTCGCCGCTTGCAACGAAGGGCTCGGCGCCGCGGCGACTGGCGAGTAAATTAACCCACAGACACAGCCCACTGAGTTTCTGGTCGGATCTTCTCAGTGTGTCGCGATTTAGATCCGGTAGTAGATTCAACGAAGCTCTGCTCTTGCTATGTAATATGCTCTGCGTAAACCCTGTCCCGCCGTCTCAATAGCTCCGACTGGGTTCCCACCCGGTCCGGGGTAGGGCGCCGGCTGTGAGCGGCAGGAGTTTTTAGTGGAGTTCAACTCCCACATACCCCACCTGCCGTGCGGGTGGGAATCCGGCGGTTTTCTCCTGTGGAAAAAAAAGGGCTAGTATTAGCAATTAATTCTCTGAGGTTGAGCCCGTGAGCTCACCTATTGGTCCGTGCGAAGTTGGAATAGCCCCTTACGCTACCAACGATTAGGTGCGGAAAAAAATGCTCCAACATTTCTTTTAGAATCTTTGAGTATGAAAAACAATCGAGCAAACGAAAATAGCATTTATTGTTAACGACATCAGAGGCTATTTTAGAAAATAAAAGAAAAAACATGAGCGCCGCCGTTCTCGGGTATCACACGTTTCAAGTCACGTGTCTGTACGACCTTTATCCATTTCCATCACGAGCAAATCTTTTTATAAATCGCCGTAATTCGAATTAATTATCAACAAGACGTGTGTTTTTGTACTGTGTTTAGGCAAACACGCAGTGTTCTAGATTACGATTAAAGGAAAATATTAGATATTAGATTTTTAAATTACAATTCCGGTAGCATAATTTTAAATTATTAGATACCTATTTTTTAACACCAATGCACACTTTTTATTTCACTTTTAAAGATTACCCAAAATGATTGATGTTCTAAAATCAATGGCACTTCGATCGGGTTACAAAATTACTTAAATCAATCGTAATTTATCAAATAAGTGGTATCCTTATTCGTTTTTAATAATTATTGAAATATTCAATATAAAAGAAATCAAATCAAAATTTTTACCGCGTCTTTATATTATCTCTCTTGGCCTTTTTCTGTTCACATGTTCGCGACACGTGTCTCCGTGTGTATACCTATCTGTTAATTGAATTTCGTTACATAAATAGAATAATGTTTTATTTTTTTATTTTGTGACATTGATATTATAATGTCGTTCATATTGAATATTTGTGGGATGTTGTCTTGTTTGTTCGTATTTGTAGCAAAAGTTTTTTTTTTCTTCGGTTTATTATCTTTATTTTTTTCCTTAATGGAATTTTTTGATGGCCTGTACTTACTTATGGCCTCTAATCGAAATTATTTGTCAAGTTTACAATGCGTGTCTATGATATACATGTAATGTTGTGCAATAATCGATAATAAATTGGTAGGTACATAGTTACACACTCGCTCAAAAACACGCATTATGGCCAACATTGGAGTGTGTAAGTTTATATCGGAACCAAGATCTTGAGCTAATCAAAGCATTTGAGGTCTCATCTTCGCTGGTTAGTTAAATCAATATCCAAGCAGATTTATTATTTAATACTAAATTAAATTAAGATCATTGTAATGTGCCTACATTCAGACACTTCCATAGTTACAGGGAATCTTAATTTGGTATTATATGACCGTGTGTGACTTCTCCCCGGCTATTATTATTGTTTTTATCAACATTTGTTTGGCTTCTGTTTCATGAAATTTTGTACTTATCAAATACATTGGATATTGATCAAATTGTGGTTGAACTCTTTTCTTCTTCAAATATGAAAAGCAGACCAGAAGAAATAAAGCCACAAAAGGCTTTTCATAAATCAGGACCGTTTTTAAGGACCTCCAATGGAGACAGTATTTGATCAGGAGTATGCAATCGACATGTGAATGGTTATTCAGTTTTGAAAAGAAGCGGTTATCCCCATATTCAATACTACATGCTCTCAGGACGCTTCGGGTTGCAACTAAATCCTTTTCTAAACGAATTATTGGTAACCATACATATTTTGCTTGAACCCTAGTGAAACGTGGCTGGCCACCCACAGATATCACGTTTTCGGCGATGTCTATCTGGGTTTGGCGTCCTTGGACCGCGTTTCCTACCTCTGCCAGTCCTGCCTCAGGCAGGGTTCGAGTTTAAAAGTAGAGTCCAGGGGAAGCGTTTAGCAGGTTCCTTAAATTACAACCTGCGGTGACGCCCTCCGTATCGGCAGGAAAGCGGCCCTCATACGCCGCGCGCCCTCTGCTCTCGCCCAGAGATGTGAAAAATGCGGTTTCCGGAACAAAAATAATGCTATAATCGATTCACCCAATAGCTATTTCGTTTGAAAAGAAACAAAGTAATATTTTTGGTCACGTTTCAATCGCGTCACGTGGTGGAAAACAATTTCAAGGGTGAATGAACCTCTCTCAAGGCAGCTTAGACTACGGCCAGTTTCAATAATTACGTATCAAAATGCGATGTCGGAATATTGGTTAAATTTTTATTGGGAATCTTTGAAAATTACAGATTACCTTCACCTAAACAATCACAAAAGTAGTCTGTCGGGGAATTTTAACGATAATTATCTCATTATAGTTATGTAGTTGGCAACTGTCAAATTGACATTTTTCGAAATACGAACTGTATAATTGAGTCGACTATTATCAAAGCCGGCAATGTGACTTTTGGACAATTATTGGTAAATCAGAAAAACGAATTATTGACTTTGTATTCCATTGGCAGTCACAAAACTCTTCTGAACGACATCTTAGATAAATAACAGGTTAAGTATTAACTTTTATTTAATGCAGGTTTTGAACCGTATTCTTTGAAGGAGACGATTATATTCAAATCAATCTGTATTGACATATCAATAACATTTTTTTGTCTAAATGCACAGATTGCCACCTTTGATAATCGACTCAATTATTAATAACATCACTAATATTGTTTATCCATTTAAATATATATGTATTTGTATGTTTCCAGCTATTATATTGCATAAAAAATATATTTACATTAAGGATAGCATTAAAGTAGGCAGTTACATTTACTTGAAACAAAACACTTTTTTTTTATTCCTACCTATTCGCTAGTAGCCTAGGGGGCTATTCAAGCTATACCCGGACCGGTAAGTGAGCTCACGGGCTCAACCGGAGAGAATTTGCTAATACTAGCACTAGCAAGAGTAACGCTTCGCAGAATGTACTACCGGATCGGAATCGCGACCCACTGAGAAGATCCGGCAAGAAACTCAGTGGGCTGAACAAAACACCTATTAAATACGTAAGTAAAGTACACGTGTTTGAATGACTCACGCTATGCACATTTTTCGAACAGACCTACCGCGTGACAAATATCGTTGATGATCATCCTCATCGGCAAATATTTTTATTTATTTATAATAACGTAATCGTGGTAAATTTAAAGATTAATATTGAGATGGGTTCCTAATTTCGCTAACATAACAATAAAATTAAAATTTTAAAAACTGCTCTTTCAATGTATAATAATAATTTAGTATTTTCTTCGCCTTTCCAGAGTTGTATACGTAAGCACCTACTGTTAAGGTTCAATTAAACTCGTTATTCTTTTTCAGCTTTAGATTATTTTTGCGATTTCATGACCACGAAAAATTTAATAAGAATATTATTTTTTAAATTAAAATTAATATTAATATATTCTTGAGAATCATTTTTTATAATATGGCATAAACTCTGTTAATCTACTGACTTTGCTTACTACAAAGTACGCACTATTTCATTTACATACGCTTTCGACACACTGGAATTCTCAGCCTATTAATTTTTTTCCAAATAGGATCCTATTCACGTAAGACACTATATCAGCAAGGCAAATCTGAGTGAATCTTTAAAACAGGCACATATTGACAAATTGAGATTTTTTTTAAGACACATGGACTAACAAAATTATAATGCAATTACTTTATCTTAAGAATATTATCGATAATATGTTTGAAACTGCATTAAGAACGTTATTGACACCACACTAGTTCTAAAAAGAAGTCACGCGTGTTCCGTTTATCCTTCGCCGGTTAATATTGCGCCACATCACGAGACTGCGGTGCAACAGACATTAACCTCTTTGTCATGTAATTTTAAGGCAAGTAATGTTATGCCCGCAGAGGTGTCGGTTGAGGCCTTTTCGAAATGGAAAACGGTGCTACACGTGACGCGCTCGGAAACAGATGTATTATTAGTGGAATTTTCTTGTTCGAAATAACATGAATAATTTCGTTCTATATTTAAAATATAATTGTGTTTTGAGCTACATATTACTGGGCTAGTTTATAAATATATAATAATTTTGGTAATAAAAAATATATAGTAGGTACTAGGTAGCAATTAAGAATGGTAAAATGTGTCGTCGTAGATGAAAGTCAAAGTGTGTGCCCTTTTTTTCTTACCTATTCTAGTAACCTCGAGGGATTATTCTAGATTCACCGCACTAGTAGGTGAGCTCGCGGGGCTCAAACTTGACGTTGCTAACACGAACCTAGCAAGAGCAGTGCTTCGCAGAATCTACCACTGGATCGGAAACGCGAACCACTGAGAAGATCCGGCGCGAAACTCTGGACTGTGTCTGTGGGTTAATTTATTCGCCGAGCCCTTCGTCGCACGCGACGGGTTCGACGAGAATGACCAGTGCTTGAGGTACCTAAAAGCACCGTTAGTCGATCGGGAGGATCCGAAATGACGTGTTTTGGGCGATACGTCGACTGCTATCATTCGGTCCGCAGGATCGGAAAACGTAATACTTAAATGTAATAGTAAACGTAATACGGAAACGAACACTCATAAATCGTAGGCCAGCCACTAGACTAGATGATACCGATTAAATTTGGGAATCTACGTATCTTCTACATGAAGATGTATAATAAAATCATGCAGGCAAACATTCAGTTGTGTTTGAACTGAATTGACAATGCGAAATTTACAATTAAAATATTTAGAGTAAAATTTTACGTTTTTAGTTTTGGCGGGTTTTTTGTGTCCGCCACAGACCATACCAAAACACCGCCGGTGGCCACAATTACATATCATTATTAAATATGGCAGTGTGACGGATATGCTTTGCTTTGCATGTAAATGTGTCTAAATTATCAAAGTATTTATTAAACAGTCAGTGTTAAATTTTTATGCAATCTATGAATTTCAGTTTAATTTTTGTCTAATAATTTTTTGTATATTGTATATTTGAAAATTCAGCTATACAATTTATCATTGGCGCTGAGACAATCAAATGGCACTTGTCTCCGAAAGGCGGCTGAGAAAACAGCATGACCACTATTTCGCATCTGAGTAAAGATCATGTGTGAAAACATTTAATAAGCGAGCTCCTCTATTGAATAGCCAGGGATGGGTAAAAACAAAAGGATAATACAACAAAAAAAAACACGAAAAAGAATTGACTCACAAAACGTTTGTATCAAGTCACGTGTTCCGATAGTGCTGTATACAAATTGTATTTATATTGATATCGACATAATTGAAATTAAAGTTTAAAAAAAAATTATTAATGTAATTAATGCTAAAACGACATAGTGGTGTCGGTGAGTAGGTATGTATTAGGAGAATATAGTTTTATTAGCGACTATTTTTTTGAACATCCCTATTAAGTAAAGTTTATTATTCAGGTTTATCATTTTTATTAAACACGTGTTTCGCGTCCTAGGCAATAATCACCTGTTTCTCAGTGAGATAATTAAATCTTAAGGCTACCACTGACTGCGGGAAATGGTGTTATATTTTCGAACAATAGTATATTTCTGAAAAGGTTGCATGGGACTTTTTATTTTTATTTTATAGAAACAGTCGTAAAGGCAAACATATATGATCCCACTCATTCGAAATAACTGCCTGACCCCAAAGAGTTCCTTTCGTGAATAAAATCTAAACATCTATGAGAAAAGAGCAGAATTTTCGCGGCATACTAAGAAACACACCTACTGGTGGTATGACGTCTTGTGAGTTACACGGGTAACTACCACCACCCGGTATATTTCTGCCGTGAAGCAGTCATGGTTTCTAATTAGAGTGGTAGGGCACCCTTTGTTCTACAGAGCTTAGACTTAGAACTCAAGTGTCAAGGTAGGTCGCGGATTAAGGTTGTTGATGTCTATGGTTTCCGGTAACCGTTGATCACCAGGTGGATTAGCGAGCTAGTTCCCATGCCAAGTTTTAAAAACAAAGTTCGTTTGAGCCACGTGAGCTCACCTACAGATTCGGCGAATCTAGAATAACCTCTCGAGGTTACTATAATAGGTAGGAATAAAACATCAAATCAGTTTCAATCAAACCAAAAATAACTAAATAGAACAAGATTTCGAACGTAACGAGGGAGCTATCGTCAGGCTATTATGAAATTATAAATACATTTTTATCATTGCACGGGCCGTGTCACGTGAACGATAATACTTCGCTGTTTCTTATTATTACGCACGGATGTCGGCGGCTATTATCACCACGCTTAGCACGTGTCTTGTTGGCGTTCCGGTCTTTTGTATTTTGACTTTTTATTTATCGCGTAAATGAACTAACTAACTCACAGAGTGATATGATATGAGATGAGTATAGAAGGCTGAAAGTAGCGTCAGTAACGGGCGGGGAAAATAAACAGTGGAAGGTTATGGTTCCGGTCACCGTTCGTTGCGAGCGACGGGTTCGGCGAGTAAATCAATCAACAGACACAGCCCACTGAGTTTCTCGCCGGATCTTCTCAGTGGGTCGCGTTTCCGATCCGGTGGTAGATTCTGCGAAGCACGGCTCTGGCTAGGGCCAGTGTTAGCAACACTGGTTTGAGCCCCGTGAGCTCACCTACACGCTAGGGTAACGCTGATATAACCTCTCAAGACTATCAGTATGATAATCTTGGTTTAAAAAAAAGGTTATGGTTATGGTATTATGGGCGTGTTATACGAAGAGACGGTTGATCTTGTGGCCAAAAATATCTCGGGTAAAGTAGACAGTAGTGTGAGGAGGGGGTGCCCTAAAAAGACTTGAATGAATATGTTTTTTTTATTTTTTTTATTGCTTAGATGGCTGGACGAGCTCACAGCCCACCTGGTGTTAAGTGGTTACTGGAGCCCATAGACATCTACAACGTAAATGCGCCACCCACCTTGAGATATAAGTTCTAAGTTCTCAGTATAGGTACAACTACAACGGATACCCCACCCTTCAAACCGAAACGCATTAATGCTTCACGGGAGAAATAGGCAGGGCGATGGTACCTACCCGTGCGGATTCACAAGAGGTCCTACCACCAGTATAGTGGATATATGTGGAAGAGGATATGCATGGAAAGGCGTGGGCGCAGAGATGACGTATGATAGTTAATAATGGAAAATGAGAACATGCTGCGTACACCTTACATAATGTGGGATAAGAGAAAGAAGATGAAGAAGTGGGTGAAAGGGCTCACGCCCCCCCCATAAAGTGGTGCTAACTTGAATGCCACCACTGTGAAGTATCAAATAGAACTTGGCCAGCGAATCAGCGATTTCTCACATGTTCTATATACATTGCGGCTGACATCTCCGAGCTATTTGCTATCTTTACATACAAATAACATTATCTCATAGAAAACCAAGATAATATTATCAAGTTTGCCCCGTTGGCCTGGTAACAGAATAAACCAGTTTTGAAGATTTTTTTTAAACCTTTCAAAAAACTTATCGTGCCGTCTATAAATTATTCCAAAATGGTCTAAAAATTAAATACTATTCATCCGCTTCGTTAATTTATATGTGTAATAACAACGGTCAGTTTACCGAGAGATTATTTAAACAATACAATACAAATTTACTAGCTAGTTTTATTATATAAAGTACATAATTCGAGTATTATAATTAATAATTATCGTGTATAGAAATAATAAAAATATAATAAATAAGGTTGGCTAACCCCTACGGAGGCACCGCTGCACCGGTCCGACACTACCCAGCCGAATCCCTGTTTAGTTGACAGGTTACTCTTAAAAAAAGTTTCACAAAAAATAATTAAAAAAAAAATCCAATACTTATTTTACATACAAATAAATTGAGATTTGTCAACAGCTTTATTTGAACAACAAGATTTTATGGCACTTCATTAAATGTTGTATATAACGGCACTATCCGGCTCCCAGACAATGTGCATTTGTACCAAGCATGCGTGCGCTGTAAACACCTGCCCCATTCTGAAGCCGAAGGGTTCTCGGTCACCCGATATGTCTCACTAGTCCTTACACGCATATCACAATCGAGGGATCGGTCCGCCGTTCTAACAACAACGTTTTGGAAGCCGTGCAACGATCACCGACTCCACGTTCCCGAGCGGATTCCCGTGAAATTCTGACCGCGACTTCGGAAGGTTTCATCGTATGTATCCATTCACGAACCTTGGCCGGCTTTTTATCTCTTACGAGCTGACAGCTCGATTAGTTTCGAAAACATTTAAATGTATATTCGAGATACGTAAAAGCGAAGTCACGTTTCGTAACATGTGATGCTTACAGAGCGCTCGTGGTTCAATGGTTTCGTGTGCTTTGTTAAACCAAGCATTGACGAGCTGGAGATATTGGATAGGCACCAGTGACGGGCTCACCAATAGACCGAGTAGATCGGAGCTTATGGCGGCAGTTTTTTTAGGGGCGGAAAATTTTGGGTCAACATTTTTTTTACGTCTCACAGAAAAGATTTATATACCACATAAACAATTCAACATATATTTCATTAGTTAGACAAAATTTGTGAACTGGAGTATCGAGGAGTATTGGTTCGTATAGGCGGCATAATTTGAATAGCCTACTGTTCCGCCACGGATAGGCATGTACCACAGGTACCACATCTCACCGGATCTTCTCAGCGGGTCGCGATTCCGATCCGGTAGTAAATTAACTCGCGAAGTAGCTGCTTTTGAGTTGTTACGTCTTCTTTGGAGGCGCTCGGGCAGCTGTTAGCAAATCCCACCCCTCTTGGCTGGGCCTTTGCTCGCCCACTTGTCCTGGTGAAACTGGAGAGACCTCCGGCCACCAGTAAATGCTTCATTCATAAAAAAGAGGTACCACATTCGATATTTCGTAGAGAGGAATTGCTTGATCCCACCTATTCAATTACACCACCCAACACTTGATAAGAATGGTATTCAATAATCCATGTCGGTGGTGCGTGGTTCTCTCAAAATTGTGGCTTACATACTGCTTCCTTTTTTCCCTACCCATTCGTTGGTAGCCTAAAGAACCATTCCAACTGCGGCCTGACGGGTAGGTGAGCTCACGGGCTCAGAGAGAATTTGCCAACTCTAGCCCTAGCAAGAGCAGTGCTTCGCAGAATCTACCACCGGACCGAAATCGCGACTTGCTGGGATCCGGCGAGAAACTCTTGGGACTAACACAGCATTGAGTGCAGTTCGTGTTCCCGAAAACAAAACAATATCCGAATAAGAAAACAATAAAATGATCGCAATCAAACCGAGAATTACTAAGTTTTTATCCAGCGCAATGCAAAACGAACATTCTCGTGTATTCTGGGCTCTCCGCCAGTTTCACTATAGTTTGCGCGGCATGTTCACGAAATTCTTATAAACATAATAATATTATCAAAACGTAAGTAACTTATTAATTATATAGCTTAGCAAATAGTACCGTTTTCTAATAGCAAGACCTGTTTTCCACATACGCTATGTTACTAACAAAAAAATACATTCAACATCCAATATTCAAGATCCTTGCAACTGACACAGCAACAAGAATACAAAAGAGTCTCGTAACCATAAATAAAAATACAATTCCCACGGGTCTACGAGTGCAAGCCAATTTAAACCCTAACTGTGAAGAAATAAAAGTACTGGAATATAAAAAGAGACCCTGAACATAAAGTATCGGACTAATCCGCCCAAGGACGTCACGTCTGGTTGGATATATTCGAATTAATCCCTAGCGATGTTGAAAAACTCGTGCGCACGTGTAAAGATCACGTGGAACTGAACGTTTAGTGCTACAAACTTGTTATACTTGCAACAGCCGATACAATACATTACATTTAAATCGACTAAAAATAATGCCTTAGAAAGCAGACGAAGAAGGAAGCTAGAAGCGATAATCTGTGCTCTGGTAGTTGATGGTGTGATGATAATTACTGGTGGTAGGATCTCTTGGGAGTCCGCACGGGTAGGTAACACCACCCTGCCTATTTCTACCGTGAAGCAATAATGCGTTTCGGTTTGAAGGGTGGGGCAGCCGTTGTAACTATACTTGAGATCTAAGAACTTATATCTCAAGGTGGGTGGCGCATTTACGTTGTAGATTTCTATGGGTTCCAGTAACGAAAGGGTTTTGTGTCGTGCCGCTTTCTCGAAATGGCGCTCTGATGCCGACTGTAAATAATTACTGATGGACTCAAAGTCCATGTCATCGTTTCTTACATACCACGGTGCTATCCTGCAAAAATGGGATTTAATGATTTGAAAGGGTTGCAAGTTAGTGCGGGCTGCGTGAGCGAACACTGTGGTAGTTTTCCAATTACAGAGCATAATGCGACTCAGTGGCACACAATGCCGAATTATGCTGAAGCTTCATTGGAACGTGAATTAGTTTTCAAATGAATCAGCAGAGTGCGCTAAGTTAGCACAGTTTTAATTAACATTGATTATTTCTAAGAAACTACGACGAAACGAAAGCCTTACAATTTTTTTTCAACATTAAATATTATTACTAACGATAATATAAACAAAATTTCGATCAGTGCCAACTTAAAGAAAAAACACTTGTCAATTTTCTGTCACTGAGTCGGTATCGATTGCACGCATCACGCGAGAGCAGTACTATTGAGAGTGCTCGATTGTGCGAAGCGTTGCTGTAGTTGGAACATTCAACGTTGAGCATTATGCCGCATAATGCGCTCTTGTGCTGTAATTGGAAAACTACCTATACTTGCATAGGTCATTACTGGGAAATGTCTAATGAAACACGCCTTAATACATGTTCACCAAATACTTCCAAGATGAAGGAATAACATCGTTTAGCAAAAAAGAAACCGGGATAAATTATTATTTGCGTAATTGCCGGTGGTAGGGCGTCTTGTGAGCCCGCTCGGGTAGTAACCACTATCACGCCTGTTTCTGCCACGAAGCAACAATGCGTTACATGATTTCGATAAAAACATTTTATTGAAAAAACAAAATGTAACTTTACCTCGTATTTTTATGATACGAACAACCACATGCCGATAAACACGTGAACGTTGTCGATGTGTCAATTGTGTATGAATAAAATATTGTCTGTATTTTAAGTAACCACGTATCTGTTCGACGGTAAACAGAAAAACGTGTAGGCACACATGTGTGCTAATTTGGAAACCTAATCATATTAGCTTTGAACTAAAAAAAAAACACATTTCTAACACGTGAGGTTGAGGTTATATGTATTTTATAAATAGAGGGGTATTTGCTACGAATAAAATTAAATAAGTTGGTATTTGTATATTTTTTTATAATTTTTTTAATTCCTTATATGGGTGGACGAGCTCACGGCCCACCTAGTTTTAAGTGGTTACCGGAGCCCATAGACAACTACAACGTAAATGCTACCACCCACCTCGAGACATGAGTTCTTAGGTCTCAGTTTTTACAGTACAACGGCTGCCCCACCCTTTAAACCGAAACGCATTACTGCTTGACGTCGAAATAGACAGGGTGGTCGTACCTACCCGTGCGGACTCATACGAGATCCTACCACCAGTAATTACGCAAATTAAATTTTTTCGGATTTGATTTTTATTACACGATGTTATTCCTTCACCGCGAGAGTCAATAGTGAAAAATTGTCAAATACGTAATAATATATTTCTTTACAAAAATTGGTACCTGCCTCCGGAGTTCGAACACGGGTGCATCGCTTGATACGATTGCACCGGACGTCTTATTCTCTAGGCCACGATGACTTCTACAGTCAATCTTTTATTAACTTCCGAAATATATTCAACTTTTTTAACTTTTCTATTGTTGTCTATACGAGTATATTATGCCGTTGTAAAAGCGTAAGTGAATTGTGCTTGATGTTTGAAAATTTTAAAAAGTTTCTATACAGGTAGGTAGGTATATTAGTTTTAGATTTACATTTTCTGTGTATTTTTGGTAATCCTTCCAGTTTCAAGCGAAATTATTCGGACTGATTTCGGTGAAACTCCTTATATAACAAATTTTGAAAGGACCATTTAATTTTCGCGTATTTTCATTTTAACACGTTTATAAGAATATATTCTTTCTAACGCAGCCTGTAATGTACTTCGAAAAAAAATTCTAACTGCCAAAGAAAGTTCTTTCAGAATCGGTAGATAGGTTAGGCTGTTTCTATATTGTGTTAAGTGCTTACCGGAGCTACCAGACATCATAAAGTCCTATCTACCTCTATCTTCAGACATGAGATCTAAGTCTCAATTGTATAACGTCTGTTCCGTCCAAACCGCAATGTATAATGCTTCGTGATAAAATTATACAGGCCTGTGAATCCTCTGTTTTCGCCCTTACCAAGTGAACCGTTGAGAAATTTTCATATATCACTAGCTGACCCGGCAAACATTGTTTTGCCATATAATAATATAAGATTTCTAGGGAATTTCTAGTGTAGAAAAAAAAACTAACTTATTGTAAGTGTGTAAGGATGTGGTAAATGAGTGAAAGAGGTATGTAGTGCTGTGAACGATGAGGGAATATATAATAAAAATAACAAAACCTCATTCAACGACATAATACCTCATTATAAAAAAAATATGTCCAAATAAAAAAAAATATGTTAGGGGTGGACAACCCTAATCACTTAGGGGTATGAAAAATAGATAGTAGCCGATTCTCAGGCTTACTGAATATGCATAAAAAATTTCATGAGAATCGGTCAAGCGGTTTCGGAGGAGCATGGGAACGAACATTGTGACACGAGAATTTTATATATTAGATATATAATTCAATTTCATATATAATTTGATATAATTGAATATTATGCAATTTCGAAAAGGGCACATCTCTGAAAACGTAAAATGTTCAGGAAATGAAAAAAACTGATTATTTTCTAAAGCAGCGTAAAAAATATATTTTACTTTTGAGATATATTTTAGTGTTAATTAGCAATTGAAAATTACTGGAATTATTATAAAATGTGTGTAGGTAAGCCTCAAAACTACATGTATATGAAAAAACGTATTTGACAAAATATGCGACATGTGCCCTTTTCGAAATTGCATATTCAATTATAGTCGCCATTAATTCAATTCGATTAACTTTTCGCCCCCATATCACAAGTTGTAACATATGTGATGCGATGCGATGCTATGCGGATAACGATATAAAAACCTAGAGCTGGCCGTCTTCAGAATTAAAATAAACGGTAGCGATCATTCAGAATTAAAAAAAAAAGAGTATGATAAAACGCACAAAATCAATTCGGTGTCATCATCTTTGAAAACGTCATTGCATCTAACATTTGTACACGTGATAGTTATATTGTATTTATTTGTAACTAGAGGCCCGCTCTGGCTCCGCTCGAGTCGACAAAAATTTCAATGATATTTGACGTTTTTTTTTTTTAAATAAAAGAACACTTATTGCGGCATAACTATAATAGTTAGACATATGCTGTCGCGACACTTTTTGTAAATAATAAGGTGTTCTACAAAGTCGTAGTACGTTATTTTATTCTATCATCAATAGTTTTCGCAGGGCACGCGACGTAAATAATATTTGAAGTAATTTTTGTACACCTTGGGTTACATTATTGGAGTTTTAGTAAGGACCCCTATTTTTTTTTCTTTCAAAAAAGGTTATAATAGCCTATGTCACTCGGGAATAGTGTAGCTTCCAAACAATGAAAGAATTTTTGAAATCGGTTCAGTAGTTTCGGAGCCTATTCAATACAAACAAACAAACAAATCTTTCCTCTTTATAATATTAGTATCACATGTCGCTGAAAGAACCTTGAATTTATACGACGACGAAACTGACCGAAATCGTCACGTTGCTCCTACGAACACGGTGGACATGTTTGTTCGTAAATATTTAGTAGCTACTAGGGTCGCGTGGCTTAACTTAACTGACGTATATTAGTGATGTAACACAATTATGTGCTCGTTTGGGGTTTGTGTACGATCGTTTGCAGGATTTCGTTTGGCACAACACAGGGATAAGTTCGTTTCGACAATTTTTTTATTTTTTTTATTGCTTAGATGGGTGGACGAGCTCACAGCCCACCTGGTGTTAAGTGGTTACTGGAGCCCATGGACATCTACAACGTAAATGCGCCACCCACCTTTAGATATAAGTTCTAAGATCTCAGTATAGTTACAACGGCTGCCCCACCCTTCAAACCGAAACGCACTGCTTCGCGGCAGAAATAGGTAAGGCGGTGGTACCTACCCGCGCTGACTCACAAGAGGTCCTACCATCAGTAAAAGTAAAGTAAAGTTAGCATGTTGCTAAACACCTTGACCGTTATTGTTTTGACGCTAACGTTGTAAGCTGCTGCTAACTCAGCGGTGAATTGAGTACCGTCAGCTTCTACTATAGCCTTTAATTTGTATTTATTGACTTTAGTTTTCGGCGACAGTTTAGGTAGGCAAAAAAATTGTAGGAAAGGTAAGGTCAATGTTGGCACTGGCATAGCCAGGTCGTGCCGTAATGAGGCCGTTTGTCAACCTTCACTGACTTTAACAAATATTAATTAACAAAAAATAATCCACCAATCTATGGAAAGTAATGAACATTTTGCAATATAATAAGTTTTGTTTTATCATAACCCTGTATAAATTAAAACCAATTCCAAAATATGTAATTGTGAATCAATATAATATCAATCAGGGTTAAGACGTAGGGCTGTCGCTTTAATCTTACAATTAATTATCGGTTCATTTGGAATACTTGTGTCTGTGGGGAAAAATTCAGATTTATCTGTGTTTTGTACAACAAATCCTAATGGATATATGACAACACATGCAACTGAGTCATGAAGTATCAGCGTGTTCCGGTTTTAATGTTCGCACAGCCGTTGTAATACACAATCCTCTTCGAATTTACGTCTCAAGATTGGTGGGGGGGCACTCGGTTTGAAATCACTCGCCAGGTGGATCGTAAGCCGGTTCATCCCTGCGCAGCAATAAAATGGTTCTTCATTACCGCTCGAATTTGGCTCATACATAAATACTAAGTCGCATCTTTCGCTAATAAAGCAAAAAATCAAAATGAGATTTTGTCGTTTAAGGTTTAATCTCTAGCCTTTTTTATTGTCATTAGTAGACGTTTTGAATATTTTTCATTTCTCCTCGTCAGGGATGAGACAAAGTTATTTATTATTCGTTGATAAGGGAATAAAATTTGAACTATCATGCATATTTTTTTTAGAAGAAACAAAAAAATAACTTTTTTAATATTCGAAATGTCGGAATTAATATACTCGCAATGACAATAACAATGACAATGACAATAAATCTTTATTCTATCTCTCTCTATCTATCTCTATTCTATAATCTAATTCTATTTTTATTTACTATTTATAGTAAAAGTATATTTTTAAATTATGTCTAAAACTCGTGCAAAATCAAAGCAAATATAAATAAAAAAATTTTTTTTTCAGTTACAACTCTAACGATGGTTTCGGTCGTGTGTCGGGAGAGCAGCTCAGCTTCGCGGCGCCCTCCGAGGACGAAGCCGAGTACCCGCCCGGCTCCTACCTCAAGAAGGGGAAGGTCTCAAGGGCAAGTCACACTGAATATGCCCGTTTTATCTCATTACACACGGCTGTAACTTTAACATTAACAAATAACTATAAACACAAAAGCGTTAAGGCCTCTAAAGAGCCAATATTTGTTATTGTTGCTACCGTAAATTGTCCCATTTTATAATTATACAAAAACAATAAATTGAAAGAAAACACGTTTTAGTTTGGGACTCGGGTCAATTCGAATCCCGAAGCGATGCAGAGCATACTCCACTTCGCTGCTCTAAAGCGGGAGATAGACGCTTTGTGGCCGAACCGATTGCCAGGTACTATGGAGTGGCCTGTCAGGGCTTGTAACCGAAAGCGAAGACGGTCAAAGCTTTCAAGTATTCTACGATTAATATTAGCTGTTCGCCCACAGCAAGATCCGATGTCGCACCGGATCATTGAGAAGAGACGCCGCGATCGGATGAACAACTGCCTCGCGGACCTGTCGAGGCTGATTCCTCCTGAGTACCTGAAGAAGGGCCGCGGTCGCGTCGAGAAGACCGAGATCATAGAGATGGCGATCAGGCACCTCAAGTACCTGCAAGAGCGGGTCAATGGTTTGTACAGCGAGAATCGTTTCGTAGTTCGAATTTGTTGCCGAAGTTTACAGAGTAATTAATTCGATTATGACGAATCTTCATCGACTTAAATATTGATGCTTGGTCTTACTTAAGGGCACAGTAAATAGCGCCCTCCTGGCAGTTAGTTCCCACGTCAGATGAACGTTCAACTGACGAACAAGTTTGATTGCTTTTTGTTTGGCTGCTTAATAACTGTATATCGTCGCTGTCAAACCAAAATCTGTTATGTGCAAAAACTCTATTTTGAATTAACGAGTAAAAACATTTTCGTATAAAATTTTATATGAAGCTGAACTTTTAAGAACTATATCAAATGAAAACTATAGATAAATATTAAAGCTATAGACACATAACAGTTTTTTTTTATACGGTAGATAGGGCTGTGAACTATACGAAAAGGTCAAAAAGTAAAAATCTCAAATAGTGCACATAGATTTTGGTTTGACAACGACGATATGCAGGTATTTATTTAAAATGTCTGGTCATTGTGCCCAACCTTAGAGAGGGTCTATATCCAGCAGTGGACGTCTGTGGGCTGATGATGATGATGAGACTGTTTGATTCCTGTCGGTCTGTCCAGTAGTTTAGAGTGAGATGAAATGACCGCGTGTGATTTATCATCGATTATAAAAAAGCACGATATATTGCTTACTTTTTATTTATACAAAATTAATATTGAAATAAATTACAACTAGTATCTATTGTGATGCGTTTTTTTTATTATTTTAATTGGCTGATTTTCTTTGAATTAGGCTACTAATTCTGATTATTTAATTAAAGCAATCCTTTGATTTATCGTTAGCTTCAAAGAAATAAAACTTTAACTCTGTGAACTTCAACAACTCTTTCGAACAATTTCTTTTATAAAAAAATCCCCCCACCATACGATCTTTTATGCTCCCACTAATCATCGACCAAGCAGTCATGATTTTTAAATTTGAATTAGGGCCCGTAAATTTTCAAATAAATACTAATTTGTCTGAAAGTGACAATTCATTACCGCCTATTGTACAAATTTATCTGTTTTTTGATTGTTTTTTTGAATGTAAATTGTGTTTTGGTGTGCAATAAAGTGTATTCTCTCTCTCTCTCTCTCTCATTGCATCGATTTTGCTGTCAATTGGCAAATTCCCCTAATACCTCTCGCTAGGCAGGAATATCAAAGGACTACAATGACATAGTTTTCTTCAGAAACTTTAAACATTTTCGGGTTAATGTTGGCAATAAAAGTGAATTGTAATCACTGAATTGGATTTTCTCCTAAATACAAATTTATACCTACATTATCTTAGAATTTTAAAGTACCCTAAATCGTTTCTTTCACGTGTTTGTAAACTTTTATCTGTATATACATTGGCGCTGGCAGTGAATTCCTTCTATGCGTTTTATAACGCACCATCCAATAGGTATAGAACAGTTTTATCAATCCATTGTACCATTAAAAACTTGACCGGAACTGTTATACAAAACTCTACTGGTTAGATTCATTGCAAAAACATCAAAACGCTTATCATTTGCCTCAATACCTTGATCAGTCCTTTCCTACACTGACTCGTGCTGCAAAAATCGTCCGTTGAAAGTTTACAAATCGACCGAATCGCAAGGGTTGCAACTGAAGGATGCTAATGTTATTGCAAGTCCCCACTAGAAGATGCTCCATCTTCGCGTGGGTTGTGTTTTAGCTGCTGAACGGACGTCCGGCGAGGAGTACAGGGCTGGTTACCAGGAGGCCGTGGCTGAAGCCGTGAGGTTCCTCGTCGAAGTCCAGGGATACGGACCGGGGGATGGTCTTTCCGTGTCCATGGCGTCGCATCTGCAGAGGCATTGCGAAGCCATTACTAAAGGTATCTTTTTTTCTTCACAATAGATAAAAATGTCTTAATAGTAAGAGATGTTTTTTTATTATTATTACTAAACAGTTAATAAACCACCGTTATTACACATTTAGATCTGAAGAAAAACTAAATAGACAAAATAAAACAAATCACACACCAAATATCAGATTGACAGTGATATCTTCGATCTAAACTAAGCTACGATCAGGAAGAAAAAAGTTTTTTTTATTGCTTAGATGGGTGGACGAGCTCACAGCCCACCTGGTGTTAAGTGGTTACTGGAGCCCATAGACATCCACAACGTAAATGCGCCACCCATCTTGAGATATAAGTTGTAAGGTCTCAAGTATAGTTCAGTATAGTAACTATAGAAATATAGTAGTCTTTGACCATAAAACCATAATAATATTCAAACTTATGATTTCCATTAATAATAGTCGAAGTTCGACTACTGCGGGACCACTAGTTATTA
This sequence comes from Bombyx mandarina, assembly GCF_030267445.1. Classification (NCBI taxonomy): domain Eukaryota; kingdom Metazoa; phylum Arthropoda; class Insecta; order Lepidoptera; family Bombycidae; genus Bombyx; species Bombyx mandarina. Next base: position 14,939,209 of record NC_143228.1, read on the forward strand.
TTATTTACTGTATCGATATTCAATCGATTTATTGTAAAAACTTGTTAAAACAGGCGAACCGGTGCATCGAGAGAAGAGCCGGTCACATCCCGGGGGCTCGTCCTCGGAGACAGCCAGCTCATCAAGCAGCTCCCACGGGTACGCGGTGAAGGTCATAGCCAGCGCGCCGCCGCCAGCGCCGCCCACCTTCACGCAGGAGCCCTACGACGAACGACCTCCGGGACCTTACTCTATGGACTGCGATAGAGGTACTGTCAATCCACTGCCAGTATTACCACGCTATAAAACAACTAACAAAGTCTACATCAGGTCTTATGTACTTTTGAAGTCGTCGTGGCCCAAAGGATAAGGATCTAGCGATGCACCGGTGTTCGAATCCCGCTGGCGGGTACCAATTTTTCTAATGAAATACGTACTTATCAAATGTTCATGATTACCTTCCACGGTGAAGGAATAACATCGTGTAATAAAAATTAAACCCGCAAAATTACAATTTGCGTAATTACTGGTGGTAGGACCTCTTGTTAGTCTGCACGGGTAGGTACCACCACCCCGCCTATTTCTGCGGTGAAGCAGTAATGCGTTTCGGTTAGAAGGGTGGGGCAGCCGTTGTAACTATACTGAGACCTTAGAACTTATATCTCAAGGTGTGTGGCGCATTTACGCCGTAGATGTCTATGGGTTCCAGTGTCCACATAACACCAGGTGGGCTGTGAGCTCGTCCACACATCTAGGCAATAAAAAAAAACTTCAGTAAAATGGTGGTCATTTACTGAGATTTTTTCAGTGGACTTTTTGAAGGATCCCGAGAAGTTACGTCCAGCCGCTTTGTTTCATTTTCTCACATTTGTGCACTTACACAGATATTAAACAGTTAATAAACCACCGTTATTACATATTTAAACCCGAAGAAACACTAAATGGACAAAATAAAACAAATCACACAACTTCACTCCTCGCGTTCCCAGCAGTATATGTGTTGATATACGCAATTTGCTAAAACATAAATAGATAAACGTTATACATTAGATCTGAGCCTTACCGGCTGGTTACATAGTTAAGAACGCTGAATATTTTTTTTTTTTATTCAAATTCAAATAGAGAACACTGTGGCTCTATGGTTGTAATTTCACTCTTCGTATAATTTTGGCGCCATTTAGTGCTTTAAAAGTCGTAACTGTGATTGCTTCTACTTCTAAGAAGAAACACACAACACTACATATGATATGATTTAGATTTTGTTATTAAAAAGTTTACTTAACGTAAATTTTATACATTCGATCGACGAATACAATATAAAGTCCTCTTCAAAAATGAAGTAGTTACAAGCGTCACAACTTCATGCCAGACAGAGGGTACACAAATTTTTATCATCGATCAATGTTTACATCCGGCTATAAAAATTGTATTTACAAGAAAACATGTTTTGTGAGAATTAAATACAGAGCAAAGGCTTGTTCGCGTTTTTACGACCCGCACGGAATAGAGTAGAACATTCTCGAACTGCCCCGTACAAATTTCTTAGAGCTTTTCGACTATTTGATTTCGTTCATCTACTCGAGGCAATAGATGGCGCTCTCGGCAATTCGGTGCGGCCACACCAATAATCTTGACAAAGACTTCGATATAATCACCACTCCAGATAACCGTCGTGTATTAAGTGGAATGTTGGTCTCAGTTCCAGTGAACCAAGTGTCTGGTGCCGAGGGTGAGGCAGCTCGGGAGGGTCGGGACGCGGAGCTGGTGACTGCGGACCCCCGCCGCAAGTGCGAGCCCACACTACGGGCTATCAGGAAGCCGGAACACACAGAAGACTATCTACACTCATACAAATTCAAGAATTCTATTGAAAGGCGATTTTCGAGATCGCAGGATGAGGTGAGAGCTCAGTTACTTTTTTTTTTTTATAACAACTAAGATGCAAACGAGCAAGACGGGTCACCTGATGGTAAGTGATTCACCGCCGCCCACGGTCACCAGCGTTTACGCCAGTGCGTTTCCCACCCTTCAGGAATGAATATGCTCTTTTCTTGAATAACCCAATGTCGCAGTTGTTGGGAAAGACCGCTGATGGCAACGAATTCCAGAGATTTACTGTGCGTGGCATAAAACTATTTTTAAAACGCATTGTAGTGGAACGCCTACCATCCAGATGGTGCGGATGATAGTTCCGGCGAGATGATCGGTTGCGAAAATCAGCGGCTTCTATTAAATTGAACAACTCCTCGGAACACTCCCCAACACTCCTAATTTTCATAAAAAAATACATGATTGATTTATTGACTAACAGGGAGAAGAAAATTATTTTTATAGTTTATTATTGAAGTCGTCGTGGCCTAAAGGATAAGACGTCCGGTGCATTCGTATCTAGCGATGCACCGGTGTTCGAATCCCGCAGGCGGGTACCAATTTTCTGATGAAATACGTACTTAACAAAATATGTTCACGATCGACTTCCACGGTGAAGGAATAACATCGTGTAATAAAAATCAAACTCGCATAATTATAATTTGCGTAATTACTGGTGGTAGGACCACTTGTGAGTCCGCACCGGTAGGTATCACCTCCCTGCCTATTTCTGCCGTAAAGCAGTAACGCGATTCGGTTTGAAGGGTGGGGTAGGCGTTGTTGGCGTTCAATAATAAAGGTGTTAAGTTGTTTAACAGTTGTTTCAAATTATTTTTAATGAATTTATTTCATACCTATGCAACCATTATTGTCATATAATTTTTTTAAACAGTCTAACTTAAGATTTTGATCTGGGTTGAGATCGAGATCCTAAGAAAAGATAAAAATTTCGAATGTATCATTTGGAAGAGTTGAAATGCATTCTTTTTTTTTTTCGTCATGAACGTCACTGTGAATAGTGCATCGGAGTTTGGACTTTATGTAACCATGTTCAAAGGTCACATTTGTTTGTGGTTAAGTCTAGCAACACAACGTTACGCAGCGATTTCTATTTGTCGACCCCCTACTGCAAGTCGCGTCAAGGAATTTTCTTATAAAACGTCTAGCATGCTAGATCCGACTTTATGCTTCTCACGAGGCATATAAAGTACCTCGCTATTAACATTACCTACATTTGCTAAGCTTGATAAAGTACCCGCTTTTAACGTGACAACCGTCACACGCCCCCACAACACACGAGGTCATTGACACCGTTTTGCTTTAGTAGCTTTTTGATTACTTAGTTGCAGGGGCTCCCAAACTTATTTTTTTTACTGCCCACTTGGAGAATAAACTATTTTTTAGCGCCTCCATTTTTTCAGCTACTTAATGACCACTATAGCGAGAGCTCAGTCGGTGTCTAAAAGTCCTCCTAGATGAAATTACAAATCGCCTCCCAACTCTCTACACAACGCCCCCTTTTTTTTCTGAGTCTCTTACCGCCCCCCTTTAGGCCTGCAGCGCCCACAAGGGGATCTTACCGCTCACTTTGGAAAAGGCTGACTTAGAGCCTGTCGATGCACGGACATCGACGATCGCACGACACCGTGCGCTGCGTCACTTCGTGCAGCGACACTTGATTGTTATTCTCTTTCATAAATTGACCAAATATCACACCTATCGTATTACAGTTCACTCTTTTGTTTTATAAGACACCACCGGTGTACCCCAGTGCGGTCGAAAACAGAGCCTCATATACTTATCGAGGTCGACCGGTGCGCACACTAAAACCACATTTATTGCTATTGTACCGAGAGTATTATTGCGTTACAGGCAGCCGAGCAAGCGGTGCGCATCGGTCACGGCCGCGTGTACTCGCACAAGCGCCGTCGCGCCGCCAAGCCCGCGCCCTCCACCTCCACATCCGCGTCCGGCTCCACCGAAGAAGCCCGGGACACATCGCCGCAGGTAAACCGAACGGGATTTAGTATTGTAACCGAAAACATATTCCGCACATTCGATAAGTGACACTAAAAAGAGACAGAAATATACATATATGCCTGAGAGAGAACGAGTTAAGAGTATGTCTGAAGGCTTAAGTATTACCGCATGTGAACTCTACCCGTGCAAGCTTAAGTTATCCCTTACCAGTGAAAAGGGGAACTTAACCTCGACCTTCGGGAGCTACCGGAGTTAATAGACGCTAGTGTGTCTGCGGCCACTTTGTGTCGTCTGTCTACATCACGAGACGTTACCCTACTGTATCTTGATATGTCACATAATGTGTTTCCGGTAGATTCACTAACAAGTGGTCCTGTAAACTAATCGAGTGTGTTGTAATCAAGTTTAACGATATCTCTGTTTAATTCAGGACACGTCTAGTGATTCGCCACATCATCACCATTACGAGAAACCTCCGCCTCCGACGCAATACGTTCCGGTATTCGCATTGAATGCTTTAGGTAATTATTCAATCGTAAATTGCAACAATACTCTAATTTTTTTTTATTATAACCGCTGGTCTATGTAATTGTTCCAATAATTATTTTACTGGTACCTGTGTAAATATAAACAAGTTTTATACGATGTGTACCAACATTTCTTCAACATGTGTCTAATTTAAGGGTGTTATTTTAAGGTGAAATTTTATTATTATGACGGATTTAAAGAAATATAGGAAAATTTTAATTGAGCTGGTAACCCTGTTTACTCAATGAGTCCTTAAATGATAATTCCTTAAACTTGTCTAAAATAGAATTAAGTAAGTTTTAATTTACCTTATGAACAGTGATATTACCGTTGTTATAGACGAGATCGGAAGTTAGTACACAAGGAATTCTTGTAATTATTCTTGTAATTACATTTTAAATTCTTGTAATTATTTTAATACGTTTTCCGTAGAATAGTCGCTGTCCACTAAACCAACGAGACATTAAATACAATTTTTCTTATAAAAAATATTCTTACAGGAAAATATTACGTTCCACTGAGTGTAGACTACGCATGCTTGGCGCGTCACCTCGGGCCATATGATGTACTAGACGCTCGCGCGGTACATCTCTCGGCTCCGTTGCATCCTGTTACCATCCACGTCAACTTCCAACCGTGCCTAAACTATCACGTCAAGCGAGAACCAGCCGAACGCGAGTGGCGCCATACTTAAACGAAGGTTCTGAACACTAGACTGTTTGGTTCAATTACCTTTGCCGAGTGACGAAGACTTTGACGTGAATGTTGGCGGGAAATTTAAAATATATTTTTTAGTGCAGTTATCCGCCTGCTCCGTTGAAAACGCGTTTATATTGTTCTATAATAAAGTAATGTTACGTTTTAGTGTTAAGATTTTGTTATGTAACGTTGAATGAAGCGTCATATTATTTATATAAAATCGATAAACGGTTTGATTTGTTTGTGAACGTTACTTATGGTTTCCCTGTTGAACCATGAACATTCCTGTGAAATTACATGGTATATATAAATGGAAATACATTTGCAATTTGGTTAGTCTAGTCAAGATTTAAAAATTGTTATAAACTAAATACCTACAATTGTTGTTATTGCTTTTTATTTTTTTAACTTATCTAAAACATCGACTCTGTTTCCAGTCTAATTCATTTATTTATATGAAATCGGTGCCAAATGTGTATTAATATATGCTATCGAAATTTTAAGTTGTGTTCGCGTATTTGTCTATTTTGTCGGTAAATATTATTTTTTAGAAATACTAGATAATCGATAGACTTTTACTGCATTGATAGGGGGTCGAGTTTCTTGGAGTCGAGCGATTCAGTGGTCTTAGATACGGCTGTGATATAAACGTACAGAATGTAGACTAATAAATAGATTTAACGGTGTCTTCATATATATTGCTTCTGAAATAGAAAAAAAAAACATTTTTTTAACAATAGTTCGTTATAAAGGATTTTATATTGAAATACTTTGTTATTCCATACATTTGAGAAATTGTTTAAAATGTGCAGCTAGTTCAGATTATACCTTACGGGAACAAAAGTAGTCTGTATTGTACAAATATTAAGTTACAAATGTATTTTTTTTTGTTATGTATTTGGCATAGAATTTATTAATATGTGCTTAAATAACTGCTCTCCATTATTTGCATGATGGAGAATAGGCTTAAGAGTATAAGATACTTTAAATTGAATATGTAAGCGTAGCAGTGTTCAAATTACAAACGTCCAAAAATGGCTCTGAGCTAAGATGTACAGATGGATTTTAATGTACATTTACGAAACTTTTTCTTATAAAGTAATTTGAATCATATGAATGCAGAACGAACTGTATGCATCATGAAACTAATTTTGTACATTTTGCATAATGTCGCTGTCAAACCTAAATCTGTTATGTGCAAGAATTAACGAGTAAAAACATTTTCGTATAAAATTTTATATGAGTATGAATTTTTAAGAACTACATCAAATGAAAGCTATAGATAAATATTAAAGATACAGACACATAACAGTTTTTTTATACGGTAGATAGGGGTGTGAATCACACGTAAAAGGTCAAAAAGTAAAAATCTCAAAAAGTGCATATAGTAGATTTTGGTTTGACAACGACGATAAGTTAATGTCATAGGTAGATTGATTAAAAATGTATGTACCCAACATACAATACTGAGAAAAACATTGTATCAGTTCCGACGTGAGACCGGAGTTTACCCTTTAGAAGTGCTGCAATCTTGTCAGATACATAATAATATATCGCTATGTTAAGAGTTAATAAATTTTGAAACATTCTGCTTAAATAGCGCTAACAGAATATTAACTTACTAATTTAAGACTAATAAAGTTAACATAAATGACTCTTCATTATTATTTAATATTTTCGAGAATACGGTTATACGTGAGGTAAACCGATAAACCGTTAATATAACTCTGAACAGATCTAAAATATAATTTCAATTTTAGACATTACTACAGATTGATAATAGACATGTTTTTTAAAAATGGCCGTCATTATTTTATGTCGTTTCTTTTAAAAAATTTATAAATATGACGTTAGATAATCATGCCAATTGATTACAATATGATTTGTTATTTAAGTGTCATATCAAAACGTTTTTTTCTTATCGCTTGGTTTTACTGTCACCTATCAAATTCAAATACGAGAGAGCTATGAATGAAATCGATTCATAAGGAGTAAACTCCAAAAATTTGTTTTAAAAATAGAATAGATAAATAAATGTATATAATATACATTAGGCATTCAATCTTAGATTTTCTATATAACGTCTAGATGCCATATATTACTAAAAAGTAACATAAGAAAGTTGGGATTTAGGGCAGAAATAATCAATATAATATGAAGTCTATCGGACAGTTTTAAGACTGAGATTTTATTTAACTGAAGATATCGTAATCGTAACATATTTTCGTATCAGACTTTAATGTTTCTTAAAGAATTTTGAGTACGTTTTGATAAGCAACTTATGTAAAATTTGTAACTGTCACAATATGAAACCGATGTTCATGTTCCTAAGTCAAAATATTTTTTTAAGAAATACGGTTTGCTCAGATTTTTAAAATATAAAGGGAACTCTAGTTTCTTTTCAAATATTACACGGTATTATCAGGAAAATATAATAATGAATTTTCACGCGAATCGTGTATGAAAGAAATGTATATATAATAATTAAAAAAACCTAGTCTAAGTTTTAAGGACCAATGAAAGATTACGAGATATGAGGATCGGCGGGTAAAATAAGATAAATACACTAAGTAGCTATGTAAATGAATGTAAAGAAAGAACGTTTTTATAAGAACTGAAAACAAATAGTTTAAGACAAATAAATATTTGTTATGTATGTAACATTTGTTTTATTGACAATCCTTGCAAAAGCATCCGATAGCGGATTTTGGTGCGTTCCACTCTCTTGACTTCGAAACCGGCAGGGAGGTATGGCGCTCAATCAAACAAGTTTTTATGTAATTATTATCATAACATTTTTTATTCTATATTATTTAAATTTTACATGCTTAGTTCAAACATTGACAGAAAAAAAATTAACATCAGGATAATAATACACAGGCTGCACGGAATCGATCCACTTAGCGTTCACAAAAAAAAAATACATTGCAAAATATTCCATTGTTACATCGAATGACTTACCAAGATATTAGAATAGCAAGGTGGGTGAAGTTACGAAGGAAAAAAATAAAGGAAATAAAATAATTAATGTATGGCAAACGATAATAGTGCACGCTTTTTGTTTACAATAACAAAATATAGCTTTTCACTTATACGTAACGTGTACATATATAACATATACATGTCAACTACTTGATGATAATAATAATAATAATATATAAGAAATATTATCACATAAAAATTTCACTACACTACCGAAACAGTCAAAGTACATTTAGTTGTGACAACAGATATAAGGCGTTTTCTTTTTAATAATCTACTACGTCCATTTATTATTACAGCCTAGATTATTGCGTTCGTTACTTTATCGTAAAATTTTAGTCACATCAAAATGCACCTTAACAAGAGAAGCAAATTTACAGTCTATTATTTAAAAAAAACAGATCAAAATATTTACATATACATTATATCTCTTGATAGACTGGCTGCTAATACTTTCCATAAAATCGGTTACACAAAAAACACTATTCTCCCTTTTTACAAATTACAAAAATACTTTCTAAAAATCGTGAATTAAATATGTAAGTTGTTAAAAATCTTTTTTTTTCTCGAATATTTTCTTCTACAACTAACGCGTGCCTTGTAGGCTTATTATTATTGCAACGTATTAACTACATACTAGATACCTTAATAAAATTATGCATATCTCTGACAAAACATGTGAGTTTAAGTATTATGTGCCGTGAGTTCAATCATCCACGACTTAAAAAAATAATAATGTGATGTAGCTTATTGCTTATGGCTTGTAAAAAATTGCACTCGAAAAACTGCGAAATGGTAATCAATAATTTCATTATTATCTAAGACGCTCTTATTATTAAGTTGGTACATGTCGTGGACGACCAACGTAAGCTTCACTAAGTGAAAAAAAAAGTAAAATACACATTTATTTTTAGTTTGAAATATTATTAAAATAAAAGCAGCCAACGTTTTAGGTCGATTCTCTAATCGAGAAAGAGCATAAATTTTATCCAAATTGAGAGTTATTTTAAGTTCATTGAGCAAAAATTTGGAGGGAGCGACATCATTCACTGGGCTGTAACAAACTATATTAAGCTCTTCGAACATTCATTTAATACAAAATAAATAATAACAGTAATACAATAATAAAATAATAATAAAAAATCAGTTAATTTTACACTACTACATTACGTAATTGACTTTTTGCTTCGTTCGATTGAATTGTTGAATCGTAGTTTAACTACTGGTATTTAGTAAGTTTTTTTGATGTCATTTTATGTTTAGCAAAATACGAACACATAAATTATATAATCATCGTGGTTTCAAAAAAATAATATATATACATGTATGTATGTATATACATATAATGTTAGGCCTCGCGTTATATTTACCAGAAAATGTTTAAGTAGTTAAGAAATTAGCTACGATATTCGATTAGATACGACACAAAATAATAATGGCTTTAGGGGGGTTAAATATTAAACGAACATCGAGTAATCAATCATTAGAATATTGAAAATCAATAAAAATTACATACTTTAATTTTATAGCGAAAGGCAAACAAAACTATTTTACTTTTTGAAATTTACAAATCAATCATAACGGCTTGACTGTTCATTAGTACAATTAAATCGAAACCTTCGTAAATGTCCAAAATATATTTCCGTCACGTACATTTTTACTGAGACAATTATTAATGAGACAATAATTTAAAATCTACGCAGACATAACGAATAGAATATTTTGCCTGTTCCCAATTATAATATGATACATTTACAATTAACTGGATTAACGGTCGAAACGAGTTCCGACTTTTTATATAATTCACAACATTTATTCGTTGTAATCAGAGTTCCGCGGGCACGGCACAGCACAGCACAGCACAATACAGTTCAGTACAGTTCGATACAGTACAATACAGTTCGATACAGTACAGTACAGTATAGCACAGCACAAATTAAACGACGCTCTTGTGACACACGAAACGATTCACTGTGATAAACAACAATCAATATCATCATCAATTTGTTACAAATGAAATCTGTTTTTCAACTATACAGCAAACCCAGTCTGCCAATATCTCTTGGGATTTTCGTTAAAACGACGAATTTATTCCGGCGAAAATAAATGATTGCGATTTGAAAACTATAACGTGGCTTACGAAATGAATAATTTATTTCTCTTTACACGTCCACTTTCGTTTTTTTGTTTTTGAAATAAATGCATTAAAAAAACGATAACGTCTATACGAGTATATATGAGGCGGCCAGCGCACAAGTGGCCAAGCTTACCATAGTTATTATGGAGCTATGAGGTTTATGTTTTCATGAATTTGAATTTGAGTAGAAAAAAAAACAATACGCGCACAAAAATAATGTCTACAAAGCCATCTGTTGGCGACGGGTGAAACTATGGATAGGCCGGTATTGCATCAAAATTTATTATATATTTTAAATAAATTGCAATATACATATAAGCATGATTATGAAAATTTTTGGGTTAGGTCACTTTTACGCTGACGACCTCATTTGAATATGTATGTTCACGTTTCTGTGAGGCTTCCATTGCGTCGTGTGACAAGACCGGTCGTCCCGCATGTGTCACGTGACCACTTCAATCATAACACAGTTCCAACCTCTATATCAATGTCTATAATGTTTTATCGAAACTTTACAAAGTTACATGTGAATTCTATTCTAACTCTAAGGCGGAGACCGGCGAACTTTAAACTTCAATGATCTCCGAGATATTTTTTACACTAAAAAAATTATAAAATAAACCGTAAAACAACAAAAACAACTATAATTTACTTAAACATTATGCGTACAAAAATCTTAGCCGTCATTCGCTAAACGAGCGATCGATAAATCGATAATAAATAAATATATTAATAAGATACATAAACATTGTACATACATATATATATAAAAAATCTCTTGTCTCTTTACCATTATACATAAGTACCGAACTGGCGTCCTTAATTAATCTCCTATATACAATATGTACAGAGAGAAATAAAAACAATTTGTACTTGCAGAGAAATCGTGAAAATCATAAAGGAATTGAAACTGAAAATATACACAACAAGCGCCCGAGCGCCCCCTAACGCGTATCCTTCCAATTCTTATATTAAATTTATTTATAATTAATATAATACAAGAGCGATTTGTCGACGTACATCTGAGATTTACAAAAATATGTCTTATTTATATTAGGACAAGGACGACGTCGCCTCTACCTGTCGCACCGCTTCGTCGCGCCGGCGCCATCTGTCGGACAAGGTCAATCATTATAATTAAAGTTAACACCAAATTAAAAGTTTACAGTTTAAATGATAATTTCAAAAACTACACATGCGTTACAGTCCTAAATCTAACGACTGCGATTCTAATTAGATCCAATGGCTATTGTTATTTGCAAGCTTTTTACACACCTCCAAAGCCTCTTTATTTTTGTTCGACGTCCGTCTGAGCGTCACGTCGCGACAAGCGCGGCATGTCGCCGGCGGACGGGCGCAAGCTAAAACTTTCCCCGGCAAAGCTCTTTCAGTTCCTTCGCTCCCGGTTCAAGCTTGTATACATAGCCTATTTCTGCATTACTGGTGGTAGGACCTCTTGTGAGTCTGCACGGGTAGGTACCACCGCCCTGCCTATTTCTGCCGTGAAGCAGTAATGCGTTTCGGTCTGAAGGGTGGGGCAGCCATTGTAACTATACTGAGATCTTAGAACTTATATCTCAAGGTGGGTGGCGCATTTACGTTGTAGATGTCTATGGGCTACAATAACCACTTCATTTAGATGTCTCAATTGTCTCAAGCGTCTCGGTCCCGGCGCCGGTACCGTGTGAGGCTGAGTGGACGCGGCTACCGTGATCCCCCGTGAGCACAGACGTACCGGAGAGGTCGGTGGGCGGGCGCGCCTCCTCGTCGTCGGCCAGCGCGAGGCCGATCTCCCGCCGCAGCCGCGAGCTCAGGTTCTCCCGCTGCCTCTCGGAGGCGGTCGGCTGCACGTCGAAGGCACCTGCGCAAGCCGAAGCATTTTTTTGTTTGTTCCTACCTATGCTGATAGCCTTGAGAGGCTATTTCAGCTTCACCCTAACATATAGGTGAGCTCACGGGGCTCAAACCGGAGTGTTGCTAACACTGGCCCTAGCAAGAGCAGTGCTTCGCAGAATCTACCACCGGATCGGAAACGCGACCCACTGAGAAGATCCTGCGAGAAACTCAGTGGGCTGTGTCTGTGAGTTAATTCACTCGTCGAGCCCTTCGTCGCAAGCGACGGGTTCGATGAGGACGGTGACCGGTGCTTGTGGTACCTAAAAGCACCGTTAATGGATCGGGAGGATCCGTAATGACGATCGTCAAATATCAACCTATGATTTTTCTTATTTCATAAAGCTGCTTTCAGACTACGCTATACAATAGTATAGCAGCCTATACTTAGCCAATATAGTACAGTACAGTATGAACGTGTCCATAACAATGTATGGTGCGCGATATTGTTGTGCTATGAGCTATATACTATATGCTATTATATTATGGCGTAGTCTGAAAGCGGCTTTAGGCTCTAGCCGCATGTAAAAACAAAAGTATTCATTGTATTTTAGCCGATTGAATTGCTTCTTAAATTATATAGATTACAAATTAATAATTATTAAGGATGATGTTGTTCCATTTGTGTGTTTCATCAACACTTTAAATTATTCTTCTTTCATTATTTTAATAGACTATTATTTGGACTATATATACTATTACTACTATATATACTATATACTATTATTTTTACTGGTGGTAGGACCACCAGGTAGGTAGGGTGGACGAGTTCACAGCCAACCTGGTTTTAAGTGGTTACTGGAGCCCATAGACATCTACAACGTAAATGCGGCACCCACCTTGAGATATAAGTTCTAAGGTCTCAGTAGTTACAACGGCTGCCCACCCTTTAAACCGAAACGCATTAGTGATTCACGGCAGAAATAGGCAGGGCGGTGGTCCCTACCCGTGCGGACTCACAAGAGGTCCTACCACCAGTAAAGGACTCAACTAAGTACTATCGAAACAATGGTCGTTCACAGACAGAGATCCATCCAGCAACATTAGAATGCAATCCACACAACTGCGCAGCAAATATTGCTGTGAATCGACCCGTGCAACAATGTTTTTGTTGATTTATTCATTCAGAGCCTTCTAGGCTTTTCCCTCATAAAAAAAAGGTTACCGACAGCGAACGAAGGAAACATCGTGACACACAAATTGTAAATTCGACCGGAATAATAAAACACGCCAGTAAACGGTGGCGGACACTAAAAATAAACGCGCTGCAGATTCGAACACTTCTCGAAACCGCCAAGCGATTATCAACTTTACGTAGTAGCCATAAGACGGATATCGCTTCGACAAAACGCTAAAGATTATTATCTCATTGCAGAAGCATGTATGCGGATGCAAAAATGTACCGTATGAATATATGTATTAGTTTTGAATTCACAACACCAATGCGTTGGTACACTAGGCACGTCAAGGCCGTTCACTCTACCGAAGGCGACCGTGCATACATTTTTGTATTCGAAACAGACACAGAATTTTGCGATTAATATACAAAATAAAAAGTCTTTTTGTATTAAAATTAATAATACACAGCACTCTAGAATTTTGCTAAGAAGTTTTTTTAATGCTTTAAGAATATTATTTACTTAATGTGAAAATTAGTTTACTAGTGTTTTTGTCGAATGTCGAATTACAATAGAAAAGATTTGTAATTTATGATAATATAAAACCATCATATTTTATCTGTAGCATAAATTGCACAAACTGATTGACAATTTTGTACGTAATATGTAATGTAATGTACGTAATAGGAATGATTTATTTTCAATGCAGTTCATCGTCAAATTATGTGCAACTTTTGTTTTTTAATTTGATAACGGACATTTTTAAATACTTATAATTTTGTAAGAAAGTCATCAAATTTACCATTAGATTACACGATGGATATTTGGGGACTTAATTTATTTCGTGCACGATTAGAAGCGTATCTTTCAAATTTCACTCTAGTGCAGTGTTTTGTAGCGTATGTTATAAGGAGGAGTACGGTAAGGGATTGTTCTAGAATCTAGAAGAATCACCAATCGAATAACTTGAAATTTATTTAACTTATAATTTCAAATTAATTTCATTAGTATTAGGGTGGTACAGTATTCCAAAACATACATTCTGTATGAAATACCATTTTTTTTCCGGTATATCAATGCTACCTATATTGTAGAAGTAACAATAATAGATTTGCCGACTATAGTACATCTTTACCCACTGCACGTGTTTTGTACTTTTTTTTTGTATGTAATCGTGCTTATACTATAGCGTAATTAGTTTCAACTTGAAGTATTTATTATCAGAGCGTAATACTGCGCAGTATTTTTCTCTACCGATTTCATACAACGCGGCGACGCGACGTCACGAGTCGAAGAATGAAGACGGCGTGTTCACATCGAATAGGTACCAATATGTCTGAGAGCGAAACAGTTTAGCGTTTTTTCATTTCTTTTTATAAGCATAATGTAAAGAAGTTACATTATCTGTCTTTTAAAGTAAGATAAAATTATGTATTAATTTTTTTAATAGTAGTCAAACATAGGTAAACTAAAAAAGAAAACTAAAACAAAACTACGCTCTTTTGACAGTATTTAAGAGAAAAATACTGATGATAACAAATGATTCCGCATATTAACTCCATTTCGAATATTTTTGGAAATTGTACACTTTTAATGCGAAAAGACGATATATACTAGCCGTACTCGCCCGCTTCGCTGGGCATTTAAAATTTACATTTTCTTTATTGTCATTATTATTAGGGAGTCCAACACTCATATAAATATTAGCCTATCCATTAAGTACATGTATTTTCTACATGGATACCAAGTTTTAAGTCAATCGGATGCACGGTTCAGTAGTTATAACGGAACATCCGTAAAAACCACTGTAGATTTATATATTAGTATAGATAAATAAGCTGCGTATCGCTCTAAGTGTTGGTTATTGGGAGTGATCATACCTTTGTGCGGCTGTTCGGCGCCGATGTCCTTGTGCAGACGCTGGTCGAGCTCGTCGAGGGGCCGCGGGGAGAGGTCCCCGGCCGACGACGAGGAGGACGCGCCCCCCTCGCGGACCGGCTCCTCCCCGCCCGCCCCCGCGAGCCTTTTGCGGTACTCGCTTATAGAGAGCTGTGTGTGAACATACAAATATAACGCTTAAGTATTCGGTTAGGTCTTTAGGTCTGGCTGGTTACCTAAGGTGCTATTCCAGCTATGCTCCTTTTTTTTTATTGCTTAGATGGGTGGACAAGCTCACAACCCACCTGGTTTAAGTGGTTACTGGAGCTCATGACATCCACAACGTCAATGCGCCACCCACCTTGAGATATAAGTTCTAAGGTCTCAAGTATAGTTACAACGGCTGCCCCACCCTTCAAACCGAAACGCATTACTGCTTCACGGTAGAAATAGGCAGGGCGGTAGTATCTACCCGCGCGGACTCACAAGAGGTCCTACCACCAGTATGGCTGGGCTATCCAGCTCGCAGACTCAACTCGAGAGAATTTGCTAACACTGGTCCTACCAAGAGCAATGCTTCACAGAAACGACCACCAATGAAGTATAACATACATTTGTACAACTTATTTTTACAGCAAATAAGTTGTTAGATAAACGAGTATGAAGAGCTGTAAAAAGAAAATCCATATTTGAAATAAATAAATTTAAAACGCATACCCAATAACCTATAATTCGTGAGCAGATCTTTATTCAAGTTCAATTATTGGCATTTAGCACTATAGTGAGGATTACTTAGTTACACACAACAGCACTGCAGTGTCTGTGTTGACATATGAAGTTACATTATTGAAATAATATTTAGCATAGACATGGTGTGGCCAACTGCAAAATGATTCATTTAAATTTACATGTTTTGTCTAAATTTCAATATGATTATTGCTGATGTTGATGATTGCCTTTTGAAATCATTAGTCGCATTAGGTAAGCTTGATAACTAAATTTGTATGAAAACTTCTGTATTTCAATATATCAATAAGCAAGCTCTAAGGGGCCTGTGTATAAATTATGATGTTATTCTAATGAGTTCCTAGAGCCTTATATTATTTTATTATAAACTATATATAATATTTGTATATACATAATACAGTATAATAATTTAACGGCCGTCTGGTGTAGTGGTAAGTGACATGGTCACTACACAAGGGGGTCGCGGGTTCGAATCCCGCCAAGGAAAGATATTTGTATGATAAATATAAATGTCTTTTCCAGGGTTATGGATGTATATTAAATATATGTATGTGTATAATAAAAATCTTACATTTATTTCCGTTATCTGGTACCTGTAACCCAAGTTCTTTACGAACTTATCACGGGACCAGTTAACGTGGCGTGATTGTTAAAAAAAAAAAAAAAAATTTTCTTGTGAAAATGTAACACTTTTCAACCTTCATATTATACATAATGGTCTCATTAAGCTGTGATAACTCATAATTAACGAGGCCATCATTAAAGTGCATGCATGCAAATGATTATTCCCATTATCTAATCACGAACCTTGTGCTGGTTCCTTTCAAACATATCTGATAAATGAAAACTAGCAAGTTTGTTAGCAGGACCAAGTACAAAAATGCCGGAAGTGCATACTGTATGTGTGTCAATGCAATGTTACTCACCTTCCTTCTAACAGGTTTTGGTTTCTCTATGGGCGGGGGGTTGAGCCTGGGGTCGTTGCTCCCAGGGCAGTAAGGCTTGGCGTCGGACTTGGCAGGCGACGGCGCCATCAGCCCAGCTTTGTTAGAGCTCTTTAACACTCCCGACAATATCACACTGTTATTTGAATCCATATTGTTAACACGGGTCAGTATTTCCTGGACACTTTTCAGTTCATCGGCAGGCGTAATACTTTCTTTATCAAATAAACCACTGTCTAAACTTGTAGTCCTATCTATAGCACTTTTTATTATCGACATGTTCGGAACGTTCTCGTTAGCTTGACTGTCCACATTGAACGATTGCGACATGTTACTGAATATACCAGAGAAGAGTCCGGTTGAGCTGAAACGCGAAGTAAACGGTAGCGTGGTGTTGTTGTCTAACACTAAGGGCCTCTCGATTGGAGCATTTTTTTCTTCTTTTTCCACGGGACCAATTTGCAGTATGGTTTTGACCGGTTCCGTGGGTTCTTCTTCTGGAAGGGGTATTGTTTCTAGAAGCGGCATAACTAGCTCTGGACTAGGATCTTTTGGTAAGGGTATATTTTCTGGCGAGAGAATTGTAACAGATTCAGACGGCGGCAGAGGTATATTTTCTGGTGAAATACTATACTTGCCATCTTCATTCACTGAATTGCTAACGTCATCGAGTAAGTCTCCGTTGATGTCCATAGCCTTACCCCCGTTCTCGGCGTCTGTGCGTAGTTGAATACTGATCTGGTCGTCCACCATGCTCAAGTCAAAATTTAAATTGACTTTCTTCCGTTTCTCTTTTGGTTTCTTATTTCTACTTTTTAGCATTAAAATATTTTCCGTGTGGAATGAGTGTATTTTTTTCTGAATGTCGTCCATCTCGTCGCGTTGCGGTGAGGAGTTGCCGCTCGTGTCGGCCGACTGACAACTGTTTGGCTTTTCGCCGGGGCTACCTATCGATTTTGAATCCATGTTCTCTATCGACTCTTGTATCTTTGGCTGTGGCATAGTATTGTCGATCTCCATCGGCACTACCTTATTGTAATTATTCTCTTCTAAATCAACATTATTATTATTAATTTTGATATCTTCTGGTCTCGTTATATCCGGCGGTTCTTCGTATTCTGGCGTGGGTACTCCTATAATCCTTCTAATGTTTTCACTATCGTGAGGTCCTTTTAGATTAACATTTAACACGTCATGTTCCATATTGCACTGATCATCAGAACCTTGACCACTGTCTGATCGCGTCCGGTCCCTACCATAAATACTGTCCATTATATTACGCACTTTATACTGCCGCGATAACGCAGAATCGTCTTTAACTGGGGAATCTTCTGACGTTAAAACTGGCGAGGTATCATCATTACACTGCAAATAAAAAAAGAAACAATAAAATTTAAATCCTAAATATAATGTAGAAAAATGTTTGTATATTCTGATGATAAGCTTACAGGCACAATGGTATTCTGTTCGCACGATAAAGATTCCCTTGCGAGCCGACGCTTCTTAAGCGGAGTCACCATTTCGTTCGGAGGAGACTCTGGAACAAAAACATCTTGATTTCAACATAATACCAACTATTTTTATGAATAATAACAAAGCAAGGAATTATTTAAATTGGTACATACCTGCACAAGGGAAATCGCTCTCTTCGCTGATGGCTTGTCGCAGCCATCGTTTTTTAGCGCTGTGTTGCGGTAATATGGGCGGAGGAGCTTCAGGCACTTCGGGTGGCGTACTTCTAGTGATCCTCTTGGATTTCTTAGGGGGTCGATTCCTGTCCCGCGCCGGCGTACGGGGCGGAGACGACCTCGCGTTCTCTTCATTGTCGAGGTCCTGGCCGCCACTGAGGTCGCCGATCATGGTGCTCGCCACTCGCACTAAGCTCTCCAGCGACGGCGCCGACACGAGCGTCGGTCTGTACGGCGAGCGGTATGGAGATGGCGTTCGTTCCGGGGAGCGCCCTATCCATTCCGTCGCTATTGTTTTCTTGGTTTTGGGCAGCTTGAAAGCAGACTCGACAGAACCGACCGCGGCTTCGACCAGCAAACAAGCAGAACTCAACCCCAAATCCTGTGACCGTTAAAATATATTAATCACTAGCGACCCGCCCTCGCTTCGCTTCGGAAACATTAAAACACACATGAAACCAAAAAAAATAAATAAAAAAAGTAGCCTATGTTCATCAGGGACAATGTCGGCTTCTAATGGAAAAATAATTTTTCAAATCGGTCCAGTAGTTTCGGAGCCTATTCGAAACAAACAAACAAACAAATCTTTCCTCTTTATAATATTAGTATAGATTAATTATTAGAGCGGAATAAGTGTTTGGACACTGGTCCGGTCCCTTATAGACATTATCAAGTTTAATTACACTTTACTTAGATTTAATTAGACTTTATTATTTTTTTAGAATCAGTCAGTGCTGGAAGCTCAGAGGCCTTCCTAGATTCAATAGTACAGGATAGGCGAATATGCGTTCCGGCAGGAGAGATTCGCTAATAACTACCCGAGCACCTACCAAAGAAAAAATATTGCTTCTACCACTGACCTATTTACTCAATAGGTTTTTAAGAAAATCAACTCAGGGGATTTACGTATAAATACGAATATTTAGTTTAAATTTCACCAAACCAGGGTCAAGTCACTGCAGCGGCGACAACGGTGTAAAGGATTAACTAGTACCTCTGAGACTTGTTCTCCAGGTTTGTCGTGCTCGTTGTTCCCGGCGACGTGGGCGGCTTCGTCTGCGGAAGTGGCGAGGTCGCTGTCGGCAGAGTTGAGTCTCCGTCGCGCCGACTGCGACGTGGTGCGGGCGCGGCCCTTGCGTCTGCACAAAACCATTTTTATTGTATAAATGTGTGGACGACCTCAGAGCCCACCTGGTGTTAAGTGGTTACTGGAGCCCATAGACATCTACAACGTAAATGCCACCACACGCCTTGAGATTTAAGATTTCAGTATAGTTACAACAGCTGCCCCACCCTTCAGACCGAAACGCATTAGGCCTGCTTCACGACAAAAATAGGCGGGGTGGTGGTACCTATCCGTGCGGACTCACAAAAGGTCCTATCATCAGTAATTACGCAAATTACAATTTTGTGAGTTTGATTTTTTATTACATGTCGAAGTCAATCGTGAAGATTTCTTAAGTACATATTCCATTAGAAAAATTGGTACCAGCCTGCAGGATATATTTCTATTTTGTTACATCTAATATTTATTTTCCCATTTTCTGCTTTAAAACTCGTACTGTTTAATATAATAGACTATAATAGACAATAATAACCTTAGTAATATAATAGACAATGTTTAAGCTTTCAAGACAAGAACCTTTGCAAACTACAGAATGCCAAAAATGACTTTCGAGACGTTAAACCAAACTCTCTGTCAATATTAAACATTAACTTATTTTTTCAATTGTTCTTTTAGGATTTAGTTTTTTTTAAGAAAGGTTTAACATGCTGACCTCTTTCTTTTCTTTGTAGAAACATGAATTTCGTCTTCATCATCTTTATCAAATGAATTTGGGTGTGGATCTGATTCCCTTCGTTTTTGTCGCTCTTTAACTTCCTGTTTCCTTTGTTGAGCTTTTTCCATTCTTTCAAAAGCTTTCATTATGGCTTCCATTTTACGTTCCTCTCGAGTCTGAAATAAACGCACATGTATTATTATTATTTTTACATTTAGGTTTTTGTAGAATATTTAAGGCACTATAGGACCTACCATTTTTTTCTTATCCTTCTCTTTAATTCTTGTTTGTATTCTATCTTGAGAGTCATCCGTTTTATCATCAAGAGAGTCGTGATTAGAACAAACAGTTCTACTAGACCTCGAGGATCTGTCATGACAAGCAGATTTCGCCGTAATTTCTTTAAGCGTCTTTTCGTCTTCCATAGTTAGTTCCTCTTTGGGTGTCTTCTCTTCCAATGTCTCCAGTTTCTCGTCGTCTGAGGATACGAGCTCTGTCTGAGGTGCAGGCGACAATGGTTTCTCAATTTTATCTTCTAAAATTTTCTCATCTTCAAATACTTCTTTTATCGGTTCGTGCGTTTCTTCTTCTTCTTCTTCCTCAGGCTCGTTTTTTGCTTCTTCTATTTTTTCTTCAAGAGTAGACTCGGTTTTAATAAAATCCGGTTCATCTAAATCCTCAGGTTTCATTTCTTCTTTGGCTGTTAAATCTATCTCGGGTTTGTCTTCCATTAACGGTTCCAATTTCATAGGTTCATCAAAGTCAAGAGTTATAGCTGCCGTTTTAACCGGCGACATCGGATATTCATCTTTGATAGGGGACAATTTTTCTTGTTTAAAAGGAGACAACTTTTCTTGTTTCAAAGGCGACAATTTTTCGTGTTTAAAAGGAGAAAATTTATCTTCCTTTATAAATGGTGGTGGATTCTCTTTAACGGGCGTCAGTACTGGTGCCGCAGGAGGCGAGACGGGCGACGAAGCACTGTAACATCTGTTTCTACTGCGTTTTTCCCTAGAAGGATATTCTATAATTTTACGACTTGCCAATGTGTTCATTCCATTCATTTTGCAATGCTTGGGATTCCCGCAGGCGCAAGGTTGTTTAGTTCCATCTGCGTCATGACCAACTGTAATTTCAGTGTTTGATTGTATCACAGATATTGTAACTAAATAAACATGTAGCGTTCCCTTGACGATACAGTGCTGTAGTTCGGCGTTAGGCTTACACGACCTTCTGACAAACCGAGCTTCGTTCCCGTATGTTCTCGTATCAATGCAGATCTGAATATTGTCCTTCGGTAGCCTGTAGAAGAATACAAAAGGACCCGGTTTCTGACTTCCAGCTCTCACCGAATTCTGCTGTTGGGGCCGATGCTGATTCGATAACATATATTTGCCTCTGAGCTCGATCACGGGGGAATTTTCTTTCAAGTCTTTCGTCGCAATTAATATTTTACCGCCGGCGTGCGGCACCGTTGTACATAAATGCGCATTCAACGAATATCCCATGTTCGGTGTGTTACCTAGCTTATTGCTGTATTTCATTATCTTAGCCCGCAACTCTGGACTGTAATGATTCGTGACGGCGAGTTCGTAGGAATCTTGCCAATGCGACTGATTCGATAATCCGGAACTGTATTTGGTTCGATTCAATAACATTTCTTTTTTGCGTTTCACCCTTTTTTCCGAAAGTTTTCGTTTGGCACCTTTTCGCATCACATCTGGCTTTTTCGGTTTCTTGGGGCCGCGCTTGGCTACAGGCGGTAGAGTTGACGTCGGCAAGGTCGGCAGCGCAGTCGGCGCGGCAGGTGCGGCAGAATTATACGTAGTCACGCTGGACCCGCTAGTGTTCGTGTAAGTTGTGACAGTGAGCAACCGCTTCCTCCGCTGACCGGATTGTCTCAGACATTCAGACGAGTCAGAGTCGGACGCTCCTAGGGCGTTCAGTTCTTCCCTTTTCCTCATCTGGATTGCGCGAGCGTGGCGACGATCAATGGGACGCGGCTGGCACAGCTCGCACATGTATGCGTCGGGAATGTTCTGGCGGTCGATGCCCATGCAGTCGACGTGCTGCCATTCGCCGCAACGATCACAACATATCATGTACCCGTCGTCGTGGGTGAAGTCGCAGATGCATCGCGTCTTACCTTCTTCTTCGCCTTCGGGAGCGGTCTCCGTGTCGCTGCCGCCCGCTTCGGGGCGCCGGTCGCCGTCCAGGGAGGATATGACAGACGCGGCGTCGTCATCGGGCAGCGCTGCGGCCTCGACGGGAGGAGCGGGGGCCGCGGGGGGCGGCGGGACGGTGGCGGGGGAGGGCGGGGCGACCGCGGGTTCGTACGTGGCCGTGGACACGATAACGGGAGACGTGCGCTTCGTGGGGCTAGGGGGAGGCGGCGCAGCCGCGGGCGGGGTGGCCACGGTGGGCGGGGGAGCGGTGGCCACGGGCGTCGTGGAAGTACTACTGGTGGCTAATTTTTGAGCTGGTAATGAGTATGTGTGATCTAGCATCACGAAGGCCAATGATTGGAAAGAATATCGTCGCAATTCTTCAGACAAATTTGGTCTCTCTTCTACTCCGACTATGTCTTCTACTGTGAGTAAAGTCGATTTGTCCCCGCTGAAAGAAAAATACTGTATCATGAAGGATTCATTTGCAAAATACAAAAAAATATATCTAGTTAAATTTTAACTTACAATACTATCCGTTTTTGATTGACCGGTTTTAATTCTACAGGTTCTTCAAGAAGCATTGGAGATAAAGTGTGATTTGTGGGTGAGCTTTGCTGTAACATCAGCTTAGGTTGGGATAGGGAATGAAGAATTTGAGCAGTCAACTGTTGATTGGCAGTTACTTGTGAAGTCATAGACTGGTTTTCTGTCGAACTAAAAGTTTGCACATAGCGCAAATTCGGAGTAGCGCCTGACTGTACGTAATGAGGTGTTTTGGGTAAGCTCGTACTGATAGGGGCCGTTGATATCAACACTGGGCCGCACGGGGATTGAAGAATTAATCGCTCGCCTTTTGCAGGAAATTTTGTTAGTGGTATAGATTGGTTCTTGTGGGTCGGACTGCCGACTTTCTGAATGATCTTGGAAGTATTCGAGTCTACCACTCCGAACGTCGGCTGTTGACTTTTATACGTGACACTGGCGACGGGCCAAGTCTTCGCTTCGGATTTGTGTGTCGATGATCCCGTTTGCTGTATTATTTTAATTGGCCTCGATTGGTTCTTTTGGCTCGATACCTGCGAGCTTTTAGATCCTTTCAAAGTGTTTAATTTTCTCCCCGAATGTACAGACATTTTATTCGGAGCAGACACGACACGCGAAAGAATGTGGCACGGCGCGTTTCCAGTAGATGATGCCACCATCGCATTCAGGTTAGCACCATTGTTTACTTTATTTATAGTTTTACTAAGACTTGCATTCTTGGTAAATGTATGACTGTATGATACATTTTTTATTGGACTGTTGTTGATCACTGTTGGGGTTAGCGATGCACAACCAATTAAAGACTGATTCTTTGATGGTTTACTGCAGAGAACTGAACTATTTAAATGCTTCTGCAAGTTCGTATTGAGTTTGTATACATGGTTTTGAGTTGCATAAACTGGTGTAGACACCTCTTTACAAGATGGAATATACTGTTGAGAATAAGTAGTATTCTTAGGAATAGATATGTTACTTAGAATTTGCACTTTAGAACTTTTGGGACGGTTAATGTAACCTGTTTCGGCTATAATATTACCTCTTCGGCCGGCATGGTTGAGCTCATTAACATAGCTTTCACTGGTAATAATGATTTGTGACACACCAGCCTGGGGTCTTTCATCGTCTTTCAAATCCGGAGGAGCAGCACTAGTTGTGAGTATTGTTGGCAACCACAATGTTGGACTGCCAGCCACATCTTGGGCTACATTCTGTATTGTTGTGATATTTCCAACGGCTGCATCAACATTGATTGTAAAATTCTGTGGTAGTTTAGTGACATTCTGTACTATGGCAGTGCTGATTGGAGCTTGAATAAGAGCTGTAGAGTTTTCAACATAGTGACCGTCACTAGATTCATCTGCTTCTTGCAAAACTGGGTAAGCAATGTGGCCTACATTATCTATATTCTCTTCTATTCTTACAATACCAGATAACGTCTCAACAGACATTTCGGAATCGCACCTTTTCTCAGAAATGTGATAGTCAATTTCCTTATCTACTTGGTGTATAGAACGAATAATGCTTTCAGGATTAGTGGAATCCGGTTCCGGGTCCCTTTGAGTGGGAGATACAGGTACAGTCCTCAGAACAGGAGTCCTTATGCTAGGTACATTCATATTTATCAGATTGTGATCCAATACATTTTCAAAGACATTTTCACTGGAGGCGGCCGGCCCGTAATCCTGAAATAAAAAATTAAATACATAAGTATGATACGCAGAAAGCAATGATTCTTGTTGCCTAAACATGGACACTGACAAAATTTAGGGTTTGATAAATTTTATAGCACTGTAATCAGTAGACATCCTACGCATTTCAACAAATCACTCTTTATTTTCAGTTCATGCCTTATATGTAATGTAAATGTTTTAATATAATTATTTTGATACCTCCACTATGTACTCAGACTTGGCAAAGTTGTACTTAAATTAAAGTAACTATAGCCAGAAAGAAAAAAGAAAGAACATTTATTGTGTAGCTTCTTTAAGATTAATGACAACCACTACTTACCGCATGAACACTTGTATTATTAATAGATTAGGAAGGGTTTCAATGAATACACTATTTAGTTAAATACTTTATTTACAAAAATTTTGACCTGAAAGTGAGAATGTTAGACATCAATAGCACCTTCAATGTGTTATACATCTGAACAAACAGAATAACGTTATGCCAACTTATTTTTACTGTTGATATGACTTAACCAAATGTGGGAAACCTATTTAGTATCAATATTAGATACATATTAAGAAATTTAGTCACAAACTTAACTGGGAAATCGCGTTTCTAGAGGTTTGTTTTGGAATTATGTTTACAAATTCATGGGTATACCTTGAGTATGATTTTTATGGCGTGGACATAGTACTGTCGAAATGATAGCTTTGTACTCACTTGCCGGGCCGAAGGTTCATATTCTGACGAAGCTGACATGCTGCGTATACTATCATCTTGGGTTAGACCCGAGATGACGCCTTGGAGTGCCCCTCGGCCTCCAAATATTATTTCATGTGACTGCAATCGAAAACCGATTCTTTACCCATATATCTTCGAAATCGGTAAAAACATGCACGGTGCACACCATAATGCTCTCTGTAAAATATTCATAGTCCACAAATAGGATTTGACCATCGAGGTCATTGTTCCACAAACGTATTCGAAAGCCATTTTATTTTGTTCGTTACGAAAAAATAATAGGTATCACGCTGAAATATTTAGTCTTAAATACGACAGGATCACGATAAAAGCATAATATAAGTTGATAGGTTAATCCACTGCCGCCATTATTGTAGCACGGAAACTGAAATGTCTCATTAATAAACATCAAAAAAGTAAACACTGTCTTAAACGGAGGAATTAAGCAGAATATGTATAGAATTTATTTATTATTTGATAGTTTCAATGTTTATTGGAAGTCATACCCCGCTTAGCAACAAAGAGACGGTGAAATTTAGGTACCTGCGTACGAAAATGAGGTTTATATATCTTTATCTACAACATAAAATGATATTAATGTGTACAATAATTAATCATAACAATCAAAATTTACGCCGGAACGTTAATAAATATTTATGGATAGTGACAACATCACAAAAGCAGAGCTGTGTGAAATCCAGATGTAAACAGTTTTGGAGAAATAACTAAGTAAAAATGGTACTAACCTTTTAATAAAAAAAAATACTATTCCTATGATGCAGCGAAACTATTTCCATCAAATAATCGCATAGCACATGTGAAAAAAGCCTCAAAGTCCGAAACTACGACCAAAACATTCACAAGACTCGAAGATGGCGGCCATTGCATTTTCGTGATACAAAACAACAGGGTTTCATGGAACATGTTAAAGTACTTTAGTACTTCCGGTTACAATATTTTTTTTTTAGAACGGGAGGTACCATCGCTAATTTATTTAAAAAAAAGGGTTATAAAATACAATAATTAATTTATATTATTTTAAATCTTATCTGTAGATAGAATAAAATACCTTTTATGACAAAGTAGAAGATGGAAATATTACTAGTAGTGCAACTGATTTATCTTGTTAATGGATAGAGTTCAACGACAAATATTTCTGTTGTACCGTATCTTTTTTTTAACTATAGACAATTTCGGTAATTCATAGGCAATAGACTGATGAGAAAAACTCAGTTTTGGATACAGAGGCCAAAATTAAAAAGAAGCATGAAACTAGTACATTAATCAAGGAAAAAGAACTATTTATTTTCATTCTATTTTTACAATTATGCTTTGCATTTATTGACTTTACTAGCGACCCGCCCTCGCTTCGCTTCGGAAACATTAAAACACACATGAAACCAAAAAAAAAGTAGCCTATGTTCATCAGGGACAATGTCGGCTTCTAATGGAAAAATAATTTTTCAAATCGGTCCAGTAGTTTCGGAGCCTATTCGAAACAAACAAACAAACAAATCTTTCCTCTTTATAATATTATTAAGTATAGATTCGTACATAATGAAAATAAAAGTGAAATTTGTTAACGGAGCTGGAGAATGCTGTAACAGTCTAAAACATTTTTTTTCATGATTGTATATTAACAATAATTTTGATGGATTTAATTAAATACTATATGTGGAAGAATCCAAAAGGTAGACGTTAAAGGAACGACATCTTCCGGTTTCTTACTTAATATGGGTGTTCCTCAGGGTTCCATATTGGGTCCCTTCCTATTTCTTGTATATATCAATGATTTACCAAAGTTTATTGAAACTCGTCACGAGGTCGTATTATTCGCTGACGATACATCATTATTGTTTAAAATTAAACGACATTTGGAAGATTATGACGATGTTAATGATGCTATCTCGCGCGTGGTACATTGGTTTAGTGTTAATAATCTGTTATTAAATAACAATAAAACAAAATGTATAAAATTTACCACACCTAATGTTAGACAAGTAGACACTAATATTACTGTAAGTGGAGAGACACTGGAGCTTGTGGATTCGACAGTTTTTCTTGGTATAACAGTTGATTCTAAGCTGCAGTGGGGTCCTCACATATGCAAGTTAGCGAGTAGACTTAGATCTGCAGCATTTGCGGTACAAAAAAATACGAACGTATACTAATGAAGATACGGCACGTCTGGTTTATTTTAATTATTTTCATATTGTTATGTCCTATGGCATTTTGCTAGGGGGCAATGCTGCCGAATATGCACCTGAGGGAATCCTTGAGGGACAAGTTTAAGGAAATCAAAATTCTAACTTTAGCGTCCCAATACATTTTTGAAAATTTATTGTACGTGCGTAAAAACATTGAAGAATTCCCCAGTCTGCGATTTGCACAATGTGAACACTAGGAACAAACATAGGCTTGCGTTGCCGGCGGCTTGAATTAAGAAAATAAGCAACTCTTTTAGGGGGCTGGGTGTTTTCAACAAGATCCCACTAAGCGTTCAATTACTACCTGTTCATAGATTTAAGAAAACTGTCAAGGAACGTTTGTGCAACAAGGCATAATTAAGGATTATTTACTAGATGGCACTACGTGGGAATGAAGCGCTCGCTCCTGGCCTTTTCATTTTTCATTAAATTTTTTTTAATTGTATTTTTTGACTTGTTTTTTCCTTTATTGTAAATATTTTTATTTATTAAAAAAAAAAAAAAATATTTGAGAAAAAACAAAAAAAAAAAGCCCGCTTAGTTTGTTTCACCGGTTCTTCTCAGGACTGTGGCTTTTTTTGGAACCGGTGGTAGAGTTAACATTGTTATTTATATTTTGACATTCAACAAGTGTCATACTGACATCTAAGTTAAATTAAATGATTTTGAATTTGGATTATGGAGGATAGAGGTAAGGAGAACCGTCTCTGTATGTGAAAAGTGTCCGTTAAAATCTGCTAAATAAGGGTAGCGCTACAGTAGCAACCGGGTACATTTAAAAAAAGGCGCTGAAAATTATTAGAATAAGATAGAGAATTAAAAAAAGTCGAAAGAACTGTAAGCACTACAAAATCAAAAAAAGTATTTTATTTAAAGCTTATAAGAAAATGCAATTGATGTCTCCACGTTTTACCAGAGCAATATTTTAGGTTATATTGACGAAATTAGTTTGGACTACGTAAACATGTGAGGTCTTGTATATTACACTGTCACTAACTACTCTAGTCAATAAATATATAAATTTTCTAACTCAGCATACTTCAATCAGCTAACAACTGCGCAATCATATCATACCCTGTGCCTATGCTAGCGCCATTCTGGAGGATTTTTGAACTGTTAATTAGTGCTGAAAGTAGGACACTTTTTCAAGCTTCTCCCATATGAGACCGTTCTCCTTACCTGTACCCTTTATATTATGGATGCTCAACATATATTAACATTAATGAATTTCAATACAATGCAGAACAATCACGCAATTTATTTTTAAAGGAAACATTGCCTACAGAAGGCGCGGATTTGGATCAGAATAGTAACTATTCTACTCATACATATAGCTCAACCTAAAACCGCCAACCCAACTATTTTTTTTTTCCTTTGCTATTATTCGCGACCCACTAAGAAGATCCGGCGAGAAACTCAGGGAGCTGTGGGCCCGGTGGCTGTGGGCTTATGAGTTAGTTCGTCGATTATGAAGAAGAGTTCGACGAGGACGGTGACTGGATATTGACCGATGCTTGAGGGACCTAAAAGCACCGAGTGAATCCGAAAGTTCCATTATGACGTGTTTCGCCGTCGCGGTCGAATAAGTTATTACCGGCAGCCACAATAAGAGGACTTTAGTGCGCGCCGCTTTGTCGAAGGACTACCCAACTATAGTTCACTATAAATCCGCTAAAAAGAAGAAGAAAATCGAAGAAAATATTCTACAGATTATGTTTTCTACAACTACAGATATTCTACAGATTACGTATTTATAAAATGTGTTTTCAAGATTATTTTGAAGGGCTTATACTAGGCTTATACCTATTATGAATTTATTAACAAAATCACTAACCTTTAAAATCTTTACTCAACATCGTCATCCTGTTTATTAAACTGATGTGACCGCTACTGGTATTAGCACGTCTTGTGAGCTCGCAGGGGTAGGTACCACCACTCTGCCTATTTCTGCTGAGAAGTAGTACTGCGTTTCAGTTTGTGAGAGTGGGGCAACCATTGTACTGTAAAAACTGAGACCTTAGAGCTCTTGTCTCAGCGTGGGTGATATTTACGTTTACTGGTAACCACTTAACATCCTACCGGAAGCCACTTAAAACCAGCTGGCACGTGAGCTCGTCCACCCATCTCAGCAATAAAACAAAAACAATATTATAACAATTTAAAGCATTGTATCTTTGCAGTTATATGGCTACTTTCATATTTAATTTCTATCCAAAAAGTATTTAATACTACCATACTCCATACTACCTGAAGCCACTGCGGTCATCCACAGTGCGTTTCCAGAGGTCATTTTTGCCACGTACCATCCAGCTATGGAATGAGCGGGGAGCTCACGGTGTTTCCCGAGCGCTATGACATGTCCTTCTTCAAACGAGGCTTGTGGAGAGTATTAAGTAGTAGGCAGCGGCTTGGCTCTGCTCCTGGCATTTCTGAAATCCATGGGTGACGGTAACCACTTACCATCAGGTGGGCCGTACGCTCGTCTGCCTACAAAGGCAATAAAAACTTTTTTTAAGCCGAACGCCGTGGGTTGTGATAATATAAGTCGTCACAATCCTGGATCATCTTCTGCCAGCTTTAGGGCACATCACAAATTTCTCCTTATCTTCAAGCTCTTTTCCGTCACTGTGGCGTATGTTATTCCTTTACCTAAAATTCCTAACCCTTCCCTTCCAAATCATTTTAGACCTATATCTATTCTTCCCTTCATATCCAAGGTGATCGAGGCCTGCGTACACAAATAATTGTCGCTGTTTATTTTGCGGAACAACCTTTTGAGCCCTTACCAGTCTGATTTTCTATCAGGTCACAGCACCATTTCCGCTCTCCTTAAAGTGGTTGGCGACATTAGGGCAGGTACGCAAGATACTAAAGTCATACTGGTACTAATTGATTTTTCAAATGCGTTCAATCACGATATCCTTCTATCTATTTTGTCCAAAATTATGATCTCTTCTACAGCGCTGGAATGGTTTTAATCATATCTTCGGGGACGCCAGCAGTCTACTCGTAGTGATGGCACCTCCTCATGTTGGTGTAGTGTCGACTCTGGCGTGCCCCAGGGCGGTATTTTTACTCCATTATTATTTTCTATTTTTATAAATTTCTTAACACATAATCTTCAGTGTGCATATCATCTATATGCTGATGACTTGCAACTTTATAGACAGATGAGCGTGTAGTCTATTTTTGAGGCTATAAACCAGTTAAATTGGGACCTGGACTACATAAGTAGGTGATCAACTAAGCTTGGCTTAACCGTGAATCCAACGAAATGCCAAGCCATTATTGTGGGTAGTCCTCGTGTGGTCCAACGTTTAACTACTATGTCACTCCTATCAATATTCTATAATGGTACAGTGATTCCCCTAAGCTTCGTGGTTAAGAACCTAGGCCTTTACATAGACTCTACACTCGACTGGAAAGCTCAAGTATCTTACTTTGGACAAAGGACCTCTGGAATTCTTCGTGCTCTGTATCGTCTTAAGAATTTCTTACCATCAGCGACTAAGACTATGCTAGTACAAGCCTTGATCTTCCCTATAATTGATGATGGTGATGTGTGTTATTTTGACCTGAATGCAGACCTTCTTAATAAACTTGATCGTCTTCTTAATAACTGCATTCGATTTATTTTTAATCTTCATAAATATGATCATATATGTCGGGGGCGGCTTGGATCACAGAGCGCACCCGCACCCTTTGTCGGCGTGGGCTGGCGGCCCTCTTGAAACGTTCGACAGCAGGTGCCTTTGATCACAGAGCGCACCCGCACACTTTGTCGGCGCGGGCTGTCGGCACACTTGCAACATTTGATGGCAGGCGGCTTTATCACGTCGTTACGGATCCTCCCGATCCATTAACGGTGCTTTTAGGCACTACATGCACCGGTCACCGTCCTCGTCGATCCCGTCGCTTGCGACAAAGGGCTCGACGAGCGACTTAACCAATAGACACAGCCCACTGAGTTTCTCGCCGGATCTTCTCAGTGGGTCGCGTTTCCGATCTGATGGTAGATTCTGCGAAGCACTGTTCTTGCTAGGGTCAGTGTTAGCAACACTCCGGTTTGAGTCCCATGAGTTCACCTACACACGTTAGGGTGAAGCTGAAATAGCCTCTCAAGGCTATCAGCATAGGTAGGGAAAAAAAGGAAAATAAATAAATAAAAGGTGGCTTTGATCACAGAGCGCACCGGCACCCTTTGTCGGCGCGGGCCGCCGGCACACATGCAATGTTCAACGTCAAGCATTCGTGTTCGAACCACCGAACAGTTCGGACCTCTCTTGGACTCTTTACGCTGCTTGTAAAAATACACGAAGTTACTCGTGAAGTTTTGTTTTAATATGAGCCATTACGACGAAACGAAAAAAGAAGGTTAAAATTATATATCAAATCCAATGTTGTTGAGAAATGAGTTAGAACTCCCGGATATATGGTAAAATGGCTGATTCGACCCTTCAAGCCAGAACGTATAGAAATTGGCAGACACTCCTAACTATATAGGCTTAGAAAAGGCCCTAATAACAGTATGTTATTAATATATTTATCGGGACTGTGATAACCTGTTAAAATTTGCCACATTTGTAATTAGCGTAGAAAGTAACAAATATTTTCCACGTTTTATTAAAATTAAAATTTAATTTCTCATAGAAACCTTACAGCACCAGCAGACTAGCAAAAGATACTAGCGTACTTTATCTTATGAAGGGTAGAAGTAAGAAGGACCAGCTTAATGTATTAAAGAAAGTATTAGCTGAATGGGAGCCAATTCAGGTGTGCCGTAGTAGCAAGTGCAAAGATTTATAAAACTGAGCCGAAAAGTATTATAGCTGGATACTAAATTAAGAAGGAAAGAACCACACAAATCTACTATTTCCATTTCCTATACTAGCACTATTTCGATGAGTCTTTCAACAATAACTTGCTGTTTACAGGTGAACACTTTTTCATCTTGTTCCTTAAACAAAACGGTCCTCCTTACTTCTACACTCCATACTTCATAAGTTGGTCATAAATATTAAGTGCATGTCAGTTGGTCTCCAAGTGAAGTATCTATGGTACCTTCGGCCTTAATGATTTTTTTTATTTCAGGAAGAAATTATAAAGGATTTGGCTTCGGCCTTAATGAAATTTTTATTTCAGGATATAATATAAATCATACAAGATCTGGCTTTGGCCTTTTTGAAAATTCATTTCAAAAATTATAGAGAACAGACAAGTCTGTATGGGCGTAGATCCCCTTGCCTTTTCTAATAAGGAAAAATTGTACCAAAAAAAATATCTATGGTACTTTGCACTTTTGTTTAATTTTTTTGTTTGAATCGGAAAGGCAAAAGGGACAAAGTCTACAAGCCAAATATTTTATTTAAAAGTACTTTATTCATGTCTGTAGTATGAAAAGCTAAATGAAATGGAATTAAATTGATTGACAGAAATCAAGGTGAATGAAGTTAGCCCCTCAAAAAAATTTTTTTTTCCTATTTTATACTTATTTTCTATTAATTCGTTTGTTCATCATTTGTTCATGATTGTTCACTGTTAATAATTGTTTGTTCTGCAGTTATTTATTTTAAAAAAATATTTAAAAATATACCTACAAGTTAGCCCCTCTAATGCAATTTTTAATATTTTTTCATCCTTAATGACTCGTAAATATTCATTTTCGATTGTTCTTATATAAAACACGTTTGTTCTCTTTCGAAATTACTCGTTTTTTGTTTAATTTACTATTTTTATTAGTTGAATAAATGTATGCAAAATATGTGTACTGCGCATGCGTCAACTATAATGCCTAAACTTTCTACGCGGTTTTAATCGTGAAAAAAAAAAACAAATATAAATCCTGAAGGAGCAATTAATTGGTATACAGTTTAATTAAAAAAATTAAAAAATAAATAAATGAAATAATGTGCATTGGCGTTAAGTTAGACCAAATACATTTTTTCCATCCTCCTACTTATCGTTATGAAGGTATAAAAAAGATAGGGAGTTCACATAGGTAATATAAACAAATAAGTAAATATGTTCATTATTTATCTTTCAAGAGATAATATAGGTATACATTATAATAACTTTTTTACACAGTCGAAATTATATTCCTAACATTAGTAAAATAACATTTTAATACGATAGGTAAGAGGATGGAAAAAATGTATTTGGTCTAACTTAACGCCAATGCACATTATTTCATTTATTTATTTTTTAATTTTTTTAATTAAACTGTATACCAATTAATTGCTCCTTCAGGATTTATATTTGTTTTTTTTTTTCACGATTAAAACCGCGTAGAAAGTTTAGGCATTATAGTTGACGCATGCGCAGTACACATATTTTGCATACATTTATTCAACTAATAAAAATAGTAAATTAAACAAAAAACGAGTAATTTCGAAAGAGAACAAACGTGTTTTATATAAGAACAATCGAAAATGAATATTTACGAGTCATTAAGGATGAAAAAATATTAAAAATTGCATTAGAGGGGCTAACTTGTACCTTCCGTGCTCACTTTCAGAACCTGGTCCCTCGTTTGTTGGGGGTGGCCGGCGCGCTAAGCCGGCTTCTGCCCAACGTCGGGGGGCCTGACCAGGTGACGCGCCGTCTCTATACGGGGGTGGTGCGATCAATGGCCCTATACGGGGCGCCCGTGTGGGGCCAGTCCCTGGCCGTGGGGGTGGCGAAGCTGCTGCAACGGCCGCAACGCACCATCGCGGTCAGGGTCATCCGTGGTTATCGCACCATCTCCTTTGAGGCGGCGTGTGTACTGGCTGGGACGCCGCCTTGGGTTCTGGAAGCGGAGGCGCTCGCCGCTGACTATAGGTGGCGGGCTGAACTTCGTGCCCGGGGCGTGGCGCGTCCCAGCCCCAGTGTGGTCAGAGCACGGAGGGCCCAATCTCGGCGGTCCGTGCTGGAGTCGTGGTCCAGACGGCTGGCTGATCCTTCGGCTGGTCGTAGGACCGTCGAGGCGATTCGCCCGGTCCTTGTGGATTGGGTGAATCGTGACAGAGGACGCCTCACTTTCCGGCTTACGCAGGTGCTCACTGGGCATGGTTGTTTCGGTGAGTTCCTGCACCGGATCACAGCCGAGCCGACGGCAGAGTGCCACCATTGTGGTTGCGACTTGGACACGGCAGAGCATACGCTCGTCGCCTGCCCCGCATGGGAGGGGTGGCGCCGTGTCCTCGTCGCAAAAATAGGAACCGACTTGTCGTTGCCGAGTGTTGTGGCATCGATGCTCGGCGACGACGAGTCGTGGAAGGCGATGCTCGACTTCTGCGAGTGCACCATCTCGCAGAAGGAGGCGGCGGGGCGCGTGAGAGACGCACAATCCCGCCGCCGTCGAGCGGGGGCCAGGGAGGCGGATTTCGCCCAAGCCCTGGCCCTCTAAGTGTTTCGGGTCCCCCTCACATGTCGGTCTGGGGACCGGCGAGGGGGGCCTAAGAAGACGACGTGCAAGCTGCTCTGCACGCGTTTTACGCAAGAGCATCCGGGTGATGGAAGGCCGGCTATCCTCGACCCACGCTGGTTCTGGCCCAGCGGGGTATTCCGTAGGGTAACCCACTCTAACCGGCGCCATCTAGGCGGGCTTCGGACAGTCTGCCGACCGAGAGGGCTGGTGGTCGTGGCGCCGACGACCGCCAGTCCGGCGTCCCGAGGGGGAGGGTGATGGGAGAGATGTGCTCCGCACTAAACGCTTCACTTTCCCCCCTTTGCCTTGTCATGAGTTCTGTCTCATGCGAGGTTTGGACGTTGGTTGTTGAGCGACAGGAGGTTTTAGTCAGTTCGACTCTGACATACCCCGCCCAGTATCCCCAGAAAAGGGCGGAAGTCCGGCGATTTCCTCCTGACCAAAAAAAAAAAAAAAAAAAAAAAAGAGGGGCTAACTTGTAGGTACATTTTTAAATATTTTTTTTAAATAAATAAATGCAGAACAAACAATTATTAACAGTGAACAATCATAAACAAATGATGAACAAACGAATTAATAGAAAATAAGTATAAAATAGGAAAAAAAAATTTTTTTGAGGGGCTAACTTCATTCACCTCAGAAATCAAAGGTGGTAACCCACTTATATGAAATTAAAGAGGTGAGATGAATTCACACCTAGTAGATATTGGTTAAGATTTAATGAAATAACCCCTTCTTAATATTGAGAGTCTATTATGAATTCAATGGACTTTTTGAAAAGTCCCAGGAAGCCACATCGAGCGAAATTATTTCATTTTCCCTTGTATGACTCTTAAATATTTACGGTGAAGTACGGTGTATTATCTATGGTACCGTAGTTGTTCTGCTTTCTCACTGGATAGATTAGTGTTTATTGACCGTCTGCTGTTATGAAAATGCTGAGGACGTCCCGCGTACTCTTCAGCTATTATTAAGAAATCAAGAAAGTTTTAAGCCAATTTGTGAATTTATAAATTCAACAGTTGGACATATCTAAAAATGCGATTACAAGGATTTGACGAAGTTATGGCCCTGTTCATAACATTATGATATTTTGTTTCTTGAATTTTTTATTTCAATTAAGTTTTAAAAAGCCGATTTGGATTTGACAGCAAAACTCGGATTTGCCATTTTACAAGGGTTGGAATATATATAAGACTTGGCTTCGGCCTTATTGAAATTTTTATTTTAGAAATTATATAGTACTTTCTTCCTATTCGTACACTCTTGACAGAGTGGTCGTGGTCATGCATCAGTTGGATCCTGCGATACCGATGCTCTCGCGATGCGACGCCATGTGGCACGGTGTTTCACAGACTGAGAGCAATCGTTTATGTTGAGTCACAGATTTTATGAGGTCGGTCCATCGTGTTGGAGGCTCTGTAATTGGAAAACTACCATTAAATAATGGTTAATTACAGACCATAATGCGACTCAGTGTCACACAATGCCGAATTATGCTGAAGCTTAGTTGAGCATTATGCCGCATAATGCGCTCTTGTGCTGTAATTGGAAAACGGCCATATATAGCATATAGAACAGATAACGCTGAATGGCCTTAGATCCCTTTGCCTTTCCCAATAAGGAAATATGTACCAAAAAGAAATCTATGGTATATGGTACCGACTGTCAAGTGCACGTTTCTTGTGTCTCGTAGGTTAAGTTATCATTAACAAGACAAAAATACATCTTGTGATTAACACTTCTACGGATTACTAACATTGACTCAAGTATTTTTAACTGGTTTGCAAAATTTTTGTTAAACCACTTCTTTAACCAAATAGTCAAAATGACTGATTTTATTGTCAATGACAGCGAGTCGGATTTAGATTCAGATGAAGAGGCAAGTAAAAAAAGATTCTCAAACTGTGACATCATTTCCAATTGTCTAACTCTAAATTCTGCTACAGTTACAAGAAGCATTCGCGAAGGGTCTAATAAAACCGGGTCTCAACGAAGAAATAGAAAAGATTGAAAAGAAATACACTAATAACGTTGCGGACTTAAAAGTCAAGTTAACCGAGATAAAATTAAATCTGCCATGGGTGGAGAAGCTGGATCTGGTTACAACAATCGCGCCTATGGCTCCAGACGTTGCGTTACAAATGCAAGAAACAGCACAGAGAAGGAAGTTAGTACATGGCATGTAACTAAGTTTCGTAAACTGTAGTGTAGTTATTGTCCTAGACTGATCTCATTTTGAGAATATAATGAACCATGTTGGTTGAAGCATAATGTTATGAATATCAGAATAATAATTTCGTCACAAAAAAGGCGGTTCCTTTTCTCCTATTCGACATTCTATAGCATATAAAACACAAAAATAAATACTTAGCTTAGTACTATTTTCCATGTAAAAAATTACCTCTAAATAAGGGTTTTTTTTATTGTATTGATGGGTGGACTAGCTCATGACACACCTGGTGTTAAGTGGTAACCGGATCCCATAGACATTTACGACGTAAATGCCGCCACCCACCTTGAGATATGAGTTTTAAAATCTCAGTATAGTTAGTTACAACAGCTGCCCCCGTTGAATTTAAATAAATATGTATGTTTTAATAAGATTGTATAATTTTAAAGATTTGGACTATTAATACTAATTTTTCTATTTTCTTTGAGTAACTTACTATGACATTCCAATAGATTTACCTAGATTTTATTAAATGTACTAATAACCTGTATTGGTCAAGTAGAATTTTTTGTCATGTCTTGCCACCTGGTTTAAGAAAATTGGATAGGTGTTGTATAACACAAGGTTGTCAGCATTCTGTTCTGAGGTCTCTGGAGTCCAGTAAACACTTATTTGAAGGCTGTTAGTTCACCTGGCATTTAGTGGTCCCAGAAACAACAAAGTAGAATCCAAACAATATATTTATAAGTATTTTAAATATTTTGCTGCGAATTCTATGTATTTGTTATATTAAACACAATTTTTTCAAATTTATTAGATAGTATCACTCTTTTTATGCATCAACAGGAATCTGAAAGAAAATAGTAAGGGTAATATTCAGTATGATCCTACTCAAGATCCAGTATTGAATGAGTTTAAGCGTGAGAATTTAATCCACCGACAGGCACAAGCTGCTGTAGTAGAAGGACTTAAAAAGCTCAAAGAACTTGGTATTGCCACTAGAAGGTAAGTTGTATCTAAAATATCAACTTCTTTTGAATGTTAGTATTTTGTTTGTTCAAAATTAATTACAGTCAAAATCTGTTATAACAACATCGAAGGGACTGCTCATATTCAGTTGTAAAAACCGATAGTCGTAACAACCGGTGCTGTTTAGTGTGTATTGTGCAAGTACAAACAAATCGATAGGGAATTATTGGAAAAATATATTTACATAATATGCGATTTTTCTTCAATATTAATTTGTTTTCTTTTTCTCTGTGACATTTTGAAAGTTTCATGAGTAGCTCCACAAAGTTTTGGTGCGTCTTGTGTATAGATAAGTAACAAACTAACTGAAGACATGAAGAAGCGGGCTTTGACTACTGCATGCACGTGTTTTGTTTCTAAGAATTAGAAAAGACCCTACAATAAACTAAATCCTATTGTTTTCTTTCCTGATTTTAATAGCCATTGAAGACAAATGTGGATACCTATTCAAATTGTTTACAATACAGCTTAGCCGGTTGTTCTAACAGATCTAATTCTCCAAATATCCAATATTCCAATATTCCAATATTAGTTAAAATAATCCAATATTAGTTAAATGTGGTCATTTTATGAGGTATGTCATTATTAGCCATGTCTTATAAAGCAATGTTTATAATAAGGCGGTCATATAGCATTCAGCCGGGACCTTTGTTCTAGGTTATTATAAATGGCATGTTGTTCTAAACGATGTCGCAGTAAACGGTTTTGACTGTAGTTACAATCTTAATAATTTTCTTGGCATTTTAATTTAATTTGTCAACATTTACGTGAAAGTAAAAAATTTTTGGAATTCATTTAGCTAAAACAGAAAAAGTAGAACATAAACTTTCCATGCTTCCAAGTTTTCCCTAATGTTGCTGATGTATTTTTATCGAGATGGATGGGCCTGCTTCTATTTGTAATTTGATTGACTGTAACAGGCTTGATGAGTGGTTTCTGTTGCATGTGGACTACAGCGATGCTAGGTGCACAGTCAAGTTGCTGCACATCTAACACATGTGCACTAATAACATTTAAGACTTCAATGTTAATTACCATATGAGGTCTGAGTTTCCATGGTCTGTAGACATCACAGTTATTCCACTACTTATCTTTGGACATGTCAAAGTCTCAATTATATTGCATACCTGTATATGTTTACACTAGGTGTCTTATCCATTAGCCTATTCAAATACATATAGAAATTACAAACTCTTTAATTTTTTAGACCTGATGATTATTTTGCTGAAATGGCTAAGACAGATGAGCACATGCAGAAAGTACGTAAGAATTTGATGGCCAAGCAAGCAGCACAGTCGCGCGTCGAGAAAGTTCGACAGTTAAGAGAACAGAAGAAGATTGCTAAGAGAGTACAGGTTAGTTATAAACAGTACAACCAAAAAAATATTTTTACATAATACATATAATTTTACTAGAAGCTCATTCACATAATTCTTTATGCGCAAATTCTACTATTATGTTATCCAAAGTAATATCTTGTTCAAATTAGAACGGATAGTAAATTGGAAATCATTCTAATTTTGATATGGTCAATTTTAAAGTTAAAATCATTATATCATACTGACACTTCAGCTATCATGCTAAAGGCGTTAACACAATGACTGCCACGTAAGTCACCGGTGCACTACGTGGTGCACCGGTGAGGTAAATAAGTCTATTTCTGTTTATAAGTGTCTGGATTGCCTAACTCTGCCTTATTTTGTTTTTAATGTTAAGTGAATACTGGAACCAAATTCAAATGTATTGTTGGTTGTTTCATCTTTGAACTAGAACATAGTAGTACTTGTGACGAAAATGGCTATTTGTGTTATTTTAGTTGTAGAAGTAGAGAGATAGAACAAGTCAAAGTTTAAATTGTTTTCTGTAACATTTGTCACGAATTCTTAAAACTGAACTGTACATTGGAAATAGGGCAGGATGGTGGTGTTTACCCATGCAGGCTCAGAATACATCCCACCATAAGTGTTGTGCTTTATTGGAATATTTCAGCTTTTAATTTTCTGTTCTTTGTACTTTCTTCCCTTACAACCTGGACCTATTTTTTGGTTCCAATTTTATCTTTTGGAAACAATAATCAATACATATTCTCGTATCATGATGAAACAGTTATTATATTAGTAGAACAGATAGAAAATGCTAAAATTAAAATGTATTCTTTTAAATGTATTAAAGCAACGTATAACTCATAAGCAAAATTGAATTCCATATGGACTAACATGTTTAAGCCAATTTATTAGTCATTTTCGTTTTATTATTGTAATTACAGAAGTTTTAGAAAATATTCCTTATTTATTAATTTTAACCTAACCTCCATTTTTTATATATTTTTTTTAGATTGACACGAAATTGAAACAAGCCGCTGAAAAGAAGCAGATGTTGGAACAATTAAAACGTGTAAGGAAAGGAAAAGCCTCAGATTTAGACTTTTTGGACGACAAAAAAAGCAAAAATAGCAAAGGAAAAGGAGTCCAGGATAAAATATCCAAAAAAAGGGATCTCAAAAACAAAAAGTTTGGTTTCGGTGGTAAGAAGAAAGGGTCCAAATTGAATACAAGAGAATCTACTCACAATATGGACGGTTTTAACAAAGCCTCCAAAAAA
The DNA here is from genome assembly GCF_030267445.1 of Bombyx mandarina. Lineage (NCBI taxonomy): Eukaryota > Metazoa > Arthropoda > Insecta > Lepidoptera > Bombycidae > Bombyx > Bombyx mandarina. The sequence goes on from NC_143228.1 coordinate 14,979,973, forward strand.
TCGGTTAATTTCAAAAATAAAACTTTCAATACGAAGAAGAAAAACCAAAGGCCAGGCAAATCTAAACGAAAAAATAAGCGATAGTGACAATATATTTTAAGGCTATTTTTAATAAATCATATAAGTGTATTGTTGTATTTTAATGTAATGAGAATCCTGTTTTTTTCCTAATTAATTGCAGACCGTACGAAAAAAAAAAACCTGAAACAACTTGCGCCATACCGTTATTTTTGTTCAAAATATTCATTTATGAGTTATAAATTATTATATTGTGAAGTTTCATTTTCACTTTTCACATTTTTAATAAAGCTTGTATGTTGGAGTAGGAACGTTTGCCTACGTCTGCCGCTAGGGGCGCTGTTCCAATTGCATACTTTCAGTTAACTTATACGCTATCGAGAACGTAAAAAAACTCGGACTTTTTTATTGCTTGATTTTTATAGCTCTCAGCCCACATGGTGTTAAGTGGTTACTGGAGCCCGCAGACATCTACAACGTAAATGCGCCACCTATCTTGAGATATAAGCTCTAGGTCTAAGTATAGTTACAACGGCTGCCCCACGCTTCAAACCGAAACGCATTATTGCTGCACGGCAGAATAGGCGGGGTGGTGGTACCTACCCGTGCGGACTCACAAGAGGTCCTGCCACTAGTAATGTACTGTACCTGGTACTGGTACCCATAACAGGGAATCCTAAATTGAAGCGGCATGACAGTGCGCGATTTAAAAAATATAATAGAAAAATAGTAGGTATTAGAGGTCATAAATAAAACAATATTATCAAGTAAAAATGACATTTATTACGGCGCTACTACCATTTACGTCCCTTGCCTTTCTTCTTCTGCTGTTGCTTGCGTTGCCAAGCGCTCTCGGTCTGCTTGACTTCGACCCGGGGACTCTTCGCAGAGGTCGCCGGGGTAGGCGTGGTCTGCTGTTTACTCATGTCACTAAAAAATAATAATCGTATTTATTTTCCAATAGTTTCCAGTTTTTGTTTAATTACATTCATTTTATTAATGGATTATGAATGATCTAATTTTCTTAACAATTTTGCTCGCAGTTCAATCCTGGTACTGATATCAATATTAATTTTAATAAATTTACATACCAAACGTGTTCACCAACTCGCTATCCGAGGAAATTACTTTATCTTGATCCTGTGGCAATTTAGACTTCAACCTTATGTCTAAACGTGTGGGTGTTTGTGTGCGTGCGTGTGTGTTTGTGTGTGTGTGTGTGTGTGTTTGTGTGTGTGTGTGTGTGTGTGTGTGTGCGTGCGTGCGTGCGTGCGTGTGTGGGTGTGCGTGTTGTGTGTGTGTGTGTGCGTGCGTGCGCGTGTGTGTGTGCGGGTTTGGGTGGGTGGGTTTGTGATCCCTATGATAATACAAGTTGACTTACTATTGATCCGTGGCAGTGGTGGACATTCCTTGGCTACCCTTGATGACGTCACGTCTAATGCCTCGTCGCTTTCTGTACGCGGTTCGCTCGTACTTTGGCAACCACCTGCAAAACAAAATTTAATAATATTCTTAAATACAGGGTGTTATGAAAACGTAAGTCACTAATTTTTCTGAGCGTCCGGTAATGTGTCTTTTTACCGCCCCTATTTAGACTATTAGTGGTCCTTTTTTTTCTTTTTATTTACGAATTAATATTTATTATATTGCGCTGGCACTAAATTTAAAATATATTTTCGTGAAATCGATTATAGTAAATAAAAAATTATATCCAGTATTTTTGTAAGACCCGAGGCATGATATCCCCCTTGACCCCCCCCCTCGCTACGCCACTGGAGGGGACCTGCCTGTAGTGATAATAGAACAAATATGTAAATAGTATAATTATAGCATATAATTAATTACCTTTCCGGATCGGGAGGTTTGGAGAGGTCTGCGTTCGGCGGGAGTTTGCTGTTGCGCTTGCGTTTCGTTTTCTTCTTCTGTCCCAACTCAGAGCCGGGAGTTCTGTTGGCAGATAGATGTTTTATATTATTTTACGATACGATTTTACTAGCTCGGTTAAGAACGGAATAATTTGAACGTCATATTCCGCGGCTTGAAGTCTTCATACACGTTGACACGCGGGCGCGGCTGCGGGCGGGGTGACGGGCGCGGTCACGAAATATCAAACATATGGCGTAATATACAAGTGTTCACGTACGAAACGCACGCGCGGTCTAATATAAGTAGCGGGCAAGCTAGCGACTGGCGCTCGCGGCTATATCAAACGCGCTAGTTGTATGGATGTGTTCACGTCGAACTTTTTACTGGTGGTAGAACCTCTTGTGAGTCCGCGCGGGTAGGTACCACCACCCCGCCTATTTCTGCCGTGAAGCAGTAATGCGTTTCGGTTTGAAGGGTAGGGCAGCCGTTGTAACTATACTGAGACCTTAGAACTTATATCTCAAGGTGGGTGGCGCATTTACGTTGTGGATGTCTATGGGCTCCAGTAACCACTTAACACCAGGTGGGCTGTGAGCTCGTCCACACATCTAGCAATAAAAAAAAAAACTAGCGGCGAAGCGCGCGATTCCCTCGCGACGTCAGGTGAGTTCAACCAGTATGAACTTGTCGCTAGAAACGATATCATGTCTTTAAATACAAAAGAAATATGAATAAAGTGTGAAATTCACCATACCGTTCTTTCTTTATTAATTTCATGCACATCGATTAAAATTTTTATCATCTTCCACTTTAGGTACATATTACGTACGAATTTTCGGTTAAAAATTATAAAAGATCGTCATCCATGTTTTCAATCTCTGAAAACAGTCAAGCTCAAGCAAACGCCTGGCGACCAATGTGAACACGAACTCGCTACGTCTACCGCGCCCGCACCCGCCGCCGCACCCGCGCGTTCTACGAGAACAAGCACGAATACGTCCGATCGATTTGAAACATTCGCGCGCGTATCAAGGACCGATGACAAAATAATAATTGTATAACTTCGTCCTAATATTCTAAACCTTAAACGTTTTCTACGAGCTGTTCCCTGGCGGCTGTAAACGTCAAACTTGTACTTATGCCACTGAGCGAGGTCCGTACCCGGGGGATTGTTCCTGCTTGCTTTGAACAGTCTTCTTGACGACTTTAGCTCCCATCATCCACTTCGACGATTCCAGGGCGTCAATATCGATTTTCGTCTGCAATAACAAATCATTCGATGGAAATTTCGATAAATTTAATGAAATCTACTATGTATTTCGTTATTTTTTTATTTATGGCTAAGATGTGTGGACGAGCTTGCGGTTGGCTTGGTGTCAAGTGGTCACCGGAGCCCGTAGACATCAACAATGTAAATGCCGCCACCCACCTTGAGATATGAGTTCCGAGTTTCAGTGTAGTTAAAACGGCTGCCCCGCCCTCCAAACCGAAACGCATTGTTGCTTCACGGCAAAAATAGGCAGGGTGGTGGTAACGGTACACGATGTCCTAACACATATTTCTCGCGTTTTTTTGTCTCTTACGATCATTATAACTTGGTATTGGGAGCATCGGAAATAATATAATGACAATAAAGAAACGCGATTGAACTGGTAAAGTGATTTTAATTAACGACTCACGAAGCATGATTGTTATCTTAAAGAAATTTAGACTTTATGTCTTAGGTTTGCGGAGTTTACGTATTGTAATACAGAACATACTTACATAAGTGCAAGCAATAAGTATCGGTGATATCTACTTAAATAATACTTTAGATATCCTCTATCAATTGTTTTAAACTTATGTTTTTAAAATACCGAGTACATATTAAAAGGTGGGGTTTTTATATTTTTGTCGCCAATACTGGGCGTTAGGAGTCCGCTTCCGAAAACGAAAACAGGCGATGGTACTAATAACATCTTTAATGATGGGACGAAAAAAAAACGATCGAATTTTCTGTTTCATTGCTGGTTTTTTTTTAGTAAAGTAATGTATTTTTTATGAAAACATCATTTCATTTAGCTGTACTAATACGATGGAGCGTAAATAATGCTAATAAAACGTTTTATAACTGCGTTTTTTTATTAAATCAGGATCGATTTTTTTCCCTACCCATAATCAAAGGTGTCATTAGTACCGTCGTCTGTTCGTCTGTCTTCGTTCTCGGAAGCGGTCGTCGAACACTCAGTATAATAAAATAATTATTTGAAGCTGAAATTGGTCCAGGTGTACAATAGAGTAAGGTTGCGAGACGATCGACTGACCTCGAGCTGGTCCAAGGGCGGCAGCTGTTCGGCCAGGCTCCGGGCGCGGGGCGGGTCGGCGGCCGCCAGCGCCTTCACCAGCCGCGCCAGGCTGCGCGCGTCCCGCGGCTCCCCCGCCGCCAGCGCCTCGTGCGCGCGCGCCGCCGCCCCCGCGCGCCCCGCCCGCCCGTGGCACCGCGCCGCGCCCCGCCACGCCCCGCGGTACAGCTTCATCCTCTGTTCGCACGGGGGTAAGGACGAAACTTGCTTCAACCGAGCCGAAACATAGTACATACTACCTCTAAAGCTGCTTTCAGACTACGCTATACTTAAAGGCGAATTATCCGTAAGGCAAACTAGGCACGTGCTTAGGGATCGTGTAGTTACAAGGGGCGCGCGAGCTCAGAATTTTTAAATAAATAAAGAAAATAACATATCGACGATTAAGAACTAAATGCTGATTTATAATAAATTATTCCTATTTGGCCTATTTCCCAGAGCAGAGAGGAATCATGAATTTCGATGTTCGTTCTGTCGTCCCTCTTGATTTCTTCACAGTTATAACGTCATATTTCATTCGCGCATTAGCGTAAGTACAAGGGTCCTGGTCTACTAAAGTCTAGGGTTTGATGATATAACGTCATCGTAATTGCAAAAACAACTAATTAAAATTTATAGTATTATGATGACCATTTATGGCCATTACAGGGGCGCCGATAAAGTGATTGCCTAGGGCGCTCTAGACCTTTAATCAGCCACTGGCTACACTATAGTGCCATATAGTATAGCAGCCTGTACTTAGCCAATAATTTATAGTACAGTACAGTTTGAACGTGTCCATTACAATGTATGGTGCGCGATATTGTTGTGCTATGAGCTATATGCTATTATATTATAGCGTAGTCTGAAAGCGGCTTAAAGTTGGGTTAAGCCAGCATCAAGTAATAAGATTTTTATAATTCGCCGTCTTAATTATTTACAGTTTATGAATAATAAAAAACGAAGGAAACTTAATCAATTGGCATGAAATTAAATGAAATGAGATAAGATGATATGGGATGAAATATAATCTCAGTAAAATGGTGGTCATTTACTGAGACTTTTTCATTGGATTTATTGGAGGATCCCGAGAAGTGACGTCCAGCGGCTTTGTTTCATTTTCCCACATTTGTGCACTTTTACAGATATAAAACAGTTAATAGATCACCGTTATTACACATTTAAGCTTGAAGAAACACTAAATAGACAAAATAAAACAAATCACACAACTTCACTACTCGCGTTTCCGCCAAAAAGTTTTTTTATTTTTTATTTCCTAGATGGGTGGACGAGCTCACAGCCCACCTGGTTTTAAGTAGTTACTGGAGCCCATAGACGTCTACAACGTAAATGCGCAACCCACCTTGAGATATAAGTTCTAAGGTCTCAGTATAGTTACAACGGCTTCACGGCAAAATAGGCAGGGTGGTGGTACCTACCCGCGCGGACTCACAAGAGGTCCTACCACCAGTAAAAGAGTGTTCATCTTACCTCTGCATCGTTCTTGACGTGCTCGTATAGTTCATCGAACATCAGCGAGGCCTTCTCCAGCTCGTTGTCGGCACAGAGCAGCGTGCACAGCACTCCCACGACTCCGGGACGATGCTTGTACTCGCTCTCTTGTAACAGCTTGATCGCTGCTTTACGGTCACCCTGCAACAACATTAAATGTAATACTAACAGGTCATCGTTCTCGTCGAACCCGCCGCTTGCGTCGAAGGGCTCGACGAGTAAATTAACCCACAGACACAGCCCACTGAGTTTCTCGCCGGATCTTCTCAGTGAGTCGCGTTTCCGATCCGGTGGTAGATTCTGCGCAACACGACTCTTGCTAGGGTTCGTGTTAGCGACGTCGTCAGGTTTGAGCCCCGTGAGCTCACCTACTAGTTAAGGTTACGCTGAAATAGCCCCTCAAGGCTTTCAGCTTAGGTAGGAAAAAAAGTTTATTGTTCAAAATCGGCCCATCGTTTTTATGAAATGTGGTAGAACGCAATTTCATTGAGACTTGTTTTTTAATAATAATAAATAAAAATAGTAATAGAAAGTTAATATTGAAGATTCTCTTTGTTGGAAGAAATATATATCAATTAGGATCAAATTAGACAACAGAATGATGATGATGATGATGGCTTCTATGTTGACTTCGGCTGAACCGATGGGTAATTATTGGTCCATTAACTGGCTGATTGCAACGGAGGGGCAAACAAAAATAGCGATTAAAATAATTAACCACTGGTGATTTTGGTTGTAATATTGTATGAAGGGAGGGAAAGTTCTGCGATTGGACACACTATGCAGAAACAACACCACTGAACGGGCACCGTCTACACTAATAATAATAAAGGTTTCCATACATTAACGAGTAGTATCTGTACGGCTGCCAATGTCAATGTCCCTCCGTGTTTGAGCAGCAAGCTGACTGCCTGCGATGCCTTTCCTTCCTTGACGAGCGAGGACGCCTCCACAATGGCGGCGCGACGATCCTCGCCGAAGTCACGGACCAGCTTCACACAGCACTGCTTGCAGAAGTCCGGCTGTTGAAAATGAAAACGGTTTGTCAATTTATTAAGCATCCGAAATAAATAAAAATACAGTGTCAAATTTTGAGTTGGTGATAGATGAAGAATTTCCTGCTGAGGAGCCTCTTTGACACGACATGGAACATACAACAAATCTACTCACAATCTAGGCCTGGTCGTAGATATTCACAAAAAAAAGAAATAATAACTGGAAAATTCTATGAACTCAACACTGGCAACAATGGTATAGTAACCGGCAAACTTCTTGAGCAAATGACCTTGACTGCGCAGAACCGAATTTTAGATCACTTTGGTGGTGAGGGTGAGGCCCGACGGCAGGGGAAAGCGTATCGAGCGCGTTATTGGTAGATCAGTCGAACCTTGCGTCCCGCACTGCGCCCTCGTTCCGCTTGCTCCCAAAAGTACGCTTGCGTACAGTGGAAAGTCTATCGTTATTAATCGTTAAGTTATTTGTTATAATTGCTTGTGGACTTTGTTGCCATTGCTATTTGTTGAGTGTTTGTTGATTTTTTATAAAACATACACTATGCCGCGACAAACCGGTGTAGTATTCAAAAGAAAGGGTAGAAAAATTGTGTACGACGTATATTGCTTCATTATAAAACAGGGGAAGAATGATATGGAAAAATTAAAACAGACTTCGGAAGTAACAAAACCATCAGTGAGTACTGTTAGGTGCATTATTAAGGAAGCTAAAGGCTCTGGCTTGCTCGCCGTGTTTCGGACTCCGGGTAAGAAAAGATCAGGGAAGAAGAAAGTTACCGGAATGGATAGTTTCGTTCAATCTGTAATAAAAAGATGTAATCATAATAACTACATAACAAGCAGCGAAACTCCGTACCGTAGAAAGGCTTCGAAAAATTTAAAGAAGATATAAATTTTAATGGCTCGGAATGAAGCTTACGACGTATTATGAAAGAGCTAGGCTTTAGATGGAAAAAAAGAACAGAAAATAATCGGAAGCTGGTAATTGAAAAAAGTAGCATTCGATTACTACGAATCGAATATCTTCAAAAAATAATTAATTATAGACAAAAAAGAAGACCGAATCGACCGAGTTGTAAACTACACCGATGAGCCCTATGTCGACTCATCACGATGATAGCGACTCGGGTGATGAAAACAGTGATGATGATGATGGTCAAGATTATGATAACGAAAAAAAAAATTACAAATACCAGCTTCGCTTCAACTGAACCAAGACCTGGCAACAGCTCTAGTTTTGACTTAATAGAAGGAATATCTATTTTACCCCAAGATTAAATTATTACAATTATTAACCTATATGTTTTGTTGATGTTCTAATAAATATATAAATAAATACATATGTTGATTTTAATAATTTAATAGCATTATGACGCAGAGTAAGTAATGTTTTTGCACGTGAGTGTACCATGCGCGAACTTACCCCCACTACGTCAACAAATGCTCAAGAAGTTTGCCGGCTATTATACCGGTAAGAATCCAATTGTCATACATAAAAAAGGGAAGAGCTTACTTGATTAGAGTAAATAGAGAGTATGGCTTGATTATAAGTGATGACAGCTCGTTGACGGGAGTTTAGTTTGTGTTCTAGTCCATCCGCAGTGGCCGCCTTCATGCGTTTACGAGAATCGAACACGTTCGTGTCCCTAAAAAGAAAGAATAAAACATGAATAAACAATACACCATCGATTCAATTATTTGTTTTTTAATGTGTTATGCCGGTAAGAGTGACGCCATCTATCGTTGAATAGCCGAACGAATATCGAAGAATCCAGTAACATCTAGAACGCCCGAGGAGTACAACGCCATCTATTGTCAGATAGCGGAAACACACATCGAAGGTACTCGACTTGTCAGGAATGTTCTCGACGATTTTAGGGATGTCGTATCGACTATAAAAGCGTTGAAGGGATGACACGCAGTCAGTCAGTAATCTGAACTACTCGAAGCGAAATAGCGAACAGATCACCAGAACCGAAGCGGAAAAAGTGAATTGAGAATTTTAAAGTGTTTTTGAAGTGTTTTAAGTGTTCTAAGTACTAATACAGTTTTAAGTTGTACTCCGGTAGAATTTTTATTTATCCTGAATCCCAGCATCTATCAAATACTTCTAATCATTATTATAAACAATACTGGATATTTTTATTGAAATATCTCAATTATGAATTGGCTTTGTGCGAAGCATTCAATTAAAAGTCAGTAATTTATTAAAACAATTAAATGTATACCCATGTGTATTACTTATATGAATGTGCTTGGATCTGATGCTGTGTAAACAACATACCTGTTTATAACAATGATATTATTGCTAGCAATCGCGACTAATGCCTGATCGCTGGGTTTGTCCTTCAGAATGTTCTGGTAAATAGTAGCCGCTTCTTTCTCCCTGTTTATTTGCTGAAGACAATAAGCTTGTTGGACCCTGGAAAGCACATTCTATGTTTAGTTTTAAGAAATTTTAGACCATTTCCATGTATGATGGAGCATGAACTTATGCCACTATAATATAATTCACTTACCACATGCTAGTTTCATAAATAATTATTTAAAAAAAAACTAAATAGTAAACATGTAGTAATGAAGTTTATCAGTCATTTGATTCACCCCACAAAATTTTTAGCAAGTTTCATCTATAGGTTTTCAGAATAATATTCAGACCAATGGTTTACATTTTAACAGGCTATGCTGAGTAGACATTATTTTCTTATTAAGAAACAGTCATATAATCATTTTGATGTAAAAATTTACAAATTCCTACATGATTGGCAAGGTCTGCTATAAACCTAAATGGTTAAGTTCAACCATGATGTCAATTACTATTCTAAAGCAGTGATTGTATAATATTGTCACTGACTTCAAATATCACTTTTACATTACCTTATAATGGCAGCTTCTTCTTTAGCTTCTTCCTCAGTGCCCCCATCATCTATTACACTCTCAGAACAGGCTTGTTCGGCTCTCTTTAAGACTGACAAAGCTTCATTATACTTCCCCCGCATTGCCAAAGTGCTGCCCGAGTTATATGCCAATTCGTATGTGTTTTCATCAAACTGCGGCAGCTCTGACGTCTACAAGTAAAATTTAAGGATAATAAACAGTGATGTGTATGTCTTCAAAGTTACTTAATTTTTCGTCTACTAGAGAACTAATGGCAGGTTAGGTACATAGTGCATATTAACTGCTTGGATTACATTTTCACAAGACATATTTCTTGTAGAATAATAAACAGAACTGAAATGGGCTTTGTGTTTTTGAACACATTGTAGCACAAAGGATCATCCTATTTTTAATAAACACTTCTTACTTACAGGGTTAAGTGCTGCCAAGTTAGCCACAACAGCGGCCATGTTGGCTTTCCTCTCATCTTCATACTCATCAGTGGTGTTCTTCAGTAGATCACGGTATAAATTGTAGCAGTCTTGGTATTGCTCTAAGCGGTATAAAATTTGAGCCCTGTTATTGAAATTTATTTAATGTTTGGTGTCTTTCACAATCACTTATTGTACTTATTATAATAAATTGTCTGTCAATTTTAGACATTATGGTATTATTGCTTTACAATTCATGTGAATGTTAATAAAAAGTTCAGTTATAATTTATAATATCAATTCTTCATAATTGAACCATACAAATTCAAGATAACATCATTACAGTAGTTTGAAATGAATCAATATTTGAATCTCATGTGTTGTTAAATTTTAAAGTTATTGATTGATGTTTACTGGATTGAATACTGACCTTAATTCCTTTAAAGCGGGTGTCAACTCAGAGGCACTATCAACAGTTTGTAGTGCTTCTTTAGGTGAGTTGAGACGGTATTGAGCGTATGCCTTCTCAAAGAGCAGGTCTGCTGCTAACGCTGAGTTCTTGGCATTGGTTAATGTCGCTAGAGCCTCCTTGAAGTTGTGGAGTTGGAGAAAGCATACCACTTTGCAATGAAATGCTTTCTGCTCATTTGGTGCTATCTGCAGTACTGGAACATATTAATGCGTGCAATCAAGTTTTAAAGTTCTTTTATATTATATGTATCTTGTGTATATGCTATTTTCTTGAGAAATAAGATTATAGAATTTGAAGTTACAATAGTGACAATATGAATTGAATGTGCTGGAAGTTAACATTATTCACCTGAATCCGCACTGGTCCTTTCAGATAAAGAGTATGAGTCGTTTCCAATTGATAATTCAACATTAATGTAATAATGTAATAGTGATGTTGGAGGGGTTGAGAGGACAGGTTTGATTCTTGGTTTTTAACTAGTTTAGCCGCATAGATCTTATGTTCTATTAAACGAATATAACTTACTTTTCCCTGCAGCTTTTAAAGCTCTTTCATAGTCACTGCTCTGGCAAAATTTATTTAATTCAAGATAAGCCTGAACAAGGTTATTCTCCTTGTTGGCTGACATTTTTTTGACAACAGTGCAAAGAAACGTCACTTCTGAAGTGTCAACCTGTTCTGATTTGGGTGCGTTTTGTTTTTTCTGAGTGATAAGTCGCTATTTGTGTCAGCATTAAATCACATCTTAATTAGACGACCGGTGGCGCAATCTAAAACTCAGACCCCTCCCCCGGTTATCCTTCAAGAGAAGGCAGCTTGGGACCGAGTTTCCCTGGCCCTTAAGGCCAAAAATATTAATTTTGCCAGCGCCCGTAATCTCGCCAACGGGATTCAAATAAAAGTAACGACACCCGACGACCATAGGGCCCTCTCAAGTTACCTCCGAAAGGAGCGTATAAGTTTCCACACTTATACGCTCCAGGAGGAGCGCGAACTCCGCGTTGTCATACGTGGAATCCCGAAGGAGCTAGATGCCGATCTCGTCAAGGCAGATCTGATAGAACAAGGCCTACCAGTAAATTCCGTGCACCGCATGCACACCGGCCGCGGTAGGGAGCCATACAATATGGTTTTAGTCGCCCTCCAGCCTACCCCCGAGGGTAAGCAAATTTTTAACATTCGGACTGTCTGTAGGCTCTCCGGTATTGCCGTCGAAGTCCCCCATAAAAAAGGCACTCCTAGTCAGTGCCATAACTGCCAACTGTACGGGCACTCTTCCCGTAACTGTCACGCGCGCCCCCGATGTGTTAAGTGTTTGGGCGATCACGCCACGGCCCTCTGCGCTCGCGACCAAAAAACCGCGACGGAACCGCCTAGCTGTGTCCTGTGCCGAACACAAGGTCACCCCGCGAACTACCGTGGATGCCCCCGAGCTCCAAAAATAAATCGCCGCGTCGCCCGTCAAAACCGCCTCCGAGCTTCCGGCCCAGACATCAAAGCCACGGTACCCTCTGTGCCGAAGGCTAAGCCTGCTTTCGTGCCGGCGTCGGTGCCCAGCGTCTCGGCTTGGGCTAAACCGTTGCCGTACACGAACACGGCTACAGCTCTCTCCCCCGCGACTCGTCCCACCCCCGCGATACGTCCCTCCCCCGCGACCTGCCCTCCGACCGCGTCCGAAAATCTCGCTCTAGCGATCGACTTTTTCCAGTCGATCAACTTTGAGCGTGTTAACGCTTTGGGTGACGCCATTCGCGCCGCCTCCACTGCACAACATTTCATCGCCGTTGTGCAAGAATACGCTGACGTATACGCGTCGTTAAATACGTACGTCCTCCCCTCACTCCGCCGGTAATCAATGGCGTACATTAGTAGAATAAAACCCTTATCCGTAACAATAGGATTTTTTAACGCTTACGGTCTCGCAAATCAACGTGATCAGGTTTGTGATTTTTTGCGTGACCATCAAATTGACATTTTCTTAGTGCAGGAGACCCTACTTAAGCCCGCGCGCCGTGACCCTAAAATCGCGAACTATAACATGGTCAGGAACGACAGGCTCTCTGCCCGTGGTGGTGGTACCGTTATTTACTATAGAAGAGCCCTGCATTGCGTCCCGCTCGATCCTCCCGCGCTCGCTAATATTGAAGCATCAGTGTGCCGAATCTCACTGACGGGACACGCGCCGATCGTTATCGCGTCCGTTTATCTTCCACCGGATAAGATCGTTCTAAGCAGTGATATTGAGGCGCTGCTCGGTATGGGGAGCTCTGTCATTCTGGCGGGCGACCTAAATTGTAAACACATCAGGTGGAACTCACACACCACAACCCCGAATGGCAGGCGGCTTGACGCGTTAGTCGATGATCTCGCCTTCGATATCGTCGCTCCGTTAACCCCGACTCACTACCCGCTAAATATCGCGCATCGCCCGGATATACTCGACATAGCGTTATTAAAAAACGTAACTCTGCGCTTACACTCGATCGAAGTAGTTTCAGAGTTAGATTCAGACCACCGTCCCGTCGTCATGAAGCTCGGTCGCGCTCCCGATTCCGTTCCCGTCACGAGGACTGTGGTGGATTGGCACACGCTGGGCATCAGCCTGGCTGAATCTGATCCACCATCGCTCCCGTTTAACCCGGACTCTACCCCGTCTCCTCAGGATACCGCTGAAGCCATAGACATCTTAACATCACACATCACCTCGACATTAGATAGGTCATCGAAACAAGTTGTAGCGGAGGACTTCCTTCACCGCTTCAAATTGTCCGATGATATTAGGGAACTCCTTAGAGCTAAGAACGCCTCGATACGCGCCTACGACAGGTATCCTACCGCGGAAAATCGTATTCGAATGCGTGCCCTACAACGCGACGTAAAGTCTCGCATCGCCGAAGTCCGAGATGCCAGATGGTCTGATTTCTTAGAAGGACTCGCGCCCTCCCAAAGGTCTTACTACCGCTTAGCTCGTACTCTCAAATCGGATACGGTAGTAACTATGCCCCCCTTGTAGGCCCCTCAGGCCGACTCGCGGCCTTTGATGATGACGAAAAAGCAGAGCTGCTGGCCGATACATTGCAAACCCAGTGCACGCCCAGCACTCAATCCGTGGACCCTGTTCATGTAGAATTTGTAGACAGTGAGGTAGAATGCAGAGCCTCCTTGCCACCCTCGGATGCGTTACCACCCGTCACCCCGATGGAAGTTAAAGACTTGATCAAAGACCTACGTCCTCGCAAGGCTCCCGGTTCCGACGGTATATCTAACCGCGTTATTAAACTTCTACCCGTCCAACTCATCGTGATGTTGGCATCTATTTTCAATGCCGCTATGGCGAACTGTATCTTTCCCGCGGTGTGGAAAGAAGCGGACGTTATCGGCATACATAAACCCGGTAAACCAAAAAATCATCCGACGAGCTACCGCCCGATTAGCCTCCTCATGTCTCTAGGCAAACTGTATGAGCGTCTGCTCTACAAGCGCCTCAGAGATTTCGTCTCATCCAAGGGCATTCTCATCGATGAACAATTCGGATTCCGTACAAATCACTCATGCGTTCAACAGGTGCACCGCCTCACGGAGCACATTCTTGTGGGGCTTAATCGACCAAAACCGTTATACACGGGAGCTCTCTTCTTCGACGTCGCAAAAGCGTTCGACAAAGTCTGGCACAATGGTTTGATTTTCAAACTATTCAACATGGGCGTGCCGGATAGTCTCGTGCTCATCATACGGGACTTCTTGTCGAACCGCTCTTTTCGATATCGAGTCGAGGGAACCCGCTCCTCCCCACGACCTCTCACAGCTGGAGTCCCGCAAGGCTCTGTCCTCTCACCCCTCCTATTTAGCTTATTCGTCAACGATATTCCCCGGTCGCCGCCGACCCATTTAGCTTTATTCGCCGACGACACGACTGTTTACTATTCTAGTAGAAATAAGTCCCTAATCGCGAAGAAGCTTCAGAGCGCAGCCCTAGCCCTAGGACAGTGGTTCCGAAAATGGCGCATAGACATCAACCCAGCGAAAAGTACTGCGGTGCTATTTCAGAGGGGAAGCTCCACACGGATTTCCTCCCGGATTAGGAGGAGGAATCTCACACCCCCGATTACTCTCTTTAGACAACCCATACCCTGGGCCAGGAAGGTCAAGTACCTGGGCGTTACCCTGGATGCATCGATGACATTCCGCCCGCATATAAAATCAGTCCGTGACCGTGCCGCGTTTATTCTCGGTAGACTCTACCCCATGATCTGTAAGCGGAGTAAAATGTCCCTTCGGAACAAGGTGACACTTTACAAAACTTGCATAAGGCCCGTCATGACTTACGCGAGTGTGGTGTTCGCTCACGCGGCCCGCACACACATAGACACCCTCCAATCCCTACAATCCCGCTTTTGCAGGTTAGCTGTCGGCGCTCCGTGGTTCGTGAGGAACGTTGACCTACACGACGACCTGGGCCTCGAATCAATTCGGAAATACATGAAGTCAGCGTCGGAACGATACTTCGATAAGGCTATGCGTCATGATAATCGCCTTATCGTTGCCGCCGCTGACTACTCTCCGAATCCTGATCATGCAGGAGCCAGTCACCGTCGACGCCCTAGACACGTCCTTACGGATCCATCAGATCCAATAACCTTTGCATTAGATGCCTTCAGCTCTAATACTAGGGGCAGGCTTAGGGACCCCGGTAACCGTACTCGTCGAACTCGACAAAGAGGTCGACGTGCAACCTAACCCATGCATCAGCCCGCTAAGTTTCTCGCCGGATCTTCTCAGCGGGTCGCGATTCCGATCCGGTAGTAGATTCATTCGCGAAACAATTGCTCTTGAGTTGTTAGGTCTCCTTCGGAGGCGCTCGGGCAGTTGTTAGCAAATCCCACCCCTCTTGGCTGAGCCTTTGCTCGCCCACCTGTCCTGGTGAAACTGGAAAGGCCTTCGGGCCACCAGTAAACTTTCAATCATAAAAAAAAAAAAAAAAAAAAAAAAAAAAAAAAAAAAAAAAAAATCTTAATTAGAATTATTATGTATGCGTTATTTGAATTAAAGAGCATGTAAGTTGAAAGTATTAGTACTTTTAAAACTAGTGTAAATTAAACATGTCAAAATGGGATGTTGAACACATTGAGCCGCCGCGACCACTGAAAGTGACTGTAATATGAAACCTAGTTGCGACACTTGTCACTTAAATTTTTTTTATGAGATCCATTACATACTTAAGTACATGCTAACTTTATTTTATTCTACATAATGATTATGTTTTAATCGATGTTGAATACACAATAAGATGTGCAAGCCTCGATAACTTCAAAGTAGATTAGATGAATAAATGAACGCACAAAAAAGTGTAGAGAGGTGTCTAGGTCTAAAATACATAAATTAAGTTTTTTATGGTGTCTATTATGGTTTAAAGCGAAAAGTAAATTAAAAGAATGTGAGAAATTTCTAGTGATATATGTTTCTAAGTGTGTTATTGGGGTCTAGCCGTCATCATGACCAAATCCAAAACGTACGAAATGAAAAATTTGGGTATGTATATCAGTCATTAGTTTCCACAGTACAGGGAATCTTAATTTGGGGTCAGTTGACCTTGTTATTAAAATTTAATTAGGTATATATGATGGATCTGGCTATTTCCATTGTGTTTTTACACGGGGCTCAAACCTGACGACATTGTTAACACGAACCCTACAAAGAGCTTCGCAGAATCTACCACCGGATCGAAAACTTACCGGAACGAAATTGCTTACGTATGCATAATTTGAATGAAGGTTTGAGGCATAATTAAAAAAAATCTATAATGTTCACTGTAAAAACAAAAATTAGGCTTAACTTAGGCAAATTTATTGTTTTTCTTCTTTATTAATACAAATTGTCAATGCGATCACACTAAACATCACGCGCACAGATTTTTCGATAATGGGTATTAAACTTGTTTTTCCTTACATTGCTATCTTACATTTCTCACAATCTAAAAGTGCAAGGAAAGGAAACGGAAACATCAATACGTATGCGAATTTATTCTGTGTTCAAATTATTTTTCTTTTGATGTTGAGACAAAGAAAAAGAGAAAAAGCAAAATTTGGAGAGACCATAATATTACCCACCGGACTAAAATACATCTGGTCCGCACCCTTGTCTTCTCCATTGCTCTATACAGTGCAGAGACATGGACACTCAAAGCCGCAGATGGGCAGAGAATCGACGCTTTTGAGATGTGGTGCTGGCGACGTATGCTACGAATACCTTGGACGGCCCGCCGCACCAACATCTCTACTTTCAAGCACTTAAAAACATAAAAGATTCAACGTCTATCCAAAACCTGCGTACAAAGAATATTGCGGTATTTTGGTCATGTTGCACGCAGGGAAACCAGCTATTTGGAACGCCTTGTGCTGACCGATAAAATCGAGGGGAAAAGGCCTAGGGGTTGAGGTCCCAAACGATGATCGGACCAAATAGCGGAGGAACTAAAAATACCTGTCAGCGATGCACTTCACCAAGCTACAGAATGGGATCGATTGAGACACCGTTGACCTTTCCCGACTCCGGTTCACGCACAAGTCAGTCACCGTCGACGCCCTATACTCGTCCTTACGGATCTCATCCGATTTACTTCACATTTTCGTTAGACGCCTGCAGTCCTAACACTAGGAGAAAGCTTAGGGACCTGGGTAGCCGTACTCGTCACTCTCGAACTCGTCAAGTTTCCAACTTGAAACCTAACCTAAAATACATTAGTCAGCTGAGTTTCTCGCCGGAGCTATTCAGCGGGTCGCGATTTCGATCCGCTAGTACATGCAATCGCGAAGCAGCTATACTTGAACTATTAGGTCTCTATCGCAGGTGTTCGGGCAGCTGTTAACAAATTCCCCCATCCCTGTTAAAAAAGTAATCAGGTTGGAGCTCTACCATTATAGATCCTCTGAAAGTAAATAATAAAATAAAATTTCTGTATGAAAAGGAGCCGTCGAACATAGCCCAAAACTTCAAGGCCAAATAAACGACAGCGAAGTTAAAGTTTTTAACAAAGACGAAACTTGAAGAAACTGGCATTGTGTCGACCGATGTCGTTGCCCGCTTACCGCGTGTGTCGAACTCATCAAAGTTGCTCGGCACCGGTCGGTGCTTGCTGCCTCTTTGACTAAGTTTCGGATCGTTCGGAAATTATTTTTCTTTTAGAAATTTAAGGAAATGTGTAACAAGTCGGAAATGTTTCGATGTTCAGATAATATTAACTTGGATATCTTTTTTTTATTATAGTAATTGCGTGTAAAAGCTTTATTTATGAAAAATGTTTTAATAACAGTAAAACGTATTTTAGTGTAAACAATAGGTTATACGTTATATTGTATTTTTGTAATAATAACAGTAATCCTAATATAGGAGGAAAATAAATATAAAAATTAAGTAAACACCTCCCACTCAAACGTTGTTATTGAATACAGACAAACAGAAGTCATAGACAAATCTTTACATATATATAAACTACACAATACTTGATTCAACATAAGCACAAATATTATCCAAAAAAATAAGCTTTGATCCATACATCGAAAATAATGAGTAAGGTTCTAGGGACGTCCATTTTCTCTGATGAAAGAACTGAGGCACCTCTTCCTCAAGGATCTCAGGTCGGGCGTTCAGTAAAACAAGAAATATCTCTTTAAACATAATAATGCGTAGATTCTTTTAATCAATACTAGCCGTGATTGGCGTGATATATTACACTGATAAATAGCATTATATCTCATTTAATTTTAATGTTGCAAATGTTTCTGACAAGATTCAAAATTGTAACGTAACCCACACATATACGAATAAATGAACATAAATTTATCTTTGTGAATATAAAAATATACAGTGCATATTTATAGATCTATGTAATTACCTAAGTTCTACGAATGTATCGGTCTCCTGAGACTGTTATTCGCTTCACCAGCTCTAATGTCGCAGCTCGTTTAAAAAAAAAATATATAGCATCTTTCTACCATCTATTTTAGCTGGAATTGACTCACAGGAAATTCTACTTTAGTATCTAGCATTATCTGGTTCCTATGACCAAATTAGTTACCAAAGTTTCGTGTCAATGCTTTAAATTTTTTGATACGTCATTTTGTTTAAAGCATTAATGTCAGTTGTTTATACAAAACAGATGTTAAATAGTTTATATCTATAGCTACGATGAGCAGACGTTAACAGTTGATAGATACTTATGTATATGTGTTAAGATAAGAGTTTTGTGTTCTTTAGAACAAAATAGCTTAGTTTTTTTGTTGGTTATGGTAGCCATTGGTCTAGTGCTATTGAAATTGACTGTTGATCGAATAATTTCGACCAAACATCCCATGGTGGGCGGTGACATTTACGTTTTGTTGTCTATGGGTTCAAAATGTCAGCTAGTTTTAATATAGAAAAATGTGTAGTCAATTTAAGTAAAGTTTCTCGCCCGTTGGTGAAGTCATGATTCTTAGACATGCTTTGATAAAAAAATAACATAAGATTATATATAGTAGTAGATTTAGAGCTACAGAAATATAAATCATTCATTTAAAATGCTTATTTTATATTAATGTTGTATCATCCACATATCTCTTTGATTAAATTGTTTTGAGAGCGCATCGTATTTTATCTGGAGCCGTCTGATAAATTGCGCGAAATTCAATTTAAAAGGGTAATGTTTGTCCCTATTACAAATGTCACTCGGTAGCCTATAAACTCTGTCGCTTCACTGGCCAATTGAAATATCGTGTCCGTTGCCTTTTCAATAAAACCGTTGGTCTTGGGTCGATGGTGTGTTCGTGATTCGAGTGGCATTGCATCTACGGTCCTACACAAAATGAACATAAAGTTTCACCTTTTTCTGGACGTTCATGTTACACTTTGTATTTTAGATTTTCGAATGCCTTATCAGTTTCATTCAGTAAACGTTGGCCCGACCAGATCTCCGTGCAAACTAGCGGACCACTTAGCGCAGCACTACACCAGGCAACTGACCGGAACCGATGGAGACTGGCAGTCGACATGCTGAAACGGAGTCACGATCCTCAGCAATGAGCGATGGAGAAGAAGAAGAATCAGCCAGTTCCTATTCCGCTTCCTTTATAGGAAATTGGGAGGATTGCGAGTTCTGACGATGTACAAAATTTCAGCCCGCTTAGAAAATCATAGAAGATATAATATGGGTTCGATTATTGAAATTTGGTTAAGTCAAAATTCAATTAAAGCTCTTCAATTAACAACAGAGTAGCGAAACATTTATGATTTAATAACACGAGATACTTTTAGCGTCGTTTGAACTTTATGGAAATAACAGGGAAAGAAACGCTATAAAGGTTAAGGCCCGTTTACGATCGTATAAATGCATAATGGTTGTTTGTTTGATGCTCGACTTTATCTGGAGACGAGCATACCTATTGGAATATTAAGCGATGCTTTATGACCACTATTGAGGTCTAGAGACATAAGTTTTATACGAGATGTTTATGAAATTGATCGGTATAAGAGATAGAACGAACAGTAGACAGTTAAAGGAGGGGTTTGTAATTGCAACATCTATATATTAATACGTGAAGCAAAAACTTTGTACGTCTTTTTACGAAAATTGCGCGGATGGAGGAGTATGAAATTTCTCACACTTATAGAGAATATATCGAATTGAAAATAGATTAATATTCTTTGCCTTTAATATTATTGATCTATACTGCAGTTTTGGCGAATACTGTGATTATATTATCGAAATATAATAGTGTTTGACAATAGAACCATAATAAAGTTTAAACTTTTAATTTCAATTAATTATAGTCGAATCTCGACTACTGCGGGGTCACTAGTTAAATTAAAAACCCCTCCTATAACTATCTCTTTCGTTCTATTCTTGTCTCTTAGTGCGGTAGGGCCCTCGGTAGGGTAAAAATCCTTGGGCCCGCGGTTTGCTCCCAACATCAGCAGATCGTCAAGTCCCACATACGAGGTACCCGCGCTAAGAGGGCGCGCGGGGACCTCGTAGGAGTACCGGCCGGGCCCCTGGCCCGAAAGGAAGGGTTTTTAATTGCAAAAGATCAACATTTTTTTTTCTTTTTCTTTTTTTTTATTGCTTAGATGGGTGGACGAGCTCACAGCTCACATGGTGTTAAGTGGTTACTGGAGCCCATACACATTTACAACGTAAGTGCGCCACCCACTTGGAGATATAAGTTCTCAAGTATAGTTACAACGGCTGCTCCACACTTCAAACCGAAACGCATTACTGCTTCACGGCAGAAATAGGCGGGGTGGTGGTACCTACCCGTGCATAATGGTGTTTTTCGATTAATACTATGGTATCGTCTATAGTAAGGTATGGATGTACATATATTATACTAGGAATATCCAAGTATTCTTTGCTGATTTGACTTTGATCCGATCAATATCAAACACTTCCCGGTTTGAGCCCCGTGAGCTTACCTACATGTTAGGGTGAAGCTGAAATAGCCCCTCAAAGCTATCAGGTAGGAAAAAAAAATCAAACTTCACAGGAAGGATCACCCGCTATACCAATCTGAAGATTATTTGAAAATTTCATTCAAATCGGTCCAGCCGTTTCGAATTCTATAGGGAACATACACAGATATCACCTTTATACAAATAGAAATAGATAACTCTTAAGTCCTCTCGTAAACTTGCAACTTATCTACGTATTATATTTCCATTCATATTTCACGGATCTAACCTAAAATATTACGGAGGTAAATTAAAAAACCATTTCGACGGCTAATTCCGTGCAACCCACACGAGATAACAGATTAGGTATTTCCGTTAGACCAAAAAAGGTTGACCCATTTGTTAGACCGAGGGGACACTTTTTTCCTGACAAATTGCCTGAAAGTAATTTTAAGCCCAAGACCAGTTATTTATGGTGTATACCACTGGTTTTTATTTGCTTTTTGCCACGTGGATAGTTGGTGTTATAAATTTTTAATGGATCAAGATCTATGTTTGCGAAAACTCAATTGAACAAGTTTATTAAACTAGAAAAGTTGGTAAATACTTTAGGATGGCAATGCTTTAAATATTGGTTTATGTGTAGAAGTGTCCGATTGAATATAAAATAGTTTTTGTGGGTTGTTTTTTGAGAAGTGCTTAATAAAAAAAAATGTATATGTAACCTCTATACGATTAATCTTAAAAGAGGTTAATATGTTATTTATAACATTCATCTTTAGATGACATAAATAGAATTTCGAATATTGAAACATTAGAACATTAGAAGGAACAGTAGAAATATAAAAGCATTTTTGAAATATTAAAATATAAGTGCTATAGTTTTACGAAGCTAAACTGTATTTTGATATAAACAAAATATTTCATTATACATATATATATTTCTAAACTCTGATTATATATATCTATAAAATGTTATTGCGGAAAATAATCTAATCGAGCTCTTACAGTAAAAGCTAAGTATAACTCTTACTTGAGAGCCAAATAAGTATATCAACCGGCAAATATTTGCTTACTCATGAAAGCGTTCTCCCAAAATAGCTTCGTAGAACGTCAGAACAAATTAATCCCGAACCCCGATAAACGCGTATACACCTCATTATAACAGATTAAGCGACGTCGGATGCAGGTTGCTGATGACGTGACGCAAATTGGACAGGTGTCAGCATTCGAGGATGAGCTACTGAAGATGCCGTCGTCAGTACTCCAGTTAACGAGTTCGAATCTTGAGTGTCGTTGAGGGTACCTCCACCAGCGAATACGTGATTCCTCTCTGAAATATCTTATTTAATTTGACGTATTAATTTTTTTTTTGTCGATTTGCTTTGAAATGTAGTAATCTTATCTTATACCTTTAAACGAGCAATTCTTGTATATATATATAATATAAATCTCGGAAACGGCTCCAACGATTATCATAAAATTTAGTATACAAGGGATTTCGGAGGCGATTAATCGATCTAGCTACGATTTATTATCAGAAAATGTTGTTTTATTCGTGTTTTCAATAATTAACTCTTCCCGACATCTATTGGCGAATAATAATACTATTTTTCTTAATTGAGGGCAACTAGCTGCTTTAAAGACACAACAAGATGGCGTTATAAAAAAAAAAAACCTAGGTCATTATCTAGTAGTGTGTATATGAAAATTAGACGTGGAAAATATCTGTACCTAATCAATCATAAATCGGATAATGTAAGGTATACATAATTCTATCTACAAATCAGCGGTTTCTAGTATTCCTTTCGATAGTCTCAGCGAGTCGTAGACATATAATTAAAAGTACTTTTACCGCTTAATCTCATATTTTTTATAGTAATTATATGATTTTCAACGTTTCGGAATACCTTACAGTTTACGTGGTCTTCTTAAGATGCATCTCAGGGATTTCAACTAGCGTTAAGAGGAAAATGATGGCACATCTTATTCGACATTTATACACAGCTGCGTGATTGTCCCGTGGCAAAAATAGCCTGGAGGGTAGTACAAAAAAATGAGTTTAAAGAAAGGAACTTAAGTAATGTTCATGTATTCGGAAATGTACTATACAAAACAGTAGGATCTGCCAGTGCCAATGCCACAGGCATAACCAAGCTGCTTCAAGCTACTGTTGATTCTGTTTTAGAAGTCGTCGTGGCCTAAAGAATAAGACGTCCGGCGCATTCGTATCTAGCGACACAACGGTGTTTGAATCCCGCAGGCGCGGCGGTTACCAATTTTTCTAATGAAATACGTACGTAACAAATGTTCATGATTGTTTTTCCACGGTGAAACAAAAGCATCATGTAATAAAAACTGGGACTGTACTGAAAAACTGGGATTTCAATGTCATCTCTTTTTTACTGGTGGTAGGACCTCTTCTGAGTCCGCGCGGGTAGGTGCCACCGCCCTGCCTATTTCTGCCGTGAAGCAGTAATGCGTTTCGGTATGAAGGGTAGGGCAGCCGTTTTAACTATACTGAGATCTTAGAACATATATCTCAAGGTGGGTGGCGCATTTACGTTGTAAATGTCTATGGGCTCCAGAAACCACTTAACACCAGATGGGCTGTGAGCTCGTTCAACTATCTAAGCAATAAATAAAAAAAACGTGACGTGATTTTCGTCTTTTCATTTTGACGAGATGAAATACGTATACACCCATATATGTACTGAAGCCAAGTTTAAAAGCTTACATTAGGAAGATGTAAGGGCACACTTATGGGTTCTTGAGAACAAATTGCTCCAGGTTCGGTCGAGTGCGAGACCCTGGTAACGGCAGGCGAAATATGAGAGAATTATTAATGCTATATACGTTCTTTACGGGTCTATCGACGTATTTTATTTGGAAATGTCTGGTGCTCGTCAGTTTTATTCTATGGTTCGTTGATGATGGTGACGATGTTATGTTGCCCGATCCACTTGGGTACATAAAGTAATGTTCACGTACGATTTACATACGTCGTGGTTTAAATGATAAGACGCCAGGTACATCCGTGTCAAGCGAATCGTTTATGCCGCAAATAAAATATTTTTCTCTAACTATTCGCCGGTAGCCTAGAGGGCAATTCCGGCTACGCTCTGACAGGTATATGAGCTCACGAGCTCAACCTGAGGGAATAGCTAATAATAACATTTACTCTATCTCTCGTGGCGTGCAACCTCTTTGACAGGACATAAGACCTACAACGACTAGACATAGACTAAGACAGAGACTTGACAAGAATTTGAAAAGAAACAAAAAGAGAAATGGAACGAAAGCGGACGTGACTAACGGCAGGCAGTACTTTTAATTGTTTCCTAAAAGACGGACACGAACCAGACGACAAGGAACGAATTGACCGTTCTCATATTATGTACATAAAACAGACGACAAAAGAACGAATCGACCGTTCACCATCTCTAGCAAGAGCAGTGCTTCGCAGAATCTACTATCGAATCGGAATCGCGACCCACTAAAAAGTTCCGGCGAGAAACTCAGTGGGCTGTGTCTTTGGGTTAGTTCGCTCGTCGAATTTTTCGTCATAATCGACGGACATGGTGCTTGTGAGGCCTAAAAGCACCGAGAGTGGTTCCGGGAGATGTTACGGTTGACGGCGGCTTTGCGTTACCCCATTGTCTGGGTCGGACAAGTAATAAGCGGCTGCCCCGATAAGAAGATTATCGTGTCGCGCCGCTTTGTGGAAGTAGGGATCTAACGCTACCTTTCGTATACCGCTACTTTACATATCGGTTCTAAATTTACACACACGGACCGCGTGAGCGAATACTAGACTAAAATCTCATGGAAAGGTACCAAAACGTGTTCACAATTCACAGTTCAATTACGATTGGAACCTCGGCCCCACGAAACAACGTGGGCGCGTGGCCGAATAAATTAACGGTGCCGCAAAATAAATAAACCGATTATTTTTAGAGAATTTCGTTGTATTTTAAGTATTTAAAAAGTTTTATTAATAAATGCATACGGAAAGTTTTATTCGTATTTATTATGTAATATTTATAATGTCTTAATTAATCACTACATCTATAGTTAACACTTAAAGCGTTTTGGGTTCACGGAATTTAAACTATTGATTAGTTTCATTTTAAATTATTTTGAGATATTTTTCGTATTTAATTAATATACTAAGTAGGAGGTAGCGAATTTAATGTGCCCATGGCGTTACCGATGTCCATGAACCACAATAACTACTCATCACCAAGTGAGTTGTTTCCTGGTATGTCTACAAAGGCAATAAAAAATCGTACGTGACAGTAAATCTGTTTTGCATGATAATCACGTTAATTTAGTCGAAATCTTTACTCTACAAACACAACACAACAAAAACAAACAAACAAAAAAAAATATGACAAAAGAAAAAAGAAAAAAAATCGATTTATAAAGGCAAACAGTTTTTAAAACATTGAGCCGCATTAAAACGATACATTAAAAACTTTTGTAAAACGGCACAGGAATCCCGTATAAATCCCGTTGAACCGTTATCGAGGTGAAACGTGTGAGATGGACCAGCAGCGCCGTCGTATAATTGATTGAAAGCAATTTAAGCCCTGAAAGGCCTCAACGTTTTATTTAATTAAATCCCTGTTTAAAAGCCTATCGACATGCGAACTACACGACAACGATTTTAATTGAATATTTAGGTCACAATTTCATTAAAATGAATTTTCGATGATTGATTGGCATATTTTGATGAAGTGGAAGATTGATTGCAGCTTAATTTCACTGGCGTGGCTGAGTAGGTCGTGTGACTGTCGTGATCGTGTCGTGGTTTTTGTGATCCATAGAGATTAAGGCTCAGAAGAAACGCTCTTTTCGGATATAATGGGAAGATACAACATTATAAGAATTCCCTCCTTAATAGAAATATATTATTCTTCTTCTGTTAAAAATCAAACACATGTATGTGATATACATGTTGAACATATACCCAACCCGGCAAGTGAGATAAAGACAAGAATAATATAAAT
Organism: Bombyx mandarina; assembly: GCF_030267445.1. Classification (NCBI taxonomy): domain Eukaryota; kingdom Metazoa; phylum Arthropoda; class Insecta; order Lepidoptera; family Bombycidae; genus Bombyx; species Bombyx mandarina. The sequence continues at coordinate 15,005,917 of NC_143228.1, forward strand.
AGTATTTTCGAAATAATAATAAAAACTGTTAATCTATTGAGCATTAAAAATCCCAAAAAAAGATTTATATAAATTTATAGGGCTTGGTTTTAGATATATTGGAGAATTTTGCAGTTAAAATCAGATCTGCATATGTCAACTTTTGGCGGCTTAACCGGTAACCGACCCACGGTTTTCGGTCAAACTCTGGAATAAATTCTTTTTTGAATAGTTTATATAGAAGTATTTTTTCGAATTTAGGATTGGACAAACATATAAAAATGTTTTGGGCTTCATCCGGTTTATTGTATTAAGTTAGTTTTAATTTAATTAAGAAAGCGTTATGGTTTGATTTTTTAACCCTGTCATTGCTAACTTTCGTCCCGACCTTCTCAGCAGTATTTGCTACAAAGATAATATCAGTAGTAGCAGGTCTAGACTTTTTTTATTGCCTTTGTAGGCACACGAGCATACGGCCCACCTGATGGTAAGTGGTTATCGTCGCCTATGGACTTCAGCAATGCCAGGAGCAGAACCATGCCGCTGCCTACCGCTTAATACTCTCCACAAGCCTCGTTTGAAGAAGGACATGTCATAGCGCTCGGGAAACACTGTCTCTAGTCTCGATCTAAAACTTTGTCTTAACTATTATCAGGTAATACTCGTAACCGGTGACAGCTCACATGCGGATGCCCCAAAGTAGGATTATTAATCTATGTGAATTAGAGTTTTTGATAGACATAATTATATACATTTGAATATAGACATATATAGATATTCAACAGCCAAATAAAGATCAACAAGACTATTTATCACATCAATGTTTGCCCAATGTGGTTGTCGAACTCACGAACCTTTTCCCTGCAGTTAGGACCCTTAATTACCGCACCGTCGAGTCAGTCAGGTAACGATATTATTGAACATAAGTAAATAATACTGTACAAAACTAATACAAACATTTTGATTAAATCTTTTCCGTTCGGAAATAATACGAAAAACTAATTCTCCGTTTAAGAATACCATATTGTCCAATTTATATTTCACTCAGGCGAGACCAATTCTCGCAAGGGATCTTGATACGTAATCGAATGGAGTTGGAAACGAATTTTCCGTGCGATCGAGTCGCGAACGATGCGCGCCTAGCACCGCGGCAACGCCAATGTTGGCCAAATTAACCCACACGGAACGTTCTACAATGTACACGATTAATTTCTTTAAATTGTAATTTATTTTGTTTCAATTGAAATTTACCCGATCCTGTAGACCGAATGGTAAGCAGTCGACGTCGCCCTAAGCACGTCATTACGGATCCTTCCGATCCATTAACGGTGCTTTTAGGTACCACAAGCACCGGTCATCGTTCTCGTCGAACTCGTCGCTTGCGACGAAGGGCTCGACGGTTGAATTAATGCATAGACACAGCCCACTGAGTTTCTCGCCGGATCTTCTCAGTGGATCGCGTTTCCGATCCAGTGGTAGATTCTGCGAAGCACTGCTCTTGCTAGGGCCAGTGTTAGCAACACACATGGTTTGAGCCCCGTGAGCTCACCTACACGTCAAGGAGAAGCTGAAATAGCCTCTCAAGGCTATCAGTATAGGTAGGGAAAAAAACAGTTGAAATTCAGAACTGTTGACAACATAAATTGTCTAAATGATCTAATCGTCGAATTCAACTCGGATGGGCAGTGTTCGTAAAACTCCATAGAATCTTCTCATCACAAATATTGCAGTCTCAAGACGAAAGTTTTTGACCCATGTATGTTGCCAGTGATGACATTTTTTTTTTTTTTTTTTTTATTGCCTTTGTAGACATACGGGCATACGGCCCACCTGATGGTGAGTGGTTACCGTCGCCCATGGACTTCAGCAATGCCAGGGGCAGAGCCAAGCCGCTGCCTACCGCTTAATACTCTCCATAAGCCTCGTTTGAAGAAGGACATGTCATAGCGCTCGGGAAACACCGTGGAGGGGAGCTCATTCCATAGCCGGATGGTACGTGGCAAAAAAGATCTCTGGAAACGCACTGGCACTGAAACGTGGTCGCTCACAATGGGCTTTATTAGAAGGCTACTCAAAGAGGAATGGAGAAGGTTATATATAAATTAGGAATGAGAAGATTCGTAGAAGATCCATGATAGCCGACATAGCCTACAGGATTGCCCTAAAAAGTTATTGAGTGGCGTACCGAAAGATGTAGCGTGGGTACGCCTTGCACAAGCCTTGGATCGCCGGCCTGTTGATGGTGCGGGAACCTGCGGAATGGAGGCAGCGCAGGCCGGGCGTTGTGGTGAGCATTGGGGGAGGCCTTTTTTCTGGCCGGGGACCGTATCTCCTGGGTGTACGTGAGGCATGTGGGACTTGACGATCTGCAGATGTTGGGAGCAGACCGCGGGCCCGAGGGCGTTTTAGGGCCCTACCGCACTAAGCGACTCGAGCCTTGAGGAGGCCTGTGTCAAGCAATGGGCGTCTGTGGGTTGAGAGAGATCACATAATGTATAAATAAGGAAAAAAATAATTAAGTATCATTTTCTCCTTTTTTTGTCAACTGTTTCTTTATGTTTAGTAGGTAGGTACCTACCTATTTTAGAATTAGATTTTTTAATCAAACATCAATAACATAACAAAAGAGAAAATGTAATATATAAAATGACCCACTAACTAATTAACATTTAGTTGCTTATGAGAGCGTATTTCATTAATTTATTCATTCATTGAGTATAAATATTCACAAAGTTCCTAGCTTATTTAGTTGTAGTAATTTTCCCGATGTGATTGCTGTCGGGGCGGCTCAATCATTGTTAGGACCAACCAAAATCCAACGGAAATAGTTTTAAACTATTAAAATCGCTTCCATTGCTGAAATTGTACAAATTATTTTAAAATGTATTGTTTACAAAATGATAATTAACTACTACGTATGTTATTAAAATAGCACTACAGATTGAAGTATATATGTATATAAATAATAACATTTTTGTATTTCAAGTTAAATAAATAAATAAATAAAAAAGGCAAAGAAATGCGTCCATTGTAGATCGAATTCAATAGTTGAATGCGGTAAACGGATTGTGATGTCTAGTTAGAACGAATCAAATCTAGATGTAGGCGATCAAGAACTCAAGCTAAAGCCGATCCGACTATAATTGAACTAGGCTCGATTCCAATGAGGATATCACCGGTGCGATGCATTTACCGACAGGGTTCGTCGACTTTCCAATTATTGGCCATCGAATTGAGATTTCTTGCCTCTTGCTAACAGGTAACAGAGAATTGAATGAAGGTAATGGAGTTTGTGCTAACATATTCTTGGCTTAGTAAGTTGAGTTTGTAACGAATGATAAGTTTTTTATTTATTGCTTAGATGGGTGGACGAGCTCACAGCCCACCTGGTGTTAAGTGGTTACTGGAGCCCATAGACATCTATAACGTAAATGCCGCCACCCACCTTGAGATATGAGTTCTAAAATCTCAGTATAGTTACAACGGCTGCCCCACCCTTTAAACCGAAACGCATTACTTCACGGCAGAAATAGGCAGCGTGGTGGTACCTACCCGTGCGGACTCACGCGAGGTCCTACCACCAGTAAAGCTTTGATTTATGTAAAAATTAAATAGTTTTATGAATTAAAGTCACGATTGTGTATTTGGTCAAATTTTGCTGCTATCTAAGTTAAAGTTATGTGGCCTAAGAGATAAGACGCCCGGTGTATTCGTATCGAGCGATGCTACTGAGCCGGTGTTCAAATCCCGCAAGTAAGTATCAATTTTTCTAATGGATTACGTACTTAGCTTCTGTTTACGAATAACTTCCACGATTAAGGAATGGCATCATGTAATAAAAATCAAATATTATAATTCGCCTAATTACTAGACAATTGGTAGGACGTTTTGCGAGTCCGTACGAGTAGGTACCACCACCCTGCCTACTTCTGCCGTGAAGCAGTAATGCGTTTCGGCTTGAAGGGTGGGGCAGCCGTTGTACTGTAAAAACTGAGACCTTAGAATCCATATCTCTAGGTGGGTGGCGGCATTTACGTTGTAGATGTCTATGAGGACTAAGTGGACCGTGAGCTCGTCCATCCGAATATGCAATAAAAAAATATATATGTGTGTATATTCAACCATTAACGAACTTAATCTGCGAATTGAATCTAATAATTAATTAATTTCGAATTCAGTGACACTTCTAAAACAACACTGCTCGAATAGATGTCAGAAAATCCTGTGTTAAACATAAGTACAGAAGAGTAGACCAGAAACTCATTAAAGTAGGTTGATTAGACCACAGATTAGACGACGCCAGACAGACAGGTCTTGATGTATTAGGTATTTCGCGACGGCGTAGAGTTTCGCGGGCTCGATTCGAAAACGCGCTGTATTCACGAAGCACAGGAAAACTTTTCAATTAAATGCAATGCGATTTTAATATGAATATCCATTAACAAATATTTTAATTAAATGCTAAAACGTAAAATTTTATTTATAAATGGAATGCAATGGAAATGCACTGAATTATAATGTACCTATGTAACTATTTTAATTAGGGATTATACTTTACGTAATTAGCTTCGGCCCGAAACTCCGTCAGCTTCCCGCTACACTAATATACAGCTGTTATATACTATATACTATACTATTCTTATGTTCTAATTAGCGTTAGCTATGAAGCGTTCGATAACAAATCTATTTTTTTTACATAAGACTAATTAATCAATTGCTTTAATATTTGACACAAATTTAGTAATCCCAGTTAATGAGAACCACACTCTTAACTGATAAATATCGGAATTTCAATAAAGGCCCTTATTGTGTGAGACTGTACAATCATTTCAGAAGTTTCCTAATTATGTCATAACGGTAACGGTACATAGATTGGCTTCGAGACGCTAATTTCTGGAGTTGTGATTAGATTGTTACCAATCAGCGGATTCTTTTGTGTGTCATTTGAAAATTTAGTTTATATTTTAGAACCAACCAACACAAGTAAATTTATCTATCTGTCTTTCAGCCCACAGATGTCCACTGCTGGACATAGGCCCCCCCAAGCAATGCCACAACGACCGGTAAATTTAACGTTCTTATTTCGTTTACTGGTGACCCGGAGGCCTTTCCAGTTTCACCAGGGGTAGGATTTGCTAACAGCTGTCCGAGAGCCTCTGAAGGAGACCCAACAACTCAAGAGTAGCTACTTCGCGAATGAATCTGCTACCGGATCGGAATCGCGACCCGCTGAAAAGATCCGGCGAGAAACTCAGCGAGCTGATGCATGGATTAGATTGCACGGCGAAATCTTTGTCGAGTACGGTTACCGGGGTCCCTAAGCCTGCTCCTAGTGTTAGAACTGAAGGCGTCTAAGGCAAAGATTATTGGATCTGATGGATCCGTAAGGACGTGTCTAGGGCGTCGACGGTGACTGGCTCCTGCGTGATCAGGATTCGGGGAGTAGTCAGCGGTGGCAACGATAAGGCTATTATGACGAGCTTAGTATTTTATGATACAATCTTTGTAGAGTTTATTTTTCGTAAATGAACAACAAAACAAACTTAAAAGTAAGCAAATTAAACTCATATACATAGATATATTTTTGTAGTCGCACACAATCACAACTGCAATTCTTTAGCCGTAATCAAGAGTAAAAGGAATTGCGTCCTGACTCAATAAAAGTTTCCCAGGAAACCTGGCGCGGTATTTAGGTTCCCGTCGACCCTTGTAACCTGCAGTTCGGGTGACCACAATCACGTGGACAGGAAGCATTCTGGAAATGTCTCGAACAAGATTGAGATTCGAATATTAGTACTGGTTCCGTTTATAAAAATTTTGTTTACTTTGTGTATATTTTTTTTTTTGTCATATATATTTGAGTAAAAACCTAATAGCTTCCATGCAGCATTTTTTTTATTGCCCTTGTAGGCAGACGAGCATACGGCCCACCTGAGGGTGAGTGGTTACCGTCACCCATGGACTTCAGCAATGGCAGGGGCAGAGCCAAGCCGCTGCCTACCGCTTAATACTCTCCACGAGCCTCGTTTGAAGAAGGACATCTCATAGCGCGCTTTACTGTAGAAAAATATGTTATTAATTATAAAATTACGGTTTAATCTCGTCTTTCTTAATGTCATTAAATTATTTCCGAAGTTTCGCATGCTTTGTAGTTCAGGTAGTACGGACAACTAAGTTCATTCAATTGTCGACTAATAAAAGTAACCATGAAAGTAACGCGAGATTAAACCGTAAAATGAGAGTAGTATTGTCGACTCGGTGGTGCAGTAGCTAGGGCACCTGACTGTCGCGCCGAGGGTCGCCGGTTCGATTCCCGCATCGGGCAAACATTGCGTGGTGAACAGGTTTGTTTGATCTTTATTTGGGTGTTTATTATCTATATATGTATATATTTAAACGTTTATAAGTATGTCTGTCAGTCTCTTGTACCCATAACAGAGGGAATTCTAAATAGACACCAGATGATCATGTATGATTTGTTCCCAGTTGTTACTATTATTAATTATGTTTACGAGTCGCGAAAATCGAAGAAAATAAAAAGTCTATTCCTCAGGAATAAGTACCATTCTTTTTGCTTAATAGTTATTTATATATTTTTCTGTATCTCAGACAACGTGCTTGCAAAATTTAATGACGAGAGATTCAATGGTTAAGACGTGTCAAACAAACGAACAAACGTCCCATTTAAAATATTAATTTATTCAGTCTATAGACTATTAAATGCTTTCGCCAACTGTAGCAAGAAGTTTCTGGTTTCATTAACTCAAAAGAACAACAGCAACCATAGGTTTTTAGGCAGTAATGAAAATCTCCAGTTGGTTGCATATATTGATTTCTTGTGCTATTTAAGTAACACTTTCAGGGGCAAATTAATTGAATTCAATTATAAAAGCATCAACGGATATCAACTTGATAAAGGAAAACGTCTGCGTTTTTTTTTGTTTTTTTTTTTATTGTACTTGTAGGCAGACGAGCATACGGCCCACTCGATGGTGAGTGGTTACCGTCGCCCATGGAGTTCAGCAACGTCAGGGGCAGAGCCAAGCCGCTGCCTACCGTTAAATGAGTATACTCGTATTATTGATTCACAGATTTGCTATAGTCCGGGTTCCCGTTATAGAGGTTCGCGCTCATCCGGCAAATTATTTACTACACTATTTTACGTATTAGTACATGATCAGTGATCTGTCAAGTTTACAGTACATTGCGGGATACAGTCTAAGACATAATATCTTTATATATAGTAGAGGTCCCGCAGTAGTCGAAATTCGACTATAATTAATTGGAATAGTAAGTTATGTACAATATATATATATATATATATATATATATATATATATATATATATTATATACTTCTATAATCACAAATTTCGCCAAGGCTACACTATAAAAAAATATTAATACAGACACACAATATTTAATCTATTCTCAATTTGACCGCAGACGTCAAGAACAAAAGTTTGACAGTAAATAGTATGCATGCGTGTGTGCGTCAAATACATGGTATGTAGTGTGTGTAATGTTTTCTTTATTGATTAAATGTATCTTTTATGCATTATTTTAAAAAATATATTAGCATTGTGCACTTCTTCTCTATATTCTCTATAAGTATGGAAAATTTCATACTCCTCTGTCGGCGCAATTTTCGTAAAAAGGGATACAAAGTTTTTGCTTCACGTATTAATATACAGATAATTCTACTGTATGCGTGTATATCACTAAGCTCCTCTTAAACGGCTGGACCGATTTGAATGATTTTTTTTGTAGGCATTTGGGTGACTGGATGGTTTAGATTCAGAGATCAGCCCGGCAGATAGCGCTGCAATCGGTATCAAGGTTATTTATCTATACTGCAACTAAACGGCTGGATCGAGTTGACTGAATTTTTGCAGGACAACGTCTGTCGGGTCTGCTAGTGTATATTATATACAATGTTATTATGTACAAGCCTTTCGCACGGTTTATACTACACGTCTAAACTCATAAGGTCGGTTAAATTTTAATTTTATTATTAGCTCTGGTATAACGTGTACATTTGTTCTATATATTATTCAGATCACCTATTTAGTCTATATCTCAACTGTATAAGAATAGTTGCAATTTTCGGGCTTCGTTTTTTTATAAAACCGTGTTGTTCCTTTATCGTGGAAGTTATTGTTGAATATGAACGTCATTACGGATCCTCCTGATCCATTAACGGTGCTTTTAGGCACCACAAGCACCGGTCACCGTCCTCGTCGAACCCGTCGCTTGCGACGAAGGGCTCGACGAGCGAATTAACCCATAGACACAGCCCACTGAGTTTCTCGCCGAATCTTCTCAGTGGGTCGCGTTTCCAAAGCAAAGCACTGCTCTTGCTAGGGTCAGTGTTAGCAACTCTCCGGTTTGAGCCCCGTAAGCTCACCTACAAACGTTAGGGTAAAGCTGAAATAGCCTCTCAAGGCTATCAGCATAGGTAGGAAAAAAAACCTTGAATATGAGCTACATATTTCGTAATTATATTTTTCATTAGTAAAAATGGTACCTGCCTGCGGGATTTGACCATCGACTTGGTCGCGCCTTTCGATGCGGGAGACACCGTGCTTCTTATTTCTTATCCCTTTAGGTCACAACATAAATTTGTCTATAAATTCAATCTTCAACTAATAACATGGATTAGATGTTGGAAGATCCCTTTTAAGAAAACGTCCTTATCTTGTTCCGAATTAAGAATAAACAAACATTATTCGACGCTGGTAAAATCCCCGAAACGTCTCAAACAAAAAAAAGCTTTTTAGCTTACCTGTTATATTTACACGTATTTTTTATTCATAAGCACAGCACTAGTGATGGATCGTATCGGATCCCGTCTACGGAACCCTAAAAAAATAATACGGACCTTCGTCAGCTGTCACCATCCAGGTCTCGCAAAAGAAATTTAATTTGCCGCCGTGTTACTTGGACGGCGTAACGTAATCTAATAAGTGATTTAGTATTAGAACAACACCATTCTTGGAATACCTACTTCACTCGGGCAGATTCTATATAATAATGTGACTTGTCTTCGTGACAGTGGAATTTTCTCTCTCAGTATTTTTTTTTGTGAACGTATGTTTTATGTGTATGTTGTTGTAACACGTACATAAGAAGTGGTTGGATACACTGCTATATTATTTTAGTATTTACGGTAGGCAGCGGCTCGGCTCTGCCTCTAGCATTGCTGAAGTCCATGGGCGACGGTAACCACTCACCATCAGATGGGCCGTATGCTCGTCTGCCTACACAGGTAATAAAAAAAAATTATGTTAATGCTATTAAGTTGGTTACATTAACTTGAATGTTGATTTGTGAATCTGATTTGGATTTATCTACAAATAAAGTTTATGTGAATGCGGCTCATTTCTCGTGGGCCCGTAAACACTCTTGGGAAACGCAAGACCTAAAAGCTAGATTTAATTGGGTAATTATGTTGTAAACTAATTTGAGGGATCTGCAACTACAGATGGATGAGGTCGGGATGTAGAAGCAGTAACTATAGAGGTTAGATTAGTTTATAGATTAAGATTACAGGCAGCGGCAGAACAGCGATAGTTTCAGCTATCACAAAGCTAAGCCGCGGCCTTTTTGTCTTTACTGTGTCAGTATAATTAATATGTTGTAATATTGTTTAGAATTATAATTTTTATGTCATATTAATTGAAAAATTATTTGTATTGTGGAGTAAATAAATGTAATTATTATTATTACTAAATTATGGGCCCCTATGATTTCCAATGTAACGTGATTCTGACAGATTTAAACAGCCCCTAACGAATACAGAAGAATGTCTTTATTTTTATTGACGTCAATTATCTTAACTTAGCTAAGAGACTTTCACATCGTAACTTTCGCTTATTAAAGAAACAAAGCTTCTACTGATTGCGTGGAAAAAATCCAAAGGAAAAACAAATAATGGTATCAAAAGGAAGTTTTTTTTTTTTTTGCTCTCCGAGACAGAAGTAAGAATCAAGTATTCATGTCATCATGTCATTCATGTCATGTCATTTTTATTTTTAGAAAATAATTTCACTACTTTAGGTCCCGCAGTAGTCGAAATTCGACTATAATTAATTGGAATTGTAAGTTTGTACACTATTATGATTGTATTTTATACTTCTATAATCACAAATTTCGCCAAGGCTACACTATAACAAAATATTAATAAAGACGAACAATATTTAATCTATTCTCAATTTGACCACAAACGTCAAGAACAAAAGTTTGACAATAAATAGTAATCATGCGTGTGTGCGTCAAATACATGTTACGTAGTGTGTGTAATGTTTTCTTTATTGATTTAATGTATCTTTTATGCATTATTTAAAAAAAATATTAGCATTGTGTATATCTTCTCTATATTCTCTATAAGTGTGGAAAATTTCATACTCCTCCGTCCGCGCAATTTACGTAAAAAGGGATACCAAGTTTTTGCTTCACGTGTTAATATATAGATATAATAAGTACGTATATATATAGTGTTGACGGATTCACGTTTTGACCGAGAGCCTTTTATGAACGAATACAAAGACTCCGAATTGACCGATAATTGCGAGGGAGGGGCTCTTCCGACCTTCCCTTTACGTTTATTTTAGATTGTCCTGGTTTGATAGGTGATTGGTTTCCTTTTGATTGTTTTCGTAATGTTCGAACACGGTCCGTATTTTCTATTTCGGCTCCCCCACGCAAATTGTATTAACTCAATTATGTTGGAAACGAAATTGAAGTATTGCTGCGTGTATAAAATTTAGCGGTCATCTTGTACTTTTTGTATATATGATTCTTTATGTATGTTCGATGATTTAATATCTAGCGTTAACCCCTGGAAAAAGTAATAATTGAATACCAAATAGATATTACAAAAAACTTTTTTTTAATATATTATTCGACTAGCTTTAGCCCGCGACTCCGTACACGTGGAATAGTTACTTTGGCATAACGCTAAATTTTACCTCCACTTCATTTACGTAGAAAGTGAAAATATTTTTGAATCATAAAATGTTAAGGAGCTATTTAAACCCCTATTTTGAAACATTCTTTATTGGTGCTCTACTTGTATTGGCCTTACCGTGATGTTATATCGTTTATAGCCTTTCTCAATAAATGGGTTATCTAACACTGAAAGAATTTTTCAAATCGGACCAGTATTTCCTGAGATTAGCGCGTTCAAATAAACAAACTCTTCAGCTTTATAATATTAGTATAGATAAGAAAAAAAAATACACTGTCATTCAGATAAAAAGAATAGGTAATCAAACAAGCGCCACAGATAACCAAAATTGAATAGATAGAAAAAAATAATGAAAAATAAAAAAAAATATTTTCATTTTTTTCTTATTTTTATTAACTTTTAATACAATAATTCTCTGAGAGCACTCGCCGACTACTTAAACCTATTTAAAGCCTTACCATTCGGAGCCCTTGTGAATTTTAGTGTCTCACTTGCATTACAACGAAGTTGAATGTGGCTGCGTGAGAGATAATTACTCCAGACTAATAGCCAGAGGGCTAAAGTATTAATAAATGTAGATCGAGTTCGTTAATTCTTAAAGTCTTTTATTCAAATATAAATTATGCGTTTTAATATTTTAAATCTTAACATTTTGAAGTAATTTAAGGACGACCCTATGCAAAGTTCAGTTTTGGATAAAGTCGATGTTTCAAGTAAATATCGGGCCACTTTATTAAGCGTTGAATAAATCTCAACAAAATGTAAGAATTCACAAAAAATTTAAAGCTTTGATTTATACGGATTATTAATTGAGACTTTTGTGTCTAAAAATTTACATCACCTTTGTTCAATTTTGATTTGTAATAAGTTTACTTCGGTCATTTTGATTTGAAATTACAAGATGATGAACCAGACGAATATGATGGGGTGCTGTATTTTTCGGGAGTTTATTTTTGTTGCACTTTTGATAATCACCGTGAAGACGCTAATCGGCTGTCCGATAACCGATGCAATAAGTACTGCTGATGACAGAAAGACGTGGAGAAGCATAGTGCATCGAGCGATCGAACACTTCAACCTAGACACGACCTTCAGCAATGACAAACCGACTAAGGTTAGGAGGAGGGATTAATAACCGTAACCTCTTAATACTCTGACTTTTTAAATGAGGCCTTTATTGGTTTGGCTGTAACTTTTTAGCTTTACAAGGTCGTGTTGCTGCGATCCGATTTTAAACTCTATAAAAGGTTGCAATTGAGTAAGATAATGAAAAAATATGTTAAGACTAGCTGACCCGGCAGACTTCGTAGTGCCTCAATCGATAAATAAAAGACCTAAACTTTTATATAAGATAAACTTAAAACAAACAAAAGAAATCCGACACATATCAAACACATCAAAGGAAAAACAAAATTGTTATTTTTATTTAATTCCGAGCTTTTTCATATTTATCTTACCTTTTAAACTTTCTCTGGACTTCCACAAATAATTCAAGACCAAAATTAGCCAAATCGGACCAGCCGTTCTCGAGTTTTAGCGAAACTAATGAACGGCAATTCATTTTTATATATACCTAGTCAGGTCATAAATTCTGTCACATGTTTAACGTAAAATAATTGAAATAAGTTTATTCATTATGTAACCATTCATATACCAAAATGAACTTAACAAAACATAGATTCTTATGACACTAAAGTTTATTCAAAATGACCTCCGTGATTTTGAATACAGGCCTTCAATCTGCGCGGCCAGTCGTCTATCGCAGCACGAAAGAGGTCCATGTCAATATCGGCGGCTGCCTTAATCAAGGATGTCTTGAGTGACTCCAAATTGGGATGAGGCTTTGAGCACGCCTTTTCCTCCAAGTGTTGCCATATCTTGTAATCTAACGGATTCAAATTTGGACTGGAGGAGGGCCAGTCTTCGTGCCGGATGAAGTCGATTTCACGCGCCGCCAGCCAGTCTTGTGTGCTCTTCGCTCTATGAGCTAGCGCCGAATCTAGTTGGAATACCCAGTGCCTGTTATTGAACATGGTATGAGAAACAGGTTCCACAAGGTTCGTCAGGACTGTATTTTGATACACAACTGCATTCGTTTTTACACCTTTCTCACAAAAATGTACCTCTGTTAAGCCTCAATAAGAAACTCCCAACCATACCATGACCGAGGATGGAAAATGACCTCGTTGGACACGCGGAATACGGTTGCTCGCTTCTTCACTACTGTGTGCGTACACCTTATCATTTTGTTTGTTGTAGCTCTCTTCTAAAGTAAAAATTTTTTCATCCGAAAAAAGAATTTCCCGATATTTTTTTCCCGCGTACCGCTTCAACAAAGCGCGGCATCTCTTCAGTCTCAGGTCCATTAGACGAGCATTCAAACGATGTCCTGTTATTCTTCGATATGCCCGAAGCCCTAAGTCTTCATTTAACACCCTTTTCACCGTGGTTCTGCTTAACCCCATCTGAAGGGCCAACAGTTTCTGCTTACGTTTGGGATTTCTTTGAATTCGCGCCTTCACAGCCTTTATGACTGCTGGAGTCCTAACAGACCGAGGGCGACCACTTTTTGACCTGTCATCTATACTAGAGTCTTCATTGTATTGTTTGATGGTACGATAAACGAATCTTTTTATTAAATTCAAATTTTTCAGTATTTAAAAAATTTGAATTGGCGAGTAACCGCAACGATGCAACGCAATAACTGCAACACGGTCTTCTTTAAGCGTCCACTCCATATTTAAAAATGAGTAAAATTCTAAAAGTATACATTTTTATTTTCATGAACAATTCGAAATTCGAATTCAATAAACTTTTTTGTGGCCAGCATTCTAAAAGAAAAGTTTTTACTGTGTGACAATACTTATGACCTGACTAGTTATAGAAGATATTCTGCCTCAGAAAATGTTGGTTAATAATACTTCGCCTAAAAATAATCATTAAATCCGGCACTGCCAATTGTTTTATTCGCCTTTGTAGCAAAAACATAGGTGTAGTTCAAAATGAAGTATGAAGTTTTACAAGGGAGACACCGTCTTGAAAACCCCGTAACTTAAAATTAATTCGCCTTAAAACTAGTTTCGAGGTGAAATTTCTAGATTTACACACGCGTTCAGTAAAATCGATTTAGCGGTTCCCGCGGAGCTTTTAATACATTTTAGATCAGTGAAACTTGGCTTCGTAACTGTGTTGATAGCTCTTTTGGGAGCTCAAGTGTAATGGAGTTTAAATTGTAATTTTCAGTTTTGTTTCATCCTCTTGTGGTTAGGAAAGCTTCTGAGCCGGATTAGTAGTGTTTAAAATATCTATGTTAGATAATTTTAACCCAAACCGTTTAAATATTCGAATGAATTCACAGTAATAATTTCACGCAAAGCTTGAAAATATAGATGTCATCTTTTTTTTTTGCTTAGATAGGTCGACGAGCTCAGAGCTCACCTGGCGTGAAGTGGTTAATGGAGCCTTAGACATCTAAAACGTAAACACCACCACCCACCTTGAGATATGAATTCTAAGGTCTCAGTATAGTTACAACGTCTGCCCCACCTTTCAAATTGAAACGCATTACTGCTTCACGGCAGAAATAGTCGGCTTGGTGGTACCTACCCGTGCGGACTCACAAGAGGTCCTACCACCAGTAATTACGTGGAAGTTAATCGTGAACATTTGTCAAGTACGTTAATTAGAAAAATTGGTACCCGCGGGCGGGATTCGGGTACTGGTGCATCGTTACATACGAATTCATGGGACGTCTTATCCTTTGGGCCAGGGGTCGGCAACCTGTGGCTCTTTGGATATTTATAAAAATGCGGCTCTTCAATTCTATACGCAAATATTATTTATTTTATTTAAAAAAAAAACTTTTAAAAATTGTTCCTAATCGAGTAACGAGGATTCGGTACCCCTTCTATCTCTCAGCCCATTGTTGTAAGTAAATGTTTAATTGTTTTAATTTTTTACTTAAATAATAAGTGATTATCTAATAATACGATATATATTATCTAATTTGTTGTAAAAAAAACACTACTTAAATAATAATAAATAGATATTTTTCTTATGAATAATTAGATTCGTTTTCTTATCAAAATATTTGTTTATGCAAGAACTATTTATTGTTGGCATGGAAAAATTTTGCGGCTATTTAAAAACTTTCAAATTTTGAAAATTTTAATTTTTGGCTCTTCCGACTTAAAAGGTTGCCGACCCCTGCTTTGGGCCGTGCCTTTTAGGCTTTGGTTTGCTATTAAAGCGTGCTTTTTAAGCTTTTGTTTTTATTGTGTTAGACTACACTAGTAGGTACTATCAACCTATGTACATTGAAATACGATGAAACTTACTTAGAACTAATTTTATTACATGCTTAAATATGTCCGCTAACAACTACATTATTAGGTAATGTAACCAGTTGTGTGATTTTGTACCAAAACAATACAAAATAAAAACGAAAGAAATTAATCATGAAATGTTACAAGTCTGATAGGATAGGAGTCAGATTGAAGAGAAACCTTAGAAATAACAAGTTCCACTATTATTATTATATTATTCATTGGGTTTTATATACTCTATATTAAAGCTTAGTGTTGAACCTATATCTTTATTATTTTTGGTTAATGTAGTAAGTAGGTTGTTGCGATTTCGGTTTCGACATCGACATCTTCTATAAATTAATACGTACGTGATCTTTGTATCCCTTTTTACGAAAATTACACGGACGAAGGAGTATGTTTCCCACACTAACAGAGAATATAGAGGAGTGCAGAATGCTAATATTTTTTTTAAAGTATGCATTAATAATACATTAAAGCAATAAAAAAAAAACATTACACACACTACCATTTATTTGACAGACACACACAATATAAACTCTTTGTTTGTTGTCAAACGTTTGTTATTTGTTAATGTGGTCAAATTAAGAATAGGTTAATATTGTTTATTTTTAATCGTGTTTTTCTATAGTGTAATTTTGGCGGAATCTGTGATTATAGAAATATAATATTGCTACGCCGGAAGAGTAACGCCATCTATCGCCGAATAATCGAACGAATATCGAAGGATCAGTAGCACCTAGAATGCTCGAGAAGTACAACGCCATATATTGTTAGATAGCGGAAACATTACTAGAGATGTGTTGCATATTCTCGATAATTCTAGGGATGAGGTATCAGCTATAAAAGCGTTATAGGGATGGTGCGCAGTCAGTAATCTGAACTACTCGAAGCGACACAGCGAACGGATCACCTGAAGCGAAGCGGAAGAAGCGAATTGAGGATTTTAAAGTGTTTGGGAAGTGTTTAAGTGTTCTAAGTGTTGAATACAGTTTTTAGTTGTACTTTGGTGGAATTTTATTTATCCCGAACCCCAGCGCGTAAAAATATAATATAGTCAGACGAGCATACGGCCCACCTGATGGTGAGTGGTTACCGTCGCTCATGGACGTCAGCAATGCCAGAGGCAGAGCCAAGCCGCTGCCTAGCCAAGCTGCTGTCTTTGACAATAGAACCATAATAATGTTCAAACTTATTTCAGTTAATCATAGCCGAATTTCGACTACTGCGGGACCACAAGATCTTCACAGAAATCTGAACATTAAGACTTCTGAGGTTCTTTTTCACCTTTTATATTTTGATATCCAGTGTTAATTTACATTATTAATAATATTCTTCAGCTATGAATTTGGTAAATTACTTTTTACATCAAAATAATTTGAAATAGTCCAACATAATATTATATACCAAGTTAATCGAAAAATAACATTTTCAATTTGTATTACAATATTATTTCATTATATTTCTGAATACGAAGAAGAACCTGTGATTGTCGACCGGAGGTTTTGTGTCTTGTTTCATTGATCAAACGAAATCGTTTACATACGAATCCAAATATATTTTAGGTTTGAACATAACCATAAATAAGCATTTATATATTTTGTGTTCGCTTATCCTTTGACCTTTGCAACCACGCACCTGCCAATCGCAAAAGTTAGTCCCGCATCCACATTTAGCTGCTATTCAACAAATCTTGAGTTTTACCAATTACCATGTAAATTTCGTGAAGTTCGCGAAATAATTTAACGGGTTGTAGTCGTCGGTTTCAAAACAATTTATATGTTAATTCGTTCTCTCTTGTCTGTACGTATGAATTATCAACTCACTATAAGCTAGAAAATTAATGGTATATGTTGACGAGTTGTCGAATTAATTGAGCTCGGATTGCGAGCTAGGTTTCTGTTAATTAGGAGGTTTAAAATTTGTAGGGATGAACAATAGGTTGTATCGTGTTACGAGCTAGGCCTCGGGATAAATGGAAACTCTTCACCGAAATACTTCGAAACGTTCGTCGCTTCGTTTCGAATAGAAGTGCCATCATAAATTTTTTTTCCTACCTTAGCTGATAGCCTTGAGAGGCTACTTCAGCGGAACCTTAACTAGTAGGAGAGCTCACGGGGCTCAAACCTGACGACGTTGCTAGCACGAACCCTGGCAAGAGCCGTGCTTCGCAGAATCTACCACCGGATCGGAAACGCGACCCACTGAGAAGATCCGGCGAGAAACTCAGTGGGCTATGTGTCACGCTTTTATAGTCGTTTCGACTATGTCTACAAGTAACCAGAACATTCCCGATAGAACTAGATCATACACGAATGCTCTAAATACTCCTTGCCTATGTAGAAAAGTAGAAAACCTAGAACACCTTCGAAGCAATTGGAACATTCGAGAATGTTCTGGACTCGTCTTTATCGGGGCCATTGGAATATTCTCGATAAAATTGGGGTTTTCAAGATTATTAGTGTCGGTGGTATTCTATTAGTTACGTTTATAAAAATGATCAAGGGCATCCTCCACGTTAGTAATAGGTTAGTAGTGTAATTGTTTTATTTTATATTGTGAATAAAATTATTTCCTTACATTATAAGTTAGATTAGTTTTCTTTGTCGTGTTGTTTTGTCGTATAATTGTAAGGAACGTTGTTGTACAAATTCAGCACTATGTCTTGTTTTGTCGTGCGCACATAACATAATATGTTGCATGCCAGATTTTGTTTATTTTTACTTGTGTTTTTATGTATCTTTTTAGCTTGTAATGTGTATTGTGAGCCTAATAAATAAATCATTCCCAGGCTTCATTGTATGGTTTTAATTCAACTACAAATTCATTACTATGACTTTAAGCTTTGAAATTTTGCTAATATTGTTGTACGCTTGTTAATTGAAGAGCATCTTGTAATGGTTATATCAGAGTTATTTGCAGTATGCCGTATGTGGAGCCCGTGTGGGTACCGACATAAAAGCATCCGGCCTATTTCTTTCGTGACGTAACCATGCATTCTAGTTTGAAGTGTTACCGCTATACAATACGACTTCGATTCCTACTTAAGACTAGTATATTCTTCGGTTTTCGTGAGTCGAAAAGTAGTCGCCAGTCCAATATTGTACTCGTCACTGGTACTGACAATACCCAAATGACGACGAATAACAACTTAGTTGCCCGTAGTTTATGTACACTCTAAGGTTGCCCGTGACCCGAAAACTAAATTGAACCGAAATGTCGGAAATAATATAATTAATTACACTAATACTACTACTTTTGCGGTAGGCAGCGGCTTGGCTCTGCCCCTGGCATTGCTGAAGCCCATGGGCGACGGTAACCACTCACCATCAGGTGGGCCGTATGCTCGTCTGCCTACAAGGGCAATAAAAATAATAATCTATACTTAATATTATAAAGAGGAAATATTTGTTTGTTTGTTTGTTTCGAATAGGCTCCGAAACTACTGGACCGATTTGAAAAATTATTTTTCCATTAGAAGCCGACATTGTCCCTGATGAACATAGGCTACTTTTTTTATTTTATTTTTTATTTTTTATTTTTTGGTTTCATGTGTGTTTTAATGTTTCCGAAGCGAAGCGAGGGCGGGTCGCTAGTAATAATAATAAAGCCCGAGATTAAAGATAAAAGTAATTTTAATTTTATTTAAGACTAAGTGGATTATGAGCTTGTTTAGGTATATAGAGAAAAAATGGCTTCTTTCTATCACTAATTATTCGGCTGCTCAATTGAGGATGTAAGAGGATTTCAGACAGAAATCATTACCACCATAACTCCCAATATTTATGGTACATAACACACAATCACAATTCTTCAATCGAATCAAATTCAGCACGTGCACAGCAATCGAATGCTGAATGAGAATTTTGATTGACTCAGAAATTTCATACGTAATCGGTTTAGTCTAGAACACCGTTAAGGATGGTGGCTCTCAAAGTCCTGCCGTTAGTTAATACTTAGCTAATCACTACTATGCTATATATGCTATTAATTTTGTTTAACATGTCATGAATCTTTTCTCTTGATGTTTAGATTAAAATCAGTTCGTAGCTACGAAGTGATCGTGTGTTTGTATTAACCCATAGACAGAGCCCACTGAGTTTCTCGCCGGATCTTCTCAGTGAGTCGCGTTTCCGATCCGGTGGTAGATTCTGCGAAGCACTGCTCTTGCTAGGGTCAGTGTTAGCAACACTCCCGATTTGAGCCCCGTGAGCTCACCCACACGTCAAGGAGAAGCGAAGTGAAATAGCCTCTCAAGGCTATCAACATAGGTAGGAAGGAAAAAAAAGTGCTTGTTTATATATTACTAGCGACCCGCCCTCGCTTCGCTTCGGAAACATTAAAACACACATGAAACCAAAAAATAAAAATAAAATAAAAATTAAAAAAAGTAGCCTATGTTCATCAGGGACAATGTCGGCTTCTAATGGAAAAAGAATTTTTCAAATCGGTCCAGTAGTTTCGGAGCCTATTCGAAACAAACAAACAAACAAATCTTTCCTCTTTATAATATTAGTATAGATAGCATGGTTTAAAATTCAATTGTGTCACAAACCGTAGGGGAATAAATAACTACAGTTTGCTGCTATTAGACTAAGAGTGAGGAAATAAATAAAATACCTAACCTTTTTTACAATAACATCATTTCTTCTTACACTGTTTTTAATTCAAATTTATTAAAATTTATTTTCTATTTTTTAGTTGGTTTTTTTATAAAAGCGTATTTTGTTAGTTTTTTTAAACTATTATTTATTTTTCATTTTTTAGTTTCAACTAATGAAATTCATTTCAAATTTTTTTTTAAATATTGAATTGGTATCGGTCCTTAATAAGTATACCAAATTTTGAGTTAATCCGACATTTTGAAGGGGGTCAAAATCATGTTCAAAGATTCTGTTACAAACATACATACGTCTGAAGCTAATAAAAGCGTATTATCAATAAAAACTTACTTTTTCAAGAATAAGCGTGAATTACTAAACAAACACATAAAAAACAATTAACTCCTACTCCCCTTTGCTATGAGCACAGCACAGATAAAACCTATAATATATTAAGTGTATAATCTATGGATAAAACACTTAAATGGCTATGGGCACTGGAATACAGATTTTAAAGTACGGTTACATGACCGAGACGATAAATAAAAATCGTTTTGTGATCTCTTAATTCAAGAACTCATAATCTACACTCATCTAATTTTTTTAAAGAGTTCATGGCAGACAACGCAGTTGATGCCGTCACGATCATAGATTATACACTTAAGTCACGATAGATTATGTTTGTCAGTGCATGTCGCAATACATGCAGAGAAAATAGGTAGTATAATAAAGTTTTATAATAAAGTGGCGATTTTTTAAATGCTATCATCAATATCAGGAAACACCAGCGCTTCCAGCTGCCTTCGTTTTGAGTAGGTAACAATTCTGCCAGCTCTGGTTTTTTTAGAGACTCAATCGTATTAGATCATTAGATGGAACATACCAAGGGTGTGAAAAATAATAAAATATTATTATTCCTATTAAAACAGCCTATTTGTGATTGTTAATATTTGGTACTATTCAGTAAAGCGTAGAAACTGTAGCTTGCTCTTATGATCTGAAAAGATAAATTAGATTTTCCATGATACATACAAACGACGTTCACGGTGTTGCAAATACAAAAATGTATTTACCTCAAAACAAGTGGAAAACCAGGACAAGAAACATTCGTTTAGTAATATTCAACATGTCGTTGCTTATTCTTGTATTATGCATTCCAAAGAGACGTCAGCTACCCAGAGACGGCGGCTACCTTTATACGAGGTTGTTGAACTCGTGCGTCAGCTGTTAATTTAGTTGTGTTACAATGACGAGAACGGTGGTATTCAAGTTATGGTGTCTATGGACTGCAAAATCAATCATGGTCGCAGTGCTGGATTGTCGATCTACATCAATTAGTTCAAAAAGTTCAAAAGTTAGACTCACAGATATGAAAGTCGCTAAGGTCATATGGTTGAAGGAACCAGCTGTGAAGACCAGCGTTTTGGACGTTGTGAGACCTAGTAGGGCCACTTCTTTCTGTAGTTTATTCTGTGTGGATGTCCAGTTACTTTCAAAAGTACTGTAGCTTACTAGTTCGCTCTGTGTGAAGTAGAAAAAAAAGGTTTTCGAAAAAGGTACTTAAAAATGTATTGAAACCTATAAAAGTTGTTGTTATTGTTACGCCGGTAAGAGTAACGCCATCTATCGCCGAATAGTCGAACGAATATTGAAGGATCTCGTAGCACCTAGAACGCTCGAGAAGCACAACGCCATCTATTGTCAGATAGCGGAAACACAATACTAGAAACGTGTGGAATATTCTCGATAATTCTAGAGATGTGGTATCGGCTATAAAAGCGTTGCAGAGATGGTATGCAGTTTGTAATCGGAACTACTTGAAGCGAAACAGCGAACGGATCACCTGAAGCGAAGCGGAAAAAGCGAATTGAGAGTTTTAAAGTGTTTGTTGAGTGTTTTAATTGTTCTAAGTTTTGAATACAGTTTTACAGTACTATTTGAATACAGTACTTTGGTGGAATTTTATTTATCCCGAACCCCATCGCGTAGCATTATAAATTGTCTAAAATGTGTTTGATCAGAATCTGTGACGACCGACGAGAAAACCTGTCATTCAAGGATGTCGGCAGCACTGTAGATATATAACCATGCTTTAATATCATATTAAATTTTCGCAAAGTAAACATGGAAGTATTATAATTACTTAATATTGACGTTTATAAATATTTACCTTATCCCGGTAACGATGTTATTGAATCAGAAGAGTTCATTCGAAATGTGTTATTTTGTGTTGTTATTGACACTAATTACGACGGCTGGATGGATTATAACATCACTATTCATCAATTCAAATTTAAGAACATTCAGTGTTTTTTTACTTACTTGAACCGTAACTTCATTGCTATGCCAGTAGAATAGTAGCAGCTGTATTAGACATGCCAGCAAGAAGATGAAACTAGATAATACTGTGGCGAAATCGTCTTCTATCTAAAAATACACGAAATGTAATTTCTGTAGTCTATAGTTGCGCGAGACGAAACGAAAGTATTTTCATGCATTTTTTTGCTTGCCTTTGTAGGCAGACGAGCCTACATAGTCTGTCTAGCCCTCTGGAAATATTGTGGAGGGGATTCAGAGCCAAATGGTACAGGGAAAAATATCTCTGGACGAATACTGTAGATGGAGGCTGCGGTTTCAGGTAGTATCGGTGAAATCTGTTCCGGTGGCGGGAGATGTGATAGTGATGATGGTTGTATATGATTAATTTTAATAACATAATCATTTACCAGGAATTTGTACATTAATTTTTTTCAAATCAAGAGAGTGAAATGTTGTATACCTCTGCAATCTGAACGATGCAAACGCTAAGATTGATGGAGCTTACGAATAAATAAACAAACATCACCGGGGATATAAGCGAATTAAATTGTTTTTGGTATCTGAAAAAAATAACAGACTTTAGCAAGGTTAATATGTTTTTGAAGTGCTACACAAGAACGCGTATATCTTGATATTATACTTGCTTGATCAAATCCGTGTGAAATTTATGACATTTAATTATATTTTTATGAGTCCGCTCCGGGCTTCCATTTATCATCCTCGAGCATTGCAGTCGAGACATTTGCATTTGACCGGCGAAGAATATCATTATGGACACAACCAGAGTGTCCCAGCCCAAGACATAGAAGCTTACGACATGACCCAGTATAGTTTCGATTCCCATGGAAAAATAATACCCCGGTGGTTCTTCTGAGAATGGTGTATAGCCATCGAAAAGGTGATTGTAGGTAATAGTGCCGTTAACGTCGCTCTGATTATTTTGATATGGCTTACTAAAAACACCAATGTTTGCGATGAACGCTAGGGCCCAAAACGAATATGTTATTTTACGATTACGAGTGATGTAGCTCTGCATTGTTTTAATACTTTTTGGATCTTTCTTTGCTATTTGATCTCGTTCGGTTTTCGAAATAAAAAAAACGAGTTCCTGCCAGACGTTGTAGTCTTTTTGGAAGAAGCATGTCTTCACAATGCCCATGTGAAATGGCGCGTACTCTAAAATTAGCTGCAACGAGTCGATTTTAAATTTGATAATACATTTTAGGTACTGGCTGACGAAAAATAACACGATGACATAGAAACAAGCACGTTTCAAAAGCGTTATATTATTCTTTGAATTCGGGTACCAAATTCCAGTTAAGCTGAGCAGTCGTAGATGAGGACCGACTGAAGGGTGTCTAGAATGTTCCGGAAGCGAGAAAAGTGACGGACATATTTTATTTTTCTTCGAATTGAACACCATTGTACCTATAACGAGCGTTCCCTTTGACAATTCGTTATGAAATATAAGGTAAAAATCAACGAGCTACCGGAATTAATTATGAAGGTAATTGCAATATTCCACGTGTAATTATATGATCGGAATAGCGTGGTGATTTAAAATTCGAACTAATAATTGGAGAAGGATTTATTACGTATGTATATTGCAAAAATTAAATACCCAATACAAATTAATATTGATGTCATGAAATTGTATTTTGTTTTTAGGCATTTTGAAAAAGAAAAAGATTAAGTTTTTTTTCTAACATCTGACAGAAACATCCTAGATAGAAGTACCTACCCAAAAATAATGTATGACATCAGTTGATTGTGTTATCACGCTGTTTAGTTTTAAACTTCCGTGTACCTCGTTCATAAGTCATTCTAACATTATTAATTATATTTATCTGTGTGTCACGTGCACATAAAATGTGCCAAAGGCATAGAAATAAGATGATTAACTGTAATAACAGATTAACCTCAGAATAAGATAGTAATCTTTACACTTTCATCGTTTATGAATACTTAAAATAAACATAAAAGTGAATACTGACAAATAATCATAATGGAATTGTTCCTATTTCCGAAGTTTTAGTAAGAGTGTCGGCTGAATGCTAAGCCTGTCGTTATGTCCAGATAAGATCGAGAGCGGAAATTAAGAGGAAATTGTATTTGTTTCTTATACAGGGATGGCGTCGTAATAAAGACTACATCGTGCCTATCTAGCCGAGGGCGATGTATATATGAATCTATATAAAATCCTATTAACTTCAGTGTTGTTCTTTCGATTTTGTCTCTTTTTTAGGTTTATGTCGATAAATGATGAAGTGGTAGAGTAGGTAGTTCAAACTTCTGTAGTTCAATACCTCGGTGGCATAGGCTCAGTATTCTTTGGCGGAGGGAGGTTCACTTCATTCTAACATGGTCTGTGTGCTTAGTGCGAGTTTTTTAACGTTCTCGATAGCGTAAAAGTTAACTCAAATTGGTATGCAGTTGGAACAGCGCTCCTGGCGGCAAACGTAGGTAAACGTTAATACACTGCTTACTGCCTCTCACACGTAGGCGGAAAGCCTTTTTTATTTATGGTTAAGAATTTGGTGTATGCAATAAAGCAAAGTGATCACGATAAGGTTTTGTATATTGTACAGCATCAAACATATGTAACTAAGATAAGTGTCAGGACTAAAAATTCCAGGCAGTGAATTTGTCACATTGTTTATTTTTTATATTAATATAATTGTAAATAGACATGCTGTAACAAAAACCGACTGCAAATAGAAAAAAAAAAAGATATTCCGAAACAAATTAATATACCTACACTAAAAACAATAATCATCGAAATCTGTTGGCGTGATATTGAGTAATTGAGTTATTCATCTATACGTCGCGCATGTACTTAATACAAATTTAAGACTTATATGGTTTTCTTATGGATATCATTATCAGGACTGGACTGAAATGGGACCACACGGGAAGCGTCAGCTTTCTAATAAAAAAAGAATCATCAAAATCGATTCAACCACTCAAAAGTTATGAGGTAACAAACCTAAAAAAAAATACAGTCGAATTGAGAACCTCCTCCTTTATTTGAAATCGGTTAAAAAGAGATACTTAAATAGGAACCAATCATTCTTTGATTTTGCACCGTATACTTTTTCAGAGTACTTAGAACCGGAATGAAATCAAATTTATTAATATTAATATAATAATAAAATTAAATTGTAAAAAAGACATGGAATTATGTGATTTGAGAGAAGGTCTAGAATATAATTAAATTCATTGAGTTTCCTACAGATTTTTATTCCTGAGCCGAAGAGATAGACAATGTAAAAACAAGCAAATGCAAATTTTATTAATACTACATGAGACTATTACTTTATTTTGTCTTATCACTATTAATTATATTTGACTATAATTTATTTTAGTTTAATTTTACTTTTTTTTAAAACTTCATTGCAGTTTTAAATGACAAGACCGAATGAACTAAGTTCCGTTTGCTTGCTCAGGCAGAAGTATCAAATAAAAAATGCGCTAGTGTAATGTGTAGAACAGATATGTCAATTCAAAATTTCGACGGTTAGAATTTTGAATTTTAATAAAACTTCGTTTCTGTTTGTGAAGAAATAGTCAAAAATTAATTAAATAATTCGTCCAATTGAGCGAATGTGATGCAGAAAAGTCGTTATTGTTTGAGTGGCGGTTGATTGTACTCGTGTGGATTGCTAGAAGTGTAATCTCATTTCATGATAAAGTTATAAAGTGCGTTGGAATTATGGTGAAAATAGAGAAGCGGCCCGTCGCTACGGGTTTTAAAGGCTCTGGTGGTGGAATAGTGCCGTCTAAATGCGGTTCTACACAAAACATGGCTGCGAACATCAAAGTTGTAGTGAGAGTACGTCCTTTGAACGAGAAAGAGTTGGATCTCAACAGTCGCGTTGTTGTAGACGTCGTAGATGACAAAATGTTAGTGTTTGACCCTAAGGAAGAGATCAGGCCATTCTTCTATCAGGGTGTACAGCAACCGAACAAAAACTTTTTAAAACGTGCCAATAAAGAGTTGAAGTTTGTTTTTGATAATGTTTGTGGTCAAGAAGCATCGAATAAGGACGTTTTTGAAACTACAACGAAAGATATGCTTGCGGCTCTGATGGAAGGCTACAATTGTTCAGTATTTGTGTATGGCGCTACTGGTGCAGGGAAGACATTCACTATGATCGGCAGTAATGAGCACCCTGGCATAACTTACCTGACCATGGAACATCTGTTCTATACTATTAATCAGTTTGAAAAGGAGAGGGAATTCGATATAGGAGTCTCTTATATTGAAGTAAGTTTTGAAAATACCACTTACAAAGTTATCAGTATTATCTTGTCTGGGCAAAAAACTTAATATTGGTTGTTCTTTGGAATATTAGTGAACTACTTTTTTTTGAAGTCAGTCTTGAGCAAATTCTTTTTATTTACTGTTGATGTTTTCTTCCTTTACTCTTTCTTTATCAAAATGGAAATTGTGCTCTTTTGTTGTAAATGCACAATTTAAATATATAAATTAAATTAAAATCAATAATCACTAAATTATCATCTAGTTAAAATGTTAACTTCTTAAATATTGTATTATAACTGTTTTCTAATTAAGTTTAAGACATAATTACATGAATTTTAGGTATACAATGAAAATGTATATGATCTCCTTAAACCTTCAAAAACTCCTTTGCAACTTCGAGAGGACTCAAAGTATGGAGTTATGGTTGCCGGTCTGACACTGAACAATATTAAAACAGCTAGGGAACTCCTTAACATGCTTGAAAATGGAAACAAGAACAGGACCCAGCATCCTACAGATGCAAACGCTGAGAGCTCAAGAAGTCATGCTGTTTTTCAGGTGAACTGATTGTTTAATGGCCTTTGTTTGCATTAGTAACATGTTACAAAATGTGGGCTAGTAAATTTGTACATAACTCAATTATATATAATTGTTATATATTTTTTTTCAATTTCACAGTGTGAATGTAAATTTGTGTTTTTAATATTTCTCATTTTGTCATTAGGTATATGTAAAAATGAGATACAAAACTAGCAGTCAACTACGTCTTGTTAAGCTATCAATGATTGATTTGGCTGGAAGTGAGCGAGCTTCTGCTACAGGTTGCGTGGGAGAGAGGTTCAAAGAAGGTGCCAATATCAACAAGAGTTTGCTATCGTTAGGCAATTGTATTAATAAACTAGCTGATGGAAGCAACTATATTCCGTACAGGTAGATTATAATTAGTTGTTTATAACTCAAAATTGTACTCTTACTTTACATTTGATTTCATGCCATTAGAGTCAGTTGGCCAAAATTAGGCCAAAAACTTACAATAATAAAAGAAGCCCAAAAGACACTGTAATGCACTGAATCCCCTATTTTTGTTGAGTAGAAATGTGGTGACCCCATAATTGAAGGCAGATTCATTATTAGAAATACATAGGAATGCTGATACTTTATTTCTGAATTTGCTGATTATACATTGCAAATTTGGTTGTTCCTTTAGGATAGTTGATCAACATGAGTCGAGTTTAAATAATTATCTTTTTTAGAGACTCAAAATTAACTCGGTTGCTAAAGGACAGCCTAGGTGGTAACTGTAAAACGGTGATGATAGCAAATGTATCTCCGTCAAGTGTCAGTTACGAAGATACATACAATACTCTCAAGTATGCAGCTAGAGCTAATAAGATTCAGCTCAGTATTAAGAAGGTAAATATTTTTTACCCTACATCTGTATTCCCTTCATATTTGATAAAGCCCATATATTTTATAAGAATTGAAGTCATAGTAGCCTAAAGGTTAAGACTCTCAGTGCATTAGTATGAAGCGATGTGACTGTACCATTGTTCTAAACCGCAGGCATGTACCAACTTTTCTAATGAAATACGTACTTAACAAATGTTCATGACTGATTGCCACAATTGAGGAATAACATACTGTAATAAAAATCAAACCCACAGAATTATAGCTTGCATAACTGGTGGTAGGGCGTTTTATTAATCTGCACAGGTAGGTACCACCAGGTGGGCTGGGAGCTGGTGCACCCGTCTATTGATTCCACCCAATATTCTTGGACTGTTTCAGGTCCTAAATTCATTCTTATCTAGAATATATCTTTGATCAAACTTTAAAATAATAATGTGTTATTGTTCATTAGTTTTGATTGATATGTTATACATATCTTTTAGAAATTCTGTCGTCCGTTATTCTCCTAGCTATTTTACCGCTTCTTGTATAGCCTTAGCCATAATTCATAAGTGTTTTAAAAAGTATTTTTCTTTTCTAACCAGAACATTGTTGACGGTGACATGCGCTTGTCACAATATGTGAAGATTAATGAAGAATTGAAAAAGAAAGTAAAAGAGTTGGAAGCCAAGTTGTCTTTGTCTAGCGTTAAGAATGTGTCAAAAGAACCTGACATGGTGAAGGAGAAAGGTAAAAATGAGAAATATTTTATTTCATTCATAGTAAAAAAAAAATTTTTTAATTTTTTTTTATTGTCCTTGTATGCAGACGAGCAAACGGCCCACCTGATGGTGAGTGGATACCGTCGCCTATGGACTTCAGCAATGCTAGAGGCAGATCTAAGCCGCTGCCTACCGAATATGTAATCAGTATGTAATATTTGGGCTTAGGCAACTGAGATTTCATCAAATATCAGACCATATAGTTGCATTCACATTCTGTTGAATGTGAGCGTAAGTAATCACCTAACAGCTGAGAGGCTGCAAGCTGCAAACTCTCAGGCTCAAGCTAAATGAATAAAAATAATAGTTTGTGGCATGTTTAATTTTATAATTTAATTTGTTATATTAAAAATACAGCGATAAAAGAATGGCGGCGTCGCATCATTGACTGCGATTCAGTCCATGCTTCATTGGAGACCGAATTACTGAACTTGATGTCGAGACAACGGGTGCTGGCCTTGCGACAGCGTTTAAGGACCAGAGCATTCTCGCATGTCGCCGATCTAGCGCATCGATCCTCCTACGAGGCAATGGAACAGGTAAAAACAAATGGATACAATATCATTAACATCATATAATTTGGGAAACTGGAATGGGCCATAGAATTCCTCAAATCCTAAACCTAAATGACATTTTGAAAAAGAAGCCCAAAGTAATAATGTTCTTTTTAAAAATTTGTTCAAATTTTCAAAATTCTATATTGTAAGCGCTTAACTAGACTTATGCTGGTATTCCTTAGGTATTTCCGTTTTGATTCAGCTTCAATACAAATTTATTAATTCAGGTTTGCAATGAAGATATACCGAGGCAAGAAAGAGCAGCTGAAAGTTACATAAAACAAACTGTGCACTTAGATTCTCAGATAATGTCAACTTGGACTAAATGGGATGACGGTCGCAAGAGACTACATGTAGTATGCAATCAAGCTGTATCTGACTTCACTGAATTAGCCGATTTCGTGGAAAACATACATTTAAAGAGTGAACTTAGACATATAAAGGCTAGAGATAACCTCAGATACAAATTATTGTCCATTGAAAATGAAGAAATCAATGCCTTCACTGAATATATGAGCGAAATGCCAAGCATGCTTAAGAAATTATATCTAACATTAAAAGGCTATGACAAAGCACCCCCGGCTTTGACTGCTGAATATATAGAAATAATGAAAAAAGCGAAATTAGCTAAGGCCATCACATGGTCTGACAAAGACAGTGAAATCGATTCTAATTTCAAATTCATATCGAGCCTAGATATACAGAAGCCAACAACCGCCATAGACTACGACAAGAAGGATGAAGGCAACATGACCATAGACATAATGACAGACAGTGATGATTTGACCGACATTGAAAACAGAGAGCCGATTAAAGTTCTTAAACGTAAAGGGACGCCAATTAAACTGCCAAATAATGAAACCATATTAATTAATGACTCCTTTGAAAGTTTGGATGCGACCAGAAATCTTAACTCAGCCAAGAAAATCAAAAGGGAGAAAGAATTTGACATTGCTCCTGATATTGAAAACTACAACGTAGTAGATCCTAACGATTTGAATTCTACCTTTGTGTTGGCGGGTAAAATGGACGCATTGAGGAAACCAATCAAGACCGAATCGAAAGTGGAAGTACAACCAGTCAAGAGAGGACTCGTGGATAGGACCAATACTATACAAAGGACAATTAACTTCGGTGATAAGGGTGAGATGACAAGTTTTTTTATGAGTTATGACTCTGCGAACATCTGTTGTTCGCAAGTATCCGCAAGAACTGTTGCACGCTGCGTTTCGGGATAAATAAATGTTCCACCAGAGTACAACTTAAAACTATATTTATCACTTAGAACACTCACAGAACACTTTAAAATTCTTAATTCACTTCTTCCGCTTCGCTTCGGGTGATCCGTTCACTGTTTCGCTCCGAGTAGTTCCGATTACTAAATAACTCGTGCCATATCTGCAACGCTTTTATAGTCGATACGACATCCCTAAATTTATCGAGAACATTCCTAGTCATACAAGTCGAGTATTCCCGATGTGCGTTTCCACTATCTGACAAGAGATGGCGTTGTACATCTCGAGCGTTCTAGTTTTTACTAGATCCTTTGATATTCGTTTCGGCTATTCCGCGATAGATGGCGTTACTCTTACCGACGTAACAGTACTATAAGACTTTTTCTTGATATTTATTTTAGCATTGTTTTTGAATTATGTATATTTAATGAATCTAATATTTTTTCGAGTTACAAAGTTATTATGAATTCTATTTTAAAACGTGGACTAGTAAAAACAGAGTAAAATGGTAATGTCTGTCAGCAGCTAAGCTAGTGAAACCCGTAGTGGGTAAAGCGATACCGTTCCGGCGGCCCGGCCCGCAGCCCGGCGCGCCGCGGGGGCCCGGCTTCGGGTCCAGCCTGTCCCGCGACGGAACTCCGCTGCAGAGGAACGTGCAAGGTAAATGTTAAAATAAATGACGAAGATTTCGGTCATTGTGTTTAACCTGGATAGTACGGCTAGGTTAATTTCTATAAAATGATAGTATAGTTTTTGTTGGTGGTAGGACCTCTTGTGAGTTCGCGTGTGTAGGTACCACCGCCCCGCTTATTTCTGCCGTGAAGCAGTAATGCGTTTCGGTTTGAAGGGTGGGGCAGCCCTTGTAACTATACTGAGACCTTAGAACTTATCTCAAGGGGTTTTTTTTTTTTTAGGGCTTAGATGGGTGGACGAGCTCACAGACACAACGTAGACGCGCCACCCACCTTGAGATACAAGTTCTAAAGTCTCAGTATAGTTACAACGGCTGCCCCACCCTTCAAACCGAAACGCATTATTGCTTCACGGCAGAAATAGGCAGGGGGGTGGTACCTACCCGTGCGGACTCACAAGTGGTCCTACCACCAGTGGCGCATTTACGTTGTAGATGTCTATGGGCTCCAGTAACCACTTAACACCAGGTGGGCTGCGAGCTCGTCCAACCATCTAAGCAATAAAAAAAAAATTATATGTTAATATCAGGAACATTTCATTAGTTAAATTTTAATTTTCATTTAAACATTTTATTAAAAAATTTTTTTTATATAATTTGTGGGTAGACCTAATAAAAATAGATGCAAATTAACTCACTACAGGAGTAGTAAAATGTTTTTACATGACCGTCTCTCACATAATGAACACACTCTTAAAATGCTATTAATTAATTAAGATACTCTTTTGAATTCTAATGCTCGTTTGAAAGCTTACGAAACTGTTTGACGCGACTGAACGTAAAATCTAATGACAACTAACCATTTGTTTTTCATGTTTGTGTTGTTCTGTGCCGTCCTGTGTTCTCCTGTGCCGTCTTGTGTCCTGCTGTGCCGTCTTGTGTCCTGCTGTGCCCTGCTGTGCCGTCGTGTGCTCTGTGCCGTCGTGTGTCCTGTGCCGTCGTGTGTCCCACTGTGCCGTCGTGTGCCGTCGACTAACAAACTAACAGACGCGTCTCGTACAAAGACGAATGTCACTCAAAAGTCAGTTGGTTTCAAAGCCGTCCGCGCGAGGGAGCGCGTGCAGAACCACCCCTACTCCAGGCCGCCCGCCCTCGCCGCCAGGAAGTGAACGGAGCACCACGGTATAATGAAGACGTTGTACTGTGTATGTGTTGTATGTTAATTGTGTAATTACTAAACTGCCTTAACACGTTGAGTTTTTGAGTCGAATCATATAGAAAACCATATATTGGCAGTTCTTTTTAATGCGCTTTTATTAGCTTCAGACGTATGTATGTTTGTAACGGAATCTTTGAACATGATTTTGACCCCCTTCAAAACGTCGGATTAACTCGAAATTTGGTATACTTATTAAGGACCGTTGACAAATCAATATTAAAAAAAAAATTGAAAAAAAAAACTTGAAAAAATTGAAATTCAACTAAAAAATGAAATTTTTTTTTTTCTATTTTTTAGTTCAATTTTCTATAAAAACGTATTTTGTTAGTATTTTTAAACTATTATTTATTTCACAAAAACTTACCTCAAAACATTTTGTAAGGGAATGACTCGAAAACAAAGCGATGACTCTTAAAAGGTTAGTTAGTAGTAAACGATTGTAGTAAACGAATTCGTTGATGGTACTGAGACGGTGAGACCTATCCTGAATGTTGATGTTGAAACTTTTCAATGCAATCCAGTGGATTCGGACAAACGTACATTAATTATTGTTTTTATGTGTATTCGATTTGTAATATTTATTTTATTACGGAAGTGAAGTGAAAAACAATTTTGTTACCGGATCAACCAGTTCGCACCAACCACTCACCATCAGGTGGGTCGTATTCTCGTCTACACGAGCAATAAAAACAAAACCACGATACGAGGATCATTACGTCGCGCCGCTTTGTCGAAGTAGGCGCCTGCCCTGCCCTCGCGACTGGACCCTCCCACTGCCTCGCGACCGGAGCGTGTGGAGGACAGCAGTATATTCTCGGGTAGTTTCCGTGGCACATCCTATCTTCAGTAAATTGAGAAGCTTCATTTCAGCTCTGAAAAACAATCATTTTGATTAACAAATATTAAATCTTGTATACTTTAACGTTTTTTTTAATGAAAAAGTGACTTAAAACAATGTTATTCATTTTCACACTAAATATTAATTTAATGGAGAAAGTTTGTTGTACTCAAAATACGCTTCGATACTTAGTTTTATCAAGGCCGTGTTTTGAGACGATAAGAAAACCGAAATTTCATTTGTTATTCCAAAGCAAAACTTATCATTTTGAGTAATTTTGAATAATATACAATCGAACAAAACTTTGAGGTCTATAAACTCTTACTCATAATGTGTTTTAAGAGCTTTATAAACCCGTTGTAAAAATCGTGTGAAAAAGCGTTATCTGTCTTCTAGTACTATAAATAAAACTTAATAATTATTTGTATATTGGTTTGTCCTCTATGCGTTTCAAAAATATTCATGCGATTGCCACGAAACTTGGAAAATTACTGTTGAAATGTTTCCTTCACAGTACCATCAACGAATGACAGGTGACCTGGGAATACTTTTAAGAAATCAGTTTTTTATAGCAATCAGCGGTAGGCACAACGGGGCGTGACCGAGCTTCGGTAGTTTGTTATTTAAATGTATAAAATCATACGGATAATTCGACCCGGTCCATACTCATAGGACGAGCTTACAAAGCTCGGATATCTAATAATGAATAAGACCGTTAAATTGAAGTGCCGTCCGCTCGTGTGACGCTTCACGCTAGGTTAACGCACGGTCGTTGACCTCGAGCGTCAGCTGATCGCAGAAATATTATATTACCGTCTCAGGATTATCAGTACTGTCATAGCATTCTCTTTCTTGTGAGCGGTTTCCTTGCGCCCCATAAACACGTTTGGACGTGTACCCCAGTTTAATTTACTCGATGTCTGATTTTGTCGTTACTTG
The DNA here is from genome assembly GCF_030267445.1 of Bombyx mandarina. Lineage (NCBI taxonomy): Eukaryota > Metazoa > Arthropoda > Insecta > Lepidoptera > Bombycidae > Bombyx > Bombyx mandarina. Next base: position 15,039,963 of record NC_143228.1, read on the forward strand.
ACGCGCACGTCGTATCTTGTAACTATACTTGAGACCTTAGAACTTATATCTCAAGAATATCTCAAGATGGGTGACCGCAATTACGTTGTAGATGTCTATGTGCTTCAGTAACCATTTAACACCAGGTGGGCTGTGAGCTCGTCCACCCATCTAACCTAATAAAAAAAATATGCAAAATTGGACATCCACTTTGCGTCAAGTTTGTCTCAAAGAATCGAAGACCGAGAACTAAAACTGTTTTTGTATGTCACCGAAAATAATACAAAATACTTAATTAGGTATTCATTATTGTTAGTTATAAAGTAAAACATTTTTTTTTTTAAATATTATATTGTAATTTTTATGATGGCTTTAAACTTTATAATTCAGAGTTTCAATAATTTGTAACTTGTTTTTTTAACGCGGCAACAACCTGTTTCGTAGTTATTTTTTGATAAAAAAAATATGATTGTGTAATTGTGTAGCAAGATAAAAGAATCACTTTCTTACATCTAACTGTCAAACCATCCAGAAAAGTATGAAGAGTATATTTATGACCGTGGATTGAATTTAATACTCAAACGTTTTTCCTATTATAGAGATGCAAAATACACACAAATAAATAAATAAAGCATTTTATTGGAGTTGCTCATTAAAGCAACGTAACTTTTATTTATCAGTGTTCACGAGTCATATTTTGTCAGCAATATCTATTGACAGCTTGTCAGCAATATCAGTCTCTAGTTTGCCAAAAATACAAATTTCACACTTTGTAAGAAGATTTCCAAAATGCACTGGAAAGCATATAGTATTCTTACTAGATTATCTGCAGACATCATATTACATACATCCTTTTCTAGCGTTTACTAACGTTATTTGATATCTTTTATCTTGTATACAAGCAAACTTCTGTGTAATTGAATACTGTCTTTATAATTGCAATGTATTTTTATTAAACATTTGTATGTACCTTACTTATATTCTAGAACAGTCTAGTGTAAGACACGCCACTAATATGAATTGATTAACAATAACTTGCACTAAGGAACGAAGTAGATATATTTTTCTATGCTAGTATAGTTGTGCACTAAAGTGCCAGTTTTGACAGTTGTGTGTGTGTTTATTAACTATATTGAATAAAATGACTGAAGTGTTTTAAGTATGTTTTATAATAAGAATATAATTTATGCAAGTTTTTGATATGAGATTGTGTATGTAATTCGTGTGAAAGTATTAAATTTTGTAAATATTCGTTTTGGTATTTTAATTTATTAGTAAAATTCATCCAAGTTCTGTCATGAAATAGTTTATTAATTGTTGAAACTGGTCACTCACGTTTTGTACGTAATAGTACGTACCTTAAAATAACAAAAACTTAAACGCACCGATTACAACGATTGTTTTTTTACAATTTAAAATTTTTTGAAAAACCTTGTTACTTACCTGAGGCTATTGTATGAGACACGAAGTTCGTGAGTATCCTTTGCAGGTAAATTTTGAAAATGCTAAGAGAGGCCAGATACAACTTTACCCACGACCGCTCTAGGGGAAGGTGCAGCGTGGCGCCATCAAGGTGGGCTCCCGGCCCGTCGACCGTGGGAACCGGTGATCGTGTCGCCGGCGGCCGCCGGTCCGGCGTCTGGGGGACGGCTAGATAGATGTAATATGCTCTGCGTAAACCCTGTCCCGCCGTCTCAATAACTCCGACTAGGCTCCGGTCCGGTCCGGGGTAGGGCGCCGGCTGTGAGCGGCAGGAGTTTTTAGTGAGGTTCAACTCCCACATATCCCACCCGCTGCGCGGATGGGGATCCGACGATTTTCTCCTGTGGAAAAAAAAAGACAACTTTAAGGTAAGTTCCACCTGTCCAGCAAAAACTCTTTAATTTTAGGCCCTGGCTTTAAATGACATTGACACTATTGTTCAAAACGAAACACAAATTAATTATTTCTGCGATGTCTGGTTTAGTCTCGCGGCAAAGCATGTTAATCTATTTTGCAAAAATACTGCACCACATATATGTATACATATATGTATACCGGTGTTATCGTACGCCGAGCATCTTGAGCAATAGGACACGAAAGCAAAATCTCATACTGAATTGGATAATGCTTTGAAATAAATTCTCCTCTGCAAGCCTGGGATTAGTAAAAAATCAAGGGAATAATGTAATGATTAGATAGTGGGAAGCTTTATTGTGTTACATTAACGTAGATTATAATATGATGATAATAATAATTAGCTCTTAGAGTATAAAAGTACTTGTTATCGCTGAGCCCCCAAACTCGGCATCTCCGGTGGACTGTGAACTCTCTAACTGCCCTACTTTTGTTGAGAAAAGTAAAGGATAAATCACCCTTAGTACCTTCCGTGCTTGATGATAGAATTATTAAACAAGTTTAATCGTCCTATTAATTTTTGTCTAGGTTTTCCAATGCAAGTCCTATAATAGCTAAAGAGAGTTAGACGTCAAACCGGTGGTAAAATTTTAACCCGATCAAACTTTACGACCACGAGAGGTTTGTGAAAATAAAATCAATATGTATCGGTGCCTTTTAAAGCGAAATATTCAATTTAAGATTTTTCATTTTCATTATTTGCCGCTTGAAGCAGGTCATACGACGGGCATACGTTTTAATTAAATTTACTTAATTCATCTCAGGGTACGGCGCTGTGAGAGTGTCGTATCTAATTACGGCCAGGACAAATTGAAGGCTTTGAAATGCACCCCTCATGCACTTGTGCTCTCGTAGTGCAGGGAGGAATGTATTCTGAGTGTTTACGGAATACCCTTGTTTTATTTACGTCGTTTATACTGGTCTCATAGATACTATTGGTTGGATGAATTATATGTACTAGTGATCGCCCGGTAGTCGAAATTCGACTATAAATTAATCGAAATTATAAGTTTGTAAACTATTAAGATTCTATTTTCAAAGACTATTATACTCCTATAATCACGAATTTCGCCAAGACTACACTATAGACATATATTATTAAAGACAAACAATATTTAATTTATTCTCAATTTGACAACAGACGCCTAGACGTTAAGAACAAAAGTTTGTAAATAAATAGTATGCGTGTGTGCGTCAAATACATGGTAGTTTGTGTAATGTTTTCTTTATTGATTTATTGTAGCTTTTATGCATTATTTAAAAAAATATTAGCATTGTGCACTTCTTCTCTATATTCTCTATAAGTGTGGAAAATTTCATACTCCTCCGTCCGCGCAATTTTCGTAAAAAAGGATACAGCATTTTTGCTTCACGTATTAATATATAGATTATTATAGATGTGTTTATATCACGCAAAGATATTTAAGTTCCGAGAAATAGGTTCGTCGGTCTACCAAACAATAATAATCCGTCGGAGGAAGGTCGTCACTTGGTCGTTTGCTTATACGTTTCTATTGTGTAACAGATTTATCGCGGTGATTTAATACAAGGTCAAAATTTGGTGTCATAGATAATACACATAAATTAGTTTAGTAATTGTCACTCGAGCCCATAGACATCTACATTAATCTACAACGTAAATGCGCCACCCACCTTGAGATATTAGTTCTAAGATCAGTTACAACGGCTGCCACATCCTTCAAACCGAAACGCGTTCTGCTTCACTTCAGAAATAAGCGGGGTGGTATCTACCCGCGCGGACTCACAAGAGGTCCTACCACCAGTAAAAAATATTTGTACTTAGTATTTGTTGTTTATTTTTAGTAGAAAAAACGGTAATATGTGAGTCTTAGTATTAAGTTTTAAAAGTACATAATTTATTTCTTGTGTGAATTTAAAAACCATTTTAATTTAAGTAACATAAGCACATTGATATACCTAAAACAATTAGAACGAGGTATTTTTTCAACATTTATTCATGGATTATTTCATAAGTAATCTTGAAGGAGACAATCGCGGGATTATAGTCGAAGTATCTATTTGATAGTGTTCTATTCAATTATCTTTCGAGATCTTATCTTTGAGTCTCGTCACTAGAATGCTAGACGTTTTAATACAAGAATAATGTTCCCTCTGTAAACTAAAGACTACAATGTAGGTAAACACTTCACTGTAGTATTGTGTACTGTGTTATTGTACGTCAACGGAAAATACATTATCTATATATTAATATCTGTTATTATAGAAGAATGATTAGTCTTTGACAATAGAACCTTAATAATGTTCAAACTTATAATTTCAATTAATTATAATCGAATTTCGACTACAGAGTGACCACTAGTATACAAGAAATACGTAAGCATAAAATTATAAAAATACATTTAAAAAAAAAGTGAAAATATCGAATGTTCACGAAAATAGTCCCCGTTGTTTACTGAATGAGGTATCCTGTTTTGCTTTAGAATGAGTTTGTGAAGTGGTCGAGTAGTATAACAACTGATTATCCTAGTTTTATGTAGTTCTGTTTTTGGTTTTAATTTAAAATTTTAATGGAGTTTTAATTTATTGTTTTGGCGGGAGTCGTAGGAATTGTGGTCCTTTGAAATGTTTTAGCCTTTAGTTTTATATTTTAGTTAAATATTCCGAACTATTTAGTTGGGTTTAAGATCAAATACTTTTCCACGGAATTTAATTCCTTAATATCTTTGCTAACGATGTTTGATATTCGGGGTATCATTCTAGTACTTGCTGCGTATATGTGGGACTCATAAAAATATGTTTGTTTGGGATCATAGGAATTCGTCGGCAATTAGTGCACTTCGCACAGAAATTTTGTTTTATTTGTTAGTCCAGTACTGTAAGTAATTTTACTGTAGTAATTTTTACCGACAGATTTTTTTCTACATACCTACTGTTAAGCTTATTTTCGTAGCCCTTTCAAAAAATACTTTTTTAGTTCAAACATTCAAGTTATAAGGAGAAACTGCAGAAGATCTTACGTGGGGTCGCGCTGGAAATTGGGAAAGTCGTGCGAAGACTGCCATCTGAAGACGCTTTGAAAATCGTTAAAGTTTTAAACACAAATAAATTCGCTTTACACAGCAATTTATACAAATAGTTGGAAGGTTAGGTACTAGATGAAAAAAGGCCACTGACATTATAACATTAGTAATTGAGAACTTTGAAAAATTCGAAATATTTTCGCGGATCAATATTTAACTATATCCTTAGTAAGTGGTCACCGTCGCGTATGGACATTATCAATGACAGGGGTACAGCTAAGGCGCTGTCTAATGCTGAGGACTCTCCTCTTCAAGCTTCCTTTTCAGGACTTATCACGGCACTCAGGAAATACCGCGGAGGGGAATTCATTCTAAACCGGATTGTAGGTTTTCTTCTAAGTTTGGGTCGTAATTTCTGAAGGTTAAGTCTAGTTTGAAGACTGTTCACTGACCCTTCGTTACACAATCATTCTCCGCGAGTCTAAATTTTCGGCAGTATAGGTATTTAGTGTTTCAGGTACCTATAGGCATGCTGGGGAGTGACGCTAGCAGTTTTGATAGGTTCGAAGTTATTAGTATATTAGGTACCTACGTACCAAAAAATATATCTGAAATCGCACTGTGAATGAACACAGTAATTTCCGATAGTATGGATGAATTTCGCCGTCCTGGCTGGTGGTGCGATCTTAAAAAGGACATGAAAGGACTGCCTTGAAAAATACCTCAAATTTAACTCCACGCGGGCACACGAGAAGGAAAGGTGTTAACCGATTAAGGAAACCGATTGGTTCAAGCTAATCAATTTCCCTTCGTTTTTCGTTCTTCGGTCGAACTCCGTATACTCATTCACTCCAAGTCCGATTAAACCGGTCAATCATTTGGTCCCATCGTTCAGTTAACCGGAAAATTGGTAATTAGGTGCCATAGGTGATAAAATGTCGGAGCGCGTGTTCCCTCTAGATAAAGTCGGTCTGTGTAGAAAATATAGCTTCGCTGTCGATTGTTTCAATTTGTAATTTGTAAAAGTTGAACGTAATTCGGGGGACAACCGCAGCTCGGGATTGAACGGGCGGGGTTTATTTGCATAAAACTAATTACCTTGTATACGAGTGTTTGCAAAGTCGCTTTGTTGACAAGTCTCGATGGTAATAAAGCTGTGGTTGCAAAAAATTATTATAGATCCACCGAAAACAGGATTTCGTATTTAAATTGCATACCCGTCGAATGTCTAGACATAGGCCGGTTCATCGATGTCAAAGTTTAATAAAATTTCTTTGGTCTCCTCATGTAACTAGTTCGGCGGTTAAAGAACTTTTTTATTGACGTGTTAAAAGGTGAACGCCACTTAGCTAGAATAGCCTATTAACCTACCAGTAAATAGGCAGAAAAAAAAAACAAAAAAAAAAACTTAAGACTCTGTATCCAATTAAGCAAACAAAGAGACCATTCGTTTACTTGTTTTTTTCAAATTCACAATGGTACTCACTTATGAAGATCTAAAAGTTAATATGATGAACAAAATATCCATAAAACTACCAGCATTGAACACAACATATTGAAGTCAATTAAGTGAAATCTATATCTATACCTAGTCAGGTCATAAATTTTGTCACATGTTTAATGTAAAATAATTGAAACAAGTTTATTCATTATGTAACCATTCATATACCAAAATGAACTTAACAAAAATAGATTCTTATGATACTAAAGTTTATTCAAAATGACCTCCGTGATTTTGAATACAGGCCTTCAATCTGCGCGGCCAGTCGTCTATTGCAGCACGAACGAAGTCCATGTCAATATCGGCGGCTGCCTTAATCAAGGATGTCTTGAGTGACTATAAATTGGGATGAGGCTTTGAGCACGCCTTTTCCTCCAAGTGTTGCCATATCTTGTAATCTAACGGATTCAAATCTGGACTGGAGGAGGGCCAGTCTTCGTGCCGGATGAAGTCGATTTCACGCGCCGCCAGTCAGTCTTGTGTGCTCTTCGCTCTATGAGCTGGCGCCGAATCTTGTTGGAATACCCAGTGCCCGGTATTGAACATGGTATGAGAAACAGGTTCCACAAGGTTCGTCAGGACTGTATTTTGATACACAACTACATTCGTTTTTACACCTTTCTCACAAAAATGTACCTCTGTTAAGCCCCAATAAGAAATTCCCAACCATACCATGAGCGAGGATGGAAAATGACCTCGTTGGACACGCGAAATACGGTTGCTCGCTTCTTCACTACTGTGTGCGTACACCTTATCATTTTGTTTGTTGTAGCTCTCTCTCTTCTACGGTAAAAATTTTTTCATCCGAAAAAAGAATTTCCCGATATATTTTTCCCGCGTACCGCTTCAACAAAGCGCGGCATCTCTTCAGTCTCAGGTCCATTAGACGAGCATTCAAACGATGTCCTGTTTTTCTTCGATATGCCCGAAGCCCTAAGTCTTCATTTAACACCCTTTTCACCGTGGTTCTGCTTAACCTCATCTGAAGGGCCAACAGTTTCTGCTTACGTTTGGGATTTCTTTGAATTCGCGCCTTCACAGCTTTTATCACTGCTGGAGTCCTAACAGACCGAAGGCGACCACTTCTTGACCTGCCATCTACACTAGAGTCTTTATTGTATCGTTTGATGGTACGATAAACGAATCTTTTGGTTATATTCAAATTTTTCAGTATGTTAAAAATTTGAATTGGCGCGTAACCGCAACGATGCAACGCAATAACTGCAACACGGTCTTCTTTAAGCGTCCACTTCATATTTAAAAATGAGTAAAATTCTAAAAGTATACATTTTTATTTTCATGAACAATTCGAAATTCGAATTCAATAAACTTTGTGCTTGTGGCCAGCATTCTAAAAGAAAAGTTTTTACTGTGTGACAATACTTATGACCTGACTAGTTATATATAAAAATGAATTGCTGTTCGTTAGTCTCGCTAAAACTCGAGAACGGCTGGACCGATTTGGCTAATTTTGGTCTTGAATTATTTGCAGAAGTCCAGAGAAGGTTTAAAAGGTAGATAAATATGAAAATGCTCGGAATTAAATAAAAATAACAATTTTGTTTTTTCTTTGACGTGTCCCCCGTCGGACGGATTCCTTTTGTTTGTTTTAAGTTTATTTTATACAAAAGTTTAGGTCTTTTATTTATCGATTGAGGGACTACGAAGTCTGCCGGTCAGCTAGTTTAGAATAAAACCAATAAAAAACAATGTATTCTAATCCTCGTGTTAATGTTTCGCGGGCAATATAAATATTAGTAGATAGTACTACTGCATAAATATCTACTTTTAAAAACGTCATGTCCGCTGTAGGTACATGCCAAATATATTGCGACTTTTCTAAATCATTATTATCTCCGTGTTTATCTTCAGTAAAAAGTATTTGAGATATAAATTAATTTGGGATAGAGCCCGTTCAACGTGGAGTGCGTCGTCTGTGTCCCGGTGGGGCAGTTAGAGAGTTCACAGTCCACCGGAGATGCCGAGTTTGGGGGCTCTGCGATTACAAGTACTTTTCTAGTCTAAGAGCTAACTATTATTATCATCATAGAATCAACGTTAATGTAACACAATAAAGTTTCCCACTACCTAATCATTTCATTTGTTACCGAGCAGCACTTCCGGCCTCACATAATAAATTATTTACGAACTAAGGAAATATATAGAACTAATTATATTGTCTTATAATATAATTAGTAATTTCATAATCAAGTAAATAGTTCATCCATATTTCTTTATACTTATAATATTTTATTGGCGCCTTCCGCTTGATAGCTTCCGGCGCAATAAACCTTACGGCGCAATAAGCCTTAATGTTATTTATGTTACATAATTCGATATTATTAAATAATAATTGTACGTAAATAATCAGCAGAATAATTAAGATGAACAATGTTTAATATTACCTACAAAGTTTGTATTAAAATAGGTCAAGATGATTGTATAAATACCGGCGGTTAGCATATCTCTGTGGCATTCGTATTCTACCCACCATAACGTGTACTAAAGAGAATATATTATTTCGTGTGGATGTAAATTGTCTCAATTGTCACCGCCACCCTGAGGATCCGTTTATACATTATTCCCTAGATTTTTTACTAATCTCATGCTTGCCGAGGAGAATTTATCTCAATGCATTATCCAATTCAGTATGAAATTTTGCGCTCGAAGTTAAGAGAATCGTGATATTTATAGGCTCCAAATAACTTCTAGCTTAAGGTTTTGCCCCGGAGTATTATAGTATCCTTTCGATTGATGCGATCGTGACGTAGTTTAAAATAATTAAGTAACGAATGAAATTTTATGTTATTATTATAAACTAGAGGTCCCGCAGTAGTCGAAATTCGACTATAATTAATTGGAATTGTAAGTTTGTACACTATTGTATTTTATAATCACAAATTTCGCCAAGACTACACTATAAAAAATATGAACAAAGACAAAGACAAACAATATTAATCTCAATTTGACAACAGACGTCAAGAACAAAAGTTTTACAATAAATAGTATGCATGCGTGTGTGCGTCAAATACATGGTATGTAGTGTGTGTAATGTTTTCTTTATTGATTTAATGTATCTTTTATGCATTATTTTAAAAAAATATTAGCATTGTGCACTTCTTCTCTATATTCTCTATAAGTGTGTAAAATTTAATACTCCTCCGTCCGCGCAATTTTCGTAAAAAGGGATACAAAGTTTTTGCTTCACGTATTAATATATAAAAAATACAGAATTAACTCTGTTTTTGTTCACGCCCAAACAACTAAACAAACTTGTTATGCAAATAGTTTAAACTCTGGAAAATATGATTATACGATAGTTCAAGACTACATTTTCTTCGCCCTGCCGGGGGAATGAATGAATAGGTGTCCGCCCACGTGATGTAAATTGTAGTCCACGCGAGAACAACTGCCCACGGAAAGCTGCTCATATTTAAATGTAAATTTTATGCTCAATTACAATTTGAAATACATTTTATTTTATAATATACATAGGTACATGTGGGATCCTCCATTCGATTGTCTCTGATCGATTCGAATCGACAGTTCTTCACACAAAATTGATGTTAATTCCGTTTTTATTAAGTACAGCAAAGTAAATAAAATATACACGTCTTTCGCCTTCAGAGCTACACCGCCCTAAGCACGTCCTTACGGATCCACCAGTTCCATAACCCTCAGCCCTAGACGCCTTTAGTTCTAATACTAGGAGCAGGCTTAGGGAACCCAGTAACCGTACTCGTCAAAGAGTTCGACGTGCAACCTAACCCATACATCGGCCCGCTGAATTTCTCGCCGCATCTTCTCAGCGGGCTGTGATTCCAATCCGGTAGTAGATTAATTTACAAAGCAGCTGCTGCTGCTCTTGAGTTGTCAGGTCTCCTTTGGAAGTGCTCGGGCAGCTGTTAGGAAATCCCATCCCTCCTGTCTGAGCCTTTGCTCGCCTACCTGTACTGGTGAAACTGGAAAGACCAACAGAAAACCAGTAATCCAGCCTTCCTAAAAAAAAAATTACACTCCGTCTGTACACCGTTGCATCGGGTAACTATATTATTATATATACCCTAATTCCTCCTCTCGCTTAAAATAAATTTATATGTCAAACATTCATTCACCGCCGCCGTCTCTTTTACCTCTCCTATCTCTCTCACTCAGTCACACTCCATATTTGTTTCATTCATCCATACATTTCGCACATACTTTACTGAAACATAAAATATTTTCCGGAGCATCTAGCTCCTCGCAAAACTTGTCTTTGTTCGGGTTTCGTTTTTTTCTCGTGTGTGGAAGTTATTTACTTTCGTAACAGGCGGATATACGGGCGCTGAGCGTAGTTTCGGTAACTATAGAGACAGGTAAGGAACGTTTAACTTCGCTTATAAATTTCGTGTTTTTCCAAACTTGGCGTTTTCTAAAGCCAGACTTGGCCATACGACAGTGCCTTTGATGTTGCATTTAAAAGCTTGCTAGCACTAAAATGCTTTTTGGTTTTTATTTATTGCTTAGATGGGTGGACGAGCTCACAGCCCACCTGGTGTTAAGTGGTTACTGGAGCCCATAGACATCTACAACGTAATTGCGCCACCCACCTTGAGATATAGGTTCTAAGGTCTCAAGTATAGTTACAACGGCTGCCCCACCCTTCAAACCGAAACGCATCACGGTAGAAATAGGCAGTGTGGTGGTACCCACCCGTGCGGACTCACAAGAGGTCCTACCACCAGTAATTATGCAAATTTTAATTTTGCGGGTTTGATTTTTATTACACGATGTTATTTCTTCACCGTGGAAGTCAATCGTGAGCATTTGTTGAGTACGTATTGCATTAGAAAAATTGGTATCCGCCTGAGATTCGAACACCGGTACATCGCTTAACACGAATGCACCGGACGTCTTGTCCTTTAGGCCACGACGACTTTATGAAAATGTCACTGAACTTTGTATAACCTGAAGTCGATGGCATCTTCTTTATTGACAGTAGAATTAGTATCGAAAGAAACGAAGGAAAAGGGATGTTTTCTTTCTTACTCTCAAAGGAAAACGCAGCGATGACACAGCAGTGGTCATCATTAATGAAATGTCTGCATCACGACGAACTTCTTACCCACAGTTAAAATTATATCTTCTTCTTTAATAAGCCAGCCAATCTAGAGTTTGGTGTTCCTTCTACTGTCTTGGGCCATATAAAGCCGGTTTTAGCCCACAGATCTAACGATAATCGTCCACCTCATTTGTTGCCTGCCTAGAATTGACCACGCAAAAATATGACATGCTTGACATGTGTATGACAATCGCCTTGGCCCAATAATGTGAAACCGCTTTGGGAGTGTGTGTGTGTGTGGAATTAAACAGGGAATCGGAGGTTGTTTAAAAGTACCGCCATTGACGGGAACATTGAAGCGTCCATCAATATTCTATGGATCAAGATACCAATGTAAATACATATTACAGAACAATATTTAAAAAACAGTAGGTTGATTTATATGAAGAATATTTAAGAAATATCTGAAAAGACATATCAGAAAACTACTAATAGGGGGGATGATAAAACTATTTGATTGATTCAAAGGCATACATGCATTTGCTTCACGCTGACAATGTTGACTGTTCCCTAAAACTCATAGAGATTGTCATTACCAGCTGGGGCTCAGCGAAGCCGCGCGTGCTGGGTCAATGATTCGAAATATGAGATCGGTATCTGCTACGGTCAGTTATATTGTCATTTGGAAATTTGATAAATAAAATTCTTAACAGTTAAAAGTAAACTCCCTTAGACCACATCTTAATGATGCCAAAAGTACAGATACTGAAGAAAAAATAAAATGCGTGATACTCTGAACGCCATTTTGAACGGGAACTCTTTTCATTGATTTCCAGTAACAAGTGGATTAGTCGCCGACAACATTGGTGAACGCAGATAAGGGTGTCGTGGCCACTGGCACCGCCTTCCTTTGTTTCAGCTCTCATTGTTTCAAACTAACAATGGCTTTTGGGGGTTGTAACGAGCTGGCTAACTTGGGGGGTTGACCGCAGAGTAGCTAACTTAATTTCAACGAAGATTTTATTGTAAAAGCTTTCCTCTGCATGGGATGGGTACTCGATCTAATAGCGGTCTTCAGCGGTTACCAGAGCCTTTGGACATCAGCACGCCTTTTTATATTGAATAGACCGGTGAACGAGTTCAAGGTCCACTTGGTGTTAGTGATCACTAGACATCAATAACTTAAATGCAGTCATCTACCTTCAGATATGAGTTCGCAACTCTATAGTATAACGCTTGAAACTGTAACGCATTAATTCGCCGTAGAAAAGGCAGTGTGGTGGTACCTACCCGTGCGGGCTTGTAAGACGCTATCAGTAATCAAGCAAATTATAATTCTTGCAGGTTTGATTTCCTACCTATTCTAGTGATCTCGAGGGGTTACTCTAGATTCACCGAACTAGTGGGTGAGCTCACGGCGTTAGAACCTGACGTCGTTGCTAACACTAACCCTAGCAAAAGCAGTGCTTCGCAGAATCTACCACCGGATCGGAAACGCGACCTACTGAGAAGTTCCGGCGAAAAACTCAGTGGGCTGTGTCTGTGGGTAAATTTACTCGCCGAGCCCTTAGTCGCAAGCGATGGGTTCGACGAGAGCGATTACCCAGTGTTTGTGGCACTTAAAAGCACCGTCAGTGGATCAGGAGGATCCGAAATGACGTGTTTAGGGCAACGTCGACTGTTTACCATTCGGTTGGTAGGAACGGGAATGTAGTTACCGGTGGCCACGATGAGAGGGTTCTCGTGTCGTGCCGCCTTCTCGAAATGGTCGAAATTTTAGAAGTCGTCGTGGCCTAAAGGATAAGACGTCCGGTGCATTCGTGTTGAGCGATGCACCGGTGTTCGAATCTCAGGCGGGTACTAATTTTTCTAATCAAATATGTACTCAACAAATGTTCACGATTGACTTCCACGGTGAAGGAATAACATTGTGTAATAAAAATTATAATTTGCGTCATTACTGGTGGTAGAACCTCTTGTGAGTCCGCGCGGGTAGGTACCACCGGCTTGCCTATTTCTGCCGTGAAGCAGTAATGCGTTTCGGTTTGAAGGGCGGGGCACCGGTTGTAACTATATTGAGACCTTAGAACTTATGTCTCAAGGTGGGTGGCGCATTTACGTTGTCTATGAGCACCAGTAACCACTTAACACCAGGTGGGCGGTGAGCTCGTCCACCGATCTAAACAAGAAAAAAAAGGTGCTGCTGTGGGATTCGAACACCGGCACAGTCGCATCGCTCGATACGAATGCACCGCGTGTTTTACACTTAGACCATGACCTCAATTCACCACGTCGTGAATTCCACTCGTTCGACTCGATCGATTCAATGAGATCGACCCCTATAATTTACAAAGGCTTGGTGTTTTCGATTGTATGTTACATATTGTATATTCCAGAAGATAATTATTTTTAATAATTTAAGCGCAAGTCCGTCCCATTCGGTATGAAACTTAGTGTACCTACTTGTAGGATTTACTTGTTTCATTTCATTACAGCTACGGGATTACTCTTTGTTGTTCTTTAGTGAATTTAAAAATAAAATAGCCAATTTGTTTTACTTTTTTAAATGTGTTTGAATAGTTTGCTAGTGCTGCGGTTTCTCGATTCACATTCGGTGACTTACTCGAATACAACAGATAATTCGGCGTCATATTTTAAGGTGCGCTGACTTAACAAAAACGACTGAGTTGGTTTTTTGGGAACTGGAACGGATTAATGCCATTTCTATTTGCCATTATTTGCCTTTTTTGTTCTATGCCGTAAAAATTGAATTATAAATGGACAATGGATACAAGTGATGGACAATTACCCAGTATAAGATGGAAAATAGGAGCCAGCTTGGCAATGCAACATATCAAAATATATCATATTGCGCATTCTCCCCAGTGTTATCTATCTATCTATCTTCTATCTATATATATAAAAAGAAATTGCTGTTCGTTAGTCTCGCTAAAACTCGAGAACGGCTGGACCGATTTGGCTAATTTTGGTCTTGAATGATTTGAAGAAGTCGAGAGAAGGTTTAAAAGGTAAATAAATATGAAAATACTCGGAATGAAATAAAAAGAAAAAATATATTTTTCCTTGAATGTGTCCCCCGTCGGACGGATTTCTTTTGCTTGTTTTAAGTTTATTTTATACAAAAGCTTAAGTCTTTTATTTATCGACTGAGGCACTACGAAGTCTGCCGGGTCAGCTAGTTATAGCTATAAATTGAAACAGTATAGTATTTTCAAAGTTCAAATCTGCCATCCAGTTATTACAAATTGCATTTTCATCAAAATCGCTCCAAAATAACCTAAATACTATACGTATGTATATAATTTAATAAAAACGAAAAAATAAATTTTATTTATTTATGCAATGAAAATGCGAACAACTAAGAAAAAAGAACCCATTGAATTTCACTTGAAGCCTTAAGGTCGGCTAACGAATCCAAAATCTTTTTCATCCATAAAAGTAAATTCGTCTCAACCGAACATAGTATAATAAATAGGAGCGATTGTTCGTTTTCCACACGAGAGAGCGCGGGCGAAGACCAAATATTGTTCGAAATCACTAGACTATGTGTATTCAATACATGTAAATACACTGAAGCGTTTGAAAGTACGACTCGTAGAGTGAACAGAACTGACGCGTATTAACGAACTTCGTAATATCGAATTTGTCATTGCAGTGGATGCCAGCCCGTCCTGATTGGTGACACCGACATTCCTATACTTACGGATATTAATTTTAGTACCAGGTTTTTGTAATTCCACTATTTAATGTGTGTACCACACCGCTTTTGTACTGGTGGTAGGGCCTCTTGGAGTCCGCACGGGTAGGTACCACCACCCTGCCTATTTCTGCCGTGAAGCAGTAATGCGTTTCGGTTTGAAGGGTGAGGTAGCTGTTGTAACTATACTGAGACCTTAGAACTTATATCCCAAGGTGGGTGGCGCATTTACGTTGTAGATGTCTATGGGCTCCAGTAACCACTTAACTCCAGGTGGTCTGTGAGCTCTTCCGCCCATCTAAGCAATAAAAAAAAACCTAGATATAACAACCATTAAAAGTTGTTGCCTTTATCACAAGCATTTATTTATATTAATTAGTTAGGTATATTATAAAATTATATTTTAATTAAACATATTATGTTTAATCAAAATCAATGTCATGTTACGTTAAATCGAGGTTCGTTATAACGGTGCTACATATAAACGGCACAGGCGACACTAGCTGTCGATAAGTCAGCTCGCTTGACTGAGGCCCATTGGCGCGCGAACGGAGGCGTCAACATTCGATTTTTTTTTCTTATTTTCTCTCGTGTGTCGTTGCTTTATAAAACTAATTTTTCACTTGATTCAAACTTGGCACGGTATTCCGAAGATCGTGAGAAATCTTTCTGTCTTTGATCTAAAAATACCTTCGTATGTATTTTATTTCGTGCTAGCTTTTGCCCGCGACTCGGTCCGCGTAGAATAGTTACTTTGGCATAACGCTAAATTTTACCCCGCTTTTCATTTAATGAAAATATTTTTGAATTATAGAATGTTAAGGAGCTATTTAAACCCCTATTTTGAAACATTATTTGTTGGGGCTCCACTTGTATCGGTCTTAGCGTGATGTTATATAGCCTATATAGCCTTCCTCGATATATGGGCTATCTAACACTGAAAGAATTTTTCAAACTGGACCAGTAGTTCCTGAGATGAGCGCGTTCAAAGAAACAAACAAACTCTTCAGCTTTATAATATAAAAAAAAAGTATAGATGTGTACTCTTGTTGTTATTTCAGTGATCAAATAAAAGCCAAAGGTAGATAGAGTAGGAGAAGGTAATGTGTCTTAAAGTGTTTTAAAAAAGTAAACTTGCCGCATACATTTTTGGGCGATCATATTTATTATAGTAATCAAGTGTGATTCACTATCTAATAAAGCCGGGTCTACTTGTTGCTACTTCATCCATTAGCTCCAACGTTGGGATAATCGCCTCGCTACCGAACGACTTCTAATGAGAAATCGAATTAATTTATTGCTATGCTATATATAGAAACGAGACTAGGTAATGGATAGAGGATTACAAAAAATCTTGGGTAAACTTTATTCATTTAAGTATGTTAATATTTAAGGGACCAAGCTAGTGTGCGAAGTTTGAACAAAAAATATTTCCTCTTTATAATATTATTATAGAAGTATAGATTACTTTATTCTTTCATCAATAGTTTTCGCAGGGCACGCGATGTAAAGAATATTTTAGGTGATTTTTCTACACCTTGGGTTACATTATTGGAATTTTAGTAAGGATCCCTAACTTTTTTCAAATTCAGAGGTGTCAAGGGACACCCGGATGGAACGAAGTTCCTTTCGGTTAATTAGTGAAGGAATTTTAATTTTTTTTTTAAAGTTATAATAATAAATTACGGCATTATGAAGAAGAAAAAAACAATACTATGACCTAATTTACTATTGTTGAAACGCTATCTCGAGAAACTGTACTCATTACGCGGACCAATCGGATACGAGCAATGTCACGCGATAAGCGCCTACACGTTAATTGGTCAGAATGACGGATCTAAAAAGTGTCGTGACAACTTTTCGTAAGAATTTTTTCCGTCTAGCCCCCTTTCACAACGCGCAATAAGGAACTTCGTTCCAAAACTTCATTCCAATAAATACGAAACTGTTATTATTTAAAATTAATCTACTATACTAGGATACTAATATATAAATCTACAGTGGTTTTGCTGTACGCTTACGGTACATCTGGGAACCGATCCAGATATAGATAGATTGACTTGAAACTTGGTATCCATGTAGAAAATACATGTACTTAATGGATAGGCTAATATTTATATGAGTGTTGGACTCCCTATACCAGTTGCGGGGGCGTTAATGATGAGAATCTTTGTGGGGGTGAGAAATAATAATGTTAATTTTAAATGCCCAGCAAAGTGGACGGGTACAGCTAGTTTTAAATAAAGATCAAAATTTAGAATAAGAAAAATTCGCAATTCTGAGGCTATGTATAACGGAATGTCGTCGTATATAAATAATGTCTTCCTGATCCATTTGTCATTATTCAAAACATCAAATGGATATTAAATAAATTTAGTAGATGCCGCGAGATAAAAGACCCCGTCAAATCTAATAAGTAGCCACAGAATTCGTGCGATCCGCAAGAATCAGCCGAAATCCTTCATTTGATGTGACGTTAATCTTTTTTTTTTTCTCAATCAAAGGGATCCTCGGATCTGTCGAATTAAACAAGGCTCGGCCTAACGATGTCGGTCTAAGACGATTGTGTCCGATTCATTAGTGATACCAGCTAGCTTTTTGCTCCTTCTTATCATCGTACGTTGGTGGGTTGTACTGTGGCAGTGACGATTAAAAACAGTAGTTTAATTTTTTTTTAATATATTAGTTTTTACAGTTATCGTGGAATACCATAGTAAAGATAGAGTGGAGAGTGAGTAGATACAATTGATGTAAAAAAAAGACGTGTGGCACTCGGAGACTGCCGCGGTAAAGCTATTGCATAGCATTTTTTATCAACTTATGCAATTATAAATCGACAATAATAATTTAATATTAAAACAACAATAAAATAAGATCCGGCGAGAAACTCAGTGGGCTAACTTTCAATGAATCTGCTACATTGTGAGTATTCCATTTTGACCGCGCACTCACTAGAGGGCGCTACATGGAATAGAGACACGCCTTTGGATGCTGGTTCTAACTCTCATTCGCCCAGAATCAACGGTTTAGCTATTTTATTTTTAATGCCACTCCAATCACTGAATGAGTAGTAGGAGTAGTAATAAAATTCTTCGACTAAGCGATAGAAAATGGCACGCCCAACGAATTGTAATGTGATATAATTTTCTATTTTACAATTCCGTTTGTCGCCGATAGATGGCGCTTGACGCAAAAGCTGGATCGCGCTATCGTTGTGTTATCCACGAAATTATCTATACTTCTATACTATTATTATAAAGAGGAAAGATTTGTTTGTTTGTTTGTTTCTAATAGGCTCCGAAACTACTGGACCGATTTGAAAAATTCTTTTTCCATTAGAAGCCGACATTGTCCCTGATGAACATAGGCTACTTTTTTTTTTTTTTTTTATTTATTTTTTTTGGTTTCAGCTGTGTTTTAATGTTTCCGAAGCGAAGCGAGGGCGGGTCGCTATTAGCGATGTGAACCGATTACAATTTCTGGCTCCGGTTTATTACCGGTTTTTTTCTCAAAAAACCGGTTTTTTTAGGTATTTTTAGGTTTTTTCTATAAAGGCTAAATAATCACTAAATAAAACAAATTTACGTACAAACGAAGGGTTTTCTTCATACAATTAATTGGGTGAGCATATTTTATACAGCCTTTTAATGATCATATATATTATCCAATAAAAAGCTTTTTATTTTTGATTTAATACTATTGTATTAAATCAAAATTTTGATGCAAGAGGCATAGTTGGTCCACTGCGTCATTCAGAAGCCTGCTCCTTCTGGATGTTAGCACGTGCCAGCAATTTCGGTGTGGTTTACTGTGGCGGCTTCAGTCTCAATATATTCACACTATATTCACTGCGGCCGCCGTGGCGTTCGGAATATCCCGTTTTCGCGAATGCAAAAAATCCAGAATACCAGACTTTTTAAAATTGTTTGTGGTTTTTTCTGGCTGTTCCGATGATAAAGCGAGAGTTCAAAATTCTTCAAGAAGATTCCCCAGTTCACGATGCACCATCTCTTTTGCAGACAACATGTGCTCTGGTTGGCGAAAGCCATTTCTGAGTGTTGGGTGCAGATATATGGATATTTGGGTCACGGTCCTCATTTCGTACGCTAAAAGTCTACCAACCAGATTGTGGTAATTGCACTGTAGTTTTTAAATGTAATGCACGGTAATTTGATTCTGACACACGGTTTTTTTTTAATTTGTAGCTTGTATATTTGATCTGGTAGCACTGGTGTGAACTGTGAATGTAAAGCGTAAAAAACCGGTATTCTTAAATAAAAACCGGTACTTATCGGTATGTATAAAAACCGGTTTTTCTCCGGTATTCTTCGAACCGGTTTACATCCCTAGTCGCTATATCACATATTTTGATAGCACATAAATCTGTGTTTAGACTTCTTATTTTAAACACTACACAAGCGCAACGTGTGAATATGTTGAACGTGAGCTACATAGTAGGCGTAGTGAGGGGTGGAAGGTTTTTTTCATTACGGAATTCCATGATTCCGCTCTCAAGCCGTGCTCAAGGCCCGCGATAAAATCTATGCGATAGCTTAATAATTGGGGATTCACTGATTTTAAATAAATAACTTACTGGTAAGTTGATTGTAAACGGTTTCCTACGTTATTTTATTAATAAATGTAATTCAACTTTATAAAACTTTTAACGATCTAATCCGATTTTCGTCAATCCGGTCATCCGGACGTAAAGGCGAAAACTAATGACGCAACACAAAGTAGCTTCCGGGAATTTTGTAGGAATGATTAAAAACATTTTTCGAACATAGGCGAGGTTAGGGATTTTTTATTTGAAACTAGTGCGTGCTTTTTTTATGATTGAAGGATTACTGGTGGTCCGGAGGCCTTTCCAGTTTCACCAGGACAGGTGGGCGAGCAAAGGCTCAGCCAGGAGGGGTGGGATTTGCTAACAGTTGCCCGAGCGTCTCCGAAGGAGACCTAACAACTCAACTGCAACTGCTTCGCGAATGGATCTACTACCGGATCGTAATCGCGACCCGCTGAGAAGATTCGGCGAGAAACTCAGCGGGCTGATGCATGGGTTAGGTTGCCCGTCGACCTCTTTGTCGAGTTCGACGAGTACGGTTATCGAGGTCCCTAAGCCTGCTCCTAGTGTTAGAGCTGAGCGAGTGCGTGCTCACAGCATTATCAATGAATGTTTTTTATCGACCGATTTGATTGGCAGCAAAGCCAGGTTATCTTTAGATCCAGTTTACTCTATCTCAGCGCCCCAGCCAATCTCTACTGCCTAACCTTTCTGTTTTTAATTTCCGCAACTCACAGACATTTTATATAGAAAAAAAACGGGTATATTTAGTCTTTATTAATTCCGAGAAATTTGTGCTATTGTCGATTTTTCAACAGTGAAACTATGCTCGATGTTCTAGTGTCCTAGGTATACCAATACTGATGGTAAACCGTATTGGTATCGCCATTCGGTTGTGAGGGCGAATTTTAACGTAAACAAGGCTTTGAGACAAACGAAAAACATTATTATAATTAAAATGTGCGACATAGCTTTTACCAATGATCGTAATTTTATTCACCTACTTTCTGGTAATGTCTTTATTGATAAGTATCCGTCATCTGGGGTTACCGTTCGATTCGATTCACAAATTCACTTCAATTCTACTTATCTCATTACACTAAAATTTCGCTTTTTATGTTTTTTAGACAGAAAGCATTTGAATACGGCAGCATAGTTGAGTGCGTAGCCAAACAAAGCAGGCAACTGTGAAGCCCTGAGAACGCAATCGGCTCTACCAAGATAATTCAGAAAATATTCAGCTGAGGAAATATATTTGTTTTCTCCTCGTTTAAGGGTGATACAAAATGAAATTAAATTTGTTAGAACTTAAATGTCTTCATGATATATTTTTTGTATTATATTATAAAACGTATACCGACCGCGCCCAAAAAGAGCAACAGTACCGAAAAAAAACCAGGCGAAATAAAACTTAGCTGGCTTGTCTTTGTATTACACGTTCGGTTTTCATTAACAATTTTATATTACAAAATACAAAAAGGAATACCGAATAAATGAAAAGGATAATTTTGGAAAATGCTCAACAGTATTGTTTTATTGACTTGATGGATCAACGAGCTTATGTCTCGGTGGTTATTGGAGCACATAGACATCACCCACTTGGACAAATGAGGTTGGAAATCTCAATTGTATATATAACGGCTGTCCCACCTTTCAAACTGGAACGCATGGCTGGTCAACACCAGAAATAGGCAGTATGGTGGTATCTTGTAGCCGGTGTGGTGGAGCTCAATGGGGCTTAGTCGGTAGTTGGTTTTGCGGGGCGAACAGCTGGCACATTTTTTTCTAGGCGTAGTCTCCTACGAGGTATTGGGGGAAGAAACTTTGGCCTTCCTCGTTTCCCTCTTCCTCTCTGGAGGCGCTGGAGTCCGACATAGTCTGGTTCGTTACCGCCCTCGACCGGGTATTGGTTCGGTATGGCCGGGTATGGCTTCCCCAGCGATAAAAAAAAGAATGGTGGTATCTACCCGTGAAGGTTTACTATACGCCCTCCTTGCATCGGGTTCCTCAGTGCTGAGGCTCGTGACCTTTACGGTGCCTTTTAGGATATTATCAAAATAACCCTTTTACTCATATCTGTTCATAAAATATTTATAACTACTGATACCATGCACCCCGCGCATTTTTTACAATAAAATATTTTTTTTTGAAATTTTTTAGTAGAATTTCAATTTTTTAAATTATTTTTTTCATATTTTTTTAAATATTAAATTGTCATCGGTCCTTGATAAGTATACCAAATTTCGAATTAATCCGACTTTTTAAAGGGAGTCAAAATCACGTTAAAAGATTCCGTTACAAACATACATAAGTCTGAAGCTAAATAAAGCGTATTAATAAAAAAATTGTAAAATTCGTCAATTTTTGTACGAGCCTTCCGGTTCTATAATCGAACGCTTGTAATTTTAAGTAACGGTCTCGTTAATCTCTAGTTAAACGAATGATTAAATTAATGCTTGCTTTAACATTGATCGCAGAAACCGGCCGGGCCTGGCTTGTTACTCGAACCACGTCGTTGTCTTTCATTCACTTAATTTTCACGAGTAATTAATGAGCATAGTATTTCTGCGTCGGTTTTTCTCGCGTATTAAATATCTGTTTTCACATCTTCGGACTAAATTGTGGTTGTGTTTAATTTAATTTTGTCATATCGAGGGGTGAAAGGCTAAGCGACATTTCGCTTGATACGCGACATTTATCTTTGTAATTAATAATAGTTGCGTTTTATTTGGTACTAGCCGTACTGGCCCGCTGCGCTGGGCATTGAAAATTGTAGGCAGCGACTTGGCTCTGCCCCTGGCATTGCTGAAGTCTATGGGCGACGGTAACCACTCACCATCAGGTGGGCCGTATGCTCGTCGGCCTACAAGGGAAATTAAAAAAAATAACATTATTATTTATTGTCATTATTATTAGAGAGTCCAACACTCATATAAATATTAGCCTATCCATTAAGCACATGTATTTTCTACATGGATACCAAGTTTCAAGTCAATCGGATGCACGGTTCAGTAGTTATAACGGAACATCCGTAAATACCACTGTATATTTATATATTAGTATAGAAGTATAGATTAGCTTCGACAGTTCCATGTTTTTAGTTGAACTTCAATTAAGTTTATTCAAATAGATGAAGAAGTTAGTGTTTCTAAATTTTTAATTTTAAACGGCTCTCCTGTAAAGTTGGAAAAATGACGCTTAAACCAAACAGCCTTTTACTCCTCGATATTATACTATGTGTATTATCTATGATTAAACTCACCTTGGATGCTGAAGGTCATTTCTATGTTATTGCATAGACAAAAGAACAGATGATATTTTATGATAATATATTGAATTGTAATCTGTGATAATAGTATAAAGATGAAAGTTTGGGGACTTTTTGGCGGGAACGCGAGGAGTGAAGTTGTGTTATTTGTTTTATTTTGTCTAGTTAGTGTTTCTTCAGATTTAAATGTGTAATAACGGTGGTTTATTAACTGTTTAGTATCTGTGAAAGTGCACAAGTGTGGGAAAATGAAACAAAGCCACAGAACGTAACTTCTCGGGATCTTCCAAAAAGTCCACTGAAAAAGTCTCAGTAAATGACCACCATTTTATTGAGACTATACTTCATCCCATTTCATCTCATTTCATTTCGTTTTCATTTCACTTCATGCCATGTTTCATAATAATCAACTTCATTTCATTTCATAATATCATTTTCATATAAAAAAGTTACGTCATTAAAATTAAAATAAGACTTGACCTAAAGGTCTTAGTTACCAGGTCATAAAATCCATTAAAAAAACGAGATGAAAGTTTGTATATTTTGCATTTTTGTTACTCTATCACGCAATGACAGATTCGGATGGAATATCCCCAAAAATATTTTATAACCCGGATTAACGCGCAGAATACTTTTTATCGTGGTAAATTATTTGAAGCGGGCTGCCCTGGGTAAATCTACTGTTATAAATACGACAGTATGTTTGTTGGTAGCCTATACACAAATCGATTAGTCGCGTATGAACTAGAGAGTGACAGAAGCAACTTTATCCTGGGAAATTGCAACATGTTTTATTCTTTCTGAATTACAATTTTAATTCTTTACAAGTCTTTTAGTAATTGATAAATTAAGAGAAGCGTTGGTTTTTTTAATGGCGTTCGATGTATTAGTATCGAAATATTCCAAAATTACAATAATAGAATTGAAATACGCAATTTGCGTAATCACTAGTGATGCGTAATATGAAGGCAGCTCTATACATGTTTCCAGTGACGTCTTGTGTTTTGACCATACCCGATCCCTTGGACCGAATGGTAAACAGTCGACGTCGCCCGTCGCACGTCATTACGGATCTGCCCGATCCATCAACGGTGCTTTTAGGTACTTCAAGCACCGGTCACCGTTTTCGTTGAATCCGTCGCTTTCGACGAAGGGCTCGACGAGTAGTTAAATTAACCCTATAATCACAGCCCACTGAGTTTCTCGCCGTACTTCTCAGTGGGTCGTGTTTTCGATCCGGTGGTAGATTCTGCTAAGCACTGCTCTTGCTAGGACCAGTCTTAGCAACACTCCCGGTTTGAGCCCTGTGAGCTCACCTACACGTCAAGGCGAAGCTGAAATAGTCTCTCAAGGCTATCAGCATAGGTAGGAAAAAAAGTGTTTTGGCTTGACAGATGGGTTTGATTTTTTAATTACAGTAAGTACCGTAGAAGTTAAAGAACGAAACGCTATCTTCAAGGTTGACACAGATTACTATTAGGTAATAAACAATTGAATTATATCCGTCGTATAGTGCCGAGTGCCGTAAAGCGTGACGGTCACCGCTGTAATTGGTTTTATGTAAATATATAAAGAGCCGCGATTTCCTGGGGGCCAGCAAGCTAGCGATATGTCGAGGGCAACGCAAATTGTATACAAAGATATAAATGTCATTCGTGAATATAAATATGTTACGTAGGTATCGCTTTAGAAGAATTTGTATCTGCAGCAGCAGATTGATACGAGTATGCTGGGCGTCTTATAATGTGTCCACGCATACCGAAACTTTAGCTCGGTTTGTACAATAACATTTTATACAATTCTAAAAATCAAAGAACAATTACTCCAAATTCATTTGGGTAGTAGTATTATTTCAATCGCCATTCCATTAACGCTCACGTTATTTTAATGGCCAACATCGGACTTCAATTCCGCAAGTAATATTTGAATTAAACCGGAGACGATTGAGACGGCCCGGGGGTACGCTGTCGCTAAAATAGGGTACCGTACCCCGAAATGGGCTCCAGGTCTCGACACGACCCGTCTTGTATGGGTTAATTGATTTATGTATTCCGCTCCCGAAGGCCCGGATTAATAGATTTGTTGCTTAAATAATAATCCGTGATGAATTTCGAATTGCCCGTCCGTGTTCCGTGGAGTTATAGTGTTATTGTTTGGCCGATAGCTGCGGGGTGTTTTCAAGTTGCGAGCCTGTTTTGAAACGAAGTTTATAATCTGTCGGGAAGTTGGCAGGCCACGGAAATGCTTCCGTATGCTAATTTCATCGATAAATAGTTTTAATTTCAAATTCAATGATACACGTGTAAAATGGAGTAGGAGCAAGTTAGTGAATACAAAATTGTTAAAGGGCAGACAGTATTTTAATTCACATGATCACTGCCGTCTAGACATAAATGGCTTGGAAACTGACCTAATTGGGACGATATGACGATTTTGTGATTTAATAATAAACTTATAGGTATTGTGGCGCTAGGCATATGTCCAGCAGTGGACATCTATAGGCCGATAATGATGTACATACATAGGTACATAGACGGTCTCAGGTCAAGACACGCTCTGAATTAAACAAAAAAATTTCAAAATTAAATTGGAATTTTAGCCTCAAAACGACTCTTCGGAACATGATTCTATAGTCGTAATAGTCTTAACTTAATGACCCTTTATAAAGAGCCTCTTTAATCAAACACTCTTATATACTTGACATTTGATATTGCCACAGCTATACATTATATACACGTTTTGTACTACATATTTATTTCTATCCTATCTCTTCTGTTGTTGTCTAATTTTATTAGTCACTTTTCCGTTACACATTTTCGTGTTTTAATCCAAACAGGCTAAAAGCGTTTAATCCGTTCTTTGTCTCTTGTGGCCGGCACAAATACAGTTCAGTCTATCAAAAATAGGACGTATATGACCTGTATACTTAGTCGGTAGACAGCGGCTTGGCTCTGACCCTGGTATTGTTGAAGTCCAAGGGCCACGGTAACTACTCACCATCGGGTGGGCCGTATGCTCGTCTGCCTACAAGGACAATAAAAATCAAAACTTTTAGCATTAAGCAGCTTATTTTCTCCAGCATTCCGAGAGTGCATTCGAAGTCCGGGTTTTTCGTGTGGCGAGTGAGCAAGTCAACTCGCACATCTCAACGCAGCACCGAAATCATACGATTTTACGTCACATCAGGTGATCCGAGTGCCGTGTGCAAAGACTGTTAAACCACGCCCCCTGCAACATGTCGCCGGCGCATCTTATTTGTCGAAGTGGTAAAGACACAAGATGGCCACGCTTTCATCTATTGTTCTTCAGGCGGAGGACATGTTAAAAGGGGCGGCAACTCCTGCGCAAATTATTATGGACTATAAGTTATAGTTATAGATATAGTTTTGGTTTTTACTATAAATACGATTGTGCCGTAATTGTAACACAGACCATCTGGAATACTTCATTAGTAACCAGATTTTTTCCACCTATTCGCTGGTAGCCTAAGAGGCTATACCAGTTACGTCCGGACGGGTAGGTGAGCTCACGGGCTCAACCTGAGAGAAAAAGCTAGCACTAGCCCTAGCAAGAGCAGTGTTTCGTAGAATCTACCATGGGATCGGAATCGCGACCCACTGAGAAAATCCGGCGAGAAACTCAATGGACAACCAGTTAGCGTATACGTCTAGTAACTATCGTAAACAAAACTATTTTTACTGGTGGTAGGAACTCTTGTGAGTCCGCACGGGTTGGTACCACCACGCTGCCTATTTCTGCCGTAAAGCAGTAATGCGTTTCGGTTTGAAGGGTGGGGCAGCCGTTGTAACTATACTTGAGACCTTAGAGCTATCTCAAGGTAGGTGGCGTATTTACGTTGTAGATGTCTATGGGCTCCAGTAACCACTTAACACTAGGTGGGCTGTGAGTTCGTCCACTCATCTAGCAACAAAAAAAAAACCGTGGCGTACTTACGTTATAGATGTCTATGGGCTCCAGTAACCACTTAACACCAGGTGGGCTGTGAGCTCGTCCACCCAACTAAGCAATAAAAAAAAAAGTAGATTTATAAAAAAACCTCAAGTTTTTGTACAGAAATGAAATAAAGGCGGCACGTATAATATAAATCACGAAATAAATAAAAATCTTTTATTTATTTAACGTTTATTACGCCGTAATAAAAACGGCTTTAAGAATCCGAGTCACACACACGCATTCGAATCAACCGAACGCCACAAAGGGAGTCTTATCTTTCTTTACCTTTTGCTGCTTAAAAATACAACGCGGTCGGTCTTTTTATTTAACCAAGATTTACTACAATTACATTTGTAAATTAAACTAATGAAAGCGTAAAGATGGACGTGAATAGACTAAAATTCGTCGGTTTTTTTTTTTTTTGTCTTTGTTTTGGTCGTTTTGTCGATTGAAAAACCTAATTACGTTAGTGATTTCAATGAATAGTCTGATAAATTTGTATATACTCAGAGACGGTTACACTCCATAATCCGGCGAATTTCGATGTGATCTTTTATGATATTCATGGTGTGATGTTACCCAAGGTTGTCGCATGCAACCATATTGTGTTACAACAAAATTATTACGTACCAAATGGATTACATAACATGAGAAATTACCACCGTCCTATACATTCCTGCCATTACTCAATCATATTTCAAGTGAGGCGAGACTTTGTTGTTCCTTTTTTTTTTTTTTATTGCTTAGATGGGAGGACAAGGTTACCGCCCATCTGATGTTAAATGGTTACCGGAGCCTATAGACATCAATAACGTAAATGCCACTATCTACCTTGAGATATAAGTTCTAAGGTTTCAGTTTTTACAGTACAACACTTTACAACAGCTGTCCCACTCTTCCCGAAGCCCTTCCCTTGTAGGCAGCGGCTTGGCTCTGCCCTGGCATTGCTGAACTCCATGGGCGACGGTAACCCACCATTAGTTGTGCCGTATACTCGTCTGCCTACAAGGGCAATTAAAAAAAACACATTACTGCTTCACGGCATAAATAGACAGTGGTACCTACTCGTGCGGATTCACAAGACATTCTACCACCAATAAAAGTTAGGCCGTTGACGTTATTTGCGCCTTTATTAAACAGGACGTGGAGCTAATGATCAAGAAATATCCATTTCCCACTACCAGATTGCATGACTTCGACGTTGTACGCAGTCGATAACAAATCGAGTTAATTAAGCACAGTCCAAGTTCTAACTTGGATCATTAACAAAAGCATTAGTGATTCCACTGCTCGGAGACTTGGGAGAAGTTTTTCTGATATATAGGTACGTTCTGGGAAATCTCTAATTTCGTTACGGGGTAGACAGAAGTCGATTCGGTGACGGTTAATTGACTACGGAAGCCACTATTCTCATTTAAAATTTACTAGTGGTCCGGCAGAAGTCGAAATTCGACTTTAATCAATTTAAATTTTATGTTTAAACATTATTATGGTTCTATTGTCATAGATGTAGCCAAGACTACACTATAGACGAATATTAATAAAGATAAACAATATTAACCTATTCTCAATTTGAGCACAAACTTTAAGCAATAACAAAAGTTTGACAATAAACAAAGAGTCTATGTGTGTGTTAAATACATGGTAGTGTGTAAAATGTTTTCTTTATTGATTTAATGTATCTTCTATGCATTATTTAAAAAAAAATTATCATTGTGCACTTCTTCTCTATATTCTCTATAACTATGGAAAATTTCATACTCCTCCGTCAGCTCAATTTTCGTAAAAAGGGGGTACAAAGTTTTTGCTTCACGTATTAATATATAGACAGTATTTTTATCTATTGTTTTTGGTCCACAATACGGCATATATATATGTATATACAGGTTACATATCAATGGTTGCACTGAAGTTATACGTAAGTTTCTTCCAGTACATTTCAATTTAACAATTTATATAATTATACTAGCCGTACTCGCCCGCTTCGCTGGGCATTTAAAATTAACATTATTATTTATTGTCATTATTATTAGGGAGTCCAACATTCACATAAATATTAGCCTATCCATTAAGTATATGTATTTTCTACATGGATACCAAGTTTCAAGTCAATCAGATGCATGATTCAGTAGTTATAACGGAACATCCGTATAAATCACTGTAGATTTACATATTAGTATAGATAGGTTTCATGTGTAGAACATAAATAATATTATTACTAAAATTGAAGATTAAAGCTTTTTGATAATCAAATAATGTTCTTAAAAACCGTACGTGTAAATTTTGAGGTAAACCATGTATTAAATATTAAAAAAAGACAGTCAACTGAAATTGTACAAATATGCTGAAATTGTACAAACTTGCATTAATATAGATATACTACATTACTGGTGGTAGGACCTCTTGTGAGTACGCGCGGGTAGGTACCACCGCCCCCCCGGTCGTGGACGAGCTTGCAGCGCGCACTCTGCGTGCTGTGGGTCTCGTCTGCGGGGGAGTTGCTGGACTTCGACCGGGCGCGTCCGTAGGTGGCGGATCACGGGCCTCTGGGCAATAGTCACAGGGGCATCGCTCCTTCTCTCTCGTTGTGTTACGGCGGGAGAGATTGAGCGACGCGGACCAAAACCAGCATCGGGGGTTACACGCTCTCCTCCCCCTTCACTTGCTGAAGGGTGGTTCTCCTGGAGATGCGAGGGCCTCCACTTTTTCCCTCTTTTCCTTGTTGTTTTATTGTTTTGTTCACACTGTCCTTTGGTTATTTTTATTTATTTATTAATTTAATTTAAGTTTCAATCTGTCTCTTTCTCTTCTTTTGTTTCCGTTCATTGTTTTATTTTACACGATTTTCTATTCTTCTTCTCCTGTGGTTTTATTTTGATTTTATTTGGTTTTATTTTTATCTTCTTTCCTTTTATACCCAATTCTAAGCTCTGACACCCGGCGAGAGAATGAATGGCTGGTGGGCGACCAGTCGCTAGGGTGTCCCAGGGAACCGAACCCTGGGTTAAAAAATATATAAAAAAGATATAAATGTAATGGCTAGTTTTAAAAAGATACTACCCCAGGAGGGTACCTCCCGCTCCGCGGGGGAGAATCCCTCCGTGCGGCCGACTCGTCGGACGCACGCTGCCCCACGTACTCTGGGGGGGGCAAAAACTGCCTAGACGTCAGGTCCGGGAAGGACGGAGTTCAGAGGAAGATGTCCGAGAAGGACCTTGAAGTAAGCTCCTTAAGAGCCAATGTCGTGTCAGACGATGACATGGCCACAGTCGGTTCGGCCCAATCGTCGACCCGCTCGTCGCCGACACGACGACAGCGGAAAAGGGTCCTTAATATAAGCTCAGACGGGTTGAGCAGCAGCTCCGGTTCGGAGGCTCAGGGCCCGTCAGTTGCGAAGCCCAGAGCCGTGACGCCATCAAAGCGTGGAAGGGGACGCCCTCCGACCACGAGGCAGTGCGTTAGCATGGCTGCTGCCAGGAAGGCGTGCCTTAGGGCCCATAGAGAGGAGAGGGAGTTCACAGAGAGCGCGCGCACCACGCGCCAGAAGAAGAGAGCGGCTGAGGGATCTGTCCCTAAGCCTGATGCCGAGCGTAGGCTCCATCAGAGTGCTGAGGTGGCTCTGACGGTGGCCGCCAAATCTAGTAGCCCGAAGGGCACGTATGTGCGTGCATTGAAGGAGTTGGCGGCCACCGTCAAGGAGGCCACGGAGGACCTTGTGGGCCGCACCGCAACTGAAGAGGCTGAAAGACTGCGTGCGATCAACGCCAAGCAGGAGCAGGAGATCCTACAGCTTCGCAAGGAGCTTGATGAAATTAGGAGGGAGCTGGCTACGGTCTTGCAGGTGCTAGGAAATGCACCAGCCGCAGCCCCGGCCCCAAACACCGAAGAAGAAGAGGAGGAGTTGCGCCTCCAGCGCATTATGCGAGCTGTCGGCACGATGCTCGACGCTCGCTTTGCGGGGCTGGAGGGACGGCTTCTACCGGAGCCGCGAATGCGACCATCGCTAGCGGCGGACAGGCGGAAGAGCCGCGAAAAATCACCGGACCCTCCTATGGTCGTAGACGCTACACTGAATTCGGCACCATTATTGAAACCAGTGCCACCTACAACATCGGCGAAAAAGAGGATACGAGGCCCCAGAAGAAAAGCCACTGCGCAAGTGGCTCCACCTGGAACGCCCACCCTCCTCCCGGCTCCAGCTTCCTTGATCGAGAGCTGGTCAACGGTCACCCGTAGGGGCACTCGGCCGAGGGAGGGAGCAGTGAGGACGGTTCCAGTGGTAGCACCCGCTGAAGCGGGAAAGAAAAACCCGTCCTCTGCAAAGAGGAAAGAGAAAAAGCTGCGTCCTCCGCGCTCTCAAGCTGTTGTGCTCAAGCTGCAGCCGGAGGCTGTAGAAAGAGGACTCACATACCGCAGCGTACTCGCCGAAGCGAGAGCCAAGGTGGACCCCGGGGCACTCGGAATCCCCATCCAGCGCATCCGGTCTGCAGTGACTGGGGCCAAGGTGTTGGTAGTGGAAGGTGCTGATCAGAGCGCCAAGGCTGATCTCCTGGCCCAAAAGCTTCGTGAGGTTCTGTCCGCGGAGGGGGTCATCGTGACCCGGCCAGTGACGACTGCAGCCATCCGCATCAGCGGGCTGGATGACTCCTTGACGCCGGAGGAAGTAGCCGCTGAGCTCGCCCGGATTGGCGAATGCACTCTTGAAGCGGTGAAGATCGGAGAGATCAAGTCTGGCCCAAGTGGGATGGGTCAGGTGTTGGTTCGGTTGCCCGTCGCTGCCGCGACGAAGGTCCTCGCCGTACCGAAATTGAGGGTCGGTTGGAGCGTGCTCCGCGCTCATCTACTAGAGGCTAAGAAGCTACAGTGCTTCCGATGCCATGAGCTAGGGCACGTGAGCGCTCGATGTCCGTCGTCGGTCGACCGCAGCCGTGATTGTTACCGGTGCGGCCAGACCGGCCACGTAGCGTCCGGCTGCTCTCTGGCGCCACACTGTGCTGTATGTGCCTCTGCCGGCAGACCGGCGGATCACGTCTCCGGGAGCAAGGCTTGTGCCAAGTCCCCGAGACCGAGACCTAGAAGAGGAGCTTCCGCTGCGCTTGAGAATGCGCGGAGGCAGCCCGGTACGGCTATGGAGACATCGAATGACGCCCTGTTATGACAGGTGTCCTTCGATTCCTGCAGGGGAATCTCAATCACTCTGCCAGAGCTCAGGACCTTTTGTTCCAGAGCATGGCAGAGGGGTTGACCCATCTTGCGGTGGTCGCCGAGCCGTATCGGGTTCCTTCGAGCCCCGATTGGGCAGCCGATTTGGAGGGCCGAGTGGCTATCATCCGACGTTGTTGTGTAGGTGCTCCGCCCAGGTTCGACGTTGTCGAGAGAGGTTGCGGCTTTGTTGCTGTCCTCTGGGCCGAGGTATTCATATTGGGAGTGTACTTCTCCCCAAACAGGACGCTCGCCGAGTTTGAGGTTTTTCTCAGCGAGCTCAGCCGCGTCGTTGGGAGGTCGCACTCCCAACGGATACTCGTTCTCGGGGACCTTAACGCCAAGTCATTGGCTTGGGGATCCTCGAGGACGTGCCCCAGAGGTAGGGCGGTGGAGGAGTGGCTGGTCGGAAGCGGTCTTCTCGTCGTCAATCGTGGCGCAGAACTCACGTGCGTGCGACGTTTGGGCGGGTCCGTGGTTGACGTTACATTTGCCACGCCCGACGTGGCGAATCGCGTACGCGGTTGGGCCGTGATGGTCGGCGAGGAGACGCTCTCCGACCACCGCTACATTCGTTTCGGTGTCGCAGTGCCTCCGGCGGAGTCTATCCAGGGCTCTTCCTTGCTCGGCGGTGGCGGCGCGGGGGGTCCTCGTTGGGCCCAGAAGCGCCTCAACGTCGAGAGGTTGTGTGAGGCGGCTGTAGTCCAGGCATGGCGTCTTGACTCGCTTGGTGAGCCAGCGGACGTGTGCGAGGGGGTGGAGCATCTGCGCGAGGCGATGTCGCGGGTGTGCGACGCCGCTATGCCTCGCATTAGAGCTCTCGCTCCTAAACGCAGAGTCCACTGGTGGACTGAGGAGATCGCTAGCCAGCGCCGGTTGTGCGACGTCAGTCGTCGCGCATACCAACGGTATCGACGTCGAAGAACGCACCGGGACCCCGATGAGGAGGACCGACTGTACGAGGTGTACAGGATGGCCATAAGGGCCCTGCGCGTGGCTATCGGGGAGGCGAAGGAGGCTGCTTGGAACGACCTACTAACTTCGCTCGACTGTGATCCGTGGGGGCGGCCCTACAGGCTGGCGCGCAATGTGCTCCGCCCTTGGGCCCCCCCCCGCAACCAGCACCCTGCCGCCGGAGACATTGCAGCGGGTAGTCGGGGGTCTGTTTCCGGATTTTACCGGGACGGCCTTCGTCCCCCCTGTGATGACGACGATGCGGGTTGCTGATGGCGGGGAGCCTGCGGACGTTTCGCAGGCGGAGTTTGAATCGGCTGTGCAGAGGATGCGGGCGAAGCGCACGGCTCCCGGTCCCGATGGGATCTCGTCCCGAGCGTGGGCGCTCGCCTTGACGGGCGATGGTTTGGGGCCTGCTCTCCGAAGGCTGTTCAGCCGGTGCCTCCGTGAGGGCAGGTTCCCAGAGCCATGGAGGACTGGTCGGCTCGTCCTTATTCCTAAGGAGGGTCGGCCACGTGACGAACCGAACGGGTACCGCCCAATCGTCGTGCTGGACGAGGCCGGTAAGCTCTTCGAGCGCGTCATCGCTAATCGCCTTGTCCAGCACCTGGAAAACGTTGGGCCTGATTTGGCTCCTAACCAATACGGTTTCCGGAGGGGTCGCTCGACCGTGGACGCGGTCTTGCGTGTCCGCCATCTCTCCGATTGTGCGTGCTCCGAGGGGGGCGTGTTGTTGGCTGTGTCGATTGACATCGCCAACGCCTTCAACACGGTCCCCTGGAGCGCGATCGTGGAATCACTTCGGTTTCACCGCATCCCCAATAGTCTCCGCACCCTGATAGAGGACTACCTCTCAGGGCGGAGCGTGATTTTCCCCGAGAGAAGAGGATGGGGACGAAAAACGGTGTCGTGCGGGGTCCCACAGGGGTCGGTATTGGGACCACTCCTGTGGGACATCGGTTTCGACTGGGTCCTCCGCGGTGCTGGCCTGCGTGGCGTCGACGTGGTGTGCTATGCCGACGACACGTTGGTGACGGCTCGCGGAGCTGACTACAGGACCGCAGCGATCCTTGCAACGGCGGCGGTCTCCACCGTCGTTAGCCGCATTCGGAGACTAGGCCTTGAGGTGGCCCTCCACAAGTCTGAGGCCGTATGCTTTCACCCGGTTCGGAGAGGACCCCCTCCGGGCGCGACGCTCATAGTCGGTGGAGTATCGATCGCTGTCCAGCCGAAGCTCAAATATTTGGGCATCGTGCTGGACAGTCGATGGCGCTTCGACCACCATTTTGGTGAGTTGATTCCGAGGCTACTGGGCATGGCAGGTGCGTTAGTCCGTCTTCTGCCCAACGTTGGTGGTTGCAGCGTCGGTGTCCGACGCCTGTACCTGGGGGTCGTGCGCAGTATGGCCTTGTATGGCGCTCCCGTGTGGTCGCCCACACTCTCCGCACGCAATGCGGCGCTGCTGCTCCGAGCTCAGCGGGCGCTCGCGGTGAGGGTCATCAGGGGGTACCGTACGATCTCCCGAGAGGTCGCCTGCGCCCTCGCTGGTTCCCTTCCTTGGGATCTCGAGGCCGAGGTATTGGCTACGGTATACCGGCGCAGGACACAGTCCCTGGGTCGGGGACGGATACCCGGCCTGTCGGCTGTCAGTCGGTGGAGGCGTGCTGCGCGTCATCTGGCGTACGCTAAATGGAGGGAGCGGTTGCTGGAGGAACTTCATCAAACCTCAGCCACCCGCCGGCGCACTCTCGAGGCCCTGGTGCCCGTGCTGGAGACATGGTCAGATCGGCGACACGGCGTGCTCTCCTTCCGCCTTACGCAGGTCCTCTCGGGGCATGGCTGCTTCGGGAGGTACCTGTGGAGGGTTTGCAGGAGAGAGCCACATCCGGGTTGTCACCAGTGCGGGCATCCGGATGATGACGCTCAGCACGCACTCGAAGCGTGCCCGCGTTGGGAGCACCCGCGGCGAGATCTCATCGCGGTGCTGGGGAGGGACCTCTCCTTGCGGGCTGTCATTGCCCGCATGCTAGAGGACGAGAGTTCGTGGGAGGCCATGGCCAGATTTTGCGACCTGGTCATGGCCTTCCGCGAGGCTGAGGAGCGCGAAAGGGAGTGGAATCCATCTTCGGCTCCTCAGCGAAGAAGGCGGGGTGGGCGACGCGGGCACGATGCTCCCGTTAATCTCCCGTAGGGACTGTTGGGTACTGGGTGCGGGGGCGCCCGGTGCTCTGCTGTCGGTTCCGTGGTGAGGCGGCGCAAGGTGGCTCCTATGCGCCACTCACGGTGTCTCCTGAGACGACGTCCTGCGGGATCTTCCCGGGGATTGGATCCCGTCCTATTGTCAGGATGGGTACCGGCGACGGCGAGCCTGCGGCGCGCATTGTGCGGTACCGTAGGTTTCGTGGAGTCGGAGTGGTGGAGCTCGATGGGGTTTAGTCGGTAGTCGGTTTTGCGGGGCGGGTCCTGCGTGGTAGACGCCGCGCAGCGCCTCGCGCGCCTTTCTCAAGGCGTAGTCTCCGGGTAGGAATTGGAAGAAGAGGAGGACTTTGGTCTTCCTCTTCTCCCTCTTCTTCTCTGGAGGCGCCGGAGTCCGACATAACCCGGTCTATTACCCCTCTCGACCGGGTATCCGTAAATGGATTCCCCAGCGTTAAAAAAAAAAAAAAAAAAAAAAGGTACCACCGCCCCGCCTATTTCTGCCGTGAAGCAGTAATGCGTTTCGGTTTGAAGGGTGGGGCAGCCGTTGTAACTACACTGAGACCTTAGAACTTATATCTCAAGGTGGGTGGCGCATTTACGTTGTAGATGTCTATGGGCTCCAGTAACCACCTAACACCAGGTGGGCTGTGAGATCGTCCACACATCTAAGCAATAAAAAAATAAATATCGACCGTTGTGTCGACAGCATTCTTGGCTCGTCTAGATAAATATTTTTTAGCTTAAAATCCTTGCTCATTTGGTAGTTACCGGATTAATCAACTGCTTAAAGGAAAACATCGGTGTTCCGGATACTAGGTACAAAGGTTGGCCGCCGGATAGTACGGTGATTAGCTTTAGCGCAGCTTTCATTAAAGCTTGCTGCTATGCTTCAGCCTCTAAGCTTAATGTAAGCTACTAGAATAAAACTTTAAAAATACCCGTCAAAGGAATTCCTTGGGCTTCTTTTAGGGTCGGGCAAAAACAGAAATGATTTAAAATTTCAATAAAGTCGTTTTGTAATAGATGTCTAAGTGAGTGTAGTATTTTAATTTAGTGTATTTTTTTTCGTACGAGTGGCCGCATTGAAATTTGACAGCTATAATTATTTTCATCTGTGTTTGTTCCAATTATTAAATACTAGATAATGACCGAGCTTTGCTCGGTTTTTTTTTGATAACGCCATATTTAAAGCGGTTAGTTGCCCTCAATTAAGAATAATAGTATTGTTATTCGCCAACAGATGTCGGGAAGAGTTGATTATTCAAAACACGAATAAAACAACATTTTCTTAAAATAAATCGTAGCTAGATCGATTTATCGCCCCCGAAATCCCCTGTATACTAAATTTTATGAAAATCGTTGGAGTCGTTTCCGAGATTCAGATTATATATATATATATATATATAAATATATACAAGAATTGCTTGTTTAAAGGTTTAAGATGAAACGTCACGTAATAAACTAAAGCTCATTGTGAAAATCTATTACAACTAATACAAATGTATAATAGTTTCATTAACAAACCGAAGTAAAAATAACAATTTTTTCTTTACCGAAGTTAGTTTTAATATTCTCATTATCAGTCGTTGTGCGTGTAAAAATTTCCAAGTTAAGCGCATGTCTTGAAATTACATTCAAAAACTCTGTTACATACAAACGAACAAACATACATACATAAATACCAAGCTATAATAATAAAAGCTTATTAGAATAGGGAAAGGTACACTAAACTTTGGCATTAAATTTTTATTTACTTACAATGGTAAAGATATGAAAATCAAAGAACCCGTTTGAAAGTCACAAACTTTGTGGTAAGCTACAGTAGTAAATCAAATCAAATTAAAAAATTGTTTTCGACATAAATGAAAGTACATTCTTGTTGAACGTCAAAAAAACTACCGCTAATTCACAAAAACTAGCCCCCGTCCTGAGAAGAACTGGGAAGAATCTCAGCGGGCATGACTTTTTTTTTTAATATATATTTTTTTTCTCTTAAAATTTTTTTTTTTAAATAATCATATTTACAATGAGTATTATAACGTTACAATTATTGAAATATTGAATAAAATATAGATATGTCTATATCCACTGGCAGCGTTCATTGCTTCACAGCGATGTTATCTGTGGTAGACACAAAAAACCCGCCAAAACAGAAACTTGTATTAATGGTGGTAGGACCTCTTGTGAGTCCGCACGGGTAGGTACTACCACCCTGCCTATTTCTGCCGTGAAGCAGTTATGCGTTTCGGTTTGAAGAGTGGGGCAGCCGTTGTAACTATACTTGAGACCTTAGAAATTACATCTCAAGGTGGGTGACGCATTTACGTTGTAGATTTCTATGGGCTCCAGTAACCATTTAACACCAAGTGGGCTGTGAGTTCGTCCACTCATTTAAGCAATAAATAAATAAAATTTGTAAAAATTGCACTCTGTGTATTTTATTTTTAATTATTACATATTATAACAGCACTAATTTTATTTAGAATACGTACCGCAATAAGGCAACGTAATGTTTGAAAGATTTGTTTGATTAAATATAAGTTCGAGCAGAGGCGGAGTATCCGTAAGGCAAACTAGGCACGTGCCTAGGGGCGTGTAGTTACAAGGGGCGCGCAAGCTCAGAATTTTTAAATAAATGAAGAAAATAACATATCGACGATTAAGAACTAAATGCTGATTTATAATAGATTATTCCTATTTGGCCTATTTCCCAGAGCAGAGAGGAATCATGAATTTCGATGTTCGTTCTGTCGTCCCTCTTGATTTCTTCACAGTTATAACGTCATATTTCATTCGCGCATTAGCGTAAGTACAAGGGTCCTGGTCTACTAAAGTCTAGGGCTTGATGATACAACGTCATCGTAATTGCAACAACAACTAGTTAAAATTTATAGTATTATGATGGCCATTTATGGCCGGTACAGGGGCGCCGATAAAGTTATTGCCTAGGGCGCTCTGGACCTTTAATCCGCCACTGAGTTCGAGGTATGCTGACCTCTAAAGTTATACGAATTGAAGTAGCTGTTCTTTTTAATTATAATCAGTATTAGTTAGGAGCTTAGAAATTCAATCTTATTATTTGTTTTAGTTACTTTGTGAAGTTACGAACCTGTCACTCACAGCTTAAATACTCAACGTTTCATTGTTTTTTATAAAGATCTAAATTTTTAAAAAAGAAACCGTATAAAAGTTGTGAATTAATTATTTTGTGATTTTTTTTGTTATCTCCAATGAGAATGAACTATATTTATATTAAAAAAAAGAGTTTAAAACGCTAAAAATACTTTAGTAGCTATAGTTTTATTGATATACTAGCGACCCGCCCTCGCTTCGCTTCGGAAACATTAAAACACACATGAAACAAAAATAAATAAATAAATAAAAAAGTAGCCTATGTTCATCAGGGACAATGTCGGCTTCTAATGGAAAAATAATTTTTCAAATCGGTCCAGTAGTTTCGGAGCCTATTCGAAACAAACAAACAAACAAATCTTTCCTCTTTATAATATTAGTATAGATATAGATAAAAATTGGAAATAGTCAATTTGTTTTTTCGAATGTCGGTAACAGAACAAAAGTATGAATACTAGTACCATTAGTTGACTAATATCGTTGACCTATATCACGTGTGCGATGCATACGCAACATGCATATGAGAAAAGAGCAAGTAACGTTGGCATGACATGCTATATTTATTACCTTATCTATATACTCGTATATGACGTTATGCTATTTATTACGCTATATTTTTTGTTTATTGCTTAGATGGGTGGACGAGCTCACAGCCTACCTGGTGTTAAGTGGTTACTGGAGCCCATAGACATCTACGACGTAAATGCGCCACCCACCTTGAGACATAAGTTCTACGGTTTCAGTATAGTCTTCCCTGCCCGTCAAACCGAAACGCATTACTGCTTCACGGTACAAATAGGCAGGGCGGTGGTACCTACCCGCGCGGACTCACAAGAGGTCCTACCACCAGTAATACAATATTTTTCGATCTTACCGACAGAATAATAAAAAAAATATGTACTGGTTATTTAAAGAAAAAGTAAAAAATATCGATAAAGTTGATTATTGAAAACACGAATAAAACAATATTTTCTAAAAATAAATCGTAGCTAGATCGATTTACCGCTCCCAAAATCTCCTGTATACTAAATTTTATGAAAATTGTTGGAGCTGTCCGAGATTCAGATTAAATATGTATTTATACAACATTTATAATTTATTTATATATACAAGAATTGCTCTTTTATAGATATAAGATTTATTTCATCCCTCGGCGTTTATTATTAAAAGCTGTTTCGTACTCTTCATGGGGCAGAGTGTGACATTTAATCATATATAAAATTCACCTCGAAGGAAATAATTTAAATGGGCTAATAAAATTCTGAGGCGAAAGCATTTAAAGTTAATGGTTATGGAGATTTGTTTCTCCGACTCTTGCCCGCAAAGCGAACGCTGTATGATGCACGTGAACATGACGTCATCATTGCGGACGTGTATTCTTTATCTATCTATATATATATGTCGGCTCACGTCAGGGATGGCTGAGCGGTAGTTTCGCCATCACTCGTATTTGGTTGAACACAGTTTATAAAAAGTCAATAAAACCTTTTGAATAATAATTATTGAAACTCAACACACACAACTTTCACAATGACAGGATAAACCGACAGTTTCGTTGCACATACCGACAGACCGACTGACTGACTGACTGACTGACTGTCAGAGACTTACTGACTGAGACGGACCGACCGTCCGATATGGCCTGCATGACTGTCTGACACGGAATGCCACGACTCTGTCCACGTACCGCCATTTTATACTGTGGCGTTACGTAGTCTACCCTTCATTTTGTGATATTTATCAAAACAACATCTCATCATTTAAAATAATAATCAAAACCACCGTCTTAATATTACTAAAAGTCGTTATCCACGACAACTAAAAGTCGTTATCCACGACACGGCCATTCTGACATGTCACACGTCCCTGTGTGACGCTCCTGCAAGAAAAACAACCTTTTGCAATATCAAACAGGTTTCGTCTCGGCCAATCCTGATACATTCACGATTGAGGATTGGGATTCCTTTCATTACAAACCATAACGTTAGCTCTCAACAAGATCTTTAACAGACCATGTTAACCTGTGTGAGTAAATAACTTAATTACCCAATTATTAGTGATACTACAACTGAAAAATTTCATTAATGCTCAATAAGCATTAGAAACCCGAGTTATTACAAAACAACTCAATCTGAGCAGTATTTCACCAACCACAAACTATCGTTACAATTACTTCCATCTAGTGAGAGTAACTCATGCCACCTACATCGAGTGACGATAACACAATTCAAGTGCCACCTATATCGAGTAGCTCTTGACTATTTATTGCCTCCATCCGGCAAATAAGTGGGACCTCCATCCGGTATCCAACTTCAACACAAAACACTAATGCCTCCATCCGGCACGCAAGTGGAACTTTCATCCAGTACCCACTTCAACCATAAAACACATCGCAATGCCTCCATCCGGCAATAAAACGAACATATCACCTAAATCGAGCGAGGTGTTCAATTACCAGTCATAAATAATACTGAATACTGTTCTTTACTAATCACACAAAATAGGACAACAAAATCCTTACTTTAATCAGTCAGTTGTATCGTGGTCATTTGATCCTACATCTTCTACATCACTAGTGTCAACAAAATCGTATAGAACGCTCCTGGCCTGGCTGCCGGCGCAGCTAGTAACATTGCCATCCACATTATCATTAAAACAAATGATAAAACCAATACACATCACTTCACAATATAGAGTCAAGGTCATTAGTAGACCAACACAACAATAGTCTCCATTGAGACCCAGGTCTCCGCTGTACCAATCGATGGAGATACTCTCACCTCACTGATCAGTCTCGTCAGTAGTACTACTTAGAGGCAACCTTATGTAATCATAGGTTCTATTACCAGTTAAAGCCATCTATCTTCATTTCAACATCGAATTTTACTAACTTTCCAATGTTCTGGTCTCGTCAAAGTTAATCTCTTACTTTCAGTATCATTTTAAGTAAAAATCTTTTGGGATATGGCACGCGAACAAGGGGCTTGCTTCTGTTAATTTATGGTAGAACAATTTAAAAAAGATGTACGGCTTCTAGCACTTCTTGTCAAGAACAATTCCATGAGCTCATCGCGAGTTTGGTCATCAATAACGCAAGTGTGGGCTTCGAATAAGGACACACTAGATTTAAGTGCTTATTTCGTTGAATGCTCAGTCTCACTGAACCGATTAAAACAACTATCGGGTAGTACATGACATAAAAATGAGTAAGCAATAAACCATCGCAAAGGATTTGTTTCGTACAGTTTTGGTCAAAACAACAGACTCTTTATGAGAACCTTCGCATGAAATTTCTGAATTATGAAGCTACTACTAACAGATTTCTCGACAAGAGAACATTCGGCACCAGATTCCAAATAAAAATAATACGACTC
Source organism: Bombyx mandarina (assembly GCF_030267445.1). Taxonomy (NCBI): domain Eukaryota; kingdom Metazoa; phylum Arthropoda; class Insecta; order Lepidoptera; family Bombycidae; genus Bombyx; species Bombyx mandarina. The sequence continues at coordinate 15,081,747 of NC_143228.1, forward strand.
ACCATTTTGTTCTTATTTACCAAAATTGCCCGATATTACGCAGCTACCGGCACGTCGCTCCGCTCGGCCGGTGAATAGTTGACCCATCGAGCGCCGACAGACGGCGCTTGCGTCCCATATCTCGTACTGGCTGCAGCAATCACGTGTTGATTGCGACACGGCCTTCCTGACTGTACACGTCCTCGTGTGATGGTTAACCTACAATCAAAAACATCCACGAGAACACTTGTTCCGCTCGATCACTCCTGACTACACTTTACGACTTATCGGAAAATTTAAAGTCATCAAAGCTTTAAGCTGTTTTAATACCGTTTAAACCAAATCAAACAATAGGGTATACAAAGTTCACTATTCAGCAGCCAGAGCACGTACCACAGTCGTTCATCAAACTTCAAATTTACTCTGTACAAATCAGGCATAGCTTACAGGAACTCAGATCAAAGAAAACTTCCGAGTAAAAATATCTAACGCCACGGCTCTCCAGACGACCAGCAATCGCAATTGCCCTCATGATGCGCATCCACAGCATGGATCGCCCGTGTGCATCACCCGCTGACTACACACGATGGTCTTTACAGACCCCGACCTCCGCCAGAGCCAAACGCGCACCGCGCACCCACGGACTACTTGAGTTTCCTCAAGAGACACCGATTTCTACCGGGCTACGACTACGTAATAGCTTCACCACAATTTAAGCTTGCTCTTCATCATCATCATTTACATTAACCTCGACTGGTATGTGACCTGCTGGCGTTTTTCTTAGCCTATCATGAATTTAAAGCTTTCAATGTGTAACGGTCACCATCGAACATTTCAACTACTTTAAACGGCCCTTTAAATTTCGTATCTAATTTCGTTTGATTACGCTCTTCGATTTAATGTGTGGACGAGCTCACAGCCCACCTTGTGTTAAGTGGTTACTGGAACCCATAGACATCCACAGCGTAAACGCACCACACACCTTGAGATAGAAGTCCTAAGGTCTCAGTATAGTTACAACCGCTGCCCCACCCTTCAAACCGAAATACACCACTGCTTCACGGCAGAAATAGGCAGGGTGATGGTACCCGTGCGGTCGATGGCACTATAGGGAGCACCCGTCTGGTGCCACGTCCTTACCCACGAGAACGTCGCCGCGCTGCGACGCCGGCAGCGCGCGATCGCAGTCAGAGTTATTCAAGGATACCTCACAGTCTCCTACGAGGCGGCGCACCCTAGCGCAAGTGCGGCTGGAGCGCGGAGGCTCCAATCTCGGCAGTCCGTGCTGGAGGCGTGGTCTCGTCCTTTGACGGACCCGTCGGCCGGCCTCCGTACCGTCGAGGCGATCTGCCCGGTTCTCGCGGACTGGGTGGGCCGCGACCGCGGAAGTCTCACCTCCGGTTACCTGTACAGACTCACAAGACATTTTACCACCATGCAAACTTCTTACCGCAACAAATCTTACCAGCCACCACGCAAACTACAATTTTACGGGTTCCACCTCTCCTACACGATGTTACTCCTACACTGAGGAAGCCAACCGCGAACACTTGTCAAGCACGCACAAGCACGCACTTCACCGGAAAAACCTGCATCCGCCAGTGGAACCCGAACACCGCCGCATCGCCAGACACGAACGCACCGGACGTCTTATTTTACAGGTCACGACGACTTCAGATGTGTCAATTTTTCTTCCCCACGGAAACTTGCTTGCTTTCTTGTTTGCTTGCTTGCTGGAGCCCGAAGTCATCGAACGTGTAGTGTTATTGGTATTGAATCTACTAGATTCTAAAATTTCAGCGACAATTCACAGTCTCATGTCCTGGTTTACTACACTAGTGCCATGTAACTCTAGCAGAAGTCAGCCGCTTAAAATAATTCTTGTCGGAACTACCCACTCGTCATGACAGATCCATTATTGCGATCGAAGTTTTCACTTGAGATTTGCACTTGCCTTAATTTCTTGCAATAGCTTGTTACGTGTTGTATTTCCGCTAGTAAATGCCATGTGATGAAGTCGACAGTCAAACTGGGCAACATGAGCCAGAACGTAAGATGTGACGATTTCTTCGTGGTCAGATCTTCCATCGAGGTAACAGAGACGTTATTACACGACTTACGTATGCTGCATTCACACTCTTGTGGCGTACCACTACTAGTATTCTGATCTGCATCATGTTTTTTTTGCTGTACTTCGAACATGTTCAAACACGTCACGCCAGTGAGAGTAGAGTCCTGATCTCACTTCTGATGTCGGCTCACGTCAGGGATGGCTGAGCGGTAGTTTCGCCATCACTCGTATTTGGTTGAACACAGTTTATAAAAAGTCAATAAAACCTTTTGAATAATAATTATTGAAACTCAACACACACAACTTTCACAATGACAGGATAAACCGACAGTTTCGTTGCACATACCGACAGACCGACTGACTGACTGTCAGAGACTTACTGACTGAGACGGACCGACCGTCCGATATGGCCTGCATGACTGTCTGACACGGAATGCCACGACTCTGTCCACGTACCGCCATTTTATACTGTGGCGTTACGTAGTCTACCCTTCATTTTGTGATATTTATCAAAACAACATCTCATCATTTAAAATAATAATCAAAACCACCGTCTTAATATTACTAAAAGTCGTTATCCACGACAACTAAAAGTCGTTATCCACGACATATATATAAATGAAATGCTGTTCGATAGTCTCCGATTCGACCGATTTGGCTAATTTAAGTCTTGAATTATATGTGAAAGTCCAGAGAAGGTTTAAACGGTAGATAAATATGAAAATGCTCGGAATTAAATAAAAATAACAATTTTGTTTTTCCTTTGATGTGTCCCCCGTCGGACGGATTCCTTTTTTTTGTTTTAAGTTTATTTTATACAAAAGTTTAGGTCTTTTATTTATCGATTGAGGCACTACGAAGTCTGCCGGGTCAGCTAGTTTATCAGTTCTAAAAAATTCACATAAAAATAATGTTTACAAATTTAAATGAGTTTAGCTTTCGTTCGCCTCTTTGTGTCTTTTTTCTGATAAAATTCTGTAGTACAATAAATAAATTCAGGGGTATTTTTGAATCGAAACATAAGCGAAGTTTAATAGAAATTTCCGGAACAAATCTGTACGTTAACCGTGCTGCGTGTTTTGAAATTGCGTCCAAGCTATCACCGGTATCAACGTGCTCGCCGGGCGTGAACTTTTATTAGTTGAAATGTTTCGAAATTGCCCGACGATAATACGAGATGTGTATTGTCTATGTGCCAAACGTGTTAGCAGTATTAAAAAATTAAATTGCATATGAGTTGAGGAAGCATACGATCCATGTATGTTGATGACATTAGGGGAATAAAGTCGTATATCAACAATTTCAGATTCAACATTTGAAATTCTTATTACGCAGTGAATAAGGATAATTATACATATAACACACTGAATCAGCGTTGCTCGGAATATATCTTTCGGACAGAATTAGCCGAGCTCCTTGTTTTTTTTTCTATTTTATTCCTTTATTTATTTGTGTCTGTTTTAAAAGACATAAACAATTTTTATTACATAGTTCAGCTGTACTACATATATTCAATTCAAATCTCGGAGAAACTTGCTAATATTTTAATTAAATTTCGCACGATTGCGGAAAAACACCGTGTCACAAAAATCATAAAAAATTATAACATTGCGTAGACAGAATAATCACCATGTTCCGTGAATATTGCCCATGATACAGCCACAGCCAAGCCGTTGCCATCTGCTGAGGACTTTTCTTCAATCTTGTTTGAAGGAGAACGTACTATAGGTATATACATTTAGACTTGGACCTCATGTTTGAGGGTGGCTGTCGATATACACATTGTCTTTTATATGGACTCCCGTAAACACTTGACATCGATTGGGCGATTAACTCGTTCCCGATCTACGAAATAAAACCTTATTTGTTGTTGAATCGAACATCTTATCTTGAATTAAAGCCCGTCAAACGAAACTTTCATCGTAGGAATTCAAATTCGAACCGATTACCTGAATCAAATAAAGGGTCCAACGAGCCATTAATAAGAAAATCAACAGCCCCTGCAGCCGAATAGCTAAAGAATCCGGCGAGTTGCCGAGCTGGCTAATGGAACGGATTCCAGCACTGATCGGACGCAATCCGGCTACTGGATACCGACCGGAATGCCAATAGACTCGCGTAATTAAAACTGCCACGTCTTTTAAGCGATATCCCGACACCTGGCCTCGTAGTCAAAGAGCCAAACTTTTATTTTACTCGTATTATTTACTAGTATCGTAAGTATTGTTACGCGCTAGGGGTTCGGGATAAATAAAATTTCACCAAAGTACGACTTAAAAACTGTATTCAGCAATTAAAACACTAAAACACTTCACAAACACCTTAAAACTCTTAATTCGCTTATTCCGCTTCGCTTCAGGTGATCATTTCGCTGTTTCGCTTCGAGTAGTTTAGATTACTGCCTGGCGGCCATCCCTACAACGCTTTTATAGCCGATACCTCATCCCTAGAATCATCGAGAATATTCCACACATCTCTAGTCGTAGTTCCCGCTATCTGAAAATAGATGGCGTTGTAATTCTCGAGCATTCTGGATCCTTCGATATTCGTTCGACTATTCGGCGATAGATGGCGTTACTCTTACCGGCGTAACAGTATTGTACTTTTTGACGAAGCATGTTGCCGATAACTCTGTTTCTATAATCTGACGAAGCGTGTTGCGGATAATAATGTTATGTACTTTTAGGTTATTAAACTACCTTGCATTTTGATTGAATAAATAAAATAATATTTTACTCGTGTGTATTGTTTACAGTTCTCTTTTCAAGAAAATATTTAGCTTGGTAATGAAATATGTGAATTAACTGCTTTATAGCATTACATTGAGTAATCGTATTTGCTAACATAGTACAACTATAACGTTATGTACACACATCTATATATATATATATATTTTTTTTTTTTTTTTTTTTTTTTATACTGTATAGTTCCATTGCGCATGTCATTAGTATTGTTTTGTGGATGGATGGGTCAGATAATACATATAAAAAGTGATACACACATGGAAGTTATCGTTATAAGATCAAAAGTGGGACTTGTGTGTCGGGCGTTATTGAAACCCGTTATTGAATGTAACATGAAACAAAAAAAGGAACTTAATTAACCAAATCATTAGATTATTTAGCTGGGGTGCAAAAGTTGAAGGATATTTGCACTACAGCTAATTCATATCTCATTTAATCGTAATCATAATCTAATCCATAAATTCGAAATATGGCATTTTAAAACGATCCGAACGTTAAAGTTTATAATTATTATTATTTTAAATACACCCAAGCAAAAGGCGTCTTTAGACCTGTCTGTCTTTTAACATTGAAGTTTTAAACACGCCTGAATTATTTCTGTGTACAAACAAACATAAAGGTTAAACATTTTTCATAAATTGTGAGACTGTAGACAGTTAAAGCAATATTCAATTTCGACGTACAACAAACAACTGAATCGTCCGTGACGTGTGAAAATATATTATATTAAATAAATATGTTAAATAATATATTAAATATATTAAATAATAAATAAAAATATATTATATCTATACTAATATTATAAAGAGGAAAGATTTGTTTGTTTGTTTGTATTGAATAGGCTCCGAAACTACTGAACAGATTTGGAAAATTCTTTCACTGTTTGGAAGTTACACTATTCCCGAGTGACATAGGCTATAATCTTTTTTGAAAAAAAATTAGGGATTCTTACTAAAACTCCAATAAGGTAACACAAGGTGTAAAAAAAAATTACCTAAAATATTCTTTACATCGCGTGCCCTGCGAAAATTATTGGTGATAGAATAAAATAATGTACTACGACTTTGTAGAGCACATTATGATTTACAAAAAGTGTCGTGACAGCATTTGTCTAACTATTATAGCTATGCCTCAATAAGTGGTCTTTTATTTCAAAAAATAAAACAACGTCAAATATCGTTGAAATTTTTATTAAAGACCCGAGCGGAGCCGTAGCGAGCCGCTAGTATTATAATAAATAAAAATATATAATCTGATATTAATCATGATAATTCGTTTTTATAATAATAATGATTATAAATAAATGCGCGAGTTATCAGTAAAAGTACTTTAAATAATTTCGGCAAGTCATGAAAATCTAGTGTTACCACCCCCAACAGTTAGGCGCTAGGAGTCTCCTGATTTTGATTATAGAATTAGTTGTCATGGAATCACTACGATAGAAAATTAAGTTCAGAGCCCTGAATGGTAAAAATTATCTGGAAATGCACTGTAAGTGAATTCAGTGGTTTCAACTAATAGTTCGGTGAGGAGTGGTTCGATGGTAAAAAGGAATGGTTCTCAAGCATCATTTTATCATCTCAAACAAGTTATTAGAGCATATGTATCTGTTTGAGTTGCATTTGGTATACCGGAGAGTACCGATGGCATCTTACTGCACGGGTAGGTATGTACCACCCCGCTGCCTACTTCTGCCATGAAGCAATAATGCGTTTCAGTTTGAAGGGCTGGGCAGCCGTTGTACTATAAAATTGAGTCCTAGAACTCATGGCTCAATATGGATAGCGGAATATTCATTGTTGATACCTATGGGCTCCGGTAATCATTTCACACCAGGTGGACCGTGAGTTCGTCCATCTAGATCGATGTATAATAAATGATTAATAAAAATAAAAATCCATGTTTCCACAACACATGGTATGTTTCTTGGTATGGTTTTTGTAGTATAGGGCCCTCGTTGTCCTGAGCCTTATACGCTCAGTCAAGACGGATGGGCGAAGTCGAAGGCTCAGCCGAAAGGCGAAGATTTATTAACAACTCGCCGAGCGCCCCCAGAGAGGGCCTTTCAGGCAGATGAGTCGCAATTGCATCTAATGCTGGATCGGAATTGCAATCCGCTAAGAAGAACCAGCGGTGAGAAACTTAGCGGGCATGTTTCCTTTTGCTGTCAGAAAACAAATTAAAGCATCTTATAAATATACTCATAAATTGTATTTAACAAAATAAGAAATAATTTAAAGTGCGCGCCATTCGATATCATAATTGAAAAGTAAATCGGAAATTACGAACAAGATCGTGTGAGACTAAAATATATTGTGCTGGCTAAAAAAATATTATTAGAAATAAGATATTTCGGGTCAGCAATGTCAATTTCAAGTCACTTGGTGGGTCTGATTTTTTTTATAAATAAATTACTTTGGATCTCGGCACAGGAGAAAAATAAGACCAAATAAATTCTTGTGCTACAGCCGAAATGAGAAAGAACGTACCTTTTGAGCGTCATGCGATTGGTAGCAAGTTTATTTGCATATTTCACGTATGCTTAACGTTTTTGAAAATAAATTATTGAGCTTTTGGTAGATATTTGTCCAGACTATTGAAATACGTAAAATTATTAATTAATTAAACTTATATATATAGAGAGTAATCATATTAAAAAATTTCGAGAACATTATGAAATAGGTTAGCGTTAGTTATCAAGCGATTTTACTACAAACAAATAATACGAATTGGTTTGCTTTGCTATTTTTTTAAAATCTATACTAATATATAAAACTACAGTGGTTTTTACGGATGTTCCGTTTATTACTACTGAACCATGCATCCGATTGACTTGAAACTTGGTATCCATGTAGAAAATACATGTACTTAATGGATAGGCTAATATTTATATGAGTGTTGGACTCCCTACACCAGTTGTGGGGGCGTCAATGATGAGAATCTTTGTGGGGGTGAGAAATAATAATGTTAATTTTAAATTTCACTAAGAAGCGTATGTTGACGAAAGAAGAGTCCGGCAGTTGGAATGGGTTCCAGAGTCTAATGTATGTACATATATCGGAACTAGGATATCACTATGACTGTACTCCGGCACTGCTAACGTTCCCCAGGGAAGGTAGCCAATCTTGATTAGGTTCCTCGTATACGCATTTGTTTATTTTGGTAATAAAATAATATCTCCATATGCAGAATACACTATTGTGGCGTATGACAAATAGGGCGTCTCTTGTACGATTATATTGTGTATCAAGAAGTCCAAGAATTATAGTAAAACTCAGGATAATTCATTAATAATTAATTCGTGAAGTCTATTTGTTGTTCACATTAAAAGATAACGTTAAGTAGGCCGTATAAAGCTCTCGGAGTCTTGAGACTTTCTTCCATTAGGAATTTTGCTCTATCGAATAGTTTCCCAACTTCCTGAACAATTGAAAAGGTGAAATATACATAGTATGAATACGAGAAATTTAGATTCGGAAATATTTGCATGATACTACAGATTGAAATTGAAATAATTCTAATATTTTGATTGTTTAATTTTAATGTTCGGGTTATATTCGTTGTTTGTTTTCGATAACATTAGCTCAAGTGTATTTCGGTTTCAACGTTAAAAGTGGTAAGGAGACCTTATATTCCATTATCTCTAGAGAATTATATCTGCAGGGTCTTCTTCTTCTCCATCGCTCCCTCATTGCTGAGGATCGTGACTTCGTTTTAGCCTGTCTACTGTCAGCCTCCGTCGGTTCCGGTCAGTTGCCTGGTGTAGTGCAGCGCTAAGTGGTCCGCTGGTTTGCTCGGAGATCTGGTCGGACCAACGTTTGGGGCTCCGGCCTCTAGGACGTTTTCCTTCTACTTTCCCAGTGACCATCAGACGTTCCAAGTTGTCTACACCTCTGCGGGCAACGTGGGGAGAGTAGCGCATTATGCGTTGCAGACAGGTGGCAGACAGGCGTTGAGCGTTCTCCATTTTAAGCTGATGTAGGACCGAGATGTTCGTGCGTTGGGCTGTCCATGGAATCCTTAATAGGCGGCGCCAGCACCACATTTCAAAAGCATCAACTCTGTTTCGGTCAGCTGCTTTTATGGTCCATGTTTCTGCTCCATAGAGAGCGATTGGAAAGACCAGTGAGTGCACAAGATGTATTTTGGTCCTATTCGAAATATTAAGATCTTTCCAAACTTTGCTCAACTGCGTCATAGCTGTTTTAGCCATTCCAATTCGTCGGCGTATTTCAGGGTAATGAAAGAAATATTTTTCGCATTTAAGTAATTCATATTTGTAAAATTCATTGTAATCGTACACAGAGTCTAGGGGTTTTTTTTTATTGCTTAGATGGGTGGACGAGCTCACAGCCCATCTGGTGTTAAGTGGTTACTGGAGCCCATAGACATCTACAACGTAAATGCGCCACCCACCTTGAGATACAAGTTGTAAAGTCTCAGTATAGTTACAACGGCTGCCCCACCCTTCAAGCCGAAACGCATTACTGCTTCACGGCAGAAATAGGCAGGGTGGTGGTACCTACCTGCGCGGACTCACAAGAGGTCCTACCGCCAGTAATTACGCAAATTATAATTTTGCGGGTTTGATTTTTATTACACGATGTTATTCCTTCACCGTGGAAGTCAATCGTGAACACTTGTTGAGTGCGTATTTCATTAGAAAAATTTGTACCCGCCTGGGATCAAAAAACCGGTGCATAGCTCAACACGAATGCACCGGACGTCTTATCCTTTAGGCCACGACAACTAACAATGGAATAGAGTGAAATAAAAGTGTCAATCTGACTGTGCTCTATCCTATTGTTGTCGTAAATTCTAAATCTTATTATTGTCCCAATCTCTAAATATCAAGAACATTACTTTCTCGTATGGGTTTCATCGTCGAGCCCATAGCGGGTGGTCGCAAGCCTGAAATCGCCACTCCAACATATCGACGTAACTGCTCACTCAAAACGACATGCTGAAAAAAAATTGACACAGTTATCAACTGCCTTATCGCTCTTGAATCAACCTACGGGCCCCGAGATCCGCGAAAACGGTTTTGCTTTCAACTTTTTACGAGTACATCACGGCGACGAGATCAATTTTACGTTCGGAAACGTAACGGTATCTGCGTCACCTGGACGGATCGTAAACCGCTTCTGTGTGTCCACTGACCGACATTGAACAGTTTTATGACCGGCTTTTTTTCTTCGAGGTGAGACTCGTCAAATCTCCGGTACTTTACGTGTGTCGGACGTCTAAGGTTTATACGCTTGAGCTCTATAGTAGTTTGGGTGTATACAGTTTGTGTTTTTGGCTGCGATGTGTATTTAAGAGATTACGCGTTTTTTTATTGCTTATATGGGTGGACGAGCTCACAGCCCATCCGGTGTTAAGTGGTTACTGGAGCCCATAGACATCTACAACGTAAATGCGCCACCCACCTTGAGACATAAGTTCCAAGGTCTCAGGTATAGTTACAACGGCTGCCCCACCCTTCAAACCGAAACGCATTACTGCTTCACGGCATAAATAGGCAGGGCGGTGGTACCTACCCGCGCGGACTCACAAGAGGTCCTACCACCAGTAGGTTGGTCTAAGGTTTATACGCTTGAGCTGTACAGTAGTTTGGGTACCTATATACAGTTAGTGTTTTTGGCTGCGATGTGTATTTTTAAAAGATTACGCCTATTTGTGCCTAATTTGATGTAAAGAATTTAAGAGAGGTTCAGTAAATCTGCAAGTTTTATTATTATTACTCGTTCAGAGTTCACGACCCATCCGATGTTAAATAGTTAACGGAACCCTTTGACAAAACAAAATGACTACCGCTACTTACCTTGGGACTCGAGATCTATCGCCTCAATTGTTATGGTAATTGTACAAATAATAATTTTTGTGTTTTCATTTGTATTACTCCATCATTGTGGAAGTCAGTCTTGACCATATGTCATATCAAGTAGGTATCTCGTTAGAAATATTGCGATCTACCTCCGGGATGTGATTACCGGCAAAGTCACATCTCTCGGTAAGACCGGGTATTTTATCATTAGACCAGGATGACTTCGAACTGACTTTGTGTTGAAAATATTGTTTCGATGGATTCGTGGGTAGTTTTTTTGTCTTCTTCTTGAGCTCAACGTATAGATCATAAATGTCGTAAAATTGAAAAGGTCTACCTTTTTACACGCTTTATATTAACTTCACTTGTATGTATCTTTGTATATTTGTAACTGACTCCTTTAGACGCGATTTTGACCCACTTTAAACGGCCAGATGTCATTCAAACTTTGTAGATTTATCGAGGACCGCTGACAATTGAATATCAAAAAAAATTGAAATTCAACTAAAAAATGAAAAATAAATAATAGTTTAAAAAAACGAAAAAACAAACTTTGTATAAAATTCAACTAAAAATAGAAAATAAATTTTAATAAATTTAAATTGATAAGAGTGTGGTGCATGGTGTTATTAGTTATAAATAATATTCTGACAGATATGAGTAGAAGAATTATTATTTCAATAATATCTTAAAAAGCACCCCACACTTTACAATAAAATATCTTTTTTTTATACTATTTTCAATTTAAATTTATTAAAATTTATTTTCTATTTTTTAGTTGAATTTTATATAAAGCGTGTTTTTTAGTTTTTTTAAAACTATTATTTATTTAAACTAATATTTCGCCAAGAAGTAGATTTCTACAATAGAAATAAAAAAACAAAAACACTTCATCAGTGAACTAAGAGGATGCGATACATTTTCGTTCCAAAAAAAAATACGTATAACTAATACCAGTTTCGCGTTCGTATCAAGCGAAGTAAACTTGAATAGAAATAAACATTTTCCCCACATATATTAGGGAAGTCGTGGAGTGTACGCGCGAGCCCGGAACGCGGTCCCCCGGGCTTCCGTTGAACATCAATCTAATATTGCGATTGGCAGGTCCGTACCGTCTAAGGAACGTTTGGGATTGCGGTTTGACACTTGCGAACTTGTACGATGGGGAGTTGCGGCTTCTGAATGTGTTCGACTTTCCGAGGGATGATTATTAAAATAAACTTGGATTAGAAAAACTTGTATATTAAAGTAAAAAATCAATAATCTAGGATACCGTGTCACTTATGACAAGGGTATCATGACAACGGATTTGCGTATTACAGCGCTCTCTAGTGACGGTTTTAGGAGTTGGAAAAAACAGGGTGAACATTCCGCCCACCATGAACTACAAAAGTTCATAGCCAACAATGAGGCCATCAAATTTTACATGTACAATTAACATCTCCATGAAACCGTAACATTTTAACCTAATAGTAATCAATAAAGAACTGCTCAACATGAACTAAATATAAACTTACGCATTAAAGAAACCATAATAACGACAAAGTTCAGTCAAGGGTTGCTTTTAAACAGTTCGTACTTACTTACAATTAAACAATAACAAAATACTTAATAGCTGATGCATCCAAAGATACATTTAAGTTACATACATTGCATGAAATATCTACAGTTATTCAGGTAAGTAATGTTAAAAAGCGATAGGCAAAATGCAAAGTTTGGAGACTGGTCTTACAATTTTAGATTTCTTACATTTGATAGTACCCTTGTGACATTATCTGGAAGTCAGTATGCTCTGGTACGACCTTGACCATTCGATACATCTTAACTATGTCCGCTGCGAAACATATAGGATAAGTACGCCATTTCATAATTATGTGTCGTAACTCTGGTTGAAACCTTGGACCTACCAATAAATCATTGTTCAATGACTTGCCGCTGGTACCCTTACACGAAGCGTCGAAAACAACGCCGACCTTCGTTGTACTTTTATCCTCGCGAACAACCAACTGCATGATGAGGTAGATAAACGCATCCTGGCTTAGCAGCTTCTTGTTTGTCATTAATTACTTCTATATGATTCATAGCCAGGTGGCTACATTTATTACCTTGGATTATTCTTGCTTCAAGAATGGATTATTTTCAAGTTTCTTCTTGAGCAAGTGGATTGTTGTCGCGAAAAGGAAGACCTACAACATAACGACCCAAACTGTCCCTAGTTGTAGTGGATTCAAAGTATCTTTCACAGGATTCTTCTTCCTTGGATAAAAGTGGATGATGCTAGTCAGTTTCAATCTCCCAGAACTGACGCAGCAAATCATTGATTGAGTTGTCATGGGTATGTGCGCTAATAATGTAAGGAGTATCCCCACTAACTTAAACTCGTCCCGACAGGATCCATCCCAGCTGTGTATTTTGAGCTGTCAAGGTTCCAGGTGGATTTCTCAATATGCCTTCTGACAAAACCTGACCATACACATCAGCGCCCAGTAGAAGATCTATATTGCTTGGTGTACCATATCCTGGATCAGCCATCTGCAATTGCAACAATTCCGGCCAATCCTGTAATTGAATTTTCTGTGAAGGAAGAGTGGATGTTAGGCAGTTTAAAAAATAGGCTTGAACGGGATAGCTAAAAGAGTTATATGTGGACTGTACTTTAAATTGAACCATATGTTTTACTGAAATACTAGATTTTTCTCCTCCTAAACCAGATATGGTACTTAGAACTGGCAACCTTCAAAGCTGCAAAAGTTAAACTGCGTGTTCACTAATAAACGAGGCTTGAGAGCCCTGATCCAACAATGCCCTAAGTGTGTGATACATACCCTTGTTGGATACATAAACTAATGCGCTAGCTAACATTACTTGACTACTTGATCTCATTTCACTGTTAGAAAAATGGCTGACAACACGCTCCACGTGATCCGCTGCCTGCGGTTCTTGTGCTGGCTCCCGCTGTTGATTAGTGGGCTGACTAGGACCCGCCAGGGTCGGATTGTGAGTGCCGCCTTCCTGGTGCAGCAGCGAGTGATGACGTTGGCCACAGCACCGACAAGCCGTGCGTCGTTTGCACTGTGTTACCGAATGGTTAGCTCCGAAGCAATTGAAACACAGTTTTCTCTTCTGGATGAAGTCCCGGCGATTCCCGATGGCTTCTTGTACAAATTTCTTGCATTGATAAAGCAAGTGATGTCCCGAACAGAATGGGCAGGATACAGACGTCGTCACGCTGAATACCTTCGGTTTATCCGCTGCATCTTTGCCTCTAAACTCTCTTCTTTGGTTTGGTTCTAAAAACTCGAGTGCTCGATATCTTGATTCCAGGAATGATTGGAACTCGCTTAGTGTAGGCAATCGATCAGCCTGTTCGCTTAGTTTTTGTTCCCATTGTTTCTGGGATTCATTATCCAATTTTATTGTGATGAGATATATAATCAAGATGTCCCATGTCGATACAGGTATACCAAGGTTAGATAAAGCGTGCAAGTAATCATTTGTCGTATCGAGTATTTGTTTAACACCGTTGGATGACTCTGAAGATAAAGCCCTTTGGCCCACCAGCCTGGCCAGAATGCTGTTCGCGATGTAACGTTTGTTATTGTACCTTTTGTTTAATAGCTATAATCGTTATTTTCGCATCCCAATATAACATTCTGGTGATTTTCTTCAAACTAACCAGTGTTGTTCCAATAATTGCAATCTCGTTTCGATATATTCCTTTGTTATTCTAGACGCAGGTGACCTTTTGAAATTAATCTTTGCCTTAAATATCTTTGGTCGTTTTCTTATCCGGCTCGTATTGGACCATGTTCGACTTTCCGAGGGATGATTATTAAAATAAACTTGGATTAGAAAAACTTGTATATTAAAGTAAAAAATCAATAATCTAGGATACCGTGTCACTTATGACAAGGGTATCATGACAACGGATTTGCGTATTACAGCGCTCTCTAGTGACGGTTTTAGGAGTTGGAAAAAACAGGGTGAACAGAATGTGCGCTTGTTTTGGTTGTGTTTTTATTTAATAACAAGCTGACCCGGCAGACTTCGTAGTGCCTCAATCGACAAATAAAAGACCTAAACTTTTGTATAAAATAAACTTAAAACAAACAAAAGGAATCCGTCCGACGGGGGACACATCAAAGGGAAAACAAAATTGTTATTTTTATTTAATTCCGAGCATTTTCATATTTATTTACCTTTTAAACCTTCTCTGGACTTCCACAAATAATTCAAGACCAAAATTAGCCAAATCGGTCAAGCCGTTTTCATGTTATGTCGTGACAACGGAAAACGGGTTTCATTTTTATATATATAGATAAGCATTATAAGCACACCTTCGCGTAAGCACAAATGGGATACGCGCATACGTGACTGCTTTAAACCAATTGACACTAGAATCTGTATGCCACAACCTACCAAGATAGGTTGAAGCCTCAGAAGTATTGTAGAAACCTCTGTTCCGCCTTATGAAAAATCTGCTTCATCTGATCTCTGCTATCTCTGATATCTGCTATCTGAAAAAAGATATAAATATAATTGATGTTTGTAAATATTTTAAATGTATAGAGACCCAATATAACTGCTATTAAGGTACGAGGGCGGCACTGAAAATTTCGGGAATTAACGAAGTGACACAACATTACTATTTAAAAATGTATTTATTGCTTTTCGAAGTATTCTCCGCGAAATTTGACACATTTTTCCATACGATGGAACCAATCATTGAAGCAACCATTCCATTCGGAAGTTGGGGTCTCCAAAATGGCCGTTTTGTAGGCGTCCACAGCTTCTTCAGGTGATGAAAATCTCTGTCCACGCAATTTATTCTTTATTTTAGGGAAAGTATAGAAATCATTAGGGCTTAGGTCGGGGCTGTACGGCGGATGGTCTAATAATTCTATGTTTTCTTGCTCTAAAAACTCTTTTGTTCTGTGCGCGGTGTGAGAACTCGCATTGTCGTGATGGAGGATGTTGCGGCGGTTGCAGTTCTCTTTACGGAGTTCAGAAACGACCTGTAGCAAACAAATGCTAGCATACCATTCTGCATTAACCGTTCTTTGTCCCTCAAGAGGAATAGTCGTAACATGGCCGGTTTTGGAGACAAACGTGGCCACCATTTTTTTTGCAACACTCCGTGAACGAACAATTTTTGTTGGCTTTAACTCATTTTCGAACACCCAAACTCGTGACTGGTTTTTTGTTTCGGGTTCGTACGCGTATATCCAGGATTCGTCACCTGATACAATGTTGTATACAGCATTTGAGGATTCTGCGTGGAATCTTTCGAGAGTTCTGACGCACCAAGTAACGCGAGCCGCTTTTTGCTCTTCACAGAGCGAATGCGGTATCCATCGGGAAAACAAATTTTTTTACACCTAATTGTTCATGCAAGATTATTTGTATTTGACTCATGCCAATGTCTAAAGTTGCCTGAATTTCGCGGTATGTCACATATCGATCTTCCTCAATCAGCTTACGCACAGCATCAACGTTTTCTTGGGTGACTGCAGTTTTTGGACGACCTTGACGGGGATCATCACTGAGCTTGACACGTCCACGTTGAAACTCAGCAAACCAGCGATAAATTGTGGTTTTGGATGGGGCTTCATCACCAAATGCAGAAATTATCCGGTCAACACACTGTTTTTGTGTTAAACCACTTCGAAAGTCATAATAAATCATCGTTCTTGAATTTTCTCGAGTCAATTCCATTTTCTTAACGACTAAACAAGTTTGACAAAACCTCGTGACAAGACCGAGAATCTTTTTTTAAATAAATAAATGGTATTCGATTTTTAAAACCAAGGAGTTTTCAATTAAAAAGATTTTAATATGACAGGAACAGTAGAAATATTCCATTCCCGATACTTTTAGTGCAGCCTAGGTATCAACCATCACTAAATTCAAAATGTACTAATGTTTACCTGCTAAAACTGCTTCACGGCAGAAATAGGCAGGGGTGGTGGTACCTACCCGTGCGGACTCACAGGAGGTCCTACCACCAGTGAACTTAACACCAGTTTACCCATCTAATGCCATGTAGGGCCATAAAATAGGAAATAACGTAAACCGCTTTGTTCGTTGGCAATAAAAGAGTCTAAACTCAAAAACAGTTGTTACCCTAAATGAGCGTTTGTTTTTGCGGGAATAAAAAAAAAAAAAACTACCGAACTAGCTGTTTTGGCGAGCTGCAACGTCGTGGAAAATTGGATTATTTACGTTTCTCGCACGTATACGTTACAGCGGTTTTAGTGAACACTGCTTTACGTCGGGTTTTATGGCTCCGCGACGTTTTTGTGGTTTTCAACTTGTAAATACGGGCTGCTGGTGAACGTTTTAATTTGGTACCCTTATCCGCCGTTGTGATTTTTTATCCAGTAATGCGTTCTAGTTATTTCTATCGTCGAAGCCAAAGATCGTTTCGTCTCTGATTTCGACTAAGAATCAGCATATTGATTTTATTCATTTAATTTATTAAAATAACTATAGAATAGGGTTCAATGTAGTTTATTGCACACCAAGAGGCTAATACATCACGAATGTAATAAAAAAACAGACGGTCAGTTTCACTTAAAAAATTGGTAGAAGCGAGAGTCACGTCATTACGGATCCTCCCGATCCATTAACGGTGCTTTTAGGTACTACAAGCACCGGTCACCGTCCTCGTCGAACCCGTCGCTTGCGACGAAGGGCTCGACGAGCGAATTAATACATAGACACAGCCCACTGAGTTGCTCGCCGGATCTTCTCAGTGGGTCGCGTTTCCGATCCGGTGTTAGATTTTGCGAAGCACTGCTCTTGCCAGGACCAATGTTAGCAACACTTCTGTTTTGAGCCCCGTGAGTTCACCTACATGTAAGGGTGAAGCTGAAATAGCCTCTCAAGGCTACCAGCATAGGCAGAAAAAAAAAGCGAGAGTGTGGTAATTAGAATTCTATGCAATTTGCAATTGAATTAACATTATTACTATATCTTATAAATTACTAAAATACTTACGTAAATGCAGTACGGGACATAATATATACATTGCATACTCAATAATATAACGTATGTATATAAAAATAGCATACCTAATACATATATTGACAATATATGTAAATGTGTTATAACAGATTTATAAATGCTACTAATACAAAATCATTATCAATAATAAAGAGGCCGCAGCTTGGCTATTTCCCTGGCACTGGTCATTCCAGGACCGTTATCACTTATCGTTAGGTGGCCCATGTGTGTCAGCCTATAGTGACGATAAAAAAAATCGGTTATCTGTAAAGTCTGTTTACTGTCGATAGTTGAACGTGACAACGTCATAAGAAAATATTGATGGAATGGTTTCATTTTTCAAATTTTTTTAATTTTTATTCGCGGAGGCTGATTTTGCCTCTTTGTCGCTCGTTGCGCGCTCTCGCTTGCACTTCAAGCCTTAAATGGAACGCCTCAGAGCGAGGTAGCGCCGCATGAGTCATGTTTTTTCGTGCGTGCAGCCGGCTCCATCGAATTATAAGAGGTTGTCACGTCAAAAAGCAATACTTTTAGATATATATACGAGAGTTTAACGCGGGTTTAGTACACAAGTATGTATGAGAAAGAGACCTTGGGTTAACGCACGATTTTCATTTTTTTCATTACAAATTTTCAAACTAATTTTGCCGTCGAGAGCTGTATACGCAATAAGTCAACTTATCATTTCACATGTAGCTCCCGACAAAAGACTTTTCGCGTAATCTTTTTTCATAACTCTGTATCCTCAGTTATTACAAACGTGACGCGTGGCTTTATATGAGATTTTTAATACCGCAGGAATGTTGATTATGTCATAAGGCACTGATTTATTCAATTTTAACTCGTGAAATGTTCGCCTCGCCCGCCAAGTCGCAAGTTTTTAAATCAAATTATTTATTCTCCCCTCAGCGAATAAAATGTATACCGTTTTTTTTTGTCTCCTGAATTTAATATTTTTCATTTTAACGTATTTCACGAATCTCTCTTATTGAATTTTGTTACTCCGTTATTTCTGATTAAGCGGCCGTTCTGGCGTCGACCTACGCTCCTAAAATTTTAAATACACCGCCGAGAACGTTTTCTCGGGGAATTTCCTTATATTATTCATTCGTATACACGCGTTACTGAATTCTTTAGCTGAGAAAATGCATGTGTTCGTGCTCCCGTTTCCGCGTGACACACCTGAAAATAGAATAAATTCTGTGGTTTCTGTACTCGCATTGCTTTTTTGAGATGCAGTATTATTTAAGGGTTTTCTTTTGACCCGACTCAAACTAAAGAGGTTTATTATTTTTAGTTTTGTTTTCTCTTATAATTTTTTTTTTTTTTTGTTGCCTTGGTGTGTGGACGAGCTCACAGCCCACCTGGTGTTAAGTGGTTACTGGAACCCATAGACATCTACAATGTAAATGCGCCACACACCTTGAGATATAAGTTCTAAGGTCTCAGTATAGTTACAACGGCTGCCCCACCCTTCAAACCGAAACGCATTACTGCTTCACGGCAGAAATAAGCGGGGCGGTGGTACCAACTCGTGCGGACTCACAAGAGGTCCTATCACCAGTAGGACCGTTTTTCGCGTTCTGTTCTGTCATGATTTGATTTCCTAGAAAACTTTATTGGAACTTCCTGTGAGTGACACCTGAGACAACAAAAAAAAAACTATTATTGCAATTTGGGTGTAAAAAGATTAATTATAGTAGCTCGTATTTTAGTATTTAATTTAGTAGCTCTGGGCAGCGGCTTGGATCGTCAAATAGACAGTATGGTCATATTGCTTCGTAATCAATTAAAGAAACAGCTAATATGTACCTAAGACGCGCTCACCGACGGCTTTCACTGCGAAGGAACAGAAGTCATGTTATGAAAATCAACAAAAAAACACACCATCAAGTTTGAACATATTGTGAGCACGCAAGTATCATCACACCTATTTCTGCTATTACATTATCCTCCTCAGAAAAGGTGAGAGTAACTTACCTTTCAACATTAATTAACTAACTCCGAGCGCATACTCTTAGATAACAGGATTAGCTCTAAATAAATCCCATCACGTTCCAAATCTTTAACGGGCCAACTAAGTTCTTTCAAATGTTTTTACGCAAAACTCCTTAGCTACTTTGTTAATTTTATAATGATCTTCATTAATGAATCTTAATGGATTACCCGGGTCTCGAACAAGAGGCCGGGTGGCGTTTGAGCGGGATCTAATTTCCGCTACCTTTTGTTATTTTACGATGCCGCAGATTGTCGGTTTTTCAATATCCGGTATTTTAAATTGACTCTGAATGAGAACTATGTAAATAAGTGCGGCGCTGTGTAGCGAATGTTTTAGTCATCGCGTGAATAAAAACATCGTCTCGGTTCGTGTTAAGAAGCTTTGGAGTACGGAGAGCTTGTAGCGGAACAGTATTGAGTTTTTATTAGTTCGGTGGACGAGATCGCGACTAGAATGGTATCAAGCGATCGGTTACAGAGGGAGATATCAGAAAGTCAACATGTCAATGTCAATATCAAATGCTCAATACATGGCGGCTTGTAGTCAACATCCTGATTGTATCTACAGTTTAACGACTTTCTCATCTTTCAAATCGGAGCCCATGTCAACTTCGTAGCAGATACAGGCGGTAGGGTGGCAACAATAATACCGTACTCACGGATCGTTTGGAAACTTAAGGTCTACGGACGGACTTCGGGTCTTTTTGTATTCCATTGGGAGTGCTGTGAGGAATTGTTTGAGGTGATCCCGTCATCTCGTTTTTACCATCGCACCGCTCGCCACCGAGTAGAATACAGCCAAATTACCCAGAACTATTGCGTTCTCTATAATGCGCCCCCAAAGATATCTTTTTTTGCCACGTACCACCTGGCTTTAGAATGAGCGCCCCTTTACGGTGTTTTCCCGACAGCGGCTTGGCTCTGCCGCTGGTATTACTGACGACATGAGCGACGGTGATTGTTTAGAGCGTGGACGGTATTTTGGTGCTACGAGTAGCTTCAATAAAAACTAGATTCAGAGCGAAGGATTTTTATTTTTTGATGTACAGCACGGGCACGTAGGACCAGAATTTTTTGTAACTGCAACTAACTGTGTTGCCATACTTATTAGTGTGTTCCCACTTTTTTTTTCTTTTTTTTTTGCTTAGATGGTTGGATGAGCTCACAACACACCTGGTGTTAAGTGGTTGCTGGAACCCATAGACAAATGCGCCGCCCACCTAGAAATATACTCGTAAATTCTTAAGGTCTCAGTATAGTCACAACGGCTGCCCCACCCTTCAAACCGAAAGGCATTACTGCTTCACGGCAGAAATAGGCAGGGCAGTGGTACCTACCCGTGCGGACTCACAAGAGGTCCTACCACCAGTAATTACGCAAACTATAATTTTGCGGGTTTGATTTTACTACACGATGTTATTCCTTCACCGTCGAAGTCAATCGTGAACATTTGCTAAGTACGTATTTCATTAGAAAAATTGGTATCCGCCTGCGGGATTCGAGACACCGGTGCATCGCTAGATACGAATACATCGGGCGTCTTATCCTTTAGGCCACGACGACTTCAAAACATTTAAAAACAATCATATAAAATTCTATGTTTAGGATTGCCCTAAACAGTCAGTACTCATCATAAGATGGGCCGTATGCTCGTCTAACTAGAAGAGCAATGAAAAAAACCACCATGACCGTACTTAACGTATTTCAGGAACTACATTATTCAAAATTTCAGTTGCATTTATAATTGAACCAGACAATAACACAGTCAAAAAATTACGAGAAATAACGAATTAAACTCGTCGCGTTTTATTAAATTGAATTAGCCCCGCACCGGCGCGGCGGTCGCGCATGTACTCAAATGTATTTTTCTAGTTTACATTCAGTCGCATAATTCGTTTTGGTAACTGCAAAGCTTAAACCACCTTTATCTTTCTTTTTTTTTTTTGGAAATCCCTAATGAAATAATTAAAAGAGTTTTTACATTTAAATCTCGCGTTTTTATTATCATTATAATATGATCGTGGTCAAACTGTAATAGTAATTTTATTTATGTCTACACGAATCGCGAGAATGGAGGATAATAATGGGTGTTTACGTTTTAACAAAACTTCAACT
Organism: Bombyx mandarina; assembly: GCF_030267445.1. Lineage (NCBI taxonomy): Eukaryota > Metazoa > Arthropoda > Insecta > Lepidoptera > Bombycidae > Bombyx > Bombyx mandarina. The sequence continues at coordinate 15,103,486 of NC_143228.1, forward strand.
GGCTTTCTAATCACAGAAATAATATTTCAAGCGATTGTATACTTTAATTGCAAAATTATAATTTGCGAAATTACTGGTGGTAGGACCTCTTGTGAATCCGCACGGGTAGGTACCACCACCCCGCCTAATTCTGCCGTGAAGCAGTAATGCGTTTCGGTTTGAAGGGTGGGGCAGCCGTTGTAACTATACTGAGATCTTAGAACTTATATGTCAAGGTGGGTGGCGCATTTACGTTGTAGATGTCTATGGGCTCCAGTAACCACTTAAAACCAGGTAGGCTGTGAGCTCGTCCACCCATCTAAGCAATAAAAAAAAAAGATAAATACTCATGGGAATAAAAGGCCCTACGTAAGAAATCATTTATTTTCACAACGTGGCTTTGTCACGCCGGAACGCGTATTACCTCTATGGCTTATAGCATGATGTAAGTGCTAATTGGTCTAAGATTTCTTCCATCGTCCTCTCTGAGTCGCAATCCTCATGTCTGAGGGTCGTGACCATCTCCTTCCATTATCTTTCTTTGGATTTTTTTTTTATTGCATAGACGAGTGTACGAGCTTCCACGATGAAGGAATAACATACTTGTAGTCTAATAAAAAATTAGACACAAGAAATATAAACAGCGTCATTAGCGATTGAGGCATAAATCTTATGTCTTAAAATAGATGGCGGCATTTACATTGTTGATGTCTATGAGCTCCGGTAGCTACTTAACACCAGGAGGGCCGTGAGCTCGGTCACCTGTCTACGCAATAAATAAAAAATAAATATACATGACTACTTGACGTACGATGCTAAGTAACTTGAAGGAAGCTCGGGTTTGTTCCATCGCAAGAACAATTAATTCATATCACATCACATTTTCCTAATACATATCGTAATAAAATTAGCCCACTGAGTTTTTCGCCAGATCTTCTGAGAGGGTCGCGTTTCCGATCCAGTGGTAGACTCTGCGACGCACTGCTCTTGCTAAGCTTAGTGTTAGCAACGTCGTCAGGCTTGAGCCCAGTGAGCTCACCTACTTGTTAGGTTACGCTGACAAAGCCTCTTAAGACTATTAGCTTAGGTAGAAATACGAGACAACCAACCATGACATGACTAATTGTCAATACCATTTTTTCTGTCTTTCTTGTTATTTAAATAAAGGATACTAAAAATAACCCAGTAAGTACGTCAGAAGGACCTAGCAGCTTAACCTTTAAATCGACTTATGCATTTCAACTCCTTAACTGACAAGCTATAAAGGAAAACTTGGTATATACTTAACGTATACGACGCCACTAAAAGGATCAAAGTTCATGTTTAACGAGTTGTGAGGTTGCGAGTGAAGTAAGACAGTGTTATTTAAAGTGGCCCTATTAATTGGGTTGACCCTGGGCGGGCGGGATGACCCTGGGTACAAACATGTCGGACACAATGTTCGGTTCTTGTTAAGGATGGCTCGAGAGCTACGTTAAATGTTTTAAGACGCTCGTTTCTGTGGGTGGCCACGAAAACTCATTCCGTGAATATTTTTTTTAAAATAGGTAACAGAACTATTAACACTATAGATAGATACTTTTTTAAATAAAATGTTTTTGAGAAACCCTTCAGACGGGTATCTTTTAACAAATTTTAAAAAAAGGAGGAAGGAAATTTTAAATTTTACTGTATTTTGATATGTGTGTTGCCTTAGACCTTTTTTCTACATTTAGTGAGTTTGATTATTCTTCTCTTATTTGAAAGCTACCGCTAAGTGCCTTTTAACAAAATCTGACTAGTACTTTTTGAGTTGTCCTTAATTACCATATTTAATTAACTTTGACTACATAGATTACATTCTCATTTGATTTCGTTGAAGTGGTTCTTTTTTCATATTTGTTGTGTCGCAAAACTTTCATCTTTATCTGAAGTATATATGTATTGGGATTTATTATAATGTTTCACATCTATATTAATCATAGTATTTACTAATAAAAAGGCACACATGTGGTCATGCATTAGTTCCGCTATGTAGGAGTAACAATGTAATACAGTGTAACCCGAAAAAAATTATCACCTTGCGTAGTTACTGTTAGTGGGGTTTATAGTATTGTTACGCAATGGGGCTCGGGATAAATAAAAGTTCGACCAAAGCACAAATTAAAATTGTATTAACACTTAGAAGACCCACAGAGCACTACAACTCGTAATTCACTTCTTTCGCTTCGCTTCAGATGATCCGTTCGCTGTTTCGCTTCGAGTAGTTCAAATTACTAAATGCCGCCGTGCCATCGCTATCTATATATTAACACGTGAAGCAAAAACTTTGTACCCCTTTTTACGTAAATTGCGCGGACGGAGGAGTATGAAATTTTCCACACTTATAGAGAATATAGAGAAGAAGTGCACAATGCTAATATTTTATTAAAAATAATGCACAAAAGATACGTTAAATCAATAAAGAAAACATTACACACACTACATACCATGTATTTGACGCACACACGCATGCATAGGTACTATTTATTGTTCTTGACGTTTGTGGTCAAATTGAGAATAGATTAAATATTGTTTGTCTTTGTTAATATTTTTTATGGTGTAGTATTGGCGAAATTTGTGATTATAGAAGTATAAAATGCAATCATAATAGTGTACAAACTTACAATTCCAATTAATTATAGTCGAATTTCGACTACTGCGGGACCTCTAGTATTCCTAAAACATCTAATAAAATACGAGCGTAATAGTATTTTAAAAAAAATTGGCAATGTAAAGAAATCTTTTTTTCTGGCCCCAAGCGATGGGGTTAAATTCATCGAAACTTCCTTAATGTGTTGGCTCCAACCTTGATTAATCTCTCTCCACATCTGTCTCAAAACGGTTGGGATGTAATCATAAAACCTTCCGAGTTGAAGTTTTTCAAACTGATAATTTCATTCGCCGAACATCACCCAGAGACATGAGGTTCTGTTCTTAATTGGCACAGTTGCAGTGAAAACAACTCAAAATCGAGCATCACTGCTGTGAACTTACAATTTCTCCCTACCACATGGAAAATCAATACGTGCTTAATAGACTATGGTGATATAATGAATTTTCGCAATGGAGTCTAAATGCTTTGATAACAGCTTAATACATACAATACGAGATTTATGAGCTCGTCTGCTTTTAAAAATCTGTATAAAAAATATAACAATAATACTTAGTCTGGCCATAAATACTGTTACAATTAAAAATAAACAACATATTACATTAATATAATAATTAGGAGTCCCTTTTTTTTTTTTGCCTTTGTTGGATGACGAGCATACGGCCCACCTGATGGTGAGTGGTTACCGTCGCCCGTCGCCCATGGACTTCAGCAATGCCAGGAGCAGAGCCAAGCCGCTACCTACGAAACAATCCGTACGATTGGCAGTGAAAAATTTGCCCATGGAAAGAGTACGTGCTTCTATTGATAACTGGCCTCAACGTTTAAAGGACTGTATTGCAGCCAATGGAGACCACTTCGAATAAGCTTTTTATACTTTAAATTGTTTTATATTTATGTATTAAACTAACACACTGTAAAAGTAATAAATGTTATTTGCAATAGAATTTTTTTTTTCCTTTGTCTCAGTATTTATGGCAAGACTAGGTACATAAGTTAACATTTAAGATAAGAAAATAATCTTTATTTTTAGCTTCTAGTACCATTTTGATTTACGATGTCTTGTGAAGTAAAACCCTTTTAACCTTGAGATGGAGTACGAAAAACGAAAGCACGTGTTCTTTACATAAAACATTTTCCGCCAAGACTAAACAAGAGTAGCTCTTCGAATCAAACGAAATTAGAAGGCTCCAGGTTTAGTGCCGACCTTACAGCCTTTTACTTCAAAGGACGTAAACTAACAAGAGCCGAAAGCCTTTAAATCTTACCCACTTCATATTTGATATAAATGAAACGATTTTCCGAACGTTTGCCGGCCTGCTCAAAAAAGGCTGTAAACACAGCGTGTTCCCTAGTGAATCCATCAAACAGGTGAGGATTCATACATGCTTAGTTGTGACATTCACTGGAAAGATCCTTTGAAAGGTTAAAAACTTTTGCCATAAAAACAATAATAAAAGTAATATGTACATTGTTCTGATATTGTTTTCTTGTCTGCGTACAGTCAATAGAAAAACTGTTTAATTATTATTGAAATATTTATCTAAGCTATAAGACTGCTTAACCTCAGGGTTCGGAATCAGTTAAATATATTTACTTGGCAGTTGTAACACTTAATTATACAGAACGGTCGGCAAAACTAAGAATTTTTTTTAGACTAATAGTATAAATGTTATTAGTGTCAACGATTAGACAACCTCAGTCATCATCATCATCAGCCTGCGGCAGTCCACTGCTGGACATAGGCCTCCCCCAAAGCTCGCCACTGAACCCGATCTTCGGTTCCTTCCTTTAACCTCGGCTTTTTAAGCAGATTTTACAATAATAAACTAAACTACCATTACGGTTTAATATCCCATTTTTATTGTCATTAAATTTACCGCTGACTTTTCCAATACCTTACAGTGGTCACAGTAGACGGACAAACGTAAAAGTAGTTTAAATTATATTTAAACGTCTCGCGAAACGAAGAAAATACAATTTCATAATGTTTTCAACATTTTCTAGTACTTATGATGACTAGTAGGGAATCTGTTGCTGTCACCGCCAACCTCATTACCCATAATGAGACTCTAACACACGAATTTGTTGCCAATAATCGAAATTCTAGCCGAATCTACGAGTATTATGTAGTTCGGTATTTTATCACCTAGGGAGGCGTTAGGATTGTCTAGAAAATGACATGTGGAGATTACTTTCATTCCCATTTGTGGGCTTTTTACATATCACGGGATCCTAAACGTCGTTTTTTGTAAACCATTCGTGGATGGACGAGTGCGGGCTGTGTATTTTAGTTTGATCCATCACAGCCAGGGTTGTACTCAGGAGATATAGACGAGGGCTTTCTGTCAACGCGATGAACATGTAAATTTATTTTATATATGCAGTGTGCTCAGTGCGAGTTTTTTAACGTTCTCGATAGCGTAAAAGTTAACTCAAGTTTGATGGGAGTTGCAAAGTATGTCTCCGTTTGCCGCTAGAGGCGCTGTTCAAACTGCATACAAATTTGAGTTAACTTTTCCGCTATAGAGAACGTCAAAAAACTCGCACTAAGCACACAGTGGTGTTTTGAAACTCCGTGTACGGACCAAGCTTCAAATCATCGAGGCCTAAATGTTGATAATTTTGCTGCAAGAGAGATGAGATGCGACTATACCGTAGTTTAAATTTTCAAGGCAATTAATATTTTTTCTGAATACTCAACAATGTATTCACAAAGTACTTAGACGTTGAATAGATCACATCGTAAAACAAAATAAATCATCGAAATTTGCAAATAGGATTCTTACTAGTTGGTAGGATCAATTGCAAGGCCGCTCGTGTAGGTATTATTAACCTCATATTTACGGTATCTATTATATTTTTATCGGGAATGAGTCATACTTTCTTTTATTTATTTGTTATTGGCCTTGTAGGCAGATGAGCATACGGCCCACCTGATGGTGAGTGGTTACCGTCGCCCATATACTTCAGCAATGCCAGGGGCAGAGCCAAGCCGCTGCCTACTTACCATGCTGCTTGCCATGGACTAAAGAGTTGGACCACAATACTATTCAACTTTTAGATTCGAATATTATATATTAGACTTCGAGTTGAGGTATCGAGGTGGGTGGAAGGATTAACGTCTTCTGCGACTCCGGTATTAATTGAATAAAAAGAATCAAAATTTAATTATGAACGTAAATTTTTTAGGTTATCTAACTGCATCTACTTGCGGCCCTGCACGAGCCCGTAGGCCCAATCGGAGTAGGGTCCGCTGATGGAGGCTGCCGGCTTTAGCATAACAAATTGGCTAACTTATATGTGGGACGAATATATTCAGAGTACCCGATCGGTTGCGATTTACAAAATGTATCTCGGTGTTCATTTACAATTTTCTTTTTGGCTTTTGAGTTCTTCAGTTATTTTTTATGTTTTCACGTTCTCTCGTCTTTTGAACTGTTTATCTGACGCCTTCAGCTCTAACACTAGGAGCAGGCTTAGAGACCCTGGTAACCGTACTCGTTGAACTCGACAAAGAGTTCGACGTGCAACCTAACCCATGAATCAGCACGCTGAGTTTCTCGCCGGATCTTCTCAGCGGGTCGCGATTCCGATTCGGTAGTAGATTCAGTCGCGAAGCAGCTGCTCTTGAGTTGTTAGGTTTCCTTCGGAGGCGCTCGGGCAGCTGTTAGCAAATCCCGCCCCTTCTGGCTGAGCCATTGTTCGCCCATCTGTCCTGGTGAAACTGGAAAGGCCTCCGGGCCACCAGTAATCCATCAATCATAAAAAAATCGGTTGTCTGTAAAGTCGGTTTACTAACGATAGTTGAACGTGACAACGTCATAAGAAAATACTGATGAAATGGTTTCATTTTTCAATTATCGGAATTATCGTTGCTATAAACAATTGACACCACATTCACTTTTCACTGAACTTCATACTTGATGAAAACATGTAAATGTATTATTGTATAGCAGCTGTCCACGCCGATGCATCGCTCACATCGCCTCAGAGCGAGGTAACGCCGCACGAGTCATGTTTTTTCATGCGTGCAGCCGGCTCCATCGAATTATAAGACGTTGTCACGTCAAAAAACTGTTTATATTAAAAGTTTAATAAGTTGTCAGTTGTTTGATTTGGATATGTCTTTTTGATTGTCCTTAGTTATAATATGCAATGAAGATCATTAAGTTTTAAGCAACAACATTCGAACCACTGCGGACCGGTATTTTTGCTCGTTAAATCTCTCTATGGTCACAATTCCCTGTGTATTATTATATATGAAAGAAGACGTTGTCTTTAGCATTAAATCGATATTGCTATTGGATGTCTATTAAATATGCAGGAAGTCTAAATTGCCCTAATGCTATGAAATTCGGAATATTGTCATACAAATGAGAATACTTTTAAGTATAAGATTGTTTAAATGTAGACGCTTAAAGGTTAACTATAGAAAAACATTTATGTAGTTTCAAATAAAACAGTTCTTAAAGTATTTAAATACATTCTAAAGAAATTAAAAGACAAAATGTAAAGTGAACATTTTAAAACGCGAATTCACTAATGAAAGTTTTAAATGACCGACGAAAAACAAAATCCTACGCGACCTCGTCGTTTCATTAACACATTTATGTTTACAGTCAAATAAATGAAGATGAGTTTTATTCGGTGGCAATAAAGAACAAAATCCTTTGAAAACTTGATTACAGTATGAAAACGTTTTTGGTTTTATAATAACAATTTTTTTTGACCGTTTTTATAAATCCGGTCGAAACAATGCGCGGTGAATTTCATAAAAAGGGGGCTCGGAGCGTCAACAAGAAGTTTCGGACAATAGGAAAAATCCGAACAATTAATCTCTGGTGAGAAATCGAACTTTCCACTCGGAATCCTTATAACTGAAATACTTTGAACATTTTGCATTAAACGCGCTATCGAAAAAATTACATTATGTCCATAGTTATGCCCGTTTTGTTATTGTGTTAACTTTTTACCATCAATACGAAGTGTAGTCGAATCTGGGCTATTTAGCTTGACCTATTTCTCTCTATGGAATTAAAATTATAAGACAAGAGACAAGTACACTAATCTGTCCAGCATTTTCTTCGTGGACGTGGATTTTTTTTCTCTTCACAATTCGAAAATTCTCGGCTATAATGGTGATCGCGTACCAGAATGCGGATGTCTGCTATTTTTCAGCTAGCCCTCAATATATGAGACTACTAATTTGCGTATAATTAACTATACATATTTTATCCAGCGGATTTTTTGACCTGGTAACTAAGAACTTTAAGACATGTCTTATTTTAATTTATATTCTTATTTTTATTAAAAATTATAATATGTTGTGAAATAAAATGCAATAAAGGTGATTAGTTTGAGACATTAATCAACTGGGATGAAATGAAATGAAATGAGATGATAAGGGATGAAATATAATATCAGTAAAATGGTGGTCATTTACTGAGATTTTGTCAGTGAACTTTTTGGAGGATCCCGAGAAGTTACGTCCAGAGGCTTTGTTTCATTTTCCGACATTTGTGCACTTTCACAGATTATAAACAGTTAATAAACCACTGTTATTACACATTTAAACCTGAAGAAATACTAAATAGACAAAATAAAACAAATCACACAACTTCACTCCTCGCGTTCTCGCCAAAAAGTTTCTTTTCGCGGCAATTTTAATAATATCTCAGATTATACATGTCGCCGCAACGATTTTTAGAATGTCGCCGCAACGATTTTTAGAAACTTGATTTTAAGTTTATTCATTATAAAATTATTGTTTAAATTATTTAATGACGATTTGTTGATTTGTGAACAATGTCGCAATGTCAATGTCGTTAATAATTAGGCGATGTTTTACTACGAGGCCGAATTCCTTTAACTACTTCCATTTTTGTTAAAATGGTGGTAGTCACATTTATTGTGATTGGTCAAATCTAAGACATGAATTACTTTCGCTGATAGATTATTTTAGTGCTAATATTTTAAAATCAATTGTAATAAAATCAAATCAATTTAACAAAGTAAAACTGCATCGATTACCTTAATAATTATTTTGTAAAAATATTGTGGGTAACTCTAAATGTTATGGTGTTGAACAAATGGTATAAAAAGGGAGTGACCTGCGTCACACCGGCACTTTTGCTCCAGCTCTCGGAAAGGAAACATTGTGAGTACAATCTATGTCGGTTTGCATTTAAAAATGTTTAACTAGGTAATTCTTGTGAGTTCAAAATTAAAAGTTGTGAAATAATTATGACTTACTTCTCATTAGTAAAATTCATTTGCATACCTTCCTTCCAAGCCACGATTTAGTGGTTTGTATTTCATGTAAATTACATACATTGAAATCACGTCTTCCCTTTTATTTACACCCATAACCTCATTTTATTCGACATACACATTGCGATGCAGTGGTCTCAAATAAGGATTTATATGTTGATAGTCTATATCAATAGCGTGACTAGATGGTGTTACCAAATTACAAAACATATGTATGTGTTTCGTCTATATAACGATAGTAAATATAACACACGAAAGTCCGGTTAAGATTTTTTAGTCCATATCATTTAAATACTGAAATTTAATGCAGCTTGTAAAATTATTTCGGAACAAAAACTAGATCTGTCTATTAATTGTTTTCAATTTATGTGGAATAATTACGCCAAATACCCAAATCATTTCGGTTTCTGTGTGCCAAAAATGTATATCGGTTCGGTTGGCTTAAACTTTAGTTGACGATTTATAATTAAACTTAAATTATTATAAAATGTAATCGAACGAACGGTCCATGTATAAGATATTGACGCCCCAGACACGTCTTTACGGATGCCTCAGATTCAATAAACTTTGCCTTGGACGCCTTCAACTCTAACACTAGGAGCAGGCGTAGGGACCCCGGTAACCGTAGTCGTCGAACTCGACAAAGTGTTCGACGTGCAACCTAACCCATGCATCAGTTCGCTGAGTTTCTCCCCGGATCTTCTCAGCGGGTCGCGATTCTTGAGTTGTTAGGACTCCTTCGGAGGCGCTCGGGTAGCTGTGAGCAAATCCCACCCCTCCTGGCTGAGCCTTTGCTCGCCCACCTGTCCTGGTGTAACTAGAAAGGCCTCCGAGCCCAAGTAATTATGGTATTTGTGGGCGTGTCTAGCCTTAGTATGGTAGGCAGCTGTTTGGCTGTCCATAAGTGACTGTGACTACTAATTTCCGCGACGTTTGTATGCCAACCAACATATTATGGCGATAAGGAATATATTAAGGTTAGTTTTTTTTAAAGTTATTGTTAGGGCGATTCAGGTTTTTGCTGTTTTTTATAAATCGTTACACACTCACATCTGAGGTACATCTCAGGGGTAAACAGGTTGTTATCGCTGATAATCATAAGCAATGGATCAGATTTCGTCAAATGAATCGAGTCTTCTATATGTTAAACATTTAACGAATGTAGAGCCGCAGTGTACGAAATATTACCTGATAAATTAAACATAATATGTACATGTATTTTACATACATAGTGAAGTTCGTTCATCGTATTGTGGCTGAGTAATGCAATATTAATGTCTCCGAGAAATTAACGAGCTGTCTACTCCGTATAAAGTCAGGTGTGGAGTAACGGGGATGTCATGCGACCAGAAGAGACATAATGAAGAACAAAGGGAGTTACATTAGTATCTTGGAACGAAGTTCCCTATGGGACGATGCGGAGGGGTACCCTAACTGGGAAAAAAGTCCGTAACGTAAGATTTTTATTATTTATGTAGTCTTAGTATGATGGCTATACAGTGTCTAATGTACTTGTGTACGTGTCTTATAGCAATGCGAAGATTTGCTACTTGGTGAGCATTTACTCTCAAAGCTCGGAATTCGCACTTAAATCTTGAAGTGAATACTTCTTATGTAATCTGTAACACTATTATTTGATAATGACAATCGAAAAGCGACATAAATTTACATCAAAACGATTTTTAGCCTGCCATGGAATGAGATTTTTTTTTTCACAAGAGAAAATCGCCTGATCCCCACCCGCACGGCAGGTGGGGTATGTGTGAGTCGAACCTCACCAAAAACTCCTGCCGCTCACAGCCGGCGCCCTACCCCGGACCGGGCGGGAACCCAGCCGTAGCTATTGAGACGGCGGGGCAGGGTTTACGCAGAGCATCCCGCCGTCCCCCAGACGCCGGACCGGCGGCCGCCAGTGACACGACCGCCGGTTCCCTCGGTCAACATGCCAAGAGCCCGCATTAATGGCGCCGCGCTACACCTTCCTCCGGAGCGGTCGGGGGAACGCGGCCTACCACGCCGAATACTTCTGAAGGTTTCTTTTCCACTCAGAAAAGAAACTAAAAAAAGACAAACATATACATTTATAGGATTTAGCCTGCGACAGAGTGGGATAGATATATTTATACTGCATACTTACACATATTTTCTAATGTTATTCAAATTGACACCTTATTTTTGTTGCTTTGTATGTTAAGATCAAAGTTCACCTGGTCTGAAATGGTTTTCTGAATATCACAGTTTGCACGTCGCTATTCATCTTGAGAAATAAGGATGAAGTCGCTCCACGCGTAGTTGGAATAGCCTCTTAGGCTTAGCCGTATACCAACGAAGGCACAGGGAAGACGAATTTCCCTGCGTCGTTTACCTCACTACTGAAGGTCGTGACTCCTCTGCTGCATCATTCTCTTATGGATAATTTCCCTCCATCTGCTGCGATCTTTGGCTTCGTGGAGGGCATCCTGGAACTTGATGTTCAGGTAAGATCGAATTTAGCCCGACCAACGATTAAGTAGGGATAAAAAAGTATATTTTACTGGTGGTAGGACCTCTTGTGAGTTCGCGCGGGTAGGTACCACCACTCTACCTATTTCTGCCGTGAAGTAGTAATGCGTTTCGGTTTGAAGAGTGAAGCAGTCGTTGCAACTATACTTGAGACCTTGTAACTTATATCTCAAAGTGGGGGGCGCATTTACGTCGTAGATGTCTATGGTCCCCAGTAACCACTCAACACCAGATGGGTTGTGCGTTCGTCCTCCCATCGATAAAAAAAGATGACGTCTTAATTCTGTTACATATAATGGCAGATCTAAGCAGAATCCTATTAGTGTGCTCACAATACGTTTTACCGTAGGAATACACTTCTGATCGCCAGTAATTACCGCAGAATATCACAACCTATAAAACTAAAATTTATCACCACTAATATTTTCTTGAAGATCATAAAACTATACTAAGAGCTCTTCCAGTGTTTTATTATAGTGACATATCGTTGTACAAAACTAATACATACAGAGTGGCCCGACGACTTGTGAAGGTTGATTAATTACATCGCGCAGTATACTGATAAGGATTCCGTGATAATCTCACGAAAACCACTCTGATTTAATGTTTATTCGGGAAAAAGTATCTGAACTACTTATCAATACACATAAAAAAACAGTAGAATCTGGTGTGTCTGTACATTGAAGAAAAGTAAGAATCTTATTGCAAGATGTATCGATGTGATTTTGTAATCGACTACACAAAAAGGAGTTTCTCAATTGGACTACATTTTTCTAGATTAATAGATTTTGATTAGTATTTTTTCATTTAAAAACTGCTACTTCTCATGTTTATACGTTAATTTTTTTATCTAAATCTGACCGGTAGTTTAAATGAGTTATCCTTAATAATGCATCCTTAATGGTCATCGACCATTATTTATGAAATTCATCATTTTATTTCAGTGAAGTCGATTTTCTTGTTTTGTTTATATGTATTTTATTTTGTTGTATATAAAATAACATATTATGTATATGGAGACGCGGCTTCATCTTGTTGTGATTTAAGTTGTCGAGAATTTTCTACGCGTTACCGTAAGCAATGGATAGGCATTGTTAAAATAATTTTTTTTAATTTGCTAAGGTTATAAGAGTTTAAGAATATTTAAATAGGTACGCATTTATATTTATCTTACATATTTTTTGTATTGAATAAATTAAGTTCAAATAATCATCATTGAGATACTTAACAATTTCTATAAGTCTTCCATTTTGTCCACAACATACATTATATAAAAAAAATACATGCTATTTTGTTTATTTCCATGTTTATGTTCGCAATACGATTCGTTCTTTGTGGTCAGTGGATATTGTTCACTATCAGTAAACAGTCATAAAAATAGTATTTTGTTCTTTATTTGCTCGTAAACTCATAAATATAAGGCTCATAAAAAACAATTTCGACGTAATATATGTCTGTGTAAATGTTTACATGACGATAAAATTGATCAAAATGCTTTCGACCTTTGACTTTGATCAGAAGGTCGAATTTTCCGTGAAGACTTATGTACCGAGCGGTATTCGATTGTTTTGTTTACTGCAGTGCCTTTGTATTTCGAATTTTATTCTGTGAATAAAGATGAAATTTGAATTATAATTCGCTTATTATTCGGTTCAATGAACCGCTCAAAACATTGCTGTTTGACTTTGTCACTTACATTGAAACAGTCACAAGTCTGGTTGGTATTATTTTAGAAGTACAAACTATGATATAGTAATCCAACAAACTGTAGGTACATATTTTTTATCGAATGAATTTTTTTTTATTGCTTAGATGGGTGGACGAGCTCACAGCCCACCTGGTTTTAAGTGGTTACTGGAGCCCATAGACATCTACAACGTAAATGCGCCACCCACCTTGAGATATAAGTTCTAAGGTCTCAGTATAGTTACAACGGCTGCCCCACCCTTCAAACCGAAACGCATTACTGCTTCACGGCAGAAATAGACGGGGTGGTGGTACCTACCCGAGCGGACTCACAAGAGGTCCTCCTACCACTAGTAATTACGCAAATTATAATTTTGCGGGTTTGATTTTTATGTTACGATGTTGTACCTTCCCCGTGGAAGTCAATCGTGAACATTTGTTAGTACGTATTTCATTGGAAAAATTAGTGCCCGCCTGCGGGATACGAACACCGTTGCATCGCTACATATGAATGCACCGGACGTCCTTTAGGCCACGACGACTTCAAATTGAATGGATTTCGTAAAAAGCTTAATGTGCGTATACTGTATTGTTCAAATGGTGTTTGAGTTTGATTATTATTTTAAATGTTTAATTGTAGAATCATTATGAAATACAATAGTAAGTAAAGTAAATAAAAAATAGATGTAAGGGCGTACCTACTATGAGTACTTACTACCTCGAAATATAATGTCTCAATTTTAATAGAAATATTTGTAGACGGCTTTCAAATAGAAACGCATGTTTACTTCTTCAACGAAATATGGGACTATTGTAATAACATACGTCAATCACATATACCGATGCCAAAAAAAAATACAAGACAAGTTTTACTCAATAGATTTTTTACTAAAAAAAACCTTAATACAGTCATGTTCCCTTAAATGACAAGTCTTCGTTCCCTTTATTTGTGCTCTATCTGAGCATGTTTTCATTCTTTTTCGAAAATAACCAAAAATCTTGAACAAATACACTGTTTTGATCGCAGCAAAGCGTAAGGGAATACTGTAGGACATGTGCAGAAATCGATTTATTTAAAGTCCGCATACATTTCAAATTGAAATTAAAATAACTAAATTGAATTAATAATTATTTATTAGGAGTTTCATTATTATGTTAGGAGCGATGTCTTTTGTAATTTAACCAAAAACGATTTGAGGTGGGGTCTCATTTGCAGCGTTTGTATGTTTGTTGATATTTACAATTCTTGTAGAGCCGAAGCGTCGGTGAGTTCTGATTGTACTTGTTGAACTCGACAAAGGGGTCGACGTGCAACGTAGCCCATGCATCAGCCCGCTGAATTTCTCGCCGGATCTTCACAGCGGGTCGCGATTCGCGGGCGCTCGTTCAGTTGTTAGCAAATCTCACCCCTTTTGGCTGAGTCTTTGCTCGCCCACCTGTCCTAGTGAAACTGAAAAGGTCTTCGGGCCACCGGTAATCCTTCAATCATAAAAAATACTTCTGATTGACATATTCAGTGTACGCTTGTCTGCTTTTAAATTGGTTATTTGTTTTTAGATTTTTACAAAATTAAGATGATAATGGCTGTTATTGTTATGCAACTGAGATGGCCTCAAGGTGGGTGACAGTACCCATGGTACAAAGTTATATGGGCAGACCTAAGGAAATGACTTAAAATGTTCTATGGAATTATGAGCTATCATACGAAGCCCGCGTAGAACACCGTGGCATACTTTTTTTGCATATACGATGACTGAACGAGCTCACGTCCACCTGATGTCAAGTGGTGGAACCCATAGACATCAAAACGTGAATACCGCCGCCCACTTTGAAGACTTCAGGTCTATGTATCAATTGTGTAAAAATTACGTGCCTAAATGATCATTTTTGCGAATTTAATTTTTATAGCACTGTGCTATTTATTCATCCTGGAAGTAATTAGCGAACATTTAATCGCTGGATATGAGTTTATGAAGTGTCTATCATGTCTTATCCTTTAGGCACCATGAAATCTAGACAGGTTTTAGATAGTTTATCCACAGAGAGGCCTAGAGCATGTGGCATCAACGTTCACCGCGATTCGGCATTCTCTTTAGGGTGGCGAAGAAAGACACACTCCGTCTTAGACGTGTCACCTTGTCCCTCACATGCGGCGGTTGAGTTCAATCTCTTCTGAAGTTCAGCGGCAGATTGTTGAACGACAGTGGAGGATTCAGTCCGTACGATTTCTGCTTACCCCCCACTCTTGCATCCGCAATACGAGCGCTGAAAACCTGACCATCGTGACAATCCAATTTTTTGTTCAACTTGTCAAAAAAAAATATTGTTTTATTTCGAACTTCTAGATATTACTCGAATTAACCGTTAATTGTTATCTTAAATTCCGGAAGCCATTAACTCGTGTAAAATACGAATCCCTCATTACGAGATTACCTATTGTGTATTATCGTTTGAAGGCTCAAACATAATGATCTCAGTTAATTAATTAAGAAAATGTCTCAGCCGAAATATTTCGAGATTCATGAATCCGTTAATTAAAATGTTGATGTGATTCATTGTTCATTCGCACTTAATTTGTGGGATTACAATTGATTTTCTTATCACATTTTTTTTTCTTAAGCCTGTGCTTATTAACCACAGACCACAGTGCGTTTCTCCAGATTGTTTTTGCTATTCGTTCGTGAATGTTTGTTATTGTTAGCTTGGACAGTATCTTCGTTCTCCTAATTTTTTAAGCTTACGTTCCGATTCAAAGGATTGCAGCTGAAGTAGCGAGACTCATACTGTAGTTTCGAAGCCCTTAAAGGACGTGGTCGTCCTGTAATAAGCACAATAAAACGGCCAGATCTTCTCCCTCTAAATTAATCAAACATTCCAACGGTATCTATACTAAGATATAAATCTACAGTGGTTTTTACGGATGTTCCTTTATAACTACTGAACCATTCATCCCATTGACTTGAAACTTGGTATCCATGTAGAAAATACATGTACTTAATGGATAGACTAATATTTATATGAGTGGACTCTCTAATAATAATGACAATAAATAATAATGTTAATTTTAAATGCCCGACGAAGCGGGCGAGTACGGCTAGTTATAATATAATAATGGCTTTCGTATTCAAACCATAACGTTTCAATGTGGAATTCGGCCTTCAATAAGCTTATAGTAAAAAAAGAATTGAGGAAAATTAATGTTTCTGTTAATGAATAAATTAGTTCTCATCTGACCGATGACGCATTTTTAATCACCCAAAAATATGTTTACATAGTAATTACTGCATTGGCTCTAACAAATTTACTATGATAGTCTTAATTGAAGTCTAGAACTAAATGAAATTTAAGTTTTCGACATGAATTGACTCTCTGCCCACACACTGTATTGTTAATATAATGTAGATAGTGGAATATTATTAAAGTACGTATGACCGTCCTTTGCTAGAGTCCCTAATAAACTTTGAATTTGGAAACATTTGGCCCTAAGCTTAATGTGCAGCTGTTACCGACCCGTGTAATTCAAAAGAGGTTTGTGTTTTTCATATACTTTTTTTTTCTTTTCTTTTCACTTTTCTTTTGTTGTTCGGGGTAAATAAGATTTGCTAGTTGACATAAATTTTGATCTAATTGAAAATTCATTAAGTATTTGTATTTCACTAGAACTCTAGGTCCGTCATCGATATTATAGATTTCGTAGCGGCATTAAACATTGTTCACTATTCCGCATAAAACATTCAATTTCGTAACTAACAAACAAAAACATGTTATTTTTTTTTATTGTTTACATATGCAAACGGCGAAGTGGTCCTCCAGATGGTCAGTAGATGCTGATGCTAATGGATATCAACAATGGGACGGTCGGGAAGTCGTCGTGGCCTAAAGGATAAGACATCCGGTGCATTCGTGCGTGTTCAAATCCCGCAGACGGATACCAATTTTTCTAATGAAATACGTACTCAACAAATGTTCACGATTGACTTCCACGGTGAAGAAATAACATCGTGTAATAAAAATCAAACCCGCAAAATTATAATTTGCGTAATCACTGGTGGTAGGACCTCTTGGGAGTCCGCACGGGTAGGTACCACCGCCCCGCCTATTTCTGCCGTGAAGCAGTAATGCGTTTCGGTTCGAAGGATGGGGTAGCCGTTGTAACTATACTGAGACCTTAGAACTTATATCTCATTGTGGGTGGCGCATTTACGTTGTAGATGTCTATGGGCTCCAGTAACCACTTAACACCAGGTGGGCTGTGAGCTCGTCCACCCATATAAGCAATAAAAAAAAAAAAAAATTGGACTTAGCCAAGTTAGCTATAGCCAAGGATTCCGTTCAAACCTTGTTTGAAGAAGGACATGTCATGCTCAAGAAATATGGTAGAGGGGACTTCATTTCAGATCCCAATGGTATTTGGCAACATGTAAAGGCACTGTGGAGGAAGGCCACAACCATTTTGGGTAGTATACCTATACTATTATTATTAATATACCTATACTATTATTAGGTAATTAATGATATGAGAAAGGAGGTGATGTGATTATCTGAAACAATCATATTACGCTTTATTATTTTAAAATAGAGATTCGACTCTTGCTCTTCATCTTCCTTTACCTTAAGCCATTGACAGAAACTTATCAATAATCAATCAAGTCGGTTTAATATTTGGAAATATTTCAAAGGAAATGACCCTTTGGTCACATCAGGACACTGCTACAGGTTTTTCATTGTTAAATTAATTTGGCGTAATATTTTTTAATAATCGAAGCTACGTTTCCGCTTTCGCTTGTAACCGAGACCAAACCGCAAAGCGGTGTCCGTACAAGTTGCGAACTATGAGGCAGCTGCACCTCTCGTCGATATATTTGGATTTCGCTTCTCGACTACCAATACAAGACCGTCGTAATTTTTGAACTCTTTAATTAACATGCGGGACGTGTGTTATGCTATTGCTTAATTTCATTTAATATTGTAAATATTGTCATATGAGATGTATGTATGCATTCATTTAATATTGTATTATATTATAATATGTTAGAGGAAGTCTGAAAGTGGCACCTGTGACAGAAAAATTGACAAGTGCGCGCTTGGGATGGTAAGGACATGTGACGAGACGAAATGAAAATGAACTATGAATGTGGAAGGATCTATATCCTTATCCTGATCCTGTGGAAGGAGAGGTAAACCTAAGAAGAAATGGATGGATTGCGTAAAAGACGATATGTGTAAGAGGTTTTTACCATGATGTTTTTCCCATCGCACCGCCCGCCACCGGAGTACAGTTTATCCATACTAACTGGAGCCACTGCGGTTATCCACAGTGCGTTTCCAGAGATATTTTTTGCCTCGTACCATCCGGCTATGGAATGAGCTCCCCTCCACAGTGTTTCCCGAGCGCTATGACATGCCCTTCTTCAAACGAGGCTTGTGGAGAGTATTAAGCGGTAGGCAGCGGCTTGGCTCTGCCCCTGCCATTGCTGAAGTCCATGGGCGACGGTAACCCCTCACCATCAAGTGAGCCGTACGCTCGTCTGCCTACAAGGGCAATAAAAAAAAAAGAGGGGAGTGAGCGGAGAAATGTTATATGATAGAGGAGTATGGAAGGAGAAAACATGTTGCGCCGACCCCAGGTGACTGGGAGAAGGGCAGGAGAATGATGGTTGTAACATGAGACCAGTCGATATAGGGATTGTTAGTCATATTGCATATTCTTATAAAATGTCGATATTAATACTATTTAGTGTCTACGTGCGCTTTGGGCTCATCTGCTTATTGAATAAATAAATAAAAGATGAACCGTAATCTTATTTTAACAGAATATAAAAATTACCATTGCGATTTAATCTCGACGTTTTTTATAGTTATTACATGATTTTTTTTCTTCCTTCCTAAGCTGAGAGCCTTGAGAGGCGTATTTCAGCGTAACCTTAACTAGTAGGTGAGGTCACGGGGCTCAAACCTGACATACATTCCTTCCTGATTCATGCCTGCCTACATACACTACATACGTGTACTACATGTATGTAGTGTATGTAGTGAGAAATCAGGAAGGTAGACGTAGTACTTCATTGTTATTATTCGTATATTTAACATCTCATTATCGGTAGCGTATCGTGTTTACATCACATGTTCTCGTGTGAGCATGTTACGGACTTGCTTACGAGTAACACGGCCGTTGTTCAACATCATAGAGCTACCAAGGTCGCAGATTGCAATCCTGATTCGCGCCACTGATTTAGTAGCGACGAAGACGAACAGAATATTTTTAAATACTATTTTTATCTATAATATATTAATACGTGAAGCAAAAACTTTGTACCCCTTTTTACTAAAATTACGCGGACGGAGGAGTATAAAATTTCTCACACTTATAGAGAATATAGAGAAGGAGCGCACAATGCTAATATTTTTTTTAAATCATGCATATTAGATATTTTAAATCAATAAAGAAAACATTAAATACACTGCCATGTATTTGACACAACACATAGGTACATAAAAATAACTAGTCAGGTCATAAGTATTGTCACACAGTAAAAACTTTTCTTTTAGAATGCTGGCCACAAAAAAGTTTGTTGAATTCGAATTTCGAATTGTTCATGAAAATAAAAATGTATACTTTTAGAATTTTACTCATTTTTAAATATGGAGTGGACGCTTAAAGAAGACCGTGTTGCAGTTATTGCGTTGCATCGTTGCGGTTACGCACCAATTCAAATTTTTAACATACTGAAAAATTTGAATATAACCAAAAGATTCGTTTATCGTACCATCAAACGATACAATGAAGACTCTAGTGTAGATGACAGGTCAAGAAGTGGTCGCTCTCGGTCTGTTAGGACTCCAGCAGTGATAAAAGCTGTGAAGGCGCGAATTCAAAGAAATCCCAAACGTAAGCAGAAACTGTTGGCCCTTCAGATGGGGTTAAACAGAACCATGGTGAAAAGGGTGTTAAATGAAGACTTAGGGCTTCGGGCATATCGAAGAAAAACAGGACATCGTTTGAATGCTCGTCTAATGGACCTGAGACTGAAGAGATGCCGCGCTTTGTTGAAGCGGTACGCGGGAAAAAAATATCGGGAAATTCTTTTTTCGGATGAAAAAATTTTTACCGTAGAAGAGAGCTACAACAAACAAAATGATAAGGTGTACGCACACAGTAGTGAAGAACCGAGCAACCGTATTCCGCGTGTCCAACGAGATCATTTTCCATCCTCGCTCATGGTATGGTTGGGAGTTTCTTATTGGGGCTTAACAGAGGTACATTTTTGTGAGAAAGGTGTAAAAACGAATGCAGTTGTGTATCAAAATACAGTCCTGACGAACCTTGTGGAACCTGTTTCTCATACCATGTTCAATAACAGGCACTGGGTATTCCAACAAGATTCGGCGCCAGCTCATAGAGCGAAGAGCCCACAAGACTGGCTGGCGGCGCGTGAAATCGACTTCATCCGGCACGAAGACTGGCCCTCCTCCAGTCCAGATTTGAATCCGTTAGATTACAAGATATGGCAACACTTGGAGGAAAAGGCGTGCTCAAAGCCTCATCCCAATTTGGAGTCACTCAAGACATCCTTGATTAAGGCAGCCGCCGATATTGACATGGACCTCGTTCGTGCTGCGATAGACGACTGGCCGCGCAGATTGAAGGCCTGTATTCAAAATCACGGAGGTCATTTTGAATAAACTTTAGTGTCATAAGAATCTATGTTTTGTTAAGTTCATTTTGGTATATGAATGGTTACATAATGAATAAACTTGTTTCAATTATTTTACATTAAACATGTGACAGAATTTATGACCTGACTAGGTATACTCTTTATTTACTGTCAATTGGGAAACTTTTGTTATTGTTTAAAATCTGTGGTCGAATTGAAAATAGATTAATATTGTTTGTCTTTAATATTATTGATCTATAGTGCAGTTTTGGCGAATACTGTGATTATATTATCGAAATATAAAAATAGTGTTTGACAATAGAACCATAATAATGTTTAAACTTATAATTTCAATTAATTATAGTCGAATCTCGACTACTGCGGGGCCACTAGTTAGTATTTATTAATCAAGAAAAAATTCGGTTTTCATCTCTTCCCGTGGGTGTTATAAAAGACAACTATGGGATTATCCGGAGAATGGGATGCACCATTATCCGAGCACCAGGGTACTGGGACAGCCAGCGGGCTGTGGATCTACTGGGATTATAGTGAGTGTGAAACACACTGAACCGACAGGGATAGGTACAATCATCCTACAACTATTTTTTGCGCGAATTCATGCGCTCCAGTTTGAAGGGTGGAAATTTGGCAGAGCAGCCGTGATAGAATACTTTTGAGACTCCGACCTCATGAGTTAAGATGGGTGGCGATGTTCACGCAGTGATATCTATGGGCTCCGGCAGTAGCTTATCGGCAGGTGGGTTGTAAGCTCGTGCATCAATCTACGCCAAAAAAAAACAAAGAGTCATCGCAGCTTAAAGTATACGATGGTATTTTGTATTTTTTCTAAGACTTTGTGCATGTTTTCTAAGACTTTGTGCATGTTTATTTATATAAATTGTTCATGTTTATATCTCGTAAATAATAATAATACAAAATATTTGTTTTTACGAGTTTAATGGTTTCGGTATCTATTCTAAAAACATCATCCAGACATTCTGACACTTAACAATCTATGTTTTGAAATTAAACATTAAAACTACGCAAAGTTCATCTTGTACAGACCACAACTGTGTGTAGAAACGTTAGTGCCATATTATTCTTGTGTTTTATTATAATAGAACATTTATTTTATTGTTTGTCCTCGACGGATCAGCCCCGAGAATTAGAGGCTCTTGTTTTGGCTTTTATGCCCTCATTTACTTGGACATTACTTTGAATCGTGTTATTTAAATTAAGCTGCTTAGTTTGAGCATTTTGTATTAAAAATACAGACCATGAAGATTTGCTTTGCGGAACGCGAGTCTAGCAGTGTTGTTGGACTGCCTTTTCGAGTAATAATATTTAGCTTGACTTAATTGAACTAAATGGCTTTTTATTTATAATGTGAGATGTTATTTATTGGTTATACTTTTAATATTGTCGAAATCTTTGTTTTCTAACGGTTAATCTAACGGTTGGTGATCCGTCTCGGTTTAAGACTTTTTAAATGGCGGTAAAATGTGCGTAGGTACTACTGGAATGATTATTTCATGTTTTATTCATTGTTACAAAGTTATTTTTGCTACTAACTAGTATTGCGTTTTCAGTTTGCTTAATAACTATTTAATTAAATTCTAATAACTCTTTTTTTTTAATTAACGTCCTCAATTAAGCTTTCGTTTAAGCTATTAATAACTAGCGTTTAATACTTCGAAGTAATTGTAACTAATTGCACAAAATTCGCATTGCACAGTCGCACACAACATGCTTATTACGTTAAGCTTTACGAAAACTTTTACAGGTAAGGTTAAAAGAAAGGTTATACAGGCAACGTTTTGCAAGTAACAATACAAAAGAAATTTAATTGTAAAATTAATTACAATTAATTAAAGTAAATGGACTATGTTCAAATAAAATACAATAATTGGTATTAAACAATGAGACTTTCAAGTTAAGGTAATCTGTAATGAATGAAATTAAGACTGATTAAATCTTGACTAATATCCGTATAATCGCAGTATTAGAAGCGAAGCGAACTAAGCTAAGATCATGATGTCTTTAGGTGGGCGATGACATTTAATTTCAATGTTTATGTGCCTTCTATTCCCGTGTTTCAAATATGGTTTTAACTAAAATGAACTGACTTAGTGCCTTTTGTTAAATAAAATGCCATGGCCCTTTGAAGTCTCTATGTATTATATTTGGATATATCTACCTTCAATTCAATTACCTCTTTGTGGTAAACAAGGCCACTAAGATAACAGACACACCACGCGTGTGAGGACTTACATCAAGGTTTGGGAAACTCAGAGGATAGCTAGACAAGGTAAAAGTCGCGTTCCCTTTTTATTTCATCTTTCTTCTTTGTCTTCTTAAACACTTTAATCAATGCCACGATCAAGGGCCAAAGCTCTATCGATCGCTAAAATGGCGGCAGTCTTGATTCTTCTCCAGCCTCTTAGGATGCACTTTTTTGCTTTTACCTTGAAAGTGTTCGTTGGATTCCGAGTTTGTGGTGGTAATGCCCTTTTTCTTGCGCGACGATAGAGCTGAATTTCAATGAGGAGAGTCACGCCTGAATCAGTGATGGTTAGCAAATTATTAAACGTATGTTTTCTTACGAATGTGGTCAGTAAAAATGATGTGGCTCATTTTGGAATGTAACATTGAAATATCTAATACAATAATTTAGTAGGCAGAGTCTTGGCTTGCCGCTGGGCTTGTCCATGAGCAACAGTGACTACTCACGGTGGGTTATTAGCACGTCTGTCTACAAAGATGGTAAAATAAAAATAAAACTGTAACGCACAAATAGCAGCGTTCAATTGGTTCACGGATAATTATCATTTTAAATAGTTTTAAAAGTAATTGACCAGAGTTAAATGGATTGATTAGGTTACTTTGTTATTAAAATTAATTAATTACCGGCGAGAAGATGACCAATGCCAAGAAGACAGAAGGCGCCACGTAGCATTGTCAAAGACACTGGTTCTAAACCTTTCGAAGTTTCATTTTGGATCTGAAATTTTTTTAATAAGATTTTATAGCCGGTTGTAGCATGTTTTCTGGAGTGAGGCTCATGCGAGATGGTACTTTATTGCTTAGATGGGCGAACGAGCTCACGGCCTACCTGGTGTTAAGTGATTGCCGGAGCCTATAGACATCTACAACTTAAATGCCGCCACCCATCTCGAGATATGAGTTCTAAGGTGTAGAATGGCTGCCCCGCCCTTGAAACCGAAACGCATTATTGCTTCACGGCAGAAATAGACAGGGTGATGGTACCTACCCGTGCGAAATCACGAGACGTTCTATCACCAGATCGACGAAGTTGTAACGAAGAATTTATGCGTTATAAAGGGTGGATCGTGTATCCAAAAACTTTTATACTTAGGGTTGCCGTATGTATGTGGAGCTATTAACTTTATGTTGATTCTGGGTTCCAGATTGTCAGGGCCGGCGCTAGCTTCCTTAGGGTTCATACATCTATGTATGAACCCTAAGGAAGCTAGCGCCGGCTGATCTATCACGTCACACATTAATGGGAGGGAGGGTATTACCGGAATGTGACAAAATATTTGTGGTGACGTCACAAGAAAATTTAAAACATTAAAACGCGAAATTTATATATGAATAAAAATCTTTAAAAAGTTACGAACTCGATCTTTATTTATTACTTTAGCGTTCTGGCTATGAAATTATCTGGCACGCACATTCAACTTCAAGTGTGGCATTGTAAGCACACTAGCAGCACAGATTAATATTAGTTACTACGTTGAATGCAAGTGAGACACTAAAACTCACGAGACTTCGCAATGTTAAGGGTTTAAATAAGTTTTACTTGGGGAGTGCTCTTAGAGTGTGATTTTATTAAGGGTTATTTAATAAAAAAAAACACGCGTGGCACTCGGGGACTGCCACGGTAAAGCTATTGTAAAGCGTTTTTTATCAACTTATGCAATTATAATTAGACAATAATAATTGAATATTAAAACAATAATAAAATAAGACCACGCTATATTTATAAACATTAACAAAAGCAAAACATTGACTGTCCCCTTCACACTCATAAGCTAGACCGCGCGGGAGAGAGATGGGCAGACTTTTCATGATGCGCATGCAGTGCGATGTCACGCCGCGCGTTTATTCACAAACACTACACAAGCGCAACGTGTGAATGTGTTGAGCGCAAGCTACATGGTAGGCGGAGTGGCGGGGGTTTTAGGTTTTATTTTCGTTACGGAATTTCTTTATTCGGTCGCCGCGCTCAAAGACCGCGATAAAATGTATGCAATAGCTTATAAGAAAAAAATTGACATTTTGGCGAAAATGTGACAAGCACGAGAGATGTTAAAAAGTTCTGAAATTCGTGTGACGTAATTTATGGATAGCCCCTTCTCTAAAATGAAGTTAAAATGTGGGGAATGTGATGAGATACCTGAGTGACTGCAGCAGTTTCTCCAGTTTTTTCGGTGCTTAAGTTTTCACTCTCAGTTACTGGTTCGGATCTTCTGGATTGTTCTGGAAGATTCTTGTATTCGTCTGTCGTCATTTTGCCGAGGATGCCTGCTTCGAATAACGTCATTACTCTGGAAACGATAATCTCCGATGAGTTTGTACAACAATAACAAAATTTTGTGTATGTTACAAGTTTACAGTTATTATGACACTACTTTCAGATAAAAAATGTGTATAAGTTGATTGATCGTAAAGACCAGGGAGTTGCCATTACAAAGCTTAAAATTTATCAGTAAATATATTTTAGGTAATTAATAAAATTGTTGTTATTTGATTAACCTTTTATTATTTTACTAAGAATTTTTAGTTATTGTCAGAATATTAATGGACGAGGTATAGCATTAAGCAAAAATAAAATGACTTCTCAATTTCTTTAACGACCGGAATTAATCTGTAGTTATGATAACATTTTTTCAGGCTATCATGACAACACTGATATATATTTAATTATTCGTTGAATTGTATTAGTTTAAACTTGTTACTGCTTAAACTTGCTTATGCCCTGTTTGACGATGATTGGTATTAGCCGTTTATAGATAAGCCATGTCAAGTGCTTAGTCAAGCGTTATCTACCAAAAATTGTTACGATATATTTAGTCCAACTATTCAACGCTCAGTGGTGTAGATTGGGAGATGCTTATGTCCAGTTGTCCAGTGGACGACTGTGGGTTGATGATGATGATAGTACACCAGTAGATAGTAGTAGCGTAAATGCTACATCAGTCTCCTCGAATTCCTCAATAATCTGTAGTAGTTATACCTCATATCTTAACCTTCCTACCAGTTCCCTTTCTTATTCTAGAAGGGCAGGCGTCATATAGTAGCTTCCTCGTAAACTTTGTGTCAAATAAAACAATAATATGTATTCAGGATAATGTTTTCTAGACGAAACAGGACCTTTCAAGCTATCTGCGAGGTTTCTTCTTCCATAGGCGAAAATCGCCGGATCCCGTATCCCGATTCCGTATGTGGGAGTTGAACTTCACTAAAAACTCCTGCCAGTCGGAGTTATTGAGACGGCGGGACAGGGTTTACCATCCCGTATCTGCCAGGTGGTTCATCAATGGGCCACAGATATCGGTTTCGATGAAACGTTTGAATGAATAAAACTGTTTTTTATGGTATACACGGTGAACAGTGGCTGAGCTGTTTCCTGGCATAGATCGTGTTCATGAACAGCGGTTACCACTAATAAATGAGATGGACTCTGATTTGTGTTTTAAGACATTAGAAAGAAAAGAAAAAAAAATCATTATTTCCCTTCTACATTTTCTATATATCTCTTCAAACAATAATTAAAACTAGTGGTCTCGCAAGAGTCGAAATTCAATAATTGATATTATATGTTTTAACATTATTACGGTTCTATTGTCAAAGACTATTAAGCTTCTATAATCACAGATTTCGCCAAGACTACACTATAGACAAATAATATTAAAGATAAATAATATTATGCTATTCTCAATTTGACCACAGATTATAAACAATATCAAAAGTTTGACAGTAAACAAAGAGTATAGGTATAATATATGTGTATGTGTGTCAAATACATGGTAGTGTGTGTAATGTTTTTTTATTGAATTAATGTATTTTTTATGCATAATTTAAAAAAAATAACCTTCTCTATATTCTCTATAAGTGTGGGAAAGGGGATGGCCCATTTTCGGCCCAAAGCGGACAATAGATTATAGAAAAAATACTTAGTGCATTAATTTTGTCATAAATAAATATGCATTTACTTTCTTGCAAATAAGCGCCACTATAGTTTACAATAAGTAGTTTAAAAAAAGTAACTCTATTGAAAAAACAAGGATTTTTATTTTTGCGGGAAAAATATTGCCAGCTTCAAATCCTTTTACGTATGAAGTAAATATTTTGAGTATATAAATAAAACATATAAATAAATCATTTTAAGTATTATCATTAATCAAACGATTTTAATGGATTTTATGCACATAAAATAACATCGAAGACATACCCATTGGACTTTAACTTGTAACTATACTTGAGACCTTAGAACTTATATCTCAAGGTGGGTGGCGCATTTACGTTGTAGATGTATGTGGGCTCCAGTAACCACTTAGCAACACCAGGGTGGCTGTGAGCTCGCCCACCCATCTAAGCAATAAAAAAACTTTACTAGTATTGTTATTTAAATATGTACAACTAAAACAAAAACATAAAAAATAATGTGTACTCGTAAAAAAATATTAAGATATAAATCAATTATCGGTTATTTAAAAAAATAATCGATATATGAATTTCATGTAATTATTTTTCTTTATACTGACAACACTGAATTTAATCTGACTGACTGACACTTCGCTTGCTGCTTGTGGTGTTGTGCTTGCGTACAAAATGGATGTGTTTTGATTTTTCTTCGATTTATTTTACTTTTATCAATAACGTTTCATACTACGACGAAAAAACATTGTGTGAATTGTGGTTTTACCCTGACCGAGATTTAAAACCGTGTATATGCTCTCCTTTGCTATTTTTAGATGATACTAATTGTGTATGAAGATGAAGAAAATATAGATATTTAAAGAATTAAGTGTGTTTTTATACCCTATTGGATAAAAATAAATTAGGAACATCTTAAACATTAAGAAAAGAAAAGTTCTTGAAGTATCTCACAATCCGACACTTATTTATATAGAAAATTAACCTCAAAACGAGTTTTTATTTTTATTATATTTTTTATAATAGTGGCGTCAATTTCAATATATTTTTTAGATATCCAATACATTTAAGAATTTGAATCAGTACATTTTTATAGTAATATTTGATGTCCATCTTGGGCCTAGCACACTATGGAGAGTGGGCAATCCCCTTTCATACTTCTCCGTCCGCGCTATTTTCGTAAAAAGGAGTACAGCGTTTTTGCTTCGCGTATTAATATATAGATGTACTTACACATTGTTAATAGTCTCCAAATACGGACTGCCTATTTGAAAGGCGATGGCGGAGTATCTCGTATACAGCTTCTCACTCAGGTGAAAATTATGTGAACCTGAAAAAAGTAAATGTTTTGCCTGGGATTTGGCAGGTGATATGTCGTGTCGTGTCGTGTCGTAGGCAGCGGCTAGGCATTGCCCCTACCATAGCTAATGTCCGTGAGAGACCGCAACTACTTACCATAAAGTGAGCCGAATGATTGTCTGTCTACAACGGGAATAATAAAAATGCACCAGCTATTACGAAAAGTTTATGATTTTTTCTTTAATATTTTTATCACGCGATGTGCTACTATAACTAGTCAGGTCATAAGTATTGTCACACAGTAAAAACTTTTCTTTTAGAATGCTGGCCACAAAAAAGTTTATTGAATTCGAATTTCGAATTGTTCATGAAAATAAAAATGTATACTTTTAGAATTTTACTCATTTTTAAATATGGAGTGGACGCTTAAAGAAGACCGTGTTGCAGTTATTGCGTTGCATCGTTGCGGTTACGCGCCAATTCAAATTTTTAACATACTGAAAAATTTGAATATAACCAAAAGATTCGTTTATCGTACCATCAAACGATACAATGAAGACTCTAGTGTAGATGACGGGTCAAGAAGTGGTCGCCCTCGGTCTGTTAGGACTCCAGCAGTGATAAAAGCTGTGAAGGCGCGAATTCAAAGAAATAGAAACGTAAGCAGAAACTGTTGGCCCTTCAGATGGGGTTAAGCAGAACCACGGTGAAAAGGGTGTTAAATGAAGACTTAGGGCTTCGGGCATATCGTAGAAAAACAGGACATCGTTTGAATGCTCGTCTAATGGACCTGAGACTGAAGAGATGCCGCACTTTGTTGAAGCGGTACGCGGGAAAAAAAAATCGGGAAATTCTTTTTTCGGATGAAAAAATTTTTACCGGAGAAGAGAGCTACAACAAACAAAATGATAAGGTGTACGCACAGAGTAGTGAAGAAGCGAGCAACCGTATTCCGCGTGTCCAACGAGGTCATTTTCCATCCTCGCTCATGGTATGGTTGGGAGTTTCTTATTGGGGCTTAAGAGAGGTACATTTTTGTGAGAAAGGTGTAAAAACGAATGCAGTTGTGTATCAAAATACAGTCCTGACGAACCTTGTGGAACCTGTTTCTCATACCATGTCAATAACAGGCACTGGGTATTCCAACAAGATTCGGCGCCAGCTCATAGAGCGAAGAGCACACAAGACTGGCTGGCGGCGCGTGAAATCGACTTCATCCGGCACGAAGACTGGCCCTCCTCCAGTCCAGATTTGAATCCGTTAGATTACAAGATATGGCAACACTTGGAGGAAAAGGCGTGCTCAAAGCCTCATCCCAATTTGGAGTCACTCAAGACATCCTTGATTAAGGCAGCCGCCGATATTGACATGGACCTCGTTCGTGCTGCGATAGACGACTGGCCGCGCAGATTGTAGGCCTGTATTCAAAATCACGGAGGTCATTTTGAATAAACTTTAGTGTCATAAGAATCTATGTTTTGTTAAGTTCATTTTGGTATATGAATGGTTACATAATGAATAAACTTGTTTCAATTATTTTACATTGAACATGTGACAGAATTTATGACCTGACTAGGTATATAGATATCATGGAAATCATACTTCAGTGCGTGTTCAGTACATATATCAATAGATAAAATAGTGCCTGTGTATCAGATTTGAATAGCGGCAAAGTCACATACTACGACAGGAGTACACTCCTCAGCCTCTTATTTTTTAGGCCGCAACAATTTCAATAATTAAATATTCTTGACTAAACTATTTGAAAATTTCACTAATTGTGTCAATGATTGTAATTGAGCAAATTAATGACTGAAAAAAAATATATAATAAAAGCTGTAACCAGTGACTCGATTGTGCCCCTACAATCACTTTTATCTATGATAGTGACTACTTAAGACCATTAGGCCGTATTGTACTGTGTCTTCGATAGTGCTAAAAAACGCTTACTGGTGGGTAGGACCTCTTGTAAGTTTGCACGGGTAGGTACCACCGCCCTGCCTATTTATGCCGTGAAGCAGTAATGCGTTTCGGTTTGAAGGGCGGGGCAGCTGTTGTAACTAACTATACGGAGACCTTAGAACTTACATCTCAAGGTGGGTGGCGCATTTGCGTTGTAAATGTCTATGGGCTCCAGTAACCACTTAAGTGCTCTGAGGAATTGTTCGAGATGATACCGGTATCTAATTTTTACCATCGCACCGCCCGCCACCGGAGTAGATTCATTCATACTACCTGCAGCCACCACAGTGCGTTTCCAGAGGTCTTTTTTGCCACGTACTATCCGGCTATGGAATGAGTTCCCCTCCACGGTGTTTCCCGAGCGCTATGATATGTCCTTCTTCAAACGAGGCTTGTGGAGAGTATTAAGCGGTAGGCAGCGGCTTGGCTCTGCCCCTGGCATTGCTGAAGTCCATGGGCGACGGTAACCACTCACCATCAGGTGTGCCGTATGCTCGTCTGCCTACAAGGGCAATTAAAAAAAAAAACACCAGGTGGTCTCTGAGCCCATCCAACAAATCAAAGCTATAAAAAAAAACGCGTCCCGCGATTATCTTTGTACAATCTATAACGTCCTTTTAGTCCACTATTAGAATTACTCTATAATAAATGCTTGGGTTTCGTTCTCACCGAATCTTTCAGTATCATAGTAAAGGGTCTCCCGCCCGCCGAGCACCGCGACCCGTCTCCTGTTGAGTACGAGTCTGACTCCGGCTTCCACGTTGTGAACTCGCTGGACCCTTTGTCTTTTCATCAGTTTAGCAAGACGACCGTATACTCCGGTTCCGTTCTAGATTAACTCTTGAAATTAATTTTATGGGTGCTGGTAGTGGTGGTAGTGGTTTTATGGTGGTGCAAAATTCTGGTTTGAAAGTCGGGTCAAGGTTGTGTCATTGGGATTTCGAATTTACGTCGCCGCTGAGGTAGCTACGTTCTCTGATATCTATGACGTTTGGTAACTATTTAGGCGTAGCAAATTTAAATATATCAACAATATCTTATGCTATAATATGTTGTACATCACTATTATATCAATTAAAGAAGAAAAAAACCGTACACTATGGGATACATTGCATCTTGTTTTTATGAAAGAAATGAGTTATGTACTCACAATCGGTTTGTTACAAAATAGCGCTTTGTAACCAGATAACGCTCACAACGTCATCATTGTTTAATTTCATAATTGGGCTTAGATAACACGCATACTGTTCACTGTATTCGATACCAGGAAATAGAATAATGAGAGCCCCTTGTTTGTAATAGTATATAAGCATAAGATCTTTATTAATAAATCAGTCCTTAATCATCCTCTGCGTTGAACGTTAGCTTTGTCGTTTTTTTTAAAGCCGGTTCATTGCCCCGCATTATAACTGGTGCAATCAGGAAGTCGTATATATTTGTATAGAACTTATAAAATAAATTCAGTAAAAAGTACGCTAGTAGCTAGTAGACAAGAAGTCTTTGGGCAGTAGCAGAGGCAGAGGCAGTTAGTTACATTCACCACAATCTCCAGTCTAAAATTCGGCAATGCTCGTGGGGTAAGCATATAATTCTGTTAATTCCCGAGATTTTCTACCATTCTCCCTAATTCTCCATACACAACTTTGTGGTGTTCTTAGTATGAATTGGTATTGTTATAAACATACATTGTGTAAATACACATAATTAGTGTGGATTTTTTTTCTTTTTTAGCGATCTCGAACCTCGCTCTATTAAAATGTCTTGCGACAAAGGGACTCAGAATGATAAAACCTTTACTGAGCATAAACCAGCGGTGTCTACCGATTATTCCACGTTCTCTAAACTGTTACCAAGCTACGATGGTAGCAGCAGAACGCTCGTATTTTACATCGATAGTGAAAATGTGGATAATGTACTAAATTTAATAGCTAATAGCGAAGACCCTAGTATAACTTTTCTTATTAGAAATAAATTAAGTGATAAAGTTGTTGAAGCTTTGTCACAAAGCCCAGGTGCAAAAACCGGGATAGATATAAAAGAAGAATTGTATAAAAAATTCGGTGAACTTAGAACCGAAATGCAACTTGTGCAAGAACTAATGCAAGTCTCCAGAAATAATAATTCAATAGACCAGTTTGGCAAAAAATAAGACTACTTATGTATGCACTAATATCCAAAAATCCGGAAAAATACGATTACTATGAGAAAATATCTTTGGAAATATTCCTAGACAAACTAAATCCAATTACAGTCATTTTTATTAAACTTAAAAATGTAGAAAATCTAGAACAGGCCGTCTTATGGTAGCAAAACAACAATGATTCTTCTGATTGAGTTTTAAATTAAGATATTTTATATTTTATTCCGAAATTGTTGTTTTTTTTTTATTCTTTATGTGAAATCTTATTATCAATGAATGTAATATGGTTGCAACATCTAAAGTAAATTGAAAAAAAAATTAAATAGATAATGCATATCCCACTAGTTGCAGAACAACCCTATAACCTACTTCACCTTTACTGCATCCCGAATACTTCTTCCTAAAAATAACCTACTTATCTTGGGAAATAACGAATTGGCCTATCCCCATGAGCCATGCCTCGAGATCACAGAAGATGCGGTCGTTTGCAGACATCTGGAGTGGTAAACTTTGCTACACTTAAACAATTGCAATGCCCAGTTGAAACAACACCAAAAGTGTCATAACTGCATCTACGCTATAGCGACCTATAAAAAGACCTTTGTGCAACAAATCAAAGATATTAAATAGTTAGATAGTAATTCATAGATTTGTTTTAACAAGAAGAAGTCGTGAAAACAGTTTGTATTAACGACGTTCAGTAACAAAGGAGCAAAGGAATCTTCTTGATCACCGCTAATAACAACTGTAATGTACAAATAGTAGACAAAATATTAAAGACGCATCAGCGGTACATCAATTTCAAAGAAACAATAGCACACCATAATAAACAAATTTCACCTAAACAATAAGCTTAGATAATGTAGAGCTGGATAAATCGCAGAATGCTCTGACACAGTCAGAGAAGATTGAAATCCCGGAAACAGACACCATTCGCGTCCCCAGAACACACAGCTGGCAATCAATACTCCTATGCATTATAATACACTTGGTAGTAATTGGGGCAGCCATTCTCAAGGACTGGTGGAAACCCAGGTCGGCGCGTCTCCTGATACAGCAGCAACTCGAAGTTGAGGAAGAACAGCTCCTGTCAATATGCCTCCATTAATGGGGGAGGAGTTATGTAGTCATAACCAGCCTATTAGACTATAGCGCTTTGTAACCAGATAACGTTCACAACATCATCACTGTTTAATTTAGTAATTAGGATTAGACAACATGCATAAAGTTCACTGTATTAAATATCAGGAAATAGAATAATGTAAACCCCATGTTTGTAATATAAGCATAAGAACTTTATGAATAAATCAGTCCCTAATTTCCTCTGCCTAAAACGGTAGCTCTGTCGTTTCTTTAAAAAAGCATGTTGCACTTCCCCGCACCCTAACTCATGCAAGGCTTTTTCGGTGGTACTCTAAGGAGCTATTTCAGTTAGACACTGGCTGTAGAAAAATCTTGACCCGATCACAAATGCCTTTGGCTTCAGAGAAGAAACAAATCAGAATACGGTGAAATCAACGTGTTTGTAATTGTAAAAGTAGAATTGAGAATTCTAAGAATTTTCGATATCTTATCATAATTGATTATTGAGAAGCTTTAGGTCTACATAGACTAGTTAATTCTCTGTTTCTGTGCTCATATTTTCTCATATTGGCCACACATAATTCTTTATTAAGTTCTAAGTAAATAATATTCATATTACGTTTATGGGACTTCATATTGGCGTCAAACTTAATAGTTTTATTAATTTATTTTTATTAATGATTGAGAGATTACTGGTGGCCCGGAGGCCTTTCCAGCTTCACCAGGACAGGTGGGCGAGCAAAGGCTCAGCCAGGAGGGGTGGGATTTGCTAACAACTGCCCGAGCGCCTCCCAAGGAGACCTAACAACTCAAGAGCAGTTGCTTCGCGAATGAATCTACTACCGGATCGGAATCGCGACCCACTGAGAAGATCCGTCGAGAAACTCAGCGGACTGATGCATGGGTTAGGCTGCACGTCGACCTCTTTGTCGAGTTCGACGAGTACGGTTAGCTTAATAGTCTGAACTCATAGTCTGAAGCTCACCTCCAAAATACTCAATGAAGAACTATGACTTTCCACCACCAGTTCATATCCGTGTTCTCTCATCGCCTCCTCCAAAGCGGGCAAAGTCCCTATGGGTGGTTCCTTAGCTGGCCTGGCCAGTAAACTAGTGAGGTTGGCTGAGTACATGTCGCCGATCACGTACGTGGCACCGAGCGAAATGAGGACGGTTACCAGGCGTGCCTTGTGGGTGCTAGACGGTTCCTTGGTCGAAGCTGTTGATTTAAAATATTCAGTATGGAGAAATTAAAATAATTATGGGGTACTTTGAATATGATAACGTAGATAGAGAGGAAATGTTTGTTTAGTACCTATTGGTATTGGAAATTACTAGATTACTAGATATTACTAGATATTTGTACTGGCTAATATTTTTTGAAAGAAACGAAAATACAGAAAAACCCTCACAGCGTGACGCGTGAAGTAGTCGCGATATTTGAATTTTCTACGTATTCACGCTTGGTAATGAATATTTTTTCAAGCTCAATTTAACTTAGCAGTCTATTACAGCTTTAATTACTACAATTTCTCAATAGCTTGTATATAATGCAAAATTTAAACATAATTGAAAATGGGTTTTCACGACATAAAATAGAAATATCATCAATGTGGCCGAAGTCGAGTATCTATTATTAAGGATAATCTACGAGTCAGATCTTTATAATATGGGACCAAATCAGCTGCCAAATAAAAAAAAAATCATTAATATCGGTTCACATAGATAAAAGTTCCGAGCGAACACATATAAAAAGTTACAGTCGACTGTGAATCTCCACCTTTTTTGAAGTTGGCCAAAAATTAATCATCCGACTCACTTACATTGCCTCAAAAACAGGGTGACTGTGAACCAACAGCAGTTGTTAAGTAGTCCCATCTGATCACGTTTTTTCCGTTGCCATAGCGACGGTGCTGCTATCACAATCCAGAGCGCGGGGCCCGTGATGAATAGAGTCGCACATACTAATGGCCAAACCTGAATATTGTATAAAAAAAGGGAGAACATTTGTGAAATAATTGTGAGTACCATTTTTTTGTAGTCAAATTGCGGATCGAGATCGGAATGCAGAATAGCCTAAAGGATTAAATGAGCATGGTGCTCCTCATCTGTTAAATATATCATCAGATATAAATAATCAGATGCAAATATAAATATTTTTTCTTACATTATTATTATATATTTCATTACAAAAGTCACTTTGTTATGTTAGGTGTAATGTAGTGAATTGGTCCCGTGAAACATTCATATATCTAAAATATAATTTTTGTCTCAGTAAAATTGTTTCTCAACATCAGAAGCTCAAGGTCGAATTTTCATAATTTCAATATTCTGAATGGATTAATGTAGGTAATAACTATAATTCGTCGAATCTATAATACGTAATTCTAAGGGTGAAACCCTTTTTAGTTTAAGAGATATTTTGCTTAATATGCGCATTTGTCTCTGTAATTAAAGGTGCCTTTTATTTGACATTAGCATCAACAGTTGATGTTTTTAATTGAACTTCAATTAAGTTTACTTCTATAAAATGGATGAATAAGTTTTTTGTTATTTTTTTTTCCAAAATTTAAACTTTAAATGGCTCTCTTGTAAAGTTGCAAAAATATGGCTGAAACCAAATATCCTTTTACCCCTTTTTTTTTTTTTTTAACGCTGGGGAATCCATTTACGGATACCCGGTCGAGAGGGGTAATAGACCGGGTTATGTCGGACTCCGGCGCCTCCAGAGAAGAAGAGGGAGAAGAGGAAGACCAAAGTCCTCCTCTTCTTCCAATTCCTACCTGGAGACTACGCCTTGAGAAAGGCGCGCGAGGCGCTGCGCGGCGTCTACCACGCAGGACCCGCCCCGCAAAACCGACTACCGACTAAACCCCATCGAGCTCCACCACTCCGACTCCACGAAACCTACGGTACCGCACAATGCGCGCCGCAGGCTCGCCGTCGCCGGTACCCATCCTGACATTAGGACGGGATCCAATCCCCGGGAAGATCCCGCAGGACGTCGTCTCAGGAGACACCGTGAGTGGCGCATAGGAGCCACCTTGCGCCGCCTCACCACGGAACCGACAGCAGAGCACCGGGCGCCCCCGCACCCAGTACCCAACAGTCCCTACGGGAGATTAACGGGAGCATCGTGCCCGCGTCGCCCACCCCGCCTTCTTCGCTGAGGAGCCGAAGAGGGATTCCACTCCCTTTCGCGCTCCTCAGCCTCGCGGAAGGCCATGACCAGGTCGCAAAATCTGGCCATGGCCTCCCACGAACTCTCGTCCTCTAGCATGCGGGCAATGACAGCCCGCAAGGAGAGGTCCCTCCCCAGCACCGCGATGAGATCTCGCCGCGGGTGCTCCCAACGCGGGCACGCTTCGAGTGCGTGCTGAGCGTCATCATCCGGATGCCCGCACTGGTGACAACCCGGATGTGGCTCTCTCCTGCAAACCCTCCACAGGTACCTCCCGAAGCAGCCATGCCCCGAGAGGACCTGCGTAAGGCGGAAGGAGAGCACGCCGTGTCGCCGATCTGACCATGTCTCCAGCACGGGCACCAGGGCCTTGAGAGTGCGCCGGCGGGTGGCTGAGGTTTGATGAAGTTCCTCCAGCAACCGCTCCCTCCATTTAGCGTACGCCAGATGACGCGCAGCACGCCTCCACCGACTGACAGCCGACAGGCCGGGTATCCGTCCCCGACCCAGGGACTGTGTCCTGCGCCGGTATACCGTAGCCAATACCTCGGCTTCGAGATCCCAAGGAAGGGAACCAGCGAGGGCGCAGGCGACCTCTCGGGAGATCGTACGGTACCCCCTGATGACCCTCACCGCGAGCGCCCGCTGAGCTCGGAGCAGCAGCGCCGCATTGCGTGCGGAGAGTGTGGGCGACCACACGGGAGCGCCATACAAGGCCATACTGCGCACGACCCCCAGGTACAGGCGTCGGACACCGACGCTGCAACCACCAACGTTGGGCAGAAGACGGACTAACGCACCTGCCATGCCCAGTAGCCTCGGAATCAACTCACCAAAATGGTGGTCGAAGCGCCATCGACTGTCCAGCACGATGCCCAAATATTTGAGCTTCGGCTGGACAGCGATCGATACTCCACCGACTATGAGCGTCGCGCCCGGAGGGGGTCCTCTCCGAACCGGGTGAAAGCATACGGCCTCAGACTTGTGGAGGGCCACCTCAAGGCCTAGTCTCCGAATGCGGCTAACGACGGTGGAGACCGCCGCCGTTGCAAGGATCGCTGCGGTCCTGTAGTCAGCTCCGCGAGTCACCAACGTGTCGTCGGCATAGCACACCACGTCGACGCCACGCAGGCCAGCACCGCGGAGGACCCAGTCGAAACCGATGTCCCACAGGAGTGGTCCCAATACCGACCCCTGTGGGACCCCGCACGACACCGTTTTTCGTCCCCATCCTCTTCTCTCGGGGAAAATCACGCTCCGCCCTGAGAGGTAGTCCTCTATCAGGGTGCGGAGACTATTGGGGATGCGGTGAAACCGAAGTGATTCCACGATCGTGCTCCAGGGGATCGTGTTGAAGGCGTTGGCGATGTCAATCGACACAGCCAACAACACGCCCCCCTCGGAGCACGCACAATCGGAGAGATGGCGGACACGCAAGACCGCGTCCACGGTCGAGCGACCCCTCCGGAAACCGTATTGGTTAGGAGCCAAATCAGGCCCAACGTTTTCCAGGTGCTGGACAAGGCGATTAGCGATGACGCGCTCGAAGAGCTTACCGGCCTCGTCCAGCACGACGATTGGGCGGTACCCGTTCGGTTCGTCACGTGGCCGACCCTCCTTAGGAATAAGGACGAGCCGACCAGTCCTCCATGGCTCTGGGAACCTGCCCTCACGGAGGCACCGGCTGAACAGCCTTCGGAGAGCAGGCCCCAAACCATCGCCCGTCAAGGCGAGCGCCCACGCTCGGGACGAGATCCCATCGGGACCGGGAGCCGTGCGCTTCGCCCGCATCCTCTGCACAGCCGATTCAAACTCCGCCTGCGAAACGTCCGCAGGCTCCCCGCCATCAGCAACCCGCATCGTCGTCATCACAGGGGGACGAAGGCCGTCCCGGTAAAATCCGGAAACAGACCCCCGACTACCCGCTGCAATGTCTCCGGCGGCAGGGTGCTGGTTGCGGGGGGGGCCCAAGGGCGGAGCACATTGCGCGCCAGCCTGTAGGGCCGCCCCCACGGATCACAGTCGAGCGAAGTTAGTAGGTCGTTCCAAGCAGCCTCCTTCGCCTCCCCGATAGCCACGCGCAGGGCCCTTATGGCCATCCTGTACACCTCGTACAGTCGGTCCTCCTCATCGGGGTCCCGGTGCGTTCTTCGACGTCGATACCGTTGGTATGCGCGACGACTGACGTCGCACAACCGGCGCTGGCTAGCGATCTCCTCAGTCCACCAGTGGACTCTGCGTTTAGGAGCGAGAGCTCTAATGCGAGGCATAGCGGCGTCGCACACCCGCGACATCGCCTCGCGCAGATGCTCCACCCCCTCGCACACGTCCGCTGGCTCACCAAGCGAGTCAAGACGCCATGCCTGGACTACAGCCGCCTCACACAACCTCTCGACGTTGAGGCGCTTCTGGGCCCAACGAGGACCCCCCGCGCCGCCACCGCCGAGCAAGGAAGAGCCCTGGATAGACTCCGCCGGAGGCACTGCGACACCGAAACGAATGTAGCGGTGGTCGGAGAGCGTGTCCTCGCCGACCATCACGGCCCAACCGCGTACGCGATTCGCCACGTCGGGCGTGGCAAATGTAACGTCAACCACGGACCCGCCCAAACGTCGCACGCACGTGAGTTCTGCGCCACGATTGACGACGAGAAGACCGCTTCCGACTAGCCACTCCTCCACCGCCCTACCTCTGGGGCACGTCCTCGAGGATCCCCAAGCCAATGACTTGGCGTTAAGGTCCCCGAGAACGAGTATCCGTTGGGAGTGCGACCTCCCAACGACGCGGCTGAGCTCGCTGAGAAAAACCTCAAACTCGGCGAGCGTCCTGTTTGGGGAGAAGTACACTCCCAATATGAATACCTCGGCCCAGAGGACAGCAACAAAGCCGCAACCTCTCTCGACAACGTCGAACCTGGGCGGAGCACCTACACAACAACGTCGGATGATAGCCACTCGGCCCTCCAAATCGGCTGCCCAATCGGGGCTCGAAGGAACCCGATACGGCTCGGCGACCACCGCAAGATGGGTCAACCCCTCTGCCATGCTCTGGAACAAAAGGTCCTGAGCTCTGGCAGAGTGATTGAGATTCCCCTGCAGGAATCGAAGGACACCTGTCATAACAGGGCGTCATTCGATGTCTCCATAGCCGTACCGGGCTGCCTCCGCGCATTCTCAAGCGCAGCGGAAGCTCCTCTTCTAGGTCTCGGTCTCGGGGACTTGGCACAAGCCTTGCTCCCGGAGACGTGATCCGCCGGTCTGCCGGCAGAGGCACATACAGCACAGTGTGGCGCCAGAGAGCAGCCGGACGCTACGTGGCCGGTCTGGCCGCACCGGTAACAATCACGGCTGCGGTCGACCGACGACGGACATCGAGCGCTCACGTGCCCTAGCTCATGGCATCGGAAGCACTGTAGCTTCTTAGCCTCTAGTAGATGAGCGCGGAGCACGCTCCAACCGACCCTCAATTTCGGTATGGCGAGGACCTTCGTCGCGGCAGCGACGGGCAACCGAACCAACACCTGACCCATCCCACTTGGGCCAGACTTGATCTCTCCGATCTTCACCGCTTCAAGAGTGCATTCGCCAATCCGGGCGAGCTCAGCGGCTACTTCCTCCGGCGTCAAGGAGTCATCCAGCCCGCTGATGCGGATGGCTGCAGTCGTCACTGGCCGGGTCACGATGACCCCCTCCGCGGACAGAACCTCACGAAGCTTTTGGGCCAGGAGATCAGCCTTGGCGCTCTGATCAGCACCTTCCACTACCAACACCTTGGCCCCAGTCACTGCAGACCGGATGCGCTGGATGGGGATTCCGAGTGCCCCGGGGTCCACCTTGGCTCTCGCTTCGGCGAGTACGCTGCGGTATGTGAGTCCTCTTTCTACAGCCTCCGGCTGCAGCTTGAGCACAACAGCTTGAGAGCGCGGAGGACGCAGCTTTTTCTCTTTCCTCTTTGCAGAGGACGGGTTTTTCTTTCCCGCTTCAGCGGGTGCTACCACTGGAACCGTCCTCACTGCTCCCTCCCTCGGCCGAGTGCCCCTACGGGTGACCGTTGACCAGCTCTCGATCAAGGAAGCTGGAGCCGGGAGGAGGGTGGGCGTTCCAGGTGGAGCCACTTGCGCAGTGGCTTTTCTTCTGGGGCCTCGTATCCTCTTTTTCGCCGATGTTGTAGGTGGCACTGGTTTCAATAATGGTGCCGAATTCAGTGTAGCGTCTACGACCATAGGAGGGTCCGGTGATTTTTCGCGGCTCTTCCGCCTGTCCGCCGCTAGCGATGGTCGCATTCGCGGCTCCGGTAGAAGCCGTCCCTCCAGCCCCGCAAAGCGAGCGTCGAGCATCGTGCCGACAGCTCGCATAATGCGCTGGAGGCGCAACTCCTCCTCTTCTTCTTCGGTGTTTGGGGCCGGGGCTGCGGCTGGTGCATTTCCTAGCACCTGCGAGACCGTAGCCAGCTCCCTCCTAATTTCATCAAGCTCCTTGCGAAGCTGTAGGATCTCCTGCTCCTGCTTGGCGTTGATCGCACGCAGTCTTTCAGCCTCTTCAGTTGCGGTGCGGCCCACAAGGTCCTCCGTGGCCTCCTTGACGGTGGCCGCCAACTCCTTCAATGCACGCACATACGTGCCCTTCGGGCTACTAGATTTGGCGGCCACCGTCAGAGCCACCTCAGCACTCTGATGGAGCCTACGCTCGGCATCAGGCTTAGGGACAGATCCCTCAGCCGCTCTCTTCTTCTGGCGCGTGGTGCGCGCGCTCTCTGTGAACTCCCTCTCCTCTCTATGGGCCCTAAGGCACGCCTTCCTGGCAGCAGCCATGCTAACGCACTGCCTCGTGGTCGGAGGGCGTCCCCTTCCACGCTTTGATGGCGTCACGGCTCTGGGCTTCGCAACTGACGGGCCCTGAGCCTCCGAACCGGAGCTGCTGCTCAACCCGTCTGAGCTTATATTAAGGACCCTTTTCCGCTGTCGTCGTGTCGGCGACGAGCGGGTCGACGATTGGGCCGAACCGACTGTGGCCATGTCATCGTCTGACACGACATTGGCTCTTAAGGAGCTTACTTCAAGGTCCTTCTCGGACATCTTCCTCTGAACTCCGTCCTTCCCGGACCTGACGTCTAGGCAGTTTTTGCCCCCCCCAGAGTACGTGGGGCAGCGTGCGTCCGACGAGTCGGCCGCACGGAGGGATTCTCCCCCCGCGGAGCGGGAGGTACCCTCCTGGGGTAGTATCTTTTTAAAACTAGCCATTACATTTATATCTTTTTTATATATTTTTTAACCCAGGGTTCGGTTCCCTGGGACACCCTAGCGACTGGTCGCCCACCAGCCATTCATTCTCTCGCCGGGTGTCAGAGCTTAGAATTGGGTATAAAAGGAAAGAAGATAAAAATAAAACCAAATAAAATCAAAATAAAACCACAGGAGAAGAAGAATAGAAAATCGTGTAAAATAAAACAATGAACGGAAACAAAAGAAGAGAAAGAGACAGATTGAAACTTAAATTAAATTAATAAATAAATAAAAATAACCAAAGGACAGTGTGAACAAAACAATAAAACAACAAGGAAAAGAGGGAAAAAGTGGAGGCCCTCGCATCTCCAGGAGAACCACCCTTCAGCAAGTGAAGGGGGAGGAGAGCGTGTAACCCCCGATGCTGGTTTTGGTCCGCGTCGCTCAATCTCTCCCGCCGTAACACAACGAGAGAGAAGGAGCGATGCCCCTGTGACTATTGCCCAGAGGCCCGTGATCCGCCACCTACGGACGCGCCCGGTCGAAGTCCAGCAACTCCCCCGCAGACGAGACCCACAGCACGCAGAGTGCGCGCTGCAAGCTCGTCCACGACCGGGATCCTTTTACCCCTGGACATAATCATTATATTTTTTCATACATATTTATTTCGTAAGTAGTTGGAATATTATTTTTCATTCATCTAGAAATTAGAGTCTTCCAGTAGATACTACTACATACAGTAGTAGATACAAGACAAGACAAAAACTTACAGGAACTAAGAAATAATAACAAAATCTTACCAAACTCTCACAATGAGATTAAAAAAGGAAATAAGACCCTCTCTTCTGAAATTAAACTACATAGTTCCATTGTTTCCACGTTCTTACCTCCCAACGAAAAGGTCTAATGATGGCTAAGGTCTCGCTTAGCTTGGCCGGGGCATGGGTTAAGAAGGCACCAGAATCTGCGAGTGTCAAGAATGAAAATTCGACAGCCTGCAGTCGCTCCCAAGTCATTGTCACGTCCCCCAAGAAGAAATCCGCTTGCTATGTCGTAATTTAAGATGATTAATGTGTTTTCTTCAGCATCATAGATATGTACTGTTTCTGGGTTTCATATAAATTTTATATAAGACTAGCTGTAACCGCCCGCTTTACTGGGCATTTCAAATTAACATTATTATTTCTCACCCCCACAAACATTCTCATCATTAACGCCCCTGCAACTGGTGTAGTGAGTCCAACACTCATATAAATATTAGCCTATCCATTAAATACATGTATTTTCTACATGGATACCAAGTTTCAAGTCAATCGGATGCATGGTTCAGTAGTTATAACGGTACATCCGTAAAAACTACTGTAGATTTATATATTAGTAAAGATGTGATTCGAAACTTGATAATAACACACGCCATATTTTCTCGGGATGAAGGGTTATTGTTATACTCTCTGGTTCATAGTCAATTTGTAGATAGGTTTATTTGTAGATACGTAAAAATATGAATCAGTAATCACACTGTCGTATTTATAATACCTTGTACTGCCTGGGTAACGTCATTTAAGAACAAAAGTACTCAGTTTTAATCCCGGTTATAAAGTTATAAATAAACTTTGTGTGAAATTTCATTTAAATCCATTCAACATATTTTTGCGTGATTGCGTTTAATATTTATTATTATATAATACTATATATTAATTTAAGTAAAACAACAAATAAAGATCTACCAGAAAACACTCAAACAGAGCTATATCAGTTGCTCATTTATTAGAACTTTAGATTTTATCGTTTCTACAATATCAATCAAAAACAGAAGAGACAGAACAGTCTTCATTAAAACTTAGATAACTCTGGAAGCAAAACGTAAAATATTTTCAAACTGGCAATGATCGTAATGCAAAGAAATAAGAAGTTTGTTTGTGTGTTATGAATGATGCACAAGTTCTTACCCGTTTCCAAATAAGACCGAGAGTTCCTTTGAAAGTTCCATTCCCAATTATGCCAGATCCCTGACTTCGGTCCGGGGGATCATAATATCTGTACCTATAGGTAATGAAGTAACCAGAACTTGTATGCAGAAGTAACAAGATACATGAGCTGACACACGCACAAAAATTTACTAGCTGTGTTAGGATTTGGATTTATTTTTATTACATAGATAGTTAAACGAGCTCTCAGCCCATGTTAGTGACATAGACATCATATAAAGAAAGTGTAATATAAGTGTGAAGTGAAAATTTA
Source organism: Bombyx mandarina (assembly GCF_030267445.1). NCBI lineage: Eukaryota > Metazoa > Arthropoda > Insecta > Lepidoptera > Bombycidae > Bombyx > Bombyx mandarina. Next base: position 15,147,522 of record NC_143228.1, read on the forward strand.
AGAATGAAGAAGAAATGAGGAGAAAGGTGATGGTAGAAATTAGTGATGCGATCTCACAGTGATTTCTATCAGGAATTACGCATTATTATTAAGTTTCATTGTATTTACACGATATTATTTCTCATTGTGCAAAACGTCTATGAACACATTTAGGGTATTGGACGCGAATTGCAACACTATGTTTAAACGTAGAGTGAAAAAGAATATATTTTTAAGGTAGCTTTCTATATGATTTAAATTGAAAAATGGGTTGATTATTATGCCGATATTTGCAGTAGCTTCGTCAACTTATAAAATGAAGAAAGAATACAATAGTTTGTGTCATGTTCGTCAATCCAATGTTAATATTAAACTTGTAGTTTTTTGGACAATCTAATATATCAAATTCTCGTGTCACGGTGTGCGTGATTGAACTCCTCCGAAACGGTTCGACCGATTTTTGTGAATCTTAGCGTGCATATCGGCCAGGGTGGAGAATCGGACAACAAATATTTTTCATCTCCCTAAATGTTAAGGGTGGTCCGGTCCACCCCAAAATTTTATTTTTTAGACAAATTTTTTTGTTTTCATTTTTTTATGATACAACATACAAAAATACACACAACCGTAAATTTTCACCCCCTTCCCCTATTTTTTATTTGTTAATTATAAACTTAAATTTTTTTGGCAAGTTTTATTTTATTTTGTCATGACTTAAAATAAAAAAAAATCATATGAGAATCGGGTACTATCTATTTTTCATAGCCCTAAGTGATAAGGTTTGTCCACCCCTAACATTTATTTTTTATTTTTTGGACATTTTTTTTTGTTATAATGAGGCACTATGTGGTTGAATGAGGTTTTTTTTTCTACACTAGAAATTCCCTAGACATCTTATATATGGCAAAACAACGTTTGCCGGGTCAGCTAGTATTTTTATGTAATTACCGTTAATGGGGAGATATTCTACAGATGTACTGACTACAACTATAGTTTAAAGTTGATGCTATTATTTTACAACTAATTTGATGACACAGCAACGCGATATCGTGACGAACGTGATGTTTTACGTGACGTTTCACGTTCCTACCTACCTGAAGTTCAATTTATTAGCTATCAATTTGAGTAGTTTGTCATCGCGTCCGCCTGTCACGTTGATGGAAGAGTCGTTGTTGTATTTCACGAAGTGCCACGGCGGAGCCTACAATAATTTTTCAATATAAATAATTTAATCTATATATTAATAAGTGAAGCAAAAACTTTGTATCCCTTTTTACGAAAATTGCGCGGACGGAGGAGTATGAAATTTTCCACACTTATAGAGAATATAGAGAAGAAGTGCACAATACAATTTTTTTTTTAAATAATACACCAAAGATACATTAAATCAATAAAGAAAACATTACGCACACTACCATGTATTTGACACAACACATACATAAAAATATACTCTTTGTTTACTGTCAATTGGGAAACTTTTGTTATTGCTTAAAGTCTGTGGTCGAATTGAATAGATTAATATTGGTTGTCTTTAATATTATTGATCTATAGTGTAGTTTTGTCAAATACTGTGATAATATTATCGAAATATAATAGTGTTTGACAATAGAACCATAATAATGTTTATACTTATAATTTCAATTAATTATAGTCGAATCTCGACTGCTGCGGGGCCACTAGTACTTTTTAAATGCATATTAAAATACTTTTATCAATAAAATGTATGAGCATTTTTACTATTTTCTAAAATCCTTTGTCTGGCGCAACGAATTAAAAATGATTTTCTATAGGTTTTTTTTTGCTTGCAGAATAACAAAAGGTTATCTCACATATCACACATCTCCCGTTATGTGGCTGTTAGATGGTGCATAAATTCAATTTTAGTTGTATAGACCACGGAAAATTGCTAATTTATAATTGGAGATTTGTGTAGAGGTTTGAGATAAGCATTACGTTGATGGTTTAGCTGGTTGAGGTTACAAAAGTATTGGATAGACTAATTGATTACGACTTACGTGGAGAACGGGTACATCAAAAACTCGTTCTCTGAAGTTCTTGTAGACTTTATCAGCAGAAGGCAAAAGAGGTGACTTGTATAAACGTAAAGCCCACCAATTGACCAAAGATAGATGATTCAGTCTGTTGGGAGTCGCTTGGTTGTAGTATATTCGGAACCTAAAAAACATTGACACTGAGAGCATTGATAAGTAGTTTACGATGGGTGGATGAGCTCACAGCCTATCTGGTGTTACTGGGACCCATAGACATCTACAACGTAAATGCGCCACCCACCTTGATATAAGTTCTAAGGTCTCAGTATAGTTACAACAGCTGCCCCACCCTTCAAACCGAAACGCATTACTGCTTCACGGCAGAAATAGGCAGGGCGGTGGTACCACCTATCCGTGCGGACTCACAAGAGGTCCTACCACCAGCTGTCAATATTGAGTTTCTCTGTTGACAGGTATTAGATGGGTAGTTCCCAAATGTAGAAAAATAAGACAGTACACTTAAACGATAAGAATAGCTGTGGGAAAAAATAGTCAACATTGTGAACTGTAAATATATTACACTTGATAGGTGGACAGACCTACGGGCCGCTAGCAGACTGGTGGTTACATATATGCCACCAACCTGAGACATGCGGTTGAAATATAAAATATAGTAACAGTTATTATTCAAATTGAAACGTATGCCAGATTTGTCGCACAAATAGTCAACATAGTAGGTACGGGTTAGTCCAATACACGAATTTATTAATTTTATATGACAACTAGCCGTACTCGCCCGCTTCGCTGAGCCTTTAAAATTAGCATTATTATTTATTCTCATTATTATTAGGTAGTCCAACACTCATATAAACATTAGCCTATCCATTAAGTACATGTATTTTCTACATGGATACCAAGTTTCAAGTCAATCGGATGCACGGTTCAGTAGTTATAAAGGAACATCCGTAAAAGCCATTGTAGATTTATATATTAGTATAGATACCGTTGGAAAGTTTGATTAATTTAGAGGGAGAAGATCTGGCCGTTTTGTTGTGCTTATTACAGGACGACCACGTTCTTTAAGGGCTTCGAAACTACAGTACGAGTCTCGCTACTTCAGCTGCAATCCTTTGAATCGGAACGTAAGCTTAAAAAATTAGGAGAACGAAGATACTGTCCGAGCTAACAGCAACAATAACAAACATTCACGAACGAATAGCATTTATATATTAGTATAGAAGGTATAGATAAACCAATGACATTCAACGCTCGGCAAAATCCATCATCCGTTTTCCTAGACACAATACTACTTTAATTGCACAAAAAACGACAAACAATGTTGAGGTGGATGATCCCACGCTGCCAAAGCTATAACTAACGGCTTTGTTTCATTTATTTTTGCGATTCCAATGAATTCTCCCCAATTTCTCTTTCACAAATAACATTGAGCGAGTAACGAAGTAGTTCTTAGAATATCTACTCCTTGAATGATTTCCAGGAAAACGTTTATTTCGTAAAAACGTTAATTCGTTATAAATAAACGTCGCTTAAAGCGTAAATTTACGATGCTTATGAAAATAAACATGAATGAAAATACTTAGTAACAAAAGGAATTAATGATTAAGCTTATAGGAAACACAAAGATGGTCCTGTAACTATAGTGGTGATTCACACTAAAAATGTATTGGTGTGATTAATATTAGACTTGTGTGATGAAAATCCACTTAACTGCGGTAGGCAGCGGCTTGGCTCTGCCCTTGGCATTGCTGAAGTCCATGGGCGACGGTAACCACTCACCATCAGGTGGGCCGTATGCTCGTCTGCCTACAAAGGCAATAAAAAAAAATTAAAAAACCCGTATGAAACAAAATATTCTTAAGCTATATTTTTTTCCGTTTATTCAATAAGATTGATAATCGCTATTGGATTAGTAAAATGAACTCGGAATAATGGAGGTATGTTAAATATTACCAAAAAAATTCCTAGAACTGCTATTAGGCTTTTCTACTTTATTCTTATTATCAATTTTGCAAATCCCAACCTTTCGGGATTATTTGGATGTTTCAAATTTTCTATAAATCCATATCAAAAATGTCACTGTAGAAAAAATCTTTATCACAACCAACCCAAGCCTCAAGCTCAAGCCTTAACTTTCTATTTTTACCAGTAACAATACATGTGCTGTTTTAGACATTAGGGCCATTATCTAATCAAGACTGACTAGGTAATCACCACTGCTGTGTTAGAAGTGTCAGTCATAATTATGTTTCGTATTTATTAAAGTTTCTTCACATGAGCTATGAGCTCGTCCACCCATCTAAGCAATAAAAAATATATATGATAGCATATCTTTCATAAATAGTATATTTACTATCCCGATTTTTTCATTTAGCAAGTCACGAGTACCTCTCCTTTCTCGGCATTTTCACAATTTCTTCACAGCCTCCATAATCTAATTATTATAAGAAGATATAAAAATATAAAGATATAAAAATACCATTGTGATTGTTTTTACCGTTATAAAGTTTTGCGTTTCCGTCGATAAATCAAGTTGAATAAAAATAGAAAATTTAATATAAAACAATTCGATATCACGGAATAAATATTTATTTTGGCGCTACTAAAATATGTTTCGGCCAGTTCCCAATCGTCGTTCTGTTCAATCGAATTACTAAGTACGTGATCGTGGAGAGCTTTGTATTCTTGTGCCCCTGACGAGGGGCGAGACGGGGGAGGAAAGTAATTTTTAGAAATACCCTAAGGCGAGTGGTGCTTTGTCGTGAAATCAGCCGATACCTCTAGTCAAGCTATAGAAGATTATTTTTATAACCGACTTGTAATAAAATTGAAAGAAGAGACTCTCAATCTACCGCTTATGTAAATTGAATAGACATTTTAAGGCTTCATTTCAATTGTAATTAGAAATATGGAACAGTTATGTGCCCAAATATTATTGGTTATCGTTATACAGATGAGCTTGTACATAGAAAAGACCGCGGACATCAAGATAGGTAAAAATCATTTTACCATCAACAATTGGGCTATTAAGAGAAACAGTTATGTTGACAGTTATTTTGGGGTTTTTAAATAACGAGTGAACTTACCCACAACATAAATGCACACTTAAGATATGAGGCGTCAATTATATTGCATTTTGCTTAGCTGTAGAAATAGGCGGGATGGAAGTGTCTACACGTGCCAGTTTACAATATGTCCTACTAGTAGACGCATGTTGGTGATCGCGGTTTGGTTTTTACTGGTGGTAGGACCTCTTGTGAGTCCGCTTGGCTAGGTACCACCACCCTGCCTATTTCTGCCGTGAAGCAGTTATGCGTTTCGGTTTGAAGGGTGGGCCAGCCGTTGTAACTATACTTGAGACCTTAGAACTTATAACTCAAGGTGGGTGGCGCATTTACGTTGTAGATGTCTATGGGCTCTAGTAACCACTTAACAGCAGGTGGGCTGTGAGCTCGTCCACCCACCGGTAATTTAGATTTAACACCTTTGTTTTCACTACCTATTCGCTGGTAGCCTAAGGGGCTATTCCAGCTACGTGCAGACTAGTAGGTGAGCTCACGGGCTCAACAGAAAAGAATTTACTAACACTAACCCTAGCAAGAGCAGTGCTTCCCATAATCTACCACCAAGCAATAAAAAAAATACCCAGATAACGTCGCTGTCCATTCTCCAGTTCACCTTAGTGGACTTCCAGGACTTAAAACATCCACGGCAAGAGCTTTTGGGTTTTCAGCACCACACAGCCAAAGCTTATAAAAATATCCCAAAGTTTACGAAAAAACTCACAATCGCATAAAACAAATCCTCGACGCTTTTCTTGGAGCGCTTTTCATACCAATTTCAAGTAGACGTTAGCTTGAAAGTTTAAGTTAATTATCAAACTAAACTCACACCAAGGCTATGTATAGTTTGTACTTCATAGTCTATAACAAGGGAAAGATGAACTCTTGTTTTTTTTTTTATTGCTTAGATGGGTGGACGAGCTCACAGCCCACCTGGTGTTGAGTGGTTACTGGAGCCCATAGACATCTACAACGTAAATGCGCCACCCACCTTGAGATATAAGTTCTAAGATCTCAGTATAGTTACAACGGCTGCCCCACCCTTCAAACCGAAACGCATTACAGCTTCACGGCAGAAATAGGCAAGGTGATGGTACCTACCCGCGCGGACTCACAAGAGGTCCTGCCACCAGTAAGGCCGAAATAGGCAGGGTGATGGTACCTACCTGTATGTATATATATATTGTTTTACGGAAATCTGTTTCTCTTAATTAAATCGAGCTATACAGATTTAAAAAAAAAACAACAAGCTTCCATAATAAATGGTGAAACTCCGTCGCGCATTGCACTGTTTGCTTTAACCGCGTCGAGGTTTGCATTTCATCTGATTAATGCTGTTTAATTAATACGCCACACAAATTCAACTCGTTGGATATATTTTGTGACGAATTAACAAATATATATATGTCGCATCCGGGTCAATAGTTCGGAATATCAACGATACACAAACGTCAAAGTGACAGAATGGCCGTGTCGTGGTTGACGACTTTTAGTAATATTAAGACGGTGGTTTTGATTATTATTTTAAATGATGAAATGTTGTTTTGATAAATATTACAAAATGAAGGGTAGACTCCGTAACGCCACAGTTATAAAATGGCAGTACGTGGACAGAGTCGTGGCATTCGTGTTAGACAGTGATTCCGTCCGTTTCAGTCAGTCAGTCAGTCAGTCGGTCTGTCGGTATGTGCAACGAAACTGTCGGTTTATCCTGTCATTGTGAAAGTTGTGTGTGTTGAGTTTCACTAATTATTATTGAAAGGTTTTATTGACTAAACTGAGTTCAATCGAATACGAGTGATGACGAAACTACCGCTTAGCCATCCCTGGCCCCGCCGCCTACGACATCAGAAGTGAGATCAGGACTCTAGTCTCACTGGCGTGACGTGTTTGAACAGGTTCGAAGTACAGCAGAAAAACATTATGCAGATCAGAATACTAGTAGTGATACGCCACAAGAGCGTGAATGCAGCATACGTAAGTCGTGTAATAACGTCTCTATTACCTCGATGGAAGATCTGACCACGAAGAAATCGTCACATCTTACGTTCTGGCTCATGTTGCCCAGTTTGACTGTCGACTTCATCACATGGCATTTACTAGCGGAAATACAACACGTAACAAGCTATTGCAAGAAATTAAGGCAAGTGCAAATCTCAAGTTAAACTTCGATCGCAATAATGGATCTGTCATGACCAGTGGGTAGTTCCGACAAGAATTATTTTAAGCGGCTGACTTCTGCTAAAGTTACATGGCACTAGTGTAGTAAACCAGGACATGAGACTGTGAATTGTCGCTGAAATTTTAGAATCTACTAGATTCAATACCAATAACACTACACGTTCGATGACTTCGGGCTCCAGCAAGCAAGCAAACAAGAAAGCAAGCAAGTTTCCGTGGGGAAGAAAAATTGACACATCTGAAGTCGTCGTGACCTGTAAGATAAGACGTCCGGTGCGTTCGTGTCTGGCGATGCGGCGGTGTTCGAGTCCCGCTGGCGGATGCAAGTTTTTCTGGTGAAGTGCGTGCTTGTGCGTGCTTGACAAGTGTTTGCGGTTGGCTTCCGCAGTGTGGGAGTAACATCGTGTAGGAGAGGTGGAACCCGCAAATTGTAGTTTGTGTGGTGGCTGGTAAGATTTGCTGTGGTAAAAAGTTTGCGTGGTGGTAAAATGTCTTATGAGTCTGCACAGGTAACTGGAGGTGAGACTTCCGCGGTCGCGGCCCACCCAGTCCGCGAGAACCGGGCAGATCGCCTCGACGGTACGGAGGCCGGCCGACGGGTCCGCCAAACGACGAGACCACGCCTCTAGCACGGACTGCCGAGATTGGAGTCCCCGCGCTCCGGCTACACTTGCGCTAGGGCGCGCCTCGTCGTAGGAGACTGTGAGGTATCCTTGAATAACTATGACTGCGATCGCGCGCTGCCGGCGTCACAGCGCGGCGACGTTCTCGTGGGTAAGGATGTGGCACCAGACGGGTGCTCCGTATAGTGCCATCGACCGCACGGGTACCATCACCCTGCCTATTTCTGCCGTGAAGCAGTGGTGTATTTCGGTTTGAAGGGTGGGACAGCGGTTATAACTATACTGAGACCTTAGAACTTCTATCTCAAGGTGTATGGTGCGTTTACGCTGTGGATGTCTATGGGTTCCAGTAACCACTTAACACAAGGTGGGCTGTGAGCTCGTCCATACATTAAAACGAAGAGCGTAATCAAACGAAATTAGATACGAAGTTTAAAGGGCCGTTTAAAGTAGTTGAAGTATTGGATGGTGACCGTTACACATTGAAAGCTTTAAATTCAAAACGTACTTACAAATACCCACATGATAGGCTAAGAAAAATGCCAGCATGACACATACCAGTCGAGGTTGATGTAAATGATGATGATGAAGAGCAAGCTTAAATTGTGGTGAAAACTCGAGTAAGGATAGTCTATCGGCCGTATTGTGTTCGACCGTACCAGTAGCTATTACGTAGTCGTAGCCCGGTAGAAATCGGTGTCTCTTGAGGCAACTCAAGTAGTCCGTGGGTGCGCGGTGCGCGTTTGGCTCTGGCGGAGGTCGGGGTCTGTAAAGACCATCGTGTGTAGTCAGCGGGTGATGCACACGGGCGATCCACGCTGTGGATGCGCATCATGAGGGCAATTGCGATTGCTGGTCGGCTGGAGAGCCGTGGCGTTAGATATTTTTACTCGGAAGTTTTCTTTGATCTGAGTTCCTGTAAGCTATGCCTGATTTGTACAGAGTAAATTTGAGGTTTGATGAACGACTGTGGTACGTGCTCTGGCTGCTGAATAGTGAACTTTGTATACCCTATTGTTTTATTTGGTTAAAAACAGTTTAAAGCTTTGATGACTTGTGTTCTCGTGGATGTTTTTGATTGTAGGTTAACCATCACACGAGGACGTGTACAGTCAGGAAGACCGTGTCGCAATCAACACGTGATTGCTGCAGCCAATACGAGATATGGGACGCAAGCGCCGTCTGTCGGCGCTCGATGGGTCAACTATTCACCGGCCGAGCGGAGCGAATGCCGGTAGCTGTGTAATATCGAGTATTTTTGGTAAATGAGAACAATCTGGTGAGTCGTATTTTTTTTATTTGGATTTTGGTGCCGAATGTTCTCTTGTCGAGAAATCTATATGCGATGGTTCTCATAAAAGGTCTGTTGATTAGAGTCACAGGGATGACTGTTGATTAGAGTCACAGGGATGACTGTTGATATGTGAGTCACAGGGATGACTGTTGATATGTGAGTCACAGGGATGATATCATTGAACACTTGTAGTCACAGGGATGACTATCATTGAACACTTGTAGTCACAGGGATGATATCATTGAACACTTGTAGTCACAGGGATGACTATCATTGAACACTTGTAGTCACAGGGATGACTATCATTGAACACTTGTAGTCACAGGGATGACTATCATTGAACACTTGTAGTCACAGGGATGACTATCATTGAACACTTGTAGTCACAGGGATGACTATCATTGAACACTTGTAGTCACAGGGATAACTATCATTGAACACTTGTAGTCACAGGGATAACTATCATTGAACACTTGTAGTCACAGGGATGACTATCATTGAACACTTGATAGTCACAGGGATGACTATCATTGAACACTTGTAGTCACAGGGATGACTATCATTGAACACTTGTAGTCACAGGGATGACTATCATTGAACACTTGTAGTCACAGGGATGACTATCATTGAACACTTGTAGTCACAGGGATGACTATCATTGAACACTTGTAGTCACAGGGATGACTTAGTTACTGTGTACATGAATTGTACGGGGAGAACTTGCAGCAGTAGTAAATCACTACTTTTACTTTAGTAGAGTGGTCAGATATGGCCGAGCGTGAATGATACTGTGCGGTATTGGCTTTTGTTTCAGATTAACACACGAGGACGTGTGTAACACAGGATGGCCGTGTCGCATCCGGGTCAATAGTTCGGAATATCAACGATACACAAACGTCAAAGTGACAGAATGGCCGTGTCGTGGTTGACGACTTTTAGTAATATTAAGACGGTGGTTTTGATTATTATTTTAAATGATGAAATGTTGTTTTGATAAATATCACAAAATGAAGGGTAGACTCCGTAACGCCACAGTTATAAAATGGCAGTACGTGGACAGAGTCGTGGCATTCGTGTTAGACAGTGATTCCGTCCGTTTCAGTCAGTCAGTCAGTCAGTCGGTCTGTCGGTATGTGCAACGAAACTGTCGGTTTATCCTGTCATTGTGAAAGTTGTGTGTTGAGTTTCACTAATTATTATTGAAAGGTTTTATTGACTAAACTGAGTTCAATCGAATACGAGTGATGACGAAACTACCGCTTAGCCATCCCTGGCCCCGCCGCCTACGACATATATATATATATTTTTCTGTACACAGTGTACTGTAGTAAAAAAAACATAGAGGCGAATTCTGTTAGCATATTTATGCTAACTTTGAAGGCGTATATATAAATATGTAGTACTAGAATTGGCCCGTTGCTAATTTTAAATACAATTAAAAAAAATAATAATATTAGTACTTACTGTATCTTTTCTTTCACGTGTAGAATTGGCAACGATCACAGAAATAATTCAAATAGAATGAATTGTTGGACAGAACTATTCAAGGTACGCTTACGTCTACGTTTAAAAATCATTCTCTTTGAGTGGGTTACAGAAATAAATAAAATACTACATTTTGCAAAAGCAAATTAAGATCTTATTATTTATTTTATTCTTTTGCGATATGCCTTGAGATCTATAAGGCGATTCAGACACTGCTCCGCGCTCCGTCGCTTGGCGCGGAGTGGCAGACTTTAATATTGTATGCAACTATGCAAGTACATCAATTAGCATAGAAAACGCGCCAGGTCCAATACACCGAAATCGCGCAGCGCGCGGGAGTACGTCCGCGGGTAGATTTATATACGAAATTGAACGTCTTGGATGAGTTCAGTATTGCCCATTGTAAAATAACTAACACTACGACGACCAAATGGAAAGTAACCTTTAATTTGGACCGCGTACAAAGCGATCAGGTGCGGAGGTGCGGTAAAATATGCTCGAAGAGGCAGATTAGCTTCGTTGCCACGCGCGGAATCTACTGCCACCCATCAACTCTCAGACACAGCCCACCGAGTTTCTCGCCGGATCTTCTCAGTGGGTCGCGTTTCCGACCCGGTGGTAGATTCTGCGAAGCACGGCTCTTGCTAGGGTTCGTGTTAGCATCGTCGTCAGGTTTGAGCCCCGTGAGCTTATCTACTAGCCACGGTTACGCTGAAATAGCCTCTCAAGGCTATCAGCTTAGGTTTAAAAATTAAAAAAAAACTGGCCCCCGCCTCCTCGCCTGGTCGCGTCGCCAATGTGTGAATCGCCTAACGTATTCATTTTTAAACCGTATTTAAAAAAGCCCTTCGCAGTGGAAAACAGCTTGACCATGCTATTGATATAGCTGAGGTACATTGACGACGGCAAGGATTTAGCACCAGGTGAGACGTAAGATCGTCAACCGCCAAAAATTTTAAACAATGCTCCTAAAGAAAAACAGAATGTAATCTTACACGCTCTCCCTGGGATTTGTGATGACGGCCACTCTCATTGCTTCCACCATCGAGTTCAGGAATCTGTCGCTAACCGATCCGTATGGCCAGAAAAATATGTAAAGTATCGTTCGATGAATCAAGTTGTTCTCCCTCAACTAAAAAAGTAAAATTCAAATGTTTTTAGTACCGGGACTCATACAAATCACAAGTTGAATGTTATCTCCCATTTTGAAATACAAGGTTGCGGTTTCAATAGCGCATTGACCTTCAATGAAAATCATTTAAATTGTTACAAAAAAAATGTATACATAAAAAAAAATCTTTCATCCACAAAATAAAAAAAAAACTATATTTACGCGAGGAAAGTCGCATCTAAAAACAACTTTTTTCTATACTTATGTAAATAACTTTTGCATTATTTACTTGGTTTCCAGATAAACATATAGAGAAAATGAGATTTCTTTTTTTACTGTTATTTATTCCGAGAGTATTGAACAATTTCGTAAGATTGCAAGAACCAACCGAGTTATTTATAAGGCAAAGAAAGAGGAATGAGTTTGCAACAAATCGATTTGAAACTCTCAATGGATACTGTTTGAATTGAACTAAACAGATTCCAGTGTTATTTAAAATTTGAAATTAGCATAATTTAAATATTGCAGTATGACTTTTTAAACTGAACAAAAAATGTTTAAAACTATCGCCTTAACGAAAATTTTCTTTCCTCTATGATAAATAATTTTATTTAATTTAATTAATTTAATTTACTTAGAACGATTGATAGTTTTTGACTATAGTTGAGGTAGAGTCTAGGAAGTAGGTCTACTTTTTTGTTATATTGCTATACTTGGAGTTTGGTGAGTACCCGAATCCAGAGACATAACGAAAGGTTTTTTTTTTTTTTTTTGCCCTTGTAGGCAGATAAGTATACATACGGTGGTGAGTGGTGTTGGGCGGTGGTGGATCTAATGGTGAGTAGTTACAGTTGCTCATGGGCATCAGCAATGCCAGGGGCAGAGCCAAGCCGCTGCCTACCGTACCAAGCTGCTGCCTACCGTATATGTCGCCACAAACCTTATCACGTGAAGTCAAAGTTTCAAATGTATTACATACATGAGTATTACTTAGTTTTATAGTGTAAGTTCATGTACATATTAATATGTGTGTTCCTTTTGTTTTGTGTGTAAACTTAAATTTCTAAATTTATCATCTTTTTTTTCTACCTTTGTTCACTTTCTACTTATATATGATTTTGATGGTGGAAAATGTTTGATTATTGTTTTAGCAATTTTTTTTAATATCATATGTTTGTATTGTACTGTTGATTTCCCAAATAAATAAATAACAGCTATCTCATTCTCGAGACTGAAATATTCTGCTTTGAGACAGATATAGCTGTAATATTTGACTTCGATGAGAAAAGACGAATAATGTGACTGATGAGAACTCAAGATGCTGTGTGGTGGTGGTGGTGTCATTCACTGTTCTACATAAAGCACCTTTATTCGTTTCAATAGGCATCTTATTTATCCGCCAAAGTTTTACTATTTATGTAAGCAGTAATATAATTTAATAACAAACCAATTACCTCAAGAAGCAAGTTCTCACATTCATACGGTTCGCACAAAATTAAGTTAGTGCTTTCGTCCGAGACGTCTAAAGCTTTTTTCAGGTACCCGTAATACTGAAAAAAGGAATTACATTAATAATATACAGTTACGAAAAATACTTTCTACTTGGTAAAGGCGATGCTAAGATCCTGTGCGAAAAAATTAAAATATAAGTTGTGAAAATTTTATTTATTTATTTATTGCTTAGATGGGTGGACGAGCTCACAGCCCACCTGTTGTTAAGTGGTTACTGGAGCCCATAGACATGTAAAACGTAAATGCGCCACCCACCTTGAGATATAAGTTCTAAGGTCTCAAGTATAGTTACAACGGCTACTCCACCCTTCAAACCGAAACGCATCACTGCTTCACGGCAGAAATAGGCAGGGTGGTGGTACCTACCCGTGCGGACTACCATCCTACCGTCCTACCACCAGTAAAACATCTGTAAATGTCTACAAATAATATCATCTTCTTTCTTTGGTTGGAGTCTTTTCATTGGTTGGAAATGTTGATCACTCGATGCAATATGCTTCCCCACGTCTTCCTGACCTCGGCGGTTATAATATCACAGATGTTCATAAATATTATTTGATTTATTTATGTATGTCGCACACGGCACATGTCCTGCGATTTCACTGGTGCTTATTTGAAAAGAATGAAACACGTTGCATTTTCCCGGGATGGACAGTTGTTTCCGTCACTCTGATCTATAAACTATAAGCCCCTTTGTAAATCCGTTGAAACATAAAATAACGAACCGGCGGACATCATCATCATCATCATCATCAACAGCCTACAGTCGTCCACTGCTAGACATAGGCCTCTGCCAATCCACACCACTGAGCCCGGTCTGCGGCTCTCCTCATCCACTTTTTGCCGGCCACCGTTCGGAGGTCATAGCACCACCTAGCCAGGGGGCGTCCCACGTTACGTCTTCCGCTGCGCAGTCTCCACTCGAGAACCCGTCTGCTCCAGCGATCGTCAGTCCTACTGCATATATGGCCAGCCCACTGCCACTTCAGCTTGCTTGCCGGCGAACGCATTGTAGTATTTATTATAGATACGAGATATCTAGTTGTCGTCGCATTGACCATTTGCGGAATTCTAGCTCTTTCGGCGACAACAACATCGAAAGAAACAAACTTTAGTAAGTAGTATATAGGTCATTTCATGCGTGATCAGGATTTCGGGAGTAGTTAGCGGCGGCAACGATAACTACTCCTCGAATCCTCATAGGGGAGTAATTCAAGAGCAAGTCACTGTCATGGCCGTTACGGATTCATCAGATCCAATAACTCTTGCTTTAGATACCTTCAGCTCTAACACTACGAGCAGGCTTAGGGATCCCGGTAACCGTACTCATCGAACTCGGCAAAGAGTTCGACGTGCAACCTAACCCATGCATCAGCCCGCCGAGTTTCTCGCAATTCTGATTCAGTAGTAGATTAATTCGCGAAGCAACTACTCTTGAGTTGTTAAGTCTTCTTCGAAGGCCCTCGGGCAGCTGTTAGCAAATCCCGCCCCTCCTGGCTGAGCCTTGTTCGTCCATCTGTCCTGGTGAAACTGGAAAGGCCTCCGGGCCACCAGTAATACTTCAATCATAAAAAAAGGTCATTTCATAAATGTGGTGCTGCTCACAACACCATGCAGATCGTTGAGTCTCACATACCCCGCGCGCCCCTTTTGCGCGGGGACCTCGTAGGAGGTTCGGCCCCCTAACCGAAAAAAAAGGATAATGCAGACTAGAACCTATAGTCCCGAGGGACCTGGGCGGGCCCCCCGGCGCGCACTCTGCGTGGCCGGGGGCTCCGTCTGTGGGGGAGTTTTGCTGGACTTCCACCGGGCGCGTCCGTAGGTGGCGGATAACGGGATCCTCTGGGAACAGTCCCACTCCCAGGGGTATCGTCCGATCTTTTTCGTTGCAAGGATTCTTAGGTGTTAGGGAGGTAGGTTAGGTGTAGGTGTAGGGTAGCCTAGTTAGGCTTTGCAACGAAAGAGATCGGATGACGCGGACCAAAACCAGCAGGGGGAGTTGCGGGCTCTCCACGCCCTTCACTCGCTGAAGGGTGTTCCTCCTGGAGACGCTCAGGCTCCCTCTCTCTTCCCCCTTCTTCCCCTTTTTTTGTTTTTGGGTCACGTCCGACCCGTTTCGGACGTAACCCATGGGAGATGGTGGGCCACTTTTGGCCTGCCTTTTGATGGAGTAGTGAGCCGGCGTTGCTTATGCATCTTCCGGCCGCTGGTCGCCATGTCCCCGGCTTCGGCTACAGGGGCACGCCCTCCAGAGGGGGGTACCGGTATACCGGCGTGGCTTCGTGGTTGTTGCTCTTTTGAGCGTCGGGCGGTGGTCTGTCGTGTTGCTCGTTGCACTCGGCGGGCCGCCGGCCAACCCGTAATCCTCACCGCGTGGGGGACGGGGGCCGCTGCCGCGAGGCACGGGGCCGCGAGGACGTAAACCTCTTTAAAAAATGCCCCAATCCTAAGCTCTGGTGCCCGGCGATGGGATGAATGGCTGGAGGGAGTCCAGTCCCGAGGGTACCAACCAGACCCCAGGGGACCGACCCCTGGTTAATCAAAAAGGAAACATGAAAAAAATGGCACCTGTTAAAAATTTATTACCCCAGGAGGGTACCTCCCGCTCCGCGGGGGGAGAATCCCTCCGTGCGGTCGAGCGATCGGCCGCACGCTGCCCCACCGTTTCTGGGGGGGGCAAACACTGCCACGACGAAGGGGGCGACAACACGGGTCGCGTAAGGGACAGAGTCCCCACCGTGCTGCTGGAGAGGTGCGACAGCCTCATCTCACTACACTCGGCGCGAAGCTCCGTGAGGGGCGACGTGTCCAGTGGGAGGGAGACACCGGCGCTGTTTGCCGATTGTGTTCGGCAGCGGACTCGGCGGAAGCGGAAGTCGGCTCGACAGCCGGCGTCCTCCGCTCCGTCCGATTCCTCGGAGGGCGAGCCTGCCAGTGCCAAATATATGGCGTTGGCGGAAGGGCCGGCGACTGCTGCGGCGTCGCCCGCCACAGGATTTGATTTTGACAAGCCGTCGTCTTGCGGACTGGACGCTGCCTCCTCGGCGCAGTCCAGGGCCGCCTGCAGTGAGACAAAAAATAAAAAAAACAAAATCGGAGAGATCGAGCGCCTTCAGCGGTCCCTGACGTTGGTGGGTCCCTCTGACCCCCTCCGATCTTGTCAAATAGTCGGAGAAATAGTTACGACCATAGCGGCCAAATCAACTGCAGGCCTCAAGGGCTCCGAAGTGTCGGCAATGAAATCGGCGGCCGCCACACTAGAGGAAAGGTTGCAGGACGTCGTGGACCGCACCACAAACGCCGAGACGGCGGGTTTGCGGCAGGAAGTGGCCCTACTGCACGCCCGCCTTGAGCAAGTGTCGACTGAGAATGCGCATCTTCAGTCGGAGAATGGGCAACTTAAAGTGGACATGGCCGAGTTGCGAACGATGGTTGCCGACCTCATCGAGCGGCAACGCAGCTCGGCCCCTGTCCCTCCTCCGCCCGAAGTGGAAGGCCTCAGCGAGGCCGAAGAGTTGAGGCGGCAGCTCCTTATACAGGAGGCGCGCAGCTCGAAGGTGGAGCGTGCGCGGCCGCCCCTCGCCCATGAGGCGAAAGGCAGTGCGCCTGTGCCGGCGCCCCGCTGTAAAGACATACAGCGGGAAGAAAGCGACACCCGCGCGAGCTCCCACTGCGGCTGCACCTATACCCGCGGCTGCGGGGGTGCCGGCACCCACGGCCCCTGCAAGAAAACCGGCGTCCGCTCCTGCTCCGCCCCAGCCTGTGAAGGCAGGGCCCGGCAGGAGCCGGACAAAGAAGAAGGGAGGCGTCAACGCCGCCAAACCGGCACTGACCCCCCAGCCCCGCCCACTGCCCCCCGCCCCGGCCAACATGGATGAGGCCTGGACGACGGTAGTGCGGCGAGGGCCCAAAAAGGTAGCGGCGCCTGCCGCGCCGCGCCCCAAGCCCGCCCCTGCGGCCACCGCTCCCCGCCAACAGGGTCGAGCGGAGCCGAGGGGTCGAACTGGACGAAGAAGGCCGCGCGCCCCGCGGTCTGCTGCAGTGGTCGTAGAGCTGCTGCCGGCCGCAAAAGAAAAGGGCATCACCTATCACGAGGTGATGACCCGGGCGCGCGGTGGCGTGAATGTGGACGCCCTCGGCGTGGAGGGTGGCCTGAAGGTCCGGCAGACGGCCAACGGGGCCCGCCTGGTAGAGTGCCCCGGCCCGAACACCAACGCCGCGGCCGAAAAATTGGCGGCCCGGCTGAGGGAGATCCTGCCGGACCCCGAGGTGGTGCGCATCGCGCGGCCCGTAAAAATGGCGGAGGTGAAGATTACGGGCCTCGACGAGTGCGCCACGAAGGAGGAGGTCGCCGCGGCCATCGCGTCGCAGGGCAACTGCGCCCTCGCCGACGTCAAAGTCGGGGAGCTCCGGGCAACCTACTCCGGTACCCGGACGGCGTGGGCGCGTTGCCCCATCGCAACGGCGAACCTCCTGGCCACCCCTCCACAGGGTTGGCCTTCAGATAGCCCAGGATGGCTGCGCGTGGGCTGGGTTGTGGCCCACGTGCAACTGCAGGAGAGCAGGCCGTGGCGCTGTCTTCGGTGCTTCGGCACCGGCCACGGCCTCGCCAAGTGCCCCTCGACAGTGGACCGCAGCAACCTGTGCTTCCGCTGCGGCCAACCGGGGCACAAGGCAGCCTCCTGCACCGCAGCCGCGCCGCACTGCGTCTTGTGCGACGCGGCTAAAAGGAAGGCCGACCACCGGGCCGGGGGCCCGGCCTGCAAGTCCACCCCCTCCTCTACAAAAACGAGGAGGGGCGGAAAGAAAAAGAAGCCGGCTGCAACAAGGGCAGCCGGCGAGTCAGTTCCCGCCGCGGCTGTTGTCGAGCCGCAGGGCGGGACAGACGAGGGAGCGATGGACGTAGCCCCGTAATGGGTTGTGTCCATCGCTTCCTTCAAAGTAATTTGAACCACTCCGCCAGGGCACAGGATCTCCTCGTCCACACCATGGCGGAGTGGTCAATCGACGTCGCTGTCGCTGCGGAGCCGTACTTCGTCCCCACCGACCAGGACTGCTGGATGGGGGACGTCGACGGCTCCGTGGCCATTGTGTTGAGACAGTCCGCGGCGTTACCCCCCTTGGAAATGGTGGCCAGGGGACCCGGGTACGTCGCGGCTAGGATCGACGGGACCGTTGTGATCGGGGCGTACTTTTCTCCGAACAGGAGCCTCGCCGAGTTCGAGCGGTTTCTGGGCGGGCTCGAGGCGCTTTTACACCGCCTCGGGTCCCGCCCTGTCATCGTCGCGGGGGACTTCAATGCCAAGTGCACGGCTTGGGGTTCCCCCCGCACGGATGCGCGAGGCGAGGCCCTTTCGGAGTGGGCGATCGCGACCGGCCTCTGTCTCCTAAACAGAGGCACGGTCGCGACTTGCGTGCGGTGGAACGGGGAATCTCACGTGGACGTGACGTTCGCGTCCCCGTCCGCCGTGCGCCGCACCCGCGGCTGGCGCGTACTCGAGGGGGCGGAGACGCTCTCGGACCACAGATACGTCCGATTCGAGCTCTCCGCCTCCTCCTTGTCATCGTCGTCAGCCGCGGGCGCCCGCGGCGAGGAGGAGCTCCCGCAAGGTGCGCCCCGTTCGTTCCCCAGGTGGGCCTTGAAACGGATGAACAAGGAGTTGCTGATGGAGGCGGCCGCTGTTGCTGCGTGGGCGCCAAAACCCGCGCGGCTCGCGGACGTGGATGCGGAGGTCGACTGGTTCCGGAGCAGCATGGCAAACATTTGTGATGCCGCCATGCCCCGGGTCGGCCCCCGAGCACCACGTGGGGGTGCGTTCTGGTGGTCGCCCGAGATCGCAAGACTCCGAGAGGAGTGCGTGAGGGCGCGCCGCCGGAGCGCACGCCACCGCCGCCGCCGTCGTCGCGACGCTGCGTTCGCGGAGACGGCGGCCCAGCTGCACGCTGACTGTCGTCAAAAGCAGACGGCGCTGCAGCTGGCCATCAGCGAGGCCAAGAAGCAGAGCATGAAGACTCTCCTGGAGTCGCTCGACGAAGATCCCTGGGGGCGCCCATACAAGATGGTTCGCAGGAAACTGCAACCGTGGGCGCTCCCGGTGACCGAGCGGCTCCAGCCTCGGCAGCTGCGGGAAATTGTTGCGGCACTCTTCCCGCCGGCAGCGGGGGGGGACTTTGAGCCCCCCCAGATGGACGCCACGTGGGGCACGCCTCCACGTCGCCCCAGCGTTCCCGCTGCCGAGGAGCCCCCTCCCCCTATCACGGGGGCGGAGATCCATGCGGCCGTGTCCAAAATGAGAGCGAAGGACACGGCCCCTGGCCCTGACGGCGTTCACGGCCGGGTCTGGAGCTTGGCCTTCGAGGCCCTAGGGGACCGGCTCGGGGGGCTTTTTGAAGCGTGCCTCGAGTCGGGACGGTTCCCGTCGAAATGGAAGACGGGCAGACTGGTCCTTCTGCGGAAGGACGGGCGCCCCGCGGACTCACCCGCGGGCTATCGCCCCATCGTGTTGCTGGACGAAGCGGGCAAGATGCTCGAGAGGATCGTCGCGGCCCGCATCGTCCGGCACCTGACCGAGACGGGTCCCGATCTTTCGGCGGAGCAATACGGCTTCAGAGAGGGCCGCTCGACTATCGACGCAATTCTGCGCGTGCGGGCCCTCTCCGATGAAGCCGTATCCCGGGGCGGGGTGGCGATGGCGTTATCCTTAGATGTAAGGAACGCCTTCAACACCCTGCCCTGGTCGGTGATCGCGGGGGCGCTGGAGTATCACGGCGTCCCCGCATACCTCCGCCGACTGGTCGGCTCCTATCTCGAGGGCAGGTCGATCCAGTGCATCGGACACGGTGGGGCGATGTACCGCTTCCCCGTCGAGCGCGGTGTTCCGCAGGGGTCCGTCCTGGGCCCCCTGCTGTGGAACATCGGCTACTACTGGGTCCTGCGGGGCGTCATTCGGGGACCCCTCCCCGGGCTGAGCGTAATCTGTTACGCCGACGACACGTTGGTCGTGGCTCCGGGGAGGGACTACCGGGAGTCTGCCCGTCTGGCGTGCGCAGGCGTGGCACACGTCGTCACTAGGATCCGACGGTTGGGGCTCGAGGTGGCGCTCGACAAAACCCAGGCCCTGATGTTTCACGGGCCGGGACGAGCGCCGCCTGTGGGTGCCCACCTCGTGATCGGAGGCGTCCGCGTCGGGGTCGGGGTGACCGGTCTTCGGTACCTCGGCCTCGAACTGGACGGTCGGTGGAACTTCCGCGCTCACTTTGAGAAGTTGGGCCCTCGGCTGATGGCAACGGCCGGCTCTTTGAGCCGGCTCCTTCCAAACGTCGGGGGTCCCGATCAGGTGGCGCGCCGCCTCTACATGGGGGTGGTGCGGTCGATGGCACTATACGGCGCGCCCGTATGGTGCCACGCCCTGACCCGCCAGAACGTCGCCGCGCTGCGACGTCCGCAGCGCGCGATCGCGGTCAGGGCGATCCGAGGATACCGCACCGTCTCCTTCGAGGCGGCGTGCTTGCTCGCCGGGGCGCCACCCTGGGACCTGGAGGCGGAGGCGCTCGCTGCCGATTACCGGTGGCGTAGCGACCTCCGCTCTAGGGGGGAAGGGCGCCCCGGCGAAGGAGTAGTTCGAGCGCGGAGGCTCCAATCTCGGCGGTCCGTGCTGGAGGCGTGGTCTCGCCGCTTGGCGGACCCGTCGGCCGGCCTCCGTACCGTCGAGGCGGTCCGCCCGGTTCTCGCGGACTGGGTGGGCCGCGACCGCGGATGCCTCACCTTCCGGCTAACGCAGATGCTTACCGGCCATGGTTGTTTCGGCCGGTACTTGCACAAGATAGCCGGAAGGGAACCGACGGCGCAGTGCCACCACTGCGCGGACCGCGACGAGGAAGATACAGCGGAACACACGCTGGCGCGTTGCTCTGGATTCGACGAGCAACGCGCCGCCCTCGTCGCGGTCATTGGAGAGGACCTCTCGCTGCCGCGCGTCGTGGCTACGATGCTCGGCAGCGACGCGTCCTGGAAGGCGATGCTCGACTTCTGCGAGTCCACCATCTCGCAGAAGGAGGCGGCGGAGCGAGAGAGGGAGAGCTCTTCCCTTTCCGCACCGATCCGTCGCCGTCGAGCCGGGGGCCGGAGGCGGGAATACGCCCGTACGTCCCGGCCCCTGTAGGTGGCGGCCTCCCCCCGGTGAAGGTCAAGGGGCGACCTGAGGGGGTGAGGCCGCGCGGCGCGCTACCAGCACTCTAGCGCGCTGCCGTGGAGTGAATAGAGCGACCGGTCGACGGTGTATCGCGTCCCGACCCGGCAGGCTGGTTCTGGTCCAGCGGGGTATTCCGGGACACCAGCGGCACCGTCTGGGCGGCCCGACGGGCTGCCGTACCGAGACGGCTGACGTTTTAGAGCCTTCGATTCGCCTCGAAGGCTCCGTCGGCTGGGCGTCCTTGGGGTGAGCCGCGCCGTCTGGTTGTAGTGTTGACCGCGGTAGCCCCCCTACCTCATCCGGGTTCTGACCTCGGAGGGGATCGGACGTCGGGTGTAAGAGTGCAGAGGAGTCGTTTAGTGGGTGGGCTCTAAAATCCTTGGGCCCGCGGTCTGCTCACAACACCATGCAGATCGTTGAGTCTCACATACCCCGCGCGCCCCTTTTGCGCGGGGACCTCGTAGGAGGTTCGGCCCTCTACCCGAAAAAAAAAAAAAAAGAAAAAGACTAGAACCTATAGTGACCTTCTGAATAACAGTTAAACTACACGAGCAAAAGATTTGGTCATAGTGCTCTGGCTCTAGAATGGATGGGAGTTCATTCCAGAGCGGGATGTCATGCGCTAAAATGGTCTCTGAAGATACTGTTTATTTGATACAATGAAGACAGCATTTTCATAAAAATAAATTATAAATAAATAGATGGCAAACAGCTTGGTCAATGTCAGCAAATCTACCAAATATATGTAAAATAAAATGATAAACATAATTAAAAGTTATTTTACTGTTTATCTATATATTAATACCTGAAGCAGAAACTTTGTACCTCTTTTTACGAAAATTCCGCAGACGGAGGAGTATGAAATTTCCCTTTATAAGTATAAAGAATGTAGAGAAGGAGTGAAGAATGCTAATTTTTTCATGAATTATGCCTAAATAGTACATTAAATCAATAAAAGAAACATGACACACACCACCATGTATTTGACACATACACGCATATATACTCTTCGTTCATTGTCAAAATTTAATTATTGTTCCAAGTTTGTGGTCAAATTGAGAATAGATTAATATTGTTTGTCCTTGACGATATCTGTGATTATAAGAAGTATAATAATAGGCTTTATAACTTATAATTTCAATTAATTGTAGCCGAAATTCGACTACCGGGGGACCGCTAGTACATAGTATATCGCGTTTTCCCACGTATTTTCGAAATTAATCCGTAAAAGTAGCTTTATTAAGGTTAAATTTTATTTTAAATATTAGATATGCGTACTATTCATACCATTTCCTTATTTTCCATAGCCGCTATATCAAGGTTAACAACCTGAATGTTATGTTGGCAGAGCAAACGTAGTAACTCAAATATATCTTGGGATCTGGAAAGGATAATGTTATCTAAATAAATGATTTTTATTGACGTCGCGATGAGTTCAGGGTCCTGGTTCTTGTTGTCATCGAAATACAACAGATGATGTTTCTGGTTTAGAGGGGTCACTGAAACTCTACTAGAGAAATTGGTTTTTGAACTCTCTATTACTAGAGAATCTTGCCCAACGGAAAAGAAATCGGTTGCCTGTAAAGTCGGTTTACTGACGATAGTTGAACGTGACAACGTCATAAGAAAATACTGATGGAGTGGTTTCATTTTTCAATTATCGCAATTATCATTGCTATAAACAATTGACACCACATTCACTTTTTTAATTTTTTTATTGCCGTATAGGCAGACAAGCATACGGCCCACCTGATGGTGGGACGTTCATGAGCGGTTACCGTCGCTCATGGACGTCAGCAATGCCAGGAGCAGAGCCAAGCCGCTGCCTACCGTTTAATACTCTCCACAAGTCTTGTTTGAAGAAGGACAGGTCATAGCGCTCGGGAAACACCGTAGAGGGGAGCTCATTCCATAGCCGGATGGTACGTGGCAAAAAAGATCTCTGGAAACGCACTGTGGATGAACGTTGTGGCTCCAGGTTGTATGGATGAACTCTACTCCGGTGGCGGGCGGTGCGATGGTAAAAACGAGATGTCGGTATCATTTCGAACAATTCCTCAGAGCACTCCCCATGGAACATACGGTACAGAATACAGAGGGAACCGAAGTCACTCCGCAGACCTAGAGGTTCCAAACGAACCGTGAGAATAGGATTATCGACAATCCGAACGGCCCTCTTCTGTATGGAGTCAAATGGAAGAAGCTTTCACTGAACTTCATACTTGACGAAAACATGAACGCCTCAGAGCGAGGTAACGCCGCATGTTTTTTCGTGCGTGCAGCCACCTGCATCGAATTATAAGACGTTGTCACGTCAAAAATGTATGATTACTTTGCAGCGAAAAAAACCCGACCATGTTAGTTCATAAAACCATCCAAACACCACACTATTAGCTCATGGCATTTTTTATTGCTTAGATGGTTGGAAGAGCTCACAGCTCACCTGGTGTTAAGTGGTTACTTGAGCCCATAGACATCTACAACGGCTGCCGCACCCTTCAAACCGAAACGCATTACTGCTTCACGGCAGAAATAGGCAGGGTGGTGGTTGGTACCTACCCGCGCGGACTCACAAGAGGTCCTATCATCAGTAATTACGCAAATTATAATTTTGCTGGTTTTAAATTTTATAACACGACGTTATTCCTTCACCGTGGAAGTCAATCGAGAACATTTGTTGAGTACGTATTTCATTAGAAAAATTGGTACCCGCCTGCGGGATTCGAACACCGGTGAATCGCTCAACACGAATGCACCGGACGTCTTATCCTTTAGGCCACGATGACTTCAAAATCATCTATTACTAGCGACCCGCCCTCGCTTCGCTTCGGAAACATTAAAACACACATGAAACAAAAAAAAAATTATTAAAAAAAAAATTAAAAAAGTAGCCTATGTTCATCAGGGACAATGTCGGCTTTTAATGGAAAAAGAATTTTTCAAATCGGTCCAGTAGTTTCGGAGCCTATTCGAAACAAACAAACAAACAAATCTTTCCTCTTTATAATATTAGTATAGATCTATATCTATCATCTATTATATTGACTGACTCCGTGGTGCAGTAGTTAGCGATTCTGACTGATGTGCCCAGGGTCTTGGGTTCGATTCCCGCATCGGGCAGACATTCGTGTAATGAACAGATTAGTTACTCTTTGTAAGGGTGTTTGTTATCTATATTTGTGTATATTTAAACGTATATAAGTATGTATGTCAGTATCCGGTACCCATAGCACCGGGAATACGAATTTGAGGCCGAATGACCGTGTGTGATTTGTGTTCAATTGTTGTTATAATTGAAGTGAAACTACTAATGCGACTTCTAACAAGGTTGCGTTAAACGTTTAACGGTACCATGGAATAGAAAGAGACAGAGCGAGTGAATGCGTGGCACTCGAACACATGCGGGTAGTATATCTGTTACAGGCCAGCGCGAGCGTTAGTAACGATTAGCGTCCAATATTTTAATTAAGTATTTAAAAAAATATATATATTTATTTTTCTCTTTATAATTTAAAAAATATATAATATAAATATTGAAGATGTTGCATTCCTTTTACACAGCATTCCCTATTACAAGAGCAATCAGATTTAAGAATGAAAAATGAAGAAAACCGCAATACTACACATCGAAAAAGAAGTTTCACTTCATTCACGTGCACCAAGTTGCACGCGCACTTTTTTATTAATTTTAATTTTAATGTTTAATAATTAATCAGGCCACAGTGATATTTTGTGGAAACTCACCTAATATTTGTCGAATTCCCTCTCACCACAGTCATTTCTTTAGAAGGTAAGCTTTCGGCTATATCTTTTATAGCTACATTGAAATCTTTCGGTAATTTCGTCATTTTATCCGAGATTATTTCTTTTATATCAAAAAAACAATCAGCATCTGTCAACAGCAAGAACAGCATGAGAAAAAACGGCTTCATTTTTCGTTCACACACTTATTTGGAAATTAGGTCTAGGATAGTCGTCTCATTTTCGACGGGTAGATAATTGTGGGCAATATTCCCCGAGATTACTCTTTATATAACTTTCATATTAGATTAATAATGTGTAGATGAAAATATTAATAGAGGGGACATTTCAATGAAGTTTTACTTGTTTTATTTTTATTTTTTATTGCTTAGGTAGGTGGACGAGCTCATAGCCCACCTGGTGTTAAGTGGTTACTGGAGCCCATAGACATCTACAACGTAAATGCGCCTCCCACCTTGAGATATAAGTTCTAAGGTCTCAGTATAGTTACAACGGCTGCTCCACCCTTCAAACCGAAACGCATTACTGCTTCACGGCAGAAATAAGCAGGGTGGTGGTACCTACAAGCGCGGATTAAAGCGGTCCTACCAACAGTAAGTCTTTTAATTTAATTTAATTTAATTTAATTTTACCGAGGTCAAACAAAATATTAACTTTAACAGTGTTTGTCAGAAATTTATGAGCGTCTATATCGAATAATACCTAGTCAGGTCATAAATTCTGTCACATGTTTAATGTAAAATAATTGAAACAAGTTTATTCATTATGTAACCATTCATATACCAAAATGAACTTAACAAAACATAGATTCTTATGACACTAAAGTTTATTCAAAATGATCTCCGTGATTTTGAATACAGGCCTTCAATCTGCGCGGCCAGTCGTCTATCGCAGCACGAACGAGGTCCATGTCAATATCGGCGGCTGCCTTAATCAAGGATGTCTTGAGTGACTCCAAATTGGGATGAGGCTTTGAGCACGCCTTTTCCTCCAAGTGTTGCCATATCTTGTAATCTAACGGATTCAAATCTGGACTGGAGGAGGGCCAGTCTTCGTGCCGGATGAAGTCGATTTCACGCGCCGCCAGCCAGTCTTGTGTGCTCTTCGCTCTATGAGCTGGCGCCGGATCTTGTTGGAATACCCAGTGCCTGTTATTGAACATGGTATGAGAAACAGGTTCCACAAGGTTCGTCAGGACTGTATTTTGATACACAACTGCATTCGTTGTCACACCTTTCTCACAAAAATGTACCTCTGTTAAGCCCTAATAAGAAACTCCCAACCATACCATGAGCGAGGATGGAAAATGACCTCGTTGGACACGCGGAATACGGTTGTCGCTTCTTCACTACTGTGTGCGTACACCTTATCATTTTGTTTGTTGTAGCTCTCTTCTACGGTAAAAATTTTTTCATCCGAAAAAAGAATTTCCCGATTTTTTTTTCCCGCGTACCGCTTCAACAAAGCGCGGCATCTCTTCAGTCTCAGATCCATTAGACGAGCATTCAAACGATGTCCTGTTTTTCTTCGATATGGCCGAAGCCCTAAGTCTTCATTTATGACCCTTTTCACCGTGGTTCTGCTTAACCCCATCTGAAGGGCCAACAGTTTCTGCTTACGTTTGGGATTTCTTTGAATTCGCGCCTTCACAGCTTTTATTACTGCTGGAGTCCTAACAGACCGAGGGCGACCACTTCTTGACCTCTCATCTACACTAGAGTCTTCATTGTATCGTTTGATGGTACGATAAACGAAACTTTTGGTTATATTAAAATTTTTCAGTATGTTAAAAATTTGAATTGGCGCGTAACCGCAACGATGCAACGCAATAACTGCAACACGGTCTTCTTTAAGCGTCCACTCCATATTTAAAAATGAGTAAAATTCTAAATGTATACTATTTTTATTTTCATGAACAATTCAAAATTCGAATTCAATAAACTTTTTTGTGGCCAGCATTCTAAAAGAAAAGTTTTTACTGTGTGACAATACTTATGACCTGACTAGGTAATGAGATAAACTCTTATGAAAGTATCGAAAACTAGCGATTTTTTATCTTATACCTTTAAACGAGCAATTCTTGTATATTAATATATATATAATCTGAATCTCGAAAACTGCTTCAACGATTTTCATAAAATTTAGTATACAAGGGATTTCGGGGGCGATAAATCGATCTAGCTACGATTTATTTTCAGAAAATGTTGTTTTATTCGTGTTTTTAATAATCAACTCTTCCCGACATCTATTGGCAAATAATAATACTATTTTTCTTAATTGAGGGCAAATAACCAAGATGGCGTTATCAAAAAAAAAAAACGAGCAAAGCTCGGTCATCATCTAGTGTTGTTAATCAGAAAAGTTAGCGATTGAAGTAGTCCTTGGACACTAAAAAAAATTATGTTGTGTGTTGTTACCTTTAAGCGTGGTTCGTTAATATATATCTTTTTTCTAGAAATTTCCTTTTTTTATAGTATACCAGATGACCCACGTGCTTAAATGCGATCGTGAAAGTTCTTGTTATCATAATTAATATACAAACAGAATCATGTTTCGGTGGACCGAGCTATGAATTGTATTTGAGAATTATGTTAATGCATAAACTTTTGGTTAGGTGAGTTTGTTAGTTGTGATGTTGTTAGCATTGTTCCGATGGTATGTTATGTTATTTGGGAGGAGATTTTAGTGAAATATTAGTGATTACTTAATGTAATATACATGTAAATTAATATGAATATTACATTATACACATACATATATTTGCATGAGATATAATAATATTAGTGACTACATAACGAATTCATGGCTAGAGGAACCTGAGTACACAAAATTTTAACTTGGCTTAGAAATTGTATACGGTTGGGGAAAAGCTTCTTCGCATTTTTTACGAAAATTCACAACATTTTTTAATATAGTTTATTTACATTTAACTAAAGTATATAGATAACATTTTGTTCGATAACTTTTTAAAATTGTCGGGTTTTTTTTAGTAAAATTTTAAAATTTATCGATTTCCTTCATTAGATTCACTCATCTTGACAGTACGCAAAATAAATAAAAATCACACATTTTCCTAATTTGAATTTGGAATTATCTTCTTTAAAATTTAACGTTAAATGATTTAAATTCAGCCAGATACAAATAGTTATAGCCAAAGAGATTTTATTACAAGTTCATACATACTATAATACGAAAATACTTTTTCCCCAACCTATCATTTCTTTTTTAAATATATTAATTAATCATCATTTCATCAACTTCATCGAGCACCTCAGCTCGGAGACCAAATAACCATATCGGCGGAAGAAGACAACTTTTCAGCATTTTCTAATTAGTTTATATCATTTCCTCCGCAAGGCAGCATTGGCGAACAACAGATCCAAGTTTCGTGTGATTAAAACGAAGTGTAATTTTATCCACCTTGAGACATAATTGCGAAACCTCGGTTGGATTGTACAACGGCTATCCCATTGCTTCGCGACAGAATTACATAGAATGATGGTACCCAACCGTGCGGGCTTACTATACGTTATACCGTCAGTTGCTACCAATTGGCGATGGCATTACTGATGGGATGATCAAAATTTTCATGGGTCACCTCTTAAGAAATCCATTGAAACAGTTATGGTGGTACTCTTATGGCCGAGACTACACAGCCAAAACGATGTTGAATCAATGTTGGATGGACTATCATATAGAATGAATTCATTCCATTCAGAGACTTGTATGTGCCAAACTTTTCAAAGCAATGTTAATTAAACAAATACCTACATTGGGTTTCGTGACGTTAATGAATTTCCCGAAAGAGAATATGTGGATTTGCTACTACTGAATAACTCAGCGGTGCAGTAGTTAGCGCCCTGACTGCTATGCCAAAGGTCACGTGTTCGATTCCCACGTCGGGAAAGCATTCGTATGATGAACAGGTTTGTGTGCTTATTGTCT
Organism: Bombyx mandarina; assembly: GCF_030267445.1. Taxonomy (NCBI): domain Eukaryota; kingdom Metazoa; phylum Arthropoda; class Insecta; order Lepidoptera; family Bombycidae; genus Bombyx; species Bombyx mandarina. The sequence continues at coordinate 15,176,677 of NC_143228.1, forward strand.
GCATGTTAAATTTGAAAACATGTATTTATTTAAAAAAAAGCGTACGTAAGTATGCATTTCGGTACTTGGTCACGCACAGGGACTCCTAGTTAGGGTCTAGATGATCCTGTGTTACTTGATTCCCTGATTATCATTATTTGTTGATGAGCAGTACTCACACTCATATTTAAAATATAAGTCGCTAAGTCACTTCAAAATATGTTAGAAGTAGAATGTGAAATCTAGCAAACGTATTCCAGTAGATTATTCTAGGTGATCATAAACACGCTTTACGGGTTTCAGAAGATATGTACTTTTATACGGAAAGAAGGCCTCATATGTTTTCTTCATTAACGCACGCTTCATGCAAGCTATTGTCATCGTAAGCCCAATTGTAGGCGGTAATTAAACGAAGCTTTGCACTTCGATGTAGGTAACACAAGTGCTTAGTAAACTTACTGTTGAAGTTCCACAAATATTTTATACCACACCACCTTTGTGTAATAAAAATAACATTTCCAAATTTATTAATTTACACAATTATCCGCACGGGTAGGTTCCATTCCACCTATTTTGCCGAGAAGAAGTTATATAATTTAAAGGAAAATATAAATTAAATTGTGTTTCGAAGTGATAATTGTCGTGAATCTCATAAGTGTGCTTAGTGCGAGCTTTTTAACGTTCTCGATAGCGTAAAAGTTAACAGTTGGCACAGCGCCCCTAGCGGCAAACATAGGCAAACGTTCTAACTCTATACAAATTTGAGTTAACTCGCTAACGCTATCGAGAACGTTAAAAAAGTCGCACTAAGAACACTGGTCATGTAGTCCTGCTCATTTTGCCTCATATAAGAAGTCTATAATACCGGCGGCTCTAACAACACCAGTGGCATTAATATAGAAAAACAAAATACATCTTATACCTTTAAACGAGCAATTATTGTACCTATATATATATAAAATCTGAAAAACGGAAACGGCTCCAACGATTTTCATAAAATTTAGTATACAGGGGATTTCGGGGGCGTTAGATCGATCTAGCTACGATTTATTTTCAGAAAATGTTGTTTTATTCGTGTTTTCAATAATCAACTTTATCGATACTCAACTTTATGATTCTTCCCGACATCTATTGGCGAATAATAATACTATTTTTACTGCTTTAAAGACACAATAAAATGGCGTTATAAAAAAAAAAAGCCGAGCAAAGCTCGGTCATCATCTAGTTAAATCATTAAGTTTCAACGTCTCCGATACATCTACATCGAGTATTTAATCTTTGAGACCGTGCAGTGAACTATAACCCCCGTAGTAGGCGCGCATTGGATTGGCGTTTGACGACTTAAGTGGCTACTTTTCATTGGCGGGGTCCCGGTGACCGATCGCTTGAAAGCATTGCCGTGTTGCTTTGGCGGAACACCTTCGTTTCACTTCAGACTATTAATAATACGTAATGTTAGGGTTGACGTAAAACGAGTTATGAAATGCGGATTTATTTTAGGTGTGGACATAAGATGAATAAATGATCTATGGTATTACTGGAGCGCAATGTACTTTTGCGAACGAGATTAAATGGTAGGGAATAGTTTATTTGTAACCTTTCTATTCCTTGTCGACATGGGCAATCCCAATAAATATATAACGGACGATAGTAACAACCCCTCAACACCTCAGTATGCGATGCTACCCACGCGGCCGAGGATAGACAGAGCTGGCGAAAAATAGTCTAAAAGAGAGTAATTCAGAGAGACCACGAGCCTTAGCATTGAGGATTATCGATTCAAAGAGGAGTAATAAGGTGCAGTGTTAAAACAATAGTCACATTGTGAATTATCAAATGAATGACCTTAGCCTAATGGGTAAGATTCCACAATATTATGGTATAATGGGGCATAATGCATCCCTTAGTAACGGGTAGTTACTGCCATCTTACTTAGAATACTTGGTCGTGCCGTCGCTATGCGTTAGCATTGAGACATCGACCTCATGTCATCAAAGTGGTAATGGCACTCATGTTTAACCATACGTGTTGTTCCAGTCAAAAGCAAATGGTTTTGGTACATTTTATATATTTAATTTTCTGGTTTTAAACTCATTATGGCTTTTACTGATATATTTTTCATTTCGTTCATAATAACATAATGGATGATTTATAAGTGTATCATGTAATTGTTGATAGACACGAAAGCTGTCAGAGTTTCAAAAGCACGTGAATTATTTATCGACACGAAATACCATACTCATTTAATTTTCCATAAATATTTAGTGCAGCTATCATGGAATTAATAATTTAACCAACGTATTTGGCCGCTGCAAATATGTTTCCTTATTAATCTCGCGAGAGGAATAAGGTCAGATATTAACGCTTTAAATTATACAATTTGTACTTTGGTTCTGATGCGTGTATTAAAGATTTAAATAATTTAAGTATAAGATTACTTATTTTTTAATATCGTAATTTTTGCTGCCGGTGGATCGTTACTAAGGAAGAGAAAAACAAAGTACATATATTATCTTCTAAAGGTTTCTATGTTACAAATTTTGCCGTATATTTACGCCATTAGAGTTTTGTGGTCAAGATTTATATATTTGATTTTATTTATTGATTTATACAAATCATATGAATGAATACAAATACAAAGAATTAAAATCGTAATTAAATCACGTCACAATGACAAAAGTAAACTTTCAACACTAAACGATAGGCAGCGGCTTGGCTCTGCCCCTGGTATTGTTGATGTCTGTGAGCGACGGTAACCACTCACCATCAGGCGGACCGCATGCTCGTCTTCCTACAAGGGCAATAAAAAAAATAACGTAATTTGCAAATCTGATAATAAGCTACTCATGAAACGCACATGCAGTAATTTAAACCACCAACAAACACAACCTCGTTTTCTTTCGCAGCATTGATGAACACGCCCCCACGATTCCTCAATCGAAAAAATCTACCAATTCGATGCGTAATTGCTTCTAAATGAATCCTTTTGCAGGATGCCAATTATTACTAGTCAACATTTTTATCTATTATGTACTTATATATATTATTAAGTGAAGCAAAAACTTTGTATCTCTTTTTACGAAAATTGCGCGGACGGAGGAGTATGAAATTTTCCACACTTATAGAGAATATAGAGAAGGATGTTAATATAGATGTAGGCAGAATGTTAATATTTTTTTAAATTATGCATAAAAAATACATTAAACCAATAAAAAAATCATTACACACACTACCAACCATGTATTTGACGCACACGCGCATGCATACTATTTGTCTATTGTCAAACTTTTCCACAACTTTTCTTAATGCTTACAGTCTGTGGTCAAATTGAGAATAGATTAAATATTGTTTGTCTTTGTTAATATTTGTCTTAGCGAAATTTATGATTATAGAAGTATAATAAGTATTTGAGAATAGAATCATAATAGTATACAAACTTATAATTTTAATTAATTATAGTCGAATTTCGACAACCGGAGGACCTCTAGTACATATAAATACTTGAAGAATACCATCCGATGCTACAATTGTTCGGAACATCAAGATAACATAATGATCGCCGTACGCTCGTCTGCCTATACGGGCAATAAAAAAAGAACTAAAATAAATAAATTGAAGCATCAAAAGCAAATTAGTTTCCTCTACTGACATATCACACGTATAGTTAATATTTTTCAACGTCTCGAATACAATTTTCGCACATGTAAATAGCATAACCTTCTAAATTTAATATACAACCGAATTATAATATAATATATCAAAATTATAATATAATATTTGTTTATTTTTATAATAATACTAGCGACCCGCCCTCGCTTCGCTTCGGAAACATTAAAACACACATGAAACCAAAAATAAAAAAATAAAAAAATAAATAAAAAAGTAGCCTATGCTCATCAGGGACAATGTCGGCTTCTAATGGAAAAATAATTTTTCAAATCGGTCCAGTAGTTTCGGAGCCTATTCGAAACAAACAAACAAACAAATCTTTCCTCTTTATAATATTAGTATAGATGCAAAAATATTATTCTGTGCGAGTATTTTCTCATATTCATGAAGATTGCCATTAGCGTGATCTAGTCATCCTTCCTGCATACCTACCATTATTACGATCCGCAGACTTCATAATTAATTAAGTATCATCTGCAATATTGCACAAAGCTGTCTCGGCACCGGGTATTACCTTGCTCCATCCCGGGTCGTATTGACAGAGTGCAGGAAATACTACACCTAGATCCCCGTGGTGACACTACCTTGTTTTGTCTTAGACCTAATACGTTGTAATCGACAAGCGATAGCGTTTAGTGAGTTTTTATACTTAATCTAAGAAGATGATTCGTGTAGAAACATTATCCATAGTTTTACTAATTTATTCGGGGACTAATACAATTGTTTGTATGTTATAATGAAACTGCATGGTGAAATGCTATTTAACCATTACTTAGAGTAGAATCGCTCTCGAAAAAGACGATTTAATTTTTTTTATTTCTTTTTTTTTAATTGCTTAGAAGTGTGGACGAGCTCACAGCCCACCTGGTGTTAAGTGGTTACTGCATCTACAACGTCAATGCGCCACCCACCTTGAGATATAAGTTCTAAGGTCTCAAGTATAGTTACAACGGCTGCCCTACCCTTCAAACCGAAACGCATTACTACTTCACGGCAGAAATAGGCAGGGTGGTGGTACCTACCCGCGCGGACTCACAAGAGGCCCTACCATCAGTAAAAAAGTAGTTATTGGAGCCCATAGAAATCTACCTATACAACGTAAATGTGCCACCCCACCTTGAGATATAAGTTCTAAGGTCTCAGCATAGTTACAACCCCTACCTTCAAACCTTTTTAAACTGAAAGGTATTCCTTTTTTAATGTACTTTGTTAATGATTTGTGTTTGCAGAAATCCTTAATCCTATCGATCGATGTATGTGGTGAATTACCAACATCGCCAGTGACTCGGTTTAGATGGAAAACTAGGCGTTATTTCTATATTGCTGAGAGTTTTATCTCATTTGGCGAGGTGACGTCGTTGATACAATGTGATGTAGGGATATGACGGTAATGTTACTACTGCTACCAGTGCGGTCAGACCAGCCACGTGGCATCGGAACGAATGTCAGCTCTGCGCTGCGACGTCTGCGCCTCCGTCGGAAAACAGCGGACCACACATCGGGAGGCAAGGCCTGCGTTAGGTCCCTGAGAAGAACGAGGAGGGAGGATGTGACTGTACCCGCGACCGCAGCCTCTGCAACTGAGCGAAACCAATCAGGCGGGACAACTCCGATGGACCTACTGCCTCCATCAGGCACAGGTCAGACTAGGGTCGGGTATATGTAAATTGTGATTCTCCAGCGTCCAAAAAAACGAATGTGACGGTAATATATAATTACGTTCCTATATTAATAATTATGCTTTTTAAAATAAATTATATTTTTGAAGTCGATAAAATTGAGTTGGGAAATTATTACCGTGCTAATATAGAATTAACTTTAGAATATTCGTTAAAGCTTATACTTTGTACCGACGTTGAAATCAAACAACATAAAATGGAGCTTACGTTCACAACTTAAAGTATAAAATCATTTATCGCTCGTAGCTCCTGAGGCTGGCTAGGTAAGGAGTAGGTAGATTTTACTTATAAATTTTGACGGTAATCTTGAAAGTTAATATGTGTAATGATTAATGAATGCTTTGATATGATATACTCTTCTAGAATTATGGCTGGCTGGAAATATGTAACTGCTTACCAATATTTAGAAGTTCGTAGATGCTTAAACTTCTGCCAAAATAGAAATAAAATTATAGGCTCTTTTTTAAATATTCGTTGTAGATTTCAAAGAAAGAGGTTCGCCAAAAACTGCGCTACAAACAAAATAAGCTAACCTGTTTTTTTTTTTTGTTGCTTAGATGGTTGGACGCGCTCAAAGCCCACCTGATGTTAAGTGGTTACTGGAGCCCATAGACATCTACAACGTAAATGCGTCACCCATCTTGAGACATAAGATCTAAGTTCTAAGTATAGTTACAACGGCTACCCCACTCTTCAAACCGAAACGCATTGTTCTCACGGCAGAAATAGGCGGGGTGGTGGTACCGACCCGTGTGGACCACAAGAGGTCCTATCACCAGCAATTACGCAAATTCTTGATTAATTTAATTATTTTTTTACGCTTTCTTTTATTTAGTTTATTTCTCTAGGAGGCATTCCTAGTGTTGAACAAGTTTATAGTAATATATTAAGTAGCGTATTAAATATAATAAGGCGCAAGCTTATAGTTTCAAATCGTTCGTGACTTCAATCATTGAAAGTATATAGTTTGGAATGCTTATTTTTCGAAGTAAATTTAAAGGTGTCATGGCCTAAAGGATAAGGCGCCGTTGTACTCTTATCGAGAGTGATCTGCGGGGCAGATACAACAATTTTTTTATGAAATATATACGTACTGAATACACTTTCTTGGATTACTTCCTCGATCAAGGAACAATATCGTGTAATTAACTGTTACACGCTGGGGTTCGGGATAAACAAAAAGTTCCACCAAAGTACAAATTAAAACTGTATTAGTACTTACAACACTCACAGAACACTCTAAAATTCTTAATTTACTTCTTCCGCTTCGCTTCAGGTGATCCGTTCGCTGTTTCGCTTCGAGTAGTTCCGATTTCTAACTGCTTTGTGCCATCTCTACAACGCTTTTATAGTCGAGACGACATCCCTAGATATATCGAGAACATTCCTCACAAGTCGAGTATTCGCTATCCGACAATAGATGGCAATGTACTTCTCCAGCGTTCTAGATGATACTAGATCCTTTTATATTCGTTTCGGCTATTCGGCGATAGATGGCGATACTCTTACCGGCGTAACAATACAAACTCGGAAAAATTATAATTATTGGAATCATTATACATACAGCTTGACCTCAAGTCTCAAGCAGGGTCGAGGCATGCATAATATGATATATGGACTGCGGTAGCCTCTTAAGACTAGGTGGGATGTGAGCTCGTTCACTTGCCTATGTAATAAAAAAAATATATATTGGGCCGACCCTTCAATATAAGATAATGATAAAGTTTGGAAGCCGCCAATGCACAATTGTTATCACATTTACCACGAATCTGTGTAATGATTAAATTCCTTCAAGATTCTCCTTGGTATAGCTCGGTACAAAAAAATCGTGTAAGTCTTAGAATTTTTGATAATCATGTTATATGAAACCGTCAGCATTCAAAATGCCAATTTATGATTTGAAGATAAGTTGCGTTGTTTAAAAAACCCTGTTTAAAAACAATAGTTCTATTTACATAATTAATTCAACTGTAATTATTAAGTTAAATTTAATAAGCACTATAAAATTGAACTTATGACCAATCAATTCCACTTAGCAAATTTATTCTTCAACATTCCTGTAAATGTCTACGGATAAAAAAAAGTGTGTGTGTGTGCAAGTCACATACCTTCTACCGTATGTGACTTATAAAAAATAAACTAATCGCAAGGGTCAACCACCAACCACTCCGCAGTGCAATGGAGCAGCCTCGCCCTGGGGGAACCGCCTGGATGATCACGGTCTCCCTACGCCAGGTAAGTATAATTTAGCAAGAGAAATACGAGAACGTCTATCAACTGTGTAACATCTCACCATCTTTTATAGCACCCTCTGTGAATTGATATTTTAACTTCACGTATAATGTGTTCTATCTCATTCTCTCGCCGGCTGAATCCTATACATTTATGTGTTTGTGTCTCTATGGACTTATTTTTTCGTTTCATTGAGTTTGAAATCACAACGATTCTAAAAAAGTTTCACTTCAAAAACAATTAAGTTGACAAAATGAAACGAAGAGTAAATCCGAAACACACAACAATGTGTCTGGAAATACGCGAAATTAAATCTACACAATTAGTGAACCGGGTCATAGTTTGTTGGTTCGGTTGGGGGGTCTGCCCTCGGGCAAGTCGCCGCTGGTCGAACCACGACGAGGCCCATGTCTGTCATCCCGGTTGATTATAAATAACTCACATTTCTGACCAATGCTTTTAGGTTATGGCCAAAAAAAAACCACTACATTTCACTTAATTTGTCCAGCGATTGATCAAAAAATTATTTTCTTCATTATGAAGACTACGGAGGAAAGTATTGCAACTATACTTTCTTTTAGTCTTTTTTAGGTCAAGGACTGACTCTGTCTGTTCTTGATTTACTTTGTATTAAGCGGACACCAATATGTACATACATACGGTCGTCGAACCCGATATAGCAAACGAATGTGATACACTTGTTTAGTTCTTTTGCGGAAGTTTGGCTTTTTGTAAATCGGATTTTTAAGTGAACATGATCATAACCCATTCGGTGATAAATAGTTGCCGACGCCTATAGACATCAAGTGTACCGTTATGGACCTTGAGATTTGAGGTCGAAGACTCAATAGCATTTAATCTTACCTTACAAACCGGAATGCGTAACTGATTCAAGACAGAAGTAATCAGGATAGTGGTATCTGTCAATGTGGGTTTACGATGCACCTAACCACCAGAGGTTGGAAAAACCTCAAGACAGATTAAGTATCTAGAGTTCTGCTATTTAAAAAAGAATGCTTTAGATAAAAAAAATAAGTTTTTTTTGTTAGTGGTGTGCGACTAATCCGTATTTGCGTAATAGGATAACACGCCATTTTTATTTCCAGTGATGATCACGCGAGCACCGGCGGCATTTGTCTTTGGGTTTATTTTTTAAAGACAAATCCAATAATATATAATACAACATATTATAATAAACTGTAATAGAAAATTCATCCCAAGCACTACCGAACATATTTTTACGGCAAACACATATATGCTCCATGCACACTTGTTAATCAACGAAACTATTTTTCCAAGTCATACCTAATGTTCTGAAACTATGAACAATTAATCAAAAACTCATTACCGAAGTAGTCTTATCGCAAAATTCGAGCACCATTTCACTAATATGTACCTAAATTTTAGTTATTTTATTTGGCAGTTATAATTTTGTATGTAATTAATGCCACTCAACCAATTGAGCGTCTGAACAAAACCACGCGAGGAGCTTACGCAGCCAAAGTATAACGTACTACAGACCACAAGAAGTTTACGATTAAATTCCATCAAGTTAAAATTGTTTTAGCACGCGGTATGCATTACAAGTCGCCGGTTATTTGTTGCACGATACTGGACGAACGGGCATTGGCTGTTTCATTACTATAAGTGCATGTCTGTTTTAAAGTTACGTTGGATAGAATGTTATTTACTGACTTATGGGGAGCACAATTTGATAACCTATTTGGTTGACTATTTACTGGTGGTAGGACCTCTTGTGAGTCCGCACGGGTAGGTACCACCGTCCTGCCTATTTCTGCCGTCAAGCAACAATGCGTTTCGGCTTGAAGGGTGGGGCAGCCGTTGTAACTATACTGAGACCTTTGAACTTATATCTCAAGGTGGGTGGCGCATTTACGTTGTAGATGTCTATGGGCTCCAGTAACCACTTAACAGCAGGTGGTCTGTGAGCTCGTCCACGCATCTAAGCAATAAAAAATAAAAATAAATCAAGTAAAAGTTCATTGAAATGTCCCCTCTATGAATATTTTCATCTACACATTATCAATCTAATATGAAAGCTATACAAAGAGTAATCTCGGGGAATATTGCCCACAATTATCTACTCGTCGAAAATGAGACGACTATCCTAGACCTAATTTCAATTATCAGGACAGAGTTTGTGTGAGATTTTTTTTCGAGAAATGTGCCCTGCTTTTTCAAATACTTAGCGCGACGCGTGAATTTTAGCAAAACTAAACTTTAATATGAAACCTTTCAAAATAAATGAGTTTTCTCATTATTAAACTATGTTATTTGATGCTGTAAATTGAGATAGAATGTTTGTAACGAACTTCACATATTCACACAAAAAAGAACATTTAAAATATTCAGAATTTAACTTAATAGAACAGAATCATAGGCGCTTTTCAAAACTAAAAACTTTTTACTAAATCTAAATTAATCTAACTTAAATTCACCTAAAACATTTTAATTTTTTTAAACCTGTCAAAAAATGAAATCCATTGTTGAAATTCAATTCTAACATTTCATCTATACATATGAATAAAATTGGAGTGTCTGTTTGTGATATTGAAATAACCGCTTTTTACTACATCCATATGTATATATATGGTACATACACCAAAATAACATTTTTGTCTGTTTGTTCCGGCTAATCTCTAGAACGGCTGGACTGATTTTGACGAGACTTTCACTGATAGCTGATGATATAAGCAGTAACTTAGGCTACTTTTTTAAGACTAGCTTCGCCCCGCGGCGTCACCTGCGGTACGACAATAACCGCGGGTAACATCGCGCGACTCATCTATCAATAATAAAATTTAATGTTTCCGAAGCGAAGCTAGGGCGGGTCGCTAGTACCAAATATATTAAAATAGTGTAGAGAGCTTGATTTTCACTTATTTTATATTACAACGCGAATACCGTCACCTGTCTTGATCCGAGGTTAAGGATTGCATAAAGTTGTCCCACACTTCAAACTAAAATGACTGGCAATACTCACCCTCAATACCACCAAAATAAAAAGACTAATAAAAGTGAGTCAGTAGTATTCAATGCTGTTACAAGAAATGAGTTACGATCCTATTTAAATATTTTTAAATTTGTTGTCGGTTGGTTTATTTTATTGCTTAGATAGGTGAACGAGCTCACGGCCCACTTGGCGTTAAGTGGTTACCAGAGCCCATAGACATCTAAAACGTTAATGCCGCCACCCACCTTGAGACACGAGTTCTAAGGTCTCACTTTTAACAGTAAAATGGCTGCGCCGCCCTTCAAACCGGAACGCATTACTGCTTCACGGCAGAAATGGACAGGGTGGTGGTACCTACCCGTGCGAACTCAAAAGAGGTCGTACCACCAGTCCATCAGGTTTATTTGGGTATCGGCCAAAAACTTATGCTGGGGTGATTTTCATAAAATAATGTTTTTTATACTTGGACAAATGTTAACTATTATGTTATATTGTAACAGGGGAGACAATTTTACTGTCCACCAACTATTTGATGGTTATTTTTGCTCTCAAATATCAGAAAGTTCTGTGTACGTTTCCAAGCTTACTGCTTTCCACTTACTGCTTTAGAATCTGGACCTGTTGACCAAGGTTAATAAGAAGCCATTTTGAATATAAATAAAAAAAAATCACAAAAGAAATTCAAGAATATAATTATGAAGTCTTAAAAGAGTTCGCAGAATACAATGTTTTTGAAATTAAACACATTAGGGGTTCGTTTTGAAAAGCTCCGCAGTCGAGTGCAAGATCGCATGGAGGGTTTACAAGTTTCTGGAGAGCTGGCAGTACCCGGTGAAGGGGCTCGATCGGGGAAACCTTTTAAGAGATGAGGTTCGATCCTGCGAGGTCGAACCAGTATATAAATTGAGGATTTTATTTTACAGCTACTTTATAAAAATCGCAAAACGGTGTCTTGTTTTTACTTAAAAAAATTTTGAAAACGAATATTAATTCATCTTTGGTTTGTAGCTTTTACTAGCGACCCGCCCTCGCTTCGCTTCGGAAACTGTAATTTGTTATTGATTTCTCCACTATTTAATGGATGTTATTACACATATAAACCTTAATATTCAATCACTCTATCTGTTAAAAAAAACCGCATCAAAATCCGTTGCGTAGTTTTAAAGATTTAAGCATACATAGGGATATACGGACAGAGAAAGCGACTTTGTTTTATACTATGTAGTGATTGAGTTTTTGATATTGGATATCAGCTTGATAAATTTATCTTTAGATTTCCATTTGATGTATTTACAATTAGACTGGGTAGGTGACGCTGCTATTAGATTTAAAAAAAAAAACCTTTGGTTATATCTTAATAATTTTGATTTGTAAAACTATCTATCGAGACAAAGAATTTTCATAATAGAAAACCCTGAATTGAAATCTCTTTCAGTAAGACCGTTGAGGAAACCTATCTGGATTTTTTTTAAGTGTATACAAATTGAAAAAAAAAAACCAAACGAATACACACAAAAATAAGGAAAAAAATAAGACTGAGATAAAGTGCTCTAGGAGCTCGGAATAGCATCCGCATTATCCGAATAGAATGTTGATAATGTTTTCATAGACCATAACAAATTGACATGTACACGCTTTGATATATACGTTAACATTTGTCGGGGGCTTGTGATGTTGTTAGTCGTGGCGGTAACTGGATACGTATTATCCAGTTTGCCCCAATTTTTGTAGATTATGAAAACTGTATTAAATTTCAGACTGAATGGCATATTTGTTAAGGTGACGCGAACCACCGCGCGGTTAGGTAACACCACCCTGCCTATTTCTGCCGTGAAGCAGTACTGCGTTTCGGTGTGGAGGGTGGGGCAGCCGTTGTAACTATACTGAGACCTTAGAACTTATATCCCAAGGTGGGTGGCGCATTTACGCTGTAGATGTGTATGGCTGCAGTAGCCATTTAACACCAGGTGGGCTGTGAGATCGTCCACGCATCTAAGCAATAAAAAGTAGAAAAAAAAATATATATAATATATCATGTAGATTTTCTCATTGTTCTTGAGTTGAATTTTGTCAGTGTTTGGATTCCATTCTCAGTCTGTGTTTGCTTTTTGAAGATATATATTACACATATACAGTTAACCGATAGCATAAAGAAAATACCAGTTTAGGGACGTAGATTGTATTATAAAATGTTTACAATTTACAATTTCAGCTTATAATTATCTTATAATCGACATAACTATTTTATTGCGCTACGTAGGGCATCGGCGACCTACATCGTAGTCAACGTGTTAAATTCTTTATAATTTTTTTCAAAGTATATATAGTTTAATTGAATAGCAATAATAAATAATAAATTCTACCAAACACCGGCAATATTCATTATAACAAAATTGAATAATTATAATATAATGAATTAGTAAATATTTGTATGTATATATTTGTAGATTATAGTACTTTTAATATTATATTAATTATTAATCATATTATTATTCATTATATTATTATTTACGAAATGATAAATACAATTCAGCTGTACATTACGGCTCAAAAATCTCCGGTCATAATTCCACATCACCATGACTTTCCTGTTCCACGAATCTTTATCCGACGGAAAGCTTTATACATATATTCCTAAACTTAGAACCCGAGCATTTCTAAAGCAACAACATTCACATACAAACTCGAAGCGGGCAATAAACGGATATCTCTGTCGCCGCTTCAGCCGCAAAGCTTGATGATAACGCGCCATAATTCCTTGTAATTATAGTGTAATGCGTCCCAGGGGCGTAAATTTCGCGTTACCGTATTTATCAACGGAGAGCGCGACCACTCGGCGCACCGGCACTCATTATTTATGGCCCCGATACGAAAAGTTAAATAAAGTTGCATTTTTTTGGAGTTCGTATCCTATAAGTGGAAGGAGACCACGAGGTAGAGGCCCGACACGTTGGACTGACCAGATCCGTACTGGTGGTAGGACCTGTTGTGAGTCCGCGCGGGTAGGTACCGCCGCCCTGCCTATTTCTGCCGTGAAGCAGTAATGCGTTTCGGTTTGAAGGGTGGGGCAGCCGTTGTAACTATACTGAGACCTTACAACTTATATCTCAAGGTGGGTGGCGCATTTACGTTGTAGATGTCTATGGGCTCCAGTAACCACTTAACATCAGGTGGGCTGTGAGCTCGTCCACATATCTAAGCAATAAATAAAAAAATCCTCGACACCACAGTTCACGATGCTCTACACTCGGCGGCAGATAGAGGCAAATGGTGTGGAATGGTCCGTAATAAGCTCCTGTTGCGAGGAGTTGGTCACGACCCTCAGTATTGAGGAAACCGATGCAAGAAGAAGAATCCTATACGAATTTCCGGTATCGGATGTGACTACGCCGGATTTCAAATGCTGCAGTGTACCTAATTTTTATTACCGAATACGTAGCTAATACGAGTAATCTCCAAATTAATGAACAATGTCCCGGAATAAGTTACTGGTGGTAGGACCTCTTGTGAGTCCGCACGGGTAGGTACCACCACCCCGCCTATTTCTGCCGTGAAGCAGTAATGTGTTTCGGTTTGAGGGGAGGGCAGCCGTTGTAACTATGCTGAGACCTTAGAACTTATATCTCAAGGTGGGTGACGCATTTACGTTGTAGATGTCTATGGGCTCCAGTAACCACTTAACACCAGGTGGGCTGTGAGCTCGTCCACCCATCTAAGCAACAAAAAAAAAGAGGAAACACGTAAAATTTATTAATTAGCGCGTATTATCTGTTACCATTACGGGTATTGCCAACTTGCTCGGATTGCACTGTTTTGACTATTTTTGACTTGAAGCTGTTTTGCGTTCTGTTGCGAAATTTATACAGCCGTTCCATATAATGGAACATTCACAAACAAGTTTTTATAACCAAGCCCCTTCACTTATCACTAAGTTATAGTCTATAATATATGTATGTAATAATGAATTGCTGTTCGGTAGTCTCGCTAAAACTCGAGAACGGCTGGACCGATTTGTGTAATTTTGGTCTTGAATTAATTGTGAAAGTCTAGAGAAGGTTTAAAAGGTAGATAAATATGAAAATGCTCGGAATTAAATAAAAATAACAATTTTGTTTTTCCTTTGATGTGTCCCCCGATCGGACGGATACCTTTTGTTTGCTTTAAGTTTATTTTATACAAAAGTTTAAGTCTTTGATATATCGATTGAGGCACTACGAAGTCTGCCGGGTCAGCTAGTAAATTTATAAAAATAATTTTTATCATCATAACGCGAACACCGTCACTCAACTTGAGGCCTAATTTTGAAGTCTCAGTATTCAAACCGGAAAGCATATTTGAGGATGGACTAGTCCCTCAAAATCTCACATCATTGCCAAGAAATATAGCGCCACATTTATCTTGGTTATTTTGCAACGTTGGTGGATAGGGCAGCGAGAGCAGTCATGCTCGAGGTAAGCCTGTTTTTCGCTTAGGAAAACATTTTAATTCAATCTACCATCAGAATATCTTTCAATAAAATACCTAATGTTATTAAAGATCTCTGTTAGCTTACATTGACTAATGATGTAACATAAATTATTCTTTACAGCATCATTAAAACGAAGTGGATAAAGAGCTCAGTTCCCTAGAAGAATATTAATATTTACATATTTTTTTGAGTTTTACCTATTTATTTATTTCCTAAACAAAGATATTTCATACTTATTATGAAGAAAAAAAAAACAAATTCTACATTATCCCATTTAGATTTGACTGCGGCTTTTCAAATATGTTTCTGTACTTTTGTTGTCATAATAATGTACGGATTTTTTAATTAAAGAATGCCTATGAAATTTTTATTTTGTGGACTTTAAAACCTTTAATATACTCTTATCCATAGAGCTAGTTCCGATGTGTATTAGTTAGTTTACACACATTACACATACACATGTATGTATACATAAAATATAAGTCGATGGACATATTATGTATGTATGCGTATTGTGTTGCTTTTTTTGTAAACTTAAATGTGTAAATGTCTTTTTTCTTTGTTCACTTTCTACTCATACATAAGTGCTATTGATGGTGGAAACTTGTTTAGCTTTTTGTTTACCTGTTTTTAATATATTATATGTTTGTATTGTATTGTTGGTTTTCCAAATAAATAAATAAACAACAACGTTTTTTATTTTTTATTTAATGAATAATCAGTGTTTATGAAGGTCTCGCAGCATTAACGATGAGCGATTTCCGAAGCCTGTAGACATGATAAAATGGATGCTTCCGTTTACATCTCAGCCCAACTTAATTTCTTAAAGTTGAAATTGGCTCAATCTGAACAGGGCAAATCTACTCAGTTCACACAAGCTCATTTTTTTTGTATTTATTGCTTAGATGGGTGGACGAGCTCACAGCTCACCTGGTGTTAAATAGTTACTAGAGCCCATAGACATCTACAACGTTAATGCGCCACCCATCTTGAGATATAAGTTCTAAGGTCTCAAGTATAGTTACAACGGTTGCCCCACCCTTCAAACCGAAACGCGTTGCTGCTTCACGGCAGAAATAGACAGGCTGGTGGTACCTACCCGTGCGTACTCACAATAGGTCCTACCACCATTCGAACCTAACAGTCGCAATGAAACCGTGTTGTTATTATATTAACTAGGCGATATGTAGATTTTTTTTTTAAATTTTAACAACTTAAAATGTTAAGACTTATTTTTAGCAAATTTAAAATTGCTAAAAATAAGTCTTAACATTTCTCAAAAATAATATTATAATTTTGATGATAAATTCATAAATAAAACGTAACTCTACTGCGCAGTTCAGTATAATGTAAGGCTTAAAAGCTTCCTTCGACCGAGTTTGCGACACTAAGTCTAGTCTCCAGTGCTTTTGACTTCTGGTCGCGTATTTACAAAGTGCGTAGGTACTTATTTCGGCTTCATAATAATGTATAATAAAATCTTATATAAAGTATGACTTAAAATTATTGATATTTAGATTTTGTATTTTGCAGTTTTCGTGACCGTTTTTTAGTAAATAGCTATTAACAATATAATCTAAAAAAAAAATTGGCTGACAAACATAATATAATATGGTACACAACCGGTATATTTTTTCCTATTCATGATTAGCAATATGATTGTTCGAATATCGAATGTAATTTGAATACTTATATGGCGAAGTAATTATGTGATATGAAGAGTCTGTTGTGAATACTCGTGTATACAATTAACTTCGATCTTTTCTCTCAAGGTAGATGGAGGCTACCCGTTACCTTGAGACATAAGATTGTGTTGATATATAATATCTATGGGCTTCGGTGACCACTAAATACTAATTGGGTCGTCAGCAACGTCTGCCCATGCGAATAACTACGCCAGTTAAAACTTATTAAATTATGCTTACTATATTGATGTTTTTAAACCGACTTCAAAAAAGAAGGTTCACGAGACGATTGCAGTTTATTAATTGTTTACTATCACAGAATTTCGTCACTTGTGTAAAAAGCTAACATGGAAAAAAAAACATGAAAAAAAAATTATACATTAAACGACTTTAATATTTAAAACATATTAATAAACGCGCGATTAAATCATAAAAGTACGAGCAGTTTTAATTAAAAACGGATATGCTTTTAAATTGGTTCTATAGAAGCTTTATTTGTGTATTCTATTTAAATTGTTTCGATAAAAAATGATGAAATATGATTTAACGAAATTGCGGATTCTGTTTCTTTAGTGATTTTAATTGGTTTGTTTTTCTAGCGATTGCGGTTTTTTTTTAATAAATCATGTATTAGTGTAGTAGACGTCTGGCGTGACGTGGATTACGCAATCACAAAGATGCAACGTGAAAGACACTGCCTTGAGACAAGAAGTCAAAACCTCAATTCTATTATCGGCTATACTACCCACCCTTGAAGTCGTCGTGGCTTAAAGGATAAGCTAGATCGCATCGCTAGATACGAATGCACCGGACGTCCGCAGGCGGGTACCGATATTTCTAATGTAATACGTACTTAACAAATGCTCACGATTGACTTCCACGGTGAAGAAATAACATCGTGTAATAAAAATGAACACCAGCAAAATTATAATTTACGTAATTATTGGTGGTAGGACCTCTTGCGAGTCTGCACCGGTAGGTACCACCACTCCGCCTATTTCTGCGGTAAGCAGTAATGCGTTTCGGTTTGAAGGGTGGAGCAGCCGTTGTAATTATATTGAGACCTTACAACTCATATCTCAAGGTGGGTGGCGGCATTTAAGTTGTAGATGTCTATGGGCTCCAGTAACCACTTAACACCAGATGGGCTGTGAGCTCGTACACACATCTAAACAACGACAACAAAAAAAACTTCAAATTGAAACGCATGACTGAAACACGTCAGAAATAGACACACTTGTATGAAATAGGAACAAACTGGATCATGAAAATCAAATATCTACTACAAAGATAGTCGAGAGTTCGACGAGTACGGCTACCAGGGTCTAGGGACCCCGCTACTATTGATAGAGCTGCAGGCGTCTAATAGGGTTTGTGGATCAAGTGGATCCGTCAGGACGTGTCTAGGGCGTTGACGGTGACTGGCTTCAATGTGAGTCCGGAGTCCGAAAGTAGTCAGCGACGACACCGATTATCATGATAATTTTTTTATTGCTTAGATGGGTGGACGAGCTCACAGCTCACCTGGTGTTAAATGGTTACTGGAGCCCATAGACATCTACAAAGTTAATGCGCCACCCATCTTGAGATATAAGTTCTAAGGTCTCAAGTATTGTTACAACGGCTGCCCTCGACTGCTTCTCGGCAGAAATAGGTAGGGTGGTGGTACCTACCCGCGCGGACTCACAAGGGGTCCTACCACCAGTAAGACTCATGAGGTGACCAAAAGGAAAAAAAACAATTTTCACTAAGATTCTCAGCTGCCCTCCCCCTGGTTCTGTAGAGATTCTTGAGATAGAAATCGATACGGTCAATCAAATATATTAAAAGTATAGAGAGATGCACGTAGGAGCATCTCCACTGCAGTACTCCAGTAAACCTCATAATCAAATATCCGAAGCA
This sequence comes from Bombyx mandarina, assembly GCF_030267445.1. NCBI lineage: Eukaryota > Metazoa > Arthropoda > Insecta > Lepidoptera > Bombycidae > Bombyx > Bombyx mandarina. Next base: position 15,195,265 of record NC_143228.1, read on the forward strand.
ATCTGAGTCTATCCGCAAAATAATATTACCTATCAGTTCATGTTTTACAATGTCCCGTACAACATTTATGACTGTCTCATAACCACGAAGACTAGCATTTGGTAGTGCACAAAAATGTATTTTAGAGCATTTTATTGGCGTCGTGAAAAGGTATAGTTCATATCGAAACAGGTTCGGTTTATGGCTGAGGCGCTTTGCGAATACGCCACCCGGTTTAGGTCAGTTTATCATTGTGTTTTAGCACCTGACTCCGGATGGATTTCACGTGGGTAGCTCCTTTGGTGTTGCACAAAATTTATATTGCATTTTCAAAGGGGAAAGATAAGGATTTCTCTGTAAGTTCTAAGTTGTATTGACGCGCTAATAGGTGAGATTTACTTGGTGCGAGTAAGTGATTCGTATTTTGGACTGCATAGACAATTCTTGGAACTGACGCATTAAAGTGCAGTGCCGACTCATCGCAGACCTCAAGCGGCACTGGCACTTATAGCTAATCAGAATACGAACACTATTATACTTAATAATCTTAAGTTTAGAAGTGAGTGATATAGTAAAGAAGAAATCCGGAAAAAATTGGAATCGCCTTACCGAAAATGTCAAGAAATTGCATATATGTATAAGCCGTCAGTCTATCGTGCTATCTTCTCAGTGGGTCGCATTTCCGATCCGGTAGTAGATTCAGCGAAGCACTGCTCTTGCTAGGGCTAGTGTTAGCAAACGTCAGTTTAGAGCCCCGTGAGCTCACTTACTCGCCCGGTGAATCTATTTTTTTTTTTATTATTTCTTAAATGGATGGACGAGCTCACAGCCCACCTGGTGTTAAGTGGTTACTGGAGGCCATAGACATCTACAACGTAAATGCGCCACCCACCTCGAGATATAAGTTCTAAGGTCTCAGTATAGTTACAATGGCTACCCCACCCTTCGAACCGAAGCGCATTACTGCTTCATGGCGGAAAATAGTTCATACTAGATTCCCATTGTTCATACTAGATTTATCCCCTCGAGGTCACTAGAATAGGTATAAAATAAATAAATAAAAAAACCGTGCAATAATGCCCTTTCCATAGACCATTCCTTTGTAGTAATTTCTTATATATATATAATTTAGAGTAAATGTCAGTGCAAAGCGTTAGTAGAAAAAAAACCTCACGCGAAAAGTGCGGCGGTATAACATGATGGCGGTCCTGAAATGAACTATGTAGATCAGTTCGTACGAGATTGACTTTTTATCGTAACATAAAAAAAATGGATGTGGCATTTAATAGTTTTGTATTTTCATCTTCGTGATTCGTGTATCGTAGAACCCGTTTACAATGAATTGGAATGTATTGTATTAATAATCGTTTTATTTTGGTTTGCCCGAAGTACCGCTGTGCCCATATGGTATTAAGTAGTTGCTGTTCATGGACAAGCGTCATTTAATGACCGTCCCGCCCATTAAGCTGACTTTGATAGCAACGAGTGAGAAGTAGCCAAAATGATGGAGCTTATATGGTACCTAATGCGTCCTATCTTTGTTACTATTACAGTACAACAATACTGTTGCATTTTTTTATTTTTTTTTGTTTTTTTTTTGGTGAGGAGGAAATCGCCGGACTTCCGCCCTCCACTGGGGATGGAGGGCGGAGCATGTCAGAGTCGAACTGACTAAAACCTCCTGTCGCTCAACAACCAACATCCAAACCTTGCATGAGACAGAACTCATGAAGAGGCAAAGGGAGGAAAGTGAAGCGTTAGTGCGGAGCACATCTCTCCCATCACCCTCCCCCTCGGGACGCCGGACCGGCGGTCGTCGGCGCCACGACCACCAGCCCTCTCGGTCGGCAGGCTATCCGAAGCCCGCCTAGATGGCGCCGGTTAGAGTGAGCTATCCTACGGAATACCCCGCTGGACCAGAACCAGCGTGGGTCGAGGACAGCCAGCCTTCCATCACCCGGATGCTCTCGGATACCGACAGGCAATTCTAGGCAGCACTAACCAATTTAGAAGTGTCAGATTGATTTTTTTTGTTGGTCAATTTGATAGCGCAATCCAACGAGTATAATGCTTTATATTAATCCGACAGAGTTTTGCATGAAGACAACGATCAAACATTTTAACCAAGAAAAGTTTGAAGGGGTCAAGCGATTTAACCCCTAATCCTCGCTCGTAAAACCGTGGGCGAAAGCTTTTGTCGAACCAAAATTTCGTAATGCAATTAAAAAGTTGATAATGAGAATCACGAAAAAACATTACGTAGTATTTCATCTTTTCGCTGAATCCACGAATTTATGTGCCAACGGTATCCAATTTCGCGCGAGCATAATTCGTTTATCTTGGTAATTACGAGCAATTTTATTTGGTCGTTTATTCGTCAAAACAAATGTTGTCGGTATAAAATCACGTTTGTAATCGTAAATGGAATATTTTACCGAAATCAGGTATTTATAAAATTTTTCTAAGACTCATACTAGTGAGGCTCTACGCGCAGCGAGCTCTGTAATGAATCCGTACACAATCTAAGCGAGATTTAGGGCTTCACAAATCGCGTAATCCGCTTCCGAACTGGACCCCGTATAAATCACGAAACAGCGGAACACCAAGTGAATCAACTTTAAACTAATTTATGAACAGAAGACGATATTATTAACACCATTGACTGGCTCAACAAACAGGGGGAAGGCTGTGTAACGTCATTATTTAGTCCAATTTGCTGAATTAGCCTGATAAATGTGTTTGAATTAGCGTTTTCGTTAAGATGCGCGCGCCGGGTTGTAGTAGCAGCGTTCGGCGACGTAGCTCAGTGTTGCCGAGTCGGTCGTAGCTAGTGCTACGCTTCGTAGCGCATCTCTGTAGCTACGAGCGCGCGTAACACCGCGTACTACGTACAAGTTCTAGTGACGTTCCTGTGATACGCATAAGTGCAGTGCTGTGGTCAGTCGTGATATAAGTGTGTGTATCACGGTAAGTTTTTGTGTATTTATTAAATAAATATGTTCTTATATAGAATTATGAGTTCGTTCCTTTTCTCCAGCAGCTACTGTTACTACTTATTTGTTTATTTATTTTTTGCTTTGTAGTCGCGTGTTTTGATTCGAATTAATACTATAAATGTTTTGTAAAATTAAAATTTCACGATTCGTTGATAATTTCTCTTTTCAATTACTATGCTTTCCTCAATTTATTATTATACTCTTCTCATCAAAATTAATTTAATAGTAGGAAAATTAAGAATTATAATTTATCGCCAGAAAGAAGAGGTGGTAATTGTACTAATTCATGTCAGTTAAAAATCTAAAATGAATTGTTTATAGTCAGATAGAACACGTGAAATTAATAGTAGTGTTTTATGTATATATTATTATAGTAAGTATAGTCATATTAGAAAATAAGCAATTAACTGAGCTAGAATCGATCGAATAACTCGATTTTTGGATATAGATTTTAATGACAACAATTTAGTTATTTTTTAAAAATTATCTGTCTATTACTAAACTGATATTAACCATCTCAAAAAAAGAAAACAGGTAGCTGAACTATTTTATCATTATTTATATATTATTACTTTGCCGAAATAAATAAATAAAATAGTATTTTAAAATGACAAGAATACCGAAATCAGCGAATGACTATCATATTATTGTATTGTTTTATTCAGTCTAAACAAGAGCTATATACAATATTTGTAAAATATATTTTTCATAATTTTTATTTTTATTTTATTACATTTTTTTTAATTAATTTATATACATATTAGCACTCGCAGTACATCTCAACAGAAACGCGAGATGCAACTACGCTTAAAACAATTGTGATATACTCAGAATATTATAATACATTAGGTACACTATTATAATAAACGCAATAAAACAAAAACAAAAGATATATTTATGTTTAAGCTATATACATAACAAATTTTTACGTGTGTGGGTAGGATGAAAAAAAAGTAATATATTACTCGTATTTAATGCGTTTCAAAGAAAGCCACACAATTTCAAAAGATTAAGAGTGTGGGTCCCTGGAATTCCTTTAATAAAATTGTTGCTTGAGGAAATAATTAGACGTATACTCAGCTACGTTTGAAAAAAAAACCGATATTCATTTTAATAGAATTCGTTTCAATAGACGATTACTTGACTGAGCTTCCGATGATAATCATGGCTACTACTAGTAAATTGACAATTACTGTTTTTTCTAATGAGAGTCAACTAATTTTTATGTAACCTAAATGAATTCTTTTGTAACCCGTTTTTATTGGCTTGGTATTTAACGTAATTTTTTAACGAAATTTTCATCGACTTTAAAACGTTTGATTACCTTGAAAATCGGCACACGCATTAAGGATCGATGGTGATACAATCATTTAATAACTTAGCGAGAAACCAGTAGAGACAAGTAGCGAGATATGAGGTGGGAAATGGAGAGAGAAGTTTTCCAACAGAAAATAATTAAAATAATGACAACTACATTAATTAGGTATTAAATAGCTAATAATAAACCAATTAAGTGAACATCAATAATTATACAATTCATGTATATGTACAAAAATGCTTATCTTATCCACAATTACTATTTATATTTGATTATTACTGTGGTAATTATTAATGTACAAAATATAACGCACATATAACTAGATTATCTCGTATCTAATGAGCAGTGGAAACATATTCGAGACGTGAATAGTTTCCGAACATCGAATATCTTCGACGAAGCCACTGGCTTCGATCGAGTCACCAACATCGATACAATCGCTACAAACGGATTCAATAAGCAAACAAATTCGAATCGATTAATTACTATTTCCATTCCCGTGTCGTAATCTCGACGTTACCCATCACTTTGCACCTCAAACAATGCCGTGAACAAATTTCTAGTAAGCTCTCGGACAAAGGAAAACATACCGAAATTCGTTCGCTAAGTTAAAACTTGATTGATGCGAGTTCTAATGCTCAGGTAAACATAGCGCCGGTCTGACGATTAATCATGCGAGTGTGTCGTGGGCCTAAGCAAGCGCGTGTTTTGAGGTCGTTCCGCAAACAGAACTTGGATGGAAAGGGTTTAGGTTTCTTTGCTTTTTATCTCGGACTTAAAGATAAATTACTAGAGTTTAAAAAAAAAAAACTTTAACAAAACGCTTTGTTGGAAAAGGAAATGAGAAAGAAAGAAAAACATAGTGATAAATACGCTGGAGTCTAAGCGTGGTAATGGCGTCTGAGATGTTTTTATAAATAAAAGTAAAATACAACGTGTATTTATTTAATTAGATGTGAAGAGGGATGACGGATTAAGTTCAGCTGTCGTCTTTCTCTCTTTAGTTTATTTTCAACGTATTTAACAACAGTACAGTGAAGAACTTAAGAAGTTGTCGTGGCCTAATAGATAAGTCCGACGTAGACAAGTCCGTGGTCTTGTACTGAACGATGTGACTAGACTGTGTACTGGTGGTAGGAACTCTTGTGAGTCAGCACGGGTAGGTACCACCACCCCGTTAAATCTGCCGTGAAGCAGTGATGCGTTTCGGCTTGAAGGGTGGGGCAGCCGTTGTAACTATACTGAGACCTTAGAATTTATATCTCAAAGTGGGTGGCGCATTTATGTTGTAGATGTCTATGGGCTCCAGTAACCACTTTACACCAGGTGGGCTGTGAGCTCGTCCAACCATCTAAGCAATAAAAAAAGGTCTCCAAGAATATAGCTACTTAAAAGAATCGAGAAGGGAGGATCATCAACCAACCTGGGAAATTGTCCGATAGTTATTACTCGGAACTTTAAGACATGTAAACTTTTCTTGAAAATATCGTTCGCGCGATTCAGGTATCTGTCAAATAGATTGTGTTCCATCCGCTAAATCATAAAGATATCGGAATCAAAGCTACATTATAATTAATGTCAACTTTTTTTTCTTAAATCGCAGTATTCATTTTTTGGACCGGTTTGATAAATGAAGGATGAACATAGCTTTTTATTTATGGTATTCATGATACACGTGCATGTTATATAAAACATATATTATATTTATATATATATAAAATAGCATCAAGTTTGTTCGTACATACATTTGATATTATAATGAGATTAAATAAATATTATTTCCAAAGTCGGTGATTACGTTTTACGTAATTTCGGAGTCACGTTTCTAATTATTTTTCTGACTCTTGTTTAAATTATATTCAGTTCTAACTTTATTGAAAGATTAAGCTTTGCTTTAAATAAAATTTAAAAAATCATTTCAATTAATTAAATTTAAATGTTTTTTTGGTAAAATACATCATTGCTATTAATCTCTATATATAAAAATGAATTGCTGTTCGTTAGTCTCGCTAAAACTCGAGAACGGCTGGACCGATTTGGCTAATTTTGGTCTTGAATGATTCGTGGAAGTCCAGGGAAGGTTTAAAAGATTTGAGAAAATATAAAAAAGCTCGGAATTATATAAAAACAAACAATTTTGTTTTTCCCTTGATGTGTCTTTTATTTATTGATTGAGGCACTACGAAGTCTACCGGGTCTAATAAAATTTTCTTAATTACCGTAAGTGCGCTATCAATTATCACTATTTTTAGCCAGTTATAGGATGTCTGAAACATATCGCTTTGAGCCATAAGATCTTCGAACAATTATCTAAGTTAAATTTAATCCAATGGTATTGGTAGTATGTAGTATGTTTTATTGTACCATAAAATACGGTTAACCTTATTTTGTTGTTAATATGTCTTATGGCCTTTGACTTGTGACTCTATTGGTATTATGGTCCATTAATTAGCACGGCAGACAATGAGTTAATTACTACATAGTATAAAACAAAGTCGCTTTCTCTGTCCCTATATCTGTCTGTCCATATGTACGCTTAAATCTTTAAAACTACGCAACGGATTTTGATGCGGTTTTTTTAATGGATAGAGTGATTGAAGAGGAAAGTTTATATGTATAATAACATCCATTAAATAGTGGAGAAATCAATAATAAATTGCAGTTTCCGAAGCGAAGCGAGGGCGGGTCGCTAGTATGCTTATAAAGTGGTTATTTCATCTCCTTGGCTTTTGAATATACATTTGTGTGTATAATTGATAAAACGAATTTAGTGTTGTCAGTCGCGAATCTGTGTTCTGTCGCAAATAATACCGATTCAGGGATTTCAAATAAAAAAATATAATTCGTTAACTTGATAAGCAAACAGAGTAAAATGTATTGGATGCACAATTTATTTCACCTTTATTGAAGCCATTTGCCATGCGGGTCTATAACTCTGTCGATGTCTCGTATACGTATTTCTCGCGCTAATAACACAACTAACATTCTTAACTTGTCGCAATTGGACACCGCCTCAGGGAGAAAGGCCACGACCCTCGGCCTGGGTCGTACCTGGTCCAGAGATTATCCATTGCCATACAGCGTGGCAATGCTGCTAGCGTAATGGGTACTTTCGGGCCAGGTGCGATCCAGAGTGGCTTGTTTGACTAGCCGATGCCTACGCGCGCATTGCTGTTAGCGTGGACCTATATGTTACTTATGACAACGCTTGTAGCTGAAAATAAGTATTGTACTTTTTGACGAAGCATGTTGCTGATAGTTCTGTTTCTATAATCTGACGAAGCGTGTTGCCGATAATAATATGTACTTTTAGGTTATTAAACTACCTTGAATTTTGATTATAAAATAAATAATAATTAATATTCTTAACTTAACACGTTGACTGCCGTGTAGGTCACCGGTGACCTACGCGGCGCTCTGAAGTAATTGTGTCGGTTTCTGTTACTAAGGACCCTGATTGCCTAGCTTTGCCTTCTATTATTTGTTAATGTAGCTATGTTTTAGTCTGTAAGTCTCTTTGAAATAGATTCATTCTCAGTATCTTCAGATTCGTCTTTCCCAGAGTCTACTAGATATTCCGATGCCTTAGCAAGAAGATCGAAGAGAGAAATCGACATAATTACTTCAGTGCCCCACGTAGGGCACCGGTGACCTACATAGCAGTTAGCGTGTTAAGGCTGTTAAATATGAAACATTTGCTAAAAAAAGATGTGTGGTGTCGTGAGACACCGGATAGGAACGAAGTTTCTTATTAGAGAAATAGTAATTTTAAGTTCTATTCGAGGCATAAAGAAAATAAAACTGGAGGTTTCGCAACAACCCACGGTCATCCGGTAACGTGCGAACTTATTGTGGTACACTTCATTCACGGTTGTTTGCATAAGAGTCAGTGTATTGCGCAAACGAACGCTCTGAAATCGTGGTCAATGAATGATAAAAAATGTTTTTTTTTAACGTTATTACAAAGTTAAGTCGTACACTGTGTGCATTACTAATAAAAATCTTACGTTACGGAAGTTTTTTCCCGGTTAGGGTACCCATCCGTATCGTCCCATAAAGAACTTCATTCTAAAAACAATGATTAATTCTGCCTACAAATTACTGGGTGTACCTAGTAAAACTATTTCAGCGCTCATTGATACACTCCTGTCATTCAAACGTTACGTTCCGACTGGTATCGCTATCGAAATTCGAAACGTCAAGATCACAATTATGATCTGACGTTTGTGTATTGTCAACTGTCAAACGCAAGCGTTACGTCAATGCGAATGAAGTGCGTTCAAGTTGTAGGCGCTAATTAATTTGTTCTCTCAGTCTTTGTTTCATGTTCGATCATAAATATTAGATTTGTTGTTTTCATGGACGCCCACTGAGCTTCGATTACGAGTTTTAATATAATATAATAAACGTTTCCGTGCAGTATACTATAAGTTTTCGATGAGTATGTCAATTTTCAAAATATGAAAATAAAACACGATGCTTATTTTATTTTATACGAAATTACTGCATTACAGTGTAGCGAGTAGGTAAGTACCTATCTCTAAGCAGCTCCACATCGTATGACGCTTACGTCATATCGCCTTATTTTCTTACAGACCTATCTGTGACAAATGCCGGTATAACCGCTTATAACTAGTTCAAAGATGACATTTTCAAGATGACCAACGGTGCGTCTATTGTGTTACGCACCGCCCTCCAAGATGGCCGGCACTGTACCTTTTGTTTTACGGTCATCAGCCTTTCCTTTATTTATTTAATAGAAAACAGTGCCAGGATCAAATTATTATTATTGATAATTAATTTTTAGTGTTTAGTTGTTGTTATTTTATTAATTGCGGTTTGTAAAATTGACCTGACTAATACAAGTAATAAAACTGGCCGTATTTTAACTTCAATGTACTGCATTACGTTAGATCTGTCTTTGAGTATTATTATACTCGCAACAGCAAACTGCATGTAGTTAAAAGTCTAGTACAATCAGCCAATTCACTAAAAAACAAAAAAATGTTTTTGATTTTTTACTATCCAGCAATTTTGAGGTTGACGGCTGTATATATAGTTAGAGAGAGAACATACTTTATTGCACACTAAAACACAACTTATATCAAAAAACAGTCAACAAGCAGATAAGTTTGTATATTAGGCGTTTAATTACCCGAAATTCTGGACAGATAAAGATACAGCAGCTATTTTGCGGTGTACTATTAACAACACATTATTAAAGGAAATACGTACATACAATAAATAGATATATACCTTTAAACACAATATGAAATCACCATATGATTTAAAGATGTTGTATTATTCCACGAATGCAGTATCTCATGGTTGCCCCACTCTTGAAACCGGAGGTATAGACGATAGAGATATAGATAGGATAGTGGTGTCTACCCGATGTTAATTCCGCTCAAATACTTCGGTTAATTTAACTTACCTGCTCCGTATTAATTATGTACGGACCTATGTTGTTTCAATTCAAAGGGAGAAAGATAACCTGGGTACACTCAATAAACTAATATTAAAGATTCTCGATAAGACGACCGTGTGTTCTATCAAACATCAGAAAGCTATTGTTTTCATGAAATGTCTTTGATTAAGGATGTCCTACAGTCCAATATGAAAGCGATAATAGAACTGTTGCTATTGTATTACATGGCTATACGTTTTTCATTGTTCCTGTGTTTGGTGAAGTTTGTATGATCAGTTTGTTGATCTTAATATACTAAGAAGAAACATTCGTAGTGCGTTTGAATGCTGCTATGAAGATTTTACATTGCGTATAGAAAGACGAATAAAGATACTCCCGTCTGGCTTAGAGCTTCCTTGAGCCAGTCACATATTTAATTTCGTATACTCGTTTAAAACTACAGAGCTGTTGATATAAAATTGTTTTTTTTTTTTTTTTTTCCCAGTGATTCGGTAAAAGACCGATGATTGAAGGTAATTTAATAAAACGGCTACATAAAACGAAAAGCATTTCTGCTTGACGATATTCTTGTAGTGTCATGTAATGTTTAATCATGAGAGCCTGACTAAACATTACATGACACTACAAGAATATCGTCAAGCAGATCTACCAGAGAGTTCTCAGCTACTTCGGTCACATTGCCCGCCGAAAGCCGGATAACTTAGACAAAGTGATTGTGACCGGCAAAGTGGAAGGAAAGAGATCCCGTGGCCGATAATCTAGCCATTGATGTGACCAAATTACCACTAATGAACTGGGATGCCAGTCGCAACCGATTTACAAGAAGCTGAGGACTGGACGAGGCGGCAATAGCTCACGGGACAGATCACGGTCAAGTTTCAAGGACACGACCTTCAGTAATGAAGAAAGCGACGAAGAAGAATGTAACAGGATCGAGATTTTCGATCCTGTTACATTCTTCTTCGTCGCTTGGTCAGCTAGACGATCGCAGAAGTTATACGCTGCGATTTCTTTTTGCATACGTAAACCACACCATAACTGTTTAAGCCGATATAGCTTGAAGGATTACGAGGTTGAAGTGGTAGTAGCCAAGGCATTTTGCTCGAAGAACAGATAGCCACCAGGGCCAAAAAAATCTTGACAGGTGACCTCGAACCGGAAAACGCAGAGTGGGTAAGCCTCCCACAAGGTAAGCTATTAAGTACGGTGAATACGGACTGCGCAGAACCGGTCTTGATGGCGAACTTTGGGGTTCGCCAATGTCCAGAATTGGACGTGTGTGGGCTGAAAAAGAAATAGCAACACATCCCACCATCATCTAGTGTTGAGTGTAAAAAAATCGCAATTGATTTTTTTTTTTAATCTGCGTAATTATAAATAGCATAGTGGTGGCAGGTCGCATTGTGAACGGGCATGGATAGGTGTCATCCTGCCTTCACCTGAAGTGATGCAGTTATGCTTTCAACAGATAATTTCATATAAGTTTTACAGTAAAATTCAGATTTAGACCTCTTGAATCAAAATGAGCAGTTGTTTTGTTACGCCTCCCTTCATGGTGGTTCGACATGTATCCAGGTTTATGATGTGGTAGGTAAACGAGCTTCTAACTAGCTTAATTTTCTGGTCATTTTTGCTCGTGAATATAGGCACTTATAGAAGAAGATTCATCGATACATTGCTGGAATACATTCGAATTGAAGTCTAAAAACATAGAAATATGAAAGTTTTGTGTTCGACTTTATATGTATGTATTACCAAATTTTTTACTAGTCCACTTTTTGCGGGTTTCTGGTCAAGTTTGTTTTCTATTCATTTAAACTAATGTTCGTAAAATAATAGAAATGCGACTATAATGACTGACATCTAAATATTTGGATGTAATTATACTTGCTTTTTGATTTTGTTATTAGCATTTAAAAAATCTGTTACCGACTTTTTTTCAAAACTCGTCAATTGTTAATAAAAACAAAAGAAAAGAAATTCAGTTGACACGCCCACAAGAAATTAGTACTTAATTGTTTTGTTTTCTGCAAAAAAATAAATGCTTTGTAATTTGTGTATGTATATAGGTAAGTCATAGCTTACATCAATTGAAGCATCCCGCGTGTGACACAGAGCACGTGAGTCGAATAGCTTCCGGCGATTCTCCAAAAAGTAATGTATTCAAAATGTATATTATTTTTCCATGAACAACGACTTTTTGACATGACAACGTCTTATAATTCGATGAAGCCGGCTGCACGCACGAAAAAACATGACTCATGCGGCGTTACCTCGCTCTGAGGCGTACATGTTTTCGTCAAGTATGAAGTTCAGTGAAAAGTGAATGTGGTGTCAATTGTTTATAGCAACGATAATTGCGATAATTGAAAAATGAAACCATTCCATCAGTATTTTCTTATGACGTTGTCACGTTCAACTGTCGTTAGTAAACCGATTTTACAGACAACCGATTTTTTTTCTACCTATGCTGATAGCCTCGAGAGGCTATTTCAGCTTCACCCTAACGTGTAGGTGAACTCACGGGGCTCGAACCGGAGTGTTGTAAACACTGGCCCTAGCAACAGTAGTGCGTCGCAGAATCTACCACCGGAAACGTGACCCACTGAGAAGATCCGGCGAGAAACTCAGTGGGCAACAACGACTAAGGACAAGTTAGTTCTGCAAAATCTATAGCTGTACCTTATATAGCTGTTATATAACTGTTCTAGAAAAAACTTAAAATCTGCGGACTAAACTAAAAGGCGAACAAAATAGTTTCATATTAAAAATATATTCCTTATGAAAGTTGCATGTGATATTTTTTTATTTTTTTTATTGGTAACATGGATAGACGTGCTCACAGACCACCTGGTGTTAAGTGGTTACTGGAGCCCACAGACATCTACAACGTAAATGGGCCACCCACCTTGATTTATAAGTTCTAAGGTCTCAGTATCAGTATCAGTATTAGTTACAACGGCTATCAGTGTCAGTATCAGTTACAACGGCTGCCCCACCCTTCAAGCCGAAACGCACTACTGCTTCACAGCAGAAATAGGCGCGTTAGTGGTACCTACCCGTCCGGACTCACAAGACGTCCTACCACCAGTAAATTAGTGTTACTTTTGGGATATAGTCGAAAGTAGAGTCGCGAAAATTCGAAGTTCACTCGCAGTGTCACTTATGGAGTAAGCTCTATGCGTACAAACAAAAAAAAATAGTGGCGTAATTTATATTCTTTCAATGTTTTCTTCATTAAAACGACATTAAAATAGTATAGTTTCGGTCGTTGGTGACGTAACCTAAGAGTTACATTTGCGAGGGACACGAGGGGAATACTTCTGAAAGTGGACGCCAGCCATTGTCTCGTCCTGATATAATTACTTTAGATAAGGAAAGCTTTGTCTTACTGCGGCATGGGAAATTGCGTTACAAGACAAACTGTTTTTTTTTTGGTACTAAACGAGAAAAATAAACAGTATAATAAATTTTGTCTAAGAGTTGATGGCAAAAAAAACATGGGCAGGCAAGATTTTGTCTATGATCATGTTTTCTAACCTACTAGTTCTAATACCTATTTAGCGACAGGTAATATCCCTTAGCAATATTGCGAAACTCATACGATCAATGTTTGAGCAAATATCTATCTGAGCCTCAAAGAGAAAGTTAGTGTATTATGTACCGAGGATCATAGAAGTCATGACTGGAATACCACTGCCTACATTAAGACTTGAGACAAATGAATAAATATTATTCTCCAGATGCTCTCCCATCTCTCGATTCGGAGAGCATGACTATTCCACGCACCTTGAACTTTGCCTATATTCCTGGGCGACTGAGATACCTCACCATTAGATGGTTTAGATGCTCGTCTGGTCGCAGCTGGCAGCTTATCTGCTCATCTATACCTTATAGCCTGTGTTGTCTTCTCTACGTCTTTGTTAAACTTTTTGCTGCTAATGTAACGTGAAATAATATTAAAATGAAGCAGAATAAATTCAACCTTTTTTTTTGTTTCAATACAAGTTACATTTTATGTTAATCAAACAAAATAAGAAAATTTTCTAGCTCTAAGCGTGTATTTAGAAGATCGGTCCCTTTTCAGAAACTGAATAAAAAAAATACGTCTCCCACCAAACATCCCCGAGATATTGAATTTGTAGAATTGTGTATTGAGTTTATTTTACCAGGAGTCAGTCAGTCAGTTTTTCGGTAAGTTCTATTATGTAGCATATATTTATTTTTTTGTTAAAGTGGATTAATAAAAAAATCGAAACAGTAATAATGAAATTGTGTACTAATATGGTCAGAAAACTATATCGATTCGCCAATCTAAGTAACGATTTAACAATTCGCATTCGGTGAGTTCGCAACACGATACACATCACGGCGTCAACTCATGTCTCAAGGTGTGTGGTGGCATTTACGTTGTAGATGTCTATGGGCTCCGGTAACCACTTAACACCAGGTGGGCCGAGACCTCGTCCACACATCTAAGCAATAAAAAAAAAGAAAACATACGGTAGTTAGCACAATATTCGAATGTCGACGAATAATAGATACATTAATCATCGAATAATAGATATTAATCATTAAATAATTCGAAACATCGGAAATAATAATAAAAATAACATAAAAAACCCAAGAATAAACGGTAAAAGTAGTTTTAATCGTTTATTGTTCACAAATCTTCAAATAATTCACTAAACAATTTTACTTTACAATTTTGTTGTAACATTGCGTTACATTAGTAAAACGAAGTATCCGAAAATTGTGTAAGAAACACAATATCCTTAGAAGAGTTTAAAGCGATTTTAATCTTGTTTACAAACAGCGAAACCTAAGAAAATACTGAGGTGATTTTATGTTCAAAAGCTCAATAGCTCTTAAGGGTTGACTACGAATCTTTCATTGGTAGGGCGTCTTATGAGCCCGCACGGGTAGGCACCATGACCCTGCCTCTTTCTGCAGTAATGCGTTTCAGCTTTGTACTGTGGAATTGAGACGCAAAGCTCATGTCTCAAAGTGGATGACGTCATTTACGTTGTTAATCTCTATGGAGCTTACAATCGTCCAGTCCAGTTAAGGAATAAAAAAAATTAAATAGTATTAAGAAACTAGCTGACCCGGCAAACTTCGTAATGCCTCAATCGATAAATAAAAGACCTAAACTTTTGTATAAAATAAACTTAAAACAAACAAAAGGAACCCGTCCGACGGGGGACACATCAAAGGAAAAACAAAATTGTTATTTTTATTTAATTCCGAGCATTTTCATATTTATCCACCTTTCAAGCCTTCTCTGGACTTGCACAAATAATTCAAGACCGAAATTAGCTAAATCGGTCCAGCCGTTCTCGAGTTTTAGCGAGACTAACGAACAGCAATTCATTTTTATATATATAGATATCCCATGGATTGATCCAAACGTAAGCCGATATACAATTGCGGCTATGTGCGATGATTCTATTATCCCATTATGATATTTATTCGGTATAAAAAATTCCTCAAGTTAAACATTTTCCAGGAAAATCATTCCCGAGACACGTTAACTCCTACAAAAGAACCACACACACTCAATGGTTGTTTCCGGGAATTTTCAACTTAAAAGCTGTTCACCCGCTACTTCTATGAACTCTTAACGGAGAACTGAGTCAAGTACAGACACGCCTTAAGTGAGACGCCTCGCTGTGAAATAATTAAGATATGGGATGTATTTTTTTGTAGACTTGATGAGGAAGAATGCAAAATCTATTGGATTTTATTGTGTTTTTGATTATGTGGAATGAAGGATGAGAACGCTTGATGGCAACTCGGTTATTTTATGGACATCATCAATGCCAAGCCACTGCCTATCATAAAGGTCACATAGTCCCAACAAGGACATGTCATATCACTCAATAAGCATTGCGGTGTATTTTAACTACATATAAATAAAGTGGTTTGACACCATGATCTTTTTTTACATTTCTTTTTAAATCGATTCGTTAATCAATTATCAAATGAAATTAAATCAATTATCGGCAATGTTTGACTGTCATTATTTAGTATCCGTTACTTTCGCAAACAAAATACATCAACAATCGCATTGACAGAGAAAGTCACTTTAACGAAAGCAAAATAAAATGTTACGTAAAACTTCGAACTTTTTTTAGGTAGGGGATAGGTACCACCACCCTGCCTATTTCTGCCGTGAAGCAGTAATGCGTTTCGGTTTGAAGGGTGGGGCAGCCGTTGTAACTATACTTGAGACCTTAGAACTTATATCTTAAGGTGGGTGGCGCATTTTACGTTGTAGATGTCTATGGGCTCCAGTAACTACTTAACACCAGGTGGGCTGTGAGCTCGTCCACCCATCTAAGCAATAAAAAAATATATATTATTCTTATATCAATAAACTCATACTGTAGGTGTAGTGAAGAATATAGAGTGCTAAAATTGACAATTGCACGGCGCTCCGTAGATAAAAGGTGATGCATTTTCAGTTGAATAAGTTTTTCCGGTGGAAGATCACAAAAGGCGGAACGCTCTTGATGCAGTCGATACAGTCGACAAAAGAGAGTTCGCTTTGAGTTTGTCCATTTTTGAATTCTCACTATAATAATCTAAACTACGAATTTATTATTGACTAGCGACCCGCCCTCGCTTCGCTTCGGAAACATTAAATTTTATTATGGATGTTGAGTCTCGCGATGTTACCCGCGGTTATTGTTGTACCGCGGGTGAAGCCGGTGCGAATCTAGTCTAAAAAGTAGCCTATGTTACTCCTTATATCATCAGCTATCTGTCAGTGAAAGTCCCGTCAAAATCGGTCCAGCCGTTCCAGAGATTAGCCGGAACAAAAAGACAGACAGACAAAAATTGTAAAAAATATTATTTTGGTGTATGTACCGTATATCACTACATAGTATAAAACAAAGTCGCTTTCTCTGTCCCTATATCTGTCTGTCCCTATGTATGCTTAAATCTTTAAAACTACGCAATGGATTTTGATGTGTTTTTTTTTAATAGATAGAGTGATTGAAGAGGAAGGTTTATATGTATAATAATATCCATTAAATAGTGGAGAAATCAATAAAAAAATTAAAAACAGTTTCCGAAGTGAAGCGAGGGCGGGTCGCTAGTATATTCATATGCATGTAATAAAAAGCTGTTATTTCAATATTACAAACAGACACTCTAATTTTATTTATATGTATATAGATGGTTCCATGATTTTACATGTAACTATTTCACTTTAGTTATAGGTCACAGTGTTATTGTTAGGGTAGCAGCGCTTCGCATCCGAATTAAAATTTCGTCGAATCACCTAATTGTACTTTTTTGTGTTTAATGTATCGCACTGTTTATTTGTTTTTTTGGTGTACAATAAAGAATACTCTCTCTCTCTCTCTCTCTCTCTAAACGCCTAACTTCCGTTGAGGCAGAAGATGTGTAAGAAAAGGAGGCAAGATTTTGATCACCTCGTTCCGAGGGACGTCTGGTCATAATAATATAAGCATAGATAGTATGAATAATAGATTTATATAAGTCTTCAGATCACCTTTAACCATTCACTAGAGTATGAAATGTGTTTAATAATATATTCTTTTATTTACGGCCCATCTGATATTAAATGGTTATGGATATGGTACCATGAATGACGTCATCAAACTTCGACTTGAACTCGAGGTCTTAATTGGCTTGCATAACGGCTCTTCAAGCGTGAACGCATTTAGCCCACTGAGTTTCTCGCCGGATCTTCTCAATCGGTCACGTTTTCGATCCGTTGGTAGATTCGGCAAAGCACTGCTCTTGCTAGGGCCAGTGTTAGCAACACTCCAGTTTGAGCTGAGGAGAAGCTGAATAGCTTCTCGAGGCTGTCAGCAAAGGTAGGTAAAAAAAGAAGAACGAATCGCTTCGCAGTAAAAATCGGTGGGATAGTGGTATCCAATAGTTTTTTTTTTTTTTATGATTGAAGGATTACTGGTGGCCCGGAGGCCTTTCCAGTTTCACCAGGACAGGTGGGCGAGCAAAGGCTCAGCCAGGAGGGGTGGGATTTGCTAACAGCTACCCGAGCGCCTCCGGTATTCAATCGTGCGAACTCATCGTAGTATCTTGTTTCTCTGATAAATCCTCCCTTAGTCCCTGCTTAAGGACACCTATGGGTAAGACGGAAGGGTATTCTAGATCAACCATCCAAATACCACACAGCCGAAATACTTGAATGTTTCAATATTCGTTTATTTTATCTTTAAAACAAAAAAAAAATGTTTCAGCAAACTGAAAGAGACTGAAACCGTAAGAGAATTAAAGTTGAGAAGCTTTTATCGAATGCAATAAATTACGCAATCATTTCTGAAACTTAGTTTTACGAGCGTCGAAATACGGTGATAAGGGAAGACAGTTTGAAATCGTTATTTTATGTCCAACGCTAGTTTTTATTTCGTTTTCATTCGACACTGAGCGACAATAAAAGCAATGGACTATAATTCTATCGGAAGCATCGTAAAAGCGTTTTAAACCAAAAAAGGATCGAAAATTTTTGGAACCTTTCCACGTGCACGGAATTTTTAAAATTTCTAACGAAAGAATATTGATTTAATAAAATAATATTATATTCTCATCTAGTTGCCATTTTTATAATAAGAAAGTCGCAATATCAAGGTGGAAAATGAACTATCATATATATACGAGTGTGTATCACTTAAAAGTGATAGGTAATACATTTACTGGTAATAGGTAATACAATTACAAGTCTTTACTGGTGGTAGGACCTCTTGTGAGTCCGCACGGGTAGGTACCACCGCCCCGCCTATTTCTGCCGTGAAGCAGTAATGCGTTTCGGTTTGAAACGTGGGGCAGCCGTTGTAACTATACTGAGACCTTAGAACTTATAACTCAAGGTGTGTTGCGCATTTACGTTGTAGATGTCTATGGGCTCCAGTAACCACTTAACACCAGGTGGGCTAGTCCACACATCAAAAGCAAAAAAAAAAAAAAACAATGTTAAGTATGGATGCGCAATGCGATTTAAGTGAATGTAATATCTGTCGGTCTTTAATACCATTACCCTATCTCTTCCTACGGGTGTCGTAAATAATTAATTCAACGAATCATAGTCAATTGTGTTCTCTGTGTATCTTACCAACATTGTGCGATTGAATTGAATGAAATTGATGTGAAGCAGTAATGCGTTCCGGTCTGAAGGGTGGGGCAGCCGTTGTAACTATACTGAGACCTTACAACTTATATCTCAAGGTGGATGGCGCATTTATGTTGTAGATGTCTATGGGCTCCAGTAACCACTTAACACCAGGTAGGCTGTGAGCTCGTCCACCCATCTAAGCAATAAATAAAATAAATAAAAAAGAATTAGAATTTACTGGTGATAGGGCGTTATTGTAAGCCCTCTCTGAAAGGTACACCCCCCTACTTATTTATGTCGAGAACTTTAAAGCAAAAGGAGCAAAGTTCTAGACAACTGAATAAAATAAAATTCATATCTTATATCTCAAGAAGCCATAATCACACATCTCTATATAAATTGGCAAATAATATTTAGAGCTTGTGGGATCTCTGTAGATATCTACGGACTCCAGTAACCACTTAACACCAGGTGGTTTGTGAGCTCGTCCACCGATCTAAGCAATAAAAAAAAAAATTACCAATAAAAAATATTTCCATTTTTTATCATGAAGCGAATTAAATATTGAGTTAACAAGATGAATCCGTGCATGAAATTAAAGTTACGCTAACATCGTTAAACAATTAATACAAAAAGCGGAGAACTTTCGAATCCTTATTATACGAGCGGTTTAAAATTTCAGTCTCAGCGTGAATAGTTTCCTAACGATTCGCAGTCACAAAGGACAGCGAGATGTCTACATTGGTTTTGTGCTCGAACTTGGCTATTGTGCCTCCTGACCTATTGTCTCGTATTAAACAGAACGAGCTAGTGTCGGCGAGTTGCAGACGAGACACTTATATAGTTTTGTAGAATATAAACTTCAGTACTTATAATTAGACAAGTTCATTAAGGACGATAGATTTTGCGGTGTGTCTCGAAATAACGACGTTGTATATCGATATGCTAATATCGGGTAGATACCGAACGTACAAAATGAAAAATACAAAATGACAAATAAATGAAGCCATCGTTGCCTAAAAGATAAGACGACCGGAAGATTCGTATCGAGCGATACGGCTGTGCCGATGTTCGAATCCTGCAGACAGGTAACAATTTTTCTAATGAAATTCGTATTTAACAAATGTTCGCCAATGACTTGTACGATCAAAGAATAACAAACAAACCCGCAAAAATTATAATTTGCGTAATTACTGGTGGTAGGGTATCTTGTGTGCCTAGGTAGGAATCAGTAACGCGTTTCCCATAGACACATCCCACTGAGTTTCTCGCGGGATCTTCTCAGTGGGTTGCGTTTCCGATTCGGTGGTAGATTCTGCGAAGCACTGCTCTTGCCAGGGCCAGTGTTAGCAACACTCCGGCTTGAGCCCCGTGAGCTCACCTACACGTTAAGGAGAAGCTGAAATAGCCTCTCAAGGCTATCAGCATAGGTAGGCAAAAAAAATCGCGTTTCAGTTTAAAAGGTGGCGCAGTCATTGTGTTCTAAAAACTGAGGCTTAGAACTCAAAAATGGGCTGCGGCATCAACATGGTTGATGTCTAATAGTATGTAGCTTTGATTATGTTATCGTGCAGTAAAGTCAATGTTTAGAAAATAGCATCGAGCTGAGAATTAGTAATGATACAACTGCTCTAGCCCTGCACGAATAAGAGCCATCGTCTTTCCTATTTCTGCCCTGAATACCATCTCTATATGATTGAAAACTAAAGCTGTTCCAGCGCGTATGAGATGAAAGCCTCTCAAAGTATTTATTTTTAATTTTTTTATATTTTTATTTCGATGGTAACGTCCTCACGATTTATCCGATGCCGTTGTTATCACATCCCATATATATCGTAATGTGAATATAACCCCCCTTGAGAGAGGAGTTCTAAGACTGAATTGCATAACGGCTATCCTATCGTTCGCATGCTAGTAGCTTCGTGAAAGATATAGGATATGATGGCGATACCTACCCGTAAAGATTTATATACACCCTATGAAATTAAGACACGTCCGGTGTATTACTTATTGAGTACCAATTTATTCTAATAACATATGCTTATGAATTACTTCCACGTTGAGACATAGACCTCAAGTTCCAAGGTGGGTGGTGGCATTCACGTTGTTATGCCCATGGGCTCCGGTATCCACTTAAGATCAGTTGGCTTATGAGTTCATTCACCCAGCCACGCAATAAGCAAAAAACAGTAATCATGCAAATTTATAAATTTTATCCGGTTTCATATTATTACCCGAAGTTATTCCTTCGTCGTGGAAGACATCAACATGTGGTAAGTACGTATTTCATTAGGAAAATTGGTGTATCTGCCTGCGGGATTTGAGCATTGCTATAGTCGTATCGCGCGATGTGAGTACACAGAGCTTCTTATCCCTTACGTGACGGCCTGAAAATCGGATAGCACTCAGGTTTCATGTCCGTGTGATTGTTTAGAGTTAAGCCGCGCCATGGGCTATCCAGTTACGGCAATTAAAATGGAGATCCCTATCCGGAGGTAGATTTTGCGAAGCACTGCTCTTGCTAGGGCCAATATTAGCAAACGCTCTCAGATTGAGCCCCGAGAGCTCTCTCCTACCAGTCAAAGCGTAGCTGGAATAGGTTTCCTTAGACGAATATGTTAATAGGTTTTATGTCTATGTTTGTATAATGGCTATTTATATGTTCTGATCTCTCGTTAGACGACATATTCATCCTTGATGAATTCTACTGCCGACGAGAACTCACATTACCATCTATACTAATATTATAAAGCTGAAGAGTTTGTTTGTTTGAACACGCTAATCTCAGTAACTACTGGTCCGATTTGAAAAAATCTTTCAGTGTTATAGCCCATTTATTGAGGAAGGCTATAGGCTATATAACATCACGCTAAAACCAATACAAGCGGAGCATAAAGAATGTTTCAAAATCGGAGTTTTTTTCGTTTTTGAGAGCTTCCACTGCGTGCGCTGCAGAAATGGTTAAAGTCTCGCTAAAATAATGTTCCCCTTTAAAAGATCTAAAAAAAAGTCCGCAACAGCATATCTCTATATGTTAAGGTTGGCTCACTATAACGTGTTTTATGCTAACCAAATTTGTTCTAAAATAAAGTATTATTTGTGAACTATTCCACGCGGACGAAGTCGCGGGCAAAAAAAGCTAGTTCCCATATAAAATATTTCACGATTTTGACTCGTTCGTAATTGTATTCACAATATATTGAGTGGCAAAGTCGCGGCGCTAAAGTCGCCGGTGTGCTCACACATATCACAAAGTTACCTGGAATTTATTGAGCGGACGTGACAATTTGCTGTACATGTGTTTGTTCGTAAAATTATTGTGAAACAGTCGTGAATTACTGGGCTATTCATTAGAATAATTATACGTCTTGTCTTTTGATAACTTTGAATGTGTATACATATGTTTATTAATATTTGTATTAAGCATAATATCTTCTACATAATTAATTGGTATGTTTACATCGTAACCACGTAATCTAGCTGTTTTTTTTATTGCGTAGATGAGTTGACGAGCTCACAGCCCTCCTGGTGTTAAGTGGTTACTGAAACCCATACAGTATAGTTACAACGGCTGCCCCACCCTTCAAACCGAAACGCATTACTGCTTCACGGCAGAAATAGGCGGGGCGGTGATACCTACACGTGCGGACTCACAAGAGCTCCTACCACCAGTAATTACGCAAATTATAATTAAACTTTATTCGTACGTCTTAAAGTGCACTTTAGATATCTATCGAAATACAAGCGGAATGCATTAGTTGAAATTAAATTACCCGCGCCCGCTAATTGTAACTTGTAAGCAAGTTTGACTCGAGATTACTAAGCTCTAAGTTGGCAGCGCGTAGCTTAATTCAATTCTGAATGTTCACCTAAGTTCGGGGTAAGCTATCCATCTTAATCTTTTAGGTGCAATGTTAAGTTAAAGTGGGATTAGTGTTTCGGTGCAAATTCTATAATGCCACTTTAATTAGTCTGTAAAGCGTAGTTGAGCTTAAAGCACACCTAGTGCTAAGCGGCGTTCGAAATTTATAGCCAAACCCATAACCTTTGTTGGGATTAAACACTGCGTTTTCATTTAATTTTATTCGCTGGAAACAAGTTATTTTGCAATGTTAACTAAAAAAGTCTTGCGGTTTCATTCGTGTAAAGTTTATAATTGAAAATCATACGAATGCTTTTAGTTTCTTTTTCTTTTTCTTTTCATAGTGGCGCTATTATATTGTTTGTAGTGAATGAACAGACGTGTTGTCTTAACTGATTTTATGTGATCCGTTTTGAGATATGAAATTTTAATTATAACAAATTCTAAAAAATAATTAATTTCAATAATACTAGAGGATGACCTTGATAAATTGTGTTTCATAGAAATTATATTTAAATACGAATTATATATTGATATTATATTATATATATATTTTTTTTTCAATAAAAAAAAAAGTTAATGTTTAAGTTGATTATCGATTAAGTCGATTATTGAAAACACGAATAAAACAACATTTTCTGAAAATAAATCGTAGCTAGATCGATTTATCGCCCCCGAAATCCCCTGTATACTAAATTTAATGAAAATAGTTGGAGCCGTTTCCGAGATTCAGATTATATATATGTATTTATAAACAAGAATTGCTTGTTTAAAGATATAAGATTTTGGGCTTAAAAAACATAACAAAAAAATACGTTTAAATAGTGAACCAAACTAAGAATTAAATTCATCTTTTTGTATATCCCGTTGATATTGTTCAGGATATTACAGCGAAGTTACCAAAATAATTGTACTATCATCGGTTTTTGATACTCATGGAAATATTCAAGTTAATTGGACGTCTTGAATTCGTTGAAAATGAGGTTTAAAGATTACCTTAGACGCAAACAAATATACATACATACCAACTAAGCTGCTAATAGCTGCCGCAACTAAGCTAAAATGGGAAATTTCATTGCTGCATTGCATTTTTGTTTAGGTTTAGGTTATTATACTATTATATTATATTATATATATTTTTACTGCTGGTAGAACCTTAGAACTCATATCTCAAGGTGGGTGGCGCATTTACGTTGTAGATATCTATGGGCTCCGGTAACCACTTAACACCAGGTGGGCTGTGAGCTCGTCCACCCATCTAAGCAATAAAAAAAAAAAAAATATACAGTTTATCTGGGAGTTCATCGACATCAAAACCTGTACGCCATCACTCACTTTGAGAAATGAGGTGGAGCTCTTGTCTAACACGTGTTTGACCCGTCCGCTTGTGTTATTCATTCTAGTATGGTCTGTGTGTGTGTGTTTTCATCAAAACTTGTATCCTAACTGGTTTCAAACGAAGTTCCGAGCATCAGAACGGAATGAGTGAGCGTTTATATTAAGATTGCGGAGGAATTCTCAACGGAAGCGAGTCTGAAAATAAATGGTTTTATGGTGGAGTCGGGGTGGGAGGCTTCGTTAATACAATGCGGTTTCGTTTTGAGATTAGTTGGATGAAATTAAGATAACTGAACTTAATGAGATTAGAAGATGTACATATATAGGAGTCTACAACGCGATTTTGCTTTATGCGTAATTTGTGGCAATAGGACGCATTGTGAGTTCTAATGAGTAGTAATTACGTAAGAACAATTAAGTAAGAAGTCGTCGTGGCCTAGAGGATAAGACGTCCGGTGCATTCGAGTTGAGCGATGCACCGGTGTTCGAATCCCAGGCGGGTACCAATTTTTGTAATGAAATACGTACTCAACAAATTTTAATGTTCTCGATTGACTTCCACGGTGAAGGAATAACATCGTGTAATAAAAAATGAAACCCGCAAAATTTTAATTTGCGTAATTACTGGTGGTAGGACCACTTGTGAGTCCGCACGAGTAGGTACCACCACCCCGCCTATTTCTGCCGCGAAGCAGTAATGCGTTTCGGTTTGAAGGGTGGGGTAGCCGTTGTAACTATACTTGAGACCTTAGAACTTATATCTCAAGGTAGTTGGCGCATTTACGTTGTAGATATCTATGGGCTCCAGTAACCACTTAACATCAGGAGGGATGTGAGCTCGTCCACCCATCTAAGCAATAAAAAAAAAACTTCCAAATCGTCTGTCAACAATGCCCATCATCATCAGCCACTAGACAATAGCAGTCCACTGCTGGACAAAGGCCTCTCCAATTGCTAGCTACTGAGCATGGTCCTCGGCTTCTCTCATCTAGTTCCTGCCAGCCACCCTGCATTGATCATCACTTCACTGCACTGCGTTTGCCAATTCTTCAGTCTTCACTCAAGAACGCGTTTACCACCGTTAGTTACACCGTTTGCAACAATGTTACCCATTAAAAAAGTGCAATTAAAAAAGTTACAATAAATTTTGTATGGGAACCCTAAAAACGAAGGGCTAAGCTTGTAGCGGTAGCTATGTTGAAATAGAAAATATTTGACGGAAAGTGCTTGAAGGTAGCCGTCATTCCAAAATCGCAGATACAGATTTTTTATTTATAGCACATGAATATTATTAAGGTAGCCTAAATGGTTTTTACTGGCGATAGGACGTCTTGTGAGTCCGCACGGGCAGGTACTACCACCCTTTTTTTTTTTTTTAACGCTGGGGAATCCATTTACGGATACCCGGTCCGGGGGGGTTTACGAACCGGATTATGTCGGGCTCCGGCGCCTCCTGAGAGGAAGAGGGGGACGTGGAGGGCCAAGGTCCTCCACCTCTCCGAATTCCTCGCAGGAGACTACGCCTTGAAAAAGGCGCGCGAAGCACTTGCCCCGCAGAACGACTACCGACTAAGCCCCATCGAGATCCACCACACCGGCTACACCAGACCTACGGTACCGCAGTGCGTGCCGAAAGTCCGCCTTCGCCGGTACCCGTCCTGATGATAAGACGGGATTTCATCTCCGGGAAAATCCCGAAGGACGTCATTTCGGGAGATACACCGTGGGCGGCGCACAGGAACCACCTTGCACCGCCCCACCACCGGACTGACAATCGAGTACCGAGCGCCCCCGCACCCGCCACCTGATAGTCCCTACGGGGGCTGAGCGGGAGCTTCACGCCCGCGCCGCCCACTCCGCCTTCTGCGCTGAGGTGCTGAAGAGGGATCCCACTCCCTTTCACGCTCCTCATCCTCACGGGACGTCATTACCAGGTCACAAAACCTGGCCATGGCCTCCCACGAGCCCTGATCCTCTAACATGCGGGCGACGACAGCCCGCAGGGAGGTACCACCACCCTGCCTATTTCTGTCGTGAAGCAGTAATTCGTTTCGGTTTGAAGGGCGGGGCAGCCGGGAACTTACAACTCATTTCTCAAGGTGGGTGGCGGCATTTACGTTGTACATATCTATGGGCTCCACTTAAAATCAAGTGAGCCGTCAGCTTGTCCACACATATAAGCGATAAATAAAAATATTATTAGATGTCGTACATGTTCGGTTCTATAATTATATTGCATTTAAATTTGGACCTTTTTTTGCTGCGTTATTTTATGATGACGCTGAAAAAACCATACCAATAGTATCGCATTTTAAGATTCAGTTCTGAGAGTCTACAAGATTGACTGCCATTTAAATTAATGTATTTAACGTGAAATAAAATGCTGCAGTCTTTGTGGTTAGCTGAACTTGATTGTAATTAATTTAATGACAAAAATATCATTCTATTAATCTTACAATCAAATGAGTTTTGTTAATTATGTAATTTTTATAAATTGCATAAAGAATTACCTATCTATATAATTATTAATTACATAGAGAATTACTTGCATTAACTATATTTCAATAAAGAGAAACGCGCAGAATAGTATCTTTGTTCCATACTAAATACTTCAATTTCACACGTAACGAATGTGTCCGACGCTACTTAATTTGTGTAGGCTATTTTCAAATCACAGCATAATTGGATTTAATAAAATAGTATTAAAATAAAATAAAAAAACGTGTGGCACTCGGGAACTGCCGCGGTAAAGCTATTGCATAGCATTTTTTATTAACTTATGCAATTATAATTAGACAATGATAATTTAATATTAAAACAATAATAGAACTAGACCACGCTATATTAAACATTAATAAAAGCAAAACCTTAACTGTCCCCTTCACACTCATAAGCTAGACCGCGCGAGAGAGAGATGGGCAGACTTTTCATGATGCGCATGCAGTGTGACGTCACGCCACGCGCTTATTCACAAACACTACACAAGCGCAACGTGTGAATGCTTGAACGCGAGCTACATGGTAGGCGGAGTGGGGGTGTTAGGTTATATTTTCGTTACGGAATTTCTTGGTTCAGTCGCTGCACTCAAAGCCCGCGATAAAAGCTATGCAATAGCTTAAATATTAAGAAAAAATAACAAGTCACAAAAATACCGTTCTATTAAACTTACAACTAACGGAGTTTTGTTAATTAAGTTTTTTTTTTTAATTTAACTTCAGGCTTATACAATCAAAACAAAATTGAGCGAGAATAGCCGCTTCGGGCAATGATCGTTAAGGTCAGTAGCTTTTCTGAAAATTCGTGACGTACTTGACTCAAGAACAACATTGTTATTTTAATTTTAATTATATAATAAACTATACTATATATATATAGTATATATAGTTTATTTAAAATAACAATGTTGTTCTTATAAATATATCTACAAATAAATATATCTACTAGTGGTAGGACTTCTTGTGAGTCCGCACGGGTAGGTACCAACCACCTCCCTGCCTGTTTCTGCCGTGAAGCAGTAATACGTTTCGGTTTGAAGGGTAGGGCAGCCGTTGTAATTATACTGAGACCTTAGAACTCATATCTCAAGGTGGGTGGCGGCATTTACGTTGTAGATGCTTATAGGCTCCGTTAACCACTTATAAAACCAGGGGGGCTGTGACCTCGATCGACCATCGATATATGCAAATAAAAAAATAAAAAATAAAATGAAAAGAAAATATCAGTCGTAGACTCAACTGTTACACAGTAGACTCAACAGCCTCCTATTACCGAGCTGATTTACACGAAATATCCAGCCGTCTGCTCATTTAGGCAAACCATAAGGCATGTGATTTTTGTTATATACTATAGAGATGCTGAAAAAAAAAATCGAAATAGTAAAACTTAGAAATTAACCTGAAATATTCAAATTAGAGTACGCTTTCAATCAATTCTGCAAAGTGCAGGCGCACTTAAATATCTACGTCATCAGATTCGCGTTGAAATCAGCGCAGTAACGATAGATCGTTATAATTTTATTCTATTATATCAAACTAGTATTTTACTTGAAAGCATATTAACAATGTCGCAATATATTTAAACGAACCTTGTATGATTTTTAAATTGTCAAATATTTTCTTGCAAATTGTGACCATCAGTAAAATTGTTTAAGGGTTATATTACGTAGTTGTACATGTTTGGTAGTTGAATGAATCAAATATCCGTTTAATTTAAAATATATTTTAACCTAGTATAGATTATTTATTATTTTACTTGGCTGTCATTGGGTTTGGTTTTTTTTTGAGAATTTGTACCACGTTTTTTTTTGGCAGAAGGGTCGTACTAACAGTTCTCTTGATAATAAGAAGTTTTTACAGTTCACTAGCACCACAACATAATTACCTCTGCCTACTGTATGTAGGATATGAAGTGATGATTTATAGGCGAAATATTGAGTATTGAAATGATGAAGAACTACCAAAGGTGGTCCATAAATTGTGTAAGTTTTTGTGTGTGTGTTTTTTTTAAATAGGTTAGGTATACTAAGCCCGTTCTGTAAAATAATACATAAAAGCACATGTAAACGGAAATGTTGTTCTAACTTTTAATTCATACGAAATATGCTAATTGGAGTGCCCTATTTGAGTGCGCAGCCGGTAACACAACACGGCACCAAATTAACAGACGTCTAGAAATTTCGTGCAACTTCTAGAATACGTCTGCATAATTGCATAGAGAATTACATTTCATTTACTATATTTCAATTAAGGGAAACGTGAAGAATACCTTTGTTGAAGTGAAACTTCTTTAGAATCGTTGTGATTTCAAACTCGATGAAACGAAAAAATAAGTCCATAGAGACACAAACACATAAATGTATAGGATTCAGCCGGCGAGAGAATGAGATAGAACACATTATACGCGAAGTTAAAATATAAATTCACAGAGGGCGCTACCTCATACTATAAAAGATGATTTACAATTACTTACTAATGACAAAATTTTCCATATACTTAGACATTTAGGATAGTTGTATTTTAATTTTTGAAGGTTTCACTTCTACCACGTGTGAATTGCACACATTTTTTCCATTTCTAAATACTTAAATATGACATGTAACGAATGTGTCTGAAGCTACTTAATTGGTGTAGGCTTTTTTTCAAATCACAGCATAATTAGATTGAATAAAATAGTCTTATACTAAAAAACAATTATCCTTTTTTTTAACAACTAACAAAAATATGCTCCATGTTTCCCGGGCTCAAACTTCGTAAAACGAATACTGTTTTTGAACGAAACCAGGAAATACTTTTTGTTATTTAATTGCCGTGTTTGTTGTTCGAGGGCAAAAGAAAAGATTTCCTGTAGTTCTCCAGCGGCTACGTTTTAACCTTCTCGGAGGTTGTATAACTTTTATGTTTATTTGCATCGTAAGAAACAAAAAATAGTGTTTGTTTGTTCTCTCGCGAGATCTTTTTCTTTACGAAGTAAGCATGAAAAATATAATTTGGAAGAATTAGTTAGGATGGTGTTTTTAGGCTTAGCAATTGGATGCGATCAGTCGTGGACGATATTATTGTGGTTTATCAAAACGTTAGTTTCGAGAGGCTTGGAATTTATTAATTTAACTAGCTGACCCGGCAGAATTCGTAGTGCCTCAATCGATAAATAAAAGCATTTCAGCAAGCATTTAAATAAAAGCATTTTCATATTTATCTACCTTTTAAGCCTTCTCTGGACATCCACAAAGAATTTTAGACCAAAATTAGCCAAATCGGTCCAGCCGTTTTCGAGTTTTAGCGAGACTAACGAACAGCAATTCATTTTTGTTTAATTAGGTCTTCGCGATTCGTAAACAAAATTCTTCTTCTATTTTTGAGGTTTACCGGTTGATGGCCAACGGACCTTGAAATGTGAACCACTCCTTTTGAGACATGAGTTACTGTACGGCGAAAATATTACTAGGATATTCTACTATTTAAAGCGGAAAGCAGAGGTTTCCCGGTAGAAATAGCTAGTATAGTATATATAATATATGACCATTCAGATTTACCTCTATTGGCAAACATCAGCCAATTTGATACTTTATTACAAATTTTCTACTCACTCTACTTTTTTAATAAGAAATACTCACATAGTGAGTATACTTTATTAAAAAAATATCTTGTTAACGGTAAAATCGTTTGTAAATGCGTGTAATAGAATTATAGTATTAGATAAAAGAAAAATGCTGATAATAAAACAGGAATGTTCGCATCGAGCATGTATTCATTTTAAATTATTTATTAGACTCCGGGATTGTGTAGTTCCGATTTACTCATACCGCGGTATGCACGTATACCCAGACTATCTATTAGGTAATGGAAGCTTCTAAGTTTTTTTTTTGTTTCCCGTTTAAGCAGGCGAGCATACCGCCCACCTGATGTTGAGTGGTTACCGTCACTCATAGACGTCAGTAATTCCAAGGGCAAATCCAAGACGCTGCCTACCGTTATTTACACCTATAACGAGCCTGAGTGCGGCCCTGCGCTGATTACGGTCTTGCGCTGGAGCATCGCACTATATAGGTATATAATATTCGACGGTACTCGCAAAATGTATTCATTCGCTTGAGTTGGACTTTTTGGCGGGAACGCGACGAGTGAAGTTGTGTGATTTGTTTTATTTTGTCTATTTAGTGTTTCTTCGGGTTTAAATGTGTAATAATGGTGGTTTATTAACTGTTTAATATCTGTGAAAGTACACAAATGTGGGAAAATGAAATAAAGCCACTGGACGTAACTTCTCGGGATCCTCCAAAAAGTCCACTGAAAAAAATCTTAGTAAATGACCACCATTTTACTGAGATTATATTTCATCCCGTAATATCTCATTTAATTTCATCCCAGTTGATTAATGTCTCAAATTAATCATCTTCATTTCATTTCACTCCATAATATCATTTTTCATAAAAATATGAATATAAATTAAAATAAGACATGACTTAAAGGTCTAAGTTACCATGTCATAAAATCCCTTAAAAAAAAAATTCGGTTGAGTTCGAGATAGATATACGCTGGGTGCTCCGCTATTAACATTTGTAATTGATCGCTCTTTAATTAAATATAAAATTGTGATTGGTGGGTATCATTTCACTGCAACAAAACCACAGTTGATGCCACACACCGGATTTTGACTTCTGGCTGAGCTCTCCAGATCCTAGCAAAGCGACAAAGGGCCAATCATTGGTATCTATGAGTCAGTTTCAAACGCCATTCACAAAATCATCCCGATAACTTCATTAAAATGTGTCTTATTTACAAAGACCATGGATAGTATATTATATAATCACGAATGATTCAATCTAGGTATTGATTATGTAGAATGATAATGGCGAACACCTTTGTCGTCGGTAAATAATGCAAACCATTAAATTACCTTTAAAACAAAGGGTAACAAAATACGCCATATCGCAAATAAATCAGTACTGTTTTGACACAATAGCCAATATTTCGGACCCTATTTTGTCAACTATTCTCTCCTTCATATTAACATTCCTAGCCTGGTAAGGCCAATTCTCACTGAGGAGGCCGTGACTTGATATCTAATATAAGGGTAAGCACAGACCTCATTCGATCTAAAACTCACTTACGAAGTTATCTTTGATGTAAACGATGCAAGCATCGAGATCCGGCCTTCGGAAATGGAGTTAAAATCAACGGAATAAAGTTGATTTTTGAATGGAGTTACGACGTAAATACGCTTGTAGGGTAGCATTGGTTTTTGTTTTTCATTGAACGTTTTCGAAGTTTGTTTGAATACTTCTAAATTTGGTAGTAATGCGTTTCATTTTAAAGAAGTACATTAAAATTTCTATATATTCTATATGTATACATAATACGAAACGATAATACGATAAATATGTGTGTCTTTTTTTACTATATTTGTAATCATATGTATGTATTTATATTATTACTAGTGATCCCGCAGTAGTCGAAATTCGATTATAATTAATTGAAATTATACGTTTGAACATTATTATGGTTCTATGGTCAACAGATTTCGCCAAAACTACACTATAGAAAAATAATAGTAAAGATAAACAATATTAATGTATTCTCAATTTGACCACAGACTTTAAGCAATAACAAAAGTTTATACAATAAACAAAGAGTATATATATGTGTGTTCTGTCAAATAAATGGTAGTGTGTGTAATGTTGTTTTTTGTTTTATTGTAATTTTCATGCATAATTAAAAAAAAAAATTAGTATTCTACACTCCTTCTCCATATTCATATATAGATAGTCAAATACAGACGTAAGATTTCTTAATAATTAAGATCATTTAATCTACATAGTAGAGGTTCGCAGCAGGGCGAAGTAAGTCTCCTAAATCTATAACCCATTCCGTCTACTTATCTTCGATTGTAACCCAATACTGGCTAATAGGATAATGTGCGATTCAAATCTAGAAACATCCATCATGTCTTGGATTAAAAACTCATGGTCACACTATGATTGGGTACGTTTTATTTGATATCAGAGATACGATCGAGGGTCGAGCTGTTTTGTTTCCTCATTCTAGCTGAAAATACCGACCGGCCCTACCGATGACACTTGACTGTATTCATTAATCGTTACGAGCTTTTGACGAGTTGACGGAGCTTTCGTGATAGTTTATTGTAGTTATAATCTTAGTTATGTATGAATTGTTTAAAATTTGATGTTTATGTTTTACTTTATAGCGCTGACTGTTTGGGTGGACGAGCTCACAGCCCACCTGATATTAAGTGGCTAGTGGAGCCCATAGACATCTACAACGTAAATGCTGCCACCCACCTTGTGATTATAATATGATTTCTAAGGTCTCAGTATAGTAACAACGGCTACCCCACCCTTCAAACCGAAACGCATTACTACTTCACGGCAGGAATAAGCAGGGTGGTGGTACCTACTCGTACGGACTCACAAAACCTCCTTACCACCAGTAATTACAAAAGTTACACTTTTGCGGGTTTGGTTTTCATTACACGATGTTATTTATTCCTTCATCGTGGAAGTCAATCGTGAACATTTGAAGTAAGTATTTCATTACAAAAAAAAAGTTGGTGTTGGAGGCTGTATCCGACAGGCAGCCAACTTCGCAGCGGATCGATCTTCATCGAAAGACTTACATTCATGTGATCGCGATCCTCAGTAATGAGAAAACGAGGAAGAAGAAGAAGAAGTTCGATATCTTATCGAATTTTGTAATCACAGCTCTCTAAAAGTGTTCCTTGCTAATCTATTCGTGCAGTGGGTAATAGACAAACTGAAATTTGCTGGTATTTTGGGTTTTTATAGCTTGGAATGAGTGGACGAGCTGATAGCCCACCTGGTGTTAAGCGGTTATCGGAGCCAGTACGTCAATACTTTTACTTTTATTTATTTATTTACTGTATCTATATCAGCGTTACCCTAGCGTGTAGGTGAGCTCTCGGGGTTCAAACCAGGAAGTGTTGCTAATACTGGCCCTAGCAAGAGCAGTGCTTCGCAGAATCTACCACTGGATCGGAAACGTGACCCACTGAGAAGATCCGGCGAGAAACTCAGTGGGCTGTGTCTATGGGTTAGTTTACTCGCCGAACCCTTCATTGCAAGCGACGGGGAGGAACTTTTACAGTATAACGGCAACACCACTATTCAAACCGGTACGGGTTACTGCTTCACGGCAGAAATAGGCAGGTACCAATCCGTGTCGGCTTAACCTACTCAAAAAACGTTGACTCGATGAATCCTTTGGTTGCCTTTTAAGCCACTCAAGGGAAGAGACGAGGCTTAGGCCGTAGCCGCACAGCCAAAATTGTATTACTGAAAATGTGTCCAAGAAACTTGATATTGCAAAAGTGTTTTCAGTTACATTTCAACTTCATTAAAGAAAATCGAATGAAAAAGTATGAGTTTGTATCGCGAAAATGTTCGCTTTGTAGAGTCCTATTAGCGTAATTGAAAAAGCACCGAACTTTACACTATGAGAGTGAGAGCCGTCATTTCTCCGATTCTTCGTTTTCGTAACGAAATTAAAACTGATTCAGCTGCAAAGAAATAAAAAAATTAAGATTCCCAAACGAACATTAAAGGGAAATGAATTTCGAATTAAAACCATTCAGTTAGGGCTTTTTAATTGAAGTGTTATCGAGGGGCTTGTTTAACAATCTTATTAAAAAACCTACTGCTCACGTCCAGCAAGAGAGGAGTGGCACCGTCCGTGGCGCTCTGTACGCCATCCATGGCGGATGCAACAGTAATCAGCTTAACGACTATCAGATAAAAAAGGTAATGGAATGAAAAAACTATTTTGTATCGCACGCTCGCCCCTTGTTCGGCCTTTATCCGCGACCGTTGACCTTTTGACTTTGTGAAGGCGTTTTCATAATGACACGGAATCTTGTTTGAGAAGTCGATTTTGTGTCGTTAGATGCTGAAAAGAATCTCGACTTTCATTTGACTGTTAAAGTTTGTCGTAGAGTGAATTTGGCAAGTGCTGATTATGATGACAGATTTTTTTTTCACCAACGATACTTTTAGATCATCGTGAAAGTAACTATTCCGAGACATACAATTTCTAGTGTTTCATTTTCGCGAATTTAAATTTAAATTTAATTCAGTTATCCTACACGGACGATAAGTACTATTGAAGTGATATTTTATAAAAACAGCGAAATTTGGAACATTAGAAAAGTGTAATATTATCTTTCTATCTCCGTCGCACGCGCGCATTAGAATCAACGCGACGTCATATGTAGCTTTTGGTTTTTTATAAGCAATATCTTCCTAATTGTGGATTTGGTTTAGCTTTGTTAAAAAGAATTATCATCAGGGCTTAGAGAACCATTAAAAACAAACAAAAAAAAACCTTTGCTTTCGTCATTCCTGGAAACTCTTAATTAATGGTAAACTCCAAATCAGCAGTAAGATTGCGTGAAAATTTGGTGCCTCCAAAAAAAACTCGCCGAAATTTAGCTCATAAATCTAAGAAGCATCGAACGCCGAAAATCGACTCCGCGTGAAATGTTGCAGGCATTAACACTAAATAAGGCATTCGGCTAATTGTCGCCGGTAGCTAATCAAGAATTATGGCCAGCCGCGTGGCTGACAAACAACGCTTAGCCAATTTGTTAGCGACGTTTAGCGAACAAAAGTTAAATTTATACGATTGTCGGACTATCCGTTAAAGCGTGATTAATTCTGGTTGTTTGATTAATGTGTTTACTTCGCGTTTTTGTATTCGATTTAAATTATTTGATTTGTGATTTACGGTTTTGTTATAAAAACCATTTTTCTATGTTACGCGCTTAATTTCGCAATAAAATCCATAGCTGGATTGTGATGTGAAAATATTAGAATATACTGGATTATTAATTGTGTAATGAATACGTTAAGAGATACGTTTTTTTCTTCATTTTAATTAGATTAAGCTCAAGCGAGCTGATAAATCGCAATTGTCACTCCTCCTCCTCCTTGCGTCGATAATCCTCAGTGCTGATGGTCGTGGCCTCCTCTAATCACTTTCTCCTGCATCATCTTGCGCCATCCCTGCCTGTCCTCGGCTGTGTGGATAGCAACGTGGACTGAGGTATTGAGAGTGGAGCGTATTTGGTCCGACCAGCGCACTGGATTTCTGCCTCTGTCACTCATCTTATTCTAAAAATTAGCGATGAATCTTTGAACTTAAAATATAATAATTAACAAAATTCACATCTCAGTATCATCGATCTTGTTCATTTATCTTGATTGATACCAAACCTATCCGGTCAAAATGCTGATGGAACCGAAAAAGAAACGAACCCTCTTCGTATTTTTAAATAAAGCTCTACTGTTTCCACGCCATTATTAAGGAAAGTGTGCGTGCTATATCCACTATATCCACCAGTAGACACACTTCATTCATTCACGCACGCTGCGCATTCTTACTACAGACGAAGGTAATGAATTATGAAATTCATCAAACAACTTCATTACACTTTCACGGCCCCACAGAACTTTTGCAACAATAGAAAAAACATCCGTTCTCAATACGGTTATAATTCAAGTCTTTCGTTACAGCGTTAGAAACCATTACTCATGTAACATCGTTTTATCTGACTAGTCGCTCGGCGCCAGCTTAAGTGGACTTGTGACTTTACGCCTTCGTATTTCAAGTGGCCCACTTTATAATAACAACTTTGGAGTCGCGTATGAGAAGTTTCTTAAATTATTTTCATTGAAACTGGCTCGTAGTCTCCCTTTTGTTTAGTGCAGTGGAATGATTCTTGTGATTCTTGCATTTAAGCTATAATACGTTGTGAGTAAAATGTGCTTGTCCATTTTTAACTGACTTAAAAAAAAGAGGAGGTTCTCAATTCGACTGTATATTTTTTTATGTTTGTTACCTCATAGCTTTTAACTGGGTGAATCGATTTTAATGATTCTTTTTTTATTAGAAAGCTTCCCATGTGGTCCCATTTTAATTTAGTCTAGTTCTGATAATGGTATCCATGAGAAAATCATATAAGTCTTAAATTTGCATTAAGTACGTGCGCAACAAATTGATGTATAATTCAATAACTCAATATCACGCCAACCGATTTCGATGATTATTGTTTTTAGTGTATATTAATTTGTTTTGGAACATCTTTTTTTTCTATTTGAAGTCGGTTTTTGTTAAGGCATGTTTATTTACAATAATTATTATTGCAGCGTATTTCGGGAATTTACCTGTTGTGGCCTGTTCAATTATCTTTAAAAATCGAATGCTTCATTCACATAGTTTAACTTTAGTTAACTGCATCCAAGCTACGTCACATTTCGAAATGAATAACGCTTTAATACAAAAAAAAAAGCCTATCGTTAAATACCAAAAAACCAAATGGTTCATTCGCAGAACGTTAGTGCGCTATTTATTGCGGCAGCCTCGACGGAACGAACGAATTTGTATCCAGTTTTCAGCGTCCATCGATATTGGACGTTTTCGTGGATTTACAAAGCGAATTCCGAACGAATTCCTCCACAGTCGATTGGTGGACTACCATTAAAATAGTCGGGGCTGGCATAGTCACGTCGGAACTGAATGGAAATTTTTAAAGAATCAATGATTCTCACCAGTGAAATATTTTTGTAGGTAATTGTTTGTTGTTAAGCTGTTGGGTTGGATATGGCCCTGGTATTCGTGGCTGTCATAAGCGATTGTGACCACTCACCGTCAGACGGGTCTACAGTTGCGAATAACACGTACTATTAATTAAAA
Source organism: Bombyx mandarina (assembly GCF_030267445.1). Taxonomy (NCBI): domain Eukaryota; kingdom Metazoa; phylum Arthropoda; class Insecta; order Lepidoptera; family Bombycidae; genus Bombyx; species Bombyx mandarina. The sequence continues at coordinate 15,232,518 of NC_143228.1, forward strand.
AAAGGATTGTGTGGTTTTATGAAACTCCGGTAAAAGTGAAACTTTTTTTCACATTACAGACATTTAACTCTGGCAAACCACATTTATATTAAACACTGACAAAAACAAACAAAATAGCGTAGAGCACTGGCACAAATGAGTAAGATACACTACACGGTCAGCTGCTACGAGCTATAGACGCCGCCATATTGGCCTTGGCTGCTCTGACGAGCGCCTTTCACTTTATCCCTACTCCGCGGCCGACCGTCACGCGACATGCAACACACATACGAAAAAGTTTGAGATGATGTAATAAAAGTTTCACTTTAAAAATAGGTATAGATTTAAATATTTACATATCTACAAGTGCGAGTTAAAGAATCTGTCAACGATCAAAACGAACCAGCGTAATAGTCAATCATCAACTCTACAATAAAAGTCACCGAACGAAAACTAGTCAAGATCAAAAACGTGCGAAAAGCCAATATCGCCGCTACAAACGTGACCACATAAAATATTTATCGAGGAGCGAACAAAATAAACAGTTTTATTAAGAATACACATCTCAACGATAACAAGGAAGGTACCGTGCTCGCGAGATCGCATCTGAAATTGCTCCGAAGATTTATATAGTATTGTTCGTATTGCCACTGATTCGTTCATTCGTGACTCGTAAATTTTGTTAGTAACCAAATTTTGGTGCGATTTTGATGATATCATATTTGTGTATTCCAAATGCATTTAAAAGTGAAGTTAACGAATTTACATTATAATAAACGAGAACACTATACTTATAGGGTGCTAAGCTTAATTTATTTACATTGAATTTACATTCACGATTGACTTCCACGGTGAAGGAATAGCATCGTGTAATAAAAATCAAACCCGCAAAATTATAATTTACGTAATTACTGGCGGTAGGACCTCTTGTGAGTCCGCGCGGGTAGGTACCACCACCCTGCCTATTTCTGCCGTGAAGTAATAATGCGTTTCGGTTTGAAAGGTGAGGCAGCCGTTGTAATTATACTTGAGACTGTAGAGCTCATATCTCAAGGTGGGTGGCGCATTTACGTCGTAGATGTCTATGAGCTCCAGTAACCACTTAACACCAGGTGGGCTGTGAGCTCATCCACCCATCTAAGCAATAAAAAAAGAAAAGAATACGTAATGTAAGGCAGAAGCGAGTGGCAAAAGTCTCCAAGCTTAAATTGATAGCATGCAATCAGCACGTCATTTGATTTTTAAATTGACTCACATTGATGTTTAAGAATTGGAAGTGTAAAATAATATTTTTATTTATTGCCTACATTAGTGAAAGTAGAATAAATTTTCTTAATAATGTAATTTAGATACAATTATGAAAATACTGAGAATCGAATAATGTAATATTTTAATTTTATGGTATAGAAACAAATGAAGTAAAATAAACACCAAAAGACGAAATCGAAAATGTCCATCTCTATGACACGATGCAATGGATATATTAGGTAGATATATATAATATGTTAGCCGTCAGGTAGTCGGCCCATCGTAAAACTCACGGCAAATCCCTATGTAGCGTGATATGAGGACATGCTGTTCCGATCCACGTGATGTGGGATGACGGTAATAACAATAAAAAGAAGATGAATTCAAATTCAAATTCAAAATCATTTATTTCAACTTAGATGTCAGTATGACACACTTGTTGAATGTCAAAATACAAATAACAATGTTAACTCTACCACCGGTTCCAAAAGTCCAGTCCTGAGAAGAAACGGCGAAACAAACTCAGCGGGCTTTTTTTTCTTTTGTTTTTTCTTAAATATTTTCTTTTTTTTAAATAAATAAAAATATTTACAATAAAGGAAAAAACATGTTACAATTAAAAAATAATAATAATAATAATGAAAAAGGATGAGTGAAGGAGCAAACGGTGCACCTGGTGTGAAATGGTTCTTGAAGCCCATAGACATCAAATACCGCTTTGGTACATGAACTCGAAGTCTGAAATATATTGTATCAAATTCAAACCAGAACGCGGAAATTCCTGGCATAAATAAATAGTTTAGTGGTAAACGAAATCCAATAAAATTGTTAGTTTAATTTTCGCAGTTCATTTGACATTAAAATTTTATATCTGCAATCTTCTACGCGAATGGTACAGATCCGTCGAAGCGCCAAATTGTACCAATTTTGTATTCAATTATATGATCTGACAAGTCTGTTATTTGCGACACGTCCAGTTATCATACCGGCTTCAAGCGATCGTCACGTGCTTATATGTGTTATAAGAGAGTCTGGGTTTGATCCCAATTAATTCATGTTATGTTAAATGTAGTTTTATGTCGAAAAGTTTGGTTAATGTGTTGTTTTGACACTTACTGACCGTAGGACGTCTTGTGAGTCTGCACGGATTGATACCAACACCCTACGTATTTCTGCCGTGAAGCAGTAACGCGTTTCGGTTTGAAGGGTGGGGTAGCCGTTGTACTGTACTGGGACTTTAGAACTCATATATCAAGCAGACGGCATTTACGTTGTAGATGTCTATGGACCTAAGTAATGTAAAACACGCGTTGGCTAGTGTGCAAGATCCGGTTTTCACGTTACGGTGTTTTCTAGGTTCTGCTGGTAGCTGCTTAACATCAGTTAGACCGTCTACGCATCTATGTTAGTGCAAGAAAAATGTAAGTCCCTGTAATAGAATTTGACTAGCCAAAGATCAATTTCATTAAATTCAATTTTGATGTTTAATTAACCGAATTAAGCAATCGTAAGTTCTAAAGCCGGATAACAAATTAGTTTCGGCCTTTGACTGATCCTCCTAACCTAAGGATTAGTTAGGCAAACTCGGGAGCGCTAGGATTTTGACTAAAACACATATAATTGGAAACACTTGTTAACGGGACGTGGGTATGTATGACACATGGCTGGTAGAATAAATGGTGGCTATTGTTGTATGGTTTGTATAGTTTGGAGACCGCGTCACGGAAGTCCACTGAGTTTCTCGCCAAACCTTCTAAGTGGGTTGCGTTTCCGATTCGGTGGTAGATTCTGCGAAGCTCTTGCTAGGACCAGTGTTAGCAACACACCCGGTTTGAGCCCCGTGCGCTCACCTACACGTCAAGGAGAAGCTGAAATAGCCTCTCAACGCTATTCGCATAGGTAGGGGAAAAAAAGTGGATAGGCCTCTTACAAGTTGGACCGACAACAATTGGTAAGTTATGCTAAAAATTTAAAACCTTTTACAATATCACTTAAGAATTATTTTCGTAAGGCGACGTGGAAAGTTTTAATTAAGTACATTCAAATACATTATTTTATTTAAAAGTACGTAAAGATATAGGTTTTTTGGGGATATATATGTGGAGTATTTTTTAGAATTTAATTTTATTTAAATCTGACAACCCCAATTTGTGGATGGGCTGTCAAAGTCAGTAGGTAGTCAGAAAAAAAAAGATTAGGGTGTGTGGTGGTGGTAAGATGTAAAAGTGATATGTTGTTGTTTCTTTGTGTAAAAAATAAAAATAAATAAGGTGAGATCCATTTCTCGTTATTCCGCCATCCTACATCTTTTGGGGGCTCGTCCGGGATTGGCTAAAATATTGATTTGAAGTGGATCGAAGACTGAAGACGAAAAACGTTGAATCATTCAAAGTTGATAACTTAAGGTGAAGAATTGTTTTACCGACACTGGTGAAAAATGTTGCCACATTACAAAAAAAATACGGAAATTATAGTTTTTGAGGATGTGTTGATGTGATAATTTTCGTCCATTTTCTGATGTTGAAGATATAATAAAACTTTAATAAGTCCAGGAAGACCATCGTTTTGCCCTAAGATTAGAAGTAGATCCCTAAAGAAGTCTAAGATTAATACAAGCATCACGATGCCGCCGAAAAAAGACTTACAAGATGCCGAAGGTGAGGAACAGGAAGTAGACGTGCATATTTCATTCAAAGACTTGGAGAAGTCGATGAACATATTTACCGGAGATGACACCTACCCGATTGAGACATTTCTTGACGAATTCGAAGACGTGGCACAGATCATGAATTGGACTAAAGTCGAAAAATTGATTTACGCAAAAAGACTCTTAGATGGAACTGCCAAGCTTTTCTTACGATCTATGGGAAGGATAAAAGACTACGCAACCTTGAAGAATGCTCTTAAAGAAGAGTTCGGTCCCAAAATTAACAGCGCGGTTGTACACAAAAAACTTGCTTCGCGTAAAATGAAGAATGACGAGACATATCAACAATACTTCTTGTCGATGAAAGAGTTAGCCCTACATGGTAAAGTTGAGGACGCTGCGCTAATAGAATACGTCATAGATGGCATTCGTGACATTGAAGCCAATAAAGCAATTCTGTACGGTGTAACAGACATAAAAGAATTTCGAAAGAAGTTGGACATCTATAGTGAATTTAGAAAGAAGATGTCTGCTAGACCTTCTCATTCTGGCCAGTCGTCTGCAAGTCACATAACCCATAAGAAGACTCATGTGAAAAGGTGTTTCAACTGTGGCGACTTGGACCATCAAGCACCTGCCTGTCCAAAAGGAATCAAATGTTTTAAATGTAACGAATTTGGCCACAAATCTACAGACTGTACAAGTAATAAAATCAAGAAGACTCTGAACATTCTAAATAAAAGTGAAGAAGAGAAAGTTCCCTACAAGAAGATAAAGATTAATGAAACAGAAATGATAGCGCTAATAGACACAGGAAGCGATGTTAATTTGATTAGGATGACTGAAGCTGAAAGGATTACGAAAGACGCACTGAATAATCAAAATAACTCTAAGATATGCTTGACAGGTATAGCTGAAAAGGAGGTATACACAAAAGGAGTCTTTAATGCAAGAATACAAATAGATGATTGTTACGCTGATATAACATTCTACATTGTCCAAGATAATAACATACCTGTAAATGTGATTTTGGGAAACCCTATATTGAGAGAATTTGAAGTTAATTTTACTGCGAATGGGATTTTTGTTGAAAAAATTGTATATCTCACGCTATTAACTGAAGAGAAAAATATCTACAATGAAAATGATACAATTAAATCAGAAAATTCAGAGAAAATTAGAAAAATAATAGAAGAATATAAACCTAACAAAGTAAAGAGAGAAAGTAACGTTGAAATGAAGATTATACTTACCGACGACGAACCAATACATCAAAATCCGCGACGACTTTCACCCCTGGAAATGAAGACGGTTAATGAACAGATAAAAGAATGGATAGAACAAGAGATAATACAACCAAGCAAATCTGACTACGCAAGCCCTGTGGTACTAGCTAATAAGAAAGATGGAACTTACCGACTATGCGTAGACTACCGAAGACTGAATAAGAAGATAATAAAAGACCGGTTCCCATTACCACTGATTGAAGACCAAATAGACAAACTAAAGGAAGCGAAAGTGTACTCGACGCTAGATTTGAAAAATGGATTCATGCACGTTAACGTCCATAAAGATAGCAGGAAGTATACGTCGTTTGTTACGCCCCAAGGCCAGTACGAATTTCTTAAAATGCCTTTCGGTCTCTGCACAGCACCATCTGTATTTCAAAGATTCATCAATAACATCTTTCAAGATCTTATCTCAGATAGCACTGTCCTGGCATATCTCGATGATCTTATTGTTCCAGCAAAGACAGAAGAAGAAGGACTGATAAAATTAGAAAAGGTATTTAAAAGAGCTGCAGAATTTGGTTTACAATTTAATTACAAGAAATGCCATTTCATGAAAAAAGAAATAGAGTATCTGGGCTATGTCATTAAAGATAATGAGGTTCGGCCATCAAAAGAAAAAATTGCCGCGGTGTCTAAATTTAAAATACCACACAATGTAAAATTACTACAATCATTTCTCGGACTCACTGGATATTTTAGAAAGTTTGTAAGAAACTACTCTTTGATCGCAAAACCATTAACGAATCTTTTGAAGAATGATGCCGAGTTCAATTTTGACGATGAATGTGAAAAGGCTTTTATTGAACTAAAGAAAATACTATGTGGATCGCCAGTTCTCCAAATTTTCAACCCCGATTATGAAACAGAAATTCATACAGACGCAAGCATGGATGGATACGGAGCTGTCCTATTACAGAAATGCCCTAAAGACAATCTAATGCACCCTGTTTATTATATGAGTAAGAAAACGACTCCAGCTGAGAGGAAATATCACAGCTATTATTTAGAAATTTTAGCTATAGTTGCTGCTATTAAGAAGTTCCGAGTTTACGTTTTGGGAATACATTTTAAAATAGTAACCGATTGTTCTGCCCTAACAATTACTTTGCAAAAAAAGGATCTGCCACCGAGAGTCGCCCGTTGGGCTCTGCTCCTCGAAGAATACGATTATGAAATTGAACACAGGCCAGGATCCAGAATGAAGCACGCTGACGCTTTGAGTAGACATCCAGTTTGTTTGATTCTCACTGAAACGATGGCTCGTTTGAGGAAAGCACAGAATGAAGATGAACGAATAAGACTAATAAAAACAATTTTAGAGAAAGAAAATTATCAAGACTACATTATACAGCAAGACATACTTTACAAAGAGAAGGAAGGAAATAGACTGATTGTTATACCTAAGAAAATGCAGTACGAGGTCATTCGTAAAAACCATGAGAGAGGACACTTTGGTATTACAAAAACAGAAGAATTAATCAACAGAGAATATTATATTGAGAATTTACAAGATAAGATAAGAAAAGTTATAGATAACTGCGTTGAATGCATTCTCATATCGCACAAGAGAGGTAAAAGGGAAGGACTATTACACCCGATAGACAAAGGCAATGTTCCATTATCAACATACCACATTGATCATCTCGGACCTTTGACATCTACTCATAAAAATTACAAGTATATCCTCACCGTTGTTGACGCTTATACCAAATTTACCTGGATTTACCCTGTTAAGACTCTTACCGCTCTAGAGACGGTAGAAAAGTTAAGACTGCAACAGCAAACTTTCGGGTCACCAGAAAGGATTATTACTGATCGAAACGCCGCATTTACTGCAAATGAATTTCAAGAGTATTGCCGTAATGAAAATATTACACACTATACGATTACTACAGGACAACCCAGAGGAAATGGCCAGGTCGAAAGGATTCATCAGATTATCATTGCCGTGTTGAGCAAGCTCAGCGCTGATGATCCGACCAAATGGTACCGCCGTGTGTCTGTAGTACAACGCTGTCTGAATGGTACCTACCAAAGAAGCATAGGAATGACGCCATTTGAACTACTTTTTGGCACTAAAATAAAAGATAAAGACGATGATGAACTTAAGAAGTTACTAGAGGAAGAAGAAATACAAATGTTTAAAGAAAAAAGACAAGAGCTGAGAGAAAAAGCTAAAGAATCGCTACTGAAGATACAAGAAGAAAACATAAAAAATTATAACAGAAAGAGAAAAGAAGCGACGTCTTACAAAGTTGGCGATTTAGTAGCAATCAAGAAAACGCAGTTCTCTCAAGGCAGTAAATTATTTCCTAAGTACCTAGGACCTTACGAAATCTTAAAAAACAAAGGAAATGACCGATATGTTGTGAAGAAAGTTGGAAATACAGAAGGTCCAATCAACACGACTTCTTCTGCTGATTTCATGAAACCATGGGTTACGTCGGAAGAAAATTATTCATCTGGGTCAGATGATTAACCAGGACGGCCGTGTGGAGTATTTTTTAGAATTTAATTTTATTTAAATCTGACAACCCCAATTTGTGGATGGGCTGTCAAAGTCAGTAGGTAGTCAGAAAAAAAAAGATTAGGGTGTGTGGTGGTGGTAAGATGTAAAAGTGATATGTTGTTGTTTCTTTGTGTAAAAAATAAAAATAAATAAGGTGAGATCCATTTCTCGTTATTCCGCCATCCTACATATATACGACAAAGGGAAGATCTTCCACCGAGCGGATGATATTGCTCGGTAGACCGACGGTCCGAATGTTGTTGTTCGGAACTTGTATATATGCGCTTTATCTTGAAAATGTCGTAAGCGAGATTCAGGCATCTGTCAATTATCTTGCGTTGTATGATGGCTACCCGCCACAGTTTTTTACGCGTTTTCGAATTTTAGTGTGATGGTGAGTACTTACTGTTGCCATTGCTTATGAACACTAGCAATCTCAATGTCTATCGCAGAAATCTATTTATACCCTCGCTTAAAGCAGGACATGTCAAGCAAAATCAAAGCAGGTAATTTTTATTCGAGTAGAACTTTTCAGGCATTTCCCAATTCTAATTACTTTACCGCCTTTTCAGAAACACCATTTCGGTCATAAGTGGAGTTTAAGTTGCCAATTCAAGTCAAGATTAAATGGATAATCAATACCGAACCTTAAGTAGGCATCAGGAAGGTCCACAGATTCGTTAAAATGAAATATGATTAATTCGAAATTCACGAAGGATATTTATTTTAATTAGGACGAAATCTACCACAGTCGAGGGCAGACTCAAGAAAATTTCGACCCCCCGATGAAGGCACAAAAAATTACGTAATTCCCTTGAGAATATTCCGTCAACGCCCCTCGTCGAAGTTGGCCAGAGTTCGGGGAAAGTTATCGTTGGATTTGTATCTGATGGTAACTTTCCAGCGACGAATAAATAGCTGATATTTCCTTAATTTTTTACATTTACGGTGTCGTTCGTAATTTCAGAAACTTTGGCAGCGTTATCGTATCGGTAAGATGATGTTTTCTCAAAGATTTCTAGTACATTGAAGTATGAGTATGCAATGGGCTGATGGTACATGTTTGGGCTTGTGTTGGGTTTTTTTATAATATACAGTCAGAGTCAGAGTCAATTCGAGCCAAAAGCAATCCCAGCGTAAATGCTGCTTCTTGACACATTATTACATGAGAACTCAAAGACTCAATTATATTGTATAACGGCTTTCCCATCTTTCAAACCGGATTGCGTGATTGCTCTACGGTAGAAATAGGCAGGATACTGGTACTCACCCTTGTGAGCTTACAATATGTCCATACTAACATGATAAATTATACATATAAATTATGATTTTAGTGGAACACGTATTAAAGACATTTGTATTTCCTCGAAAAAAATGTTATGGAGTAGCGGCATACATAGCTGCATCTTTGGTCAGGAGTTATACTTAAGGCTTACCAACGTTAAATTTGATTCTAATAAGCTATTTACTTATTAACTCGTTTTTAATGGGTTTCTTTTCATACGCTTCAGCTAGTCGTTTGTTTGTTATAAACTGATTTATCAGTATTGTTTTTTTTTTCTTTCCAATTCTTTTTTTTTTTTTTTTTTTTTTTTTTTATTGCTTAGATGGGTGGACGAGCTCACAGCCCACCTGATGTTGAGTGGTTACTGGAGCCCATAGACATCCACAACGTAAATGCGCCACCCACCTTGAGATACAAGTTCTAAGGTCTCAAGTATAGTAACGACGGCTGCCCCACCCTTCAAACCGAAACGCATTACTGCTTCACGGCAGAAATAGGCAGGGTGGTGGTACCCACCCGCGCGGACTCACAAGAGGTCCTACCACCAGTAATTACGCAAATTATAATTTTGCGGGTTTCATTTTTATTACACGATGTTATTCCTTCACCGTGGAAGTCAATCGTGAACATTTGTTGAGTACATATTTCATTTGAAAAATTGGTACCCGCCTGCGGGATTCGAACACCGGTGCATCGCTCAACACGAATGCACCGGACGTCTTATCCGTTAGGCCACGACGACTACACTCAACTACACTCATCATAATAATATGTTTGGCACTAAGTCGAAATTAGCTAACGGGATTTTAAATTACGTTTATGCTGCACTAATTTATTAAAGCAAAAATTATTCTTTAAATTGCCTTTTTCGGGGCATACAAGAGCAACCCGTTTTTGCATGTCATCCTACTACGTACGATCTCCAACACGTAATACGCAGATAAAGTCAGGTGCATATTTTGAAAATATTAACCGAAAAACAAAAGGTAGGTGAAACAGTAGTAATTCGGTGTGTGCATTTAAAACTGGAAGGTAGATACTGTCAGTAGCAATCGTTGCGCCGGGAGCTTTGGGGCGTGCCAAATTATGCACGCTGTAGTTTTGAAACTGTGGGCTGTGTTTGGCCAGATTTTGTGGGTTGAGGGAATTTTTGTTCTCTTATTTTGAATAGAATTTTGTTGCGTGAACTGTGTATTGCTCGTAGGCGGTGACGTCATTCTGCTTTTGAATATCATAAATTATTTCTGTTTGTATGTTCTACTGTTTGAAGAAGCTGTGGATTATCATGAAATACTTATGAGACTATCTATGTACTGTTACGGAAATTTGGCTAAATTATCTAAGACGGATCATACGGACCAGACTTATCTACGCGTTATTTTGGTACCTAACGCGTTATCTTGGTACCTGTCTAGGTACCAAGATAACCTAGGTACCAAGATGCCAAGGTACCAAGGTAACGCCTAGATAAGTATGGTCTATGACCCGTCCAAAAAAAACTAAAATAATAATATATACATATTTTTTGTGTAATTTTTAGTGGTAGGATATTTTGCGAGCCCACATGGGCAGGAGAGTAATCCTACTTCAATTGCGAAACCACTTCTGGTTTGGAGATACACCTGCTTACGATTGAGAACTCGACTTAATGCCTCATTTTTGTCTACAAGTTTTCAGGTTGTGATGTATTTGACAAATAATTGCCAGGAAAGATCTTTGTTAAACTATTTCCAACTCTACAAATACTTTTTTATTGCTTAGGTTTGTGGATGAGTTCACGGCCCGCCTGATGTTAAGTGGTTACCGAAGCCCATAGACATCTACAACGTAAATGCCGCAACCCACCTTGAGATATGAGTTCCAAGGTCTGAGTATAGTTATAAAGGCTGTCCCACCCTTCAAACCGAAACGCATTACTGCTTCACGGCAGAAATAAGCAGGGCGGTGGTACCTACCCGTGCGGACTCACAAGAGGTCCTACCACCAGCAATTACGCAAATTATATTATAATTTTTGCGGGTTTGATTTTATTACAATATGTTATTCCTTCACCGTGGAACAATCGAGAACATTTAATTTTGTTAAGTAAGTATTTAATTACAAAAATTGGTACTTGTCAGCGGGGTTCGAACACCGGTGCTTCGCTAGATATGAATGCACCGGACATCTTATCCTTTAGGCCACGACGACTTCTGAATCAAAAATTACGTATGTGGGAAGAGCTATGAAACATCCTTTTTATTGAAAGACTAGCGACCCGCCCTCGCTTCGCTTCGGAAACATTAAAACACACATGAAACCAAAAAAAATATATAAAAAAAATATTAAAAAAAGTAGCCTATGTTCATCAGGGACAATGTCGGCTTCTAATGGAAAAATAATTTTTCAAATCGGTCCAGTAGTTTCGGAGCCTATTCGAAACAAACAAACAAACAAATCTTTCCTATTTATAATATTAGTATAGATGAAAGAGTCCTCTGTTGTAGTCACTCACTTGGCAGCTCACAATTAGGCCCGCCATATGCTTGTTTGCCTTCGAAGGTAAAGTATATAGCTAGTAAAATGTTTTTATTCTTTAAGTATTTTATAATATATATAAAAAAAAAAACATCTAAAAGATTGCAATCGGGACTTAATGCGCGTATATCTCGTCGCGATGTCGCCTCGATTGTCCGAACGCAACTCGAGTTCGCGGCTTTTGTGTTTTGTCGCTACATTTCCTTTGTTCGAGTTGTTCTTAGGTTCATTTCAACCAGATAAAGTTTTATTTAGTTCTTCTATTACGGTTTGTTTGACTGGAAATTCGAAATGTAGTAGTGTTTTTAAATTTCGTCGTTTTGTTTTTTAATTTATTGATGGAAAACTGATGGAAATGAAAATTAGGTTGGTAAGAGAGTGTTAACTATGAATGCGGAAGGATATAGAGGAAGAGGTAGACCTAAGAAGAAATGGATGTATTGCGTGAAAGACGATATGCGTAAGAAGGGAGTGAGCGAAGAAATTGTATATCATAGAGAGGTATGGAAGGAGAAACCATGTTGCGCCGACCCCAGAATGATGATTGATTATAAAATAATTTCTACCCAGGCTAAACTTACTAAATAAATTTCAATTAAGAACAGTTGGTTTGTTGACTGTTATTAGACCATTTTATTTTTCTGTTCCACTGCGTAACGATAATAGTGAGTAATAGTGACGATAAACTACGGAAACACAACCGCATTCTCCGAAATATGTGTCGCATTAACAAGCCTATTGTATCCAATGACATAATGTGATTTAACATTGTATTCGAAAAAATCTCAACGACCAATCAGTAATATTTTAAAAGCCATTGCAAAAATAAACTCCGAAATAGCTTTTAAAACGATCGCTCGGTCTGTTGTTCCCTCCCCCTTTGAGAGTGGGGGGGGGGCAAATTAAAATCCATCAGTTAAGAAGAGTGATCCATTATGACAGGCCCAGGGGCTGGACAAGACCGGTATCCACTTGAAATATGACTGTGATAATGTTTTTTTTTATCGTTAATCTTCAAGTTTATTGAACAGATTAAAAGCCATTCAGATAGGAATCTCGGATCGTGACGTTTAAGTTGACTCGGGTTTAATAAAGGACTTACAGATTTATTTTGAAGATCATTTTTGTCGGATTACGGAGTTTCCGCATAGGCTCTAATTCTTAAATTAAAAACCATTACTTTTGGTGGTTTTGGAAGTTAGCAGGGGTTTCATAGAAATCGTCGCGTAACGAAAATAGCCGTCACTATTTTAATGTAATTATGATGTAAATTTCATATTATTATCATGATATAATATTGCGTACGCTGTTGTGTGTGATGATATATATATATGTATATCGTGTATGTGTTTATATATGTATGTAATATTATTATCTATTTTGTTATTTTCGCAATGAGTAATGCACCTATCATAGGACTCTACTGCCCACTGAGTTTCTTGCCGGGTTTTCTCAGTGGGTCGCGTTTCCCATCCGGTGGTAGATTCTGCGAAGCACTGCTCTTCCTAAGACCAGTGTTAGCAATACTCCCGGTTTGAGCCTCGTGAGCTCAACTACACGTCAAAGAGAAGCTGAAATAGCCTCTGAAGGCTATCAGTATAGGTTGGAAAAAAAGGACTCTACACCACCTTTGGTTGACTGGAAGAGAATGCCTCAGGCATTAATTCCGCCATTATACCTTTGTGCATGAAGTTGAATAAATAAATATTGTCTAATTAATATCTCGAACTTACTACAAGCGTGGCGTTTTACAACGAAATTTTAAAATCGAATGAGCTTTAGAATATTTGTCTTGTAATAATGGCGTTATTGATATAATTTTGTAGTGGTTAGGGTCCTAAATGCTAGACGTCCAATGTACTCGTTTCAAGATCTTTAAGTGGTGTTACTGTGTAATAACGATCCCAGTCTTCAAAACCAGAACGCATGATTGTTTCCCGTCTAAAACAGGTCAAATTTATAAAATCTGACTATTTTAATTGATCAATAAAATCTGTAAGGTATATATATATGTACTTCTGGTAGGATGTCTTGTGGGTTCGCACGGCTAGGTACCACTACCCTGCCTAATTCTGCCGTGAAGCAGTAATGCGTTTCGGTTTGAAGGGCGGGGCAGTCGTTGTAACTATACTTAGACCTTAGAACTCATGTCTCAAGATGGGTGGCGGCATTTACGTTGTAGATGTCTATGGGCTCCGGTAACCACTTAACATCAGGAGGGTCGTTCGCTCGTCCACCTATCTAAGCAATAAAAATAGATATATAATATACACATAATAATATATTTACTTCCTTAGAAAGTTTGGTATCTATCTGCGGGATTTGAGCACCGGCACTGTCGCATCGCTCGATATGAGTACACCGGAAGCCTAACATTTAGGTCACGACCATTTTAGTTAATTTGAAAAGTAATTCAATTTGAAGAAAGCTTTAAAAGCTAAAATCATAGAGATGTGGTCTTGATTTATCTAATGTTAAGCTTTAACGGAAATCACTCGGGTTAAGCTTACGGCGTCTAGGCATAATATATGATGGCCATGAACCTCTTGGTTACTAGTACTCCGAAACGTCATTTAGCAAAGTTTTCTCCAATGGTTTTTAATTCGGTGAATACAGAGGTGAGTTGCTATGAGAATAATTTAGGAACAACTTTGAATACCGCGTTGAAAAGTTTTGTTACATTAAATTAGAATATATATGATGGATACCGTTGGTTCCATGGCGTTTTTAAAACAATGACGTCAGCGTTGCTGAAACCATTCTTTTATGATTATAATTAGCCTTCCATAGTGACAGTAAGTAAGACTCAGTTTTTCAATCAATTCCATTCATTACATTTCATTCGGATTTATAGTAGAAAGTGGGGGTAATATAGTTATGGCTTCTCTTGAATACCGTTATGTTGAGATACGTAACATTAAGAATAAGTAAATAAGTAAGTAAGCAAAAAGTAGCAAGTAAGTAAATAGTTAACTTTAACTATTTTTGTTTAACTAACAACTGACGTTGCGCATAAATCAATCCCCACTAACCAACCCAATCATCGTTGGGATAAAAAGTTCAGTATCTTACTTAGTTCGAAAACATATCAAGATATGCTTATTCTAAAGAAATATTACTATTTACACCGAAGTACTGTACTGTCTTGTGCAATTTTCGATATGTTTAGGAAAACAATTTATTTCTTTACTTGACTAATTTTTATTTTATGAACTATTTAAATTTTAATAGTAGTATTTCAATTGCTTTATTTTCTTGAATGAGTAATAGTTTCAGAATTTAAACGAACGTATTTAAAAATGAATCAATTAATTCTTACAACAATAAAAAATAGACTTAATATCCGTTATATAACATATTTACATAATATATATATATATATATGTCGTCGGCGGCACCAGGGATGGCTGAGCGGTAGCTTCCGTCATCACTCGTATTTGATTGAACTCAGTTTATAAAAAGTCAATAAAACCTTTTGAATAATAATTATTGAAACTCAACACACACAACTTTCACAATGACAGGATAAACCGACCGTTTCGTTGCACATACCGACAGACCGACTGACTGACTGACTGACTGAAACGGACGGAATCACTGTCTGACACGAATGCCACGACTCTGTCCACGTACCGCCATTTTATAACTGTGGCGTTACGGAGTCTACCCTTCATTTTGTGATATTTATCAAAACAACATTTCATCATTTAAAATAATAATCAAAACCACCGTCTTAATATTACTAAAAGTCGTCAACCACGACACGGCCATTCTGTCACTTTGACGTTTGTGTATCGTTGATATTCCGAACTATTGACCCGGATGCGACACGGCCATCCTGTGTTACACACGTCCTCGTGTGTTAATCTGAAACAAAAGCCAATACCGCACAGTATCATTCACGCTCGGCCATATCTGACCACTCTACTAAATAAAAGTCTTGTGTCATCACAAATTCTATAACGACATTGAAAGATTACACAAACGAAAATAAGTGATTTACTACTGCTGCAAGTTCTCCCCATACAATTCATGTACACAGTAACTAAGTCATCCCTGTGACTACAAGTGTTCAATGATAGTCATCCCTGTGACTACAAGTGTTCAATGATAGTCATCCCTGTGACTACAAGTGTTCAATGATAGTCATCCCTGTGACTACAAGTGTTCAATGATAGTCATCCCTGTGACTACAAATGTTCAAAGTGTTCAATAATAGTCATCCCTGTGACTACAAGTGTTCAAAGTGTTCAATAATAGTCATCCCTGTGACTACAAGTGTTCAATGGTAGTCATCCCTGTGACTACAAGTGTTCAATGATAGTCATCCCTGTGACTACAAGTGTTCAATGATAGTCATCCCTGTGACTACAAGTGTTCAATGATAGTCATCCCTGTGACTACAAGTGTTCAATGATAGTCATCCCTGTGACTCTAATCAACAGTCATCCCTGTGACTCTAATCAACAGTCATCCCTGTGACTCTAATCAACAGTCATCCCTGTGACTCTAATCAACAGTCATCCCTGTGACTCTAATCAACAGTCATCCCTGTGACTCTAATCAACAGTCATCCCTGTGACTCTAATCAACAGTCATCCCTGTGACTCTAATCAACAGTCATCCCTGTGACTCTAATCAACAGTCATCCCTGTGACTCTAATCAACAGTCATCCCTGTGACTCTAATCAACAGTCATCCCTGTGACTCTAATCAACAGTCATCCCTGTGACTGTAATCAACAGTCATCCCTGTGACTCTAATCAACAGTCATCCCTGTGACTCTAATCAACAGTCATCCCTGTGACTCTAATCAACAGTCATCCCTGTGACTCTAATCAACAGTCATCCCTGTGACTAATCAACAGTCATCCCTGTGACTCTAATCGACAGTCATCCCTGTGACTCTAATCGACAGTCATCCCTGTGACTCTAATCGACAGTCATCCCTGTGACTCTAATCGACAGTCATCCCTGTGACTCTAATCGACAGTCATCCCTGTGACTCTAATCGACAGTCATCCCTGTGACTCTAATCGACAGTCATCCCTGTGACTCTAATCGACAGTCATCCCTGTGACTCTAATCGACAGTCATCCCTGTGACTCTAATCGACAGTCATCCCTGTGACTCTAATCGACAGTCATCCCTGTGACTCTAATCGACAGTCATCCCTGTGACTCTAATCGACAGTCATCCCTGTGACTCTAATCGACAGTCATCCCTGTGACTCTAATCGACAGTCATCCCTGTGACTCTAATCGACAGTCATCCCTGTGACTCTAATCGACAGTCATCCCTGTGACTCTAATCGACAGTCATCCCTGTGACTCTAATCGACAGTCATCCCTGTGACTCTAATCGACAGTCATCCCTGTGACTCTAATCGACAGTCATCCCTGTGACTCTAATCGACAGTCATCCCTGTGACTCTAATCGACAGTCATCCCTGTGACTCTAATCGACAGTCATCCCTGTGACTCTAATCGACAGTCATCCATGTGACTCTAATCGACAGTCATCCATGTGACTCTAATCGACAGTCATCCATGTGACTCTAATCGACAGTCATCCCTGTGACTCTAATCGACAGTCATCCCTGTGACTCTAATCGACAGTAACCTTTTATGAGAACCATCGTATAAAATTGCTGAATTATGAAGCTACTATTAATAGATTTCTCGACAAGAGAACATTCGGCACCAGATTCCAAATAAAAATAAAACGACTCACCAGATTTTTCTCATTTACCAAAATAACCGATGTTACGCAGCTACCGGCACGTCACGGCGTCGCTCCGCTGCTGCGTTGCTCGCAGCCGTCGATGACATCGCGCCATCAATTTGCCTCGGCGGCAACTCGTGGCAATGTTTTTGCTTACATGGGTGGACTATGCACGAGCTCACAGCCCATCCGGTGCTATGTAGTTATTGGACCCCACAGATATCCTCAACGCAAACGCGTCATCCACCCCGAGATACAAGTTCCAAGGTCTTAGCATAGCTACAACCGCTGCCCCACCATTCAAACCGAAATACACATTGCCTCACGGCAGAAATAGGCAGGGTGATGGTACCCGTGCGGTCGATGGCACTATACGGAGCACCCGTCTGGTGCCACGTCCTTACCCACGAGAACGTCGCCGCGCTGCGACGCCAGCAGCGCGCGATCACAGTCAGAGTTATTCAAGGATACCTCACAGTCTCCTACGAGGCGGCGCGCCCTAGCGCAAGTGTAGCCGGAGCGCGGGGGCTCCAATCTCGGCAGTCCGTGCTGGAGGCGTGGTCTCGTCGTTTGGCGGACCCGTCGGCCGGCCTCCGTACCGTTGAGGTGATCTGCCCGGTTCTCGCGGACTGGGTAGGCCGCGACCGCGGAAGACTCACTCCAGCTACCTGTACAGACTCACAAGACATTTTACCACCACGAAAACTTTTTACCACAGCAAATCTTACCAGCCACCACGCAAACTACAATTTTGCGGGTTCCACCTCTCCTACACGATGTTACTCCCACACTGCGGAAGCCAACCGCAAACACTTGTCAAGCACGCACAAGCACGCACTTCACCAGAAAAACTTGCATCCGCCAGCGGGACCCGAACACCGCCGCATCGCCAGACACGAACGCACCGGGCGTCTTATCTTACAGGTCACGACGACTTCAGATGTGTCAATTTTTCTTCCCCACGGAAACTTGCTTGCTTTCTTGTTTGCTTGCTGGAGCCCGAAGTCATCGAACGTGTAGTGTTATTGGTATTGAATCTAGTAGATTCTAAAGTTTCAGCGACAATTCACCGTCTCATATCTTGGTTTACTGCACTAGTGCCATGTAACTCTAGCAGTAGTCATTGGCTTAAAAACTATTCGTGTCGGAACTACCCACTCGTCATGACAGATCCATTATTGCGATCGAAGTTTCACTTGAGACTTGCACTTGCCTTAATTTCTTGCAACAGCTTGTTACGTGTCGTATTTCCGCTAGTAAATGCCATGTGATAAATCGAGAGTCAACTGGGCAACATGAACGTAAGATGTGACGATTTCTTCGTGGCTCAGACCTTCCCTCGAGGTAATAGAGACGTTATTACACGACTTACGTATGCTGCATTCACGCTCTTGTGGCGTACCACTACTAGTATTCTGATCTGCATCATGTTTTTTTTTTGCTGTACTTCGAACATGTTCAAACACGTCACGCCAGTGAGAGTAGAGTCCTGATCCCACTTCTGATGTCGTCGGCGGCACCAGGGATGGCTGAGCGGTAGCTTCCGTCATCACTCGTATTTGATTGAACTCAGTTTATAAAAAGTCAATAAAACCTTTTGAATAATAATTATTGAAACTCAACACACACAACTTTCACAATGACAGGATAAACCGACAGTTTCGTTGCACATACCGACAGACCGACTGACTGACTGACTGACTGAAACGGACGGAATCACTGTCTGACACGAATACCACGACTCTGTCCACGTACCGCCATTTTATAACTGTGGCGTTACGGAGTCTACCCTTCATTTTGTGATATTTATCAAAACAACATTTCATCATTTAAAATAATAATCAAAACCACCGTCTTAATATTACTAAAAGTCGTCAACCACGACACGGCCATTCTGTCACTTTGACGTTTGTGTATCGTTGATATTCCGAACTATTGACCCGGATGCGACATATATATATATATTTTTATTGCTTAGATGGATGGACGAGCTCACAGCCCACCTGGTGTTAAGTGGTTACTGGAGCCCATAGACATCTACAACGTAAATGCGCCACCCACCTCGAGATATAAGTTCTAAGGTCTCAGTATAGTTACAACGGCTACCCCACCCTTCGAACCGAAACACATTACTGCTTCACGGCGGAAATAGGCGGGGTGGTGGTACCTACCCGTGTGGACTCACAAGAGGTCCTACCACCAGTGATTACGCAAATTATAATTTTGCGGGTTTGGTTTTTATTACACGATGTTATTCCTTCACCGTGGAAGTCAATCGTGAACATTTGTTGAGTACGTATTTCATTAGAAAAATTGGTACCCGCCTGCGGGATTCGAACACCGGTGCATCGCTTCAACACGAATGCACCGGACGTCTTATCTTTAGGCCACGACGACTTCACTGATACTTCCTACAATACATAATACTTCCTACAATACATAATACATGGAACTACAATAGATAAAACATTATATAGATACGTATTTTGTTTGGCGATCCCAGATACTTTGTTTTAACACGCATGTCTTTATCTTGGTAGTCATTCGTAAACACTTTACTAATTAATCTATACTAATATTATAAAGCTGAAGAGTTTGTTTGTTTGAACGCGCTAATCTCAGGAACTATTGGTTCGATTAGAAAAATTATTTCAGTATTAGATAGCCCATTTGTTGAGGAAGGCTATGGGCTATATAACATCACGCTAAGACTACTATAAACGGAGCACCAATAAATAATGTTTCAAAATCGAGGTTTGTTTTCCTTTTGAGAGCTTCCGCTGCATGCGCTGCAGAAATGGTTAAAGTTTCGCTAAAATAATGTATGACAGAATTGTTCCCTTTTAAAATATGTAAAAAAAAAAGTCCGCGACAGCATATGTCTATACGTGAAGGTTGGATCACTATAACGTTTTTTATGCTAACCAAATTTGTTATAAAATAAACAATTATTTGTAAACTATTCCACGCGGACGAAGTCGCGGGCAAAAGCTGGTACAAAATAAATATGTACGTTATTTATGCTCCAAAAGTAATCATATAGATAATTATATGTGAGTCAACCACAGATCCCGATCAACGACCGACTTCCATACCACGGACACAACGTGCGCTCTCCTTACATAAAAATATACCGGATCTATTTAATTAACTTTTCCGGGCATTACTAACATTTTATATCCGGTTTTTATGCTCTGACGGTTATTGTCCGCGCTCAATATCGGCCGGTTTATTGTCGCCGGATCACGGACCGGTCAGGATTCTTTGTCAAAAGCCCGGATTGAGTTGGGTCGCGCTTGTTATGTGCGGTTCGATTGCACCGGACCGACTGAGGTTTTTTACGTAGAAGAAGAGTTATGAGACGTCCCGTAATTGATTGTTCCCGGTATATTAGCTTATTCAGTTCTAAGAAATGCGGGTGTCATCATTGAAAGTGTGTTTTCATATATAGAGATTTAACGATAAAAGTATTACCGGAGAAATTCACGTACAACATTCAAAGAACAAACATATCGACGCTTGAAAGGCAAACGTGACTAAGCGACAATGCGTGAACTTTACAGTAGACTAATTTAAAGTTGAAATACCTGGAAAAAAATTTAACAAATCTAGCGGTAGGATTGGAATTATTTTAATAGACCTAGAAATATTTTTTTTTTTCGCACCGAATATGGTTGTTGCCTATCATTTATGTACAAAGCAGTTATTGTCGCTTAGGCACGTTTGCCTTTCAAGCGTCGATATGTAATATTTAATTTAAATGTATTTATTGTATGATTATTGTAATATTTTGTGCTTTGTGCCATAATAATATGATAGCCATGAAGAAACTCCAAAACACGAAAGCCATTTCCTCGGAAGCCATGAGACCTCAAAGTATAAAATATTTTGAGGTATGTAGCGGAGTCCCATCAAACTAGAATGGAAAATTGCAGTAGAAAGCAGTACAACAGTATTTACCGTACGTTTTCTAAAAAAAATTAGCGTTTTTTAATCAATACTATGACAGAAGCTTAATATGTCGGGTTCATTTCTGTAACAATAGGAAATTCATTCAGATATTTCTGTCATGATGATTTTTATCTCGTTGAAATGAAAAGCTAGTTTGACGGATGTTTTTATTAGCATTTAGAAGTAGATATGTTATCGGAACACATAAAAACTTTAACGCGTTTCTTCCGTCCGTCTTGAGAAATTTGTTTATCCACGGGCATTATGTGCAATTTGGATGCCGTCTACCTTGAGACACGAGTATGAAATCTTAAAATTGTACCAGGGCTCTCCAATACTTAAAACCGGAACGCATGACTGTTCCACCATACAAATAGGCTGGATAGAGTGTGTTCCTACTTGGGTAGGTTCGCTATACTTTTTTAAATGTTTGTTTTATTGCTTGGATGGGTGGACGAGCTCACAGCCCGCCTGGTGTTAAGTGGTTACTGGAGCCCATAGACATCTACAAAGTAAATGCGCCACCCACTTTGAGGTATAAGTTCTAAGGTCTCAGTATAGTTACAACGGCTGCCACGCCCTTCAAACCGAAACGCATCACTGCTTCGCGGCAGAAATAGGCAGAGTGATAGTACCTACCCGGGTGGAATCACAAGAGGTCCTACCACCAGTGATTACGCAAATTATAATTTTGCGGGTTTTTGACTTTTCTTACACGATGTTATTCCTTCACCGTGGAAGTCAATCGTGAACATCTGTTAAGTACGTATTTCATTAGAAAAATTGGTACCCGCCTGCGGGATTCGAACACCGGTGCATCGCAGCAACGAATGCACCGGACGTCTTATCCTTTAGGCCACGACGACTTAACAAAATTTATGTGCAATTTATATGCCGTCTACTCTGAGACACGAGCATGAAATCTTAAAATTGTACCAGGGCTCTCCAATACTTAAAACCCGAACGCATGACTGTTCTAACATAGAAATAGGCTGGATAGAGTGTGTTCTTACTTGTGTAGGTTCGCTATACTTTTTTAAATTTTTGTTTTATTGCTTGGATGGGTGGACGAGCTCACAGCCCACCTGGTGTTAAGTGGTTACTGGAGCCCATGGACGTCTACAACATAAATGCGCCACCCACCTCGAGATATAAGTTCTAAGGTCTCAGTATAGCTACAACGGCGCCACACCCTTCAAACCGAAACGCATTACTGTTTCACGGCAGAAATAGGCGGGGTGGTGGTACCTACCCGTGTGGACTCACAAGAGGCCCTATCACCAGTTAAAACCGCCAGTACTTGACCAAGAAAATATGGAATTAAAGTCTCCGTTTGGTTGAAACATTAGGATCTCCCTTCGTAGGACTTGAAAGCGCGATAGATTTGTAAGGTAAAATGAACAAGACGTAACACCATGCCGTAACACGTAACGTAACACTGTTTATGAAAATTTAATAAAACCAAAGGATGCTTCTACTATGATATAAAGTGGAAGAAGAAACAATAGGTCCAGATAGTCCAGTCACGTTATATCATATAGCCAGTAATTCTGATGGCCACGTAATGGACATAAATCACGCAGAGCCTTTAGTTTGTCAACACCCGCAAATGTTTGAGCATAGAAATTTATTTCTCTGTTTAGAGTTATCAAGTTGAATTATGAGAGAGCACTAATTGGGAAGCTTGTTTTTACTGACGCTTGTATCGTTTATATGTTTTGGTGTTCCGGTTAATTAAAAACTAGGTTGATACGAAAACAATTTATCAATTGGTGTATAATAAATGAAGGGTAGTGGAAAATAGCTGCGATAGAGCTTACTATCTTTTTTTGGGTATTATTACGCCAGTAAGATTAACGCCATCTATCGTCGAATAGCCGAACGAATATCAAAGGATCTAGTAATATCTAGAACGCTCGAGAAGTACAACGCCATCTATTGTCAGCGGTAGCGGAAACACACATCGAAGGTACTCGACTTGTGAGGAATGTTATCGACGATTTTAGGGATGTCATGCAGTCAGTTAGTAATCGTAACTACTCGAAGCGAAACAGCGAACGGATCACCTGAAACGAAGCGGAAGAAGTGAATTAAGAATTTTAAAGTGTTCTCTGAGTGTTCTAAGTGATAAATATAGTTTTAAGTTGTACTTTGGTGGAACATTTATTTATCTCGAACCCCAGCGAGTAACATTATGTATGTTAAAATGTTGTACAAATTGGTAACATCATACAGACTTACATGGTCTGCACTCGAGGATCCTTCTGCCGCATTCGCCGTCCAATCTTCGCGCTATATGGCCTTCCCACTGCCACTTCAATTTGCTAATCCTGCGGGCTATGTCAGCTACTTTGGTTCTTCTACGGATTTTCTTCTTTCTGATGTGTGGAATGGCCATCTATCAGATGGACCCACGACCTAGTGAAAATCGCTGGGTCATGTTGGATACAGGTGGCATTGGACTGGCCGCATTGGACTTCAATTGGCGAGGCCTATGTTCAGGAGTGGACAGTGGATAGGCTGAGATGATGTACAGACTTGCAATAAGAGCAAACTTTTTTGAATTTTTTTATATAATATTAAAAATTATACTTTGAGACAAGCGTACAACTGAAGTCTGTTAAAACGTTATTTGCAGATATTTTATAGATAATTTTCCATAGATTAGATATCCAATACGTTATCAGGAATAAATTTCGCGAAAGCGCGACTTTAAATTATAAAAGAAGTTTGTAGTATGAGGGTGGCATCGAAAAAGGGTGATATTAGAATTCAATCGCAGGAATAATGACAGGATAATTAAGATATTTGCGAAAGCGGGAGTTCTACGAAGTAGGGATCAAGTCTACTCCCTTTGGTAAAAAGAAAATATTGTTATATTATGTACATGTATTCTAAGTTGTGTGCATTTCTACCGGGAAGCAGTTATGCGTTTCGGTTTGAAGGGTGGGGCAGCCGTTGTAGCTGTACTGAGACATTAGAACTTATATCTCAAGGTGGGTGGCGCATTTACGTTGTAGATGTCTATGGGCTCCAGTAATTACTTAGCACCAGGTGGACTGTGAGCTCGTCCACCCATCTAAGCAATAAAAAAAAAGTATGAATGTATGTACCTAGCGTACTTGTGTTGTGCTTGGTTGTTCACTTCACATAAACACTTATCTTTATTTATTCAATATTTCTTCTGTGCGTGTGTTTGTCACTGAACTCCTCCTAAACGGCTGGACCGATTTGAATGTTTTTTTTGGTATGCGTTTAAGTGGCGCCCTGGATGGTTTAGATAATCAAACCAGGCCGGCAGTTGGCGCTGCAGTCGGTATCTAGGTTATTTATCTTTCTTAGAAATAATCTATATGGCAAAACAACGTTTCCCAGGCCAGCTAGTTACCTATATTAATACCGTCCCAAATTGTCTAATTATTTATTTACCTTAAATGCCCCACTGAAAGAATTAGCCATATTTATGTTATTTTTTAATTTTTGATTTTTTTCCAATATTTTTAATTTAACTAGTGGTCCTGCAGTAGTCGAACTTCGACTATAATTAATTGAAATCATAAGTTTAAACATTCTTATGGTTCTGTTGTCAAAAACTATTATATTTCTATAGTGACAGATTTCGCCAAGAAAGATAAACAATATTAACTTATTTTCAATTCGACTACAGACTTTAAGCAATAATAAAAGTTTGACAATAAACAAAGACTATGTGTGTGTGTCAAATACATGGTATGTAGTGTGTGTAAGTTTTGCTTTATTGATTTAATGTATCTTTTATGCATTATTTAAAAAAAAAATTAGCATTGTACACTTCTTCTCTATATTCTCTATAAGTGTGGGAAATTTCAGACTCCTCTATCCGCACAATTTTCGTAAAAAGGGGTACAAAGTTTTTGCTTCACGTATTAATATATAGATTTAATTCTATTCTATTGTCTTTTGTTTCAGGTACAACGGTGACAGCATAATGACGAACGTTGATTCCAGTGAAGTGTAATGTAGTTTGTTTGAAACAGCAATGGGGTTCCCGTGCTTATGTGTTTTCGCTTTCGTCTTGGCGTGGATATCAGGTACGGCATTTTATTATTTTATTCTCTTTTTTTAGCCGGATCCAAATAAAGCTTCAGAGGCCTCGAAAAACTAAATCTCCCAAAGCAAAGCCGCGGCAGGACATGAGACCCCACTATACCTATTTTCCTAAAAGCACCTCATAAGGCTACGACCCGCAGCATTGAAGATTAGACTAATTTAACATATTTAATAAAAGGCAAAAAAAAAATAGAAAGAGAGACAGTATTGTTTATTATACACGAACCAAAGAAACAATGCAAAACAATAAAAACAAAAAAGTACAATTGGCGGTCTTATTGCTCAGTGCGATCTCTTCCAGACAACAATCAGGTGGAAAAGAATAAGTAGGTTTTATTGTCTTGATTAGTTCTGTGGCAAAGTCATGCGTTCTTCTCTGAGAGTAAAATGACCTTTACTCTGATGAAGACTTTATGTCTATGAGAGGGGACCGCGTTACGATGCTCATAGGCCCAGATATTCATTTAACATCAGAAGATTCTCTGTCTCTTCTACCCGACTAAAATACCTAAAACTACAATATGTTCTAAATTTGTGAAGGTTTCAAATTCCATGTTTGCTCGTAGTCAAGAGTCTGCCAACAGTTAATTTTGACAATGTTAATGGCACGGGCAACAGTTGCATTTAAAACGCTTGCTAAAAAATTGTATATTAAGTTGGCAAATCTATTAATTAAGCATTAGATTTAAAAAAACTTCAATACTATTCGCAAACTTTTCTTTTTTCAACCTAACTCTACTGCTTTCTTAATTATAGTGAAAATGCTTTTAGCTGATTAACTTCCAGCATTGGAGGTCTTCCAAGCGTAAATCAAGCTTAATGCAATTAAAGATAGCTAGCTAAGTTAATCTCTGATTAAATACGCGTTGATAGTCAAAGATTTACTACGTCAACGCAGTTTCAACTTAAGTGATAATTCCATAAAGTCGAAAACGAATTTTTCATATAAACATTGATTAATTGGTTACTGATTAGTAACTACAAACAGACCGTTGTTATCAATCGTTCCATTTTGTATTTATCTTTCCTTGCACCTGTATCCAATATCCTTATAAACTCTGTATCTAACGGTTCTCTCTTTCGTGTGGATCCGTACTTTGGTGGCATAATCTACATTTTATCTACCGCAGCTCATATTTCCGAACACTTCGTTACGTAATTCGCTACAAGAAAATTTTCTTCAGAACAGTAAAACGGTATCACTTATGGATCCATCATTGCGTTTCATTTGGAGGTTGTTTCATAACTTAAAGGTATTTCGTTCAAAATTATTCTAAGTTTGAATTCAGTTCTATTTAACATTCCTTTTAAAAATTTAACCTTAACCAACAAATACACAAGGTTTGAGGTACTTTTCATTAAAATAGTTTTAAAAAAGAACAATGCAGATCATTCAATATAAATTCATCGTTCTTATCGTTTAAAATCCTGTAAATCGTGTATTTATTTATTTGTCTGCTTCTGTTTTGCCTCAACCTCTCATAGCTTTTATTTAATTATTTATAAAAAAAAAACCTTCTCCGAAAAATTGCTGCATCGACTTTTCATACTGTGATTAGTTCATTTTTTATTTAAAATTCGAATGGCTTAAATCGTGGATACTTGACCACTTATTTTTAATATAATGAGAGATATTCTTGAATTGGTCGGCGTTGTCTATGACCACAAGATGACTTATAAACGGCTTATACGCCACCATCCATCCATTATAGTCTCTATATTGAAAACATTACATCACATTTTGACTTATACATATAATCTATATATATAAAAATGAAATGCTGTTCGTTAGTCTCGCTAAAAAACTCGAAAACGGCTGGACCAATTCGGCTAATTTTGGTCTTGAATTATTTGTGGAATTCCAGAGAAGGTTTAAAAGGTAGATAAATATGAAAATGCTCAGAATTAAATAAAAATAACAATTTTGTTTTTCCTTTGATGTCCCCCCCATCGGACGGATTCCTTTTGTTTGTTTTAAGTTTATTTTATACAAAAGTTTAGGTCTTTCATTTATCGATTGAGGCACTACGAAGTCTATCGGGTCAGCTAGTAATAAAAATAATCTAAAATGGTCACGAGGACTTTATAAATAACGTCTGAAGTAATTCAAAATCGATCAACATTAGGCCACTGATAAGGGAAAAACATACAGAATTTTTCCTTCATTTCGTCGCGAGCGTCCAGCTGAGAAGAAAAAGATCGGTGTCCGAGTAAAAAATGTGATTCCCCTTAATATCCACGATCTGTCTGAATATTATTCAATTTGTTCGATCAGATATCGAATTTTCGTTGGATATAGTTTTTTGTGTGCACGCTTAGGAGATATATCACAAAACCATAAAAACTAGAAGATAAAGATATACAATTTGGGATAAACGAAGATGTTTTTACTAGTAGGAAGGCGGAGATGTTTTTACTAGTAGGAAGGCGGAGATGTTTTTACTAGTAGGAAGGCAGAGATGTTTCAAATTCAAAATTATTTGTTTCATATGTCATGTAATATGTTTATTCATAGTGTGATCACAAAAAGTACAGGCGAAACAAACATGACTTGTTATTTAATTTTTCCGCTATTATATATGTTGTGACCATCGTCAACTGCGTGAGCAATTGAACTAAAGCTTCAACCGGCAAACCATGCGCGAGCACATCGACAAACAAACACATATACATTCAATTTAGATACATTGCTAATCCTTAGATAAAGTCAATGGGTCCAGTGCGGATTGCGATCCCTTTAAGTTAGTTACATTGTTTACTTGCAATTTACATTAAACAACTAATACTGTGTATGGATGAGGTATGTACCTATATATAATAATACACAATATATTTTTTGTTTTTTATTTTATATTTTTAACAGTCTCGCTTGGGAGGTAGATTTGTTGGTAGCTTTGAATACTATACCAAATAGATTCATTACCATAGTAAAAAAGATTGTTTTTTTTTATTTATTTTTATTGCCTTTGTAGGCAGACGAGCGTACGGCCCACCTGATGGTAAGTGGTTACCGTCGCCCATGGACTTCAGCAATGCCAGGAACAGAGCCAAGCCGCTGCCTACTGCTTAATACTCTCCACAAGCCTCGTTTGAAGAAGGACATGTCATAGCGTTCGGGAAACACCGTGGAGGAGAGCTCATTCCATAGCCGGATGGTACGTGGCAAAAAAGACCTCTGGAAACGCACTGTGGATGACCGCAGTGGCTCCAGGTAGTATGGATGAACTCTACTCCGGTGGCGGGCGGTGCGATGGTAAAAACGAGACGTTGGTATCATCTCGAACAATTCCTCAGAGCACTCCCCATGGAACATGCGGTACAAAATACAGAGGGACCCGAAGTCCCTCCGCAGACCCAGAGGCTCCAAGAAGCTTAGGCATACTTATTCTTAATATTTCCTGTAGCCACTGAGTTTCTCGCCGGATCTTCTCAGTAGGTCGCGTTTCCATCCGGTGGTAGATTCTGCGAAGCTCTTGCTAGGGCTAGTGTTAGCAAATTCATCAGGTTAGAGCCCCGTGAGCTCACATACTCGCCCAGTAACGCTGGCATAACGCCCTAGACTACCGATATAGGTAGAACACAAAAAAAAAAATGGCAGCCAAAATAATTAAAAAATTTCAGTTAAATCAAACAAATAATTTGCAAAAAAGTATTATAGTATATGTATAAAAATTTGCAGTACAATAATCGTCAAAAAAAATTTGAATATCATAGGAATATTTGAATAAACTTCCAGGCCCAAGTCCTTGCCCACAAAAAGGGATTTCACAAACCGAATGTCCGATTTGATTACTGTCTTACTTCACAGAATCGAATATTCGTTATGCCGATGAAACTTTTCTTGCAGAGTTTCCGCTGAATTCTCTTTGACCCGACGCCGTTATTAGTAATACTCGCTTTCAATATTAACGTTCGAACGTTAGCTACGAGAGACGTTTCGTCCTAAGAAATTGAGATTCTAAATTTTTATTTTTTGCGTCACAAAGAATATTGTTTTCTTTTTTTTTTTTTTTTTTTTTTTTTTATTGCTTAGCTGTGTGGACGAGCTCACAGCCCACCTGATGTTAAGTGGTTACTGGAGCCCATAGACATCTACAACGTAAATGCGCCACACACCTTGAGATATAGTTCTAAGGTCTCAGTATAGTCACAACGGCTGCCCCACCCTTCAAACCGAAACGCATTACTGCTTCACGGCAGAAATAGGCGGGGCGGTGGTACCTACCCGTGCGGACTCACAAGAGGTCCTACCACCAGTAATTACGCAAATTATAATTTTGCGGGTTTCATTTTTATTACACGATGTTATTCCTTCACCGTGGAAGTCAATCGTGAACATTTGTTGAGTACGTATTTCATTAGAAAAATTGGTACCCGCCTGCGGGATTCGAACACCGGTGCATCGCTTCAACACGAATGCACCGGACGTCTTATCCGTTAGGCCACGACGACCATAAAATTCAGATTCTCAAATTCAGATTCTTCTGAAGTCGAGCTTTTTTAATTAGACTGTTCAGTTCGTATAAAGTTTTTTTAAAGCTATTGCATAGATTTTATCGCGGGCTTTGATCGCGGCGACCAAATTAAGAAATTCCGTAACGAATAAAAAACTTAACACCACTCTCCGCCTTCCATGTAGCTCGCGTTCAACACATTCACACGTTGCGCTTGTGTAGTGTTTGTGAATAAGCGCGCGCCGTGAGGTCGCACTGCATACGCATCATGAAATGTCTTCCCATCTCTCTCTCGCGCGGTCGAGCTTATGAGTGTGAAGGGAACAGTTAATGTTTTGCTTTTGTTAATGTTCATAAATATAGCGTGGTCTTATTTTATTATTGTTTTAATATTAAATTATTATTATCTAATTATATAAGTAATTGTATAAGTTGATAAAAAATGCTATGCAATAGCTTTACCGCGGCAGTCCCCGAATGTCACACGTGTTTTTTTAATTATTAAAAACGCTGTAATGTCCGGTGTTATGGTGTCGATATATATACGATATTGTTGAGATACTCATCGAGCAGGTATCAATAAGAAATACGCACCTACCATGAGTTCAAGAACGAATTTTTCCATGAAACAAAAAAATTTACAATGTCTTCTAGAAAATTTACAGATTTACCTAATCATTTGTGTTATATAGTAAGGTCCGTAAGAGTAGATACAATCCTAATGATTTATGGTATATATGGTATAGGGGTACTGATCTTGTTTACCCGCTTGTAGAATGACACCTAATAACTAATCTAATAATAATAAACGGGAACAAATCGCGCACGGTTATCGGGCCCCAATTTAAGATCTGTGTTATTATATAATTATGTTCATCACACAATGTTTGCTCGATGTGAGAATCGAAGCCACGACCCTTGGCGGAATAGTCAGGGGTTGCTAACTAGGCTACCACCGAGCCAGTCATAAAAACCTCAGCGTAGGTTGTTTTGAAACTTTTGTAATACAACTTGTGCGTTTATTTGTTTATGTAGGTACCCTCATAAAATCGTGTACATGTTCACTTTTGTTCAAAGCGTAAATTACAATAGTTCATTAAAATACGTAAAATACATCAAATTATGGAATAACAATGAATCGTAATTGAAAACTTTGAAAAGTAATTTTCGAAATTTCTCTCTTTTTTTTCTTTCTTACTTTCTTAAACAAACTCATTTAGGCTCTGTAGGTTTCACTGTGAATTTCGTCAAACTAACTTAGAAGTCATACATAAGTTTAATGAGAAATCGTAACTTATAGTTATTTTATTTATTATGGAAGTTCTGTTCCAAGAACTTTTGCATTAATATTGTAATAGAACAAAAGTGGAATAATATCATAGCCACTGAATTTGCATTAAAAATTCTAAGGTTATATTTTTTTCGATGGTAGCTAAGGGGCTATTCCAGTTTCTTGCGGACGGCTAGGAGAAGCTCACGGGCTCAGTCTGAGAGAATTTGCCCACACTAGCCCTAGCAAGAGCAGTGCCTCACAGAAACTACCGCCGAAGGGAAAACCCGACCCATTCAGAAGATATTATGAAGTCGTCGTTGCCTAAAGGATAAGACGTCCGGTGCATTCGTATCTAGCGATGCAACGGTGTTCGCATCCCGCAGTCGGGTACCAATTTTTCCAATGAAATACGTACTTAACAAATGCTCACGATTGACTTCCACGGTGAAGGAATAACATCGTGTAATAAAAATGAAACCCACAAAATTAAAATTTGCGTAATTACTGGTGGTAGAACCTCTTGTGAGTCCGCACGGGTAGGTACCACCACCCCGCCTATTTCTGCCGTGAAGCAGAAATGCGTTTCGGTTTGAAGGGTGACGTAGCCGTTCTAACTATACTGAGACCTTAAAATTTATATCTCAAGGTAGGTGGCGACATTTACGTTGTAGATGTCTATGGGCTCCAGTAACCACTTAATACCAGGTGGGCTGTGAGCTCGTCCACCCATCTAAGCAATAAAAAAAAACATACCAACACACATGTATTAGATAACTTTTTCTCTATCTATTTCTTTCTTTAGTAGCTATTGACGAGATTTAGTGTTATTGATAGTGAAAAAAAAAAGAGAAACAGTTTATTAAGAAAGGTTGTTAATGTAGCGACAGTAGATAACATGAACCTAAATCTTGAGGAGTTACTGATCATTTTGACTGTTCAAATTATTCTTCTTATTAGTTTAGCTTAAAAGGAGACACTAAAATAATATTCACTTAAAATAATATTCACTTCAATCAAATATTCAAACGATAAGTCTTCGAAATCCGACATACATAAATTTGGCATCGGTTTCTGTACAAACAAACGTCTCGATCGTCTAATCGACGCTCGCGTAATAAATCTGACGCGAATTGCTTCCTGACCACACTGAAATACTGCCAGGCATTCCGAACCTACATACAACGTTCTGAGATTGTGTATAAGTCCTTGTTCAACTCAGTTCGCGATCGATTGAATTATTGGTGCTTAGGTGGACTCGATTTCTGAAAATCGCCCTAAAAATATGTTATTTGAAATTTGCTCTTGTTACTTGTTAAAGGTGAGGATTAGAATTTCACAAATGCCGTTCTAAAATTTTGATTCGAAATAGATTTAAAATAATTAGAATAGATGGCTATCTATGGTCTGGTGTGGAATGATCACGCACAAAGAATAGAAATCTAACCTAAACATCAGCCCGTTGAGTTTCTCGCCGGATCTTCTCGGTGGGTCGCGATTCCGATCCGGTAGTAGATTCATTCGCGAAGCAGCTACTCTTGAGTTGTTACGTCTCTCTTGGGAGTTCTCGGGTAGCTGTTAGCAAATCCCGCCCCTTCTAGCTGAGCCGTTGCTCGCCCACCTGTCCTTGTAAAACTGGAATCCAGTAAACCCAAAATCATAAAAAAGGAACAGTGGTTTTTCATCTTGTATATACTACCATGAAAATTAATGTATTTTTAGGTTTGTAATTGTGTGGCACAAATATATTGAAACAATTGGTTATTAAAAATTTTGGCACACGCAAAACGTCAAATTTATCAATTTAAAATACTTCATATTATAATATGGAAGCTTCTGTAAACAAGAGCATTGCTCGTACAATGTGTTTATGGATTGGTCACGTTGTCCCCCCGAACCGAACTGTTGACTTCAGCAGAAAATGATGTATGTAAATAGGCAATGAGTGCGGCCTATATAGCTTGGGGTTGCCTTATAATCCTATTGATACGATTTAGTAGAACTATACATACTAAAATTTTATAGTTGTTTTTATGGTAAGTAATACAACTAACTTGATACACGATTCTTGATTGTATATTAGTCCTTGTAGTATTATAAGTATTCCTTATTCAAGCGGTATAAGTCCGAGTATGGGACTATGATTTAAAATCTTTTAATCTATTAGTGTTGTCAATGGTAGATATTCGAGATTAGACGAGAGATTGATTGCGAGATGAGAGATTAGATTAGATTAGATAGAAAAAAAAAACATATCACTGTTTGTGTAAATGGAGTACGTAAAATTACGTTTATTATAAAAAACGGGAAGATTCTAAGTTACTAATTTTAGTTAATAAAATAAAATGATATTAAAATTGTAATAAGCATTTAAATTTACTAAGACAACATTTACTAACAAAAGAATAATAATGATTCTGATTAAACAAAAGCTATTATCAGATATAATCGAATATTTTAAATCAATATCGATTTTGGTTTTCAATTTGTGGTAACCCTGGTGATACCGCCGAGCTGTGGCAACATAAATTACGGGGCCAATTGTTTCCTATAGCCTGCCTATTGTGTCTCGCGTTGCGTTTTATTTAGGTGTATTCTGTAAAAATGTCCAGCTATTACTCATTCGGAATAAAGAGAATTGCGGACTGCGAATAGCTTTAATTAAGTCCTGCAGAGTGACCAGCTTTATACAGTTTCCGAGATTTTAATGGAAAAAAAAAACAATTATAAGACTACTTGGAGGATTGATTAGTGCGTATTTTTAAAAACCCTTCTGTTGTATTATTATATATTATGTACCTATAAAGTGTTATTATGAATTATTCTCTGTTATTATGTCATCATCCTGCCCTTCTCCCAATCACCTGGGGTCGGCGCAACATGTTTTCTCCTTCCATACTCTTCTATCATATACCATTTCTTCGCTCACTCCCCTCTTACCCATATCTTTCTTCGTCTCTCACGCAATCCATCCATTTCTTCTTAGATCTACCTCTTCCTCTGTATCCATCCACATTCATAGTTAGCACTCTCTTACCAACCTCATTCTATGTTATTATGTATAAAGCGTATAAAAGATGCTAACACTTCTTTTAAATGTCTTGTCCTAATTATATTTTTTACTTAATTCAAATATGTTTTTAAAGTTTTGAGAGAACCTTAAATATATGACATGACATGACATAGTGGGCAGCGGCTTGGCTTTGCCCCTGGAATTGCTGAAGTCCATGGGCGACGGTAACCACTCACCATCAGGTGGGCCGTATGCTCGTGTGCCTACAAGGGCAATAAAAAAATATATAAGTTAACTATTGTCACGGTTGCAATAGCTCAACTCCGATTTGTTATTATTAGTGGATAAAAATTAATTTATTAAGTAAGAGATGTGAAGCAGTGCTCATGTATTACAGTAACTATTAATAAACATACAATTATAATAATTTATAATAACATATACAGTTATAATAAGTATTATAAATGCTTATATTAATAATAGTATTAGTTTGTTACAGCGCGAACTAACGAAGCTTTTGTTTAACTTAATAGATATGCCTATTATTCCCTATATGCCTATTTTCTGCCGTGAAGCAGTAATGCATTTCGGTTTTAAGGGTAGGGCAGCCGTTGTAATTATACTGGGATCTTAGAACTTATATCTCAAGTTGCGTGGCGCATTTACGTTGTAGATGTCTATGGGCTCCAGTAACCACTTAACATCAGGTGGGCTGTGAGCTCGCCCACCCGCCTAAGCAATTAAAAAAAAAAGAACAAAACTAGACAGCTTTATATATGAGACAGCTATCTATCTTTCAGTCTAAAAATTTTAGTGGCCCAATTCAAAGGACCATCATCAAAAATGTCCCCGAAACAATTCGAATACATTTGTACGCTTTCACGGATATAAAATACGAGCTTCACAGTTCATAAATAAGTGCGGAGAGCGGTATGCGTTATTGTCTGCATTGTTCTCTGCAGCGGAACGGACATTTGACATGGGATTGACCGTCCTCGTGTGTATTGAAACGGCTACGCTGAAACGTTTGAAGCGTTGCCTTGTGATTTTTACGCTATTGCATAGCTTTTATCGCGGGCCTTGAGCGCGGCGACCGAATCAAGAAATTCCGTAACGAAAAAAACCTTACACCCCTCACTCCGCCTACCATGTAGCTCGCGTTTAACACATTCACACGTTGCGCTTGTGTAGTGTTTGTGAATAAGCGCGTGGCGCGACGTCACACTGTATGCGCATTATGAAAAGTCTGCCCATCTCTCTCTCGCGCGGTCTAGTTTATGACTGTGAAGGGGACAGTTAAGGTTTTGCTTTTGTTAATGTCGTTCTCTTTTATTATTGTTTTAATATTATATTATTATTGTCTAATATGTCCAGATTCAAAACCAGCAGACAAACCCGATTGAGCTTCACAGAGGGGTGCGACAGGGTGACGTTATATCACCGAAACTGTTCACTGCTGCTCTCGAGGATGTCTTCAAGACTCTGGACTAGAGTAAGCTGGGCATCAATGTCAATGGCGATTATGCTATGCAATAAATAGCTTAATAATATTTTTTAATGATTACTATTTTAAAGTTGTTTCGAAGTTGGTTAGAAGTGAAGAGCTGCTTGGAAGAACATGATGATTTAAAAATTACTAGTAAAAGCCTACATGAATAAAAAGAAATATTTTCGCTGAATGATATTGTCAAACATCTATTTATTTGTAAACAAGATAATGGTGAAGATATTAGTTTGGTAAACTATATTTTTAAAGAACTAAGTAAGCGTCTTTTTTTTTTGTTACGTATGCTGATAGCCTTGAGAGGCTATTTCAGTTTCTCTTTGACGTGTAGGTGAGTTCACGGGACTCAAACCGGGAGTGTTGGTAGCACTGTCCCTAGCAAGAGCCGTGCTTCGCAGAATCTACCACCGGATCGAAAACGCGACCCATTGAGAAGATCCGGCGAGAAACTTAGTGGGTTATGGGTCTATGGGTTAATCCACTCGTCGAGCCCTTCGTCGCATGCGACGGGTTCGACGAGGACGGTGACCGGTGCTTGTGGTACCTAAAAGCACCATTAATGGATTGGGAGGATCCGTAATGACGTGTATAGGGCGACGTCGGCCTAAGCGTCGAAAATATTATGGGCATTGGAGTTTTTAAACTTAAAAGTACTTTAATTTGACATTAGTATTGTATCAGTTAATATTTGTTATATATATTTTCTAATACTGTATATTTATTTCATTGTAATTCACAAAATACTCTAATACAAAGTTCAGATTGATGTCGAAACTTATACAATAGTCTGTATTTTATTGTAATTCGGCTTAGTTTCGGTAAATAATTCCATTTGTCATTCTCTTTATGTTATTATCCCGTTATCAACTTTTCATTGGACGTTTCAAGGATAAAGGTAGATTCGTTGTACCACTTTCATATTTTCTTAAGTGAAAACTGAAGATGGAACCCGTTGTGAAGCTTCAAGACGAAGGTTCAAAGATCTTGGAAGTTGATTTGAGGTTACCCAATTCAGCTACGTAATTCATATCCAGTTTCATAATTCATTCTAATAAATATGATTCGGTAACAACAAAAGTTTTTGTAAAAGCAACAGGTAGAATTATGACATGATTTTTTAAAGCTTTTCAGGGTTATATATATATCATCATCATCATCATTTCAGCCTATCGCCGTCCACTGCTGAACATAGGCCTCTCCAATAGATTTCCAGTGCGACCGGTCCATTGCCACCTGCATCCAACGAGACCCAGCGCTTTTTACTAGGTCGTCGGTCCATCTAGTAGGTGGCCGTCCCACACTGCGCTTGCCAGTACGTGGTCGCCACTCCAGGATCTTTCTGCCCCATCGACCGTACTCTCTTCGTGCTATGTGGCCGGCCCATTGCCACTTCAGTTCACTAATTCTACGGGCTATGTCAGCAACCTTCGTTCTTCTACGGATCTCCTCATTTCGGATTCGATCACGTAGAGAAATGCCGAGTATAGCCCTCTCCATAGCTCGCTGCGCGACTTTGAGCCTTCTAAAAAGATCCCTAGTGAAGCACCACGTCTCCGAGCCGTAAGTCATCACTGGTAACACACATTGGTTGTACGCCTTTGTCTTAAGGCACTGAGGTATTTTGGACGAGAAGACGTTGTGCAGTTTACCGAACGCTGCCCAGCCGAGTTGGATCCGTCTACTGACCTCTCTCTCAAAGTTGGACCTACCTAATCGGACTGCCTGTCCTAGGTATATATATTCGTCAACAACTTCAAGAGTAGAGCTCCCAACAGTAACTATGGTGGGTGCAACATGGACATTGTACATGATTTTTGTTTTGTCCATGTTCATTTTAAGACCCACTTGTTGAGAAACCCTACTGAGGTCACCGAGCATACGCCCTAAACCTTCCAGCGACTCTGCCATGACCACGATGTCATCGGCAAACCGAAGATGAGTGATGTATTCGCCGTTAATATTGATGCCAAGTCCTTGCCATTCCAGGAGCTTGAAGGAATCCTCCAGAGCAGTGATAAACAGTTTCGGAGATATCACATCTCCTTGTCTCACTCCTCTCTTTACAGGGATTTCCTTCGTGCAATGCTCCTGTACTCGGACTGACATGGTGGCGTTATTATACAAACACTTCAATACTTCGATGTACCGGTGGTTAATACGGCACCGCTGGAGAGATCTAAGGACCGCCCATGTTTCGACGGAATCAAAGGCTTTCTCATAGTCCACAAACGCTAAGCATAATGGCCGATTGTACTCTTCGGTCTTCTGAACAATCTGCCGCAGCGTATGTATGTGGTCTATGGTACTGTAGCCTTTTCGGAAACCGGCTTGTTCGGTAGGCTGGAAGTCATCAAACCTGCGTTCGAGACGCTTCGTGATGACTCTCGAGAACAGCTTGTAGACATGGCTCAGCAGTGCTATGGGCCTATAGTTCTTCAAGAAGGTTTTGTCACCTTTTTTGAAGAACAGGATCACAACACCCCTGTTCCATGCCTGTGGCGGTTTTCCATCGAGCAAAGAGGAGTTGAAGAGCTTCTGAAGGACTTTCAGTACCGGCGTCCCGCCCGCTTTCAGAAGCTCCGTAGTAATTCCATCCTCGCCCGGTCCCTTGTTATTCTTAAGCTGTTTGAGAGCCATCCTAATCTCGTACAGGCTGATGTCCGGGATGTCTTCGGTGTAGTGTCGGGTTAGCTTGGCTCTAGGGTCTGCAGCTAAACCTTGCGGTTCAGCTGAGACCGAGGTAAACAGCTGCCCGTAGAACCTCTCTATCTCCCGCAGGACCTCTGACTTATTCGACGTTACACGTCCATCTTCGGTCTTCAGCTTCGTCAGCTGGCTTTGCCCAATAGAAGCGTCTCTTGCGAACACTTTAGAGCCTTGGTTTCGCTCAATCGTCTCTTTGATACGCTGAGTATTAAAGGAGCGTAGGTCGTGTCGCAAGGACTTCATGATATGTCTATTGAGTTGCCTATATGACCCAGCGTCCTCCGAAGTTTGGAGCGTCATCAAACGTCGACTAGCCATGAGGTTTCGGGTGTGGTCGGATAGTTTCTGAGGTCTATTCTTACGGTGGGTTTTGAAAAATTTGGACCCTACCGTACGGACAGTCTCTACCAGCCTGCTGTTTACATCGTCCACTGATGCGCAGCTGTTTAGCCATTCGAAGCGATTAGCCAATTCGAGTTGAAAGCTCTCGGGGTTTTGGATTTGTGCATTCGACGGTCGAAGCATTGACTTCATCAGACGCGATCTTTCCAGTCTGACATTGATATTCAACATGCCTCTGACGATTCGGTGATCACTTCCTGTTTTAACACTGTTGATCACAGAGACATCGTTGAATATCTGTCTGTTGGTGCTCATGATGAAGTCAATTTCATTTCTTGTTACACCGTCGGGACTCAACCAGGTCCATTTCCGTTGTGGCGGCTTCTTGAAGAAAGAATTCATCATAAAGAGTCCTTCCTTCTCCATAAAGTCCGCCAGCATCTGTCCTCTGGGATTCCGCTGCCCAAATCCAAATGGCCCCACTTTCAACTCATCATCGCCTCTACGGCCCAGTTTTGCATTGAAATCTCCCATAACAACGGTAAAATGTGATTGGGAGTTACGTATGGCCCTACTAATGTCCTCATACGTAGCTTCCACTTCATCGTCTGGATGTGACGTCGATGGGGCGTATACCTGTACAATCTTCAGCGAATACCGCTTTGAGATTTTGAGGACAAGGTATACTACCCTACTCGACACACTTTCGATGGCCACAATGTTGTTTATGAGAGATTTGTGGACGATAAACCCAAAACCACCTTGGGACTTCTGTTCTCCCTCCCGGTAGTAGAACAAGTGGCCGGACTGTAAGGTTTTCGTATCCTCCCCCTCTCTTCGGATCTCCGATAAACCAATAACATCCCAGCGCAACTTGTTCATTTCTTCTTCTAGCTCTATTAGCTTCTCGTCCAACCTCAAAGTGCGCACGTTGTATGTCACCAGGGCCAGTTGTCGTTGTGAAGGGGGATTGGTAGCCGGATCTCTACCGGGGATTCTTAGCACCCCTTGCCCCGCCGTTACCATGGCCGCTACCGTAACCAGGAATAGCGGGGCCGCCGGGGACTAGGGGCCTGGTTCTGTGGTGTGCAACCATTTTGGAGGTTTATTAGCCTACTGGTACCACGCTGGCTAGACGGGTTGGTACAGGGTTTAATTTCGAGTTTTCCTTCTCTCACACTAGTAAATATTGTGTGTTATGCTTTCCCTTTTGTCGCCTCTTACGACTCCCCTGGGATGGTAATGGGGGTGGTGACAAAAGTATTCTAATGCCGTCACCACACGGCCATATATATAAATAAATAAATATTTACTAACGCCACGTTAACTGGTCCCGTGATAAGTTCGTAAAGAACTTGTGTTACAGGTACCAGATAACGGATATAAATGTAAGATTTTTATTATACACATACATATATTTAATATACATTCATAACCCTGGAAAAGACAGTTATATTTATCATACAAATATCTTCCCTTGGCGGGCTTCGAACCCGCGACCCCCTTGTGTAGTGACCATGTCACTTACCACTACACCAGACGGCCGTTATATATTGCCGGTTGTATTCTCGGTGATGTTTTGAAGAGCTCATCGCGAATCTAATGTTTAGTGGGACATATAGGATCGTAGGACGTAATATAATTTGGCACATATTAACTGTTCTAACCAATATGCAAGATTACTTGTACTCGAAAATCATAGGATAGTATGTACGTATCGGTTTAATGTGGTTGCTTACAAAACCCCCTCTAAAACGCTAGTGGTGGGGCATATTGTAAGCACACAATAGCAGGTACGGTAGTAGCCGCGAAGCAGTAATGCGACACGTTTTGAAAGGTGGGGCAGTCGTTGTACTGTTATAACTGAGACCTTAAAGCTCATGTCTTGAGATGAGTGGCGGCATTTAGTGACCACTTAGGACCAGGTGCGCATGGACAGGGTGGTGGTACTTACCCATGCGGGCTCACAAGACGTCCTACCACCAGTAACGATTTCAATTACTTGGAAGTTAGTTATTGAATGAGATATATACTACCGCGGTCCACACGTTATACACAATGCATTTCCTGAAATCATTCCTGTTTCGCGTTTATTATCTATTTCATAGGTTTGAAAATACTCCTCGGCTGCAGTCAGTCTTGGCTGTGTCTCTGGTGCAAAATATTATTCACTTACCAAGTTACAAAAGCAGCTTAGAACCTATTCAGATAAACGGACGTAGTTCTGAAAAATATGTCTTTAGGTATGCTCTGTAGGCGTTAAGAGTATTCTATCTTATACCTTTAAACGAGCAATTCTTGTATATTAATATATATACAATCTGAATCTCGGAAACGGCTCCAACGATTTTCATAAAATTTAGTATACAGGGGATTTCGGGGGCGATAAATTGATCTAGTTACGATTTATTTTCAGAAAATGTTGTTTTGTTCATGTTTTTAATAATCAACTCTTCCCGACATCTATCGGCGAATAATAATACTTTTTTTTTTATTGAGAGCAACTAACTGCTTTAAAGACACAACACGATCGCGTTATCAAAAAAAAACGAGCAAAGCAATCTAGTTTGTCTTATAAAACTGCAATAGCTGTTGTTTCCCTACCTATTCCTAGTAACCTCGAGGGGTTATTCTAGATTCACGGAACTAGTAGATGAGCTCACGGGGCTCAAACCGGACGAAGCAAATCCGGTTTTCACAGTACATCTGGCGAGTATATGAATGACGAATACTTCGCTTAGTTTGAAATTGTGTCAGTAGGTTTGTTTATTTTCATTGTAGTCATCTTTATCAGATGTATACGTCTCTGGAAAGGAGTAAGGCTTATGACGTTTCCTCTCAGTGTTGAATACGCATTCCGTAAGAGGCAAATCCGTAGCGGCTTAAACTAAAAGCATCTCTCAATGCTTACTTGTGCAAAAACATTTTGATTTCGATAGCATGAAACATTATATTACAAATGAACGTCAAACTTTCCTCATTGAAATAAGTAAAAAAAATACTTTTCATCCCTCAAAGATCCTCTTTACGCAGACGGTCCGTTTGATCTGAAATTAACGGTGTATTCTCATACATTTCGCTTTCAAATGAAATTATATTATGCATAAAAGGAAATTAGGTATTCTTTTGTTTGCTAAGAAATTTACTGCTGTAAATTTCGATGCCTAAATCTCTTTGTGTAATTATGAATGTTTTAGATCAAACTAACAAATAAATACTGACATGACTAATAACGTTTAGCGCTTACTAATTGAAAGAAATTCAATTTGAAATATATTATATGATTTAAACTGGCTTTACTGGTGGCAGGACCACTTGTGAGTCCGCGCGGGTAGGTACCACCGCCCTGCCCATTTCTGCCGTGAAGCAGTAATGCGTTTCGGTTTGAAGGGAGGGGCAGCCGTTGTAAATATACTGAGGCCTTAGAACTTGTATCTCAAGGTGGGTGGCGCATTTACGTTGTAGATGTCTATGGGCTCCAGTAACCAGTTAACACCAGTTGGGCTGTGAGCTCGACCACCCATCTAAAAAAAAAAATTATTTATTATTATTATTATATTTATTTATGTGTTGCGTATGTTTTTAAGAATTGACAAGGTTACTTCTGGCTTTGTCTTATGCGATTAATGAAGGCTTTCATTTGATTGGTATTGTATGGCTGTGACGCGCAACCACCATTAAGGGCTGCTTATGTTTTTGAAGTTATACTTCTTTAGGCGCGTTATGAAAAATTGATGAGAGTGAAATTTTACGATGCGCGCGCACCGTGACACAAAATTAACAGAAACGAAGTTGCCCACTAAATCGCTCATTACAATACGACCGACGTAACTTGGCGAGTCTGAATATAGCCGCAGGTGAACCTTCGCGCATGTACACTCGTGAAAAAAAGTGTTATTAGCATTCATTTTTTAACGTTAAATATTTATTACGAATTATTTAATATTAAAAAAAAAAGAAATAAATTTAATAAAAATAAAGTATAACTTCTTACGCGCGTACATAAGTACACGCACCCTTTTTTATTTTATTACAATACTTTATTGTACTCATGTATAATAACAAAATAACGACAATATACTGAAATAGTGAATGAGATAAATTAAATTTAAAATAATATCCAACGGTTGGATTTATCTCTGAAAGCGATCTCTTCCAGTCAACCTTTGGATTGAGAAGGTTTTGGAAATAGGGGAAGGCTATCGTAGTCTAAGGACATTGTAAAAATACTTTAAAATGTACATAATGACAATATATATACGTATAGGAAATACGTACAGATAAATATAACCAATATAATACATACATATTATATAAACAAC
This sequence comes from Bombyx mandarina, assembly GCF_030267445.1. NCBI lineage: Eukaryota > Metazoa > Arthropoda > Insecta > Lepidoptera > Bombycidae > Bombyx > Bombyx mandarina. Next base: position 15,275,370 of record NC_143228.1, read on the forward strand.
AAGTATACAGTATAATGCTTCCTATATAATGTAAACATAACTGCATTCATATCGTGATCTTTATGGGAAGTATACAGAAACTCATAAGAAAAACTCAAATCTACATGCCCAGTACACACAGTTTTACTAAATAATTCTGAATAGACGACCGATTTAGCGAGAAGATTAAGAAGAAAAATAATTATTTTGACTTTTATTACGAAATGTAATTTCTTTTGTATGAACGCGCGTTAAGTATATGTGTACATATACTACGACACGTATACCAAAATGACATTTTCTATAATTTTTGTTTGTTTGTCTGTCTGTTTGTTCCGACTAATCTCTGGAACGGCTGGACCGATTTCGACGGGACTTTCACTGGCAGACAGCTGGTATAACAAGGAGTCACTTAGGCCGTTTCTTTTTTGTTGAATTCCACGTGAATGAAGTCGCGGGCACAGCTAGTTTACTTATAAAAATTGGGATCTGCCTTTAAGTACACGACTTGGCACCGTGGCATCACTCACTACAGTATAAAAAAAATGTAATGGTATAAAATGTATATAATGATAGTTATGTGTTAGATTTTTTAAGTTAATAACATATTATATTATAAGTAATTATTACTAACAAAATGTTATGGTTTAAAAAAAAAACTGAAATAAAGTATTAATAATAATAATAATATACATGCACGTCAAGTCATGCTTTGCAGAAAACGCTGTGTTCGTAATGAGTAGATACATAAAATGATTTAATGGTAAAGTCAAACAAACCAGTTCTAGCTGAGAATTTTATGGTCACGTTACGCAAAATTTCTCGAAATAATTACTGACTCAATTTACTCGGCAAACAAATCGAGTTTGTTCTCAAAACATGAAATCGTTCTAAAACATCAGATACGTGATATAATCTCATACAGAATTAACTTCAATAGCTGGCTGAGCTAGTTCAAATAATAACAATACCAGCAATGACCCAGACAGGGCGTCTTTGGAAATCACCTTCAAAGTACAATGCTAAGCGGCAAATAGTCGAAACTATTTTTAATTAAATCAAATTCTGCCAGGTCTCTTGAAATGGTTGCTTAATCGGTTTGTTAGCAAACAAAATTTATTTAATGCTCTATATTCTTCTAAATAGTTCAAATAAATTATGTGCTCACTCGTGATTAAATGTTACTGAGACGGCACTAAATTATGACAATTTATTTATGAACTTGATAGAAAATTCATCATGTTTAGCATCTAAACTATTTCTAATATTAATATATATGAGAATCTTAAGGGACTTATACGTGTCATATACTAGTTAGTATATGAGTTCTTCATACAAGTTTTACGCAGAGAATTATTCGCTTTGAAGAGCAGGGTAACATTATTAGAAAATGGGACTTTAACTTCATTTTTTTTTTTTTATTGCTTAGATGGATGGACGAACTCACAGCCCACCTGGTGTTAAGTGGTTACTGGAGCCCATAGACATCTACAACGTAAATGCGCCACCCACCTCGAGATATAAGTTCTAAGGTCTCAGTATAGTTACAACGGCTACCCCACCCTTCGAACCGAAGCGCATTACTGCTTCACGGCGGAAATAGGCAGGGTGGTACCTACCCGTGCGGACTCCCAAGAGGTCCTACCACCAGTGATTACGCAAATTATAATTTTGCGGGTTTGGTTTTTATTACACGATGTTATTCCTTCACCGTGGAAGTCAATCGTGAACATTTGTTGAGTACGTATTTCATTAGAAATAATTGGTACCCGCCTGCGGGATTCGAACATCGGTGCATCGCTACATACAAATGCACCGGGAGTCTTATCCTTTAGGCCACGACGACTTTACGAAAGTAAAGTACCTTTTTAAACAAGGTTCAGTGACTTGTCGCCATCTACGCTGATAGCAAACATTTTAATCAATAAAATAACGTAAATATCGACATTTTACTGCGGCTTATGTATAAAACCGATATAAGATGACACGGAGATTGTCAGTAATTCGTGTGACAGTAAGATTGATGTGTGTGCGTTAAAGCAGGTGGCGGGGCGTGGTGATCGTCGATTAATATTCAGCCTACAATGTGATCACCCGGCAGACTATTATCCGACGACAGCTTAAAGCATAAGCGATCGCGATCACGAATCGCAGTGATCTTAATCGTACAGAAGTACATACGTATACGCGCGTAAGAGGTACGGCTTTGACCGAAGCGAATGATGAAACGAAAAATTATACATAACCAATCAGTAAAATCGGGTGTGGATAAAAGGGGTGAAGGAGTTGACCGAAGAAGACATCGATGGAGTGTGTGAATGACGATATGAGAGAGAGAGGAGTGAGTATTGAGATGACGGTTGATAGAAGAGAATAGAGAGAAAAATAAGCTGTGGCGACCCCATCTAGTGGGAAAAGGTGGAGAAAAAGAAAGAAGAAGTAAATCGGGTGTGTATATTAAATAGTAAAGGGCTATTGAAATATAAACATAAAAAAACGATTATTTTTTTATTCTTTTGTAGGATTGTTTCTTTTTAGGCGCATATCCACAGAACTACTGAATTGATTTTTACTTACTTTTCACATGTACACTGAGATTAATTTGGAACAGAATATTATTTTAGTACAATACAGCGCATCATATGCTAAACGCTCGATACGTATGCCTAACGTTTAGCTACAACAAAGATAGATTTTAAAAAAAAGATGTGTGGTGTCGTGGGACACCGGATAGGAACGAAGTTCCTTATTATAAAAATATTAATTTTAAGTTCTATTCGAGGTATAAAGAAAATAATTATCGGGTATATCTTTTTTATTATGGTTTTTTTATTGATAAAAAAAAAACTACTTTACAAAGTTATCAATTTTATTTTATTCACAATGATTTATTAAAAAAATATATAATAAAAATATGTTTTATTTTTGTACGTTATTACAAAGTGAAGTCGTACACCGTGTGCATTACTAATAAAAATCTTACGTTACGGACGTTTTTTCCCGGTTAAGGTACCCCCGCATCGTCCCATAAGGAACTTTGTTCCAAAACTACCGTAAAAATTGTTTCAAATTCTTTTGCTTGTCGCTTACGCCAGACCCGGTTCACCGGGATGTCGAACAGTGATGTGTAGGTGATTTATCACTAGATTTCACTGTTGAACGAGCGGAAACCCTTTATGTGGATGACCTATAAAGTACTATTATCGTGTAGAATATAAAACAGATAAATGCATGTTCACTCGAGCTGAATTTACGCACAAAAGCGAATGCGATAACGTGAAGCTATTTTTAATATTAGAAGATCTACTTGCATATTTTTAATGTTTATTTGCAGTTAAGCGTATATAAGTCTATCATCTACCTATCTAGTTCAAGCCTTAACTTTAAAATGGCAATGGGCTGGAAGTGTTGCACGCCTTCAGGACCAGAGATGGACAAAAAAGATAACAATATGGATGCGTCCACTAGGAAAAAGAAAGAGGGGAAGACCATATACTAGATGGGAAGACGATATAAAGAAAGTAGCAACTACAAACTGGGTCAAAATTGCGCAATCCAGAGAAGATTGGCTATTCTTGGAGGAGGCCTTTACCTGAGGAGGGGTTCTTGCAAGTGGGAAATAATACCTAATATTATTCAACAGATACATTATTTATTAGTTAAGTATTGCATTCATTTTTGTTTTTATGTCACTTGTACGAAGTAAAAGGCTTTTTTTTTTTTTTTTTATAAGTCTATCTTATATTGTATTTATTTTTCACGTGTTTATAAGTATATATTTTTATGTAAGTTTATTAAGATATAGAACCGTCCATGCTAGTTTGCTTATTGCTCTCCCTGCAAGGTTGGGAAATCGGTGTTTTCTATACAATTAGCGACAGTCACAGCGGAGCGTAACCGAGTTCCAAGAGTATTTAATAGAAATGAATAAACATGAATATAAAAAGCAGTTGAAGTACTTAACACAACAAGAAACACATTTACAATTTACAGTATTTTTTGTTCGTATAAAAACACATTAAAATAAAGCGTCCACATTTAATTTAATTCTGAAAGCCTCAACGGAAACAATAAAAGAGATTCTTGGAAAGTTCACGTCCGAAAATTCATTTGAAATAAGCTTTTTGCATGTTCCATTTGTATGCTGTCAATTGTCTATTTATTAAAAAAATCCTAAAATTTTGAAATATTTTCGTATTTACGTACTAGTATAAATCTTATACCTTTAAACGAGCAATTCTTTTATATACCTAGTCAGGTCATAAATTCTGTCACATGTTTAATGTAAAATAATTGAAACAAGTTTATTCATTATGTAACCATTCATATACCAAAATGAACTTAACAAAACATAGATTCTTATGACACTAAAGTTTATTCAAAATGACCTCCGTGATTTTGAATACAGGCCTTCAATCTGCGCGGCCATTCGTGTATCGCAGCACGAACGAGGTCCATGTCAATATCGGCGGCTGCCTTAATCAAGGATGTCTTGAGTGACTCCAAATTGGGATGAGGCTTTGAGCACGCCTTTTCCTCCAAGTGTTGCCATATTTTGTAATCTAACGGATTCAAATCTGGACTGGAGGAGGGCCAGTCTTCGTGCCGGATGAAGTCGATTTCACGCGCCGCCAGCCAGTCTTGTGTGCTCTTCGCTCTATGAGCTGGCGCCGAATCTTGTTGGAATACCCAGTGCCTGTTATTGAACATGGTATGAGAAACAGGTTCCACAAGGTTCGTCAGGACTGTATTTTGATACACAACTGCATTCGTTTTTACACCTTTCTCACAAAAATGTACCTCTGTTAAGCCCCAATAAGAAACTCCCAACCATACCATGAGCGAGGATGGAAAATGACCTCGTTGGACACGCGGAATACGGTTGCTCGCTTCTTCACTACTGTGTGCGTACACCTTATCATTTTGTTTGTTGTAGCTCTCTTCTACGGTAAAAAATTTTTCATCCGAAAAAATAATTTCCCGATATTTTTTTCCCGCGTACCGCTTCAACAAAGCGCGGCATCTCTTCAGTCTCAGGTCCATTAGACGAGCATTCAAACGATGTCCTGTTTTTCTTCGATATGCCCAAAGCCCTAAGTCTTCATTTAACACCCTTTTCACCGTGGTTCTGCTTAACCCCATCTGAAGGGCCCACAGTTTCTGCTTACGTTTGGGATTTCTTTGAATTCGCGCCTTCACAGCTTTTATCACTGCTGGAGTCCTAACAGACCGAGGGCGACCACTTCTTGACCTGTCATCTACACTAGAGTCTTCATTGTATCGTTTGATGGTACGATAAACGAATCTTTTGGTTATATTCAAATTTTTCAGTATGTTAAAAATTTGAATTGGCGCGTAACCGCAACGATGCAACGCAATAACTGCAACACGGTCTTCTTTAAGCGTCCACTTCATATTTAAAAATGAATAAAATTCTAAAAGTATACATTTTTATTTTCATGAACTATTCGAAATTCGAATTCAATAAACTTTTTTGTGGCCAGCATTCTAAAAGAAAAGTTTTTACTGTGTGACAATACTTATGACCTGACTGACTAGTTATATATAATCTGAATCTCGGAAACGGCTCCAACGATTTTTATAAAATTTTGTATACAGGAGATTTCGGGGGCGATAAATCGATCTAGCTACGATTTATTTTCAGAAAATGTTGTTTTATACGTGTTTTCAATAATCAACTTTATGACTCTTTTTCTTCTATCTTTATGAATTTATCAAAAAAAAAAAACCGTCATCGTCTACGTACTTTCATACCATTATACTCTAATATCTGTTAGTAAAAATTATTTTATTTTACTTTATTATGTTCGAAATCGCTGCTGACGATAATACTTGATATTTTATTATATACAGACAGACAGACAAGCGATTCTTAACTCAGATTATCAAGGGTATAGATTATCAACGGTGCTAAACATTACCGACCCAGGAGACGGGGCAACGCAAAGTCGCCGTCACCTATAACATATTGTCTTGTCTGATCCCCCGGATCATCAGTGCTTTTAAGCTTCTCAAGTACCGGTTACCGTTCTCGTCGATTACGAGGAAGAGTTCGACGAGCAAACTAACTAATACACATAGCCCACTGAATTTCTCGCCGGATTTTCTCAGTGAGTCGCGATTCCGATCCGGTGGTAGATTATGGGAAGCACTGCTCTTGCTAGGGTTAGTGTTAGTAAATTCTTTTCTGTTGAGCCCGTGAGCTCACCTACTAGTCTGCACGTAGCTGGAATAGCCCCTTAGGCTACCAGCGAATAGGTAGTGAAAACAAAGGTGTTAAATCTAAATTACCGGTGGGTGGACGAGCTCGCAGCCCACCTGGTGTTAAGTGGTTACTGGAGCCCATAAACATCTAAAACGTAAATGTGTTACCTACCTTGAGATATAAGTTCTAAGATCTCAGTATAGTTACAACGGCTGCCCTACCCTTCAGACCGAAACGCATTACTGCTTCACGACAGAAATAGGCGGGGCGGTGGTACCTACCCGCGCGGACTCACAAGAGGTTCCACCACCAGTAATTACGCAAATTATAATTTTACGGGTTTCATTTTTATTACACGATGTTATTCTTTTACCGTGGAAGTCAATCGTAAGCATTTGTTGAGTACGTATTTCATTAGAAAAATTGGTACCCGCCTGCGAGATTCGAACACCGGTGCATCGCTCAACACGTATGCACCGGACATCTTATCCTTTAGGCCACGACGACTTCAAGGCTTCTACAACGTAATTGCGCCACCCACCTTGAGATATAAGTTCTAACGTCTCAAGTATAGTTACAACGGCTGCCCCACCCTTCAAACCGAAACGCATTACTGCTTTACGGCCGAAATAGGCAGGGTGGCGGTACCTACCCGCGCGGGCTCACAAGACATCTTACCACCAGTAAATTTAATAAAATTGTATTTTTTGTCTAACATCTCAAAACAACGAAGTGAAAGTGTCTAATTCAGTTGATATTAAATATCAAACAAGATCGTAATGATAAAGAAGACACGCCCGTTGTATTTTCTGCGGTAGTTCTTAAGATAATAACTCTTGTTGGAGCTTGTACAGTTTCGACATTCAATAACGATGTTAATTGACACATTATAATGACTTTATGTCTCTTCACCACCGACTTCATTGCTACAATATGTATTAAACTTCAAAAGGAGTTTCTTGGTTAAATGCGGGTTGTTTTGTTTTTCACAGAAAGGTTACTATTTTAATGGTAATTGTTTTGTTATATGAAAGAACACAGAAAACCAAATGTACGGAAAGCCCTTTTGTAAAACAGATCCATTCCTTTGTTCTTATTCGGAACCCTTTGCTGTCGAATTACATATGACATAGCATAGATAGATGTAATCTGTTTGGCGAAGACGTAAATAAGGTTTTATAACATATATATATTTTTTCACCAAATATTTGTAGCGAGTCTACTTGAATAAGTATAAATATATTTTTTTTATGATTGAAAGATTACTGGTGGCCCGAAGGCCTTTCCAGTTTCACCAGGACAGGTGGGCGAGCAAAGGCTCAGCCAGAAGGGGACGGATTTGCTAACAGCTGCTCGAGCGCCTCCGAAGGAGACCTAACAACTCAAGAGCAATTGCTTCGCGAATTAATCTACTACCGGATCGGAATCGCGACCCACTGAGAAGATCCGGCGAGAAACTCAGCGGGCTGATGCATGGGTTAGGTTGCACGTCGACCTCTTTGTCGAGCTCGACGAGTACGGTTACCGGGGTCCCTAAGCCTGCTCCTAGTATTAAAGCTGAAGGCGTCTAATGCAAAGGTTATTGGATCTGATGGATCCGTAAGGACGTGAGTTTATATAATATTAACGGCCCACGGTTACGTGGTTACCAGAGCCCATAAAAATCTACCACGTAAATACCGCCATCCACCTCAAAACGTGAGTTCTAAGGTCTCAGTTTGTACAGTACAACAGCTGCCCCACATTTCAAACCGAAATGCATTACTGCTTCATGGCAGAAATAATTCCTACCACTAGTTTTTTATTTTTTATTTGTTGTTGCACAAAACAAATTACAATCATTACAGTACATTTTTTTTTCCTACCTATGCTGATAGCCTTGAGAGGCTATTTCAGCTTCACCCTAACGTTAGTAGGTGAGCTCGCGGGGCTCAACCAGAGAGTTGCTAACACTGACCCTAGCAAGAGCAGTGCTTCGCAGAATCTACCACCGGATCGGAAACGCGACCCACTGAGAAGATCCGGCGAGAAACTCAGTGGGCTGTGTCTATGGGTTAGTTCGCTCGTCGAGCCCTTCGTCGCAAGCGACGGGTTCGACGAGGACGGTGACCGGTGCTAGTGGTGCCTAAAAGCACCGTTAATGGATCAGGAGGATCCGTAATGACGTGCTTGGGGCGACGTCGACGGTTTACCATTCGGTCTACTGGGTCGGGTATGTAATTTCCAGCGGCTACGATGAGAGGGTTCTCATGTCGTGCCGCCTTCTCAAAATGGCGCAGCGATGCCGACTGTAGATACTTACTAAAATAGTCGAGCTCCAGGTCATCGTGGAGATCCACATTCCTAAGGAACCATGGCGCTCCGACGGCTATCCTGCAGAATCGTGATTGAATTACAGTACACATTAGCTAAATCGTACAAGTAGTACCTCGATCTAATCTGGATTGCAATCTTAATTGTAACTGCACTCAGCAAAACCATATTAATGTCCATAGCTGGCTATTGGCATATTTGGCTATTGAAAACACAACTGAAATTACAGATATTGATAACAAGCCATTGTTAAATAGGATATCCTTCACACATTTGACAAATCCCCTGAGTCTAGGTTCAAAGATATGAAGGTTATCGTGACATTTAGCCAAATCATTATATTGCCTGACCATTCTTACCATAGGGTTATAGTATGATATTATTTTGATATGTCCGTAACGCAAAGAGGTTTACCAAATGCGATTTCCGGGCTCTGAAGTGGATGTAGATAGAAATATTCGACAGCAGTTTCATGGTATCTATATGGGAGTGTAAAATTTTGTATAAGAATATTAAATTAAAATACCTATGGCGAGCTTCCAAAGATTGGACTTGGAAAAGAGCAAGTCTGGATTCATAATTTATGTCTGAACGACCTGGCCGCAGACGATAGGCTAATATTCTTAGGAACTTCTTCTGCACCCTTTCGATATCGTCGCTGTAGACTCTGTAGTACGGAGACCATTTTGTAACATTAACTCCAATGATTCCTCCATTGGTATATTATGTGGGAAGATAGATGATTTTTTATAAACAAAAATTGTACATGAACATATTATATTAATTAAAAGTCATGTATTTAAAATTATAATACAGGAAAATCATGTCCGCATTACATACAGTTTTAAACAATTTAACCCGTACACAGGAAAGCAAATCACAATTGAATAGCCAACAAGTCGTTCCCAGTTGTCGGACAATACGTCTTTTGTGGGCCACACGTCGTCCCGAGACCATTGTTATGTTAAACCGGTAAGATTGTTTCCGGAGAATTTGTCTTTAAAAATATTTTTTACATTCAAGAGATGGTTGAAAAAATCGCCTAATTGCTTGTGGTAGGGTAGGACGAATCGTCAGTATGCTAGGTCTATTAAGTGCGACAAGGAGACGACCTTTCCTATTGACAACAAGTTGTATTTAGCTGACAAGCGTTGCAGCAACGGGTCGTGGTAAGTGATTCCTCTGTGTGAACCATCTGGCTGATGATGATGGCTGTGCGTTTGGGAAGGTGCTTTTCTTTAATCTGCATAATTCCTGATGGTATGGCGTTTAACAAGCCCGCACGGATTCATATCATAATTGTGCACATTTCTGCAGTGAAGCAGCCATCCGTTTCATTTTGAAATGTGGGAGAATCGTTATAATATAATGCAAATTGGTGGTAGGATCACTTGTGAGTCCGCGCGGGTAGGTACCACCGCCCTTCATATTTCTGCCGTGAAGCAGTAATGCATTTCGGTTTGAAGGGTAGGGCAGTAACCACTTAGCACCAGGTGGGCTGTGAGCCCGTCCACCCATCTAAGCAATAAAAAAAACAAAAAAAAAACAAACAATCTGTCTCATGTCTTAAGCTGATCGGTGGCATTCAGTTGTGAGGTGTATGGGCTATTGTAGTCGCTTAACATCAGGGTGGCCCTGTGAACGTTCACTTTTCAATTAAAAAAAAAATAGATTCTTTTGTAATCCAAATTTATTACTAATCGATCAAGTGAGTGCAATTAAATTTATTTTCATGGTAATCAGACAAATTAATTGATAATTACTTTAGTGAAATGAGAAATGGTTTTTTGATGAAAATAAATAAACATTCTATGATAGGAGGAGTATTTATTTTTACTGCAGCTCTTAAATTACGAGCAAATTGAATATAATTTATAATACAAAACCATAGAATCATGTAGATTATTAATTATTGTATATTATTACATTATTTAAAATAATAATAAACAGTGCATAGGTAAATAAAGAGGATGTCGAACAAAAACCAAGATTTTTATAATTCTATTCTATCTGTCTATATTTTTGTGTACTCACGCAAATAGAAAAAATGCTGAATAGATTTTAGTGCAGTTTTTATATGTGGACAAATATCATACTGGAGCAGAATATAAGCTTTGGTTCATGAAAATTGGACGCTGAAAAAATATCTGTCCTTTAAATTTATATAATACGAAATGAATTCTGCCTGTCCGTGACGTTTTCACGCCGAAACTACTGAACCGATTTTGATGAAATTCGGCATGGAAACAGTTTGAATGCCGGAAAAGAATATAGGTCAGATTTATAGCAATGTTGAGCGCGCGTCTCCGGCCGTATGGTATAAATCTAAAGTGTTGTGTACGCGTGGGTGAAGCTACGAGCAGAAAATCTAAGAATAAAACTAAAACAATAGGTCGGACGATCACTTGCCTCTGGAGGTCGTGTCATTGTTATAGTAAGTCCGCAGATTGCTTCTGTGGTTTCGTGGCCCTTTTTTCCCCTACCTAAGCCTTGAGAGGCTATGTCAGCGTAACCCTAACGTGTAGGTGAACCTTCGGGGCTCAAGCCTGGAGGTGTTGCTAACACTGGCCTTAGCAATGCTTCGCAGAATCTACCACCGGATCGGAAACGCGAGAAGATCCGGCGAGAAGCTCAGTGGGATGTGTTCCCTCACATCCAACTCCGTAGGTATCATATATAATAATATATGATAAAGTAGATAAGTTTCATTGTTATGTAGTCGCGTAGTAGTAACAGTGGTTGTGGCCGAGCGGTGGACTGGGTGAGACGCTTAGGATCGAGTTGAAGACGAGAATTTTTTAGGTAAACACAGATTTGAGGGTAGCTTTTTTATTCCTTAGATGGGTGGGCGAGCTTACGGTCCATCTGGCGTTTAGTTGTTACCCGAGCCCTTAATAGCGTAAATGCCGTCATCCATCTTGAAACATAAGTTTTAAGTCTCAGTTTTGCAGTAAAATGGCTGTTCCACCCTTCAAACCACATTAATGCTTTACGACAGAAGGAGACAGAGTGGTGGTACCTACCCGAGCGGACTCACAAGAAACTCTACCGCTTGTAGATCCTAAAGTTTCTAAACTATTACGTATATATCTATCAAACGCATTTTGACCAACTACTTCCACGATAAGGCTATTTGAGAACTTTATAGCAGTTCACGTACTTTTAAAAGTTTCATTGTCGTTAAAGAAAACAAATGGCTTCTTGAAAAATAACAAAGTAAAATTGAAATGTCCGTCTTCTATTCATTTCAACTCTTCGTTTGAAAATTCAGTGCTTTATAAACATGGTAAACTGATAGTTTCCACAAATGTAGGTCTTCGGTGAATCGTCGGGAGAACGGTATCCGAGATATTGTTAGAAAATGACTATACATTTTACGAGCGTTTACAATGTTCATACGCTCAACGTTTACCGAGTGTAGATGTATTTATTAAGAAAACTGTTTTCTTAGATTTATGGATAATTTCTTAGTCAACAGACATTGAAGGCTCTTTAGTGAAGTCGGTGTGTATTTTAAATACATTGAATGGTTGAAGTTTTTGACGTATAGCTGACGTAACAGCATATCGAAATAATTTGTTTCTTATATCGAGGGGTGAAAGAGGCATTTGGTTAAGGCGACATTTCGCTTAATACGCGACATTTCTCTTTGTAATTAAAGATCCGTTTAGTTTGGTATTATCATCAACAATTCGATGTTTTTAATTAAACTTCAATTATGTTTAATTTCATTGAAATAGCGGAAGAAGTTTTTTTGGATTTTTTTTTATTTTAAACTTCCCTTAAGCCTTTCACCCCTCGATTTATATTATAAATCGTGATCACTTTTCAATTTTAATTTATAGTGATCGTGATCAATTTTATTACCAACGAATACAAAAACTGTTTTTTCATTTTTGATTTGATATTAGTAGCTGTGATGCATTGTCGAATGCCTGCATAAGGTAGAGCCTCGACTTGCAAGTTTACCAATTAATTAGGTTGATTATGGCAAAAATAATTGTTAAATGGCTATGTATTTTTTTCAATTTGTCCTTTCCTGTGTGATGATCACTAATCGTGTCTTTTACATTGACATTGAACATCTGTACCGTGTAAAAAACCATCTTAAGTAGAACTATGTCGCTTAAGGCATAAAAAAAATTCATGTTGAATAGGCTTACTTGTAACTATCTGGTTTTTAAGCGGAGATCATGAACACCCCAATAAATGTGAACTTCGACCTTATAATATGAGATAAATAGCCTCAATTACTATACTTTCTTTTCCGTCCCTATGCAAGTGTAGTGTTCACTCACGCGGCCTGCATGCCCATAAATTTACCCCGGGTCTTCCGATCTCGTCTGCAGGATAACCGTCGGAGCACCGTGGTACGTGAGGAATGTCGATCTTCACGACGACCTAAATATAAAGCCGATATGTAAGTAGGTACCTAAAGGAAGCGTCAGAGCGCTACTTTCAAAAAGCGGCGCGACACAATAAGTCCCTTATCGTGACCGTCGCTAATTACATATCCGACCTAGGCGACGGGGCAATGCAAAGCTGGTGTCATCCGACATATCCTGTCAGATCCCCGGGTCCAATCTCAGTGCTTTTAGGCTCTTCAAGCACTGGTCATCGTCCTCGTCGAACTTGTCGAGCGAACTAACCCATAGACACGGCCCACGGAGTTTCTCGTCGGATCTGCTTAGTGGATTGTAATTCCGATCCGGTGGTAGATTCTGCGAAGTACTGCAGTGTTAGCAAATTTTCTCAGGTTGAGCCCGGAAGCTCACCTACTGGTCCGGGCGTGGCTAAAATAGTCCCTAAGGCTACCGGAAAATAGGTAGGGGAAAAAAGTGAACTAGTGATAACGTTTTTTCTACTAATATGGGTCACAATTACGCAATAATCGGGCTGAAGCGAGTTTTATGAGGTATAATCGTTTTGGGAACTATTTTTAATGTCAATTTACAGATTACACTCAGGCCCGGGAGGAGGGCACCCCTTAGCACCCAGTCATATCCGATATTCCACAAAAGAGGGCCGAGCACCGATCTCGACGCGCACGACCGGGAATCGGTGCACGATCACATTATGTCCGGTACACGTGACCGATCTGTCCTCTAAGTTGGAACCCATCTGCCGGCGAAGGTAGGGGGGCACTCCGTGACTTTCCAGCGCCCCCCCTTTCACGGACCAGGGCAGGGTGTTGAACGCATTGGCGATATCGAGCGACATCACCAAGGCCACCCCGCCCCTGGAGACGACCTCCTCCGAGAGGGCCCGCACGCGAAGGATCGCGTCTACGGTTGAGCGGCCCTCTCGGAAGCCATACTGTTTCGCCGACAGATCGGGTCCCACCCCGGCCAGATGCTGGATGGTGCGGGCCGCCAGAATACGTTCCAGTAGCTTGCCCACCTCATCCAGCAACACGATGGGACGGTACCCGGCGGCGGTATCCGCCGGGCGCCCTCCTTTCTCAACAGCATGAGTCTGCCCGTCCTCCACGATGAAGGAAACCGTCCCGACTCGAGGCAGGAGTTGTAAAGCCTCAAGAGTCGGTCCCCCAGGGCACAATCAGACTAAAGCGAGTTCCATGTGGTATAATTGTTTTCGAAACTATTTTTAATGTCAATGACCGCTATAAACATTGCTAAATGCGGCTAAACTGTACGACAAGCGGTAATCGCTGGCTTGTATAAAACTGCGTAAGCCTTACTCGGTCGGGCGTCGGCTAATTGCGGTGCCTTGTTTGAACCGAAAGCGTCTCAACGTAATCCCCCTTTTGTGCGAGATTAGATTGTGTATAGATAGTGTATGTGCTAGATATTGAACTGAAAATCTTTTAAGCACCGTTGCGATTTGTAACTTGATGAAAGGAAAAAGTAACACTAAAATGAAATAGAGAGAGAGAAAGACAGATAGAGAGAGTAAACACCTTTATAGAATTCACATTACGCGAGAGTGAAACAGGATTCTGTAAGTATGTGCACATGGTCAATGGCGACCGATATCGGACGTTTTTGTGGCCTAGGATAGATGATATGGATCTCACAAACATGTGGTTCCGAAAGGACGGTGTCGCTTTCCATACAACACGGAAAACATTAAATATATTGAATGAGAAGTTTAAGGACTTCGTTATCTCGCATGGGGGCGACATCAACTGGCCACCGAGATCGTGTGACTTAACACCGTTCGACTTCTTTCTGTGCGGCTACGTGAAATCTCTATGCAGACAAACCACAGTCTACTTATTGTCTATTGCCACTCTGAAGGCCAACATAGCTCGCGCTCTTCCTGAAATTGAGCCCCATATGTGAAGTGTCATACAAAATTGGTCCACCAAGATACACTACCTACAGCTGAGTCGTGGCGGTCATTTGGCTGAAATTATATTCCATACATAATCTCATTGAATGCTCTTTAAAACAAAATAAAAATTGTGGCAATATGTCTTAAACAGTTTTTTTATTATTTATTTTTAAGTTCGAGCGCTGTTAAGGAAATGTCCTTTACATATAAGACCGTATTGAACGTTCTACCATTATATTACTGCTTATATGGATGGATGAGCTCACGGCCTACCTGGTGTTAAGTGGTTCCTGGAGCCCATAGGCATCAACAACATAACACGTTCTAAGTCTCCATTTTTAAACTAAAAAAGTCTCGTGTGCACCACAATTAAGGCCCTATCACCAGAAATTACGCAACTTTTGTTTTTGTGGGTTTCATTTATAATACACTATATTATTTATGCCTTCATCGTGGAGCTTGTTCGTGAATATTTATTAAGAACGTATTTCATTATAAAAAATGGTGCCTGCCTGCGGGATTCGAACACTGGCACAGTCGCATCGCTTGATACATATGCAGCAGACGTTTCGACCTTTAAGCCACGACGACTTCAAAATTTATCGACCCCAAGCTAAAAATATCTCCTATGCTCTGCCGAATCCTGTATTCATAGACACGTGTATCAAAAATAGCACCCAGGGTTTGAATCTGGATAGAATTACAAAAAAAAAACACTTTAACACAATTTGATAGTTTGGTCTCGAAATTTTCTTATCTTATCTTATCTTATCTTATCTATATAATATATATCAAAATGAATTGCTGTTCGTTAGTCTCGGTAAAACTCGGGCACAGCTGGACCGATTTGGCTAATTTTGGTCTTGAATTATTTGTGGAAATCCAGAAAAGGTTTAAAAGATAGATAAATATGAAAATGCTTGGAATTAAATATAAATAAAAATTTGAATAACTCTGATGTGTCCCCCGTCGGACGGATTCCTTTTGTTTGTTTTAAGTTTATTTTATACAAAAGTTTAGGTCTTTTATTTATCGATTAAGGCACTACGAAGTCTGCCAGGTCAGCTAGTTATTTATAATTTCCCGCATTTCGAATAATTTTCATTGAACAGATAAACTGCCATTGGAGACTGAGGCAAAGTACTTTGGCGATCCTTTTAGATGGTAATATACTAAACTACAATTTTTTTTATTGCTTAGGTAGGTGGACGAGCTACCTACTTGGTGTTAAGTGGTTACTGGAGTCCATAGACATCTACAACGTAAATGCGCCACTCACCTTGAGATAAGTTCTAAGGTCTCAGTATAGTTACAACGGCTACCCCACCCTTCAAACCAAAACTTCAAAACTAAATTACTAACTACTACTATCATTACATTACGTATCTATTAGATAGTTCACAATTACTATTTAGTTCAAGTGGATTCGGGATATGTTTTTTAGTCAATCAGTGTCTTATGTTCTTTATTCAATTGTTTCGAATATTGCTTTGTGTTGAATTGGCGTTTTACATTTATAGGTTGTCAATTCCAACATTTGAACTCTGCCGTCGGGCCTACCTAAGGAATTTGCTGAATTTCACCAATCTCATCTCTGTTATTGTGTGGGCTTTGAAATTAGCGGGCTAGCTGTGTTATTATGATTTACAATAAAAGGGTTTACTTTTAGAAAACAACAGTCGCTAAGAAGAGAATGTAATGTAAAGAATTTATATTAAATGAATTTATTTCATTGTGAGTGCTAAATTTTTTGTGGCCCAAAAGACCTTGGGTATGTAATTAGACGGTAATGTGAAGAGGGGAAGTGCTAAAGTTTTTTTTTTTTTTTCATTGCTTAGTCTGTTGGACGAGCTCACAGCCCACCTGGTGTTAAGTGGTTACTGGAGCCCATAGACATCTACGACGTAAATGCGCCACCTACCTTGAGATATGAGTCCTAAGGTCTCAAGTATAGTTACAACGGCTGCCCCACCCTTCAAACCGAAACGTATTACTGCTGCACGGCAGAAATAGACGGGGTGGTGGTACCTACTCCCGCGGACTCACAAGAGGTTC
This sequence comes from Bombyx mandarina, assembly GCF_030267445.1. Taxonomy (NCBI): domain Eukaryota; kingdom Metazoa; phylum Arthropoda; class Insecta; order Lepidoptera; family Bombycidae; genus Bombyx; species Bombyx mandarina. The sequence continues at coordinate 15,292,240 of NC_143228.1, forward strand.
TACCACCAGTAAAATACTGTAAAGTACAGTACTGTGGGAAAAAAGAAATGCGAAAGAAAGGTGCAGAGATGACGTATGATAGGCATAAATGAAAAAGAGTAAATGCTGCGCAGACTCCACATAATTAGTTCTAGGCAAGAAGATGAAGTAGAGTTGAAGCACTTAACGTCAAGCAAATTCGAAGATAAACAATTATCACTTCTGCTCTTCTGCTTCTTAGATTACAAAATATAATACCTCCAAAAGTGATTGTTGGCAATATATTATCAAAATAAAATAATAGGGCCATTAAAACTAACCACCTCCCATTCTTTATTGCCAAGGTATAAATGGGATGCTACATTTATCGCCGGTTTCATGACCCATCCGCTATAGTTGATCTTATCTTAAACGATACACATTTAGAAATGTTTTCCATATAAATTGCTTGTTCCACCTAACTAAGGAATCTTGGGATGGGCCGCACGGGAGCAACCTGCCCTTTGGTGGTGTAATTTGCCCTGAGTAAACAAAGAACGCAAATAGTAATCGTGTTTGTGTAGGGTTGTAGTGGACGAAGTAAGGCCAGTCTAATCTTATCTTACGACGATACCCCCTAGTGGTCAATTTCGCAATGTTGTAAAAACGGGAAATATTATTGACCTCCAATTTTCATCTTAGCTGCGGATCTCCAGTCTCTTGTCGGCTATTGTCCTGTATTCACAGACGGAACCCACCTGATATCTTAAATGGTTACTTACTTCTTCCATGCTTAACACTCCAATGTAAATGCTACCGTTTGCCTTGAGAAAATTAAATATGGTCAAATTGGAATTGGAAATACGGCCATGTACAAACTAAAAGTAATCAATACTTTATGGGCGTGAAAGGAATAGCTCGATGGAAATACACAAGAGGAGAGTTAATTTCGAAAAATGGTTTCATGTGGAAAATAATAAAAAAAATGCGGATCCTGTTGATGAGGTGGTTAAAGGATACGAGGGTATACTCTGAAACAATTTGCGTCAAACACTTAACGAATGTAAGAAATTACTTTTCTAACCAAAACAAGGTATGATTTTCTTCTTCGAATACGGTTCTATTATGAATTATATGAAGGATATTCAGGATCTCCTTTTTCTGAATTAAAAATGTTAAGTACACAGACATAGTACTGTCGTATTGTAAAATGTGAGCTTAATTGAAATTTTCAAAATTATCCTACTTCATTAAAGTCGTTGAAGCTCAAAATGCTTTGTTCCCTTTCAATCAATAACGAGGGTTCTACTAATTTAAATATTTGAAAGTTGAATTCCCCAAGGTCTTTTTAAAAGTTGCACGAAAATAACTTCTTTTAGGTCAAATAACTTAACTGGGGAGCTCCTGGGCTTGCGTAACGGTGGAACATCGATAAATTGTAAAGAGTTTCACGGGAAACGTAATAATAGGTATGAAAATTGAGTGAGCAATTCTTTTCGACGAATATTCAATGATTAGAGGACGTTGGTTGTCTTAAATTCGCTGAACAAAGAACATTTTCACAAAAAAACAATTCGACCAGCAGAACGAGTGAAATAAAAATAATTCTTTCTCTTTTTCCCTCATATCAATTGAGCTTCATAGTTCATTGATTTATATCAAACAAAAAGTAGGAAGAGATTTTACGATACCTGTTTTTTTTATAAATGATGATGACATAAATTATGATAAAGTTGATTAAACTTTTGTAATTTTTATGATCCGGTAACGCCGTTGCGTGCTCGGTTTGGCTTGAAACTGTCTATACAAAATATATTTCGCATAAGGCATCCGAGTTCTAAGTCTATGGTTAGTGAAGAATAATGAAATAATATTATAGCTTAGGGACTTTTTAGTGGGAGTGCTAGGTGTCAAGTCGTATTAATTATTTATAGTTTATTATTAGTTATAGTTTTTCTTCGGATTTAAACTTGTAATACAATGTATAAGCTTGGGAAGATGAAACAGAATTGCTGGACGTTGCTTCTCGAGTTCTTTATAATCCATCGAATTCTCAATAAATTCCCTGCGTTTAACCGAGAGGTTATTGTCGTTGTACATTTATTTTCTTGCATCATTTCACGCAGCTACGGTGTGATCTTAAATGACCTCATAATATAATTTTATATTTCATTTTATCCTTTATTCAAGTTTTGTACTATATACACAGTTTCATTTTATTTTTCAGACAACAAAGATGACCTCGGCTTTTTGATTTTTTAACATTTTAACAAAATAGATCCTGTCGGGATAAGAAAATTGTATAGGTTTTAATTCTGTTAAGCTTTGCTCAGTTTTGTTAGTTACAGAGTATGCCTCTGGAACTAAGTAATTAAGCAGAGCATTTCCTACTTATCTTTCGATGGAATATTATGAAGCATCCTAGATATAGCTGACATCTATGGCGTTATTAATGTTAATAAATAGTGACCGGTCATCGTCATTGCCAATGGCACAGCCTAGCCCACTGCTGCATGCGGTCTACCGAATCATAAAGTTTCCACACGGAAAGCACGTGCCGTAATAACATCTTCTTATTTTTCTCGACCTTATCTCACTAGGTGTGGTCGGCACAGCTATTTTTTTTCTTCTATTCTCTTTTACCAGCCGTCATCGCAACACTCACTCCTCTCTCTCTCTCATATCGTCATTCAGACACTCTATCCATGTCTTCTTCGTTCGACCTCTTCCCCCCTACCTTGCACTACCATTTCCATACATATCCTAGTCACATGCATACGTGCCGTAAGATCCAGCGTTAATTTCAATATTTTAGTGATCAAGCTTTGTCAATTTAATTGAACACAAAAATGTCAACGAATTTATGAACGGAAAACACTTTTTCTACAGTCGATTAGAGCAACAAAAAAAACCGAACTAAGTCTGTTTCGCTACACTTTATGGTTTCCCTCAGTATTTATTGCGGTTAAATTATGGCAAGTTCCAAAACTACCCACCCGTTTCCTTAAGGCTGCCTAAATTTCATTGTTCCTTCCTATTCTTACGACCCTGGCTGTAAATACTGATTACATAAGAGTTACAAAGGTGTGGCCGAGAAATTATTTTGTACCTCGGAATAGAACTAGACCAACACACGAATTTTGTGAATCTTTTTACTAACATACCGAGTCTACGCTTGTATTGAATACTTTTAGTTTTTTTTCAATATCATTCATTTCAATTCAATGTCATCTATTAAATACCTTTTAATTCGAAGTTACAGACGCTGTACTTAATTAAAAATTTCTGAAGCTTCTTTCAGAGTTACGTTTCTATAGACATCACATAAATGTAATCATTAAGCTGTTTAGGCTATGACTTTTAGATCATTCGAAATGTGTTTACTTGAAAGTTTAGTTTCCTTATCGGGCAGTCGGGTAAGATATTTATTTTCCGTTTTTACTGCCATCCAAGACAAAGGTAGCTAGGTTAGCGAGCTTGTTACTATCTCGCTTAAGAACTAGTTTCGGTACAACCTATCAGTATTGCTAGTAGAATTCGTTGAATAAATACTTTAGTAGCAATGTTGGTTCGTTGGCGAAAATAGCGATAAATTTATTTTGAATTAGTGCCAAACTAATGTCTAATTCAGGAAATCAGGAACCAAAGTCAATGATAATTCAAACTGTGAACTGGAATGTCCCGCCAGCTTTGTTCGACTAGCCCAGCCTTTCTCAATGTGGGCGATAACGCCCCCTTGTGGGCGCTGCAGGCTTAAATGGACAACCAAAAAAAAGGGGCGTTGTGTAGAAGCTTGGGAGGCGATTTCATCTAGGAGGACTCTTACCATCGACTGAGCTCTCTGAAAAAATGGGTGAGCTAAAAAATAATTTATTCTCAAAGTGGGCAGTAGACAAAGTAAGTTTGGGAACCCCTGGAATAGCCGAAACATTCCCACATCATCTGGTACCTAAACTTCACAAATTCAATAATTCCACTCGTACATATGTCATCTCCACGAGCGCACGAGTCATTGGCGACTGTTTTGTATTCAAGCGAGCGTCTAGCCAATAAAGGGTCGGCCAAAACTTCCAGCGCGAACGTGTCGCCTGTCACTAAATATGAACTTGTTTTTGTCGAAGGCCCTACGGCTGTGTTTCAAGTATCTTTTTTTATTTGCTGTAATTGTTTCTGAATGTTTGCTATGTTTATGATGTTTCTCTTGTGTGCGTGTGTGCGTGGACAGCTGTCACGGCGGAGACCGTTATGACGAATGATCATTTTAGGACTCATCGCTGTATTTTTTTTCTCGGATAAACCTTTAAGGACTGGTATATAAATTCTTTGCCAGACAAATTTGTTTATTTATTCAACTTTGTACAAAATAGTGGCGGACTTAATGTCTGAGGGATTCTGTATCAGCCGACCAAGGGTAGTTCGGAGAGCACTGTGCTGCGTTGCTTTATTGTTAAATACTAAAGATGAAAACAGTTAAATAGAATATTAAATGCTCACATAAAACAACTGGTGGTAGGACCTCTTATGAGTCCGCACGGGTAGGTACCACCGCCCTGCCTATTTCTGCCGTGAAGCAGTAATGCGTTTCGGCTTGAAGGATGGGGCAGCCGTTGTAACTATACTTGAGACCTTAGAACTTATATCTCAAGGTGGGTGGCGCATTTACGTTGTAGATGTATATGGGCTCCAGTAACCACTTAACACCGGGTGGGCTGTGAGCTCGTTTACAAATCTAAGCAATAAAAAATATTTAGTGGAATTAAATATTGAACATTATTTGTAATTAGGTATAATCGAATGAATCCCGCAATACGACACTTAAGTGCCGGCTTGCATTGAAGTGCCCTATCTTATCTTATATCTTTAAACGAGCAATTCTTGTATATAAATATATATATAATCTGAATCTCAGAAACGGCTTCAACTATTTACATAAAATTTAGTATACAGGGGATTTCGGGGGCGATAAATCGATCTAGCTACGATTTATTTTCAGATAATGTTGTTTTACTCGTGTTTTCAATAATCAACTTTAAATCGATAATTTAGATTTTTTTTTAACTAAACAGTTCATATTTTTTTATTATTCTGTCGGTAAGATCGAAAAGCATTATTCATATGTCATCATTTTATCAATATGTAATTCGAATTTAAATATAATTTCTAAAAATTTACAATTTATCAATATCTAGTAAATTTTTAAGCATGTAAGTAGCGGCATCAGCACTTTTATAACTTTGGATCATTGGTTAAATAAAACAATAAATTCTTTTGTAAACAAAAAAATCCGAGGCATCCTTTATAACATTCCTAGTAGAGTTAAGATTCAAATTTAAAACGTTGAAGGCGCCGCACGAGACGGGATAAACTAGCGTTACGCAGACAAATAGTTTTATAAGCTCGGTTTTATTTTTATTTTCCTAGCGAAATAAAACGCCCGGTTCATTCGGTGTGAAAATAGTTTTTAGAATTGTATTTCTTATTTCTTTAACTTGTTTTCTGACGTATCTTTAGATTACGAAGCGATTACTGCGATTAATTAAATATATTGTTCTATCAGCGCTGTATTTGTGTGTCGTTGGGCTAGAATAGCATCACTCATCTCTATGCGTAGGTATCATAATTAGCCGGAGAGTGGGCATTTTCTGAGTAATATGCCGGTTTACTGGGATTGCCAATAGGCATTTACTGGGATTGCCAATAGGCATTTATTGGCAGACGTATCGTATGCCTACCTACCTACCTAAATAAAATAAAGTAAAATTCAAACGGAATCGAGAAATACATTGCTGATTTTATTTAACGAACTTTTAATAATACCGACGACTCATTTAATTCCTTACAGAGAAAACATTTCACGATAACAAAAATTGCTGTAAACATATAATTGATAAGCTTTTGAACGAGAATTCGTAGCGTTGTATGAGGAAAACCTTTTTCATTTAAATTTTACGATTTTCAGCCAAAGTGAATCGAGTAACAACTACGTTTCTTTACGAAATCCACGTCAATACTAATAATGTTAATAAATTCATTTACTGGTGGTAGGACCTCTTGGGAGTCCGCACGGGTAGGTACCACCACCCCGCCTATTTCCGCCGTGAAGCAGCAATGCGTTTCGGTTCGAAGGGTGGGGTAGCCGTTGTAACTATACTTGAGACCTTAGAACTTGTATCTCGAGGTGGGTGGCGCATTTACGTTGTAGATGTCTATGGGCTCCAGTAAACACTTAACACCAGGTGGGCTGTGAGCTCGTCCAACCATCTAAGCAATAAAGAAAAAAAAATATTCGTGAAGTCATTGTATACTTCAGACAAGGCGCCCAGTATATGATTATGTTTTCCCATGCATTAGCCCGCTGAGTTTCTCGTCGGATCTTCTCAGCGGGTCGCGATTCCGATCCGGTAGTAGATTCATTCGCGAAGCAGTTGCTCTTGAGTTGTTAGGTCTCCTTCGGAGGTGCTCGGATAGCTTTTAGCAAATCCCACCCCTCCTGGTTGAGCCTTTGCTCGCCCACTTGTCCTGGTGAAACTGTAAAGGCCTCCGGGCCACCAGTGATCTTTCAATCATAAAAAAAATGATTATGCTGGTTCGTAAATCGTGCAGATAAGTATCAATTTTTCTTAGGTAGTACGAGCTTAACATGTTTGCATGTACCATTTCCACATTCAAACTTCGTGTAACAAAAAGTAAACCCGCTAAATTTGCGTAATGGCTGGTGTTCGGTGGTAGTGTCAGCTAGCTAGAATATGTAGCTCCTTCCTGTCCATTTTTGTCGGATAGCGCTAATGTTTTCGATATGAAAGGTGAGTAGTGACTTTCAGTAGTGATAATAATGGGCTATCATAGCTAAGTTATTGGTGGTAGGACACCTTGTAAGTCCGCACGGGTAGGTATCATTACCCTGCCTATTTCTGCCGTGAAGCAGTAATGCGTTTCGGTTTGAAGGGTGGGGCAGCCGTTGTGCTATACTGAGACCTTAGAACTCATATCTCAAAGTAGGTGATATTTACGTTGTAGAACTCTGTGGGCTCCGGTAACCACTCAACACCAGGTGGGCCGTGAGCACTTTCGCTCATCCATGTACAATAATAAAATAACCTGGATATTTAAATCGATAAACAAATAAGATGGACGCTGTATTTAAAATTATCCATCTATGTCGGCTCAAATGTTGATGGCGTGTTTTAAGCTTAAATGTTTACTGGAATAGCATAATCGTATGGTGTATTTTGAGCACAGGCACAAACTGACAAACCATATCAGTTTGAAGAGGGGGGTGGGTACTCGTAAAATTGTTGGTAGCGACTCAGCTGCACCCTTGACGTTACTGACGTCCATGAGCATCAATGAACCATCACAAACAAATGGATCGTATGCATGAGCATATGCCCGTTAAGACAGTAAAACATTTTTCAAGGTTTTCACGTTGTGAGTTTTATGGTCTCCGTCGCCACTAACGTTAGATGACCGCTTGCAATAAAAAAATCCTTTGTCCTCAAAAACCTATGTTCGATTTCATCTCGAAAACAACTGCCAGTAAACATTCGGAAAATGTTCAATGATACAGGTAAACACGGAATGTTAGAAAAAACACAACGTTTAACGCACAAAGAGTGATTTTATAAACCGAGCGCAGTAACGCTTGTTGTCTCTCTAAACATGCCTCTGAACCCACGTTCGGTTAAGGGTTGTCACTTTGTTATTTGCGAGATTTTTTTCAATATTCACTATTTATTAAATGTTGAAAAAATTTGCGGATTCATCTTGAATTTATGTGTTATTTGTTTTTATTGAGCTTATTAGAATGTTACTTTTGATATTACGAAAAATCTATGTTCACTAGTTTTTATGGATTTTGTGGGTAGTTCTATGTATGCGTTACATGCCTGTATTTGTTGCCTTAATTGGAATATGTGTATATATATGGTGTATTATGTATCGATGAAACTACAATTATTTTTGCTGCATTACCTTTTGTTGTCTAGCAAAGAATACCTTCTCACCAATGTGTACAAATACAATACGTGTAACAAATAAATGGTGTGTTTTTTTAGTATAAAAAGTCAAGTACAATGAATACTGAAACTTCACTTTTAACCGGTTTTATGATTATAAAGTAAGCTCATTTTTTATATTTGTTATCCGATTCTCACAAAAGAATAATGTTTTCAAAGGCATTCATTTTTATCAGCAATCTAAAATTTTGTTTATTATTTAACACAGATTAAACAAGGTGATTGTAGTATTTCTATTAAATGTGAATGTGGAATCAGCTGGCGATACGTAATAATATTACAGAAACTACTATTTTTCTACTGATTTTGCCCTACGCCTGTGATTATTCCAATAAAATCAAAACATCTTATATATCTATCCAATTAACGACCCCTTGAATACGCTAAATAATGTTTCTCATTTTACATTCCTCTAATAGGTATTAGTATCTATAAAAAATGTTAACGCCCTTCCAGATTCCTCGATTAGCAAAACAAATGGGTCAAAGGGTTTTCTTTTACCAGCAGAAGTAGCAGTGTACTATTACTGCATTGTTCAAAATATCGTTGCACATTAAATTGAAATTGGAACTCGCTCGCTGACCTCATTACTATAATATTTCCATTTCCACATTCAATGCGAATTTCGGCATGAGCATCATTATGCTAATAATATTTGAATGGAGCACGCACTAGTTTGCATTTCGGATATTTTATTATACCCGTGACCTAATATTCGGTTCGTGTTGTTGCAGTTTGCCAATGAAGGCTTTTTTTTATTGCCATTGGGCGACTCTCAGTCAACCTTTGTTTTGGTAGAGCTAAATTAATTTTGGCCAAAAAATTACTAGTTAAAATTTGCCCAGCCCTAATACCTCGGAGCATTGACAACGCGATGATACCTCTGTGTAAACCGACGCTTTTTACGCGTCTCCGTATATTGTTGTAAAAGAACGTTTTGCGGGAAACTAGGATTATGACCTTTTTGCCTTTGAAATAAGAGAGTCAGGTATCGGGCTTATTTTCATGATAAAACCTTTTAGGGCGCGATCTAGAACATAATGCCTTAAATAGTCGTAAACGTGTTCACGTGTTTATCAATTTGTATCTGGAATTTTCAATTACACGCACAGAGGTGTATTTATTAATTTGGGTTTAATTCGATTTAATATGTCTGGTATTATGATCAGCCTATAGTTTAAACTTATTTATAGATTTAACAGAAAGGTTTCCTTTTTGAACCGCCAATTTTACCAATTTAAAATGTCGGTATCTATAAATTTAATTTGAATAAAGTTATGCCAGGGGGCACTTGAGGCGCTGATTCCACTAAATGGCTGAAAGGAAATGAGAAGAACACCCTGTTCATTAAGAATTCATTTTTTATCTATAAATCATATTTTATCTATAAATCAGGTATAAGCTTTACATTATGAGCAAATATACATACATCGTGTACAGAGTTCCCAAAGTTGAGTACCATCACCTTTCTATATTCAATCGTGTCAGCTCAGTGGTGTATGGCTAATTTGTTTTCAAATTTGGGAACTGGAGATATATCTATTACTAAAAGATCTGTGCATATTGCAGTTTCCTGCCCTAAGCGTGTCTCAAAATGATTTACTAAATTGTTCGATCTTCACACTATGTTCTTTTATTATTTTTCGAGGGTTTGAAATAATTAAGACAGCAATTGATAAATGCTGTTACCGTTCCAACCTCTGACCTAACGAAGAATGTGATTTATAAACCAGTAAAACCACCGGGCCGGTCCTGAAATCACCCTTTGATATAAACGACTTCGATAAAATCATCCTATAAATAACAGCAGAACTCATATCCGCATATTTAGTTTCCATTGGCGCGCACAACCAACCTTGACCAATGCGAACCAATTATGTCTTCTATAAATCACCAACGGTTTCCTAACTCAGTAATTTATCCGATGGTTGTACCGTTGATTTCCGTGTAAATTGGGAAAACGAGCCTTAATTGTGGGTGCATACGATGCTTTTTTGATTCATGATATTTCTTCAAGTTCCTTTCCTGTTACAGTTAGATCTCTAAATAACCAAATTTCATTAGTGTGAATGATTACTTTTGCCTTTTAACGTTGAACGCACAAACTCAAATAACAAACATATAAAGAAGATAAAAATTGGTGGCAGGAATGACATCTTGTGAATCCGCACGGGTAGGCACCACCGCCTTCCCTATTTCTGCCGTGAAGTAGTAATGCGTTTCGGTTTGAAGGGTGTGGCAGCCGTTGTAACTGTAACTATACTTGAGACCTTAGAACTTATATCTCATGGTGGGTGGCGGCATTTACGTTGTGGATGTCTGTGTGCTCAGGTAACCACTTAACACCGGACGGACAATGAGTTCTTCCATCCATCTAAGCAACAAAAAAGGACCTACATACCATATTTTATAATTGAAATTTAATTTCTGTCGAAAAATAAATTTCAAACGAATCTATTATCTTTTCATTATTTCAATTTTTGCGTTATCGGTTATTCGAGTTGGGAGGAGCGTGCTTGTATAGGGCTTCCATGGCGAGGAAAAGCGAATAGAAACAATCGAGACAAAAAAAATTTTGAAGCCTCTAGATCTAAGGCGTGACTTCGGTTTTCTCTGTATTTTGTACCGCATGTTCCATGGGGAGTGCTCTGAGGAATTGTTTGAGATGATTACATCATCTCATTTTTACCATCTAACCATTCGCCATCGGAGTAGAGCTTACCCATACTACCTAGAACCACTGTGTTTATCGACAGTGAGTTTCCAGAGATCTTTTCTGCCACGTATCATCCGGCTTTGGAATGAGCTCCCCTCTACGGTCTTTCCCGAGTGTTATGACATCTATTTGTTCAAGCGGGGCTTACGGAGAGTATGCTTAAATACCTTTAAACACACACTGGAGAAGATTTTATCTTGGGGCCGTTTAATATGATTAACTTTTTTTTAAATTTAATCATCCTTGTCTAGTATTAAAGTAGTGATAGAACCCTCGCCTATTTATGTACCCAGCTCACTGATCCCTAAAATTCTTAGACTTGTCTTAAATAAAGGCTGGCAGCAGTATTAATGTGCGTATAGCCTTTATATTGATTAAAACCAGATACTAATCTGCTTATTTGAGACCACAATACTTTTAATAGCACGCTTTTTCGATCTTTACGGTATATTCAAAGCGAATATAAAATGCTTCTTCTCTTTATTTAAAACAGTTACTGAATTATACTTATTGCTTTCTCATCGATTTATCAACCGATTTTTTTTCTGAGGCAACTATTGTTAAGTTGTACCTCGATCAATAAAAAATATTTTGGAAACATATATTTTTCATTCTTAGAACAAAAGGTCTAAAGCAACAAAAGAGAGTATGAAAGAAATAACTGAATTTGAATCTAAGTCATGAGGTGTCACTCATTACGGTCCAATTTCGAAAAACATGGTGAAGGTTAAGAATCGTTAAATTAAAATCACTGAAGTTGCTGAACTTTTGTGGCGCGTCGAAAAATGCATAAGCCTTCATGACGACGTTTATCCCTGAAGTCCATCGCGGTTCGAGCATTGTTTCTCTTATCAATATAAGAGTGCTTGTCGAAGCAACGCCACGAGACAAACGTCAAAGGCTCCTTTGACGAGAGTCGCGTCAAACACACAGCTTTGGAGTTCAGCCAACAATCTAGTAAATTGATTTTGGACTGAGCGACAGAAAAGAAGCATTTGATACGCGGTCAATTTTTAGATGCTGCTATTTAAATATGACATCGAGATTTGAAAAGTCCTTTTTGTTGCTATTGTAGTTTGTAGACAGAGAAGCATATGGTTTACTTGACGGGAAGTGGTGGTAAAACAACTTGTGAGTCCATACGGGTAGATACCACCCTACTTCTGCCGTGAAGCAGTAATGTTTCAGTTTGAAGGGCGGAGCAGCCGTTGTACTGTAAAAACTCAGACCTTAGAGCTCATTTCTTAAGTTGCGTGGCGGCATTTACGTTGATAGTGTCTATGGGCATCAAGCACTTAATACTTGGAAAGCCGCGAGCTCGTCTATTTAAATTATAATTAAAATATGAAAGTATTCACCATCGCTTATCAGCAATATTAAGACCACTGTTAAGCCGCTGCTTACTGCCTCTTCAGTCGTAGCAACTTTTCGGTGCAATCCGCATTATTGGTGTCGACGAACAAAGGTGACCACTCATCGTGAGGTGAGACAAAGTACCGTCATATTAGGAAGAAAAGAGAAAGATGTAGAAAGCTAGCTTCCAAATATTATGCATCTCATTATATATTCAAATGCATTCAAAATATTCTGTTCTTTGTGTTAGTCATCTACTCGTATCGACCGTGTGTGAATAGTACTAAAATGAACTGGTCGCTAATTCCATCTACAGCGGAATGGATCTTAAGATTAGTTCCACAAACAAACGACAATATCAAAGCTTAGTAATTCAGGCTCAGCGAGGAACCACAGAAATTGAATTAATGAACGTACAATACAAGTTTAGGTACGCATAAAACAGTTAAGTGTTTCCCTGCCGCAAGTTTGACGCTGTGGACTAGAACTGTAGACAAAGACAGTAACAATACTGCCACTCACAAAACTTACTGAACGTAATTCAGTACTGATAAACCTGTACTAGTGACTTGTTACTAAGTTTCGTGCTTGAAAATTAAATATTTGTGTAAAGGGAAAATAAAATTAGATGAAAAATATTTGTAATAGAGAGAAATTTATCAGGTAAAATTCGTTTTATTTAACATGAATTGAAATGTTCACGATTGACGTCCATGGTGAAGGAATAACATCGTGTAATAAAAATCAAACCCGCAAAATTATAATTATGGTTTGAAGGGTGGGGCAGCCGTTGTAACTATACTTGAGACCTTAGAACTTATATCTCAAGGTGGGTGGCGCATTTACGTCGTAGATGTCTATGGGCTCCAGTAACCACTTAACACCAGGTGAGCTATGATTTCGTTTAACCATCTAAGTAATAAAAGAAAAAAAATACATTTAGAAGGCGGGATATTTTTTTGCGAGTTCACTGGTTTTCATATAGAACGAAGTACTTTAAGGGTTTCTTTGCAGCAAATTTATTTGATACAAAGAAAACAAATAAAATGATATAAAAAGAGACAAAAGATCGCAATCCTTCCGTTCACAAAGCGACTTTAATGAATAAGCATTTGATTTTTTTTTAAATATTATTTATCTGTTTTATCATTTAGTGCCATAAATAATCTGTTTTCCTTTTTTACTTACACGTGTAACTTCTCATCGCTAGACATAATTATCTTATTACAACTTATTTTGAATCTAATCGCAATAATTCATACTAAATCAGAGACGGTAATTACCAGTTCTCATTCGACATTTGTATCCTCGTGGGCATCGTCTCTCTGTACTAAATTAGATTGTCGAGTGACTCGCGTTCTAGTTACGGAGAGCAAAACTAGACAGCTCTGTAATAGTATAAAAATATTATGGACGACGCGTTTGTTTACACATAAACAAAATAATTTTAATAACTGTATTTCTAACAGCGAATCCAATCGAACAACTGCTGTGTGTGGCTGCAATTGCAATTACGATTATTTAGTGATTCAGATTTTATGTTATATTTTTTATATTATACGTAATATCTATGTATTTTGATTTTGATTTTGAATTTTGATTCGGTTTCATTTGATTTGGTTTTTATTTTTGTTTGTTTTTGTTTTTAGTCATTCTGATAGATTGTAATTTTAATTTTATTGTATGTATTTTGATTTAGATGTTATGTAATTGTATGTGAAATTTTATGGGCTTAAATTGCGTGAAATAAATGCCTTTCATTTTATTTCATTTGTCAACAGTGGACAGCTATAAGCTGAAATGATGATGATGATTGATTCAGATGGGTAGATTAACCGTGATAGATATCACAACGTCAATGCCGGAAGTAACCTTCAGAAATCTCTATATCTGAGTATTAGATACCGGCTGTCCTTCAAAGCGAAAGACATGATATCGCGGCAGAAATAGACAAAGTGAAAAAAGCTGAAAAAGAAAAAAAAAAAGGTTTATTTCATATTGTATTGTGAAAGTTAAGGCACTACTAATAATAATTCCTAATATCAGGAGAAATGATATGATGATACACAAATGCAAATGAAGTAACGGCGCATGATTCAAAGGTTCGGGCGAACTCAGGAAGCTGTCTTTACTTTTTTTTTTTGTTGCTTAGTTGGGTGGACTAGCTCACAGCCCACCTGGTGTTAAGTGGTTACTGGAACCTATAGACATCCACAACGTAAATGCGCCATCCACCTTGAGATATAAGTTCTAAGGTCTCAAGTATAGTTACAACGGCTGCCCCACCCTTCGAACCGAAACGCATTACTGCTTCACGGCAGAAATAGGCAGGGTGGTGGTACCCACCCGCGCGGACTCACAAGAGGTCCTACCACCAGTAATTTTTTTTTTTTTTGCATTACTGGTTTGCAAAATAGCGACCTAATAACTAATGATAAGAATTTATGTTTCGCGTATGACTATTAGTTAACGATACATTAATAGTTTAATGCTACTTATGTAGTATGTACCTCTAAACCAAAATGTGAGATTAAGCAAGCAAATTAACATAAACTTCTAGGTTGGTGTACGTCAAACATAAACAATGACGTCAAACTCCGAACTAAGTTACTGCAACATTTTAGTCTACAGCTCGACTATGCTCGGATTGTTACAAAGTTGAAAATGGGTTAGTGTGACGTTCTTCACGCATATTATTGTCAGTTGTTGTGGAAATGTTTGCGGAATATTCAGTTGTCGTGATACATTAAATTTTGAGTTCGTGAGTAAGTGATTTAGTGGGTATTTTGAATTCAAACAGACCCGGTGATTATTTTGACGGCAGTTTGCCAGTTTAAAAGGAATAATTTCTAAGTTTATATTCGTTTTACCAACATTCACTTAAGAAGTTATGTAGCAAAGTTATAATCTACAAAATTTAACTTTAGTCTATTCTAAACATTAAAATATTCTGTGTAATATTTTATCTCTAATAATATTTATCTTTAAAGTAGTTAGTCTAACATAAATATTTGTTTGTTCTGTTCTTAAAATCACAGATTCGCGTATGAAAAAACTGATCAAATTTATTTGTATTTAGTAAAAAAAAAATCTCTTTAAGCATCTGTTATTTTTGTTCATACTTTGAAATTGGAAAAATCAATGCCAAAGGCGTTGGAGTCAACTTCTTATTTAAAAAAAATCTACAAAATAATTTTTTAAACAGTAAATTCGACGAAAAAAAATAATTCTTTAAACTTTGACAAGGGACGTTTCAGACCCGCATTTCCTTGGGGCAGTTTTATAAAAAAGGGCGCCAACATTGTGCCCCTCAGTCCTTCAGACATAGCTAACAAGGGTTTACTTGTATGCCGTCCTTATATTCCTCTGGTTAATCCATATTTATTCGGGTGGCCCTTGTGTAGAACGGCTGCTAGCCAGCGATAAGGTCCAAGACTTTTATACTAACGTTCTTATTATTTTCGGGCACGGGTTGATTGACTGAGTTTGCCTTGACGTGACCGGCTTAGAAACGTTTAAGATAATAGTAAATTTAGAAGATCCTCAATACATGTTCAAATAGTGATTAAAATTTATTTCTTTAAAATATAATATATAATCGTATAACTTCTCACACTGAGAAATGGCGTTGACCTTAAGTGGGACAGGATATCGTTGATGGTTAAAGCTAATGTTGTGATATGGATTTTGGCATGATGCTCTACTTTAGAAGAGCACTCTTCAGTGTTTATTATCCTTTTTTCTTATTAAATAGTTAACGGAGCTAATAGACATCCACGACGAGAATGCTGCCACCCACCTTAATACTTGAGGTTTATGTTCCAATTGTACAACAACTACGAAAATTTATAAATTTTGCATACATATTCTATTACCAAAATTGATATCGGCTTGCGAGGTTTGAACACTGACATAATCGCATAGCTCGATGCATATCGCTCGTATAGCTGGCGTCTTATCTTTTGGGCCACGACGACTTTGACTTCTACCTTTAGAACAAATTATTAATATGACAGGTTTTGGCTATAACAGGTTCTACGCTACCCTACGTAGGGACGCTATGTTACTTGAAGGTGTGTGTATATACTTCACGAACCAAAAATATTGGATTAAATTTCAGTAAAATTAAGAGTTCGTTTTCTTGAAAACATCCAATTGCTCACTTGCTCAATTGATACATAATCCGTGAAAAATGAGTAGGCTTTTTGTATGCAGTAAGTCAAATCGATGTATTTTGCAATTTAGTTAACACTTCAAACCGTACGAAATAGCTGTGCTAGATTTAGGAATGCCGAAAACACGTGTGCCACCGAAACCAGATTTCAATTTGCATTTTAAAAACTTCAAGCCAAACTGGCGACAGCACCATTGATGGCACCGAATGATGACCAACATAGACTGGTCCTAGATATATACTGCCTCCGAGCTTTGAGAGCTCAGTTAACGGTAGTCAGTCGTTTCGAGTTTTTGGTCTATTTGGATTTTCCGAGTGGCCATGTTTGTATCCTGCATAGATTTGAAGGAGCAATCTGGGGACAAAATTCGAAATTGTTTTGTTCACAGCATTTCTGGAAAATATTCAACTGTAGGATGATTATGTTGGATTCGTAAGAAAGATTGAATGCGCAATGCCAAAAGAGGGAGAATAACATCAAATATACTTATTTTATCTTTTAATAGATCAAAGTTGAATTAAGAGAAGTGAAATTATCATTACTAAATGTTGCCAAAATTGTTCGCGGTTCACTCTGTTACGTAGGAATGACTCGATCGGGTACTTTGTTCACTTGGGTTCTCTTATTTGGGTTAATTAAGAACCCTCTCTTGTCTGCTTGGATGGTATTCACTATTAAATCTTTTGAGGGCATCTCGAGTGAATATTTTCGTTCATTGGAATTCAATTTGTATTGATTGCCTGTCAGTTATTTATTCTATGTTCATTTCATCGGCTCGAGGTAGATTTTAGTTATACTCATATAATAATAGTTATTAGTTAGCATGTACCAAATATAGTCGTGTAGAAATACGTGGTGAATTCTAAACATTTAATTGGTTACAGAGTAGTTTGTGGAGCTAGGGTAGTAGATAGTACCACGCTACTTTTTCACGTCTTAATATCTTTTTTGCTATTAAAGATAGACAAGCATGAGGCCCAATTGATGGAAAGCGGTTATCGCAAATCATGGACACCGGCATTAGACAGACTTTCCATAAACCTAGCTTGAAAATTGATAGATCATAGTGTTGAGTGAGTACTGTTATTGGAACAAGAGCTTGATAGTATGGGGAAGTAGTAAAGTCTGCAGACCCGACGCACGGAACGCTTTGTAAGAATTTCAAGATGGTGTTTGTGTAGTCCACAAGGCGACAATTGGTATGACAGTACCTTAAATATTCATGAGTCTGAAGAATTGGTCAGGCAAAGAAGTATTATTATTATTATTATTTTTTATTGCTTAGCTGGATGGACGAGCTCACAGCCCACCTGATGTTAAGTGGTTACTGGAACTCATAGACATCTACAACGTAAATTCGCCACCCACCTCGAGATATAAGTTCTAAGGTCTCAGTATAGTTACAACGGCTGCCCCACCCTTCAAACCGAAACGCATTACTGCTTCACGGCGGAAATAGGCGGGGTGGTGGTACCTACCCGTGTGGACTCCCAAGAGGTCCTACCATTTTTTTTATTTTTATTGCTTAGATGGGTGGACGAGCTCACAGCCCACCTGGTGTTAAGTGGTTACTGGAGCCCATAGACATCCACAACGTAAATGCGCCACCCACCTTGAGATATAAGTTCTAAGGTCTCAGTATAGTTACAACGGCTGCCCCACCCTTCAAACCGAAACGCATTACTGCTTCACGGCGGAAATAGGCAGGGCGGTGGTACCCACCCGCGCGGACTCACAAGAGGTCCTACCACCAGTAAATATAATTAAAATTACTTTTAGGTTTTAATATCACCGTGACCGAAAACTCTAAATTAGTTGTAACGTCGAAAAATAATACAACCACAATAAAAACGTGATATTAAACCATAGAAGTAATTTTAAATAAAATAATTTAGATTGAAACTTCCAGAAAATATACCGTAGACGACTAAGCCACGAGAACAAAATAAAACTAAAATTTACGTAATTTGCGAAGCGGAAAAAGATGATAACATTTATTCCAAGGAAGTATTCTAAACGTCAATAAAACATTTTACTACTAGTCAAGGCCCCTAAAGTAAACTGACATGGAATTATAAAGTTTTATTGCACGTAAACTCGAAAGCGACCGACGTTAATTAAAAGAGGTATTACTAGACTCCCGGTAGTTCGATTCAATAAAGCTGCCTGTGAATTTTAAGTGGAGTACATTCCAGTTATTTATCGCGAAAGAGGCTTTTAAGGAGAGCACTATTTCATGCCTCGCATCAGCGTTGGGCTATTATACTCCTGGTATTGTTAACGTACAGTAGCCACTACCGATTTAGACTTTATTTGCATTACAACAAGGCTTTCATTCTGTAGCCAAGTCTATTAGGACAGTATTTGCAATATTTAATTTTCGTCATATTTGAAGCGCTTGGACTATGTAGTACTGAATTAGTAGTGATCATGCCGAGGCTTGATTTCAGAGTAAGTACCGATTTACTAAACGATAACGCTTCAAACATTAGGTACATGTGATTACGACTTCCACGATTGTTGAAACTACAAATAAGCATCATCAGTCTACTCTACTTCTAGTATCTACTAATACTACTACTCTAGATGGTACTCTGAAAGAATTACAATTATTTATTATGTTGTATCACAATCAGATAAATGGTTCAGAAATCACTGGAGAAATACAAAAAAAATGCCCGATAAAGTATAGATGTTAAGCACTAGCTATTCATTTTTATGTCTATCAATATTCAAAGTTGGTACAAACAAACATTATTAATTTATTGAACAGACTTGCGTCTTTGATACTTTTGTCTAGTTATGAAATTTGCTACGACAGCAGAATTCCATAATTACTCGTATTTTTACGTGTATATTTAAATTAAATTATTACGAATGTAATGAAAACAAAATACTAATCAATAAACAAATAAATAAATTTTAAAATAGAATGTCATATTTTGTAATATTTGAAATTAGATTTTTTTTATTCCTAGCTATTCTAGTGATCTCGAGGGGTTCATACTAGATTCACCGGGTGAGTAAGCGAGCTCATGAGGCTCTAGACTGTGTGCGTCGTAGAATCTACCACCGGATCGGAAATGCGACCCACTGAGAAGATGCGGCGAGAAATTCAGTCTGTGGGTTAATTTACTAGCCGAACTCTTCGTCGCAAGTAACGGGTTCGACGAAGACAATGACCGCTGCTTGAGGTACCAAAAGCACCGTTCGTGGATCGGGAGGATCCGAAATAACGTGGAGAAGTTATTTCGAAACATTGTTGGCGTACATAAATTACGTTCCAAATGGCCAGTGCTATTACGGCAACTTTATAGGTATAGATTTTTTTTTCCGGCTTAAATATCTGACATCAGCCCTGAACACTAAGCAAGTCTTGTGTCTTCCATCGTGTCGAAAACGCTCCTCAGCAGGAGACTTTTTTTTTATTTTTTTATTGCTTACATGGGTGGACGAGCTCACAGCCCACCTGGTGATAAGTGGTTACTGGAGCCCATAGACATCAAGAACGTAAATGCGCCACCCACCTTGAGATATAAGTTCTAAGGTCTCAAGTATAGTTACAACGGCTGCCCCACCCTTCAAACCGAAACGCATTACTGCTTCACGGCAGAAATAGGCAGGGTGGTGGTACCCACCCGCGCGGACTCACAAGAGGTCCTACCACCAGTAATTACGCAAATTATAATTTTGCGGGTTTGATTTTTATTACACGATGTTATTCCTTCACCGTGGAAGTCAATCGTGAACATTTGTTGAGTACGTATTTCATTAGAAAAATTGGTACCCGCCTGCGGGATTTGAACACCGGTGCATCGCTTCAACACGAATGCATCGGACGTCTTATCCTTTTAGGCCACGACGACTGTCATTCTCTCAGACTCTTCATTCCTCACCATCAGTCACCAACTCCCTCTATATCATGTTGCTTCAGTCTTTTAATGTAAATAAGTTTTGTGTGTGAAGAGCTACTAATAAATAATAAGTCTATTTATTCGTAAGTAAACAAAAAGATTAACCTTATTTAATTCTGTAGTGATTGAGAGTGGGTGAAGAGTATCTTTTTGTAATTCCTAAAAGAAGACAATCATAATAACGAATTCTAGAATGTTTAGATTGGGAAGTATTGTACCAAAAAATGGTCAAGCTGGTGATATCTACCCGTGCGGTCCCATAAGACAAGTTCTTATAACCAGTAAATGAGCAAATTATAATTTTTGCGAGTTTTATTGTTTACTACACGATGTTATTCCTTAATTTTGGAAGTCATTCGTGAACAAAATGATACAAGTGAAACTAAATTGGCTGTATGTACGCCAAAGACGTAGATTCCTGTGTGCTCCCCACCGTGATAATGCTCATACGTGGCTTGTATTCTAAGAGCTTTATCAATAAACGTGAAGTAGTTTGGATTCTGATGCGTTTCATTCCTTCAATCGAGTTTCAAATTGACAGTGTCAAAGAAAAAGATAGATTATGATTAGATTTTTTTTCAGTTTTCGCGAGTCTTGAACACAATTAAAACAAATTTTAAGATTAAACATCGTGCTCATTATTCTGTTTACAATATATTATATTATTATTATTCTTAAGCTTTGGAAAACATTGTATTTTAGAATAAAAAATGTTTACTTTTTTATGTATAAACTGGGTAATGATGCAAAATTTAAAATTGAAATGTTTTGACAATTTTTTTACTTCATGTTTGTGGGTTCACATATCCCACTTTGCAGTGACAGTTTTGAATTACGTATAGAATTCAAAGCACATATTTTGTGATCTTATATTTGTTTGATCTGTTTGTTTGAGCTTAAATTTGATAATTAACGATTTACTCGTTAACGCGATGCAATTTTACAAAGTAATGTTATGACGGTCAGTATAGAGCCATCTGTCATGAGATAGCAGAAACGAATATCAAAAGAACTAGTAATATCGAGAACACTCGAGAAGAGTAGCGCCATCCATTATCAAATAGCGGAAACACACATCGAAACGACTGGTTCTACCAGTAATGTTCTTGATAATTGTAGACTTGTCATGTCGACTATAAAATCGTTGCAGAGATGACATGAAGGCAGTTAGTAAAAGCGTCCACTCGAAGCGAGACAGCGAACGGATCATCCGAAGCGAAGCGGAAGAAGCGAATTGAGAATTGTAAAGTGTTCTTTAAGTGTTAAAAAGAGCTTTAATTTGTACTTCGCTGAAAGTTTTATTTATCCCGAGTCTCAACGCGTAATAATATTGCAAGAAATTGAAACAGCATTTATTTTTTGTCGGTACCAGTTGCGAACGCACCGCGTACGAACGGCGTAATAAAGTCAGGAGGAGAGGCCCCGTCCATTACTGGAATAGGCCAGTCGTGCGATACTAAAACAATTATGTTTTCTATAAATCTCAACGGAGACGCAGCGGAATGTGGCCGAAAGCAATTTATCTTTACAATTTCGAGTTCGGGATACACAATTTTATTGCATTAACCTGAAATTCGGTGACGCTCCGTTGTGTATATCGCAAAATACAATATAAATTAAACCATTTCATTGAAAGTATTCGCGAGCCACCTTTTTTCTTTTGACTTATTTTGGTGTAATGCTTGCCCGTAATGCCAACAACTATAAAAGTTTTAGTTCGATCAGTTAACCAACACTATTCATTTCGGGGAGGTAAAGTCACAAATATAGCATTTTATTAGATACCTTTTTATTAGACAGCGGAATGAGTTCAGTTTATCATTTATAGGTATAGTGTGTAAAGACGTGCTTCTCGATGGATCTTACGGCAGCATTCCACCAAATACATAACACGAAAGTAGCTCTGTGTATTGGTTACATTTTAACGGCTAGTCCAGTACTCCGATTTTGATGGAATTCTGTATGGAAATTGTTTAAGCGTTCTGAAAGAATGTACGTTATAGACCGCAGATCAAGAAAAGCAAGTAAAAAAGATTTATAGCCGATTTCTGCTAAAAACAAATTGCACCTTCAATTTTCTAATGTATGTCATATATTATATTAGAATTTATTAGATCATTCATTACCTGATAGCATCCTGTTCAGTTTAATAAGATATTACGGGTATGAACTTGAACTTGAACACTCTAACAACTGCAACCACTACTTAACTGTCATTGGTAGTAACAGTTGCAGGAACCGTGTGCTATTTTCCTACCTAATTCCTTCTAGCTTTCTATTATCCTTACTGCTTGTTCTGAAATAAAAAATAACCAAGTAAAGGTTTTTTGAGAATAGATTTGTATCTTTATCTACTGAAATACACAAACATCTAACTCACACGTACCTCCTAAATACTTTTAACATACACACAAGTTTACTACAAGGTGTTACGTGGCTATATTTTTCTGCGAAGCAATTTGGTGTTCATCGTTTAGCGTTCCGGTTTCAAGAGATATACGTAGACGACAACTTCAAGCTTAAGTCTACATCTATAAGTGTCAGTATTCCTTGTACTGTTTAACGGGTTCTCAACACGATTTTTAGTTTTAGCGGGTTTTCAATATTTTGACGCTATTGCAAACATCAAGATCGAGAACTCACTGTATTAAAAAAATGGCAAAAAAGTAGGTTTAAAAAAAACTATGTTCTTGTTGTAAAGTCTGTGGGACGGTAGTGTTTTTTTTTTAGTTTTGAGGGTAAATACGTGGCTTTGAGCTCACCACCCACTTGGATCTCAGCGCTTAATCGAACCCGTTGACAATACAAAGAAGTATGAGTTTCGACGAAAGATCTTACGTTAAAAACATAATGACCCCCGAAAAACTCAGAAAATATTTAAATAATATAAATATGTATCTATGCATATATTTTTTAGTAGGACTGATTTGTGGCTAAATAGTGTAGGTAGTTCGTATGGCGGCGCATTTACCACATATCTTATACCGTAATACATAACTTATATTAACCGTTACAAAGAGATCCCTTACAAAGGTCACAGAGGTAATTAGCTAATCTATTAAATTAGTAGATGAGACTGCGGTGTATCTGGTATTAAAAGGTTTCTAGAGGCATAGACATGAGAACGTCAATACCGGTATCTACTTTTAGATAATGTCTCAATTGTGTAGTATAATAATTAGATACTCCAATTATCCAACCGAAACGAATATCCACTTCATAGCTCAAACACAAAGGACCGTGGTATCTACATATAATCAAGACATTTCTCTTATAATTCATTCTTTACCAGTAGGTTAATAATACTGCTAGTTGCTATTCGCGGTTTCGCCCACACCTTAGGAACAGTATCAATTACATTTTCTAAGTTTCAGGTAATTTTTCTAAAGAAAATAAAACACAGTTTCCTGAGGCAATGAGATGTTTTTTCGGGATAAAAGATAGCTTATGCCACTCTCCTGACCTAAAAGTATCACTTTAAAAGAAATCCAGTAAATCCGTTGGTTCGTTTCAACGTAAAAGTAGAACAAACAAACACACTTTAACATTTATAATATTAATAAGTCAGTATATACAGTTAGTACATGTTAAGAGGATATAGGCATATTATATTTATACAAAACAAAAAAAAAACTGGAGTACTTCTTTTTGCCACTACACCTATATACAGATCTATTCCTGGGCCTAGAGATCGTATCGGATATGTGGGACTCGTTGGCCCAACGCCCCCTCAGATCAGAGAGATCGGAGTAGGTCGCATTCCACAAGTGTCGTAGCCAAGCGAAAGTCTTTCTCCGGTCTCCGAATTAATGGCGACGGATCGGTGCGGAGAGAGGTGAACTCTCCCTCTCTCGTTCCCTCGTCTCCTTCTGCGAGATAGTGTACTCGAAAAAGTCGAGTATCGCCTCCCAGGACTCTTCGCTGCCGAGCATTGTAACCACGATGATCGGTAGCAACCACGGCGTGCCACAATTCGCCCCCCGCAAGTAAAGTGCCATCGACCACACCATGCCCATGTAGATGGCGCCTTACCTTGTACTCTCTTCTCCTGACGTTAGACATGGGTCAGGTTAGCGAGCAGTTCGTCGCCATCAGCGCAGAAGTTATAACGATCCACCAATTCGAAGCTGAGGTACCACAACCCTATCACACCGTCCGCGACGCGGATACCCCAATCACTAGGTGTGACCTATGTACACACCTACCACCAGTAAGTGTCAATTGGCGTAACTGTAAACAAATAAACTGGTATAGTACTCATAAAAAGCCTGTCTATTCTCCCTTAGCTTACATTAGCATACGGCCATTGCTTATTTGTGAATTCTGAATTTAATGCCAACTTAATGAATGGGTATACAAAGTTGGTAAAATTTCTAATCCTCCTTAGGAAATAAACCTTTTCCTATTTAGCCTATAATCCTTTTTAGCGAAAACAATCTTTAATATACCCGTTAGCAAAATATTTACAGCCTATCTAATAAATATCTAAGAGTTTAATAACTCTGAAAATCACACGCAATTGTATACATATACCAAAGAAACAAAGCCTTTGTTTAGCAAGGGATCTGTTTCGAAAATTACTTGTATGAAGGTGTAATTATAAATAAATCTGCGGCGGGTTCGTTCTGTCTAATTGCGTTATTCGACGACGTCTACACTAATCTAATTGTTTGCGGTCAAAACGCAAGGTGCGTGGTCCGAGTTGCGGCGGGAATTTCCAATATTGAAATAATTTAAAGCTATGACATGCGAGGCTTGTGGAGAGTACTTAATGGTAGGCAGCGGCTTGGCTCTGTCTCTGGCATTGCTGAAGGCCATGGGCGACGGTAACCTCTCACCATCATAATAAAAAAAACATAATAAAAAAACACCATATATTAAAAAAAGTAATCGTGACTTGGTCGGTATATACAAGTAAGCTATATGATTGAAACTATCCTACAATGTTTTTTTTTTATTGCTTAGATGGGTGGACGAGCTCACAGCCCACCTGGTGTTAAGTGGTTACTGGAGCCCATAGACATCTACAACGTAAACGCGCCACCCACACCTTGAGATGCAAGTCCTAGGGTCTCAGTATAGTTACAACGGCTGCCCCACCCTTCAAACCGAAACGCATTCACCGCAGAAATAGGCAGGGCGGTAGTACCTACCTGCGCGGATTCACAAGTAGTCCTGCCACCAGTAAAACGTGAATTTCCAATAGTGAAATAATTTAAAGCTATGACATGCCTTCTTCAAACGAGGCAGGTGGAGAGTACTTAATGATAGGCAGCGGCTTGGCTTTACCCCGGGCATTGTTGAAGTCCACGGGTGACGGTAACCACCCACGATCAGGTAGGCTGTATGCTCGTCTGCCTACAAGGGAAATAAATAAATAAAGTAATGGTGACTTGGCCAGTATTTAAAAGTAAGCTAGATGATTGAAACTATCCTACACTGTCTTTTTTGGTCTATACGGCCCAACGAACTGTCAATCCTCTTAATTTTAAGCAGCTAGATGTTGTAGTTTGCTTTACATTGTATAATGACAATACACTCAACCACCCCGTCGTACCTTCAATCAACAGTAAAATTAATAGAAATGCGTTTTATTTCTCTTACAAAATACTATTGTTATAAATATCTCCCGCTACCATTAAGCATCCAATCAAGGACCAAAACACAGAGCATTATATCGAGAAAGGAAAATGAAAATAGGACATTTCGGCTAATGTTTCCGTACGTTAGGAAATTGATTTACTGTTTGTATATCGGCCCTCATATTGAGTTCGTGAACCCCGATTAAGTGAGGAGCAAACAGGAGGTGCCTCCAATGTTTTTCATGTCATGTTTTCCACGTAAATATCGGATTCTTAGAATTCAGAAACGCGTAGGGTTTTTTTTTTGAGCAGATGTATTTAATTGTTCCGCTTGAACGTTTTTTCGTGTGACGAAAGAATTTAATTGACAAGGATTGAGGAAGCCATGTTTTTGAGCCTTTAACGAAAAACGAAATACTTATGTTGAGATGCAAATAATAAAATGAAATCTATCTTCTTCTTAGGTATATATAAATGAATTGCTGTTCGTTAGTCTCGCTAAAACTCGAGAACGGCTGGACCGATTTGGCTAATTTTGGTCTTGAATTATTTGTGGAAGTCCAGAGAAGGTTTAAAAGTTAGATAAATATGAAAATATCCGGAATTAAATAAAAATAACAATTTTGTTTTTCCTTAGATGTCCTCCGTCGGACGGATTCCTTTTGTTTGTTTTAAGCTTATTTTATACAAAAGCTTAGGTCTTTTATTTATCGATTGAGGCACTACAAAGTCTGCCGGGTACAACTAGTGTTAAAATAAAATAAATATTTCGGTTATAGTAAATAACTTATAAACCATTTAAAAGTTATAATTGAACATCAAAGGATGAGTAGCTTCCGCGGCAACGCCTTACCATTAAGTTGTCTGGCGTGCAGCGCGCCTATGTTGTGGAGATGCCTATGGGGGCCGTTTTCGTCACAAACTCCCTG
Organism: Bombyx mandarina; assembly: GCF_030267445.1. Lineage (NCBI taxonomy): Eukaryota > Metazoa > Arthropoda > Insecta > Lepidoptera > Bombycidae > Bombyx > Bombyx mandarina. Next base: position 15,318,882 of record NC_143228.1, read on the forward strand.
AGCGACTCCAAACCTAGGTCTCGGGCGATAACGTCATTTCTGACGTACCGCCCAGCCCCGACGATAGTACGGAGGGAAAGACTCTGCTGGGTCTGCACCCTAGATCGCTGGGACGGCGATAACAGGTGATACCAGGCCGCAGCAGCGTATGTGAGGCAGGAACGGACGTATGTCTTGTAAATGGCGACGCCTGGTCCTGATCGCAAACCCAGACGCAAGTATCGGCCGCAACAAGAACCTGGCCGCGCGAGTCTGATCGATAACTCGGTTGACGTGCGCGACCATGAGCGATCGATATCGCATCCGAGCTACCGGACCGCGGTCCTGAACTCTACATTCATATCTCGGAGACTGAGTTTCCTTGGGACGACTCTGATACGGACCGGACCGTAATGCCACGGTCTTTCCCACATTGACCGCGACTCTCCAACGGTCCAGCTACTGGGGCAGTAAATCCAAAAGCCTCTGCATCCTCATGATGGCTGCAGAGGAGAACAGAGAGGACGCGTAGTAGGCCGAGTTATAAGCGAACAGGGTTAACTTCGCGACCTCCTCCCACTCCCGAAGGTGGCCCTCCAGGGTGAGGATGTCATTGGTATAGAGGGCGTATAGGAAGTATCTGCATTTCCTCATATTGAAATAAAAGTATTTAATGCACTTTCGCTTGTTGCAGATACCATCGCCTTAAGAGACGTGCAGCTGATAGCGCCATCTGCTGTAAAACTCGGCGACACAGTACTCCTCGGTTGCAAATGGACTTTGGAAGGCAACGAAACTTTGTACAGCGTAAAATGGTACAGGGGAAGGCAGGAATTCTTCAGCTATTTACCTAAAGAATATCCCTTCACGAGGATCTTCGCGCAGCCTGGTATAGATGTGGACGTGAGTACATTCTTCTAAATTTAATTTAAATTTAGTTTATAGCTTAATCTTGGGCCTTCAAGCTTCGTGACCATAAAAAGCAGCGTCCATCCGAATTACGTTTCTTCCGGCCGTTACTAAAGCTCATAAATATTATAATAAATAAATAAATATAAATATTTACTAACAATCACGCCACGTTAACTAGTCCTGTGCTAAGTTCGTAAAGAACTTGTGTTACAAGTTCCAGATAACGGAAATAAATATAATATTTTTATTATACACATACATATAATTAATATACACCCATAACCCTGGAAAGACATTTATATTTATCATACAAATATCTTCCCTTGGCGGGATTCGAACCCGCGACCCTCTTGTGCAGTGACCATGTCACTTACCACTACACCAGACGGCCGTTAAATAATGTAACAATCAGCATCTACTACCTACCTACTTCTACCTACCATAGGTATACGTTCTATATTAGTGGGACTACCGTAATACAAATTAGGGAGATTTCAAACAAACCTCCAATGATGGATTACCACAATCACGTTGTCATGTCATTGTATGAGTCCTGGCTAATACTGGTGGAACGTGGGTTTGTTTACTAAAAAAAGAATAAGGACCGCAGCATGAGCCCTGAAATAATTAAGTGTAAGTAGCACAGTGAGGGGACTTTTCATGGAGTCTAGGGGCGCGTACCCAGTTCTTCCGGAATCTTCTATCCACGGATATTTGTTCGTCCACAAGAAAAGAGTCATGTGTTGGTAGTATAAAAAACTAAAAAGTCTAATGAAAGCTAGTTAAAATTAAACTCGACTTCAGATTTCTGTAATTAAGATTCTCAATTTATATTACTGTGAAGAATCCTCAATCTTACAAAAATCTAATTATTTATCCTGTAATTTTATAGGTTATTCGAGATTAAAGAATTTAATTAGTCTATTTGCTTACATTTAGTAAAAATCTTAATTAATCTGAGCATCCTTGAATTTCGTCTCGAATTTTCTACTAATTAATATCGTGAAGATTTTCCAATTTTTCACTGAGAATCTTCATCTTGGGTACAATGGGCTTATAAAGCTGGACTAGAGCTTTAGAAGTTATTGTTTGTTAAGTAATTAGGACTCCTGGCCATTTTTCGATGTAGCTGTCGAAGAAATACAGATCAATAAAAGTATTTGTTGAAACTACTCGCGGGGTAACTTGTCACTTCTTGTTATCTAGTTGATGTTTAAATGGTAAAAGCTTTCCCTGAAGAGCCATTACAACAGTCCGTAAAAAGTTCAAAATCACTAAGATCATAAGTTTGCAATAGCTTTTATTACGATGATGCATTGAGAGTATTTGAGAGATACACATAAAATATTTTTTAAATACATTAGAGGAATTAGTCTTTTTATCTAAATTCGCGAGTCGTCGGTAAACAAAATTAAAACTTATTTTACAGTTTAAGCTTACTCTGTTTAATAAAATAACAAATTACAAAACAAAGAACTACGAATTAGAAGTTTTAATTAGCTTAATTAATTATATGATTTACACATTATTTTTCTATTAAATTATATTTATAAATATTATTATAACTGTTTGATAGTAATAAATTATGCTCGTGTTATTAAATTTCACATTAATAAATAACCAAACCAAATGATAACTAAATGATGCACGATTAATGAGTAATATATCAAAATAGTTCATTCAAAAAAGTATGTTAATACTACAATTTAACTTTATTTCTTCAATGAAAGCTGCGGTTTCAGTAGGGCAAATCGCAACCGGTGCAATGACATAAGATGGAGAGAGAAGATACAGCTCCTCATACGCATATGGTACAAGACTAAGAGTAAAAAGAGAATTTTTAATTTTTCAACAATGTTCGCAAAGTTACGAACTCAAAATCATAACAAGGGATAACTTTAAAAACGACAGCAAAATAAAACTCAAAGAAATCTTAAAACGAAGAGAAACGATAAAGTTTTGAGCTCGCCTTAAAAAATTCAATTCGGTTATTCATAAACCCAATAAGTGTTGTACAGCAGGAATTATGGGATACGAATTATATTTTCACAGTATGACGAGGAAAATATTGTTAGATTATAGTAGTTTAGTTAACTATAAACGATAAGGAATTATGGTGAGGAATTAGGGTGGAATTCTTTAGTTTGTTTTTTGTTTTTTTTTTGTGGTGATTGTTTTAGTTGGAGTCAATTTAGTTAACTGTGAATGATAAGAATTTATCTTATTACGTTATACCAAGGAAAACTTATGTTAATGAATACCAGATAATTTGGTTAATGGTAAATAATGAATTCCTGAAAACGTTTTCCGTATGTTGTCGTGCGATTTTAAATGAAGCTTCCGTTTTTATTAAGATTATGTGGCCTCATAATATAATGATAAGATAGTCGATACACGTGCTAAATAATAGTTTGGCAATATTTGTTATATATTTTAGAACGTGTTATATTAAATCATATTCAGTTTTAATTTATCATATATTTTAGAATCGTGCTTTTATAGGTAGATCAATTTTTTTTATTGTAACAAATACCTAAGTATGGTTCACGATTGACGATGGGAATGGTCATTTTTCAAACGAAACTCAACGGCTTCAACCTCGTGTCAAAGAGCAGTTTTTGAGACACTGTTTAATTAAAAATTTAATTGATAACAGATGGGTATACCAACTTAATGTTTCAATAGTAAAAACAAGAATAATAATACCGACTACACTGTTATCGTAGACAGCTAATTCACCAATTCAATTAATCTTCCAGAAAAAATCTTCCTTTTAATTAGATGTTTCCCTGGAACCAAAAGAGCCTATCAAAGATTGAAAAAAAATAATGAAAAACAACCTGACTCAATACCTATAACCGATTTTACTTAACGTCTCCCAATAAACAGGTTTATTGGTCGTTAACGCAGTTTCACGTTTTATTGTGAGCCATTGTTAAGATGATACGATTTACGGTTGAAACTATAAATCTGTGTCCTTTAATGAATAGATTATTTGATAAATGTGAATCTAAATAAAAGAAAATAAAAGAAAAAAAATCCGTCTCGTTCATATAATTGACACTGCGCGTTTTTATCGTCATTAAATTATTTGCTTCGTTTCAAACACTTCACAGTTTTCGTGGTAACGAATTAATAATCTTTTAACATATATTTGGTTGTTTTTCAAAGTCAGATTTTTCTTGCATTAGATGTCTTCAGCTTTAACACTAGGAGCAGGAATTGGGGACTTTTTTGTCCCGCCAAATACGCGTAAGCTTGCTCATCGCAGCTTTGGCCATTTGAGTCCTTCTCTTGATCTCCCGTTCGCTTCCTCCCTTCTGGTCAGTAAGTAGAGATCCGAGGTAAATAAACTCTCCAACATATCCTACGTTCAGAGTTCGCCCGTCCTAATGAGTTGACTGGCCCTATCAATAAGCATGACTTTCGTTTTGAGCTTACTAATCGTACATAAATGTGGTTCAAACCCAAAAGTGCGTCTCGGAGATGTAAATACGACCAGTAAACACGAACCAATCAGCCACAAATAACCTAGCGTCGTTAATGTTGTTCCCTCGTTTACGATCCGGTATTTTTGTTATATTTTACAGGCTCATAGCTTTTACGGTTTTGGGACCATTGCATATTTACCTTTGAATAATAAAAAGGAATTTAGTACGCGAATTTGTTTACCGACTTTAGTTTTTTTATTTTTTTATGCAAACATTGTTTCTGTCATGCACACTTCGATTTCGATGTTTTTCATCGAAAACTTCTTAATATTTGAGTTTAAAAAAAGCCTTCGAAATCTGGCTTCGGCATTTTTATGGTTTGGTGTGATTTTCACGCATCTATATAATAATATTATTGCGTGAAGCAAAAACCTTGTACCCCTTTTTACGAACATTGCGCGGACGGAACAGTATGAAATTTCCCACACTTATAGAGAATATAGAGAAGGAGTGCAGAATGCTAATATTTTATGTAAATTATGCATTAATAATACATTCAATCAATAAAAAAACTTTACACACACTACGATGTATTTGACACACACACAGTCGCAGATAGATACTCTTTGTTTATTTTCAAACTTTTGTTATTGCTTAAAGTCTGTGGTCAAATTGAGAATAGATTGATATTGTTTATCTTTAATATTATATGTCTATAGTGTAGTCTTGACGAAATTCGGGATTATAGAAGTAAAGTCCTTGACAATAAATAGAACCATAATACTGTTCAAAATTATAATTTCAATTAATCATAGTCGAATTTCGACTACTGCGGGACCACTAGTATATTAATAGATATGTAATAGAGATGTATGTATATTAATGGATGAAATTATCGGCCCATATACGAGTATTAATTATTATGGCAGTTTCCGACATTAAAATTAAAATGTGTTTAATTTAATCTTGTTAATGTATCAGTATATATCCGATCGTGTATATATTAATTTCAGTGGCTACAATTGTTTATTATTTTGGTGTTTCACACGGATGGATGAGCCAATGATCCAATCGGTCGAAAATAGTTACTGATATTGATAACTATATGAATTCCGTCACCCATAATGTTGAAGTTTCAACTATATACTGACAGAATAGTTTAAAACTACTAAATAAACTATACACTTATACCAAACTAAAAATAAAACTAGATACTGTAAAAAATCGACCTCAAATCGCGGCGTTCGCAGGAAAGGCTGCCCAAGAGGCTTTTTTTTTCCACAGGAGAAAATCTGTGGATCCCCACCCGCGCGTCAGGTGGGGTATGTGGAAGTTAACTAAAAACTCCTGCCGCTCACAACCAGCGTCCTACCCCGGACCGGGCGGGAGCCCAGTCGGGGCTATTGAGACGGCGGGACAGAGTTGACGCAGAGCACATTACATCCATCCCGCCATTCCATGCCCATGAGACTGGCGGCATTTCCCCCTTGAATGGCCAGGCTCAACCTTTGTCCGAAATGCGCGCCAGCCCTAGGATCCCGCGAGGCGTCGATGAGGCGTGCGGAAATCTCATTGAACCACTATTCCCCGCCTCAAGCCACACCTCCTCTTTCCGATTTGAAATACGCACTAATAATGTATGCTGGTGAAAATTAAATATTAAATTTAAATCTATATATTAATACGTGAAGCAAAAACTTTGTACCCCTTTTTACGAAAATTGCGCAGACGGAGGAGTATGAAATTTCCCACACTTATAGAGAATATAGAGAAGGAGTGCACAATGCTAATATTTTTTTTAAATAATGCATAAAAGATGCATTAAATCATTAAAGAAAACATTACACACACCATGTATTTGACACACACACATATGTATATGTACTCTTTGTTTATTGTCAAACTTTATTTAATCCTTAAAGTCTGTAGTCAAATTGAAAATAGATTAATATTGTTTATCTTTAATATTATTTGTCTATAGTGTAGTCTTGGCGAAATCTGTGATTATAGAAGTATAATGATTATATAAGTCTTTGACAATATAACCATAATAATGTTCAAACTTATAATTTCAATTAATTATAGTCGAATTTCGACTACTGTGGGACCACTAGTTATTTTAATAACATATCATGCCACTGCGGACGTTTTTTTTTAATACTATTTATCTAAGTTCGTAATGTGTCTTGATTTACATATCGATGGGCGAAAGACTATTTGATTTAAACGACATTTTTGCAAATTCACAGGAAAGTCATTTAAAGTTTAAAATTTGGAAACACAAATATCATAACAAAAAAGCTTCTTCAGCTATTTCAATGAAGTAAACTCAATTGAAGTTCAATTGAAAACATCGAACTATTGATACCAATACCAAACAAAACGTACCTTTAATAATAATTACAAAGATAAATGTCGCGTATTAAGCGAAATGTCGCTTAAACCAAAAACCCTTTCAGCTCTTGATATGTATTTACATGTTAATAAAAACTTAAAAAAAATGCTAAATTTAAATGTGTATAATTTGCAGTGCATATTTAAAGTATCAGCTACCTGGTAGTTTGGAAGATTATAATAGTAATTTACGTATATGATGGTTAGACAATAATCAATTATACGTATTTTACTTTTAAACTACATTTAAAAACGATCAAGTTCGCGGTTTTAAGTCGTCATGGCCTAAAGGATAAGAAGACGTCTGGTGCATTAATGTTGAGCGATGTAACGGTGTTCGAATCGTACAGGCGGGTATCATTTTTTCTAGTATATATAATGTCCGTGATAGGGGGGGCGCTGGAAAGACACGGAGTGCCCCCCTACCTTCGCCGACTGGTGGGTTCCTACTTGGAGGACAGATCGGACACGTGTACCGGACACGGTGGGATCGTGCACAGGTACCCGGTCGTGCGCGGTGGCCCACAGGGGTCGGTGCTCGGCCCCCTTTTGTGGAATATCGGGTATGACTGGGTACTCAGGGGTGCCCTCCTCCCGGGCCTAAGCGTAATCTGTTACGCAGACGACACGCTGGTCGAGGCCCGGGGGGGGCAGTTTTGCTGAGTCTGCTCGTCTTGCCACCGTTGGGGTGGCGCATGTCGTCGGCAAAATCAGGAGATTGGGGCTCGACCTGGCGCTCAGTAAATCCGAGGCCATGTGGTTCCACAGGCCGCCGGAGAGTACCGCCTGTCGTGATTGGAGGCGTCCGTATCGAAGTCGGGGTGCAGTTGAAGTACCTCGATCTCATTCTGGACAGTCGTTGGAACTTCCGTGTTCACTTTCAGAACCTGATTCCTCGTTTGTTGGGGGTGGCCGGCGCGTTAAGCCGGCTTCTTCCCAACATCGGGGGGCCTGACCAGGTGACGCGCCGTCTCTATACGGGGGTGGTGCCGTCAATGGCCTTATACGGGGCGCCCGTGTGGGGCCAATCCCTGGCCGTGGGGGTAGCGAAGTTGCTGCAATGGCCGCAAAGCACCATCGCGGTCAGGGTCATCCGTGGTTATCGCACCGTCTCTTTCGATGCGGCGTGTGTACTGGCTGGGACGCTGCCTTGGGTCCTGGAGGCGGAGGCGCTCGTCGCTGACTATCAGTGGCGGGCTAACCTTCGTGCCCGGGGCGTGGCGCATCTCAGCCCCAGTGTGGTCAAAGCGCGGAGGGCCCAATCTCGGCGGTCCGTGCTGGAGTCATGGTCAAGACGGCTGGTCGATCCTTCGGCTGGTCGTAGGACCGTCGAGGCGATTCGCCCGGTTCTTTTGAATTGGGTGAATCGTGACAGAGGACGCCTCACTTTCCGGCTCACGCAGGTACTCACTGGGCATGGTTGCTTCGGTGAGTTCCTGCACCGGATTGGAGCCGAGCCGACGGCAGAGTGCCACCATTGTGGTTATGACTTAGACGCGGCAGAGTATACGCTCGTCGCTTACCCCGCATGGGAGGGGTGGCGCCGTGTCCTCGTCGCAAAAATAGGAAACGACTTGTCGTTGCTGAGTGTTGTGGCATCGATGCTCGGTGACGACGAGTCGTGGAAGGCGATGCACGACTTCTGCGAGTGCACCATCTCGCAGAAGGAGGCGGCGGGGTGCGTGAGAGACGCACAGGCCCGCCGCCGTCGAGCGGGGGCCAGGGAGGCGGATCTCGCCCAAGCCCTGGCCCTCTAAGTGTTTCGGGTCTCCCTCACATGGCGAAGGGGGCCCAAGAAGACGACGTGCAAGCTGCTCTGCACGCGTTTTATGCATGAGCATCCGGGTGATGAAAGGCCGGCTATCCTCAACCCACGCTGGTTCTGACCCAGCGGGGTATTCCGTAGGATAGACCATTCTAACCGGGCCATCTAGGCGGGCTTCGGACAGCCTGCCGACCGAGAGGGCTGGTGGTCGTGGCGCCGACGACCGCCAGTCCGGCGTCCCGAGGGGGAGGATGATGGTAGAGATGTGTTTCGCACTAAACGCTTCACTTTCCCCCCTTTGCCTTTTCATGAGCTCTGTCTCATGCGAGGTTTGGATGCTGGTTGTTGAGCGACAGGAGGTTTTAGTCGGTTCGACTCCTACATGCCCCGCCCTTCATCCCCAGTGGAGGGTGGGAGTCCGGAGATTTCCTACTGACCAAAAAAAATAAGTGAAATATAATACGTACTAAACAAATGTTCATGATTGACTTACACGGTGAAGGAATAACATCGTGTAATAAAAATTGAAATTATAATTTGCGTAGTTATTGGTGGTAGGACCTCTTGTGAGTCCGCACGGATAGGTACCATCACCCCGCCTATTTATGCCGTGAAGCAGTAACGCCTTTCGGTTTGAAGGTTGGGGCAGCTGTTGTAACTATACTGAGACCTTAGAACTCATATCTCAAGGTGTGTGGCAGCATTTACGTTGTAGATGTCCATGGGCTCCGGTAACCATTTAACACCAAGTAGGCCGTGAGATCGTCTAACTATTTAAGCAATAAAAAAAAAATTCAGCGTCCAATCTTCTTAGACAGTCGTAGTATGTTATAGTATGAGCAATTAATATTATTCTAAATTTGAACAAAAGCCCTATGTTTCAGACCAAAAACTTTCGAGTATTAAATTCGGAAGCTCTGTGCTAGTTTCAAAGTTGTTTTGCTTATTAGCGAAGTTGCCTACTTCTCGGCTCCGTTCGCACCGAGCCACCGCAATATTGTAGTGCTCAATAATCTACGAGATTGGAATGTAAACTTATTGAATACATACATCTATCTCACTCTAATTGAAATACTTAAGAATGAATATGAACGGGACAGAAGATGAAAATTCAAATACATATTTATAATAATAATATATACAATTCGAATAGTTGGTTTTGTATGTAAGGTAGTTTTCAAGATGTTGTTTGTTTAATGGTGGTAGTATTTTTTTTTATTGCCTTTGTAGGCAGACGAGCATACGGCCCACCTGATGGTGAGTGGTTACCGTCGCCCATGGACTTCAGCAATGCCAGGGGCAGAGCCAAGCCGCTGCCTATTTTGGGTATAGTACGTGGAGTGGCGATTTGTTTTCATAATTGAACTAAGGAGATGTTTTGTGTGAACGAGTTTTTTTTTATTTTTTTATTGCGTAGATGAGTGAACGAGCTCACAGCCCACCTGGTGTTAAGTGGTTACCGGAGCCCATAGACATCTACAACGTAAATGCCGCTACCCGCCTTGAGATATGAGTTCTAAGGTCTCAGGATAATTCAAATCATTTTCTAATCATGTATATCGAATACATCATAGCCAATTTAAGGTGAGTACCTCATGATGACTATTTCATTTTCTTTATCTAAATGATGAGCCAATGGTAAATGTGCTGACGGATACGAATCTCATACACATAATGATCTAAAAGTATCACGTCTTCAATTCCGAAGCCAAAGAGTTTATTTTCATCAAATTTCCATCTACATATTTTCAATAACAAAACAAAAACTACTTATCTAAATGGTTTAAATTTGCATTTTTTAATGTCACTACAGTATTTGCGACTTTTCGAATACTGAGCAGTTTTCATAATCACGGACGACACGGTCCGTTGCGTATAATGAAAACAAACGCTAAGACTAAACCATTAAAGCACACTTTCATTTAGTGGCTACGATTTGTACAACACACAAAATTGACCGCATAAAAAATCTTGACCATTGTCACGTTTAAAATTGAAAATATTCAAGGCAGCTATGTATGTACCAACAAAACTGCTAAACTTTAAACGCACGACTAACTATCCGTGTATAATCCGGGGTAGAGCAGAGGGTCAGACCAAATATTTGTCTTACAGAAAATCCCTTTATGGCCCCTTTGACCCAACACGTGTAGATTATGATAGGTACAAGAGCAATTTGCATTGGATTTTAGGTCGCCGTTCCATAAAACATTTTAATTTTGGGGATAAGGTTCTCCGTGAAATATTTTGTGAATGCATTTCTATCGGTCGACTTATGTAAAGTTCTGAATTAAATACTACGGTAAAATCTATTCCTTCTTTTATCTGCCTTATTGTCAATGCTATTTGGCGTCTTTTTCGTGCATCTGTTTCAGGATCTTCTATCTTGGGTTGTCCATGAAGAAGAAGAAGAAGGGTCGTCGTACCCCCTTTCGGGGGTACGGAACGGGCCTCGGGGCAATCCCCACTGCCCGGGACGAAGCTCCCTGCCACACAGGGCAGGGGTGGTGTGGATGCAAGATGTTATACTAGGGGGGGGCTGTTCGTTATGCGCGTCTCGGCGCACTACATCGACAAAATAAATAAATACTTAAATATAATACGATGGGCTTGTTTTCCTGGGTGGAGTGATGCCCGTGGAGGAGTCTCCCCGGCGCCGGCTGCTGTCCTCTGCTTCCTAAATCTAAATTTTTTTTTTTTTTTTTTTTTTTTTTTTTTTTTTTTTTTTTTTTTTTTTTTTTTTTTCCTAACTACTAACTATAGCTAACTAATACTAGACTACTACTAACTATTAACTACTACTATTTACAATATATACAAAGCGGGACAACAGTCAGCACCGTGGGGCCCGCCACCGGCCCCATGCCGCGGCCCCACCTCTACAAACCAGAGGAGGAGCCGCGGCACTGGTTTGGCGCTCACCCGCTAGGGGCTCCCCAGAAGGGGAAGACCGTTGCGGGGAGGGACCGACTTAAGACACTCCCCAAAAGGGGGAGTGGTCCACCCTCGGGGTGGAAAATGGGTCCCCATAGGGGGGCACCCCAACGATGTGGGGGGAAATGACGAGTGTGGACAGCTCAGTCCCATGGGGGCACTCATTATGAGCACTCCCATATCACTCCGGTTAAGCCGACTATCTTACCATAGCCGGGGGTTCCAGTAGCTCCCTTGGTAGCGCCTGACCATCAGGTGGTCTGGCGTGCAAGGGAGCTATATTGTGGAGATGCTCGTGGGGTCCACCGTCAGCCCGCTCGTACATATTACGAGCTAGCCTCCGAATGAACTCCTCGAGCGACTCCACATCTAGATCCCGGGCGATTACGTCATTTCTGACGTAACGCCCTGCTCCGACTATCGTGCGAAGAGCCAGATTCTGCTGGGCCTGTAACTTCACCCGCATGATCTGCGGGATGAGGTGATACCAGGCCGCAGCTGCGTACGTGATACGGGAACGAACATACGTCTTGTAAATGCCGAGTCTAGTCCTGGTCGGCAACCCGGAGGCCAACACCGGCCGGAGGAGAAACCTCGCATAGCGGGCGGCCGCCAACGCCGACTTGGCGTGGGCGGTCATCCTCAAACTCCGGTCGATACTGACTCCCAGGTATCGGACACTGGGCCTAAACTCGACATTGACTCCACGGAGACTGAGCTGTCCTGGGACGGCTCTTGTGCGGACCGGACCGAAGAGGATAGCCGCGGTCTTCCCCACGTTGACCGCGACCCTCCATCGGTCCAGCCACTGGGGCAGTAGGTCCAACAGCCTCTGCATCCTCGAAATGGCCGCAGAGGGGAAATTAGAGGACGAGAAGTAGGCGCTGTCGTCGGCAAACAGCGCCAACTTCACGTCGGCTTCCCATGCTTGGAGGTTGCCCTCAAGCGTGGGAATGTCGTTGGTGTAGAGAGCGTAGAGGACTGGTGCCAGGACGCTTCCCTGGGGAACTCCGGCCGTGACTGGGCGCACCGACGACTTTGCGCCCTCGACCGCGACAAGGAAGGATCTTCCCTCCAGGTACGACCCCAGCAGTCGCACATAGGCGTGCTGGAGGTCCGTGTTCTGCAACAGCTTGTAGATCAGTCCCGCATGCCAGACACGGTCGAAGGCCTTCTCGATATCGAGAAAGACTGCGGCCGTGTACTGGCGCGCGTTGGACCGATCCGCCAAGTGGTGCATAACGCGGACCAATTGCAGCGTTGTCGAGTGACCGCTGCGAAACCCGAATTGCTCGGGTCTGAGAAGGATGTGCGGCGACACCCTTCTCAGCAGCAGCCGCTCGAACAACTTGCCCATATGCGACAGCAGAGTGATCGGACGATAACTGGAGGGATTTCTCCTATCCTTGCCGGGTTTGGGCAGGGCAATAACCTTGCCCAATTTCCAAATTCCCGGGAAGTGTCCTGTGGACAGAATGGAATTGAACAGTCGTGTCATGAATGACACGACCGTTTCGGGGAAGTGGAAAAATGCGAGGGAGGGAATACCGTCCTCGCCCGGCGCCTTGCGCCTCTTCATCCGCTTGATGGAGAGGCGCAATTCACTGGGAGTGATGAAATCACCATCTCCCAACGGTGGCACCGGGGAGGAGAGTAGGCTTGCTACGCTCTCTTCCACCGATTGGTGGAATGCGGCCTCTGAGGGTGCAGAGTTATTTGGAGCGAACTGCCGCTCCAGCATTACGGCCAGGACATCGGCGCGGGCCTGAGCCGAGAAACATCGGTTGCCCCTCTCGTCCACGAGTGGACAAGTCGGGGCAGGCCGATTTGAGAGCTGGCGGCAAAGTCGGTGGAGGGACACGGACGAGGGGTCCTCACGGGCCTCCTCGATCCGTTCCTCCCACGCATAGCCCCGATAGGAGCTAATCTTCGCCGCCAACTCCGCTTCCAGCTCATTAAGCTCGCGCTTGATCCTGGGACAACGAGTTGTCGCCCAGAGCCTCCTCAGGCCCCTCTTCCGGCGAATAATCGCTTTCAGATGGGCCGGGAGTATACCTCTGGGCCCGCCGCTGGGCACAAGAGTCGTCGCCTGGTCGATCGCTCCCCTGATGGAGTCGACAAGGCGGACTGCCGCGTCGTCGACCCCCTCAGGGGTGTTGGGGTCCTGAATTGCGGGAAGGTCGACTAGGCGTCTCTTAAAGAGCTCCCAGTCGACCTTCGGTCGTAGGGGCGAGGTCGCAACCCGGGTGAGCCCCATTCCCAGTGTGACCAGGATAGGGAGATGGGGGGTACCCAGGTCGTACAGTGCCTCAATAGTTAAGGGGCACCGTAGCCCCTTATGAACGCACACATCCAACACGTCGGGCTGGAGTTGCGCGGCGGTCGGAATGTGCGTGGGTTCGTCGGGGCCGACCACAGAGTAGTCGCCCCTATCGGCATCTTCTAACAGCCGCCTGCCCACTGCTGAGTTAAGTCGGGAGCCCCACGCGACGTGCTTCGCGTTGAGGTCCCCGACCAGCAGAGCTGGGCGGCTGTCGCAATTCAGGACCCGTCTTATGTCCCCGGGGTGGAAATCAGGCCCCGGGGGTCTATACGCGGCATAAACCCGCATATCTCCCCCCGAGGTGTGGATCCTCACACCGATCGACCTTGTCGATGTGAAGGCCAGCAAATCCAACTGATCATGCACCACGTCTCGCCTGACGAGCGCCGCAGTGCCCCTGAACGGCGTCCCGGCAGGACTCACCTCGTCACGTCGGTACATGAAGTAGTTTGGAATCCTGAACACATCCCGAGGACGTAGCTTGGTCTCGCCCAGGAGCACAACCTCAGGGTTGTACTCCCGGGCGAGAACCAAGAGCTCGTTCTTGCGGGGTTTTACCCCGCCGGGGTTCCAATAAATGATGCGCAGTTCCTGGCTAGCCATTGAACTGCGCAATCATTCGGTAGAACCCCGACAAGAGAGCCCCGAAAGGGCTGGCTCCCGAGGCGATCTCACGGATCACTCCGGAGACCACCTCGGACAATTTCTCCCAGAGCGCGAGAAGCCATGCAGCAAAGCCGGCAGGTTGTGAGGCCTGCCGACCGCTGCGCTGCTCGCGCTGAGGGCGGGGGGGGAGAGGGGGCTGTGTGTTTAAATTAGGCTCGATTGAGGGAGCCTCAGGTGTTGGGCTGACGCTTGGAGGTGGCTGATCATTGATGATCATCGCCTCAGCATGGGCGGGTGGGGAATCCGGCACGATGGGCTCGGCAGTACCCCTGTTAACTTCTTCTCTTTCTTTCTTTTTCCTCAATTTCCTTTTTAGTTTCTTTTTCCTATTCTTCTCCTTTTTCTTGTTGCCGATGCTCTGAGTCTGAGGTGGGGCATGATCGCGGTTGTTCGAGCGATGTTAGCTCGGCCACGAGGAGTAGGGGTAGGTTTATTTGGCTGCCTCGGTGGGTTGGCCTGCGCCATCAACGTGGCCGCTGACGGCCCAGCCTCCACCACCGAGACAGACGGATAGGTACTAGGGGGGGAGGGGCTGGGGTTTGGGAGGATTTCCCTTTCCCCTTCCCCTTCCCCTTGGGGATGGGTGCAGAGACGACAGGAGCAGGTGCTGGAGCTGGGACATTCCTGGGCCGTGGCACCGGTGGAACAGGAGGGGGGATGGTTACTCCCATCATCCTGGCCCTCTTGCGGTAGACCACACACCGCCGATCGATGGCGGCGTGGTCCTTCCCGCAATTAGCACAGGATAATGGGCCATCCCTTGGCCTCGGGCAGTCCGCCACAATGTGCTCGCCGGCACATCGAACGCAGCGGACCGCACGGTGACAGTTCGTGGACGCGTGCCCGAAGGCCTGGCAGCGGTGACACTGCGCAGGTCCCCGGGTTGGACGCCATCCCTCGACCGTCACCCCCGGCAAGTATAACAGTTCGTTAACTGTATACAGCCGGGCGAGGTCACCCTTGGAGAGGTGGTCCAGAGCCACGAAAAATACGCAGCCCTGTCTCCCCCTCTTGGCCTGGATGCACCGGGCATATCGGGCAGGAAAGCCCAGCTCCTTGAGGGCGTTCGTTACTTCCGCCGCATCGGTGTCCGCAGGGAGACCCCGGACAGCCACCTTCGAGGGTATTTCCTCCGACAGCGCGTAGCAAAACCATTTAATGGTTTTGTCTGCAGCGGAGGCCCTCGAAAGATAGTCCTGGATCACCCTGTACTCCTCCGCCGATGACGGCAGGAAGCGGAAACCGGCGCCGTGGGGTCTGGCAGAAGGAGCCCTACCGAGGCGCTCCCTAATGGCCGCCATATGGCGAGACCAGTTCGGGAGAGCTTCCACCATGATAGGTGGATGACGGCGGAGCTCCTCCTGAGCCCGACCCCTCGGCCTCGGGGGTGGGGGAACTTGCGGTTGGGTAGGCTTGGGGCGTGTACCTACTGGGGGTTGTGATGCGGCTATGGTCGCGTAGGACGTAGAGGGGATGGGTTGTTGGGCTTTGGTGGACTCGAGGTCCATATATCTGGTAGAGTCCAGATTGCCCGCCGTGCCGCTTAGGGCGGGGGCACCTCGAGTCGAATCCACCAGGATAGGGGAAATGGTAGGGGAGGGGGATCGGGGAGGGGATCTAAGTAGGCGTGGGGCTACCCCTGTCCTGACGGGGGCCCTCGGTTTGGGAACAGGTTTGACTGCTGGGATGGGACTCCCAGTAGGGGATGAGGATCGTGATGAGTCAGGAGTGGAAGATTGGGAGGAGGAGGGGGAGGAGGACGTGGCCTCGCTGTCCTCTCCCTCCGATTTAGAGGAGGGACCTAGTCGCGGTCGTTTGTCTTGGTCCTCCGATGAGCCCCGGTCGGACTCAGACCTGGCCTTCTTTCTCGGCCGAGGAGTCCCAGGGTAATCGGTCGACAAGGGAAGGGAACCTTCCCCCGGTCCGATCCCCTGGGAGACCCGGGCCGGGACCGAAGGTCCGGCCGAATCGTCCTTACCGGGGTCCATCGGGACCGGTCGGGTTCGTGGGATTGGGCGACGGGCGTATAATTCGTCCATTGCTTGACGTCCCTTCCGGGACGGGCCGGGTGTGCTGACGATGGGGGGAGAAGCCCCACCAGACATGGCTTGGCTATCCTTGGAGCAAAAGTCACGCGGTCATTGAATCGCCCCCACTAAGAATAGGAGTGCCAGAATTATTGGTCGATCGGTCCCGGTACTGGCCCTATCGATCCATCCACTTGGTTAAATTAAATTAAATTAAATCAAACTTAGAAGCAATTAAAAAGCGAAAGCAAGAGAACTAATCGATTAATTATAACTATAAAAGTGGTGAGTATTAATACAATTAACTATTACTATTACGAATAATCAAAACACTAATCTAAACTACCGAATTTACAATAAACAATAATAAACAACAGTAAACAACAGTAAAAATACGAACTACGATAACGAGACGTTGGGCGGCTGCGGCCGCGTGCGCCTATCAAATATTAATATTATCTAGATAACTAACTAACTATTAATTGTAATAAAACAAGGTAATAAAGTAGGAAATAATATAATGGATTAATAGAAAATAGAAAATAATAAAAAATAAAGAGAAAATAAAAATTAAAATCGTACCTGTAATAACTAGGTATAACTAAGGGTAATTTGTATAGTTAAAGCGATATTATAATTAAAGACCAGACAACAGACCATCCGGCCACTAGCTCACAGGTTCGGTTCGCCCCAGATTTTAAAATCCAAAAGGACAAGTTTTGGATCAGGAAATCCAGGGTTCAACGGACAAGCGGCTCTAACCGTCAGGTTTAAACCCACACTAAATTATATTACTGATACCAATAGGAAGGAGACATGATAGGGAACCGCAGCCTGCAACCGTGGTGCTTAAGATAGATGATAATGGATGATAATAAATCGACGGGGACAGCTTATTAGTATTGGTCGGTATGCCAGATTGAATAGAGTTTAATACAAAAATGTTTAAATGGTTTGGAAAAAATATCACGGTTTATGTGGGTAGAAATGAAAATCGTTGAACTGCAAATTGTATATAATTGAGCCACTAGTTCTTATTCGCTAAGAGCGAGACGACACTACTACTTAAATTAAAACTTGAAATTTAACTATGAACATAATGAAAATAATTAGAAAGGGAATAAAAGGAATTGAATTTTACAACCAAGATGAAATGAAATCTAAATGGAATCAATTATACACAACTTACATTAGATACTTAAGCCTAAGACCTACCTGTAAGGGCGCCGACACCGCCGACCTGCAACAGGATTGGCCTTCGGGTGTTAGAAACAGCCTCTCCTAACCCCGAAGGGTAGGGGAGGACTGGGAACAGACACGGGCGGCCAGACTCGATGGCGCTCACGAAAACCAGTTTTATTACCAAATAAAACGGCTTCGCAGCTTTCACAGGCTGATCGACACCTACCCGCTATTAACCAATGTTAAGAATAGAATAGTGTCAATCAACTCACCTGTTCCCGGGTCCCTCGTTTGTGCTGCTCGGAACGTTACCGCGCCGAAACAGCTGACGCCAGATGAAACACTCTCGCGTAGGATCACTTCTGCACAGCACACGACACACAAGGATATCCTGAACGCACTGGTGTCCCGGGGGGGTTGTCCATGATGACGTATTGTGCTCTTTTAAGTTCCAGTTTTTCCATTCCAGTTCTATTCCATTCCCTTCTATCAGCTGTCATCTCAACACTCACTCCTCTTTCTCTCATATCGTCATACATACACTCCATTAATGTCTTCTTCGGTCGACCTCTTCCCCTTCTACCTTGCACTGCCATTTCCATACATTTAATAGTCATATGCATCTCCTGTCTACGCATCACCTGTCCATGCCACGTTAACCGTCCACTTCTTTCTTTTAAGCCTCTCTCTGAAGCAGCCGCAAAGAAGCTGGTCTGCTTCCTGTTTGTTATATGTTAATTTTGAGGACTATTTTAATTAAGTAGCTAACTTCTCGTTGCATAGTGTGGCGATATTATCAAGTCTGTTTTCTTTAATCTTGTCAGTGATTGACGATACTTTGAAGGATATTCTTACGTCGTCCGCCCAGCATATGACATCTGAGTGTTATTCGGGCTCCTTCAGAATTGTTTTTTTTTCTCTTACCTACGCCGAAAGTTCGGTTTTCCTCCCGCTGTACAGGGAAGAAAGTCTAACTTCTCCTCCCGCTGTCCAGGAAAGAAAGTGTAACTTTTCCTCCTTGGGTACTGACAAGTGCGCATGCGCGTTGGTGTCTACGTCTGCTCTCACGCACCTAAAATTCTCCGCCATTTTTGTGCTCGGGTAATTTGCAATATTGTGTTTAGTGTAAAAGTGAAATAAACAAATGGCAATAAAATTTAATAGTGAAGTATTAAACAAAGATGAGTTCATCAGAAAATTATTATTAAATTAGTAGTAGTTTATTTAAAAATAAAAAAACAGTTAAATTGTTTTTTTATGAGCAAATACGCAAACAAAATTGGCAAAAGTGGCAAACAAAATGTACTATTTTTTGTGTAGATTGTTGAAAAAGCTTGACGGCCACTTGGCGTTAGGTGATTACCGCAGTATATAAAAGCCGAAATCTCAATAATAACGTTTGTGCTTCACTAACAAAAATCCGATAGCCGAGACCTCAATACAATACAAATATTGTACATTCCATAAATCGGATCGGATCGATTCGGATTGTAACGATAATCGTAACACCTTCATTGTCGTGAACCGTTATTGCGTGTTTATTAGATTTGATCGCGTTTTTTTCGTAGTCGGGTTACCTCGGTGATTGCAATTAATTATTATTTTATGTAACCGTTTCCATTTTATTAATGCTGTCAATTAGCCAGCGTAATGCTGAAGCAAGGGTTCGTAAGAACGATGATATTACCGCCATCCGTTCGAAATTTAATATTTTAATAACATCGAATTAAGGTCTACCATTGCATGCACGTAACTTAAGTGATAGACTAACATTGGGTAGGTGGTGATCTTATATGTTCAATTATGAACACTGAAATCAAATCAAATCACTGAAGAGTTCTGCTCGCTGCTATCCGTGTTTTATTGCCTAGATGGATGGCCGAGCCCACGGTTACTGGAGCCCATAGACATCTACAACGTAAATGCGTCACCCACTTTTAGATATAAGTTCTAAGATCTCAGTATAGTTACAACGGCTGCCCTACCCTTCAAAACGAAACGCATTACTGCTTCACGGCAGAAATAGGCAGGGCGGTGGGGACCTACCCGCGCGGACTCACAAGAGGTCCTACCACCAATAATATTTGGTTATGGATTCCTTTTAGAATTATGACTTTCGAGTCTTTAATATTCTAAGGTCCCCTACTTTGGTACTCACGAGTGATTCAACACTTATCATTTGCTTTTGGACTTGAATACGTTTGTCCATATATGCTGGGAAAAAACCAGCGTTCTATTTTCTTGTTCCTTGTTAAACACGTAAACCCTTTATATCGCATAATAGTCTGGTTTTAATGGTATGCCCTTGTAGTGGGTACGCCCGCGCCCGTCGTTATCTTTATGCGTCCTGTAGCACCTTTAACGCTCTGTTAGACTCGTACTCTTCTCCAGGTGACATTTGAGAACCGTCCTTATTATTATCGAGATTAGAGTTCATTTAACTCTGGTTGTGTGATAGTTAAGCTTTTTTTTTTAATTGTATTAAATTGTTTTCCATTGAAAAAATGTGCGTTATATTATGAAGAATGATTTTTATTTTAATGCAGCCAAATCTTGTCTCTATACTTTGAAAATAAAGTAATTTTTGGATTTCGAACATGAGGAGCATTGTAGAGATGGTGAATTTAATAAATAAAAATACTCCTACCTATGCTGATAGCCTTGAGAGGCCTTAAGAGTCGGTGATCTCACAGGGCTCAAACCGGGAGTGTTGCTAACACTGATCCTAGTAAGAGCAGTGCTTTGCAGAATTTACCGCCGGATCGGAAACACGATCCACCGAGAAGATCCGGCGAGAAACTCAGTGGGCTGTCTATGGGTTAATTTACTTGCCGAGTCCTTCATCGCAAATGACGGGCTGGGCGAGGACGGTGACCGCTGCTTGAGGTACCTAAAAGCACCGTTAATGGATCGGGAGGACCCGTAATGACGTGTGTAGGGCAATTAATTATTAAGCCATTTTTAACTAAGATTAAGCTGCAGATTTAAGCAGCTACGGTCATAAAGATAATTAAGAGACTATCACCGCACACACACAAAATTGAAGCTTCGATTGAGCTTAGATAACTGTAACCTTTTAAGCCATCAAATCGTATGATTGCTTTTCTATAATATTATTTAACATGCTAGTAATTGCTTGTACAGCCTTAGAATATGTCCCGCCTGCCACTGCCAACCGGGATTTTTGTTGAAATTGAACATACAAAAAAGATGAAAAAAAAAAATTGAATGTAAAAGTTCACGCGAGCGGTGCTTAGAAATTGACGGTAGTGTTCGGGTATGTCACATATAACCTTAAGGGTCGAAGTATCGGGCTTATCTATGACCAGCCTTGCAAAAAATAAGATAGGACTAGGGATGAGAGCTGAGTGGTAGTAATTGAGGTGGCCCGGGACACTTACCCGTCTATACCCGGATAGGATGAACATTCTTATGCCCTTAAAATATTTGCACTGGTAAGCTCGCGGGAATCGTTGCGTTCTTGTCAAACAAAAACCAAGCGAATTAGTCGTAAATGATTGAGCTCAGATATTTTCATGAATCCTTCATTCATACGTCATCGCTCTGAGAAGAATTACACGGAAATTTCAGTCTTCGTGCCACGTATAAACAAGGTTCAATGTAAAATAGCGATCAAGGTAAAATTCGTTATCCTCTGACGCTCGCAAAACAAGGACAACGGAAAAGTTCCAAAAACATTTTGTTGTGAATTTTTATATCGAACTTCTTGTTTACAAGTTGCGTTTTATTTGGATACTTTTTTAGAATAAGCGCTTAATTTATATTATTTCTGAAAAATATCTCGTAAGGACGTTGATGGATAAAAATACGTATTGAAACATACTTACAGAATGTAGGCAGATCGTTGCCGAAGCAGAAGCAGGAATAAACTCATTTCGGAACGTGAAGAATAGCATTTAAAGTCGAAATTAATCTTAAAAATGCGTGTGTTAAGTTCTATAATTCGTGAACCCGCAATGTAACTCGGAACAGCAACGTAATGCGAATGGCCAGCAGTCTCTCTCGCCTTCTTTTGATGCCACAGATCCCGTTCATTAACTTATGATATACTAGCTTTTGCCCTCGACTCCGTCCGCGTGGAATAGTTACTTTGGCATAACGCTAAATTTTACCCCTACTTCATTTACGTAGAAAGTGAAAAAAGCTTTTAATTATAGAATGTTAAGGACGTATTTACACCTCGATAGTGAAACATTCTTTATTGGGGTTCCACTTGTATTGGTTGTACCGTGATGTTATATCCTATAGCCTAACCTATAGCCTTCCTCAATAAATGGGCTATCTAATACTGGAAGAATTTTTCAAATCGGACCAGTAGTTCCTTAGATTAGCGCGTTCAAACAAACAAACTCTTCAGCTTTATAATATCAATAAAGTATAGATTTGTAGAAAAACACATTAGCTAAATGCAAAGGGCCAGGGAGGCGGATCTCGCCCAAGCCCTGGCCCTCTAAGTGTTTCGGGTCCCCCTCATATGTCGGTTTGGGGACCGGCGAGGGGGACCTAAGAAGACGTCGTGCAAGCTGCTCTGCACGCGTTTTACGCAAGAGCATCCGGGTGATGGAAGGCCGGCTATCCTCGACCCACGCTGGTTCTGACCCAGCGGGGTATTCCGTAGGATAGCTCACTCTAACCGGCGCCATCTAGGCGGGCTCCGGATAGCCTGCCGACCGAGAGGGCTGGTGGTCGTGGCGCCAACGACCGCCAGTCCGGCGTCCCGAGGGGGAGGGTGATGGGAGAGATGTGCTCCGCACTAAACACTTCACTTTCCCCCCTTTGCCTTTTCGTGAGTTCTGTCTCATGTGAGGTTTGGACGTTGGTAGTTGAGCGACAGGAGGAGCTAAATGCAAAAGTTTTTTTTTTTCGTGGTTTTGTATTAGAAAATACAAGCTGTTCGGTCTGTCTTCGTTTACGTTTTATTTTTATTTAATAATACCCGTATGATTTTTTATTTATTGCTTAGATGGATGGACGAGCTCACAGCCCACCTGATGTTAAGTGGTTACTGGAGCCCATAGACATCTACAACGTAAATGCGCCGACCACCTCGAGATATAAGTTCTAAGGTCTCACTATAGTTACAACGGCTACCCCACCCTTCGAACCGAAACGCATTACTGCTTCACGGCGGAAATAGGCGGGGTGGTGGTACCTACCCGTGCGTACTCGCAAGAGGTTCTACCACCAGTGATATATTATAATCAAAATATATATTACATATATTACAATCAAAATAGTTTATTAATTTTAACGAGAAAAATGGTAACAGAATATTTGGGGGTATTTAAGTTATTGTAAGTATATATTAATATGTATTACATAAGTGGGTGAGTTTAGTACCTTGAAAGTTTTCTACTAAGCAATATTACTAAGGTATTTATAGTCACAAGTTTTGGAACAGCTAAGATTAATTCATGATCTTTACAAAAAAAAAAAAACAAAGTAAAATAACTTATTTGCTTTTAAACCAAGTCCACGTCTTTACGTTAATCATTATTTAAACTTAATAACTTAAGCTACTGCATACTTAATCTTACTTAAAGCCGGTAGTCAGATGGGAACCTTCCGCCGCCAATTAGGCCCCTCGGAATTGCTTCATTCACCTTCGGGTCGAGGGAATGGGGAACATATTTGTGTTATTATAACGGGAGGCTTGCATTCTTCGGTTAATTGACAGTAGAATTGCGTTTATGTCATCATTTCATTCTTGTTTTGATTTTAGGGCTTTATTGAAATCCTATTGATTGTTATTTAAGATTTAATTTTTAATTTTTAATGGTTAGATGGGTGGACGAGCTCACAGCCCACCTGGTGTTAAGCGGTTACTGGAGCCAATAGACATCTACAACGTAAATGCGCCATCCACCTTGAGATATGAGTTCTAAGGTCTCAGTATAGTTACAACGGCTGCCCCACCCTTCAAACCGAAACACATTACTGCTTTACGGCAGAAATAGGCAGGGTGGTACCTACCCGCTCGGACTCACAAGAGGTCCCACCACCAGTAAACCTGAGTAAGTTGCCTTTATAGTTTGAAAAATATAGGTAGCTATGTATTTTATTGGTTTATGTGAGTCGAGATGGAAATATAAATGGTAGTTGACGATGATTCATTACGAATTACTCGACGGAGCCGACAGAGTTAATTTGAAAATCAACCCATTTGAACTTTGACTTTTAAATTTTGAAACGACAATATTATGAAGTCTAGCCTATCTGTTTTCACATACAGTTTTCGTATTTTAACGATTGTATACAAGCATAGGAGGTTAAATATAAGTAACTATATACATAGGCAATCACTATATTGTTTCGAATGGATATTTTTACATATTAGAAACATGAGTATTTTTTGAAAAACAATTCTGATCAGGAAAACCTTATTTACTACGTAATATTCAGAATCCGAGGCAACGAATAAAGCAAACAAATAAAGTGTATACAAGATTAATTCCCGAAATAGTCAGTTCATTTTTTTTATGTACACTAATATAACTACACGCGAAAACTCACATGTAAATGTATACAAATAAAAAAAAAGTATTTTTCGTTGTAATGCTTTTTATTTGACCACAAATACGGTGCTATGGTGTGTTGATGGCGGTGATTTGGCAAGCAAGGAACGTTGCCTCGCGCCGACGTCGGGACGCGAGTTACTTCGCAATGTAATGTGAAATATTTGCTATAATAATGTTAGGGAAAGAAGACTAATAGAATCGTAGGAGCGGTTCTTTTTTATTCAACTACCTAAGAAAATTGTTTGTTCTCGAATGCGTTTGAAGTTTGTAATAATATGAGCACGTCTATTTCTCTACGTCGATCTGCTGCTTAAACTGCTAAATTACCTTTAATAAATGAGGCTCATGCTCAGAGTCTGCCGGGTGTTGATTGGAGCCATTCAGCTTGATATATCCATAATTTTCACTGGTGGTAGGACCTCTTGTGAGTCCACGCGGGTAGGTACCACCGCCCTGCCTATTTCTGCCGTGAAACAGTAATGCGTTTTGGTTTGAAGGGCGGGGCAGCCGCTGTAACTTACTTGAGACTTTAGTGCTTATATCTCAAGGTGGGTGGCGCATTTACGTTGTAGATGTCTATGGGTTCCAGTAATCACTTAAAACTAGGTGGGCTGTGAGCTCGTCCACCCATCTAAGCAATAAAAAACAAAAAATAATAATTAAGAGCTGCCCACGGCACATTCTCGATTTAGACGCTGATGTGTCGCGGTATTACTCGCACTTCTTCTCAATGTTTTCATGTCGACGCTTTTTTATTGATATAGTTGATAAGAATGCAAAACGAAAAATTGAAAGAAAAAATTATTCATTCCGTAAAATGGCCACTGTTACACACGTATTTGGTATTATCTAAATTTACAAATCGGAATGATTGCTATGCGAGACAGTCGTAATGAGCACGCTTCTCGGAAAAAACGAAAATAATCTTTCTGAATTGCACGATCTAACGAAGACGTCGGAATGTCCAGAAAAAAAAAAAGGAGAATTCAGGTGAAATAACTAAAAGGGATTTGCCGGGAGAGGAAGCTTAAATGTTTCTGTTTGTTCCGAATCCACTCAGTTTCTACTGAACGGTATGTAATGAGCTTTTTCCAAGCTTCGGTTCCAAAGCGGACGGCTACGTAGCTTTCATACGAAACGTTTGAGTTTTAAAGCTAAAATGTCTGTGTGTGCATTTGGGATATTAATGAGTTGAGACGAAGCCGCACTAGGAATTTTGTTAATATAAATTCAAAATCACAAGTAACGAGAGAGAAGCCGTGCCTATTTCTGCTGCGAGCCGTCGGTATTCAAACGAAAGTGAGGCTTCAAACTCTGCTTCGCAGATAGACGGTAAGTATATTTGGTGGAAAATAGTGGGGATATTAGAAAATATGATAATAGTACTGCGATGCACTATATCGATGTTGCGAAAATATACCTAAAACCTATTTTTTTTTATTGCTTAGTTGGGTGGACGAGCTCACAGTCCACCTGGTGTTAAGTGGTTATTGGAGCCCATGGACATCTACAACGTAAATGCGCTACCCACCTTGAGATATAAGTTCTGAGATCTCAGTATAGTTACAACGGCTGCCCCAACCTTCAAACCGAAACGCATTACTGCTTCACAGCAGAAATAGGCAGAGTGGTGGTACCTACCCGTACGGACTCACAAGAGGTCCTACCACCAGTAATTACGCAAATTATTATTTTGCGGGTTTCATTTTTATTACACGATGTTATTCCTTCACCGTGGAAGTCAATTGTGAACATTTGTTGAGTACGTAATTCATTACAAAAATTGGTACCGGCCTGGGATTTGAATTCCGGTACATCGCTCAACACGAATGCACCGGACATTTTATCTCTTAGGCCACGATGACTTCAGAACTAAAACCTAAATAAAATTAGTTGAATTTGGTAGGTACCACAGCTGAAAGTGAAATATACAGTCACCCATGAAGCAATTATACGTTTGGATTATTTAGACTATATTAAGACTACATTAGGTCTCAAAATAGTTTGGCAACCCTCTTCCAATGACTCGAAATTAAGTAGACTATGAACTTGGATGTAATAAAAAACCGTTTTCTATTTCAAAGAACTACATCAATATTATCACATATTCTAACTAAACGTTGGAACGATTCACACATATTTTATTGAGTCATTTAAGGATAATCTAAGTCGCGCTGACTTCGCAACAATATTGCTTATCAATCCGTTGAGTTCACCAAACGATTTTCCACGTCAACAAAGCTATTATTTCCAGAGCAAAGTCCCTGCTACGTGAATAAGAATAATACGTATAAAATCGAAACTTCTCGAAGGAAACTAGTCCGTACTAAAATTTTATTTTGCACTATAAAAGTAATCTGTTCCTCTTCTTCCGAAATAGTAAGTAACTGTTTATTCCGGAGAATGTTTTGTGAAAGAAATGTATATAATAGCTAATTGTTATTAGAGACTTTGCGTTCGTCGGTAAAGTTGTCTTTGATGCCGAATTGTAACGAGCAATGTGAGAATTGCGAAATCACTTGATGTTTGTTTATAATTTCGTTTAATTTGTTAAAAAAAAATTAAGCGTACAAATATTCGTATTGTTGGAACGAAGTTCCTTACGGCAGGCTTGGAGGGGATATATATATATTTTTTTTTTGGTCAGGAGGAAATCGCCGGACTTCCGCCCTTCACTGAGGACGGCGGGCGGAGCATGTCGGAGTCGAACCGACTAAAACCTCCTGTCGCTCAACAAGCAACGTCCAAACCTCACATGAGACAGAACTCATGAAAAGGCAAAGGGGGGAAAGTGAAGTGTTTAGTGCGGAGCACATCTCTCCCATCACCCTCCCCCTCGGGACGCCGGACTGGCGGTCGTCGGCGCCACGACCACC
The DNA here is from genome assembly GCF_030267445.1 of Bombyx mandarina. Taxonomy (NCBI): domain Eukaryota; kingdom Metazoa; phylum Arthropoda; class Insecta; order Lepidoptera; family Bombycidae; genus Bombyx; species Bombyx mandarina. Next base: position 15,345,910 of record NC_143228.1, read on the forward strand.
AGCCCTCTCGGTCGGCAGGCTATCCGGAGCCCGCCTAGATGGCGCCGGTGAGAGTGAGCTATCCTACGGAATACCCCGCTGGGTCAGAACCAGCGTGGGTTGAGGATAGCCGGCCTTCCATCACCCGGATGCTCTTGCGTAAAACCCTCCTCGCCGGTCCCCAGACCGACATATGAGGGGGACCCGAAACACTTAGAGGGCCAGGGCTTGGGCGATATCCGCCTCCCTGGCCCCCGCTCGACGGCGGCGGGCTTGCGCGTCTCTAACGCGCCCCCCCACCTCCTTCTGCGAGATGGTGCACTCGCAGAAGTCGAGCATCGCCTTCCACGACTCGTCGTCGCCGAGCATCGATGCCACAACACTCGGCAACGACAAGTCGTTTCCTATTTTTGCGACGAGGACACGGCGCCACCCCTCCCATGCGGGGCAGGCGACGAGCGTATGCTCTGCCGTGTCCAAGTCGCAATCACAATGGTGGCATTCTGCCGACGGCTCGGCTCTGATCCGGTGCAGGAACTCACCGAAGCAACCATGCCCAGTGAGCACCTGCGTGAGCCGGAAAGTGAGGCGAATGAAGGAAACCGTCCCGACTCGAGGCAGGAGTTGTAAAGCCTCAAGAGTCGGTCCCCCAGGACACCAAGAGCCAAGACCCAAACCCGGCCATGGACGCCGTCCGGGCCGGGCGCCGTGTCCTTCGCGCACATTTTACGCACGGCCACATGGAGCTCCGCCCCCGTTATATGGGGCACCTCAGCAGGGGCGTCGCCGCCGTTTTCCGACGGGACGTCCATAGCGGGAGCGACAAATCCCTTCCGCTCCTGCGGGAACAGCGCCGAGACGATGTCCCGCAACTGCTGAGGCTGGAGACGCTCCGTGATTGGGGGGGCCCATGGGCGCATTTTATTGCGCACCATATGATAGGGTCGCCCCCACGGATCCTCATCCAGCGTCTCCAAGAGACCCTCCATGTGTTGGTTCTTGGCTCTTCTGATGGCCAGCTGCAAAGCCCTCTGCGCGACGCGAAATGTGCCGTACATTTTAAACCTAATTAAAATACAAAAAGCTTTTTTTTCCTACATCTAAGCTGATGGTCTAGAGAGACCATATCAGCGTAACCTTAACTATTGGTGAGCTCACGAGGCTCAAACCTGACGACATTGCTAACACGAGCCGTGCTTCGGAGAGTCTACCACCGGATCGAAATATTAAACTTAATTAAAATATAAAAAGCCTTGATTATAAATAAGCTTTTTGAAATATTCAGACAAAATATATTAAACATTAAGATGTGTTGTGGGACACCGGATAGGAACGAAGTTCCTTATTATAAAAATACTAATTTTAAGTTCTAATTCGAGGTATAAAGAAAATAAAACTGGAGGTTTCGCAACAACCCACGGTCATTCGGTAACGTGCGAACTTAATGTGGTAGGTATACTTGATTCACGGTTGTTTGCATAAGAGTTTAGTGTATTGCGCAAACAAACGCTCTGAGATCGTGGTCAATGAATGATAAAAAAATATGTTATTTTTTGTACTTTATTACAAAGTTAAGTCGTACACTGCGTGCATTACTAATAAAAATTCTACGTTACGGACGTTTTTTCACGGTTTTTTTTTTTGCTTAGGTGGATGGAACAGCTCACAGCCTACTTGGTGTTGTGGTGTTACTGGAGCCTATAGACATCTACAACGTAAATGCTCCACCCACCTTGAAATATAAGTTCTAAGGTATCAAGTATATTTATAACGGCTGCCCCACCCTTCAAACCGAAACGCATTACTGCTTCACGGCAGAAATAGGCAGGGCGGTGGCACCTACCCGTGCGGACTCACAAGAGGTCCTATCACCAGTATTTACGCAAATTATAATTTTGCGGGTTTGATTATTATTACACTATCCTATGTTATGTAAAATTGGTTCGAACCGAATTTATGGAAAAAACGTACACAAGAAGAAAAACAGAAAGGTCAAACAACTCTCTTAACAAGCTATTTCTTAATGAACACTGCACTACTAATTACTGTTTCCAAGTATTTTATAAACAGAAGGTGCAATAACGGTCAACTCTTTTATTACACGAAGAAAAGGGAGAATACGGGTGTATACTAAGAAATTAAAATGAGCGAACGATCGTGTTCAGTAAACAAGGGTGAGCGCCGCAGAATTTTATTAGGGTACTGTTGTACTGACTCGAGGTGTGAAGTTGGACCTTTAAATCAGGGCTAATATATATTTTTATTAGTAAAGTTTGAATAAAGACACATTCTGTAGCTATTTATAGAATGCGTATATATATTCTTGGGAACTGTTCGCCTGGTGAGTAACGAGTACCTATCGGATCCAATTATTATCTGACTAACAGCCAAAACGCATGAATGATTCACGACAGAAATAATGAGATCTTTGTTATCGAATTTTTATTAATACTTTATTAAGCACTAGCACTTACTAGATGGACCGACGACCTAGTAAAAAGCGCTGGGTCTCGTTGGATGCAGGTGGCAATGGACCGGTCGCACTGGAAATCTATTGGAGAGGCCTATGTTCAGCAGTGGACAGCGATAGGCTGAAATGATGATGATGATGAAGCACTAGCTTTTGCCCGAGACTTCGTCCGTGTCGAATAGTTCACAAGTAATGCTTTATTTTAAAACAAAATTGGTTAGTATAAAATACGTTATAGTGATCCAACCTTAACATAAAGTATAGACATATGCTGTCGCGGACTCTTTGTTAGATCTTTTGAAGGGGAACAATTCTGCCATACATTATTTTAACGAAACTTTAACCGTTTCTGCAGTGCATGCAGCGGAAGCTCTCAAAAGGGGAAAAAAACCCGATTTTGAAACATTCTTTATTGGTGCTCCGCTTGTATTGGTCTTGGCGTGACGTATTCCTCGATAAATGGGCTATCTAACACTGGAAGAATTTTTCAAATCGGACCAGTAGTCCTGAGAGTAACGGGTTCACACAAACAAACTCTTCAGCTTTATAATATTAGTATATATTCTACTTTGTCGTATCACTCTTGTCAAAGTGGTCGTGGTCATCGTCCAGTATCATTGCTGTGGGCGGATGTTATGTGCCTTACGAGTATTCGCCACTTCTGGTTTATGGTGAGCCTGGTACACTCATATAGACAACCGCCAACTAGCAAGTTGACTTGGTCGGTCCATCGCATGGGCATCCTTTCACACGGTCTGGTGCCTCCTACTTTGAACGACAAGGCGCTCTATGGAGTAATTTCTTCGCCGGGAGATATGTTAAAAAGATGATAGTACGCGTCCATATACGACCGCCGATAGGCGTTGCTTTATGCTGAGCTCTTGAAGAATGGAGGTATTGGTTTTTTTTATTGCTTAGATGTGAGCTCACAGCCCACCTAATGTTAAGTGGTTACTGGAGCCCATAGACATCTATAATGTAAATGAGCCATCCACCTTGAGATAAGTTCCAAGGTCTCATTATAATTACAACGGCTGCCCCGCCCTTCAAACCGAAACGCATTACTGCTTCACGGCAGAAATAGGCAGGGTGGTGGTACCTACCCGCGCGGACTCACAAGAGGTCCTACCACCTTAATCACAAGTCCTAGCACCTTGCGAAGTTCGGTCCATGAAATACCAAGCATTCGTCTCCGGCGCCACATTTCCAGAGCATCGCCCTCCTTTTTTTCGATCTGCCGCTTAGTCTCCGCAGCGTATAAATACATATATGGGGAAAACAAGAGTTTTAGTGGTGGCTTTAGTAAAGGCTTCAGTGGTGTTTCTGTTTTTCCATATTTTCTTCAGCCTGTCCACTGCAGTTCATGTGATCGTCATATAGTTCGTTATATAACATAATAATATAGTTAGTGTAATTGTTAGAAAATATGCCAAAGGCACCACCCTTGGAGGTTTGGCTAGGCTTCGACCGGGATGGCCGACAGAAAGCTCATATGATCGAACTTTAGAATGATTACTGGTTGTAGTGGTTCAATCTCGAGCGGAATAAGGAAGCTTGAGCGAGAGAAAAAATAGTTGAATCCAATATAATGCTTTTGATAGCTTCCATTAAATACATATTTATATCCTTAAGTCATAGCAAACATCTACTAACTAAACTAATATAATCATTGCTGAAAATAGAATTGAGACGAAAAGCGGATGATAGAATAGAAAATAATGAGCGATAAAAGAAAATTTTAGAAATACTGGACTGGAATCTTGTTATTCGGTTATCATTTAGGTACATACAACATGACAAACAAATTGAACACTTGATCCCATTTGTTTCGAGACTTAACATGAAACAAATACTCAATAGCATCTCAACTCACGGATACACGAATGTTCCTCCAAAGCGAAATGTTCACGGCAAACGTATGTAAAGTACCTTTACGGGAGTATGGTACCTTTATGGGAGTACTTTTTTTCTTTGTCACATCACTCTTGTCAGAGCGGTCGTGGTCTTCATTCAGTATTGTTATTATCATTTTACAATTGGTATAACTTACCAATAGTAAAATCGGTAAGAAGTTAGGGTCGTGGGATCGGAGGATTTTGAATAGATGATGTAATGGATATTGCTTAAGGTGGTATCAGGTATTCGTTTTCTCTGATAAAGAACCAAATAGTCAACATTGTATTAGTGCAAAATCATGTAACCTAATTTAAAAATAGGAAACATAGATTAAAGGAAAAAAAATATATATACTGTTCTCATTTTCATTTCCTCTTCAATAAAAACAACGACTGTTCGTCTACAGAACCCTTTTGTAATAAAATCGTGTGCTATTTTCCGATATCAGATCAATAAGGAAAGTGGGACACAGGATATTGTCGGACACAGGGTAGGAAAAACCTTGTTTTAATTACGTGCGGCGCTGTGAAACTGACCGAACGGCGACACAAAACCTGTTATGCTTGTATGGTATTATGCATGCAAAGAATAATGTTAACTAGGCTTCGTGCTGTATATTATGATCAGATTCTGATAATCTGCCCAGTGACGACTGGTTACAAAAAACGCTGTCCTTGGGTTATGAGGTTGAAGGTTCAATTGAATATGCAATTTCGATAAGGGCACATCTCCGAAAATGTAAAATGTTCAGGAAATGAAAAAAACTGGTAATTTTCTAAAGCAGTGTAAAATTTAAAATATGAACTTTTGAGATATATTTTAGTGTTAGTTAGCAATTGAAAATTACTGGAATTATTATAAAATGGGTGTAGGTAAGCCTCAAAACTACATGTATATGAAAAAACGTATTTGACAAAATATGCGACATGTGCCCTTTTCGAAATTGCATATTCAATTAGATTATCCCATATCCTTGAAACCGGAATGTGTAAATTTGTGGTAGTATTAGACAGATTCATGATGGCTCACAATATGCCCTATGATGAGTGTGATAGTGTGGAAAAGTTTGAGGACTCTATTTACTAGGCTATAGACTAAAAGATGATCATCGGAAAAACATTTATTTATCTATATTTTGTTTTACTCATGCTCGGTGATACGCTTTAAAAATATAATAGCATATTAATTTTACTCCCAAGTTTAACACCCTGTATATGAAATGTGAAATTTATCGCAGGTGTCAAGGTCGACGTCCCAGCAGGTCGTGCTACGCGATGCGACGCGAGCGCTCGCCGGCAGGTACCGCTGTGAAGTGTCAGCCGACGCACCCTCATTCCACACTCAAGTCCGCTCCGCGTATATACATGTTGTTGGTGAGTGTTTTACGATAACTTTCATAATTTTTTACAGCTTCGTTCAGTTTATAAACTTAATTTCCAATTAACTGATGGAAAGTATCGTGTGTGAGAAAATGATACAGAAGGTTGCTTACGACCCTCACTTGGGGCGTTGGGGAATACGATGCAAGGTGGAGCCAAAATAATGCTACGGCTGTTTTATAAATATATCGATGTTCACTTTTTGCGGCTAAAATATGGTGGATGTATAAATGTAATTTTATTACGACTATTAACATTATGATGTATGATGTCTAAAAATTCGATATCGAAATGGGATAACCACAGACACATTTGAACAAGACAACATAAAAACCGGTATAAATTTTGGATACTCCAGTCAATTGTTCTATTCATTTCAGTCTTTAACCCGTGATGATAAGTTGTTAAAGTTCTTGGGTTAGTGAGATTAGGTGATTTTTTACTGTTGCAGATTCAAAGACAAGTTTAGTGCCCATTCATAATTTAGTTGTCATCGAGGTAACCTCTCAGACAGATCGCAACGTGAAAGCCGGTTGTTTCACTGCAGAAATAGATAGGATAATTACCCACGTGTATAGGCCCACGCTGTTGCCTGTAATATTAAAGATACTTCCATTTTATAAAAGATAGCGACCCGCCCTCGCTTTGCTTCGGAAACATTAAAACACACATGAAACCAAAAAAATATAATAAAAAAACATGAAAAAAAAGTAGCCTATGTTCATCAGGGACAATGTCGGCTTCTAATGGAAAAAGAATTTTTCAAATCGGTCCAGTAGTTTCGGAGCCTATTCGAAACAAACAAACAAACAAATCTTTCCTTTTTATAATATTAGTATAGATATAGATATTTCGTTTGATTAATTCATCGAAATATTATTAGCCACGAATATTATTAGCGAGACCACAAGAATAACTTAAAGAAGGCCATTCACGAAAACGATTTTATGTTTCTGATCTCAACAAATATCAAACGCTATAAATAAGTTACGTAACTGTCCGAATTACTGACTGTAGGTATACTTTTCTATGATTACTAATATGATTCTCAACAAAGATAACAAAAATAAATGTACTAGACAAGATGTAATCAAACAACAAAATTCCATAAATCGAGTACACAGTAAATCGTGTTTCTCCACGAAGAAGCAATAGCCCGATATTATCATAGGCAGTGTCTATAAGCTGAACGAATCAGGGGACCGATTTGCATGGCAGAACCGGGTCCATCGATCCGCCATATCGCTGTCTCATCACAAAACTGTAGCGCACAGCTTAGGACCAGACAGTGCACTAATCATTACCGATGTGCTCATCAAGATTAAGGCTACTTATCATAACTAGCTTACACACATAATAATTAAATGAGTCCCTAGCACTTTTTAAATTAATTATTAAAAATAGCTTATCAAAATTACAAATAGATGAGGGACTTGTTCTCCTTTTTTTATACCTAAGCTGATGGTCTAGAGAGACCATAATATCAGCGTCACCGGGCGTTTGTTCCGTAATATAAGACCAAAAAAGAAAAATAATCGAATGATTTTATAGTACCAGTATTTTTTGTGTCGAGTCGTCAATTTTTTGTAATACATATTTTACTCTGTATGATATAACATTACTTAATATTTTATATAACTACGGAATTATAACAGGTCAACTTAAAAAAAAATATTATTACCAATTTTTTCAATTCGAGCCAATACCGACTCTACACGACAATCATTCTAGAAATTTATCCATCCAATCATTACATACAATGTCTATAAAATTATATAATATTTATATGAAAATTATTGTGTCGTTGATCAGTTGATTTTGATGCACATTTGATAAATGGAAGAAAGTACAAATAACTATAATAATAATGATATTATGACTATGATAATCCTAAGCCGTAGTAGCTCTACTTTCAAAATCTCATCATGTGCATTTGAACCCACTGTCTTCGCCTGCACTACACAGATACCGATAATAAACATGTCTATCCAGCATTTTATCAATACTCGGTATCTGTTGTATCGGAAACCCTGGCAACCTCGTCTGCCTGAATTATTTAGTTCGTATAAACAAAACATGAAATGTGTGTTGCCGTTTTATAAATATTATTCGGGATGGTCATATTTGTTTTTCGAACGGATATTAATTGAATTTTCTGGTTTGAAATTATTCTGTTTACCTATATCTTTTGCACGTTTAAAAAAAAAAGGTTATTTAATTTTGTAATATCATTATGTCGTTGAAAAAAAAGACTGGCTTGATTATATTGGTTGCTGTTAAATCCCTTTCGCCTTTTACCAGTCACGAATTCCGCGTCGCTAAATCAACAATGTTAAATGTAATGTAACTTATTGGATGAGCAGGCGAGGTTATGACCTAACTTGTGGTGAGCAGTTACCCAAATCATCAGTAATTCCCGTAAAACGAATGACGCGTCACTACAATAAAGAAGGTGATCAGTAACTATTAGTTTAGTGCAAACAAGAAGAAATGAGGTATTGCATAATATTACTATGGATTTATAATGAAGCGCAGAGTGGCATTGGTATCGCGTGTAGGTAGGTATATAATAGAGTAGGGAATCACTCTAACTACAAAATAAGCATGCACATATTAATAGACGAGTTCTGAACAATATCGGCCAAATGACCAATATCAGTCGCCCTACGAAGGATCTTCTCTTTGTCGTTCCTTATACCCATCTGCTTTGATAAGTAGCCCGATTCTATGTAAGATATGATGCATAAAGGAAATTATATTTATAGCCAGAAAACTATGAACTTAGTCCTGTATTGGAGCTGTACTATTACTGGTTTTGGAAATGTTTGCAGAAAACAAAGCTACGTAGCTGAACGATTTTGGAATAGTCCCGCCAGTATTAGTCATTAATTAAAAAAAAAAACCAGAATATTAAAATGAACATGCCACTATGTATGTAGCAGAGTAATCTGGCAGAAAAGATTCCGAGGGTCAAAGTGTAGAACGATTGCTTGAACAGGCTCCCAAAAAATATTATTGTGAATTTTTGAATTTGGACGGGACTTACTGTTTTATATTACAGACTTATTGAGTACACTTCAGTTATTAAACTGTAATGTAATAAAATGTTCAGTAAATTAGAATCATCTTACGAAACTGTTGAGTGGATATAATAACACGTAGACGTCACAACGTAGAGGTTTTGCCGACAACTTTGTGATATTATTTAAAAGTCAAATTACATTGAACCGGGAAGAGAAGTACGGCCTCACGACATGTCATTAAGTATTATGATCCTAATTAATAAGAGGAAAAAAGCATCAAGATTTAGATACTCAGACATCAAATACCATGCAGATACAATATATCTACGTCTAGATAAAACAAATGTTATATACATATTTTTAGGTTTATTTCAATAAATTTGTCAAAAAATGACACCACCGCGGCTCATAAACGTCTGAGCAACGATCATCTCCAATATCAATCATTATACTAAAATACAGCATCGTCTCTCGGAAAGTGGCACAAATTTTATATCGCTCCTTTCCGAACCCGGGTAAAATATCCGGGCAAACTTTACCCGGCTTTTTACGGTCGAACTTGCCGGGTATCCGTGGTAAAACATCTCCTTTGAATATAACTAATTTAGTGGCCATACCGGATGTTTTTAAGCCTGAAACTTTAGTACGGGAAAAAATGTGAGTGAATTTTTATGTGGATACATTTGGAATGGGGAACCGAGATAAATATGTTGTGTAGTTGGAAATGTTTATAGTTCGTACTTTTTAGCCAATTTCAAAGCGAGCTTTCTGAGAAAATACGGGCGTATCGGATCGTGTATGGCTTGCGGGTGGGTGTATATTGAACTAAGTTTCATTCGTTATTAAAGTTTTCCGTTGGACTTAAATTAGTTAGTTTAGTTCAGGTGACCAAATGATAGAAATTTTGTTTAGTTTAATTTAAATATATTGTTTTGTACCATAATGATTATCTGGGCGAGCTTAAAGTCAATCTGGCTTTACGTTGTTTTATTTATTTATTTACTAGCTGACTCAGCAGACTTCGTAGTGCCTCAATCGATAAATAAGATCTAAACTTTATTTAATTCCGAGAATTTTCATATTTATATACCTTTTAAACCTTCTCTGGACTTTGACAAATAATTCAAGACCAAAATTAGCCAAATCGGTAAAGCCGTTCTCTAGTTTTAGCGAGACTCCTCCTCCTTCAGTCTATCGCTCATTGCTGAGCATCGTGATGCGCCCGCCTGTGACCTTTTTTTGTAATTGTTAGCCACTTATGTCGGTCAGTGGCACAGCGAGACTAACGAACAGCAATTCATTTTTATATATATACTAGCTGACCCGGCAAACATTGTTTTGCCATATATAAGATTTCTAGGGAATTTCTAGTGTAGAAAAAAAAACTAACTTATTGTAAGTGTATAAGGATGTGGTAAATGAGTGAAAGAGGTATGTAGTGCTGTGAACGATGAGGAAATATATAATAAAAATAACAAAACCGCATTCAACCACATAATACCTCATTCTAACAAAAAAAAAGTCCAAATAAAAAAAATATATTAGGGGTGGACAACCCTAATCACTTAGGGGTATAAAAAATAAATAGTAGCCGATTCTCAGGCTTACTGAATATGCATAAAAAATTTCATGAGAATCGGTCAAGCGGTTTCGGAGGAGTATGGGAACGAACATTGTGACACGAGAATTTTATATATTAGATATAGATTAAGGACACAATATACAATACAGGCTAAAAATATACATAGAGCCCATAGACATTAACAACGTGAATTCCACCGTGCATTGCTTAACGACTGTCCCACATCGCGGCAGGAATAGAGTATTGACACCTTACAGCGTGGGCTAGTATCACGCAATAACACTGCCAATTGTTGCTTTGAATAATACAATATCAAAAAAATACTCTTAACAGGTATATTCCGTGGGTTGACCCGACAAAATGAATCACTGCTACTACATACAAAAGCAACGAACGGATTTATGTCGTTGTAAAATTTATTTTTTTAGCTAAGAAACCGTAGACTTTTTAGTATTTTACGAGCTTAGGCCATTTTTTACGAGAGAACCCATGAAATTGATGGTATTCAGTGCTTTCATAAGATTTTTTGTGGGTCGTGAAGTTTTTTTAATGAATTTTCGTTAATGGGAAATGTAGGTTACGACTGGCGTGGGCGATGGCAAAAAATTAAACTGTCAACTTTAGGCCAAGAGCGGCCGGTGAGCACTTAAAGACTGTATCTCTGGTGACGTGAATAAATATAATGAAATATACGCTCTTCGCTAGGATTTTAAGTCGTCGTGGAGGATAAAGGATAAAGACGTCCGGTGCATTCGTGTGGAAGCGATGCACCGGTGTTCGAATCCCAGGCGGGTACTAATTTTTCTAATGAAATACGTACTCAACAAATGTTCACGATTGACTTCCACGGTGAAGGAATAACATCGTGTAATAAAAATCAAACCCGCAAAATTATAATTTGCGTTATTACTAGGGGTCTCTTGTGAGTCCGCGCGGGTAGGTACTACCGCCCTGCCTATTTCTGCCGTGAAGCAGTAATGCGTTTCGGTTTGAAGGGTGGGGCAGCCGTTGTAACTATACTGAGACCTTAGAACTGATATCTCAAGGTGGGTGGTGCATTTACGTCGTAGATGTCTATGGGCTCCAGTAACCACTTAACACCAAGTGGGCTGTGAAAACGTCCACCCATTTAAGCAATAAAAAAAAACTGAAACTTTTTAATTCTAATGTACGTATGATATATAATAGCATCTGGCAGCAGCCATGCGAGAGACAGTAATTATTAAAAAAGGCACATACATCTACATTTTCATTAAAACCTGAAAAAACAATGTGGACAATTTGCAAACAATCCGTCGAGGCAATTACTAAAATTTGCAACACTAAAACGCAACAAGATAATTTCGTACGCCCGCTCAAAGTGGCTACGAGCACCGAAGCCTTTGTGCATTAATTTTTTTTTTGTTGAAATCCTTTTTTAATAAAAACTGCTTCCATTCCCTTTAAGCCAACTACAGTGTTTTCATGGGAGAATATGGTTCGCTACTATATTATTTTGTTTAATAGTAATAGAATTGTTATCGTAAACTTTATTTGTGGAAATATGCGTAAAGCCAAGTCACAGTCATCAAAAGCTTAGACAGTCTTATTAAAAAATCTCGAAAAGCTATAATTTAAGCCAATGTCAGTTGTGTTGATGTAACAGCTGGCCTTTTTTTTTTAAACTCCAGTTTAATATTATGTATAAAAATTTCTCGTTCATTTTAATATTCATAAATAACAAATCAAAATGAGAGTTTTAAATAAATTTATATATTTATTTATGCTTGTAAAATTCAACAAATCTAAGGTAAAAGCTACGAAACGGAAAAGAAAATCGCTTGACTACCAGAACAAAGAATGGTACGAATTTTGTTTCTTTTTTATTTATGGATGAATGGAAGATATGAACCATGACAATGAGAGGGATAAGAGATATCGGATTAGAAGGTTGGAGAGTGAAGGCGAATGAATATTTAACATTCTTCTTCTCAGTCGTTTGCACTCTAGGTAGAGTGGTCGTGATCATCATAAAAACTATATATCCATATATTTGAGCGAAGAAATGAGGGTAGTTAGTTACGCGACGCAACGGAAGACAGACTTTTTTGTTGAACTCTTACACCCGACGTCCGATCTCCGTTCGGGGTCTGAACCCGGTCAGAGTAGAAGGGTTCCCAAGGACAACACTACAACCAGACTCGCGGCGCCACCCCGAGGACGCTCGACCGACGGTTCGTCGAGGCGATAGTCGACAACCAACGACGCCGGTTTCCGCGACACGGCAGCCCTACCAGGCCTCCCGGGCGATGCCACTGGTGTTCCGGGATTCCCCACTGGGCCAGAACCAGCCTGCCGGGTCGGAACGCGATACACCGCCGACCGGGAACGGAAGACACACATAGTCTGACTCGGAAGATTGACGACTTGTATGTTTTATTTATTTATTTATTTATTTTTATTTATTTTATTTATTTATTTATTTATTACAAAAACATACAATTTTAATCATAATAACAAATATTGAAACGATGTTATCTGCTGTAGTCATAGACTGTGTTGCAGATAACAACGCCAACCCCTACACACAAGGAACAATAACATATAAATTAAATATTTCATAAACACATTATAATAATTAATTTTAGATACAATTATCAAATTAATACAATATTATTTCAAAATCTAGAAGTACAATTAGTGTATGTGTGTGTGTGTGTGTGTGTGTGTGTGTGTGTGTATGTGTGTGTGTGTGTGTGTGTGTGTGTGTGTGTGTGTATGTGTGTGTGTGTGTGTATGTCTGAGTGTATGTGTAGATGCGTGTTAATACCTAATATATAAATTGCTCATTACCAAAAATGTGTAAAAATGTGTAATCTACTCCAGTAATTCTTCTATATCTTCGTATGTAAGGGATAAAGCCATCTATCAATGATAATTTTAACTTCTTTAGAAATACGTGTACTTTATTATAGACGTTTTTATAAAGATGCAATTAAAATCCAATTTGCGTGAAGCAACCTACTGTTTTATTGGCCCGAACTGACTCCGTATGCATATAGACTGATATTTAATTAAGCACTTTGAGTAGCACTACTAGTATGAGAATGTTCTGTTTTTTTACCTCGAGTATTATTTGTAGGGTAGTTATCGCATGATCGAGGATACGAAGCCAGTTTAACTCTTTATGTCTAAAGATCCAAAAGCAGGAAAGTTTACCGAGCTATTCTAGGCATTACATTGTTTGACCGTTTTATTTTGTTTTCGCTGTGATCGGATTGTTTATCTCGAAACAGGGACCGTGTCACTTGAGTTTGCAGATAAGAGGCTATCCAGTATATATTGGAGGTCCTATACAATTTAAGACTATTTTATTCTCAATAAAATCCTTTGAGATCCATTTCAGTGATTCAATATTCAGTGTTCATGTGAAGCCGTTGGGTGGGTAATACGAAATTCTATTGAAATCACTGCAGCGATACACTTTATTGTTCTAGTTGGTCTAAAGTAAAAGTTATTTTAATCACGTCTTTGTTTACCGACAACCAAACATATATTTTTAACGAAAATGCAATAAAACTGGTATCTAATAAACGGCACTTACACAATGAATATTTGTTCCTATTTTATATGGCTTATTAAAATAAATAAATAAATATGTACTAACAATCACGCCACATTAACTGGTCCCGTGATAAGTTCGTAAAGAACTTGTGTTACAGGTACCAGATAACTGATATAAATGTAAGATTTTTATTATACACATACACATTTAATAGACATCCACAACCCTGGAAAAGACATTTATATTTATCATACAAATATCTCCCCTTGGCGGGATTCGAACCCGCGACGTCCTTGTGTAGTGACCATGTCATTTACCACTACACCAGAAGGCCGTTATATTTTTTTTAATTGCTATTTTGGGAGAATGGTCTTACAGGCCACCTGGTGTTATGTAGTTACTGAAGCCCATATATCTTAAGATATGAGTTCTAAAGTCTCAGTATAGTTATAAAATATTCAAAAGACATTGGTGACATAATTTATATTTTAAGTTAATGTTTTTCGGATTAACTGCAACGAGTATTTAATTATATTAAAGCTAGGATCATTATGAAATTTGATTTTTTATTGTTTTGGAAGATAGTTAGTTTCAATAGACAAGCATCGCTTATCTCGATACATAGGGTCCTCCTTGCGTCGATAATCCTCAAAGCTGAGGGTCGTGGCCTCCTCTATACTTAAGGTATGCTGAAACTATTTCCGAACTGTAATTTTGGTAGGTAAAGAATTAATTCTGTGAACGATCTAAATTAATTTTATTCAGGAAATATTTAAAAAAAAAATGTTTTTCTTGAGAATACGACACCCCATAAATGCGGGCGGAGCCTCAGGTAAATTTGGTGTATTATTAAATTACGCTTGAACTATAACTGAATTAGTTAATAGTATGAAACGGACTTGAACAGTCCGAACAGTATTCATAAGCAGTAATGCGTTTCGGTTTGAAGGGTGGGGCAGCCGTTTTAACTATACCATAGAACTTATATCTCAAAGTGCTCCAGTAACCACTTAACACCAGATTGACTTTGAGATCGTCCACCCATGTAAGCAATTTAAAAAAAAACGAACTTGAAAATAAATCAGAATTAATCCCTAACAAATAATTGGTTTTTAATTATTCGTAATACCAACTCCAATAGTTTGCTTGTCATCAAATTACTGCAGTCCCGCAGAGAATGCGCGCTGGAATCCAACGAAACTCACATTATCGATACTCGTTGAATAGTGATGCAAAATAAATTACATAATCGACAAAACAGAAAAACATTTTTTTTGTGTATTTACATTTGTTGCGTGAAAATAACGAATGTTTAATTTCGTACGTATTGGCAATTTGTTTTTTTTGTGAAGTGATTTGGTTAAAATTTATTGTTTTTAAAGGCGATGTCTCAGTCGTTAATTTTAAAATCGTTAATCTCATTCTCCTTCTGCTCTTGAAATCGAAATAATTGCTTCAACCGCATCGGTGTCTACATGGCAGTCAAATGATTAAAAGCCAACGTTAATTTATTAAAAGATCTTCATTGTTACAAAAAATATTAATAGAATTGAAACGAATATTAGATATGATCTATATCCTCACATCCAATAGAGCCGTGATAGTCGAATTGGTCATTCGACCGATATCGATAACCGATCGATTGGTCTTTCGAACGATATCGATTCTCTTAAATAATATCGATACTCGAAAACCCGTCGTCTCATTACGCATCAATAATGTAAATTTATATTCGTTCATGCATCGACGGAGGAGGGCGCTCGCGAACTCCCGCCGGTTACAGCATCATGAAACGTGTACCGAACCGATTTATTATTGATGAGTATCCGACATGGTGACTGTTTACGGGTTCCTCATTTCGTCCCTTGGCACTATTATACCGGAATCGATTCGGTCGAGCCGATTATCGTTTTGATAACGATCTTTTGAACGTTTTCGAGTTACGTGTGGATTGTTTGCGGGTCGGCTGGTCGTTGTCGCTGCGCCTTAATATGTAGTTTCTGTGAGCGGATGTGACTATAACTTTAGTGTTTTTGTTGCGTGAAGGCGTTCTAGTTGTGGGTACCGTCTGAAAATAATAGTTTTTTTTAAAAAGAACCGATTGTATTTGATAATTGTTGCATAAAGGCGTTCTAGTTGTGGGTACCGTCTGAAAAAAAGTTTTTTTTATAAAGAACGGACTAGATTTGATAATTGTTGCATAATTGCGTTCGAATTGTGGATATCGTTTGAAAAATAACACATGTTTTTTTTAAATTTGTTTTTAAGCATTTAACACTTAGACATTTTTCAACCAAATGTATTTTATAAGCCGTTTTTAATTATGTAAATTATAGAAGAAAAAAACTACGTAGCTATTTTAATTGCTAAATAACTGGTGAAAGACTATTATTTTTAAATATTGCTGAGTGGTCAATGGTACGGCGTCTTGTGAGCCCGCATGGGTAGTAACAACTATCCGACCTGTTTCCGCCTCAAAGCATTCCACTCTAAGCCGTGATCCTATACAATTAAGGCTTCAACTTGTTTCAAGGCCTGACATTGACCTATTTTAAGATGGGCATTTACATTGTGACGTCAATAGACTCTGGTAACCACTTAATACCAGATGGACATCGGCTCTTTCATCCATTTACGCAATAGATGGCATGGTCAGTTATAATATATAATTGCGTTTCGCAGTTTTTGCTGAAGCAAGATCACTTTAGTAATAACATTCATAGAAACATTCTGAATAAATTGTATTTGTATCAGCTAGCCGAATCTCAGTTTCCATTGTGACCATCGCGAACTAGTGGGAATGCACACATTTTTGTTGAAACTGAATCTAAAATCATATGCTAATAAGGCAACGGCTTAGCTTCGTCTCTGGATTAACTGTTTTTCACTTTCAGGTTAGGCAGTATGTAAGTGCGTATTCTCGAAGCAAAGTCGTATAGCACGAATATACAAACGTCCAGATTTTATTAAAAACTTTATTCAAAGTCTTCATAAATTTTATCCTATCCTTAAACGCAATACACTGATTTTCTCACCGGATCTTCTTAGTGAGACGCGATTTCGATCCGGTGGTAGATTTTGCGAAGCACTGTTCTTGTTAGGATCAGCTAGCAAGCTCTATCAGCTTGAAACCCGTGAGCTCACCTATCAGTCATACCTTAGTTGGAATAGCCTCCTAAGCTACTTGCGAAGAGGTAGGCAATTATTATTCGCCCTAAAATTTAATAGCACCCTCAACTACCCGGCGAGAAAATGACTCCATAGAGCGCCTTGTCGTTCAGGGAAAAGTAGAAGGTACCAGACCGCGTGGAAGGTTGCCCGTGCGATAAACTGACCAGATCAAGTCGGCAGTTGGCGGCTGTTTGCATGAGTGTACCAGACTCACCACAAACCGGGAGGAGTGGCGATTGCTGGTGAGGCGCATAGCATCTGTCCACATCAATGATACTGGATGACGACAATGGCCACTCTGACAAGAGTGGTACGACATACGACATACAACAAGCTACCAGCAAACAGCTGGGGATTTATTATTCGTCCTAAACCGCCCTGCCTATTTCTGCCGTGAAGCAGTAATGCGTTTCGGTTTGAAGGGCGGGGCAGCCGTTGTAACTATACTGAGACCTTACAACTGATATCTCAAGGTGGGTGGCGCATTTACGTTGTAGATGTCTATGGGCTCCAGTAACCACTTAACACCAGGTGGGCTGTGAGCTCGTCCACCCATCTAAGCAATTAAAAAAAACTTTATTGTTTACCTTAGCGAAACAAGCCATAGAGTACGAGTTAAAACACTCAATTACGCTATGAAAAGAACTAGGTGGTGCAAATCAAGCCGGATGTTGAGGGTAACTCGTCGAGTAGCCGGCAGGTGCCGCCCGCGGCTCAGGAAGTGTCCGTAACGGCCTACTTCCGCTCTGCGTCGACACCTCTAGGGGCGTTCGAGCGCGAGAAAAATATTATGCACGGACATCGTTCATGGTAAATGTTTTCATCAACTCCGGCCGTTTTTATGGCGCAAGTATGATTTTATCGATAGAGACCCGAGGATTCAGTGACGTAATTCTTTTTTCATTGCCCAGACGAGTGAACGAGCTCACGCCTTTTCCGGTTTTAAATGGTCACTGGATCGTGTAGACATTAACATTAACTAGTGGTCCCGCAATAGTCGAATTTTGACTATAACTAATTTAAATTATAAGTTTGAATATTATTAAAGTTCTATTGTCAAAAACTATTATACTTATATAGTCACAAATTTCGCCAAGACTACAGTATAGACAAATAATATTAAAGATAACAATATATAACAATATAAAAACAATATTAACCTATTTTTAATTTCACCACAGACAATAATAAAAGTTTGACAAAGAAAAGTGTATTATCTAGGTATGACAATAAACAAAGAGTATATATAATATATTTGTGTGTGTGTCAAATACATAGTAGTGTGTGTGGGTAATATTTTTTTTATTGATTTCACGTATTATAAATGCTTAATTTAAAATATAATAATATTAGCATTCTAGACCCGCCTAGCTTAATATTTCTAATTCGGAAAGAGCACGTGTTATTTTTTTTGGATAAAGAGTTGCCTGTGTCACTCTGTGTCACACTAGCAGAACGCCAGACAGAGGGTCAGATCTGGTTAAGGAAACGGTTGGTGGTAGTCTATATCATGCGGTTCATGCCACCCATGATCAAATACTGTGGAGGAAAATCACATGTGGTCGCGATCCTTTCTATTTCTAAAGCAGAGCAGTCCTGGGTTCTAATTTGAAAAATTCAACTGAAAGATCTTAACTCAAAGAGAGCGCTTTAGTGGTGGAATTTATGGTAATAACTGCTTATAATAAAAAGGTTTAGGTCTGGCTAATCGACGATAGGAAAATAAAACTTTCACAGCAATATTAATTGAACACAAAGCTCAAAGCATACGAGTGATGAATGGTCAACTATCGGCTGATATCTAAATCCGTATTTACGTAAAATCACTAATCATTGGACACACTGTCATATATTAAAGCTATTACCTAATAATATGTACATATACTAGACGTTGACCAACATCTCGTTTGGCAAGCTAAAAAATAAATTTTAGAATCCAAAGCCATGAAGATTTGAACTACTTTGGAGAATGATTGACTAACAAAATCCGGACATACATACTTACATATATTAGTATAAATGTCGTGAGGAAAAAAAAGAATTTCGTCAAATAAAATATAGAAATAATTCTACAGCATCCCAATAATACGTAACCTAAGTTTGATTTGGTACCGCCTTTATAAGTTAGGTTATAACTCGTGAAATAATACCTAGTCAGGTCATAAATTCTGTCACATGTTTAATGTAAAATAATTGAAACAAGTTTATTCATTATGTAACCATTCATATACCAAAATGAACTTAACAAAACATAGATTCTTATGACACTAAAGTTTATTCAAAATGACCTCCGTGATTTTGAATACAGGCCTTCAATCTGCGCGGCCAGTCGTCTATCGCAGCACGAACGAGGTCCATGTCAATATCGGCGGCTGCCTTAATCAAGGATGTCTTGAGTGACTCCAAATTGTGATGAGGCTTTGAGCACGCCTTTTCCTCCAAGTGTTGCCATATCTTGTAATCTAACGGATTCAAATCTGGACTGGAGGAGGGCCAGTCTTCGTGCCGGATGAAGTCGATTTCACGCGCCGCCAGCCAGTCTTGTGTGCTCTTCGCTCTATGAGCTGGCGCCGGATCTTGTTGGAATACCCAGTGCCTGTTATTGAACATGGTATGAGAAACAGGTTCCACAAGGTTCGTCAGGACTGTATTTTGATACACAACTGCATTCGTTTTTACACCTTTCTCACAAAAATGTACCTCTGTTAAGCCTCAATAAGAAACTCCCAACCATACCATGAGCGAGGATGGAAAATGACCTCGTTGGACACGCGGAATACGGTTGCTCGCTTCTTCACTACTGTGTGCATACACCTTATTATTTTGTTTGTTGTAGCTCTCTTCTACGGTAAAAATTTTTTCATCCGAAAAAAGAATTTCCCGATATTTTTTTCCCGCGTACCGCTTCAACAAAGCGCGGCATCTCTTCAGTCTCAGGTCCATTAGACGAGCATTCAAACGATGTCCTATTTTTCTTCGATATGCCCGAAGCTCTAAGTCTTCATTTAACACCCTTTTCACCGTGATTCTGCTTAACCCCATCTGAAGGGCCAACAGTTTCTGCTTACGTTTGGGATTTCTTTGAATTCGCGCCTTCACAGCTTTTATCACTGCTGGAGTCCTAACAGACCGAGGGCGACCACTTCTTGACCTGTCATCTACACTAGAGTCTTCATTGTATCGTTTGATGGTACGATAAACGAATCTTTTGGTTATATTCAAATTTTTCAGTATGTTAAATATTTGAATTGGCGCGTAACCGCAACGATGCAACGCAATAACTGCAACACGGTCTTCTTTAAGCGTCCACTCCATATTTAAAAATGAGTAAAATTCTAAAAGTATACATTTTTATTTTTATGAACAATTCGAAATTCGAATTCAATAATTTTTTTTGTGGCCAGCATTCTAAAAGAAAAGTTTCTACTGTGTGACAATACTTATGACCTGACTAGTTATGTGTAATCATCTCTGAATGAAACCAAACAACTGAAAAAAAAAAAAATGGGACACCAGATAGGAACGTATAGGAACGATATTATGGTCGTCGTGGCCTAACGGATAAGAAGTCCGGTGCATTCGTGTTGAAGCGATGCACCGGTGTTCGAATCCCGCAGGCGGGTACCAATTTTTCTAATGAAATACGTACTCAACAAATGTTCACGATTGACTTCCACGGTGAAGGAATAACATCGTGTAATAAAAATAAAACCCGCAAAATTATAATTTGCGTCATTACTGGTGGTAGGACCTCTTGTGAGTCCGCACGGGTAGGTACCACCGCGCTGCCTATTTCTGCCGTGAAGCAGTAATGCGTTTCGGTTTGAAGGGTGGGGCAGCCGTTGTGACTATACTGAGACCTTAGAACTATATCTCAAGGTGTGTGGCGCATTTACGTTGTAGATGTCTATGGGCTCCAGTAACCACTTAACATCAGGTGGGCTGTGAGCTCGTCCACACAGCTAAGCAATAAAAAAAAAAAAAAAAAACGAAGTTCCTTATTATAAAAAAAAATTAAGTTCTATTCGAAGTATGAAGAAAATAAAACTGGAGGTTTCGCAACAACCCACGGTCATTCGGTAACGTGCGAACTTATTGTGGTACACTTTATTCACGGTTGTTTGCATAAGAGCTATTGTATTGCGCAAACGAACGCTCTGAGGTCGTGGTCAACGAATGATAAAAAAATATGTTATTTTTTGTACGTTATTACAAAGTTAAGTCGTACACTGTGTGCATTACTAATTTGTACGTTATTACAAATTTAAGTCGTACACTGTGTGCATTATTAATAAAAATCTTACGTTACGGACGTTTTTTCCCGGTTAGAGTACCCCTCCGCATCGTCCCATAAGGAACTTCGTTCCAAAAATCAACATTTCTTTAGTTCACTCCCAATTAAAGTCATACAAATATAAATTTTCAATTCTGCAGTAACCCTGAACTGGGCATTTTGTGTACACGAATTATTCATTCTTTTCTTTTCTTCGTGAAGAGGTGTTAATGTTTCCGAGAGAGCTAACTTTTAACGTAATTTCTGACGGAAGTTAAGCGCTGTTTTCTGAGTAACTTACAAAAGACTTCCCGCGATAGCTTCATGGTTTGTGT
The DNA here is from genome assembly GCF_030267445.1 of Bombyx mandarina. NCBI lineage: Eukaryota > Metazoa > Arthropoda > Insecta > Lepidoptera > Bombycidae > Bombyx > Bombyx mandarina. The sequence continues at coordinate 15,367,562 of NC_143228.1, forward strand.
GTGACGAACTTGAAACGTTTTGAGATAACAATATCAGTTCTTCATCTATACTTTTTAATATTATAAAGCTGAAGAGTTTGTTTCTTTGATTGGTTGAACGCGCTAATCTCAGGAACTACTGGTCCGATTTGAAAAATTCTTTCAGTATTAGATAGCCAATTTCTCGAGAAAGGTTATAAGTTATATAACATCACGCTAAGACTAATACAAGCGGAGCACCAATAAGTAATGTTTCAAAATCGGGTTTTTTTCCCTTTTGAGAGCTTCCGCTGCGTGCGTTGCAGAAATGGTTAAAGTTTCGCTAAAATAGTGTTTGACAGAATTGTTCCCTTTTAAAAGACCTAAAAAAAGGTTGCGACGTATGCGTCATAACGTTTTTTATGCTAACCAAATTTGTTCTAAAACAAATCATTATTTGGGAACTATTCCACGCGGACGAAGTCGCGGGCAACAGCTAGTAACTAAATATTTCTAAAAATACGTTTAGTCGTTTATCAATTTTGAACTTTATATATTGTCAATAGCATTCAAGAAGTTTTTCTGTGGGCTAGTTCGAAAGCTTGGTGTGGACATAAGCTCGAAGCCTTAACTGTGTTAACAGCTAACGGCAGAAGTAGGCAGGATTTACGCGCCTTCAAAAATAATAAAATAACCACTTTTTACTAAATGCGTAAGTATGTATACCACAGTACATATACCAAATTTTTTTATTTTTTATTTTTGTCAGTCTGTCTATTCTGTTTGTTCCGGCTAATCTCTGGAACGATTTTGACGAAACTTTCAGTGATAGGTAGCTGATGATATAAGAATTTTTTAGACTAGCTTCGCCCCGCGGCGTCACACGCGATACGACAATAACCGCGGGTAACATCGTGGGACTCTGCTATGAATAATAAAATTTAATGTTCGCTGAGGGCGGGTCGGCTATTTTTAAATATAAATCATTCATTTCAACTGAAATATCATACGTACTTACAAATCATACTTGTTGAATGTCAACAAGTGTTATGTCTACCAACGCGTCTAAAGAAACCGCATCCCTAAGAACCACGAGCGAATCTTTTTTTATTACTAAATGCCATTTGTCTGTTACAGTTTACTTTAAAAATAGTATATTAGTAGGCTTAAATAAGAATAATTATACATAAAAGAAAATTAAGTCGTCGTGGCCTAAAGGATAAGACGTCCAGTGCATTCGGATCTAGCGATGCACCGGTGTTCGAATCCCGCAGGCGGGTACCAATTTTTCGAATGAAATACGTACTCAACAAATGTTCACGATTGACTTCCATGGCGAAGGAATAACATCGTGTAATAAAAATCAAACCCGCAAAATTATAATTTGTGTAATTACTGGTGGTAGGACCTCTTGTGAGTCCGCACGGGTAGGTACCACCGCCCCGCCTATTTCTGTCGTGAAGCAGTAATTAATGCGTTTCGGTTTGAAGGGTTGGGCAGCCGTTGTAACTGTAACTATACTTGAGACCTCTCATGGTGGGTGGCGCATTTACGTTGTGGATGTCTATGAGCTCCAACAGCAGGTGGCCTGTGAGCTCTCGTCCATCAACCTAAGCAATAAAAAAAATAACGACCCTTCATTCTCACACCGTACTATTTTGTTGGTGATCGATTGATTTGATCATATACGAGTATATACCTTATTTACTGCACAAATATTTCTTCATGGATTCTTCATGGATGTAAAGGCGCACACAAAAACCCATAAAAGAGTTGCTTATTTTACGTATCCTAGTCGTCTGTAAAGTAAGCCTAGTATTCACAGCGCTAGTAATTTATATTGTTCAAATAATAACCCTAGACACTAACAAAACCATTATATAATTTAAAAATTAAAGTTATAATAGAATTTTGCTTTCCTTATCCTTAAAGGGTTCCCTCGGGTGTATATTGTAAATCGCATCAATGGCCTTCTTCTGTAGAATGAAAACATATTCAACATCGGCAACATTATTCCGCAGTAAGAACCCAGGAGATAGCAGTGCACGTAGCTAAAATATACCGAACGTGTCCGAATGTATTAGTGATATTTAGTGTCATCGTGGTGGTATAACATTCTGGAATACTGCTGCCGATTCTGCAGTCTTTAGTGGTGCTAAGCAACGTCCTTGGGACTGGTTTAAGTGGTGCCATTCGATACCTGAAAGTAATAGACTAAAAAGCGGTGATATCCAGGCTTACAGCACGAAATTGGCTCAACAATATTGTTAAACATTTAATGAAATTAAAAATAGTCCCCTCAGATTCTTATCTAAAGCTACTTAAATATACTTTCGAAAGGATTTAAGAAGCGGATAAAGTTTCTTAGGGTTTATTGTCTCCGTCGCGATCATAATAAAATCAAAAAGTTAATGCCGATGTTTTGAAGTGGACTAACTTTTAAGATGATTTGCTTCGGATGGTCTCGTCCTTTATTTTCTAAGCTGCCGTCAAAAAGCTCAAGCCTGGATAAGTTAACAGAAGATTAACTTCGAGAAAGATCGTAGTTTTCAGTTTTTTTCGTTGTGTTTATCTTGGTATAATTATCGATTTTTGGGTGATTTTTTTAATAAATGTGATGAGCAGATTATACCTACATATAGCGTATTAGACACATATGACATAGGGTCTCTTATTCAAATCTTCGTACGGCTAATTATGATTTTTTAATTCATGTATTACCTGCGAATCTGAATTTTGATTATTTTTTAATCAGCTGTACGAAGAAAATGCCTGTTATTTATAAACGCTTTGTATTATAGCATAAACTTTTTCTCTAGTCATACTGGAAGTGGCATGCGTAGTTACCACCACCCCAACTAATGATGAATTGGTGAGGCCATGAACTTTTAAATTTCTTGAGGTCACGCTGTAACGTTTATGTGCTCTGGAAACCACTTAACAGATGCGGTTATACAGCTCGAATGATTTCCCAAAAAAAATATCCATCATTTAATTAAACAATTTAAAAATAATTACTAAAGTATATTAAAGATAAAACCACTCGGCCGCGGCTTACTCAGCTTACGGCGGGGTACATTTAATGGTATTGGGTGAGAAACGTCATAACTGCAATCACACTTAGCACTTAAGAGCTAGCGCTTAAGGTGCAATTTATATTATCATTAATGCGGTCTCGTATTCTTAATTACTACGGGATCGCGTCATTGTTTGAACTAGCTTGTAATACAGCTATGCGAGGTAGATGTTACTTCAATCTTGGACACGGACTGGGGTATTGGTGTAATGCTAGCTTTAAGCTACATTTTTACTTTTTACGTGCTTCTATTTGAATAGCTTTGGATTATATAATGCGATTTTTTTATTAAACTTGTGTAACTTTTATTACATCGTCTCAAACTTTTTTGTCCGTGTGTTGCATGTCACGTGACGGTCGGCCGCGGAGTAGGGATAAAGTGAAAAGCGCTCGTCAGAGCAGCCGAGGCCAATATGGTGGCGCCTAAAGTTCGCAGCAGCTGACCGTGTAGTGTGTAGACTATTACTCATTTGTGCCAGTGCTCCACGCTATTTTGTTTTTGTTTTCGTCAGTATTTAATGTAAATGTTGTTTGTCAGAGTTAAATGTCTATAATGTGAAAAAAAGTTTCATTTTACCGTGGTTTCATAAAACCACACAATCCTTTTTTTTATTGTCCTTGAAGTACCTATCTGATGCTGAGTGGATTCCGTGGTTATTGTACGTCACTAATACCAGAGTCACAGCTAAGTAATGCCTACTGCTGAGTAATTTCAGAAAATCTCATTTGAAGAAAGACATGACTTATTGTTCAGAGAACACCGAGGAGGAAAGTTCAATCCAAAGCTGAATGGTACGTGGCAAAAATATATCTGGAAACGCACTGTGGATGAACGCAATTTGGATGAACTTCACTTCAGTGGCGTGAGGCGTACATATCCTGCAGAATATTAGAGACTATTTAATTCCTTATGATGATGTATTGAAATGGTAGTGCAAGGAAGAGGTCGACCGAAGCAGGCATGGATGGAGTGTGTGAATGACGATATGAGAGAGAGAGGAGTGAGTGTTGAGATGACGGCTGATAGAAGAGAATGGAAGAGAAAAATTAGCTGTGCCGACCCCACTTAGTGGGATAAGGTGGAGAAAAAAAAAAGAAGATTTAATTCCTCATGATCTCTGTACCTCACTCTCCAACAGACAAAATTAATGGTCATCTCTACATAAGCAATAACCTTTTATTTTTAGCTCCATTAACGCGTATCGCTGTACGCTTATATTACGACATCACCGCACAGTTCGAACATAGCCCGTTGACGGGTTATTAATGCACGGAGATGTTTTCATGATTTATGATCGAGTAATTTTAGTTACGGCCACGAACTTCGGTATACGAACGTTTTTGATGAATGGAAATTACGTTGCGTTATAAGAGTTCGACGTGTACCGAACTTTGATCGTAAATAATTTTTCGGCGGGATGAAAAATCAATTTTATTTATTTCTGATTTAGGGTTGTGCGGCCTGGAATAATATTTTATTGACGGTACCTACAGAGCCTTAATGTGATTTTTGGATTTATTGTTCTACGTTTCAAATCGGAGCACGCAATTTTGTTTCGTGGGAGAAATTAGTTTTTTTTTTATTGCTTCGGTTGGTAGACGAGCTAACAGCATATCTGATGTTAAATGTTTACCGGAGCCCATAGACATCTATCTACTTTGAGAGATGAGTTCTAGGTCTCAGTATAGTTACAACGGCTACCCCACCCTTCAAACCGAAACGCATTACTGCTTCACGGCAGAAAGAGGCAGGGTGGTGGTACCTACCCGTGCGGACGCACAAGAGGTCCTACCACCAGTAAAATGATCTTAGGCAAAAGGCCGAGAAGCGAGTGAGTGAGCTTTGAAGTCGTCGTGGTCTACGAGATAAGACGCCCGGTGCTTTCGTATCGTGTGACCGTGCCGATGTTCGAATCCCGCAGGCAGGTGCCAATTTTTCTCCCCCCGTGAAGGCTATGAGGCGATCTGAGGGGGAGAGATAGCGCGGTGAACTACCTGCGTTCTAGTGCGCTGCATGACAGCAGTTCTATGGAGCTTCTCCGGAGTAACAAGTTGACAGTGTATCGCGTTCCGTCTCGGTAGGCTGGTCTGGTTTAGGGGGAATCTATTCCGGAACACCAGTGGCACCGTAAAAAATGTACCAACAGTTCTAATGCAAAACGTACTTAGCAAATCGCCTTTTCGCATTAAAAATGTACAATTTCCAAAATATTCGACATGTGTTAATAATATGCGTAAACATTTTGTACCACCATTATTTTTCTCATAAATACTGTCAAAAGAGCGTATCTTAGTTTTAGTTTTTTTTTTAGTTTACTTATGTTTTGACTATTATTAACAAAATCAATACATAGTTGTATCTTACTTTAAAATGCTGATAATGTAATTGGTAAAAAATAAAAATTAAATGCTGCAAATGATGATTAATATTAAAAATATTAAACCTTTAAAGCATTCTCCTGTAAAATTAGTAACTTAGTTTTGAGATTAAACAGTTTTAATGCGAGAAGACGAAATGTTCAAGAATGTCTTCCACGGCGAAGGAATACCATCGTATAATAAAAATCGAACGCGGAAAATTTATTAGCGTGTTAACTACTGAAGTTCAAATTAGAATGGAGCTAAAGAAAAAATTCAAATCAAAAAGAACCAACCAACGAAAATGAACCACGTACGAAAACAAGATTGTTATCATTTCATTAGGCGCCTATTGCCAACATACAAATATCAATTAATTTAACATCAAATGCGGGTAAACCGCTGTAGGGCGCGACGTTAGTGTTGTACGAAAAGCGATTATGATACTATTTTATTGTATCTTGGTTGTGTTTAATTTGAAAGGCTTATATTACTGGTGGTCTTATGAGTCCGCACGGGTAGGTACCGCCACCCCGCCTACTTCTGTCGTGAAGCAGTAGTGCGTTTCGGTTTGAAGGGTAGGGCAGCTGTTGTAACTATACTGAGACCTTAGAACTTATATCTCAAGATGGGTGGCGCATTTACGTTGTAGATGTCTATAGGCTCCAGTAACCACTTAACACTAGATGGGCTGTGAGCTCTTCCATCCATCTAAGCAATAAAAAAGGAGAATTTCTGGAGTCGATTTTATTAATTGATATGCTCAATTCTTAGTCTTAGATATCTTTATCGACAAATTAAGATTGGCTTATATCACTTGTCATGTCATTTTCCTGCCCTGCTCCTAGTCACCTGTGGTCGGCGCAACATGTTTTCTCCTTCCATACTCCTCAATCATAATAATATATCATTTCTTCGTTCACTCCTCTTTTACACATATCGCCTCTCAGGCAATCGATCCATTTTCTCTTAGGTCTACCTCTGCCTCTAAAGCCTTCCACATTAATAGTTAAAACTGTCTTAACAGACAGTCATTTAGTCTCATCACATGTCCATGTCATCCCATGTCACTTGTCATATAAACTAGAATAGTGGTTAGGTGTATTGTAAGCCTGCACGGGCATATCCCAGTTCCCTCCCTTGTTCTACCTCGTAGCAGTCATGCTTTTCGGTCCGAAGGTTGGGACAGCAGTTATAAATACATTTGAGACATGGATCTAATGTTTCAAAGTAGTATGTGGATGCATCCACATTATATTATTAACGGGTCCGTTAACCATCAGTTGTGCCGTGAGTGCTTATTGTTGCTGAGCTTGTGCTTAGTGTTATGTTTTTGTAAGAATCATACTGCATCGAATGAATTGAAAATGAATTTTTTTTGTATCCTCTTCTTTCGGGTCGTCGCGTCTCCTTACAGGAGCGCGGGACGGGCCTCGGGGATCTCCCTATGCCCAGGCTCGTGACTCCCTGCCTATCAAGGCAGGGGTGGTGAACTGCCTCGGACCTCGTAAGAGGCTCGGCACTCGGCCCGGAAAAAAAAAAGGCTGGAGTGATGCAGGTTTGAGCGCGTTGGGTCGGACGTTGATGATGATGATGATGAAGATGGTGAAGATCTTTCGTATCCTCGACGTCTCAAGCTACTTTTATTTCAAACGTCTACATATTTTTTCTTATAGAATAAAAGGCCTTACGTTTTAGTTGCCAAATTAAGTACCATTGGCGGAGCATCTTTCAATTACATACTCGTATGTACGTACCAATAGCCTATTTATTTTTGCAGAATAATAATTATACGATCTATTTTAAAAGTAGGGCAGACGACGAATGAGATTACAATTTTCAATTATTATAATTGAATATAACTTCAGTTACAATTCAATTGAAAATCTAATCTTATTTCTCGAAGCGGGCAGCTTCATTGGTATCTTCATTACCAGAAATAATCGTTAAGTATTATTTCGTGCTATTTTCAAATTTTTCGACATGAGAAAGTGCGAGTTTTATTATCTGCGCAAGTTTCTATATATTTTTCGAACGAAGAAAAACACTAAACGCACCAGTCATTATATTAATGGCCTGTAAGAATGTTTCATTTTATTACGTTACTGGGAACGCACCCTTATTTCACTTATAACACGGATATGTTGTAAGGAAGTATACGGCTAATAAGTTTTACACGTGAGCTGCCTTTTGATTTGAGTTGTCGAGATAAATATAGGTAATGCTTTATTTTGCACAGAAAACACATTAGAATAGGAACTTGTAATTGAAATACCTAGTAGCTTTTTTATTGCCGCTGTAGACACTCTACTGCCCATCTGATGGTTACTGTCGCTCATTGGTATTAGTAGTCCAAGGGGCACAATTGCCTAATGAAACGTATATGTAAGCTAATATACAATTAGATACTGATAGTAAAAAATGATTATTTTTAATTAATAGACATTCTATATTTGTCTATTTTATAATATATATCAATTGATTAATAGGGTTTTACAAATTAACAGCTTATTTGTTGTCTAAAATTGCTCAAAATTTTACTAGTGTAAGTTTGTATTGTGATTACCACATGTGTAAATATCACTAATTTATTTAGTTCTAAAGTAATTATGGATTCTGGTTTGAAAGATGACATGAAAAATTATGATGAACATGAGACGATAGCTAGCTACAATATAATTGGGTCTTCGACCTCAGTTCTTACGGTGAATGTTCACGTTGGAGCACGAGCTCCTGGACTCTTGTAGCTGTAGTTTGGCTGTAGTAACTGTAGCACATCGGATTTCCTACTCTTTAAACTGGAACACGTTACTCACGCTACGATCAGGTGGCACGGTGCATACGATCTCATCTTATAAAGTAAAAATGAACAAAAACATTACTATCTTAGTTTTTTTTTTATTTATTGCTTAGATTGGTGGACGAGCTTACAGTCCACCTTGTGTTAAGTGGTTACTGGAGCCCATAGACATCTACAACGTAAATGTGCCACCCACCTTGAAATATAAGTTCTAAGGTCTCAGTATAGTTACAACGGCTGCCCCACCCTTCAAACCGAAACACATTAGTGCTTCACGGCAGAAATAGGCAGGGTGGTGGTGCTTACCCGTGCGGACACACAAGAGGTCCTACCACCAGTAATTACGCAAATTGTAATTTTGCGGGTTTGATTTTTATTACACGGTGTTATTCCTTCACCGTGAAAGTCAAACGTGAACATTTGAAAAATTGGTACCCGCCTGAGATTCGAACACCGGTGCATCGCTCAACACGAATGCACCGGACGTCTTATCCGTTAGGCCACGACAACTTCAATTACTCCCTCAACTTACGCCACTACCAGGTAGTACGGTGCGTACGATGTCATCCCTTAAAATACAAATGAACAAAAACATTACTACTATTTTAGTAGCAATACACGTGACAACATCAAAACTATAGTCATCGTGTATAGTTTCACTGCCGGAACATGCAATAGTCTCACGTGTCTGGCCTGACAAACAATGACAGTGCGTATCCCCGACGTAGCACAAATTAAATTGGCTACTTGGATTACGGGGGCAAATGCTCCAATTAGTGATCCGGTAGGTCGACACCATAACCACAATGTCGTAGAGCAACGGAATGTTCGCACCTATGTTACAATGAAACTTAATTAGATTGTTATGATTATTGATACGGAACCAAGCGCAAGTTTTTTTTTAGATTAAGGTTGTTTTTATATCGCTAGGAGAAAGATCTCACGACTATTGATTATAAGAACTCATAGACATCGTGTAGTGAACTCCCCTTTTTTCGAGTCGGCAGAATCTCCCACGAGACTCCCATGCCTGGGGAACGGGTGGGATATTTGTGATTCGGTGGTCGAAGATAGTAAAGTTTGCCGCAACCCATCTGGGAACCCGAGTTCGAATTCTGAATGGGGGGGGGGGATATTGTTGTAGTTTTTTTTTTTTAATAATTGTTAATACTCTTAATAAGTAACACCGTGCTGGTCTAATAATAAGAAGCTCTGAATATCATACCATGAATTTAGATCGGCATCTCTTGTTAATTTCTCGTACTTATATTTCAGTACCCATAATACCAGAGAAAACACTCGCTTAGATTTTATTTAATGCGGATTTTATTTTTATTAATACGCTTTTATCAGTTTCAGACGTATGTATGTTAGTATGTAACGGAATCTTTGAACATGATTTTGACCCCCTTCAAAACGTCGGATTAATTCGAAATTTTGTATACTTATTAAGGATCAATGACAATTTAATATTAAACAAAAAATTGCAAAAATTGAAATTCAACTAAAAAATGAAAATTAATTAATAGTTTAAAAAAACTAACAAAGTACGCTTTAATTAATAATTTTATTGTAAAAAAAGCGTAGGGTGCATGGTATCAGTAGTTATAAATATTTTATGAACAGATATGAGTCGAAGTGTTATTTTGATAATATCCTGAGAAGCACGCTTTTTTTTACAATAAAATCATTTTTTCTTACACAATTTTTAATTCAATTTTATTAAAATTTATTTTCTAATTTTTAGTTGGATTTTCTTTAAAAGCGTATTTTGTAAGTTTTTAAAAACAATTATTTATTTTTAAATTTTTTAATTTATTTATTATCTATTATTTTATTTTTAAATTTATTTTTTACTTAACGACTCGAAGACATCAGATTTTTGTTAAAAGTAGATTTTTTTAAATTTATTGATTATTTTATTTTTAAATTTATTTTTTACTTAACGACTCGAAGACACCAGATTTTTGTTAAAAGTACAATTACGTTCGTATATCAGTGAAATCCAGCAAGCACTGCACTTAATTTTCACTAATAATATGTAAACTAATTGAACTAGTTCAATTCAAAAACTATTACTTATCTATATATTAATACGTGAAGCAAAAACTTTGTATCCCTTTTTACGAAAATTGCGCGGACGGAGGAGTATGAAATTTTCCACACTTATAGAGAATATGGAGAAGAAGTGCACAATGCTAATATTTTTTTAAAATAATGCATAAAAGATAACTACATACCATGTATTTAACGCACACACGCATGCATACTATTTATTGTCAAACTTTTGTTCTTGACGTCTGTTGTCAAATTGAGATTAAATATTGTTTGTCTTTGTTAATATTATTTATAGTGTAGTCTTGGCGAAATTCGTGATTATAGAAGTATAAAATAAAATCATAATAGTGTAAAAACTTACAATTCCAATTAATTATAGTCGAATTTCGACTACCGCGGGGCCACTATTATCTATTATTTTACCAAGTGCAAAAGCAAAAGAATTTTATTGCATTTCTAATGGTAACGAAAGGTTCACTTAATTCTGTTACGGAATGAACCTTCCATGCAATTAGGTATTGTGGCAGTACGGAAGCAAGACAAACGAGATTGCCTGCTCCAGCCACCTGGCCCACAGTTTACGAAATAGGATTTTGTGTCCCGTCTTGATTGCAGACCGCTCTATTTAAGTCGCCACACGACCGGTACGATGCATTCAGGATTACTGTGTACATTTCTGTTACAAAATCGTAAAATGAAAACGTAAATTGTAAAATTGCCAAATTGCTTAGACTAGAGGTCTCGCAGTAGTCGAAATTCGACTATTAATTAATTGTAATTGTAAGTTTGTACACTATTATGATTGTATTTTATACTTCTATAATCACAAATTTCGCCAAGACTACACTATAAAAAGTATTAACAAAGGCAAACAATATTTAATCTATTCTCAATTTGACAACAGACGCCAAGAACAAAAGTTTGACAATAAATAGTATGCACGCGTGTGTGCGTCAAATACATGGTATGTAGTGTGTGTAATGTTTTCTTTATTTATTTAAAGTATCTTTTATGCATTATTTTAAAAAAATATTAGCATTGTGCACTTCTTCTCTATATTCTCTATAAGTGTGGAAAATTTCATACTCCTCCGTCCGCGCAATTTTCGTAAAAAGGGATACAAAGTTTTTGCTTCACGTATTAATATATAGATACTTTTTAATATTACACCATAATTACGGGTAAATTGTCACAGTCCACTAGTTTTAAAAATGGCTGAGAGAATAGACGTCACTACATAATTGCCACTATTCTTGAGACACGAGTCCAAGGAGCTCCAACTATACACGGACTGCTTTGTGACAGAAAAAACCAGTAAGATAATGCCTACCAGTGCGGACTCCCAATATGTTCTAACAAAACTAAGACTGGAATGCAATGTCCTCTTTTTATTGCTGTATATCATCAATTTTTTATTGCTTAGGTGGTTGGGCGAGCTCACAGCCCACCTGGTGTTAAGTGGTTACTGAAGCCCATAGACAGCTTGAGATATAAGTTCTACGGTCTCGAGTATAGTTACAACGGCTGCCCGGCCCTTCAAACCGAAACGCATTACTGTCTCACGGAAGAAATAGGCAGGGCGGTGGTACCTACCCGCGCGGACTCACAAGAGGTCCCACCAGCAGTAATTGCCAGTAATTGACCAGTAATTGGCATTATTGTCGATTTTGTAATACTAGTAATGTGCTATCAACGAATCCGTGGATGGCTCTCGGGGCTACTGCGGTACATCTAACGAATTTTCTCTCAACTTAACAAAATCATTTCAAAAAGTGTTAATTAATAATAATAATAACAATAACAAATTTAATTAAAAAACATGATTAACAATAATCTTCCCAAAATTAATAAATAAACCTTGGTATATTATTTATTGCTACGGGATCCTCGTAACAAAATTAATTAAATTTTTCACGTTGTTCACGAACATGAAATTCTTATTATAAATTTAATATCAATTCCACAAAAATAATTAACAAAACAATCAAAAATAATCACAGAATTACTGCAATTGCTTCAAAATGCGCATAAAACGTTCGAAAATTGTCGGTTCGCGTTAGAGAGCCACGTACAAAGCTTTGTAGGCTTTAAAATGAAACGACATAATTGAAAAGCCCGTTTGAATGGAATATTTCGAATGAACTATTTTAAACTGCATTAGCTAAGCGATGTGATTTACGTATTAAAGCCACCGCAATAGGGATATTGCTATTTACGTTGAACCGCATACTAAATAGGTGTGAATTTTTGTTGTTAAATATTTATACAATACTCATAAAATAATCTCAATGGCCCCTAATAATGTATACTAATCTATATATTAATACGTGAAGCAAAAACTTTGTATCCCTTTTTACGAAAATTGCGCGGACGGAGGAGTATGAAATTTTCCATACTTATAGAGAATATAGAGAAGAAGTGCACTATGCAATTTTTTTTTAAATAATGTATATAAAATACATTAAATCAATAAAGAAAACATTACACACACTACATACCATGTATTTGACGCACACACGCATGCATACTATTTATTGTCAAACTTTTGTTCTTGACGTCTGTGGTCAAATTGAGAGTAGATTAAATATTGTTTGTCTTTATTGATATTTTTTTATAGTGTAGCCTTGGCGATATTTGTGATTATAGAAGTATAAAATACAATTATAATAGTGTACACACTTACAACTCTAATTAATTATAGTCGAATTTCGACTGTTGCGGAATCTCTAGTATAATATAAATCTACAGTGGTTTTTACGGATGTTCCGTTATAACTACTGAACCATGGATTCGATTGACTTGAAACTTGGTATCCATGTAGAAAATACATGTACTTAATGAATAGACTAGTATCTATATGAGTGTTGGACTACCTACACCAGTTGCGGGAGCGTTAATGATGAGAATCTTTGGGGGGGGGTGAGAAATAATAATGTTAATTTTAAATGGCCAGCGAAGTGGCCGGGTACAGCTAGTGCTATATAAGAACATAATATACAAATATTAAGAAATTATAATAGGTCAAATGAAAATGAGTCAATTAGCCACTTTCGTTCCAAGGTTCGGGTCGAGGTAAATCTGTTGAATACTTATCAGCGAAGCCCTCTTAATGGCATCTAGAGGGGCCTTTTACATTTTCATTATTCATCTAAGTTAATTTGAAAACGAATGATAAGCCTAATCGAGATTAGGACAATTAAAAATATAAAGGTAGCTATTTTATTAATAAGGATAGTCAAAGTTATTCGCGATTAGCTGTAATATACGTAAGTGTAGTTACACAGTAGCTTCTCACCTTTAGGACAGTATCCGGAATATTCTGGAATTCCTCCCGAAAGATTAGGATTAGAGTTAACTGGGCAATAAATAACCATACTTGCCCTTCTGACCCGCGGGTTACTGGCAAGCTCGGAGACCAGATTTGGCAAAATGCCCGAGCCAGTGGCACGGGCTTTACGTTTTAAATGCAGATGCCTAAGATATGGATAGTTGACCCCTATTTGAAATGTCACGGTGCCCCTGATATGGGTCTCTAGAAATGTGACAAAGGGACGATTTACGAACGTTACAGAAGAGAAAATGGACATTGATTCAACGGAATTCAATCATGTTCGATATAAAATTGTAGATTTTTAAAATAACGAAGATGTCGTTCCTTTTATTTTTTTAGTAGCTATTGAATTAGTATCGAGCCGAAGTATCTAATATGTTATTAATCTGCCCTACATATAATTGAACATACAAATATATGAGTCTATTCTCCATGAGCCCGTTTGTATGGACATCTTATCCATGTTAGGCTTCAAGATGGAAAGATAGTATTTATGTGGTAGTGGCTATAGGTAGGTTAGGGTGGTAAGGTTTTGGTGATGGATCGTAAAAAAAAAAGCCGAGTATTATTATTTAACAGTATGTAGCTAGCATGGAATCTCATTAACGAGATGGTATGAGTTTGCATATATACAAGCTCCCAACGATAACATTCGAGCTATTTCACTTGCTCGGTTGAAGACTTTTCATTTGTTGTTGCCCTCATAAGTATATATGCGTATAGCTTATTTTCTTGCCAAAATTTATCAAATAAACAAATAATTTTCGTTTTATATATCTTGAAAGTGAGGAATTTACATTTTTGCCTCAAACTAAGCATTTCTTGGGGTTTAAAGAGTAGTGCATTCTATTAATTTTTTAAGTGCTATTGACACTCTTATCTGTTAAGCTCTTTTATCATGCGGCAAAAACCCAACCTTAGTAACTATATCTTTTTCACATCGAGTATATAATGCAATTCACATCGTTTGAATACCACATTGATCCAAGACCCATTACTTTAATGAATTCAACCAATGCAGTTAGTTATGTAAAGAGGATTATGGTATCAAGAACCGCGCCCATCGACCTGTGGTCTCGGATACCAATTATCTCCGAATCCAAGCATCTATTACTTGGTGCTTGCATTTGACTTGCGGTCGATTCGGTAATAAATACGAAGCTCAATTAATTTGCACGTTACACTATACCTATTTAATCTCAAGGACTTTTTAGTTCGATCGAAGCTTTATAAAGTTTTAGTTAGCGTTTTATTCAGTGAAATATTTTAAAATTTTAAACGGTTCTCCCATTCTTTAAGCTGATATGCCTGAATTCTTTACGCTGAAAGGTACCTTGCTTATTTCTGGGCAATTAAGACTTCTTAGACTTTGTCTCAGGCTGGAGTCATTCGGTAGGCAGCGGCTTGGCTCTGCCCCTGGCATTGCTGAAGTCCATGGGCGACGGTAACCACTTACCATCAGGTGGGCCGTATGCCCGTCTGCCTACAAAGGGAATAAAAAAAATATTATGATTGATAGTTACGAGTTTTGGGGATTATTTAACACATTTTTTTTTATTGCTGTTGTAGACAGACGAGCATACGGCCCACCTGATGGTGAGTGGCAAGTCGTTGCCTACCATTAATGGGCTGAACCAGATGGGCTGTGAGCTGGTTCACTTATATATTCATTCTCAATAGTTTTTTTTTTCTGCCAATATTTTGAGGTAAATTCATAAACTTTGTGGATGTGATTATTATGGCACGATAGTTGTCCTTCACGGATGACGTGTGTGAAGAAGCGGTGTACGAATGATTTAAAAAAAAAGGTGTCCTCATTCAACTCGAATAGGCTGGATGACATATTAGTCTCCAGACATTTTAAAATTCATTCACGCCGCCAAAACAATTTCGACATCCCAAACACTTGAAACACATCAAACAATTCATTTAAATACCTTTTGTATACAAATTCGATTAACCAAAATGCAATAAGGGATACAGAATTCCACTCAACGCGAACGCTGCAGCAACAGAACACCCAATTTCCTCACGATTTCACAGCGAGACTTGCAATGGGAATTTTAATTTATTTGGCCAACTTTAACGTTTGTCCCTCGGGTGTGGACGTGATGTGCATGCTGCCCGGTTTTTATGGAAATTACTTGCAGCCTTTGTTGATGACAGCCGGGAATATTTCGACCACGAATATTTTCCTGATTGTGAAGATTTTTTCACATTAGAATCAGAAGGAAGGCGTATCAGGTGACAGTCGTATTCTATTGTCATAAATACAAAACTTGTATATAGGCACGTGAACTCGGCTATTTTCAAATACCGGTACTAGATTCTTTTAAGTTATACCACAGTTATGGTAGGAAGAAATCGCTCCCCAATATATCACTTTAGAATTCTCCCTCTCATGACTGATTAGTCCTCCAGTTTAGATTACCCTCTAAACTGGAGCGAAAGGCCACTTTGTAGCAAAAATGGTGGGTTAAAAAGCCCACTGAGTTTCTCCTCGCATCTTCTAAGTGGATCGCGATTCCGATCCAGTGGTAGTGGCTGGTGTTAGCATATTCTCTTAGGTTGAGCCCGTGAGCTCGCCTACCCGTCCAGGCGTAGTTGGAATAGCCTCTTAAGCTATCAGCAAATAGATAGGGAAAAAAGGTGGGTTAATGGAATGTGTCCATATGGGCCTGCATCATGCTCTAAAGCCTAAAGGAATCTGGATATTCCAATCAGCGTAAAAAGTAAGTACAAAAAATGATTCATAATTGATAACAGTGACATTAACAACATTTTTCGATTGTACCTTGTTAGTGTGATAAGATTTATTGAAATTCCTAAAAGCATGTAAGAAGGGAACCGTTCGATATCAAAAAAAAAAAAAAACGAGTCTGTATACAAATTGAGCCAAATGAAAATAAACTTTATCCTTCACATTCTCGGTTCAAATCACCTTAAGACGATTCCTAATAAATTCCCCGACAAAGAGAGTAATAACTCTCAGAGCTTGGGAATAATATAGAATATGAATTACGCATTATCGCCCGAAGACCTGGTTTATGACGTTCGTGCTTCGAGTAATACGCCGTATTATGAGAGAATGTGCTTATAGTGATAGCTGATTCAGGAAAAGGGAGTTTCTCAATTATCAAGCCGACCTTCGCTGAAAGTCTAACAAATTCATTGATTATAATAATATTATCTAGATATTAATATGTGAAGCAAAAAATTTGTATCCCTTTTTACGAAAATTGCGCGGACGGAGGAGTATGACATTTTCCACACTTGTAGAGAATATAGAGAAGAAGTGCACAATGCAAATATTTTTTTTTTAAATAATGCATAAAACATACATTAATTCAATAAAGAAAACATTACACACACTACCATGTATTTGACACACACCTTCGATCAATAATAGTACTAGATTAAGGATCAGGAACAAAAATAAGACGCTCCAGTGGCCACGTTTGCCGACACGAAAACATCTTCATTTCTTAGAAAAAAGTTTAATAATGTTAACGACTTCAGTTTATTATAAACCTTAATACTTAAAAATAAAGTTTAATTACCATTGCAAAATATATGTATTTAGGTCTTTTCGTCAGAAAAAGAATATTATGGAATAAATTTAAAATGTCACTTGAACATAAAAAGTCATCAGTACAAAAATATTTATTCTAAAATGATACTTAAAGCCTAATTTATAAGGTTAAAAATATTTGTTTGAAATTTCGTGCTTATTGTATTGTGGAACTAGATGTAGTTCTTGGTATTACATTTCAATGCTCAGAACACAGTAAGTATTGAAAGACATAGAGTTGCAGAATATACATATTTGTTTTAGGTTTGTTTTGTATGGTCGCAACTATTTTTGACCGATTGAAAAAAGTAGTAGATAATATTTTACATTGCCGCTATTACAACAAATAGGTGATAAAAAATAAAATTGAATAAAGTAAAAAAAATATGAAAGGAAACACGAAACATGTTTTCCACGTATTCTTTATACAGAAGTAATTAAAACAATAATGTAGGTTTAATTACCTTTAAACAGATTCAGTTTGTTATAAAGCTGTCTTTTAGAAGTCATTTTTATATGAGCGGTTTCTTTTTTACAAATATAATGTAATCTTATATCAATGAATTTTTCTATAATCAGTTTAATTTAGGCTTATTTTATGGCTGTGTTCGTTTCCCCCAGAAAACAAATCCTTTTCAGCATATACGCTTAAAATATTTACACATACATATAAAATTTTTTTAATACTTTTTTGCATTGATTTGCCACCACCATTGAACAATTCTAGAATTTTTATAAGGGTTCTATATTTCTTCTCTTTCTTTCGCGACAATATATATCCATTGTGCACAGCGACAAGGGGCTACTAGGAAATCTACAAACAAAAATAACATTATAAAATAACAAAACTACTCTATGCATTCCCTGTCCAAGAATAGGTGATGTTTGTTACAATAGTTGGTGCCTTGTTGCAAACATTGGCCAAACAATTACAATATTCGTAAATTGTGTTTTATTTACAATATAATTGTGTTTCTTATTTTATGAAAAACACTTAATAATATAAATTTACCAAAAAAAGATATTCCTTCCAAAACCTTGGTGTTACGGTGGTTTTTTACTCAGTTTTTGAACGCGCATTGCAGCGTTTTGACGTCTTAGTGTTGGCTATGATTGGACCATACTAATTTGAAATAAGACCACAAATTTATTTGTGGTCTTATTTTTCGGGCCGCTTTTGAAGCGCTAATCGCGAATCTAGTAGTATTATTGATCGAAGACACACACACATAATATACTCTTTGTTTATTGTCAAACTTTTGTTATTGCTTAAAGTTTGTAGTCAAATTGAGAATAGGTTAGTATTGTTTATCTTTAATATTACAAGTATTTGTCTATAGTGTAGTCTTGCCGAAATCTGTAACAAAAGGACCATAATAATCTTGAAAATTTTAATTTCAATTAATTATAATCGAATTTCGACTACTGCGGGACCACTAGTTTAAATTAGTCGTTTTAAATCCAATAGCTCCGAGTTATGTTTGCATATACCGGATATACAGTACGAGATAGGAATCTGTGTATCTAACTCAAATTCGAAATAGCTTTAACAAATACGCTTTGACTATGGTACAGTGGTCAAGGCCATAAAGGTATCAGGCAGCGAGCGAATCGTTTCTGAAAATGACTAAGTTTTTCAATGGGCATATACAATAACTATGGGCTATTTGTGGTAGGGCATTTGTGGGGCCTATTTCAGCCATGCAGCGGCAATGAATGAATGATTTATTTTATTTCAGACAACAATAAGTCCATATGTGTACATAGTATCATTGAAACAAACTTAAAATTAACCAAGCCAATCATATAAAAAGTATACATTTATTAAAAGTAGTTATCAGTGGAATACCTTTCAAATATTCCATTCCACTGATACCTACTTCGAACCAACCATTATTATTATTATTATTGTTTAGTCCGCAAGTGAACCATGGTACAACGGTTCAAGTACCGACAGTCATAACGGTCTGTGCATAGTTATATTATTATGTACTATAGAATTGAGATTTAGACTTCATGTCTAAAGGTGGGTGGTGGGATTCACATTTTGATACTGTGGCGGGTAGCCATCATACAACGCAAGATAATTGACAGATGCCTGAATCTCGCTTACGACATTTTCAAGATAAAGCGCATATATACAAGTTCCGAACAACAACATTTGGACCGTCGGTCTACCGAGCAATATCACCCGCTCGGTGGAAGATCTTCCCTTTGTCGTATATCTCTACAATACCTATGAGATCCGGAAACCAATGAATACCAGATATGTCTTTAGCTTTATCACCCATTTAAGGTATAAAAAAGAAGCCATGGTCATGATTAATCAAAGATTTTTATTTGAAATTTTTTTAACCTTATAATATTTTCTCTAACTCGTACATCCAATCGTTTTTTAGTAGTTACTAGTATAAACCAAATCACAAATTACCCTAGCTCTTTTTTTTTGCAAATGACGGGCGAGCGAAGTAAGAGATCATCTGGTATTAATTCTTCATCGGCACTACTAGAACCACGATGTACATAAACGCTGGCACCCATCTTGAGATACGAAATCTTTACCTTCACCGGAACGTATAACGCGGCAGTTAAAGGTAGGATGGTGGCATCTGCCCTTGTGAGCCTATCAGCGCGTTCTACCACCTATAAATACGTTTTATAAATCTTACGAGTTTACTGGTGGTAGGACCTCTTCTGAGTCCGCGCGGGTAGGTACCACCGCCGTGCCTATTTTTGCCGTGAAGCAATAATGCGTTTCGGTTTGAAGGTTAGGGCAGCCGTTGTAACTATACTGAGACTTAGAACTTATATCTCAAGGTGCTCAAAAAAAAGCTTAATTTTTATTACACAATGTTACTATTTCATCAACGGTTTGAAATGAATTTACCGCTGAAAAATATTGTTATCGTACACATAAACTGGGTGTCGGATACGTTAAAGATTGGGTTATGTTGTTTTAAAAAAAAAAAACCTTAATTCAGAACTAAGTCTATTACCAAACCACTACTATATACAACAAAAGCCTTATTCGATAATCCAATACAAACGTATCGCTCCCCATACATTTAATAACATCAATTAATAGATCCACCACTCAAATAACATAGAACACAAACATAAACGGTTTGATGTATCATCAAGTCTCAAAGCGTTAATTGGCCACCGTAATGACCTGTTATATCCGGATGAATCCGGTTATATCCAGTTTGGCTGTTAACTGTTATTGTTCTGTGGACTGTTACACCGTTTCCCTGTTTATGATATTTGAGTAACGTAGCGTCACTATAAGGTGCTAAAAATGAGTTTTAGGAAGTACGATTTCATTTATGAAAACAAATTTATGAAAGTCGTGATATATTTGCGCTGTTTGGATAATTTCTAGGTGTTAAATTTTCAGAATTTGCTCTCATATTTGCGACGTATTTTAATGATAAAATTGTGCGTAAATGAGTCTCGTGCTACTCATAAAAAAAACGTGTGGCACTCGGGAACTGCCGCGGTAAAGCTATTGCATAGCATTTTTTATCAACTTATGCAATTATAATTAGACAATGATAATTTAATATTAAAACAAAACAAGACCACGCTTTATTAAACATTAAAAAAATCAAATATCTAAAACAAAAAAAAAAGAAATCAATTATTTCATTATGCGCATGCAGTGTGACGTCACGCCACGCGCTATTCACAAACACTACACAAGCGCAACGTGTGAATGTGTTGAACGCGAGCTACATGGTAGGCGGAGTGAGGGGTGTAAGGTTTTTTTCGTTACGGAATTTCATGATTCGGTCGCCGCGCTCAAGGCCCGCAATAAAATCTATATGCAATAGCTTAAAAATATATAATTTTAAATGTCCTCAATTTATGACATGTAAATTTCGTGTCAGAAATCATCACCAATTCCGCTTGTCTTCATCATTGCAAATAATCCTAGTACATCTTATGTATCCGACATTTTGTTTAAAACAAAAAACGACGTTGTGGATATCTCTTCAGGTTGACTAATTATAAATATGACTAGTAGGAAATAAATCAATTTCTATATAGCATTCTGAAATTTCATCAGAATTCATACATTAATTTTGGTTCGAGAAATAATAATTTATTCATAGGAACTTAGACATTTTAAGTTATTGCATAGATTTTATCGCGGGCTTTGAGCGCGGCGACTGAATCAAGAAATTCCGTAACGTAAATAACCTGACACCCCCACTACGCCTACTATGTAGCTCGCGTTCAACACATTCACACGCTGCGCTTGTGTAGTGTTTGTGAATAAGCGCGTGGCGTGACGTCACACTGCATGCGCATCATGAAAAGTCTGCCCGTCTCTCTCTCGCGCGGTCTAGCTTATGAGTATGAAAAGGACAGTTAATGTTGCTTTTATTAATGTTTAATATAGCGTGGTCTTGTTTTATTATTGTTTTAATATTAAATTATCATTGTCTAATTATAATTGCATAAGTTGATAAAAAATGCTATGCAATAGCTTTACCGCGGCAGTTCCAGAGTGCCACACGTTTTTTTTTAACTGTAGTAGAATATGACCGCAACTCAATATTATTAATAAAATATTCTTGCTTTGGAAACTACTTATTAGGGATTTATATAGCACCGCATTGTCACCAAATGCTATGTAATATAATCGAAACTGTACATAAACCAGAATAGCAAACGAGCCTGCTAGTTACATGTTTGTGCCGCACGACATTCCGTTTCACCCTTCAAAAGGCTCGCCGAGGAAACAACGCAAAACAGGCACAAAAGCTCTACAATTACCTGTTTACGCGAAAACAAGTCTGCCCCTGACAACCCTTTATAACATTTTTTTGCCGGAGGAAAACAAAGTCGGCATAAAACAAATTCTACTTTACGCCCGATATAACGCGAGAATTCCACGACAATAGTCAATTCAAATTGACTTCTTTCTGCTCATTTGAAATAGCAATAATTCATTTTACTACGCAAGAATAGAGAGAGAGAAAAATACACGTTACATTTTAGGGCAACGTCGATCAACATGAACATTTAGATGAAAGAATCGGTCGAGAGAATAAAAGATCGACTGAATTTATGAATCCGTTGAACCGTAAGAGTTGCCGAGACGGCCAGACTGGGAGACATGCATATTTGATTTCATAATAAACTCAATTTACAGCTAATCTCGTATCAGATTGTCGAAGAAATAAAATTTCACACGCCGCTGGCTTAGCCGTGAATGTAAATAGGGTAGGCGCGGGTACACGTTTCTCGGCGGGGGGCGGGGGAGGTAGGAGCGCTAATAAAATATACTGGAAGCAGTTCACGGCTCATTTAGCACGAGACGGTCGAGCCGGCCTGAAGTCGCCCTACAATTTAATATTTCAACTGTACTTCATGATATTAAACTAGGCAACGGTACGTAATCTTGGGCGTGGTCCGTTAAGTTTTTGTCCCCGTGATCAGTATTGGTGATCGATTTAACTGGCTCGCTCTCGCGTTTTCGTACGGTTGTAACTTTTTAGTGTTCGTTTTATTACGACAAACGATTTTAATCAAGCGGGTTTTTGTTAGAGGCAGCCGCCATTAGCGCCCTCGGGTCCCGAATAAAGTTCGAAGTTGCGTCGATTCTGGAACTGTGAATTTGTTTTTAAGTTCGTTTGATCGGTCGACTCGGGGGCGTTTAGTGACCTTTACTTCGGCACTAAAATAAATCTATACAATGTTCCTTTTGAATACTGCATGGAGACGGCCCGGTGAGGGTATTTCTATTTTTGTTTAATATTCCGCGTGAATTTTTCGGTACTAGTCGTATAATTAATTGAAATTATATGTTTGAATATTATTGTGGTTATATGGTCAAAGACTTACTTCTATAATCACAGATTTCGCCAAGACTACACTATAGACAAATAATATTAAAGATAAACAATATTGACCTATTTTTGAAGTTATACTTCTTTAGGCGCGTTATGAAAAATTGATGAGAGTGAAATTTTACGATGCGCGCGCACCGTGACTCTAAATTAACAGAAATGAAGTTTCCCACTAAATCGCTCATTACAATACGACCAACGTAACTTAGCGAGTCCGAATATAGCCGCAGGTGAACTTTCACGCATGTACACTCGTAAAAAAAAGTGTTATTAGCATTCATTTTTTACAAATGACAAAATTATTATTTAATATAATTCATATTAAATATTATTAAATTATTAACGTTAAATATTTATTATTAATTATTTAATATTTAAAAAAAATAAAAATAAAGTATAACTTCTTACGCGCGTACATAATTACACGCACCCTTTTTTAATTTGACCACAGACTTTAAGCATTAACTAAAGTTTGACAATAGACAAAGAGTATATTTATACCTAGTCAGGTCATAAATTCTGTCACATGTTTAGTGTAAAATAATTGAAACAAGTTTATTCATTATGTAACCATTCATATACCAAAATGAACTTAACAAAACATAGATTCTTATGACACTAAAGTTTATTCAAAATTACCTCCGTGATTTTGAATACAGGCCTTCAATATGCGTGGCCAGTCGTCTATCGCAGCACGAACGAGGTCCATGTCAATATCGGCGGCTGCCTTAATCAAGGATGTCTTGAGTGACTCCCAATTGAGATGAGGCTTTGAGCACGCCTTTTCCTCCAAGTGTTGCCATATCTTGTAATCTAACGGATTCAAATCTGGACTGGAGGAGGGCCAGTCTTCGTGCCGGATGAAGTCGATTTCACACGCCGCCAGCCAGTCTTGTGTGCTCTTCGCTCTATGAGCTGGCGCCGAATCTTGTTGGAATACCCAGTGCCTGTTATTGAACATGGTATGAGAAACAGGTTCCACAAGGTTCGTCAGGACTGTATTTTGATACACAACTGCATTCGTTTTTACACCTTTCTCACAAAAATGTACCTCTGTTAAGCCCCAATAAGAAACTCCCAACCATACCATGAGCGAGGATGGAAAATGACCTCGTTGGACACGCGGAATACGGTTGCTCGCTTCTTCACTACTGTGTGCGTACACCTTATCATTTTGTTTGTTGTAGCTCTCTTCTACGGTAAAAAATTTTTCATCCGAAAAAAGAATTTCCCGATATTCTTTTCCCGCGTACCACTTCAACAAAGCGCGGCATCTCTTCAGTCTCAGGTCCATTAGACGAGCATTCAAACGATGTCCTGTTTTTCTTCGATATGCCCGAAGCCCTAAGTCTTCATTTAACACCCTTTTCACCGTGGTTCTGCTTAACCCCATCTGAAGGGCCAACAGTTTCTGCTTACGTTTGGGATTTCTTTGAATTCGCGCCTTCACAGCTTTTATCACTGCTGGAGTCCTAACAGACCGAGGGCGACCACTTCTTGACCTGTCATCTACACTAGAGTCTTCATTGTATCGTTTGATGGTACGATAAACGAATCTTTTGGTTATATTCAAAATTTTCAGTATGTTAAAAATTTGAATTGGCGCGTAACCGCAACGATGCAACGCAATAACTGCAATACGGTCTTCTTTAAGCGTCCACTCCATATTTAAAAATGAGTAAAATTCTAAAAGTATACATTTTTATTTTCATGAACAATTCGAAATTCGAATTCAATAAACTTTTTTGTGGCCAGCATTCTAAAAGAAAAGTTTTTACTGTGTGACAATACTTATGACCTGACTAGTTACATATGTGAGTGTGTCAAATACATGGCAGTGTGTGTAATGTTTTCTTTATTGATTTAATGTATTTTTTATGCATTATTTTAAAAACATATCGACGCTTGAAAGGCAAACATGACTAAGCGACAATGCGTGAACTTTACAGTAGAGCAATTTAAAGTTGAAATATTTGGAAAAAAAAATATTTTAACGAATCTAACTGTAGGATTGAAATTATTTTAACAGACCTAGATATAGTTTTTTTTTGCCCATCGAATATACTTAAAGGCTATTGCCTATCATTTGTGTATATAGCAGTTATTGTCGCTTATATATATTGTCCATAATTTGATAAACAGGTAAAATTATCTGAATTTTATATAAAAGTTTTCTCGTCACAAGTAAACTTATCTAAGCCAGCATTGAAAGATTTGGAGTAACGTGTAAAACAATATGAGCTATCGTTGAAAGATTTTCAGTAACATGTAAAGTTAGACAAATTCGCACAGCTTACAGTTTCGTTTTGGGTATATTGGACTAAAGTGATCCCATAGTTCACAACAAATCGAGTAAATGTATCTAAATACTATTCCACTTTTTTATGCATGTAGAAAGTGTAAAGAATTGAACTAAAATGTAATAAATTACTTTGATAAATCATGCAAAAGAGCGAAACCAAAAGAGCGAGACATTTATGAATAAACATTTATTGTAAGAGACAATAGGGATATATTTTTTTGTAACAAAATCACGCTATTACTATTATATTATATACAATATTAAATAAATAAACCATAACAGATTGTAGTGTATTCCAATATAATACCAAAATCTAGTTATTGCCTCATCAGTCTTAAAAACAATAGAGAATTATTAAAACTCATAAAAGCTCTAGTTTTCAGAGTAAATCAACAACAAAAACAATAATAAATTGTATTCTGTTATTAAACATAACCAAACTTAACAACACTATTGTAATTTAATCACTCTCCAAAGGCATACGATAGATATGCGACATGAGATCTTGTTATTTTTTGTTAATCGATCACAATCTTCAATATCGTACAATGTCGTGCACGTGGAATGCTCAGAAACTCTTGTTTAAGACAATTAGGAATGACTTTGTCAGTGCAAAGTTTGAGCAAATCATCATATTTGGCTTTTGAGATGGGTAACTGAGACCTATAACAAGATGTCAGTGATAACTTGATTTTAGGCTGAACTTCGACATCAAAAGATGATGCAGAAGCATTCATAGATGTTTTGTATTTAACGCTTTGCTTGTATTTTTGGAAAGTCATAACACGGATCTTGCCTTTGAAGTACTTATCACTAATACTATCCCATTTATAAAAATCTTCATAGCTCAGTCTTTCCACCTGAAAAGGCGATGAATCTTGCCTAGCTGTTGAAAATACTGTAAACCATTGTGATGATGCGTAAACAGTGGTATTTTTTGATCCATTCTCTACAATAGCATGGTATCGACATGTAAGTGTGTTCCGTCAATAGATAGTTTATTTGAATAATATCGATATATTTGCACTCCTGTAATGATGAATGCAACATTGCTAATACCGTATGGTTCCGGTTTTGGCCTGGACAACAGTCGCAATAGAGAAGTAATCGCGTAACGTTTCTGGACTGAATATATTTATGTAAAATAGTTGCAATCTCATTGGCACCACGCTTGCCATTACTTTCATCCCAGTAGTAACAAAAAACATCCCAGTAGTAACTTTCATAAACACAAAAATTACATACGGCTAGTTTCCTACTACGAGCATAATACAAAAACATAGATTGTGCAAAAGGCGTGTTGAGTACTTTTTCCGAAACTAGCATATGAGATGACGGATCATCTCGGTGTATATTTTTGTGGGCTCTAAAACGGGTATGGCTTTCTTCTTTTTCTATTTCATGTTATTACTTTTCACTTTAGTTTTTCAGGATTTTTAATTTTTTTCGTAGTGAAGACGCTTGACTTTTTTAGGTACATGAAATGCGATGTTGAAATTATCTTGGAATATTTTACGAAAAATTCTCTCGCTTACAATATGCATGCCCTGATCCATGTTGTGTTTTTTGTATAGTTTGTATAAGTTGTAGATATTTCTAATTTCTTCAGAAAAGTAAACTTTGCTCGAATCTTGACGATAGTAATGCGAAGGTACCGCTGGTATTTTTTTTATTTTTAGTGCTCAGATCAAGAGCTCACAGCCTAGCTGGTGTTAAGTAGTAACTGAATCCCATAGACATCTACAACGTAAATGCCACCACCCACCTTGAGATATGAGTTCTAAGTTTTCAGTATAGTTACAACGGCTGCCCCACCCTTCAAACCGAAACCCATTACTGCTTCACGGTAAAAATCACGGCAGGGTGATGGTACCTACCCGTGCAGACTCACAAGATGTATCAGCGTAACTTTAACTAGTAGGTGAACTCACGGGACTCAAACCTGACGATGTTGCTAACACTGGCCCTAGCAAGAGCAGTGCTTCGCAGAATCTACCACCGTATCGGAAACGCGACCCACTGAGAAAATCCGGCGAGAAACTCAGTGGGCTGTGTCTGTGGGTTAATTTACTCGCCGAACCCTTCGTCGCAAGCGACGGGTTCGACGAGAACGATGACCGAGGAAGTCAATCGTGAACATTTGTTAAGTACGTATTTCATTCCAAAAATTGGTACCCGCCTGCGGGATTCGAACACCATTGCATCCCTACATACGAATGCACCGGACGCCTTATCCTTTAGGCCACCACGACTTTGTAAACTTTTGATAAATCTTTTTACGGAATCTATAGTCATTTCTTTGGTCTTATTTGGTGGTTCACATCTCCCTCATGGGAACAAAATGCAAAATAATGTGACAAACGACTTTACTAAGCGACGCCCAGCTTACGAATGTCACCTTTTACCAGCCCGCCAAAACGTGGTACGCGACTAGTTGCGCATACCCACGCGACGTATTTAAACTAGCGCAGTTCCTTAGCGATAAAAAATTATATTTTGTTTACGGGTAAACATAACTAAGCGCCAAAAGTAACCATTGAAATTAATCAAGTAAAATTATCTAGGCGACGTAGTTATTAGAAATGTTGTCATGTACAAATATTTACAGATGGAAAGGGGTATTATGTTAAACAAGTAAAACTATCTAAGATTCAATATTATTCCATTTTGTTTCAAGTTAAATTGTATAACTGTACCAATTACGACTACTTTGTATAGGTAAAATCTACTAAGTGGTTTGAAAGAAAAATTTCATAACAAGTAAAAATAAATAAATACAAACAAATGAAAATTTAAAAACATGAATAACTGACTAAGTAAATAATACCTAATTATTAAAATGTCCTAACTGCAGGATGTCTCTAAAATAACTTTTTTTTTGTCGTTTGGTAGGAAAAAACTCTGCATTTTTATGAAAATCACACCATATCTAAGCGACATAAAACACGTCACAGAGTGATGAAACCTATACTAAACGACGCAGAAAAATCAGACGATTCCAATGGTGTATATAACTCATTTTGCCTACTTTTGTCGCTTAGTCAGGATTGCCTTTCAAGCGTCGATATTAGCATTGTGCACTCCTTTTCTATATTCTCTATAAGTGTGGGAAATTTCATACTCCTCCGTCTACACAATTTTCGTAAAAGAAACTTTTTACTGGTGGTAGGACCTCTTGTGAGTCCGCGCGGGTAGGTACCACCACCCTGCCTATTTCTGCCGTGAAGCAGTAATGCGTTTCGGTTTGAAGGGTGGGGCAGGCGTTGTAACTATACTGAGATCTTAGAATTTATATCTCAAGATGGGTGGTGCATTTACGTTGTGTATGTCTATGGGCTCCAGTAACCACTTAACACCAGGTGGGCTGTGAGCTCGTCCACCCATCTAAGCAATAAAAAAAAAAAGGAATTGTTGAATTTACGTGCAGCGACATCTGTTGATAACAGAAGGGAAATTTTCTCTTGCTAAATCATACTTACCTGGCGTAGAGATACCGTGTCATGCAGGCGGTTCCCCCAGGGTGAGGCTGCTCCATTGCCCTGCGGAGTGGTTGGTGGTTGACCATTGCGATTATTCTTATTTTTTATAAGTTTCACTTCTACCGTGTGTGACTTGCACACACGCACATTTTTTTTGTTTAATATTCCGCGTGAATTTTTCGGTATTTCGATGTTCAAAAGCGACGGAATGTGGTTGATGGAGGCTTTAGATTGCTTTTATATCTAGACTCGTTTAAGTAGGCGCTCGACGTTGACAAAATACTCTTGCACGATAAACGTCTGAGCCAATATTATATTTTCGTCAGAGACGGGCGATTTGCATTCTTTATTGGATCAGTTTTCTTATGTCGATCCACGAGTATGATATTAGTGGTAAGCTATGTTACATACAGTACAGAGTAATATTGAATTGTCTGGTAGGATACTAACTCAAATAAAATTTTGCTCTATTTTTTCTACTTATATATTTTATTTGATATATAAAAATATAATGCGTTTTAAAAGTCACTTAACGTACCTAGATTACTGAAATGTAATAAAGATAACTAGAGGTCCCGCAGTAGTCGAAATTCGACTATAATTAATTGGAATTGTAAGTTTGTACACTATTATGATTGTATTTTATACTTCTATAATCACAAATTTCGCCAAGACTACACTATAAATAATATTAACAAAGACGAACAATATTTAATCTCAATTTGACAACAGACGTCAAGAACAAAAGTTTGACAATAAATAGTATGCATGCGTGTGTGCGTCAAATACGTGGTATGTAATGTGTGTAATGTTTTCTTTATTTTTTTAATGTATCTTTTATGCATTATTTAAAAAAAATATTAGCATTGTGCACTTCTTCTCTATGTTCTCTATAAGTGTGGAAAATTTCATACTCCTCCGTCCGCGCAATTTTCGTAAAAAGGGATACAAAGTTTTTGCTTCACGTATTAATATATAGATGTATGAAATAAGCATGAATTAATTGTAAAAAATAATAATTTCAATAATCTTTTGTATCTACTTGTATTAAGTCGACTTTTACTTCAATAAGTTTTAGTTTCAATATAACACAATCGTTGCATTGTAAAAACTGGAAGTTAGAGCTTTTGTCTCAAGGTGATTAGCGGCATTTACGTTGTTGATGTCTATGATCTCTGATACTTACTTAACACCAAGTGGACCGTGAGCTCGTTCATCTATCTGAGAAATTAACAAAAAAATTAACGAAACTCAACTCTGATTTTGGTCTAATTGCAAACATTAGTTTTACGAGTATATTATTATTATCCATCTAAACAGATATAAATTCAAAACAGCCTATATGGTCTGATCTGAAAACATTCCTTGCAGAACATGGTATCGGAAGACGGGCGGTGTCAATCAAGTCATCTCTTCATCAGGAGTACGTCACTTAAGCAAAACATTACGATTTCTCTATAACCGCAATTCCCTATTCAAATCATCGTGTGCCGTAGTTGTGTCATTAGACTGGAGTATTGACGCCAGCTCGAGAGTTCTCAGCCCTCCTATAACCATACAAAACTGAATACTGAATAGCGCTTCGGCGGTCCCTCTGAATCGGGTGTATGGGGTTTAACAAAACACGCGGTTTTGTTGGCGGTAATTGGGTCTGTTTATACAAATCCAGAAATCTGGTTACTACTTCAATCTAGGATTTAGTAGTGATCAATTGACGGCGTAACATGAACGCCTGCCTTAAGGAATCAAGTTGGAGTATCGGCTGTAATTGAGTTAAAAGTATCTCGGCCCATCAGAATGGAAGACCGGAACGTTCGAATACAGCAGATATAGGCACAGCGACACAATCGTCCAATTGAAAGTATACAAGTCATCGATGCTAACAAAAGAAGTGGAGGAAGTTATTAGAAAGTATTTGTTTTTTTATTCGGCCGAACGATTAGGATTATTAAGGTGCTCGTATACATCTGTATATGTTAGACTGAGCATCGCACCAACGCCTCGATCCTAAAAGAACTAAATATCTCTCAAAGGTTGTCGTCGACAGTGCAATCCAGGATTCTTCGATATTTTGGACACGTATCGCGACGGCCAGCAGAGTCTATCGAGAATCTTGTTGTTCAGGGTAGGGTCAATGGTAAGAGATCTCGTGGACGAATCCCCATGCGCTGGACTGATCAGGTGAAAGACCTTACTGAAATCCCACTTAACGAGTGCGTGCGCTAAGCCTCATTTCGCCAACTATGGAAACCATCTGTAAACCATCTTTAATAAACAAGAATTCCGCATGACCACGACTGCTCTGCCAAGATCAACCGACTATGATAATGATAGCACAATAAAATAGGATGTTACTTTAGGAGTGTGGTTCTTTGCGGGTTCTACCATTAATTCTGTGAGGAGTGCTCCGTGGACTTATAGCAGATTATATAGCTATCTTTCTTTTTTCAACATAAGTCACGCACTTCATTCTCCAGCTTCCTGAGTAATCTGGCAAGCCAGCTTGAAGGGTGAGCTAGCTCTTATTCTAAAATGGAGATTTCGTTCGTTTGATGATGAATGGCGGAACCTGTGTTGTGGTATCTATGGGCTATGATAACTACTTAACAGAAAATATTTGAGTTCATCTTTGTATTAATGCATTACAAATGGAAGTCGTCATGGCCTAAAGGATAAGACGTCCAGTGCATTCGTATCTAGCGATGCAACGGTGTTCGAATCCCCCAGGCGGGTACCAATTTTTCTAATGAAATGCGTACTTAACAAATGTTCACGATTGATTTCCACGGTGAAGGAATAACATCGCCTAATAAAAATCAACCCCGCAATATAATAATTTGCGTAATTAATAATGGTAGGACATCTTGTGAGTTTGCACGGGTAGGAACCACCACCCTGCCTATTTCTGCCGTGAAGCAGTAATGCGTTTCGGTTTGAAGGGTGTGGCAGCCGTGGTAACTATACTGAGACCTTAGAACTTATATCTCAAGGTGGGTGGCGGGCGCATTCACGTCATAGATGTCTATGAGCTCCAGTAACCACTTAACACCAAGTGGGCTGTAAGCTCATCCACCTGTCTAAGCAATAAAAAAAAGCATCGTTTCCTGGTAATATCCAGTTTCGGTACTCGAAACTTGAGAGCTTTTCACAATTATTTAGTGATAAAAATCAAGTGTACCTAATTCCAGGAAGCTCTATCGTTTTATCACTTTCCAGTTTGATGTTCGAAAAATAATCTGAATTCCCAACGAACTATGACAACAACGGAAGTGCTTCGAACGCAGTGAAACCAAATAGCACGTTCTCATCGAAAGCTCGATAGTACGTAACGATCGAAATTTCAGTGAAAAACACGAAGTTGCAACGTATCCTTTCGGTCGGAGTCCTTAAAAAGTTTTTCATAGGTAAACTTTGCGTGCTCGAATGTACGTTGCATAGGTAATCGCGCTTTCACGAGAACCAAGTTCCTGACCGACTTCAGTTTGTTCCTTTGCCGTTTCCGACGTATACGATTTAGTGTATCTTCTTTTCTTCGCATATAAATCGGCTTAGTAAAAAAAAAAAAAATACTTTCTCATCAGTATGTTTAATTAATTTTTTATATTCTGTGTGCTTAGTGCGAGTTTTTTAACGTTCTCGATAACGTTAAAGTTAACCTAGCGGCTAACGTAGGCAGTTTGCCGCTAGGAGGGATGTTCCAACTGCATACAAATTAGGTTAACTTTTACGCTATCGAGAACGTTAAAAAGCTCGCACTAAACGCACTGGTGTAGTTTATCACTTGCAGAGTGAAGGAGTTTCTATTGGGGGGTTTTTAGATGTTCGTAAGTCGAATTTCACTTAGAATTATAAATGTATACTGTAAAAACATTAGGTAAAACTGTGCAAACGATTGTTATGAAATATAAATTAGTAATGAGTTAATTATATTCCTTTAAGACTTTGATTACACGTTTCAAGCCATTAGTTAATGCTAGCTGGGCCGTGAGATTTCTTTAGTAGCTGACCTTAAAACTAATGACAGGAAAAATTCAGAAAATTTTGGAAAATCTTCAGAATAAAGAATGAATATTTTAAAGAATTTAGAATAAGAAAAAATGTCATCAGAGGTTTTCAGAGAGTTTTCATTTAATCACCTCTAAATTATTTTAAACGGCCGTCTAGTGTAGTGGTAAGTGACATGGTCACTACACAAGGGGGTCGCGGGTTCGAATCCCGCCAAGGGAAGATATTTGTATGATAAATATAAATGTCTTTTCCAGGGTTATGGATGTATATTAAATATATGTATGTGTATAATAAAAAAACTTACATTTATATCCGTTATCTGGTACCTGTAACACAAGTTCTTTACGAACTTATCACGGGACCAGTTAATGTGGCGTGATTGTTAGTAAATATTTATTTATTTACAAAACTAATAAAGAATAGAAAAAAAACAACACTTTAAGTACTTTTAGTTCATTTAAAAACAAAATGCACAGAGCGGTCACGATAATTTATTTGACCTTATATCAAACTTTATACCTAACGTCCCAAGGCCTCAACACATACAGGTCGTCTGAAATCAACGTGGCCTAAAGGATAAGGCGTCCGGTGTACTCATATAAATGTTCAAATCCAGCTAGTGGGTATCAATTTTTCTAATCAAATTCGTTCTCGAATGATTTCCACGATGAAGTATTAATATCGTGTAGTAAAAGTCAGCAGGGTGATCTTTTTTTTCTTTTTTTTTCCTACCTAAGCTGATAGCCTTAAGAGGCTATTGCAGCGTAACCTTAACTAGTGGATGAGCTCACAGGGCTCAAGCTGGAGTGATGCTAACACTGACCCTAGCAGTGCTTCGCAGAATCTACCACCGCATCGGAAACGCGGGTTGCGTTGAAGATTTGGCGAGAAACTCAGTGGTCTGTGTCTATGGGTTAATTTACTCGTCGAGCCCTTTGAATACACACGTGCACGTACCACAAGCCTGCCTATTTCTGCCGTAAAGTAGTAATGCGTGTCGGTTTGAAGGATGGAACAGCCGTTATACTATACAATTGAAATTTAGACCTCATGTCTGAAGATTTGTGATGACTTTCACGTTGAAATATATATGAGTTAGTTTTTATTTTTTTGTTCTGATAGCCTTGCGAGGCTATCTCAGCGTTACCCTAACGTGTAGGTAAGCTCTCGGGGCTCAAACCAGGAGGCGTTGCTAACACTGGCCCTAGCAAGAGCAGTGCTTCGCAGAGTCTTCCACTGGATCGGAAACGCGACCCATTGAGAAGATCCGATGAGAAACTCAGTGGGCTGTGTGTGATGGGTTAGTTTAAAAGAAGTGTTCTTACTGTATGCCATTTCATCCATTTAAGCAATAGCAAAAGGATTGTAATAGCATTACTGTTTAACTTTTTCATATTATTAATTAACTAGCCGTACTCGCCCGCTTCGCTGGTAATTTAAAATTAACATTATTATTTATTGTCATTATTATTAACGAGTCCAACACTCATATATAAATATATTAGCCTATCCATTAATTACATGTATTTTCTACATGCATACCAAGTTTCAAGTCAATCGGATGCATGGTTCAGTAGTTATAACGGAATATCCGTAAATACCACTGTACATTTATATATTAGTATAGATCAAGTCAATTGGATGCATGGTTCAGTAGTTCTAACGGAACATGCGTAAAGACCACTGTAGATTTTTATATTAGTATAGATTACCAGTATTACAAACTATCAAAAATTCATTTGTGAAAGCTAATTGCCGCGTTCACTGCCGGAAATTGTTATAATTTTACTGGTGTAATATATTTTTACTGGTGGTAGGACCACTTGTGAGTCTGCGCGGGTAGGTACCACCGCCCTGCCTATTTCTGCCGTGAAGCAGTAATGCGTTTCGGTTTGAAGGGTGGGGCAGCCGTTGTAACTATACTGAGACCTTAGAACTTGTATCTCAAGGTGGGTGGCGCGTCTACGTTGTAGATGTCTATGGGCTCCAGTAACCACTTAACACCAGGTGGGCTGTGAGCTCGTCCACCAATCTAAGCAATAAAAATAAAAAATAAAATATAAAAATCAGTCGCTAATCATCAACGATAACTACATACAATAAGTTAAAATCGGCTCCGAAAATGATTCAATAGATTCAAATATAAAGAAAACAAAAAAAAAACGCAGTGAAATCTCGATCCAGTGTGTACGGTACCTCACTCGGATACTTCGACGAGTTATTGAAGAATTCAGAATTTGTTCGTTCGTACCCCCTTACGGTTGCATCTGTACGTTGCGGGGATTCTCTTTGTGTTTTTATCTTTACACGCCGAACAGTTTCGTTCGTAGCCGACTCGTTAGTGGAAATATTTGTCGGGATAACTCTTTTCGAAGCTGCCTTCATTTTTAAATGTTTGTTTCATTTTATTCGATAGTGAACGATATTCGCTGTGTTCGTTGTTTTAGATATTAATCGGTTATCAGATAGGTTATACGCACATAATATAGTCTGCCTAATCACGTTAAAACGTCAGATTGAACTCTGCATTACTGGTGGTAGGACCTCTTGTGAGTCCGCACGGGTAGGTACCACCACCCCGCCTATTTTTGCCGTGAAGCAGCAGTGCGTTTCGGTTTGAAGGGTGGGACAGCCGTTGTAACTATACCTTTTTTTTTTTTTTTTTTTTTTTTTTTTTTTTTTTTTTTTTTTTTTTTTTTTTTTTTTTTTTTTTTTTTTTTTTTTTATTGCTTATTATGGGCTCCAGTAACCACTTAACACCAGGTGGGCTGTGAGCTTGTTCACCCATTAAAGCAATAAAAAAAAATTGTAAGCAATTGTTTAAGACGGTATTCAAGAGCATAGATAATACACATAAATTAGTTCAATTTCTTTTTTTAAGGGATTTTATGACCTGGTAACTGAGACCTTTAAGTTTATATTCATATTTTTATGAAAAATGATGTTATGGAGTGAAATGATATGAAGATGATTAATTTGAGACATTAATCAACTGGGATGAAATGAAATGGGATGAAATATAATCGCAGTAAAATGGTTGTCATTTACTGAGATTTTTTCAGTGGACTTTTTGGAGGAACCCGAGAAGTTACGTCCAGCAGCTTTGTTTCATTTTCCCACATTTGTGCACTTTCACAGATATTAAACAGTTAATGAACCACCATTATTACACATTTAAACCTGTAGAAACACTAAATAGACAAAATAAAACAAATCACACAACTTCACTCCTCGCGTTCCCGCCAAAAAGTCCCCAAATTAGTTCAAGAGAATTCATGAACTAACTACCCCCACTTTGCTATTATAAATACGAGTGGCCTTATGCGCCTACTTGAGCAGCTAAACGAAAAAGAGCTCTTTGTTGTTATTGTTATGCAATTAAAATGCATTGCAATTCAATTCGATTTCAAAAATGATGACGTCAACAACCCATAAAAACAACATGGCACCAGTCGCGCTCTCATATAGTATGATGAATGTTTAAAGTATTATTTATTTCCTATCATCTATTACATTGCTTTGTAAGCTACCTAAATTCAAACAGCTTCACTGCAAATAGGCAACAATGTAAAATTACAATTGAAGCAGGATTGAGTACCAGGAATGCAGCAGTCAAAAGAGATACACTTTGTCAGCACTTCGCAAGAAAGTGTCGTTTAAATAAATTTTCTAGTGACTATAACTCTTAATTACTTCTGATGCTCTGGTAATTTTATTTGAACTAGTGGTCCCGCAGTAGTCGAAATTGGACTATAATTAATTGAAATTAATTATAAGTTTGAACAATGGTTCTATTGGCAAATACTTCTATAGATTTGGTCAAGACTACTCTATAGATAAATAATATTAAAGATAAACAATATTAATCTATTCTCAATTTGACCACAGACTTTAAGCAATAACAAAAGTTTGACAATAAACGAAGAGTATTATTATTATTATTATTTTATTGCCCCTGTAGGTAGACGAGCATACGGCCCACCTGATGGTGAGTGGTTACCGTCGCCCATGGACTTCAGCAATGCCAGGGGCAGAGCCAAGCCGCTGCCTACCGCTTAATACTCTCCTCGCCTACAAGCCTCGTTGGAAGAAGGACATGTCATAGCGCTCGGGAAACACCGTGGAGGAGAGCTCATTCCATAGCCGGATGGTACGTGGCAAAAAAGATCTCTGGAAACGCACTGTGGATGACCGCAGTGGCTCCAGGTAGTATGGATGAACTCTACTCCGGTGGCGGGCGGTGCGATGGTAAAAACGAGATGTCGGTATTATCTCGAACAATTCCTCAGAGCACTCCCCATGGAACATACGGTACAAAATACAGAGGGAACCGAAGTCCCTCCGCAGACCCAGAGGTTCCAAAGAGTATAATAATATATTACATATATGAGTGTGTGTCAAATACATGGTACCGTATGTAAAGTTTTTTTATTGATTTAATGTATTATTGATGCCTAATTTAAAGAAAAGATTAACAGTCTGCACTCCTTCACTATTATAATATTCTCTTTAAGTGTGGGAAATTTCATACTCCTCCGTCCGCTCTATTTTCCTTAAAAGTGGGTACAAAGATTTTTCTTCACGTATTAATATGCTCTTAAATAAACATGTTCGTAAAGCCTTATTACTGGTAAGTGAACATCAAAAAACGAAATAAAATATTTATTTATGTCATATGTTTATAGTGCTAAGAATCACATAGACAATAATAATAAGTAGATCTAGATTGGGTACCCCTTTAACTGCAATCTATATCATGCTTCGACAACCGCAATGAACAACCACATGGACCATTTAATGATATTATTTGTAAATTTAACTTTTTACAAACAAAAGTACAATACTCGTATATTCATTTGGTAGACAGCGGCTTGGCTCTGCCCCTGGCATTGCTGAAGTCCATGGGTGACGGTAACCACTCACCATCGGTGGGCCGTATGCTCGTCTGCTTACAAGGGTAATAAAAATAATAATTACGGTTTGATGTAATGACACGCGACTATCATTTTATTGATGTTGAAGTTTGATTGAATGATATCGTGAGTGAAACGTTTACCAATTACCGGACTCAAGAATGTTCATTGACTCAAAAATACACCATCAATCCCTAATAGAGACTTGATTACCTACTAGCTCCAGTTTGTAGCAAATCTTACACTTACCACTACTTACGATAGACACCAAATCAATTTATATTACATTAATAGGTATCAGGGTAATTGGTGGTAATTGGTAACCGCAGCCTAAAGCCCTCATATCATCATCACCCATCTTGAGACATGAAAACAAAGTCAAAATGTATACGGTTTTCCCACATTTCGAATCTCGAAAGTTTGACTGATTCGTGGCAGAAATAGGCAGTCTTCTGTTACCTAACCGTGCGGGCTTACAATGCGCCCTATGACCACAAAAGTTTGTGAATGTTCTAAGTTCGATGTTTATTACTCGATGGCATTCGTAAACGGCTGGTAAGTGCGCACTTCCTTACCTGACCCGGTCACATTCACATCGCTTAGTACGAGTACTTGTAGGCCACAATGACTTTAGAAAAATAGCTAAAGGTATTAGGACATATGCTTAAATAATATGTGATAATATTGGTTTTTTTTATTGCTTACTAGCTGGCCCGGCAGAATTCGTAGTGCCTCAATCGATAAATAAAAGATCTAAACTTTTGTATAAAATAAACTTAAAACAAACACAAGGAATCCGTTCGACGGGGGACACATCAAAGGGAAAACAAAATTTGTTATTTTTATTTAATTCCGAGCATTTTCATATTTATCTACCTTTTAAATCTTCTCCGGACTTCCACAAATAATTCAAGACCAAAATAGAAGATATGGGTAGGAGAGCTCACGGCCCATCTCGTGTTAAGTGGTAACCGGAGCCCATTGACATCTGCAACGTAAATGCCGCTACCCACCTCGATACATAAGTTCAAGTCGCAGCTTTAACAGTACAACGGCTGCCCCACCCTTCAAACCGAAACGCATTAATGCTTCACGGCAGAAATAGGCAGGGTGGTGGTACCTACCCGTGCGGACTTCCAAAACATCCTACCGTCAGTAAAAAGTCTTACTGTATATAATACAGAATAATAACATTTATTGTTAGGTGACGTTGGGTTGCATCTCAAACAAACGTCTCGACAATTTAACTTTTTCATTTAACATTTCGCTATAGTCACAGCGCATTGTATAACGTTTTCACTACTTTAATAATTAAATAAAATCCTCGGGTTGTTTATCCATCGGAGTTGAAACTTTATACAGTTGTTGTTGGCACTTCTGGGGAGGTTTATCGCTTCGACGAAGTTTTTGCGGGAGTCGTTTTAAACAGCCAGGTGTATTATTGTGTGCCCTAAATAATGCGATATTTTATTTACTATTGACAGGTAGACGTCTTGTCAAACGCTCGTCTTGTATATTATATAAAGTATATCACTATCACTCAGAGGATGACCGATATATACCTATTATTTTTTTTTTGTTGATAAATTGTGTTTTTTAGGAATGATACTTAAATACGAATTACATATTGAAATTGTATTATATTATTTGTTATTTTCTTTAAATAAAAAAATATAACTTTATGTTTAAGTTGATTATTGATAAAGTTGATTATTGAAAACACGAATAAAACAACATTTTCTGAAAATAAATCGTAGCTAGATCGATTTATCGCCCCCGAAATCCCCTGTATACTACATTTAATGAAAATCGTTGGAGCCGTTTCTGAGATACAGATTATATATTTATATATAAGAATTGCTCGTTTAAAGATATAAGATTTACGATATAACTATAATAACTATACTCATACTATTTAAATACTTATATATACAGCAGATACTTTAGGATGGCTATACAATTTTTTTTAAATCCTTGGAAACATATTTTAAATTAGACAGCACACTGTATTCTTCTTACTTCATTCACAGTAAACAAAGAATTATCCAACTCTCTCTCTTTTCTCCCTAATATAAATTTAATGCTAAGATTTGAGTTCGACGAACTCTATGCACTCAATTGAGCACGTCTCAAGTAATACGCCGGTCCTGATTGCCCATTACCAAAGCGACGAAATACGAATTTTCAATAAAATTCAACGAGTAACTGAATCTGAGTGCAACGGATATGTAAATAGTGGAAGTGGCTTTGACGATAATAGACTTCGCTTCGAAGATCACAAATGTGGTAGAAGCAATTGTGGTTTAACATTATCGAATGCCATGAAAGACATTGGTGGTAGGCCGTTGGGGTACCACCACCTTGCCTATTTCTACAGTGAGGCAGTAATGAGCTTCGGTTACAATCAAATGGTGGGGTAGTACTGAAAAAAATAGGCTTAAAACTCATGTCTCGAGGTGGATGATGGTATTTAGGTTGTTGATATCTATGGGCTCCAGTGACCATATAACACCAAGTTTACCGCCAGCTTGTCTACCAATATTAGCAATAAAGAAATCTAAGAACATTTGAAATGCAGCACACGAATTACGTATAAGACTCACTATTGCAGTAGGCAGCGGCTTGGCTCTGCCCCTGGCATTGCTAAAGTCCATGGGCGACGGTAACCACTCACCATCAGGTGGGCCGTATGCTCGTCTGCCTACAAAGGCAATAAATAATAATAATAATAATTTAAAGTTACCATTCCAAATTAAAAGAGTATGTCGGATATTTTAGGTGGGTCACGGATATTTCTATCTAGATGCTTTGGCATATTTAGCAGGTCATATTTACAGTTAGTTTTGAGATAAGTTGATATCAGAGCTCCGTAAATTGAATCATGATATGCAAATTCTAACATTCTTACTTAATTAATTGTACAGTATAACAATCGTCCCGACAATGCAGTTCGGTAAAAAGCAATGATTTAATTTTTAAACGAAGGATTTAATTTTTATTCTTTATTCGCGACAGAGTCTCTTCCATTTTCAGTATATCTGCGTGCCTAATCTTTCGATCACGACACTAGCGCCCTCGGTGCCTTAACTTACTTTTGGAGGGGGCCTTACAAGTTATCGCAAATAAGTACGAGGAAATGTGTCCAATCAGAAGTTAGTCTAGCGTGTAACTTATCGCGGCGTCGTGGTTCACACTCGCAGTATGTTCTGATTCTTCAGAATGTCTATCACTTTGTGATATTCCTTGTTTCATTGCTTTTTGTGTCGATTTATTTGCCAATTTACGAATAAACGTCAGAGATATCGGTTCAGCCGTAAGTTATATTACTGTCCTATTACAACAGATCCCTTTCATTTCATCTGGAAAAAGGTCAAGATCAGGTAATTTGATGGAGGATGGTAAAATTGTGGTATTTACCCGCGCCCATACGCCCCACCATTATAACAAAAGTTTATTTGTTAGTGGATAATGATCACTCTATGCCTTGACTAAGGTGCGATTTTTAATGAAATATTAAGACGGTTTTTAACGGTATTTCCAGGAATTTTAAATTAATATAATTAAATGTATGCCATTCAAAAAAATATTGTCAACAATGTTTTTATTTTGATAATTTATGTTTCATGATAGAGCATTTTGGGTACATATCAAACTGCAGACATGTTTTTTTTGTAAACCAAACGCGAACTATTTGGAAACCTCGCACATTTCCACACATCGACATGTCAATTAATTCCAATAAACCTTTTTATCGTTCCTTCCTTGTTGTTCCAACGGATCATATAGTCATGTTTTAAGGGCTCCATAACTCATAGGCCAATAAAAGACAAAGGAAAGCATAAAAAGAACGATTCGCGTGCAAATAAATCATAACAATTCTGTCGTTTTTCGCAGTTTGTGGACTGAGAAATATGGATGTGGCCTGTCGTCGTGTATTTATTGCCGATATTCCAAGTTTTGTTCTACAACACAATATACAAGTTAAAACGTAATCTATCTAGTATTTTCTGATTTTGCTTCTTTGGCAATGTTTCAAAGTTCAGCTCATTTTTGTTTACATCGCAATTTTTGCGTTATTAGTAGAGCGTACCATGATCATGATACACCCATGATCGAGCACAGTGGAAGAACGTCACTTGTGGTCGCGATCCTCAGTAGTGAGGGAACGATTTAGAAGTAGTACTATGAGCTAGTATGGGATGGTGGATCATCTTATCAATTCCTATAATGAATTAGTTCCCGATACTAAGACTTAGATACTAAGGTTTTTTTTCGTGTACTTAGGCTTCGGACCGATATTTATATTTAATTATAATACTATGGTCTTAAATTATAAACATGTATGTTGGTGCAAGGATGAATAGTTAAATTATTTAAATGTTCAGTTGATTTTTGGACCATTGGGTTTGTTAAGCGTGAAATTCGAGTTACTCACAATAGCTAGACAGAAAAGAAACCAACTATACAGTTTATGAACCGCAAAAGCGATCCGCCCTCTTGAATATTGTAAAAGAGAAATAAACGGCTAACAGTAAGCAAGTTTGATTTTTTACTTCGTCAAGCATGAGCGACAATCCTTATGATGTGGGTGGTGACGTCAGCATGCCCGACATCAACATGCCTGACGTCAGCATGTCTAACGTCACGCTATTTAAAAACCAACAGAGAATCGGTCTTCTGTCACATGGAATAGTATAAAGGAAGATATCAGTATGGCCTTAAGTTTTGCATGTACAGTGTGTATTGTTTCAAAGCCGCATAAAAAATGAATTCGAATAGCCATCACCTATAGCTTAGGCACCGGATCATATTTCATATTTCATGATATTACGATCTATATACATATATATAGCTGTTATATATTAGTTAGGAACTACTGGATTCTCATCGGGAAAAGTTCTCATTTCGTGAAATCGTCAGTTAATCAGATAAAGATTATTATAGTTTTATTGTATATAAGAAAAGGCTTGTTTTATGTTTTCTAAGTATTAATTTAGTTTATATAGTATAATGAAAAATATAATGTGCACCGTATAAAATTTGTTTTTTGTTTTCACATTATTTTAACAGCAATTGAACAAAGATCAAGGGAATGTTAAAAAGTTTACCACAAAAAACACAACAGTATTTTATTTAAAATATATAAATACGTATCGTAATTCTTGGAACGAAGATTCAGTTTAATCTAAATCTAGTTTGTGCCAGCACGGGCAAGTAGCAGCAGTTAACGAAGTTAATAATATACCCGGTAAAGGAACTTTTGCGTTCCGGATTTAAACGGATCAAAATTGACACAGATATCAAAATCGATTTGAACTTTCAGGCTGATGAGCTTCGCGAAAAAGCAACTCGAGCACAGATAATGTGCGCTGCAATCATTTTAAGTTATATATAATATATAAACTAGCTTTTGCCCGCGACTCTGTTCGCATGGAATAATTACTTTGGCATAACGCTAAATTTTACTCCCACTTCATTTACGTAGAATGTGAAAATATTTTTGAATTATAGGATGATAAGGAGTTATTTAAACCCCTATTTTGAAACATTCTTTATTGGTACTCTACTTGTATTGGGCTTACCGTGATGTTATATAGCCTATAGCCTTCTCATTAAATGGGTTATCTAACACTGAAAGAATTTTTCAAATCGGACCAGTAGTAAGTAGTTCCTGAAGTTAGCGCGTTCAAACAAACAAACTCTTCAGCTTTATATTATATATAAATATAATAATTTTGAATAATTGATTTGCTTTCTTAGTTTTTTGTGTATTTACTTAGGTACATAATTAAGAGGCGAGTTGAACGAATATAGGTTTTTTTAAATATGTGAAAATTAGCCATACGTGTATTGGTTTAAAATTATAATACTACGTAAAGATCGCAGAATTTTTCAAATTATTATACTCAAGGCACCGAAAGCACAGAGATAGGGAAGGTGAACACAGAGATACGCTTTAGTATAAAGTGCCCATTTTTTGTTGTTGTAACAAATCATAATTTCTCCGAAAGAATCTACGGCGTAGAGCCTCTGGCTACGTGATGCTACGTCATTTTGTCGTAGAGTGTTCGTAGCTTACCGTTGACATACGAAAATATATAGTAGAGCCAAGGATTTTTGACAGAATAATAACATTAAAAATGGCAGTTGATTTATCATATTCATAGTAACATTTTTGTGGTGCGCGCATTGTATGACAACTAAAAATCGACATATTATGCTATTCTCTCTAGAGGGATCACGAACCGCATCTACCAACTGTCTTCGTGTTACCACTCCTGAACATACGTGAATCTTAGTAATTTTTTTTTTTATTGCTTCGATGTGTGGACGAGCTCACAGCCCACCTGGTGTTAAGCGGTTACTGGAGCCCATAGACATCTACAACGTAAATGCGCCACCCACCTTGAGATATAAGTTCGAAAGTCTTAAGTATAGTTACAACGGCTGCCCCATCCTTCAAACCGAAACGCATTGCTGCTTCACGGCAGAAATAGGCAGGGTGGTGGTACCTATCCGCGCGGACTCTCAAGAGGTCCTACCACCAGTAAATTATTTATGCCTAGTCTAGTAAATTAATCGCATATTCTGTTTATTTCTAATTTGTTAGTATTTATGTCTCGATTTGCCTTTGGAAATGGTGCCTTTAAAGCGAACAGCTCTGCATTTCTGTATTCCTTATCTTTTAAAACATGTTTACAATTAATTCGATTAATATAACCACATCATAAGACCATTGATTTTTTTATAAATTAAATGAGTCCTATATA
The DNA here is from genome assembly GCF_030267445.1 of Bombyx mandarina. Taxonomy (NCBI): domain Eukaryota; kingdom Metazoa; phylum Arthropoda; class Insecta; order Lepidoptera; family Bombycidae; genus Bombyx; species Bombyx mandarina. The sequence goes on from NC_143228.1 coordinate 15,412,044, forward strand.
TTATAATGCCCTTATATGTAAATGTACCAATTATATAATTGGAACTTTTGAGCATTCTACGATGCCACCTATATGTTTACGTGCATGTAAAAAGGTTCGGGCAGATAATTATACCCAGTATAAATGTTTATGGTAAGAGAATCAATAATTAAATTTTGATATTTATAGCAGCACTGCTAAAAGCGTATAAAGCCGATCTAATAACCCTAAAAGATGTTTAATTCATCATTCTAAGTTCCCCACGTATATTGCACGTGGTGATTTAATTCTGTTATTTTAAAAATTTCGGTACAAATTCAGTTAATAGGTTAGTGCTGAAATAGGGCCTCTCATTGTGTCTGCCCAGAAAAATACCAAAGCTTTCAAAAGCGAAAATAAGTACAAAAAGGTTTTTTGGTATTTGGGTATTTTTCATTTTATTTATTGCTTAGATGTTATAATACAACGGCTGCCCCACCCTTCAAACCGAAACGCATTACTGCTTTACGACAGAACTAGGCAAGGTGGTGGCACCTACCCGTGCAGACTCACAAAACGTCCTTAGATACGATGCAACAGACGACTTATCCTTTAGGCTACGACGACTTCAAATTACGAATTATAAATTAAACCGGCACCTTTTTGTATAAATGGCATAACTTAGAGCCCATAAAACTGCTCAAGATAATCGAGTCGGGTTCAAGATAATCATACATTTCAAGATAGACAAATCGATTATCGATCCAATCAAAAGCTCAAGATAATCATGCAGCAAATTTCGCTCGTTGACTGTAGTATTAATATGATTGAAGTCTGAACCTATATAATAATATCGGGAGAGCCATTCAATTGTAAATTCAATCCAACTAATATTTAAAATTTTATTTTGTAATATCAGAGCTGAAATCTTGTTCATACAATTATATTGCTACCAGAGTCTGTCTAGAACAAACAGCATTACCACATCTCTTCACACACGTAAGAGGCGATTAGGGAAGTCACACAGAATGGACAGTACTATTATCTGAGATTTATACCAGCAAACTGTGACTGCCACTGGCATTAAATGGTGGTAAGATGTAGATAGCACCGTCCGGCCTATTTCTGCTCTGAAGCTATATCTTCTAGTTTGAAGGGTGGGAAAGCCGTTGAATATTAAAAATGAGACTTCGATATTGGGTTTCGCGCTTGGTAGTATCATTTATGTGATCTGTATGTGCTACGCTAATCCCTCAACAAAAGGTAAACCGTGAGCGTAATGCTTTTAGCGCAATAAATAACAAATAAAAATAAAAACTGAGCTGCACAAGAAAATTAGTGATCTCTCCTTCGAGAACAAGGAAAATAAAATCCATCCTCGTCACAAATACATATAACGAGTCGACACCAATTCTGGCCCGAGTGTCATTCCCAGGGTCGTCCCACGCTGTGTTTCAGCTTATGAATATTAATGCTTAGGGAATTTTTTCCATTATATCCAGCGTAAGGACGACTCTCACGTATATATTATGTACGAGTTTGTAAATGATTAAGGCTTTTCCGGAGTGGCAATTTTTATATTAAATTTCTGTTGTCATTGAATTTTCATTTTAGGACAGTCTTCGTGTTAAAAGGGAATCATGAGTAGCAACTTACGGAGTAGAGTTCATCCATACTAACTGGAGCCACTACGGTCATCCATAGTGCGTTTCCAGAGGTCTTTTTCTCACGTACCATCCGGCTATGGAATGAGCTCTCCTCCACGGTGTTCCCCGAGCGCTATGACATGTCCTTCTTCAAACGAGGCTTGTGGAGAGTATTAAGCGGTAGGCAGCGGCTTGGCTCTACCCCCCCCTCCCACCAAGCATACTGGCGACTAGCTAGGACTCTCAAATCCGAAACTACCGCTACTATGCCTCCCCTCATACGCCCTTCAGGCCAACCACCGGCATTCGATGACGATGACAAGGCTGAGCTGCTGGCCGATGCACTGCAAGAGCAGTGCACCACCAACACTCAACACGCGGACCTCGAACACACCGAGTTAGTCGACAGGGAGGTCGAGCGCAGAGCTTCCCTGCCGCCCTCGGACGCGTTACCCCCCATTACCACTGACGAAGTTAGAGACGCGATCCACAACCTCCAACCTAGGAAGGCACCCGGCTCCGACGGCATCCACAACCGCGCGCTAAAACTCTTGCCAGTCCAACTGATAGCAATGTTGGCTACAATTTTAAATGCCGCTATGACGCACTGCATCTTTCCCGCGGTGTGGAAAGAAGCGGACGTTATCGGTATACATAAGCCGGGCAAACCGACAAACGAAACTTCTAGTTACCGTCCGATTAGTCTCCTCTCGACGATAGGAAAAATTTACGAACGGCTCCTTAGGAAACGCCTCTGGGATTTTGTTACCGCGAACAAAATTCTCATAGACGAACAGTTCGGATTCCGCTCTAAACACTCGTGCGTACAACAAGTGCACCGCCTCACGGAGCACATTCTGATAGGACTAAATAGGCGTAAACAAATCCCGACCGGCGCCCTCTTCTTCGACATCGCGAAGGCGTTCGACAAAGTCTGGCACAACGGTTTAATTTATAAACTGTACAACATGGGAGTGCCAGACAGACTCGTGCTCATCATACGAGACTTCTTGTCGAACCGTTCGTTTCGATATCGAGTAGAGGGAACTCGTTCTCGTCCCCGTCAACTGACCGCCGGAGTCCCGCAAGGCTCCGCGCTCTCCCCGTTATTATTTAGTTTGTATATCAATGATATACCCCGGTCTCCGGAGACCCATCTAGCGCTCTTCGCCGATGACACGGCTATCTACTACTCGTGTAGGAAGATGTCGCTGCTTCATCGGCGACTCCAGATCGCAGTAGCCACCATGGCACAGTGGTTCCGGAAGTGGCGAATTGACATCAACCCCACGAAAAGCGCAGCGGTGCTTTTCAAAAGGGGTCGCCCTCCGAACATCACTTCGAGCATCCCACTCCGTAGTAGGCGCGCAAACACCTCCGCCGTTAGTCCCATCACTCTCTTTGGCCAGCCCATACCGTGGGTCTCGAAGGTCAAATATCTAGGCGTCACCCTCGACAGAGGGATGACATTCCGTCCCCATATAAAAACGGTACGCGACCGCGCCGCGTTTATTCTAGGACGACTCTATCCAATGCTTTGTAGTCGAAGCAAACTGTCCCTCCGTAATAAGGTAACTCTCTACAAAACTTGTATACGCCCCGTCATGACGTATGCAAGCGTAGTGTTCGCTCACGCAGCCCGCACCCACTTGAAATCCCTTCAGGTTATTCAATCACGATTCTGCAGGATAGCCGTCGGAGCGCCTTGGTTCCTTAGGAATGTGGATCTCCACGACGACCTGGAGCTCGACTCTTTTAGTAAGTATCTACAGTCGGCATCGCTGCGCCATTTTGAGAAGGCGGCACGACATGAGAACCCTCTCATCGTAGCCGCTGGAAATTACATACCCGACCCAGTAGACCGAATGGTAAACCGTCGACGTCGCCCAAAGCACGTCATTACGGATCCTCCTGATCCATTAACGGTGCTTTTAGGCACCACAAGCACCGGTCACCGTCCTCGTCGAACCCGTCGCTTGCGACGAAGGGCTCGACGAGCGAACTAACCCATAGACACAGCCCACTGAGTTTCTCGCCGGATCTTCTCAGTGGGTCGCGTTTCCGATCCGGTGGTAGATTCTGCGAAGCACTGCTCTTGCTAGGGTCAGTGTTAGCAACTCTCCGGTTGAGCCCCGCGAGCTCACCTACTAACGTTAGGGTGAAGCTGAAATAGCCTCTCAAATCTATCAGCATAGGTAGGATAAAAAAAAAATATATAAAAAAAAAAAGGCTCTACCCCTGGCATTGCTGAAATCTATGGGCGACGGTAACCACTCACCATCAGGTGGGCCGTATGCTCGTCTGTCTACAATGGCAAGAAAAAAAAACTTGGAATGGCTTCTTAAATAACTTACGAATATTTCTCAGCGTTCTCCTCTGTAGTTAAGTTCGTCGCTTACTGTGCTGTAGTTCCTGGTTGTAAACAGAAACCTTTAATACATCTTTCTTCTGTCGAGGTTTTAAAAGGGTTATTTAAGATGAGCAACTGCATGGGTGTGTTAGTGCCTTGAGGTCAGTGCGGCGTGGTCCATTAGTGACGAGTCACGATCAGGTGATAATTATTTCGTCTGGTAATCAGAAAACCAGAGCCTCTTCTTCATTTCATTCTGTGCGTAAGTCATGGGTTTCATTACATAAAAAAATGCTTTCTGTATTTCTAAGAAAGCAATCAGTTCCTTCACTATTAATCGGTGCAGAAAATTTATTTTAGTTACTTCAAAAACTATACTTACCTAAGATATATAAGACCATTTACCTATATAGTATATAGAGTCCGTAATTCCAGTAAGAAAATAAAATACAAACACGTTTTGCATAACCAATAACCTATGAATTTTTATAACGCACTCACAGAGGTGGACTCTTCAAGCTTTCTCTGAAGGTACCTTCCTAATCTCAGGGTTTCCACTTAACCTTTCTAGAGACTCAAGACACATTAAATACAAGAGAGCAACACTTGAGTAGAAAATCGAATTTGCCAAACATCAAAGTACTTTTATATCTAATTATTGACCCAATATCGAAGCAAATTCGCTGATAGCTAAATCCTTATTTTTATTCGATATAAATCTTTAGAAGTAGCTCTTTTCGTTGGTATAATAATTGCAGCTAGTCTTGACTTCGTTATTCGTAAAGTCGTCGTATCTCTAAAGAAACAAATCAATAAGCTATGCATGTGTATTAGATAAATATGTTCAGCCAAATTCATTGACACCCTGATCATGAAATTGGGAAAAAAGGCCCTGTGTTAAAGCTATTTAGATTGTTAAGCTATTACACAGCTTTTATCGCGGGCTTTGAGCGCGGTGACCGAATCAAGAAATTCCGTAACGAAAATAAAACCTAACATCCCCCCACTTCACCTACCATGTAGCTCGCGTTCAACACATTCACACGTTACGCTTGTGTAGTGCTTGTGAATAAGCGTGCGGCGTGACGTCGCACTGCATGCATATCATGAAAAGTCTGTCCATCTCTCTCTCGCGCGATCTAGCTAATGACTGTGAAGGAGACAGTTAATGTTTTGCTTTTGTTAATGTTTATAAAATAGCGTGGTCTTATTTTATTATTGTTTTAATATTAAATTATTGTTGTCTAATTATAATTGCATAAGTTGATAAAAAATGCTATGCAATAGCTTTACCGCGGCAGTCCCCGAGTGCCACATTTTTTTTTGTATGCGACTGTCAGATCGTGGCGCTCTTCAATTTAGGACACTATCGTTCCCAACGTGTGTACATATTTAAAATAAAAAAATCGGTTAATTGATTAACGCCTTTAAAGAAACTATATCAAGCTAAAGTCAATGAAGGTATTTACGTTTTAAAGTGTGTGACTAAGCCGAATGTATTAATGAGAATGGCTCCGGTCCATTAGAAGCGGCGCCGATAAATGTTCGTTGCGGTCGACATAGTGTGTTTTGATGCTAAGATCGAGCACTTTACTTAGTGGAACCGACCGTGTTACTGGTTACGAAGAAATATGTGAGTGCTTCTGGAATAAACGTTATCGATTAAAATTCATTGGAACTAACAAACTAATCATTATTTTTAGCTTAAGTTCCGAAATAAAACCGGTAACAAAAAGTTGACAAAATATATTTTCTTGATAGCCATAGAAGACAGATGATAATATAATTAGTTACCTATGTACGTAATGGTTAGTGGCTATATTCGCATATGACACCGTTAATAACAGAAACACAACCACGCCTTAAGTCTCTTTTGAACACAAATGCCGTAGTGCTGGTTAATTGGACTAGGAACATGGTGGCGAAGATATCGCATATTAAATCAATTTTCTTTGAAAATTTTATTAGTGTACTATCGCAATTTTTCCAGAAGCTTTCTCTTTGTAGGTCGGAAAGTATGAGGGAAGGGAGCATCTACTTCTTGATACTTAGAAGTGCATATCTCATCCACTTGTAAACCTTCTTATACTTCTCTACTTTTTACGTTTATAAGCGTTTATATCCATACGGCATAAGAAGGTATAGTTTATACTCTACTTTTTACGTTTCTTTTTCTTTTATCTCATACAGTTTTTATTAGTGCCACCCCTAATATACCTTTTTCTGTACAACGTTGTATAACGGTTCATACACCTAAAATGGCTGCGACATACGAACAAGAGAAAATATTGAATTTCAGTTTCATGTCAAGACAACGGTCGCTTCATTCCTCAAATACTAATTCTTTTAAAAGCAGCACGTATTAGATTCAACAGTTTCAACAACACCCAATTCATTTTGTACTCAACATACGAGTTTATTAAGTTCAATTTTAAATACAATCTTCTTTATTACATTAAAGTTCTCTCGTTGTATGCTGTAACGCTATAACACTAAATAGCTAAGTGTAGTACGCCACTATGTAGTACTGGACGACGTGGATGGAGTAAACTCATTAAACTAGCTAGGTTATCCAGCCCAGCTCCGTTAGCGTAGCGCCGAAGAAATATTGCATAGAAAAATGCGCGTTCACACTGTAACGTTTAGTTTCAGGTTGTATTATTTTAGAGCCAATGAAAATGCTGGACGAAATTGAATTACGAAAGTAAATACACCTTGTTTCAAATTTTACTTTGTAATTTTTTTTCTGACGGCTTACGTGACAGTTAAGCCTGCGGTTTGACCGTCATAGATGAATACGTTATCGATGGCTTATATCATAAATAACGTTTGAAACATTAGTTTATGAAAGACCAACTTGGGACAGTTCTATTTTTGACCACTTATCACTTATACCACTAGGTATTGCTGGTAACTACACTTATATGTTTAAGAAAGATAGGGATAGGATATTTAATAGGCAAATAACGTAATGAAACTAATTCTATGACCTGCAGATGGGGCATTAGTTCTAGTAGCTTCAAAATGATAAAGTCTGTGTATTCGGACAAACGATCGGATGGACGGATAATTTAAGCTTTCCGTGGTAAAATTGGGGCAACTTGGGTGCAGCAACGTGCTCTGAAATTTCCCTTTTTTATTGCTTAGATGGATGGACGAGCACACAGCCCACCTGGTGTTAAGTGGTTACTGGAGCTCACAGACATCTACAACGTAAGTGCCACCACCCATCTTGAGATATGAGTTCTAAGATCTCAGATTAGTTACAACGGCTGCCCCACCCTTCAAACCGAAACGCATTACTGCTTCACGGCAGAAATAGGCAGGGTAGTGGTACATACCCGTGCCGACTCACAAGGGGTCCTACCACCCACCTTACTGGTGGGAGGACGCAATATGATCCGACTCGGGTAGAAAATGTCAGCATTTGTATATACAATGCGAAGCAATAATAAGTTTCAGGTCAATAGCCGCTATTATTATACATATCGTGGAGTACACAGCAAAAAAAATCTTTTCTATCGCTAACATCATATTACTGTTTACATTGAGTTCCAAAGATACTTTATCTTCTATTTTCGGTGCACGTGTAGGGACACGGCTTAGTAGCGCATGCGGTTTGTACATCGCTTGATATAGTCAGTCGTACATAGCCCACCCGATTTCCTGCGCTTGAGACGAAGGGCTCGACAAGTAAACTAACTCTCAGACACAGCCCACTGAGTTTCTCGCCGGATCTTCTCAGTGGGTCGCGTTTCCGATCCGGTCGTAGATTCTGCGAAGCACGGCTCTTGCTAGGGTTCGTGTTAGCATCGTCGTCAGGTTTGAGCCCCGTGAGCTCACCTACTAGCCACGGTTACGCTGGAATAGTCGCTCCAGGCTACCAGCTTAGGTAGAAAAAAAAAACCACCGGATACGTCAGACACTTGTGACAATATACGGAGCAAAATCGGAACTAACTTGTTTTATTTATAAAGGGCCATTAACACCCTTTACAATCGCATCAAAAACCATACGCACGCTTTAATACGTCATTGCTAGATGAACGCTAATTCTTTTTATACTTATTTATATCGCTGTGAAGTAGCGTTGAAAGATGTAAAATATCGCGCGCGTAAGCCAGTCGTTACCTTTCAGCAGGATCCATTCGACTTATATCTGTGTTGTTACTGCGGAATAGTTGGCAACGAGCATCGGCCCTTGTCCTTACCATGAGTTCAATTCGATCGAAATATAAAAGATTACATTCGTTTGCGTTCGAGATTTTATAATATTTGTAGCATTCACGATTGAATTATCTCATTGTCTATCTGGTATTTATATTATTTATCGGAGGTATAAAAACCACCATCTACATGAATGTAGCCCTGTGTCTTGAGACATGAGGTCTAGGCCTCAATTCCTTTAGTTCAACGACAGTTTCACCCTTCCAACCGAAACGCTTGCTTCCCCCTAGAAAAAATGGCATGGTGGTACATGCTCTACCACAAGTAAAGAGCTGATATGATTTGTTCTCCTTAATACTTCGTACCTTATATATGTACAGTGCGTGATAATGAACAAATGAAACTTTAATATCTTTAGAATTTTCTAGTATTCGAGAGCGACACTCAGGAATGATTTCTCATAAATATTTAATGAAGATACTGACTCCAAAAATGGATAGAATACAGACAGGTATGATAGAGATGAAAACCACTTGAAAAATACTACTGTTACGCGCTGGGGTTCGGGATAAATAAAAATACTACCGAATTACGATTTAAAACTGTATTGAACACTTAGAACACACACAGAACACTTTAAGATTCTCAATTTGCTTCTTCCGCTTCGCTTCAGGTGATCCGATCGCTGTTTCGCTTCGAATAGTTCCGATTACTGACTGACTGCGTGCCATCTCTGCAACGCTTTTATAGCCGAACCACATCCCTAGAATTATCGAGAATATTCCACACAAGTCGAGTATTGTGTTTCCGCTATCTAACAAGAGATGGCGTTGTATTTCGCGAGCGTTCTAGATCCTTCGATATTAGTTTGAGTATTCGGCGATAGATGGCGTTACTCTTAGCGGCGTAACACGACGAAAGCGTTCCTCCAAAACATAGTCATTAATCTATATTTTTATAAATCTATAGTTGTTGTTGTCTAAGTTTGAATGATTAAATGTTTGTTATTCGAGTGCATAAAAATCGGTGAAAGCATTTTGATGTAATTTTGCATAGTTTATAACCTTGAATTAATTAATACATACATATATTTTTATCATTTTAAATGATATGAATCGGACTGCGACGTATATTGTAAAAAATATGACAGTGCATTTGCTGGTTCCTGATTTTACATAAATGCATTTACAAAATGACCAGTCATTTATGAAACAGAGAATGAAATAAAAAGCTCTTAATATCGAAAAAATGTAACGCGTGTCTTTCAAAATGCACACTCTTCAAGGAGCTATCGGTAAAAAAAAATCTTATAGCTTCATCTAGTAAATGTATCGCAGATATATGCATTTTTTTAGTTCATTAAAAATAACGTAATGAGGGCACTGACCTTTCCGCTTGTTATTCTTCAACATCATTATCTCTATAAAGGCGTAAAAAGTAGGCACCTAATCACTTCTTCTTTTTTTCCACCTTATCCCACTAGGTGGGGTCGGAACTGCTAATTTTTCTCTTCCATTCTTTTCTATCAGCCGTCACCTCAACATTCACTCCTCTCTCTCTCTCATTTTGTCATTCACACACTCCATCTATGTCTTCTTCGGTCGACTTCTTCCCCCCTCTATCTTGCACTACCATTTCCATACATCTCCTAGTCACATGCATATTCTCTCTACGCATCACTTGTTCTTACCACGCTAACCGCATGGGTAACACGTTAAAGGCACGTAGACGCCTAATCACTTAATCATTCAATTTCCATTAAAGCTACTTAGTACTTACTATAAGGCACATGAAAGACTCATCCATTACAACAAAACATTAACCGATCCCAACTCATAAACTAGAATAATTTAACAGCTCGAAAGGCATCGTAAACAAAGAGTAGGGGTATAGGAACATGGGCACAGATGACTTACAACCCACTTACCGACCGAATATCTTTCGGAGAGCAAAGTCTCGTGCTATGTTAATATCGTGAAGATTTATAATAATTTCACTCGGCCCGCTATGGCGGCTTTTTATAGGGACCGACGATACCCGGTGTAATGCATGTGAGATGTGTTTTCGGAATGTTTTATTGCTACATTAGTGTTACTGGATTAAGCTGCGGTCTTCCTATTCAATTATGTGTATGTCGTTTAACGTTTTTCAAAGTGTATATTTTGAAACGTCATTTTAAAATTATATTATAGTTTGCGTAATTACTGGTGGTAGGACGTCTAGTGAGTCCGCACGGGTAGGTGCCACCGCCCTGCTTATTTCTGTCGTGAAGCAGTAATGCGTTTCGGTTTGAAGGGCGGGGCAGCCGTTGTAACTATATTGACTCCTTAGAACTCATGTCTCAGGGTTGGTGGCGGCATTTACGTTGTAGGTGTCTATGGGCTCCGGCAACCACTTTACGCCAGATGGGCCGCAAGCTCATCTACCTATCTAAGCAATAAAAAAACAAAATAAAAAAGATGCGCTATATAAAAAAAACAACAGCGGAAACGCACTCAGAGTTCTAAATGCATTAAGTAATCTTAGCGTCGTAATTTAGACAACAAAAACCACGTGACACGTCGTGGTTCGGGCAAGTTAGATTAGCAATGCTAATTCAGTGTGTACCCAGTACTGTTCTCGCAACGCCGCGCCGGCCACATGTAAATAACTAAGTGATATTTCGGATTTAAATTGCTGGAACGTGTCTGGAATCGTGAACGGCTGCGACTGGTGTAGGTGCCTGTATATGTTTTTTTTGAAGTGAAACTTCTTTAGGCGCGTTGAGAGTAAAATTTTACTTGGCAACAGAAAGAAAAGCTAGAAAGAAAATATACAATTTAGGAAGAGCGAGAGTGAGAAAATAGATACAGTGTCTCGCGAACCACTCGACCGTGGAGAGAGGGAAAGAACAAAGCGAGCTAGGTCGTTTCTCTTATACACAGCATTCCCTATTACAGGAGAGATTTGATTTAAGGATGAAAAATGAAGAAAACCAAAATACTACACAACAAGCTGCACCTACAATACTACACACCGCAAAAGAAGTTTCACTTCTTTCACGTGCACCAAGTTGCACGCGCATCTTTTTTTTCTTTCTAAAACCCTTTGTTAGGCTTTAATAATTGTTAGTGATGATTTCGTTTTGAACTTTATTGTGTGCCTTGAATATTATCTAGTGTATTATACTGCCTGTTTCTACCGCAATTTGAAAGGTAGTAGAGTCGTTATATAATTGAGACTTTGTTCTCATGTCTCATGGTGGGTAGCGGCATTCACATTGTGATATTTATGATTTCCGGTAGCTATTTGACCTGATTAATCATACCAGGTTGATGGAGACTTTATTCAATCAAAATATTATTGAAAAATGACTGATATGTTTTAGTGACTTATAATGGATGCGAAACAGTTTCCACGTTAAATCTTAATTAATCAACAGCTAGAGTTGAGAGGTTGCAGAATTATTACAGTTCCAATTGAAATTAAATTAAAAATGTATTTGAAAATTCAAACCATCCAATTATTTACTCGACCATTATTAATTTTCATAAAATCCGTATCAAGAAAACACTAGATAGATATTCAAAACTTCGGAAACAAAATTTTCGCCCTAAACCGACGGCGTAAAGTCCATAATCCTTATTCCGTAAAAGGAGCATTTGTCAGCGCTGAATGTAATCCGTCTGTCTGTCAGTACGTCAACACTCCGCCCATCCGAAGCGGAGTCGGCCATTCTTCTCTTTATACTGATTGACAGCGGTGATAAGCTAAAACCCACTTTGATACAAAAAGCTGTAGGCGCAGAATCGGTTGATCGACGTCTCGCGAAGACAAGTCAGATTAAATTAATATATAGGTGGAGAGTGAGTTCTTTTGTTCTTTTTTTTATTGCTCTAAATGGCCGTAGTAGCCTGACTGTATTAAGTAACTACTGCAACCTTAAAAGGTGAAATTGATGTCTCAATTCAAATTTAAGGGCTATCACACCTTTTAAAAAATTGTAAAATAACTAGGTTCGTGGTATGTACGAGAACAAGAAATCAAAAACTTGTGCATTTGTAGCTTTTAGGATTGAGTTATTTATATAGTATATATCAATAGCTCAGGATATACCTCCAATAATTCCAATGGTTGAAAGAATTGATGCTTTTAATGGGACAGAAGAGATAGAATGGGAAGATAGAAGTTTTCAAAGAGAAGTCTTGTTAGGCGAAAGGGCTAAATAATCTAACATTGAATATCATCTTCTTCTTCTTCTTCTTCTTCTATATATAAAAAAATTAATTGCTGTTCGTTAGTCTCGCTAAAACTCGAGAGCGGCTGGACCGATTTGGCTAATTTTGGTCTTGAATTATTGGTAAAAGTCCAGAGAAGGTTTAAAGGGTAGATAAATATGAAAATGCTCAGAATTAAATAAAAATAACAGTTTTGTTTTTCCTTTGGTGTGTCCTTTGCCCTGTGATTCCTTTTGTTTGTTTTAAGTTTATTTTATACTAGCGACCCGCCCTCGCTTCGCTTCGGAAACATTAAAACACACATGAAACAAACAAAAAAAAAATTAAAAAAAAGTAGCCTATGTTCATCAGGGACAATGTCGGCTTCTAATGGAAAAATAATTTTTCAAATCGGTCCAGTAGTTTCGGAGCCTATTCGAAACAAACAAACAAACAAATCTTTCCTCTTTATAATATTAGTATAGATATAGACAAAAGTTTAGGTCTTTTATTTATCGACTAGCGACCCGCCCTCGCTTCGCTTCGGAAACATTAAAATACACATGAAACCAAAAAAAAAAAAAGTAGCCTATGTTCATCAAGGACAATGTCGGCTTCTAATGGAAAAAGAATTTTTCAAATCGGTCCAGTAGTTTCGGAGCCTATTCGAAACAAACAAACAAACAAATCTTTCCTCTTTATAATATTAGTATAGATATAGATTGAGGCACTACAAAGTCTGCCGGGTCAGCTTGTTAGCAATACATATTAGTCCAACAGAATTTGGTATTTTCTTCTTAATGTACCTGTGTAAAAATCGCAAAGGTCTAAAACTAATCACCTAAACAAAAGCATAGGAATCAAAATGCTCTTAGACCCGTCGAGGTAACTAAGATTGTCTTCTTTCATTACAATTCCATTGGCTTTGAAGACAAAAGTGGCGGTTTATTAGAATGCGCTTAGTTAATGATTAAATGAAATAGTATGTAGTAAACTACAGGGAAGATTGATTAAAAAAAGGAGCTAAAGTATAAAAAGTCTTTCAATAGACTCTCTAGCAGTTACCATCTGTTGGGGACATTATAGTCACTCCGTTAGTGTGACGGCCTTGCAAGAATATGTAACTATAGGCAGCGGCTTGGCTCTGCCCGTCGCATTGCTGAAGTCCATGAGCGATGGTAACCACTCACCATCGGGTGGGCCGTATGTTCGTCTGCTTACAAGAGCAATAAAAAAAGCTCTTATAAGCTACTCTTATTTGGACCAAAATATCAAGCTTCTGTTCCTTTAGGACTTTAGGGTCTTGTGAAATTAACTCGTGTGATGTGTTCCAATAAACACTTAGAATTGCGACACAAAGAGTCGTAAGGATCAAGTATCTAAATAGCTACGGTAAAAAAATTAAGTTTAATTGACTAATTTTTAATACCAGATTGAAAAAAATAATTGAGGTTATGAACACACAGCCGGCCCCAGCGATGTGATTTATTAATAAGGTAAATAAACAACACATGCATGACACGCAATATCTGCACTAATGCGTTGAATTATAAAGCCTTACGCAACCTTTCAATATCGCGCGGGGGTATGAGTGTAAGTAGCTCTGCCAAATGGCGCAAGAGAAATTCCATTAATCCAGAGAACGTTGCACACACCGACAAACACCGGGCCCCACCTCGCGATGTTGTACGAGCATTCCTCGAGGCCGCCTTGGAAATAATGTTGGCTAAATATTTTAATAGCATCTTGTGATTTCATTTTAAAAATACCATCCGAAATAATGTTTTATTAAATTCTTCGAATGTACCTACTGTTTTTATTAAAAAATATATATTGAAATTTCTCTTGGAGGCATATTTTGCTTTAATTTTGCCGAAGATGTACAGATGTTTTAAATAGTTTTTAGTAATATTTTTTTATACGCAACAGTAAGTTATATAATAACTATGAACATAATATTTACAAGATACGGAGAATTAGGAGCGTATTGAAAGCATCTCATTAACACGCTTGCACCTAAATTGTGATGTCGCTGTAACACTATTTTAATTCATTATTTCCGAGCATATCTTATTAAGCTTTAAATTTAAAATTGTTATCATAGTGTCAGTATTGTGTTTTTTTATAATTAAGTAAATCTTTTGTTCGATGATAATATAAATAAATTACTATCATTTCAGGTCACCAATTCTGTGAATGATATGGATAGTTTATTTATTCTGTTATTATATGTATTTCTATTTGAAGGGTGAGGAGCAGCCAACAAACAACACAATTAAGACTTCACGTGGCATGATATTAACAATGTTATTTTTATTGACTTCGTTAATATCTCAACATTAGGCGCTCCATGAGCTTATTCGCATACCTATGTTTTTCACGTATCAAAATTATCATTGGAATTGACGTCCTGACATTAGGGTCCTTGGACCTCTCAGCTAAGAACGAACGAAATCACGAAACGTAGCTCATAGTATCTTTTATTACTGCACAAGAAAAGACAACATCGGTTTTATTTCCCAGAGGATGGTTGAGATCGTTTTCTTCATTACATTGAAGTTGTGGTGTGATGTATTATGAAAGGCGGTTTCTTGTTGTCGTCGTATAGTGTTAACTAGATGATGACCGAACTTTGCACGGTTTTTTTTTAAAACGCCATCTTGTTGTGTCTTTAAAGCGGTTAGTTGCCCTCAATTAAGAAAAATAGTATTATTATTCGCCAATAGATGTCGGGAGGAGTTGATTATTGAAAACACGAATAAAACAACATTTTCTGAAAATAAATCGTAGCTAGATCGATTTATCGCCCCCTAAATCTCCTGTATACTAAATATTATGAAAATCGTTGGAGCCGTTCCCGAGATTCAGATTATATAGGTATATATTAATATACAAGAATTGCTCGTTTAAAGGTATAAGATTTAATTTGGGCTCATAAAATTTACCAGATTCTTATCAGGTATATATTTTGTGTTTATTAACTAAAGTCACATTTTGAACTTAGTGATGTTGTTACTCAGTTGAACAGCGGTCTCGATTTTGTTATTCGAAACTTGTATAATATGTGCATTATAATAATGGTAATAACGATTAAGATTTCCAGTGGGATTCAGTTCTGTCACAGCCATTTCTTTAGGATGTCTATGATTTCAGTGCACCCCGCGTTTATCGATAGAAATAAGCCGGAACCACTGCTTCATTGCCTCATAATACCGCCACTATTTCTATGGATATGTTTCTCCAGACATGAAGTGGTTAAAGAACTTCATGGATACAACTATACATGTAACTATGCTGAGACCTTAGAACTTATATCTCAAGGTGGGTGGCGCATTTACCTTGTAGATCTCTATCTATGGGCTCCAGTAACCACTTAACACCAGGTAGGCTGTGAGATTGTCTACCCATTTAAGCAATAAAAAAATAGAAAAACTGGGTGTGGTGCCATGATAAAAACAAGATGACGTAGTGATCTCAAAACAATTCTCAGAAAACTGCTTCATGCACCATACGGCCTAAAAATTACGCTCTTTACCATCTACTAATGGTTATGCAATAATATTTTTTATACATCATTCCCATAGTTTTATATTTCCAACGTCATAGCAAAAGCAAAACAAACCCAAAAAAGAAATTACGGATAAATAAAAAGGCCACACTTAAAAAGAATCGAAATCTAACCTCCGCGCGTTTCGACACTCGAAGGGTTATTCCTGACCTTATTTATGTTGCGCCGAACAAAAATAAAAGCAGCAAAATATGTTACCAGAAACACATGTGGACGTATTAAGATATCGGCAGAAATTGTTTTGAAGAAGGTTTGAACCCTTACAAATTGCATTTTATGGGTCCCACGACGTAAACTTTGCACGAGACATATCGCCCGCGAACTTGTTGACGTTATTTCGACAAATACGATTTTGTTATCGCCTTTCGTCAGTCGTTTTTAAACCTCGCACTTAATGTAGGTCTGTTTTGTTGTTTGAAATAGGAATTTGAAAGGTTTCAGTGACTTCGATATGCCATTTTCTTTAATTGCCGTATAGGCAGAAGAGCTTACGGCCCACCTGATGGTGAGTGGTTACCGTCGCTCATGGACGTCAGCAATGCCAGGGGCAGAGCCAAGCCGCTGCCTACCGTTAAGTACTCTCCACACGCCTCGTTTGAAGAAGGACATGTCCTAACGCTCGGAAAACACTGTGGAGGGGACGCTCATTCCAAAGCCGGATGGTACGTGGCAAAAACGATATCTGGAAACGTACTGTGGATGAATGCAGTGGCTTCAGATAGTATGGGTGAACTCTACTCCGACGGCGGGCGGTGCGATGGTAAAAACGAGAGCATGAAGTTTGTGAAGACGTTGTAAAAACTGTTCTTCTTTCTTGTCTCTTTGCTTTTCTCACCGAAAAACACGTAGTAGTCAGCGGCCGGGAAGGGAATCTTGCCCCAATCCTAGCCCTCCTAGTGTTTTGGGTTCCCACCGTATCTCGTTTTGGCGATCGTGGCGGAGTCCTAAAAATATGACATATAAGTCTACACGCATTCTCCAAAAGAACAAGTGGATGACGCATGACCGTACTCTTCGACCCACACTGGTTTAGCGGTGGTATGTAGTCGTAGAGCCATTTCCTCAGCCTGCCGCAGATTAATTCTGCTCCATCCAAGCCGTTGGATACGGGTTATTGATTACAAGGGGGCTTTAGTTGGCTCAACTGCATCAAATCCCCAACGCGTAAGATCGCGCGTAAGACTCAATCGCGTCTGATAATTTCCTCGTTTCCCAAAACATAAAAAGTCATTACGAATGTACAATATTCTCAGTCACAGTAAATATATAGAGATAATATTTTTAACAACTTCATCACAAACTGAAAGTTTCCGCTAATTTTGCTATAAAATTACAATAGCCTCAGTCTAACAAGTAAAAGTCAACCGGGTCTGAAGGTACGGACGGTGTAACAGAAAAAAAAAAAACTTAATCAAGAGACGACCCGGCAATAAATCAAAGGAAATAATGTCGCTTCAAAAAATTTAACTTTGAAAACAAGCTCGAGCGAGAATATCGAAAAATTCATTTGCGCGAATTCTGCAATGGCAATCGTTACGGAACGCCGGCGGGGACGTAATAAAAGTGAAGCGATATCGATTACCGCGTCTGCTGAAGCGGGTGGATCGCGGATCGCCGATATAAATCACTCGATTCTAAAATCGAATATGCTAGACCGTGTAAACTACATCGATCGTTCCGCAGACCAAAGGAGTCTATAAACTGATTGTACGAGTCGGGTTAACAGCAGAAAGCATTCGTGGCCCGTTGGATAAGACGCTCGGTGTAGTCATATCGATCTCACGCGACTATTCCTTGAATCGGATACTGAGACAAGTGACGTTTTTGGGATAATCACGATAAAACCTAATACGTGTTCAGAATCGTATACTAATTTAACTTAATAACTTAATCGGATTAAGATAAGATGTCGGTGTAGTTATATCTATCTCACGTGACTATTCTTTGAAACGTATACTGAGACAAGTGAAATTTTTTGGGCTAATCACGATAAAATCTAATACCTACGCCTTCATACTCATATACTAATTTGACGAAATAACTTAATCGGATTAAAATAAGATGCTCGGTGTAATCATATCGATCTCACGCGACTATTCCTTGAATCGGATACTGAGACAAGTGACATTTTTGGGCTAATCGCGATAAAATCTAATAACTACGCCTTCATACTCGTATACTAATTTGACGAAATAACTTAATCGGATTAAAATAAGATGCTCGGTGTAATCATATCGATCTCACGCGACTATTCCTTGAATCGGATACTGAGACAAGTGACATTTTTGGGCTAATCGCGATAAAATCTAATAACTACGCCTTCATACTCGTATACTAATTTGACGAAATAACTTAATCGGATTAAAATAAGATGCTCGGTGTAATCATATCGATCTCACGCGACTATTCCTTGAATCGGATACTGAGACAAGTGACATTTTTGGGCTAATCGCGATAAAATCTAATAACTACGCCTTCATACTCGTATACTAATTTGACGAAATAACTTAATCGGATTAAGATAAGATGCTCGGTGTAGTCATATCGATCTCACGTGACTATTTCTTGAATGGGATACTGAGACAAGTGACATTTTTTGGGCTAATCACGATAAAATCTAATACCTAAGCGATCATACTCGTATACTAATTTGACGAAATAAATAAATCGGATTAAATTAAAACTTATTTTTCCACGTCTTTATTTATAATTTTACAATAACTAAGTAATTTTACAATAACTCGGTAGTGCTATGTATATATTTTTTGTTTTTTTTTTATGTATCAATTCCTATATTCACTAATTGCATAGTTATTCACTCCTCACAATCTACTATCCAATAATTCAAACTAAAAAATATATTCATACTATCATTCCATAGAACTTCATAAATAATTGAGTAAATCATAAATAATAAATAAGTGCTGAACATAATTTTACATATTTTGCATAAATGCCTAATGGATTTTTGAAAAAAAAAACCCTATATAAAAGTTTAACTTAAAAAAACACAAAAATCAAACAATCAATGCTGAATTCACAGCAAAATTATTTGAAATGGTTATTTATAATATAAATATAATTAGAATATACATGCGCGCGCTAAGACACGTCCGTACAGGTCGATACCTAATAGCTATAATCAAATTTCGTACTAGTCGGTATTCCGACGCTCCGCACTGTATACGCATTAATAGAGAGTCGATCTATCGATGGTTCGCGCTCTAAAGGTTAAAACTTAAGCGAAACTATGAATGTTTACGCAACACCTGAATACAAAAAAAAAACTTAATCGCATTTTTATTCTCCACCCGATAATAATAGATTTCTTAATACCGCCGGTCGACCCTCCAGCCGGGCCATATTCAACGCTAACTTGCAAATTCTATTAATCCAGGGACGGATTTCAATATCGGCCGAAGCTCGGTACAAGAACCGGTGTGCCCGAATGCGCCCCATTGTTGAATCGAAAGTTCTCGACCCCACAAATGTGTTTTTCTTGTCACCCCCAAGTTTTATATTAACCATTCAAATTCGAGTATCGTAGTGATTAAGTTTCGTTGCCTTAGTGACTTTTGTGATTTATTCCTATAATTCATTGTAAATTGAAAAATTTATATTAGCTCAAGTGATAAGTAACTATAGTTAGACCTTAGAACTTATATCTCAAGGTAGGTGGCGGCATTTCATAGATAATACACATAAATTAAGTTCTTTACGTTGTAGGTGTCTATGGGCTCCGGTAACCGCTTAGCACCAGGTGGACCGTGAGCTCGTCCACCCACCTAAGCAATACAAAAAAGAAAAAGTAACATATTGTTAATTTAAATGGCAGTCCTTATTATTAGTACAAACACGAATACATTTTTTTTTATTGCTTTTTTTATTTTTTTTATTGCTCAATTGGGTGAATGAGCTCACAGCTCACTTGATCTTAAGTGGTTACTGGAACCCATAGACATCTATAACGTAAATGCGCTACCCAGCTTGAGATATAAGTTCTAAGGTCTCAGTATGGTTACAACGGCTGCTCCACCATTCAAGCCGAAACGCATTACTGCTTCACGGCAGAAATAGGCGGGGTGGTGGTACCTACCCGTGCGGACTCACAAGAAGTCCTACCACCATGGATCGTAGTTCCGATCGGGCAGTAGATTCAGCGAAGCGCTGCTCTTGCTAGGGCCAGTATTAGCAATAATCTCAAGCTGAGCCCGTGAGGTCACCTATCGGTCCGCGTGTAATTGGAATAGCCCCTTAGGTTGCCAACGATTAGGTAGGGATAAAAATGTCTCGTAGGTACTTGTCATTACTTAAAATAATTACTGTAAAATATCGTGAATTCGCGGCATAAAATCATAGTGTAATTATTTATTTAACTTTGTGAGACTGTAAATGTTTGATATTTAAAAATTCCTAAATCCTTTACGACGCTCTTTTGAAGGATTGTATCATTGTTGTGCCCTTCATGAAGCTAAGGATCGCAGCAGATTGAGGGAAATCGTACGGGAGAAACTGATGCAGCGGGGGAGTGACGACCCTCAATAACGAGGAAAACGACGCGAGGAGGAGAAGGATCATTGTTGTATACTTTTCATGTACTTATGACAAATGTGAAATCAGTTTTACCCTTAAAATTAGTGTGAACGTTTTCGAACTGTAATAACTGCATGAGAACTAACATTATCAGAATATCACGCTCAAAATTTATGCTCCAATGAATTAATTTACATAATTCACTTCGTAAATCAATTTGTATTGAAATTTCACAAAAATATGTTAATCCGATTTATTCGCTCGTAAAAATCATTCTTTGATTATTCAAAGTTTTTCTAGAAACGTAAGGGTATCGGAAATAATGAGCTTAGAAAATCTTCACGCAGAAAGTTTTGGGTTTTTGTATGTGATAAAAAATTACAACATTTCATATTTATTAAAACGCTGGTGGTCTTCAACTTGGTTATGGCTTTCTTGTGATCCCGATGATTCATTAATTTCACTATTAAATATAAAATTAAGGCCGCAGAGTCTTATCTATATAATATATTATGTATATTGAGCAAATTAACTAAATTTAAAGTAAAAAAACAAAAAAAAAACACTTTCAACCTTTCCTGGACTTAACTTTCAAGGTCCAACAAAATTTTACACCGTGGTAGGATGAGATTTTTAAATAGATTATTTTATTTTATTCTCCCATCTCTTTTTGTTCTCCGTGCTAGTGACTTTTGCAGAAGTTTGCTTTTATTCTCCTTGAGTAGTTTATTTCTTACAAAGAGTGAGATAGAAGTACATATCTATGCTTACATCTAAGGTAAAAAAAAATCGAATGAGCATATTTTAAATCGAAATGGCATAAATAAAAAGGATACATATATAAAACCCCACGTGGTGGTGTCATGTTTCAATCTCTGAACATCCCACCACGCATGAAAGACCCGTGTATACTACTGCTCTAACAAATGCAAGCTCTCTAACAATGATTACTTAAATTTTCAAGCTCTTATTTAAAAAACTAATCTAACGGTTAAGTACGACAAATGCTTAGTACAATTACAGTAGTTATGCCGTATTAAGATCCAACTGTGACATAATCACGTAGTTAATTCAGACATAGAAGATCATGGAAGTTTCATAAATCTTTAAGTGACTAGAAATTAAATGCCAGATATTTTTACGTATATATTATACCGTAATATTTAAATATTGCTTCGCCTTAACGCTCTACCTGAGCACTGGGACGGATTTGAATTACAAAGTCGACTGGCGCCTTTTCACCACACCACCTGTGACGTCATAACTTTCAACTGTAGCTAGGGCTGATGGACCTCCTTTTCACACTCAAGTGTATTATAATTTATATTATTTTTACAAATACAAAAATTTCTCAGCCGGTGCAATAAAATACTGTTTTTTCTCCTAAAGAGTAATAGTCAGATAGTGCTGGACATTACTGGAAAATGTCTTATAGTCCTCTCGAGAATGCTTTTGTTTTCTACCTAAGCTGATGGTCTAGAGAGACCATGTCAGCGTCGCCGGGCTAGTAGATGAGCTCACGGGGTTCAAAGCTGACGATGTTACTAACACGAACCCTAGCAAGAGCCGTGCTTCGCAAAATCTACCATAGGATCGGACACGCGTCCTACTGAGAAGCTATAGTCCTAGTGTGGTCAATATTCAATAAAATTTTCAGGATATATAGAAAAACTCTTCAAACTTATGTAGTCTTTTAAGATAGTATTAAATTATAAATTAAAGGATTAGTCGCTTTTGAGATGATTACACCTATGCCAACTGTTTATTGAAAGCTACAAATCAAATACGACAGAATCTTGCATGATACTTTCGTTCATATTTCATCATCATCATCATCTCAGCCTGTCTACTGCCCACCGCTGAACATAGGCCTCTCCAACTGATGTCCAGAGCGACCGGTCCGTTGCCACCTGCATCCAAATTATTCATATTATCGTTCATATTTAGTTTCTTGAATTTCAACAATACAGTCCGCTTACACAAATTAATATTACTATTCCTTCACCGTCAGCCCTATTTTATCGAGGCCGCGCGAAACGCGAAATATGAGTGAGGAGTCTGGTTAAGTGGCTGCCACCAACACCGCTTTACGAGTCCGGTCCTGCCTTTAATAATGCGTCTTACAAACGTGTCAAATTTAAATCTCTCTTGTGGTACAACTTGACTTAATTAACGTTTGTTTACGAAATATGCGCCGTAGATGGCTACTTTATACGAAGCCACCAAATGATTGAATGATTAAATCAAAATATGTATTTGAAGGATGCTATTTCTTTCTTCGACTTTTTGTTTTTCGGCAGAAATACTTCACGGCAGAAATAAGTAGGATGGTGGTACCTACCCAGGCGGACTCACAACAGGACCTACCACCAGTAAAAAGTTTGCATAATTATTCACTGTGAATTAGAATCCGTCACAGATAGTATGCCTGAACTTTCCAATAGTATTGGAATGGAGTCGAGACTTTGGACAGACAGTGGTGTCCAAAATCAGTGCTATTCGGAAGTTGGTGTTAATCTGAATTGAAATGTTGGGAAACATTAACAAAGGGACTTTGTACTTGACGTCTAGATAAAAGTTTCTGCTTTATAAAGCGCAGGGTCAACTTCGTTTGGTATACTACTCCTACGCTTACAGATTACAGATTGTTCCATAGATTCTAGACTTAGGAGAATAATTGAAGAAAATCAATCACATCAGTTCTAATATATATAGTTTTCAGAATAAAAACCAAATTAAGGTATAGGATATTAGGTGAAAGCTATTCGGCAAAAGGACCCTGATACGTGTGCAAATTATCAACCTTATCAGGTACCTTGAAGTTATTGAAAATTACATTGAAATATCCCGTTACGAAGGTAGATAGATATAAGTAGGCCTCGCAAAGATAGGACCTGACTTGTCGCTGCCTGGCGTCGTGGCATCGATGCTTGGCGGCGATGAGTCCTGGAAAGCTATGCTCGACTTCTGCGAGTGCACCATCTCGCAGAAGGAGGCGGCGGGCGAGTGAGGCAAAAGCTCTCCTCACTACGCAGAAACCCGCCGCCGCCGAGCAGGTGGTCGGGACCGGGGTCGTATCCGTGACCTGGCCCCCTAAGAGCTAGGGGTCCCACCCCTTTTTTGCGGGGAGAGACCCAGACGTGGGGTGGCGTGCTTTGCATGCTCACCCGCAGTAGGAAGCCGGGTGATGGTAGACTGCGTTCCCCCGACCGCTCTGGGGGAAGGTGTAACGCGGTGCCATCAAAGCGGGCTCTCGGCCCGCTGAACGAGGGAACCGGTGGTCGTGTCGCTGGCGGCCGCCGGTCCGGCGTCCGTGGGACGGTGGGATGGATGTAATGTGCTCTGCGTCAACCCTGTCCCGCCGTCTCAATAGCCCCGACTGGGCTCCGGCCCGGTCCGAGGTAGGGCGCCAGTTGTGAGCGGCAGGAGTTTTTAGTGAGGTTCAACTCCCACATACCCCACCTGCCGCGCGGGTGGTGATCCGGCGATTTTCTCCTGTGGAAAAAAAAAAAAGCTAATGAAAGTAGCTGAAATCAGTTACACGTTTTCTTTCGAGAATACGAACCAGACAAAAAATGCTAATCACGTGAAATATTTAATTAGCATAAAGTCCCATCGGTGACCTCATTTATCAAACTAGTAAACTAATCTTTTCGCATTACTTTTAAAACTATACTCTCAAGTGTATATTTCATTTGCAGATTATGTCAAAAGTTTCGTATTTAAGCACGGCTTTGGAATGTTAAATGTTGGTGTAGTTTGTTACAGATAGCACTTTTGTTAATTGTTGTTTTGGGGATTATTTCGGTTTCAAGTTAAAATTTAAACGCTTTTAAAAAAACGAGGTTAGTTGACCCGTGTCGTATTTATTTAAACTAGTATGCCAATTAAATAACAAATGTTATGCAAAAAATGGTGAATTTTTTGTTTATATTGCTTAGATGGATGGACGATCTCACAGCCCACCTGGTGTTAAGTGGTTACTGAAGCTCATAGTTATCTACAACGTAAATGCGCCACCCACCTTGAGTTAGAAGTTCTAAGATCTCAGTATAGTTACAACGGCTGCCGCACCCTTCAGACCGAAACGCATTACTGCTTCACGGCAGAAATAGGCAGGGCGGTGGTATAATGGTAGCTGTTCCTAAATTTGAGTGCTGTTCAGAGACTCTAATGGTAGGTTGTGGTTATTCATTAGCGTACAGGAATCAAGTTGTAGTGACATTGTAGTCCTCCTAACAACCTACTCCAGCTCTAACTCTTTCTGCCTCCAATTCATTGTGTTACCACGTGTTACCATTCTAGATACTTCTGTCATAAAACAACTGGTTCAAGCCTGAGACGCTTCTCAATAAAAGCGTCGGAATTCACTTTATAATATCTATGGGCTTCAGTAGCTGCTTCACAGAAAGTAAAGAGCAGGCTTGCCCATTTACGCAATAAGAATTTTTCGCTTTATTATATTTCAAATTGAGTGTTGATGAAAAAGGCAACCTTAATTGATTTATTAAGATAATTAAAATGCTTCAAGTTTTTTGTTGGGACAAAGAGTGGACGCTTTCCTCTTTTTAGCTAAAAGAGTATTGGTGTAGATTCTCTATGGTGCACACTAATTCTGACGTTACTATTTACTAGTGTGCACTCTGTCTAGAATGAATTTAAAATGTTATTGACTTATTTTTGAACAGATTCTATTTTCGTGTATACAGACGATCCATATTTGCATTACTGACATTAAATTTTAAGAACAATCGATAATAAAATTGCGAATCCCACACAATCTTGCAGAAACAAGGAGTTATCGAAATCGTTTTGCGGAAAAAAAAATGCATTAACAGCATTGTACCTTACCAATTTTTTTTTTTACCAAAATTTGCCGCTGGTCGTAAACTGCGAGAAGTGGTCTCGCAGGTCTCGAAAGTTCTGCCATCAGTTGCTTCTGCCAATGACCAGGTGGTACAGCTGATGGCGGAGAATTCGAGACTTCGAGCACAGCTCCAAGCTCGGCAACGGCCCGATGATGGAGCAGCGACGTCCTGGGTCGCTGGAGCCCCTCGGAGCTCCCGTCTCCCGGCGCTGACTGGTGATCAGTGGCCTGTGCTGCCACCACCGCGTGCGGCACAGGAGCGTCCGCGTCTCCCGTCACCGCGCTCTAGAGAGACGACCGCCGCCGCGCGGCAGCAAGCACTCGCGGGGCCACGGATGCTGGCTCCGCCAGAACCGAAGACCTTCAGCCTGGACGAGGTCATCAACCGCACCGTCCAGGCTGTAGTAGAAAAGCTGGGCGGGAGGCTAGCGGCTCTCGAGGCGAGAGTGACTGTTTCGGCCGACGTTAGGCAACCGGCGGTGACGGGTGCTTTGGCCACCCGTTCCGCTCCCGTACGGGCTCCGGCCGCCAGGTCGGGCCCGGGACGGGATCGAACTAAGCGAGGGGGCGGCGCTAACGCGAAGCCTCCATCACAAGCACCCCAGTCCCGTCCGCTGCCTCCGCCCCCGTCAGACATGGACGAGGGGTGGAACGTGGTGGCCCGGCGGGGTGCCAAAAAGGCCTCACTGGCAGCTCCCCAAATGGGTAGAGCGCCAGTGGCCATGGCGGCTCAGGCTGCACCCCAACAGGGTCGAGCACCTGTAGCCGCCAAGAAAAACAAAAAAACAAAGAAAGGGAAGAAGTCGTCGCGGGCGCCGCGATCAGCGGCAGTGGTTCTAACTTTACTGCCTGCCGCTGAGGCCAAGGGCATCACATATAATGATGTGATGGCCCGGGCGCGTGAAGCCGTCAACCTGGACGAGATTGGGGCGGAGGAGGGCCTCCGCAGCAGGCAGACGGCCAATGGGGCCAAGCTGTTAGAGTGTCCCGGTGCCGATAGTCCCGGCATCGCGGAGCGTCTGGCGGCGAAGCTCCGTATGGTCTTGCCTGAGGAGGAGGTGCGGGTGCACAGGCCGGTAAAAACGGCGGAATTAAGAGTGACCGGCCTGGACGACTGCACCACCAGGGATGAGGTGAGAGCGGCCGTCGCTACCCAGGGCAACTGTGCACCGGAGAATGTAACCGTGGGTGAGCTGCGCCGTGGTTATAACGGGGCCAGCTCAGTGTGGGTGCGTTGCCCGTTGGAGACGGCTGCCTCCCTGGCTGCTCCTCCGCCCGGGGGACCGTCGGGGAATCCAGGCAGGCTGCGCGTGGGCTGGATAGCGGCCCACGTGCGCCTGCTTGAACCACGCGCCTGGCGATGCCTCCGGTGCTTTAGCACCGGACACGGTCTCGCCAGGTGCACTAGCTCGATTGACCGCAGCGGTCTGTGTTTCCGCTGCGGCCAGCCGGGCCATAAAGCGGCGTCCTGCGCGGCCGCCCCGCACTGCGCTCTGTGCGCTGCGGCTGGGCGCGGGGCTAACCACCGGGCGGGAGGAAAGGCGTGCCTCCCGTCCGGTGATAACACCGAACGCAACCGGCACCGGAAGTTAAAGCGCCGGCAGAGGAGAAAGTTGGCCAGAGGAGCACTGGCCAACGCTGTAATCCCCGCTGCGGCACCGGTGCCGGAGGGTGGGGGCAGCGGTGAAGGGGAGGGAGCGATGGATGTGGTCCAACAGTAATGGACCGCACCTATCGCTTCCTCCAAGGAAACCTGAACCACTCCGCCAGAGCTCAGGAAATGCTGTCTCAGAGTATGGCGGAGTGGTCTATAGATGTGGCTGTGGTCGCCGAGCCATATTTCGTTCCCCCGGCAAATGATTGCTGGTTCGGGGACGATGGCGGCCTGGCGGCCATAGCCATAAGAAGAGACGCGGCGATCCCCCCCGCTGGCGATGGTGACCAGGGGCCAAGGGTTCGTCGCGGTGCAGTTGGAAGGGACCGTCGTGATCGGGGCGTACTTCTCTCCGAACAGGCCTACTGTCGAGTTCGGGCATTTCCTGGGCGGGATCGGGGCGATTGCTCGCCGCCTCGCTCCCCGTCCAGTGATTCTCGCGGGGGATCTCAATGCAAAGTCTGTCGCATGGGGCTCCCCCCGCTCGGACGCTCGTGGTAGGCTACTGGAGAGGTGGGCGAACGCGGCCGGCCTCTGTTTGTTGAATAGAGGTTCGGTTGCGACCTGCGTGCGGTGGCAGGGTGAGTCTATTGTGGACGTTACGTTCGCGAGCCCAGCCATCGCACGCCGTATCTGCGACTGGAAGGTTTTGGAGGGGGCGGAGACGCTGTCAGATCACCGATATATTCGGTTTGATCTCTCCGCCCGCTCCGCAGTCGCGGACGTCCACGGGGACCACCCCCGTAGTGCGTCCCGGTCATTCCCCAAGTGGGCACTGAAGCGCCTGAATAAGGAGCTCCTGATGGAGGCCTCTATGGTGGCGGCGTGGGCGCCCATGCGTCCACACCCGGTCGAGGTCGAGGGTGAGGCAGGGTGGTTCCGGGACACGATGCGTCGCATTTGTGATGCGTCGATGCCCCGGATCGGCCCTCGACTTCCTAATCGCCAGGCGTACTGGTGGTCGCCCGAAATTGCGCAACTCCGCGTGGAGTGCGTTCGGGCGAGGCGCGAGTGCGCCAGGCATCGCCGTCGCCGCCTGCCGCGGCGCAACGATCCGATTGCGTTCGCGGCAGCAGAGGCCCGGCTGCACGGCGTATTCCGCGTCGCGCAGAGGGCATTGCAGCTGGCCATCAGAAGAGCCAAGAACCAACACATGGAGGGTCTCTTGGAGACGCTGGATGAGGATCCGTGGGGGCGGCCCTATCATATGGTGCGCAATAAAATGCGCCCATGGACCCCCCCGATCACGGAGCGTCTCCAGCCTCAGCAGCTGCGGGACATCGTCTCGGTGCTTTTCCCGCAGGAGCGAGAGGGATTTGTCGCTCCCGCTATGAACGCGCCGCCGGACTACGACGGCGAAGTCCCTGCTGAGGTGCCCCATATAACGGGGGCGGAGCTCCGTGTGGCCGTTCGCAAAATGTGCGCGAAGGACACTGCACCCGGCCCGGATGGCGTCCATGGCCGGGTTTGGGCCTTGGCTCTTGGTGCCCTAGGGGACCGACTCTTGAGACTTTACAACTCCTGCCTCAAGTCGGGACGGTTTCCTTCATCGTGGAGGACGGGCAGACTCGTGCTGTTGAGAAAGGAGGGGCGCCCGGCGGATACTGCCGCCGGGTACCGTCCCATCGTGTTGCTGGATGAGGTGGGCAAGCTGCTGGAACGCATTCTGGCAGCCCGCATCATCCAGCATCTGGTCGGGGTGGGACCCGATCTGTCGGCGGAGCAGTATGGCTTCCGAGAGGGCCGCTCAACGGTAGACGCGATCCTTCGCGTGCGGGCCCTCTCGGAGGAGGCCGTCTCCAGGGGTGGGGTGGCTTTGGCGGTGTCGCTCGATATCGCCAATGCATTTAACACCCTGCCCTGGTCCGTGATAGGGGGGGCGCTGGAACGACATAGAGTGCCCCCCTACCTTCGCCGGCTGGTGGGTTCCTACTTAGAGGACAGATCGGTCACGTGTACCGGACACGGTGGGATCCTGCACCAGTTCCCAGTCGTGCGCGGTGTTCCACAGGGGTCGGTGCTCGGCCCCCTTTTGTGGAATATCGGGTATGACTGGGTGCTGAGAGGTGCCCTCCTCCCGGGCCTGAGCGTAATCTGTTACGCGGACGACACGTTGGTCGTGGCCCGGGGGGGGAGTTTTGCTGAGTCTGCCCGTCTTGCTACGGCTGGGGTGGCGCATGTCGTCGGCAAAATTAGGAGATTGGGCCTCGACGTGGCGCTCAGTAAATCCGAGGCCATGTGGTTCCACAGGCCCCGGAGAGTGCCACCTGTCGATGCCCATATCGTGGTTGGAGGCGTCCGTATCGGGGTCGGGGTGCAGTTGAAGTACCTCGGCCTCATTCTGGACAGTCGTTGGACCTTCCGTGCTCATTTTCAGAACCTGGTCCCTCGTTTGTTGGGGGTGGCCGGCGCGCTAAGCCGGCTTCTACCCAACGTCGGGGGGCCTGACCAGGTGACGCGCCGTCTCTATACGGGGGTGGTGCGATCAATGGCCCTATACGGGGCGCCCGTGTGGGGCCAGTCCCTGGCCGTGGGGGTGGCGAAGCTGCTGCAACGGCCGCAACGCACCATCGCGGTCAGGGTCATCCGTGGTTATCGCACCATCTCCTTTGAGGCGGCGTGTGTACTGGCTGGGACGCCGCCTTGGGTTCTGGAAGCGGAGGCGCTCCCCGCTGACTATAAGTGGCGGGCTGAACTTCGTGCCCGGGGCGTGGCGCGTCCCAGCCCCAGTGTGGTCAGAGCGCGGAGGGCCCAATCTCGGCGGTCCGTGCTGGAGTCATGGTCCAGACGGCTGGCTGATCCTTCGGCTGGTCGTAGGACCGTCGAGGGGGGCCTAAGAAGACGACGTGCAAGCTGCTCTGCACGCGTTTTACGCAAGAGCATCCGGGTGATGGACCGGCTATCCTCGACCCACGCTGGTTCTGGCCCAGCGGGGTATTCCGTAGGGTAACCCACTCTAACCGGCGCCATCTAGGCGGGCTTCGGACAGTCTGCCGACCGAGAGGGCTGGTGGTCGTGGCGCCGACGACCGCCAGTCCGGCGTCCCAAGGGGGAGGGTGATGGGAGAGATGTGCTCCGCACTAAACGCTTCACTTTCCCCCCTTTGCCTTGTCATGAGTTCTGTCTCATGCGAGGTTTGGACGTTGGTTGTTGAGCGACAGGAGGTTTTAGTCAGTTCGACTCTGACATACCCCGCCCAGTATCCCCAGAAAAGGGCGGAAGTCCGGCGATTTCCTCCTGACCAAAAAAAAAAAAAAAAATTACCAAAGAAGACAGATTTCATATTTTTTTTAATTCATCCGGATACGTTACTTTACATTTTCACATTTCAGTGTTTCGTAGAAATTCCAATTTATTGTAAAAATATTTAATACTCCTAATGTAGAAATCTTTCGTTAGGCCTCAAGTTCCTCGGAGAGTTCGGTCGACCGTGGACGCGGTCTTGCGCGTCCGTGACCTTACCGACCAGGCGTGCTCTGGGGGGGGCGTGCTATTGGCTGTGTCAATCGATATAGCCAACGCCTTCAACACGATCCCCTGGAGTACGATCATGGAGTCATTACGATTTCACCGCGTGCCCACCGGTCTCCGCAATCTGATCGAAGATTATCTCTCAGGGCGGACTGTAATCTTCCCCGAGCGGAGTGGGTGGGGACGGAAAACAGTGTCGCGGGGAGTTCCACAGGGGTCGGTACTGGGTCCGCTCCTGTGGGATATAAGGCTTCGACTGGGTCCTCCGTGGGGCTAACCTGCCTGGCGTCGAAGTGGTTTGCTACGCTTACGACACGCTGGTGACGACCCGCGGAGACGACTACCGGTCAGCAGCCATCCTGGCTGTAGCAGGTGTAGCGACTGTGGTGAGTCGAATAAAGAGACGAGGTGGCCCTTCATAAATCCGAAGCAGTGTGCTTCCACTCGGCTCGGGAGGGGCCGCCTCAAGGCGCGAATCTCGTAGTCGGGGGTGTCACCATTGCTGTCCAGCCGAAGCTCAAGTATTTGGGCCTTGTGTTGGACAGCAAATGGAGATTCGACCACCATTTCAAAATGCTGGTTCCAAGGCTGATGGGGACGGCGGGTGCGCTGACCCGTCTTCTTCCCAACACTGGTGGATGCAGCGCCGGTATCCGGCGACTGTACCTGGGGGTGGTGCGCAGTATGGCCCTGTACGGTGCTCCCGTGTGGTCGCCCGCACTTACCGCGCGAAACGCGGCTCTGCTGCTCAGAGCTCAGCGGGCGCTCGCGGTGAGGGTCATCAGGGGGTACCGTACCATCTCTCAGGATGTGGCCTGTGCCCTCGCCGGATCCTTACCGTGGGACCTCGAGGCCGAAATCTTGGCCGCGACATACCGACGGAGAACACAGTCCTCGACTCGGGAACGGACACCCGGCCCGTCGGTTGTCGATCGATGGAGGCGTGCTGCGCGTGGTCTGGCGTATGCCAAATGGAGAGAGCGCTTGCTGGAGGAGCTCGGCCGAACTTCGGCCACTCGTCAGCGCACGCTCGAGGCACTGGTGCCTGTGCTGGAGGCATGGTCGGACCGGCGACACGGTGAGCTCTCCTTTCGCCTCACCCAGGTCTTTTCGGGGCATGGATGCTTCGGGAGGTATCTGTGGAGAGTCTGCGGAAGGGAGCCACATCCGGGCTGCCACCAGTGCGGGCACCCGAACGATGACGCCCAGCACGCGCTAGAAGCGTGCCCACGGTGGGAGCACCCGCGGCGAAACCTCGTCGCGGTGTTGGGGCAGGACCTCTCTTTGAGGGCTATCGTCGCCCGTATGGTAGAGGACCGGAGTTCGTGGGAGGCCATGGCTGGGTTCTGTGACTTGGTCATGGCTCTTCGTGAGGCTGAGGAGCGCGAAAGGGAATGGGATCCCTCTTCGGCTCCTCAGCGCAGAAGGCGGGGTGGACGGCGCGTGCGAGAGGCCGCCGCTCAGCCCTCGTAGGGACTATCGAGTGCCGGGTGCGGGGGCGCCCGGCACTCGACTGTTGGTCCGGTGGTGAAGCGGTGCAAGGTGGCTCCTGTGCGCCGCTCACGGTGTGTTTCCCGAGACGAGGTTCTACGGGATTTTCCCGGGGATGAAATCCCGTCTTAACATCAGTACGGGTACCGCCTAAGGCGAGACTTTCGGCGCGCATCGCGGTACCGTAAGTTTCGTGTAGTCGGTGTGGTGGAGCTCGATGGGGTTTAGTCGGTAGTCGTTCTGCGGGGCAAGTGATTCGCGCGCCTTTTTCGAGGCGTAGTCTCCTGTGAGAAATTGGGGGAGGTGAAGGACCTCGGTCCTTCTCTTCTCCCCTTCTTCCTCTCAGGAGGCGCCGGAGTCCGACATAACCCGGTCCGTTACCCCCCTCGACCGGGTATCCGTAAATGGATTCCCCAGCGTTAAAAAAAAAAAAAAGGCCTTAAGTTCCTTTTGCCTTTGATTGTCCTTCTTGAAAACGAATTTTTTGATAGTATAAAATTCGCTATCGTCACACACAAAATTAATAGTAAAAATTTGTAAGATTCCATCTAAAATAAGATTCGACAATAAATAATAATGGATATTAAATAAGTCCACTTAAAGTCAGAAGCATGAATTTAATTTTAGAGCCAATAAGGAACGCAAGGCAAAGATATTCGCAATAAGAATACTTCAAAGTAGCATTGCCTTTTCTTAGATGATATCTTATAGTGCGTAACGAGTCAATCTGAACGCCTCAGGAGGCAGTCCCCAAAGGAAAATAGCTTCTCAATGTTTATGATAAACAAAGGTAGCACAGAAAATGACGGAACAGTTATTCACGTGGAAGGTATTGTCGCAGAAGGCGAACGCTTTTGATGTCATCGCATTAAATAAAATTTTGCGTTTTTTGTGTGAAAGATTTTCTGTTTTATCGTCAGAACGATTTATATTTTCATTCCTTCGACGTCTTCAATTAGATTTACTTTTACCTTGTTCTTTTGCCGTTTGACGCTGTTTCCAGATATCTATGGTTTCAGGTAAATTGAGTGAAGCTATTTTAAATAGGTAAGGATATCGCCAGCAGCATTTTAAAACAAAAATTTTTTTCATTATCAATACATTTTTGAATTATTGCAAATACCTAACAGCTTAATCCTTTGGGACCACAGCCTCTATCGTTTCAGTTTCAACTCCAAACCCTAATAATAATTAGCACCACACTGATAACAATAATCCTTTAACAACCTTTTAAAATGCAACGAATCTTTGGAGCACAGCGGTGTTAAAAAAAATTGCCCTGCCATTGGCTTCACTCGTCAGACATCTCGAAAAAAATATAAAACATTGGCTCTTGTTGGCTCCAACGAACTGGCAAAGTCAATACACTCAACAAAAGTGGAAAGCTACGCTAACGAGCCCATCACATGCCCCGGGACTCATGGTAAATATTATTTCGGCTGGAGGCAGAGTTATTCTGGGAGGTAAATTGAAAAACGTTTGCTTCACGGATTTCTCGTAGTGTGGATTTAAGACGTCGTTTAGTTGATTGCTAATGTAGATTAAATGCTAATAGTCGAATACAGTCTAGTAGATAAGTTTTTTTTCTTCTATAAATCTCTAGGAGGCTTGGAACTGCCTGAACCTGTTAACCTGGATGTTTGTCTTATACCTCAGTAAGCATTGTTATGCTGAAGAGCTCAACTCATCAATCAGGTCTTTGCAATAGGAAATTTAATTTGGCACTCAGTTAAATAAGCACAGCAAATTTTTAGCACAGAAACATGGACCAGATTTATTGGAGTTCTAAATGAAATATTGAGTCTAGACAGCTGAAATAAAGTTCGTAATGAAAATAAAACCTTCAAAAGCCGAGTTGGAGATTTTAATCCTTTTAGCAGCTCTGGGGTGCTGTATTATTCATTAAACCTCTTGTATTCGCGTTTATTTTATTGTACACTTATTTGATATTAAACGAAATTAACAGCCAATAAACAAGAAGGGGTCCGAATTATAATTGGAGGAGCGGTCCCGGTTCGGGCCACGTAATTGTCTTTAAATATGTTTCGACCAAAATAATCTTTTTCAGTGATTAATAATCTAAATATACATGATTTTATTAAATATTTTGAATCGAAACTTCAATAATTAGAGTACTGAAGAAAGAAGAAGATATGAAGCTTTAATAGGTGATTCGCCCATTCTAATCATTCTACCTTCGGGAAAATACAAATATTTGTCTTAGTTAAGTATTTAATATGTATTAATAAAATTATTTATTTAAAAAGTAAAATATACAAAAGTAAATAAAAATACGTACTAAAATGAAATCCACAAAATCACTAGAGCGTAATTACTAGTAGCTGGTGAGTGTAGATTGACCATATTACGCATAATATTACCAGCATACGCTAGTCGTCGCGCATACTCGTCATATATCATCGGACGAGGGCATTCACGTTATTGTGACTACTTACATCTGATGAGTTGTAAACTTGTCTACCCATTGAAAGCAAAAGTCACTGTGATATATTATGAACTCGACGTAGTACTCAATAGTAGGTGTTGGGTGCACAGAGACAGGACAATGGGACCTACCCATGCAGGCAGTAGAATTAAATTAATAATTAACGTTCGAAATATTATTCATAAGATTGATGGACGAGCTCACGGCCCACAGGGCTAGTGAAGCCCATAGACATTCACAACGTAAATTCCGCCACCCACCTTGAGACATGAGTTTTGATTCTCAGTTTTAAAGTACAGTGGCTGTCCCACCCTTCAAACCGAAACTCATTGCTGCTTCACAGCAGAATGATGGCGAGTGACGGTACTTACCCTTACGTGCACAAAAGTCGCCGTACTATCAATAATAAAATACATTATAATATTATTTTCTGCGGGTTTGATTGTTATTCCACGATGTTATTCCTTCCTCGTGGAAGTCATTCGTGAACATGACATAATATCAAACACGTATTTTTTTAGGAAAATTGGTACCTATCACGGCGACTTCACGAATTAAACAATTCCAAGTTCGGATATTCTTTTTTACTATCGATACCATCATCTTTTACAAAGTTAATGCAACAGTGAGATACAAATTCACTGGTAGACATACTGTTGAAAATTTATAATCCTAATATCATTCCATTTCGCGTATCCTCAAAAATTAAGATCCCACTACAATCGTACCTGCTGTTGATAATACCACAATAACACGAGGATGGTATTATGTAGATTTGTAAACGGTTAGCTCTTTTGGACCAGGGTTAAGGGTGGCTTATGGGGGTTGTTTGGAGGAGTGCGTAAAATTTTTCGGCCGGTCCCTATCTTAAGGTAAATCTTCGCAGAGATGCTGTCCCTTTTAGAATAGTACGTCTTGTATCAAGTCGTGTGTCCCAAAACGCTTTGTGATAATCTTGTGGATGTTTTTTATTGTTCTCTGTTTGTTTTTGTTGTTATATCTCGACAAGAAGGTCGGATATCCATTATTAAAACTTTTAAAATTTTAAATTTGCAATTCTCATGTATAGATAGGTAGGTAAACATGTGGCCAGTGTTGGAAAAACGATTAATTACGTAGTTGATTTAAAATTTTTAGGTAGACCTTGAAAAAACACTAAATCAGAGTTTTTGGAAAAAAAATCTACGTTAAATGGTTCTAATTTCCAGATATAATATTTGTTGTAACTATCACATTCTTCTTCTTCTTCTTCCAGTGCCTCTTCAATCCTGAAGGTTGGCCGTTAGCTTTCTGTATTCCTTTCTGTCAGCAGCCAGCCGGAACAGCTGTTCGACGGAGGCAATACCGGTCCACTCCCGGATATTCCGGAGCCATGACTTTTTTCTTCGCCCAGCACGTCTCTTTCCGTCCACTTTGCCCATAATTATCAGCTGCAGCAGCATGTATCGATCGTTCCTGAGCACGTGGCCGAGATACTCTATCACACATATCACATAAACGAAGATATTTACCACTACAACCATTTTTCTGTGAGAAAATATATTTCTAGACCTTTAACCTATTTTGAGACGTTGAAACATCAATTCATCGAAAGCTTAGAAGGAACAGACCCGACAACAGTTGCTAAAATGTTTGAGTCACTCACATTAGCGATTCCTATAATAACTCTAATTATTAAAGTCACAGTCTAATAAAGCTTCCAGTGAAATGCCAAACTTATTTTCTTCATTAAAACGTTAAACAAAGAAAAGAGAATAACTTTATTTACCTTAAAAACATACAATATGAAACTCGTCTCTTTGCTCCTATAAAATTCAAATAAAGTAATAAACGGTTGAGAAAGGTATAATTTTTGAGTGTTCAAACCTCGTTTCGCAGACGTAATCATAATAAAACACTCAATTTGTCATTTCGTTTGGAGTAATGAGATAATTTACACAGAAAAATATTCGCTCAAACACTCACCTTCTTACATCAAAAGGGCGACTCAAAATTTTGATTTAAAATTCTTCAAAGTAATTTTAGCTGATTTAATTAGTACGTGGTTAACTAAAAATGTCATGTCATTTGAAAATGAAATTCCACAAACAAGTTTAAATATTTCCATGCAAATACAGATCTAGAACGATTACTGCTATAAATATTATTACTAAAATTAATACAACAACGACTTTGGCAACGAAAACTAGCATCGTGTAATTAAATTAAAATTAGGCTTATCAGAAGGATCAAGGTTACAGGAGAGCAACGAAGAGCGCTAAGCTAGGAGTTTCTTTGCGAAATCGGATCAGGAATTTTGCAAAAGAACCAAGGTATCTGGCATAGTCAATGATTAAATTGGATCACGTCTTTATATAATTATAGAACTTAATGCATTTCTGCAAACCCTGTATATTATATATTCTATAC
Organism: Bombyx mandarina; assembly: GCF_030267445.1. NCBI lineage: Eukaryota > Metazoa > Arthropoda > Insecta > Lepidoptera > Bombycidae > Bombyx > Bombyx mandarina. The sequence continues at coordinate 15,448,799 of NC_143228.1, forward strand.
GAATATCAAAATTAAAATTAGTACTATAATAGCTTTAATTGTATATATATAATTAACAAATTCTCTTCTTCCACAGAATTACCTCCAGAGAAGCCGATCATCAAAGCTGAGAAAGGCTGGTATGCGTCTGGAGATTCTCTACGAGCACAATGTTCGTCTCCGCCGGCAGATCCTCCAGCGAATATTACCTGGCTGTTAAACGGAAGAGATGTGAGTACTGTGTTTCTGCCCACTGTTATAATATGAAGGTACACAACCTGATTTATATGATAATGCAAATTTATGAATTTTCATAATTATGGGCATGTTATGACTCGAAGTCGGTTTTCAATTTGGGTATAGATCTACCCCATGGTTCGCAACAATAACTGGTTCTGTGTTGCCCACATCCAACAAACCCTCAGCCCTTCAGCAGGTCGTCGGCGTCGGTCCGCCTTATTCAACTGTATCTATGCAGCTCCTGCCGGTGTACAGAAGGGCCAATCATTCAACTGTTCTATAAGCAATCTACCCTGAGCACTGTCACTTGGATCTCTCGGAGTTCAGACTCAAATTTTTCCTATCGCGAATCAATTAGGTCATTGATTTAAAAACCAAAAAAGCTATTATTCCAATATGCACGTAGCAAGTTGAGAAATGGTAATAATTTTTTGGTATAGGCTCGCCCCCAAACCTCTTAACACATCTACACCAATAACAAAACCAACCTGATCAAACGACATACATATGTGTGTCAATAATAAATGGTTACGCTAAACCATTTGTATAAATTGATTTTATAATTGAATTCGAGATTTGAAAATACACGAAACTGGCCTAATATTAGTACAACAACTGGAAACAGTAATTCTTTTTACTGGTGGTAAGTATTATGAATCCGCAAGAGTCATGGTTATAAGAGTATGACAGGTAGACAGTGTTCTGTTGTGTTCTATACTGGTCTCCTGTAGCCACCAAAAAGATAGATAGTATAAAGATAGATAGATAGTATGGTGTGATAGTATGGTCTATGAGCTCGTTTCCCTACTTAAAACAGGGATTCTCTATTTAATTATCAAAACATATTATTATTTGTATGACAGCTTTTAAAATTCATCATAAAAAGTAGTTGATTTTAATCTAAACAAGAACATTGTTGTTGTACAGCCCCCGACGACAATCCGCGTCCCTCGGGAGCGAGTGACGTGACGTCTCGACTTGATAAATGAGTGGGCTCGCTCATTGTTTCCGAGAAAAAGTTCGGATCAAATCCTGCAAGAGAATGGATTTTAATGAAACTGATCCATCTTTGAAATAAATGAATACTTTGGCTTTTTGCGGTCTCATTCTACGATCTTAAAGTCAGATATCTAGATGATAATCTGAAGAGTTGGTTTTGAAATTGTTTATCGCAAAAATGATATATCGTATCGTTGATATTTAAACATTATAATGTTTTGGAAAATGGCTACTTAATAATACCGGGTCGAAGTTTCGAAGTTGTACAAAGGCATCATAGCGTCGATGCCACCACCCCCTTTAAAACATGAGGTTGTAACCTCAATTGTATAGATCCTGCCCCACACTGTAAATAAGAAATCATGACTGTACATGATCTTATTTTCCGAGTAGATCAAATGCTTGTGGTTACACAATGTGATTAATTCCTGGTAAATCTTTCTAGTAAATTTTAAACTTAGGAATGGGTATGACTATCTTGTTTTTTTTTGTTTTGTTAAATGAGTTGAGGCTCTGGTGGCTTATTGATACACTATTGTTAGAATAGGAAGAGATTATTTAAAGTTCGCTACAATCACCCCACAGACCTAAGATGTAGGGTTATAACCAGTCATGGATGCACTTTAAGTCGATTACAAAATGTACGTGACTTCTTTTACTCTCAGAGTATAATAACGGCGGATTGTTTACCATTTAGTATCTGAGCAAGTGCACAAAGATTAGAAAAGGGAACAAAAATTTTACTTGACTTTCGGAGCTTTAGTCTCAATTATTATCTGAGTCTGAAGTCTGAGGATAATTCTTAAAAAATATCAGGAAATTTTCTCTAGGTTGATAGATCGAGTAAGCAATGGCCATAAATATTAATAAAAAATAGCCGCAATACAATGCCATTCTGTTACCAAAAACTATTGAAACTATCTGTTACGAAAATCGTCATTAAGAAATGTCGAAGTTAAAATACCGTAGTGGTTAATGATGCAAATAATAGGACTGTTTCTTGGAATCCTATTGTTTGTCAACTGGAAAACTTACTTGATAATGATAGTATAGAAGTAAAATGATTTTTAGTGATTCCGTAACATAATTAAAATGTGACATCGAGGCTGTCGACTAAGACCATTACGTACCGGTGAACAAACATTCCGATATTTCACAACGGATTTTAAACGTTCAAGCGAGCGGTACACAAAGAACTTTGCTCTCAACTCGACGAAAACAAGCTTAGAGTTTCCGACGGAGGCATCGTCTCGTGCAAACACTCCAAATGGACAGGATCCGGTGCCTTCAAAAATACATTCTGTACGTGTTTTGGCATTGCGACCGGCCGTGCGAATCATCGGATTTAGAATAACAGAGTTTTTGAAGTGAAACTTCTTTATCGACGTAGCGAGGAAAAAACGTATGTAACGTTTTTCGGTTACGCGCCATCTTAATTTCTTCCGTTACGCGCCATGTTTATTTTATTTCTATTTAGTTTGTTATCAACAGATGTCGCTGTACGTAAATTCAACAATTCCTGAATCGCGGTGACGAGATGTTACACAGTTGATGGACGTTCTCGTATTTCTCTTACTAAATCATACCTACCTGGCGTCGGAATACCGTGATCATGCAGGCGGTTCCCCGGGGTGCGGCTGCTCCATTGCACTGCGGAGTAGTTGATCCTTGTGATTATTTTTATATTTTATAAGTCTCACTTCTACTGTGTGTGACATGCACACACACAATTTTTTTTTTCTTTATTCGATTTATGACTGAGGACTTTAAAGGCAGTTTCATTGAATAATTCGTTCGCTGTTTCAAATTTCTCATTGCTGCCTCAAGTGCTTAATGTTTGTACTTTGAAGCTGCATTTAATTCTGTTTTTGGAAGTAGCATTTATGTATCCAGATACTTTCAATACGAAAAAGTTCGGGGATGCGATTGCTGGGATTTTAATTTTATGTCGATATCAAAATTCTACTATTGAGTGTAGATAACTCTCAGACACAGCCCACTGAGTTTCTCGCCGGATCTTCTCAGTGGGTCGCGTTTCCGATCCGGTGGTAGATTCTGCGAAGCACGACTCTTGCTAGGGTTCGTGTTAGCAACGTCATCAGGTTTGAGCCCCGTGAGCTCACCTACAAAAGTTAGGGTTACGCTGATATAGCCTCTCAAGGCTCTCAGCTTAGGTAGGAAAAAAAAATAAAAAATAAAAAAGTGTATCAAAGCTTTCGTTCGTACGTGTTTTGTAGAGCGGTGGAGCACTAGGGGAGGGCGTCGACGCAACAACTTGTATCACGGCTTTCGTGCCTTAATTTGTATCTATCAATATTTGTATGTATTAATTTGTATCTTAAGATATACTAGCAATTGTATTTTTATAAGTTTCATGGCAGCTCGGCAAGTAACTAACAGGTACTGAAAGACTTCCTGTGCGTAAAGATACATGTGGAAGTTAATCGTCAACATTTACAATCTAACTCACATACTAACATTTGCTCGGTACACATTTCGTTACAAAATTTGCCAGTGGAAATGGACACCGGTGCATTTCTAGATGCAAATTCACCGGAAGTCTCAAGATCTTCTAAAATATGAAGTATTTAGACGACTTCAAAATACTTCATACTTCAGATACTTCACGGAAATTGAACACACGATCCGGCCAACCATAACTGCAAAAGTCACCAGTGAAATTTGTTTGTAATAGAAAATACTAGGATCTTTGTCAAGCGCTCAAAGAGTATTCACTTAAAAACTTGTCGTCTACATAACAATGCCGTCTACGTAAGAATCAGTATTCTTGGCGGTACATTTAAAATATCGCTTCCACACAAACGAGGCATCACTAAAAGCCTCGTGCAAAATACGCCGAATACATTCGCTAAACTATTATGATGCAAAGTTTTCTCGTTTTCTCTTTTAGTTTTAAAAAGTGTAGTAGTTCAACAAATCTTCCACGATTGCCTTTTCAACGAAGTGTACACCTAGGCACCGTTAAAATTATGGAAAGTTGAATTTTGTACTTTCAGTAATGGGTAGGATTATGACGATGATAATTATAATCTTATTTATTTCTTAAATTATTACTATTATACTGAAACATTTGATTCTTTCGTTGACAATGAACTTAATAAGACGCCCAGTATACGCGTATAAACCGATACGACTTTGTGAGTATTTAAATCACGCAGGTTCTAAACTTAAAAACAATAATACCTAGTTAACACAAGACACACACACACACACACAGAAGTAAAAAAATATGTATACGATCTGAATTGAGAGCCTCCTTCTTCTTTGAACTAGGTTAAGAAAATCGTAGTGTATGTTGGTATTTCTGTGTAAAAATTCCGTTACGATTATACAGATATTTTAACACAGAAATGCAGTTAAACTCCATTCTAGTCAATAACGTCAGAAAAGTACCCTTTTAATTAAAATAAATTATATTTTCGAAAAAACCCAAAACCATGATGTGGGCGTAAAATTAAAACATTGAACATTTTTCCAATTTCCTAAAATTTAAATATAGCCTGTTAAAAATTTATAATCAAATTTCAAAAAACAAATTTTAAAATAATTCTGAGTACATTCAATTAAACCCTAATCCGCAAATTTCCATATTTTAAAATTCGAAATTGACAGAAAATTATCTCCCGACGGGGGTATATTTAAATGACCCTTTCTAGTCTGGTTTGTGGTGAACATCAGGGAAAACGTACTCACCGTCCCTTTGTGTACGGGCTGTCATTTCAGTTGACATACCCTGAGGGACAAAATGTTTTTATTACCTTTGAAATGATTTATTTTTGGGACTAATTTTTCGGACCTTTAGTTTCATGCCTGAAGCGTTCATCAGAAGTCTTGGTTATTTTTTTATTCGCAAAATTAAATAGACAACCAAATCTATTAAAGTGGCATGCGTTTAAAGTCTTTTGTATTTCTTAGTAAATTTATGTGTTACATGTTTTATTATTAGGCTTTAATACCAATATTTTCCCATTAGCCTTTATTAGAGTAGTCTGCCTTATCTGATATTGATTTAGGATGTGGTCTACCTACTAGTGTTTTTCGCTATGTATTGTTTGTTGAGGTATTTACTACTCTTTTTATTGTCCAATTACTATGTCAAATAATAGTGAGCTATTTTGGGTTGTTTCTAACCTCATTCCTATTTCTGCCACTTTATTATATACCGATTTGGGTCACAAACGGGTCGGCTACGTTAGTATGATTTCTATCGGTTCATGATATAAGCAAACTATGATCCATACTACGGTTAGACGCGCGACACAAATAAAAATAATATTATTTCACTACCATCATCTCGAAAGAAGGTTTTCATTATTTGCAGTAATGAAATTTTATTAACCCCAAAGATTAAGCGTTCACTAAAAATAATTAACCAAATAAATTTTTGCTCCTTGGCTAATAACCTCAAACTTGTCACAACACACCCACATCACGAAATATTACAAGGAAACCTTATTTATACTATCCGCGGATAACAACGTAGGCAACGTAATTAAATGCCAGATTCTGTGAGGGGATCAAAGGTTTATCCGGGCCCATTAGAAGCCTCGGTGGGGCTCGGCCATTTCAGGCGTTTTGGTGTATCACCCGAGTTCTTGATTCATATTTATAATTTCTTGGTAACTTTAGGGGACTTGTTTTATTAGATTTGTTTTAAGATCTGAATGTATTCGAGATCTATAAGAAACGATTTGTCAGGACGTTATTAGATTTTTGGAACTTTTATAAGTGTTTTGGTGGTAACATTGTTTGGTATATATTGCTTATTTTTTGGGTTTCAGCTCTGGACGTTGTCAGTTAGCACTTAAGTAAAACAAATCACTTATTAATTTTCTGTCCACAAGAGCTCTTACTATTTTAAATTCTAATTTTAACTCTAAATATTAATAACAGTACTATTATTTTATTTTACCTCATCATGAATGAATGAACGTATTGATAAAAGTACTTGTAGTAACTTTAAGAGCACATACTCATTTGTTTTGATTTAACGAAACTTTTAAAAATAAATTAAGAAAAAGCAAATAATGATAATCGATTGAGATCTATATATTTAAAATTGATTCACTGGAAAAAATCATAATTAATTTACATCCTGACTATTTCTGAACCAAGTACTATTTTTATTTTTTATTGCTTAGATGGGTGGACGAGCTCACAGCCCACCTGGTGTTCAGTGGTCGCTGGAGCCCATAGACATCTACAACGGCTGCCCCACCCTTCAAACCGAAACGAATCACTGCTTCACGGCAGAAATAGGCAGGGCGGTGGTACCTACCCGTGCAGACTCACAAGTGGTCCTACCATGAGTAGAATGTAATGCAATCTACTAGTAGTATATTTAGATAAAACCCACAACCGGTCATCCATCTAATTCTAGACTCAGTTCTAAGTACATCGAAGCGGGCACAAAACGGCACTTTCGGAAACTGTCTCAGAACTTTGTTATCGTTTAATAGCAGCTAACTTAAACTACGGCTCACGAATAAAACTTTAGACAACTGTAGTTTATTTATTGTTGTTGTGAAAATATTTTGAAAATAGTTATTTAGGGTGCGGCTTTGTGTGTTCAAGCCACATTTGTAGTTCAAATTATTTGATTCTAGCTTTTGCCCGCGACTTCGTCAGCGTGGAATAGTTCACAAGTAATGCTTTATTTTAGAACAAATTTGGTTAGCATAGGAAACGTTATAGTGAGCCAACCATAACATATAGACATGTGCTATCGCAGACTTCTTTTTAGATATTTTAAAGGGGAGCAATTCTGTCCTACATTATATTATTTTAGCGAAACTTTAACCGTTTCTGCAGCGCACGCAGTGGAAGAAACAAACTCTTTATAATATTAGTATAGATTAAGGTTTTCAGTATAAACCTTACATTATAAGCCATTCATCATATACATATTTTGCATATACTATGCGATCTATTTAATATTGCTAAGTAATATTGTCTACATGTTGGTGGTCTACCTCGTGGTTACTTCAAGCTTGTAGAAGACAGACTATTTTCTAACCGATCGACGGCTTCTAAAATTTTATTCTAAAGCACACGCGTCCTAAATCACTTCAAAGAAAATATGTTTTGCTCTTAAGCACAACGTTAACGAATACGAATAAGCACCATTCGAAAGCGGATTACAGAACGAATTTATAGATATCTCTGAGTAAAACGATAAGGCCGCGTCCCAACTGAAAAACCGAGCCATTGTTCCATTTGGCATTCCCACGACGCACTCTTGTTTCTTGCATTATTTCCGCATTCCCTTGGGCACACGTCTACTCAGTTAGTGTCTCCATACGGCTTCCCGTGCCGAGACGCATCTCGGATAATGTGGCTTTGGAAAACAATTGCTTAAAGCCAAGTCAGAATATGTTTTGGATTAAAAATCTTATTTGGTAATGTTACGCCGGTAAGAGTAACGCCATCTATCGCCCAATAGCGGAACGAATATCGAAGGACCTAGTAACATCTAGATCGCTCGAGAACGAGAACGCCATCTATCGTCAGATAGTGGAAACACACGTCGAAGGTACTTGACTTCTGAGGAATGTTCTCGACGATTTTAGGGATGTCATATCGACTACAAAAGCGTTGCAGAGATGGCACACAGTCAGTGAGTAATCGGAACTACTCGAAGCGAAACAGCAAACGAATTTTGCATTACCCGAAGCGAAGCGGAAGAAGTGAATTAAGAATTTTAAAGTATTCTGTGAGTGTTCTAAGTGATCCATACAGTTTTAAGTTGTACTTTGATGGAACATTTATTTATCCCGAACCCCAGTGCGTAACAATAAGTACAAAATTGTGCTTTTCTAGCAGCCAGGTAATAGAAGATAACAAGATAGAGAAGATAATAGCAAGGCAGGATCACCGGACGTTTATTTGTGTATGTAATGTTTCAAGGATGCAGATAAAAACTGTTGTAGGTATAATAATACGGTGTAGTGTTTGAACACACGATCATATTTTAGATTTTATGATTTCGCTCGTCTTAAAAGCTGACTTGGTTTGTGATATACTTATAAGTTAATGTTAAACAAATATATATTAAATTGTATAATACGTGTATATATTAAATCTATAAAAAATATTTAATTCTGATCTTGATTAATTTCCGTCTGCCGATGAATAATATACATATAGACAGAGATTAATACTTTGTTGGTTCTCTTTCTATTTTCTACTTTTCTATTGTATCACACTGGTGGTAGGACCTCTTGTGAGTCCGCACGGGTAGGTACCACCACCCTACCTGTTCCTGCCGTAAAGCAGTAATGCGTTTCGGTTTGAAGGGTGGGGCAGCCGTCGTAACTTTACTGAGACCTTAGAATCCATATCTCAAGGTGGGTGGAGGCATTTACGTTGTAAATATCTATGGGCTTCGGAAAAACTGGATTCTACGCTTTTATTGCATGTAGCTATAGACTAATATTGTCTATTCAAAAGATAAAATTGTTAAATAACAAAAAAATATCGAACACATAATTAAACAGTTAGTACTTATAAAGACAGAGCACAATCACTGTGTTTTTAATTATAATTAAGCTACTAAAATCAAGCGTTTTGATGAGAGGTCAAGCAAAAATTTTTACAACGAAAAACCGCTTTAATACCCTAGCCTTTATAACGTTTTTAGCAGTTAAACCCTCCCGGCTTGAGCCCCGTGAGCTCACCTCACCACTAATGCGGTGAATCTACAAAATAACCTCTCGAGTTTACTAGAAAAGGAAGTTAAAAAAAAACAGTTAAGAATCCGACTACAAATCCCGCACAGTCCTGTAATATATTTCCTAAAATCATAGCCACTGTAAGCCTTAAGGAATTACATATATATTCGATGTGTTATTTCCAGGAGTTTCTTCGGTAAAATATTGCCTTGTTTACGTTTCACACCTTTCCAAAGAAAAAACGTGAATGTAAAACAAATCCAGTTTTACATGAATATCAATTACATTTATCAAACATAATATGATATTAAGCCTCAAAGTATTTTTATTGGAAATTATGAAAATGATTGAACGGAATATATCAATAAACAGAGAATTTGTTGAATATTTGAATTATGGATACACTGGTTATTATTTATTAAGGACTGTTTTTTTCTCTGTAATATTATGTATGTAAAAAAATATGTCATTACATCTGTTTATTCGGTTCAAGTATCAACAGCTCGCGGGCCCATAAGTGTTAGCTTCTAATTGACTCCATATTGAAGGGGTTTTATTGGTGATAATCCTGTTCGCATATAACCTATGGGGTCTATAATTTTATTGCTTAGGTGGGTGGACGAGCTCACAGTCCACCTGGTGTTAAGTGATTACTGGAGCCCATAGATATCTACAACATAAATGCGCCATCCACTTTGAGACATAAGTTCTATAAGGTCTCAAGTATAGTTACAGCGGCTGCCCCACCTTTCAAACCGAAACGCATTACTGCTTCACGGCAGAAATAAGCAGGGTGGTGGTACCTACCCGCGCGGACTCTCAAGAGGTCCCACCAGTAAATATTAGAATAAAGTAGAGTAAGTACACTTTATTTGCACATCATAAATATGACAACCACACACAACCGTTTCCACATACAGAAATTCTCGAAAAGATACGCCAGATATGTTGCGATACCTATAACTAAGAAGACCGATGTCGACTATGTGTTTGTATATATTCGATTATTTATATCATTATATCTGTATTACTAGAGTAAAGCTCTTCCTTACCACTCGGAACCTTTGTGTTCATCCACGTTGCGTATAACATTTTTACTACTTACCATCCGACTTTGGAATGAACCTCATTTCATGATGCTCTAAGAACAGTTGGCTTAGGTTTTTTTAAAATAAAAAAAATAAATAAAAAAGAAGCGGAGGCGCTCGCTGCGGATTACGCGTGGTGATGCGATCTCCGCTCCAGGGGGGAGCCGCGTCCTGGCTCGGCAGAAGTTCGAGCGCGGAAGCTTCAATCTCGGCGTTTCGTGCTCGAGGCGTGGTCTCGCCGCCTGGCGGACCCCGCCTACGGGCGACGGACCGTCGAGGCGATCCGCCCGGTCCTCTCGGACTGGGTGAGGTGCTCACGGGACACGGCTGTTTCAGTCGCTACCTGCACCTCGTCGCCCGGAGGGAGCCGACGCCGAAGTGCCACCACTGCAGTGGCTGCAACGAGGACACGGCGGAGCACACGCTCGCGTACTGCCCCGCTTTCGCGGAGCAGCGCCGCGTCCTCGTTGCAAAAATAGGACCGGACTTGTCACTTCCGACCGTCGTGGCTATGATGCTCGGCAGCGACGAGTCCTGGCAGGCGATGCTCGACTTCTGCGAGTCCACCATCTCGCAGAAGGAGGCGGCGGAACGGGAGAGGGAGAGCTCTTCTTCCCTCTCGGCGCCGTGCCGCCGCCGTCGGGCCGGGGGTCGGAGGAGGGCGTTTGTCCAGCTCCAGCCCCTATGAGGAGGCAGTCTCCTCCCGGTGATGGTCACGGGGCGACCTAAGGGGGTTGAGGCTGCGCCGCACGCTACCGTCACTCTAGCGCGCTGGCACCAGGAGGACGGGACGGCTCGTCGGCGGCTGCGGACTGCGATACGGTCCGCATTTTCGTCGTCGCTGTCGTCGCCGAACATACTGTTGAAGAGCAACCCGGTCGGCGGTGTATCGCGTTCCGACCCGGCAGGCTGGTTCTGGCCCAGCGGGGTATCCCGGAACACCAGCGGCACCGCCCGGGCGGCCTGGTAGGGCCGCCGTACCGCGGAGACTGACGTCGTTGGTCGTCGACTATCGCCTCGACGACCCGTCAGTCGGGCGTCCTCGGGGTGGCGCCGCGTGTCTGGTTGTAGTGTTGACCGCGGGAACCCCCCTACTCTGAACGGGTTCTGACCCCGGACGGAGATCGGACGTCGGGTGTAAGAGTGCAGGGGAGTCGTTTAGTGGGTGGGCCCTAAAATCCTTGGGCCCGCGATCTGCTCTCAACACCTGCAGATCGTTGAGTCTCACATACCCCGCGCGCCCCGTAGGCGCGGGGACCTCGTAGGAGGTTCGGCCCCCGGCCCGAGATATAAAAAAAAAAGGTTTTTTTTAAATAAGTACTCCAACAAAGTTTAACCGTAACCCACATTCATCACTGGTGGTAGGACCTCATGGGAGTCCGCACGGGTACGTACCACTACCCCGCCTATTTCCGCCGTGAAGCAGTAATGCGTTTCGGTTCGAAGGGTGGGGTAGCCGTTATAACTATACTGAGACCTTAGAACTTATATCTCGAGGTGGGTGGCGCATTTACGTTGTAGATGTCTATGGGTTCTAGTAACCACTTAACATCATGTAGGCTGTGAGCTCGTCCATCCATTCTAAGCAATAAAAAAAACATACTATACAGTGCAAAAGGTGTACCCACCTTAGTACAAGAAGACAGGATTTCATTTTCACAGTGCTCATATTGGGACTTAAACAATTTTCATAGCTTACTTATACCAGTGTACGCTCAAAATGAGCGCATATTTGAGAACTTCCTCTACTACCAATGTTCTACTGATATTTTTTCTACATAATAATCGAAGCAATTTTTCAATACCGTACTTCAGTTGATACAAGCGTAGCGCTTGGGAGAATTTATTCAAGAACCGACGAGTTCTTTGTATTGCTAATTTCGTCTTATTCTTTTATGTACAGTCGTCTTTTTGCCTCAGGTAGTTGTGATATTCAATGATTGCAAGATATATTCTTAAGGAATATATTTCTTAAGGAAGAAAAGTTCGAGTTTGGGCTACGTGACAGACTCTTGTGTGTACCGACTGTTCACGTAATATTGCGGTATCAAACTAAACAATACATCGCAATATCTGGTCAATTTTGGCTGTTTAGGGTTTTCTGATGGAATTTATTTGGTCTTAGGCTTAAACAATAGGCTCCTCCCATAACCAGGTGGATCAAAAACTTGTCTTAAGTTAGGTTATTTGTTCTAATAAAGTAGTTACACGCTCATTTTGGTACTGAGTGAGTGATACCGTGTTTCCAGCTGTACTGAGAGAAATAATATATTATTGGGTTCGTACCTTGTAGACTGCTTGCTATTGATGGAACATTGGTCAAATTCGGGCGAGGCAATGGTTGCCGTTATAATATTCACCTTCCAGTGCATACAAAAAATGGGAACTTTATTTTGGCATTCATTGCGGGTTTTGACAAAGAAGATGCTGATATTGTATTATGCCCGAAGGATTTAATGTAAAAATTGTCTAAAAAGGAATTTCTCCTCAAACAACAACAACAACTTCTCGACAAGTATTGATAGGGATGGCTTTGTCAAACTTTGGACAGTGTACAAGTAATCTGTCTACCTACTGTCAAGAAATTTTGGGAACTTTTTTTGTGCTGAAACGCAAAATGGTTCGTAACAATATAACAAACACACACAAACATACACGCATATAGATTCGTATTAAATTCGTGTCATGGCTGTAATTCCCTACACAACGCCTTAATTCCGTGCTCACTAAATCCTATCTTGGATATTGGAACCCGTACGGATGGATAGCAATATCCCGTCAATTTTAATACGAAACAGTGATACGTTCAGGTTTGAAGAGAGAGACAGACATTCATTTCACAATAATATAGGCAGCGGCTTGGCTCTGCCCCTGGCATTGCTGAAGTCCATGGGCGACGGTAACCACTCACCATCAGGTGGGCCGTATGCTCGTCGAAGTACAAGGGCAATAAAAAAAAAAAAAAAAACGAAATTTGACACAAGTTTCGTCGTGAGCGGAGGCATTCAAGTTTTGCAGTCTATGGTACCCGGTAACCATTTCACAGACACATCCGAAAGTATAGACCAACTTAGATTTCGACTTGTTGAAACGCGAACAAGATTTATAAAAACCATTCAATTAAAAATAAACTCTTATAACAGTCACAGTTTCGACGGAAGCCTGAATGACAGATGGAAATGGGAAAAACTTTTAATCAAAAAACATTTCGCAGTGTGTAGCGATAAATCCAATAGTTTTACCCCCTTTTGTTTCGTTTGACAAGCGGGCTGTCACGTCACGTGAAACGTCAGAATGCGGGTGGCTCTGTAAGTATTATTTGTTGGATGATAGGAAATTTCTCATAGACTCCTATGAATTTGTTGACTCGAAAAAGATTGATCGTGTAATAAAAATGAACATCGTGTAATAAAAATGAAACTCGCAAAATTATAATTTGCGTAATTACTGGTGGCAGGACCTCTTGTGAGGCCGCGCGGGTGGGTACCACCACCCAGCCTGTTTCTGCCGTGAAGTAGTAATGCGTTTCGGATTGAAGGGTGGGGCAGCCGTTGTCACTATACTTGAGACCTTAGAACTTATATCTCAAGGTGGGTGGCGCATTTACGTTGTGGATGTCTATGGGCTCCGGGAACCACTTAACATAAGGGGGGCTGTGAGCTCGTCAAAAAAAATAAAAAAAGATTTTTATGATGTGTTTTTGGTTTTACAAACGTGGTATATATATAAAAATGCCTCTTAATTATTTTTAGGATACAGTCGCTTTATAATAATATACCTGTCCGTCATAACTAATACTATAATAACGACAAAATGTAAATGAACTTTACAAATCGCGTACAATTTCAAAGTCCTCCGAAGAGAAAGTTGTGATAAATATCATAATGTCGTGTGACAATAATGTCATGAGCCTTTGCGGTGACAGAGAAATTGGAAACAATAAGTTGATCGTAATATCGGCCATTTGATACTTGTCAGCGTCGCGTTTATATACGCTTGTATACAAATACGTTGAGTTGCCTAGATTTACTCTTTAAATTTTAATTAATTAGCCTATTTGACCATGCATTGCACTTCTGGATCCGTGACCAAATGGATAACTCAGAAATTGTACAGTCTTAATATTATTATAGACTATTAATCCTTCGTTAAGTAGGTACACCCTTACCTAATGTTTCAAAATGAAAGTGTTTGACTAGTGTGTTACTCCTCCTTCTTCAGCAATGGACATAGCTTCCGAGTTCCCAACGAGTGGTTGATGGCTCATGATGAGGTAGCTCATGAAAGTCATTTGTGTACATACATCATTCAGATCCGTGTACATACTTGTACAAAGTTGGTGAAAGATTGGTACAGGATTTGACCTCCACATTTAGATTACTCGAAACGAATTCACCTTTTAACCATAGGTCATGAATGAATATGAGCTAGTGGTCGCCCAGTAGTCCAAATTCGACCGTATTTATTAATTTAAATTAAAAAAGTTTGAACATTATTATGGTTCTCTTGACAAATACTTTACTTCTATAATCACAGATTTCGGCAAGGCTATACTATAGACAAATAATATTTATTAATGACAAACAATACTTTTTGAAGTGAAAACTTCTTTAGAATCGTTGTGATTTCAAACCGGATGCAACGGAAAAAACGACAGGTAAGAGACACAAATACAAAAATGTGTAGGATGAAGCCAGCAAAGAATGAGACAGAAATATACATACTATTTAATACAGCGCCATCTGTGAGATTTTTTAATACTAACGTGTGTATGAAAGCTCTTGAAGTGAATTTTAATTTAGGATTATATGTGAAATTAAAATATCAATTCACAGAGGGCGCTACCTTACAATTATTTACTAATGACAAAATTTTACATATACTTAAGACGTTTAGGATAACTGTATTTTAATTTTGGAAGGTTTCACTTCTACCACGTGTGAATTGCACACATTTTTTTTTTTTTAATACATCTGCCCCTTTTTATCATGGCACAACCTTTAACCAGTTTTAATTTGAATGCTTCTTTATTATTATTATTATTATTGGATTGAATTTAAGTTAATTGGAGTGGAAAAAAATAAATTTTAAATGGGATGGAACAAAAAATGATATCAAAAATTATACTAACAATGAACAATACTAATCTATAGTTATTATCAATTTGACCACAGACTAACAATAAACAAAAGAGATTATATGCTTGTGTGTGTCAAATACGTGCTCACGTACGTTACGTACGTACGTGCGTACGGAGTAATGTTTTTTTATTGATTTAGTTATTAAGCATTATTTAAAAAAAAAAACATTCTACACTTCTTCTCTATCTATATATTCTCAATAATTGTATATAATAATTGTAATAAATAGTATTTTCTAAAACTGGAAAATTTCATTCTCCTCCGTCAGTGAAATTTTCATAAAAAGGGGTACAAAGTTTTTGCTTCACGTATTAATTTAAAGATAAGTACATACATAACTAACGCTAAATTAGAATAATGTTTGTCTATATAATGAAACATTAGAAAGCGTTTTTAATTCATACAAATCCACAATATTGTACGAACTCCAGAATAATGACATCCTATTCCCATTCATCGTGGACGATCGTATGATTTCCGCTATAGTTGCTAATATATTTTAGGTGAAACCGGCTTATTTGCAGGACGATAGAAGATCTCTCTGTACAAGAACAAGGATTTATGAGCTGTTTCAATTTATAAGGCATCCGATGATAATTCCGTTAATAATTAACAAGAGACTGATTTTGCGTTTAGTGATGAAGTCAATACTCGATTAAAATCGTATCGATAGTGATATATTTAAAATATATTATCGAGCAAACGTCGTGAATATTAAATTTTACATTAAGCATCAATCAATGAATTAAAGAATAGCATAAAATCATCATTAAATTCATGCTATAGGAATTTTTGAGTTTTATTTGAAATGTCATGAATTTTTAGATTTAGATTAAGGTTTCAAGTTAATTCACTTGCCCAGTTATTTTTAAGTCACCAAATGTAAAGCATAACGATATATAGATCAATTATATTAAGATATTTATCTTTATATGAGAAAAGAAAGCTCTATTGTGTCTGTCAAAAGTTTATATTTTTTAGTTCCATAAGAAATACAAATCGAAGCATCAGTAAAGTATAATAATAACAAACCGAGACACAGAATATGTCGAGCTGTGAACTGATAGCAACACCTTTGAAACATACCTTTGAAGTCGTCGTGGCCTAAAGGATAAGATGTCCGGTGCATTCGTAGCGATGCAACGGTGTTCGAATCCCGCAGGCGGGTACCAATTTTCTAATGAAATACGTACTTAACAATTGTTCACAATTGCCTTCCACGGTGAAGGAATAACATCGTGTAATAAAACTCAAACCCACAAAATTATTATTTGCATAATTACTGGTGGTAAGACTTCTTGTGAGTCCGCACGAGTAGGTACCACCGCCCCGCCTATTTCTGCCGTGAAGCAGTAATGCGTTTCGGTTTGAAGGATGGGGCAGCCGTTGTAACTATACTGAGACCTTAGAACTTCTATCTCAAGGTGTGTGGCGCATTTACGTTGTAGATGTCTATGGGCTCCAGTAACCACTTAACACCAGGTGGGCTGTGAGCACGTCCACACATCTAGGCAATAAAAAATAAAAAACATAATGATGAACACAAGACCGGACCAAGTCTACATAATCACGAAACCATTTTTAAAACCAACATTAACCGTTTATTATATACTAGCGACCCGCCCTCGCTTCGCTTCGGAAACATTAAAACACACATGAAACCAAAAAAATATTTTTTTTTTTTTTTTTTAAAGTAGCCTATGTTCATCAGGGACAATGTCGGCTTCTAATGGAAAAATAATTTTTCAAATCGGTCCAGTAGTTTCGGAGCCTATTCGAAACAAACAAACAAACAAATCTTTCCTCTTTATAATATTATTTATTATATATTTCTATGTTAATTCAGTGTTTATCGATAAATACGAAACTGCGCCGCTTGGTATTTGAAGTTTATTGTTTTAAATACCAATTAGTTACAAATGAAATAAATTATCAAGTACAAAACTGACTCTGTGCGATGTTTATATATTAATTTTGCATGACTTCCTGAATAATAGTACAGATATACATTATTGTAAGAATTGACTTTGAAATAGTAAAAGGTTAGTCATGCGTTCCTAATCTTAAGACTAGGAGCGTTGTTCGAAGCTCTATATTTGTTAAGCCACATATTTCAATTTTGAATTTTCAATCTTCTTTCTTCACAGATCCAAGGCAAGCCTGTGATTCAACAGAGAATCCTGCCCAGCCCAGTAGTTCTGATTCCTTCGATAGACACGCCACAGTCTTCCAGAAATCTTCCAGCCGGGGAAGAAAACACTAACATTATATTCAGTCCATGGAAAGCGTTTGGTCCTTTTGTGGATACTATACAGGTAAAATCTGTTACATGATTAATAATTAATTCTTCTTTGGGCACGATTTTTTTTTTATTGCTTACATGGTTGGACGAGCTCACAGCCCACCCGGTGTTAAGTGGTTGCTCGAGCCCATAGACATCTACAACGTAAATGCACCACCCACCTTGAGATATAAGTTCTAAGGTCTCATATATAGTTACAACGTCTGCCCCGCCCTTCAAACCGAAACGCATTACTGCTTCACGGTAGAAATAGGCAGGGTGGTGGTACATAGCCGCGCAGACTCAGAAGACGTCCTACCACCAGTATATGCAATTACAATTAGATTATACCAAAAACACGATTTTGCCTATTTCTACCGTAAAGTAACTTGGAATAGGGTTGTTGCTTATTTAAAATTTAGGATCCTCTTATCGAGAAAAAAAAATCAAATTACAAATTTTTACATTGGAAGAGTGAACGTTAATCACATAGAGGAAGTGTGAAAGTAGCCCCGCTGATTGTCAAATTAAAGATCGGACGGTTAGCGTGATATGGACATGTAGTGCGTAGAGAGGAGATGCATGTGACTAGGAGATGTATGGAAATATTATGTGAGGTAGAGGGGGAAGAGGTCGACCGAAGAAGACACCGATGGAGTGTGTGAATAATGATATGAGAGAGATAGGAGTGAGTGTTGAGATGGCGGCTGGTAGAAGAGAATGAAAAATAAAAAAATGGCTGTGCCTACCCCACCTAGTGGGATAAGGTGGAGACAAAGAAAGACATTTTCCAATTATAATTATCGTAGTACGTAGTAGTATTGGGGGTAGTGACATAGACATCCTCAACATAAATGCCGCCACCCACCTTGAGATATGAGTTCTAAGGTCTCAGTATAGTTACAACGGCTGCCCTACCCTTCAAACCGAAACGCATTACTGCTTCACGAAAGAAATGGTACCTATCCGTGCGGACTCACAAGAGGCCCTAGTAATTACGCAAATTATAATTTTGCGGATTGATTTTTATTACACGATGTTATTCCTTCACCCTGGAAGTCAATCGTGAACGTTAAGACGTATTTCATTATAAAAATTGGTACCCGCGTGGGATTCGAACACGGGTGCATCGCTCAACACGAATGCACTGGATATCTTATCTTTCAGGCCACGATTACTTCAAAAGTCTAATTTTCTAAAGATGGCAGATATCACTAAAAACGTATTTTTATAAATTTCACATTTCATTTGTTTTTTAGGATGGCGAGTTGCTGCCAAGTCAAGACAGCGTCGTATTACCGACGCCTCGTCACTCTGACATTTCCTTTGACGACGACACCGGAGATCAAATACCCACTACACAAACTTCGAATAAGGTATATTTTTGTGATTTATTGTGAGTCGATTTTATTAATACGCTTTATTAGCTTCAGACGTATGGATGTTTGTAATGGAATCTTTGAACATCATTTTGCCCCTCTTCAAAACGTCGGATCAACTCAAAATTTGGTATACTTATTTACGACCGATGACAATTCGGTATTAAAAAAAATATTGATAAAAATTGGAAAACAACAAAAAAATTAAAAATAGATACCTAATAGTTTAAAAAACCTAACAAAATACGCTTTTATAGAAAATCCAACTAAAAAATAGAAAATAAATTTTAATAAATTTGAATTAAAAATAGTGTAAGAAAAAATTATGTTATTGTAAAAAAGCGTGGGGTGCTTTTCAGGATATTATCAAAATAACCCTTATACTCATATCTGTTCATAAAATATTTATAGCTACTGATACCATGCAAATTTATTAAAATTTATTTTCTATTTTTAGTTAGATTTTCTATAAAAGCGTATTTAGTTAGTTTTTTTAAACTATTATTTATTTTGTTACAATCACTCACGGTGTGTGCGATAATTTCAATTTGTCTCTTCTTCAATCAGGTGGCGTCAATAAGCCAACTGTCGTTCATGGTTAGACCGGATAGCTTCGAGCGAGGCCAACTACGGTTGACCTGCATATCCAGCGTCCACTCCGTCTACAGCGAGCAGGCGGAGCTGGTCATCAATGAGGAACGGCCGCAGATAGCTTCTGTACTTGGCACTAGAGACAGCGCTGGAGGTATGTTGAAATGGAAACCATTGTGAACGACTATCATCCGTTTATTTGGGTATAGCGTGTGAATGATGGAGTAGACTTTATAGGGCTGCCATATTGAAGCTTAAACTCTATAATAATATTTAAAGGTTAATATTTAATCAATTTTTTAAACCAAACAATTTTCTCAGATAATTTCAGTATTTTAATGAATGTCTTATCAATTATTTTATGCCTTGGCTGAAGTTTATGGCACACCATCCATACCATTAGTAAAAATCAAGGATTTTTTTGAGTCTACATAAAATGTTGTATTCCCACCCACCACTAGTAGGGTTGTATGCTTGCCTGTCTACGAAAACAATTAAAAGTGAACAATATAACTTTATAGGACACATGTCTTTAATTAACTTAGTGCTAGTCCTAGAACTATTTATATTTTTTAAATTGGTCAATTTTGGCTATGAGTTGCATTGAACGACATTGATGTGGCTAAACTTTTTTATTTCTCTACAAAATACTAAATGCTTTAAACGAAAACTTATTAACGAAACTTCGACCGTGTGAGTTGTTGAACTTCTAATTTTTCAATAAAAACACTGGACTTCATCAAAACGGCTAATTAATAAAACCAAACAAAATACATTCAGCTATATTTTAAGTGCAATATTCGTTTATCGTTGTATTTAAAGAGGATTCAGTGTTAATCATGAGCTGAAAGCTTTCAGCATAGTCACGGCTCAGTTAATTCGGTAATACTTAGGGACGCGGCAGAGGGATCTCGCGCGCGTCAATAAATTGATCATGTTTTTTTTAAAAGTATTTTTCGTGTTTTATATTACATTGCGTGTTGATAAAGTAATTTTTGGGTTGTTTTCAATTTTGCGTTCAAAAAAGTAACGATTTCATTAACGAATTTAACTTTCTCTAATTTTCAATTTTTAATACGCTTTTATTAGCTTCAGACGTTACATATGTGTTAGTATGTTAGTACGTAACGGAATCTTTGAACATGATTTTGATCCCCTTCAAAACGTCGGATTAACTCGAAAGTCGGTATACTTATTAAGGACCGATGGCAATTCAATATTAAAAAAATAATTGAATAAATAATAATTGAAAAAAACTGAAATTCAACTAAAAAATAAAAAATAAATAATAGTTTAAGAAAACTAATAAAATACGCTTTTATAGAAAATCCTACTAAAAAATAGAAACATTTTTTTTTTATAAATATGTATTAAAAATAGTGTAAGAAAAAAAATGAATTTATTGTAAAAAAAAGCGTGGGTTGCATGGTATCAGTAGTTATAAATATTGCAAACACTCGATAAGCATTACACTCCTTCAGGGACAGTCGTGTACAAATATATTTTCATATTCTCATACAAACATCGCTTCAATGCGAGGATCACAAACGGATTCCACTCAACACCGCAAATATTGACTGCAACCAACTATGTAGTTATGCAATTCACAACTTTAGCTTCAACGGGGGACCTTTTAGGTAAATCGAATTTCGCTTGCAGAACTTATTTGCGGATTTCGTTTATCGAAATTTCATTCTTGTAACGTTGCATCTAGAGTTGCATTTCGTGCTTATAAAGCTATCTCTGTAGTATCGAAATGAAGCGAATATTGATGCGACTATTGCTATTATTACATTTTGAAATGAAAGTTATATATAACTTAGGATATAAATATTGTCTTCAAGATAGAGAAAATCGGTATTGCGGCTTTTTGAGATGATTTCAGAAAAGAAAGTGTTGAATTATATTTCAATCATGTTAATATAGCTATTGCAGCATGCCTTATTGTATAACACAGTACTAAGGCACAAATTCAAACCATTTCACTCGTTTAAAAAAAATTAAATTAAATGCTATGATGTACTTACCGTTTAAAATAATAGATTAAAAAAATCGGTTGTCTGTAAAGTCGGTTTACTGACGATAGTTGAACGTGATAACGTCAGAAGAAAATACTGATGGAATGGTTTCATTTTTCAATTATCGTAATTATCGTTGCTATAAACAATTGACACCACATTCACTTTTCACTGAACTTCATACTTGACGAAAACATGCACGCCTCAGAGCGAGGTAACGCCGCATGAGTCATGTTTTTTCGTGCGTTTTTGTCACTGACGAAAATCAACTAAAAATAGAAAATAAATGTACCTACTGTAAAAAAAAGCTGGATAGTGAACTCGTCCATCCATATAAGCAACCAACAATAGCAATAAAAGCAATAAAAAACGTAAGGACAAATCGTGAAAGCCTATTTAAAAACAATACGTGTTTATCAAACATTGTACGTAGCTTGGTAAAAACAAAAACTATGGTATTTTCCGTAGTATTACCGTACCTTGAAAAAGATACCCTCAGACACTGCCCACTGAGTTTCTCGCGAAGTCGTCGTGGCCTAACGGATAAGACGTCCGGTACATTCGTGTTTAGCGATGCATCGGTGTTCGAATCCCGCTGGCGGGTACCAATTTTTGTAATGAAATACGTACTCAACAAATGTTCACGATTGATTTCCACGGTGAAGGAATAACATCGTGTAATAGAAATGAAACCCGCAAAATTATAATTTGCGTAATTACTGGTGGTAGGACCTCTTGTGAGTCCACACGGGTAGGTACCACCACCCTGCCTATTTCTGCCGTGAAGCAGTAATGCGTTTCGGTTTGAAGGGTGGGGCAGCCGTTGTAACTATAATTGAGACCTTAGAACTTCTATCTCAAGGTGGGTGGCGCATTTACGTTGTAGATGTCTATGGGCTCCAGTAACCACTTAACACCAGGTGGGCTGTGAGCTCGTCCACTCATCTAAGCAATAAAAAAAAAAAAAAAAAAAAATCTTCTCAGTGGGTCGCGTTTCCGATTCGGCGGTAGATTTGGCGAAGCACTGCTCTTGCTAGGGTTAGTGTTAGCAACGTCCTCAGGTTAGATCTCCGTGAGCTTACCCCATCATAGGAAGGAAAAAAAAAAAACTTTAATGTTTACGTCCCGTATAATTGTATCTTCACAGGGCTCATTACTAAGCCGATCCTATTTTCTCGTAATATCTCTGTCAGTAATATAAAAGATCCTGGCAAAGGAAATGTGGTTTGATAAACCAATTTTCTGGCTAAAACACCGCTAGGAAATATAATTACAATCTGTGTAAGAAATAATAGTTAAGTACCATTTTCTCCCGGGTTTGTCAATCGATTTTCCTTTGTTTTTGTTTAAGATAAACAAAACGGTTAATTACCATTTTCCTCAGTGTTTGTCGACCAATTTTCTTTTTTCTTTTCGTAGCAACTGTTTGTTTGTTGTTTGTTTTTTTCTCTCTTAAATATCAACAAACAAATTAATTACCATTTGTCTCTCTTCTGTTTCTACTAACCGATTTTTTTGTAACAATTGACGAGCTATGAGATGACTTTTTAACGGGATTTTTCTTCTCAACATAGAGAAGACAATATGTTACCGTTTTCTGCCGGGTTTGACAATCAATATTACTGAATGTTTCGTACCGTTTCAAAATGACGTACCTTCGTTTGTGAACAAAAATAATATATGGAGATAGTTATTTTTTTATTCGCTCGCATTATGATGTCCATGGACTACGGTATTTATTTAACGCCAAATGCGCTACGGACCGCTTTTACATTTGCAATATAACTGTTATCGAACCATTTATCGTATGCTTATTCAAATACAGTGAACCGAAATAGATCCAAGTTAACGCATCTGAGCTAGTGTCACGAACTGAAACCTGTTCGCGTGTACAAACTGTGAAGGTCTTTGCCTGGTGAGCCGAAAATAATCGCTAAGCCAAACCGTTTCGATATACTGTATGCAATTGCACTGAATAAACATACCCCTATTAATTATAAACTGTACTGCATATCGGATACAATTTTCTAAATCAATTGATTAATGTTCATTAGCTTGTGTATATATTTTATGTTTTTATTTCTGTTTTTTGTCTTAATTGTTTAAAACTTAAACAGCATCAGGAAAGGTTTTTGTTACAGTAACAGTAACATACGGCGGGTAGTATGCGCGTTTTTTATTTTTTATTGGATAGATGGGTGGACGAGCTCACAGCCCACCTGGTGTTAAGTGGTTACCGGAGCCCATAGACACCTACCTCGAGACATAAGTTCTAAGTCTCTTGCTTAAACAGTACGCCTGCTGTGCAATGTTCGGTCCCAAATTGAATATATGGATACGCCTTTTTTATGCTCAGATGGGTGGACGAGCTCACAACTCACCTGGTGTTAAGTGGTCACTGGAGCCCATAGACATCTACAACGTAAATGCGCCACCCATCTTGAGATATAAGTTCTAAGGTCTCAGTATAGTTACACCGGCTTCAAACCGAAACGGCTTTACGGCAGAAATCGGCGAATGCAATTATAACTCTGACAGCATACAGTAAGGTGCGAGACCGCATTTATTGTCGCGTTATAGTTCAGCCCTTTTTCCTCGCAGCTTGATTTCAGTTTTATAACGTCTATTTTATATCTTCGAGCCCATATTACTCACCGGGCGAATTGCACAATAAAACCTAATCGAAATCAGGTAAAAAAAACCTCAAAGTTCGTACCAAAAATCTCTGGAACGTGCATACACCTTATCATTTTGTTTGTTGTAGCTCTCTTCTACGGTAAAAATTTTTCATCCGAAAAAAGAATTTCCCGATATTTTTTTCCCGCGTACCGCTTCAACAAAGCGCGGCATCTCTTCAGTCTCAGGTCCATTAGACGAGCATTCAAACGATGTCCTGTTTTTCTTCAATATGCCTGAAGCCCTAAGTCTTCATTTAACACCCTTTTCACCGTGGTTCTGCTTAACCCCATCTGAAGGGCCAACAGTTTCTGCTTACGTTTGGGATTTCTTTGAATTCGCGCCTTCACAGCTTTTATCACTGCTGGAGTCCTAACAGACCAAGGGCGACCACTTCTTGACCTGTCATCTACACTAGAGTCTTCATTGTATCGTTTGATGGTACGATAAACGAATCTTTTGGTTATATTCAAAATTTTCAGTATGTTAAAAATTTTAATTGGCGCGTAACCGCAACGATGCAACGCAATAACTGCAACACGGTCTTCTTTAAGCGTCCACTCCATATTTAAAAATGAGTAAAATTCTAAAAGTATACATTTTTATTTTCATGAACAATTCGAAATTCGAATTCAATAAACTTTTTTGTGGCCAGCATTCTAAAAGAAAAGTTTTTACTGTGTGACAATACTTATGACCTGACTAGGTAATTCGATGCAGCCTGCCGCACGCACGAAAAAACATGACTCATGCGGCGTCACCTCGCTCTGAAGCGTTCCATTTAAGGCTTGAAGTGCAAGCGAGAGCGCGCAACGTGCGACAAAGAGGCACAATCGGCCTCCACGTTCGGCGGCGTTCGACATCTGTCTCTCTCCTACTTGAGTAAGCGATGCATCCGCGTGGACAGCTGCTATACAATAATACATTTACATCTTTTCGTCAAGTATGAAGTTCAGTGAAAAGTGAAAAATAAAACCATTCCATCAGTATTTTCTTATGACGTTGTCACGTACAACTATCCTCAGTAAACCGACTTTGCAGACAACCAATTTTTTAGACTAGCTTCACCCCACGGCATCATCCGCGGTACGGAAATAGCCGCGGGTAACATCGCGGGACTCAGCTAATCTAAAATAAACTTAGTAGTAACTTAAATTGATCTCAGAACGTAGGTAAATGTCTTCGTGTAAAATTATAGAAAACAGTTTTCACTAATTACACATTGTAGTTTCAAATGAATTCTGAGGTTCCATACAAAATGAGTTTTGAAAATCTTTGACCAAGAATCGTAAAGAGTATATGAATATAAGAATAAGAGTATTTTTCAAAATTAATCTTACTTTTACACAGAGTAGAAAAACGTGTTAATTAATTAATAAAGTCAAATATTAGTATTAAGATGTTCGTAAAAAAAACCGAAAAGTAACAATTAAACAATAATTAACGAGAATTATGGCTTTTCGTTTCTTTACGACAAATAATTTTGGACGCTTTAAGCTTTTTGTGCTGCGAAAAAGTGTATCGATATTAACGATTAACTATCGATAACTTTTATTTAAAATATCTATTTTCACAATATGAAAACTGAAAACGCGAAAAAAATTATATCCTTCAATAATCTTCATAATACTCGACTATGTCGACTCGATAAACATGCAAAGCAATTAACTAATTCGTGATATTAAAAATATTTTATTTTGGTGGTATTATTTGGTGGTACAGCAAATTATGAACACCCAATGGTAGGAGAAACTGAATTTCGTGAAGCATGTTTTGTGGTTTAACTGATTTTAACTAGTTCACTGGTAAACTTATTCACAAGATGGATAGCCGCGTTCACGTAACCATGTCTGTAAGCTGCAGTGCTAATTTATCAATAGGAAAGCCTACCTGGGCATCTAGGACATACGAGGATCCTACAACCACGGACGACGAGGCCGCCAAACCAAACAAAGCGATACTAACAAACTTATCGATAGATATTCACCCCATCACTACGGTCCATCTCTTTGCCCATTAGCGCTATTACGCTAATGTTGGGCCGGCCCGAAACGCCCCCCTAATTACAAAACAAAGCTTTTTAATAAAGATATTTCTTATTTAACCGCTCCGAAATTAACCTGGGAGGGCGGCACTCATTCCGTGTAACGTTTATTCTAATTCTAACATTGTTTTAGGTTAATGAATATCATTTAGCCCTTTGTTAACGAATAAATTGTTTAATATAATTGTGATTTAGACGGTTTGCATCTGCATATTGTAATGGGGGTTTTAAAAAGATTAATGATATTTTGGATGTATTAACAATATTGGTTTTAATACGCTCTTATTAGCTACATACGTATGTATATAACGAAATTTGGTATGCTTATTGAGGAACGATGACAATTCAATATTTAAAAAAAAAAAGAGATAAAGTTGAAATCCAACTAAAAAATAGAAAATAAATTTTAATAAATTTGAATTAAGAATGGTGTAAGAAAAAATGATTTTATTGTAAAAAGAAACCGTGTAATGTTTTTTTTATTGATTTCTTGTATTTTTATGCTTAATTAAAAAAATAATATTAACATTATCTGCACTCATTCTCTATGTTCTCTATAAGTGTGGTAAATTTCATACTCCTCCCTTAGCGCAATATTTGTAAAAAGGGATATAAAGTTTTTGCTTCACGCATTAATATATAAATGTACTATGAATATTATAAAATAATATACTATGAATGTTAACTTGTAATGAGTGACAATATGCATGTAGTGAAGTTTAGGGTATACCACTTTCTAGCCTCATCATCTAAGCCACTAAAACAGTGAAATACCAATAATACAACAATAAAAAATTAACTAAAGAAACATCAAGGTCTTACCTTGTGTGCGAAATTAAAAATAATCCCATAAACTGTTACTTTTAACATTAGATATCAACATATCATTCATTCATTTATCAATACCCAACGATAGGAAACTCACTTTCATTTAATTGTAAGAGTCCATAAACATCACCGCGACAAAGCTGTTGCCCAATTTGAAACGTAGGTACAATGGCTGTCTGACCCTTCAAGCCAGAGGATAGTTTGAATGGGTCTATAATTAGAGGCTTAGATAATTACCATTAAAATCTTCTGACCTTAAATAGGCATTTCAATATGAACGGCATTTATATCTTTATATTAATACGTGAAGCAACAACTTTGTATCCCTTTTTAAGAAAATTGCGCGAACGGAGGAGTATGAAAATTTCCACACTTATAGAGAATATAGAGAAGAAGTGCACAATGCTAATATTTTTTTAAAATAATGCATAAAAGATACATTAAATAAATAAAGAAAACATTACACACACTACATACCATGTATTTGACGCACACACGCGTGCATACTATTTATTGTCAAACTTTTGTTCTTGACGTCTGTTGTCAAATTGAGAATAGAATATGGTTTGTCTTTGATAATATTTCTTATAGTGTAGTCTTGGTGAAATTCGTGAATATAGAAGTATAAAATACAACCATAATAGTGTACAAACTTACAATTCCAATTAATTATAGTCGAATTTCGACCACCGCGGGACCTCTAGTTTAAAGAGAAGTCTCACAGATCAACTCGTCATAAAATATGTTACATCATTTTCATTTGATTGTGCTGAACCGCTTATTCGGATTTCGGCAAATATAACACCGAAAAAAAAAAGCTATACACCGATACAATATCATCACCAAAATGATTTACAAGCCATAAAAATTCGTTTAACCCCCAAACGACTACCGGAGCGCTTCTACGAATATTTAACAAAAAAAAAAAAACAATTTTCACGTTCCGGCCATTCGTAATACAGACAATAGTTACCGCTCGTAATATATGTGTCGCAATACATGAATGTTTGTATTACATATATGCACATATATGTTTCCGCCGTCGACGCGTTAAACGTAAGCAATAATGTTAAAGAGTTATACAATTTTATGTAACGTATAGCCTTTATTGCTAATACTGAACAATGGTTTGACATATATTAGCAAATTAAATGATAGACATCAAAAGATGTCCAATTAGAAAAACGATTAAGTAGATGAATAGGAAAATTGGCCATTGAAAAAAATTGTTATTCATATCATTATAAGTCGGTACGTAAAATATTTTACTAGCAACAATACTCTAAATTACGTAAAAAGATAGTAGGATAAAATATTGCTATCAGAAATAAACAACGAGAAAATTTGAATATCTGCTGCTCTTTTGCCGTCTTGTAGTGTCACGCCCAACATACTCCTTTCCATTCACCTTTGACACGATCTTAGTTTTAAAAGATGTTTTTGAGTCAATGCTCATATTTGGCACCCAAACAATTTTATACTGTCGTTTAAATGAAGCTAAAATGGAATGGTAGTGGAATGAATGATCGTGATAGATTGTTTGTATTTGTTTGATATTAGAAAACAGTTTTTCTCCTATCTATTTATACGGAAATTTACTGCGTTCTAATTTTAAAGTGTAGTTCATAGTAGTTTCTTTTTACCTACCTATGCCGATAGCCTTGAGAGGCTATTTCAGTTTTACCCTAGCGTCTAGGTGAGCTCTCGGGGCTCAAAACGGAAGTACGGCTAGCAGTGGCTCTAGCAAGAGCAGTATTTCGTAGAATCTACCACTGGATCGGAAACTCGGCCCACTGAGAAGATCCGACGAGAAACTCAGTGGGCTGTGTCTATCTATGTGTTAGTATGCGAGCCCTTCGTCGCCAGTGATGGGTTCAGCGGTACCTAAAAATATCATTGATGGATCGGGAGGATCGGTGATGACGTATTTAGGGCGACGTCGATTATTTACAGTAATTTCAAGGTGGATGACAGTGTTAATATTGTCATGACTAGAAGCTTTGGTGACTGCCTGATACCTTTGATACCATCGCGGGGTCTCATACAATTATTTTTTATTTATTATTGCACCTTGAGATATGAGTTCTAAGGTCTCAATATAGTTACAACGGCTGCCCCACTCTTCAAACCGAAATGCATTGCTGCTTCAAAATAGGCAGGACGGCGGATACTCGTGTGGACTCACAAGAGGTCCTCTTCTTAGTCGAATACTTCATTCCTGAAGGTCGTGTCCTTGAAAGCCCTTCGTGGCTCTTTGTACCCTCAGCTTCCATTTGCTTCGGTTTTCGGCTTCTCTCAGGACGTTCGCAACAGAGAGTCCAGTGATCGCAGTTATATGATCCGACCAACGGTTTGGTGGCCGGCCGGCGGGTATTTTCCCTTCCACCTTGCCCACCACAATCAATCTTTCAAGGTTGTCTGGTAGCCGCCGAGCAATATGACCAAAATAACCAAGAACCTTCTGGTAGCAAATCGTCGACAGTCTCGTTTCTATACGAAGTTGCTCGAGGACAGATTTGTTTGTTCTCTTGGCGGTCCACGGTATATAGGCGGAGTAAAGATCAGTTATCTGAGATATGCGGACGACGGATCTTTGCATCTTCGGAGAGGGAGCTCGCCGATCTGTTCAGCAGAGTGGAGCATAAGAGCGGGCTGGTGGGACTCACTGTCAATAGGTCCAAAACGAAAGTCATGCTTATTGATAAGGCCAGTCAACTCATTAGGACAGGCGTGACTCTCGAACGTAGAATTTGTTGGAGAGTTTGTCTACCTCGGATCTCTACTTACTGACCAGGGGGGAAGCGAACGGGAGATCAACAGAAGGAAGGAAGAAGGCCAAAGCTGCGATGAGCAAGCTTACACGTATTTGGCAGGACAGAAAAGTCTCCAATGCTACCAAGATGAGACTAGTCCGGACGTTGGTTTTCTCGATTTTCCTCTATGGTGCAGAGTCGTGGACGATTCGAACAACAGAGCGGAAAAAAATAGAAGCGTTCGAGATGTGGTGTTGGCAAAGAGGTCCTATCACCAGCAAATATGTGGAACCAGTAAGCATGTCCATACTATGTGAAATCCACTGTTTGCTTCATTATAGAATAACGAAAAACATTCCACATTGTATTATTAAGCATGCATTAATTAACTGATAAATTGACGGATGACGTATACAAATTAACTTGTAACACATCGTATATTAATTAACCGAATGGATTATAACGAAATCGTTAATTAATAAATGATTAAATTATTTTGATCGTGTTGTTTCAGTTCATATTGTTGGCTGGTCAATTACTTGTTAGGTTTTTTTTAGATAATTACTACGAGTATTTTATGTTCGGTGCGGCAGGCAGCGGCTTGGGTCTGCCCCTGGCATTGCTGATGTCCATGGGCGACGGTAACCACTAACCATTAGGTGGACCGTATGCTTGCCTGCCTATAAAGACAATAAAAAAAGTTCTCTTTAGATAATTTGTTGATTCTGTTGTTAAGAGCCCGGGCGGATTAGTACCAGCAACCTGAAAATTTTATCACGAAGCAACCACGAGCTTTAGCATGAAAGTTGTTGTGTTAAATTATTACTAGATGATGACCGGTATTTTTTTTTGTTTGTTAAATAATATAAATAAACAATTCATTTTCTTGGTCTAACTTTAAACCAAACGCTCATTGGCTTCGGGTGGCTTAACAACACCATCTGCTGAAATAGCTTTAGTGTTATTGTGTCTTTAAAGCAGTTAGTTGCTTTCAATTATGAAAAATAGTATAATTATTCGCCAATAGATGTCGGGAAGAGTCATAAAATTGATTGTCGATAAAGTTGATTATTGAAAACACGAATAAAACAACATTTTCTGATAATAAATCGTAACTAGATCGATTTATCGCCCCCGAAATCCCCTGTATACTAAATTTTGTGAAAATCGTTGGAGCCGCTTCCGAGATTCAGATTATAGATACAAGAATTGCTCTTTTAAAGGTATAAGATGATATATGATACGCAAAGACAAACATGATATGGAACTGATTTATCTGAAATTATTTGATTTCGAAGACGTCATGGCCTAAAGGATAAGACGTCCGGTGCATTCGTATGTTACGATGCACCGGTGTTCGAATCCCGCAGGCGGGTATCAATTTTTCTAATGAAATACGTACTCAACAAATGTTCACGATTGACTTCCACGGTGAAGGAATAACATCGTGTAATAAAAATCAAAACCGCAAAAATTATAATTTGCGTAATCACTGGTGGTAGGACCTCTTGGGAGTCCGCACGGGTAGGTACCACCACTCCGCCTATTTCCGCCGTGAAGCAGTAATGCGTTTCGGTTCGAAGGGTGGGGGTAGCCGTTGTAACTATACTGAGACCTTAGAACTTATATCTCGAGGTGGGTGGCGCATTTACGTTGTAGATGTCTATGGGCTCCAGTAACCACTTAACACCAGGTGGGCTGTGAGCTCGTCCATCCATCAATGCAATAAAAAAAAAGAAAAAAAAAAAACCTACATCTAATGCAATACAATAGTTTAAAACTACAACAGCATGAAATCGATTAGCGATGTGACGAGACGAGGAGCAATAAGATTATTGTCTTAGTGAAATGGGAAACTTTAGTAAAGTCTTTGAATGCGCGAGTAAAGTCTTTGAATCCGAGAAGCACTCTCTACGAAATTGTTTCATTTTCCCCCATTTATGCATTTTTGCAGATACTAAACGGCTAATCAGCCACTAACATTTCCATCTACGGAAAAAACAAGTTAAGAAAATAATTCAATTTACACGATTTTGCTCTTCACGCTCTCCCGCATAAAATCCAATGGTGTGTCTCTGAAATATCAATTACAATGCTTATGGTCTTTGAAAAATTCTTACAGTCTTATTCATAATGAATAATCGCAGCTTTACAAAGGCCTATAAGCCTTCTGTATGAAGACTAATAAAATTATTGTTCATTTGAGACTTTGCTTTTATTAAAGAATATTTAATCTCCTAAGTTGTCAACCCTGCATTGAAACAGTAATGCCAACATTATCACTGCAAGCCATCGACAACGCACTATTAAACCGCACTAACCGTTAAGCCAAACAGTGTAACTAACATTCGAATACCGGCCGAGAATTAATTTCCGATTTTCGTAGGTAATGAACCGGCTTTCAGCCTCATTATGCATTCGGTATTTACGTCATGATTTCCTGGCATTAAAAGATGAAATCCACTTTCAAAGAATGAATCTTCAAAGTTATTGGATGGCAGTTGGGTCAGCTTTAGACATCTGTCGGTCGGTCTTTGGGATGGGCAGGAACTTGATTGAGCCCCCGCCATAATTGCTGATAGCTCTGCAATAATGTGAGCCGTAGACTCATCAACCTTCCATGGCATTTCAAAATAGTAGTATCTGAGGATTAAAAAATGCCATACAATTAATCCTTCGGTCATTGGTGGTGCCCCTCATATTCTGGTGTCTACGAGCTATGGTAGCCAAAAGCTATTCCCAAAGCCGAAACACAAACACCAATATACAAAACAACTTTGGGCCAACATAAATTCGTTGGGCCAAATAAATACTCTGAACCAGTATAAATACTTCGGGTGTTTTACGAAGTCAAAAGTGACAATTAGAAAAGTCTAGGTATGCCAGGTAGTCGTGAAATATAGAGTGAAGTCAGGAACACCCCGGAAAAGAAGTGCATTGAAAAATTAAACAAGACGAAAGGATTTAAAATTTGAAACATGCATATTATTTATTCAGATTGACAATCAAATAAATAAATATTTACTAACAGTCACGCCACGTTAACTGGTCCCGTGATAAGTTCGTAAAGAACTTGTGTTACAGGTACCAGATAACGGAAATAAATATAAGATTTTTATTTTACACATACACATATTTAAATACATCCATAAACCTGGAAAATACATTTATATTTATCATACAAATATCTTCCCTTGGCGGGATTCGAACCTGCGACCCCCTTGTGTAGTGACCATGTCACTTACCACTACACCAGACGGCCGTTACAGGTTACTTGTAAAATAGCGATAAAACATAATGTTTATTTTTATTAAAATAAATAATTGTATTTATTGAAAGTCTTTCCCCGTTGAGAACAAACAAAACCAGCAAATACGTCGAGCCGAATGAGGAAGTGACATTGTTTTGTAGTCAAGAAAATTTTCCAAACACGTGTTTTTTTTCCTCGTATGTGTATGCACGACATGTGTCGTTCTGACCCATTTTATCAAGGAACCTTAAATTGTTAAGACACTATATTTCCCTACAAAAAAAACCGCTACGCTTGTTAGCTGTTAATAGAAACTGAACAATTCGTGTACTAGCAAATAATAGACAGTATATAAGTATATATATACTTCTATAAAACCCGAGACTTTGACTTAATATCTAGACAGTGTTCCTGCTGAAGTCCATGAAGTCTTATGCAAGATGTGTTCACACCCAAGAGGGTGGATTCTGTAACGTATATATTTTTTTCTAAATAAGTTCAATGTTTATGTGTGCAGATTTTATCCATTTATGTGAACCTAATAAAAAAAACGCTTTACATTAGGTGGATTTTAAATTAGTCTGTCTATTGAGAGATATAACAGAAAATTCAAACACCTCTTCCTGCATCTACTCGGCGGAATAGGCAAGAAAAACATCTTAAATTTACAAAAACAAATTGATCAATCAAAACTTTTAGCATTACCAATATAAAGTACTTTTATACCGATTCACTCTAGAACGTGCAGACCCGGCAGACTTCGTAGTGTCGCAATCGATAAATAAAAGATCTAAACTTTTGTATAAAAAATTGTAAAAAAAAACAAAAGGAATCCGTCCGACAGGTCAAAGGAAAAACAAAATTGTTTGTTTTTATATAATTCCGAGCGATTTCATATTTATTCACCTTTCAAACCGTCTCTGGACTTCCACAAATAATTCAAGACCAAAATTAGCCAAATCAGTCCAGCCGTTCTCGAGTTTTAGCGAGACTAACGAACAGCAATTCATTTTTATATAATATATAGATAACTATCGGGTGAAGATTTGTAAATTCTAAATCGAGTCAAGACCGTGAACGAATTCGCGAAACACGGCACAATTTATCGAGTGGGTAGTTTAGAAATGCGAGCTCCGACGTAACTTTGCGAGTCTTAATGGCGTCCTCAAATATTCAAAGAATACTTAAACGCGCAAAGATCGTTTATGCAAGTTCCGTAAACGAAAACTAATGCATGCTTTAATTATTTAGTGGCTCAAGGAAGGTTCAGAGGGTAACGGGAAAAGAGAATGCGAATAGCTTTAAAAGTGCTTCGTTGTAAAATTTCATTTGAGAACGTTTTTTATTTTTTATCGCTTAGATGGGTGGACAAATAAACCACCTTCTATACATAAATGACTTCGAAATGATCGGGAAACAATATTCATAGTTATAATAATCTCATATTTAGAGAGCTTCAATGTAATACAAATTTTAAACGAGTTCAATGAACTTATTAATTTTTTATTTATTTTTTGTTCTTTTTTTATTGCTTAGATGGGTGGACAAGCTCACAGCTCACCTGGTGTTAAGTGGTTACTGGATCCCATAGACATCTACAACGTAAATGCGCCACCCACCTTGAGATATAAGTTCTATGGTCACAAGTATAGTTACAACGGCTGCCCCACCCTTCCAACCGAAACGCATTACTGCTTCACGGCAGAAATAGGCGGGGTGGTGGTACCTACCCGTGCTGACTCATAAGAGGTCCTACCACCAGTGAAAAACGTATTTTGATATAGCTTTTCTCATGAAAAACCCGTATTTGCTATACTTTTCAATGCTTTAAATGGGCTATCAAATTGTATAGACATCACAGCGTAAGTTCAATCACTTGGTCGAGACACGTTTGAGGTATTGTAAGTTCGAACGGGTGTAGTTACCATCATCATGCCACGAAACAGAACAATTGAGACATACCTCATAGCGCCTTCAACGTTACTATATCTATAGAGTACTCCAAATCATTTAACACCGAATTGACCTTGAGTTCATTCACTCATCCATGTAGTTTTTACTGTAATTAAAATTCCATGTAATTAAAATTTTTAATTTTTACTGGTGGCAGGACCTCTTCTGAGTCCGCGCGGGTAGGTACCACCGCCCTACCTATTTCTACTGTGAAGCAGCAATGCGTTTTGGTTTGAAGGGTGGAGCATCCGTTGTAACTATACTTGAGATCTTAGAACTTATCTCGGGGTGGGTGGCGCATTTACGTTGTGGATGTCTATGGGCTCCAGTAACCACTGAACACCAGGTGGGCTGTGAGCTCGTCCACCCATGTAAGCAATAAAAAAAATAAAAAAAATGAATAAGTTCATTGAACATTTTTAAAATTTGTATTACATTGAAGCTCTTAAATATGAAATTATTATAACTATGAATATTGTTTCCCGATCATTTCGAAGTAATTTATGTATAGAAAGTGGTTTATTTGTAATGTTTAAATCAGGTAGATATAGTCAATCTCAAAATAACGATTTATCAATTGAAAATCCCCTTTACGTAATCATCAAATAATTGCGAACCTCGAACAGAATCATATCGGAAGGAACAAATGTCCTTGACAGTGTCACTTTGTATCTCTGTTTCTTATACCTAAATCAATCAATGACACTGGCAAAACGTAACATGAAAAGCCCTTTGTACGAAGAGGGCATTGTCAATACATTTCAACGGCAAATAGTTTTGTAACGGGCACTCGCTTCTTTACAGAAGTATTGTAAAAAATAGCATATCGCAAAGTGCGTATAGGCTAGGTTAATAAACTACCTATAAACTTTTTGAAGACGGTAGATTTACATGATTTTAAGCGAGTATTGCAAGTATTTTTATAAGATAACGCTTACTATACTATGTCAGAATATTTAGACGATAGCATTAGATAATTTAGATAATAAAGTAGATTAGAGTTAAATAATTATAATTTAAGTTTCATATGTTTATGTAGATTATACTTACACCTAATATTTGTACGCTTTACTAGCAGGACATAGTGATACATTTATTAATATTAACCTATTAATCTTTGTTAATCTATGACCACAAATAATAATTAAATAAATAAATAAATAAAAAGGCCTTACGCACAGTTGAAGTGAAATATTAAGTTAATTGTTTACATTTCTTATTCTTAGTTTTTTTTTCTCATATGCTATTTGACATATTGTGTAGATATTAAAATTATTTGTTCCCCGCCCTAAAATTTTCGAAAACTATCACTCATAAATTAAATTACTACTAAAGCAAATTACATAACGTTAGTAATTAAAATGGTTTCTGAGAAATATGTATACCCTATGAGGAACAAGGGTTTAATAATCTTGATACTGGTGCCCTAACTCACGCCCTTTCTTTTTGTATATGTATGTAACAATATATTATATTAAAATATTTGCAAATTTATTTTAAGAATATGGTTATTTAAATATTCTTACCGGTAATTTTAATGAATACAAAGATTTGTTCACGAATTTATTTACTCCCATTGCCATACATAACATACCACTATAATGTTTATAATTTACTAACGTATGACGTAAGATTCTGCATTTCTGCATATTAATGTTAAAATTTTCATTTCACGCGCAATTTGCGGAAATACATTAACGCAACTAAAAACTCGAATCATCTTAACTCGGATAGCGAAGCGTCTAGAAAACCCGCCAGACAAAAACCACGACATCAAGACGTAGAGCAACTCGTAAGTTATACTAACCAGCGATCCAAATAAAAACTCGAATGACAGACACCGCTATTTGTCACGTAATCTTATCTAGTACGAGGAGAACAACTGACACTAAGGGACGGGCTGACGTGAATGACAAATTTCGACAATACCAGCAGTTGACAGAACGTTTTCTCTAGTTTTTGAATTGGCTTTTTCATCTTCGAAGAAGTCAGGAGCCTATTGCTGGTTTTTAAACGAAACAAATTGGGATGTAAGCCGTTTTGTAGACAATATAAATTGCCTTTTTTTTCCTACCTAAGCTGATAGACTTGAGAGGCTATTTCAGCGTAATCTTAACTAGTACGTGAGCTAGCAGGGCTCAAACCTGATTACGTTGCTAGCACGAACCCTGGCAAGAGCCGTGGCCGATCAACCACCGGATCGGAAACGCGACCCACTGAGAAGAGGCGAGAAACTCAGTGGGCTGTGTCTGTGGGTTAATTTACTCGTTGAGCCCTTCGTCGCAAGCGACGGGTTCAACGAGAACGATGACCGGTGCTTGAGGTACCTAAAAGCAAAGTTAGTGGATCGGGAGGATCCGAAATGACATGTTTTAGGCGCCTAGTTTGCCGTTAACTATCTATAATTATGAAATTAATACAACGAAATGAGAAAGCGAAAATTTCGTAATCTAAAAATTATCCGAGTTAATCCGAAGATAAACTTTAATGTAGTTTTAAAATTACATCGTCGTCAAATGAGACCGATCTGAGTGTCGGGAAAAGGTTCATTTTAGTATTCGGTCAACAAAAGCTTTATTAGCAATTTGATGGGACCCTAAAAAATCTGTTGACTCCGTAGTCAAGACGGAGGCTGAATAAAAATCACTACATTTGTCACAGCATAAGAATTGGAATTAGACAAATTCGTCCGTTAAATTAAGGCCATTCCGGACGGAACGGAATTCGATTTGGGCTAAATCTCCCGGCCTGCTGGGAAGTGGGTATTTTCCTTAACCGCGTTCCGCGATCTTACCGATCCGGAGCCACGTTATCCGCTAAAATATAAAGTGTATTTACTTCTAATACGTTTTTAAATTGGATACAAATGGATGGCAACTTTTTTCAACTTAATCCCGTGAAGAACGTGAGCTTCGAGTGAATTATTCGGCTTAACGATTCGAGAATTGAAAATTAAATCGATCAATCGAATGATTCGAATAGAATCACGGTTCTTGGGTGCGCCGTAATAATTTAACGTATCGTACGAAATTAAATCGCCCGTATAAACTCGATTATAGAATTCACTTTCGCAGTAATTGACCCGCTTGCTCTTATATCCCTTTAATGGTCGAAACGAAAAAACTTGAATTCAATTTTAGCGAGAATACTAAGTGGCGTTAGGACGCATTGTGAATGTTCTTAAACTCTTTCTAGCTGAGCCCATAAGGTCGCTCATTCGTCTGGGTAAAGCCAGAATAGACTCCCGAGGCTACTGGCAATTATGTAAAAAAAACGTATTATGCGCTGCCAGTGATCATTCTAGTCTATTTTATAATAATGTTATGCGTTCCAATAACATAGCCGAGTCAATGGGCCAATTAAGACTTCTGCGTCGTCTCACGTAGCAGCTTTCAAGTTGAAGCTTCTTTATGCTCTACGTACATACACATATGCGATACTCAATGGACTTTTTTTTTCCTACCTAAGCTCATGGTCTAGAGAGACCATATCAGCGTAACCTTAACTAGTAGGTGAGCTATGGGGCTCAAACCTGATGATGTTGCCAACACGAAGCCTAGCAAGAGCCGTGCTTTGCAAAATCTACCACCAGATCAGAAACGCAACACACTGAGAAGATCCGGCGAGAAACTCGGTGGGCTGTGTCTGAGTGTTAATTTACTCGCCGAGCCCTTCGTCGCAAGCGACGGGTTCGACGAGAACGATGACCAGTGCTTGGGGTACCTAAAAGCACCGTTAGTGGATCGGGAGGATCCGAAATGACGTGTTTTGGGCGACGTCGACTGCTTACCATTTGGTCCGCAGAATCGGCTATATAGTTTGCGGACGCCCACGATGAGAGGATTCTCATGTCGTGCCGCTTTATCAAAGTGGATGACTTTTACTCAATTTACACGATAAATTTATACATTTGATTTGACCTTTCATTCAAAGTTTCTTGAATAATACCGTTAGCGTGCAATAGATGGCACACGAAAACGATTAAAAAATCGTATGTATTATGTATGTATTTCATATTAAAGCATGACCGGGCTTCACTAGTAACCTTTAAATAAAAGTAATGAATATTTTTTTTGTTTCGTAAAATATAATTAATTTTGTTAAACAGCGCATCTCTGTCTACATTCTAGTCTACATTGAAGGCTGATCGAAATATGGAGCAAGAAAAGTCAGAGACTTTTTTTTTTAGATGTGAAACTTGTAATGCGACTTCCAACAAGGTTGCGTTAAATGTAAATGTCGTAAGTGAGATTTAGGCATCTGTCAATTATGTTGCGTTGTATGAGGGCTACCTGCCACAGCTTTGATAAATGAACGAGCTAATGGCCCGGCTGGTGTTAAGTTTTTTTTTTTAAGCTTTGGCTTATAGCTTTTATCGCGGGCCTTCAGAGCGGCGACCGAATCATGAAATTCCGTAACGAAAAAAACCTAACACCCCTCACTCCGCCTACCATGTAGCTCGCTTTCAACACATTCACACGTTGCGCTTGTGTAGTGTTTGTGAATAAGCGCGTGGCGTTACGTCACACTGCATGCGCATCATGAAAAGTCTGCCAATCTCTCTCTCGCGCGGTCTAGCCTA
Source organism: Bombyx mandarina (assembly GCF_030267445.1). NCBI lineage: Eukaryota > Metazoa > Arthropoda > Insecta > Lepidoptera > Bombycidae > Bombyx > Bombyx mandarina. Next base: position 15,488,292 of record NC_143228.1, read on the forward strand.
AGAGTGTGAAGGGGACAGTTAATGTTTTGCTTTTGTTAATGTTTAATATAGCGTGGTCTTGTTTTATTATTGTTTTAATATTAAATTATCATTGTCTAGTTTTAATTTAATAAGTTGATAAAAAATGTTATGCAATAGCTTTACCGCGGCAGTTCCCGAGTGTCACACGTTTTTTTTGTCCTTGTAGGCAGACTAGCATACGGCCCGCCTGATGGTGAGTGATTACCGTCGCCCATGGACTTCAGCAATACCAGGGGCAGAGCCAAGCCGCTGCCTACGGTGATTACCTGAGCCTGCAGATAACGAAAATGCCATCAACATGAACTCGAGACATGGTTTCTCCGTTGTATAGTACATCGGCCGTCCTATCAAACCTAAGCACAGATTGCAGGCTCACGTGACACAATATCACCAGCAAAAGGAATTCTGTCCAGAAATTTCGGTATCAAAATACCCAGTTGAAACATTAAGTACACACAACGGGAAAGGTTCAAAACCGCGGCGTCGGGATTCCGTTTATTTTTTTTTCACGCGTTCGTCACTCGTTTACTTAACTAATTAGGAGGGGCGAAGCCCGAGCTTAATTCGTTTGCTTAGCACAACTCAATAAATTTATAATTGAGTTTCCTAAGTTAATTTTTCGTCGGCGGATCACGGATGCGTTGAGTTTTGTAATCGGACATGTTGCGCTGATGTCACGTTGTGATGGATTAAGTTAATGAATTAATTAGTGTTTTATTTTTCTGTGATATTTAATAGAAAACAAAAACAAAAGGTGTTAATTACAAAAGACAATCAGATGTGGAATGATGAAAAGCTCTATTTGTTGCTTAAAGTAAACACTAGATGATAACCGGTTTTTTTTATAACGCCATCTTGTTGTGTCTTTAAATCGGTTAGTTGCCGTCAATTAAGAAAAATAGTATTATTATTCGCTAATAGATGTCAGGAAGAGTTGATTATTAAAAACACGAATAAAACAACATTTTCTGAAAATAAATCGCACCTAGATAGATTTATCGCCCCCGAAATCCCCTGTATACTAAATTTTATGAAAATCATTGGAGCCGTTTCCGAGATTCAAATTATATAAATATATTAATATACAAGAATTGCTCGTTTAAAAGTATAAGATAAAAAAGCTATTAAGCTCAAGAAATAAAAATTCTCATGAAAACTACTGTAGAAATGTAAGCTTTAGACAAGTCAGAGTGAGAATATAGAAAATTAGTGTATTGGTAACTACTACTTTATACTACGTGAGCATGTTAACCTAAATACAGAAATAGCTATGATAACTCAACAGCATCGAAATCACTTTTTTATTTCATTCTAAATATCTACTCGGTAAAGTCAAATTACTAGATTTTCATTGCTTGGAAGGGTGAACGAGTTCACGGCCCGCCCGGTGTTAAGCGGTTACCGGAGCTCATAGACGTAACTACGAGAATGCCGCCACTCACCTTAGGGCATGAGATCTAAGTCTCAATATAGTATAACGGCTTTAATTAATTAAAATCCCATGTTTAAAACCAAAACGCTTTAAGCGGTAGAAACTACCACATGGAATTTTATACGTCGTCTTACAAAAATATGTAAATCAAATTTATTTCGGAATTCCTCAGTCCTTGTTCAGATATACTTGAAGATTATTTCAAGTTAAACAGCAGGATTATAAGGACTATACATCTGGGTGCGGTATAGCGTCTGCCTCTCAAACATAGCCTAAGACAAGTTCAAACAAAGACAGAGAAAATTCTTCGTGTACTGAAACAACATAGTCGGATTGTGTAATTTGCTGAAATGCCCCGGAGAATACCTCTCATCGTTAAAAGACTCACCCCTTAGAATAGTTTCGTTCAATATTAACCTTGCTCACGTACGGTTATTGGAAAATTGACTGGATATGAAATTTTCATCTTATGTCTTACACGTATTTTAAGCGCAATTCGCATTTATGTTCTGTTTTCAATGAAAATGTTTTTTGCTTTTTGCACGAATGATGGTAGAACCTCTTGTGAGTCCGCATGGTTGAGTACCACCACTTTGCCTGTTTCTGCCGTGAAGCATTTGCGCTTTGGTTTGTAGGGTGGGGCAGCCGTTGTAACTATACTTGAGACCTTAGAACTTATATCTCAAGGTGGGTGGCGCATTTACGTTGTAGATGTCTATGGGCTCCAGTAACCACTTAATAACAGGTGGGCTGTGAGCTCGTCCACCCATGTAAGAAGAAAAAAAAGCGAATCGTGTCTTTTTTGTTTAACTTTTGCTCGCGGTCTCAACCAATCGACTGCAACTTCTAGATGTATTAATTAAGAAAGGCTAAGTTATTACGCGCTAAATTATCATCTACCTGTGTAACGCACAAAAACCAAGAAAAGAACATAAGCTTTACAAATAAAATAGATTACTTCATGCATGACTGCTTATGGTGCTTTTTTTTAATGGGGTTTGGCCGTCAGTATCAGAAATTCGTATATATCTGTCGTCAAGAGAATCAAGTATTTTACGTTGGCGATTTAACAAACAGCGTACTGAGAGTTATCACACGCCGTCCGTCAATCTCACTGTTGTACTATTTGAATTTTGTCCGGAGATCGGGTTTATGTGAGGTGCGTAACTGGGGCCATAAACTCGGCGGGAAATTAATACATTTTTTTCATATTATGCATCGATTCGGTTTGAAAATTTTAATGCATTTCATAACGAATCGGCTGACACTGAACTATGTAAGATACCGATTTGAAAATCGATGATGGAAGCTGAAATAATCACTATCATTGTCATCATCATCAAGCCTTTATTGTTTTATTTAAAGTTGGGAATATTTTCCAAACCTACATTTTGGTTTATTTGACAAACATTTTATGAAATTCATAGTTTTTTTTTTTTAGTGAACATCCGCGACTTCCTAAAATTATTTTCAGTAGCGATAATAACTATTTTTGTTTGTTAAACTGACATACAGGGTGATGATTTAGCGACCCGCCCTCGCTTCGCTTCGGAAACTGTAATTTATTATTGATTTCTCCGCTACATAATGGATGTTATTATACATATAAACCTTTCTCTTTAATCACTCTATCTATTAAAAAGAACCGCATCAAAATCCGCTGCGTAGTTTTAAAGATTTAAGCATAAATAGGGATATAGGGACAGAAAAAGCGACTTTGTTTTATACTATGTAGTGATACAGCACCTACAATATTTGTTATAGCTCTAGTTTTTACAGAAAAACAAATACTTTAAAATAAAAGATATTGAACATGCGTGATTTAGATTACTTATAAATCGCTTCCGCTAAGTCACCGCGTATCGTCCTTGCGTTTTCGTGGCTCCAAGCGTTCTGAGAAAGAATCACGGGTCGAGAAAAACCTAACATTTGTCACTACATCGGAATCTCGGGAATTAAACGCTTCAAGGGCTTCAGAGATTCCAACTTTTTCTTCTCACTTGCAAATATTTTTTAATTTTCAGAATAAATTTGAATGAGAACTTAGATTTACTTTGAAAGACAGATTTTTTCAACAAGTTATTAACGTCAATGGAAACCGTATTCATCGTTCATCGCAAATACAGGCTTCGACTTGACTTGATATTGGCTGTACGTAACAATCAGTCACGTGTGCTTAGTGCGAGTTTTTTAACGTTCTCGATAGCGTAAAAGTTAACTAAAATTTTGTATGGAGTTCGAACGTTAGCCAACGTTTGCCGCTAGGGGCGCTGTTCCAACTGTATACACATTTGAGTTAACTTTTACGCTATCGAGAACGTTAAAGAACTCGCAATAATAACACTGTTGTTGAGTGGGCTCACGTGCGACGACACGGACACACAGCGCACTGTCCGACACTAATATTAAAATATAACAGTCTTATTGAAATCGAATATAAATGAAATTAAAAAATAAAAATTTTATTTGCAGTTTTCTGTACATTATATACAAAAATATTACAATAAATATTGTTTTCAACAGTTCGTATCGTTTTCATTAGGAACAAAGATTCCTGAATATACATTCATGTTCCGGTTTTCAAGATTGTAACCGGTTTTCACTGCTGCAGATAGGTTGACGTAGTTCGTGGGAAATCCGGTGTTTAATGGTTACGGAATCAAATACCGATGCTGTACCGGTTTTACAGATTAAATCTAAGACACCGCGTAATAATAAACAGTGCTCACTAACTTAGCCCTTAGTTGGTAATAGTATTGAGGTGCATTTAATTGGAAAAATTGGTATCAGCCTGATAGCATTTGAATAACAGCATAGATGTATAAACATAATGAGTCCTTGTTACTTTAATAAATAAATATACATTATTATATTATAATAGAAATAAGTTTAGTTCAAAGAAATAGTCGCATCAAAATGCGTATCTTAGTCGATCTTAGAATTTAGGTCACAAACTTTTATAATGTATTATCACATTGAGATATAAATAATTAGCCGCTTTATTATTTACGATAGTCCATTGTAATATAAAAAAAATTGTACGAATATTAAAATTCTCTACGCATACTATTTATGGGCCGGGCCGTCTGTCTATCTTTATTGCCGTGGTTGGCATCTAAGCAAACAGTTCATATGTACATTGAAACGTTTTTAATAAAACATTGATTAGCTAATTAACGAATCTCGTTTGTTCATTTTTTTTTATTGACTACTTGACGACGAGCTCACAGCCCACCTCATGTTAAATGGTCACCGGAGCCTATAGACATCTACAACGTAAATGCCGCCACCCACCTAGAGACATGAGTTCCAAGTCTCAGTTTTTACAGTAAACCGCCTGCCCCACCCTACAAACCGAAAGGCATTACTGCTTCACGGCAGAAATAGGCAGGGTGGTGGTACCCACCCGCGCGGACTCACAAGAGGTCCTACCACCAGTAATTACGCAAATTATAATTTTGCGGGTTTGATTTTTAGTACACGATGCTATTTCTTCACTGTGGAAGTCGATCGTGAACATTAATGGTTTGCTTTTGTTAATGTTTATAGCGTGGTCTTATTTTATTATTGTTTTCAATATTAAATTATTATTGTCTAATCAACCTTACTGTGAGTGTCCACGTTTCGGCTCCGTAAGTCATTACCGGCAGGACGCACTGGTTAAAAACTTTCGTTTTCAGGCACTGTGGTATATGCGATGAAAAGACTCCACGCAGTTTGCCGAACGCCGTAAGGTAACAGTAAGGTTGGTCCGTCAGCTCAAAGTCGCTCAGCGAGCCATGGAAAGAGCCATGCTCGGAGTTTCTCTGAAGGATAAAATCCGGAATGAGATTATTCGACAGAGAACTAAAGTCATCGACATAGCTCAAAGAGTCAGCAAGCTGAAGTGGCAGTGGGCTGGCCATATATGCCGTAGGACTGACGATCGCTGGAGCAGACGGGTTCTCGAGTGGAGACCGCGCAGCGGAAGACGTAACGTGGTACGCCCCCGGGCTAGATGGTGCGATGACCTCCGCACGGTGGCCGGCAAGAAGTGGATGAGGAGAGCAGCAGACCGGGCTCAGTGGTGTAGATTGGGAGAGGCCTATGTCCAGCAGTGGACGACTGTGGGCTGTTGATGATTGATGATTGTCTAATCATAATTGCATAAGTTGACAAAAAATGCTATGCAATAGCTTTACCGCGGCAGTTCCCGAGTGCCACACGTTTCTTTTTTTATATTTAGTTTCGATCCAAAGAAAACTTTCATAACGAACGTACCCTGAAAACTCATCTCAAACCATTTAGATGTTTACCACAAAAACAAACTAAACCCTCTTTCCATTATAAAACATCGAAGCCAACTTTAAATTACGACGGAAAATAAATAAAGCTCTCGAATAAACATGAACTTTACCATAGACTAATTAAGGGCGAAGTTTGCTTACGTTCCACTTTCGTTTAACAGAACAATAACACAATAACTACATCGGCTCCCGTTCTACCAGTTTGTGTAAATATTTCACTTGACTGTCGTATTTGAATATGCCGACTGCGCTGCTTGATACTTGTGTACGCTGACTTGTGATTCTTGGTGCTTTTGGCAACGTTACGTACTATATGTTTATCTGGTAATATTGTTGGTTCATGTGAATTTTGAATAGCTTATCTAGACTACTTACTATATTCTACTAATCTGTTTTTTGTTATTGTGTTGTTATATAACACTTGTTCCTTCGAGCGTAACGCAAAATTATTTAAAAAATTAACCTGAACAATTAATCCTTTCTGCAATGGGACCGTGATTTTTTAAAATGTTTATATGGAAGGATGATCTCATGGCCCACCTGGTGTTTAAATGGTCACCTGAGCCAATAGACATCTACAACGTAAATACCGCCATCCACCTTGAGATATAAGTTCTAAGGTCTCAGTATAGTTACAACGGCTGCCCCACCCTTCAAACCGAAACGCATTCCTGCTTCACGGCAGAAATAGGCAGGGTGGTGGTACCTACCCTTGCGGACACACAAGACGCTCTACCAGCAGTAACGATAAGGGCTTCGATCATTTAAATATTTAAATATTTTAAATATATTTAAATATTTAAATATATTTACTAACAATCACGCCACGTTAACTGGTCCCGTGGTAAGTTCGTAAAGAACTTGTGTTACAGGTACCCGATAACGGAAATAAATGTAATATTTTTATTATACACATACATATATTTAATATACATCCATAACCCTGGAAAAGACATTTTTATATTTATCATACAAATATCTTCCCTTGGCGGGATTCGAACCCGCGACCCCCTTGTGTAGTGACCATGTCACTTACCACTACACCAGACGGCCGTCATACCTAGACAATTAGCTCAGCTGTATCCTAACGTAGCCTTTGTTAAAGCTGATGTCTATATCAGCAACGGCTCACCGTCTGCTCGTCAGCATTTAAGCTTCCCTTGATTTTCGCGGGAACCATTATTATGTTGTTAAAAATCAGTATTTTGAAGTTGTATTTGCAAAGTAAAATCATCGTGCGACATTAAATAGTTACATGTAATGTAATCTCAAAGAAACCATTGACAACATACGATAAATCTTTCGAAAAACCCTGTCCGCCATTTGTAAAATGTTCGAGTTCAGAATTAAAAATGTTTGTAACAAATGACTTAACTTAGTGCAACGGGAAATTCTATGAAAGTCCTTTAAAATCTCTGTGCTCCACGATAACGTTCAAAGGAGGTTTTCTCGCGAGTTCGATTACGGAGTTTCCAAAAAAAGTTTGTATTGTTTACCGATGACGTCATAGCGTAAATTTCGTTGTAAACTTCGGGGGTGCGAAACATTTTAGCAGCTAATAAAGCGGTGTAGCCGTTAGCGAGTTAGCAAGTAAATCAAGTGAGGTCGTTGCGAACACCTGCATCGCCCGCGGCTCGCGTCTGACTTATTACGCAACTTTTTTTACTGTTTCATACGGGTGAATGAATTTTACAAATAAAATTTCAATCGCGATCCAAAGACACGCTAAGGTCGGTCACTTATGAGCAACTTTTTACTGATAGTAGGACCTCTTGTGAGTTCGCACGGGTAGGTACCACCACTCTGCCTATTTCTGCCGTTAAGTAGTAACGCGTTTCGGTTTGAAGGGTGGGGTAGCCGTTGTAACTATACTTGAGACCTTAGAACTTATATCTCAAGGTGGGTGGCGTATTTACGTTGTAGATGTCTATGGGCTCCAGTAACCACTTAACACCAAATGGGCTGTGAACTCATCCACCCATATAAGCAATAAAAAAAAACTGTGGGCTTAATGTTTGTCTGTGTTATGGGTGAGGTTCGTTTAAAATTCCCGAATTGCCGCCTATGTTCCGATCGGCGTCCTGTTTTCAAAAATAGAAGGCCGTTGTTCAATTAATCTCCGTTCGCCAGCCGGTAATTTAAAAATTCAACAACACATCAATCTAATATTAAATTGGCAAGGCGAAAAAACGCTCCTCCGACAATTTGGCAACGCAATTCGCACAAAAAACAACTGATTCCCGTTGCTGGCTGGCTCTCTTCCATTTCCATTAGGGAATGTTTAGCCAAAGTGTTTCCCAAACTTGCAGCCATTAGGCTGTTTCTTTTTGTCTTTGCCTGTAACTAACTTTTTCCGTTTGCCCTCGTTGTTTGAACGTTAAGTGTTTTTTTATCGGCATGCAACTTTACGAATGAGTGGTCGAAAAGTTTGAAGATCCCTACTTACGCTTAGCTCGAAGAACTTCCTGGTACCAAGCTATTTATGTTTTAGTATATGAAGCTATTTAATTGCTTGCTCTAAAGATTATAATGTTACTCACGTTAATTTAACCATAAGTCGAATGGGTTTTTTTGGAACGAAGTTCCTTATGGGACGATGCGGAGGGGTTCCCTAATTGAAAAAAAAACGTCCGTAACGTAAGATTTTTATTAGTAATGCACACAGTGTACGACTTAACTTTGTGATAACGTACAAATTAGTAAGCACACAGTGTACGACTTAACTTTGTGATAACGTACAAAAAATTACATATTTTTTTATCATTCATTGACCACGATCTCAGAGCGTTCGTTTGCACAATACACTAACTCTTATGCAAACAACCGTGAATGTAGTGTACCGCAATAAGTTCGCACGTTACCGAATGACCATGGTTGCGAAACCTTCAGTTTTATTTTCTTTATACCTCGAATAGAACTTATAATTAATATTTTTATAATAAAGAACTTCGTTTCTATCCGATGTCCCACGACACCACACATCTTTTTTTAGAGGTTTGCTTGATAAATCAACGTGTTAAGGTGATTGGAGGCTAGTAATAGGTATTAATTAAAGCATAAGTCAGCGTACTTGTCAGACTAAGCGAAGAGTTAGCACTTACCCCATAGCATCAGGCCGCTGAATTTCTCGCCGGATCTTCTCATCGTCGTGCGATTGCAGATCGGTGATAAATGCACTCATGTAGCAGCTAACCTTGAGCTATTAGCCTGTCTCCGGGACCCTTGGATGATTGTTGGGAATTCTTCTCTCCCGGTTAAGCCCTCGAGTCACACCACCCGTTCTGATTAACTGGCAAGGTCATCACTCGTATTGGTGGCAGAACCTCTTGTACTGTTGGTAGGACCTCTTGTGAGCCCGCACGGGTTGGTACTACCACCCCGCCTATTTCTGCCGTGAAGCAGTAGTACGTTTCGGTTTGAAGGGTGGGGCAGCCGTTGTAACTATACTGAGACTTTAGAACTCATATCTCAAGGTAGATGGCGGCAATTACGTTGAGAAGTGGGTTGTGAACTCGTTCACCCATGTAAGCAGTAAAAAAAAAATTCTAACACATACATAGTTTCCCAAAAAATCGTTTCTTTTACGAAATTAGCCTATGAAGATAAATTTTGAATTGTAAATCGGAGTAATATCCGAAAGTCATTAACATTTGATTCTAATACATCAAGTTACTTCATAATTATTTTAATTATTTATACGTTTGAATTCTTCGCGACTTCAAAGCAATCTGCCTTCCATACCTAATTCGGGATCTCGCATTCGGAATCCATGAAGCGTCTCGGCAATTAACGCTTATTAAGATTCCGAGACACGTGTACCGTGTGTTGAGTTAAACAACGCTTAATCTCGGTTTTAAGTTAGCCCCGGGTGTCTCGTGGACGCTAAGCCTTAACTTAACCGCATATGTGCGGCTAGCGAGTTTAAGCGAAATTCAGTAGCATCTTTTTTATTTATTGTTATTTCTTGGATGGGTGGACGAGCTCACAGCCCACCTAGGTTAAGTGGTTACTGAAGCCCATAGACATCTACAATGTAAATGCGCCACCCACCTTGAGATATAAGTTCTAATGTCTCAGTACAGTTGGTTACAACGGCTGCCAAACGCCTTTCAAATCGAAACGCATTACTGCTTCACGCAGAAATGGGCGGGGTGGTGGTACCTACCCTTGCGGACTCACAAGAGGTCCTGCCACCAATAGTTATTGATGACCTTGCCGGTTAATCAGAAAGGGTGGTCGAACTCGAGGGCTTTACCGGGAGGGGAGAATTTCTGAAAATCACCCAAGGGTCCCCGGAGCGGCGGGGCGAGTGAGGGAAAGCTCTCCTCACTACGCAGAAACCCGCCGCCGCCGAGCAGGGGGTCGGGACCGGGGTCGTATCCGTGACCTGGCCCCCTAAGAGCTAGGGTCCCACCCGTTTTGTGCGGGGAGAGACCCAGACGTGGGGTGGCGTGCTTTGCACGCTCACCCGCAATAGGAAGCCGGGTGATGGTAGACCGCGTTCCCCCGACCGCTCTGGAGGAAGGTGTAACGCGGCGCCATCAAAGCGGGCTCTCGGCCCGCTGAACGAGGGAACCGGTGGTCGTGTCGCTGGCGGCCACCGGTCCGGCGTCCGTGGGACGGTGGGATGGATGTAATGTGCTCTGCGTCAACCCTGTCCCGCCGTTTCAATAGCCCCGACTGGGCTCCGGCCCGGTCCGAGGTAGGGCGCCGGTTGTGAGCGGCAGGAGTTTTTAGTGAGGTTCAACTCCCACATACCCCACCTGCCGCGCGGGTGGGGATCCGGCGATTTTCTCCTGTGGAAAAAAATAATAAAAAAAAGGATCCCCGGAGGCAGGCTAATAGCTCAAGGGTTGCTGCTTGTAATTACGCAAATTATAATTATGAAACATATTTAAATTTCTACTTTATAATAAGACAGTCAGGGCTGAGTTTTGTCTAATTTAGCTATAAATCAATTTAATGTGTTGAAAAAGTAAAGCCAATTTGTTTTTAAATCATAGTGCTAACAAATAATCAGGATCCAGAGTCACTAATAGTTAGACATCATTGAATCTCTACGAAGCGTTCCCTTGCTTAAAAAAATCTTAATAATTAATAATAATATCACCTGAGATCCTTTTTTCGTGAAGATGAAAACACAAATCAAAACAAACCGCCAGACGTCAATTTACTATTAGTTCTTTCTGTGAAATGTAATCAACTTAAGAAACGTAATCAATACATAATTTTATATCTAAAAGTCTAAACTAATTTCAAACAATTATGTTGACCGAGACAACTTGAGTTGTCTGTGAGTGACGATGAAAACTGTAAAATATTCGACACGTTGGAAATAATAAAAATTACAATGATTAAGAACTTACAGTAAATTGTAAAAATTTTTTTTCATTCATTTTTCAAAAGTCGTCGTGGCCTAAAGGATAAGACGTCCGGTGCATTCGTGTTGAGCGATGCACCGATGTTCGAATCCCAGGCGGGTACTAATTTTTCTAATGAAATACGTACTTAACAAATATTCACGATTCCACGGTGAAGGAAAATAACAATAAAAATCAAACCCGCGAAGTTATATACTTGAGACCTTAGAACTTCTACCTCAAGGTGGGTGGCGCATTTACGTCGTAGATGTCTATGGGCTCCAGTAACCACTTAACACCAGGTGGGCTGTGAGCTCATAATATAAGCAATAAAAAAAACTCTTTTTTGTTTTTTTTTTTTGGACGCAAAACGGGTTCCGTAACTTACCATCGATTGACGAATAACCAACATAAGAATGGGAATTAATTAGAGTTATAATAATACTAATAAAGCCAAATCCGTATCGTCGGTAACGCGATAACGTAATGAAAACCTATCAAAAACGATTGAACAATAACAACGGAGTATCTTATTGTTTTCATAATCCACAAGATTTACATCGCAGTCGGATCGTTTTCCGTAAACGCTAAAATATCTCGATAATAATTATTTCAAGGAGCCGTCAGGGGAAGCGTAAACAAGTTTCATAATAAATTACAATGAAACCGAAACTCGGAACTCAATGATTCATTAGACGGTATGTTCTTCGATAGAATTGTTTTCATTCATTTAATAATCATGAATCATTATTATTTTTTAAATGACAATCAAAAGCACGTCACTAATTGAATGCGCTAATTTTGATTCGCGTAGTCGGGGAAAAAAGCTCGCAGCAATTTTACCGAAACCCGTTTGTTCATATTTTTTTTATTGCTTAGATGAGTGGACGAGCTCACAGCCCACCCGATGTTAAGTGGTTACCGGAGCCCATAGACATCTACAACGTAAATGCGCCACCCACCTTGAGATATAAGTTCTAAGGTCTCAAGTATAGTTACAACGGCTGCCCCACCCTTCAAACCGAAACGCATTACTGCTGCTTCATAGCAGAAATAGGCAGGGTGGTGGTACCTACCCGTGCGGACTCACAAGAGGTCCTACCACCAGTAAAAGTTTTAGCCAGTTTTACCGGTTTGAAGGATGGGGCAGTCGTTAGCCAGTTTAATTTAGAGCCCAGATGCGTGAAAAGCTCGGGGTCTACCTTATATTGATTGGTTACCAATGGTCACAGACATGACGTCGAATAATCAATTGTTTTCTTTAACATTCGTCGTTTTTTTTTTTACTTAGCGACATTCGTCCGTAGTCACAAAACATTTCACTGGCGGTATAAATCCGCGTAGGTAGATAGATGCCAGGCTACTGGTGTTAAGGCGTCTCGTGAGCTTGCTTTGATGCTTTATAATGGAACGAGCTTAGTTTGTTTTTGTTGTAAACATCTAAATGGTTTGAGATGAGATTTTGATCGAAATTTCAACTTTATACTTAAGGATAAAAGGCAGCATTCACATTGTGATAATTAATACAGCCCAACCAATACGAATAAATTGTCAGCTAATTTAAATAAGTGTTACCAAAATAGTCCAAATTGGGTTCATTGTTATCTTGAATAAGCTATGCCCAATTGAATTAAGACATGATGACGAAAAGAATAATTATAAAAAAAAAATTGCTTGTAGAAACGCATTAGATAAAAGAGGCTTGGAGGGCGTCACGATCCGGGTATAATTATGTTATATCCAACCTTTATCCGGGATAATTATGTCTGCCCGGGAACGAGAATAGACATCACAATTTGTTTAATGGGTATGCTTTCTTTATTTTCTCGTTTTTAGGAAGAGCTTTTGTACCGTGGGACTCTTTGTAATGTTAAAATTGTAGCTACATGTGTTATCGTTTTTGCATTAATTAATTTATTACGAATTTATTAAATTAATATTGCAATTAAATTGGAATAGTTTTTTATGGCTCGAAACAAACTTATGTATATTTTTACTTGCATGCTTAGGCTTAGTTGGGAGTGAGTAAATATGACGGCTAATCTCATGATAATCTATTAACGGAGTTCATTGACATGACAACATCATTGCCGACACTCAGCCCGAGACATAATGAGTTGATTGTCTCGTTAATTTCTGATAGGCGGCACTTAACCGACTCAGTTTGGACTGTAGGATGGACGCAATTGAATCTTCATTCAATAATATATTTGATGATATAGTGATTTTTACTTTACTATGCCAGACTCAGAAATGCCCTTAGCACAACTTATGCCATTTACGCCAATAAAAATTCAATATTTTTTTTATTGCTTAGATGCCTATATGGGTGGACGAGCTCACAGCCCACCTGGGGTCAAGTGGTTACTGGAGCCCATAGACATCCACACGCAAATGCGCCACCCACCTTGAGATATAAGTTCTAAGGTCTCAAGTATATTTACAGCGGCTGCCCCACCCTTCAAACCGAAACGCATTACTGCTTCAGCGCAGAAATAGGCAGGGTGGTGGTACCTACCCGCGCGGACTCTCAAGAGGTCCTACCACCAGTAAAATAATCCACATCCACACATAATCCTTTATTGTAACATTACAATCACACACACACACACACGCGCGTGCAGGTTTTGTTTAACGTAATTCACTAAAGTCGTACATCACCGTAACAGAAAAAGAATTCTCTCGAACCCACAAAAACTCCGCCCCCGAATTTTCGTCCGGTTTGAATAATAAGCGAAAATAATTTCGTCCGGGCCGGTTTTAAGCGGTGTCATAAATTAAGGGCGCACAATACACGCCGGATAAATCGTTGTCACGTAAGAATGTCGCATTAGGTACGAGAGGGGCTTCTGACTCGCACGTGGGAGCTTCGTGTGGTAGCAGGGCTGTCTCGTGACTTCGGCGGAAGATTTTGTCACGACTGTTAATGCGGGTAGTCATATACAAATCAAGAATTGCCTTAGTGAAATCCGTTAAGATTACAGTCGTACTGGTTTTATTTATTTATTGCATAGAAGGGTTGACGAGCTCACAGTCCACTTGGTGTTAAGTGGTTACTGGAGCCCATAGACATCTACGACGTAAATGCGCCATCCACTTTGAGATATCAGTTCTAAGGTCTCAGTATAGTTATAACGGCTGTTTCGCCCTTCAAACCGAAACGCATGACTGGCGGCGGCATCACGGCGGAAGTAGGCAGGATGGTGGTACCTACCCGCGCGGACTCACAAGAGGTCCTACCACCAGTAAATCTTACAATTATATATTTTAAGTCACTTGTATAATAGAATTCTCGTAATATTAAATGATCAGTTTGAGAAGCATTGTGTGCTTATGCTTACAGTAATCTGTTAATAAACAATCACTTTAGTCAATACTACAACTTAAGAACAAGACTTTCATTAATTCAGACTACGATGGGTAACCAAGCGAAGCTGGTATTCTGAAATAAATATGAAATCCATGCTCATTATTTCATTAATATTAGTATTAATAATGTGAACCTGTGTTTGTTTGTTTGTCCTTCTTTCAGGTTGAATCGAAGCAACGGTTTAACATATAGCAAGGTGAGAGGTGGCATTCCTGTAATGATGACTATGAGTTCCAGTAACCACTTAATATCAGTTAGGCCGTGAAAATGTTCACTTATCTTAACAGTAAAAAAATTATGGTTAACTTTAATATCACGAATTGTTTCGACAACCACAGATTTGGTTAGCGGTTTGGTAATTCGATAAATAAATGTATAATCTACTTATAGATATTAATACGTGAAGCAAAAATGTTGTACCCCTTTTTATGACAATTGTGCGGATAGAGGCGTATGAAAAAAAAAAATGAAATCAATTTTAAAAAATCATTACACACACTACCATATATTTGACACACACATGCATGCATACTATTTGTTTAATGTCAAACTTTTCTTATTGCCTTATGCCTTGCTTATTGCATTCTTATTTCTGTGGTCAAATTGAGAATAGATTAAATATTGTTTTTCTGTATTAATATTTGTTTAAATTGTAGTCTTAGTGAAATCTGTGATTATAGAAGTATTTTTTTTTTTTTATTGCCCTTGTAGGCAGACGAGCATACGGCCCACCTGATGGTGAGTGGTTACCGTCGCCCATGGACTTCAGCAATGCCAGGGGCAGAGCCAAGCCGATGCCTACCGCAAACAATAGTATATTGACAATAGAATCATAATAGTGTACAAACTTATAATTTCAATTCATTATAATCGGATTTTGACTACCGGGGGACCACTAGTTTTACTTAACTAAAAGACTAAGAGCACAACCCTAATCTCTGAAGTTACTCTCACTGCAAGTTACCTTGCATAGATATTTATCAATAAAATAAATAGGTACGACGCACGGCTTGCTAAACTTTTGATTGAGTGACCAACACAAAAAAAATTTATACTCATTTTCTAACTCATAAAGCTTAAAAAAAGTAACTATGTATTAATTTATCCAACAAGTAATATAAAAGTATTCAAAAAACTTATGGCGACGTGGGAATCTAAAATATTTCACTAGTTAGAAAGCTACTTTCATTTTCTAAACATAGAAGAAGAACACCTTTAAAATAATTATACATCAGTAAGAGGGGGTAAAATATAATTACGTCTAAATTATTTTACATTTAAAGGTATTCTTGTAATATTTCCTGTAAGAAGCTCAAGAAGAGACCTTGGTGATGAACGTATTTTGGACCTTATCTCTATCTACACCGACTGCTTTGTTTCAAATAGCTACTTAAAAACATTTAGGTACTAGCGTAAAATAAATAGTTGTCGTATCAGATCCATCGACAAAAATTTTTGGAGATTATCTTAATCTTTGAACTCTTCATTTAAGTTGGGTTGAAGTCGCAAATGTAAATAAATAGAATGATTCTATTAATAAACCTGACAGTATTATGAAGAAGTTTTATAGACGGTCTTGTCTGTAAACTAAAGATCTCTCTACGGACTTGTATAAATAAATGTTTCAGAGATCGACAGTCTGCAGTGTTGTTGAACCGTATTTGTATTTATCTATGCAAACACTTTGCACGTCAGAGTAAACTGCTGATATGATAATATAAAATTAGAATAGGCTGTCATCTTGGAGACAAATAACACAAAACACCCAAGGACTATGCATGAAATTTAGTGTCACTAGCCAAATAGTGCTTGGTAACTTTTCCAACTAATTTACGGTGGGGCGCCATAATTAACAGCATGCTCTAACAAAACAAATAAAAAGGGTGCGTGTACTTATGTAAGAAGCTATACTTTATTTTTATTAAATTTATTTCTTTTTTTTTAATATTAAATAATTAATATTTAACGTTAAAAAATGAAAGCTAGTAACACTTTTTTTTACGAGTGTACATGCGCGAAAGTTCACCTGCGGCTATATTCAGACTCGCAAAGTTACGTCGGTCGTATTGTAATGAGCGATTTAGTGGGCAACTTCATTTCTGTTAATTTCGTGTCACGCTGCGCGCGCATCGTAAAATTTCACTCTCATCAATTTTTCATAACGCGCCTAAAGAAGTATAACTACAAAAAGTAATTTTGTAAGTACAGTAAGACACAATATCTCAAGGATCATCCCTAATGGTAGGACGAGCAATAACAGCGGTACGCCGTAGCTAACTTGCCTTGTTATTGCCCTGTATTATTTATGTGAAGAGGTGACAGTTAGGTTAGCTTGAGTGCCACTTGCAGTACACATAATTGCTTTCTGTTCTCGTAATTCTCGAGCCAGCAAAAATGTTTAAAACGAAAACACCTTTTTTTTTATTGCTTAGATGGATGAACGAGGTCATAGCCTACCTGGTGTTAAGTGGTTACTGGAGCCCATAGACATCTACAACGTCAATGCGCCACCCACCTTGAGAGATATTTACCAGTGGTAGGAGCACTTGTGTACGTATTTCATTAGAAAAATTGGTACCCGCCTGGGATTCGAACATCGGTGCATCGCTCAACACGAATGCACCGGACGTCTTATCCTTTAGGCCACGACGACTTTTGAAAAATGAATGACAATTTTTTTTACAATTTACAAGTTCTTAATCATTGTAATTTTTATTATTTCCAACGTGTCGAATATTTTACAGTTTTCATGGTCACTCACAGACAACTCAAGTTGTCTCGGTCAACATAATTGTTTGATATGAAATTAGTTTAGACTTTTTGATATAAAATTATGTATTGATTACGTTTCTTAAGTTGATTACATTTCACAGAAAGAACTAATAGTAAATTGAGGTCTGGCGGTTTGTTTCGATTTGTGTTTTCATCTTCACGAAAAAAGGATCTCAGGTGATATTATTATTAATTATTAAGATTTTTTTAAGCAGGGGAGCGCTTCGTAGAAGATTCAATGATGTCTAGCTATTAGTGACTCTGGATTCTGATTATATGTTAGCACTATGAATTAAAAACAAATTGGCTTCACTTTTCCAACACTTTAAATTGATTAAAGTTAAATTGATTTATAGTTAAATACCAGCAGACCTGAGCGTCTTATTATACAGTAGTAATTTAAATATGTTTCAGAAATAGCGTAATTACTGGTGGTAGGACCTCTTGTGAGTTCGCACGGGTAGGTACCACCGCCCTGCCTATTTCTGCCGTGAAGCAGTAATGCGTTTCGGTTTGAAGGGCGAGCCGTTGTAATACATTGAGACCTTGAACTTATGTCTCAAGGTGGGTGACCCATTTCGATGTCTATTGGCTTCGGTAACCACTTAACACCAGGTGGGCTGTGAGATCGTCCACCCATCTCAGCAACAACAAAAAAAAGTTCTAAGGTTGCGGATTCAGAAGAGGTCCTACCACCAGTAAGACACACCTATCGCAAATAAGCTAATACTGACTAATAAAATATGTTTTGTGGCAACAATGCTAAATTTAAATCTATATTTATTCTAAGCAAATTCTAAACAAGATTTTTAAAATTACTCGTAAATAAAAAGACAAAGAATCAATGTAAAGGAGATTACTCTAAACTATATAAAATATGTTTTAATATTCATGAGTGTTTCGTGGGTTACTTTGGAATAAAACGTCGAATAATCGTTCGAGAGGTTTAATGATTATGATTAACTTTAAAACAAACACTTTAATCAATCTTACTATAAGCGCACGCGCACACACAAGTCGCAACAACAATAATAATTATAATACAAAAAATGGAGAACGTTTTAGCGCGTCGGCGTCAGTCCATAATGCGCAAGCGCAGTGGCGGCTTGCGATGGCGGCGCGGTCGCGGACCAATCACGGCCGGTTGAGGCGCGTTCCGAGGAACGCGCTCGGAACGCGCTGATTTCAATTAAGGGTGCGTTCGGAAATGTCCCGTCGCGTTATAATGTAAAATTTTACCGGCTAGCCTGAAACATAAATATCTTCTACTTGTAAACAATCATAGTAAACAGGATCGTTTAACTAACTTGGTGCAACATAAAACTGGCACAAGGTCAATGTCCAAGGGAAAATTTGAAATACCCATGGTGCAAAATTACTATGGAGATAGAACGTTAAAAAAACGTGTTCCATACTTACTCAATAGTTTACCCGAGGACATAAGACGTGAGCCTATACTTGCTAAATTTAAAAGCTTATTAAAAAAACATTTGTTAAATACGTTGTAACCATTTACGTAAATTAATTGTGTTATTATAGTATAAGCTAGTTGAATGGTTTATAGGCTATGTTTGTATAAAGCGAGTTACTGCAGTCAAACTGCGTAAGCAGTTTTGCGGGGCATGTTTTGAATGTAAGTGTAACTTTTTATGAATAAATATATTACATACATACATAAAAAAGCAGAGATCGTAACTCACACAATAAGGCCAAATGGCCTAAGTGTAGTTTGCAAATGCTTTAAGAAGTATTTGTGTTTGTGTTTGTGACTAGTGATGTCATTGACAGATTATCGAGTTTCGTTTGCACAGTTTGTATGGTGAAATAAAATCAGTATACCGTCGTTTGTTAAAAGGAAATTTCTCCAAAGATAATTATTTCTCTGACGTGCTAAACTCGCTGTAGCGGTCACAATCATTCCCGATCCTGCGGACAGAACGGAAAGCAGTCGACGTCGCCCCATACATGTCATTTCGGATCCTCCCGATCCACTAACGGTGCTTTTAGGTACCTCAAGCACCGGTCATCGTTCTCGTCGAATCCGTCGCTTGCGACGAACGCTCAACGATAAATAAACTCTCAGACACAGCCCACTGAGTTTCTCGCCGGATCTTCTCAGTGGGTCGCGTTTCCGATCTGGTGGTAGATTCTGCGAAGCACGGCTCTTGTTAGGGTTCGTGTTAGCAACGTCGTCAGGTTTGAGCCCCGTGAGCTCACCTACTAGTTAAGGTTACGCTGAAATAGCCTCTCAAGGATCTCAGCTTAGGGAGGAAGGAAAAAAAGGTCACAAACACATGCGCATTTATTTATGGTATAGCTTTTGACATTTATAGGATATGCAAGCGAAATATAACTTAGCTGCGTAATGTATATTTTCTCTATATATAAAAATGTATTGCTGTTCGTTAGTCTCGTTAAAACTCGAGAACGGCTGGACCGATTTGGCTAATTTTTGGTCTTGAATTATTCGTGGAAGTCCAGGGAAGGTTTAAAAGGTAGATAAATATGAAAATGCTCGGAATTAAATAAAAATAACAGCTTTCCCTTTGATATGTCGCCCGTCGGACGGATTCCTTTTGTTTGTTTTAAGTTTTTTTTTATAGAAAAGCTTAGGTCTTTATTTATCGATTGAGGTACTACGAAGTCTGCCGGGTCAGCTAGTTTTTCATAAAAATAATAATGTTTACGTGTAATCATAAATTCTACGTCATACAGTCTATAGATTGTCATTCTATGCGTTCTTAAATTGTTTGTGCAAAATAAAATCGCTCGACTTTCTGCAGCAAAGAGCTAAAACGAAGTAGATGGTTAGGTCACTTTCCTATTATAGCTAATAAAATAATTTCACAAAAAACGTTTTTACAATTTTAAATGCTCACTAAACTATATATAGAACCCTACTCCGTATAACATAAAGACAAAACAGATATTCTTATGATAGCACATATTATTATGCAAAGTTTGCATTTCGCGATGGCTTTGTTTTCACGATAAACTTCTCGTTATTTAAAGGTCACATCTCTATCAAAACTATCGGCTTTGTTTATCGAGACTGCTTGTACAGTGGATGGAATAAAGATAAAGCTATATTTATAGCTTATTCTATTGAGCGTATTTACTTGTATGATGAAACATCGTTCCGTTATTTGTCGGATATCGGCTAGTTATTGTTTTTATTGTCCGGATAATCGTTTTAACGTTTTTAAGCGTTTTTGTGAAGATTTCATATATGAGTTAAAGTTTTAAAAATTATCTTTTAAAGCTAATGATTATACCATATGTTTAGGCTCAACGGAATTTGAAACGCTTTTTTCATTTCGATAATAATTCAAATAAATTACTCTGTTTGTGGGCATAAAAACGCCAAAGCGAAATTAGCTGGTAATGTTACGTATATTAAATTATTCATAAGTCTTTGAGACCTAAATGATAAGACGCCCGGTGTGCTCATATCGAGTGATGTGGCTATTACAATTTTCAAATCACGTAGGAAGGCCCATTTTTTTTTAAATATAATAAACATTTAACAGATGGTCACGAGTGTATTTCACGATGAAATTATAACGTCGTGTAATCATGACGAAAACGCAAAGAGAGCTCAAGGGTCAAGGTGCGCTGCTATAATCGCCTTTCATTTAGTGTACCGTGAGCTAATATGAAGTTAAGTTTATATGGTGAAGGAATAACATCGTGTAATAAAAATCAAACCCGCAAAAATATAATTTGCGTAATTACTGGCGGTAGGACCTCTTGTGAGTCCGCGCGGGTAGGTACCACCGCCCTGCTTATTTCTGCCGTAAAGCAGTAATGCGTTTGGATTTGAAGGGTGGGGCAGCCGTTATAACTATACTTGAGACCTTAGAACTTATATCTCAAGGTGGGTGGCGCATTGTAGATGTCCATGGGCTCCAGTAACCACTTAACATCAGGTGGGCTGTGAGTGCGTCCACCCATCTGTGCAATAAAAATAAAAAATCTGCCGTGGGCCCATAATGCGTTTCCTTAAATGCGCCACCTACCTGTAGATATAAGTTCTAAGGTCTCAGTATAGTTACAACGGCTGCCCCACCCTTCAAACTAAAACGCATTGCTGCTTCATGGGAGAAATAGGTGGGGTGGTTAACTGGTGGTCAGCTATAAATTTGAGGTACAATACCCACGCTCGTAAATTTTAACGATGGTTTTTATTTCAAAAATAAACTAATGAAAGGCTAATATTACATACTAGCCGTACTCGCCCGCTTGGCTGGGCATTTAAAATTAACATTATTATTTATTGTCATTATTATTAGGGAGTCCAACACTCATATAAATATTAGCCTATCCATTAAGTACATGTATTTTCTACATAGATACCAAGTTTCAAGTCAATCGGATGCATGGTTCAGTAGTTATAACGGAACATCCGTAAAAACCACTGTAGATTTATATCTAATATATAAAATTCTCGTGTCACAATGTTCGTTCCCATACTCCTCAGAAACCGCTTGACCGATTCTCATGAAATTTTTTATGCATATTCAGTAAGCCTGAGAATCGGCCACTATCTATTTTTCTAACCTTTAAGTGATAAGGGGTGTTCACACCAAAAAAAATATTTTTATTTTTTTGATATATATTTTTTTAAATGTTTGTTGTTTCGTTATTTTTAAACAACATTCCCTCATCGTTCACAGCGCTCCAGGCCTTTTTCACTAATATTCCACATCCTTATACACTTCCAATAAGTCAGTAATTTTTTTTCTACACTAGAAATTCTCTAGAAATCTTATATATGGCAACACAACGTTTGCCGGGTCAGCTAGTATTAGTTAGTATATATATAGTAAAATATATGTATATAATTGCAATTACATTATACATTTGACTAAAGTCGAACATCACAAAAATAGGCCACAAGAAAATCTACAATTACATAGTTACAGTGAAACTGGCGAGTCATTTATTACAGAATTCTGTTTTAGAAGTTGACAAAAACTGGTCATTGTTGGAGTGTTTCGGATCGATATATACGATATTGTGATTCGCGTAGGGTTGGGTCGTTTATTTTTAATGCCGCTTATCGATGAACCACAGACGACATTGTTCCCATTTACATGTATTACACAGAGTTGTTGAGGTGCAAGAAGATATTGGGAAGGAGAATGTAATTGTTGAGGGGATATTGATTCCTTTTTTTTTATTGCTTGGTTGGACGAACTCACAGCCCGTTACTGGAGCCCATAGACGTCTACGACGTAAATGCGCCCCCCGCCTTGAGATATCAATTTTAAGATTTCAGTATAGTTACAACGGCTGCCGCCCCGCCCTTCAAACCGAAACGCTTTATTGCTTCATAGCAGAAATAGGCAGGGTGGTGGTAGCTACCCGCGCGGATTCACAAGAGGTCCTACCACCAGTAAGAAGGATTCTGCGGAAGATATAACGGAATTTAACAGTAGAAAGTAGAAATTATCATCAATCTTGCTGTCAGACATACATGTGTGAGGTTGGAACATCGATATATTACCATTACCATTACCATACCATTACCGTGGTAATATATCGATGGGTTGGAAACTCAAATTGTTTTGATAGCTTTTTGCAAGTCGTTAAAAAAAGAATTAAAGAAAGCTTTAAATTCACTTATCGTAAAACCCTAAATTAGAGAAAATAGATATCAAGCTACCGGAAGTCCTTTCTGCGCAGAAAAGAATAAAATGTCATATTCTTTGGGAAATCTGATCGTGGTCAACGATACAAAGAAGGATATGTAAAATCACTACATAGCATAAAACAAAGTCGCTTTCTCTGTCCCTATATCTGTCCCTATGTATGCTTAAATCTTAAAACTACGCAACGGATTTTGATGCGGTTTTTGTAATAGATAGAGTGATTGAAAAGAAAGGTTTATATGTACATGTAACATCCATTAAATAGTGGAGAAATCAATAATAAATTACAGTTTCCGAAGCGAAGTGAAGGCGGGTCGCTAGTAATATATAAAGCGATGTAAAAGTTTTAATCAGGATCAATTGACTCGTGTATTTCAGAGGCCATTGGAGTGCAATACCACTATAAACCAATCACGTATTGACTTTACAACTATATGTTCAGAACAAGAAACTTTGTTGTTTGATGTTCAAGCAAAGGGAAGTTGGCTTTGTGGTGGCTGCTTAAAGTACCTCACATCTTCTTGTGAGCGACTAAGGTATTAACTGGAGAATACAGCAGCTTTCTCTGACCACAGTCTTCTTTTATTTATTTTTTATTGCTTAGGTCGGTGGACGAGCTCACAGCCCACCTGATGCTAAGTGGTTACTGGAGCCCATAGACATCTACAACGTAAATGCGCCACCCATCTTGAGATATAAGTTCTAAGGTCTCAGTATAGTTACAACGGCTGCCCCACCCTTCAAGCCGAAACGCATTACTGCTTCACGGCAGAAATAGGCGGGGTGGTGGTACCTACCCGTGCGGACTAACAAGAGGTCCTAACACCAGTTCTACCATCAGTCTTGGGATTACCAAGTTTCATTTAGTGGTGGTGCTGCGCAGTGTAAGCCCACGCGGGGAGATAGCGTCATCCTGTCCATTTTCGCCACAAATCAATCATGCATTCGAGATTCCAAAGTTGTACAAGCACTATAAATAACAATTGAGATTTCGATGATGATGTCTCAAACTGGATGGTGATATTCTTGTTGTGTATTCTAGCTCCGGTAACTACTAAATATTGGGCTGCTCGTATATTCATTGTCTAAGAATGAATAGCACTAATTAAAAGTGTCCACTAAACAATCTCTAGACCACAAGTTGTATAAGTTAATTAATGTATCTTTAGCAAATATGCTTTAAATATTCCACGGCCCCAATCTAAAGTGTGTTGTGTAACGCATGCTGACAACAGACACATTGGATACAATTAGTATATTATTTAAGCCATGAATGCAAAATTTCTGTAACAAATATAAATCTGAACTTGGAAACGAGAGTGGTGTTTGAAGACGAAGTATATACAAAGGAATGTCAACAAAGACCCTAGGGGTTGTAGTCTTAGATAGCTATTTTTCCAGACCATAGAAGAGTAAGAAATGATAATATAAGAATAATTAAAATTACAAACTACAATGTGCTAGTTATTACTTTATATCCGGCACTGGCACAACATTAATATCGCACAAGTTCCAAATGTTTTTCTACACCAAAAGCTAGTAGCTCAAAAGGTTTACAAATGACACTAATATACTAGCAAATATTAGCTCCATACGTACTAGGGTAAATCCACACAGATCGATAGTCATAATATCGATAACCGGGAATCGATCAGCCCTAACGACGTTTACAAAGGTCCGCGATATTTCACCGGGTCCAGCCTCGGGCGTCTCCTAATACTGTACATGCTATGACCCAAATCTATTGTTCATTTGATCAAGTTTATTAAATAAAGATCTCTGTGGTAACATGTGTTCGAGATACTGAAATAATGTTGCGTTTTCTATATCGGTTTTTTAGTTAGGGATTTCGGAGCACTTGAACGAATTCTAACTTGATTTTAAGATCGTATTTTCCAGTTAACCAGGTGGTGCACAAATCTTTATTCGTGTAGTCTTTCATTCGATGTGAAAATGTATTTTAGCCACCGTAGCATCCTTAGCAACTTTAAATGCACGAGATTTTCCCGCCGGATCTTCTCAATGGGTCGCGATTTCGATTCGACAGTAAATTCATCGTAACACTGCTCTGTCTAGGGCTAGTATTAACAATTCTCTTAGGTTGAGCCCGTAAGCTCACCTACCAGTCCACGTGAAGTTGAAATAGCCCCTTAGGGTACCAACGAAATGTTCTGTTCAGTGGTTGGCAGACTAGTTTGAGAATAACGTGGACTGCCATTTAGGCTGCCAATAGCAGTCACGCGACACGAATATTAATACCGTTCTGTCTGTTTCTCCCTATTTTTGTCATTTAATAATCTGGTTTCAAGAGTGGGGTATCCATTCGGCCGATTCGGCTAAGGCCTCAAATATTCCAAATAATCGAAATTTCTTCCTGGTGGTAGGACCTCTTGTTTCCTGGTGGTAGGACCTCTTGTGAGTCCGCGCGGGAAGGTACCACCACCCTGCCTATTTCTGCCGTGAAGCAGTAATGCGTTTCGGTTTAAGGGTGGGGCAGCCGTTGTAACTATACTGAGACCCTTAGAACTTATATCTCAAGGTGGGTGGCGCATTTACGTTATAGATGTCTATGGGCTTCAGTAACCACTTAAGACCAGGTGGGCTGTGAGCTCGTCCACCCATCTAAGCAATAAAAAAAATAAAAAAATAATATTTGCAACGAGTTTAAGACTCAATTCTTCTCCCTACAGCATTCGTGTAATTTGCCATCTATAACTTTTGGCGAAAGCTCGATACTAAGTTAACAAGTCTGTCTACGCTTAGAAAAAATTAATTATGTCTGTTAGACATAATTATATCGTGTTACTATCAGTCACCGTTCATAAATGACGATAAAATTTAACTTTTAGCGTAAACAAAATTATTCTGACTCGGATCTATTTATTGTCCTCAATACGCCATACCTATAGCGACTAATTAGCTTCTCATGGACGCCAGTAATACCAATCAGACAGCTAAACGTCTGCCCTACGCTGCTACCAAGCCTCTTTAGAAGAAATACGTGATAAAGCGTTTATCAAACAATGGAGAAAATAATTTATCTCAATGCCAGAAGATTCGTAGCGTAACCGAATCGTAATGCACTTAGATAGAGCGTCACAAATCTCAATGGTGTGATGGTAGACAATGGTAGGATATCAGCAAAGCCTTACCAGAGTACCGCCTACGGAACATACGGTATGAAGCACAGAGGGAAACAAGGACTTGTTTTTTCCGCTACCTATTCGCTGGTAGCTTTAGGGGCTATTTCGGCTTCGCGCGGACGGGTATTTGAACTCACGGGCTCAACCTGAGACAATTTGCTAACACTAGCCCTAGCGAGAGCATTGCTTTGTAGATTGCTACTAGCAGATTGTATTCGGAACAAGGCTCTACCGTATTGCTCTTGTACTGCGAGATTCAAATTATTGACCGTACGAAGGGGGTTCTTATGTTGAGACTCACGATTACTTCTTTGTTAACAGGTCCAGCGTCCGCATCGTCCGTACTCATCTCGTTTTGCTGCGTCACCATCACTACAAGTAGCTTATGGTACGTATTAGGTGCGAAGACAGTAAATCTGTTAAGGAAATTTTGCAACGAATCTTCTTTGAATTACAATTTTAGTATATTATCTTGAGTTATACGTTTTTTTTATTGCCCCTGTATGCAGACGAGCATATGGCCCACCTGATGGTGAGTCGTTACCGTCGCTTATGGACGTCAGCAATGCCAAGAGCAGAGTCAAGCCGCTGCCTACCGTATATGATGATTTTAATCATGATTTTAATATTATATCATTATTATATTGTAGTAACGGTACCCGCGGCTTCGCCCGTCATCGAATGTATTTTTGTAAATATAAAAGCCATAAAACGGTTCAGAAACTACGTAAGATAATTTTATGTGAACATATATACAGAGATACAGTCTTTTTTATGTTTAAAGATGTTGTTTTTAGGTAGTATCACTAACTGTTCTAATATAATTAATCGATGTATTTATTGTACCGGATATGGTAGATACTGCTAATTATATATAATAAAACCTATTTCTGCCGTAAAGCAGTCAACAATATTTTGGTTTCGAAAGTTTGACAATCGCAAAATAATACAATCTTATTGAGGCTTTTATCTCGTGTCCTAAATTGAAATATGATGCGTCTGTGCTTAAAGAACCGCTTAGCAACAGATCAGCCGTGAACTGCTACCTACCACCTACCTCAGCAAGGAAAATCCAGAGATATCAATGCGTAACAACCGCCGGAAAGAACCCGTTCAGTCCTTAAAAAAATAAGTCTTGGTTCAGAAAACAAAACGCGATGGAAATTAGCCTCCGACTACATGTCTTCCGATCAGTTATTTAATCTTGGCATTCGTCTTACGATGACGATGATGTCAACAAAGCATTCCCTAAAAGCTATTCAGGAAACCTGTGAAAGTAATTTTAAGTCATAGTAAAGTTTTAATCTGACGTTATTTAGTGGAGTTTTGTATTATTCATTCCTCGCGTGATTTTTTACTATTCGTTTGCGTCACAAAATCGTATGATAATTGTTTTCTGCGCCCTAGAATTTAAAGAATGTTTTTTTTTTATTTCAGGCACGTTCTGCGATGATGTCTGGCTTCGGACCGAGCCCTTTGAGTGGCGCTCAAGAAAGCATTGTAAATAAACACGAAGAAAATAATAGTGGAAGATTTTATGTATACGGTTTTGGAAGAATCGGCACTATCGGTTTATGCGGAACCAGTTTTTCGCGAACATTCGAGTAAATTATAATCGGTTTGGTTCATAATTATGTAGTATAAAAATGGTCATCAGTTCACCGAACTGGTGGACGATTGATTTCATTGCAAATATAAGTTTCGTTTTATTGTTTATAAGGAAAGGCTTTAGACGGAATTATTTTTCGTAATCCCAAAATCGATTCACAACAACGATCTAATAAAAAATAAAAAAATACATTAAAATATTAATCGAATATGTAAATATATAATAACAAAACAAAAATATTCTTACTAAATTATGTGATCTGTAGTGTATAGTAGGAAAAATCGATATGAATATAATATAGGGATGTCCCCGCACTGGTCGATGTGGATTGAACAAAACAGACCGTCTAGAAGTTTATGGTTGTGGTTCATTGACATATGCTTAAGAAATATACAAATTAAGCTATCTTTATGAACTTATGACTAACATTTTGAATACTGACATTTAGAATTTACAATTAAATTGATGCATTTACATCTGAAAATGAAGCCGAGTAAAATTACATAAAATAATCGAAATAATTAAAATCGATAATCTCGATTCTGTATTACGATATTTTATGGTTCACGTTATTGGATCCAACGTTTGTCACTGTCACAACGACCAATGTTGGCCAAATGTATAATAAAAAAATACTAAAATAAAGTAGTGTAATCATTAGTAAAACTTGTGAATTACGTTAATTTCTGGAGTTTATTGGATGTTGAGAAAATGGAATATGTCTAAATTATTCGTTGTGTTTGCTTTCAAAGTACTATTTATAAGCCTATTTATAGTGTAGGAATAGAATTTTCTCTTGCTCAGTTTGCCTTGAAGATACTTTAATCAAACACTTATTGGTTATTAAATTGAATTATATTATTATTTTTCCTTTCTTCTGTCACGGATCTGGACTCCCTGTAAATGACAATAAAAACTTCTGACGAAAATGAATACAATCCAAATATTAACATTTACTGCTTATTCCTGCCGGGAAGCTAACAAGTTTTCCGGTTTGGAATCAAGAAAAGACGTTCTATCAAAGCATTTAAGTAAATCTTGTGTATCAAAAGCAATATCTAAAAGCTCCCTACAATCACACGAGCTGAATTCACCTAACCTATCAACGTCAAATCAATATGGTACAAAATCAAATTAACAATTGTCCTACTATATTTTGTGCTTTGCCGACTGCAAACGCGTTATAAAGAGAAGGAACAATGTCGATAATATCACTTGATGATTTCAAAGATTCAATGCTACTTTCTATGCCAATTTCTATTATTCAATGCTAAGTAAGGAATAAATAAATAAAATAATTAGCGGTCGTACTGTAAATTATCGAGTTTAATTAATATTTATATTTATGTAAAATTTTGTGTAACATAAATGTGATGAGTATGTTATGGCAAAAATATGTGTGTGTTAATATTGACATTTTTTTTTTTAATCAACTTGATGTGACTCCATTTCTTAACCGTTGATATTGTTACAAATTCAGCAGATTAGCTGCCACAAAATTATACTATATGATGTAATATAATATCTTGATAGCACTCTTGAATGAGCATTTAACTCCAATAAATTCAATAGCACTTAATTTCCTAATAATCTTTTAATTAAACATCACATCCTCGGATCGTACCTACGTATGAAGCATTAATAACTTAATAGTGAATGTTAATTATCTCTGTACATATAATATATTTGTAAGAAACGGCCTAGAAATATAACAAATTTACCAAAAAAACTGATTATTTTCCTTAGACTGTTATAAGAATACATATGAAATTGACCCTGGACACATCTATATATAGAGATAAGCAAAAAGGCTTAACGTACAGAAAGCGCTTAATGAGGTATCCAGGATCATAAATTTCAAACTTTTGTGCTATTTTACAACGCGTTTTTAGATGTCGAATTATGTACTTCCAAAAAAAATTTTCGACTCGATCGTAAAGTGCAAAGATTAAACTTGAGTTTAAGCTGTATAAGTATTTCATTCATATACTCGTTGTTCAGGCGCCTGAATATATATAGTCTGTGGTTTTTTTTTACCGCGCAATCTGAGCAGTGCGTGACACGTTAAAAATATACGCTTTGAATTTTTATCCCAATTTATATTATTTTAATTCTGTAATTCCCGAACATGGTCCTTCGAGCCGGATTTTGAAGATTTAGTACCAGTAAGATAAATTATTAACCAGAAGGTAACGAGTGGATCTTCCCGAACACTCGTAGCATGTGAATTCTTCCTCGTATACCACGTTGAGATTAAATGATATATGCTCATTGCGTTTCTGTTCTGTAGAATAATTATTAGCCTAACAAGCAAGTTTTGGATGAGAAGATTTGTGTCCTTACGACGCTTAGGGATATGTGGTAGCTATACCAGCTATACTACTGCCAGCTGTCAAAAATCAATTTTTCTTGAAGAAAGATTGAGCTTGGATTAATAATAATTGGCGATAGGATTTTGTGGGAAGTTCGATCGTATATAATGTGGGAATTATGACGTAGGAACCAAACAGATTTCAATTTATCTACTTAGATTAAAAACGATCGTACTCAATATATTCAAAGGCTGGTTTGAAATGGAAACGAATATGCCGGTTTTATAATTTGAGGTCACAAAACAAAAAAACAAAAAACTTTATTTTTAAAAGCGAGTCAAAACAATACAATGATTGGAGTCTCCTTTTAAGCGTACAAGCCTGTACTAGGAGAGGTTTTCTAAATAGAAATTTTGTTACAGGACACGAGTTAGTTTTATTAACAGTCGGGAAAATCAAAATAAATCGCTTATTATTATTTAAATTTGATGTTGAAATCACAATTTTACCATGTGAAGCGATTGCTGAAAATTGTGACGTCATCTGCTGGCAATCTTCTAAGTCCCACATTATTGTATGTTAAGCTGATTCAACCAAAATGAACCATCTACTTACAATTAAAATATTGTGTATGTATAAACTAATTAAATAAATAAATAAAAATTACGAAAAAATATATGTAGACAATATTAAAAATACGGTATGTAAGTCACATTGGCATAGTGGTCTAAAAGATTTAAGTGACTTTTGTGTTACATTAAGAAACTTTAAGATGTAGTAAGGACGTAAAATAGAATTTTTCGTTTTGTATTCAATAAATTTTTATACGAACGAATCCTTGTTATTTGTTTTTTTGCTCAAATGTATGTGTGTTGATTTTTATTATGTCGTATAAATAAATTATTATATAAAACTGCTGTGTATTATTTCTTCCTCTTTGGCGGACTCTTTGGTTCGGTGGTGTAGCAGTAGTGCCCCTGACTGCTGAGCCGAGGGTCGTGGCTTCGATGGCCACATCGGGCAAAAATTTGCGTGATAAACAAAATATTTTTTTTCTTTGCCTGGGTGTAATGTAGACTATAGAAATAATAGTGTTATCTATGGTGGTAGCATTTGACACTACATTTATTCCATACTAGCGACCCGCCCTCGCTTCGCTTCGGAAACATTAAAACACACATAAAACCAAAAAAATAAAATAAAAAAAATGAAAAAAAAGTAGCCTATGTTCATCAGGGACAATGTCGGCTTCTAATGGAAAAAGAATTTTTCAAATCGGTCCAGTAGTTTCGGAGCCTATTCGAAACAAACAAACAAACAAATCTTTCCTCTTTATAATATTAGTATAGATAGGAAACTTGTCTCTGGCTTTATAGATTAAAAAGACAATATGGTTTTATAAAAAAGGAATATTTTAGATTGTGAAAACATCTTAAATATTGAAGTTGTAAATATTGTTTCTCTTTACAGTTTAGTATATATGTACATACATATGCAGCTATAGTAATTTTAAGTATTGAAGTAAGCTGTGTTTGCAAGTCATTCATTTGACAAAATAAATTACTTTTTACAGAGCAACAATTTTAGTTTTTTTTTCTGCTTCCATAAACAACTTAATACATATATTCAAACGTATTTAAGAATGTTTATCGGTCTCTGGTTTCGGTCTCAAAGTTTGCATTCAATTTGTGATATCTATAAATTCTGGTCACCATTTAAAATTAGATTTGAATAAGATAGTTTAACTATAAATTTTTATACGCTTTTGTTAGCTTCATACATATGTTAGTAGGTATGTAACGGAATCTTTGACAGTGATTTTGATCTCCTTCAAAACGTCGGATTAACTCGAAATTTGGCGCACTTATCACGTACCGATGACAATTCAATATTTTAAGCAGTTAGACCCGTTATTTATGGACGATATGCTAAAGTTAAGATACAAGTTCTTGTTAAGAAATCATTAGGAGAGCGCTTCTATTGTAATTGTTCTTTGTAATTTAGGAGTACTTTGCTCTGAAATTCTACCTAGTTATGTACCTACTAATAGAAATTCCAAGAATAAAGTCTGCAGCTCTAAAATGAAGGTAGCAGTTACTTCAATATTTCTTATTAAGATACATTTCTCAGTTTCTACAACACTATAATTGCAAATACAATTTTATTTTACGATACTTATTTAGTGAAAGCAATTGTTTTGTCGTTTTCCTTCGTGTAAATCATACGTATAGTTGTAACCAAGGATGTAGATCAAATAAAGATACTTTTATAGTATTTATTAAGCCATTGCATAGCTTTTATCGCGGGCTTTGACAGTGGCGACCGAATACAGAAATTCCGTAACGAAAATAAAACCTAACACCCCTCCCACTCCGCCTACCATGTAGCTCGCCTTCAACACATTCACACGTTGCGCTTGTGTAGCGTTTGTGATTAAGCGCGCGGCGTGACGTCGTACTGCATGCGCATCATGGAAAGTTTGCCCATCACTCTCTCGCGTTGTCTAGCTTACGAGTGTGAAGGGGACAGTTAATGTTTTGCTTTTGTTAATGTTTATAAATATAGCGTGGTCTTATTTTATTATTGTTTTAATATAAAGTTATCATTGTCTAATTATATTATAATTGCATAAGTTGATAAGCAATGCTATGCAATAGCTTTACCGCAACAGTCCCCGAGTGCCATACG
Organism: Bombyx mandarina; assembly: GCF_030267445.1. NCBI lineage: Eukaryota > Metazoa > Arthropoda > Insecta > Lepidoptera > Bombycidae > Bombyx > Bombyx mandarina. The sequence continues at coordinate 15,520,939 of NC_143228.1, forward strand.
TGTTTTATTGTTATTGCTTAAGTGGATAGACAAACCCACGTGCCCATCTGGCACTAAGTGGTTACCGGAATCCATTGACATCAAGTTCGGTTCTATAGTACAACGGTTGCCTCATCCTTCAAACCGAAACGCATTGCTGCTTCACGGCAGAAATAGGCGCGATTGTGGTAACAAGCCGTGCGGGCTCACAAAACGCCCTTACCTCTAATCTAAAAGCATATTTAAAGTCTCTCACAGTGGTAATCGCCCAGACAAAACCGGCACTACCCGTCTGCCTAAATTCATTGCTCCGCGTGATAGATATACTTAATTAGATCCACCTAAACAATTAACAAGAGAACACATGCCTTCAATCTAATGTTAAATGTTCGTGGTGACGAACTGATTACATAATATGTAAAGTGATAATTTTAAGTCTATTAATTGTATGATTAAATAAGGTGTCATTGGATTCTAAAACCTTTTTGCATGCTTCGGACAAAGTAAATAATTACTCGGTAATTGAACTATCAATGTTTTTTTTTATTGCTTAGATGGGTGGATGAGCTCACAGCCCACCTGGTGTCAAGTGGTTACCAGAGCCCATAGACATCTACAACGTAAATGCGCCACCCACCTTGAGATATAAGCTCTAAGGTCTCAAGTAGTCAGTCACAACGGCTGCCCCACCCTTCAAACTGAAACGCATTGTTGCTTCACAGCAAAAATAGGCGGGGTGGTGGTACTTACCCGTGCGGACTCACAAGAGGTCCTACCACTTAAGTTTACAGTACAGTTTTCTAGATTTTTGTATTTATATACATACGCAAAGATAAACTAAAAATTCCGCAGGCACACCATCGAAAGATATTTTCTAAGTTGAGGCCTTTTAAACAAACATGACATTCTCGAGGAAGCATCGGCACTACAATAACCGTGTAAGACAACCCACTAATGACGGAATCTCAGTAGATTATCGCGGTACAATTAAACGCTACGTAAACTCGCTCAGATGTACCACTGTGCAAAATGTTACGCGGTCCCGAAACAAATAGAAATACAGAAGGCTCACTTTTTATTTGCCCACGCTTATGAGACTACGAGCTGCGGATGACTAAGGTATCGCAGATACATGAATGCCCTGTTAACTGCCATCTAATTTTGTAAAAAAAAATATCTTGACATTTACGTTTCTTCTCATATAGAAAGAAATATCTAATAAATAAAGATTCCCGACGTTTGACAAATCTGGTCCGTGACAACGAAAATTGTAAAGTAATCGAAGTGTCGTAAATAATATAATGAAAATAATGAATGCAAGTAAATTGTGCACTATTACACCTTAACTATTAAGCCTTAAACATAGTTTTAATCAATTAAAACCCTAATCAAATCCAAATAAATTTTTTCTGGTTGTAGAGCACAATGTGAGACCAAATTGATATGTGCAAATTGTCTGTCTATGTTTGCCGCAAAGCAGTACTGCATTTTTGAAGTGAAACTTCTTTAGGCGCATGAGGGTGACATTTTTACAGATGCAACGGAAGTGTCGAAAAAAATTAATACAGCGCCATCTATGAGATTTTTTAATACTAACGTGCGTATGAAACCTCATGTAGTGAATTTCAATTTAGGATTATACGTGACGTTAAAATATCGATTCACAGAGGGCGCTACCCCATACTATAAAAGATGATTTACAATTATTTACTAATGACAAAATCTTACTTAAACTTAGACATTTAGGATAATTGTACTTTAATTTTTGAAGGTTTCACTACTAACACGTGTGAATTGCACACATGTTTCTTTTTTTTTTCAAAAGATAGAACATCCGCTATACTGATTCTATTTATCTGTGGTTTTCGGGTGCCACGTTTACGAAATAAGCCGAAACTCAATATCCAAAACAAAAGTTACATGTATTCTTTCGTCACCATGACATCTTAAAATAGAAATCAAATCTTTGAGCTTTCTATATACCATGTGAAGAGGATATGCTAAATTGCCACTCCAAAAAGATCGGCTAGTGACCGAACCTGTTACCCTAAACTGCCCTGCGTGCCCATCACATGCCTTCTACCGGAATACATGGATTCAGTATACACGCTCCATACCTAAGACTCACTGTAAGCTGCGAATTTGAATATAGAAGCCGCGTGGATCACTCACTACTTCATATTAAAATGTGTATGATCTGTAGCAATTTTTATTGTGGCGCTTAATGTTCAAACGGCCGCTTGCAAATATTACCTGGAAACGTTTGAAGGTATTACGGCGCAGATACTAAGATACCGTGTAATCAAAAGTATTACACAAGTAAATACAACGGGTTAGGGCTGTTTGAAGTATTTGTTTATGTTGAAATATAACGTTTGAGATCGCTATTGAAAGTCGCTTCGTATATTTCAAAATTGTTACATTACATAACGGTAACAAAACAAGATTATTAAAAATATTGTTTGATTGTTATAAAATATCTTCCGCCTTCGGCTTCATTACAATGATTTTAACCAGAGTATCCGTAACTTAATGAATAGAACCCTCAGGCGTATTAATATACCTAGAGTGATACAACTGCTAGAGCTCAAAACCTTTGACAGATATCAATGTTTTTCAATAAAACGAACTTTATATGACATGACAGAACGATGTTTACAATGATATATTGAACGCGCTTATTTCTAAAGCGAAATAGTCGAGTTTGATTTGAGGGACAAAGCAGCGTTATATACTACATATAATTATTAGTTCGACTTCATGACTGACGAGTGTGGGAGCGTAAATGATTTATATGGATTTTGTGTTGTTTATTTAACTTTATACTCAAGGGTAAAATGGTGGACTTAATACCTAAGATATTCCCTAGCAGTCAACTTGGGGTGGTATAGAAAGCTTAATAAGAGGGTTGCTTTATTGAACTACAAAAAACTACGTTACTACATACATTTAACACGTATATTGGCCACCTAACCCATGAATCGCTGAGTTTCTCGCCGGATCTTCTCAGCGGGTCGCGATTCCGATCCGGTAGTAGATTCATTCGCGAAGCAGTTGCTCTTGTGTTGTAAGGTCTCCTTCGGAGGCGCTCGGGCAAATCCTACCTCTTGTGGCTGAGCCTTTGCTCGCCCACCTGTCCTGGTGAAACTGGAAAGGCCTCCGGGCCACCAGTAAATATTCATCTTAAAAAAAACGTATATTGGCTACCTAGCTTGAATCAAAGATTCAATTACATTCGTACACAGCAGGAGAAGCAATGCTCGAATATTGATTAAAATCTCGACACTCTTATTAAAACAAAAATAATAGACAATGTAATACAACACACTATAAGTTTATAAAACTATTAAATTGATGTATTTTAATTGACTGACTCGGTAGTGTAGTAGTCAATGCTTTTGACTGTCGCGATGAGGTTCGTGGGCTCGATTCCCACATCCAGCAATCATTGTGTGATGAAAAAGTTTTTTTGTGCTTCGTCTGGGTGTTTATTGTCTAAATATGCATATATTTACACGTAGTAAGTATGTATGTCAGTCTTTGGTACCCATAACACAGAGAATCCTAATTTGGGACCGGATGAACGTGCGTGATTTGTTCCCAGCTAATTATTCATTACATTTTATGCAAAGCAATAATTCGAATAAGCTTATGGTTCTGAGAAATCATCAAAGTGAATAGTGGCAGTGAAAGGGATCGTCAAATAATTTTCCTGAACATTGCTTGGTCTAATATTATTAGGAGGCAGTTCTGACGTCATTTTCCAATATAGTTCGTTCTCTGTCTAGCGTAAAATTGAAATGTTTATAATTTTTGTGACTAAGAATAAATATTAATCTTGTTTTCGCTGATCTGTTGTATTTGTTGTTAGCGCTATTAATTCTACGATTATTATTTGATATTAAACATCATTTGTTGTTCTAACTTCAATGAAAATTTTCCAAATAGATATTAACTCCAGCCCATCTATTGTTCTATGTAATTGCTTAGTAACTAAAAGATTTGCCGTGCGCTGATAATGGAATCGGTAAATATAGCTCAAACAGTTTCAATGCTTTTCTGAGTAATTATGATTTTCCCAATTAAAACACATATTATATGTTTTATAGTTTCTTGCGTCTAAACTTGTGGTGTATTTTATATCGTCGAGTGCTGATATTTTTTTTATAAATCAACACATTGTTTAGCCTTTTAAAATCATTATTCGCTTATATTTATTAGTCTATATGGGCGCAAAGCAAACGCCACTATTGACAATAATTAAAATTATTTATAGTTTAGTTAATCTATATATTAATACGTGAAGCAAAAACTTTGTATCCCTTTTTACGAAAATTACGCGGACGGAGGAGTATGAAATTTTCAACACTTATAGAGAATATAGAGAAGAAGTGCACAATGATAATATTTTTTTTAAATAATGCATAAAAGATACATTAAATCAATAAATAAAACATTACACACACTACATACCATGTATTTGACGCACACACGCATGCATACTATTTATTGTCAAACTTTTGTTCTTGACGTCTGTTGTCAAATTGAGAATAGATTAAATATTGTTTGTCTGTATTAATATTTTTTTATAGTGTAGCTTTCGCGAAATTTGTGATTATAGAAGTATAATATACAATCATACTAGTGTACAAACTTACAATTCCAATTAATTATAGTCGAATTTCGACTACTGCGGGACCACTACTTCTATGTTATTATGTATTTATTATTAGCAAGATGATTCTACCATATCTAATATTTAGTAGACGCTGTTTTGACGTGAAAATGTTCAGAGTATGTTTAATGATTATACTATTGTTTAAAAACACAAATTAATGTATAAATAATCAAATATTAATAAAACATAAATATTAATCATAAATTATGATATAATTAACATTACTAATTTGATTAAGTATTGTAATTGTTATGCAAATAATGTCGTTGTCGCCATTTATTAATAGGCTGGATAATAATAATGTTAATTTATATTAGTTAAAAATAATTTATGTAAAATAAATTAATGTCAGAGTCATGTAAAAATCACTAAAATATTCATAGTGAATATTAAGTTACATTTTATGAATTGTTTCACAGTAATTCCGTTTGTTTGTATAAAAGAAGTTGTAGTTGCTATAACCATCACAAAATGGCTGATTATGTAAAAACTAAGACGTGGCTTTTTGTAATAAACAAGTAATGTTTTATAGAATTGTATTGTATTTTCATTATAATAGATCTTATGTATGAAAACCATGACGCCCCTGACGCCAAGATGTACTTATCTGAATCGATATAAACAGTCGTGAAAATGGTAAAATTTTCATAAAGATAAATATTGTCTTAGTGAAAATAAAGTAAAATAATAAATAAGTAAGGTAGAAAAAAAAATACAACTAATTTAAAAAACTAATTTAGAACAAGTCCAATACGGGCATATCGTTGTAGCTGATATTTTCTAGTATCAGAACGAGACGGGCTCTTGAATGAGATCAAGTAACAACCGCTGACTCGTAATTTTCTAAGAATAGCTATCAATAGTTGAAGGAATTAATATGTGATAATAATGAATGTGGTTTTTTTTATTGCTTACATGGGTGGATCAGCTCACAGCCCACCTGATGTTAAGTGGTTACTGGAGCCCATAGACATCTACAACGTAAATGCGCCACCAACCTTGAGATATAAGTTCTAAAGTCTCAGTATAGTTACAACGGCTGCCCCACCCTTCAAACCGAAACGCATTACTGCTTCACGGCCAAAATAGGCCTACCAACGCGTGCGGACTCACAAGAGGTCCTACCACCAGTAATTACCAACGCAAATTGTTATTCCTTCACCGTGGTAGTCAATCGTGAACATTTGCTAAGTACGTATTTCATTAGAAAAATTGGTACCCGCCTGCGGGATTCGAACACCGTTGCATCGCTAGATACGAATGCACCAGACGTCTTATCCTTTAGGCCACGACGACTTCAAAATGAATAAGCTGATGAAATAACTAAGCTTTCCCGGTAAATCACAGAGATAAAAAACGGGAGGAGTAATTCCTAACCAAAACAAATTCAGGTCTACCGATCCTCCAGTCGAGTCGTCCAAGCAAATAAATAAATAAATATACGGAACCACGCAGCGGATCTTGTCAAACGTAATAAGCCCCTTTGAGAAGCGTTAGTCACGTAACAAATGAAGGAATACACGAAAATACGCGAATATTTTCATCCCTATTTTACTTCGTGCCGCCTCTCGTAATATTCGAATTACCCATTTCGTATTCAATGCTATTCAAATAAATTTATCCATTCAAATTTTCGGAGAATTTAAATTTAATTTTTAGACCGTAATCTAAACGATAAATCGAATTTTAATTAAAAGCAGACATATAGAATTGAAATCTTAAAAATAATAAAAAACAAACGTGTGGCACTCGGAACCTGCCGCGGTAAAGCTATTGCATAGCATTTTTCATCAACTTATGCAATTATAATTAGACAATGATAATTTAATATTAAAACAATAATAAAACAAGACCACGCTATATTAAACAGTAATAAAAGCAAAACCTTAACTGTCCCCTTTACACTCATAAGCTAGACTGCGCGAGAGAGAGATGGGCAGACTTGTCATGATGCGCATGCAGTGTGACGTCACGCCACGCGGTTATTCACAAACACTACACAAGCGCAACGTGTGAATGTGTTGAACGCGAGCTACATGGTATGCTGGTAGCATGCATGGTAGGCGATGTGAGAGGTGTAAGGTTTTTTTCGTTACGGAATTTCATGATTCGGTCGGCGCGCTCAAGGCCCGCGATAAAAGCTATGCAATATCTTAATAAATATATGTGATATTTCAATTATGTTTAACTACGTCTTACGGTCATGTCATCTAATTTATAGGACTTTATGGTGCAGGGATTAACACATATTATTGTTTAACGACATTTTACCACATTTTTTAAATTTAATGGGTACCTGATATTACAGTGCGCCATGCTCACGGGAGGACTGAAGATCGTGGGTAGGATGTTAGGAGCATACAAAACTGTCTATGTTATATCCGGTTTTTCGAGTGCTATCACTGGAACTCGGTAACTGGTTAATTAAGCTCACTTATAACGAGGTATAAGTCACACATACATATATCAGCATATTTCGATTTACCGAATACACCAGTTGTCAGTTAGATAGGCAACGGTAGGCAGCGGCTTGGCTCTGTCCCTGGCATTGCTGAAGTGCGCTCGTCTGCCTACAAGGGCAATAAATAAAAAAAGATCCAAACACCTTTAATTGCTATAATTATTTATCCTTACAATAACAGTTTCTTCTGACAAAAACCTTTAGCAATAAATTAGCAGTTTACAAAATTAGTGAAAACACTCTATGCTCGAGTACAAATTTCCTACGTCACATCGCATTAAGCGAAATGAAATCTCATGAACTCCCGACGGCTGAAGCTGTTAGTATTAAAAGCGCGAACATTACCTCGAGTTTTCAAGTGTCACATAGTCGTCGGGAGCCCGGCATGCTTTGACTTCGCTCAGTAAGCACGTATAGCCGAGCAGTCGCATAGCGTCGCCGTGAGAACACCCTTTATGTGACGGTGCATGTTACGAACGAAAAAAAAATGTTAATTTAAATTTATTTCCAGATATAAATACAATTGAGATAAATTGCGTACCTCTTAATCCATACTAGTGGTCCCGCGGTCGAAATTCGACTATTGAACATTATAATGGTTCTATTTTCAGACTATTGATTATACTTCTATAATCACAGATTTCGCCAAGACTACACTATAGACAAATAATAATAAAGATAAACAATATTAATTTATTCTCAATTTGACCACAGACTTTAACAATAAACAAAAGAGTATATATGCATGTGTGTGTCAAATACATGGTAGTGGGTGTAATGTTTTCTTATTGATTTAATGTATTATTAATGCTTAATTATAAAAAAATATTATCATTTTGCGCTCCTTCTCGGTATTCTCTATAAGTGTGGGAAATTTCATACTCCGCCGTCCGCGCAATTTTCGTAAAAAGGGGTACAAAGTTTTTGCTTCACGTATTAATATATAGATGATAAGTCTCTCTATCTCTCACAGTCTAAGGCTAACCACTGCTGAATATAGGTCTCTCCAATCGATATCCAGTGCGTTCGGATTTTCAATAGGTCTTCGGTCTATCTGGTTCATAATTCCAGTAGCGACATTTAGCGGTAAGTATTTGTATGTTTCGATTTAAAATAATAAGGATATGTTCATGAGGCCGTCGTATCTTGAATGATGAGATGCATGGTATAATTATATCAAGTTAAACTTGTTGCAATTACGCTATCTTTTCTTCTTTTCTAAGTTAATACGTACTTTGTATGTGTTCTAAAGTAACTTCCTTAATGAAGGATCTGAAAGGTGATGTTTGTAAAATTTATGCTGTACTACTTATGAATACATAATATGTACTCTCTAGTTAACAACTATGTCCTGGCATTGCCTGTAGCCACCTTGGGAATCTGCTTCTGGTATTGAATGGATCTCACATTTTCACGTGTAAAAGATAGCATGCGTACTACCCATTGTGGCAGACTTAATGAGGATTTAATAAGCTACCATCCTATTAAAGATTCGTATAAAATTAAGTACGATAAATCTATTTATGTTGTTTAATTAAAGTTAGACGCTATCACTTTTGTCTTGTACCACCCTCCGCGCGGATAATGTAAGATTTTATTGGTGAACAATAAAGTTTACAAAATTCTCATTTTTGATCTATCTCTTGTAATAACAGTAGTTTTGTAATAAACTTCACGAACGGTAAAGTTTACTTGAATAACATTTGTTTGATGTATCAGAATTGTTTGCTTAATTAGAAATTGAAGATTTCGGTACGTTGTGAGCATCGATTCAATTTTATGAACAAGATAATAATATGATAATCAGTAAATAATTACTGGGTATTTTTTCATTATTATTGTTCGCCGTTTCACTGTGGCACCAAAACAATTGTTAATGTTTTGTTATTCAACTTTTTTTTTTCTACCTAAGCTGATAGCCTTGGGAGGCTATTTCAGCGGAACCTTAACTAGTAGGTGAGCTCACGGGGCTCAAACCTGACGACGTTGCTAACACGAACCCTAGCAAGAGCCGTGCTTCGCAAAATCTACCCCCGGATCGGAAACGCGACCCACTGAGAAGATCCGGCGAGAAACTCAGTGGGCTTTTATTCAACAACTAGCTGTTCAATAATAAAACATAACTCACAAAAAAAAAAACATTTATTAGCATAAATTTTTGTAATAAACATTAGCATAAATTTCTGTAACAAACATTTTTAGTATATCGATGGGTTTCTGTAACTGCTTGACAACAAGTGAAGCCGCGCGCTTTTCTGCTCATCTATCGTTTGTGTTTTAACAAAAATACATCTCGGGACAGCTCTAACAAACAACAACCAGGTAAAAAAAATCCCTATAAATACAAATAGGTACGCCATAAAACACCAAGCATAACATAAGAATCATGAAGGCTAAAATCTTCGAAATAGCTTAGAGAAGATAAAACCCAGTTATTCCCCTTGGCGTGAGTTAGGGAAGCGCAGCTTTCGAACTTAAAACTTCACGTGAACTCGTTTTCGAGTTCAACATCTTTTCCTATGTCGTGAGTGGCTTTTAGTGAAATGAATGGAAATATTACGAAGTTTTAAGTTTATCTTCGGTATCAACGGTAATGCACTTAATTTCAAGCACACCGGTTTTTTTTTATTGAACAAAATTTGTTACCGTCCACGAGGCAAAATAAACGTTCAAGATGTTTAAGAAATCGCTAGATCTTCGTGATTAAAATGTCTACTAAGGATGAGCGGTCATATCCAATATATGGAACTTTCTCATCCTTCAAACAACAGATGTCTTGCGTTCCGGCATAATAATTTTTTTTTACTATGCTGATAGCCTTGAGAGGCTATTGCAGCTTCACCCTAACGTGTGTAGGTGAGCTCACTGGGCTCAAACCGGAGTGTTGCTAACACTGCAGAATCTACCACCGGATCGGAAACGCGACCCACTGAGAAGATCCGGCGAGATACTCAGTGGGCTGTGTCTATTTATTAATTCGCTCGTCGAGCCCTTCGTCGCCAGCGACGGCTTCGACGAGGACGGTGACCGGTGCTTGTGGTGCTTAAAAGTACCGTTAATGGATCGAGAGGATCCGTAATGACGTGCTTTGGGCGACGTCGACTGTTTACCATTCGGTCTACAGGATCGGGTATGTAGTTTCCAGCGGCCGTCGTGGGTTCGATTCCCACATCGGGCAACAGTTCGTGTGATGAATAGGTTTGTTTGTTCTTTGTCTGGATGTCTATTATCTACATATGTATATACTTAAACGTATATAAGTATGTATGTCAGCCTCTGATACCCATAACACAGGGAATCCTAATTTGGGGCCGGATGACCAGGCGTGATTTGTGCCCAATTATTATTATAGTTATTATTATTAACCAGCGTCTTGCCAGCCAGCGTCTTGAGGAGGAGGACAGCGGTATTTAAAGTGTTATTACTAAGAGTTACCACTTATGGCCAGAAATCACTTAACACCGGAACGTGAGCTTTTTGATTTGTCTACGAAAAATCCATGAATCCTATCGATTCGTTATCTGAAACCTCAAAGCTTTCCAAATCAACCCTTGGATATGACGGCGTTAACGATATTTATGTTACATAGCACGTGCAATAGGAGTGACTCACACAAGCCAGGTGCGCCGGCCGTGTCGTTCCACTCGTAAACAACAGCTGCAACAGAAGTGACTCATAAGCCAGCTGCGCCGGCTAGTATAAAAAGGCGGAACATGCCTTGAAATGAACATTCGTTGGACTGCGTTTGCCTGGTGCACTTACTATATCGTTGTTACGTTGTGTGATTCAGTGACTGTTGTACGTACTGGTTAAAGTTGGACAAGTGTTAAAGTGAATTGTTAAGATAACATATTGTTGATTAAATCAGGAATCAAAAAGTGACATCGTTTTACTTGGTGTTCAACAAGATAATGTCTACCCTCAAGCTTACATCAGAAGTGGGATCAGGACTCACGTGACGTGTTTGAAATGTTCGAAGTACAGCAAAAAAAAAACATGATGCAGATCAGAATACTAGTAGTGGTACGCCACAAGAGCGTGAATGCAGCATACGTAAGTCGTGTAATAACGTCTCTGTTACCTCGATGGAAGATCTGAGCCACGAAGAAATCGTCACATCTTACGTTCTGGCTCATGTTGCCCAGTTTGACTGTCGACTTCATCACATGGCATTTACTAACTGAAATACAACACGTAACAAGCTATTGCAAGAAATTAAGGCAAGTGCAAATCTCAAGTGATACTTCGATCGCAATAATGGATCTGTCATGACGAGTGGGTAGTTCCGACACGAATCGTTTTTAAGCCAATGACTACTGCTAGAGTTACATGGCACTAGTACAGTAAACCAGGACATGAGACTGTGAATTGTCGCTGAAATTTTAGAATCTACTCGATTCAATACCAATAACACTACACGTTCGATGACTTCGGGCTCCAGCAAGCAAGCAAACAAGAAAGCAAGCAAGTTTCCGTGGGGAAGAAAAATTGACACATCTGAAGTCGTCGTGACCTGTAAGATAAGACGTCCGGTGCGTTCGTGTCTGGCGATGCGGCGGTGTTCGGGTTCCGCTGGCGGATGCAGGTTTTTCCGGTGAAGTGCGTGCTTGTGCGTGCTTGACATGTGTTCGCGGTTGGCTTCCTCAGTGTGGGAGTAACATCGTGTAAGAGAGGTGGAACCCGTAAAATTGTAGTTTGCGTGGTGGCTGGTAAGATTTGTTGCGGTAAGAAGTTTGCATGGTGGTAAAATGTCTTGTGAGTCTGCACAGGTAGCCGGAGGTGAGACTTCCGCGGTCGCGGCCCACCCAGTCCGCGAGAACCGGGCAGATCGCCTCGACGGTACGGAGGCCAGCCGACGGGTCCGCCAAACGACGAGACCACGCCTCCAGCACGGACTGCCGATATTGGAGCCCCCGCGCTCCGGCTGCACTTGCGCTAGGGCGCGCCGCCTCGTGGGAGACTGTGAGCAAAACCTGAACAACCTCCTCATCCGTGGGCGCCCGGCTCTCGCCTGCAAGTCAGCTGTTACGTGTGCGGTGATGCGAGTCATGTAGCTTCTGGGTGTTCCATGCGCTACAAGAAGAAAAACGACACTGCTCCAGGTGCTGTGGCAGGTGCAACCAGAGACGTCAACGTGTGTTCCAGAGCTTCAGTGTGTTACAGATAAGTGGTTTTGGCTTCCCCTTTATGTTCCATTCAGGGTCAGAATTTAGTCTTATAAAGTCATAGTAATTTATTCAATGGTAAGCGGTTTCATGAACAAGTCACTCTTTGATCTGAAAGTAACTTAGACCAATCATGATGGTAAGAGCACTTAGGGGATATTCAACTCGCCCTTAATAGTGCACATTGTCGAGTAACAAGGTTTACTCCAATAGAATAGACGTTTGCCGTTCAGGGTAGTTCACTTGAAATATCTTAAAGTTTCAACAGAGTGATAATCCCTCTAGATTAGATCTTGATTTAGCACGGTCGAAGACCGGCGAAAACATAAAAAAAAAGGGGCACAAACAGAAGCTTGGTTTAGTCGAGGCAAAGCTAAAGTCAACCTCTTTTCCGCTGGGGATTTTGTTTTCGTAAGTTGACCGAAAATGTAAAGGTCCCTTCAACATTACTGCAGTTTTGGAAAACGATAGGTATAAATTGAGACATGTAAATAGTTCTAATAGAGTGTACAAATTTCCCCATGAAAACTTACGTGAAGTACCTCGAGGCCCGTCAGGCCTACTAGAAATTTCTGAAAATTATAGTGACGATGACGTGACGGCGTACACAGATGGGTTAATTAATCTTGTTCATGAAACTGATCTTAATGATGACGACTCTATCACTGACAATAGAAGCGACATTTTTGTCCGCAAAAAGCGATACAGCAAACATAGTCTGTGGGTTGGAAATGTAGAAAACGATGGTCGGTCTCGCACTATTTCTGAAGAAATTCCGTATAAATGTTCTGGTTTAAGAAATGTTTTAACAAACGCTACCGTACACGCAGATTAAAAAAAAAAAAAAAAAAGAGAGAATTGTATGTGGCTAGAGAGATGTTAATCCGGACTAGCAAAAAAAAAGAGAAAAAAAAAAAAAAAAAAAGTGTGAAGTCATTGAAGGGTCTGTCCGGTCCAATGGCTTGGCTATAGGGATTTTCATCCAGATTAGCCACAACAATTAGCTACAGGAATTGCGATTCGGTCTAGCATTATCCGGTCCAGTTCGAAAAACTGAAGGGATAACAATTCCGGTCTAAGTTAAAAGGGACATACTTACATACCTGAAGAGTTTTAAATGAACTGGCCCAGGTATGTAAGCAGTCTGAAGGTTATTTATAGCCAGTATAGGATTTTCTGAAGAATTATGCGAACCGAACCGTACTAGATTGTTAATATCATAGACCACGTTTTAAGTTGCATCCGTTCATGTCAGGATGAACGAACACATTTGTTGTTCACAGACATACCATAAGAATGCGCGCACGAGGACGAGCGCACGTCAGTATGGCCGTGACGGCGTTAACGATATTTATGTTACATAGCACGTGCAATAGGAGTGACTCACACAAGCCAGGTGCGCCGGCCGTGTCGTTCCACTCGTAAACAACAGCTGCAACAGAAGTGACTCATAAGCCAGCTGCGCCGGCTAGTATAAAAAGGCGGAACATGCCTTGAAATGAACATTCGTTGGACTGCGTTTGCCTGGTGCACTTACTATATCGTTGTTACGTTGTGTGATTCAGTGACTGTTGTACGTACTGGTTAAAGTTGGACAAGTGTTAAAGTGAATTGTTAAGATAACATATTGTTGATTAAATCAGGAATCAAAAAGTGACATCGTTTTACTTGGTGTTCAACAAGATAATGTCTACCCTCAAGCTTACAGATATATTACCAAATCAACCCTTGTTTATTTACAATGATAAGAAATGAATACTTAGTGCTTTAGAAATAATACGAAGTCTGATAAAATTTTGCAGTACAGAAATTACGACCGGAACATAAAGGAGCGAATTACTTTGTTCATTTCCACAATACTGTGCAGGTGTAAGAATAGCGAAAGCCCACTATTTAAGTTCAAGAGAGAAAATATGTCGGCAGTAAATTAGAGTTAGAAAACAATGGAGCCGAGGGACCCCACAAGCGGAGACCGTGCTGCATTTTTCAATGGATCGTACTGTGACCATGCTTTTATAAACATAATTATACGATTCAAATAAAATATAATAGTTTTTGTTCACTCGGTACTCTTTGTTCAAGACCGCCCTGCCTGTTTCTGCCGTGAAGCAGTAATGCGTTTCGGTTTGAAGGGTGGGGCAGCCGTTGTAACTATACTTGAGACTTTAGAACTTATATCTCAAGGTGAGTGGCGCATTTACGTTGTAGATGTCTATGGGCTCTAGTAACCACTTAACACCAGGTGGGCTGTAAGCTCGTCTACCCATATTAGCAAAAACCCATGTAAAAAAAAGAAATACGACACAATAGAGCCGCTACATCCAATTTTATAATTCCCTCAACAATGATCAGTGCTGGACCGTGGAGAGATATTCATAACAAAAGTTCGTGAGAAAAATGTTCTGTCATTATCTGTTGGTGAGCATAGCGGTTCTAGATAGAGGGAATGCACTCTGCTCCAATTCAGTGTGTCATAGAAAGGAATAAATAAATGATAGAAAGGGAAAACCACAAAATTTAAAAAAAACATCACGAAAAATTGTTATGAAGTATGCGAACTGCACATTAAAGTAAGTGTTACTATGGCAGATAAAATAAACTTACAAATCTTTTTGATTTATTTTCTTAAAAAAACGTATGTGACCTTTAAGATCAATACAAAAGCACTGTAATATTTAGGATGGACATATATTTATGATTCAATAATAACTATGAAGATATTCTAAAGCATTGTCACCCTACATAAACACAATAGTGTACGGACATATAAAGCCGGTGGACATGCCGTCCGAACCTCGACAGGACAAACACTAATAAGTAGAAAAAAAATACATATATTTAAGCAACAAAGTTAATTACAACAGTTTTTGTGGGAAATTTCAGAAACCAAAGTTTCTTCTAAATACGGTTTTGAAGCATTGACAATTTAATGTTTGAAATTATTCATTCTACAGCTAAATCTCGATGATTTTGATTAGTTGACATCTTCTTCGAGTACACAAATGATAAACTAAATAGGTCACTGAACTCGTAATAATGTTTTGCTCAACTAATGAAGAAGGAAAAACCCCACTGAGCTGCTCGCCTGATTTTCTCAGTGAGTCGCGTTTCCGATCCGATGGTAGGTTCTACGAAGCACTGCTTTAGCTAGGGCTAGTGCTAGCAACACTTCCGGTTCGAGCCCCGAGAGCTCACGTACACGCCAGGGTAACGCTGATATAGCCTCTCGAGGCTATCAGCATAGGTAGGAACAAAAAAATAGAAGAGAAGGAATAGAGGAATAAGTAAGGAAACGAATATGTATAATAAACAACACTATTGCACTTACATAGGTATACCAAAATAACGATAATGTATACAGATACATACATAATACAGAATACATAAAAGTAAATCAGAAAATTTTAACTTATAACTAAAGGACGAACTTATCGCTGAAAACGATCTCTAACCGACACCCTTTTTAGTGCCAACCTCCTACGAGGTCCCCGCGCAAAAGGGGCGCGCGGAGTATGTGAGACTCAACGATCTGCATGGTGTTGTGAGCAGACCGCGGGCCCAAGGATTTTAGGGCCCACCCACTAAACGACTCGCCTGCACTCTTACACCCGACGTCTTATCCCCTCCGAGGTCAGAACCCGGATGAGGTAGGGCGGCTACTGCGGTCTACACTACAACCAGACGGCGCGGCTCGCCCCAAGGACGCCCAGCCGACGGAGCCTTCGAGGCCAATCGAAGGCTCTGAAACGTCGGCCGTCTCGGTACGGCAGCCCGTCGGGCCGCCCAGACGGTGCCGCTGGTGTCCCGGAATACCCCGCTGGACCAAAACCAGCCTGCCGGGTCGGGACGCGATACACCGTCGACCGGTCGCTCTGTTCACTCCACGGCAGCGCGCTAGAGTGCTGGTAGCGCGCCGCGCGGCCTCACCCCTCAGGTCGCCCCTTGACCTTCACCGGGGGTCTAACAGACACCCGAGTATTTAATATATTTTTTTCTAGTAAAATTGACGAAACATGGGAAACACGTTGATGTTCATTTATTATTCAAGTTAGGCAGCCAATCAACAGTGACTTTTAATGCAGAACAGAATTAATACTGAAACAAACACTGCACTGTATGCACAACAGTCGTGTTTCTTTGAAATACTGATAAGTGCTATAACAGAAATGTTCTATCAATAAAACGAGTTAATATTTAGATTGCAAACATGAAACAAATAGACGACAATTCGTATATTCAGTCACGATCTCATTTCCAACGAAAATGGCTGAACTCGAACCACTAAAGGCAGAAGTCCCCGACAAAAAAACACTCAAAGAAAAATACCTTTACATTAAAGAAAACGCAACGGTCGAACCGGTTTTAGCTTTCTACGTGATACCTAGTGTTCTGACTAAATTAGCTAGCCAAAATCTTAGTCTTGATAAAGCTTGTCGAGTCAACAAGAACTACGGAGAGGAAATCTGTGATGCTCTTCTAAATAGAGAGGGAACAAAGTACTTAAAAGAAGAATTAGACATCCAAGAACTGATAGCTGGTATAGAAACATGGAAAAATGTATTATTAACAGCGATGCCAAGTTTCTTAATACTTTTTCTCGGAGCGTGGAGTGACAGAACGGGAAAGAGAAAAATGTGTATTCTCTTACCAATAATAGGAGAACTTCTCGCATGTATCAGCAATTTGGTCAACACTTATTTCTTTTATGAGTTTCCGGTAGAAGTCATGGCGTTCTTTGAAGCTTTCTTACCTGCTGTTACTGGTGGGTGGGTTGCTACTTATATGGGAGTGTTCAGCTATATCAGTGATGCGTCCAGTGAGGAAACTAGAACATTTAGAGTGGGCATCGCCAACCTCTGTCTGACGGCTGGTTCTCCCATTGGATCAGTATTAAGTGGTATTATTTTGAAACACGCTGGCTACTACGGAGTGTTTTCTTTGAGCTGCTTGCTATATTTAATTAGTATTATTTATGGTTTCGTGAACATAAAAGATAAAGTACAAAGTTTGCCGGAGAAAAATGAAAAGGTAGGTGATATTAGTAATCGAAAAGAAATAATCAATTACGGATACAATCTGTTTATTTATATTTAGTTCATTCTGCAAAATTTAAGAAACTGAATTATTTTTTAATATACCCAAATTAAGTTCAAAAGAAATACTGTTTGTTTTCTATTCAAATTAAGTATCACTATAAAAATTTGGCGCTACTGAATTTTCTTTGGGGCATTATAATTTAGCGGTAGCAGAAACTTATGAAAAATTCACGATGTGCGTTGATAATAAGTATAATTTCAATTAACTGTTGTAAGTAAACATTTGAGAATTCTAAGTACCTAGTTGATAGAGAGCAGCAGACACATTCATTACATCATCCTATAACAATAAACAGTGGAGTCGCTTAAGCAGTTACTTCATTTTCAAAACCTTAAAATATCAAAAATCTTCCGAGAAAAAACACAGTCTCCGTCCAAGATCTTACCTTTGCATGAAGAAATATTAACAATTTTTTTCCTAAGGTTGTACGTCAGTCAGCGTCATCGATTGTATAAATATTTTGATATTTAAAAAGGAGGGTTGGCCTATTTCTGTTGCAAAGCTAATTTTTTTTTTTTTTTTTTATTGCTTAGATGTGTGGACGAGCTCACAGCCCACCTGGTGTTAAGTGGTTACTGGAGCCCATAGACATCTACAACGTAAATGCGCCACCCACCTTGAGATATAAGTTCTAAGGTCTCAGTATAGTTACAACGGCTACCCCACCCTTCAAACCGAAACGCATTACTGCTTCACGGCAGAAATAGGCAGGGCGGTGGTACCTACCCGTGCGGACTCACAATAGGTCCTACCACCAGTGATTACGCAAATTATAATTTTGCGGGTTTGATTTTTATTACACGATGTTATTCCTTCACCGTGGAAGTCAATCGTGAACATTTGTTAAGTACGTATTTCATTCGAAAAATTGGTACCCGCCTGCGAGATTCGAACACCGGTTCATCGCAACAACGAATGCACCGGACGTCTTATCCTTTTGGCCACGACGACTTCTTCCATTTTATAGAATCAAAGATTTAATTTAAGTTAATAATTAGACTTCATGTCACAAGGTAGCTAGTATTCAACTAGTGTTGTATGTGAAAATATTACTTATAAAATAATACATTTACTGTCCAAAAAATTTTTTTTGTACTGACCTAAACCCCCGATGCGCCAATAATACAGAACCTACTATCATTAATCGTTATTACCAACTTCCTCAGAGAGAAAGCCATAAACCTTCCACTTCAATACATACTAAGTCGAATCGAAGGACAATGCATCTTTTCAATACTTCCAGGAAGAAGCTAAGAGCCCGTGCGGCTTTCTTAAGTCGTTCTTCGACATAAAGCACGTCAAGGACACTTTAAACGTCGCATTCAAGAAAGGACCTAATCACCGCAGGACAAAGTCTATTTTGATACTGGCTATGATCGCTTTCATTTATGGATCTTCGACTGGTGGGCTTAATTGTTATTTTTATTCATGTAAAAATTTAAGGAGATACACAATTGTACATGTTATATCCTAACTCAATGTCATAAGTAAGCTTGGTAGCATTCGCATAGACTTATTTATCATTGATAACCAAATCACGCAATTTTGCTAGTTTGTCCTTTTTGCTGTTAAAATGTTAAGAAGAATCTATACTAATATTATAAAGAGGAAATATTTGTTTGTTTGTTTGTTTCGAATAGGCTCCGAAACTACTGGACCGATTTGAAAAATTCTTTTTCCATTAGAAGCCGACATTGTCCCTGATGAACATAGGCTACTTTTTTTAATTTTTTTTTTTTTTTTTTGTTTCATGTGTGTTTTAATGTTTCCGAAGCGAAGCGAGGGCGGGTCGCTAGTAAATAAATAAAGAGACTAGAAATAAACATAAGTGTCATCTATATTAATAAAAAATGACACTAAAAGGCGTGCATGAATTATCTTGTTCTGATTCTGTAGTTGTTTTCGGAAAAACTAATTTTAATTCTAGAAAATTTTATTCGTATTAAATGAGCACAAATTAAAGCTCCTTATCCTTATCATCAAACTTTTTCTAAGTAATTTTATTTCTTCCCTAAATTATTCATTTCTTTTTTTCATCAAAAACAAAACTTTATACTTGCCACATTTTTTTAAATGAAATCACCATGAAATCGTTAAGACATAATAAACATAGTGATTACACTAACATTAACAAATGACTAGGCTTTTAGCTCGTATTTTTAGTTATTCTTAACCTCACCAATAAGTTCATTAAGCAACCTAGGTACAATAATGGCATAGCACTATTATGGTTTCAGGTGAAAATACAGTGAAATATCTTTTCTGTCGCTACAGATTTAATTGGGATGCTCTGAACTACAGTTTCTACAACACGTTTTACATCTGCATACACTTATTGGGTATGTCCTTTTAATAAATCAAATACGGATATATCAAATTCAATATGTCCAAAAACACTTATTATTGATTTTGTCATTCGTAGGTACGATTAAAATCACTTGAGAATTAATTAAGGTGCGATTAGATATTTAGGCTACAAATTCGAAATTAGAATTTGGAAATATAGCTACGGAATACGATGCAATAAATGCACAATTAGCTCGAGTTTGAATAGCATTAGCAGTAAAGTTTTATTATGTATACATATTAAATTTAAATCTGTTTAGATCACTTGCGTAAACATTAAATGGCATATTATCAGGGTTTTTAGCAAATCGAGACGGCCAGAGTACTGTTCAAATATGTGGCTAATTTAAGAAGAGATAATAATAAAGAGGCCTATGTGGTATTATGTGAGTGTTGGGGATTATTATTTAAACTGGAACGAAACATTAATAATTTAGCAATGTACTCAAGTAGAATAATTCTATCTGAATTATCTTCATTCTGACGTATGTACGTAGATACATAAAATAAAATTTCTGATCCTTACGATTGATGGCAATGCTAGTAGAAAACTGATATGCGATTACCAAAATAAATACTTGCTCTAAAGCAAAAGAAAGTGGGTAGAAGGGCTAAGAGCTAATCCGATATTACCAATTTGAGGAGCTCATCGTCTATGGGCTCTATAACAACGAAAATTCCGCATACCTTGAGATAGAAGTTCTAAGACTCAGTTTTACGGTACAATGGCTACCCCATCCTTCAAACCAAAAGGCATTTCACGGCAGAAGTAGGCAGTGTGGTAGTTAGTACCTACTAGTGCAGGCTTAAAGACACCCTATGTAAGTAAAACATTATAGTATTGTCATTTAAGTATCTTTTTTTTTTTTTTTTTTTTTTTTTTTTATGATTGAAAGTTTACTGGTGGCCCGAAGGCCTTTCCAGTTTCACCAGGACAGGTGGGCGAGCAAAGGCTCAGCCAAGAGGGGTGGGATTTGCTAACAACTGCCCGAGCGCCTCCGAAGGAGACCTAACAACTCAAGAGCAATTGTTTCGCGAATGAATCTACTACCGGATCGGAATCGCGACCCGCTGAGAAGATCCGGCGAGAAACTCAGCGGGCTGATGCATGGGTTAGGTTGCACGTCGACCTCTTTGTCGAGTTCGACGAGTACGGTTACCGGGGTCCCTAAGCCTGCCCCTAGTATTAGAGCTGAAGGCATCTAATGCAAAGGTTATTGGATCTGATGGATCCGTAAGGACGTGTCTAGGGCGTCGACGGTGACTGGCTCCTGCATGATCAGGATTCGGGGAGTAGTCAGCGGCGGCAACGATAAGGCGATTATCATGACGCATAGCCTTATCGAAGTATCGTTCCGACGCTGACTTCATGTATTTCCGAATTGATTCGAGGCCCAGGTCGTCGTGTAGGTCAACGTTCCTCACGAACCACGGAGCGCCGACAGCTAACCTGCAAAAGCGGGATTGTAGGGATTGGAGGGTGTCTATGTGTGTGCGGGCCGCGTGAGCGAACACCACACTCGCGTAAGTCATGACGGGCCTTATGCAAGTTTTGTAAAGTGTCACCTTGTTCCGAAGGGACATTTTACTCCGCTTACAGATCATGGGGTAGAGTCTACCGAGAATAAACGCGGCACGGTCACGGACTGATTTTATATGCGGGCGGAATGTCATCGATGCATCCAGGGTAACGCCCAGGTACTTGACCTTCCTGGCCCAGGGTATGGGTTGTCTAAAGAGAGTAATCGGGGGTGTGAGATTCCTCCTCCTAATCCGGGAGGAAATCCGTGTGGAGCTTCCCCTCTGAAATAGCACCGCAGTACTTTTCGCTGGGTTGATGTCTATGCGCCATTTTCGGAACCACTGTCCTAGGGCTAGGGCTGCGCTCTGAAGCTTCTTCGCGATTAGGGACTTATTTCTACTAGAATAGTAAACAGTCGTGTCGTCGGCGAATAAAGCTAAATGGGTCGGCGGCGACCGGGGAATATCGTTGACGAATAAGCTAAATAAGAGGGGTGAGAGGACAGAGCCTTGCGGGACTCCAGCTGTGAGAGGTCGTGGGGAGGAGCGGGTTCCCTCGACTCGATATCGAAAAGAGCGGTTCGACAAGAAGTCCCGTATGATGAGCACGAGACTATCCGGCACGCCCATGTTGAATAGTTTGAAAATCAAACCATTGTGCCAGACTTTGTCGAACGCTTTTGCGACGTCGAAGAAGAGAGCTCCCGTGTATAACGGTTTTGGTCGATTAAGCCCCACAAGAATGTGCTCCGTGAGGCGGTGCACCTGTTGAACGCATGAGTGATTTGTACGGAATCCGAATTGTTCATCGATGAGAATGCCCTTGGATGAGACGAAATCTCTGAGGCGCTTGTAGAGCAGACGCTCATACAGTTTGCCTAGAGACATGAGGAGGCTAATCGGGCGGTAGCTCGTCGGATGATTTTTTGGTTTACCGGGTTTATGTATGCCGATAACGTCCGCTTCTTTCCACACCGCGGGAAAGATACAGTTCGCCATAGCGGCATTGAAAATAGATGCCAACATCACGATGAGTTGGACGGGTAGAAGTTTAATAACGCGGTTAGATATACCGTCGGAACCAGGAGCCTTGCGAGGACGTAGGTCTTTGATCAAGTCTTTAACTTCCATCGGGGTGACGGGTGGTAACGCATCCGAGGGTGGCAAGGAGGCTCTGCGTTCTACCTCACTGTCTACTAATTCTACATGAACAGGGTCCACGGATTGAGTGCTGGGCGTGCACTGGGTTTGCAATGTATCGGCCAGCAGCTCTGCTTTTTCGTCATCATCAAAGGCCGCGAGTCGGCCTGAGGGGCCTACGAGGGGGGGCATAGTTACTACCGTATCCGATTTGAGAGTACGAGCTAAGCGGTAGTAAGACCTTTGGGAGGGCGCGAGTCCTTCTAAGAAATCAGACCATCTGGCATCTCGGACTTCGGCGATGCGAGACTTTACGTCGCGTTGTAGGGCACGCATTCGAATACGATTTTCCGCGGTAGGATACCTGTCGTAGGCGCGTATCGAGGCGTTCTTAGCTCTAAAGAGTTCCCGAATATCGTCGGACAATTTGAAGCGGTGAAGGAAGTCCTCCGCTACAACTTGTTTCGATGACCTATCTAATGTCGAGGTGATGTGTGATGTTAAGATGTCTATGGCTTCAGCGGTATCCTGAGGAGACGGGGTAGAGTCCGGGTTAAACGGGAGCGATGGTGGATCAGATTCAGCCAGGCTGATGCCCAGCGTGTGCCAATCCACCACAGTCCTCGTGACGGGAACGGAATCGGGAGCGCGACCGAGCTTCATGACGACGGGACGGTGGTCTGAATCTAACTCTGAAACTACTTCGATCGAGTGTAAGCGCAGAGTTACGTTTTTTAATAACGCTATGTCGAGTATATCCGGGCGATGCGCGATATTTAGCGGGTAGTGAGTCGGGGTTAACGGAGCGACGATATCGAAGGCGAGATCATCGACTAACGCGTCAAGCCGCCTGCCATTCGGGGTTGTGGTGTGTGAGTTCCACCTGATGTGTTTACAATTTAGGTCGCCCGCCAGAATGACAGAGCTCCCCATACCGAGCAGCGCCTCAATATCACTGCTTAGAACGATCTTATCCGGTGGAAGATAAACGGACGCGATAACGATCGGCGCGTGTCCCGTCAGTGAGATTCGGCACACTGATGCTTCGATATTAGCGAGCGCGGGAGGATCGAGCGGGACGCAATGCAGGGCTCTTCTATAGTAAATAACGGTACCACCACCACGGGCAGAGAGCCTGTCGTTCCTGACCATGTTATAGTTCGCGATTTTAGGGTCACGGCGCGCGGGCTTAAGTAGGGTCTCCTGCACTAAGAAAATGTCAATTTGATGGTCACGCAAAAAATCACAAACCTGATCACGTTGATTTGCGAGACCGTAAGCGTTAAAAAATCCTATTGTTACGGATAAGGGTTTTATTCTACTAATGTACGCCATTGATTACCGGCGGAGTGAGGGGAGGACGTACGTATTTAACGACGCGTATACGTCAGCGTATTCTTGCACAACGGCGATGAAATGTTGTGCAGTGGAGGCGGCGCGAATGGCGTCACCCAAAGCGTTAACACGCTCAAAGTTGATCGACTGAAAAAAGTCGATCGCTAGAGCGAGGTTTTCGGACGCGGTCGGAGGGCAGGTCGCGGGGGAGGGACGTATCGCGGGGGTGGGACGAGTCGCGGGGGAGAGAGTTGTAGCCGTGTTCGTGTACGGCAACGGTTTAGCCCAAGCCGAGACGCTGGGCACCGACGCCGGCACGAAAGCAGGCTTAGCCTTCGGCACAGAGGGTACCGTGGCTTTGATGTCTGAGCCGGAAGCTCGGAGGCGGTTTTGACGGGCGACGCGGCGATTTATTTTTGGAGCTCGGGGGCATCCACGGTAGTTCGCGGGGTGACCTTGTGTTCGGCACAGGACACAGCTAGGCGGTTCCGTCGCGGTTTTTTGGTCGCGAGCGCAGAGGGCCGTGGCGTGATCGCCCAAACACTTAACACATCGGGGGCGCGCGTGACAGTTACGGGAAGAGTGCCCGTACAGTTGGCAGTTATGGCACTGACTAGGAGTGCCTTTTTTATGGGGACTTCGACGGCAATACCGGAGAGCCTACAGACGGTCCGAATGTTAAAAATTTGCTTACCCTCGGGGGTAGGCTGGAGGGCGACTAAAACCATATTGTATGGCTCCCTACCGCGGCCGGTGTGCATGCGGTGCACGGAATTTACTGGTAGGCCTTGTTCTATCAGATCTGCCTTGACGAGATCGGCATCTAGCTCCTTCGGGATTCCACGTATGACAACGCGGAGTTCGCGCTCCTCCTGGAGCGTATAAGTGTGGAAACTTATACGCTCCTTTCGGAGGTAACTTGAGAGGGCCCTATGGTCGTCGGGTGTCGTTACTTTTATTTGAATCCCGTTGGCGAGATTACGGGCGCTGGCAAAATTAATATTTTTGGCCTTAAGGGCCAGGGAAACTCGGTCCCAAGCTGCCTTCTCTTGAAGGATAACCGGGGGAGGGGTCTGAGTTTTAGATTGCGCCACCGGTCGCGGCGACGGAGTGGCACGGGCTGGAGGCGCAACGGGAGTCTGAGGGCGGGGGCGCGACGCGTTCGCGGCTTTGCTAATTTTAGCGGCCGCGAGAGCTCGAGACTCCGCGGCACGCTTCTTACCCTTTTGTACCAGGGTGAATCCATCCGTCGATGAGGCGGGGGCGAGGTCGACCTCCATCTCCGAGTCAGAGTCGGAGGACGAGGAGGCGGGCGCAGATGACCTACAAGCAGGAGTTTTGGAGGGCGCGACGGAGGCCGCGGATGATCGCGCTGCTGGAACGGTGGCCACGGCGGACGACGCAGTAGTTTTACTCGCCAGTATAGGCGACGCGGGAACGGCAGGCACGACGGAGGCTGCGGTGCTCGATGTAGACGCTTTGCACGCAGGTACAGGCGACGCAGGAGCAGCGAGCACGGCGGAGTCTTCGAGAGAGCTCGCAGTGTGATTGGCCTTGAAAGCCAGAAACTCTGAGGCGAGCTGTGGGTGACGAAGTCGGAGGAATTCCACGAATACAGCGTCCATGATCGCTGAGTACCCAGGTGGGGCGGCCCTGGGTCTTGAAAACACTCGCCTTGCGGCGAGGCCCCAACTTCTCGGACCTGAGCGGTTCTATTGAACACAGGTGGCAATGCGGCGCGATTACTACAGGACAAAGAAAAAGCACAACAAAACAGAAATTACAAAAAGAAGCAAAACAAATAAATACTTGCAGGAAAACACTTTGTCGGCAAATGTTCCACGAACACAAAAATAACTAAAACAAAACAAATAAAAGCTTCCAGGAAACACACTTGGTCGGCAGATGTATCACGAACACAGGCCGCGCGAACAATGGCCGGGCTAACAAAAGCCGGGCGAACAAAGACCGGGCGATCGAGTGGACGATGAGCACGTCCGCATGTGACGGGTGCCTCTATCGGAATGATTTAAGTATCTCTGTAACTTTCAGGTGCATTCATTTCAATAAGTCTGTTTAGCCGCAGATTGCAATGGAATGACTCCGTTTTAGGACTGATTTCGAACTGTAGTAAAATAATTGGAAGCCTTGCTACTGGATTCGCTAGAAACACCAAAGAAATGTATATAGGTAAGATTGTGAATTACTCTTTAATTTTACTGTCCTGAAATTGCTTAGGGCATTTTTATTCAGTCTGAAAATCACACGTAATTAATTACAATCTGAAATTTAACCCTGCTGAGTATACACGCGGAAGAATTCTAATAGGATCTCAAAATTTCAATACTTTCCTGCCTGTATTAGCCAAAAGCACCCCGGCAATTTCTACAACAAAGATACTATTATTTCCGTACGGTTGAGACTCCGATTTCAAGTTTTTTTTTTTTTTTTTAATGTTCAGACTCCAGTGACCAGTTGGATTTTGAACTTTTCAAGCCTATCATGCCCAGAAAAAAGCAATATATTAAACAAGTCATTTTTAAGTAAACGGAAAAGGAAAGTAATCTCAATAATTAATTTCAGCTGTCGCATTAGAAACTTTCAATGCTACTTCTTTCACAGCCATGAGATCTATTTCATCCAAACTAGTCTCAAGTGATGAACTGGGTATGTAAGGATTTTTTTAATGATTTCTAATTATTAAGGCCATTTCGAAGGTTTGTTTATTTTGGCGGTTATAATTTTCTCCTGGTTTTAATTTGTTTATTTATTACTAGCGACCCGCCCTCGCTTCGCTTCGGAAACATTAAAACACACATGAAACCAAAAAAAATAAAAAATAAAATAAAAAAAGTAGCCTATGTTCATCAGGGACAATGTCGGCTTCTAATGGAAAAATAATTTTTCAAATCGGTCCAGTAGTTTCGGAGCCTATTCGAAACAAACAAACAAACAAATCTTCCCTCTTTATAATATTGGAATAGATTTAATTCTATCATAATTGATAGCTTACTAGTATATAAAATATAGACTAGCGGTCTCAATGCATAAGTGCGTATTAGAATCAAAACTCTTTTGTAATTAAAATGAATAACCCGGTTATTTGCAAATAATTCCAATATTAATATGACAAAATGACCTATACCTTTAGATAAAAACATCTGACTACAGCCCACTATTCCATTGACAGATGAACTAAGATGATTGACAGAATAGTTTGGATACAAAAAATGAAAGTTTATTTACTGAGCTATTTGTTATATCCTGCAGTATATAAACAAGGACATACTAGCGCACCCTCATATCCTTTATTTTATTTTATTTTTATTGCCCTTGTATACAGCAGAGCATACGGCCCACCTGATGGTGAGTGGTTACCGTCGCCCATGGACTTCAGCAATGCCAGGGGCAGAGCCGAGCCGCTGCCTACCGCAAATCCTCAAAGTATTCCATAGCATCTACAATAACAATTTAATAATATGCCCGGTCCTAAATGTCTCCGTCATTTAAATTTACCTTTATTTAAAATTACATGCTCCCTTTTGCTTCCAGGAAAAATGATTTCAGTTTTTAATCTTATAGAAGTCTTGACGTCCATGACGTTTAGTCCGCTTTACTCTTGGATCTACATGTTCACCGTTAAAATAAACGCCGGTATTATTTATTACGTCAGCACTATTCTGGCTGTGCCACCTGTTATCATTTTCGGGTTTGTATTGCATAATGAAATATCTTTATCATTAAAAACCATTTTTATTAAATACTAGTTGACCCGGCAGACTTCGTGGTGCCTCAATCGATAAATAAAATACCTAAACTTTTGTATAAAATAAACTTAAAACAAACAAAAGCAATCCGTCCAACGGGGGACACATCAAAGGGAAAACAACAATGTTATTTTTATTTAATTCGGAGCATTTTCATATTTATCTACCTTTTAAACCTTCTCTGGACTTCCACAAACAATTCAAGACCAAAATTAGCCAAATGGGTCCAGCCGTTCACGAGTTTTAGCGAAACTAACGAACAGCAATTCGTTTTTTTATACATATAGATAATATAATGAAGTGAAATATCCAATACCAAAAACATTAAGACTCTAAAAAGACACACCAATTATAATAATCTTATTTTTATGTTCAATCCAGAAAAAAACATTAACTTGAAATTCTATTTACAGATGGTTCTATCTACAGCATAAAAAGAGTTGCCAAAAAACGAAATGTACCGTTATTATTGAGCGGCTAGAGAAAATCGATATTGACAGTGGCAAAACCAAATCAAAGAATGAGAACACATGATACACAGAATCTACAAATAGAAATTTTGTAATGATAAGATTTGGAGAATTCAAAGTAATAAATATTTATATAGTAAAGTATCATGGTTAAATCGCATTATTTATTTAACTGAAAGCGACTAAAAACTGAGTTGTAATTCTGAAGGGCAAGTGATGATTATAATTTAACCTTGCACCAAAATTTCCTTAGTATGTGTTACATAATTTATAAACAATTGGTTTATTTCAATAAGGTGTCATTAGATACGTCTCCGTACTGCTTTTTCTTATATGTTTAAACGTCTTAATAACTCAAGTGATTACATAAAAAGGATTGTACAGGATATCTTTTTTTATCTATGCAATAGCCAACCGATATTATATTGCCATAGCCAACTATGAGGTTAGTCAAGAAAGTAGCTTTAACATTTTGTATGATATTTTCAATGACGTCATATTATTATTTATTATTAATTCTAATATTATTTATTAATATTCAAACTACATATCAATACCCATCCAATCTATGATCCGTATTCGATTTTTATTTTTATTTTCTAAACGAGCTCTTCCACTAGAAATTCTATCTCAATGTTTTACAAAATGTCTTCAATCATCGCGAAATCTATTGATTGGATGGATGAGAAAGAAGAGGAGGAACGAATTTTCTCTGTACAACTTTCAGGTGTATTGTTTAAGCGACTGACTTGATGGTTCAGTAGTTAGCGGCCCTGATTGTTACGCCAAGGGTCGTGGGTTCGATTTCCACATCGGGAAAACATTCTTCTGATGAACAGATTGTTTACTCTTTGTTTGGCAGTTTATTATCTATATATCTACACATATATTTAAATGTATAATTATGTATATCAGTCTGTGGTACCCCTAACATAGGGAATACTAAATTGGGACTGGGATGACCGTGCGTGATTTGTTCCAAGTTCTTTATTTATTTATTGACGTAATAATTTGTGTCAAGTCATTAAACGATTTCCTAGTTCTTCTTCACATACACGACCTTTGAAATTAGTACAGTAATGTACTTGTACTGTAATAATGTACTTAATATATTAACATCAATTTGGACGATGATAATAATTAAAATCTAGGTTATAGCCAACCTAGTATAGGCGCCCAGATCTTATATGAGAGAGAAATCACAACTACTCTCCAGAGTTCATCCATGTATGTTAATAGATATGTATTTTATGTGTTTTCCGAAATTTCCTATAAAATTAAGGACTGATTAAATTCAAAGCAAGAATTATCTATTGTGACGAAACCGATAAAAGAAACACGATATTAATGTAATTTAACCTGATATCTTAATTTATACTCGTAGTATTACATTTGGTAATTGCTGATAAAATAGACTACACAAAAAATCTAGTAACTTAAAAAGTCTGTCCAATTCCAACCACTTTCTAACATTAGTAGAGTCCTATTCAATAGGATTTTTTTTTAAATCGGTTTTACTAATCTTTTACTGGTGGTGGTAGGACATCTTGAGTCCGCAGGGTAGGTACCACCACCCTGCCTATTTCTAGCGTGAAGCGGTAATGCATTTCGGTTTGAAGGGTAGGGCAGCCTTTGTACTGTTAAAACTGAGACTCGGATCTTATGTCTCGAGGTAGGTGGCGGCATTTACGTCATAGGTGTTTATGGGCTCCGATAACCACTTAACACCACGTGAGCCGTGAGCTCACCCACCCTATTAAGCAATAAAAAAAAAAAAAACGTTATGTTTAAACGCGGAAAAACTATACATAATTTTAATTATTCCAAAGACACATAATATTTGCCTCGGTACAGTGCGCAAGTAGAGTATCAAAGAACAAATATGCCGAGGATTGATTGTAATATCTTATTTACAGTCGCTATCTTTACATCACATTGCAGTAGCTAACCAAACACAGAACGCAAACATTAAGTAATTATTTTCAATTAAAATACATTTTTTGTACAGCAGGATGCTATAAAAATTTAAATAAATTTAAGTTCTTCATAATCGTCGCTTATATTACTTATTATGATTTTCTTAAGTCGTTCTTGTTCGTTTTTGTGTCTTTTCTTTAGTTGATCTATATATTAATACGTAAAGCAAAAACTTTGTATCCCTTTTTACGAAAATTGCGCGGACGGAGGAGTATGAAATTTTCCACACTTATAGAGAATACCTATAGAGAAGAAGTGCACAATGCTAATATTTTTTTAAATAATGCATAAAAGCTACAACAAATCAATAAAGAAAACATTACACACACTACATACCATGTATTTGACGCACACACGCATGCATAGGACAATTTATTGTCAAACTTTTGTTCTTGACGTCTGTTGTCAAGTTGAGATTAAATATTGTTTGTCTTTGCTAATATTTTTTATAGTGTCTTGGCAAAATTTGTGATTATAGAAGTATAAAATACAATCATAATAGTGTACAAACTTACAATTCCAATTAAGTATAGTCGAATTTCAACTACTGCGGGACCTCTAGTTTTCTGAACTCAATAGCATGAAATAAAATCGCTGACTTGTCCGTATGTGGGCTTAGTTCTTTTAAACCATACAACAACATTTTGATTGGATTTCACTGTAGCTTACGCGATTTATTTCAGAAGTCTTGTATATTTTTATTTATCATCACTGTAGGAAACGGACCATATTATTCTCCTGATGGTGAGTGGTTGTCGTTGCTCATGGACATTAGCAATAGCGTAATCACTGGTGGTAGGACCTCTTGGGAGTCTGCACGGGTAGGTACCACCACCCCGCCTATTTCCGCCGTGAAGCAGAAATGCGTTTCGGTTCGTAGGGCGGGGCAGCCGTTGTAACTATACTGAGACCGTAGAACTTATATCTCGAGGTGGGTGCCGCATTTACGTTGTAGATGTCTATGGGCTCCAGTAACCACTTAACATCAGGTGGGCTTTGAGCTCGTCCACACATCTAAGCAATAAAAAAAAAAAGTCTGAAATTAATTATGAAACGAAAATTAATCACAAATAAAACGGAACAAGCTATATGTGAATGTGTCTATAAATTATTTTATAGGCACAGAGTGAAATGAACTCTCACGCGTGATAATGTTCTCGTATCAGTATACTCTAAGCTATCTCGAGACGAAGACAATAAAATGTCAAGTGAAAATACAAAGGAAGAAATCAACGAACAAGTACCAATTAATGAAAAAGATAATGTGAACAATAAAGACGAATTCGAGAATCGGAGTTTCTTTGATAAACTGTGCGAAATCAAATCTAACATAACAGTGGAGCCAATTTTCGCAGGATTAATTATACCTTCGACTTTGGCCAGATTGGCGATACAAAATTTGAATTTAGACAAAGCATGCCGCGTCAAATCACAGTTCGGAGATGTTGTCTGCGACGCACTGATCGAACGGAAAGGCAATTACACAACTCAAGAAGCCGAGATCCAGCAAATAATTTCACATATTGAATCATGGAGGACTATTATACAGACCGCCATACCCACACTTCTGGTTATCTTCATGGGAGCTTGGAGCGACAGGACGGGCAACAGAAAAATTTGCATACTCCTCCCAATCTTCGGCGAATTTATGGTCTGCGTGAGCAATGTATTGAGCACTTACTTCTTTTATGAGATTCCAGTCGAAATGACAATGTTCCTAGAAGCGATATTCCCAGCCATCACCGGAGGTTGGGTTTTAGTATATTTAGGAGTATTCAGCTACATAAGTGATATTACTGATGAGAAATCGAGAACGTTTCGAGTGGGCTTAGTGAATCTATGCTTGACGGCCGGAATTCCTATTGGTACAGCTCTTAGTGGAATTTTATTGAAATACTGGGGCTATTATGGCATTTTCTTTTCATCCGGCTCATTGTATTTCGCTACGTTTTTATACGGCTATTTCTGTTTGGAAAGTAACACGAAACCTAATACTGGAAGCGATGAGAAGGTAAGAGATATTTTTAATAAATCCCATCTTAATATCAATTTAAACGCATCCATGGTGTAATTGATAAGACGCCCGAAATAAATAATTCAACTTGAACGTAGTTCAAATAGTTTTAAAGTTTATTTTCTAAATAAATACAATCATACCTAATATGATTGAACCACTTACAGACTTTTTGCCTAATTTACGGATCATAGACTATTGGTGTAAGTCCTAGGCATTAGTCTAAGGCACAACCATCTTGTCTATCTCTGTCCAAGTATCTATTAGGGATAGGGCAACCGTATAGGTTTCTATCACGTTTAATTCACAACATTAATCTTAATCACACAAAGAACTTGTTTAAACGTGTACTTGTTCATTCGTATTATCAATTTGCACCACAACTTGTATTGCATTTGGATTATTTCAAAAATAAACAAATGAGCTAACTTTCTTAATACTTTTTTTTTATTTCCTTTTCAGCCTAAATCGGTATCTTGTTTTGATCTAATATCGCTAGTGAAAGAAACCGTTTCTGTCGCTTTCAAGAAACGTCAAGGGAATTTTAGATCAAAAATAATACTGACTTTATTAGTAGTAGCCATAATATATGGACCCGATCATGGTATGTACATTCACTTCTCTATAGAAGCATTTACGTGAGATGTCTTATTGGAAAGTATTTTTAAAGGCAGATTATACGAGACATTATAGAAGAGATTATAGAAATTCTAATAGATAGGAGTGACATAGATAGCAAAAATTCCAAGTGGTCTGGTACTATGTAAGTTCCCAAAAACTGCGCAACGCAAATACGACCGTCAAAACTAAATTATAAGGTCGAAGTTCATTATTAAATGCACTGAAACAATCTATCTCACCCATCAAATAAGTAACATAGGAGTTACTATTCCACTAAAATTTCTAAATTTCTGTTTACAGGTGAAAGAATAATTACGTATCTATATTTGAGATACAAATTAAAATGGGATGCAGTTAAATACAGTTTATATTCAACCTACAGTATCATTACACATTCTTTCGGTAAGTAATCCATTCTAACATTCTGTACTAACTTTTTTACATTGTACATTACGGGGTCAAATACCCTTGTCAGCAGCAGGATGAAAAGTACCGTATATTCTTTCTGAAATGTCTATTTCAAGAACGAATCTTATCAAAATCGGTTAAGCGGTTTCGGTTTGAAAGCATAACAAACGTTACTATCGCACTGATATAATGACTTTATTTACTTACCATGTTACTTCTTAAATCATAAATCATTTCGAGAATTAAATCAATTTAAAAGTAAAATTCATAATACGATAACATTTATTTCGACAGCCGATTTTAATGAAACAAAGCCTGTTCTCGCGCATTTAATATCGGTTTACCTACAAAAAACTACAAGAAAATCCGTTTCATAATTAACAAACAAACGGGACAAACAAGGATTATAAATATCCCTTGCTTATGTTCTATTACTCTTCCCCGATTATCTTTTTTCTATTATTACTATTATTACGTTTCTTCAATATACAGGACACACCGATATCTACTGTTTTACTGTACGTATTGATATTGATTAGTTGATATACTCGGTATTAACAGAGAAGCTCAACACTGTCCGTCACAAAGTATGAAACCCTGATTTTATGGTAAAAATTTAACCCACAGACAAATACCACTGAGTTTTTCGTCGTATCTTCTCAGTGGGTCGCGTTTCCGATCTGGTACTAGATTCTGCAAAGCACTGCTCTTGCTAGGTCCAATTTTACCGACACTCCGGTTTGAGCCGAAGCTGAAATAGCCTTTAAGGCTATCAGCATAGGTAGGTTAAAAAAAGAAAAAAAAAAGATAAAAATATTGTATGGCAAAAATCAAACGTGAAAAATTTATAAAGTTACAAAATGCTGGTGGTTGGGCTTATTGTAAGCCCCTACAGTAATATTCCAATTATGTTGCCTATATCTCCCACCATTTAATTACGGCAGTTTTAATCTAAAACTGGAATCCCAAAACATAATGAGCACTAGATTTGTATTAATAAGCGATAGGACTAGACAAGATCAACCTTTTATTAAATAGAAACGATATTTCATTGTTTTTTATGTCTATTGCAGTGAAAAGGCCCTGCTGGCCTTTCCTTGTTTTAAATCTTTCTATTACAATAGCAGGTCCTCAAATATCTTAAGATTGAATACTATAATAGTATTTAAAAATAATTTTTCATTATATTAATTAAAATATAAATATATAATACAGAAATATTTTTTACAGGGGCACTTATCTCCATCAGTGTCTTCAGCAAGCGTTGGGGATTCCACGATTCAGTGCTATGTCTCATCTCGATCCTAAGCAAATTGGCAGGCAGTATTAGCATGATATTCGTCCAAACCGACTTCCAAATGTACACGAGTAGGTATTTAATCTAAAGAAAAAATTCGCAAGTGGTCGAGACTTATACTAAAAGACGCCTGTACGTGTTCTCATATCGGGCGATGCAATTAAGCCGGTGTACAAACCCCGCAGACAGCTAGATGCCAACTTTTTAAGGAACTACGTACTTAAAAACGTATCCATAAATAATGATCACGATGAAGAGACAGCAACGTGCAATCAAAAAGACCTATTCCTACTGTAAGGCAGCCATACGTTCCAGTAGGAAACAGTATGAAATTGCTGGGTAATATAATTGTAATTTCGACCTCATATCTCAAGGTAGAGGAGAGCATTCACGTTGTATTATCTATAGGTTCTGGTAATTATCTATCATCATAGTGTTGGCTTGTGCAAGCGCCTATGCAATAAAATAGGGTGATAAAACGCCTGCACTAACCATATATGCAAATATGTTATATAAACGTTTTAAGGTCCTTATATATTTTGTCCGCAGTTCCAATTGTAGAGATATTGAATGCAACCACGTATACTTCACTGAGATCGTTAGCTTCAAAACTTATTCCTAGCGAAGAGATGGGTAAGGACAATTAAAAAAATTACACTTGTAGATAAACGTTATCGCATCGTTATCGTTATCGTGATTCAAATATAAATGTCAGGGTACGTATTAATAGATATAAATTTCAGTGTTTTAACAATTAATATGCTGTTATATGTTTTGTCTATATAAGTTGATGATGGTGGTGGTGAATTTAGCCCACTGCGTTTCTCGCCGGATCTTCTCAGTGGGTCGCGTTTCCGATCCGGTGGTAGATTCTGCGAAGCACTGCTCTTGCTAGGATCAGTGTTAGCAACACTCCGGTTTGAGCCCCGTGAGCTCACCTAAACACGTTAGGGTGAAGCTGAAATAGCCTCTCAAGGCTATCAGCATAGGTAGGAAAAAAAAGGTGGTGAATCGTTTTCCCCGTTGGGCCATGAACAATTACATCATCTATTTAAGCTGCTTTTATCTATACGTATTATCAATTTACTTGGATAAAAATAACTCCATAGAGCCTTACCGTTCAGGGGCAAAGTAGAAGACACCAGACCGCGTAGAAGGCTGCCTATGCGATGGACCGACCGAGTCATATCGGCAGATAAGTTTTTTTACTGGTGGTAGGACCTCTTGTGAGTCCGCACGGGTAGGTACCACCGCCCCGCCTATTTATGCCGTGAAGCAGTAATGAGTTTCGGTTTAAAGGGTGGGATAGCCGTTGTAACTATACTGAGACCTTAGAGCTTATATCTCGAGGTTGGTGGCACAATTACGTTGTAGATGTCTATGGGCTCCTAACAACCTAAGTTAAATAACCATTTAACACCACGTGGGCTGTGAGCTCGTCCACCCATCTAAGCAATTAAAAAAAGGCGGTTATACACATGAGACAAGAGTGATACGACAAACACAAAAAAAAAACATGAATTTCATTATTTTGCCACTCAATAGTCTGCCGTGTGGTAGAAAACTGCTGTGTCACCAGCACGGAAACTTTCGTACTTTTGCAAAAGCTTCTCAATGTCCAACGGCAGCTGGATAAAGCTTTACCTTAATCGAATTAAATACGTGTGAGCGGTTAGGTCTCAATTAATGCACTTCATCAATGCGCTGTTTTAAATTATTGCTATGATAACACTAATGCGTTTTCAAATATTTTCAGGTAAAATGAACTCTTTGTTCAGTCTGGTGGAGACATTGGCAGCTCTGGTTTTCGACCCCACATATTCGACGATATACGCGCGTACTGTATCAGTATTCACTGGAGCCGTATACCTTTATAGCTCCCTCATGAGTATTCCAGCTATAGCCATTTTACTGTAAGTCTAGTTTCCAGATGTAATGGTTGAAACCAGAACCCAAAGTGGGTGGCGTCAGTCTTTTTCGTGGAATTCGGTAGCCACTAACCCAAGTAGGGCATATCCTAGCTTTGTCTGTTTAAACTAGTCAATAAATATTGCTTTTATTTATTTATTGCTAGATTTGGTTGGACGACCTCACAGCCTACCTGGTGTTAAGTGGTTACTGGAGCCCATAGACATCTACGACGTAAATGTGCCACCCACCTTGAGATATAAGTTCTAAGGTCTCAAGTATAGTTACAATGGCTGCCCCACCCTTCAAACCGAAACGCATTACTGCTTCACGGCAGAAATAGGCAGCGCGGTGGTACCTACCCGCGCGGACTCACAAGAGGTCCTACCACCAGTAATTACGCAAATTATAATTTTGCGGGTTTCATTTTTATTACACGATGTTATTCCTTCACCGTGGAAGTCAATCGTGAGCATTGCTTGCACGTGTTAAGGTTGCACTTCTCAAATTTTTTACTGGTTTATCACTTAGGAGTAAGTTAATGATGAAGAGACTATGCGTTACTGAAAAAAAAATCTATTATTCCATAATTCTGCATATATCAATTCTATATAAATAAATCTAACGTGGTAGTTCAGAATGGTTGGCTAATTCCTTAGACACGTCATCGCCCTGATGACATAGTACCTTTCAGACTTCATCTCATTGTTTACGTTTGTTCCTTTTGGATTGTTGACATAAAATAATAATTGAATCTCTTTACAGATGGATCTTCATAAAACATAGGCTGGAATTACGAAATCCCGAGAAAGAAATCGAGCTGAATAATAGCTCCTAACAATACCGTATCTACTTAAACTACATATATCAACATTATTAGACGACTATCTTGCTAGATACAATAGGGAACAATTTTTTGCTAAGGGAGACGATTTCGAAGCAGAAACGACAATAATCAACCTCAAGTGCAATATCTGATTATGTTAAGCTAGGCTTAAGTGCTATTTCATTTTTGCAACTTAATTTACTCGATACTATCTTTGCTATATAGACGTGAGTCAGCTGCATTTTTTTATTATTAAAAATTGTTTACATTGCATAATTTATTAGTGACATTTCTACTAAGACCAGTTTTATTATTTTATCGTATCGGAAATAAGCCATACTACTTTTTATGAGTCACTTAAGTTGGCAAATTTTATTACATTCACTAATAGTTTTAAACATAGCTTCAATAAATATGTTTTTGTTATTAGTAATATTTTTTTTCCTACTTATGACGAAAGCCTTAAGAGGCTATTAAAATTTCAGCTTCATCCTAACATGTAGGTGAGCTAATAGGGCTCAAACCGGATATGTTGCTAACACTGGCCCTAGCAAGAGCAGTGCTTCGCAGAATCTACCACCGGATCGAAAACTCGATCCACTTAGAAGATCCGGCGAGAAACTCAGTGAGATGTGTCTATGGTTTAATTTGCTCGTCGAGCCCTTCTTCGCAAGCAACGGGTTCGACGAGGAGGGTGACCGGTACGAAAGTAGCCTCATAAATGTCGGAGACGGTCATTAATTTGGTAGCTAAACAAAACGCAGCACGATTCCCGAGAGATGGCAGCACGATTGCGGTATCGTCGGAACTTGGCTAACTTCGTGCTTCGACAGAGCTTAACCGATGGAGGCGCGTAGACGCCATTACACTCACCAACCAGCCTTCTTAAAGAGCGGTGCATCCGTCCTAACAACTGTCATTTGTTTTCGTTTGTACGATTTCTAAATTGTTTTAAGACAACAACCATGATTGGTGTACTGAATATTTCTCTTAGCTCGAACACCCTATTCGCCCCTATGATGTCTGACGATGGTGTTAATAGTGTGGCTTCTCCGACATATACAAAATTTCAAACCATAATAATACTTTTCACAAAAACTGCAAGTCAGTTTCACTTCCAGAAAACCGATATTTCAATTTCTGGCTTTTGTTCAAACATTTTTTTTATCACTCGATATCCAAATAAACTTGTTTTTAAGTTGGGTTGTAATTTAGTGACCGCTTCGTTAATTTAATTTTTAGTGACTCGAATTACTTCGGCGTGGAAGTTCTGTTCAACGAAATTGGTACAGGGTCTTAGAGTCTTCCCTTTGTCTTGAATCTATGATACTACTTAATACAAACTGGATCGTCTACCTAACCACAAGAACAAAATATTAAGTAAGCACATCTGGTAACCTGGTATGTGTATTTTAAAAAGGAATAAATCCGGTGGACCCAATCCATCCATTTTGCAGTCGTCGTAGCCTAAAGGATAACACGTCCGGTGCATTCGTGTTTAGCGATGCACCGGTGTTCGAATCCCGCAGGCGGGTACCATTTTTTCTAATGAAATACGTACTTAACAAATGTTCACGATTGACTTCCATGGTGAAGGAATAACATCCTGTAATAAAAATCAAACCCGCAAAATTATAATTTGCGTAATTACTGGTGGTAGGACCTTTGTGAGTCCGCACGGATATGTACCACCACCCTGCCTGTTTCTGCCGTGAAATAGTAATGCCTTTCGGCTTGAAGGGTGGGGCAGCCGTTCTAAATATACTGAGACCTTTGAACTTATATCTCAAGGTGGGTGGCGGCATTTACGTTATAGATGTCTATGGGCTCCGGTTATCATTTAACAGCAGGTGGGCTGTGAGCTCGTCCATGTCGTATATGCAATAAAAAAAATCATAATAATTTCACTAACAATTTGAATGTTGAAGATGGAATAGATGAAATTTCTCGTGAACTCATATTATATATATATACAGGTGCGCCTGATATCGTAGACCATTCTCGCTCACGACTCGGTCGTGCGCGGACGTGCTTTCCGATCCGTGGCCCGCTTGCGAGCTGCGTCTCTGAACTCACAGCTGTGCTCGACAGTGTAGTGACCGTGAATACATCGTGCTTACAATTCGGTAGTGCGGACGTGCCGATCCGTTGGTCGCTTGCGATTTGCGTCTCGGAGTCCATTTTTGTGCGCTAAAGTTTTGTAACCGCGAACCCACCCTTTACCAACTGCCTTTTTCAAGGCAAAACCAATCGCTACGTTCAGGCTTCCTGTGGCACTCACAGGCTAGCGATTTCCTAACCCTTCCCAAAACAACAGTCTTTTTCAAGACTAGACCCCCGCTCGCGATTCTGCCTGCTGTAGCACTATACAGCCCGAGCGGGTTCCTTTCCTTTTCCCCGCCGATTGCCGTTTTCACGGCATAGGCATTCCCCCCCCCTGCTCCTTGCTGTCCTGCAGCACAGGGGGGTTACAAATCCTATCCGGGGCCTCGCCTTTCGGCGAGTTCAACAAAGGCCGCCCCCCCCGGGCAAGAAGACCGAAAAATGGAAGAAGATTGTGCTAGTGATATTGTCGGGTTCCTCTGGGATAGGTACCCGTCAATTAGGGCCGAGTACCTAGAGTTTAGGGCCGCCCGTGGCAATCCCTCCCCCCCCGCGTCCGTCGCCGCGTACTTCAAACGTGCCTCGGAGGCACGCCGCGCGCCCCCCGCCGCCGCGTCAAGTTCGAGCGCACGTTCCGACGTAGCGACTCACGAAGCGCCTAACGCTACCCCCACCCCCGCGCCCGCGTCGACTACGTCATCGCGCGTTTCGTCCGTCGCGACCTCGATCGTTTCGAGTTCAGGCTCCGATACCGAATCGGAGATGGATTTCGAATCCGCGTCAAGCCCTCAGCCTGGAACTTCGGATGGGTTCCAAACCGTAACGCGCGGTAAAAAACGTACTCGCGCCGTGGAGTCCCGGAGCTCCACGACGAAGCAGACTAAATCCGCGACCGCCTCCCGCCCGCAGGTAGTCGTGACACCGGAGTCGGACTCCGCTCGCCGTGTAACCCCACCGCCGCGTCCCAAACCCGCGCCCGCTCCTAAAGTAGCTGCCCCGCCCCCGCTGATTCTCCAGGAAAAAACTGCGTGGAACCGCGTTTCCCAGGCCCTTCAGGCAAATAAAATTAATTATACCCATGCGCGTAACGTCGCGCATGGGATTCAGATAAAGGTCGCAACGCCGGGCGACCATAGGGCCCTCTCTTCATACCTCCGAAAGGAGAACATAGGTTTTCACACCTATGCTCTTCAGGAGGACCGCGAGCTCCGCGTAGTAATACGCGGAGTCCCAAAAGAGCTAGATATCGAGTACATTAAGGAGGATCTGACCGCTCAGTCCCTCCCGCTAGTTAGTGTGCACCGGATGCACAGTGGGCGGGGCAAACAGCCCTACAACATGATTCTAGTAGCGCTAGAACCCACCCCGGAGGCCAAAAAGAAGATCGCATGTCTCACGACAATTTGCGGCCTATCCGGGATCTCAATTGAAGCCCCCATAGACGTGGCACTCCCGGGCAGTGCTACAGATGCCAGCTTTACGGCCACTCGGCTCGTAATTGCCACGCGCGCCCCCGCTGCGTAAAGTGCCTCGGCGACCACGCCACACTAGATTGCTCGCGTGTTAGGGAAACCGCGACCGAACCTCCAAGCTGTGTCCTATGCCTTAAGCAAGGGCACCCCGCGAACTACCGTGGATGTCCTAGGGCTCCGCGAAAACGTCCGACCCACCCAGCCCCCCGAACCGTCGGCCCAAAGACTTCGGCGCCTTCAGTGCCGAAACCCGCCTTCGTGCCGGCTGCAGTTCCCACGGTGTCGGCGTGGAAAAAACCGCTGCCGTATACGAAGGCGGGAACGGAAACCGCACCCCCGCCCCCGCTCGTGACACGCCCCGCGCCCCAGCCCCTGCTCGCACCTCGCCCCGCGCCCGCGTTCCGTCCCCCGCAACCCTCTGCCGTCAACGACTTCGCGCTCGTGCGTGACTTCGTCACCGCAGTCAACTTCGACCGTCTGCGATCGTTCGCAGACGCGATACGTAGGTCGGTAACCCCCGAACAGCGGCTCGCGGCCGCTTTCGATCACATGGACGTCTACGAGTCCGTGTCGCGTACGTTATAAAATCTTTACCGATAATCAATGGCGCAAAAAGGTAGAGAAAAACCGTATTCCCTTACGTTAGCATTCTATAATGCTAACGGACTCGCGCGGCAACGCGATCAAATTTTTGAATTCCTCCGCGATAATCTTGTAGATATTCTATTAGTGCAGGAAACCTGTCTGAAGCCCTCGCGTCGCGACCCGAAAGTCGCGAACTACGTCATGGTTAGGAATGACAGACTCACCGCCTCCAAAGGCGGGACTGCCATTTACTATAGACGGGCCCTGCACGTTGTCCCTCTCGATACTCCCTCGCTCTTACATATCGAGGCGTCAGTGTGCCGTATCTCGCTGACGGGACACCAGCCGATCGTCATCGCATCCGTTTATCTCCCCCCGGACAAGCCCCTTCTGAGCAGTGACATCGAGTCACTGTTCGGCATGGGAGACTCTGTCATCCTGGCAGGCGATCTAAATTGCCACCACACTAGGTGGAACTGCCATCGTACAAACGTCAACGGTAGGCGTCTCGACGCGTTTATAGACGACCTCACCTTTGAAATAGTCGGTCCCCCAACTCCAACATGTTATCCGTATAACATCGCGCTCCGTCCGAGCACTATAGACCTGGCATTGCTTAGGAACGTAACTCTGCGCTTGCGTTCCATCGAAGCAATGTCAGAGCTCGACTCAGACCACCGACCTGTCGTTATGCAGCTCGGTCGCCCTCACAACCCAGTCACTGTTACGAGGACCATGGTGGATTAGAATAAGCTGGGCACGTGCCTAGCCGACGCCGCTCCGCCAATCCTCCCTTGCGGCCCGGATTCGAATCCATCCCCCGAGGACACCGTCGAATCCATAAACATCATTACCGATCACATCTCTTCCGCGATCATTAGATCTTCAAAAGAAGTCGATGTGGAGGACAGCTTCCACCACATCAGACTGTCCCCCGATCTTAGGAATCTCTTAAGAGTTAGGAACGCGGCAATCCGGGCCTACGATCGTCTTCCCACGCATTCAAACCGGATTCGGATGCGTCGTCTACAACGCGAAGTCCACTCCCGCTTAAGCGACGCGCGTAACGATAATTGGCATAGTTATCTAGAACAACTCGCGCCCTCCCACCAAGCATACTGGCGACTAGCTAGGACTCTCAAATCCGAAACTACCGCTACTATGCCTCCCCTCATACGCCCTTCAGGCCAACCACCGGCATTCGATGACGATGACAAGGCTGAGCTGCTGGC
Organism: Bombyx mandarina; assembly: GCF_030267445.1. Classification (NCBI taxonomy): domain Eukaryota; kingdom Metazoa; phylum Arthropoda; class Insecta; order Lepidoptera; family Bombycidae; genus Bombyx; species Bombyx mandarina. Next base: position 15,563,341 of record NC_143228.1, read on the forward strand.
CGATGCACTGCAAGAGCAGTGCACCACCAGCACTCAACACGCGGACCCCGAACACACCGAGTTAGTCGACAGGGAGGTCGAGCGCAGAGCTTCCCTGCCGCCCTCGGACGCGTTACCCCCCATTACCACTGACGAAGTTAGAGACGCGATCCACAACCTCCAACCTAGGAAGGCACCCGGCTCCGACGGCATCCACAACCGCGCGCTAAAATTTTTGCCAGTCCAACTGATAGCAATGTTGGCTACAATTTTAAATGCCGCTATGACGCACTGCATCTTTCCCGCGGTGTGGAAAGAAGCGGACGTTATCGGTATACATAAGCCGGGCAAACCGACAAACGAAACTTCTAGTTACCGTCCGATTAGTCTCCTCTCGACGATAGGAAAAATTTACGAACGGCTCCTTAGGAAACGCCTCTGGGATTTTGTTACCGCGAACAAAATTCTCATTGACGAACAGTTCGGATTCCGCTCTAAACACTCGTGCGTACAACAAGTGCACCGCCTCACGGAGCACATTCTGATAGGACTAAATAGGCGTAAACAAATCCCGACCGGCGCCCTCTTCTTCGACATCGCGAAGGCGTTCGACAAAGTCTGGCACAACGGTTTAATTTATAAACTGTACAACATGGGAGTGCCAGACAGACTCGTGCTCATCATACGAGACTTCTTGTCGAAACGTTCGTTTCGATATCGAGTAGAGGGAACTCGTTCTCGTCCCCGTCAACTGACCGCCGGAGTCCCGCAAGGCTCCGCGCTCTCCCCGTTATTATTTAGTTTGTATATCAATGGACGACTCTATCCAATGCTTTGTAGTCGAAGCAAACTGTCCCTCCGCAATAAGGTAACTCTCTAAAAAACTTGTATACGCCCCGTCATGACGTATGCAAGCGTAGTGTTCGCTCACGCAGCCCGCACCAACTTGAAATCCCTTCAGGTTATTCAATCACGATTCTGCAGGATAGCCGTCGGAGCGCCTTGGTTCCTTAGGAATGTGGATCTCCACGACGACCTGGAGCTCGACTCTTTTAGTAAGTATCTACAGTCGGCATCGCTGCGCCATTTTGAGAAGGCGGCACGACATGAGAACCCTCTCATCGTAGCCGCTGGAAATTACATACCCGACCCAGTAGACCGAATGGTAAACCGTCGACGTCGCCCAAAGCACGTCATTACGGATCCTCCTGATCCATTAACGGTGCTTTTAGGCACCACAAGCACCGGTCACCGTCCTCGTCGAACCCGTCGCTTGCGACGAAGGGCTCGACGAGCGAACTAACCCATAGACACAGCCCACTGAGTTTCTCGCCGGATCTTCTCAGTGGGTCGCGTTTCCGATCCGGTGGTAGATTCTGCGAAGCACTGCTCTTGCTAGGGTCAGTGTTAGCAACTCTCCGGTTGAGCCCCGCGAGCTCACCTACTAACGTTAGGGTGAAGCTGAAATAGCCTCTCAAGGCTATCAGCATAGGTAGGAAAAAAAAAAAAAAAAATATCGTAGACCCACGTGTATTCTGACAACATTCTTTCATCCCAATTTAGGTACAGTCGAATGCAGAATTACACAATATCTTAAATTTTATAATCCTATAAGCAGTTGAATTTATTTTAATAAAAACATAATAGATGGTGGCGTGTTACGAATACCGTAGACTGCCTTGAGAACTAACTAGTCCATTTTAAGGGAGCTAAACATGTGAAAAAGGCTCTCTGCCATCTGCCGGGAACGTCCTATGAGCTTTACTGGTGGTAGGACCTCTTGTGAGTCCGCACGGGTAGGTACCACCGCCCTGCCTATTTCTGCCGTGAAGCAGTAATGCGTTTCGATTTGAATGGTGGGGCGGCAGCCGTTGTAACTACACTGAGATCTTAGAACTTATATCTCAAGATGGGTGGCGCATTTACGTTCTAGATGTCTATGGGATCCAGTAACCACTTAACATCAGGTGGGCTGTGAGCTCGTCCACCCATCTAAGCCTTTAAAAAAAAAGCTTCTTCGGACACATCATGCGGTCTCCCAGACATGAATTAGAGAAGCTCATAATTGCGGGTCGCATAGAAGGCAAGCGCGCCGTGGGCAGAACACCAGCCAAATAGTCAGATCTAGTAAGAAGTAAGATGGGGTCATCGTACCCCCTTACGGGGGCACGGGACGGGCCTCGGGGCGAACCCCACTACCCGAGTGAAAAACTCCCTGCCAGTCTGAGAGAAGCAGCTAGTAGTAGTCTGTACCATGTGGTCCATACTCCCCATGATCTAACACAGTGGAGGAACGGCACATGTGGTCGCGATCCTTAGTGAGGGAACGATATAGATGGTGGCGGTGGGTTTATTTGATACACGCATAGTAGATAGCTACCCAATAAATATTTAATTGTGTTTGTTACCTAACCACTCTTTCATTGTACCGTAGCGGTATTAAATGCCTACTTCTCCAAAATATATAAATTTCTTATATAAATAACTAGTTTTTGTCCGCGACTCCGTCCGCGTGGAATAGTTACTTTGGCATAACGCTAAATTTTGTCTCCACTTCATTTACGTAGTAAGTGAATAAATAGTAGTGGGAGTAAATATTTTGAAACGTTCTTTATCAGTGCTCCACTTTTATTGGTCCGTGATGACATGTTATATAGCCCATAGCCTTCCTCAATAAATGGGCTATCTAACAATGAAATAATTTTTCAAATCGTACCAGTAGTTCCTGAGATTAGCGCGTTCAAACAAACAAACAAACTCTTCAGCTTTATAATATTAGTATAGATATAATATTTACACTTATATTCAGCTTGGCTAATATGATAATTATAGTCTTAAATATTCATTCATAGTGGTCTCTTATTTCAAGTTTCAACCACCAATAAATACTTTAAAATGGTCGAGCAGCGTTCGAGAAGTTAAATCGTGAAATAAAAGTCTCACGATCGAATTCCGTCATAGAAAATGATTTTTGTATAAAATCATAACTTCTAACAAGTGATGTTTGTCAAAGTTTATTTTATAAAAATAAACCTTTTTTTTTAACTGAAATTCGAAAATGGAAGAGCGTTATCTATTGTGATCGTAGAAATACAATTTGCGTATTTACTGGCCGCGTAGCTACTTTCGGAAAACGCGCATAGCACTCTATCCGTTGCTGCCGCGAAGAAGTGTCATGTTCCCATTTTAAGGGTGGAACAGCCGTTAATATAGGCTTAGACCTCATGCCTCAAAATGGCGTCATACACGTGATTGACCTCATGTAACGACTTAACACCATGTGAGTTCATTCCCTGTCTACGCACAAAAAAAATCACTGTACTATCCAAGCACTTTTGCGGCCCTCTTTACATATAAAGAACGTATTAAATTATATCAAAGCCTATGCGTACGTATGTCGGCGAAATTCAAAGTTAAATCTAGACTTAGATGTAACGAATACACACACACACACAATACGAATATTCTCTTTTATGTATATTAGTAGCCTGATATAAGGTCAAGTTGAACTGCCAAGCCAGGTGTTCGCAACATTTTGTAGGTAATTTTTTTTTTTTTAAATAATATACCTAATTTTTTTTTTTTTAAATAATAAACCTGTTAAGTTGTGATTTTACAATACTGGCTATTTGTTATGTAATCGATGAATTTTTATTTTGAACACATGGAATTCTGTTTTCAAATTCAGTTATTTGTTAATTAATTAGTGTTTTATTATCACTATATTTGTATACCTTTTTTTTGGTGCTTAGATGAGTGGATGAGCTCACAGCCCATCTGGTGTTAAATGGTTCTTGAAGCCCATAGACATCTACAACGTAAATGCGCCACCCACCTTGAGATATAAGTTCTAAGATCTCAGTATAGTTACAACGGCTGCCCCACCCTTCAAACCGAAACGCATTAATGCTTCACGACAGAAATAGGCGGGGTGGTGATACCTACCCGCGCGGACTCACAAGAGGTCCTACCACCAGTAAAAAGATAAAATACCTTTCATCAATTTGGACACGATACAAATACGAGTAAATATAGAATACGGGCTCCGTCGCAGTACCAATTACACACAAATGGCTCACAGCATTGATGACGTGTACTTAGTTAATAACTACAAACGAACGCGCAACTCGTCATTGGTTTGAATGGTTCCGACATAGAAATGTTGATCCAAAAAATGAACCCCGTGATTCTGGAAAACCAAAGTCAACGATGGTGGAAGCTGACGACACTCAATCTGCCGCTGAGTTAGTAGCAGCTTACAATGGTAGCATCGAAACAGTATTGGTCAATTTGGGTAAGCATGACAAGCTAAAAAAAACTTGGTAAGTGGGCAACGCCCAAGCTCAAAGATCGCCAGGACGAAGAATGCGTTTAGGTTGCTTTTTGTTGCTAAAGAAACAAAGAAACGAAGAGATTTTGAACGGCATTGTCGCTTGTGATATAAAGTGTTATCTTTTTGATCACCATAAGCGGACACCATCTAGGTTAGACCCTGTTTTAATATCTAGACAATGTCTCGAACTAAAACTTACCCATAAAAGACCCATAGTCACTGGTAGTTTAGTACCGGCTTAATACATCACAGCTTCTTACGAAATGAAACCAGCGTTACTGCGGATTAGAAAACAAAGTCGGAAGTGTTGTGTCTTCCGCTACACTCACCAGACCTTACGCCAACAGACTTCTACTTTTTTCAAAAATTTTGACAACTCGTTCACAGGAAAAAAATCAATACCCAGTACAGGCAGTTCGAAATGCTTTTGAAGAGTTTGCTGGCTACCGCAAATCGGACTTCTTCAAGAATGGGCACTGAATTACCAATGCACTGGCAGATATTCGTCGATGGTATAGGTCCATACTTTCATTGATACCATTTAAAAACATTTATAAAAATGGAAATCTCTGTGTACTAAACAGTAATTTCACAAGTAAAAACCTAATATTTAATCGCTTAGCCTGATAGCAGAGTGTCTTCCACTATCAAACATTACAAACAAAACATACAAATAAACAATACGTAGCCAATAGGCTGCAAATCTTAAGTACTCTTAAACATAATTCATGACAAGTTTTAAGCAAGCGTCGTGGCTGAATGAGACATTCGATTTGTTCTATCAACAATCGTATTCTTCTTTTTCTTCTTGCCCTTATCCCACAGTATATGGAGTCTGCACCGCTTTTTTTCTCCTGCCTATGCTGATAGCGTTGCGAGGCTATTTTAGCTTCTCCTTGACGTGTAGGTAGCTCACGGGGCTCTAACCGGGAGTGTTGCTAACACTGGGCCTAGCAAGAGCAGTGCATCGCAGAATCTACCACCGGATCGGAAACGCGACCCACCGAGAAGATCTGGCGTGAAACTCAGTGGGCTGTGTCTATAGGTTAATTCACTCTTCGAGCCCTTCGTGGCAATCAACGGGTTCGACGAGGACGGTGACCGGTGCTTGTGGTAACTAAAAGCACCATTTAGAATACTTTGGCTCGTCTTTATCGATTTCACGTTCCAATATTCTTAAGTTAATACAACACACCCTAAAATATTTTACAATGAAAATCTGGAGATATACGACGAAAGGAAAGATCTTCCACCGAGCGGGTGATATTCGGTAGACCGATGGTCAACATTCTGCGCAGTGTGTCTTCTAATCACGTTGGATATGGATTTCACATAAGTTTTACGAACGGCCCTCTGTCTGACAACAATCTTAATATTATCTACACAAAGTAGTCCTTTACAATGGATGTTGACGTTTTTGGAAATCAAACATGTCTGTTATAATGTTTATTATAAAAGAGAATGCTGAACTCGACTTTAAATCACACACACACACACACACACACACAGTCACACACGCGCACACACCACACACACACACTCACACACACGCGCACACACACACTCACACACACACGCACGCACACACACACACACACACACTCACTCACTCACTCACTCACACACACACTCACTCACACTCACACACTTTATAAGCAGATAATCGTAATTACTGATTGAAATCTACACAATGTCTAGTGTGTTTATCGAAATGTGGTATATAAGGCTTACTAATGGTTAATGACGGTAACGCACGTAAATTATGAAGGGATACAATTACCAGTGATTGCATTTCGCAAGGTGTATACATGGTTATGACTTCAAGATAATCAGAAAATAAAGGGTAAAGTAAATAAAGGGTAATAGTACGTAATAGAGTAGTAAAATTTTTAAATATGGAACGAAAAATGAAGCTGCAATGTATGTATTACTGGTGGTAGGACCTCATGAGAGTCCGCACGGGTAGGTACCACCACCCTGCCTATTTCTGCCGTGAAGCAGTAATGCGTTTCGGTTTGAAGGGTGGGGCAGCCGTTGTAACTATACTGAGACCTTAGAACTTATATCTCAAGGTGGGTGGCGCATTTACGTTGTAGATGTTTATAGGCTCCAGTAACCACTTAACACCAGGTGGGCTGTGAGCTTGTCCACCCATCTAAGCTATAAAAAATAATAATAATGTAGTACAAAAAATTTAAACGCCAACAATACGAGTGTCATCATCATCATCATCATCTCAGCCCGTCCACTGTCCATTGCTGAACATAGGCCTCTCCAACTGATCTCCAGTGCGGCTGGTTCTTTGCCACCTGCATCCAACGTGACCCAGCGATTCTCTCCAGGTCATGGTTCCATCGGGTAGGTGACCGTCCCACACTGCACTTGCAATACAAGTGCATACTCGGTGGAGATGTAGACTGCCTCTTTGTTTTGTACCAAATAAACGATGGTACTAATCTACCACACATCAAAAGGAAGTTTGCCAAACTGATTTCGGATAATCCCGAACTTCTTGATTGTTTCAATTTCTTAGAAGCCTTTAGGTGTTTGTTCTGTATATAAGCTTGTTTCTCGAAGAAGCGTCTTGACGGTGTTGCTCTTTCGCAATTTAGATTGGTTCTTAAGATCTAAAATTCCATCTGGTGTTTAGTAGTTACAAGATGTCATGAGCAGAATAGCCAACCACACATAAAATATGAGGTCTAAATGTAAATAACAGCTGTTACCGTTTCGCTAGATACCAACTATATAGAAAACTGCGGGATTATTAAATAAGAATGAATTGAGTATATTTTTATTATGATCATTATTAGCTTGGCAAAAGAATCTAAATTGCGGTGGCGCAATTCCACTTTTGTCTGTTTAACATTTTATTTTTGAACAACAAACAACAAGGAATCGACGTACGTGACATCTGACAATCTAAGGCTAAAGTAGGTAATTGGTATCTTTGTATTGTCAAGAATAGTCGAGTTTATTGATCAATGTAGCGAGCATCAGTACGTACTTAGACTATAAAGGACTGTTCATCAGATACGTTTTAAAATTATTCTGTATACCTACATACATCTACGCCTGATGGTGAAAAAGTGCAAAGAATTTTTTACTGTATTTACTTCTACTTTGATTTAAAATTGGTCAGCGACGATTTTAGTCAGTTGGTATAACCGCCCTGCTGATATCTACTGCAATTAATCCATGCGTCTCTAGCTAGGATTTTAAACTGACAAAGGCGTACTTGGCCACAGATACAGATAAAATTTTACACCAAGATCTCCAGATTCACCAGACTAAGTATGTGTATTTAAAAGACCGCCGTTTTTTTTCCATTTCGGACCACCTCGGATTTTTTTTATTGCCTCTTTGGGCATACGAGCAAGCAGCCCACCTTATGTAGTCACCTCCGCTCGTGTACATCAGGAAACACCGAGGAATTCATTCTGGAGCCAGATGGTACGTGGCAAAACAGATCTTTGGAAACATATTGTGGTTGAATGCAGTAATTCTAGATGTCTACAGGGTCGATATGGCGATATACTAAAAAGGGATTATCTCGAAAAATTCCTCAGATAGCTCATTGTTTACTGGTATTGCTTCAATAGTTTAAGCGCTTTATCAATTAGAGGCTAAGTTTTTTAAAACGCACGTGACGGAATCAACACAATGAACGCCACACTGAAAATTATCGAAAATTTATTGCAATTTTCCAGCCAAATTGTATATATTTTTCGCGACATTTTTATCGTTCAACGTACCATGACGTTTCCGTGCGTCTAATTACAGTTTATTGATGTCCACGCAAATTGTCGAGTCGAGGAAACCAGTTGTTTCAAGTTAATCAGTCAATCTATATGATGAATGCACACGTAGTATTATGTGGCTATTAATTGAATCTCGTGTTTGTAATCTAAATAGGATTCCTGTCTAAGCCTAATACCCCAAATAATAATACAAAATATAGGTATATCTATATTTTATCAAACCGAACGATCATAACTTATGGAATCTAATATGTAATAGTCTAGCTGATATCAAAGGATATGGGTATGTAACCCACGTCATCTCAAACGTCTATTCGAAATTTCCGTTACTCATTGTATAAGAGAACTAGTAGACTCATTTTGGAGAAGTGCGATCGTGATCAAGCCTAAAGGCTTTTAGTAGATATTAGTATTCCAAGACAAAAAAAGTTACTAAAATAAAATTTTGACCCGTAGAAATTAATTCATTAACGAAAGTATCATCAATAAAATCAATTTACTGGTGGTAAGGCAACTTGTGAGCCAGCGCGGGTAAGTACCACCACCCCGATACTTTACGATAGAAATCTATCGTAAAGTAGCAATGCGCTTCGGATTTAAGGGTGGGACCCGTGCGGACTCACATGACGCCCTACCACCAGTAAAAAATGAATTACGCAAATATATTTGTTCCGGGTTTCAATTTTAGTACATACTAGCTGACCCGACAGACTTCGTAGTGCCTCAATTGACAAATAAAAGACTTAAAGATATGTATAAAATAAACTTAACCAAAAGGAAACCATCCGACGGGGGACACATCAAAGGGAAAACAAAATTGTTATTTTTATTTAATCCCGAGCATTTTCATATTTATCTTTACCTTTTAAGCCTTCTCTGGACTTCCACAAATAATTCAAGACCAAAATTAGCCAAATCGATCCAACAGCTCTCGAGTTTTAGCGAGACTAACGAACAGCAAATCATTTTTTTACATATAGATTGTTATTCCTTCATGATGAGAGTCAGTCGTGACTATGTGTTAAGTACCTAATTCAATTTACAAAAATTAGTTCTGCGGGATTGCGGGACCGCGGGATTTGAACACCAACACAGTGGTAACGTCCATCAGGGCTACGTTCACCAGTCTAAGTAATAAAAACAACAAAAAAATACAAGTCATTCCAGATAATTCTTTGTGTACAATTAAATGTAATAAATTAATTAATTTAAAAAAACAAAGTTAATTGATAACATTGAAATTGAGGCTCATTTAATATTTGAATATCATTAATATCCTGATCCTAAAGTAAAATATGTTTTACATGTCACCGATTGTTGTTAGTATAATTTGATTTGCAATTAGCGGACTGTTATCAAAATATATGGAAGTCCATTGTTTGTTTTTTTTTTTTTTTCGCCTAAGCAATAACTTCTTTACCAAATATTCAAATATTAGCTTACATCATCATATATATCAATAGGAATTACCCAGATCGAGCCACTGTGTAAGTAACTAAAACCACGAACACGCGAGCAAATAAGACCGGTCCACAACATAATATGAGGCTGCACTATTTAAATTGGCAGACTAATTTGGCCGGTTTCAGTTTATGTCCAACCGCCGATGGGCAGACAATGGAAACGTGAAGGTGAGCTAAGTCAACTGCAATTGTCATTCCCCAGTTTAAGCCACGTTAATCTCACTAGAGGCAGAACAAAAGCCCTTTTATCAATTGCTATTGTACGCGACCGTCGTTATCAAGCCATAATTGATATCAAACAAATACGTCGGCTAGGAACACAATAAATTCAATCACTGTATCGTTTGCAGGCGCAGACATGATGTCAAACCAAACAATACAACAGTGAGGACCGGTCGTGGCTATTTACAAACAATGGACTTAGCTTGATGTTATATTATCCAGTGAAAACGGAAAAATGGATGAAAACAAACAGAAACATGTTATCGAGGAGCGTCCTTTGAACAAAGATGAAGCTCAAAATCAAATTAAAACATTTGCAGAGAAATTGAGTTATATAAAAGACAACATAACCGTGGAGCCTCTGTTAGCCGGACTCATTATACCGAGTGTGATATCAAGATTTGCTATGGGCAATTTTAATTTGGACAAAGCCTGTAGAGTCAGTCTACAGTTCAACGACACAGTATGTGATGCATTAATAAAAAAAACAAGCACCAATTACTCGGAATATGAAAAAGAAGTGCAAAGATTGATATCTAGCATCGACATCTGGAAGAGCGTCTTACAAACCGTGTTACCGTGCATCATAATTATATTTCTGGGAGCTTGGAGCGATCGGACTGGAAAGCGAAAATTGTGCATACTATTACCGATTTACGGTGAAATTTTAACTTCCATCAATAATATAATCAATGTTTATTTTTTCTATGAAATCCCAGTAGAAGTCACAGTGTTCTTAGAGACCTTATTCCCAGCCATAACTGGTGGCTGGGTGACGATGTTTCTTGGTGTATTCAGCTATATCAGTGACATAACTTCAGAAGAAACCCGCACTTTTAGAGTTGGAGTTGTGAACTTTTGCTTTACATGTGGTCTGCCAATAGGTCTTGGGCTAAGTGGAATTTTACTACAAAGAATGGGTTACTATGGCATATTTTCGACAACTAGCATCATGTTTACTGTTGTCCTGATTTATGGGACCGTAGTTTTGAAGGAACCTGATATTCTGCTACAAGAAAAAGGCTTGCCTCCGGTAAGTTTAAGTTTACATCTTATTTAAAATAAGTATTAATAACAAGCAAAAAAAATTACAGATATCACTCTACATTTTAATTTTGCAATAAACCATATATTTCTTATATAGCTCATATGTCATACTCCATTTAGTGGATCTTAACAGTACATCCTAGAGATTGTTTAACTATAATAATATTTTTATTAATATTATTTGTGATCAAAGTTCATTCCTTTTTTGTATTGAAAATTAATTATAATATAAAAGAAAAAAATGCTGTCATGCTTAAGCATTGACAGCATTTTTGAGATAAGAAGAAAATGCTGTCATGCTTAAGCATTGACAGCAAGATTTGGATGCCAACAGGCTAAAGTTTGCTGCTGACTACATGCTGAATTTCTGGCTGGACTTTCTTTACTTTGCCAGTAAAAACTTTGAATTACTTACACGCGTATATCGACTTCTTTTGCAACACTTGTTTGCTGATAGCGACTATCGTAATATAGTAAGTAGTTATTCAGCAGAGTGTTTGTAATACCCAGATAATTTTGATTAAACAACAGGATTATTATCATTCGTTGGCATACATTCTTCGCCATTGTTATTGATACTTAATTATGAAATGTCGCAAGTCCCTCAAAAACTTAATATAATATGTATATAAAAAAGCATCATAATTTATTAAAGTTATGAGCCGTTATACTTCTTAGCTTAAAAATGGGTTTAACATACAATAAAGAAAAAACGTGACAAATTAGACAAACCGCAAGTACAAAGTAGACACGCGATGAGAAGGACACTGCGGAGCTACCTACCTAGACATATCATAGCTGAGGTCCTGACGACCGTCGTAGCTACGATGAACGGCAGCGACGCGACCTGTGTGCTTAGTGCGAGTTTTTTAACTTTCTCGATAGCGTAAAAGTTAAGTCAAATTTATATGGAGTTGGAACGTTTGCCTATGTCTGCCGCTAAGGGCACTGTTCCATCTGCATACAAATTTCAGGTAACTTTTACGCTATCTAGAACGTTAAAAAAACTTACATTAAGCACACTGGAGGGTGATGCTCGACTTCTGCGAGCTCACTATCTCGCAGAAGGACGCGGCGGAACGAGAGAGGAATAGCTCTTCCCTCTCCGCACTGATCCGTCGCCGTACTGGGTAATGGTGCAGACAGTATGAGTGTACGTCTAAACTTGTCTTATGCAAAGAGTTCGACGAGCATTTTAACCCTGAGACACAACCTACTGTGTCTCTTCTGAGATTTTCTGGAGGTACTTGTTACTGTTGGAAGGACCTGTTGTGAGTCCGCGCGGGTGGGTACCACCGCCCTACCTATTTCTGCCGTGAAGCAGTAATGCGTTTCTGTTTGAAGGGTGGGGCAGCCGTTGTAACTATACTTGAGACCTTATAACTTATATATCAAGGTGGGTGGCGCATTTACTTTGTGGATGTCTATGGGTTCCAGTTACCACTTAACACCAAGTGGTCTGTGAGCTCGTAAATCGAACGAAAACAACATCAAATAACTTGTTAAAATAAGTAAGTGCATCGTAAAAGTCTTGCTGAGACTGTGAAACATAGTTTACAATATTTTGGTGTATGTGTATTATTATAGATATACACGCTACACATATCCAAAGTCCATGACAGTGGTGGCACCATAACGTGTTATTGTAGTGATTCAAAACATTATAAAATCAACAGACCATAACGTAGTTTAAAATAATATTAGCGTAGTAAAGTTGTGGAGGACAAACGAAGTGACCGTAAACTCGTTAGAGTGCTTACATCAATCATCTTTCAGATGAAAAAATCTTAAATAAACTTCAAATATTTGTAAACAGTGATAAAGTAAATATCAGCTATGTTCTAATAATGATGATAAGTAATGTAGACTGAATAAACAAAATAATTGAATTATTAAAAAAAAATTATAAAATATTTCTTTTGGCCTATCCTGATACTGACATCTGCTTTTTTTGTGCAAAAAGCAAAAATTCCAAATTATGAGCAAATTCTAAGCCTGTGCAAATAAAAATATTTTTTTAAGGAAAGGTTACTGGTCATAGGCCCTTCGAGTATCATCATCAAAGGAGACCTAACGACTAATAGGTAACTTCTTCGCGAATAATCTACCACCGGATCGGAATCGCGACCCGCTGAGAAAATCCGGCGAGAAACTCAGCGGGCTGATGTGTGGGTTAGGTTGCACATCGAACTCTTTGCCGTAACCGTACTAGTCGAGATCGACGAGTACGGTAACCAGAGTCCCTAAGTTTGCTCCTACAACTGAAGGCATCTAATGCAAAAGCTATAGGATCTGATGGCTCCGTAGGAACGTGTCCAGGGCGTCGACGGTGGCTGATTGTTGCGTGGGCAGGAGTCGGGGAGTCAGCGGCGGATGACACATAGCCTTATCGAAGTACCGTTCCGACGCTGACATCAGGTGGTTCCGGATCTAAAAAAAAATTATATCTGCTACCACTAAATATTTTAAAATACAGGTGGCTACAAAATGAGTTGAAGCTTATCTTAAGCCAAACATAATCACGTTGTTAATACACGATCAAATAACGAAATCAGCATTGGTTATTTCCAAATTAATTTGAAAAAAGAAACACTACGCAAATATGAATTGAATGAACAGTTTTTGGTTTTATAATTTTCGTAATCTAGAGATAAGTTAGCAGAGTCCTTAATACTCGCCAATGTCAACGTGTATTCTATAGACTACAATAAAATTATATTACTCGTTTAAACAGAGTTCATATATCTCATAATTGGTGACAAAACAATAAACATTGCGTACCTATGGTCCTGGCTGTGATTAATTGCAGGAATTACATACAAATCATTGTATGGCCAGCAACTACCCTAGAGCTAAATGATATACCAGTAGAGGCATTTAACTTTAAAATAACTATTAATTTACCATATTGGTTTGCTGCGAAAATTGATGCTTAATGTTTTACAGATAGAGCGAGACAGCAAGAAAGTTGCTGTCCTGGACATATCGCACGTAACAGACACAGCTATGGTGGCATTCAAGAAACGGGAATCAAATTTAAGGATGAAAGTTCTCCTCACCTTGTTCTGTGTTTTCATTTTATTCGGACCAACTTCATGTACGTATCCTTTGTTAAGTATCTTTGTTAAGTTAAAGAAATGATGCGCGTGCAACTTGGTGCACGTGAAAGAAGTGAAATTAGCGTTGTTGTACTATTGTGGTTTTCTTCATTTTTCACCCTTAATCAAATTTGGGATGTATTAGGGAATGCTGTGTATAGAAAAACGACCTCTTCACCATTTATATATATTTTAAATTATATAAAAATAAATATTTTTTTGTCCTTCATTAAAAAAATAATAAGATAGTTAATAAATGTTACTGTCATCTACAGGAGCAATGAGAAACTAATAACAAGCCATCTAGTAAGCAGAATGTGTATAAGAGAAACGACCTAGCTTCCTTTCTCCCTCTCTCCACGGTCGAGTGGTTCGCGAGACGCCCTATCTATTTTCTCACTCTCGCTCTTTTTAAATTGTATCTTTTCTCTCTAGCCGTAACGAATCTGTCGCGAGTTAAATTTTACTCTCAACGTGCTTAAAGAAGTTTCACTTCAAAAATGTGAAGCTTACCTTTTGTAGTGTTTTCGAAATGTTTTTTTATTGAATCGTATCTTTCCGCGATTAATTCGCTGGAAACGCATTCAAATATATAACGATCACTATGAACGTTATATTCTCCTTAATCGTCATCTTCAAAACCTTTTTAATTGGAACCGTAACCTTTCATTACAAAAAAAAAAGTAAAATTATAAGAACTATAAAGTGACTGATGGTTTCCAATAAGCCCGACGCACTCGCACCTTTTAAAGAATAACATTAAAGCTGTGACGAAACATTTTTTTAATGTTATAGTTCCATTGAAAATTACTTTTTATTTGCTTTTATAAAAAAGTGAAAAAGATTATATCCCTTGATTCCGGTGGCATTGTTTAATATAATTTAACTTTGATGACATTTTATAATATACAGGCAATAAGTGATTCAATTTAAAAATACATCTTGTAGTTGTATACTTTTGTAGTTGATGTGGTATGTATACGTATTGGTACCGTATATTTTAGAGGTACAGTTGATCTAAATGTACACTAGAATTTAATTTGTACATTTATTCAAAGACTCCGATATTATTTTAATGTAAAATATGTATTCAGAAAATTACATAGTATGCCTTTTTTTTTTTATGAAAATTACATAGTATGCCTTTTTTTTTATTGCTTAGATGAGTGGACGAGCTCACAACCCACCTGGTGTTAAGTGGTTACTGGAGCCCATAGACATTTACAACGTAAATGCGCCACGCACCTTGAGATACAAGTTCTAAGGTACAATTACAACGGCTGCCCCACCCTTCAAACCGAAACGCATTACTGCTTCACGGCTGAAATAGGCAGGGAGGTGGTACCTACCCGTGCAGACTCACAAGAGGTCCTACCACCAGTAATTACGCAAATTATAATTTTTGCGGGTTTGATTTTTATTACACGATGCTATTCCTTCACCGTGGAAGTCAATCGTGAACATTTGTTAAGTATGTATTTCATTAGAACAATTGGTACCCACCTGCGGGATTCGAACACCGGTGCATCGCTACATACGAATGCACTGGACGTCTTATCCTTTACGCCACGACGACTTCACCTAATATCATTGATTCAAAAGGTCGCAGGTGGAGTGTGCGTAGATATTAAAATGTGTTCAGCCTTCTTTAAGAGATATGAAATTTTATCGTGAGTGTTCAGAAGTGCCAGCACTGAATCCACTTGTCTTGTTATCTAAAAGCGTATAAACTATTGTAATTAAGTCATGTTGTTGTTTTTTCCAGCGGAGCATGGAGTCTTCTATCTATTCGTAAGGAACCGCTTGAATTGGGACATGGTCAAATTCAGTCTCTATATCAGCTATTCCATTATCTTACATTCTTTCGGTAAGGCATCAGATTTGATTTATTGCTTAAATGGGTGGACTGGGTGGGGCTCTCAGCCCACCCGGTGTTAAGTGGTTACTGGAGCCCATAGACATTTACAACGTAAATGCTCCACCCACCTTGAGATATAACTTTTAAGGTATCAGTATAGTTACAACGGCTGCCCCATCCTTCCAGCCGAAACGCATTACTGCTTCACGGCAGAAATAGGGTGGGTAGTGGTACCTACCTATGCGGACCTACAAGAGGTCCTACCACCAGTAATAAAAGCCTCAGCCTTTTAGGATACGCTCTCTTAGAGAAGAAACGAGTTTTTGTTAGAGGGTAGTTGAATATCCTCTATGGTTGGCCTATTGCGATCACTAATTAAATTCTAAGTCTCCGTCTGTAGCAAATTTAACATATCTTCCAGTTTTTAGGGTTGAATAACGTCATGTGTAACTGCTTCACCTCAAATTTTCATGTTGGGTGTTTAAGCATGCCTTCTAGTGTAATTTAGACATGGATATTTCAGTCGGATAGTACCAATTTTATTCAAGTTGTTATTCTGGAAATTTAGTAATTACTAAGCATAGACAATGAGCTTGTCATTCAAAAATTCCTACAAGAGAAGCTAAAGTATATGTAATCACAAGTAAACTTTATTTATTTTCAGGTGCTATGTTCTCCATAACGGTGCTAAGTAAGCGGCTACAGATCGATGATTCGTTGCTCTGTCTAATCTCTGTCATCAGCAAGTTCGTTGGATCTATCTGGACTGCGTTCATTCAAAGCGATATTGAAATGTATTTAAGTAAGTTTTTCTATAATAATGTTACTTTTTCTGTCGTATTATTTTTTTTAAACAAAAATATATTTCAAAAATCCATTAGGATGTAAAAATGTTTTTGAAGAAAATAACATCAAGCATAACTGCATTATAGAGAATCTAAAAACCAAGTAACCTAGAAAACAATGAAGTTTGATAGTGTTCAGTTTTAATATAACATAATGATCATGATCTTTTTTAATGATGTTGAGTTGATTTATTATGCGGAGGATCGCATTCTGTGGAAGGCATTGGCGAAGGCCTACGTTCAGCAGTGGGCAGATAAAGGTTGATGATGATGATGAGCAGATGAGGCAAATGACGTTAAGCTGTTACCGAAGCTCATATATTCCAGAACGTGCATGCCTTTGAGTAGTAAAATTTTAAGTCAATCACATTTTTTTTTTCAATTATGAGTGGACGAGCTCGCATCCCACTTGTTGTTAATTAGTTATCGGAGCCCATAGACATCTACCCTGAGATATGAGTTCTGAGGTCTCAGTATAGTAGACCAGCTGCCCCACCCTTCTAACTCAAACGCATTACTGCTTCACGGCAGAAATAGGCAGGGTGGTAGTACCTACCCGTACGGACTCACAAGAGGTCCTACATCCAGTAAGGTAACATTGTTAACATAGGTAACACTGATACAATCATGGTATTCAAAGCTCTAGTTTGGAAACTTTGTGGTAGAGATACAGTATCTGAATATATTTGTTCATTCAGCAGCCCCCCTGGCTCAAACTCTAGTAAGTGCATCGTAAGTTTCGAACAACTAACAATCCGATAACACTTTTCAGTTCCGGTAGCTGAAATATTGAACGCAACGACATTTACATCTCTTAGGTCGATTGCATCAAAAATAGTGGAAAAACAAGAAATAGGTGAGCCCAGATTGTTGTGAATTTATTTACTGGTCAAAAGCCTTCGCTATGAGTATCGCTTGATGTATCAAACCTAATTTATTTTGTGACTTGAACGCCATCCAAATGTACGTTGATGGAATTGATTCTAAAAATTTTGAATTTAGAATTTCTTTTTAAATTTCGAATTTTGAAGTTTCCTATTCAAATGGGAAGTTTTAATTCTTCATTCCGATAAAAGAAAACTATTTTGATCAAATGCTACAAGTTAACGTTCCATTGCGTGCTTTCGTTGCGCATATTCTTTCTTTAATGATGCCGCATAAACAATATTTTATGCAGAGTTTCTGATAGCTTAAATAGTCGTGTCTTAAATATGTTATAAATTAAAGTTGTTTGTCGCATTCCAGCAAAAGTGAATTCAATATTTTCTCTGACTGAGACTATGGCATCGCTGATCTTCCTACCGTTCTACTCGTGGCTGTACATGGTAACATTAAATGTCTTCTCTGGAGCTGTCTTCTTGACCAGTGCTATCATTACTATACCTCCCTCAATGATCCTCACGTAAGTATGACTTTAAAAAATAAAAAATCCCTTAGTACGGGTTTTCACAATGCTATTTTAGGCTGTTACCAAATATACAGAGTGAAATTCCGTTCTCGGCGTTTCAAAAATGTATTGAAATGTCGTGATTTCAAAGGGATTCTAAATTAATTAATAATTTTGGGCAATAGTTGATTATTATCTCTAGTAATGTCAATGCCCCGAAGCGACGGTGACTACGGGAAAATCAAATGGGATTTTTTTTCATTTGGATCATTTATTTCTTTTTCATAATGAATTATTTTATAGTTACAATATATTGTAACTTATAGATAGAGTATAGAGAACACAGTTTAATTAACAGCTGTTTTATTTATTAATGAATCAAATTCATAAAATTAATGTTTAACTTGAATTAAAGCGTCTTCTATTTGAAAACCAATTGACGCACGTGAACCTTTCTCTCTCTACGAAGATGAAATCTGGAAGATTCCAGAACCGTGTTATAAATCATGAATGGAGCTAAATTGAATCATAACAAGTATATCAAAGAGAATTCAAAACACGTCGACCCTAATCTCATTTACAAAAACATAATTAACGATTTTTGATCCACCGCGCTGAACAATAAGGCGTAAATTAGTTATATTGAATGGATAAATTTCGTAGATGCCTCTTGCTTGCGTAGAAACTTTATAAACATAGAATATATTATGTAAATTATCAATCGTATGTACGATACAATTTGTAAAGCATTTACTGCCCACATATATACGAAAAACGTTTGAAACAAATTTGTACCAAAGGTTAACCGACTTCAAAAAAGCAATAGCAGGTTCTACATTCAGATTTATTTCTTTCTTATTAGTTTTTTCACGTAGTGTGACCAATTAATTCAGTTTATTTTTATTTTGTCGCTCTGATGCGACTCTATTCCTTCATATGTTCTTCATCTCCGTCCGTCCGTCAAAAGTTCAACATTAATACTACCTAATCTACCTACTAACTGACTGAGTTTAATTGACGTGACTCTTGAAGTAATTTTTTTTATTTATTTAATAATCTTCTTCTGAATTAACTTATATTAAATATTTACTGACCCTAAACTTGTTTCCAAAAATAATATTCCAAAAGGAACATGAGAAATTGGTTCAGTTGATGAATGAATGCATTATGAAGAAGATCGAATGAAGAGAATCAGATGAATTACTTTACGTATATGCGTGCCGTGTCCTCTATTTTGCGACGTCAATCAACATCATGGAAATATCTGCTAAGGTGTACTGGTACCCGCTAGGTACGAGACTCTTCGAATTGTTCTCTAGGGAAATCTATGAGAACGAAGTTCATATTCAGGATTTATATTTAGTGCAATCAAAACAATAATACTGTAAAGTCATAGATTACTTCACATTATTTGAATTTTACATAGTTTGATCATACAGAACGTCATCGCAAATATAAAAATATAATAGATAAAATTAGTCATGTTATTTGGTTCAAAAATTTATATTCCTCTTTTTTTGTGTCCAGCTTCTTCTATATACAACACAGAAGAGGAAAGAAGAGTCCAAGAAAGAGAGCTCTCGAAGCTGAAGAGAAAAAAGAAGCGATAGATATTGAAAATAAATCTGAACTATCGAATATTCCAGAAAACAATGTTCGTCTATAGCACGATGACAAATCATTTAAGATGAATGCGTAATTATTTTAATTGTTTCAATTGGATTTTGACTGATACGATTTAATAATTAATAATTAATTCGACAAAAGTTACAAATGAGTATAAAACAAAACAATAACTGAGATAATTTCAATATTCGAAGTCCTTAAAAGTTTGTAATATATTTCATAGATCGCTTCGCTGCGTTGCATCAATGGTAAAAACAGGTTCTGTAACGTCATCGTGGCTTAGTTTCTTCTTTACTATATCTTCTTCTTCTTCTTATAACGTTATCCCGTTTTCGATAATTTCATTAACAACTGGCAATATTAATGGCAATATCAATACAACTTGTTCTATTTTGGGGTTTAAATTTTGGAATCTCGTGCCAGCTTGTCCGGTAGCCGTGCGACCAGCTGAGCGTTTAAAATTTTATAAAAAGGGAGAAAAGAGACGACAGATGTAAGATCATCAACGGTTTGTGCTAAGTCTGTATTTCTCAGAATATTTAAAATTCATTAAAAGTGAGCTATCCTACGTGGCTAATATTAATTAATCCGCTTAGGGCAACTTGTGTTTTTTTTAACGCAACAGAGCGGAAAAAACGGATACTTTGTATCACAGTCGTAATTTTTTTAGCCAGATTATGCAATTTCCACTTAATCTCTACTTGAAGAACAAAAAAAGCTATGTGAAACTTGAGGGATCACTCATCCCTTTCTAACTCTGTTTATTAGAGAAAGATAAGAAGTGAGCCACAAATATTATATCATAGTTCTACCTATCTACTACTTATTATGATATCTTCACAGTTCTTTTATAGTCAAGTACACATGAAGGTAATCTGAGATAGAATGGTTTCCTATTTTTTTCATTTACCTATATATAAAGGCGATGGTAATTTGTTTTATAGAATGGTATTTATTTTCCAAGATATGCGTGTGCAGCATCTAGCGTGTTCATGAGTTATTTCACAGCTTAGAACTAATTTTAAAACCGCCCATCATATTTAAGCAAAAAAGTCTCAGACGTCGAAATTTTATAAGTTTTAATTAAAACTTTACTGGTAATTATTAAACAGATTAAGACTGTGGCCAAAATAAACTAAATTTTGTTTTCATTGAATCGAAAAACAATGTAAATTTGTTAAATATTTATTTAATTAAATTCTTAACTTTTTTTAAGGATCATTTTAATGTTTTAACACATTTTTGTTGTTTTTAATGAATTTTCTGTTTTATCATACGACTCGAAATAACTAAATTGCAATTATGAATATAAATTAAATCGATTACTTAGAAGGAAGTAGAGATGAGTATACACTGAGAATGAATCTCGCCATCTCTCTCGCACACAGTGCACACACAAACACATGCAGCGATAGAAAAAACTTTGTGAAAGTGTGAACCTTGTTTTTCTTAATTGAGAAACCCTTCATAGGGTGTAATTTTTTTTTTTATATATTTAGAATATTATTACAAATTTATACGAAATAAATATATAATTTTTCATACTATGACTAAGCTATCGATATAATCTTGTTATTATTTTTATAATAAAGCCTCCTGTTTAGTTATTTAAGAAAAAAATATGGATCGTTTAAGGCGTTTTTAGGACTCGACAGCAGATAATAAATATGCGATGTAAATGAGACTTCAACTTCATTTAATAAGGTGAGCGTATATAATTGACCCGATATTTGTTGTAAACAGTAGTTAGTTAAGTTAGTTAGCTTCTAAGGGAGCTAAACATACGAAAAGGGCTCTCTTCCATCTGCCGGAAACGTGCTATGAGCTTCTTCGGACACATCATGCGGTCTCCCAGACATGAATTAGAGAAGCTCATCATAATTGCGAATCGCATAGAGGGCAAACGCGCTGTGGGCAGAACACCAACTAGATGGTCAGATCTAGTAAGAGAAGCACTTGGTGGGAGTCTGTACCATGCGGTCCGTGCCACCCATGATCGAACACAGAGGAAGAACCCACCTAAGCAATAAAAAAAAAAGAAAAAAAAAAAGAACGTCACATTTTTTTTATTGCTTAGATGGATGGACGAACTCACAGCCCACCTGGTGTTAAGTGGTTACTGGAGCCCATAGACATCTACAACGTAAATGCACCACCCACCTTGAGATATAAGTTCTAAGGTCTCGGTATAGTTACAACGGCTGCTCTACCCTTCAGACCGAAACGCATGTGGTCGCGATCCTCAGTAGTGAGGGAACGATATAGAAGAAGATGAGCAATTAACAACAGGTGGGCTGTAATCTCGTTTACTCGTTCGTGGGATATAAAAATCGATCATTTTTCGCTCCTTTCTAGCACTGCCAGCTCATTAACAAATCTGATAATTTTACTGATGCTTTTAGAAAGTACTTCAGATGTCTATTTAGCCATATAGCCCTCTTAGCTGTCAAAGGACAACACTTCAATTGTCTGCAACCACGAAACTACGGATATAGTAAAATTGAATTATTAAAAGCGATATAAAACTGCAAAAGTAGTTTTAGTTATGTCAATGACTTGCGAAAACCGAAGTAAATAATGTAACAATCAACCCAAATCCCATAGAACAATACTTTCTTGTCAGAAATTTAATAGATACACTATTATCTAATATAGACAAAGTTTACTTTGAATTTAGGAACGGTGCCAAACGCTTTCCCTTTTCCGATTTTCAAGCTGTTCAATTAACAAAATCAATTGACAATGCCTGTGATCGTAAAAATACAGTTTTCTTGTTAAAGCCATAATAGTTTTATCCAATATTAATTTGTATAACTAATGAACGGCAGAAAAGTTAATTTATCTAAATTTCATTTTTAAAATCAGGTCATTCCTGGGGTTATGTATTAACATTGCTTAAAATTTCATTCCCAATCCGACTCATTAGTCATAAATAAGAAATGAATTTTGTTGTTCAGGCTTTTAGGCTTTTAAAAATTCTTTGTCTATATTTCGACGAGTTTTGCTAATCTGATTTGTTCCTATACAAATTGAATTTAGTTAACGGTCTTCTTTATTTCAGAACGCATTAGCTCCATGTTGGTATTAATATTGTTTAGAATGCATAAATAACCATACAATCGCATTAGGATTGTGTTTAGGCTTCATTTTTAAAATTAAGCAAAATTCAAATTCAAATTCAAAATCATTTATTTCAACTTAGATGTCAGTATAACATACTTGTTGAATGTCAAAATATAAATAACAATGTTAACTCTACCACCGGTTCCAAAAAAAACCACAGTCCTGAGAAGAACCGGCGAAACAAACTCAGCGGGTAAGCATGTAACCCTATCTATGATATATTCACAACAATCAGTAAAAAAGTTCATTTTTTAATTTTTAGTATTTATTCACTTATGTCGATAACGAAAAGATATTAAAATTAGAAAGATACGGATAAAATATATGTATAGATTAGCGTGACCTGAATTATCCGTGAAAGAGTTGGAGATAAAGTCTATAGTGACACACTTTTCACAGTTACTAAACGCGTATACATACTCGTATTCTTTGGTTTTTATCACTGTATCTATATATTAATACGTGAAGCAAAAACTTTGTATCCCTTTTTACGAAAATTGCGCGGACGGAGGAGTATGAAATTTTCCACACTTATAGAGAATATAGAGAAGAAGTGCACAATGCTAATATTTTTTAAAAATAATGCATTAAAGATACATTAAATCGATAAAGAAAACATTACACAACTACGTACCATGTATTTGACGCACACACGCATGCATACTATTTATTGTCAAGCTTTTGTTCTTGACGTCTGTTGTCAAATTGAGAATAGATTAAATATTATTTGTCTTTGTTACTATTATTTATAGTGTAGTCTTGGCGAAATTTGTGATTATAGAAGTATAAATTACAATCATAATGGTGTACAAACTTACAATTCCAATTAATTATAGTCGAATTTCGACTACTACGGGAAATAAAAAAAAAAAAGTAAGCAGAGGCTTGGCTCTGCCCCTGGCATTGCTGAAGTCCATGGGCGACGGTAACCACTCACCATCAGGTGGGCCGTATGCCCGTCTGCCTACAAAGGCAATAAAAAAAAAAAAACCTCTAGTAAATATAAAATAACAATATTAGGTTCGTTCCAATGAAAAATAAAAGGTGAAAACCCGAGTAATCTAATCCTGTGTATATCCTAATAACTGTATCCGACTAGTGGACTAAGATACAATCTTTAAGCGTTGATAAAAACCTGTAACGCTTATTGCTTATAAGTTTAACCAAACTGAATAGCGATAAGATTTTGCAATATAACAGTGCACCGAAAAAACTATTCAAATATTATATTATTATTTATTACTAGCTGACCCGGCAGACTTCGTGGTGCCTCAATGGATAAATAAAAGACCTAAGCTTTTGTATATAATAATAATAAGCCTTTATTGCTGTTTTACTAACTTAATACATTACTTAATAATAAATTAAATTTAAGTGCAACTTATAATTAATTATTCCGTTCGGCGTTCGGTGTGGTTTTAAAAAACAGCTTGTCTCTCGACAAAGGCCTCCTCTAAAGATTGCCAATATTCTCGATTTTTGGCCATTCGACTCCAATGCGGGCCGGCTACACTCTTTATTTCATCTTCCCAACGTTTTGGCTGTCTTCCTTTTTTTCTACAGCCATCCCGTGGGTACCACTCTGTAATTATTTTCGTCCATTTCTCGTATTTCTCTCTTAAGATATGTCCTGTCCATCTCCACTTCAGCGTTCTACTTATTTGGATTGCGTTTTTAAATTTAGTAAGTCTTTTTATTTCCGACAATCTTACTTTGTCTCTTCTCTTGACACCAGTGACACTTCTTTCTATGCTGTTCTGACATACCTGTATTTTATTTATTAATTTTTCGGTTAACGCCCATGTCTGGCAACCGTACGTCAAACAGGGTAGGATGCATGAGTTAAAGATTTTTCTTTTATCTTTTATGGACATCTCTTTTTCCTTCATAACTTCACTAAGGGACCAATACCTCTTCCATGTGTTGGCAATTCTTCAATCAATTTCCTTTTGCATGTTGTCAGTGGTAGAGATCAACTGCTTTTAGTTTTAGCCTTAGTCTGTACTTTTCCATTTGATAAGTTTACGTATTAATATTAAATGCCATTTATTAGTATCCATGAGCTATTTCAATAGTCTCGATAAGTTTTATAGTAGTGAAATCTGTTCTGCGATTATGAAACTAATCTAACTATATAGGTATATATAGGTATATAAAAATGAATTGCTGTTCGTTAGTCTCGCTAAAACTCGAGAACGGCTGAACCGATTGGGCTAATTTTGGTCTTGAATTATTTGTGGAAGTCCAGAAAAGTTTTAAAAGGTAAAGATAAATATGAAAATGCTCGGAATTAAATAAAAATAACAATTTTGTTTTCCCTTTGATGTGTCCCCCGTGGGACGGATTCCTTTTGTATGTTTTTATTTTATTTTATACAAAAGTTTAGGTCTTTTGTTTATCGATTGAGGCACTACGAAGTCTGCCGAGTCAGCTAGTTTAAAATAACAGATATGACTTTGTTTCTTCTTGATACCAGCTATGGTCATTTTATTAAAATAATAGTACCAGATATACAATAATGTGTATCAACAACCCCCGTCGTACAATATATCTTCAACGGTACACTCGTTTGATTAATAGCAATCTATTCATTACCCACCTTACACCGGTTTTAATACAATTTATTTGGATTAGATTTATGATAACTAATGACCAGTATATCCCGATACTTTAATAAATAATAGTTGGATCTTCTCAGTGGGTCGCGTTTCCAATTCGGTGGTAGATTCTGCGAAGCACTTCTCTTGCTGGGATTAGTGTTACTAACATCGTCAGGTTTGAGCCCCGTGATCTTACCTATTTGTTAGGTCACGCATAACCTCTCAAGGCTATCTATCAGCTTAGGTAAGAAAAAAAAGTCCGTTTCGCGGTGATTAACGCTAATTGGTTGAAAAACATCGGTTTCTGGTAACTTCTCGGGCACCACATACTGTGTAGCAATAGCTGTATCAAGTTTTATCACAGTCGGATGAATGACTTAAGAACGCATAGAGAGCAAGCAAACAAACAATGAATGGAGTACTGTATGTTTGATTAAATAATGATATGTAGTATTGTATATCTTATGCTTACTAATTGTGACGTCAGCAGATATTATTGTGTTACTTATAAGGAGATTATATGAAATAAAAACATATATTGTTATCTGGATATTTAATTTTTATTACAAAAATGTGTCCACGTATAATTTGGTAACTATCACAGATAATCTTATAATACAGCCACACGGTACTCCTCCTCACGTCGTTTTCCTCGTTACTGAGGGTCGTGACTCCCCCGCTGCATCAGTTTCTCTCGTACAATTTCCCTCCATCTGCTGCGATCCTCAGCTTCATGAAGGGCATTGTGGAAGTTGATGCTTAGAGAAGATCGTATTTGGTCCGGCCATGTCGTGGGACTGCGTCCTCTGGGACGTTTACCATCTACCTTTCCTGTCACCATCAGTTGTTCTAGATTGTGACCCTCTTTACGATCAATACACACACACACACACACACACACACACACACACACACACGCACACACACACACACACACACACACGCGCACACACACACACACACGCGCACACGCACACGCAAACGCACACACACACACACACACACACTGTTCTACCATCTCTTACAAAAGACATATGCGAAAGGAAATTCTCACCCATAACACATAATATTTTTTTAAAGTACATATCTTATTGCAAGTACATACTAATGCTATATTGTACTCGAGACGCATGCCTTACTACACTTAAATGCCCAGGTATTTCCTCTAAATCAATTTAGGTATTACCCCACCTATATCAAAGTGAGAAAATTTACGTTTTACGTTTACGTTGTAGATGTCTATGGGCTCCAGTAACCACTTAACACCAGGTGGGCTGTGAGCTCGTCCACTCATCTAAGCAAAAAAAAAAAAAAACATACCTATTCAACATCACAAAGCTACTTGGTAAAGTATGTCAACTTATTTAAAAAAAATTGTTTAAGCCACAAAGATATAAAGATTAGTTGTATCTCTAAGGCTATTTATCCGTATCATCGATGATAATACCATAAAATTAGGCCCATATAATTTAGAATATCTGATCGCATTCAATAAAGTAGTTATAAAGAACGCTAAATTATCAATGAACAAAAATCATGTTACGAGCATGCGATTATGAGGTTTGCATGTCCTTCACAATTCAAATTATATTTTCAAGCAAACCGAATGAATATTTTTTTGGAAATGCTTATACTCGAATGGTGGAAAAATGACTCGTGCAATTTCTAAAGATTATTAAGGCAATAGCCGCGGAGTGCGGTCACTCGGTTTCACTGATGGTAGGACCTCTTATGAGTCCGCACGGGTAGGTACCACCACCCCGCCTATTTCTGCCGTGAAGCAGTAATGCGTTTCGGCTTGAAGGGTGGGGCAGCCGTTGTAACTATACTGAGACCTTAGAACTTATATATCAAGGTGGGTGGCACATTTACGTTGTAGGTATCTATGGGCTCCAGTAACAACTTAACACCAGGTGGGCTGTGAGCTCGTCCACCCATCTAAGCAAAAAAAACAAATTCGGTAGCTTTTTCAGAAAGCATCTTCAGAACAATATATTGTCATCTTTTTCAAAACAGCGTCGATTTGAATAACGAGAACACGGCGCCCAGAAAGAGGCCCATGCGATGTAGATCATGATCGTGACACCAATTTGCATCCACAGTGATATAGCACTTTGCTACCGGCTCAGTTCCAATACGGCGCAAGTACTGCCCGAAACCGTGCTCTCGTCAGATTGGCCAGGCGCTAATACGGATCGCCAAAATTAGGACTTTAGATGGGACGCGGATGTCGTTCTCCGGATATGGAAGTATAGCGATTCCAGGGCGGCGTCCCTACCAATAGGCAAGTCACTTTGAAGAAGGTGACTCAAATGACGCAGCAATAGACCCCCTATACGGTAGCTCTATAAAGGGCCACCACGTATAAAGGCAGTGCGTCAGCAGATCAGAACCATGCTGATGGGAAAAACCCGCCCTATCCTTCGTAGTTACCTGACGTTTCAAGCACAATAACAAACATTGCGTTTCAGAATTATAAATGAACTTTATCAAATTTGGAATTATTTATCAAGTGAATTAAATGTGACTGATTAACATATCCAATCAAAACAGAACGATCTTTATTGAGCAAGTAGGTTATATGTATTTGATCTAGACAACGAATTACATTGTAGTATTTATATTTTATGGTCCTTAGTTATCATTGGCCACACAATACTATCAATTATCTATGTATTACGATATAAGGCACTATCGCATTCATATCAAGAACAAGTGACTGTGTGCATTACTTTAAATTACTACTTTTTTTCGAAGAACGTAAATCTAGCAGCAATGGCTGGACAACAAACAGAAGAGGATCCAGAGATCAAACCACTGAATTCGAAAAACGGTAAATTCAAAAGGAAGACTGTGGTTGAACGTTTTAATGAATTGAAGAATATTATAACAGTGGAACCCGTAGCATTTATTGCATTGTCTTCTAGTGTATTTGCAGCTGTCACAACGCAGACGCTAAGCTTGGAAAAAACTTGTCGCGTTAGTCTCAAAATCGACAGTGCAATATGCGACGCGATTCGGCTTCAAAATTCACAAAACGTGACTTTCTACGAGAAACAAGTGCAACAGTATCTAGCAGATCGCCTAGCTTGGAGAAGCGTCCTACAATCTCTGTTACCGTGTGTAATATTACCATTTATCGGCAGCTGGTGCGATAAAACTGGACGAAGGGTAGTGCCAATGATGGTGCCCGTAGTCGGCGAGATACTTCAATGCCTTAGTAACATTATAAATGTGATCTTCTTTGATATACCTGTAGAAGTTCTTCTTTTTTTCGACGCATTCTTTCCAGCGATCTGTGGTGGTTGGAGCGGCATGTTCCTAATCCTATTTATTTACATAAGTAATGTTACTACAAACGAAAATCGGACGCATCGGCTTGGCTTAGTGAATTTTTTCACATGCGTTGGTATACCTATTGGATTGAGTACATCGGGTGTTGTATTGAAGAATTTCGGATATTTAACAGTTTACACGATTTCTACTATACTTCATCTAGTGAATCTGTGGTACATAAAGTACAGATTAAAAGATGTCTACAAGCCTTCTGTGAATGTAAGTACATGCATTTGTATTTGTTTTATTTTAAAATTTGCCAAATTGACTTCGATATCGTAAAACAGATCATTTGACACAAAAATATGAATGGTCATATCAAATTCTGACTGAAACAATTAATTTTATTTTTACAAACAAGGTAAGTTTGGAAAGTGCATAATGGTTGACTAATGGTGACACGCTTATAAGGTTATGTGGGTTGGTCCATTCGTCCAATCAAAGTTGTGGCCTAAATATAAGACACCCAATTACTAGTATCGAGCAAAGAGAATATGCCAGTATTCGAATACCACAGACAAATTTCAGATTTTTAATTCGTACTTTACACGTGTTGACGAACGAATTCCACGATCAATGAATAGCATGGTGTGATAAGAATCAACCCACAAAACTTATGCTTCTTCTTCTTCTCAATCGTGTCACTCTTGACAGGGTGGTCGTGATCGTCATGTAGTGTTAGAAGGGGCAGACTTGATGCATCTCACGATGTCCCGCCATTTCTCCCTGCTTGAGGCCATTCAACTGCACTCATTTAGGGGACTTCCCACTGCAGTTTTAATTTGGTCGGTCCACCGCATTTATGACCTCCCGCGCGGTCTTGTACCATTAACCCTTCCCTGTATAACGAGGCGTTCTATGGACCGGCCATCTCGTCGCGAAACGTGTCCAAAGAAATCTACCATTCGAGACTGTACTATAGCAAATAGACGCTGCTTAATGCCGAGTTCCTGAAGTATCGAGATATTTGTGCGAAAGTCGGTCCACGAAACTCCAAGCATTCTTCTCCAGTACCACATTTCCAGAGCGTCTATTTTCTTCCTTTCCACGTCTCGAACGATCCACATCTCAGCAGCGTATAGAAATATTGAGAATATTGGTGTTCTAACGAGCCTGATCTTTGTGGTTTTGGTTATGTTTCTATTTCTCCATACTCAGCCCGTCCATCGCCGACCTCGTGACAGCCATGCACCTTTTGATTTCGTCCACGCATCCGCCATTATTTGAGATTAAAGCCCCAAGATGTATGTAGGACTGGACTACGTCGCAACCCGCTGTTTGAGTCACGTCCGGCGAGTTATTCTTAGCGTGATCGACAATCATCACCTTGGTCTTACTGCGGTTAATTCTCAATCCAAACTCAAGGCTCACACGTTCCATCCTCGACAGCAACTGCCCCAAGCATTGCGCATTAGTTGCAAACAAAGTGGTATATATATCATCTGTGTATCGCAAGTTTGCAATCCTATACCCCCCAATTGCTACACAATCTGTCCAGTCCTCCAAAGTGATGCGCATTATGATCTCTGTGTACGCATTGAATAAGAGCGGCGATACAATGCAACCTTGGCGAACCCCAGCACTTGGATGGAAGTTACCAGAGAGAACGTCATCCGCGCGCACCTAGGCCGTATCATTCTCATATAAGCGTCTCAATAGGTGCACAAGACTATTGTGAATGGTCAAAAGCCTTTCCTTTAATTCCAATTAAATCTTGTATATTAAGATTAGCAGCGACATTCACAATACATTATAATTAGAATTCGGCAACTCTTTAACTTTACCTAGTCTTGAAGTTGATCTGTCCAATTACTTGACTAGATATGTAAATGTATTATAATTTAAACTGTTTGCTCCATAGCTTTGGGATATTAAGAAAACGCATCTGGAGTAACATCTTATGACAATTAATAAAGCTACTGCCGGCACTGTAAGAGTATAAACAAATTATATCTTTAAGTTCGATCTAAAGGTATAGTTATCAAATACTTAAAACTATTAAAAAAAATAAGTGATTATTCAATTTTCAATCACCAATACAGTGTTAATACATCATAATAAAATTCAAAGCCATTCAAATGGACAAACAAAGGAAGTCTTGCTAAAACTCTTGCTAAAACTCGAGTACGGCTTTACGGTACGGTACGATTTAGTTAGTTTTGATCTTGAATTATTTGTGGAAGTCCAGAGAAGGTTTAAAAGGTAGATAAATATTAAAATGGCCGGAATTAAATAAAAATAACAATTGTGTTTTTCCTTTGATGTGTCCCCCGTCGGACGGTTTCCTTTTGTTTGTTTTAAGTTTATTTTATACAAAGTTTAGGTCTTTTATTTATCGATTGAGGCACTACGAAGTCTGCCGGGTCAGCCAGTTTCCTATTAAAAGAAGAGATCAGTTTTTCGATTTGTCTATGACCAAGAGATAAATGTTTTTTTTTTCGTGCCATCGATATTAGCAGACACAAGATAGCATGCTCTTTACAGAGTTTTCCTCCGGTACATTTTTATACTTTGCCTTTTAAAGTACAATAGGCGCCTAATTAGGCGTTAGTTGAAAATTTTTAGGGCAATCCTATGCATACAATTTTATACGTTCGTTCTTAAATGTGGGAATACACTAATAACTATGGCAACACAGTTAGTTGCAGCTGTACAAAAAATTCTGGTCGTACGTGCACGTATTGTAAATCGAGAAATAAAAATCCTTTGCTCTGAATCTAGTTTTCTATTGAAACTAGCACACTAAAATACAGTCCACGCTCTAAAAAGAAATAAGTCCCATTTCGTCAGCATCAAAATTTTCGTTTGTAGAATTTTTTTTCTTTATTTAAACCAGACTTTATAAATTAATTTTTTTTTTTTTTTTCCCTACCTATGCTGATAGCCTTGAGAGGCTATTTCAGCTTCACCCTAACGTTAGTAGGTGAGCTCGCGGGGCTCAACCGGAGAGTTGCTAACACTGACCCTAGCAAGAGCAGTGCTTCGCAGAATCTACCACCGGATCGGAAACGCGACCCACTGAGAAGATCCGGCGAGAAACTCAGTGGACTGTGTCTATGGGTTAGTTCGCTCGTCGAGCCCTTCGTCGCAAGCGACGGGTTCGACGAGGACGGTGACCGGTGCTTGTGGTGCCTAAAAGCACCGTTAATGGATCAGGAGGATCCGTAATGACGTGCTTTGGGCGACGTCGACGGTTTACCATTCGGTCTACTGGGTCGAGTATGTAATTTCCAGCGGCTACGATGAGAGGGTTCTCATGTCGTGCCGCCTTCTCAAAATGGCGCAGCGATGCCGACTGTAGATACTTACTAAAAGAGTCGAGCTCCAGGTCGTCGTGGAGATCCACATTCCTAAGGAACCAAGGCGCTCCGACGGCTATCCTGCAGAATCGTGATTGAATAACCTGAAGGGATTTCAAGTGGGTGCGGGCTGCGTGAGCGAACACTACGCTTGCATACGTCATGACGGGGAGTATACAAGTTTTGTAGAGAGTTACCTTATTACGGAGGGACAGTTTGCTTCGACTACAAAGCATTGGATAGAGTCGTCCTAGAATAAACGCGGCGCGGTCGCGTACCGTTTTTATATGGGGACGGAATGCCATCCCTCTGTCGAGGGTGACGCCTAGATATTTGACCTTCGAGACCCACGGTATGGGCTGGCCAAAGAGAGTGATGGGACTAACGGCGGAGGTGTTTGCGCGCCTACTACGGAGTGGGATGCTCGAAGTGATGTTCGGAGGGCGACCCCTTTTGAAGAGCACCGCTGCGCTTTTCGTGGGGTTGATGTCTATTCGCCACTTCCGGAACCACTGTCCCATGGTGGCTACTGCGATCTGGAGTCGCCGATGAAGCAGCGACATCTTCCTACACGAGTAGTAGATAGCCGTGTCATCGGCGAAGAGCGCTAGATGGGTCTCCGGAGACCGGGGTATATCATTGATATACAAACTAAATAATAACGGGAAGAGCGCGGAGCCTTGCGGGACTCCGGCGGTCAGTTGACGGGGACGAGAACGAGTTCCCTCTACTCGATATCGAAACGAACGGTTCGACAAGAAGTCTCGTATGATGAGCACGAGTCTGTCTGGCACTCCCATGTTGTACAGTTTATAAATTAAACCGTTGTGCCAGACTTTGTCGAACGCCTTCGCGATGTCGAAGAAGAGGGCGCCGGTCGGGATTTGTTTACGCCTATTTAGTCCTATCAGAATGTGCTCCGTGAGGCGGTGCACTTGTTGTACGCACGAGTGTTTAGAGCGGAATCCGAACTGTTCGTCTATGAGAATTTTGTTCGCGGTAACAAAATCCCAGAGACGTTTCCTAAGGAGCCGTTCGTAATTTTTTCCTATCGTCGAGAGGAGACTAATCGGACGGTAACTAGAAGTTTCGTTTGTCGGTTTGCCCGGCTTATGTATACCGATAACGTCCGCTTCTTTCCACACCGCGGGAAAGATGCAGTGCGTCATAGCGGCATTTAAAATTGTAGCCAACATTGCTATCAGTTGGACTGGCAAGAGTTTTAGCGCGCGGTTGTGGATGCCGTCGGAGCCGGGTGCCTTCCTAGGTTGGAGGTTGTGGATCGCGTCTCTAACTTCGTCAGTGGTAATGGGGGGTAACGCGTCCGAGGGCGGCAGGGAAGCTCTGCGCTCGACCTCCCTGTCGACTAACTCGGTGTGTTCGGGGTCCGCGTGTTGAGTGCTGGTGGTGCACTGCTCTTGCAGTGCATCGGCCAGCAGCTCAGCCTTGTCATCGTCATCGAATGCCGGTGGTTGGCCTGAAGGGCGTATGAGGGGAGGCATAGTAGCGGTAGTTTCGGATTTGAGAGTCCTAGCTAGTCGCCAGTATGCTTGGTGGGAGGGCGCGAGTTGTTCTAGATAACTATGCCAATTATCGTTACGCGCGTCGCTTAAGCGGGAGTGGACTTCGCGTTGTAGACGACGCATCCGAATCCGGTTTGAATGCGTGGGAAGACGATCGTAGGCCCGGATTGCCGCGTTCCTAACTCTTAAGAGATTCCTAAGATCGGGGGACAGTCTGATGCGGTGGAAGCTGTCCTCCACATCGACTTCTTTTGAAGATCTAATGATCGCGGAAGAGATGTGATCGGTAATGATGTTTATGGATTCGACGGTGTCCTCGGGGGATGGATTCGAATCCGGGCCGTAAGGGAGGATTGGCGGAGCGGCGTCGGCTAGGCACGTGCCCAGCTTATTCCAATCCACCATGGTCCTCGTAACAGTGACTGGGTTGTGAAGGCGACCGAGCTGCATAACGACAGGTCGGTGGTCTGAGTCGAGCTCTGACATTGCTTCGATGGAACGCAAGCGCAGAGTTACGTTCCTAAGCAATGCCAGGTCTATAGTGCTCGGACGGAGCGCGATGTTATACGGATAACATGTTGGAGTTGGGGGACCGACTATTTCAAAGGTGAGGTCGTCTATAAACGCGTCGAGACGCCTACCGTTCACGTTTGTACGATGGCAGTTCCACCTAGTGTGGTGGCAATTTAAATCGCCTGCCAGGATGACGGAGTCTCCCATGCCGAACAGTGACTCGATGTCACTGCTCAGGAGGGGTTTGTCCGGGGGGAGATAAACGGATGCGATGACGATCGGCTGGTGTCCCGTCAGCGAGATACGGCACACTGACGCCTCGATATGTGAGAGCGAGGGAGTATCGAGAGGGACAACGTGCAGGGCCCGCCTATAGTAAATGGCAGTCCCGCCTTTGGAGGCGGTGAGTCTGTCATTCCTAACCATGGCGTAATTCACGACTTTCGGGTCGCGACGCGAGGGCTTCAGACAGGTTTCCTGCACTAATAGAATATCTATAAGATTATCGCGGAGGAATTCGAAAATTTGATCGCGTTGCCGCGCGAGTCCGTTAGCATTAAAGAATGCTAACGTAAGGGAATACGGTTTTTCTCTACCTTTTTGCGCCATTGGTTACCGGTAAACCGGTAAACGGTTTACAAAGTGCGGGACACGGACTCGTATACGTCCATGTGGTCGAACGCGGCCGCGAGTCGCTGTTCGGGGGTTACCGACCTACGGATAGCGTCTGCGAACGATCGCAGACGGTCGAAGTTGACCGCAGTGACGAAGTCGCGCACGAGCGCGAAGTCGTTGGCGGCAGAGGGTTGCGGGGGAAGGAACGCGGGCGCGGGTCGAGGTGCGAGCAGGGGCTGGGGCGCGGGGCGTGTCGCGAGCGGGGGCGGGGGTGCGGTTTGCGCTCCCGCCTTCGTATACGGCAGCGGCTTTTTCCACGCCGAGACCGTGGGAACTGCAGCCGGCACGAAGGCGGGTTTCGGCACTGAAGGCGCCGAAGTCTTTGGGCCGACGGTTCGGGGGGCTGGGTGGGTCGGACGTTTACGCGGAGCCCTAGGACATCCACGGTAGTTCGCGGGGTGCCCTTGCTTAAGGCATAGGACACAGCTTGGAGGTTCGGTCGCGGTTTCCCTAACTCGCGAGCAATCTAATGTGGCGTGATCGCCGAGGCACTTTACGCAGCGGGGGCGCGCGTGGCAATTACGAGCCGAGTGGCCGTAAAGCTGGCATCTGTAGCACTGCCCGGGAGTGCCACGTCTATGGGGGGCTTCAATTGAGATCCCGGATAGGCCGCAAATTGTCGTGAGACATGCGATCTTCTTTTTGGCCTCCGGGGTGGGTTCTAGCGCTACTAGAATCATGTTGTAGGGCTGTTTGCCCCGCCCACTGTGCATCCGGTGCACACTAACTAGCGGGAGGGACTGAGCGGTGAGATCCTCCTTAATGTACTCGATATCTAGCTCTTTTGGGACTCCGCGTATTACTACGCGGAGCTCGCGGTCCTCCTGAAGAGCATAGGTGTGAAAACCTATGTTCTCCTTTCGGAGGTATGAAGAGAGG
Organism: Bombyx mandarina; assembly: GCF_030267445.1. Taxonomy (NCBI): domain Eukaryota; kingdom Metazoa; phylum Arthropoda; class Insecta; order Lepidoptera; family Bombycidae; genus Bombyx; species Bombyx mandarina. The sequence goes on from NC_143228.1 coordinate 15,598,908, forward strand.
GCCCTATGGTCGCCCGGCGTTGCGACCTTTATCTGAATCCCATGCGCGACGTTACGCGCATGGGTATAATTAATTTTATTTGCCTGAAGGGCCTGGGAAACGCGGTTCCACGCAGTTTTTTCCTGGAGAATCAGCGGGGGCGGGGCAGCTACTTTAGGAGCGGGCGCGGGTTTGGGACGCGGCGGTGGGGTTACACGGCGAGCGGAGTCCGACTCCGGTGTCACGACTACCTGCGGGCGGGAGGCGGTCGCGGATTTAGTCTGCTTCGTCGTGGAGCTCCGGGACTCCACGGCGCGAGTACACTTTTTACCGCGCGTTACGGTTTGGAACCCATCCGAAGTTCCAGGCTGAGGGCTTGACGCGGATTCGAAATCCATCTCCGATTCTGTATCGGAGCCTGAACTCGAAACGATCGAGGTCGCGACGGACGAAACGCGCGATGACGTAGTCGACGCGGGCGCGGGGGTGGGGGTAGCGTTAGGCGCTTCGTGAGTCGCTACGTCGAAACGTGCGCTCGAACTTGACGCGGCGGCGGGGGGCGCGCGGCGTGCCTCCGAGGCACGTTTGAAGTACGCGGCGACGGACGCGGGGGGGGAGGGATTGCCACGGGCGGCCCTAAACTCTAGGTACTCGGCCCTAATTGACGGGTACCTATCCCGGAGGAACCCGACAATATCACTAGCACTATCTTCTTCCATTTTTCGGTCTTCTTGCCCGGGGAGGGCGGCCCCGGGACTTTTGTTGAACTCGCCGAAAGGCGAGGCCCCGGATAGGATTTGTAACCCCCCTGTGCTGCAGAACAGCAAGGAGCAGGGGGGGGAATGCCTATGCCGTGAAAACGGCAATCGGCGGGGAAAAGGAAAGGAACCCGCTCGGGCTGTATAGTGCTACAGCAGGCAGAATCGCGAGCGGGGGTCTAGTCTTGAAAAAGACTGTTGTTTTGGGAAGGGTTAGGAAATCGCTAGCCTGTGAGTGCCACAGGAAGCCTGAACGTAGCGATTGGTTTTGCCTTGAAAAAGGCAGTTGGTAAAGGGTGGGTTCGCGGTTACAAAACTTTAGCGCACAAAAATGGACTCCGAGACGCAAATCGCAAGCGACCAACGGATCGGCACGTCCGCACTACCGAATTGTAAGCACGATGTATTCACGGTCACTACACTGTCGAGCACAACTGTGAGTTCAGAGACGCAGCTCGCAAGCGGGCCACGGATCGGAAAGCACGTCCGCGCACGACCGAGTCGTGAGCGAGAATGCTTTATAAATCCAGTCGTTAGTAATACTTGTATAGACATGAGAATCTCGGTTCTCTTCATAAACTTAACCGTTAACGCTAGCCGGTAACGCTAACGGTATGGCGATGTTAAAACTTTCCCAGCTAACTTTATTATGGCTTAAAGTCGGCAATGCCTATTTGGTAAGCTCTTCAGCTACGGTTTTAACAATTGATCTCGAGATGACCTTGTCTTCCTTATTTTTTGAAAGACTTTCCCTGTAGCTTCCCTTGCATGTTTTTCATTGCTCTAGTAAATCTCTAGTGGTCTAGTAAACTAATAACAATGGATAAGGAGAAGCGCAAGAAACTCAATTGCAGACGCACGCGTTTTTCGACTTTTATATAATTTTATTTTGTTTTTTTGATTTGGATCAGTAGTTTAGTATAGTTTGTGTATTGAAATATTTTTTTTTTTTTTTTTTTTTTTAAGTTCTATTCGTTTAAGTTTTTTTTAAGAGTTGAAGTAGGAGTTTTATTGGTAAGTTTTTTTTTCTTAACTTTTGCTCCTTATGGAGCTGCCTGATGACCCTGGGGGCAGAGAAGTCCCTGGGGTCGGTTATAATGTAACAATCTCAAATGAGGAATGTGGAATGGAAACCGATGGATCTGTAAAACCTAGCACACCCAAAGTAGTACTCCTCCCCAGTTCACTGACTCGCAACTGAATTCCAATCAGTACAAAAAACTAGAATCAGTAGCTAGACTAACTTATCAGACAAGTGATGCGGCACCATATGTTGTTCATGTGCAAAGAATGCAGCAAGCTCCGAATGATAATGTTACAGTTCACCATATTGCTTTTGGTCGCTTTTTAAAAAGGAATTCTATCCACAACATTGTTAGCGGAAGCTTAAAACGAATTGGCCGTAATAGACTGTTTCTGTCTTTTAATAATTACCAGGACGCAAATTCTTTCCTAAACAGCCCTGCTTTGCAATCAGCCGAGTTTATGGTTTTTATCCCAACAGTTAGTGTGACCCGTATGGGTGTTGTAAGAGGTATACCTGCTGAGTGGTCAGATGAAGAAGTTATGGAAAATATTAATTTACCTGTTGGATGCGGTCCAATTTTAAAAGTAAGAAGAATGAGACGGCGTATCATAGTAATGGCAGTGAATTTACGGCTACTGAAACTGTGGTTCTCACATTTGATGGGGAAATTCTACCTAAGCGAATTTTTATTTGCTACACTGCTCTCCCAGTTGATCTTTACATTTTTGTATTGTTGCATATTTGGTCATGTAAAAGCGTTATGTAGGTCAAAACCAAAGTGTTTCAAGTGTGGCCAAGACCATACTGCTGACCAGTGCTCTATCCTAGAGGAAGATGCATACTGTTGTTTATGCCAAGGTTCCCATTTTGCCACAAGTAAAAGATGTCTAGAATTTGAGCGCCAAAAAGCCATTAAAGAAACTATGGCCAAGAGCTGTATGTATTTCGTACGCTGAAGCATCTAAAATTCATGCACCCATTTCTAAAATATCTTATGCTGATGCTTTACTTTCTTCTTCCAATATCGGGGCTTCTACTATTTGTACTCCTCAATATGAACAGCCTCATAAACAACCTTTCAGTAACTTTTACAAAAAGACTGTTTTTCTTAAACCAAAATCTGTTTCTAAGCTATCTAAAGGTTATGACAAAAAAACACAACAAGAATTAATTAACGACTATGATATGCCCTCACCCAGAAATGGTTGTGCATTAAACTCAAATAACCATAATGAATCGACATTACAATCAATTGCAGACCTCATTAAAATTCTCATTAATACTTTATCACAGTCTAATATTCTTCAACCGTCCAACGCTGCCTCTTTAATTGACACTATCGTTAACTTACCAAATTATATTAATAATGGACAAGCAAGCCAAAGCTCTACAGTGGAATTGTAGAAGTACTTCGTCTAAGAAAAGTGATATTATTTATCTTATAAATAAATATAAACCTTTTATCTTCGCTCTACTGGAGACTTGGCTAAAACCAGGTGCTCCTTTCAGATACTCTGGATATACCTATCTCCGGGAAGATCGTATTGACGGGTATGGCGGGGTTGCCTTACTAGTCAAACATCATTTTCCTTTTTCTCACTTTCCTTCTCACAGTAATGATTTTTCAATTATTGCTGCTATTGTAAATTATATCTGCTATTTTTCAATATATATCCCTCATCCAAGTTCTTCTATTTTTGTCAAACTTGATTCTATCATTTCTACTCTTCCTAAGCCTTTTATCTTATTAGGCGACTTTAGCAGTCAACATAGTTCTCGGGGCAGTTCAACAACCAATACATACGGAGTTTCATTGATTGAACTGTTAGACTCCCATAATCTTTGCTTTCTCAACGATGGTTCTGTGACCCGACGGATCTCTCCCAATGAAGGCTCAAGTGTCCCTGATTTAAGCATTTGTACTCCTAGTTTAGCTTCCACTATTTCATAGTCTACACTTTCTTCTTCATATGGTAGTGACCACTTCCCTTTACTTCTTAGATTTTCTTTTCATATTAATTTTTCATTTAGACATTCTCCTAGATTGAAATATCGACTTAATAATGCTGATTGGGATACCTTTAAAACCCGTATATATTTTTTTATTTTATTTTTTTTATTGCTTAGCTGTGTGGACGAGCTCACAGCCCACCTGATGTTAAGTGGTTACTGGAGCCCATAGACATCTACAACGTAAATACGCCACACACCTTGAGATATAGTTCTAAGGTCTCAGTATAGTCACAACGGCTGCCCCACCCTTCAAACAGAAACGCATTACTGCTTCACGGCAGAAATAGGCGGGGCGGTGGTACCTACCCGTGCGGACTCACAAGAGGTCCTACCACCAGTAATTACGCAAATTATAATTTTGCGGGTTTCATTTTTATTACACGATGTTATTCCTTCACCGTGGAAGTCAATCGTGAACATTTGTTGAGTACTTATTTCATTAGAAAAATTGGTACCCGCCTGCGGGATTCGAACACAGGTGCATGGCTTCAACACGAATGCACCGTACGTTTTTTTTTTTTTTTTTTTTATTGCCTTTGTAGGCAGACGGGCATACGGCCCACCTGATGGTGAGTGGTTACCGTCGCCCATGGACTTCAGCAATGCCAGGGGCAGAGCCAAGCCGCTGCCTACCGCTTAATACTCTCCACAAGCCTCGTTTGAAGAAGGACATGTCATAGCGCTCGGGAAACACCGTGGAGGGGAGCTCATTCCATAGCCGGATGGTACGTGGCAAAAAAGATCTCTGGAAACGCACTGTGGATGACCGCAGTGGCTCCAGGTAGTATGGATGAACTCTACTCCGGTGGCGGGCGGTGCGATGGTAAAAACGAGATGCTGGTATCATCTCGAACAATTCCTCAGAGCACTCCCCATGGAACATACGGTATAAAATACAGAGGGAACCGAAGTCCCTCCGCAAACCCAGAGGCTCCAAACGATCCGAGAGAATGGGATTATCGACAATCCGAACGGCCCTCCTCTGTATGGAGTCAAATGGAAGAAGCTGGTATTTGGGAGCCCCGGCCCAGAGATGGGAGCAGTACTCCATGCGAGGCCGGACTTGTGCTTTATAAAGCAAAAGTCTTTGTCCAGGCGTGAAGTACCGCTTCGCTCTGTTGAGGACTCCCAGCATTTTGGACGCCAACTTGGCTTTGCCTTCCAAATGACTCCGAAACTGGACATCGCTCGAAATGTCGACCCCAAGTACCCCGATACTCTCGGAAGGTTGCAGGGATACTCCTTGGAATTGCGGCGCCATGACAAAGGGGTCCTTCTTCGCAGTGAACGCGCAAACTTGTGTCTTTATAGGGTTGAATTGAACCAAGTTCAATTCACCCCATTCGGAGACTTGCCCCAGAGAGTTCTCCACTTCAGACACAAGTTTTGATCGTCTCTCTTGCACCACGCTCCGAGAGAGACTCTGATGGCCGATATATCGCGCATCCCCCGTGCTATCATCTGCATAGCAATGCATGCCATCAATAGACAGCATGTCATTGATATACAGGATGAAAAGCGTGGGGGAGAGCACCGAACCTTGTGGAACGCCAGCGTTAATGGTCATGGTATCAGAACAATCACCGTCCACAACGACCGTGATGTTCCGCCCATCCAAAAAGCTAGCGATCCACTTGCAGAGACCCTCGGGGATTCCGTAAGATGGTAACTTCGACAGAAGTGCCCTATGCCAGACCCTGTCGAAGGCCTTCGCGATATCAAGGCTCACGGCAAGAGCCTCGCCCTTGCTCTCCAAGGCTTCAGCCCACCTGTGAGTAAGGTATACAAGAAGATCGCCAGCTGAGCGACCGTGACGGAAACCGTACTGTCGGTCACTGATCAGCTGGCGATCTTCAAGATACTTCAGGAGTTGTGTATTTATAATTCGCTCCATCACCTTGGAAAGCAAGGAAGTTATCGCGATAGGCCTGTAGCTCGATGGGTCCGACCGGTCACCCTTCTTGGGGATAGGGTGGACATGGGCGGTCTTCCATGAAGACGGAACCCTGTTAGTGCAATAAGAGAGGCGATACAAACGCGTTAGCGCAGGTGTCAGCTCAGGGGCGCACGTTTTCAAAACCACTGCGGGGATGCCGTCTGGCCCACTCGACTTATGGACGTCCAGGAGTCGGAGCTCCCGCCTGACTGCACACTGTGTGAAGCAGATATCCGGCAGGGAGCTATCACACCGGGGGATGTTCGGTGGTGTGGCACCCCCGTCGTCCACAGTCGAGTTCGAGGCGAAGAGTTTGACCAGAAGGTCAGCCTTCTCTTTCGCGCTGTGGGCCAGACTGTCATCGGACTTGCGCAGTGGTGGGAGACTAGACCTGCAAAAGTTTCCTTCTGCAGCTTTGGCGAGCGACCAAAAAGCACGGCTCCCGGAGGGATAGCTCTTCAATCGCTCGCCAACTCTAACTCTAGTGTTATCCGTTAGGCCACGACGACCACACAACAATATATATGTAATAATAATATATAAGTACTAGCTGACCCGGCAAACGTTGTGTTGCCTTAAATAAGATTTCTAGGGAAATTCTAGTCTAATATATAAAATTCTCAAAAACCTCATTCAACCACATAATATAGTAAGCGGCACGTAAGTTGGCAAGGTTTTGGTGCAGTGGGGGTAATGTCGCGCATAGTGTACATTGCAACAAAAAAATGGTCACTTTTACTGCCCGCATATAATATATTATTATGTTAATTTTATTTTATTAAATTTTTTATTTGCCATAATTTATTTTTAAGCCTGTGTGTTTAGAAGAAAGTTAAAGAAAAGAGAGGAATTCGTGAAGTGTATTAGGTGTTATAAATAAAATACAATTAAAAGTTAAAAAGTTTATTTAACAAAATATACTTAATATTAAAAATTATGTGTCGCCGTCGTCACTATCATTTTCTAATAGTGCTACCCCTTGGATTAAATTTATGGTAGGACCTGAGCTGGTGGAAGGAGTTGGCTCCTCATCGTCGACATAACGAAGAGTCGCTGTCGTCACTGGCGTAAATAATAAAACGCTCAGTGACCGAATCGACTATAATTATGGTCATTGGTATTTGGTCCTGGCATTGCAAACAAATTTAAAACAATAACACTCGTAACAAAAACTAAATTTAAAATAATAATAACAACTCGTAACAAAAACTCAATATAAACAAAGGGTTCCTACAACTTTAGTAGGCACATGTGTAACCGGGAGCGAACGGAACGTGGACGCGGTACGGGAGGGGAGAGTCGACTGACTCACCAATCGCGCGCACGGAACGGTGCTACGTCTTTCCCCGCGTCCCGCTTGACAACCAAAGAGACCTAAAAAACGACTTCTGCGCATCTAGCGGCTCTTGCCAAGTTACGTGCCGGGGACTATACCTCATTACAACAACAACAAAAAAATTATAAAAAAAAAATGTTTGGGGTGAACAACCCTTATCACTTAGGGGTATGAAATATAGATAGTAGCCGATTCTCAGACCTACTGAACATACTATTGATACACAAATAAAACCAAAGAAACATGGCTGAAAAATGTATAGTGAGTAAGACAGGAGACCGGCTTCGTCCTCATCCCTACTACGTGATGTTTGCTGGATGAGTGGTGACACCTGGCGGGGATAACTGATCGATTGATAGTTGATCAGTAGTCGACCGGCGAGGGCAGGAAATCAAACTGAATTAAAAAAAAATCATAATTAAAGGAACTTGAAATTATAAACTCTGAATAAGAATTTATCATACTACAATTATAATATTTGATTGCCATCTTGCAACCTTATTGCGGATCTGTGCATAGAAAATAAAAAATAAAAATCGGGATGGAAAAATAGGGGTTGATCGTATAAGAGTGAAAATTGAGAGTAATATATTTTTTTTTATTTTAAGTCATGACAAAATAAAAAATAAAATCTTGCCAAAAAAATTAAAATTTATAATTAACAAATAAAAAATAGGGGTTGATCGTGGAGGGGTGAAAATTTCAGAGTAATATGAATTTTTTTATTCTAAGTCATGACAAAATAAAAACAAAATTCTTGCAAAAAAATTTAGTTTTTAATTAGCAAATAAAAAATAAGGGTTGATCGTAGAAGGGTGAAAATTTAGGGTTGTATGTATTTTTGTATGCTGTATCATAAAAAAATAGAAATTAAAAATTTTGTCTAAAAAATAAAAATAAAAATTTAGGGGTGGACTACCCCTAACATTTAGGGGGATGAAAAATAGATGTTGGCCGATTCTCATAGATACCGGATAAGCACAAAAAATTTCATCAAAATCGGTCAAGCCGTTTCGGAGGAGTATGGCAACGAAAACTGTGACACGAGAATTTTATATATTAGATAGAACAAAAGATGACTTCTCTTCCTAATATCTCACATGGTTCAGAATCAGTTTGTGCTGAAGCACTAACGAAATTATTTATAAAGGTAGCTGACCAAACTTTTCCGCTTAAAAATGGTGCTCTGGGCTTTATTCCATCTCCACCTTGGTGGATCAAGAATGTTCGGATGCAAAAAAAAAAGAAAACAAGTTGAGCTCCAATATTGTGACAATTGTACATCTGAAAATTTTGATCCGGTTACAGATGCTTTTAAGGCCACTAGTTTATTATTCAAAAAGAAAAAAGCAGATAGCTGGAAATTTTTTTGTCTCTCTATTTCTCCTAATGTCTGTCCTTCTGTGGTATGGCGTAATATTAGAAGATTCAGGTGTGCATTTACTGAAACTTCTTCTGGTTTTCTCCCGGCTTCATTAAATAATCAATTCCTGGACAGACTTGCCCCTACTACTGTTCCTGAAAAAATGGTTATGCCTCTGATGCCATTCAACCCTCTGGTCTCGCTAATCCATTTTCTATGTATGAAATTAAAAATACAATCTTCAGTAGTAGACTCTTTTCCTGGTGACGATGGAATCCCATATTCCTTCATCTCTCATTTAGGTGACCACTCTCTTGAATATATCCTAAAATTGATAAATACATTCATGTTAACCGGTTCTATTCCTCCACGCTGGAAAAACCAGATCATTATACCAATTCTCAAACCTAATAAGAGTTCCTCTGATGCAAACTCATATCGTCTTATTGCATTGTCTTCGGTCTTGATAAAACTCTGTGAACATTTGGTGAAAACTCGCCTTGAATGGTTTATAGAAAGCAATAGCAAGCAATAGAAGCAGTTCAAGCTCTCCAAAATATCCATTAAAAAACAAATTAATTTTTCCTATCATTATTGAGATTAGGAGTTTGCTGTATATATGTAAGCAATTAGGGTTGTCTGTGTCATTTGGTTGGATACCTGGACATTCTGGTATTTTTGGTAACGACATAGCAGACCAACTAGCAAATGAAGCCGTTAAAGATGGCAATGCTAATTCGTATAAAAATAATTATCATGATTTGGCCTCACTTCCTGTTTCTTTTCTTCGAAAATCATGGGCTGATCTTTGGATTCAGAGCAGTTTAATTAAGGGTAAATATTTTTTATCCATACAGCCCACAAATACCACTGAAACCATGGTTTTTTAAAATGAAATTTAATAAAAAGGAAACATCGTCTCTTATTCGTATGAGATTGGGTCATGTGTGTACCCCAGCACATCTTACCAGATTTCATATTATTGATAATGAAATGTGTGAGTGTGGTCTGAATATTGGTGATTTAAATCATATCATTCTGTCCTGTCCTCAGTATAACCACTCCATCTTATTTGATCACTCTGATCCTTGTTCCAGTATTCCGTTACCTACATTTGTTCCTGTTTTGTTTTCATCTTTAAATCATAATGTATATAAAAAGTTATATTTATTTCTTACTGTAAATAATATACAATTATAAGTACATAATTATGTATATAATTAATATTGTATTTGATTTAATTTATTAATTACTGTTCTTTTGCTGCTGATCCTATCCTTTATCCGATGTAAAATTCTTTTCCTTTACTACTCCGTTTCCTTACCTTTGTCTGTGTGTGAATGCGACCACAGGCATTTCAAAAATTTCGACACATCAAAGTCATTGACTTTGTTATTAAGTGGTTATTTGATATTATAGTAAAACAACCAAATTTAATATAAACATAAATTCTACGTTATGGAAAGTTTTACGTTATATCGAGAGACGATATAAAGAATTTACACTCTGCTTAAAAATGTTTATAGATAAGAAAATTGAAGCATACTATTTGCTTCAATTGACGCTTTGTCTTTAACGCCTTGAACTAATTAACTTAGATTAAGAGAACAAAGACAAAGTCTATAAGTCAATAAATATATAACAAAAATTCAAAGATAGATTTTTAGAAAAAAACAACACAATAAACATAACTGTGTTTATCAATATGTATCAAATAAATATATTTTTATCTATTAACGCTGATTACTAGAAACACGTGAACCTTTTCGTGTATAATTTGTACGTTATCGAATTTAGTATAATATACACTAAACATAATTAATTCGTCACTACAAAAAATGCTACTTAGCTTGCGATTAGCATTATCATTTGATTCGCACATATTATATTATAATGCCCAACAATATCAATATATCAGTTCAGACAGTGCCGTCGTTCTAGACGGAAGTGAATGTTAGTCTTCAATTATATTAATTAACAACATGACAGGCGGTAATCAAGAAAATTTAAATGAAAAACAGGAAGATGAATTCACTGAAGACGATCCATTAAGAAGCCAAGATGTTAAAGAAGTCTCACAACCAAGCGTATGTGCTAAATTCTGCCATCTAATCAAAAACATGACAGTGGAAGCAAGTTTGTTATTCCTCATCATGTCCAGTCTTATTTCAATGTTGACAACCCAAAACTTAAGCTTAGAAAAAGCTTGCCGAGTGAACTTAAATTTTTCAGATGAAATCTGCACCTCCCTAAAGCTGCAAGATGTCAACAGTCAGAATCAGTATGAAAAAGAGACTCAGAAACTGCTAGCGTCTGTAATGGCTAAAAGAACTTATATTTCCGCCACGATACCATGCGTGATCGCCTTATTAGTCGGAGCATGGTCCGACAAAACTGGACACAGGAAAGTGTTTCTGACAATTTCAATATTTGGGCAATTCTTGATTACAATTAATAATATGTTAAATGTTTATTTCTTCCACGAGCTAAGCGTAGAAGTTCTCGTGTTCAGTGAAGCTATTTTAGAAAGTTTTTCGGGTGGTTGGTGTGTAGGTATCTTAACTGCCTTTTCATACATCTCTGCAATTACATCCGGTGAAGACCGTACTTACAGAATGGGATTGTTAAACTTCTGTATGACAGTTGGATTTCCGGTTGGTATGGGACTCAGCGGCATACTCTTGAAGAAATACGGTTATTACGGATCTTACGGACTAGCTGGTGCAATTCACAGCTTGAATGTTATGTACAGCATATTTGTATTGAAGGATCCAAAAAGAAATAAAGAGCAAAAGAAGGTAAACTGCCTAAGCGTCATCAATAATTTGATTACAATGACACTTACTACTCGATAACACGGCTCACATATAGACTTAGACTAGGCCGTTGCTTTACTTCTGCCTGGCCTTCGAAATTACAGAACACTACCAGTCAGCCTTACACTATCTCAGAGACTCGAAAATCACACATTTCCACCTTTGCAGTATCAATCTAACGATTTTAAACTCTGTGACACCTCTCCAGCCATTTTCAAAGGAGAGGCTCGCCCACTTGTCTGGACGATCCTCCTCAAATCTAACCAAATGATCTTTTAATTCTCCCTATTGACTATTTGACTGGGCAAGAAGCTTCTCTATTTTCAGGAATTTTTTCCGCTCTTCGATTTAATTCTTCCTTTTAGAATGGACCTAAAACCATATACATTTTATTATTGTCTCTGCAACTACGAGTTTATCTTCTTCTGTAGGAGTAAAATTCAGGTTCCCCCGTTCACCAAGATTAGTCTGATCACTCTTTCTATGTAAGAATGTCTCTTCTATGTCGATTTCCTCTCTTGTACTTTTATCTGAAATTTATTTTAGATATTTAAAACTCTAATTTTAAATGTAGTCCACATCGCCGTACCACCTCCCGGAGACGTGTTTTTTTTGTCTAGAATCCTTGTACCGTTGTACGTACAGATGTTTCGTTTTATACTAGTGAATTCTGAGCCAAACAATATTAGCTGAGGTTACACTAAAATACACTTCTAGACTGCGTGAAAAGAGCTAGGTGGACAACTTAATATATGATTCTATACTGCGCATTTAATCGTAAACTGCTATTAAGTAACGAACATTTTCTGATAACACACGTGGTACATGCGACAGCAAACCGCCTAGCTTAAGTCCAGTAGCCTTCATAAGTTCGCCTCCAAACTCATCACATATTCTTTTCAATTAAGTGATAGCTTTTCTTAAGACGATAAGTTTTTATGTGTAAGCTACAGACTTTCCCTCTTAATACTGCCATAAGCTTTACTAAAGGTATCAAAGAACGAATATATTCTGTATGCGTATTCCCATTTTTTCCCATCAGCTGTTTTAAGAGAAATCATTTAAATTTTATTTCCGCATTAAATAAATTTTAATTTCAACAATTTTAGTAATTCATGATTCTTTAGTGTTTTCCGATACAAAATCTTTACTGCAATTATTTACTTCGAGAAGTTACTTTAAATTGTATTTTTTCAGCACGATAAACAAGGAATACGCCACTTTTTTCGAACATTCTTCGATTTCGCCAACGTTAAGGATACAGTAGGCGTTGTCTTCAAGAAAGCACCGAACAATAGAAGAATCCGTCTTTGTATTCTTCTGGCAGTAGTTACGGTTTTATTTGGACCAATGTATGGTAAGTTCAATGTCTATGATACATTATCTCCACTGGTAGTAAGATAAAAGGGACGCCGGTCACTTTTCTACTTGATTGTGATCTAGCTGCGTATGAAGTATGAGATAGCCTTTATACCAATTATTGAACTAATTGGGCAATATTCAAAACAAGTGTTCGGTTGATTGTCCGCTCATCAATCCCAACGTTAAAGCACCTGAAGCAAGATCCACAGCAACGACCAAACGCAAATATTGAACCTTGAGGTTCAGGTGACCCAATAGAAAGCTCATTTGTCTTGGTTCCAGCAATTAACTTATTTGCTGAACTTAGATCCAAACTTCCTTCACCGTAAAATGGATGACACTGAAAGCTAAAAATATTCTTAGTAGCTGTAATCAACTACCATAGTCCATTGTCGATTTATAAAAAAGGGATAAAATATAAACATGCCTAAATATAGTAAATAATATTCTCTATTTCCTTCTGTTGTCATTCGATACCTTGGTGAGACTTAGGCCTTTTACCAATTTAAAACTAACACCCCGAACTTTTGACACTCCGACACAAAATTCTCAACTTCTCTTGTTAAATACGGCTCTCTAAAAATTCATTGGATCAACCCTAGATATTCACCATATCCTTAAATTCCATACATCCAAAACTGGGACAGCCGACTGTATGCAAAAAAGAGTAGTTTATATAGTAATTGGTTGATTATTAAATGAAATAGCACGAAAAAGTTTGATAGGTACAAATATCCCTGGTGTATAGACACAGCCACTGGAAGAACAACTGGCTGTACGTCTCGGTCTGTCTATATAACGCAAAAATGTGCACCTATCATACTTTTCCGCCTAATCGATTTGTTAATCGACCATTTAATATTACTTAACTTTTCAATATCCAATTTAATATGTTATTTCTTCTGATTATTATTGTTGCTCGACCGATATGTTGCATTCCATCGCCGTCTAAATATAAAACAATAAGCTAATTAGTAGTAGAAAACAAACCATGCAAAGTAAATAGAATAAATACGCTGACAAAACTTTAAACTATTACATTTAATCTTCGAATTTATGGCCCAATGTTTGGGTCAGCTGCAAACGAACAACGTAACCATGCGATAAGAAATTTTGTAAAGTTGTAATAATGAAACTTATTATCTGAGTTACTTAATTTCGTACAAATTAGTGATAAAATATTACACTAAGCGACTTCTCGATAAATCGTCAAACAGCAAATAACTTTAGTTCAATAATTATGTTGTGGTACGTACGTTATTAGTTATTTTCTTGTTGCGAGAAATTCGCTGGATTCTCCCTTCTTGAATTTAGATATATCACGTTGACTGCCATGTAGGTCACCGGTGCCCTACGTGGCGCATGAAGTAATTATGTCGATTTCTCTTTTCGATCTTCTTACTAAGGCACCGGGATATCTAGTAGACTCCGGGAAAGACGATACCGAACGATACTGAGAATGAATTTATTTCTAAGAGACCCTAAACACTAAAATACACATTAACAAACAATAGAGGCAATAGAGCAAATAGAACAATAGAGTTAGGCAATCCAGGCGCTTAGTAAAAGAAATCGACGTAATTACTCCAGTGCGCCGCGTAGGACACCAGTGACTGACTGACATGGCAGTTAAAGGGTTAAAATTAAAAACGGTAAGAGAATCAAGCGACATATTAACACAATTTATTTAATACGAAATCAGCTAAAAATTCTTACTTTTAAAACAGTGTAAATGTAGAATTTAAAGCTAAAGCTGAGCTGAAGTGAAGCTTTGAAAGCGTGGCTGTTGTAATTTGATTATACTTGTATGTAGTTTACGATCAGTCATCTATATCACAGTTATCATCCTTGAAAATAATATCCGACATTTGCGTTTTTACTAGTGGCATAACTCTGATTCATTGTAACCATCACCATCATGCTTGTTTCTGCTGCAAAGCAATTATTTGTTTCGATTTGAAGCATGTGCATTATTAAACGCTAGTAAACATTTCACACCAGATGGGCAGTCAATGAACGCACTGACTTAAACAATAAAAAAATTGTTATCAAAAAACAGATCGCAGTAGAAGATACTATTCACATTTAACATAATTATTACGCTTAACCTAAATATTATCTTTCAAAGCATTTTAACAACTATAGATAAGATAGGTATATACGTAATAAGCCTTTAAATTAATGTTGTTCACACCTTATTCGGAACGATGGTAATTTAAAGTTACAAAATAAATAAAAAAATTACCTTACCATTTCGTCATTCTTTGATTTTTAAACAACGACAAATCTACGTGGTGCGGTATTTTAACATGTACATATGACATAGTGCTTCGTGGATATTTATGAATACGACTATGAAAGAGTTGACATTTTTAACTGTATTGCATTGTTATTTTAAAATTCTTCTAGTTATGTTTATTTTAGATACTGGTTGAATAAACATAGAAAATTGTTTGTGTAGGTTCATATCTTTTTTTTATTGCTTAGATGGGTGGACGAGCTCACAGCCTACTTGGTGTTAAGTGGTTACTGGAGCCCATAGACATTTACAACGTAAATGCGCCACCCACCTTGAGATATAAGTTCTAAAAGTCTCAAGTATAGTTACAACGGCTGCCCCACCCTTCAAACCGAAACGGATTACTGCTTCACGGCAGAAATAGGCAGGGTGGTGGTACCCACCCGCGCCGATTATAATTTTACGGGTTTGATTTTTATTACACGATGCTATTCCTCCACCGTGGAAGTCAATGGTGAGCATTTGTTAAGTATATATTTGATTAGAAAAATTGGTACCCACCTGTGATTCGAACACCGGTGCATCGCTCAACACGAATAAATAAATAAATAAATATTTACTAACAATCACGCCACGTTAACTGGTCCCGTGATAAGTTCGTAAAAAACTTGTGTTACGGGTACCAGATAACGGATATAAATGTAAGATTTTTATTATACACATACATATATTTAATATACATCCATAACCCTGGAAAATACATTTATATTTATCATACAAATATCTTCCCTTGGCGGGATTCGAACCCGCGACCCCCTTGTGTAGTGACCATGTCACTTACCGCTACACCAGACGGCCGTTAAACATCGGACGTCTTATCCGTTAGGCCACGACGACTTCAATTTAATAACTTAATTCGATTTAAAGATTTAATAACTTAATTCGGGACTTGCTCGTTTACAATTGGCGGCACTAAAAATATACAGTAAATAATAGAATGTGGCTAATTAAAATATTGGAAATATCAGCATGCATTTTAATCGAAGCATCATCCCAATCGACAAATCGTATCCGGAATATTAAGGGTACGGCTTTCAGAGCATCGAACGTACTGTTAACACTCCTATTAATCTATTATGATATCAGACAAACTTTATCAGTGATTAGATTCTTTTTTTTTCCTTAACAAAATATTGCATCGTCATCTGGCTTATCGATATTGATATGCTCTACGAATCAACCTTCTGATATGGACGCTATAAGACATGATTAGGACGAAAAAAACACGCATGTTTCCACGATGAAGGAATGAAGTCGTGTAATAAAAAATGAAGTCGTAAAATTTACTATATAACAATAACTCAAATTTTATAAGTATTTAATAATACACAAGAATTGCTCGTTTAAAGGTATAAGATAATAAGTGGAAACGAATCACGCATAGTCATCGGGCCCCAATTTAGGATTCCCTGTATTATTGGTACAAGAGACTGACAATCGTAAATAAATGTTTGAATATATAGATAATACATATTTAGACAAATAGCAAATAGACCTGTTCATCGCACAATGCCTGACCGATGTGGAAATCGAACCCACGATCCTCGACGCGATAGCCAGGGCAGCTAACTATTGCACCACCGAATCAGACCAAATTGAATAAGAACTCATGGTAGGGCGCATTGCAAGCGCGAATGTGTAGGTAGGTAGCACATGGGGCGTGATAGAACACAATTGAGACTAGCCCGCTGAGTTTCTCGCCGGATCTTCTCAGCGAGTCGCGATTCCGATCCGGTAGTAGATTCATTCGCGAAGTAGTTGCTCTTGAGTTGTTAGGTCTCCTTCAGAGGCGCTCGGGCAGCTGTTAACAAATCCCACCCCTTCTGGCTGAGCCTTTGTTCGCCCATCTGTCCTGGTGGAAAAGAAAGGCCAAACTGGAAAGGCCGCCGGACCACCAGTAATCCTACAATCATATTTTAAAAAAAAGCAACAGAGACATCGTCTCAAAGGGGGTTTTGGCTTTCGCCTTGTGTTCCACGGTAACCGGTTAACACCTGGCTAACTTTGAGTTCGTTCACCCAGTGAGTTTTTTTATTTTACTTTTTATTGCTTAGATGGTTGGACGAGCACACGGCCCACATTTTTTTTTTTTTTTTTATTGCTTAGATGGGTGGGCGAGCTCACAGCCCACCTGATGTTAAGTGGTTACTGGAGCCCATAGACATCTACAACGTAGACGCGCCACCCACCTTGAGATACAAGTTCTAAAGTCTCAGTATAGTTACAACGGCTACCCCACCCTTCAAACCGAAACGCATTACTGCTTCACGGCAGAAATAAGCAGGGCGGTGGTACCTATCCGCGCGGACTCACAAGAGGTCCTACCACCAGTAATTACGCAAATTATAATTTTGCGGGTTTGATTTTTATTACACGATGTTATTCCTTCACCGTGGAAGTCAATCGTGAACATTTGTTGAGTACATATTTCATTAGAAAAATTGGTACCCGCCTGCGGGATTCGAACACCGGTGCATCGCTTCAACACGAATGCACCGGACGTCTTATCCTTTAGGCCACGACGACTTCAAACATGGTGTTAAGAGGTCACCGAAGCCCGTAGATATCTATATTTTAAATACCACCCACCTTGAGATATAAGTTCTAAGGTCTCAAGTATGTTACATAAAAGTGCAATAAAAAAAGGCCACCAAAACTTACAGAATAAAGTCTCATATAATCTTGGGGGAAAATCCACGTCTATTAGATGTCTTCTGGAATTTCACGTTAAATATAAACGATATTTTTTTTATGACTTTTTTATTCCATTTTTCCTTACATTCTCCTCTTCTCTTTATTTTATCATTGATCACACATGATTTTCGAACCTACACATACTTATTTAGGTTTTCATTCGTTTATCGTCCGCAGTTTTTCACAATGATTTAATCGAATCAAATAAAATTATTATTTTCAGGTGAAGTATCTATAATATATTTGTCGACCCGCTACCGATTCAACTGGGATGAAATCAAATTCAGTATTTTCCAGACATACAACTTTGTAACGCACACAGTTGGTAAGCTTTAAGACACAATGTTGATGTTTAACAAACAAACAAACAAATTTTGACAATCGTTCTTGTTTCTGCTTGGATCTGCATTGAACTTAATCATACAACGTGACTTTGTGCTCTGTTAAGCCTTTTAATGTAGGTAGGTAGGTAGGTAATGTAGTATTAGAACTAGAATAAATTAGTATAGTATATACAGTATAGAATAGTTATATCATAGAATAGATTAGTTATATTATAGAATAGATTAGCTATATCACAATTATCGTTTATTCACTACTACTATTATCAGCCCATGGATTATATGTATTAGCGTTAATATAACAAGTATTCGAAATAGCTGCGTCACCATTACAGAAAATAACAAGTTTAAGCCCATTTATTAAAACATTATATATTTATAAATTTTGTTTCTAATGAACTGATCAAGGGATATTTTCTAGATCCAATTAGTGTTTCGATTTTAAATACCAAGTTAAATAAATAAGGATAGGAAGTTTAAATCTAAAATTTCAAGTTCGGCAACTAGACGCTGCATTTATGGGCTTCGTTATCACGTACTTTATAACCCACCTGCTACTAATAATGTTAATATCAATAACATCCACCACTTTCTTACCAGGTACAATTTTCTCGATATTATTCTTTAGCAAATACCTCAAATGGGACGACTCAATATTGGGCATAATATCGACGATCAGTAAAATAGCGGGATCTTTCGTCTACTGTTTTGCACCAAACGATAAAATATTCTTTATTGGTAAGTTTCGTATTTATCCCAATTGCGTTATTCATCTTTTTTTAATAATATTTTTACTTTTACGTAAAAACTACCTCTGCAAAATTTTATTTGAAATTTAGCTTATTTATGTATCTTTATATATATATTTCATCTGTGGGTGTGTTTGTCACTGACCTTTTCCTAAACGGCTGGACCAATTTGATTGATTTTTTTTGTATGCGTTTGCATGGCATCCTGGACGGTTTAGATTCACAAATCAGCCCGGCAGATGGCGCTGCAGTCGGTATCTAGGTTATTTATCTTTCCTAGACATAATTCATACGGCAAAACAACGTTTGCCGGACCAGCTAGTGTATATTTATAAATTTTATTTTCAGCGCCTCTGGTGGAAATATTGAATGGAACAGCGCTTTTGGCAATGAGGTCTATATTCTCCAAGATGGTGCAGCCGGATGAACTCGGTAAAAAGCGGTGATTTATCAAATTCTAAATTAATTTTGTAAAAAAAAAGATGTGTGCTGTCGTGGGACACCGGATATTATAAAAATATTAATTTTAAGTTCTATTCAAGGTATAAAGAAAATAAAACTGTAGGTTTCGCAACCACGCTGTGTGCATTACTAGTTTGTACGTTATTACAAAGTTAAGTCGTACATTATGTGCGTTACTAATAAAAATCTTACGTTACGGACGTTTCTTCCCGGTTAGGGTACCCCTCCGCATCGTCCCATAAGGAACTTCATTCCAAAACTTAAGAAAACTTTTCTACTCGTTACTCTTGGAAAAATTAAATCTAATACGAAGAATTTAAAGACCAACATGGCCAGCTATGAGTATTTGGTTTTCATTTAGATAACCAATATAACTCAAAGTAAGCTTTTCATTTAGTAGACTTTAATAGACATTGCAGAATACTATAATATTATTTGAGTTTTTTATAAGCTAGAAATCCTAATTTATATCAAACCTCAGTCATTCAGGTAACGTAAACCAAAATTATTTCTTTTCGATTGTCAGACTTTGTATACATATTATTATATTATTATAATATGTTTAAGTCGGCCCAACATCACTATTTAGTTAACTAAGATTATTTAAAGTTAACGATTTCCTTAATGTTGATATTGTTGGTTACTCATTATAAGTTCAACGCGTGTAAACAATTGCTTAAGACGGTATTCAAGAAAATTCATGACTAACCTTCCGCCATTTTTCTACTATAAACATGCACAATACATTCCGACTCGAGCAGCCGAACGCTGCGGAGCTTTCTGTTGCTATCGTTGTACACTTGCAATGCAATAAATGGAATTCATTTGAAAAGTTAGTCTTAATTGTCGTCACTATGGAAGGAACAACGAATAGAATAAAGTCGGTGTGGCTGACGTCATCAGTCGCTGACGTCACCAATCACTTATCCTTTATTGGGTAATCATTTAGCTTACTATTTCATTTCCCCTTCGTAGTCAATATATGGCTTCGGTCTCAAGAGAAAGAAAGGCGGTGCATTGAATCCAAAATATAGTTGTTAATCTTCTGAAATATGTATTTTAATGTTACGAATACATTTTAGGTAAAATGAACTCAGTCGTGGGCTTGACCGAGAATCTGATGCCGTTACTATACGTACCGCTCTACACTAAAGTCTACACGTCCACAATGGAAGTTCTACCGGGGGCTGTGTTTCTGATGGGCGCTCTCATGACTCTACCAGCTGTTGGAGCTTTCATGTTAGTGTAAAAATTTCTCGTTTCATATTTTTCTTGGTCGAATAGTTGATTTTATGTCTATTGACTCCGTCGAGATTCAGTATCCATTCGGAGTGGACTTCAGGAAAACAAGGACACAAGAATCAATACCACGTAACTTGGGATTAGGGTCTTCGAATATAAAACAACAGGAAAATGAGCTCAGTTCATGTCAGAGAAATTTCGATTGCTTAACCAATTTATCATCATCATCATTATCCTGCCCTTCTGGGGTCGGCGCAACATGTTTTCTCCTTCAATACTCTTCTAACATATACCATTTCTTCGCTCACTCCCCTCTTACCCATATCGTCTTTCACACAATCTATCCATTTCTTCTTAGGTCTACCTCTTCCTGGTTGGTTCCTCTTCCAATTGGTTAATTGCTTAACCAATTTAATTAGACTAAATTACACAGATCATCTTAAAAATGCAAATTTAAAAAAGTATTCGTAATCATAATTATATTACTTTTCTATTTAAATTAAAACATCAATTAATTTTAATTTTAATAATTTCCAATTTAAAATTATTCTTTCTTCTCGTTTGCAGATGGCTATTTGTCGAACACAGGCTAAGTCTAAGGAAAACGAAATCCGAAATAGAAAATCAATCTCCTGATTAGTTTAATATTAGTTTTAAGTGTTATAAGTAATGTTTAGTTGTATATGTTATCTGCAATTTTTTTGTATAATAAAACTCTATAATATTTTTAGATGTTTGATTGTACCGAATTTGAGTCTATGTAAATATATACATAAGTAATTTTACTGGTGGCAGGACCACTTGTGAGTCCGCACGGGTAATGCATTTCGGTTTGAAGGATGGGGTAGCCGTTGTAACTATCTTGAGACCTTAGAACTTATTTATATCTCAAGGTAGGTGGCGCATTTACGTTGTAGATGTCTATGGGCTCCAGTAACCATTTAACAACAGGTGGGCTGTGAGCTCGTTCACCCATCTAAGGAATAAATAAAAAAATAAGAAAAAATAATGTGTTCGCCTCACAATGGGCCTTATCTCTCAAGACTCGGAATTTCTTTGCAAGATTAGATCAGAAATGAGAACATTCGCAATACAGATAATCGACACAGTCCAAAGGATTGCGAGGTTGAAGTGGTAGTGGGCAGGACACTTTGCTCGTAGAACTGATCACCGCTGGGGCCGAAAAGTTCTCGAGTAGTTACTGAGTACCGGAAGACGTAGCGTGGGTGGACCTCCCATACTGTAGACCAAAGACCTGTTGAATCCACTGGACACAAGTGGCGGAAGGCGGTCGTCGTGGTGAGGCTTGGGGGAAGCCTATGCTACTGGACATCTGTAGTCGTCTGTAGGCTGAAAGATAGACAGATAAACGCCTTCTATTTTATTATATCTATATAATTTATCTTACGTCATAGCAGTTCCTGGGAGTACAAAGAGAAAATCTTCTAACATGCGGGTGAAATTGCTGGGTAAACCAACGGTCCGAGTGTTATTTATTGTTCGGAACTTGTATATATGAAATCTTCTTGAAAATACCACTAAAGAGATTTAGGCATTCATTCTCATTTCTGTGATGGCTATCGGCTAATACTTCAGGATTAGGATAAGGCGTTCGTCGAAATTTTGAGCGATAAACCTAGTGACAAGTGTATTACTCAACGCCGACTCACCGATCAAAATAAACAGCAATCTACTATTGATATTGCTACTGCTACTACTGTCTCTAAGTGCTACTTTTAATACTATATTTAACAGGTGGTGAGGCGTCGTCTGAGCCTATATGGACAGGTACCACCACCCTGCCCATTGGCAGAAGCCGTGATGCCGTTGTACTATTACGAACTTAGATTCTCGTCTCAAGGTGGGGGTGGCATTTATCTTGATAATGTCTATGGACTCCGGTGCCAATTTAGCATCCTTAGCTTTTTTTTTAAATCTGTTAGCATTGCATACTTAACTACTTTGGACACATTGCTCGCAAAAATCCTGACAACCTCGATAAGCTGATAGTAGTAGGCCATTTACCTTATTTTTTTTGGGCCGGATGCCGAACCTCCTACGAGGTCCCCGCGCCTAGGGGACGCGCGGGGTATGTGGGACATGACGGTCTGCAGATGTTGGTTTTTAACGATTCTACGTCGGCCGTCTCGGTACGGCAGCCGGACAGGCCGCTCCAGGCGGTGCCGCTGGTGTTCCGGAATACCCCGCTGAGATAGTAGTAGACCGTGTCTACGGAAAAAGACCAGGTGGTCGATCACCTGCCCGTTATTCAAAACTGATAGCATCACTCACCGGCATTCCTACACCTGAAGCACTACATAATGCCGAAGATAGGGCACGTGGAAAAAGATTGTGCAACGAATAAACACGGAACAGTCCTCAAATTAGACGCGACCTTCGGAAATGAAGATACCGACTCTGAAGAAGACGAATAATTAATAATATAACTATCTGTTACTGGAAACACTACAAAGGGCTGCCTAGGTGTACAAAAAACTCACGTCATTTGGTTAAATTATCATTAGCGACCTAATTTCGATGACTCCAAGGAAAACTACGCTAACTCCAAATTCGTAGATTTACAGGAGGAGCGTTTAAACGAAAAAAGTTGATAAAATCTTTATTATTGCAGATATATTTATGGTTTTTTTTTTGTGTAACTAGCTGATTTACTCTTGTTTCGAACGCCATCAATAATGATTAATTGTAATAATTTTAACATAGTGAAGCGATTTGCGTGAAAAACGAAAATTTCAAAATTTTGAGTTAGAGTAGTGTTCATTGGAGGCATCGATTTGACCATAACAACAGACAGCTTAAGATTTAGATTCATGTATTGAATTCTTTCTTTTCGTAAAAGTGATAAAAAAGAAACTGTTTCCAATGTTTTTGTTGATAACCCTAGAGCACATGAATAGTCACCAAACAAAAACAAATACCGCTATGAATACTTCGACTATTTAAATAATATTATTTAAAGCGTTATTACAGAAAATATGTTAATTTATCTCGTTTGCAATCTGTCTATCCAATGTTTTGTGGGCCAATCTAAAATCTCAAAGAGCAGTAGTTATAGGGAAAAAGACAATGACCCCCGCGACAAACTATATATGTGAATATATTAAATAAAGACGTGAAGTTACTCATCCGTGTGCTATACGCAATACTCTGTACACCTGCTTCATGTGTGATGACGTCAAGACATTGTGGAGCTTAATAGTTTTTAATCGTATCAATAGGTGGCGCTGTATGTACATTTGAATCGCGCTATCGTTATTTGTCAAAAATTATTTATAAGCTCTAGAAATTTAAAATCTCGCATCTCTGGTTTCCCTTCAACACGTATAAATCTTTCGCCTTTTACTAAAGATTTCCGTGGAGAGGAACACTCAAATGAGTCTATAATATTTTTGTGCCCATCTCGGTGGGTTTATAACAACGTTAATCCGTCGATTTCCGTACCAACCATCTTTCAAAGATCGATCAGGTTCGCTAAACCCAAGGATGATCCTTGGGTTGGGTTGAAAGGAAGTCCTCGGAACGCACAATTGCGTTAAGATTTGCAATAATTATCGACAGTTATGCGGAGTTAAAGGCGAATTTACATTACGAAATTAGTGGCATGAAACTAATTTCCTGACATTAGTTTTACCAACAGTTTCACGTGTAATTTAATACTTTCGTAATGCATGCATTAATTTCATGCAAGCAAATTAGTTTCGTGCCCTGCGCGATTTTTTGGTGAAATTAGTGAGTTCATGCAACTAATTTCATAGTGTAGACGCGACGTGAAACTAATGTCGCGAAAGGGCCTGCGCTGTGCGGACGTGTGTTTTATTAGTTCGGACGCGCTTCAAGCGTTGAAAATGGCAAACCAACGATGGAGTACAGAAAAATAAAATAGATCTTATTAATGAATATCAGCGACAAGGGTGTCTATGGGACCGGAAACACCTACAGTAAAAAATAAAATTCACTCATTCGAAAATAGTTTTTATTGCTCTCAGGATCTTCATCTGCTAATTCAGAGACTAACTTCATTGCACCTAAATGCCTTCTTGTTGACCATCCTCGAATCTACCAACTTTTTTTTTGTTGATAGCCTTTTTTTAAGTTTATAGGTCTATAGGCATTTCTTTAGCTACATTGAATATAGCAAAATATAGCTTTGATGCTAACGGCGCCATTGTTGGTAAAACTAATGTTACGAAATTAATTTCATGCCACTAACTTCGTAATGTAAATTCGCCTTTATGTATTATTATGAACAAATATATTCGGAAGCTGAGCTCAGTGACACGTAATAAAATAGCAATACGTATGTCGGCTTATGAACGTTGTTTGATTGCCCACTGAGTTTCTCGCAGAGAACTGCTCTTGCTAGGGTTACTCTGTAGGTATACGACAAAGGGAAAATCTTCCACCGAGCGGGTGACATTTGCTCGGTAGACCGATGGTCCGAATGTTGTTGTTCGGAACTTGTATATATGCAAGCTTATCTTGAAAATGTCGTAAGCGAGATTCAGGCATCTGTCAAGTATCTTGTGTTCGATCACACAATCCACTGTGTTTCTCGCTGGTTCTTCTCAATGGGTTGCATTTCCCATCCGGTGGTAGATTCTACGAAGTACTGCTGTAGGACTACTGTTTTTTTTTATTTTATAAAAGCTGATGGATACTTTTATTAAATTTCGACGCTATTGACTACTTCGAAATTTAACAAGATGCATAGGTATTTAAATATTTGAATACAATGATTATAATGAGAGGTAAAATAATATACGATAAGGGGGTTTTGAGTAGAACAATATATAAATATAATATATAAATTTATATGTAAATGAAAGCAACTAAGATGTCATGTAAATTTGTAAATGGTTAATATAATGTTTTGTAAAATTGTAAAAAGAAAATAAAAGAGTTAAAAAAAAAAAAGAAAAACATGTATAGTAAATGTAAAACACAGTGCATTGAATTATATGTAAGTGTTATTAATTTTTTTGAGACTATAAATAATTTCATTTAAATGTATGATTAATTTATTAAATGTTTCCTATTTTTTTATAATTTCATTGCAATCTTTAAAGTCTATGTTATTTATTCGACATATAGTCTCAAATTCATACCTTGTATTAAAATATTTATATGTTTTGGGCGACGTCGACTGTTTACCATTCGGTCCGCAGGATCGGAAATGAACCACAATAAGAGGATTTCCATGACGTAGGTACCGCTTTTTCAAAGAAGCTTTCTATCTTTCTATAATGGTATCTATTAATGGTAGGCAGCGGCTTGGCTTTGCCCCTGGCATTGCTGACGTCCATGAGCGACGGTGACCACTTACCATCAGGTGGGCCGTATGCTCGTCTGCCTACAAAGGCAATAAAAAAAAACAAAAAAAAACTAACATTGTCTTCAGATACTTGCGTATCGGTTCCAATTGGAGGTAATCGTAAAGATTTACGTTCCTGACATGCCACGGTAAAAATTACTGGTAGTCACACCGGAGACTTGATGAATAAAAGATGTTACATAACTCACGGTCCATTTATCAACAGAATAGTATCGGAAGTAAAAAAAACCCACAAAAACTTCAATAGATAATAATCTCAAATCTTTATCATTTTGAGCACTTTAGATCATTGATTGCGTGGAGGGCTAGAGTGTCCATAATTTTATGGAGGATTTTAGAAAACTCTAAAATCTTGTATATTTCCTTGTCACTAGATATAACTATACGAAATATGCTTCTAACTTTTTGCTTCTTTCTTAATGTGCTTCTTAACCTGCTTCAACTCTTTTGTCCGTAGATCTTGTAGGTTGTATGATACTAAGTTCTCTAATGCTGACATCTTTTGCTTGTCACTTGTAGCATATAGAAATGCTATTTTGGAATATTTATAAGGTGATTTAGTCCGATGAATATTACTTAGTTTTATAGTGTACGTTGATGTGCATAATAATATGTGCGTATTGTGTTGCTTTTGTTTTTTGTGTAAACTTAAATATATTTTTTTCTTCCTTTGTTCACTTTTTTGTGTGTGACACTTATATGTAATTTTGATGGTCGAAACAAATGTTTGGTGATTGTTTTAGCAATTTTTTTAAATATTATATGTTCGAATTGTACTTTTGGTTTCCCAAATAAATAAATTAATTAAAATAAATAAATTATTTTAAAAACTAAAACCTATAAGTATGTAATGTTTAAATTTGGATACCCATTTCGGGAAAACATTCATGTGATGAACAGATGCGTGTGATGTTTATCTGGGTGTTTAATATATGTGTGTAAGTAGGTACGATATTAATCTATAAGCATGTGTGTGTATCGATACCTTGTTCCCATAGTCCAGATAATGCTACGAGTGATCTGTCTCTTAAAATTTAATTTTTGTAGACATCATTAGAAGTACTTTTATGGTTTAGCCCCGCCTTTTTATTATTACTCTCTGTTTGATTTTCAAAGACTATTAAATAGTCTCAGTAGGTCACATTATGACCACGACCACGAAAACAAAAGTTTTCGATACTTCAGAAACAATAAAATCTATACATTAATGCGTGAAGCAAAAACTTTATACCCCTTTTTACGAAAATTGCCCGGACGGAGGAGTATGAAATTTCCTATACTTATTGAGAATATAGAGAAGTACAGAATGCTAATATTTTGCATAAAAAACACTTTAAACCAATAAAGAAAGCATTACACACACTACCATGTATTTGACACAACACATACATAGAAATATACTCTTTGTTTACTGTCAATTGGGAAACTTTTGTTATGTTTCTTTGTGGTCGAATTGAGAATAGATTAATATTGTTTATTTTTAATATTATTGATCTATAGTGCAGTTTTAGCGAATACTGTGTTTATATTATCGAATTATAATAGTGTTTGACAATAGAACCATAATAATGTTTAAACTTATAATTTCAATTAATTGTAGTCGAATTTCGACTACTGCGGGACCCCTAGTGACAAAAAAATCGTAAATAGGAAACGTAAAAAAAAAACCGTATTAATAGTTTTAAGTATTTTTACTTATTTTTTCATTTTTACCACAACCCTAAAAACGTTCAATAAACATTGAACGAAAAAAAAAACAGAAATTACCGAAAAAAAAAGAACATTTCAAACTAAAAAAACATAATAAAATGCAAATATCGCGAGTAAAATACAATTGCTGATATTTAATACATAAATCAGTAACCACATATACAATTATCCATATCACAAAAAACTTCATAGACATTTATTCCACTTTATCATTATAATCAGATAACTTGTGGACTTGATCACTAGTATTCTACAGAAAATATAACTTCAGTGAAATCTCGTATCTATTACTGTTTAAAATACAATGGACCCGTAATATATTGATCAATACTTTCATTTTATATTTACCTCTAATTATAAACAATACAATTACGTTTTGAAAGGTGTGACTTAAAGGTGGCATTATTTATAACATAATAGAAATATTATAATAATGCAAAATGGCCACAACACTAAATGAAGAAATATCTATACAAGAAACAGAAGCTCAGAACACTCCGAATAATGTTGCAATCAAAAAGAAAACTGGCTTTATTACAATAGAACCAGTGGCGTTCATAGTATTATTCGTTAGTATACTGTCATCTATGTCGACACAGACTTTAGGCTTAGAAAAAGCTTGTAGAGTAAGTCTAAGACTCGAAGATGCTATCTGTGATTCACTTAGAGCACAAAACCAATCGAATAACTTCACTGATTACGAGAGAATAGTCCAGGAGCATTATTCTGCTCAGCTAACGTGGAGAAGCACTTTGCAGTCCGTATTACCGCTTCCTATGCTGCTGTTTTCTGGAGGCTGGAGCGACAAGACAGGCAGAAGAAAAGCCATCATTCTAGTTCCCATAATCGGCGAAACTCTCCAATGCATCAGCAACATCTTAAACGTGGTATTCTTCTATGAAATCCCGCTTGAGGCTTTCATATTCTTTGATACATTCTTCTCGGGGATCACTGGGGGCACAACCATAATGTTCTTGGAGATGTTCAACTATATCTGCGATATAACTAGCTCGGAAAACAGAACTCAGAGGTTGGCACTCCTCAATTTGGGTACGTTTGCCGGAATGCCACTAGGTTTGGCGTTATCCGGGATAGTGTTGAGGGATCTTAGGTACTATGCCATATATGGAACAGCACTTTTTTTGCTCTTTATAAACGTTTTGTATGTGACATTCAGGATAAAGGACCCATTGAGGACTAAAGAGCAAATTATGACGGTGAGTAATTATTTCTTTTCGCTTCTCGTTAATAACATACCGCTGGAATAGGTTGATAGAAAGTACTGACAAGAGATGTGGACTGCAAACATCACATTTACGAAATCAATTAACGTCAGTACCGTCCGTGACCACAAGGTCGTGCGTCATCATCGAAAGTACGTATTGGAAAATATGCTAACTCTAACATTTAGCAAGAAATACATGAGTCGCCATTTTCGTATGACATCAATCTGCCCTAAATTTACAAATCTATTATACAGTATTTTAACTAAAAGCTACGCGTGCCTACCGAACCACGACGCTAAAACTGTTAAAGAAACATACTCTTCTGCGTATTTTACCTACTTATTCAAAGACTTGTAATTTTTATTGTTGAGTTTCGCTATGGAATAATGTATTTTGCGTGAGTTTTATCACACACTTTCAAACATTGACTAAATCAAGCCGTACGTATTTTATTAACTAAATAATTAAATTGCTAATTAAATTAATATAAGACATAATGTTTAATGATAATATATAATTAATTAATTTAGGAAAAATTAAAAAACCTAGCTTATTGTAGTCAGATGTCGTGCGACTAGTTCTGCCTATCATGCCTATTTCTGCAGAAAGGCAATGAGCCGCTTAAACGATACGATTAAGTAGGATAGCCGTCGTTTCAATGCGTTTGGATGTGTGTCAGCCTAATATACGACCACCACTCGCATGTCTCTCCACAATGCGAGGTTTGGACGTTGGTTGTTGAGCGACAGGAGGTTTTAGTCAGTTCGACTCTGACATACCCCGCCCGTCATCCCCAGTGAAGGGCGGAAGTCCGGCGAGATTTCATCCTGACCAAAAAGAAAAAATTATAACTTGCGTAACTACTGGTGGTAGGACCTCTTGAGAGTCCGCGCGGGCAGGTACCACAAAATCTGGGTCTTCGCGCGATACTAGGAGCAGGCAGTTACGTCATAAATTACGTAATAGCCCGGAATCTAGATGTGGAGTCGCTCGGCTGACGGTGGACCCCAAGGGCATCTCCGCAATTTAGCTCCCTTGCACGCCAGACCACCTGATGGTCGGGCGCTACCAAGGGAGCTACTAGAACCCCTTGCAAGATAACCGGAGTGATATGGGAGTGCTCATAATGAGTGCCCCCATGGGACTGAGCTGTCCACACTCGTCATTTCCCCCCACATTGTTGGGGTGCCCCCCTATGGGGACCCATTGCACCACCCGCGTGGATGGACCACTCCCCCGTCTGGGGAGTGTTATAACGTCGGTCCCCCCCGCGACGGTCTTCCCCTTCTGGTGAGCCCTGAGCGGGTGAGCGCCTAACTAGTGCCGCGGCCCCCCCTCTGGTTTGTAGAGGTGGGGCCGCGGCCTGGAGCCGGTGGCGGGCCCCACGGTGCTGACTGTTGTCCCTGTATTGTACATAGTAGTTATAGTTAGTTTAGTTAGTCTGTAGTTCCAAGTGAAAAAAAAAAATACATTAGGAAGCAGAGGACAGCGGCCGGCGCCGGGGTGACTTCTCCACGGGCATCATGCCGTCACCAAACTAGCCCATCGTATTATATATATGTATATATATTTGTCGATGCTCTGCAGCCGTACACGCTGCGAACAGCCCCCCCACATCCCGTCTTGCTTACACTCCACCCCTGCTCTGTGTGGCAGGGAGCTTCTGCCCTGGTAGTGGGGTTCGCCCCGAGGCCCGTTCCGTGCCCCCGTAAGGGGGTACGACGACCCCCGAAGTAAGAAGTAACTTCAAATATCGTTTGCAAGAAAGCTCTGACTCAATCAATTCAATAGCATTTGTTTTGTATGTATGACCTTTTAAAGGAAATAAATGCTAATTAAAATATCAAAAAAAGAAATAAATATAGCAACAAAAAAATAATTTAAATCGGCTGCTTTGCCGAGACTGCCCGTCTTCATGACCTCCAGTTCAATTGTCTTCAATGATTTTTGATATTAACTTATAAAACTTAACAAATGCCTGGTCAACTCGTTCGTAAATGAGGTACTAGTGGAGGATCATTGAAATGCACTAAACAATTGTCAAAAACTCTTTCAGTACGACAACAAAGGCTGCTGCCATTTTTTGAAAGAGTTCTTCGATGTTAAAACAATGGATGATTCCTTCAAATTGATATCTAAGAAGACTGAAGACAACCGCCGTTTGTATTTAATAGTTTTACTTATAACGGCTTGTTTGTTGTATGGACCTGTACTTGGTAAGTTGATCGTTGAAGTAAAAAAAAAATTAATAGTATTTGTTACTTCATACTATTAATATTAATAAGCTGGTATCAGATTATTAAATAGCGGCCTTTACGAGGTGATATCTCCGGAGGCCACTTAACATCAAATCCTACCTAAGCTCGTAGCCTTGAGACGTAAGTTGGGGGCGTTGCTAGCACTAGCCCTAGCAAGGGCAGTGCTCCGCAGAATCTTGAAATTTTGAAGTCGTAGTGGCCTTAACGTGGATAAGACGTCCGGTTCATTCGTATGCATCGGTGTTCGAATCCTGCCGGGAGGTGCCAATTTTTCCAATGAAATACGTACTTAGCAAATGTTCACAATTGACTTCCACGGTGAAGGAATAGCATCGTGTAATAAAAATCAAACCCGCAAATTTATAAAGTGCGTGGTGGTAGGACATCTTGAGAGGCTGCACGGGTAGGTACCACTACCGTGCCTATTTCTGCCGGGAAGCAGTAATGCATTTCGGTTTGAAAGGCGGGGCAGCCCTTGTACTGTCAAAACTGAAAACTTTGGACTCATGTCTCGAGGTGGGTGGTGGCATTTACGTTGTAGATGTCTATGGGCTCTAGTAACCACTTAACACCAGGTGGGCCGTGAGCTCGTCCACCCATCTAAGCGTTATAAAAAAGTTAAAAAAAATCTAGTACCGAATCAGAAACGCGACCCATTGAGAAACTATCCCACGAGTTATTTTTATTTGCTTACATTGAAAATGTGTAATTACAAATTCCAGGTGAAGTCCCAGTTCTGCCCTTGTCGCTTAGACACAGATTTAACTGGGACGAGATGCAGTTAAGCTTGTTCCAGACTTATAAATTTATTGTCACCGCGATTGGTAAGTATTTACATATATGTATTACGCAAAAATAGCCCAGGTATACCGGCTTATCCGACCGCAACGGCACAACGCAAAGCCGCCATCGCTCGAAGATATGAAGATACAGGCTCAGGGGAGAACGAAATGAAAATGGAAAAAAAGAACTAACTTCATTGAAGATAAGCGGCGCGGCAGTCTTTTTAGTGTTTGATCCAGTCTATTGGACACGTTTCTTATCCGACCGTGACGGGGCAACGCAAAGCCGCCATCGCCCGAAACGTGTCTTGTCGGAGTTACTCTCGAGGCTTGTTAGGTCCCTCAAGCACCGGTCTCCATCCTCGTCGAACTTGTCAATTACGACGAAGAGTTCGACGAGCGAACTAACCCATAGACAGAACCCACTGGGTTTCTTGCCGGATCTTTTCGAAAAGATAACCGAAAACCATAATAGAACTTAGAGCTCTGTAAAGTGACTTGGGGCAACGCCACTTCTTCTCTTCCCGTGGGCGTCACCGGAGAAAGAGCCACAGCATTCTCGCAAGCTGTATTGAAAGCCTAAGCTGGTGTGCACTGTTTTATTATGAGCCAAGTCAGTGAAGAATAAACAATAAAAGTGTAATATTTGTCGGAGAGCTTATCGGAGTTCGCGTCCGTTTTCGAATCTGCTATGGGTACTGCGGTATTGTACGAGAAAGGATCAAAAAGTACTGAAAACGACATACTCTATGGTACGAAAAAAACCAATTCGACGCGAACCTGCCGAATGGCAGCCATCGCAACAGCCGACCTGTGCGCAGGTATTGTCGTGATGAAACAGCACGCCCCTTCGAAGTTTCCCTCTCCTTGTCTCTTTGATGACTTTCCTCAACTTGGGAATTAAAGCTGCATAATATTGGCCTGTAACAGTGGTTCCACGCTTCAAGTAATCAATCAACAATATCCCTCCCTTCTGTGTTCCAAAATATTGAGGCCATAACCTTGCCAGCCGATGCCACGACACGAAGCTTCTACATGTGAATCACGCTATCGTTGCTTGTCTATACTATAATAATAATATTATAAAGAGGAAAGATTTGTTTGTTTGTTTGTTTGTATTGAATAGGTTCCAAAACTACTGAACCGATTTAAAAAATTCTTTCACTGTTTGGAAGCTGCACTATCCCTGAGTGACGTAGGCTATATATTTGTTTAAAAAAATTGGGGTCCTTACTAAAACTCCAATAATGTAAGGCAAAGTGTAAAAAAATTCTCTAAAATATTCTTTACATCGCATGCGCTGCGAAAACTATTGATGATAGATTAAAATAATGTACTACGACTTTGTAGAACACACATTTGCAAAAAGTGTAGCGACAGCATATGTCTGACTATTATAGTTATGCCTCAATAAGTGTTCATTTATTTAAAAAAAAATAAAACAACGTCAAATATCGTTTTTTATAATTTATATAATTGCAAGCTTTTTTATAATTGTGGGTTTACTGGTGGTCCGGAGGCCTTTCCAGTTTCACAAGGACAGGTGGGCGAGCAAGGGCTCAGCCAATACAAGGAAATTGTGACTCAATAAACTCAATGGCTTTTGTTTTGTATTTATGACCTTTTTACGAAAATTGGAAAAATGATAATATAAAAATATTAAAAAAATAGATAAAAATAAATATTATATAAATGAAAATAAAAGTTTATTAAAAAAAAAATTCAAACTATCTTTATAATTTTAAATTTTTAGAGACCTGACGCAAATATAAGGGTTAATGTATGTGTATTCATCATCATCATTCTTTCCTATTACCCTCTGCTGGGGTATAGGGCTCGAATCAAATTTTTCCATTTATATCGGTCTTGGGCAGTCTGTTCTAGCTCCTCCCACGTCATGTCCATGTATGTGTATTATAATTTTTTATTTTAAAATTTTTGTTAAAGACCCGAGCGAAGCCGGGGCAGGCCGCTAGTTCATAATACTTTAAGACCACCTGGAGAGTCTTAGCCCTGTTGGTTACCTCGTAAGGTTATTCCAGCTTCACCGGACGATGATTCCAACCCTCAGAAATCTTGCGCTCGTAGTAAAGATTTCTGTGGAACGGAATTCTTATTTTTGGTTAGTGATGCCCGATGCCCGATGTATCGCTATGCCACAGATTGTATTCAATCAAACATACTACCGTTTTGAAAACCGAACAACTAAGATTTGGTCAAGAAGTCATTGCTGTCCAGTGCATTGAATGATCTGATTTTGTATCTAGCAACCGTTCCTGTAAATATTGTTCAGAATATCGTCGTCAAACAGATAAAAACGCCTAACGATGTCTTAGGTCGATCGATTGATTGAATTTTTAAAAAAATCTATCTTCGATTCGATTTATCTCAGATCCCTGAGATACATTCAGTAAAATATAAATTTTATAACATCAATTTAATCATACAAGTTGTGCTGAAAACAAGGTCATCAAACTCGTAATTCTACTAATATTAATAATTAAGTAATTAAGACTTAATTGGATTAAAACGGTCTAACTTTAGTCTAGAGATGAAATAAACTTTAAAGTCATATATAGTTAATATTACGCAGCCTTCATCAGGTTCGGCGAAACGAAAAATAAAGCAACATTCTACCGAAGTGGGCCCTTCAAATCTTTTTTAAAAAAATAATAGAAATATTGCCTTAATATTCAGGACACAGAGTTCATTCGCGGCGGTATCTTTAGAATAATCGTCATTGAGCCGAATAGTATCGATGTCCGGCACAATGAGTTAGCCGAGATGAAGTCTGCCCTAGTGCCAGGTCATGCGTTCACAAATGACTATGTGGCCGAAACTGAACTTCGAAGAAGTACTACGCGTAAGTCACTTAAGGTTTCAATTGATTCCAGGAACAATATTCGCTGCATTTGTGTTGAGCAAGTACTTGAAGTGGCACGACGCCCTGCTGGGAATCACGGCTACGATAAGTAAGATTGCGTCATCGTATGTCTATTGCTTCGCACCGAACGCGCAGATCTTATGTATAGGTAAGCGACTAATCTTGTATTAACCGATGTAATAAATATTAGATATGAAAAATAAATTCAGTGATTTCTGTATTTGAAATCTTCAACATTGCAATCAGTAACTTACGCCACACAAGCGTCAATTTACTAGAACGCGAATGCAATATGAACCGACATAACTGCAACAAATGTTTTTGATGTGAAACATCTATAGCCGCACGTAAAACCGATTTCTGGCGTGGCGACGCATGCCGTGGCGACGCATGCCGTGGCGACGCGTCGCCTCGACTGTGCGATTCTCTCCCACTCGATCCGGCGCTAAGCCATCTCTCTCGCTACACTGAGCTCGGATACCTATAGAGTATACTCCGTAGTGTATACAGTGTTGTTTACTACAGTACACATAAACTGTGTTTTACTTGAAAACAAATTATGTTTTCGTAATATTTTAGTTTATCATTATGACATATTTAGTTCCTATCACAATCTGTTCTTTTCTGCATATTACTTTTACAAAATAATGTCGATGTTTCACATCTGCCAGGCGTCCCGTGACGGCTCACATTTTTTTTACTATCTTATATCTGTTGAGTAATTAGTTATTGTTGCATCCGATCCGAAAAAGAAAAAATAATTCTCGATTTCCTACACACTGAGATCGAATCTTTGGTAAATAACGATTTAAAAAAATATATTATTTTGAGAGTGGATCTCAGTTCGCAATATTTAGTAAGCATAGAAAGAAGGTAGGTAGCTATAGTAGCCGATTCAATAATTTGAAGATGTAAGCTGCATCACATACTTTGTGAGTCTGACGGTCTATCAGGGTCAATAATGAACATCTTGGTTAACTATACCAAGACTTATATGATATCTATAGGCTCTTAACTCGAACGCTACCACGGGATACATGCGGCCAATGAAGATAAGATAAAAAAGAAGAAGTCAAAGGTTGTATTAAAAGTAGGAATAGCCATTTCTGAAGCTACAGTCCAAAATACTTTCAGAAGGAACATAAGTGGAGCCAATATACTCATTAACCACTCCACTTGGGCCGTGAATCCATCTGACCTACACGTCTACACAAATAAAAACATTTCTCTTCCAGCACCGGTTGTGGACATTCTGAACGGAACTGCAATGCTCGCAATAAAGTCGATGTATTCAAAGCTGGTCGAGTCAAATGAAATAGGTAAATAATTGGTTGTCTTTAAGGTCCGTTTACGGACGACAGTTTTACGTGATAACTTCAATAGCAGAACTATTCGAATTGCTAGCTCTGACGTCACGCGAGAAGAGATACATATGTCTCAAGCCAACGCTTGGGCCAATCGTGCCTCTCTATCGCTTGTTCCGCGCTCTCACTTGCACGCTCAAGCTTACGCAGAACGTGACACTTTTTTGTGCGTGCAGCCGGTGTTCATCGGTTTATAAGACGTTATCACGTCAAAACCAATTAAAGTCAGAGTCCTTACAATTTTTTTTTGTCTACTAGAGCCCATAGACATGAACAACGTAAATGCCGCCACCCACCTTGAGATATGAGTTCTACGGTCTCTGTATAGTTACAACGGCTGCCCCACCCTTCAAACCGAATCGCATTACTACTTCACGCCAGAAATGGGCAGGGTGGGGGGACTTACCCGTGCGGACTCACAAGACGTCCTACCACCAGCAAAAACTTAATAATTACAATACAAATTTTATCCGTTATCTAGACATGGTCGGTAGGTACATAAGGGGTTACCGGAACCAGCGGACATTAACAACTTGACTTCTGGACGGCCGATAAAGGGATTATCTCAGCGAAACCGGGCGAGTCAACCTCATGTTATATGGCACTGCAAATACAAAGTAATGAGCGCGTGAGCATTAGCATATCATCTTCCTCCCTGAATCGCATTCCTCATGTCTGAGGGTCGTGACTATCTCCTCCCATTATCCTTCTCTGGATGATGTTTCGCTATCTTCCTCTGTTCTCGGCGGCATCGTAGACTATTGTATGCAGAGTTGTGCGGATTTGGTCGGGCCAGCGCATCGGATTGCGACCACGAGACCTTTTGCATATCATAAAATGCCTTTAAATCTATTTCTCAGTTTTAATGTCGAGGACGTTAAACATCAGTACCATTTTTATGGCTTAAATAAACGCGAGATTAAGCCTTTAAAATATAACAGTGATTGCTTATTAATATTTATTGTCTCTATAGGTAAACTGAATTCAATAGTCGGTCAGCTTGAACTCATGCTGCCATTATTATACGTTACAATGTTTACAAAATTGTATACGGCTACTATGGACGTCCTGCCGGGAGCAATATTCCTGCTCGGAGCAGCACTGACTCTTCCTGCCCTCTTCGTATTCATGTGAGTGTGAAAAACGTTAAACTCTCATACAACTTTAAACTTCCGCTAATGTAAGCTGCCGCAATGGGTCATAGATCAGATCCCATTGTCAATCGTGAGCACGCATAGCTTGCAATATACTCTGTAACTAGAAAAAAAAACGTTTTGACAATCCCTGTCATAAAGAGCCGGGAAATGATGCCGTATTTCCATACACCCTATGACTAAACCGTTTTTTTTATTGAAATGTCTAATCACGAGAATAATGTGATTTTTAAATTGTATATTAAAATAATACCATATTCGCATATTTAATATTTATATGTATAATAAATGGTTAAATATATTTAAGTATTTATATCCTTGTAAATTTATGTCGCTAGTTACCAGTTTGGTTTCCATTACTCTAATTTGGGACCAAATGACCGTTTGGGAATATTCCCCTAATTTTTTTTTTCTATTACTGCAGATGGCTGTATTGGCGTCACGGGAAAGATGTACATAAAGAAAATATTAAAATAACTAATGAAATACCTCTTCCGTAGAATTAAAATGTACTGCACATAAATCTTCATAGTATGTTTGGAACGAAGTTCCTTAAGGGACGATGCGGAGGGGTACCCTAACCGAGAAAAAACGTCCGTAACGTAAGAGTTTTATTAGTAATGTACACAGTGTACGACTTAACTTCTTAATAACGTACAAATTAGTAATGCACACTGTGTACGACTTAACTTTGTAATAGCGTACAAAAAATAATATATTTTTTACACGC
The DNA here is from genome assembly GCF_030267445.1 of Bombyx mandarina. Classification (NCBI taxonomy): domain Eukaryota; kingdom Metazoa; phylum Arthropoda; class Insecta; order Lepidoptera; family Bombycidae; genus Bombyx; species Bombyx mandarina. The sequence continues at coordinate 15,636,746 of NC_143228.1, forward strand.
TTTATTTTTAGACGCGATTTTGACCCACTTTAAACGGTCAGATTTCATTCAAACTTTGTAGATTTATCGAGGACCGATGACAATACAATATTTAAAAAAAATAAAAATAAAAATTGAATATTTATAAATTCAACTAAAAAAATGAAAAATAAATAATAGTTTAAAAAAACTAAAAAACACGCTTTATATAAAATTCATGCTTTTTAAGATATTCAGATTCATTGACCAGAGCGATCGTTTGCGCAATAGACTAACTCTTATGCAAACAACTGTGAATGAAGTGTACCACAATAAGTTCGCACGTTACCGAATGACCGTGGGTTGTTGCGAAAAATGTTAATATCGATGATTTGGGAAAGGCTAAACGTAATTATAATAGTGATTTCGTAAAATGTACGCTATGACATGTCCTCCTTATTCAAACGAGGCTTATGGAGAGTATTAAGCGGTAGGCAGCGGCTTGGCTCTGCCCCTGGCATTGTTGAAGTCCATGGGCGACGGTAACCACTCACCATCAGGTGGGCCGTATGCTCGTCTGCCTACAAGGGCAATAAAAAATTAAAAAAAAGTACCTACATGCAATTTAACTTATACTGATGGATCGCAGGAAGGGGACGGGTCTAGCTTGGCAGTGCTCAACCCGCAGACGCAAGGTTCTATTTAAGTTAAATTAAAAGCTAAAGTATCATAATTGTAATTGTAATTGCAGAATCAGTGTCTTATGTCGAGTCATTTGAATACGGTAATTTTGTAACACTGACTGACTCCAAGAGTGCGTTACAACACTTGGCTCGATGTACCTCTATCTTTCGAGGCGCACCGATAGCCTACAGGATCCTGGAGACCGTTAGTAAAATTCAGAAATAGTACATTTGCCCGCGTGTTTGAAATTTTACACGCGGGAGGAAATGTCCTAGTAATTCAATTGGTAGTAGTTTTAAATAAACAACTACTAATTGAATAAGAACTTTCTGATGAACTCATCTTTGTTTAATACTTCACTATTAAATTTTATTGCCTTTTGTTTATTTCACTTTTACACTAAACACAATATTGCAAATTACCCGAGCACAACAATGGCGGAGAATTTTAGGTGCGTGAGAGCAGACACAGACACTGACGTGCATGCGCACTTGTACCCAGGGAGGAAAAGTTCGACTTTCTTCCCTGTACAGCGGGAGGAAAAGTTCGACTTTCTTCCCTGTACAGGGGGAGGAAAACCGAACTTTCGGCGTAGGTAGGAGAAAAATATGTATTACTTTTAGAATTTGGGTATTCATTATTTCTACAATATCGTTTTATTTTACTGAATTACTTTGGTCGTAAAAATGATTACCTTGGTACATTTATTAAAATCAATTTATATTATCCTTTATTATTGTTTATAATATTACATTTAAAATTGCTTATTGCGATTTATAACAGCTATTGTATTAAAATTCTTATCAAATGGCAAATGTAAAGCTTAGTATTTATTATCAAAACACTAGAGGTTTACGTACCAAAGCAATTATCGCTCAATCAAATATATAAAGCAAATACCAAAGCAAAAAATATCGCGCATCCGCCGTGCTGTTATCCGCATAGCAATGCATGCTATCAATAGACAGCATGTAATTGATATATAGGATTAAAAGCATGGGGGAGAGCACCGAACCTTGTGGAACGCCAGCGTTAATGGTCATGGTACCAGAACAGCCACTGTCTACAACGACTGTGATGCTTCGCCCATCCAAAAAGCTAGCGATCCCTTGGCAGAGACCCTCGGGGATTCCGTAAGATGGTAGCTTCGACAGAAGTGCCCTATGCCAAACCCTGTCGAAGGCCTCGCGATATCAAGGTTCACAGCAAGAGCCTCGCCCTTGCTCTCCAAGGCTTCAGTTCACCTGTGAGTAAGGTATACAAGAATATCGCCAGCTGAGCGACCGTGACGGAAACCGTACTGTCGGTCACTGATCAGCTGGCGATCTTCAACATACTTCAGGAGTTGTATATTTATTATTGGCTCCATCACCTTGGAAAGCAAGGAAGTTATCGCGATAGGCCTATAGCTCGATGGGTCCGACCGGTCATCCTTGTTGGGGATAGGGCGGACGTGGGCGGTCTTCCATGAAGACGGAACCCTGTTAGCGCAATAGGAGAGGCGGTACAAACGCGTTAGCGCAGGTGTCAGCTCAGGGGCGCACGTTTTTAGAACCACTGCAGGGATGCCGTTTGGCCCACTCGACTTATGAACGTCCAGGAGTCGGAGTTCCCGCTTGACTGCACACTGTGTGAAGCAGATCTCCGGCAGGGAACTATCACACCGGGGGATGTTCGGTGGTGTGGCACCCCCGTCATCCACAGTCGAGTTCGAGGCGAAGAGTTTGACCAGAAGGTCAGTCTTCTCTTTGGCACTATGGGCCAGACTGTCATCGGACTTGCGTAGTGGTGGGAGACTAGACCTGCAAAAGTTTCCTTCTGCAGCTTTGGCGAGCGACCAAAAAGCACGGCTCCCAGAGGAATAGCTCTTTAGTCACTCGCCAATTCTAGCAACGTGCTCCGACTTCTCTTGTGAGCCCGCACTGATAGGTACCACCACCCTGCCTATTTCAGCCGTGAAGCACTAATGCGTTTCGGTTCAAACGGTGGGCAGCCGTTGTAACTATACTGAGACCTTAGAACTTATATCTCAAGGTGGGTGGCGCATTTACATTGTAGATATCTATGGGCTCCAGTAACCACTTAACACAAGGTGGGCTGTGAGCTCGTCCACCCATCTAAGCAATAAAAAAAGAGATCCATAATGCGTGAGAGCCGTCAATCATCTCGTCTCGGAGTACCTCGTGGTGGTACAAAGTACAGACGTAATGCATACTTTATAAGAGCTGCTAACAGTTTCAATGCTCTAGCTGACTGCCCTGAACTGGACATTTTCAACACTTCCACTAAGAGTATTAGGAGAACATTAGTCAGTCGATGGTTGAATGCAAATATTTAATTAATTATTTTCTAATTACTACGTTCTTCTGTTTTATTTCCCTCAAATTATTGTTATTTTTGTTTTACGTTTTACTTTAATTATTTAATTCTAGGCGATGCGACGCCTCAATCGTTTGTAGTTATTTAAACGCGGAGACATTTAAATGGTGTTTAGTTGTAAGGTTAGATTTTATATAGTATAAGTTCACTGTTTGTCTTCCTAATAAAATAAAATAAATAAAATAATATAGTGTCTGAGTTGAAGTAAAAAACCCACTAAAACTGAAATAGATTTAAAATTTTATCATTTTTAACAATTATTTCGTTGATTGCGTGGCCAGCTAGAGTGTCCATAATTTTGTGGAGGCTTTTCCGAAAACTCTAACATCTTATTTCCTTGTCACTAGATATAACTATACGAAATATGCTTCTAACTTTTTGCTTCTTTCTTAATGTAATATGCTTCTAACTCTTTTGTCCGTAGATCTTGTAGGTTGTATGATACTAAGTTCTCTAATGCTGACAGCTTTTGCTTGTCACTTATAGCATATAGAAATGCTATTTTCGAATATTTATAAGGTGATTTAGTCAGATGAGTATTATTTAGTTTTATAGTGTACGTTGATGTTCATAATCATATGTGCGTTTTTTTTTTTTTTGTTTCTTTGATGTGTGTACGAGCTCACAGCCCACCTGGTGTTAAGTGGCTACTGGAGCCCATAGACAACTACAACGTAAAAAGTGTATTGTGTTGCTTTTATTTTTTTTGTGTAAACCTAAATTTCTAAATTTCTCTTTCTTTTCTTCCTTTGTTCACTTTTAGCTTAGTTATTGTTTTAGCTATTTTTTAAAATATTATAATTGAATTGTATTATATTTGAATTGTACTGTTGGTTTACCAAATAAATAAATTAATTAATAAAAATAAATAAATTATTTTAAAAACTAAAACCTATAGGTATGTAATGTTTAAATTTCGATACCCATTTCGGGAAAACATTCATGTGATGAACAAATGCGTGTGATCTTTATCTTGGTGTTTAATATATAAGCGTATGGAGGTTTAAAAATTGCATTTGGCTCCATACCTACTTTGTGTAATGCAATCACAGCGATTCGGTTCTCTTTATCACCCCACTCCATTTTAATATCACAAAATATTGTACAATGTATTGGCGCCAAAATAAGAAAACCCAATGAGCAATCACATAAAAATGACAGATTCCAAATTCAAATGTAATATTTTGTTTATTTTTAATTGTAAATGGCCAGACTAAGTAATAATACCATATCCGTATATTTAATATATATGTATAATAAATGGCTAAAGATATTTAAGTATTTATATCCTTGTAAATTTATGACGCTAGTTCCCAGTTTGATTTCATTGACTCTTATTTGGGACCAAATGACCGCATGGGATTATACCCCAAAATTTTTTTTTTCTATTATTACAGATGGTTGTATTGGCGTTACGGGAAAGATATCCATAAAGAAAAAAATTAAAATAACTAATGAAATACCTCTTACGTAGAATTAAAATGTACTGCACATAAATCTTCATTGTATTTTTGGAACGAAGTTCCTTATGGGACGATGCGGAGGGGTACCCTAACCAGGAAAAAACGTCCGTAACGTAAGAGTTTCATTAGTAATGCACACAGTTTAAGACAACTTTGTAATAACGTACAAAAAATAACATATTTTTTTATCACTCATTGACCACGATCTCAGAGCGTTCGTTTGCGTAATACACTAACTCTTATGCAAACAACCGTGAAAGAAGTGTACCACAATAAGTTCGCACGTTACCGAATGACCGTGGGTTGTTGCGAAACCTCCAGTTTTATTTTCTTTATACCTCGAATAGAAATTAAAATTAATATTCTTATAGTAAGGAACTTCGTTCCCATCCGGTGTCCCACGACACCACACATCTTTTTTTTTGTTTTCGGGTGTCGTAAACATAATCACCGAACTGTCCGTTAGGTAATCACGGACCGTCACGATTCATATACACCGCGCGAATGAGATTCAGCCCTCTTTGTTTTCAAGGGGGCCGTATCTAAAAAAGTTTCCAAATGCCCCTACCAATCCACACGTTTTTTTTTTGTAGAATTGAAGGATTACTGTTGGCCCAGAGACCTTTCCAGTTTCACCAGGACAGGTGGGCGAGCAAAGGCTCAGCCAAGAGGGGTGGGATTTGCTAACAGCTGCCCGAGCGCCTCCAAAGGAGACTTAATAACTCAAGTGTTCGCGAGCTTCGCGACTGAATCCACTACCAGATCAGAATCGCGACCCGCTGAGAAAATCCGACGAGAAACTCAGCTAGCTGATGTATAACCCCTCAAGGCTACGAGCATTGGTAGGAAAAAAACCCATTATGGAACATCAGTATACCAAACAATATGACCCACTCAGTGGAAGATCATCCCTTTATCGTTAAATCCCAAAACGGTAATCCCGACACGATCAACTGCAGTCTTCATACTACATCATCAGCGTGCTGTCAGCTTCGGCTACCTAAAGTGGACTAGGTTGGACGTTAGAAGAGCCTAAAAAGCCGAGAGTTGATCCAGAGGATTCGACAAGACACGAGAGCTGCTAAATGTTGTCCCGTCGTGTGGATTATAATGTGCATAGAAGCCGCAACAACATGTTTTTTTTTATTTCTTATCTAAGCTGATGGTCTTGAGGGACCATATCGGCGTCACCGGGTGAGTAGGTGAGCTCACGGGGCTCAAACCTGACGTTATTGCAAACACGAACCCTAGCAAGAGCCGTGCTTTGCAGAATCTACTACAGGATTAGAAACGCGATCCACTGAGAAGATTACTCGCCGAGTCCTGCATCGCAAGCGACGGGTTCGACGAGAACGGTGACCGGTGCTTGAGGTACCTAAAAGCAACGTTAGTGGATCGGGAGGATCCGAAATGACGTGTTTGGGGCGACGTCGACTGTTTACCATTCGGTCCGCAGGATCAGGAACGAACCACAATAAGAGGATTACCGTGACGTACGTACCGGTTTTTCAAAGAAGCTTTCTATTTATCGTTGTCTTCAAATATGTATCGGTTCTAATTGGTAATCATGAAGATTTACGTTCTTGACATACCATGGTAAAAATTACTGGAAGTCACACCGGAGAGTTGATGAATCACTTAAACTTCATAAAGATATTCCATGACTCACGGTCCCTTTACCAACCGGATAGTATCGCGGAGTCGAAGTAAAAAAACCCACTAAAACTTCAATAGATAATAATTTTAAATCTTTATCATTTTTAACACTTATTTCGTTGATTGCGTGGCCAGCTAGAGTGTCCATAATTTTATGGAGGATTTCTGAAAACTCTAACGTCTTGTATATTTCCTTGGCACTAGGTATACTATAGGAAATATGCTTCTATCTTTTTTATTTTTTCTGAACGAAATATGCTTCTAACTCTTTTGTCCGTAGATCTTGTAGGTTGTATGCATAGACCTTGTACTTCAGTGGTTGTATGATACTAAGTTCTCTAATGCTGGCATCTTTTGCTTGTCCGATAAATATTACTTAGTTTTATAGTGTAAGTTGATGTACATAATAATATGTGCATATTGTGTTGCTTTTGTTTTTTGTGTTAACTTAAATTTCTAAATTTCTCTTTTTTTTCTTCGTTTGTTCACTTTCTACTTATATGTAATTTTGATAGTGGAAACATGTTTGGTTATTGTTTTAGCTATTTTTTTAAATACATATTATAACTGAATTGTGTTGTTTGAATTATACTGTTGGTTTCCCAAATAAATAAATAAAAAAACTTCAGAGGTGTCAAGGGCACCCGGATGGAACGAAGTTCCTTTCGATTAATTAGTGAAGGAATTGTAATTTTTTGTAATTGTAAACAACCATACATTCACAACACTACTCAAAATTATATTATTTACACAAGCATAGTCGGGCGCAACTGCTAGTATGCAGCAAAGACCCAGTCTATGTACAGAACTAGGCAGTCTAGGCACGTACTGGTCGTCGCCTGCGACACGACTCGGCCGTCGCTCGCGGCCAGTCGGGTTTGATCAACACCACGCTAAGACTGTGTCACTCCTCGACTTACGCGTACTCTCTTGCTTTGTTGCGATCTATTGCTTTTGTCTATTTTCTATTATTGTGTTTGAACTTGCTACTGCTTTATCTGTGCTTTTGTTCTCCGTACTGTCTCCTTCTATTAAATATTACTAGATGATGACCATCTTGGTTAATTGCCCTCAATCCAGAAAAATAGTATTATTATTCGCCAATAGATGTCGGGAAGAGTTGATTATTGAAAACACGAATAAAACAACATTTTCTGAAAATAAATCGTAGGTAGATCGATTTATCGTCCCCGAAATCCCCTGTATACTAAATTTTATGAAAAACGTTGGAGCCGTTTCCGAGATTCAGATTATATATATATATATTAATATATAATATGCAAGAATTGCTCGTTTAAAGGTATAAGATTATACTGTCCGTGAATTGGGTAATAAACTGTCTATCCTAATACGGACTCCTTATTGTGCCGCCCGGCACTGGTGACCCTACAACCGCCATCAACGACCACCAAAATAAAAATATTAATTTTAAGTTCTATTCGAGGTATAAAGAAAATAAAACTGAAGGTTTCGAAACAACCCACGGTCATTCGGTAACGTGCGAACTTATTGTGGTATAGTAAGCGGCACGTAAATTGGCAAGGTTTTGGTGTAGTGGGGGTAATGTCGCGCATGGTGCACATTGCAACAAAAAAAATGGTTACTTTTATTGCCCGCATATAATTTAATTTTATTTTATTAAAAAAATTATTTGCCATAATTTATTTTTAAGCCTGTGTGTTTAGAAGAAAGTTAAAGAAAAGAGAGGAATTCGTGAAACGTATTAGGTGTTATAAATAAAATACAATTAAAAGTTAAGAAGTTTATTTAAAAAAATATACTTAATATTAAAAATTATGTGTCACCGTCGTCACTATCATTTTCTAATAGTGCTACCCCTTGGATTAAATTTATGGTAGCACCTGAGCTGGTGGAAGGAGTTGGCTCCTCATTGTCGACATAACGAAGAGTCGCTGTCATCACTGGCGTAAATAATAAAACGCTCAGTGACTGAATCGACTATTGGTCATTGGTATTTGGTCCTGGCATTGCAAACAAACTTAAAACAATAAAACTCGTAACAAAAACTAAATTTAAAACAATAATAACAAATCAAATCAAATCAAAAAAATTTTATTCAACATAAATGAAAGTACATACTTGTTGAACGTCAAAAAAACTACCGCCAATTCACAAGAACTAGCCTCCGTCCTGAGAAGAATTGGCAAGAAACTCAGCGGGCATGTCTTTTTTTTTACATATAAAATTATTATTTATTTATTTTTTAATATTAGTTTTTTTTTTAAATATGAATTTTTTACACTGAGTATTATAACGTAACAATTACTACAATATTGAAATGCCTGGAGCGAGCAACTTGCAACCCACTTTGTGCAATATTCTAGATAATCATTGACTTTATAGTAAGCTTTATTGCACAGATGTTCTTTAATAGTTTTCTTAAACCTATGTATATGTAGGTTCTGAACATCATGTGGGATTTTGTTGTACAGGCGCACAGACAAACACCCGAATGAATTTCGTATCTTATGTAACCTACTCATCGGCACAACAAGCTTGTGTTTGTTCCTAGTATTTCTATTATGTATATCCGACTGTTTAGGAAACTCCTCAATATGTTTACGAACATACATCAAATTTTCAAAAATGTACTGGGATGGCATAGTGAGAACTTTAATTTCTTTAAATTTCTCCCTCAGGGATTCCCTTGAGTGCATGTTATAAATAGCACGTATAGCTCTTTTCTGCAGAATAAATATCATTTCTACATCGGCCGCATTGCCCCATAGCAAAATGCCATAGAACATGACACTGTGGAAGTAACTAAAGTAAACTAAACGAGCCGTGTCCGCGTTTGTTAACATTCTAATTTTTTTTACTGCGTATGCTGCAGAGCTGAGCTTACTCGCCAATTTATGAATATGAGGTCCCCACTGCAGTTTGGAGTCCACTGTTATACCAAGAAATACGGTTGACTCAACAAGCTCCAATGATTCCTCAGAAACAATTACATCACTATCCACTTGTCTCACATTTAAAGATGGTTTAATACATTTTAAAGTAAATTTAATACATTTAGTTTTCTTACTATTCAATAATAGGTTATTGATACGGAACCAATGAACCACACACGAAATCGCATCATTCACTTCGTCATAGACTTGTAATTGTCGTTTAATTTTAAATAATAAAGATGTATCATCTGCGAATAATACGACCTCGTGTCGGGACTCAATAAAACTAGGTAAATCGTTTATATATATTAGAAATAAAAAAGGACCCAAAATGGAACCCTGAGGTACACCCATTTTCAACAAGGTGCCTGAAGATCTATTACCTTTCACATCTACTGTTTGTATCCGTCCTGCACAACAACTAACAAATACTCAATATAAACAAAGGGCTCCTACAACTTTAGTAGGCGCATGTGTAACCAGGAGCGAACGGAACGTGGACACGGTGCGGGAGGGGAGGGTCGGCTGACTCACCAATCGCACGCTCGGAACGGTGCTACGTCTTTCCCCGCGTCCCGCTTGACAACCAAAGAGACCTAAAAAACGACTTCTGCGCATCCAGCGACTCTTGCCAAGTTACGTGCCGAGGACTATACACTTCATTCACGGAATAAGAGTTAGTGTATTGCGCAAACGAACGCTCTGAGATCGTGGTCCATGAATGATAAAAAAATATGTTATTTTTTGTACGTTATTAGAGAGTTAAGTCGTACACTGTGTGCATTACTAATTTTCACGTTATTACAAAGTTAAGTCGTACACTGTGTGCATTACTAATAAAAATCTTACGATACGGACGTTGTTTCCCGGTTAGGGTAACCCTCCGCATCGTCCCATAAGGAATTTTGTTCCAAAAGAAATACATTATTTTAATAACTAAAACCTATAAGTATGTAATGTTTAAATTTCGGTACCCATTTCGGGAAAACAGTCATGTGATGAACAGATGCGTGTGATCTTTATCTGGGTGTTTAATATATGTGTGTATGTAGGTAGGATATTAATCTATAAGCATGTATGTGTATCGATACCTTGCTCCCATTTACCCCTCCTAGCTGAGCCTTTGCTCGCCCACTTGTCCTGGTGAAACTGGAAAGGCCTCAGGGCCACCAGTAATACTTCAATCATAAAAAAAGTCCAGATAATCCTACGAGCGATCTGTCTCTTATAATTAAATTTTTGTAGTTTTTTCGTTTTTCTCAAGACATAAAAATCGTTAAGAGTACTTTTATCGTTTAACCCGGCCTTTTTAATGTTACTCTCTGTTTGAGTTTCAAAGATTATTTGTGACCAAGAAAACAAAAGTTTTCGAAACTTCAGAAACTATGTAATGACAATAAAAACGTTAACATTAAACGTAAAAAAATACCGTATTAATAGTTTTCAGTATTTTTACATATTTTTTTCATTTTTACCAACCACATCACTAAAAACGTTCAATAAACATTGAACGAAAAAAAAAAAAGAAAAAAAAAACAGAAATTACCGACAAAAAAAACATTTCAAACTAAAAAACATAATAAAATACAAATATCGGGAGTAAAATACAATTGCTGAGATTAAATACATAAATCAGTAACCAAATATACAATTATCCATATCACAAAAAACTTCATAGACATTTATTTCACTTTATTATTATAATCAGATAACTTGTATTTTATCACTAGTGTTCTACAAAAAATATAACTTCAGTGAAATCTCGTATCTGTTACTGTTTAAAACACAATGGAATCGTTATTGATCAATACTTTCATGTTGTATTTACATTAGCAAATAACCTTTAATTGTAAACAATACAATTACTTTTTGAAAGGTGTGACTAAAAGGTGGCATTATTTAAAACATAATAGAAATATAGTAATGCAGGGAAAGGCAAAACAAAATGGCCACAACACTAAATGAAGAAATATCTATACAAGAAACAGAAGCTCTGAACACTCCGAATAATGTTGAAATCAAGAAGAAAACTGGCTTTAGATACTTACTGGGCATTATTACAGTAGAACCAGTGGCGTTCATAGTATTGTTCGCTAGTATACTGTCATCTATGTCGACACAGACTTTAGCCTTAGAAAAAGCTTGTAGAGTGAGTCTAAGACTCGAAGATGCTATCTGTGATTCACTGAGAGCACAAAACCAATCGAATAACTTCACCGATTACGAGAGAATAGTCCAAGAGCATTATTCTGCTCAACTAACGTGGAGAAGCGCTTTGCAGTCCGTATTACCGCTCCCTATGCTGCTGTTTGCTGGAGGCTGGAGCGACAAGACAGGCAGAAGAAAAGCCATCATTCTAGTTCCCATAATCGGCGAAACTCTTCAATGCATCAGCAACATCTTAAACGTGGTGTTCTTCTACGAAATCCCGCTTAAGGCTTTGATATTCTTTGATACATTCTTCTCGGGGATCACTGGGAGCACAACTATAATGTTCTTAGCGCTGTTCAATTATATCTGCGATATAACTACCTCGGAAAACAGAACTCAGAGGTTGGGACTCGTCAATCTGTGTACGTTTGCCGGAATGCCGCTAGGTTTGGCGTTATCCGGGATAATGTTGAGGCATCTTGGGTACTATGCCATATATGGAACAGCTCTTTTTCTGCACTTTATAAACGTTTTGTATGTGACATTCCGGATAAAGGACCCATTGAGGACTAAAGAGCAAATTATGACGGTGAGTAATTATTTCTTTTCGCTTCTCGTTAATAACATACCGCTGGAATAGGTTGATAGAAAGTACTGACAAGAGATGTGGACTGCAAACATCACATTTACGAAATCAATTAACGTCAGTACCATCCGTGACCACAAGGTCGTGCGTCATCATCGAAAGTACGTATTGGAAAATATGCTAACTCTAACATTTAGCAAGAAATACATGAGTCGCCATTTTCGTATGACATCAGTCTGCCCTAAATTTACAAATCTAATATACAGTATTTTAAATAGAAGCTACGCGTGCCTACCGAACCACGACGCTAAAACTGTTAAAGAAACATACTCTTCTGCGTATTTTACCTACTTATTCAAAGATTGACTAAATCAAGCCGTAGGTACGTATTTTATTAATTAATTAAATAGTTAATTATAAATTAATATAAAATATAATATTTTTTTATCGCTTATATGTGTGGACGAGCTCACAGCCCACTTGGTGTTAAGTGGTTACTGGAGTCTATAGACATCTACAACGTAAATGCGCCACCACCTCGAGATAAGTTCTAAGGTCTCAAGTATAGTTACAACGGCTGCCCCACCCTTCAAAACAAAACGCATTACTGCTTCACGGCAGAAATAGGCAGGGTGGTGGTACCTACCCGCGTAGACTCACTAGAGGTCATACCACCAGTAATTACACAAATAATAATTTTGCGGATTTGATTTTTATTACACGATGTTATTCCTTCACCGTGGACGTGGACATATCATTATAATATTTAATTAATTAATTTAATAATTAATTATAACTAGGAAAAGTTAAAAACACTAGCTTCTTCTAGTCAGATGTCGTGCGACTAGTTCTGCCTATCATGCCTATTTCTGCAGCAAAGCAATGAACCGATTAAACGATACTATTAAGTAGGATAGCCGTCGTTTCAATGCGTTTGGATGTGTGTCAGCCTAATATACGACCACCACTCGCAAGTCTCCACAATGTTGTGAAAGACGCTAAAAAGATTCACCAGAGAATGGGCAGCAACGTACTCTGACACCCGTATCTTTAGTCGTTTACACGAGCTTAACTCGACTCGACTCAACCTCCAACGCGCGTTTTGGTATGATTAGTCGTAAAAATAAACTCCACTCAAACGTCCTTGGAAAATTTTCCTAACCGGGGTGAAGTAGGCGAACTGTCAAGTCAAGGTACGTCGCGACGTACCTTGAACGTTCCTCAAGGCTGGTTTTCTATCAATGTCCAAATAGTATGTGGACCGCAAATGGAAATATATGATATTGTTGTGCAATGGCCTGGATCTGTGCATGATTCGCGCATTATTAATAATTCAATTTTGATAATATTTATTAAGTTCGAGGTTAGACATTTGAAACTCTTTATTTTATTTACCTACATAAGAGTCATATATTATCTGATAAATAAAATCAATGCGATTATAAGTTTTATTTATATAATAATAAACTGGTGGTTGTGGAAAAGCACTTCAACAACACGATGCAATCAAAATCACACAAAAGCGGCGAATAAAAATACAAAGTCGGATCCGAAATCTAAAATAATAATAGGTTAGAAAATAAATAATACACTTTCAGATTTACCACACGCACACATATTTACGAATAACTCAGCAACCAAAATATCAAACAAGTTCATCTAGTGTCAAACAGACAGCGGCAGCTTGACTTTGACATTAAACAATGACCATAGACTACAGAACTCTATGGATTTGATGCTAGCTTGATCAAATTTTCATCATTATCACCTCACTCGAGGACAGTTGAGGAATATTGTAATGGTTGACTAAAAATACCAAACTCGAGTAAGTTTGGAGGGAATTCTCGAGCATCATCGGATGAGTTAAGAGTGGAGGACTATTTTACGAAACGTCTAAAGATACGGACATGAGTCGTATAGCAGCAGGACATATCTAAAGTCTAAAGAATGCATATCTGTACATATAAATAAAATTGGAGTGTCTGTTTGTAATATTGAAATAACCGCTTTTTACTACATGCATAATATTGACTTCCACGGTGAAGGAATAACATCGTGTAATAAAAACCAAACCCGCAAAATTATAATTTGCGTAATCACTGGTGGTAGGACCTCTTGTGAGTCCGCGCGGGTAGGTACCACCACCCCGCCTATTTCCGCCGTGAAGCAGTAATGCGTTTCGGTTCGAAGGGTGGGGTAGCCGTTGTAACTATACTGAGACCTTAGAACTTATATCTCGAGGTGGGTGGCGCATTTACGTTGTAGATGTCTATGGGCTCCAGTAACCACTTAACACCAGGTGGGCTGTGAGCTCGTCCGTCCATCTAAGCAATAAAAAAAAAAAAAAAAAAAAAAAAATGAATACTTAGTCTGGCCATAAATACTGTTACAATTAAAAATAAACAAAATATTACATTTGAATTTGGAATCTGTCATTTTTATATGATTGCTCATTGAGTTTTCTCATTTTGACGCCAATAAATTGTACAATATTTTGCAATATTAAAATGGAGTGGGGTGATAAAGAGAACCGAATCGCTGTGATTGCATTACACAAAGTAGGTATGGAGCCAAATGCAATTTTTAAAACTCCATACGCTTGGTATTAGTAAAATGTTTGTGTACCGGGCTATTAATAGGTGCAATGAGACCTCTTCTATTTGTAACAGAAAAAGATCTGGACGTCCACGTAGTGTTCGTACGAAAAGGGTGGTCAAAGCAGTAAGGGAAAGAATTCGAAGAAATCCTGTCCGAAAACAAAAGATTTTATCTCGGGAGATGAAGATAGCACCTAGAACCATGTCGCGTATTTTAAAAGATGACTTAGGATTTGCAGCCTATAAGAGACGTACTGGTCATTTCTTAACTGATAATTTAAAAGAGAATAGGGTGGTAAAATCGAAACAACTACTGAAGCGGTACGCAAAGGGAGGCCATAGAAAAATTTTGTTTACGGATGAGAAAATTTTTACAATTGAGCAACATTTTAATAAACAAAATGATCGTATTTATGCTCAAAGCTCTAAGGAAGCTTCCCAATTAGTCGACAGAGTGCAACGTGGGCACTATCCGACTTCAGTGATGGTTTGGTGGGGTATTAGCTATGAAGGAGTGACTGAGCCATACTTTTGTGAAAAAGGTATCAAAACATTGCCACAAGTGTATCAAGATACCATTCTTGAGAAGGTAGTGAAGCCCCTTAACAACTCCGTGTTCAATAATCAAGAATGGTCCTTCCAGCAAGACTCGGCGCCAGATCATAAAGCTCGGTCTACGCAGTCTTGGTTGGAAACGAACATTTCGGACTTCATCAGAGCTGAAGACTGGCCGTCGTCTAGTCCCGATCTTAATCCGCTGGATTATGATTTATGATCAGTTTTAGAGACTACGGCTTGCTCTAAACGCCATGATAATTTGGAGTCCCTAAAACAATCCGTACGATTGGCAGTGAAGAATTTTCCCATGGAAAGAGTGCGTGCTTCTATTGATAACTGGCCTCAACGTTTAAAGAACTGTATTGCAGCCAATGGAGACCACTTCGAATAAGCTTTTTATACTTTAAATTGTTTTATACTTATGTATTAAACTAACACACTGTAAAAGTAATAAATGTTATTTGCCATAGATTTTTTTTTGTTTTCCTTTGTAACAGTATTTATGGCCAGATTAAGTATATATACATACAGCAAAATAACATTTTTTACAATTTCTGTCTGTCTGTCTGTCTGTTTGTTCCGGCTTATCTTTGGAACGGCGGACCGATTTTGACGAGTTTTTCACTGATACGTATCAGTGAAAGTCTCGTCTGATGATATAAGGAATAACTTAGGCTACTTTTGTAGACCAGCTTTGCCCCGCGGTCTCACCCGCGGCACGACAATAACCGCGAGTAGCATCGCGGGACTCAGCTAGTTTACGAATACGTTTACGTATTACGAAACGAATACGTTTTGTCGAATTGAAGTTACAACGATAAAACTCCAAAATGTAATCATAATTCAGACAGATAACATGCCACGCCCGATAGATAGAAACATAGAATTTTAAAACTTTTTATCAACAAATGATTCAACAGTAAGGTCAAATTATTTCTATAGAACTATTTTATTAGCTTAACTCCAAAAAACGTTTTAAATCAAATGAAATGGTATCTGATTATAACAGATCTATAAAGAATAGTATTATAAAGAGGAAAGATTTGATTGTTTGTTTGTTTGTTTGAATAGGCTCCAAAACTACTGAGCGAATTTGAAAAATTCTTTCGCTGTTGAGAAGCTATAGTGTAGCTGAGTGTAGCCCTGAGTCACATAGGCTATATTAAATTTAAAAAAAATTAGATATCCTTACTAAAACTCCAATAAAAGTAACACAAGGTGTAAAAAGATTACCCAAAATATTATTTACATCGCGTGCGCCACAAAAATTATTGATAATAGAATAAAATAATGTAATGCGACTTTGCAGAACAAATCATTATGTAGAAAAAGTGTCGCCACATCATATGTCTAACTATTATATTTATGCCACAATAAGTGTCCTTTTATTTAAAAAAAAATAATAATCTGAAATCGTTTGCAGGAAAGCTCTGACTCAATAAATTCAATAGCATTTGTTTTGTATGTATGACCTTTTTAAGGAAATAATACTTATTAAAAATAAAATAAAAACAATATAACATAAAAAAACATTAATACAAAAATAAAAGTTCATTAAAACATTAATATACAAACTTTCTTTATAATTTTCTTCTTTTAGTAACCTGACGCAAATATGTACAAGTTTGTTATTATAATTTTTTTTAATTTTGAAATTGTTGTTTAACAACTGAGCGAAGCCAGGGCGGGCCACTAGTGACGGATACAGATAGCAGTGACGTCATCAAAACAAGGCGAAACGTAACTTTTGAAATTTTAAAAGCTCTTACTCAAATTTGACTGCCTCGGTGGTGCAGTGGTTCGATTCCCACATCGGGCAAACATTCGCGTGTTGAACAGTTTTGTTTGCTCTTCATCTGGGTGTTGTATATACTTATTTAAACGTATATATTAAGTATTTTTGTCAGTCTCTGGTACCCATACCACAGGGAATCCTAATTTGAGGCCCGATAACCGTGCGTGACTAGTTATTATATATTTTTTTAAATACAGGCCGTCCCTCTCTTAGGATAATAATATGAATATGAGACCTCAGTTGTAAACAAAAATATTGTGATCGGACCGTTGGGCTCTTTTGCCGGGACTGCCCGTCTTCATGACCACCAGTTCAATTATCTTCAATTATATTTTGATATTTTTGTCTATATATATAAAATGAATTGCTGTTCGTTAGTCTCGCTAAAACTCGAGAACGGCTCGACCGATTTAGCTAATTTTGGTCTTGAATTATTTGTGAAAGTCCAGAGAAGGTTTAAAAGGTAAATAAATATGAAAATGCTCAATAACAATTTTGTTTTCCCTTTGATGTATCCCACGTCGGACGGATTCCTTTTATTTGTTTTAAGTTTATTTTATACAAAAGTTTAGGTCTTTTATTTATCGATTGATGCACTACGAAGTCTGCAGGGTCAGCTGGTTAACTTATAAAACTTACCAAATTCCTGGTCAAATCGTTCGTAACTAAGAAACTAATGGAGGATGATTGAAATACACTAAAAAATTGTCAAAAATTCTTTCAGTACGACAACAAAGGCTGCTGCCATTTTTTAAAAGAGTTCTTCGACCCTAGAACATTGAGGGATTCCTTCAAAGTGCTATTTAAAAAGACTGAACACAACCGCCGTTTGTATTTACTAGTTATACTTATGACGGCTTGTTTGTTGTATGGACCTGTATATGGTAAGTTGAACGTTGAAGTAAAAAAATACTAGTATATATATATTTTCTTTTTTTTCTCTTTTTCTACCTATGCTGATAGCCTTGAGAGGCTATGCTAGCGTAACCGAGCGTGTAAGTGAGCACTCGGGGCTCTAACATGGGGGCGTTGCTAGCACTAGCCCTAGCAAGAGCAGTGCTCCCTAGAATCTTGAAATTTTGAAGTCGTAGTGGCCTTAACGTGGATAAGACGTCCGGTTCATTCGAATGCACCGGTGTTCGAATCCTGCCGGGAGGTACCAATTTTTTCCAATGAAATACGCACTTAACAAATGTTCACGATTGACTTCCACGGTGAAGTAATAACACCGTGTAATAAAAATCAAACTGGCAAAATTATAATTTGCGTAATTACTGGTGGTAGGACATCCTGGGAGGCCGCACTGGTAGGTTATTTCTGCCGTGTTGCACACTTAGGTTATTTCTGCCTATTTCTGCCGTGAAGCAGTAATGCGTTTCGGTTTGAAGGGCGGGGCACCCCTTGTACTGTCAAAACTGAGACCTTAGAACTCATGTCTCAAGATGGGTGGCGGCATTTACGTTGTAGATGTCTATGGGCTCCAGTAACCATTTAACACCAGGTGGGTCGTGAGCTCGTCCACCTATAGAAGCGTTAAAAAAAATTTAAAAAAAGTCTAGTACCGAATCGGAAACGCGACCCATTGAGAAACTCAGTGGCCTGTGTCTATGGGTTAGTTTACCGGCCGAACCTTTCGTCGCAAGATACGGGTTCGACAAGAAAATATGCTGTGAGCTAGTGCCTGTCTAGTGATTAAAAACTGTGCAGGAATTTCAATAATGTCCTTATTAAAGCTCTCGAAACTCAATGTAATTAGCTAAAATCCATATTCCCAGTATTCGATCCCACGAGTTAATTTTATTTGCCTACATTGAAAATTGAAAATGTATAATTTACAAATTCCAGGTGAAGTCTCCGTTCTGTACTTGTCCCTTAGATACAGATTTAACTGGGACGAGATGCAGTTCACCCTGTTCCAGACTTATAATTTTGTTGTCAACATGATTGGTATGTATTTACATATAATATATACATATTATGTATTTCGCAAAAATAGCCCAGGTGAAGCGGCTGATCCAACCGCTACGGGGCAACGCAAAGCCGCCGTCGCTTCGAAACACGTCTTATCGGATCCCCCGGATTCACTCTCGGTGCTTTTAGGTCTCTCAAGCACCGGCCTCCATCCTCGTCGAACTCGTCAATTACGACAAGCGAACTAACCCATAGACACAGCCCACTGAGTTTCTCGCCGGATCTTCTCAAAAAGTTAACCGAAAACCATAATAGACTTTAGAGCTCTGTCAAGTGACCTGGGGCAGCGCCACTGGAGAAAGAGCCACAACGTTCTCGCGGTCTATTTTTTTTTATTGCCCTTATAGGCAGACGAGCACACGGCCCACCTGATGGTGAGTGGTTACCGTCGCCCATGGACTTCAGCAATGCCAGGGGCAGAGCCAAGTCGCACCCTACCGAACCTCTTTACCGACATACTCCTACTGTTTTTAATGGTGTATTGAAACCTTTTCTTTTTCCTACCTAAGCTGCCTAGCCTTGAGAGGCTATTTCAGCGTAACTTTAACTAGTAGGTGAGCTCACGGGGCTCAAACCTGACGACGTTGCTAACACTAACCCTAGCAACAGCCGTGCTTCGCAGAATCTACCACCGGATCGGAAACGCGACCCACTGAGAAGATCCGGCGAAAAACTCAGTGGGCTATGTCTCTGGGTTAATTTACTCGCCGAGCCCTTCGTCGCAAGCGACAGGTTCGACGAGGATGATGACCGGTGCTTGGGGTACCTAAAAGCACCGTCAGTAGATCGGGAGGATACGAAATGACGTGTTTTGAACGACGTCAACTGCTTCCCATTCTGTCCGCAGGATTGGGAATATAGTTACCGACGGCCACGATGAGAGGGTTCTCGTGTCGTGTCGCTTTGTCGAAGTGGCAAACAATTGAAAGCCTAAACTGGTGTGTACTGTTTTGAAATCATCCAAATCTGTGAAGAATAAACAGTAAAAGTGTTTTTAATATTTGTATCGGAGTTCGTGTACGATTTCAAATTTGCTATGAGTGCTGCAGTATTTTAGTTATCGCGTTGCACTGGTGGTGCGTAGCATTCATGCTTTCCGATCTGAAGGATGCGGTGCCCGTTATAATAGCACAACGTAGACGTTTACCTCGTATCCCCGTTGACACAACACTCAATGGGTCGCGATTCGGATCAGGTGGTAGATGCGAAGTAAGGCAAATGTTAGCAATGTCCCGGCCTAGCAGTGAGCTGGCCAACCAGCCAGAATAGTCCCTCGAGGAACCTAGGAGATAGGTAGACTGAAATAGGAAGTCTATTTATGTAGCGATAAAAAAAAAACATTACTTACCTAATGTTTGTTATTTATCAAAGGACAACAAGAAACTATTATTTTATTATGTCGTAAAAGTAGAGTATATAATATTATGTAGTAACACATGAAAAGATTTGACATAATCTTAATTTTAAATTAACTTGACGTAAGGATAATACATATTAAAATGAATACATAGTTTTACTTGCTTTAACAGTAATTGATTTATAATTAACTGTAAATCAATGATTCCCTTAATTCTGTTGTAATAGTATTTCCATCCAATTTCGTCTCATAGATATGGATATAAATCTTTACGATTATCTTTATTTTATAGATACATAAATAAAACATTTACTAAAAAAATATCTTAACTTATAAACTATGTACACTTTTTACTTCACCTATTATAAAATAACGTCGGTCATAAAATATGACACTAGGGTCACTAGGTAACAACTTTTGGTGAATGATTTCGAATATCGCTAATAGATGGCGCTGTGCCTACATCTAAATCACGCTATTGTTGTTTGTTTATAACACTTTAAAAGCACCTCGAGAGTTAGCGTTGTTGATTGCCCGATAAAGCTGTTTCAGCTTCGCCCGATGGTTCCAACCATTAAAAATCTTCCGCTCGTAGTGAAGATTTCTATGGTGAGGAATTCATAATTTTTGGTTAGTGATGCCCGATGTATCGCTATGCCGCAATATTTAAGCTATTTTAAACTCCAATATTACCTCGTATGCCTTTGTATCGATGTGTAAATTTTAATGTCATATTTAACTTTTGTTGACGGTATTAATGTCGCAAACACGAGTATTTGAGAGCTGTATATAGTACTAAGATTTTGTCAAGAATAAGCCATTGCTGTCCGGTGCATTGAATGATCTGATATTTCTATCTAGCAACCGTTCTCGTAAATATTGAAATTGTTTAAAAATCTATCTTCTATTCAATTTATCTCAGATCCCTGCGATACATTCAGTAAAAACATAAATTTTATAACATCAATTTAATCATACAAGTTGTGCTGAAAACAAGGTCATCAAACTCCTAATTATGCTAATATTAATAATTAACTAAGGAAGACTTAGTTAGATTAAAAACGGTCTAATTTTAATCTGGAGATGAGATGAACCTTAAAGTCATACAATATTACGCAGCTCTCATCAGGTCGGAGACAATGTCATGTATAAATTCCAATTCTGAATTCCGATCTGGACTTGTCATCATTGTAGCTGTGTGAAAATAATAGAAAGAAACAGAAAATAATAATAAAATAATAGAATAATAAATAATAAGATAATAGAAATAATAGAAAAGAATAAAAAAATAATAACATTCAGGACACAGAGTTCATTCGCCGCGGTATCACACAACAGTTTGAGTTAATTGAGATGAAGTCTGCCCTAGTGGCAGGTCATGCGTTCACAAACACATGACTATGTGGCCGAAGCTGAACTTCGAAGAACTACTATCCCGTAGGTCACTTAAGGTTTCAATTGATTCCAGGAACAATATTCGCTGTAGTTGTGTTGAGCAATTACTTGAAGTGGCACGACGCCCTGCTGGGAATCACGTCTACGATAAGTAAGATTGCGTCATCGTTCGTCTATTGCTTCGCGCCGAACGCGCAAATCTTATATATAGGTAAGTGAAGAATCTGGTATTAACCGATATAAAAAAGGGTGCGTATACTTATGTATGCGCGTAAGAAGTTATACTTTATTTTTATTAAATTTATTTCTTTTTTTTTAAATATTAAATAATTAATAATAAATATTTAACGTTAATAATTTAATAATATTTAGTATGAATTATATTAAATAATAATTTTGTCATTTATATTACTATAAAATGAATGCTAATAACACTTTTTTTTACGAGTGTACATGTGCGAAAGTTCACCTGCGGCTATATTCAGACTCGCCAAGCTACGTCTGTCGTATTGTAATGAGCGATTTAGTGGGCAACTTCATTCTGTTCATTTTGTGTCACGGTGCGCGCGCAGCGTAAAATTTCACTCTCATCAATTTTTCATAACGCGCCTAAAGAAGTATAACTTCAATAAATATTTGATGTAAAAAAATAAATTCAGGGATTACTGTATTTGAAATCTTCGCGGCCTAAATGATAAGAGAATGCATTCGTAAACCGATGCGAATGTGCCGGTGTTCGAATCCCGCAGATAAATAAGAAGAAGTCAAAGGTTGTATGAAAAGAGGGATAGCCATTTCCGAAGCTATAGTCCAAAATAATGTCGGTAGGAGCATAAGTGGAGCCAATAGACTCAGTAACCACTCCACTTGGGCCGTGAATCCGTCTGACCTACACGTCTACACAAATAAAAACATTTCTTTTCCAGCACCGGTTGTGGACATTCTGAACGGAACTGCAATGCTCGCAATAAAATCGATGTATTCAAAGCTGGTCGAGTCAAATGAAATAGGTAAATAATTGGTTGTCTTTAAGGTCCGTTTACGGACGATAGTTTTACGTGATAACGTCAATAGCAGAACTATTCGAACTGCTAGCTCTGACGTCACGCGAGAAGAGATACATATGTCACAAGACAACGCTTGGGCCGATCGTGCCTCTCTATCGTTTGTTCGGCGCTCTCACTTGCACGCTCAGGCTTACGCAGAACGTGACACTTTTTTGTGCGTGCAGCCGGTGTTCGTCGATTTATAAGACGTTATCACGTCAAAACCAATTCAGTCAGATCCTTACAATTTTTTTCTTTTCCTTTTTTTATTGCATAGATGGGTGAAGGAGCTCACAACCCACCTGGTGTTAAGGGGTTACTAGAGCCCATAGACATCTACAACGTAAATGTCGCCACCTACCTTGAGATATGAGGTCTAAGGTCTCTGTATACTTAGAACGGCTGCCCCACCCTTCAAACCCAAACGCATTACTGCTTCACGGCAGAAATAGGCAGGGTGGTGGTACTTACCCGTGCGGACTCACAAGACGTCCTACCACCAGCAAAAACATAATAATTACTACAATACAAATTTTATCCGTTACTTAGACTTGGTCGGTACATAAGTGGTTACCGGAACCAGCGGACATTAACAACTTGAATTCTGGACGGCTGATAAAGGGGTTATCTCAGCGTAACCGGGCGAGTCGACCTCATATGATATGGTACTGCAAAGACAAAGTAATGAGCGCGTGAGCATTAGCATATCATCTTCCTCACTGAATCGCATTCCTCATGTCTGAGGGTCGTGACTATCTCCTCCCATTATCCTTCTCTGGATGATGTGTCACCATCTTCCTCTGTTCTCGGCGGCATCGTAGACTATTGTATGCAGTGTTGTACGGATTTGGTCAGACCAGCGTATCGGATTGCAGCCACGAGACCTTTTGCATATCATAAAATCTTCAAATCTATTTCTCAGTTTTAATGTCGGGAACGTAAACACCAGTACCATTTTTATGGTTTAAATAAACGCGAGATTAAGCCGTTAAAGTATAACAGTGATTACTTTACTGGTGGTAGGACCTCTTGTGAGTTCGCCCGGGTAGGTATCACCACCCTGCCTATTTCTGCGGTGAAGCAGTAATGCGTTTCGGTTTGAAGGGTGGGCCAGCCGTTGTAACTATACTGTTGTAACTCATATCTCAAGTTGGGTGGCGGCATTTAAGTTGTAGATGTCTATGGGCTCTAGTAACCACTTAACACCAGGTGGGCTGTGAGCTTGTAAACCGATTTAAGCAATTAAAAAAAAAACTTATTAATATTTTTTGTCTCTAAAGGTAAACTGAATTCAATAGTCGGTCAACTTGAAGTCATGATGCCGTTAATATACGTTACAATGTTTACGCAATTGTATACGGCTACTATGGACGTCCTGCCGGGAGCAATATTCCTGCTCGGAGCAGGACTGACTCTTCCTTCCATCTTCGTATTCATGTGAGTGTGAAAAACGTTAAACTTTCAGTTAACTTCAAACTTCCGCTAATGTAAGCTGCCGCAATGGCTCATAAATCAGATCCCATTGCCAATCGTGAGTACGCATAGGTTGCAATATACTCTGTAACTAGAAAAAAAAAAGTTTTGACAATCCCTGTCATAAAGAGCCGGGAAATAATGACGTATTTCCGTACACCCTACGACTAAACCGGCCTTTTTATTGAGATGTCCAATCACGATAATAATGTGATTTAAAAATTATTTATTATATTAATACTATAACCGTATATTTAATATATATGAATAATAAATGGTTAAAGATATTTAAGTATTTATATGCTTATAAATTTATGTCGCTAGTTTCCAGTTTGGTTTCCTTGACTCTAATTTGGGACCAAATGACCGTATGGGACTATTCCCCTAATTTTTTTTTCTTCTATTTCTCCAGATGGCTGTATTGGCGTCACAGGAAAGATGTACAAAAAGAAAAAATTAAAATAGCTAATGAAATACCTCTTACGTAGGATTAAAATGTACTGCACATAAATCTTCACTGTATTTTTTTTGGTGTTCGCGTGTCGTAAACATAATCACTGGACCGTCAAGACGTGGTCCGGACTCATATACACCGCGCGAATGAGATTCAGCCCTCTTTTTTTTCAAGGGGGCCGTACCTAAAAAAGAATTAAAAAGTTCCCAAATGCCCCTTCCAATCCACATGTTACAAATTACGAAATATACGTATCTCCTCTTCCTTGCGTCGTATTCCTCATTGCTGAGGGTCTTGACCACCCTTTTGAATCACCTTCGCACGCACGATCTTTATCCATTTATTCTTGTCTCTTGCGGTGTGGTGGGCATTGTGAAACGTGGAATCAAGAGCGGTGCGGATCTGGTCGGACCAATGTATTGGGCTGCGCCCCCGAGGTCTTTTCCCATCTACATTACCAGTCACGATGAGCCTCTCGAGATTGCCGCCATCCTTCAGTGCAATGTGACCGAAGTATTCAAGGACTCTGCGAAGACACTCGGATGACGTATAATGATATGGAATATTCTATAAGTGGTTAAACAATAATAAAATACGTAGTTGCGTTTTCTGTACTATATTACGAAAACTATATTTTAAAGCCTTTATTATCACAAATTATTGTTAACAAAGTATTCCTGAATTAAATATACTCGTCTTTTTTCTCAATGACAGATTTTTTTTTAAGGGATTTTATGACCTTGGTGACTGAGACCTTTAAGTCATTTCTTATTTTAAATTTTTATTCATATTTTTATGAAAAATGATATTATGGAGTGAAATGATATGAAGATAATTAATTTAAGACATTAATCAACTGGGATGAAATTAAATGAAATGAAATGGGATGAAATATAATCTCAGTAAAATGGTGGTCATTTACTAAGATTTTTGCAGTGGACTCTTTGGAGGATCCCAAGAAGTTACGTCCAGCGGCTTTGTTTCATTTTCCCACATTTGTGCACTTTCACAGATATTAAACTGTTAATAAACCACCATTATTACACATTTAAACCCGAAGAAACACTAAATAGACAAAATAAAACAAATCACACAACTTCACTCCTCGCGTTCCCGCCAAAAAGTCCCAATCATAGATAGTATAATGAAGAAAAATGTGCTGAAAAAAAATCCTTCTTTTTTAAACTAAAATGGTTTTATTTAAAAATCACATAAAAAGGTTTTTCGTTACATATATAATAACAACTAAATATTTAAAAGCTTACCATTGTCGTGGTCACCGACGACGACGAATTTTAATCATTTCTACGTCTAGCAAAGGCCTCGAAAAACTCCAAGTCAAGAATGCATTTAATTCAGGACACACAAAACTCACGGAGAATCCTGCAAATAGCGCTGCTTTAATTCACGGAGTCGAGAGGGTGCTGAAACGCTCATGGAGTGACGTCACACGTCACCTTGCCTCATTAACGTGTCTCAAACAGTTAAGCCCCATTCAAGGAGGTGTCTCGCTACTGAGCACTCGTGTTTTAATAAAAAAAGAACTTAGGCTTGGTGACAAAATTATTAATAATTATTATTGTATTTTATTTGGTCATTAAAAAAACCAGTAACAACGTTTATCGCTCCCCAGAATCTGAGAATAAATCGTAAATTGAATTTTTCTAATAATTCATCTTGCGCGAGAGGCATCCGTAAAATCCTACTGGTGGTAGGACCTCTTGTGAATCCGCACGGGTAGGTACCACCACCCTGCCTATTTCTGCCGTGAAGCAGTAATGCGTTTCGGTTTGAAGGGTGGGGTAGCCGTTGTAATTATATTGAGACCTTAGAACTTATATCTCAAGGCGGGTGACGCATTTACGTTGTAAGCAATTAAAAAAAAAACAGAATACTGTTGGGATCATATTTGCATCATAATTTACCTTTATTTCAATCCCGCCTATCAGTTTTAATACTGATAATTGTCTCAACATGGGAGTTAAATGAAAAAGCAAACAAAAAAGTAGTTTGCGAAAAATTAATTACTAACTTCGTCCTAACACCTACCCGGTGTTACGTAAATTTCTACTCAGGTCTCGTTTTTACAGGATTAGTTTTTTGCGAGTCCATAGATGCGTACTAACATCCTGCTCCTTATGACCCACATATTTCGCGTCTCAAAAATAAACATGAACTTCGCTTGAAGTTAAAGTTGTGTTGTTCCTGAGTGAGTGATATAAAAGATATATATCACTCACACCGATAGAATGTATGACTAACTCACACTAGCTCCGAATGTATCAGTAACTCAGTTCTAGCTCACTAGATATCACTAGCTCATTTGTCTCATGACATGTAATCGTGAATTGATGAGCGAATGAAAGATTGAAGTTGAAGTGTGTTTGTTATTTCATTCTTGTCTTGTATGAAATTTGTGACTGTGTGGAATTTACAAGCCTCACCAAAGTGAGGCATCAAAAATAAGTTAGACTCATTTGAGTGTTCCCCTCCACGGAAATCTTTAGTAAAAGGCGAAAGATTTAAGCGTACTGAAGGGAAACCAGAGATGCTTAACAAATTTTAAAAAAATTACTTAAATGCCCTTTAACAAATAATGAATGCGCGATTCAGAAGCCCGAATAATGCCATCTGTTGGCGGTATTCGGAGCTTTTAAAGAAGCAGACGCTGACAGTGATAAATGATATTACACATGCAGTAAATTGTAATGTAACTTATGTTGATATAAAGCTCGAAGGTAAGTACAATAATACTACAATTATTTTAACTGCAGATTTACCTATTATAATAATATGTTACACACATTTCATTTTCTGTACAAGCAGTTATACTTTGGAATTAACTTCCTCCAAGCATACGTGCGTGCAAAACCATAGCAGCGTTCAAGAAATCTGTTAAAGAACATAACATATTAAATAAAAGTATATATGTATATATTTGTATAATGTATTTTTTTTTTTTTTATTGCCTTTGTAGGCAGACGGGCATACGGCCCACCTGATGGTGAGTGGTTACCGTCGCCCATGGACTTCAGCAATGCCAGGGGCAGAGCCAAGCCGCTGCCTACCGCTAATAATAATAATAGTAGTATAAAGTAAGTATAATATGTATATGTGTGTGTATTTATTTGTATGTCTATATATTGTTTTGTATCTTGTAATCAATCCACTATGTAATGTTTACTGTATGCACTAAGTTTGTGTTCCTAATTCTCCTTTCCTTCTGCGGGTCTACTGGAAGAGATTTCAACCTAAAATAAGTAGTGCCCTTGTGCTCTGTATCCTTATTGTTGTGTTTCTTCTAACAGCTGTGTGTACAAAATATAATAAATAAATGAACCATTAGGGTCGGTTCAAAGTTTAGAGGAACGATTCTGTTGTGTGAAATAAAAAAGCAGTGTACGCTTATCAGATATATTTTAGAACCTAAATTTTAAACTAATACAATTTTATTATTTTTCCGAATCACATGTTGTGTTTACTTTCCTCTTTGCGTCTTTTTTATGTTCAAAATACAACCACCTGAAATTTAAAAAGTTTAATTATTTTTCGTGTCATCAAATATGACATTTAAGATTCTTAAAAAAAAAAGAACTGGCGAAAGTGGGAGCCTTATCTATACGGAAAAGGCTTGGCCAATGTCCATGGGTATCAATAATCACTCAAAAGCAGGTAGCCGATGACCGTAAAAAAAAACTTCATTGCACTGTCTTAAAAGGTGACTAAGGGTACAGCCGGTATATCATTTTGTATTCCGTAAACGGATACGCGAAATCCACCATATTATTATACCACCATCCAGCCTGGCGGTCCACCACCCTGCCTATTACCGCCGCAAAATAATCACGCGTACCATCTTTAAGGATGAGACAGCCGTTATGACATCAAAAAGAAAGTCACACTAACCCAAATATGAAAATAGCAGGTAAAGTCAAACTGGCTCCGAGCAGGAAGACAGCGCCTGGCAGCACGTTGAGCGTCGCCATGTAAACGCGGGAGTAGAGAGGTCCATACACCAGCGGCATCATCGCCTCCGCCAGACCGAACAGAGAATTCACCTTGCCTGGATACACGAACTTATTTAGAACATCAGTATCTATGTTTGTTAGTTGTATTTTTAGCGGTAGGCAGCGGCTTGCCTCTGCCTCTGGCATTGCTGAAGTCCATGGGCGACGATAATCACTCACCATCAGGTGGGGCGTATGCTGGTCTGCCTACAATTGAAATAAAAATAGTGTAATCTAAGTTGCTAAAGTGGCGAATGAAAGGCATGCAACAGAGATGCGAATGTTGCGATGGATGTGTGGAGTAACGAGAATGGATAGAATACGGAATGAATATATTAGAGGAAGTCTGAAAGTGTCACCTGTGACAGATAAGCTGAGAAAAGCGCGTTTGGGATAGTATCGACATGTGATGAGACGAAATGAAAATGAGGTTGGTAAGAGAATGTTAATTATAAATGTGGAAGGGTATAGAGGAAGAGGTAGAACTAAGAAGAAATTGATGGATTGTGTGAAAGACGATATGGGTAAGAGGAGAGTGAGCGAAGAAACTGTATATGATAGAAGAGTATAGAAGGAGAAAACATGTTGCGCCGACCCCAGGTGACTGGGAGAAGGGCAGGATAATAATGAATGATAATGATGTTAGTAGTAGTCGTTTAGAAGTAGTTAAATGAAATCAAAACCTCAAGAGTCCTGCGAGGAGTTATTTGAGATGATCTCACTATCTTCTCTTCATAACCGCAGCAATTATCATCCACAGAGCAAACTCCATTCCCACTACAGTAAGCCACTGCTTTCTTCTATAGTAAGATTCAGAAGAAAATTCCTCCTGATCCTCACTTCTAAGCTTTATCAGAATTTCAATTTTTCACGAGCCCGATATCGAAGATGTTCATAAATTACCATTAATCATTTAATTATGGCTGCCCAGTTGGGGACAAAAATTAAGTGTCTATGTATTACTGTATGCAATTTACATCTTCTTTTTAGTGAAACCACTTATTAAATTAAGCATATGAATTGTTCTCGGTAGATCCACAAGACAATAGTCATCACAAAGTAAGATGTATTGTCCATCTTGAAACTTAATCTTATAGTCTAGATTATGCTGTTGCGACAGTTATCCCGATTTTCAGAATGAAATGGTATAACTGATTCGCAGTAGAAATAGGCAGGATTGTGGCACACATCTTACCCTAATGTAAGTTAATAATGCTGTTATTTGTATTGATTAACTTACCAAATTCCTCCCCGCTCACCAGTTTCGTTGCGATCGATCGCATCGCTATGAATGATGTTCCATTTAAAATTTCCATCAACGGAGCTGCGTGAAAAAGAAAATCTGTTAATTTTCTGTCTTTATAAATAACTAGCTTTTGCCCGCGACTCCGTCCGCGTGGAATAGTTACTTTGGCACAACGCTAAATTTTACCCGCGTCTTCATTTACGTAGAGGGTAAAAATATTTTTGAATAATAGAGAATGTTAAGGAGCTATTTAAACCTCTATTTTGAAACATTCTTTATTGGTGCTCCACCTGTATTGGTCTTAGAGCGATGTTATATAGCCTATAACCTTCCACAATAAATGGGCTGTCTAACACTGAAAGAATTTTTCAAATCGCACCAGTAGTTCCTGAGATTAGCGCGTTCAAACAAACAAACTCTTCAGCTTTATAATATTAGTATAGGTTTACTATCCGATTTGTACTAGAACAGGGATTCCCAGAGTGGTCCTAGGGGTATAAACGATATGGACTCAACCTAGGAGATTTTGCTGACACTAGCCTTGACAAGAGCAGTGCTTCGCTGAGTCTACCACCGAATCGGAATCGCGACCCTCTGAGAAGATCCCGCGGGAAACTCAGTGGGCGCACTCTACAAGTACGTAATTCCATTCGGCTGTACAGCATCGTTACATGTGCGCCCGAAACGAAATTTTATAAAAGACTAGCCGTAGCTTCGTTGGGAATTTAAAATGAACATTATTATTTATTGCTATTATTATTAGGGAGTCCAACACTTATAAAAATATTAGCCTATCCATTAAGTACATGTATTTTCTACATGGATACCAAGTTTCAAGTCAATCGGATGCATGGTTCAATAGTTATAACGGAACATCCGTAAAAACCACTGTAGATTTATATATTAGTATAGATGATATGAAAACATTCCGCTTGCTGTTACGTAAGCAGACGATTTTGTAAGTCACCTTCATCATTCTCACCGTCGACATTGGCATGGAGACGACTTTGTTCCGAAAAATATTTGAATAATTTCAAAGCGAGATTTCATTCTAAAATACATTCTCAATAAACAACTTGCAAAATCCATATGAAATATCTTTCGTAACTAATACTTAGCTCCTGTATTTAATATTATCCTTTTTTTTCATGAAGGTGAACAATAAAACTTACTCTACCTTCATCACTAATAACAACGCGCTTTGTAATTCTACAAAGCGTGTTGTTTCAGCTATTTTGCGAACCATTGAAAATCCAGTAGGTATAATAAACAACAAAATTTATAACTAGAGAATCGCAGACATCTCATGCACTTCTTATCTGCAATTTACGTACTTAATTATCAGTTTGTTTGACTGCCATTCATATTTGCTATGTGCTTAAGATAAATAAAATGAACTACTACAAATACTGCAGTACAATATTTGTTTTAATAAGTTTATTACGTTTTCTAGTAAATTTAAAAGAAGATTCTGATTAAAATTAAATAAATAATTTAAATATTCCTTTGTACATCCATTTAACAATTGTTGAGTTAAGCTCGCCATTTTTTATATGTTATCGCAATTACTGTATTATATTAACAGTGTGTACAAATAAAGAATAAATAAAATAACAACATAAAAGGTCGAAATATTAATAAATTATATATATTAATAAATATTATAAATAGCAGATGTATGGAAATGGTAGTGCAAGGTAGAGGGGGAAGAGGTCGACCGAAGAAGACATGGATGGAGTGTGTGAATGACGATATGAGAGAGAGAGGAGTGAGTGTTGAGATGACGGCTGATAGAAGAGAATGGAAGAGAAAAATTAGCTGTGCCGACCCCACATAGTGGAATAAGGTGGAGAAAAAGAAGAAGATAAAAGGTCGAAATATTAATAAAGATTTAGTTATTGAAATGTAATGTTTTCAAACGCTGGTTTGTTTTCATTTCATTAAAAAAAGTCGTTTTCACGTCAAATAAAAACAGTACCCCGAAAAGCTCAAGTTTTTCGAAAATTTAATGAAGTTGACGTGATAAAGTTGTTTAAATCGATGAACACCGGCTGCACGCATGAAAGAGTGTCACGTTCTTTTGAGCCTGAGCGTGCAAGTGAGAGCGCGGAACAAGCGATAGAGAGGCACGATCGGCCCAAGCGTTAATTAATCGAAAAAAAAAAAATATTTTTAATTATCTCCGTCTTTGATAGAAGATAGATACAAAATACTGATAATTCCGTGATAATAATTCAATTGAATTCATGAGTATGAAATTTTTCATTAGCTTTTTTTTTTTTTTATTGCTTAGATGTGTGGACGAGCTCACAGCCCACCTGGTGTTAAGTGGTTACTGGAGCCCATAGACATCTACAACGTAAATGCGCCACACACCTTGAAATATAGTTCTAAGGTCTCAGTATAGTCACAACGGCTGCCCCACCCTTCAAACCGAAACGCATTACTGCTTCACGGCAGAAATAGACGGGGCGCTGGTACCTACCCGTGCGGACTCACAAGAGGTCCTACCACCAGTAATTACGCAAATTATAATTTTGCGGGTTTGATTTTTATTGCACGGTGTTATTCCTTCACAGTGGAAGTCAATCGTGAACATGTGTTGTGTACGTATTTCATTAGAAAAATTGGTACCCGCCAGCGAGATTCGAACACCAGTGCATCGCTCGATACGAATGCACCGGACGTCTTATCCTTTAGGCCACGACGACTTCTAAAACTTCTTCTTCTTCTTTATGACGTTAGGTACCTAGCACACGGCGTATTTAAAACGTGCAGACGAGACGTGTTTCAGGAACGCGCGTCATCTGCGCCGTAGATGCCGATTTTTGGGTTTGTATAGATTCAAGCACGCGTAAAACGCGATAAAAACGCAAGTGTGGAGCTCATTTGTATTGCGTTCAAAGGGGTAGGGGTAGAGGTGGGCGCGCGCTCACGCCGTCGCACTACCCCGACTACCCGCGCCCTTGTACAACTAAACTGATCTGATCAAAACGTAAAAGCTACGACCACAACGCGTCTGTATCGCTTTATCTGCGCAGTAGACGCGCGCTTCACGATCACTGTGTGTACTTATAGTCCAAGATCCCAGGGCTCCCAGACGTCACGTATTTTCTGACGAACGAAATGTGGCCGATTGCGTAGTGTTAGTATGTACTAAGAACGCATGCCTACCTGCTACCTTGCTTAGATGACAAATTTTCAGGTATCAGGTACTCAAGGTACATACAATCATTACCTACTAGCATACGGCTCACCTGATGGCAAGCGGTTACCGTCGCTCAGAGACGTCAGCAATGCCAGTGGCAGAGCCAAGCCGCTGCCTACTATTGAGTACTCTCCGCAAGCCTCCTTTGAAGAAGTACATGTCATAACGCTCGAGAAACACCGTGGAGGGGAGCTCATTCCAAGCTGGACAGTACGTGTCAGAAAAGATCTTTGGAAACGCAATGTCGATGAACGCAACGGTTCCAGATAATATGAATGAACCGGTGTTCCGGACACCTTCCAAGGTGTGATGGTAAAAAGGAGATGAGTGGATCTTCAGAGCATGCCCCATGAAACATACAGTACAAAACACAGAGAGAACCGAAGTCCCTCCGTAAACCTAGAGGTTCCAAGCGATCCGCGAGAACGGGACTGTCGATGATCCGAACAGCCCGCTTCTGCTCTTGCTCAGAGGTGGGAGCAGTACTTCACGCGAGACCGGACCTGTGCTTTGTAAAGCACAAGTCTTTGCCCAGGCGTGAAATACCGTTTCGCTCTGTTGAGGACTCCCAACATTTTAGAGGCCAATTTGGCTTTACCTTCCAAATGACTCCGATACTCAACATCGCTCGAAACATCGACCCCCAGAAGCCCTATACTCGCAGAAAGCTGCAGGGATACTCCTTATATAATATAATAAATTGCTGCGCCATGACAAAAGGGTCCTTCTTCGCATAACTGTGTCATAAAAGTGTTGAACTGAAGAGAATTCAGCTCGCCCCACCCCAATGTTTTCATTTCGTAATATGAGCGATTGAATTTGACAATGAGTTTAGAGAACTAATAACACTTGACGAATCTAAACGTTACAAAACTCTATGGACGTCGAAGCCAATGAAAGTGTAAACCCTCATAAGTAGTTGTGATTTACTTCGTGGAACCAATACTCGGTGCACGGCCTACACCCGTGTAAGTTGCCACGTAAACTTACGAACTACCTAAACTTTCAAACACGACTCTGCTATTTACGATGGAACCCTCGTCCGGATATTACATTGTTATTTACGCAGATATTGTTGTGTGAAAGGGTTTAATGTGCACTATTAAATATTTGATTAGACGCTGTTCAATTATTAATTTTATGATGTAAACTCACATTTAAAACGCAAAATGTAGTTATTGGGATCAGTGTGCTTAGTGCGAGCTATTTAATGTTCGTAAAATTTAACTTAAATTTGTATGGAGTTGGAAGTTTGCCTTCGTTTACCGCTAGGGGCGCTGTTCCAACTGCATACAAATTTGAGTTAACATTTACGCTATCGACAACGTTAAAAAACTCGCTCTAAGCACACTGTTTGTTTTGTATGCGCTGGTTGTCGTTTGTCCGATCGCCTTGTAAATTCGAGGTCGTTGTTTTGTGGACGACAGATGGAGCTCGAGTCGTTTCAATATTTTATTGTTAACGTTAGTCTCTTATGACGCGTAGCCGACTTTAATAAGCTCTCATAAGATATTTTTGTTTTCGCTCATATCAGCGAACAAAAATGCCCTAAACACGTTAGGTACCTCAAGCACCGGTCACCGTCCTCGCCAAGCCCGTCGCTTGCGACGAAGGGCTCGACGAGTAAATTAACCCACAGACACAGCCCACTGAGTTTCTCACTGGGTCGCGTCTCCGATCCGGCGGTAGATTCTGCGAAGCACTATTCTTGCTAGGGCCAGTGTTAGCAACACTCCCGGTTTGAACCCCGTGAGCTCACCTACACGTCAAGGCGAAGCTGAAATAGCTTCTCAAAACTATCAACATAGGCAGGAAAATATTTTTTTTCAATTATACATCAACACAATGGAAATAGACTTAAAGAGTAAAATAAATTATTAAATTATACGTAAAATGCTAGCAGACCGTATTGCAGGCAATAGTAAAATAATAAATCATATTTGTATTTAATTAAAGCGTTTTCGCTGGAACTACCTTTAGTAATACCGGTCACTCACATTCGCACGAATACGCAAACCCACAAGTGTAGGACGACATTTGCAAATGATTATGCAAAGTTATAGCTGCATTCGCGGCTTTCCAAGCTGTTTCGGTTTTTAACGGACATCAAAGCGCGCGAACCCCGATCCTTCGCGTAGTCTCCCACACAACCGTGTGACCAGTTGCGCCCACGATTGCGAAGGTAACGGACGTTTCGCCATTTTCATAGTCCGTGACGTCTACTGTGTAGCGTACTTTCATCATGGATTGAAACAACACCAAGGTGATGGAGTTCATTGAACTCCTGCAAAATGAATCGACCATATGGGACCCTCAAAAGAAATCCCATAACAACAGAATGACCGTTAATGACGCCTAAGAAAGAATTAAAAACTCTTTTTCTCTTCAATGTTCTATTGACGAATTAAAAAAGACGAGAAATTCGTGAGACATTCGTAAACAAGTGTAGTAGGAAGCCCAAACGGGTACGCAAATTGAATACCGAACCCATTTGCACAGCCGCTAAGTTTGCGAATGAATGTCTGACAGCCCTTCACATGCGCGCGAACATTCGTAAAGCCGGCTCCACATTCGCGGCGCGAATGTCCGCGAAGGGCGCGAACCGCGAGTGTGGATGGTTTCGCGACTTCGCGGTCGCGCTTCGCGGCGTTCCCCGTCCGGTGGCGGTTTTCTGGCCCGCGACAAAGGGCCTGCGAAGCGCGAACGCGAAGGCATCCACACCCGGGTATGTTCGCAGTTGTGTGCGAGACGCAGTGACAAGCGGACGTCATGAGTATCTAATGGAGTAACGATCAGCAACTAACGTTCCTTGAATGTTATCATGCTGAGCCCGTGCTTTGGCAAGCTCAACATGGAGATCATAAAAACAAAAATAAAGTACATGATGCATGGCTGAGAATTAGTGCAATTATGGAAATTCCTGTGCCATATTTAAAGAAGAAAAAGGATTCCTTAATGTCTAGCTACAGAAAGTATAGAAAAAAAGTTAAGGATTGATGCGATGGATTTGTGTCATCCACCACCTTCTTCTCCTCCATTTATTTTTTATTTGTTTTTTTGATTTTATAAACGTATAATTGTAACACGCTAAGGCGCACAATTTCAGAGCAGCAGCAACTTCAACGTCCATTTCAGTCAAATGCGCGAACGTAAATGCGAAAGGTTGCGTGTGTAGAGGGCTATGTTTTTCACGTCGTGTTCATGCGTGAACCGCGGCCGTGATTCGCGGCCGCGGTTCGCGGGCGAATGTAGAGCCCGTATACAATGTACAAATGTTCACGCGCATGTGAGTGGCCGGCATAACGTTCGAATTATTATTTTTCGCGTTTTAATTAGACAAGTATATTTAATCCATTTGGGTTTTTTGTTTCATCTATTAATTTTTTTGTTACGTGAGTATTTTTAGTTATTTTTATTTTATTTCATAGATGACGGCGAATCAATTACGACAAAGATTTAAACATAAACAAGTTCGTTCAAAATTTTGAAAATTGCAATTATTTTTTGCAATTTCGAATCGAGAATTTAAAATTAAGCCGCAAAATTACAAAAGTCTTGAACTTTATAGAACCCTATTTTTGCTGTTGTCCATAAGCATCATTTACAACTAACCATCACTTTAACTGTACGCTTGTCTGTCTTCTAAAGCAAAATCCGAAACCATACTATAATAGCATATCTAGTGAAAATTACAAATAAAAACTTTTAGAACCACCGTGTAGGATTTAATTAGTGATTTGAAATATAAATAAATATTTTTTCCAATATTATATTATCAATAAAACGGTCCAAGGAAGCTCGGTACTTAGCCTGGGCAGTATAAAAAAAGAAAGACCGTGATGCATTCTCGCCTAAGTTTTTAAAACCATCGTCGAATCAATCTCAACAGAACGTATTGTAATATTTTATTGCCCTTTTCGTTCTGGAAACTTCTTATACAGCCTGTGTTTTTTTATCGCTTAGATGATTGGACGTGCTCACAGCCCATCTGGTGTTAAGTGGTTACTGGACCCTATAGACATCTACGACGTAAATGCGCCACCCACCTTCAGATATAAGTTCTTAGGTCTCAAGTATAGTTTCAACGGCTGCCCCACCCTTCAAACCGAAACGCATTACTGCTTCACGGCAGAAATAGGTTGGGTGGTGGTACCTACCCGTGCGGACTCACAAGAGGTCCTACCACCAATAAACTGTGTAGATTGGTAGCAGTTGACCAACTACGCGAACCTGTATACTAGTACGCAACCAGTGTGGTATCGTAGAGTGGAACCCCATCTCTTTCCTTGGGTATCGCTAAATACGCTGGGAGATTCATTGCAGAATGTGCAGCAACGTTCTTTGAGTGTTATATCGTCAATCGGCATTTACTGGTGGCAGGGTATGGTGTCAGCCCTACGGGAAGGTACCATGATCCTGCTTATTGCCGCTAAGATAATTATGCATTTCACTTCGAATTTCGGGACAGGCGTCATATAAAGTGATAGAGTCTTTGACCTCATTTGTAAAGATGGGGAGCAACATTCAAGTTGTCTCTGGACTCCAATCACTGGATATGTACTTTACACCGCGTAGGCCATAATCTCATTTATCTACTGTTAATATTTATAACAACCTAATTCTACACACACATTCACTTGGTTAATAAAAACAGATTTTTTTATTATCTCAATGCTTACAAATAATTTAGGTAAATTTGTCGCTACGGTTGCACTGCATTAAATCATGGCCACCTTGACACGAAGACAAATCACAGAATGCACTATTCCGAAACAAATGGACCTCATACCGGACTTAGGGTCACCCCCTCGCTATTTGGGATGCGGAGCGGAAAAATAGAACAATAATTCTAGAAGTAGTAAATGGCACTTAATTGGCACACTTTAGCATTTAATTAAAAGAGCTAAGGTCTACTTATCTATTCATCTTATGTATCGTATAATAATCCAAACTCTGTTTGTGGACCAGCGTAGGATATACAAGTAGGCGAAGCCTAAGTTACTCTGTCAAAACTACAACAAGTGGCTCGGTAGTCGTGGCGCTGATAAGCTTGCACACCACGCTAACAGCGTCCCTTGCTCAGGGCTTGCCTTCCTAGTTCTGACGCGAAACGTTCAGCCACAAAGAATTTTAGTAGGTTTGATCGCCCCAACGCTTGGACAGACGCCCGGCGATTTCGAAAAACAAAAGAATGAAAAAGTACATAAATAAAGTTATTAAAAATAAAAAAATATAGATATCCCGTCTATATGTTATAAAGTGAAAAGTGTCAGTGTGATTTTACGCCACTTATTATCAAATACTGTACAAATTGAAAATAATATTTAACAAATTATATAGTTATAAAACGTTCAAAAGTCGGCAGCCCTAATCTCGGCCCTGTATCATGATTACTCACCGATATATATCTCCAAGTTGTTCCTGGCGAAAGCATATACGAAAGCTCCCATGATTTTGCTGATAATGGATATTATTCCTAGTATTGTGTCATCTACTTTCAGGTAATTGCTAAAGAGACTCATCGAGAACAGTGTACCTGAAGAAATGAAACTCCATAAGTTTATGTTTTAACTCATAAAATGGCTTTATTGTGAACAGTTACCTATGCAGTGAACTGCTCGAACAGTATGACGTAAAACCTAGCTCATACCATCAGCGCAAAGAGCTTCTTACGATCTTTTCAGCGGGTACTGGTGGTAGGACCTCTTGTGAGTCCGCGCGGGTAGGTACCACCGCCCTGCCTATTTCTGCCGTGAAGCAGTAATACGTTTCGGTTTGAAGGGTGGGACAGCCGTTGTAACTATACTGAGATCTTAGAACTTATATCTCAAGGTGGGTGGCGCATTTACGTTGTAGATGTAACCCTGCAACCTTCCGAGAGTATTGGGATACTTGGGGTCGACATTTCGAACGATGTCCAGTTTCGGAGTCATTTGCAAGGCAAAGCCAAGTTGGCGTCCAAAATGCTGGGAGTCCTCAACAGAGCGAAGCGGTACTTCACGCCTGGACAAAGGCTTTTGCTTTATAAAGCACAAGTCCGGCCTCGCGTGGAGTACTGCTCCCATCTCTGGGCCGGGGCTCCCAAATACCAGCTTCTTCTATTTGACTCCATACAGAGGAGGGCCGTTCGGATTGTCGATAATCTCGGTCTCACGGATCGTTTGGAACCTCTGGGTCTGCGGAGGGACTTCGGTTCCCTCTGTATTTTGTACCGTATGTTCCATGGGGAGTGCTCTGAGGAATTGTTCGAGATGATACCGGCATCTCGTTTTTACCATCGCACCGCCCGCCACCGGAGTAGAGTTCATCCATACTACCTGGAGCCACTGCGGTCATCCACAGTGCGTTTCCAGAGGTCTTTTTTGCCACGTACCATCCGGCTATGGAATGAGCACCCCTCCACGGTGTTTCCCGAGCGCTATGACATGTCCTTCTTCAAACGAGGCTTGTGGAGAGTATTAAGCGGTAGGCAGCGGCTTGGCTCTGCCCCTGGCATTGCTGAAGTCTATGGGCGACGGTAACCACTCACCATCAGGTGGGCCGTATGCTCGTCTGCCTACAAGGGCAATAAAAAAAAAAAAATACATGTCTATGGGCTCCAATAACCACTTAACACCAGGTGGGCTGTTAGCTCGTCCACACATCTAAGCAATAAAAAAAAGGTCGGATAATAGATTCACTTGCCCTTAGCTACTAGGCCCCCTGCAGAGGCACTCGGGCTGCTGTTAGCAAATCCGACCCTTCCTGGTAGGTTCCGTGCTAATTAAGCCCTCTGGGCCCATCACCAAACCCATAGAGGGTCACCAAGGAACAAAAAAGCAGCCATGTGTTCCGGCTTGAAGCTTTCAGTGCGCATATCACGCATATCTGTGGAGTTCGGTAACCACTTAATACCACATGGACCATAACCATGTATTATTATTGTAAATGTTGATTGAATATTTGGTTATTTATTTAAAAGGCATTTTTAAAATGTCCAACTGGAGGAAAGGGTATTCCTTTTAAAGGTAAGGCTTTTGCTTCGCGACTGAAATAGGCAAGTTGAGGGTACCTTAAAAATGCAGGCCCACCATTTTGATCTATACTTGCCAATTCATTAATTAAACAAAGACTCATATAAAAGTTATCCTTACCTATTAAATTAGTCAGCATAGCGTATGTAGACCAAAAACTGAATTGAACTTCATTCCAATTGAATCTATATCTCGCGAACAGATACATCACGGTGAACTCACCTGTAATATAAGATTAGTGTTAAAGATTATCATTGACCAAAGTTTCGGACAATTTTACGAGCTTACAAGTCTTCATAACTGAAATTTACAGTCTTTCGCCAAATGTATTTATCCACCTTGAGTTTTGAGGCTTAGCCATAAATCAGTGCGCCTTTGCTTCCAAATTATCAACGCAAGACGCGGCGAAAGAAGCATAAAACAACGCTATCTTATATTGTCTGTAACGATTGTAGTTAAGATTACCATGCATTGGTCCAAATACGACACAGACCACTATTAGCAGTAAAGCCACACGCAATCGTCGATTTCCTGGCCCCTTCTTAAATGCCACCTTAAAAGTCTCCAAAACTAGCCGGACGTCAAAGAATTCTCTTAAGAAACTTCCGCAACCAGTCTTTTTGCTCTGAAAACACAATGAGGGTAGCGAATTCAGTAATCACATCAAGTAATTAAACATCTGAACATAATTAATTATAACTCGGCTCGTAAATTTTTACCTCTTTCTCTGCGACAACTTTATTCGGTTCTTCTAAATAGTAGTAGCCATAGACCAGACTGAACAAGTAAAGCATTACTGACAACGTAAAAACGCCGTAGTAGCCAATCAAATTCAATAGAATCCCACTTAAAGCACTGCCGATCGGATAACCAAGAGACATAAACATGTTGACCAAACCGACTCTGTAAGTTCGGTTCTCCACTGTAGTTATATCACCTACATAGCTAAAGGCACCAATGAAATTCGTGAACCATCCCCCAGTGATCGCCGGGAAAATAGATTCAGTAAATGCCGTCACTTCAACAGGTAATTCATAAAAGAAATATGTGTTTACGATGAAACCCAAACAAGATAAAAATTCACCAACTATCGGCAGCAAAATGCACGCTTTTCTTTTACCAGTCTTGTCGCTCCACGCCCCGACGAATAATATCACACATACTGGTATAGCCGTTTGCACAACGTTTTTCCAAACTTGGACACTCGCTATCAGTCTTTGTACGGTTTCTTCCGCCTCCGTGTAGTTTTCCGTTTGTCGTAATGTTAAAGCCGTGCAGACCTCGTCTGAGTAATTAAGGTTGACTCTACAAGCCTTGTCTAAGCTCAGATTCTGGACCGCCAGTGAGGCCAGAACACTGGGCATCACGTAGCAAGCCATTATAGGCTCCACGGTTGTGTTATTTTTTATTAATTTCAATCGTTGTTTGAATGTAAGCTTTTTTATTTCGCGAACGTTTTCTGATTTCAACGGGCATGTTTCGTGGGATCCTTTCGAGCACTCCTCATCGTCACAAACTTTCAGGTCTTTAACAGCCATTGTATTGCATAATAGATACTTTTGTGGTCGATAGTGAATTTAATGAGAATCAAACAGTTACTGTTGTCGAACAATCATTTATAATGATTATATTCGCGTATTTACTTGTTCTTTATATAATAGTACTCGATAAATCTCAATATTTGTGGAGTATTAGTGTCTCAGTTAGATAAAACTGATGTTTGTTTCTGAACGTGATTGCAGCGATGCGGCGTATTCAAAAGATGATATAATTGTAGAAAACAAAGGAACTATGTACCGTTTTTTAGTGCAAAATTTGTTGCTTAATTTTAGCTTCGTATAAATAGAGCATATCAAAACGCATGATTATTTTCATATGATTGGCATCACATGACATAACACCATTCCCAAGCAACCCGTAATGAACTACTAGTCTAAAGTACCTACGTGACGAACGGAAAACAATACCGACCATGAGGCCGCTGAATTATTCAATTTATATTTATCTTACATTGCGTGTAATACAAAAATCATTAGTAATGTTTAATGTCCCGAACAACTATTGAGAGATATTTTTAAAGCTATTTTGGTTCGCTAATTGTTGTGATGTTTCCTTGTCGTTAAAATTAAAGTCACAATGAATTAACCCACTTCGATAAAGCGGCACGACACGAGAACCCTCTCATCGTGGCCGCCGGTAACTACATTCCCGATCCTGCGGAAAAAACGGAAAGCAGTCGACGTCGCCCAAAACACGTCATCTCGGATCTTCCCGATCCACTAACGGTGCTTCTAGGTACTTCTACTAGGAACCCGTCGCTTGCGACGAAGGGCTCGACGAGTAAATTAACTCTAAGACACAGCCAACTGAGTTACTCGCCGGATCTTCTCAGTGGGTCGCGTTTCCGATCCGGTGGTAGATTCTGCGAAGCACGGCTCTTGCTAGGGTTCGTGTTAGCAACGTCGTCAGGTTTGAGCCCCGTGAGCTCACCTACTAGTTAAGGTTATACTGGAATAGCCTCTCAAGGCTACAAGATTAGGTAGGAAAAAAATAATAATGAATTAACAATATTGTTATAACGAACTAGCTGTACCCGTCCGCTTCGCTGGGCATTTAAAATCTATATATTAATACGTGAAGCAAAAACTTTGTATCCCTTTTTACGAAAATTGTGCGGACAGAGGAGTATGAAATTTTCTACACTTATAGAGAATATTGAGAAGAAGTACACATTGCTAATATTTTTTTTAAATAATGCATAAAATATACATTAAATCAATAAAGAAAACATTACACACACTACATACCATGTATTTGACGCACACACGCATGCATACTATTTATTTATTGTCAAACTTTTGTTCTTGACGTCTGTGGTCAAATTGAGAATAGATTAAATATTGTTTGTCTTTATTAATATTTTTTTATAGTGTAGCCTTGGCGAAATTTGTGATTACGAAGTATAAAATACAATCATAATAGTGTACAAACTTACAATTCCAATTAATTATAGTCGAATTTCGACTACTGCGGGACCTCTAGTTAAAATTATTACTTCTCACCTCTCACAAAGATTCTCATCATTAACGCCCCCGCAACTGTTGTAGGAAGTCCAACACGCACAGAAATATTTCAAAACTGTTGTATTATATTAATAGAAATTATAACTAATGATAATTTCAATGAAGTGATAGTTTCAGAATTTCTTAAGAAGCAAAAGGCTAACATCACGCAGTGTTCCCAGGCGGTCACCCATCCAAGTACTGACTGCGCCCGACGTTGCTTGACTTCGGTGATCGGACGAGAACCGGTGTTTTCAACGTGGTATGGACGTTAGCTGGATGGCTAGGTAAAATAATAGGCTACATATAGTTAAACTTTTGAATTAAAAATAAAAATTATTATTAAAGTATAATATTCTATTTAGACTTCAATAACACTTTTAAATCAGAATACAAATGACACAATATCAGATAAAAAGTTATTTTACATGACGTGTTATACATACAGCTTTATCCGAGAAACTACGAGTATTGGTAATGTTAATTCTAGCCTGTATTTAAAGAAAAGCTAGTTTTAAAGAACGGATTAAAAATTCCTGTAAAACATTTATGGCTGCATTCTTAATGACATTGTAAAAATCGAATCTCTATATTGTAAGGATTGGAAGTGATTTGCTTATTCATTTGACTGTATTTTTATTTTTAAACTGTAAACACAAACGTAAAACTTACTTCCTTGATTTATCATATTTCCTTTTCTAAATATAGTAAATCTATATATGTTTTAATACGTGAAGAAAAAACTTTGTACCCCTTTTTACGAAAACCTGAGGTCCCGCAGTAGTCGAAATTCGACTATAATTAATTGGAATTGTAAGTTTGTATACTATTATGATTGTATTTTATACTTCTATAATCACAAACTTCGCCAAGACTACACTATAAAAAAATATTAATAAAGACAAAAACAATATATAATCTATTCTCAATTTGACCACAAACGTCAAGAACAAAAGTTTGACAATAAATAGTATTCATGCGTGTGTGCGTCAAATACATAGTATGTAGTGTGTGTAATGTTTTCCTTATTGATCTAATGTATCTTTTACGCA
Organism: Bombyx mandarina; assembly: GCF_030267445.1. NCBI lineage: Eukaryota > Metazoa > Arthropoda > Insecta > Lepidoptera > Bombycidae > Bombyx > Bombyx mandarina. The sequence continues at coordinate 15,680,772 of NC_143228.1, forward strand.
TTATTTAAAAAAAATATTAGCATTGTGCACTTTTTCTCTATATTCTCTATAAGTGTGGAAATTTTCATACACCTCCGTCCGCACAATTTACGTAAAAAGGGATACAAAGTTTTTGCTTCTTTATACTTAGATAGCGCGGACGGAGGAGTATGAATATTCTCACACTTATAGAGAATATAGAGAAGGAGTGCAGAATGTCAATTTTTTTTTAATTATGCCTTTAAAAAATCATTAAATCAATAAAAGAAACATGACACACGCTACCATGTATTTGACACACACACACGCATACCTAGTCAGGTCATAAATTCTGTCACATGTTTAATGTAAAATAATTGAAACAAGTTTATTCATTATGTAACCATTCATATACCAAAATGAACTTAACAAAACATAGATTCGTATGACACTAAAGTTTATTCAAAATGACCTCCGTGATTTTGAATACAGGCCTACAATCAGCGCGGCCAGTCGTCTATCGCAGCACGAACGAGGTCCATGTCAATATCGGCGGCTGCCTTAATCAAGGATGTCTTGAGTGACTCCAAATTGGGATGAGGCTTTGAGCATGCCTTTTCCTCCAAGTGTTGCCATATCTTGTAATCTAACGGGTTCAAATCTGGACTGGAGGAGGGCCAGTCTTCGTGCCGGATGAAGTCGATTTCACGCACCGCCAGCCAGTCTTGTGTGCTCTTCGCTCTATGAGCTGGCGCCGAGTCTTGTTGGAATACCCAGTGCCTGTTATTGAACATGGTATGAGAAACAGGCTCCACAAGGTTCGTCAGGACTGTATTTTGATACACAACTGCATTCGTTTTTACACCTTTCTCACAAAAATGTACCTCTGTTAAGCCCCAATAAGAAACTTCCAACCATACCATGAGCGAGGATGGAAAATGACCTCGTTGGACACGCGGAATACGGTTGCTCGCTTCTTCACTACTGTGTGCGTACACCTTATCATTTTGTTTGTTGTAGCTCTCTTCTACGGTAAAAAATTTTTCATCCGAAATAATAATTTCCCGATATTTTTTTTCCTGCGTACCGCTTCAACAAAGCGCGGCATCTCTTCAGTCTCAGGTCCATTAGACGAGCATTCAAACGATGTCCTGTTTTTCTTCGATATGCCCGAAGCCCTAAGTCTTCATTTAACACCCTTTTCACCGTGGTTCTGCTTAACCCCATCTGCAGGGCCAACAGTTTCTGCTTACGTTTGGGATTTCTTTGAATTCGCGCCTTCATAGCTTTTATCACTGCTGGAGTCCTAACAGACCGAGGGCGACCACTTCTTGACCTGTCATCTACACTAGAGTCTTCATTGTATCGTTTGATGGTACGATAAACGAATCTTTTGGTTATATTCAAATTTTTCAGTATGTTAAAAATTTGAATTGGCGCGTAACCGCAACGATGCAACGCAATAACTGCAACACGGTCTTCTTTAAGCGTCCACTCCATATTTAAAAATGAGTAAAATTCTAAAAGTATACATTTTTATTTTCATGAACAATTCGAAATTCGAATTCAATAAACTTTTTTGTGGCCAGCATTCTAAAAGAAAAGTTTTTACTGTGTGACAATACTTATGACCTGACTAGTTATATACTCTTCGTTTATTGTCAAACTTTTGTTATTGGAACGAAGTTCCTTATCGCGCGTTGTGAAAGGGGGCTAGACGGAAAAAATTCTTACGAAAAGTTGTCACGACACTTTTTAGATCCGTCATTCTGACCAATCAACGTGTAGGCGCTTATCGCGTGACATTGCTCGTATCCGATTGGTCCGCGTAATGAGTACAGTTTCTCGAGATAGCGTTTCAACAATAGTAATTTAGTTCATAGTATTGTCTTTTTCTTCTTCATAATGCCGTAATTTACTATTATATCTTAAAAAAAAAATTACAATTCCTTCACTAATTAATCGAAAGGAACTTCGTTCCATCCGGGTGGCCCTTGACACCTCTGAAGTTTTTTATTTAAAGTCTTTGGTCAAGTTGAGAATAGATTAATATTGTTTGTCTTTAATATTATTGGTCTATAGTGTAGTCTTGGCGAAATCGGTGATTATAGGAAATAAATTAATTGTCTTTGACAATAGAAACATAATAATGTACAAACTTATAATTTTAATTAATTATAGTCGAATTTCGACTACCGGAGGACCATTAGTATGTATTAAACCTTAACAATTCTTGTTTCGATAAGTTTGTCGCACCGATTGCAATGTTTGAAACCTCACAAATAAAAAAACAGCTCGTTTTAAATAGCAATCGATATGTCAAAATAGAGTTGATAATTATAAAACTTATTAAAGTCGCGAAAAGCCTTGATTCAACAAACAGCCGATCGTAAATCATATTACGTTCTTAAAGTTGTATCGAGGAATTTCAGCAGTCTTACTGGAATTGCTGGACATGTGGCTCTCAAACTTTGTGTTTTTACCGAATCCAAATAATATCTGATCGACTTAGAGATTAAAAATAAATTATCGAGTAAGTAATTTTAATTTTGAACTTGAAAAAAAAACCACTTGCATGAAAATATCTCATTGTCTACGATTAAGATACCTTAACCCATGGCTGAGTCGCAGCTGTCATGTTGCTTTTTTTATTGCCCTTATAAGCAGACGAGCATATGGCCCACCTGATAGTCACGGAGATGGTTACCGTCCCTCGTGAATGTCAACAGTGCCCAGGACAGAGCTAAGTCGCTGTGTACCTGAGTAGGTACTCTCCGCAACCCTCGTTTGAAGAAGGACATATCATAACCCTCGGGAAACACCGTTTAGGGGAACTCATTTCAAAGCCGCATGGTACGTGGCAAAAAAATCTCTGGAAATGCCCTGTGGATGAAGTGGCTCCAGGTAGGATGAATGAACTCTATTCCGGTGGCGGGCGGTGCGATGGTAAAAAACGAGATGATGGGATCATCTCAAACAATTCCTTTCTTTGGTGGTCTGACTTTCGGTTTGTATAAAGGAGTGTCGATGGCAAAAAAAACCGGCTCAACAGCGTAACCAATCGTTAAGTCCCCGAATTCGTTAAATGCTGCGTTCTCAGTAACCAAACACAAATCGCTGATTGTTGATGCAACACAAAATGGCCGTTTCGCATTCCGCGCTATTTAAATTAATAGAACACAAATTTCGTTTTGAAATAACCTCACCTTTCGTCAACAGGAAAGTGGATACTACCGGTGCAGATTCATGACATGCTTTATCACTAATATTTGAGGCATTTATAATATTTGGTTAGAAAACCCGTGGAAATGTGGGTATTACTGGTGGTGGTGATGGACGTCTTGTGGTTCCGCACAGGTAGGTACCACCACCCTGCCTATTTCTGCCATGAAGCAGTAATGCGTTTCTGTTTGAAGGGTGGGGCGGCCGTTGTACTGTAAAACTGAGACCTTAGAACTCATATCTCAAGGTAGATGGCGGCATTTACATTATAGATGTCTATGGGCCACTATGCTTATCTCTGCCGTGAAGCAGTAATGCGTTTCGGTTTGAAGGGTGGGGCAACCGTTTTAACTATACGAGACCTTAGAACTTATATCTCAAGGTGGGTGGCACATTTACGCTGTAGATGTTTATGGGCTCCAGTCACCACTTACTACCAGGTGGGCTGTGAGATCGTCCACCAGTCTAAGCAAGATAGCATTACCTATTTACTATTTAATAGGTAATGATACTGCTTCAATGGACAGACGACACAGAAGAAGTAGGATGGCTCAAGGATTTGATTATTAGGTGGTCAAAAAATTAACATTGTTAGCCTCAGCAGAAACAGCCGACGTAAACATTTTACTGAGCCATTTTTTAAGTCATCCTCTTAGCATTGTCCCTCCTGTTATTTACAGCAAACAGTGCTAAGGAACAGTTTAAGTACCACTGAAATCCAACGCACGGTCGTTAAGCCTTACGAAGCTCTCCGCATCGTACACATTACAACCACTGACTCGTCTGTTATTTTGCATGTTATTAATTTAGGCAAGCCCCGTCATTATCGCTCCGCTTCTAATTACATTTAATGAATAAGCGAAAATTACCTTCTTTATTATTTCAAAACCCTTTATGTGAGCCGGTTCGTGCGTATCTTAATGAGGTTTTCAAATTTTAAATACTGTTTTGAAAATAATTAACGATCTAGGTTGAATAATGGCGGTCTTTTATGTCAGTCTGATCCGACATCGTTGGCTTCTGGGACACAGTAGAGTTGTAAGGAAGCAGCCGACAACTATTGTCAGGAATTAGAAATTTTTCAACTCCAATACGGGGATCTTATTCTTCTTGCTTGGGTTTCTTCAATACTGAGGGTTGTGACCATCTCGTCGCAACAAGAGCTTATTCCGGATCATTTCACGCCATTTGCCTCTATCTGCCGCCGAGTGTAGAACATCGTGAACTGTGGTGTCGAGGGTAGTACGGATCTGGTCAGTCCAGGGGATAACTTAGTATTATAAACTATAATTAGTGATACACTCTGTATAAGCCTTTATCTGTAGGTAGAAGAGGATAGATTCCGTTTGAAGCTTAATGCAGTCGTTATTTAGTGGATTCGAGAATGTTACTAATCTGTGTTGAGGTGGAGGCGGCATCCGACTAGTTCATAGTTCATCCGGTAGACTCCGGTAATCCCTCAACATCAAGCAGGTAAAGGTGGCCATGACTACCAAACAGCTTAAAAAATATAATTGAATTATCTATAAAGTGAAAGTTAGACTTGAGAAACGCTGACCAAAAAATTAAAAAAAAGTTTGAGTGCCACATTCTAGCAACCAGTTGGAGTGGATACATAAGCTTTCACTGGTATTATTTTAAAATGTTAACACTCTATCAATTCACATCCAAGCAAACAAACGTATCTTATCTTTGCGAAACAAAATTACGGAGAAATCTTGCAATACAACTTCCTTATTTTTTTAATGTGTAGAAACAGGTGAACAAACTCTGGCCTGTTTGATGTTATTGGAGCCCATAAATATCACAACGTGAATGCCGTCGCACATTTTAAGACTCGAGGTCCGTGTCTCAATTGTTTAGTTATTTCGCATATTGCAATTTTTGAGGGTTTGATTTTTATTTCACTAGTTTATATTTTTTATTTATTTATTGCACAGATCATGTCATGTCATATTATAATATATCTGTCATCATATTTCACAAGAGGTATTTATCTGTGGTATTTGAATACCGGCACAGTCGCAATGCTCGATTCGATTTTAAGCCACGATCACTTCAAATAGCAAATATATTTTGATCACTAGATATTTTTTATCGTGAAAATCACTGTTACTTGATTTGAATACTGAAGACACTTTTCGTATTTTTACTGCTGTCATATGTCTCTGACGTTTAGGTTATATTATTAATTATTATTATTTACGTTGAAGTAAGTCATCATTATATTTGACAAGCTGACCCGGCAGACTCCGCAGTGCCTCAATCGATAAATAAAAGACTTTTGTATAAAATAAACTTAAAACAAACAAAAGGAATCCGTCCGACGGGGGACACAAGGAAAAACAAAATTGTTATTTTTATTTAACTCCGAGCATTTTCATATTTATCTACCTTTTAAATCTTCTCTGGACTTCCACAAATAATTTAAGACTAAAATTAGCCAAATCGGTCCAGCCGTTGTCGAGTTTTAGCGAGACTAACGAACAGCAAATCATTTATATATATATAGATTTTGAATAGCTAGCCCGCCATTTCAACAGTTGTCACGAGTCACGCTGTCAATACTTGACAGATGATAAGTGCAACGTACACCAATAATAAAAATAGAAGGATTACACTCTTTAAAGACGCATTGAAGTTATTAAAATTCATTATAAAGGAAAAATGAAAGTTTCGCGATCAAATCTCATTTTTGGGTCACCGTGAATTAGCATTTTCGTGATAATGTTACGCCGGTAAGAACAACGCAATCTATCGTCGAATAGCAGAAACGAATATTAAAATAACTAGGAAAATCGAGAACCGTCGAGTTGTGCAACGCCATCTATTATCAAATGGCGGAAACACATTTCGAAACGACTAGCCTTCCTGAGAATGTTCGCGATAAGTCTAGGAATGCCGTATCGACCATAAAAACGTTGCAGAGTTGTGAATATTTACTAAGTAAATATAAAAAAATATTTCGGCCGACTAATTAAGTGTACTTTTTATTTTATTTTAGTTTATTTTCTTAAATGCTTTATCGCCCGATCTCTGTATCGAGACAAAGCTCGGAAAGAGTTAATTCTGACTTCACCAATTCTATGTCGTCTTCCATAGCTTCCTAAGCCATTCATCTAACCATTAACCTTTTTTTGTTCCTACCTAAACAGAACATCTTGAGAGACGATATCAGCGTCACCGGGCGAGTAGGTGAGCTCACGATGCTCAAACCTGATGACGTTGCTAACACGAACCCTAGCAAGAGCCGTGCTTCGCAGAATCTACCGCCGGGTTGGAAACGTGACTCACTGAAAAGATCCAGCGAGAAACTCAGTGGGCTGTGTCTGTGGGTTAATTTACTCGCAGAGCCCATCGTCGCAAGTGACGGGTTCGACGAGAACGATGACCGCTGCTTGGGTTACCGACAAGCACAGTTAGTGGATCAGGAGGATCCGAAATGACGTCCAGTAACCTACTACAGATACTCTCGTATAGCTTCAATAGATCCTTGTAGTTAATACATTTAGTGATGCGCCCACCATAGAGTAAGTATAAATGAGTATAAACTCACTAAAAAAAATTTCTTCACTACGTCATAATTTGACATCGAGTACCGTAATTCTCACCGAACCTAACCGTCTAAGATCGTATGAACTACGGCTGCAGACGGGGCCGTAATAGGAGCTTTTGTGCTCAAGTATGAATGAAAGTGCTCAGTAAATACTTCGATTGACAGCTTCGTAATGAATTTAAATATTTATCGAAGTAACAAGCAAGCTACGTCAGAAGTAAATGAAAGTTAAACGGAAATTGAATTGTAGAATGGTGAATTTTGTTTACGTGCAAACATCCGTGCTACCACAGGTAGGCAGCGGCTTAGCTCTGCCCCTGGCATTGCTGACGTCCATGAGCGACGGTGACCACTTACCATAAAAAAAAAAACCCTAATTATTATTTGACGAGTCGATTAATTAATTTAAATAATGTAAATTAATACGAGCGCTTTGATTTGTCAAAAATAAATGTACTACAAATCAAATGCTAAACGATTATCCTTCCGAGTCACAGCAGAGCCAGTGCTGTGATATCTTTCAGTATCACCAAAACAAGTACACCTCTCTTACTGGTGGTAGATTCCTCTTGTGAGTCTGCACGGGTAGGTACCACCACCTATTTCTGCCGTGAAGCAGCAATGCGTTTCGGTTTGAAGGATGGGGTGCCGTTGTAACTATACTAAGACCTTAAAACTTATATCTCAAGGTGGGTCGCGTATTTACGTTGTAGATATCTATGGGCTCCAGAAACCACTTAACACCAGGTGGGCTGTGAGCTCGTCCACCCTCCTAAGCAATAAAAAAAAGTCTGTATATGTCTTGTAGGGTTGAAGAATGGCTCGAGAAATTTTGAGTAAAAGGCATAAAGCAAGGAAAACGTATCAGCAGATGCACACCTGTAAAGCCTTGATGAGCTCAAGCATATCTGTCGCTATCTACGCCGTATTTGATAAAACTAAGTGGAAGAACATAATCCATGATGACAGTATTCAAAGAGTCACGGTCTTCGAACCTGAAAACATAAGACTTGTAGAGCAGGAGCGAAGGGTGTGATTCGGTCATAGTTTGGTAGCGTAACGTCACGTAACGTCACGTAACGATCGGTTTCTGCTGCGAAATAATCATGCTTTCTCATCTGAAAGGAGCATATCCATCGTACTAATGCAATAGAGTTTTTGAACAAAAATTTGAAAGTGGATCGTGGCATTTACGATGTACCCATAAACCAAGGAGAGGTAGACAAAGAAATCTTCTGCGCAACTTAAAAATCACACTACTTAATACCGTCAGTTATAAGATATAAACTTAAATAGCATAATAAAGAGGTTTCTTTTACTGCAACAATGTGTATGTCACTAAGAGAGCCGACCAAATCGCCCCAATCAATGGCAATTATTGTTAAACGTTCGTAAATTCCATAGTATTAAGTCATTCAAAACCCATTACATTGATACACAAACCAAAACAATAATTAAAATCTAATCTCGGATTTACTTAGTAACGCTTCCGTTAAATCAAAATATGTTTTCAGGGCTGCCTCGCGCCGGTTTTTGCAGTAATTTAATCATTAATTACTTAAACTATTTAAAGTTATATATGGTATTAACAGGGGCAGTGGCAAACCTGAGCCCAATGCCCATAGACAGAATAACATACAGCCATCCCATCCAGTTGAATCATAACTTCTAAGTCTCGTATAACGGCTGTACCATACGATACCGCAATAATTAAAATCTGCATATTCTGTTCTTGGTCGATCATCCCTGATTCCTGTCTTCTAAACTGGTTTCCAAGATACGAACCTGCATAGACTCAATATATACCTTCCCAGCAGTACAGAAATAAAGAATCAGGAATAGCTTATCAAGAACCCAATGCGCGGTTATTAATATTACAGAAAGATCAGGAAGAATAAGTGCCGTAGAGATAGATAGTCACATTAAGCATGAAAAGATTCCTCGCGATTGAGAACAGGGGAGATCAGTCGTACTCTAGTATACCGGTACCTTCTGTTTAATATTACTTTCAAGATCTATCAATAAAAATATGTACCTACAACAAAAAGTTTAGGCAAATAATGGTGATGCGCGATAGAAATAACTCTGCAGCTGCTCTTTATCGTCATCGTATCTGTCACAAAAATACCACAGCTTGACAGAAACCTCGTCTGTACATTGAACCGTTTATTCCAAGCCTGATTATTTTTTTAGCAGTTTGAAAATCCTATAAATGGCAACCCTGTAAACGCATACGCAGCTACCGTAATCCGGTGCGAAACTTGTCAGTATTAATTCAACCGGCAAAACATCCGGCCGAATTTATAATTGTACGTAACGCGGCCGTTATTTAGATTTAAGGAAATCAGTGCGAGCAAAACAACGGTTTTCACTTACAAGCATTCCGTTTATCAAGAGTTTTTAGGGGTGTCTTGTAAAGTTCAAAATAATTAGCCCGGAGTCTACGGAAGCGAGCGAGCGATGTGGAACTTGCTTACGGCTATAGCTTGTAATAAAATACAAATTTTTTGGTCTAGGTAGGCAGCGGCTTGGCTCTGCCCTTGGTGTTGCTGAAGTCCATTGGCGACGGCAATCACTCACCATCAGCTAGGCAGTATGCACGTCTGCATACAAGGCCAATAAAAAAGGTATTAATTGTCAATATTTGAATATTATGTTGCAGCAGTAAAAGTTGTTTTAATTATCACACATCATCAGCCATTGTCATGAAAAATGAGTTGATGAAGAGTCATGAAAAATGAGAGAGAGAAATGAGTAATGAGTGGTTACCGTCGCCCATGGACGTCAGCAAAGCCAGGGGCAGAGCCAAGCCGCTGCCTACCGTATAATGTTTTCCACAAGCCTCGTGTGAAGAAGGGCATGTCATAGCGCTTGGGAAACACCGTGGAGCTCATTCCAAAGCCGGGTGGTACGTGCAAAAAAAGATCGCTGGAAACGCACTGTGGATGAACGCAGTGGCTCCAGGCAGTATGGATGAACTCTAGTCCGGTGGCGGGCAGTGTGATAGTAAAAACAAGATGATAGGATCATCTCAAACAATTCCTCAGAGCACAATATAAACAATACAACCATGCGTATCCTAGAATATGGTGAAAATAGACAGAGTTAGCCTGTGTAGCAGAAGCTACCAGCTAGCTAGCGTTGGATAGCACACCTGTAAAACCACGCAATTATTCCCATTCTCAGGGTGAGAGTTAATTAACTCGAATTCCATATCTTTACTGATTAACTTCGTCTTCAGCGTGACTTCGTATAATTTACGAATATATTATAAGTTATATAATTATTAGGATTTTATACGAGGCGTGGAACGTGGAATACTAATCTAATTATAATAAAATGAGATTACTATTAGAACTTAATTATTATGTAATTATGATTGAGATCCAGTTTCGTGTTTCAAGTTCTCGGGAGTTTCAATGTTAAAGGGCGGAAGCATGTGTGTGTTCGAAAGAGGAAATGGTACTTGGTAATTTTGATACTTCATTGAACAGAACAAAGCTCGGGCCGGGCTGTTTCTTGTGGAAGGGAATTTCTCGGCTCCTACTCGCACTGATACGCTGATTGATTTTGAGCCAAATTATATGATTTCTATACGACAAATATAGGCCAGAATGGTACCGGCAACAATATAAGGTATATTAGTCAGTAGCCACTAGTACCTAGGCTAAGTTCTTGGGCAGCAGCGAAAATTATGGAAAATCGTAGATTTCATTCTAGAGGCGAAGCACATTGAGCTTTTGAAATGTACTGTAGATGAAAACATGGATGGAATCGCCTCTGGTGGAGTGAGACGGTGATAAAAAAGGGAATCATCTGGAAAAATAACAATGGTGGTAGGACTTCTTGTGAGTCCGCACGGGTAGGTACCATCACCCTGCCTATTTCTGCCGTGAAGCAGTAATGCGTTTCGGTTTGAAGGGTGGGACAGCCGTTGTAACTATACTGAGACCTTAGAACTCATATCTCAAGGCGGGTGGCGGCATTTACGTTGTAGATGTCCATGGGCTCCGGTAACCACTTAACATTAGGTAGGCCGTGATCTCCGTGGGCCGGCCACCCGCCTAAGCAATAAAAAAAAATTAATCATCTTCAGCAAACCAAATAAACTCCTAGAATTTACTTACTAAAGCATTAAATCGTGTTGTAAAAACAGATGCTTTCTAGCGCTTATAAATTTTCTATTATGAATAGCAACTGCATAGTTTCAATAACTCAAAAACTAGCAGTGACATAAATATTTATCGACTTATTCAAAATTTCCCTGTTCTCCGGTTAGGGTTGCGTGTGAATAAGTTTTCTTTGTTTCCGAACGAGCCACCAACCCGTCTCTTGGTAAGCGGATACCGAAGCACAGGCATTACGGTAGGCAGCGGCTTGGCTCTGCCCCTGGCATTGCTGAAGTCCATGGGCGACGGTAACCACTCACCATCAGGTGGGCCGTATGCTCGGCTGCCTACACGGGCAATAAAAAAAAATTCTTTCATCTTAGAAATTGTTTGTGATTACGCTTTAAGAACGTGCGAGTCTTTATTTTTGACAGCGGTATCAAAATTCGACAATTAAATTAAAATTTTAACACCGGGCGTCTTAACGATTAGACAACGGACGCTTCAACATTCCTTTCGTTGGATTCCGAAAAAAATAACGAATACATTGTCGATAATGTGTGTGAAAAATGTATTTAACTAGTCAGGTCATAAGTATTGTCACACAGTAAAAACTTTTCTTTTAGAATGCTGGCCACAAAAAAGTTTATTGAATTCGAATTTTGAATTGTTCATGAAAATAAAAATGTACACTTTTAGAATTTTACTCATTTTTAAATATGGAATGGTCGCTTAAAGAAGACCGTGTTGCAGTTATTGCGTTGCATCGTTGCGGTTACGCGCCAATTCAAATTTTTAACATACTGAAAATTTTGAATATAACCAAAAGATTCGTTTATCGTACCATCAAACGATACAATGAAGACTCGAGTATAGATGACAGGTCAAGAAGTGGTCGCCCTCGGTCTGTTAGGACTCCAGCAGTGATAAAAGTTGTGAAGGCGCGAATTCAAAGAAATCCCAAACGTAAGTAGAAACTGTTGGCCTTTCAGATGGGGTTAAGCAGAACCACGGTGAAAAGGGTGTTAAATGAAGACTTAGGGCTTCGGGCATATCGAAGAAAAACAGGACATCGTTTGAATGCTCGTCTAATGGACCTGAGACTGAAGAGATGCCGCGCTTTGTTGAAGCGGTACGCGGGAAAAAATATATCGGGAAATTCTTTTTTCGGATGAAAAAATTTTTACCGTAGAAGAGAGCTACAACAAACAAAATGATAAGGTGTACGCACACATTAGTGAAGAAGCGAGCAACCGTATTCCGCGTGTCCAACGAGGTCATTTTCCATCCTCGCTCATGGTATGGTTGGGAGTTTCTTATTGGGGCTTAACAGAGGTACATTTTTGTGAGAAAGGTGTAAAAACGAATGCAGTTGTGTATCAAAATACAGTCCTGACAAACCTTGTGGAACCTGTTTCTCATACCATGTTCAATAACAGGCACTGGGTATTCCAACAAGATTCGGCGCCAGCTCATAGAGCGAAGAGCACACAAGACTGGCTGGCGGCGCGTGAAATCGACTTCATCCGGCACGAAGACTGGCCCTCCTCCAGTCCAGATTTGAATCCGTTAGATTACAAGATATGGCAACACTTGGACGAAAAGGCGTGCTCAAAGCCTCATCCCAATTTGGAGTCACTCAAGACATCCTTGATTAAGGCAGCCGCCGATATTGACATGGACCTCGTTCGTGCTGCGATAGACGACTGGCCGCGCAGATTGAATGCCTGGATTCAAAATCACGGAGGTCATTTTGAATAAACTTTAGTGTCATAAGAATCTATGTTTTGTTAAGTTCATTTTGGTATATGAATGGTTACATAATGAATAAACTTGCTTCAATTATTTTACATTAAACATGTGACAGAATTTGTGACCTGACTAGGTATTTATTTTGGAAACAAACAGTACAATACAAACATATAATATTGAAAAAAATTGCTAAAACAATAACCAAATATGTTTCCACAATCAAAATCACATATAGGTAGAAAGCGAACAGAGAAGAGAAATTTAGAAATTTAAGTTACAAAAAAAACTAAAGCAACACAATACGCACATGACGGCGTTAACGATATTTATGTTATATAGCACGTGCAATAGGAGTGACTCACACAAGCAAGGTGCGCCGGCCGTGTCGTTCCACTCGTAAACAACAGCTGCAACAGAAGTGACTCATAAGCCAGCTGCGCCGGCTAGTATAAAAAGGCGGAACGTGCCTTGAAATGAAGATTCGTTCGACTGCGTTTGCCCGGTGCACTTACTATATCGTTGTTACGTTGTGTGATTCAGTGACTGTTGTACGTACTGGTTAAAGTTGGACAAGTGTTAAAGTGAATTGTCAAGTTAACATATTGTTGATTAAATCAGAAACCAAAGGTGACTTCGTTTTACTTGCTGTTCAACAAGATAATATCTACCCTCAAGCCAACATCAGAAGTGAGATCAGGACTCTACTCTCACTGGCGTGACGTGTTTGAACATGTTCGAAGTACAGCAAAAAAAACATGATGCAGATCAGAATACTAGTAGTGGTACGCTACAAGAGCATGAATGCAGCATACGTAAGTCGTGTAATAACGTCTCTGTTACCTCGATGGAAGATCTGAGCCACGAAGAAATCGTCACATCTTACGTTCTGGCTCATGTTGCCCAGTTTGACTGTCGACTTCATCACATGGCATTTACTAACGGAAATACAACACGTAACAAGCTATTGCAAGAAATTAAGGCAAGTGCAAATCTCAAGTGAAACTTCGATCGCAATAATGGATCTGTCATGACGAGTGGGTAGTTCCGACACGAATCGTTTTTAAGCCAATGACTACTGCTAGAGTTACATGGCACTAGTACAGTAAACCAGGACATGAGACTGTGAATTGTCGCCGAAATTTTAGAATCTACTCGATTCAATACCAATAACACTACACGTTCGATGACCTCGGGCTCCAGCAAGCAAGCAAACAAGCAAGCAAGTTTCCGTGGGGAAGAAAAATTGACACATCTGAAGTCGTCGTGACCTGCTTACAGGTCTTATCTATCTTAATAAGACGTCCGGTGCGTTCGTGTCTGGCGATGCGGCAGTGTTCGGGTTCCGCTGGCGGATGCAGGTTTTTCCGGTGAAGTGCGTGCTTGTGCGTGCTTGACATGTGTTCGCGGTTGGCTTCCTCAGTGTGGGAGTAACATCGTGTAGATGGAGGTGAGACTTCCGCGGTCGCGGCCCACCCAGTCCGCGAGAACCGGGCAGATCGCCTCGACGGTACGGAGGCCGGCCGACGGGTCCGCCAAACGACGAGACCACGCCTCCAGCACGGACTGCCGATATTGGAGCCCCCGCGCTCCGGCTGCACTTGCGCTAGGGCGCGCCGCCTCGTAGGAGACTGTGAGGTATCATTGAATAACTCTGACTGCGATCGCGCGCTGCCGGCGTCGCAGCGCGGCGACGTTCTCGTGGGTAAGGACGTGGCACCAGACGGGTGCTCCGTATAGTGCCATCGACCGCACGGGTACCATCACCCTGCCTATTTCTGCTGTGAAGCAGTGGTGTATTTCGGTTTGAAGGGTGGGGCAGCGGTTGTAACTATACTGAGAGCTTAGAACTTCTATCTCAAGGTGTGTGGTGCGTTTACGCTGTGGATGTCTATGGTAACCACTTAACACAAGGTGGGCTGTGAGCTCGTCCACACATTAATACGAAGAGCATAATCAAACGAAATTAGATACGAAGTTTAAAGGGCCGTTTAAAGTAGTTGAAGTATTGGATGGTGTCGATTTAATTTTGACTCTCACACATTCGCTTAAGGCTCGAGCTGCTACTTGCCTCGCAAAAATACAGCCTGGTAAGATATCCTGGCCTACTATTAAAGAGATGCTGACAAAATTATCTAATGATGCAAGACCACTTCGACCTGGTTATTAAATTTGAAATGGAAAGCAAAAAGGGACCAGCTGAAGCCGGTATCCGGCTATGGCAACTTATAAAGAAGATTCCCGACGCTAATGTGCCAGAACAAATAGCCACCGGATTTGTTATATCAATACTGTCGCAGTGTGATGAAAGAATCCGTCGGGAATTGAACTCTGTCGTTATTACCACAAAAAATCGTCTATTTCACACATTACGTGGCTTACCCTCAAAAGAAAAAACGAAGATCCTGATACAGAACCAAAACGCTCTCGAAGTTTTTTTCCGTGGAAGCTGCCATTTCTGCGGAAAACCTGGGCATCGTGCCGAAGGGTGTTGCGACAGATACTGCTCTCAAACTTTTTTCGATATTCCAGCAAAACCTGAACAACCTCCTCATCCGTGGGCGCCCGGCTCTCGCCTGCAAGTCAGCTGTTACGTGTGCGGTGATGCGAGTCATGTAGCTTCTGGGTGTTCCATGCGCTACAAGAAGAAAAACGACACTGCTCCAGGTGCTGTGGCAGGTGCAACCAGAGACGTCAACGTGTGTTCCAGAGCTTCAGTGTGTTACAGATAAGTGGTTTTGGCTTCCCCTTTATGTTCCATTCAGGGTCAGAATGTAGTCTTATAAAACAAAGTCATAGTAATTTATTCAATGGTAAGCGGTTTCATGAACAAGTCACTCTTTGATCTGTAAGTAACTTAGACCCAATCATGATGGTAAGAGCACTTAGGGGATATTCAACTCGCCCTTAATAGTGCACGTTGTCGAGTAACAAGGTTTACTCCAATAGAATAGACGTTTGCCGTTCAGGGTAGTTCACTTGAAATATCTTAAAATTTCAACAGAGTGATAATCCCTCTAGATTAGATCTTGATTTAGCACGGTCGAAGACCGGCGAAAACATAAAAAAAAGGGCACAAACAGAAGCTTGGTTTAGTCGAGGCAAAGCTAAAGTCAACCTCTTTTCCGCTGGGGATTTTGTTTTCGTAAGTTGACCGAAAATGTAAAGGTCCCTTCAACATTACTGCAGTTTTGGAAAACGATAGGTATAAATTGAGACATGTAAATAGTTCTAATAGAGTGTACAAATTTCCCCATGAAAACTTACGTGAAATACCTCGAGGCCCGTCAGGCCTACTAGAAATTTCTGAAAATTATAGTGACGATGACGTGACGGCGTACACAGATGGGTTAATTAATCTTGTTCATGAAACTGATCTTAATGATGACGATTCTATCACTGACAATAGAAGCGACATTTTTGTCCGCAAATAGCGATACAGCAAACATAGTCTGTGGGTAGTGATACAATGTCTGTAAGCTCAGGCACCTCAGGTGCAGGTGTTGGAAATGTAGAAAACGATGGTCGGTCTCGCACTATTTCTGAAGAAATTCCGTATAAATGTTCTGGTTTAAGAAATGTTTTAACAAAAGCTACCGTACATGCGGATTAAAAAAAAAAGAAGAAAAAAAAGAGAATTGTATGTGGCTAGAGAGATGTTAATCCGGACTAGCAAAAAAAAAAGAGAAAAAAAAAAAAAAAAAGAAAGTGTGAAGTCATTGAAGGGTCTGTCCGGTCCAATGGCTTGGCTATAGGGATTTTCATCCAGATTAGCCACAACAATTAGCTACAGGGATTGCGATTCGGTCTAGCATTATCCGGTCCAGTTCGAAAAACTGAAGGGATAACAATTCCGGTCTAAGTTAAAAGGGACATACTTACATACCTGAAGAGTTTTAAATGAACTGGCCCAGGTATGTAAGCAGTCTGAAGGTTATTTATAGCCAGTATAGGATTTTCTGAAGAATTATGCGAACCGAACCCTACTAGATTGTTAATATCATAGACCACGTTTTAAGTTGCATCCGTTAATGTCAGGATGAACGAACACGTTTGTTGTTCACAGACATACCATAAGAATGCGCGCACGAGGACGAGCGCACGTCAGTATGGCCGTGACGGCGTTAACGATATTTATGTTATATAGCACGTGCAATAGGAGTGACTCACACAAGCAAGGTGCGCCGGCCGTGTCGTTCCACTCGTAAACAACAGCTGCAACAGAAGTGACTCATAAGCCAGCTGCGCCGGCTAGTATAAAAAGGCGGAACGTGCCTTGAAATGAAGATTCGTTCGACTGCGTTTGCCCGGTGCACTTACTATATCGTTGTTACGTTGTGTGATTCAGTGACTGTTGTACGTACTGGTTAAAGTTGGACAAGTGTTAAAGTGAATTGTCAAGTTAACATATTGTTGATTAAATCAGAAACCAAAGGTGACTTCGTTTTACTTGCTGTTCAACAAGATAATATCTACCCTCAAGCCAACACACATATTATTTTGTATAACAAAATTATCAACTTACTATAATACTCATCGGGCTAAATCACCTTATAAATATTTTAAATATTTTATTTTAAAATTTCACTACAAATAGTATAAAACAAAGTCGCTTTCTCTGTCCCTATGTGTGCTTAAATCTTTAAAACTAAGCAAAGGATTTTGATGCGGTTTGTTTTAATAAATAGAGTGATTGAAGAGAAAGGTTTATATGTATAGATAACATCTATTAAATAGTAGAGAAATCAATAATAAATTACAGTTTCCGAAGCGAAGCGAGGGCGGGTCGCTAGTATTATATATAAATATATTTAAATAGAAATATATAAATATATTTAAAGTATAAAAAAAGCATTTCGAAAATTTCACTACATATTCCTGTTCCACCCCGACCCTTACCGCCTCGGAATATTGAAAAGCTATCTGACGTTGCCGATCAATCAATGGCCATGGAACCGTAGTTGATTTAAAGCACGTGACGGATACGCGAAAATGGATCGCAGAATAGCGAACTATAAGGTCGGGTGTCTTTGCTTTTTTTAGTGACCCAATTAATTATTAATTTATTATAAGCAGGCCGAATGCAGGCAACATTGGAGGAAGCTGGTGCAAAAACTGGACCAAGGTGGTCACAACCCTCAGTAATGAGGAAACGACAAAGAAGAAGAAGAAGAAATTAATTATTTTTCCTTTTACAACTCACGTATCGAATTGTGTGAATTCTTTATTTACAATAATGAAAACTCCCGTTAGTTTGACATGTAAAAATAAATTACGCACCGAAGGGATGTTCTACTTTTCTCCCTAGGTGCTTATACAATATTTTTTTCAACCAGGATGAAAAGTTCGCTTTTAGTCCGTGGCGCGCGGGACAAAAGTACCCGATTCTCACCGGGAGAGATAATAGAGGAAGAGAAAATAATATATGCTACTATATATTCTTCTCTATCTATCTATTCTTCTATTCCAGTCATTCGCGGCCACAGAAACTAAAGTATTCGAAATATTGAAAATATCGTAATGACTATAAAATCGGCGAGATTAAAACCGCTTTCAGATTACGCTATAATATAATAGCATATAGTATATAGCTCATAGCACAACAATATCGCGCACCATACATTGCTATGGACACGTTCACACTGTAGGTACTGTACTATATATTATTGGCCAAGTATAGATTGCTATACTATATGACACTATAGTATAGCGTAGTGTGAAAGCAGCTTATATCGCGTATATAACTTAGTTTTTTATTTTTCTTATCATCGTGTTAACCGTGGATCGGGATTATTGTAAAAATATTTTTTCTTATCAAAAACAAACAATTAACGAAAATCGTAATTAGCGTTCGCGCTGTGCAAATATTTTATTTTCGTCTAGACATTTCTCTGTCAAGGGCTTTCGATTCCTTTAAAAACGAAATTTTCTAAAAAGTTTCGTTGGGGAGAGGAACTCGAAGCGGTTGAACTCTAAAACTGTATCCCCTTGGGTTCGGTAGAATTAATTTCGTATCTTTTATTGGTCTTTTAGGCAGATGAGCGTACGGTCCACATGATGGTGAGCGGTTATCGTCGCTCATGGACGTCAGCAATGCCAGGGGCAGAGCTGAGTCGCTGCCAAAATACTACCACGCGGCTGCCTACTGCTTTTTTTCCACAGGAGAAAATCGCCGGATCCCCACCCACGCGGCAGTTGGGGTATGTGGGAGTTGAAACTCACTAAAAACTCCTGCCGCTCACAGCCGGCGTCCTACCCCGGACCGGGCCGGAGCCCAGTCGGGGCTATTGAGACTACGGGACAGGATTGACGCAGAGCACATTACATCCATCCCGCCGTCCCACAGACGCCGGACCGGCGGCCGCCAGCGACACGACCACCGGTTCCCTTGCCTACTGCTTAGTACTTTTAGTAAATCTCGCTTTTAGAAGAACATGCCCTACATACCCTAACATACCCTAAACATAGCCCTCAAGAAACACCAAAGAGAAGAGTTAATTCCAAAGCCGGGTGGTACGCGGTAAAAAGGTCTTTGGTAAGGCATTGTATCTGCGGTTTACTAGACTTGTTTTATGATTTATGATTTTAACTGAATTACACTCTGAGATAGCACAAGTCACCTGATAATTAGTGGCTACTGAAGTCTCTGCGGATTTAAATTGCAACACAACTGAGCACTACTGCCTACCTCGATATATGAAGTTTTATTTATTTATTGCTTAGATGAGTGGACGAGCTCGCAGCCCAACTGGTGTTAAATGGTTACTGGAGCCCATAGACATCTACAACGTAAATGCGCCACCCACCTTGAGATATAAGCTCTAAGGTCTCAAGTATAGTTACAATGGCTGCCCCACACTTCAAACCGAAACGCATTACTGCTTCACGGCCAAGATGAGGCTATTCGTCTCAACATGATTCTAAAGGCAATAAAAACATTTTTAAATATTCATAAACATATTTCTGAAAGAGTTTATCGGTGTTAACTCCCCTTTATCCTATTCATTATTCAATGCTTCATTGTAATTTTATGCATGTAATATAATCGACTTTAACACAAAACATTTAATTATCAAAGTGTATTGTACCCAAATGTCTTCACGTACCATTTAATATCAATTAAATGTATTTCAAATTCACTAAATTATTTAATTGAAATTTAACATAGATTTTATAGGCAATACATTACGTGAATAATTAAAACAGTGTTAATAATATTTATTACTTTTGAGTATAACTATTCTAAATTCTATTAGTGTTATCTACGGAGAATGTTTCAAAATTAATTATGTTGTCGTGACATAGTACGAGTAATATTAGCAGATATCCGATGATAGCACATTCATTATTAACGTAACATGATTTTTGTATAATATTTTCAATAATAGATCAATATAGTGAATAATAGATCAATATAATAAATTTGAATAAAACTATCTACTTTTTTTATTGCTTAGATGGGTGGACGAGCTCACAGCCCCCTGGTGTTAACTGGTTACTGGAGCCCATAGACATCTACAACATAAATGCGCCACCCACCTTAAGATATAAGTTCTAAGGTCTCTGTATAGTTACAACGGCTACCTCATCCTTCAATCCGAAACGCATTACTGCTTCACGGCAGAAATAGGCAGGACGGTATTACCTACCCGTGCGGATTCACAAGATGTCCTACCACCAGTACATGCTTTTAGTGCAAAAGATACTTTTGTTTCCTCTACAATTATGGTTTTTATTCCTACCTATTCACCGGTAGCCTAAGAGGCTATTTCAGCTACGCCCGGGTAGGTGAGCTCACGGGCTCAACCTGAGAGAATTTGCTAACACTAGCCCTAGCAAAAGCAGTGCTTCGCAAAATCTACCAGCGGATCGGAATCGCGACCCACTGAGAAGATCAGGCGAGAAGCTTTTATGGTTACTGAATTAACATTTTCATTCTACTAATATCTGATATTTATATAGCGTGGGTAGGCCTCCCACAAGGTGGGCCGACGACCTATTGAGGTTCGCGGGGATCCGCTGGATGCAGGCAGCGCAGGACCGGTCTTTGTGGCGAGGCTTGGGGGAGGCCTATGTCCAGCAGTGGACGTCCATGGGCTGATAGAATAGAATAAAAATATATATATATATTTATATCTGATATTTTGCATACTTCCCGTTATCACCGCTAACGAGTGTTTCGTCAAATTTTAATATTGTACTGACTGCCTTCTAATAATTTACATAAATACTTATTGGTCAAAGTATATATCTTTATTTGCACAAAATACATAATAAGCGAATAGCATCTGGAGTTTTCTTGAAATTGGACAAAGATTTTTAAGTGTTCAAAGGTTTTTAACATTTCCACGTCTTTACATGTACAATTGCAATTACATTCACGTTTTTTTAAATATTTTAACCTTTGTGCCATCATAAGGAGAACATAAATTCTGACCACACATTTAGAACCTTTTACATCTTCAGTATGGTATTTTGGTTATGATTTAATTGTTAACGTATTCTGTGTTCAAAATTTATTTGATACTTCCACCTTTTTCACGCCTCAGAATGATTATACAGTGGGAATAAACTACTTTGAAAACTACAAATTAGCCTGAATAAGATTTGCAGCTATGAACACTTCATAGATATTTTATCATACAATTTATCATTGTAATCAGATAATTTGCGATAGTTATTAGTCTAGAAATGCTATTTAAGTAAAACGTGCAATTTTGTAACAATTATCAATTTTATAGTCGTGTGAATTTTCAAGATCTTTAATATTGTGATTTTAAATGTTGAAATAGTAACAGAAATAAAAAATATACCAAAATAAATCCAAATGGCCGCAGCACCGAATGAAGTAATAACAGATCAAGTAATTGAAAAACTTAACACTCCAAATAAAGTTCAAATTAAGGAGAAAACAGGCTTTAGATACTTACTAAGCAATATTACTATAGAGCCCGTGGCGTTCATGTTTATGTTCGCTATGATACTATCAGACATTTCAACACAGACATTAGGCTTAGAGAAAACTTGCCGAGTAAGCCTCAGACTAGATGATGTGATTTGCGATTCACTGAGAGTGCAAAACCAATCGAATAACTTCACTGATTACGAGAGAATGGTCCAGGAGCATTATTCAGTTCAGCTATTGTGGAAAAGTACTTTGCAGTCAGTATTACCGCTCCCTATGCTGCTGTTTGCTGGAGGCTGGAGCGACAAGACAGGCAGAAGAAAAGCCATCATTCTAGTTCCCTTAGTCGGGAAAATTTTCCAAAACATCAGCAACCTTTTAAATGTGATATTCTTCTACGAAATTCCTCTTGAAGCTCTAATATTTTTTGATACATTCTTCCCGGGGATTACTGGTGGTATTTCTGTTATATTCTTAGCTCTGATTAGTTACGTTTGTGATATAACAACCGCGGATAATAGAACACAGAGGCTAGGATTTGTAAATGTGCTTACATTTTCTGGGATGCCGTTAGGTTTGGCATTTTCGGGGATAATTTTGAGGTATTTCGGGTATTATGCTATTTATGGATCAGCTTTATTTTTGCATCTCTCAAATGTTTTGTATCTGACATTCAGGATTAAAGATCAGTTGAGAACTAAAGAACAAATTATGAGGGTGAGTAAACATTTTACTATGCTTCTCCATCGTAGTTTTTTCTATTGATTACGAAAATCATTCATTGCAGAAACATGTAGGACGATACCCACTCTCACTGGCTTATCTATATATCAGCGGAAATTAAACAAATTATTATATGATTTTTGTGTTGTGTTGAGTGTATGATTTTTGATAATCGATGTATTTTTTTCACTGTGAAAATTATTAATGAATATACAGAAAAACCTGCCTGTGGGATTTTATCGATATGATTCTAGCAGGCATCTTAACTTTAAGGTCAAAACAGTATTCCTATCGATACGTTATTTATATTGCTCTAAACGGGTGCACGACTTGAAATCACACATATCACAACGTAAATTTCGCCACTCAATCTGAGAAATGAGCTCAAAGTATCTTTGAATAAATCAAAATATGATTCCAAGCCTGTGATCCCCTGTGGGAATTACTAGAATTATTTTGAAAATATAAAAGAATCCTAAGGATTAATTTGACTATTACACATATTAATGAGCCAATTGATATAATGAGTAACAACTGTACTGATATTAGCTTCGAAAATTTAGTTTGGTCACCCAAAGATACTCCCCATTGGAGTAACATTTTTACTTTTGTCGTACACTAAAATCCTTTTGAATGCTTTTGTATTATAGTATGACAACAAAGGCTGTATCCAATTCGCAAAAGACTTCTTCAAGCCTAAAGCTGTGACAGATTGCTTCATGGTGTTATTTAAAAAGACAAAAGACAATCGTCGCATTTGTTTAGCCATTATATTTATGATCGCTTGCTTGCTGTACGGACTTATTGAAGGTACGTTTAATTTTAAATAAATTAAATTTGAAACTCTATTAACTAATACCTACTGAAAAAGCAACTAAGAAAAACTATATCGAAGAAATAGCAGAAATTGCTTTTTGTGGACCAAAAAATCTAGCATTCAGAGAATCCCTAGTCTCATTAAACAGGAATTTAAGAAGGAAGTTCCACAAAGCAAATATAGTATACTAAATGACTAAATATTAAAATAAAATATTTTTTAATGTTGATATATACCTAAATATGAACTAAATATAAGCTATGGCTATAATATAGGTGGTTTTACTTAGTTAGATGATATGAGATCGGAATCTCAATTGTATTTTATAAGGACTATTCAACCTACAGAGTCAAATGTATGAATACTTCCCGACAGAAATTCGCAAGATGGTAATACCTTCTTGGGACATGCCGTGATATCATACCTATCTATCAAACCATCCAAAACCGATCAGACCCACTTATCGTTCACGTGACGAAGTGGTATCGTGGACTGACGCAAACTGGAACCTTGCGCACTTCAAAATTTACATTGTCACTTAATAAATATAAATTGCATATAATTATCAACTTTTATTGGTCAATAATATTTGTTTTCTAATACTTTAAAAATTACAGAAAGGGTTTGAGAACATTAGTCCCGAAATGCAAACAACCACAACAAAAGATCTAAATTAGCTTCGTATCTAAATTAATTTTAAGCAAGATCCAATAGATTTTCAAAGTCAATCCTTTTTTTTATTGCTTAGATGGGTGGACAAGCTCACAACCCACTTGATGTAAAGTGGTTACTGGAGCCCATAGACATCTACGACGTAAATGCGCCACCCGCCTTGAGATATAAGTTCTAAGGTCTCAAGTATAGTTGCAACGGCTGCCCCGCCCTTCAAGCCGAAACGCATTAGTGCTTCACGGCAGAAATAGGCGGGGTGGTGGTACCTACCCACGCGGACTCACGGGAGGTCCTACCACCAGTAAAAATTCGATGAAGTTTTTTTGAAATAATTCATATAATATAGTTAAAATAGTAGTTTGACAAAAATGTTAAATTTAAATTTGTTCCAGGTGAAAAAGCTGTTCTATATCTGTTCGTAAGATACAGATTTAACTGGAACGAAATGCAGTTCTCATTTTTTCAGACATTTAACTTTGCTGCCACAATCGTTGGTAAGTTGTTTTGTTTCACGTTCCAACTACAGATATTTACCAGATATAAATATCTTCTTCTTCTCCTGGCCCTTCAGACACTATGCGTGATCAGCGCAGCGTGTCCTCTTTTTCCATTCAAGCCGTCATATCTGCAGAGATCTCAGGCCCTAATCACGAATATCTATGAATGACGGACACCACTCACTATCAGAGGGATGGTAAATTTTATCACTTTAAAGGCAATTAAAAAACGTGCGTATGAGTGACTGGTGGTCTTTATGTTTTTTCGGCGTGGCGCCCTTAGGTGAGACCTTGCGGTGAGCGCGTTTGGCTGCAACGTAGACCGTGATTACCCCCTTACTTACCCCGCCCGGGTTCTGACTTCGGAGGGGATCGGACTCTTGGGAGAGAGAGGTTTAAGCCATCATGTTCTATTATTTATAGGTTCTGATAACCACTTCACACTAGATGGGTTGTGATTATTCAACCCAAAAATAGAATTAAAAAAAGTTTTTTGTATTACGTTACATACTTACTATATTTTATTATGTATATGTATGGTTTTAATTTTTCTAAAAAGCCAATGTCATTATTAGATTAGATTGTAAAATGACTTGTATGTAGCGATAAAGACAGCTATAATAAATAACACGGCTGGTAATAATGTTTATCTAATAAGCTAAGTATTTACAGCTACGCCCGTAACTTTTTCAGCGTGGCGATAGTCAAGTTATCATAATGGAGGGTGTTTGAAACATACTCCTTCTATAAATGAAATCAACAAAGTTTCTCGGTAGATAGATGAGATGTACCTACACGAATATACGCTACACTATAGTAGATCGCTACGTCTGTACTTCCGTGTGCTTAGTGCGAGTTTTTTAACGTTCTCGATAGCGTAAAAGTTAACTCATATTTGTATGGAGTTGAAACATTTGCCTACGTTTGCCGTTAGGGGCGCTGTTCTTACTGCAGACAAATTTAAGTTAACTTTGACGCTATCGAGAATGTTAAAAAACTCGCACTAAGGACACTGAACGTGTTCAAAACGTTATAGATGGACATGGCAATATATAAACTGCCACCCATCCACACTAGCTGGAGTCTCTATTATATTGAACAAAAGTTGTCCTAATATTGTTGCTTCGCTGAACAAATAGGAGATTGGTGATACCTACACATAAGGTCACAATACATTCTGCTACCAATGAGTGTTGGTTTGCGGTCGCAATATATCGGAACTGTACACAATGCTTTTGCCCATTACCCCTTAAATCTCTTAGTCGCCTTTTACGATACCCACGGGAAGATTGGATCGGGCTACTTTAAGCTTAGAATGATGCTATTTTGAAAAATAGAAGACAATGAATCAATTTTCAGTTGAACACTGTATACAAGAATCTATTATAACAAAAGCAAATAAAGTTCAAAGCGCCTTGCAGCGAACCCAAATCATTTTATCCGGTAAAATCGTCATAACCAGTTTTAAAACTACGTAGTCTGCTCCATAAAAATCCAAAAACATTTAAATTGTAAAATTCATATCATTAAAAATTTACTATACGAATTTTGTGTTGAAATTATTTCAGGTACAATATTCTCCACTGTAGTTTTAAGCAAGTATTTGAAGTGGCACGACTCACTACTCGGCATCGTGTCGACGACAAGTAAAATTACTTCATCGTTCGTGTATTGTTTCGCTCCAAACGTGCAAATCTTTTGTGTGGGTAAGTAACGAATTTGGTTAATCTTCTTTTTCTTTTTCCTACCTAAGCTGATAGCCTTGAGAGGCTATTTCAGCGTAACCTTGTAACCTTAACTAGTAGGTGAGCTCGCGGGGCTCAAACCAGACGACGTTGCTAACACGAACCCTAGCAAGCGCCGTGCTTCACAGAATCTACCACCGGATCGGAAACGCGACCCACTGAGAAGATCCGGCGAGATACTCAGTAGGCTATGTCTGAGGGTTAATTTACTCGACGAGCCCTTCGTCGCAAGTGACGGGTTCGACGAGAACGGTGACCGGTGCTTGAGGTACCTAAAAGCACCGTTAGTGGATCGGGAGGATCCGAAATGACGTGTTTTGGGTGACGTCGACTGCTTTCCACTCTTTCCGTAGGATCGGGAATGTAGTTACCGGCGGCCACGATGAGAGGGTTCTCGTGTCGTGCCGCTTTATCGAAGTGTTGGTTAATCTAATGCTATTACTAGGCTATCAATCTTCACAGTTAGCGAGAATTCCATCCACTTCAATCGGTCCTCAGATTGTGAGTAATCCTTTAAATGCGGCATTGCGAGCCTGGTATTACACCTCACAAAGCGATATGATAACAACTGTCGCAGTCACAATTGCTGTAGGTTGCGCCTTAACAAATACATCATTATTTCTTTTCTTTTTAAGTGATATAAAATGACTTATTGCAATTAATATCTGAGTAATGTACCTATAAGATATTCAAACTGAATTTTAATTATCAGATAAAAGTTATCAATAAAACAAATTATCGTCGAGCTGCATTTCAATGCCTAGTCATTAATGTACAACTGAAGTTTTCAATTTATTCACATATTTTTTTATAGTTTTATCTGGTAGTTCACGAATGCATAATGATTCAACAATAATATCATACTGTTCTTTCTTCTTTCTCTTCTTTCTGCTTACTTAAAGCGAACCAGCTCTGTCCATTTTGTTTTCACTGAGTTTTACACAACATGTGCAATTGAACACCCGATCTGACTATTCACTGTGAGATTAATTTAACCTTGGCTTAATTTCAACTCGTGGTATTAAGGTAACGGTAAAGGGAAGATATTCCACAGATCGGGTAAAACTGCCCCCTAGATGGTCCAAATGTTCGGAGCTTGTATGTTATATTCATACTTATCTTGCAACTGTTAATAGCGAGATTCAGGTATCTGTCAAATATTTGTGTTCTATGATGACTACGGCCACAGCGAGCTACCAGATTTCCAGTGCAATAAGAACTTCGAACTTTTTTCTTTATGTGGATGGTGCCATTTACACCCCAGTGATTTAGGAGCAGGCTTAGGGACTTCGGTAACCGTACTCGTTGAACTCAACAAAGAGGTCCACGTGCAACGTAACCCATGCGGATCTTCTTAGCGGGTCGCGATTCCGATCCGGTAGTAGGTTCATTCGCGAAGCAGTTGCTCTTGAGTTATTAGGTCTCCTTCGGAGGCGCTCGGGCAACTGTTAGCAAACCCCACCCCTCCTGGCTGAGCCTTTGCTCGCTCACCCGTCCTGGTGAAACCGGAAAGGCGTCCGGACCACCAGTAATCCCTCGATAAAAAAACCCAGTAACTGTTATTGTCCTTGTAGGCTGACGAGCATACGGCCCTCCTGATGGTGAGTGGTCACCCATGGACTTCAGAAAGGCGAGGGGCAGAGCCAAACCGTTGCCTACCGCATATGCAACTGTATATGCAACTGCTTAACAATGTAACAAAGGATGCTTATTTATTCGTGCATATTTTCCAGCACCCGTTGTTGACATACTGAGCACAACATCAATGCTTGTAATAAGATCGATATCCTCGAAACTGGTGGAATCGAACGAAATAGGTGAGATGCTATTATTATTATTATTACGAATGTAATTATATAAGCTCACACGTGCGTTTTAAATACATAACCATAATTTGGTAATTCCAAAAGCCGATAGCGAGTAGCGGTTACCATCCTGCCTATTTTTGTTGAGAGTCAACTCAGCGTTCCGCCTTCAAGAGTAAGACAACACATGGGACAACGTTTAAAAATTTATAACGTTATAAAACATAAACAAAGTCCACATTTTTTTAATTTGTTAGATATATAGGTATATCTCATTACATACTAGTGCCATGATTTCAATCGCGTTAGATTTGTAATTCAGAAAGAATGAAATACATTTCTTTTTCATGGCATACGGAGTTGTTTATGCCTCACTCTGGTCCGTAACAGCTGAATACAGATAACAAAGTCTAGCAACTTTTTCCTGCGATAAAGAAAAAATATTCTGAATTACTTTTTGTCGTAACAAAACTGTTTACCAAAATGTTCCAAATTACAATAGAATATTTAAGGAACATTCTGATAAAAAACTGACAACTCCAGTTAGGCCCTAAGATCCGCTACCAGTAAACTATTTTAGTTCAAGAATATCCTTAACGCTACACTAAAAATTACATAAAAATTCATCTACTACTATATACTACATCTGTGCAACTCACACATATAGAGAAACAGAAAAATGAGTGAATCAAATATAAAAAAATCTATACCATCTCATCTCATCTCGTCTCCAAACCATCTCATATTTCTCATCATCAATGAAAGCCTTCTTCAAATTTGTCAAGAACGTTGGACAAATTAAATATTTTGAACATCAAAAAGGCATTTTACGATATAGTGAAAACTGCAGTGTAAGTTACAACAGTATATAGTACAGTTTTTTACAAATTATCGTCTTTATCATAACTAAAACGCACGATAATCCAAATACAATTGTAAATTGATTTAGAATTTAAAGTAATAAAGTACATTGGCTCGGCACAGCAATTATCGTAGTTATGCAAACTCTAAGGCTGCATAGAAGTCATAGGAACCTATGAACATCATGAGATAAATGTTTCATATCAATTTTCGGCATGAGATCGAAGTGACCAACGTATCATTAAAATGTTTTTGAATACCAAACTTTCCCTGAACACACACACAGCTAATGTTTGTAATTTTTCAAGGTAAACTAAATTCAATAGTCGGCCTGATTGAGGTATTGATGCCGATAATGTTCGTGCCAATGTTTACGCGACTGTACACGGCTACAATGGACGCTCTGCCGGGTGCAGTATTCCTGCTTGGAGGGGCACTCACTCTTCCTGTCGCCTTCGTATTCACGTGAGTGTGAAAAACGATCGATTGCCTTACACCGATTGCCTTTTTTTTCCACAGGAGAAAATCGCCGGTTCCCCACCAGCGCGGCAGGTGGGCTATGTGGCAGTTGAACCTCACTTAAAACTCCTGCCACTCACACCCGGCGCCCTACCTCGGACCGGGCACACCGATTGCCTTGCCTTAATTTTGTTTATTTTTTGTAAACTACCTGGATCCTTAGACACCGAAATTTTAATGCAATTGTCCAGTTTAAGACAGCAGGTCAATTGCCAATTAATTGTTTACCCACTGACTTGTTTGTGACTGCTCGGGACACCCATGCAAGCTTGCAACATAGCCTTGTAAATAAGTTAGCGACTTCAAGTAATCCCTTCTTCGAAAGAGGCAGTGAATAATCCAGTGTCTGTGTGTTCAATGGCTCCAGATAATTTGGACTTTGGGATCTATAAACCACCCGAACGACAGGCAGGAATGAAAACCAGAATGAAAACAAATTAAGTCAGAATACTCGTATAGATTGTTGTTTTTTCATTTGGATTATTAGTTGTTTTGTTTTTCGGGCACTATATACTTATAATTAGCTTTAGAAACATCAAAGTAGTTGCAATAAAACACAGTTGCAATAAAATCCATACAGAAGAGAGCCGTTCGGATTGTCGATAATCCCATTCTCACGGATCGCTTGGAGCCTCTGGGTCTGCGGAGGGACTTCGGGTCCCTCTGTATTTTGTACCGCATGTTCCATGGGGAGTGCTCTGAGGAATTGTTCGAGATGATACCAACGTCTCGTTTTTACCATCGCACCGCCCGCCACCGGAGTAGAGTTCATCCATACTACCTGGAGCCACTGCCGTCATCCACAGTGCGTTTCCAGAGGTCTTTTTTGCCACGTACCATCCGGCTATGGAATGAGCTCCCCTCCACGGTGTTTCCCGAACGCTATGACATGTCCTTCTTCAAACGAGGCTTGTGGAGAGTATTAAGCAGTAGGCAGCGGCTTGGCTCTGCTCCTGGCATTGCTGAAGTCCATGGGCAACGGTAACCACTCACCATCAGGTGGGCCGTATGCCCGTCTGCCTACAAAGGCAACAAAAAAAAAAAAAAAAAAAACAATTAAGAACTGTATGTAGGTTGACTAGTGTTACACAAACTTTTGTATCATTTCTATTTAAAACTTCATTTATATAAACAAAAAAATAAGCCAAATTCTCTTTACAGGTGGCTGTATTCCCGACATAGGAAAGAAATACACACCTAATGAAATACTTCTTACGTAGAACAAAAATGCCACTCTTAAATCCCTTTCATCAGTTCCAATACGAATTATCACGAAATTGAGGCAGAACACTTTTCTCGATCTTATATATCGAAAGCTACCAGTGTATGGGACTTTCTTCGATTTTCTACTTACTACTATTTACCTATTTTGGCTACCAATCTGCCAGTAGAGGCTATTCTGCTTTCACCATGATAGGTGGGGAATCATACCCACTGAGAAGATCTGGCGAGAAACTGAGCGAGTTGGACCTTTGGAAATGCCCAAAATCACAGAGAATAGATCGAGAGGATCAGAAAGAGCGTTTCTAGAGCGACGACGATTGTTCGCTGACGCGTCATCTTGTTCAGGAGCTTAATTTACGACGACTGCGACTAGAAGGTTAACATGCCGTGCTTTTGCAAGAAGCCTTTTGATGCTGTCTTGCGATACTTACTAATGAGTTCTCGGTCTAAATTGTCATGAAATTTAACATTCCTAACAAATGACGGTGCTCCGACGGATATTCTGCAAAAACGGACATTTTTTCCATCTATAGTAGTAGCGTCTTAGCCTTATTTTCCAACTGTGCATTGCCATTGTTTGATTCTGTACAGAAAATATTCATACCACTGTCTTGTCTTTGAACGGTGAAGTATTTATCAGTTGCGGCGTGGTAGTTAGTAGGAATAGCGCTATTCCTATGCAACTGTGACGTACAACTGATCAAGGTAGTGAAACTCACTCTATGGTGCCTATGGGCTCCAAAAACCGTCGGAAACCAGGTGAGCCGAGATCTGGTCAACCCAGCTGTTCACAGAAAAGAAGACTGACACATTAGTTGACTATAGTTGAAGGATATGACAGAAAGGGTTGGCGCTGAAGACTACCGGAAGCCCAAAATTTGAAAATACTCGTGAAGTAATAATAAACAATCCCATTCAACATCCCTCGTACGAGAAGCACAAAGCATACGACTTCGAATGTCATTCGAAAGAGATGTTGACGCTGACAAGGAAGCAAACTTAAGTCTCGATCAGATTCCACTATTACCACTACTAGACCACTACTAGTCCACTACTAGACTAACGAGGCAAGACACCCGGCGAGCTATACTACAATGTGAGTGAAATTAATTCCAAACCCGATGGATTATAACTGCGCATGCGATTTTCCATATTATTTCGGAACAGGCAAACTTCATTACTTGTGTAGATATACACAAAATGCGACCGTAAAGGTAGTGTAGATCGCAATCTCAACTGCGTGCTATATCCAAGTAGTTGCCCAACCTTTTAAACCAGTACGCATGGCTGCTTGACTACTTAGCAGCAAAAATAAGCGAGATGGTTGTATCCATTCTTACCTACGAAATAGCCCAACATTATACCAAAAGGAAAGAAAACCACTAAGACCCAGAGATTTAGTTTTAATTACAATGTATTCATTTTCAAAATAAAAATATCATCAAAGTACAAAACAGGTCTTTTTTATAAACACGGCACACATGACACGTTTAAACACTTATTAGGTTTCTCTATGAGAAAATTCAGAATAGCTTCGAAACATTTGAAGTACATGGATCTGCCAACTTTACAAATGATATCAGTAGCAATTCGATTTAATGAAAATTCCTAATTACATTTTTGTTTAAGTTAGGAATCACGGAACTTCCGATGCGAAAATCTAATTGAAATTCTTCGTGTGTGCGCTCGTGTTAAAACTTAAATCTACAAACATTGAATTTAATTCCTGACACGGAAATCATTGATTGATAAAAGGACATTTACTCGTAGTATTTACCTAACTAATGTCATTTAACGCTATCCTTAATAAAAAAATCCTTAAAAAAAAGGTGACAACAAAAACAATGGAAGCAATGCGATTTATAATATTGTAAAGAAAACCTGAAGATTGAGAGTTGAGAGAATCTAGATGTGGAGTATGAACCACTAAATATTATTCAGGATTTATTCTACTACAGCACAGACGTCTGTGGCTAGATTAGCTTGCCTTATTAAATTTAATCTTCCCGGGATTTTTTTTGTATAGTGTCTTCCATTGTAAACAATATAAGCATTGTCCCACACGTGTCATATACGACTACTTCGCAACAGAACTAGAAACTATGGTAGCGTCTGCCTACGGCCGTGAACTCACACCAGCATTAAATACTTTCCAAATTTTGTATTACAGTTTTATTACCTTAAGTTAATTATTTTTCAGCATGTAAGACTTCTATAATAGATAGGTAAGTATTTGTTGGAATCAATTAGTTGGCAGAGCCGATACAAGAAATCTGGGCTTCTTATATATTGGGCCAAAAACCTGTCCTGGTTTGCCAATCCGAAAATGCTTACGAGAAGTAATGACGACAAGTCAATACAGAAACCGTCAGCCAAATCTAAATATAACGTGGATAATGCTTTAATTTAAGACGGGTAACAACATGAGCTATAAAGGCACAGTTTTAACAGGCAGCTCGATAATACATAATGAATGAAAAAATACAATGATCAAATAAACCTTATTCATATCTTTCAATTTCAAAGGCCTATACTCGATAACTTTTATTTGAAGAAATAAAAATTAACCTTTATTGCGTTTATGAAAATCAGCTAAAATTTAAAGCATTTTAGTTTTCATTACGACGAGTTTTTGAAACGAAATTCGAAGTCAAACTATGCCTAGGTTTATTGATGGACTGGAACAAAAAGATTTGTAGCTTCTATAGTCTCTACATCAAACGATATTGATATTTTTTGCCTTCTCAGCTAGGCTCTTCTTGCACTCTTCTCCTGTGGCAGGCAAACTGTTCAAGTTTAGTCTTTTCTCTTTCTTCTCTTTCCGGTGCTGGTGGTAAAAGCATCTGCGGGGAAAGAAATTATTAAAACAATTCCACCTTAAATAGGTTTTTATCAACGCCACGATAAAGCACTTTAAAATTAGTTCTACCAAGAAAATCCCAGATTACTTGGTAATATCAAATTAAAATAATCAAAAACTGTTTACATACATATAAAAAGATACTTAGATAAAATTTAAGATACGCAGAAGAACAATTTCTATTGGTTCAAGGTATATTTGTGGAACTTACCCGAAAATAGCTAACGC
The DNA here is from genome assembly GCF_030267445.1 of Bombyx mandarina. Taxonomy (NCBI): domain Eukaryota; kingdom Metazoa; phylum Arthropoda; class Insecta; order Lepidoptera; family Bombycidae; genus Bombyx; species Bombyx mandarina. Next base: position 15,714,222 of record NC_143228.1, read on the forward strand.
TGGTATCGTAAAAAGAACACTAAGTAGAAAAACGGCTCCCGGCAACACATGAAGGGTGGACACATACACCTTGGTGTATAAAGGCGCAAATATTAATGGCATCGTCGTCTCCGCTAGCCCGAAGAGTGAGAACACTTTACCTGAAAAAACAGCGATTTCAAACTGAGTTCTTTATGTGGATTAAAATTCCGCGCCATAAAACCAAATTCCTTAATCGAACATAAGATATTGGGTCGTTATATGCGTAGCTACTGGTGGAAGCGTGCTTTGTCAGCATAGAACCACTCTCCTGCTAAGAACCCATTACATGTTTCGGTGTCAAACCCAATCAAAACTTCGACAAAATGTCGCAAAGCGGGTGGTAAAATTCGCGGTGTGGACTCCACTAATAAGCCGCTGAAGTTTAGGAATTCGTAAGCAGTTTCCTACCGATCAAATCAAAGTGGAATGTATTATTGCTTTGCGGTAGCAGTATATAGGATATTACGTAATCTATGCGAACTCACCACAAAAGATACCAAAGCTTCTTTTCTACATAAAGTATAAAATGTACTAATAACCAATGAAAACTAAATGACCACTGTTTTTGTTTATAACAGGAAAAGAAGTTTTTTTTTTCTTTAACGTTATCGCCATTTTGATAATACTCCCCTTTTGCCATAGGCTCCTATAAACCATACAGCAGATTTTGTTGAAATAGTTCCAACAGAACAAAAATATCAAATAAACAAAAAAGAATCACCTAGTTCTTGATGTGAAACCAACTTCGATGCGATTGACCGTAAAGCAATAGTTGAGGTACCATTTAAAATCTCCACAAGTGGTGCTGTAAAAAATTTTCAGGTTAACTTTATTATTTTAAACCGGACCTCAAATATGGGATTGGTGCGACTCGAGAACATAAGGCCGGTTGTAATGCATCTACGCCACCTTTGGAACACATTGTTAATCGTAAAATAGACAAGTTAATGGTAGATACCCATAGAAGTTTAATACAACCCACTACCCGTAACTTCATTCATAGTACCTCATTAGTGGTGTAGGGGAATGATACCCTGTCCCGATTAACTTACTAGGCAGTTTTAGTAATAAACCATGTATGTTAATCAGTGGTTAACGTGCAGCGATCCACGAGAACCTCAAAATGGTATGTCGGCGTTGTTAAAAAATGAGAAAATGAGGTTATAATAAAATTCATACCAAAATATGCTTCAAAACCATTCCTTGCAAAAGCCAATACCAGTGCTCCACAAATCTTGCTACTAGTTGAAATTATCCCCAAAACAGCATCGTCCGCCTTCCATTTCTTGCTGATAATGCCTATACTTAACAGCGTACCTTAAAAAACATCCAAAGTTAAGCTTAATAACATTCGAGAAGAGGTCGATATCTCTTTGTCGGCTGAGTATAAAAAATGTAATTTTATATTACACCAATCTTTCTGTCTACCATCACATATTACAGGCAAGCTAGACTTCTAACAACTCCAACAATATTGACAGAATAGAGAAAGTAGAAGTAAATCAAACGAGGAAGTGTTCTAATCGTGTAATTCACTCCCAATTATACTAAGCTTTCTAGAAGTATATTAGTCTCTTGCGTAACTTAAAAAGTTTAATACAAAAAATATTCTTGCGTTTACTTCAAAAAAAATTTTTCTATCGTAGTGACGTCATCTCTAATTGACACTTAATTAATACTTAGAGTGAAATTTACTTCTATTCTATCCTCGAGTGAAACTAATTCTTTGATTAGTGATCCAGCCTTACCGGGCGAAAAGAAGGAAGAAAGGATGGAGGAAGAAACACGAAATATTCGATTATTATCGTTAATTACGGCAAATCTTTATTGTTTTTTTTTTGTATATATGAGACAGTCGAGATATTTTAATTTTCTATCGATTACAATTGAAACACGATTAAACTAATATAAATGCAAATCAAAACAGTACAGATTGAAACAGCCTCCGGCGGCCGTGTTGTTGCGTCAAACATGAGCAGTGGCTTTGACGGCAGCTTATTAGCTTTCGGCTTGTTTGTTCTCGCGAACTTCGGTCAAGAGCTTTCAAGATACAGTTGACGTTCGTTACATGAAAATGTTATCTACCGGATATTATTATGGACGGCATTCAAGGGTTGCATTTGAAATACGTTGAATCACTGCATAGTATAAAACAAAGTCGCTCTCTCTGTCCCTATATACCTATGTATGCTTAAATCTTTAAAACTACGCAACGGATTTTGATGCAGTTGTTTTAATAGATAGAGTGATTGAAGAGGAAGGCTTATATGTATAATAACATCCATTAAATAGTGGAGAAATCAATAATAAATTACAGTTTCCGAAGCGAAGCGAGGGCGGGTCGCTGGTATACAATATATGAAGTGCACCACACCATGGATTATGATACATAGCCTTTTTTTTTTATTGCTTAGATGAGTGGACGAGCTCAAAGCCCACCTGATGTTAAGTGGTTACTGGAGCCCATAGACATCTACAATGTAAATGCGCCACCCACCTTGAGATATAAGTTCTAAGGTCTCAGTATAGTTACAACGGCTACCCCACCCTTCAAACCGAAACGCATTACTGCTTCACGGCAGAAATAGGCGGGGTGGTGGTACCTACCCGTGCGGACTCACAAGAGGTCCTACCACCAGACAAAAAGCCTATCTTGAAATCCCTCTATAGGAAGTAAAACTCGAGAACGTCAAAGAACGGGATCTTGGTTCTATTTTCTTACCAATTTCCTACACATATCACATAACTCACATATCGTACATACGGTAATATAAAGTCACTTAAGCAATTTTTGTTAAAACTGAACTGAGTATGAGAAAATACATTTCATAATAGTTATATTAGTTATATCAGTCAGATGTTTGCTTTTACTGATGAAATCTTAAGTTGTAGTTTAAATATTATCGTTTTTAATTCATTAGTCTAGCACAACTATATATAATAAGATGTTGAATTTTCCAATGTTTCTCCTGAAAAATTATATAATTTGCATGGGTGACGTTATCGCACAGTATATGCGATATGTAACTATCACACATCATTAAGAAGACCCAATATCATATCAATACAAAACCGCGAATTCGATATTCAACTTTAACTTAATTATCAGAAGTTTTTTTTTAATGAACTTACCTAATGAGTGGGTGACCAAGCTGTAAGTGTTGAAAATGCTGTACGTCACTTCATCCCAGTTGAATTGGTAACGAGTAAAGATGTAAGTTATGCCTAATTCACCTAAAATGAAAATATTATTTAAATGTTTAGTTTAATCACTTTACACCATGTGAAAGATAACAATAGAAACAATAACTTCGAATTAATTAAGATTAAGTAACCTTACGGAACACGACTGTTGATAAAATAGAAGTTTATGTTTCATGCTTATGTTAGTGTAATAGTGTTTTGATACATCAAACAAACTTAATATAAACAGACATAAACAAAACATTATCAATATTTACTCCAATGCTTGTCAAACAATATTCCTTTAATTACCAGTATCTTCGGGTCACGATCCTCAATGATATCCACGTCAGAGGTTAGTTACCCTGACGCCGGGATCCGTTCAAATTCCGGCTACCCCGTTTGAGGGGTATTTGACATTTCGTTCTGGGTGAACTTGTCTGAACTCGAACAAAAGACAAACTCTTTTGTGATTCTGACATCCATAATACATTCGAAAACTATAAAGCTTGCAAAGAGCCTGTTCCTGTGCTTCTACTACCTGATCTCTTTATCCTATAACACATACAGCGTTATCAACGAGGAATTATTTATTGGCTTTGCAGTTTTTATGTAGCGATTTCGTAATGAAACGCTGTCTGTGTATTAGCTTACCTCTATATATAAAAATGAATTGCTGTTCGTTAGTCTCGCTAAAACTCGAGAACCGATTAACCGATTAACCGATTTGGCTAATTTTGGTCTTGAATTATTTGTGGAAGTCCAGAGGTTTAAAAGGTAGATAAATATGAAAATGCTTGGAATTAAATAAAAATAACAATTTTGTTTTCCTTTGATGTGTCCCCCGTCGGACGGATTCTTTTTGTTCGGTTTAAGTTTATTTTATACAAAAGTTAGGTATTTTATTTATCGATTGAGGCACTACGAAGTCTGCCGGGTCAGCTAGTCACAAATAAAACAAATAACAAAACCGGTGTTTTCATATCTATCGTACGCACTCTGTCTATTTTTGTCGAACATAGGTCCATGAACAAGTCGTCTACCAATAAATATTCCAACATCTACATACCCCACATTGGTCCGAAGTTCAAGCAAACTACCATCAATATTAAACACATTCTTAGTCTCCTATTATTTTTCCCCTTCTTGAAAGTAATCTCCAATGTTTCTCGGAAGCTTCGAAAGTCGAAAAATTCCACCAGGAAACCGCCACATCCTGTTTTTTTGACCTGCAAATAATTTTGATTAAAGACCGCTTTCGATTTTAACACGGTCACGCAGGAACCGATTTCATGTTTTTCGCTGGGGGACGACGCTTAAATTCATGCCGTGCTTAATCTGGTGGCGCCGGATTTTTGTTTTTTCAGATCAGTATACGCGTTTTACGTTTGCTCAGTTTTACAGTGACTGCTCATCTTGCAAGTTGTGTTACTAAAAATATCTGCTTCTTTTTCTCGACCTTATGCCACTAGGTGGGATCGGCACAGCTAATTTTTCTCTTCCGTTCTCTTTTATCAGCCGTAATCTCAACACTCATTCCTGTCTCTCTCATATCATCATTCACACACTCCATCCATGTCTTCTTCGGTCGATCTCTTCTCCCTCTACCTTGCACTACCATTTCCATACACATCCATCCACTCTAACGTCCACGCTAACCGTCCGCTTTTTAATTTACAAAAAATTTACCAAAAATATGATCCTACAATATTTGATTTTACGTATTGTCTAATAGCAGAATCGAATGCGGGAATTGCGGGAATTATAAATGAAAGTAGTAATAAAGTGCTTAGCGGTAGGCAGCGGCTTGGCTCTGTCCCTGGTATTGCGACGTCCATGAGCGACGGTAACCACTTCCCTTCAGGTGGGCCGTATGCTCGTTTCCCTGCTTAGGTAATAAATAAATAAAACATATCAGCATTTGTTCACAATGACATGACTATCATGCCATACCGCTGGCGGACGCAATCTGTGCTATATTTGTTTTTGCTCTAGATGGCGAGACGAGCCTACGGTCCATCTGAATTAAGATTAACCCCAAAGACATCATAACATAAAAACGGCACCCAGCCCAGCCTAAGTCTGGGTCCGGAAGTCTCTATCCAGAGTACAGTTCATCCATACTACCTGGAGCCACTGCGGTCATCCACAGTGCGTTTCCAGAGGTATTTTTTGCCACGTACCATCCGACTATGGAATGAGCTCCCCTCCACGGTGTTTCCCGAGTGCTATGACATGTCCTTCTTCAAACGAGGCTTGTGGGGAGTATTAAGCGGTAGGCAGCGGCTTGGCTCTGCTCCTGGCATTGCTGAAGTCCATGGCCGACGGTAACCACTCACCATCAGGTGGGCCGTATGCTCGTCTGCCTACAAGGGCAATAAAAAAAAGTCTCCGTAGTATCGTATAACGATGGATACTCTTCAACCAGACGAACATTGGATATTGGCACATCCTCGGGTAAGCTTAAAATACGTACCACAACAGGGCTTCAAATAGGAATCGAATCGACGATAATGAAGCCTTATTATTGTACTAAACAATAAAATAAATGTTGGGGTGTAAGAGCCGCCGTTGATATGGTCGATGACCTTGTCAACAACCAATCAAGTCGTTGTGACTTATGAATTAAACCATAGCCGTCTTAATAGTAGTCTGAGTAGTAGTAACTATACTGAGACCTTAGAACTGATATCTCAAGGTGGGTGGCGGCATTTACGTTATATAATAATATGTCTCTTGGCTGCCGTAACCACATAAAACCAGGTGGGCTGTGAGCTCGTCACCCATCAAAAATAAAAGAAGTATTTCGGATGCCTTCGGAAAATATCCTAGTAAGGATTTCTTACTAATAAAGTATAATTTGACTAAAAAATATTAAATGTATGATGACTATATTGAAAGTTAAAATGTTTTTAAACAAATGAATTACAGAATGAGAATAGTTTTTTTTATTGCCCTTGTAGGCAGACGAGCATACGGCCCACCTGATGGTGAGTGGTTACCGTCGCCCATGGACTTCATCAATGCCAGGGGCAGAGCCAAGCCGCTGCCTACCGCTTAATACTCTCCACAAGCCTCGTTTGAAGAAGGACATGTCATAGCGCTCGGGAAACACCATGGAGTGGAGCTCATTCCATAACCGGATGGTACGTGGCAAAAAAGACCTCTGGAAACGCACTGTGGATGACCGCAGTGGCTCCAGGTAGTATGGATGAACTCTACTCCGGTGGCGGGCGGTGCGATGGTAAAAACGAGATGCCGGTATCATCTCAATACCTCAGAGCACTCCCCATGGAACATACGGTACAAAATACAGAGGGAACCGAAGTCCCTCCGCAGACCCAGAGGTTCCAAACGATCCGTTTGTAAATAAAAGATTCTGAAGTTTGTAAATAAAAAGGCCTGTTTAAAAAATGACATACTATGATTGTCGTATTGAACCTCAATTGGAAACTTGTTGTGTAAACCATTTGGTTTGTTTGATGTTTTATTTAGCAAGCAATTTTGCATTGTAATTTGCCTTTTAATGCGTATCTCAGTTATATCGTTAGAAAATTGATAAATAAAAATAATCTCTACGGGTTGACATACACAGTCATATAAACGGATTTTCTTGAAATATATAGTCTACACATGAGGGACAATAAAATGATTTTGTTATTTTACTCTAAAATCCTGATCAGAATCACTGATATCAAAATACAACTTTAAGTTTTAGGTCGGTATACTAGTCTTTTTTTTACTGCTTAGTTGGGTGGACGAGGTTAAAGCCCACCTGGTGTTAAGTGGTTACCGGAGCCCATAGACATCTACAACGTAAGTGCGCCACCCACCTTGAGATTATAAATAAATTCTAAGGTCTCAGTATAGTTACAACGCCTGCCCCACCTTTCAAACTGAAACGCATTACTGCTTCACGGCAGAAAGAGGCAGGACGGTGGTACCTACCCGTGCGGACTCACAAGAGATCCTACCACCATTGTAATTACGCAAATCACAATTTTGCGGGTTTGATTTTTACTACACGATATTATTCCTTCACCGTGGAAGTCAATCGTGAACATTTGTTAAGTGCGTATTTCATTAAAAAACTTGGTACTTGCAAGCGGGTTTCGAACACCGGTGCATCGCTAGATACGAATGCACCGGACGTCTTATCCCTTAGGGCACGACGACGACGACATAGATACACAAGACCCATATAATGTTATACTTGTATTATTTATTGATCACTCGTTCTTCACAAATAATAACGTTAATACGATACTGGAAATGTCATTGTGATAACTGTCACTTTGGATAACTCATATCGACGGACTGGATCTTAGCGTCGAATGGGTCTCTCGTCTATGGTGCTGCTGACAAGGACAACAAGGGTCTCCAAGGGCACAGCCAAGCTGCTGCCTGCTACAATTCACATCACTACTATCATGAAGACTCTTATGGGTAATAAGATCACTTGGATGTTTTTTATTTATATTGCCATCGTGAGCTTTAACGTCCGAAAATAGAAAATGGATAACCACCGTATATACAACGCCATCACCACAAATGCAAACACTCAGACAAGAGTCGTCGAAGAAAACAAAGAACTAAGCACTATCGAATACAATTAATTTTACTTTTTTATTATACTTTCTAAAGATTTGAAACCGTGTTCATAATTTACCACTACTGAAACTAAGAGGTAAGTCACACAAGGTATGCCGTTACATATGTGACCGGTGTCAACACGGTTCGAACTGACAAGGAAAAAAAATGATGTTCCTAAATAAGCAATAAATAAAATCACGTAGGTACCTTCTCTGTATCCGCCAGCCAAGTGTGGTCCTCGATAAAAAACAATACGTAACAAAAATTGAGCAACTGCAAGCTCGCAGATATCACGAAGACTCCGTAGTAGCCGAGAATCTTCAGCAGCACGCCGCTAAGCCCCATGCCAATAGGAAAGCCAACGGTACTGCACAAACTCAAGATCCCTAGACGAAAAGTTCTTGTCTCCTTCGAAGTTATATCACCCAAATAACTGTACGTGCCAAGGAACATCGTGTGCCATCCGCCCGAGCATGAGGTCAAAATGACTTCCATAAACACGGTCCACTCCACCGGGACTTGGTAGAAGAGGTACGTGTTCATTATGTTCAAAAGGCACGTCACGAATTCCCCAAGGATCGGCATCAACATACAAATTTTCCGCTTTCCGGTCTTGTCGCTCCAAGCTCCTATAAACAGAATCAGCAGCGTGGGCACCGCCATGTGGATCACGCTCTTCCAAGCTTGCACCGAGGCTATTAGTTTTTGGACCTCGTCCTCTTCGTAGGTGTAGTTCGCTCGTTTTCTCAGGCGCAACGCAGTGCATGCATCGTCGCCAAAGTCTAAGTTGACTCGGCAAGCTTTGTCTAAATTTAGATTTTGAATGGCAAGTGTTCCTAATACACTCGGCATCACAAAGAATGCCAACACCGGCTCCACAGTTATGTTCGATTTTACATATCTAATTTTCTCCATGAAATTCATTCGTTGTATCTCTATTTTAGATTCAGTCCTTAAAGGCGATTCTTCCTTTTGCGAATTCATATTATCGTTTTTTATTGCGGTCTCGTTTCTCGCTGCCTTTTCCATATTTTGTTTGTAACACAATTTTTTTATTCTGTTATATTGTGTAGAATTGATTTTGAAGTCCCATCGAATTGTCAGAGCGATGTACGCATCACTAACAGAAACGCTCGATATTGAATTACCGGTTGAGCCGCCGCCGCCTCTGGGACTCCGCTGGCGCGCTATTGTTCGAATTTGTGTGAGCAAACACACTTATGTTGCCATATCGCTGTAATGCGTCCACAAACACACTCGGAGAAATCGAAAATAAACTCGCCACGGCCGATATTCAATTTAAATAACCGTCAAACAAAGATGATCTAGACGTGTACAGTCACCAATAAAAATCCAATAAATATTTTATTACTTTATTTGAGTCACACTCTAAACACACTGCACATTCACAATTATAAATGCTGAATAGTCCGGTTATATAACTAAACGTCTTTATTGACATCGTCAATTTCTTCGACTTGTTTGCTGTCGAGCTGGTGCTCGAAGTACATCCATCTGGAACGATAGCGGAAACAGCAGTGAACATACTACTTACTATTAAAGCAAACGAGACTACGTACTTATGGAACCTAGTTAATAGATTGGTTATGTTAAAAAAATCGTTAACACGAAAATCGTCTCCAAAATTTAAAGCAATTAAGAAAATACATTATCGTTAATAATGTATTTTTAATAGTACGTGATTTAATTTATTTTGAGAATTCTGTCAGATCGTACGACAACAATATTAACTATTTAAAAGAGAACTATCCTTTGTCTTTTTATTTCCCTACTTAATTAATAAGTATGAGATTTCCTCGTTCGGAAAACGGCCAAACTAAGCATGGCGAATCCTCTTCGTACAATTCACAAGACTAAAATTTATTTTGAATTGTATACCATTAACAAAAAAATAAATTCGAAATTATTTTAAGAACGTTGCCACCGGCTGTACTGAGGTAAATATGAGGTACGAGCAATTATTTTGTTTTATTACGTACGGCTTAACATGTACATAAGCTATTTCATAATAATAACACGTACTCTTTAGATAAAAATATTATGAATCAGCGAAAAGTATGTGAAATTAACTAGTAGTATTGTAGGTGTCGTTTTAGACTTGCATTTTCTGGAAGTTTACCAGGATTTTAAGTGGAAACCGGAGCTCATAGAGGCCTCTACCTTACAACCAAACTTTACACCAATTAAATATATGTAAAGACTAGCGAATGTTTCTTGATGTTAAGAAGTCCAATGCTAAAAAAGACTTAGTTAAATATTTTATTATGTATTAAGTACGGAAAAATGGTAGACAGCGTCTTAGCTCTGCCCCTGACGTTGCTGACGTGAACGATGGTAACCACTCACCGTAAGCAATAAATAAATAAAAAAGATGTGAGGCGTCGTGGGACACCGGATAGAAACAAAGTTCCTTATTATAAAAATATTAATTTTAAGTTCTATTCGAGGTATAAAAAAAATAAAACTGGAGGTTTCGCAACAACCCACGGTCATTTGGTAACGTGCGAACTTATTGTGGTACACTTCATTCACGGTTGCTTGCATAAAAGTTAGTGTATTGCGCAAACGAACGCCCTGAGATCGTGGTCAATGAATGATAAAAAAATATGTTATTCTTTGTACGTTATTACAAAGTTAAGTCGTACACTGTGTGCATTACTAATTTGTACGTTATTACAAAGCTAAGTCGTACACTGTGTGCGTTACTAATAAAAATCTTACGTTACGGACGTTTTAACCCGGTTACGGTACCCCTCCGCATCGTCTCATAAGGAACTTCGTCCCAAAATAAAAAAATACATACCCGAAAATAGCTACAGCCGGTACGGTCATGGCGGCTCCGAGCAGGAAGACGGCGCCTGGCAGCACGTTGAGCGTCGCCATGTAGACGCGGGAGTAGAGCGGTCCGTAAACCAGCGGCATCATCGCCTCCGCCAGACCGAACAGAGAATTCACCTTGCCTGGATACACGAACTTATTTAGAACATCAGTATCTATGTTTGTTAGTAGCAGTTTTAGCGGTAGGCAGCGGCTTGGCTCTGCCCCTGGCATTGCTGAAGTCCATGGGCGACGGTAACCGCTCACCATCAGGTGGACCGTATGCTCGTCTGCCTAAAACGGCAATAAAAAAAATTAGTATAAACAAAGGTGCTAAAGTAGCTTAAGTGGCGAATGAAAGGCGATTGCATGCAGCAGAGATGTGAATGTTTCGATGGATGTGTGGAGTAACGAGAACATATTTAATTGGAAATGCGGAGTGGCTGGCAAGAGCTGGATGAGAAAAGCCGAAGATCGTGTTCAATGGAGTGGCTTATGTCCAACAGCGGTCTGCTATAGGCCGATGATGTGTGATAATTAAAACTACTTTTACTGCTGCAACATAATATTCAAATTTAGACCAAATAACACCTTAGTCGACAGTGGCCCCGGAAAACTTTAAAATATTCGAAATGTCGGCAACGATACAATAACAAAAAAAAACTCAAAATTTAATCGGAAATTTTATTTTTAATTTTGTCTACGACTCGCCAAAATCGATAAGAGTACAACAATATCTATGTTTACTAATTTACTTTAGCCGTTGGACAAGCTAATACTAACGCATCACGGTAACCACTTTCGCGTATAATTCGCAATCTTCCACGATTAACATTTAAACGAAGCCATTAAAGAAATCTATTTTCAATTCTCATTTAATACACCAATAATACTCTTGTACTGAGTTTTATAATGCCAACGTCAAAGTGCGTAGACAATCTCGCAAAATATTCACGCAGCTTGGTTTTAAACGTGTTATATTTATATATTTATAAACCACAGATTTCTTCTTGTGCCTTTACAACAAACATTAGCTACGGTCAGCACAGTACATCCCTGAGTAATTATTTAAATTTGGCCTAGCTTCAGAACGTTAAGTAATGAGTCAATTAAATGGAAAATCATTTTTTCTTACAGTATTTTTAATTCAGATTTATTAAAATTAATTGTCTATTTTTAGTTGGATTTTCTATAAAAGCGTATTTTGTTAGTCTTTTAAACTATTATTTATTTTTCATTTTGTTAATTGAATTTCAATTTTTTCAATTTCTTTTTAATATTGAATCGTCATCGGTCCTTAATAAGTATACCAAATTTCAAGTTAATCCGAAGTTTTGAAGGGGGTCAAAATCATGTTCAAAGATTCCGTTACATACATACATACGTCTGAAGCTAATAAAAACGTATTAAAAAGGAACACACTAGTACATACCTAGCTAATAAACGCGTGTTAAAAAGCGCAGACAATAAAATTTATGAATAGCAATCTTATTTTCCTTGAAATCACAAAGGCCTGGCGCTGTACTGAGCTCACGAATGCCCCGGAGACTAAATCTGTTTTGATTAAACTACATTGTTCGTGGATTTGCTAGTATAAACGTCGTCTTCTTGTCATCAAAATGATCAAGTTATAATCTGTTATAGTCTTATTACAAATAATTAATTATACAGGCTCAGTTCTATGTCAGATTTAAGCTTGTGGAGAGTACTTAACGGTAGGTAGCGACTTGGCTCTGCCCCTGGCATTGCTGATGTCCGTCGGCGACAGTAACCACTTACCATCAGGTAGGCAGTATATACGACTGCCTACAAAATTAAAAAATATGTGTGGTGTCGTGGGACACCGAATAGGAACGAAGTTCCTTATTATAAAAATATAAATTTTAAGTTCTATTCGTGGTACAAAGAAAATAAAATTGGAGGTTCGGCAACAACCCACGGTCATTCGGTAACGTGCGAACTTATTGTGGTACACTTCATTCACGGTTGATTGCATAAGAGTTGGTGTATTGCGCAAACGAACGCTTGTGAGATCGTGGTCAATGATAAAAAAATATGTTATTCTTTGTACGTTATTACAAAGTTAAGTCGTACACTGTGTGCATCACTAATAAGAATATTACGTTACAAAAAAAACTACATCCTATAATTGACTAATGAAACCGGGTCACGCTCAGCTGCGATTATCGATAATTGTAAAAAAATTGATTTCTTAAAACTAATCCTGCGTCACGTACCTTATTGATGGTACTATAAAAAACATTCTTTGGAGCGCCAAGAATAAAAGAACCAAATACCATCACTAATGGTTTCGGAAAGCAAAGAAAAGTAACATACAAACACTTAAAAAGAAGAAAATTTTCGCTTAGAGAAGATAATTTTCGCTTAAAAAGCTTCGTCCCCCATGGATTATACTTCATATCATGTGGTCGAATATCCAACAGTGGAATCGGAGGTCAATTTTTTTCGAAAATGGCAAGTACACATTTTCATAACGAATCTCCTCAAAACCAAGTCAATGTTTTGGGCATAACAAACGGACAGAGGTACTTTCGTATTATTTTGTCATATAACATCTAACAGTATACAAGTAAATTCAAATCTATACTAACATATAAATCTACAGTGGTTTTTATGGATGTTCCGTTATAACTACTGAACCATGCATCCGTTTGACTTGAAACTTGGTATCCATGTAGAAAATACGTGTACTTAATGGATAGGCTAATATTATATGAGTATTGGACTCGCTAATAATATTGACAATAAATAATAATGTTAATTTTAAATGCCCAACGAAGCGGGTGAGTACGGATAGTTTTTTTTATAAATCGATATGTTATTGTTGCAGTATCCTATTTTGTAAAAGCCACCTGAGATCCCTCGATGGCTTTATTTTACAATTGGGTCTGGTAGGTATCGCTACGATCAGATGTCAATTTTGTTTTTCTGGAAAACATTACGTCCACCTTTAGTCTAGTATAAAACTATAATACTTTCTTGTGACTGAACAAAATTTGTATTCTTTTTCATCGTCTGTGTAATTTATCGTGAGCTATTTTAAGAGACAATCAAATCTTTTTTTTATTGTTTAGATGGGTGGACGAGCTCACAGCCCACCTGGTGTTAAGTGGTTACTGGAGCCCATGGACATCTACAATGTAAGTGCGCCACCCACCTTGAGATATAAGTTCTAAGGTCTCAGTATAGTTACAACGGCTGCCCCACCCTTCAAACCGAAACGCATCACTGCTTCACGACAGAAATAGGTAGCGCGGTGGTATCTACCCGTGCGGACTCACAAGAGGTCCTACCACCAGTACCAGTCGACTCTGGGATAATTAAGTAATCTAACGTCGTATAAAGTATATTAATATCTGTACAAAGTGATTTGTCTCATTCATTTCGTTTAATTGTTTGTGTAATAAAGTAAATGTTGTTCGTAATGACAAACAATTTACGTCTCAAGTAAATTACTGTAATTAATGTTTCAATACATCAATGAGCTACACCTAGTTGTGTGAATTAGTTCTTTGAAGTAAAACGTTGAGAACTGTTTCGGTTTGACAAGTTCATTTTATCACGTAACCCAAATATCTCACCGCACCTACGCATTTAAAATAAGATAGTGTAATTTAAGTTTTAATAAATTTCTAAACAAAGCTGTGCTTGAACATAGCTTCGAATAGCTTAATAGCAAAATTGAAACACTTTTCTTGGTTAGTCATTTTAAACATTTTTTCTGTGATATAAATACGATTAGCCATTTCATACATTTTTTCTGTGATATAAGCACGATTTACAACAAAGCCTTTGCCTGTATTTTTTATACATAACACATATCTTTTTCAGTACAATTTTGGAAGAAAATATATCAAAATATCAGTATTTTCCAATAACTAGACGGAAATATATGTACTTTAAATACCACTATATTTTGGGTTAATTGTTAATATTTTTAATATTTTTTTTTTATTTTCTACCTATGCTGATAGCCTTGAGAGGCTATTTCAGCTTCGCCCAAACATGTAGGTGAGCTCACGGGGCTCTAACCGGTGTATTGCTAACACTGGCCCTAGCAAGAGCAGCGCTTCGCAGAATCTACCACCGGATCGGAAACGCGACCCACTGAGAAGATCCGGCGAGAAACTCAGTGGGTTATGGGTTAATTCGCTCGTGGCAAATAACCTTGTGGAATAACTAAATGAAATTAAATTCAGATGATGCTCATTTTAGGTATTGCTTAAATAAAGGTGACATAATTATTCACCAGACTTTTTCGTTAAATAAATTATTAATTTTACTGTCATCATTTTAAAGCCACATCTGTGTTTTTAAACTCTCAATTCTCATTTATCAGTTTCAGTTATAGCGTAGCACGATAAGGACCGTAAGGATCTACCGAAGTTACGTCTTCTAATTTATAAAAAATACTTTTTATTTGTTACGAACAAAGTAATAACTTGAACGAATCAAAGTATTGTAATCAACGTATCTATTCTTCAAAGTAAATAATAATAACGGTAATCGATTTCTGTTTGTTTATTTAGGCTTTCATATTTATCGTTTGCCGATTATAAAGTTTGTTCGTGGCGCTTCGATATCTATATTTACAATACTATCATAAACAGCAACAGAAATGTGCAAATTAAAAAATATAATCAGACAACTTTTTTTTTGTCAGATTCATTATTTATGTTAAATACATTTTGTTCTTCAATAAAATTTAAGTACAGAGAGGGACTTGGTTTTTTTTTTTTGACATTCGTAAAGTTCCTTTCATGGCTTTAATGAGAAAGACTGTCGGTTATCGCAAGAAAAAAGCCTTAATGGCGAGTCTAAATAGAAACTATTATATGTTATGCTTTTATATTTTCTAGAATTTCCTCTAATATCCTCGTATCTTCGAATTTCAAATAATTATTTAAATTATTTTTCCTATAGTTAAAAAATCGCATTAACATTTACGGGATGGTGAAATTAGATCAATAGTCGCTTAAGAAACAGTCACTCACCCAGCTCCTCGCTCGTCACTAACTTTGACGCTATTGAGCGCATTGCGATGAACGATGTACCATTGAATATCTCTACCAATGGAGCTAAAACAGAATAAAAGATAAGAGATCGTACTATTTCATGTTAAGGCCTTTTCTTCTTGCCTTTAACCCAAATTATCTAGATAAGGGCAATTGTTATTAACACAATAATAATACATATTAACTTTGAAGACACGAAAACACTGTTATTTAAGAAAAAGGTTGTCCACACTCAACTATGTTGTTAGGATTTTCTCGCCACAAAAACGACTACCCTTAAAATTCAAATTCCTAATAGCCTTTTAACATAATAACAGTAAAGTTAGAAAAAATATGCTAAATAAAGACGCGGTAGGCAGCGGCTTGGCTGTGCCCCTGGCATTGCCGAAGTCCATGGGCGATGATAACCAATCACCATTAGGTGGGCCGTATGCTCGTCTGACTACAAGGGTAATAAATAAAAACACAGGATAAAGAAGTCGAAAAATGTTTATGTCTGTATTCGTTATGTCGGGACATACCTATGTAAATCTCAGCAGTGGTCGTGGCGAAAGCGAAGACTAGAGACGCAAAGATCTTGCTGGTGCAAGAGATGATGCCCACTACAGTGTCGTCCAGCTTCATGAAGTCACTGAATATGCTGATTGAGAACAATGTACCTGTACCCAAATGAAAAGGGGTTACTTTAATTTGTCCGGTTTTCGACATCGAAACACGTAACGTCACACTGCATGCGCATCATGAAAAGTCCGCCCATCTTTTTTTTTATTTTTTTTTTATTGCTTGATGTGTGAACGAGCTCACAGCCCATCTGGCGTTAAGTGGTTACTGGTGCCCATAGACATCTACAACGTACATGCGCCACCCACCTTGAGATATAAGTTCTGAGTTCTCAGTATAGTATATCTCTCTCTCGCGCGGTCTAGCTTATGAGTGTGATGGGCACAGTTAATGTTTTGCTTTTGTTAATGTTTATAAATATAGCGTGGTCTTATTTTATTATTGTTTTAACATTAAATTATTATTAACTAATTATAATTGCATAAGTAGATTAAAAAAAAAAGCTATGCAATAGCTTAACCGCGGCAGTTCCCGAATGCCACACGTGTTTTTTTTTATGTATCATTCATTTCGTTCGTCTAACTAATATGTCAGAGCTATAAGATTCGCATAGTACCGAAGACGGCTGACACATACTGGACGGCCACTTCCCACTTACCCACTAAATTGGTGATGATGCTATACGTGCAGAACATACTGAATTGTACCTCGTCCCAATTAAACCTGTACCTCATGAATAAATACAAAACATTCATTTCTCCTGAAAAAAAAAAAAAACAAAAATTAGTGACGAAACCATTAAAACTCACCGTTGTGATTTTACTAATATTTATTTGAAAACTAGCTGACCCGGCAGACTGCGTAGTGACTCAATCGATAAATAAAAGACCTAAACTTTTGTATAAAATAACCTTAAAACTAACAAAAGAAATCTGTCCGACGGAGGACACATCAAAGGGAAAACAAAATTGTTATTTTTATTTAATTCCGAGCATTTTCATATTTATCTACCTTTTAAACCATCGCTGGACTTCCACAAATAATTCAAGACCAAAATTAATCAAGTCGGTCCAGCCGTTCTCGAGTTTTAGCGAGACTAACGAACGGCAATTCATTTTTATATATATTATATAGATAGATTATCAAAAATATGTTCTTAATACACTGAAGTAATAGAACGACGAACTAACTTGTATAATGATAACCTATGATAGCATTAGAACATCAGCCATCCAAAATACCCCATAATTATATTTACCCGTGCTGGCATAAAGTACCGCTGGGCTTTAAGTGATACCCGAAATTGCACACTTCAGCAATTATGGACGACTTTAAATCATTCATTCCAGCTGAGACTCTAGCTTCATTTCTTAAGCCTTCAAACGACACTACGAGGGCCATGACCTCTTCATAATCTACACAATAAAAATAATAAAAACCTACCTATAGCTAAGCAAGCATACTTGGACTCACCGTGTAAAGGTCCGAATATAACGCATACGACAACAATTAACAGCGAGACCCTGAGTCTTCTCCGCCGTGGGCCGGTTCTGAAAGCCACCGTCAACGTCTCCCTCACGTGGCGGGCGTCAAAGAATGAACATATCCATCCGCGACAACCAACCGGTTGCTCCTAAAAATTAAAATAAAAAATACAACAACATTGACAATACCTAACTTTTAGATTTTTATTTTACTGGTGCTAGGACTAGTGGTAGGTGTTGTGAGTCGGCACGAGTAGGTAATGTCATTGTGGTAACTGTCAGTTTGCATATCGACGGACTGGATCAGATCTTAGCTTCGAATGGGTCTCTCGTCTATGGTGCTGCCGACAAGGATTTTTCAAATAATAACTAAATTTAATTTAAAAACTAAAGATTGCCGCTTGAAAAATATTACTGGTGGTAGGACATCTTGTGAGTCCGCACGGGTAGGTACCATCACCTGACCTATTCGTGACGTGAAGCAATAATGCGTTTTGGTTTGAAGGCGGGGCAGTCGTTGTAACTATACTGTGACCTTAGAACTCATATCTCAAGGTGGGTAGCGGCATTTACGTTGTAGATGTCTATAGGCTCCGGTAACCACATAACCACATAACAGGTGGACAGCCCAGCTCCTCCACCCAAGTATGCAATAAAATTTAAAAAAAAACGAGCCAACATTAACACTCGCAAACTTTAAATTCTATTACTGTTTCACATCGGCAGACCAAGTAGATATTCGTTTTATAGTATTAAAAATGTAGACAACATTTTAAATACATCGTCAAACAAACCAAGATACACGTGAGAATATATTATTATCGCAATTCACATGCTACTACAGTATTTATAATTTGTTTAAAACATGAAATTCCCAGCCCTGAGTCCGATATCTTACAAGAACAGCGACTGAGCTGTAAGCGCAAGATACCAATGTTCATAGACATCTATAATATGGTATTATTATAATTAAAGTTGTTTTTACACCCAAAAGGGTGAACTGAACAATGTATTCATATTTCTATTAAAGCTAACTGTTAATGTATGTACATTTTATCCAGTATTGTGTACCTAATATATAAAGAAAAAAATTTAAACCTGCAGTTTCGGACTATTGTTGGATTTTTTTATTGGCTTAGATAGACGGATTAGTTCATCTTCTATCTATTGAGTGAAGAGAGACTTTATACACTAATAACACTAATAATAATACCTGAGATAAAAAAATTATATCACAGTTTCGATACAGAAATCTAATTAGTGGCGGTAAAGCGTATTTTAAACACACACGGGTTCGTACCATCACCCTACGTATCTCTTGAATAATGGGACAGCCGTTATTTATTTATTTATTTATTTATTAGGCACACCATACACATTGCAAGCAAAGAAGAAAAGATACACAATAAATAAAAACAAGTAAAAAATTTGGCTTGTAACGTAAGCCATGCGCGCACAACTAATCAGGACAAGTGTGCTAAGTACACTTTGTGTTTTGTTACTACCTATGCTGATAGCCTTGGAAGGCTAGTTCAGCTTTATCCTCACGCGTAGGTGGTTAGCTTCTGGGGCTTAAACCGGAAGTGTTGCTAACACTTGCCCTGGCAAGAGCAGTGCTTCGCAGAATCTACCACCGGATCGCTGTTGGAGGACTGGTGACGGGTCGAACCCGTCGCTTGCGACGAAGGGTTTGACGAGTAAATTAACCATAGACACAACCCACTAAGTTTCTCGCCGGATCTTCTCAGTGGGTCGCGTTTCCGATCCGGTGGTAGATTCTGCGAAGCACTGCTCTTGCTAGGGCCAGTGTTAGCAACACTCCAGGTTTGAGCCCCGTGAGCTCACCTGCAACTCAAGGAGAAGCTGAAATAGCCTCCCAAGGCTATCAGTATAGGTAAGAAAAAAAGTGACCACCTAACACGCGACCGGCGAATGCATTCGTACCCATAAAAAAAACTGAGATAAAAATTACACAACGAAGCTTGTACTAAAAGGTCACCTAATTTTTTTTACGTGTCGTCTGTCTCGATTTTGGGGTTCAGGACATCCGTTATCGAATACACATATTTGGTTGTTAAATTTTCAAGTGAAACTTCAATATTAGTGAGGGAATTGGGTATTGACGTTCGCTATCTGTTTTTTCGTGAATCCGACGATTTAGATACACAGATAACAGACTCGGTGACTCCGAAAGCCCTACGGCGGTATAAAAGGTGGCACCTCGTCCGATCCTCGCACAAAACGATTGCGTTACGTTCCCCTTCGTTAGAATTTGCGTAGCGAGCTCACAGCAATTTATCACTTAAACACAGAACTAGCTCTGAACGCCACTGCGAATCTCTCTGAAGTATTGTACAATATAACATCTATTCTGTACTCGAAAGCCGATTGAAAACTGATTTATTATAACTGTATACATTTTCTTTACAAATTTTATTTATAATGCGATGCGAATTTGAAATGCCTTTAGATACTGTTTACAATATGTAGTCGTAGTTTGTGTCTATATGTCTACACGCTTACTTATCCTAAAGCACGCAACCGATTTGAGTGAGCGATAATTAAGGATGGTTTTTATATGTAACTAGCTGTACCCGTCCGCTTCGCTGGGCATTTAAAATTAACATTATCATTTCTCACCCCCACAAAGATTCTCATCATTAACGCCACCTACACCAGTTCCTACACCAGTTGGGGGGCAACTGGTGTAGGAAGTCCAACGCTCATACAAATATTAGCCTATCCATTAAGTACATGTATTTTCTCCATGGAAACCAAGTTTGAAGCCAATCGGATGCATGGTTCAGTAGTTATAACGGAACATCCGTAAAAACCACTGTAGATTTATATATTAGTAGTATAGATTTGTAAATAATGTCGATAAAATAGCTGAAGCTATGGTGGTTTTGTATAAAAAAATAACTGTTTTCGTAAGCTTGCATGACTTACTGGTGGTAGGACCTCTTGTGAGTCCGCACGGGTAGGTACCACCACCCTGCCTATTTCGGCCGTGAAGCAGTAATGCGTTTCGGTTTGAAGGGTGGGGCAGCCGTTGTAACTATACTTGAGACCTAAGAACTTATATCTCAAGGTGGGTGCCGCATTGACGTTGTAGATGTCTATGGGCTCCAGTAACCACTTAACATCAGGTGGGCTGTGAGCTCCTCCACTCATCTAAGCAATAAAAAAAAAAAACATACGCTCGACTTATTTTAAGAATTACAATGAACACGGGTGCAGCCGCAGACGGAAGGCTAGGAAAAAGTAAAACAGTTATAAGCTGGCAAAGATCATCAAACTAATATTTCAATACAATGCTAAATCAATGTTGAACTCTTGTTCTTGTATTTTGTATTTTTTATTTATTAGAAATGTCATAATGGACAAACGACTTGACACTACACACTGCAGACTATCATGCTTTATATCGGTGTTGCGATTTGAGAGCTTAAAATCTACTAGCTGCCACCCGCGGCTTCGCTCACGGGGTCCAGGAAAAGTGTTAATGCAGTTTCCCGTGGAAATGAGCTGATTCGGTGTATTATGTTATCCTTCTAACTATCACTGAAAAAATCATGCCCGTTGTTTCGCCTCGACGTGAAAGAAGGACAAACAAACACATTTATAATATTAAAGATATAGATAGAGTGCAAACAGAGTTTAGTAGTTTTTTATGAATGGGTGGACGAGTTCTTTATTTTTTATTTTTGTATTGCTTTGATGGGTGGACGAGCTCACAGCCCACCTGGTGTGAAGTGGTTATTGGAGCCCATACACATCAACGACGTAAATGCGCCACCCACCTTGAGATATAAGTTCTAAGGTCTCAAGTATAGTTACATCGGCTGCCCCACCCTTCAAACCGAAACGCATTACTGCTTCACAGCAGGAATAAGCGGGGTGGTGGTACCTACCCACGGGACTCACAAAAGGTCTTACCACCAGTAAAACTTCTATCAAATACATTTAATCCAATTATTTCCGTGCTAATTTGAACATGAACTCACCGTGTGCCTCCCTTCTGATATTACGGGATCTTTTAACCGAATGCAGCCGTAAATGAAACTGGTCAAATACAGAAAATTTGATATCAAAAATATCCCGTAGTAACCAATCTTCTGGAGTAGTATACCGCTCAGGGACATACCAAGCGGAATCCCCAGGGACATGCAGAGATTCGCCACGCCCACCCTGAATGTCCTCATTTCTTTCGTAGTCACATCTCCAATGTAGCTGAATACACCGACGCACACAGTTATCCAGCCTCCTGTTAATGACGGAAATAAATCCGATAGGGCCGTTATCTCCAACGGTAATTCATAGAAGAAATACGTGTTCAAAATAAAACTAGTACAACAGAGTACTTCCCCTACGATTGGGAGTAATATGCACGCTTTTCTCTTTCCAGTTTTGTCACTCCAAGAGCCTACAAATAACACGAGAATGCACGGAAATGCTGTTTGTACAATATTCTTCCACGCTTGCACGGATGCCGTTAGTTTCTGGACCTCTGCTTCCTCCATCGTGTAATTCTCAGTCTGCCGTCTGTTCAGTGCCGAACACACTTCATCGCTATAACCCAAGTTCACTCGGCACGCCTTCTCTAAATTCAGATTTTGCACTGCGAGTCCCGAGAACACATTAGACATAATGTAACACGCAATAATCGGTTCCACCGTAATGTTCGATCTGATCTGCATCAATTTCTCTCTGACGCCGGACCTTTTAATTTTCGCTTCGTCTTTCCCCGTTTCCACGGCCGCCGGTTTCCCAGCGGATGCGTTTATTCCATTCATCACGTTAGGCTGTTGTTCAACAGTTAAAGTCCAATCAATCATAGTTATCATTCGAATGAGCCGTCCCGTTTTTTGCACGTCCTCCCGCGGGGCGCATTCTCGTCTCTCCACACCTTTCCGCGATCATTTTCGGTACGTCCTCCAGGGATCACGGCATAGCACTGATTTGAAAAAATTCTCGGAGCGGTTTAATGATATGTTTCAGATCGTGTCGGAGCACAAACTGTATGATCCCTGTTGACTTGGGAGTACATTGAACGGATACGCGTTCGAATGGTGTCATTAGCGGCAATTGGGCAGGCGTAGTGTCGGGCAGGCGACTGGCAGCGGGGCGGCCGGAGCTCACAGGACTGCCTGGAGCGTCACAACCTTGCAGTAGGTAGCCGATTATCCCATTAGAGTGATGTGATCTGACGTGCTGGGTACGCGTGCGAGTCTATTAGTACACGGTCAAGGTACGCTTGATGCGTCCTGGTACAGATTAAGAGTATTTGAACGATTCGACTCAAGGTGTACTTATGTCTGCTAAAATACTGTAATCATGATTATTAAAACAGCCATTTTGTACCTAATAAGTTTGTAATGTTGATTTTATAAGCATTGAGGAATCAAATATTGATGTGGCATTTTCTTGTATGATATTTATAAGGGAGCCTTAATGGAATGTACGCAATGGAAGATTAAGGAAGAATAAAGGTAAAAATCATTTGATAACAGAGATGGTGCCCGCGTCGCTATAGGCTATATTATACTCCTCGCTCGATTTAGTACTACACTGGTGGTACTACACTACTACTTTGGTACCATACTTACTGGTGGTAGGACCTCTTGTGAGTCCGCGCGGGTAAGTACCACCACCCTGACTAATTCTGCCGTGAAGCAGTAATGCGTTTCGGTTTGAATGGTGAGGCAGCCGTTGTAGCTATACTGAGAATCTCAAGTTGAGACCTTAGAACTTGTATCTCAAGGTGGGTGGCGCATTTAGGTGGCAGGTGGGCTGTGAGCTCGTCCACCCATCTAAGCAATAAAAAAAAACTCGAAATAGAAAGGCATTTATTTCATAACACTTAATTATAGGTCTTATTTATCTGAGATTTTCAAAGTAAATAATATTATAGGATATTTATAGTCGTACTTGATAGACAAGGAAATGTTCCGTCTGTCGTATTAGCATTGATATCTAATACGAATGAGTAGACACAACGCAAGGTCACGTGACGTGAGCCGCGTCGAGACTCAGCTTACAGAATATCAGTGATGTATTAAAATTGGCAAATAATTGTACATTATTTAGTTTTAAGATTTAACTAGTTTTACATTTTAATTACGGTAGGCAGCGGCTTGGCTCTGTCCGTGGTATTACTGTGTGCTTAGTGCGAGTTGTTTTAACTTCTCGATCGCGTAAAAGTTAACTCATATTTGTATAGAAGGTAGACTGTGAGCTTGTCCACCCATCTAAGAAATAAAAAAATAACAAATGGTCATATTACTTCGAGTAGTTTCGAGCAAGATTTTTACTATCACTCAAAAGATCTATGAAAAAAAAAGGGTGCGTGTACTTAAGTACGCGCGTAAGAAGTTATACTTTATTTTTATTAAATTTATTTCTTATTTTTTATTTAAATTTTAATCAATTTGAAAAAAAATCGATTAAACAACATCCTCAAACACGCATATTGGACATCCCTTTTCTTGACATCGTATAAATTCGGTAATTCTCGGTACGGTTCGGAAAGTTCACCTGCGGCTATATTCAGACTCGCCAAGTTACGTCGGTCGTATTGTAATGAACGATTTAGTGGGCAACTTCATTCTGTGAATTGTGGTAGCCGAAGTTCTTGATGCGCTGATGATGAATCAGAAGGTTGCGTGTTCACATCTCGTCGCAGGTCACCAGTTGTAGAGATATACGACAAAGGGAAGATCTTGCACCGAGCGGGTGATATTGCTCGGTAGACCGACGGTCCGAATGTTGTTGTTCGGAACTTGTATAATATATGCGCTTTATCTTGAAAATGTCGTAAGCGAGATTCAGGCATCTGTCAATTATCTTGCGTTGTATGATGGCTATCCGCCACATTAAATAATTAATAATAAATATTTAACGTTAATAATTTAATAATATTTAGTATAAATTATATTTGTAAGCTTGAGGGTAGATATTATCTTGTTGAACACCAAGTAAAACGAAGTCACCTTTGGTTTCTGATTTAATCAACAATATGTTAACTTGACAATTCACTTTAACACTTGTCCAACTTTAACCAGTACGTACAACAGTCACTGAATCACACAACGTAACAACGATATAGTAAGTGCACCGGGCAAACGCAGTCGAACGAATGTTCATTTCAAGGCACGTTCCGCCTTTTTATACTAGCCGGCGCAGCTGGCTTATGAGTCACTTCTGTTGCAGCTGTTGTTTACGAGTGGAACGACACGGCCGGCGCGCCTCGCTTGTGTGAGTGCAATAGCACGTGCTGTATAACATAAATATCGTTAACGCCGTCACGGCCATACTGACGTGCGCTCGTCCTCGTGCGCGCATTCTTATGGTATGTCTGTGAACAACAAACGTGTTCGTTCATCCTGACATTAACGGATGCAACTTAAAACGTGGTCTATGATATTAACAATCTAGTACGGTTCGGTTCGCATAATTCTTCAGAAAATCCTATACTGGCTATAAATAACCTTCAGACTGCTTACATACCTGGGCCAGTTCATTTAAAACTCTTCAGGTATGTAAGTATGTCCCTTTTAACTTAGACCGGAATTGTTATCCCTTCAGTTTTTCGAACTGGACCGGATAATGCTAGACCGAATCGCAATCCCTGTAGCTAATTGTTGTGGCTAATCTGGATGAAAATCCCTATAGCCAAGCCATTGGACCGGACAGACCCTTCAATGACTTCACACCTTTTTTTTTTTTTTTTTTTCCTCTTTTTTTTTTTGCTAGTCCGGATTAACATCTCTCTAGCCACATACAATTCTCTTTTTTTTTTTTTTTTTTAATCTGCGTGTACGGTAGCGTTTGTTAAAACATTTCTTAAACCAGAACATTTATACGGAATTTCTTCAGAAATAGTGCGAGACCGACCATCGTTTTCTACATTTCCAACACCTGCACCTGAGGTGCCTGAGCTTACAGACATTGTATCACTACCCACAGACTATGTTTGCTGTATCGCTATTTGCGGACAAAAATGTCGCTTCTATTGTCAGTGATAGAGTCGTCATCATTAAGATCAGTTTCACGAACAAGATTAATTAACCCATCTGTGTACGCCGTCACGTCATCGTCACTATAATTTTCAGAAATTTCTAGTAGGCCTGACGGGCCTCGAGGTACTTCGCGTAAGTTTTCATGGGGAACTTTGTACACTAGAACCATTTACATATCTCAACTTATACCTATCGTTTTCCAAAACTGCAGATGATTGAAAGATTACTGGTGGCCCGGAGGCCTTTCCTGCTTCACCAGGACGGGTGGGCGAGCAAAGGCTCAGCCAAGAGGGGTGGGATTTGCTAACAACTGCCCGAGCGCCTCCGCAGGAGACCTAACAACTCAAGAGCAATTGCTTCGCGAATGAATCTACTACCGGATCGGAATCGCGACCCACTGAGAAGATCCGGCGAGAAACTCAGTGGGCTGATGCATGGGTTAGGTTGCACGTCGACCTCTTTGTCGAGTTCGACGAGTACGATTACTGGGGTTCCTCAGCCTGCTCCTAGTGTTAGAGCTGAAGGTATCTAATGCAAGAGTTATTGGATCTGATGGATCCGTAAGGACGTGTCTAGGGTGACTACGGTGATTTGTTCATGAAACCGCTTACCATTGAATAAATTACTATGGCTTTGTTTTATAAGACTACAGTCTGACCCTGAATGGAACATAAAGGGGGAGCCAAAACCACTTATCTGTAACACACTGAAGCTCTGGAACACACGTTGACGTCTCTGGTTGGACCTGCCACAGCACCTGGAGCAGTGTCGTTTTTCTTCTTGTAGCGCATGGAACACCCAGAAGCTACATGGCTCGCATCACCGCACACGTAACAGCCGACTTGCAGGCGAGAGCCGGGCGCCCACGGATGAGGAGGTTGTTCAGGTTTTGCAGGCTGTATTTTTGTGAGGCAAGTAGCAGCTCGAGCCTTAAGCGAATGTGTGAGAGTCAAAATTAAATCGACACCATCCAATACTTCAACTACTTTAAACGGCCCTTTAAACTTCGTATCTAATTTAGTTTGATTATGCTCTTCGTATTAATGTGTGGACGAGCTCACAGCCCACCTTGTGTTAAGTGGTTACTGGAACCCATAGACATCCACAGCGTAAACGCACCACACACCTTGAGATAGAAGTTCTAAGGTCTCAGTATAGTTACAACCGCTGCCCCACCCTTCAAACCGAAAAACACCACTGCTTCACGGCAGAAATAGGCAGGGTGATGGTACCCGTGCGGTCGATGGCACTATACGGAGCACCCGTCTGGTGCCACGTCCTTACCCACGAGAACGTCGCCGCGCTGCGACGCCGGCAGCGCGCGATCGCAGTTATTCAATGATACCTCACAGTCTCCTACGAGGCGGCGCGCCCTAGCGCAAGTGCAGCCGTAGCGCGGGGGCTCCAATATCGGCAGTCCGTGCTGGAGGCGTGGTCTCGTCGTTTGGCGGACCCGTCAGCCGGCCTCCGTACCGTCGAGGCGATCTGCCCGGTTCTCGCGGACTGGGTGGGCCGCGACCGCGGAAGTCTCACCTCCGGCTACCTGTGCAGACTCACAAGACATTTTACCACCATGCAAACTTCTTACCGCAACAAATCTTACCAGCCACCACGCAAACTATAATTTTACGGGTTCCACCTCTCTTACACGATGTTACTCCCACACTGAGGAAGCCAACCGCGAACACATGTCAAGCACGCACAAGCACGCACTTCACCGGAAAAACCTGCATCCGCCAGCGGAACCCGAACACCGCCGCATCGCCAGACACGAACGCACCGGACGTCTTATCTTACAGGTCACGACGACTTCAGATGTGTCAATTTTTCTTCCCCACGGAAACTTGCTTGCTTTCTTGTTTGCTTGCTTGCTGGAGCCCGAAGTCATCGAACGTGTAGTGTTATTGGTATTGAATCGAGTAGATTCTAAAATTTCAGCGACAATTCACAGTCTCATGTCCTGGTTTACTGTACTAGTGCCATGTAACTCTAGCAGTAGTCATTGGCTTAAAAACGATTCGTGTCGGAACTACCCACTCGTCATGACAGATCCATTATTGCGATCGAAGTTTCACTTGAGATTTGCACTTGCCTTAATTTCTTGCAATAGCTTGTTACGTGTTGTATTTCCGTTAGTAAATGCCATGTGATGAAGTCGACAGTCAAACTGGGCAACATGAGCCAGAACGTAAGATGTGACGATTTCTTCGTGGCTCAGATCTTCCATCGAGGTAACAGAGACGTTATTACACGACTTACGTATGCTGCATTCACGCTCTTGTGGCGTACCACTACTAGTATTCTGATCTGCATCATGTTTTTTTTGCTGTACTTCGAACATGTTCAAACACGTCACGCCAGTGAGAGTAGAGTCCTGATCTCACTTCTGATGTAAGCTTGAGGGTAGATATTATCTTGTTGAACACCAAGTAAAACGAAGTCACCTTTGGTTTCTGATTTAATCAACAATATGTTAACTTGACAATTCACTTTAACACTTGTCCAACTTTAACCAGTACGTACAACAGTCACTGAATCACACAACGTAACAACGATATAGTAAGTGCACCGGGCAAACGCAGTCGAACGAATGTTCATTTCAAGGCACGTTCCGCCTTTTTATACTAGCCGGCGCAGCTGGCTTATGAGTCACTTCTGTTGCAGCTGTTGTTTACGAGTGGAACGACACGGCCGGCGCGCCTCGCTTGTGTGAGTGCAATAGCACGTGCTGTATAACATAAATATCGTTAACGCCGTCATATTCAATAATAATTTTGTCATTTATATTACTAAATAATACATACGGATAGTTAACCTCAATTGTATTGGAGCACTTGTGGGCAACTTCATTTCTGTTAATTTTGTGTCACGGTGCGCGAGCATCGTAAAATTTCACTCTCATCAATTTTTCATAACGCGCCTAAAGAAGTATAACTTCAAAAGATTTGATGAATTATAATATCGAAAGAAACAGGGTATTTCTTTATTGATTTATATTTATTTACATAAAACGGTGAACTCGTTGTATTTCTAAAGCCAACAGTAAAGTATGTCTCTCAATGAGATCAATGTCAACGTCGATAAGCTATCAATGTACAAAAAATTTACAAGAAATATTTCAGTTCAATTCTAAATTGTTGCTTGTCTAAATTTGAATTTTTAAAACATGCTTCCCAGCTTTCTGAGTTACACTCGACATGGGTATATATAATTTTTTTAAACGTAATAAGAATTACTTTTCTCTGAAATCAATTAATTTTATTCCGTATCGCAAATTCCCATAAAAATGGATATAAAAACGGTATATTTAACTTCTGTTATCTGGCAACCCTGTACAGTACTACAATAAAATCAAAACGTCATACGTCACCTTTACAAAGGACAACGGATAAAAAAGGGTTTTTTATCACTGATTCATGGCAACATTAAACCGCCGTAAAAATCATAGATTGGGACGTTATTCTTTTATGTAAATTGTCTCAGTTTATTGTCCAGTAATGTCGTGCTTTTACGCGATATTTATACAGAAGATTACAACCAACTTGAATTATGGAATATTGAAGAAGGGTGTGACCTGAATATATATTTTTTCCGAAAATGATAATTGTTAAAAGAGCATTATATATGTTTATTTCGTAGTTCAAGACATTCCTGTCAATTCCGAAGTTACTCCTTCGAGTCTAGTCTCACGTAAAGGCATTTAAAGATCAGCAATTGGCTACAGTTCGTTACCGTCTATTGATAGGGTTGCTGGAAAAAAAAAGGCCCGTATTTTTTTTAATTGTGTAGTAAGAATGAAAAGCTCACAGTCCATCTAATATTTAGTGGTA
This sequence comes from Bombyx mandarina, assembly GCF_030267445.1. Lineage (NCBI taxonomy): Eukaryota > Metazoa > Arthropoda > Insecta > Lepidoptera > Bombycidae > Bombyx > Bombyx mandarina. Next base: position 15,743,789 of record NC_143228.1, read on the forward strand.
AGCGTAGCACATGGACATCATGGCCCGAATACTGTCTTACCCTGCTTTAGATCTAGAACCGAAGTCACAATAATATTGTATAATTAATCCCACCTTTCGAGCTGGAGTGATTCCATCGGATCCTATGATTCAGTAAATTGATTTAATATATAGAAAACGCTGCTGTCTGTTCTCCGCAATATCTCGTAGTCACATTTAACGAGACTCACGGAGAGAGTACGGATTAGGTTATTCTAGGCTAACATTTCAAAGTCAGCTGTAGTTTTAGAGGTATGGATAAGCCCCCCTTGCATTAATAGTGAGGGATAAGGTTATACGCGTGTTGTTCTAATAAAACACTTACTTAATACATTTCCACGAATCATTTCAAAGAAGAAAGAACAGCGTCGTGTAAAATAAAGTTGTAAAATTTGAATTTGTGTCATTAATGATGGTAGAGCGTCTTATGAGCTGACCCCGGTAGGTACCAACACTCGGCCTGTTCCTGCAGCGAGGCAGTAATGCTATCCGGTTCCAGTGGTTACAGGTTGTCAGAAATTCTGTGCTGGTAGATAGCGTGGTACGGGTAAAGAAGAAGATAATGAGGCCATATCAAACAATTTCCAAGAGCACGCACCATGGAATTTACGGTATAAAGACGTAGTCTCTCTTAAGGTTCCAAACGAGCTCCAAAGCTTCCTTCATCTTTACTTCTTCGATTGTAAATCGAAGACACCTCACTAGCAAACCTTGTCACTTCCCATGATGTCACTAGCACTTGAGATGACAAGAAATTGACGTTCTTATCTAACGCCTTCTCAAACAACAAACTTGAAAATGCACAACATTTATTATTATTATTTTTTTATTGCTTAGATGGATGGACGAGCTCACAGCCCAACTGATGCTAAGTGGTTACTGGAGCCCATTGACATCTACAATGTAAGTGCGCCACCCACCTTGAGATATAAGTTCTAAGGTCTCAGTATAGTTACAACGGCTACCCCACCCTTCAAACCGAAACGCATTACTGCTTCACAGTAGAAATAGACGAGGTGGTGGTACCTACCCGTGCGGACTCACAAGAGGTCCTACCACCTATCTAATGCCTTCTCAAGCAAAAAAATCCTCAAAATGCACATCATTATCTTAAAATGACCGGGATTCTTTATCACATAGCCACCCTACTCACGGAAAAGTTCTGTGCGACTCCGTGACTCCTCAAATTGCCTGTACGTGTGCTCACTCACTTGTGCCCCGGCGACGCATTACTTGATATACACTTTTGTTAATCTGCCCACGTCGGTCGGCTAATTCAACCTTTAATCCCCGACTTGTAATAAAGCAACTAGATCTGAACTTCAACAATTTGAAGTTGGATATTGTTTTGTAACGATTTCAAAGTTCACGTAGATTAGGACTGCCAAAGTTACTTATTTTCTTTTAATAATATTTTTGAAGTTATACTTCTTTAGGCGCGTTATGAAAAATTGATGAGAGTGAAATTTTACGATGCGCGCGTACCGTGACACAAAATTAACAGAATGAAGTTGCCCACTAAATCGCTCATTACAATACGACCGACGTAACTTGGCGAGTTTGAATATAGCCGCAGGTCAGCTTTCCGAACCGTACCGAGAATTACCGAATTTATATGATGTCAAGAAAAGGAATGTCCAATATGCGTGTTTGAGGATGTTGTTTAATCGTTTTTTTTTTCAAATTGATTAAACTTTAAATTAAAAAAAAAGGAATAAATTTAATAACAATAAAGTATAACTTCTTACGCGCGTACATAAGTACACGCACCCTTTTTTTTAACTTATTAAATTGAAAAGTATTGGGCCATCAACTCTCCTGGGGAATGCTCTAGATCTACCACTAACAAAACAGAATAGGAATTAGTTGGTTATATAAAATAAACAAATCAAAACGCATTAAAATTCGATTGGTACCCTTACCTTTATCAATAAAGAACTTTTAGTTCATATATTAGACTTCAACGTGGACTTAATTTGAGATCCTTGTTTAGGTGTTAATGACATACAACAGCATTCACCTATAAGCAGCGTACTCTGTTTTCGATGTAATAAGCTTGATGTCACCACGACCCACCTACTTCCTCATACTACTTACACATTAGCCTTCTGTACCTTTATCTTACGTTACCTTTATCTTTACTTTGTCTTATCTTTTCACCCACCTTTTTACTTTCCTCTCTAATTCCTATTTAGAGTACTCAAGTACCGCAGTGTTGTATGAACTCTCACAAGAAGTCAATTTTAAACAGTACCCAGACGACATTCGTGGTAAAATCTGTATGATTCGTTAATTTATTTATTTATTTCTTAGATGGTTCACAGCCCACCTGGTGTTAAGTGGAGCCCATAGACATCTACGACGTAAATGCGCCACCCACCTTGAGACATAAGTTCTAAGGTCTCTATTATAGTTACAACGGCTGCCCTACCCTTCAAACTGAAACGCATTACTGCTTCACGGCAGAAATAGGCAGGGCGGTGGTACCTACCCGCGCGGACTCACAAGAGGTCCTACCACCAGTTTTGATATTAGGTCAGATACAAAATTCTCAGATATAAGTGTACCAAACTTTGAAATCAAACGAATATAATAATTTCCCTGAAATGAAAATGGCGCGTAATTTTCATCGACAATATTCGGTTTACAGATAGCACCCCGGTAACACGGTATAACTCGAGTACAACACCTACACTGAACACATTTCAGGATTACAAGGGATTTACTCGCAAATGGATCGCTTACCTGTTTCCCCTTGTTTGGCAACACTCGGATCTTCTGTAGATTGGTGCTGAATGCAAAAGGATTAATGCGCTAAATAAGATATGTGACGGATTTGATCTATAGGAATTGTTGCGGTTAGTGTTACCTGGAATAAACGCAAGATTCATGGTTGTTCAGTGGTGAATAGTGGCCTTTCGTTCACTTGGGGTGATTGGTCGGGAATGCCCCTGCCTGCCTCTTCTTTGAAATATAAGGTTGAAGGCTGAGTAGAATTATAACATAGCTATTAGACCGCAACCGAAAACTGTTTTTCTAGCGGAAACAATACTTGCAAATGCCCTCTATCACCAAAATAATGGGGAAACTAGATGCGGTAGTTGGGAATAATTTGGAAGAATAGAATCGAAGGTCAAATTACTTTTTTTTATTGCTTAGACGCATGGACGAGCTCACAGCCCACCTGTTGTAAAGTGGTTACTGGAGCCCATAGACATCTACAACGTAAATGCGCCGCCCACCTTGAGATATAAGTTCTAAGGTCTCAGTATAGTTACAACGGCTGCCCCACCCTTCAAACCGAAACGCATTACTGCTTCACTTACTTCTGATTGTTCGTCTGATCAGACAAACTCATGACACGGTTTTTTCTTTAATTTACATTATTCTAGGCGGTGTATACTTTTCAATTCATAAAAAGTCTCTCTTCCTCTCTCTCTTCCTAGCTATTTGTCCCACATGGTGGTGTGGTCAGCTTTCCTGACTTTACTCCTCCACTTCGCTCTGTCTTCGACATCCTCGTCAGCAACATTGCATTCTCTCTTGTCCTTCAGCACTACGTCCCTCCACCTTGTCTTGGGTTTACCTCTAGGTCTTCGACCGGGGAGGTCGAGCAGTAGCGCCAAATTTCCCACGTAGTCAGGCGGCTTCCTTTTCACGTGACCATACCATCTCGGCCTACTCTCCTGCATCTTGTCGGCGATGTCCCGTACACTTAGGCTTCCACGCACGTACTCGTTGCGAATTTTATCGAGCCTAGTCACGCCGCACATCCACCTCAGCCTCTTCATTTCAGCAACTTGAATGGTATGCACGTTCCTTTTGGTTGCCGCCCATGTTTCGCCGCCATACATAAGAACAGGCCAATTCATATAAAGTATTATCATCAAATTTGTTACACAGTTCGGATTGAGGCCCATAGGCCAAGCAGCTTACAAGGAAGAGCAATTTACGATCACATTAACGACATGGCCCTCGGGGACAGACTCCGGATGCGACAACTACGCTATCAATTTGTTTAACGTACGAACTTAAGTCTATTTGTGTGGAGTACTTCGGCAACGGAAAAACCGGCCTACTGGTTAACTATTGTTTTCCGGAATATTGTTATTCGTAAATCTTATTGCTTATCTTTATTACTGGTGGTAGGACCTCTTGTGAGTCCGCACGGGTAGGTACCACCACCCTGCCTATTTCTGCCGTGAAGCAGTAATGCGTTTCGGTTTGAAGGACAGGGCAGCCGTTGTAACTATACTTGAGACCTTAGAACTTATATCTCAAGGTGGGTGGCGCATTTACGTTGTAGATGTCTATGGGCTCCAGTAACCACTTAACATCAGGTGGACTGTGAGCTCGTCTACTCATCTAAGCAATAAAAAAAAATCTTAAACAGATCTGAAATCATACTATGAATTTGTTAACGAATATGTTAATAGAACATACCACGCCAAATTTTAAATTATAATATCAGAGGGTCTCCAATGACACCAATCCAAAATCATTAGATCTACTTGACTGTTGGATGTCAAAACTTATAGAAGTCGCACCAGAAATGACGCCACCGACCTTGAAACATCTATATCTATACTAATATATAAATCTACAGTGGTTTGTACGGATGTTCCGTTATAACTACTGAACCATGCAACCGATTGACTTGAAACTTGGTATCCATGTAGAAAATACATGTGCTTAATGGATAAGCTAATATTTATATGAGTGTCGGACTCTGTAATAATAATGACAATAAATAATAATGTTAATTTTAAATGCCCAGCTAAGCGGTCGAGTACGGCTAGTAATGTCTAAGTTAGTTAGTTGTAGAATAGAAAGAGGAACTCTTGACTGTTTCATGGCAGAATTATGTGGAATTATTATACCTGCGCGTCTGGAACTAACACACACTGTGCAGGAAAGCTCATTCCAAATCCGCCGAATAATACGCGGTAAAATTAATGACTTAAAATCCTATATCTAACGTGCTTAAATCAGAATGAAACCAATTTAACCAGCATGCTCCAATCTTATACGTTTACGAGCATCAAAATCAATTTATCTCCCATAAACAATTTCAAATACGATTACAAGTCAATCTACAATTTTAAACGGGCAAACTTCGTACCCATTAACTACTAAGCACCGTGGATATCTTGTTTCCTAAATAGTAAGTGGCTATCGAACATAACGCGGATATACTCGCAGTTAAGAGCTAACTCGAGGAGGGAACTTCGCGTGATTGGCCTGAGGGCTCGATCAACCGATTAACTGAGTCCTTAAGGAATAATTAGCCGAGATTACCGACGGATAACGCCTTCTGAACTTGAATATGGAATTTCTCAAATTAATATTGACTAGCGACCCGCCCTCGCTTCGCTTCGGAAACATTAAAACACACATGAAAACAAAAAAAAAAAATTAAAAAAAAATTAAAAAAAAGTAGCCTATGTTCATCAGGGACAATGTCGGCTTCTAATGGAAAAAGAATTTTTCAAATCGGTCCAGTAGTTTCCGAGCCTATTCGAAACAAACAAACAAACAAATCTTTCCTCTTTATAATATTAGTATAGATAAGAGATCGCGTTTTTCGGAATTCTAAAATACGTTTCACGTTGATGTTTCTTATTTTTAAATAATTGTCAATCGAACAATGATTGCATATTGTTCGAATCGGAGAGACTTGTTTTTACTGGCGGTAGGACGTCTTGTGAGTCCGCACGAGTAGGTACCACCACCCTGCCTATTTCTGCCGTGAAGCAGTAATGCGTTTCGGTTTGAAGGGTGGGGGCAGCCTTTGTAACTACATTTGAGACCTTAGAACTCATATCTCAAGGTGGGTGGCGGCATTCACGTTCTAGATGTCTATGGGCTCCAGTAACAGTAACCACTTAATACGAGGTGGGCCGTGAGCTCGTCCACCCACTTAAGCAATAAATAAATAAAAGTATTCATTATCCACACATGCTGTCAATATTTTCTCATCCCGGAAACGCTAATATTAGTTTTCTTTACACGGGTAGACGACTTTACAGCCCACCTGGTGCTAAGTGGTCATCGGAACCAATAGCTATGATACCGAGAACATCTTCCATCTTAAAAGATATGATCAAAGCCTTAATTGTTTCATATGGCTGCCCCAATCTCAAAACATCACCTCATATCTCAACGTGGGCGTTGACATTTGTGTTGGTCCAGCGACAACTTAATATCTATGATTCGTAACTTCGTATACCCGTCCACTGCGAAAACACACGTAAAATATTAGGAAAAAACAAATTTGAACTGCCCATACATAAATTCAATATCACTTACCTGTACAGTACAAAATAGAGTTGCCAATTTAAAATTGGCGAGTTAAAGTTTTCAATATTGGAATGGTTACCGCGGCCCGCATGAAACACTTAGCTAAAAGGTATACAGGTTGCTGCCGTGTGCTTACAGGGAAATACTAACATAAATTTTCGAACCACAGTGTTGTATGTAACAGTGGGATAACTCCTTTCGGAAATCCAAATGTTTATGTTAGTTTTGAGACAATTAGGTGACTATTAATTACGATTTGACTGCAAAACGTTTTTGGAACGAAGTTCCTTATGAGACGACGCGGAGGGGTAGCCTAACCGAAAAAAAAACGTCCGTAACGTAAGATTTTTATTAGTAATGCACACAGTGTACGACTTAACGTTGTAATAACATATTTTTTTATCATTAATTGCCCACGATCTCAGAGCGTTCGTTTGCCCAATATACAAACTCTTATACAAACAACCGTGAATGAAGTGTACCACAATAAGTTCGCACGTTACCGAACGACCCTGGGTTGTTGCGAAACCTCTAGTTTTATTTTCTTTATACCACGAATAGAACTTAAAATTAATATTTTTATAATAAGGAACTTCATTCCTATCCGGTGTCCCACGACACCACACATCTTTTTTTTACTTAAAAAGTTAACATAGGTGTTGAAGTAATTCAAATCTCCCAGTCGATTAGTTGTCTAAATACAAAACCATAAAGACAGTTAAAACATAATTTCGAAAATGATAATAGCATTTATTACATAGGATTACATTATACAAGAGTGTAAATTGATCTATTTTAGATTTATCGACAATATTTCCGGTATTGCTGCCGTTGAAACATCCACTTGAAACAGCCCACGACACACGCGCATCTACTTCGGTGTTACATTATAAGACAGTAGCAACAATTACACTTTAGTCAATCGTCGGTGACTACGAAAAAGTAGCAAAAATTCCACCTTAGTCAATCGTCGGTGACTACGAAAACTGTAGAGTATTTGAAACGCCAAAAATAAAACCGATAAACTGTAATAATAATAAAACCGTAATTAAATAATAAACTGCAAAAGTAGCCATGTCCATAGCCATGTCATGCCAAGTAGCAATAATCATGTCTAAGAAAAATACATTAGGTACATAATTTCTTATGTATACGTTATTTTTTTCTAAAAACATTCCTTATTCACGGTCGCATCTCACAACACCCTCCATAAGTAAACGCGTCTAGCAATAGCGCCTGTGAATCATCCAAACCCTGGTAAAAGTTACAATACATATATTAAAAAAAACGACTCTTTCTTTCTGAAATAGATTTGTAGTATCATTTCGAACACTTGTTAAGAATTTAAGGTTAAACGTTAAAAGACTTTTAAACAATTTATAATAAGTAACAGATCAAAACAATTTTTACGATTAACAGTGCGAAAATATTCTGAATCACATTTAGAGTTTTATTATATTCGCACGGATATAGAGCGAGGATGTGACATGCCCATACAAACATCAAAGTTCATGAAGTTGCCGTAAGTCTTTAGTTGCTATTGATTTATCCTTCATCTAACTTCCTGCGGCATTCGACTGGAATCTGTGCCCGCCTCAGCATATACCTGCCCGCTAGTGCTACTAAAGTTCATTGAACTTACAGTAAACACACTGTTTGTTTAGTTATACTGGAATTTATTATTTTACAAGTACAATCACGCTGACTTTTCTTTGCTGGTTCTTTTCAGGACTGTGGCTCTCATCGGAACGGGCTGTAGAGTTTATTTTCAGATTAAATTGATCAATGATTTTGAATTTCGATTTTATTGTCTTTCTTAGGTCTGATTTTTTTCATAATTACCAAAAAAGTTCATTTCAAAATCGAACAAATATAATAATCCGTATAGAAAATTTATGTGATTCAATTCTTTGAATATTTTTTTTTTCAGTTACATTACAACTGGTTGGTTGATTAAGAATCTTCATTTAAAATACAATACTAATATATTATGTTATGTAATAATTATATAGTATGAACATTTATCTATAATAAAGCAAAATCTATTTATCATTGTTAATTTATTAACTATTAATCTTGCTATTATAATTATAAGTAGTCAAAATATATAATTTTATGAGCTATAATATAATCGGCAGTCAAGCCGAACTTGATTGTCACCCAAATCCATGAACAGTATAAGTGAGCGCTACGGCGGAGTGAGCCTTAAGACATTAGAACAAGGTTCCAACTTCTGGGTGCTTTAGTATAACGATCCTACCCTTCTTACTTATTCTTCAAAACGGAACCGAATCCGTTGCAGCAGCATAACCGGTAGGGCTGATATTCCAGAGCTGGGTAAGTATTCGCAATCATAAAATCAAGCGGTACCCATTAATTTCTGGAATGAAGCAATCCCTTAAATCAAACGATGGATGCTATTCCGGACTTTGATTATCGGGTCCACAAAATTGACGCTTACATACGTTTTAATAACAGGCTGAGCCCCGTGAGTTCACCTACACGTTCGCTTAATCTAGCATAGCCCCTCGAGATGATTAACAATAGCTAAGCAAAAAAAAAACGTTCACAAATTTTACTTTGTAATTAGCAACATCAAACCTACACATCTATTCTCACGGATAATTTGGAACCTCTGGGTCTGCGGAGGGACTTCGGTTCCCTGTGTATTTTGTACTGTATGTTCCATGAGGAGTGCTCTGTCGAAGTGTTTGAGTTGATTTCATCATCTCGTTTTTACCATCGCACCGCCCGCCACCGGAGTAGAGTTCATCCATACTACCTGGAGCCACTGCGTTCATCCACTGTGCGTTTCCAGAGATCTTTTTTGCCACGTACCATCCGGCTATGGAATGAGCTCCCCTCCACGGTGTTTCCCGAGCGCTATGACATATCCTTCTTCAAACGAGGCTTGTGGAGAGTACTTAACGGTAGGCAGCGACTTGGCTCTGCCCCTGGCATTGCTGAAGTCCATGGGCGACGGTAACCACTTACCATGAGGTGGGCCGTATGCTCGTCTGTCTACAAAGGCAATAAAAAAACTCGGATAAACGAAAAATATTATTACGTAAATGCAGTTGTTTTTTTATTTATCAAAAACCTACAAAGGTATACTTTAATTAATAACTCAGTAAACAATTACAGAACAAACATATCGCCGTCACAACACCCGCGCAGCAAAGTTCGCAGTATTACCGCGATCCCGCACCGATAGATTTTGTCGCTTAACTTTTTCAATTTCACTGTGAACCGACGACGGTCGCACCTCACGACCGCGCCAGCGTTTATTAAAAACATAACAGCGGACTATGGACCTTTTCCGGCTGAAATTAAAAACTTAATTGCCTTGTAAATCACGAAACGTTTCGCCGCGTAAAGATTTCCGTTCGAGGTTAAAAGTCGAAGAATTCACAAATAAAACTGATTTGCGATTTTGGGCTCTGCTTATTACTGGCGAAGTGGGTTAATTGCGTGTTTCCTGGTGTGATTTTTGAACGAGATATCGTACCGTCTGGTTTTATATGTAGCCCATTAACAGCAACGCAAACGACGCCATCCACCTAACCTAGCATGCAATTGGGCGTTAAGAAAAATCTTTGAATTAGAAACGATTTAGAGACTAAAACTCTAGTCTGTTTGTTAGTCCAGACGGCTGGCCGATCCTTCGGCTGGTCGTAGGACCGTCGAGGCGATTCGCCCAGTTCTTGTGAATTGGGTGAATCGTGACAGAGGACGCCTCACTTTCCGGCTCACGCAGGTGCTCACTGGGCATGGTTGCTTCGGTGAGTTCCTGCACCGGATCGGAGCCGAGCCGACGGCAGAGTGCCACCATTGTGGTTGCGACTTGGACACGGCGGAGCACACGCTCGTCGCCTGCCCCGCATGGGAGGGGTGGCGCCGTGTCCTCGTCGCAAAAATAGGAAACGACTTGTCGTTGCCGAGTGTTGTGGCATCGATGCTCGGCGACGACGAGTCTTGGAAGGCGATGCTCGACTTCTGTGAGTGCACCATCTCGCAGAAGGAGGCGGCGGGGCGCGTGAGAGACGCGCAAGCCCGCCGCCGTCGAGCGGGGGCCAGGGAGGCGGATCTCGCCCAAGCCCTGGCCCTCTAAGTATTTCGGGTCCCCTTCATATGTCGGTCTGGGGACCGGCGAGGGGGCCTAAGAAGACGACGTGCAAGCTGCTCTGCACGCGTTTTACGCAAGAGCATCCGGGTGATGGAATGCCGGCTATCCTCGACCCACGCTGGTTCTGACCCAGCGGAGTATTCCGTAGGATAACCCATTCTAACCGGCGCCATCTAGGCGGGCTCCGGATAGCCTGCCGACCGAGAGGGCTGGTGGTCGTGGCGCCGACGACCGCTGGTCCGGCGTTCCGAGGGGGAGGGTGATGGGAGAGATGTGCTCCGCACTAAACGCTTCACTTTCCCCCCTTTGCCTTTTCATGGGTTCTGTCTCATGCGAGGTTCGGACGCGGGTTGTTGAGCGACAGGAGGTTTTAGTCAGTTCGACTCCGACATGCCCCGCCTTCCATCCCCAGGGGAGGGCGGAAGTCCGGCGATTTCCACCTGACCAAAAAAAAAAAAGTCTGTTTTTTAAAAATTACGTCATAATCCCAACAGCTCTCTCTCTCTCTTCATAGCTATTTATACCACATGGTGGTGGGGTCAGCTTTATCTATTCTACTCCTGCACTCCGCTTTGTCTTCGACTTGTCTTCTCACTGTTGGTAGGACTTATTGTGAGTCCGCGCGGGTAGGTACCACCACCCTGCCTATTTCTGCCGTGAAGCAGTAATGCGTTTCGGTTTGAAGGGTGGGGCAGCCGTTGTAACTATACTTGAGACCTTAGAACTTATATCTCAAGGTGGGTGGCGCATTTGCGTTGTAAATGCCTATGGGCTCCAGTAACCACTTAACACAGGTGGGCTGTGAGCTCGTTCACCCATCTAAGCAATAAAAAAAATCCTCGTCAGCAATATTGCATTCCCTCTGGTCTTCCAGCACTATACATAATAATATGTCCAGGTGGAAATGTTCTTTGTAATGGTCTACCTCTAGGTCTCCGACCCAAAAAGAGGTGGAAAGATGTAGTGCTGAAGGACAAAAGGGAATGCAATGTTGCTAACGAGGATGAAAATCCCAAACACAAACAAACTAAACAAAAATCGGGAAGAACGTGCATTTATTAGCTTTAATGTTCACGTATAATCGGGCAGTTTTTATTCTCAACATAACGCATCAATTAGCGGCAGATGCCACTACACAGATACCTTTAGATTTTAGGCAGCGAGGGTAATTCCTGGCAAGTTATTCGCCGTAACCAGGGACCTCACGAAGACGTAAAGTTATACTGGATGCGAGACCTTTATCTACCATGGAACGGTACCTAAATATCAAGTGAGCACCAAAGCAATTTCAGAAGTCACCTTAACTCGAAGAATCTATAGCCGTAAAAGAAACGGGTCGATTTTATAACGTGGCATTTTCAATTTCAAATGAGACTATGAATTTGGTATTCATTTCAGAATATGCTCCCGGAGATTATTTGAATACATTAAAGTGATACTTGCATAATATATAGTCAGGACCGCGGCAGACGTGGTTCAAAATGGCGGGGGATCGAACATTGTGGCACAAAAGAGGAGATGCCTGTGCCCAGCAGTGGGTACCAAAGGGCCCAAGATAATGATGACGATACTTGTATTGAACGGAAATTTATTCACCAATCTAGTCTGTATGATAATCTAATCGTGCGACTTCAGGAACTGCTAAAGTTAACAAGCTTGAAATTACATTACAAAAAGATGGCGGAAAAAAATCAGTACATGCATGATAAAAACCAGACTAGAGAGTGACTAAGATTGGAATACCAATATCAAATAAACGATACAACGAATAACCTACCTTTAAGGTAGCAATTGTTGTCCATGGGCTCCGGCAAACATTTAATACCGTATACTCGTATGTATATGATATAAATCACCTATGTAATAAAAAAAGGGTGCGTGTACTTATGTACGCGCGTAAGAAGCGTTATTTTTATTAAATTTATTTCGTTTTTTTTATATTAAATAGTTAATAATAAATATTTAACGTTAATAATTTAATAATATTTAGTATGAATTATATTAAATAATAATTTTGTCATTTATATTACTAAATAATATATACGGATAGTTAACCTCAATTGTACTGGAGCACTTGTGGGCAACTTCATTTCTGTTAATTTTGTGTCACGGTGCGCGCGCATCGTAAAATTTCACTCTCATCAATTTTTCATAACGCGCCTAAAGAAGTATAACTTCAAAAATCTCCGTCTGAACAGAATTGAAACTGATGAGTTAACGAACTCGCGAACTACGTTTTATTATTTTCAGGCCTGTAGACGTAAATGCCCTCACCTACCTTGACATATTGTGAGGTCGAACTCATAATTGTCTTAAGCAACAACACTTTCTTCCTTCAAACCGAAACATGTGACTGCTTCTTGGTAGAAATAGGACGGTGGTACATGTTCATACTCAAAATACACTCTACCACCAGTGGCTTCCAGTCTGACTCTACGTAAACCATGAAATCGTTTAGTCTCTATTTTCTATGTTGTTATTGGTGGTAGGACCTCTTGTGAGTCCGCACGGGTAGGTACCACCGCCCTGTCTATTTCTGCCGAGAAGCATTAATGCTTTTCGGTTTGAAGGGTGGGGCAGCCGTTGTAACTATACTGAAACCTTAAAACTTATATCTCAAGGTGGGTGGTGCATTTACGTCATAGATGTATATGGGCTCCAGTAACCACTTAACACCAGGTGGGCTGTGAGTTCGTCCACCTATCTAAACAATAATAATAAAAAACCTCTGACGTCATCGTATTTGCTGTAGTGTCATGAATTAAGTTTTAAGTTTTTATTAAGTTTCTAGGGGTATCGACAGAGGGAAGATCTTCCATGGTAAACTGATGGTCCCAATGGTTAGGAATTTGTATATATTTATATCCAAACATATCTGAAATATATTATCTCGTTAGCGAGACCCAAGCATCTACCAGCTAAAAGTTTTTTATTAACTGCGATTGTTTTTAAAACGTACTTAGTTTGATGCTAGTTAGTTAGATATATGATCCCAATTATTAATATTTCTTTAGGGAGTGACAGTAGATCACTAAAGGCATTATTAACTCTGGCAAACTGAATAGGAATCTGTCACTTCCATTCCTTATTACATCCGAGGCGGCAGGTTAAAGGCGACTTATTAAAACGGTCGCTTTAAAATATGTCACGTTAGGGCGCCGCCGGCGTATAAATAATGTCTGGTGGTCGAAGCGGCAGGGATGAGACGGGGTGGCGCTTCGCCGATGTACCTACGATGGATATCTGAACACTTAACATGGATACCTCTAATTATAGAATGTCTGGAGGTAAAATGGAGGCTTATAATGCGAAATGTTACATAAGATAAGACATTCAAAAGCCTGTCGATAACTTGAACTACGATTTACTTTGAGGTATCTTTTTTTTTATTGCCCTTCTAGGCGGATGAGCTTACGGCCCACCTGATGGTGAGTGGTTACCGTCGCCCATGGACTTCAGCAATGCCAGGGACAGAGCCAACCCGCTGCCTAAATTTATGAATGTTACCTTGCCTTGTTAAGCGGCTGCCCATCTATCTATCTTGCTATTGTTCCCGAATTTATATATTATATACTTGCAGGAACCTGGGAATATCACAACTTGAATAATGTCACCCGCCTTGAGAATAGAGGAGGGACTAAATTTTTACTACTAAACGTTTATCATCGTGGGTGGTAGTGCCTTTGCAGCAATTTATAATGAGTAAACGACGCGGTCAATGGGCTACTAAGCCTTTTTATTGCATTGGTCGAAGGAGCTTACCTAGTTTTAAGTGGTTGCTAGAACCTGTAGAAATTACAATGTAAAAGCTGCAAGACATCTCGAGTCAGACATGAGTAGGTCGTCGACGGTCACTGCATCAGCTGGATCACGTGTGTACTTGGAGCGGCCATATTTAATAGCGCTCCCCCACTGAGTTTCTCGCTGGATCTTCACAGTGGGTCGCGATTCCGATGCGGTGGTAGATTCTGCGAAACACTGCTTTGCTAGGGCTAGTGTTGGCAAATTCTCTTAGGTTGAGCCCGTGAGCTTACCTGCCCCTCCGGGAGTAGCTGAAATAGCCTCTTAGGCTACCAGCGCATAGTTAGAGAAAAAAAATAGCGCTCCATTAGTCTTCATAAACTGCAGACAATATAAGTTACCGGAAAATAAATATGTGAAGAAGTATCCACATTAGTCCGACCTGGCCACCGATGCGTCACGGGTGCTACCAATAGCCACGGTCGAGACCGCACAGACACTCTAGAATTTACACGGCATCCCCAACATTACATAAAATTCGATCCTAGAATTATGTCGGCCATTATCTGACCTCCGTGAACCGCAGAACTAATAGAGATTACCGACATTATTTTTAAACTTGCAAATTTCTTCATAAAAACGAATACAGTATTTTCATTAATACAGTATTTTATATGCTTCTCGCTGGTTGTTGATATTACGAAGACGCTTTTAGATCTGTTAAAAAAACATCTGGAAACTATTAAGCTTGAATCATAAAATATATACCTGATATATACAAAAGATAAGTGGGTAATCTTAAATATAATATCTGCGCGTATTATATTACGATACTAAAGTGAATGAATAACACAGCTTACATAATAGTATAATATAATACTATAGCCACGCCATTTAGGTAATGAACAGACAATGAAATATTTAAAAGTACAATGACAGGTAGGAGATAAGACCTTAATGTTGTTTATAGAATAGCCATGAGACGTAATGTGCATTCGACTGAAATACGAACCTATATAGTCAGTCGATGCGACCCTGCCACTCTTAGGGTTGTCACATTGTGTCTTCGAACTTACGGCTGTGTAACCCTTTGAGCCGTTCCTAAAACGTCGTTTCATCAGAATCTGAGCTTTTAAGCTTTGCGGCTATCTACATTTTTTTACTGGTGGTAGGACCTCTAGTGAGTCCGCGCGGACAGGTACCACCATCTTGCTTATTTCTGCCGTAAAGCAGTAATGCATTTCGGTTTGTAGGGTAGGGCAGCCGTTGTAACTATACTTGAGACCTTAGAACTTATATCTCAAGGTGGGTGGCGCATTTACATCGTAGATGTCTATGGGCTCCAGTAACCACTTAACACCAGGTGGTCTGTGAACTCGCCCACCCATCTAAGAAAGAAAAAGAAAAAAACTCCCTACCTAATCGCCGGTAGGTTAAGGGGCTATTCCAACTACTCAGGGACCGCTAGGTGGGCTCACGGCCTCAACTTGAGAGAACCCTAAAAAGAGCACTGCCGCCGGATTGGAATCGCGACCCACTCAGAAGTTCCGGCGCGAAACTCAGTGGGTATATCTACATTATAAATACTGCTATTAGGATAGGGAATTAGGAATAAGGATCGCTTTGAATAAAAGGACAGTTAGAGAATAGAGTCTCACCTCGCGTTAAATTTAAAAAAAATCGATAATGACTTAACAGTTTTTTTTTATTTTTTTTCTTTGATAGGTGTACGAGCTCACGGCCCATTTGATGTTAAGTGGTTACAGGAGGCCATAGTCATCTACAACGTAAATGCCGCCACCCACCTTAAGATATAAGTTCTAAAGTCTAAGTTCTTACAGTACAACGGCTGCCCCACCCTGCAAACCGAAACGCATTACTGCTTCACGGCAGAAATAGGCAGCGCGGTGGTACCTACCCGTGCGGAGGACTCACTAGACGTCCTATTACTAGTAAAAAATTTTAATATTTTCTGACCCTACTTACCTAACTCCAGTAGGCTCGACGACTTATTCTGGTTTCACATAGTTTACCCAGGCTGGCTCAAAAGACCACCAATAAAAGTCAAGTTGTTTAAAAAAAGCTGGCCCAGCCCTAAGGAACCTTTTTAAGAGGACAATGACATCTCGTATCTTAGGTGTTACAGTGGACTTTCTTCCGATATCAGAACAATCAAAAATAGACCGGACAATCAAGAATAGCCCATAAACCAATAGCGTTAAAGAGTAGATTTCTATAGTACATGTGTCTAAAACGAGGCAAAGTAAAATGAACTTAAAAGACTAGACGGATGGATGGTAAAAGGATTTAATTTCCTGTGCGCAATATGGAGCGTAAGAGACCTCTAGCATTTCATTGGACGATGTTATGCAAGCCTGTGCATAAACTAAACGTGCCATAATAATAAACGTGTTTATATTTTAATATCTGCCTTAGCCTTCGTTTGTGCTTTTGTTTATAGATTTTAATTTTTTTTAGTAGAAAGTAAGTATTATTAGAATTGATTCAAATGTTATTTTTTTACTTATTGACATCGATAAATGTCCAGACAGCGCACGGCGATTTTGAGTACTATAAAAATCGCTAGACTCAAAATGAAAATGAAAAAAAAACTAATAATTAAAAAACCAATTCCTATCCTGAAAGCGATTTCACTTAACTACTTTAGATTTATTTATTTGTTCAAAGGCTGCCAACCGCTAACATTGTGTTGTTTATTGTGTCCACATATTTTGTTGAACACCGTCCCTCGCCAGCTTATTCCAGATTATAAATATTTTCCGTTCGCAGCATAATTACTCAAGGATCCCAAGAATTAAGTTAGAGAGTTCAAAAGACAGTCTTAAAAACGGTTCGTTAAAGTAAAAATTTGTTTGGGAGAACGATGCATTGGAGCTTTGTAGCCCAACGCTATTGTACGTGCCTCTCAATTGATACGTCGCTAGTTCGACTCTGGAACGAAGACGGTTCATTTCCAATCAGTAGCTTGACAAAAAAGGAAAATCATACATAATTATTAACTTCTTCAAAAACGTTTTTATATTATGTATAAAACAAATTAATTTAATTTATTCTTTACTGTATTTTATTCACTTTATATTGAAAGCAATTCAATAACTAAAAAAAATTTAACAAAGATATTGACTAATAATGAAAAAACGATATCTCTGCATATGTATACATATAAATAATTTAAAAAAAACCGTACATGATGTGCCAATATCTCTGAAGAGGTTAAAGTTGATGTAAAAGACGAAAAAGTCAAATTAATCCATATAATGTAAATTAAGCCATATCCTATTATAATTAAGTTTACTATCGCTCGAAGAAACGGCTCACGACCCGATTTTTATTAAGTGGACATTGAAACCCGTAGACCTGACAACATGACTACAGTCCCTACCATGAGGCATGGGTCATCTCAATTTTACTATCAATTACGTACCAAAACGTAAGTAAATCATAATGCATTAAGCCAATTCTATTTACCCCAAAATCCCTCGTCAAAAACAATATATCTACAACCAAGACAGGCAAGCGACGATGCGAGATAATTTCACTACCGCCCACTATATTTAGGATGTTATATATCATTTCCTGCGGGCACCCGACAAGGTAGGAAGCCACGTCTGATAATATTGATTAACTCAAGCGGTCCGCCTAATTGTTGTCTCGAACACACACATACAATCAAATGATACCATATTAAGACGACGCTAGTCATAATATCTAAGATAACAAGTATATTATATTAATTGAAAGAGAGAGAGAGCGAGAGAGTATGCTTTATTGTACACAGAATAATAATAAAAATGCGAAACATTAAATACAAAAAAGTACAATTGGCAGTCTTATCGCTAAGAGAGATCTCTTCCAGACAACTATCAGGTGGAGAAGAATCATTAGGAAACAATTGAATATCTGATGGTAATTGGTTTTAATGTTTAATATACCTATGATAACTATTAAAATTTAATAAAAATTTCAAGAGCGCGTTAAAGTTGATAATTTCAAAACTTATACCCATACCTTGTTCTTCTGGTGTTGAATATTGGTGTAGCTGATTTTGAGGTTTATGTATTAAAATAAACTTAATGCATATCGGTTTAGAAAATACTTTTGTTTGGCTATTGTAAGACAATTTGGACTTCGCTTCACAATCACCGGTCGGATCTAGTTAGGACTAGTAAAATAGAAGGGTCTTCGAGACTAATAAATCTATTGCCGCACGATGAAATATACTCACGTGGCCCTTCACCGGCTTGGGTCACGTGTTCTCCGACACGGACAGGTAGGTGAGCTCACGGGCGCAATCTGAGAGAATTTGCTAACATTAGCCCTAGCAAGAGCAGTGCTTGGCAGAATCTGCCACCGAATCGAAATCGCTACCCACTGAGAAGATCCTGCGAGAAACTCAGTGAACTGTGTCTATGGGTTAGTTTGCTCGTCGAACTCTTCGTCGGTATGAAGTGCAAGACAGTTCAAATTCCGATAAAAATTGACCAGCTACTACAGCTGATACCAAGTCACGGAAAGATCTCTATTGGCTCAATATCTACTATCTGACTGGCTCAATATCTACTATTACCAAATCAATATTTTGAATATTATTGACAAGCCAGTCCACATGCCTCACACAAAATGGTTGCCAGAGCCCATAATCAAAATGAATTACACCGCCTACCTTGAAACATGGGATCGGATTCGCAATCATATTACATAACAGCTTTAATACCTCTCACAGGGTCGCCCGGCAGTAATAAGTAGGATGTGCTTAGAAAACTGACAATAACATAATTAAATTTGGGAGAAAATGAGATCGAAAGCAATAAGTATATGGAGAGAGAGTCATTGAGAGAGTATTGCTATTACTGTGTCCACTAACTGACGAGTTAAGGGTATGCACCTACCAGCAGTAGCTAATGAGATCTGGGGACGTGTACCCATATCATCTAGGGAATAACCGGATAGACAATCATCTTTGTACCTTCAAGTACCTGTAATTAAATCGTACTCAACCTGTAAGTAAATCGTAATGTATACAATAGTGAGGGTACACTGATTTCAATTAATACTTCAGTCTCGCACCCTTAGGTTGGGCTCACACGGCATTGTTCTGCACGTTTTCCTTGTATTCGTTATTTTAACGTACCGTCACCCGGTTCATACGGTATATTTTCATTCGTGTAAAAACAAACGTGTGAACGAGACAGAGCTATACTATGCGCCACTGCAACGCTAAAGTTCATTCGATTTGCTGACAAGTCCGTTGAGTATTCGTTTGAACGCATAAGCGGTGCACTACGTGTGAATGGTTCTATGTACAATGTTTTTTTTTATGATTGATGGATTACTGGTGGCCCGGAGGCATTTCCCGTTTCACCAGGACAGACGAGCAAAGGCTCAGCCAGGAGCGGTGGGATTTGCTAACAGCTGCCCGAGCGTCTCCAAAGGAGACCTAACTAACAGCTCAAGAGCAGAGCTTCGGGAATGAATCTACTACCGCATTGAAATCGCGACCCGCTGAGAAGATCCGGCGAGAAACTCAACGGGCTGATGCATGGGCTAGGATGCACGTCGAAAACTATGTACAATTGTTTTAAGCTGGTGGTAAGATCTCTTGTGAGTCCGCGCGGGTAGGTACCCTGCCTATTTCTGCCGTGAAGCAGTAATGCGTTTCGGTTTGAAGGGCGGGGCAACCTTTGTAACTATACTGAGACCTTAGAACTTATGTCACAAGGTGGGTGGCGCATTTACGTTGTAGATGTCTATGGGCTTCAGTAACCACTTAACACCAGGTGGACGGTGAGCTCGTCCATCCATATAAGCATTGAAAAAAAAACAATGTATGTGCCATTATTCATTCGTTAAGACGTATACTGTAAATAAACGTGCAGGACAATGCCGTGTGAGCCCAACCTTAGCGAACGAGTCCGGACTATTCGCCGCCTAGTCACTCGGAAACCGTTACTCATACTGACATGGGCATGCATCACCGGTCGACAGTAATTGCACGCCAAAACAGCGTCCCTTTGCTGCGGTCACGCCGGCCCCTCATATCTAATACATTTACTGGAAAAGACAATACACATCAGTTTACTGTGTGTATCAGGTATCTTATCTTTCAATGTACACAGCAGTGTACTGCCTTTTCCAGTAAATGTAATTCTTAAGTAAATTAAATTAAAATAAATTTCCAGTAAACGTAATTCTTAGTTACCTATTGTATTCTTAGCTTGTGTTCTTGTGGGTTAGCTGCTGTAGCTACTATAGAACACAAAATATTGGACAGATCCCTGAATCGCGCTAACGACATTTTCAGGATCAATTTTCATAAATAAAATCCCGAAAAATAGCATTCGGACCATCCCGTTTGTATATCGAGAAATTGCACCCGCTCGATGAAAGATCTTTTCTTTGTCGATAAATATTTATCATAAATCGGGTTAACGACTTATTCACGAAACAAATAAAATCCGACTGTACCAACAATATAAACTAAATAGTTAATATACTTTATAACGAAAGAGGTTTCAAATGAATAAAAAAAAGATTATCTTGATGTTAATTTAAAGATCTCAGATGTACAGGAATAATTTAAATATCCCCCCAGACTCTGAAAAATATATACATAATACGGACTTGAACAACCTAAGTCTATTCTAGTTCACTATGCAGTTTTCACTTTGGTTCAACGAGCGAGTCAGTGGCTGTTCTAAATTTGACACCAATAACTCAACCGCGCGCTTGTCTATTGTTTCATGTTTGTGCCCGCACTGAACCTGATACACACATGGAAAATACTTTTGCATCGATAAATATCATAAATTATACGTATATATAAATAAGTTTGAATTTTTACTAAGTTAACCAACGTCGGTCGTCAAACAATAATTCTAGTCGAATAGATGTACCATTTTTCAGCTATTGCATAGCTTTTATCGCGGGTTTTGAGCACGGCGACCGAGTCAGGAAATTCCGTAACGAAAATAAAACCTTACACCACCACTCCGCCTACCATGTAGCTCACGTTCAACACATTCACACGTTGCGCTTGTGTAGTTTTTGTGAATAAGCGCGCGGCGTGACGTCGCACTGCATGCGCATCATGAAAAGCCTGCCCATCTCTCTCTCACGCGGTCTAGTTTATGATTGTGAAGGAGACAGTTAATGTTTTGCTTTTGTTAATGTTTATAAACATAGCGTGGTCTTATTTTATTATTGTTTTAATATTAAATTATTATTGTCTAATTATAATTGCATAAGTTAAAAAATGCTATGCAATAGCTTTACCGCTGCAGTCCCCGAGTACCACACGTGTTTTTTTTTAAATGATGGTCTATTTGTATATCTAAGCTTCTTTTGTACGGCGGTGCAGTAGCTAGCGGCCCTGACTGTAGTGCTGAGGGTCGTGGATTCGATTCCCACATCGGGCAAACATTCTGCAATGTCGCAAAACATGTTAAGTCGTCGTGGCCTAAAGGATAAGGCGTCCGGTGCATTCGTGTTGAGCGATGCAGCGGTGTTCGAATCCCAGGCGGGTACCAATTATTGTTCTAGTGAAATACGTACTTAACAAATTTAATGTTCACGATTGACTTCCACGGTAAAAAAACAACATCGTGTAGTAAAAATCAAACCCGTAAAATTGTAGTTTGCGTAATTACTGGTGGTAGGACCTCTTGTGAGTCCGCGCGGGTAGGTACCACCACCCTGCCTATTTCTGCCGTCAATCAGTAATGCGTTTCAGTTTGAAGGGCGGGGCAGCCGTTGTAACTATATTGAGACCTTAGAACTTATATCTCAAGGTGGGTGGCGGCATTTACGTTGTAGATGTCTATGGGCTCCGGTAACCACTTAACACCAGTTGACCTGTGAGCTCGTCAACCCATCTATGCTATAAACAAAAAAAATTAACAGTTTTTTTTACTCTGTGTCTAATAATTTTTCTATATACCCAGTCTCTGGTACCCATCACACAGGAAAATCCTAAATTAGGGCCGGAAGAACGTGCGTGATTTGTTCCCGGTAGTTACTTTTATTATTATAATAATTAATACATTAATTATCTTCATTAACAGAGACCGGAAGCTGTTACTTTATCGCTGCTTGCTACATTATGCCACACGTACTCGGGGGAATTACGTAGCGAGTTCCCTAGTGGAGCATTTTCCAAATTGCTTGCTTTGAACGTGATTCAATCGCCCACATGTCGTGGTAGGATGGATCGCCAAACAACATTTTATCGATTAGATACGCCTAGGCCTATAGAGTGGCTAACCGCGCCCTTAGACATGGTCCAATTTTAGGACTACTTCGCGGCAGAATTTGGTAGGAATATGGCAGCAACCTTAAGATGCTTTAGTTGTATTTGCTCAAGATGGATATTAGAAGGGGGTAGAGAAAGATAAGTCAGAAGAAAGGTAAGGACTTTAGTAAAATCTACTTCTGCTTTTCGGTTTGAAGGGTGAGGCCGCTGTTATGAAAGCTGAGTGGCGTCCTTTCAGTTGTGATGTCTATGGACTTCGGTCACCATTAAACAACGTTTAAAATTAAAACTCACAATTTCCTAAAGCTCGTTTTTACAAATAGTATCAATTACGATGGAATAAAAAATGTAGAATAACAATCTGATGGAACTATCGTGTAATAACCTCGAAGGCAACAAAACGAGATAAGATGGATTCTTCTAAATCATTTATGAGTGCTTAATTCCCGACTCGCAATGTCAATATTTACCCTTAAACTTAAATTTATTTATCTACGCCGCCTCTTAAAACACTTTAGAGACGCTTTTAACGGAATAAAAATGCTTTTGCGACACTTTTCATAGTCAGCCAAGGAGTGACTTTTGAATGATTTACATTAGACGACTTCTGTGTACCGGGTATTTTAACTCGAATTCAAACTATAGGCAAACTCGTCAATGAAGATGCGGATTCAGAAGCTTAAGCAATAATTATTGTTAGGTAAACGTGATTTTTTTTATTTAGACAGGCTTTCACGAAATTTTTTAACTACTCTATTATAAATTTTATTTTAGGGCCCACATAGAAGACTTCGGCTATCGACTATCATAGGGTAAGTAGACGCTGGCAAGCTACTGGAATTGTTTCATCACCAACCGACGGCCTCAATAGAATCAACCACTTTTGTTATACCTCAAGTATTAAAAGCAGAGCATCTAAGGCCACTTTTGCACAAGACGATTGCCGAGTTTGTTTCGTAAAATAATCATGCATTACGTTTTGAAGGGTTGGGACAGTTGTAAATGCAATCTTAATCTCTCAATTATAATTTGCGTAATTACTGGTGGTAGGACCTCCAGTAATTACGCAAGGGTAGGGCAGCCGTTTTAACTATACGAGACCTTAGAACTTAATCTCAAGGTAAGTGGCGGCATTTACGTTTTAGATGTATATGGGCTTCGGTAACCATTTAACAGGTAAGCTCGTCCACCCAACTAAGCAATAAAAAAATAATGAAAAATCAATGGCACTGGTATAAAGGTTTCAGTGTGGCGAGTTTCATTATAGTTACACCGTGGGCTTGATTGTGCATCATATTAAAATGTCTCAAGCGTCAAGTGTTCATTATTAGAAGCATGTGAGATCAGCAGTTAAGTATTACTAACACGTGCGTTGATTGCATGACGCAAAACAAAACAGAAAAAAATGAAAAATAAATAATAGTTTAAAAAAACTAATAAAATACGCTTTTATAGAAAATCCAACTAGAAAATAATAAAATATTTATAACTTCTAATACCATGCACCCCACGCTTTTTTCTAAAATAATTTATTCTTACACTATTTTTATTTTTTTATTTTTTTATTTAATATATTTTGTACACACAGCTGTTAGAAAAGAAACGTCAATAAGGATACAGAGTACAAGGGCACTACTTATTTTAGGTTGAAATCTCTTCCAGTAGGCCCGCAGAAGGAAAGGAGAATTAGGAACACAAATTTAGTGCATACAGTAAACATTACATATAATAATATATACATATTACAAGATACAAAACAATATATATACATACAAATACACACACACACACACACATACATATATATAACATACACACATATACTTACTTTATATTATAATACATTATACAAATTTTATATATATATGTCGGCGCAAATATGACTATTTACCTACTGATCATCAATTAATTACTCTGTGATAAGAAATTGATGTTAAACAGTTCCTTTTATTGTAATTTCAATACTTTAAAACGTGTTTGAAAAACGTGTAAACCCGCTCACGTGTTTGAAAAACGTGTAAACACGCTCACGTGTTTAAAACGTGTCAACACGCTCACGGGTACGAAGCCCCATAAATACGGCCGTGCTGTCTAGCACTTTTTGATTCGTGTCCGAGCCGTTGTACTGTACGGATATCTCTGTAACGTTGTTATACTTCTCGTGCAATATACGAAGTTTTCGTGAAGTTCTCGTGAAGTTTTGTTTCGGAAACCCAAACATGAGTCATTCGTCAACAAATTAATGACCGTGACGTCGCAAGGCTGACGTCACACTTTTTACAAACATTACGGACGTCCCTACTCCGTCATCAGAAGTGGGATCACACGCCGCCTCCGCTCAGCAACAACCTGGTGACCAGATAACCGTATCGGCGGAAAAAGACTACCCTCCAGGATCAGCCGATGAGCCTGTACCGTCTAATTCACAAACCAGCATGGTCGAGCGACGGAATCAACAATCAACTGATCAATGAATACAAAAGATAAGTTTTTATTTTTGATTACTAAAATTTTACCACAAAATTCATCTGAAGACCATGATATCCTTACACAACGAACAACACCTTACATATTCTTATCCCACCTTCAATAAATCTACGAGAACCTCCGAGAAATCTACGAGAACCTCCGAGAAATCTACGAGAACCTCCGAGAAATCTACAAAAACCTCCGAGAACCCTACAATAAAATCGCATTAATAGTCTCAAACTTACATGGTTACAAGTAACGCAAGTATAACAGATGCGCTACTCAGAGAAACTTTTTATTCCTGCAGATCAATGGGGATCAAAGAACACCTACGAGAATCAACGAGGCTGGTGCAGAGCGCGCACCGCCTAAGTGGATCACATGCCGCCTCCGCTGAGCAACAACCTGGAGACCATAAAACCGTATCAGCGGAAGAAAGCGACCCACTAGCATCAGCCAATGAACCTCTACCAGATACTTTACAAACCAGGATGGTCGAGCAGCAAAATCAACAATCGGCATAAGGATAAGTTTTTATTTTTGATTAATAAAATTACGCCACCACATGAGTACCACAGTGTACGCCACCACATGAGTACCACAGTGTACGCCACCACATGAGTACCACAGTGTACGCCACCACATGAGTACCACAGTGTACGCCACCACATGAGTACCACAGTGTACGCCACCACATGAGTACCACAGTGTACGCCACCACATGAGTACCACAGTGTACGCCACCACATGAGTACCACAGTGTACGCCCACTACATAAGTACCACAGTGTACGCCCACTACATAAGTACCACAGTGTACGCCCACTACATAAGTACCACAGTGTACGCTCACTACATAAGTACCACAGTGTACGCCCACTACATAAGTACCACAGTGTACGCCCACTACATAAGTACCACAGTGTACGCCCACTACATAAGTACCACAGTGTACGCCCACTACATAAGTACCATGGTGTACGCCCACTACATAAGTACCACGGTGTACGTCCACTACATAAGTACCACAGTGTACGTCCACTACATAAGTACCACAGTGTACGCCCACTACATAAGTACCACAGTGTACGTCCACTACATAGTACCACAGTGTACGTCCACTACATAAGTACCACAGTGTACGTCCACTACATAGTACCACAGTGTACGTTCACTACATAAGTACCTCAGTGTACGTCACAATATAAAACTACACAAAATAAGTTACTTTCAAAGTAACATAAAAAGGTACACAGATACCAATCTCAGAAACAGACATTCCATTGTTTCAGATGGACTCCAAGAACTCTCTGGTGATACACCATACATGGGCGGCTGGTGCAGAGCGCGCACCGCCTGTCAGTATGGCCGTGTCGGCGCAAATATGACTATTTACCTACTGATCATCAATTAATTACTCTGTGATAAGAAATTGATGTTAAACAGTTCCTTTTATTGTAATTTCAATACTTTAAAACGTGTTTGAAAAACGTGTAAACCCGCTCACGTGTTTGAAAAACGTGTAAACACGCTCACGTGTTTAAAACGTGTCAACACGCTCACGGGTACGAAGCCCCATAAATACGGCCGTGCTGTCTAGCACTTTTTGCCATTCCGATAGAGGCACCCGTCACGTGCGGACGTGCTCATCGTCCACTCGATCGCCCGGTCTTTGTTCGCCCGGCTTTTGTTAGCCCGGCCATTGTTCGCGCGGCCTGTGTTCGTGATACATCTGCCGACCAAGTGTGTTTCCTGGAAGCTTTTATTTGTTTTGTTTTAGTTATTTTTGTGTTCGTGGAACATTTGCCGACAAAGTGTTTTCCTGCAAGTATTTATTTGTTTTGCTTCTTTTTGTAATTTCTGTTTTGTTGTGCTTTTTCTTTGTCCTGTAGTAATCGCGCCGCATTGCCACCTGTGTTCAATAGAACCGCTCAGGTCCGAGAAGTTGGGGCCTCGCCGCAAGGCGAGTGTTTTCAAGACCCGGGGCCGCCCCACCTGGGTACTCAGCGATCATGGACGCTGTATTCGTGGAATTCCTCCGACTTCGTCACCCACAGCTCGCCTCAGAGTTTCTGGCTTTCAAGGCCAATCACACTGCGAGCTCTCTCGAAGACTCCGCCGTGCTCGCTGCTCCTGCGTCGCCTGTACCTGCGTGCAAAGCGTCTACATCGAGCACCGCAGCCTCCGTCGTGCCTGCCGTTCCCGCGTCGCCTATACTGGCGAGTAAAACTACTGCGTCGTCCGCCGTGGCCACCGTTCCAGCAGCGCGATCATCCGCGGCCTCCGTCGCGCCCTCCAAAACTCCTGCTTGTAGGTCACCTGCGCCCGCCTCCTCGTCCTCCGACTCTGACTCGGAGATGGAGGTCGACCTCGCCCCCGCCTCATCGACGGATGGATTCACCGTGGTACAAAAGGGTAAGAAGCGTGCCGCGGAGTCTCGAGCTCTCGCGGCCGCTAAAATTAGCAAAGCCGCGAACGCGTCGCGCCCCCGCCCTCAGACTCCCGTTGCGCCTCCAGCCCGTGCCACTCCGTCGCCGCGACCGGTGGCGCAATCTAAAACTCAGACCCCTCCCCCGGTTATCCTTCAAGAGAAGGCAGCTTGGGACCGAGTTTCCCTGGCCCTTAAGGCCAAAAATATTAATTTTGCCAGCGCCCGTAATCTCGCCAACGGGATTCAAATAAAAGTAACGACACCCGACGACCATAGGGCCCTCTCAAGTTACCTCCGAAAGGAGCGTATAAGTTTCCACACTTATACGCTCCAGGAGGAGCGCGAACTCCGCGTTGTCATACGTGGAATCCCGAAGGAGCTAGATGCCGATCTCGTCAAGGCAGATCTGATAGAACAAGGCCTACCAGTAAATTCCGTGCACCGCATGCACACCGGCCGCGGTAGGGAGCCATACAATATGGTTTTAGTCGCCCTCCAGCCTACCCCCGAGGGTAAACAAATTTTTAACATTCGGACTGTCTGTAGGCTCTCCGGTATTGCCGTCGATGTCCCCCATAAAAAAGGCACTCCTAGTCAGTGCCATAACTGCCAACTGTACGGGCACTCTTCCCGTAACTGTCACGCGCGCCCCCGATGTGTTAAGTGTTTGGGCGATCACGCCACGGCCCTCTGCGCTCGCGACCAAAAAACCGCGACGGAACCGCCTAGCTGTGTCCTGTGCCGAACACAAGGTCACCCCGCGAACTACCGTGGATGCCCCCGAGCTCCAAAAATAAATCGCCGCGTCGCCCGTCAAAACCGCCTCCGAGCTTCCGGCCCAGACATCAAAGCCACGGTACCCTCTGTGCCGAAGGCTAAGCCTGCTTTCGTGCCGGCGTCGGTGCCCAGCGTCTCGGCTTGGGCTAAACCGTTGCCGTACACGAACACGGCTACAACTCTCTCCCCCGCGACTCGTCCCACCCCCGCGATACGTCCCTCCCCCGCGACCTGCCCTCCGACCGCGTCCGAAAATCTCGCTCTAGCGATCGACTTTTTCCAGTCGATCAACTTTGAGCGTGTTAACGCTTTGGGTGACGCCATTCGCGCCGCCTCCACTGCACAACATTTCATCGCCGTTGTGCAAGAATACGCTGACGTATACGCGTCGCACTCAATCCGTGGACCCTGTTCATGTAGAATTTGTAGACAGTGAGGTAGAACGCAGAGCCTCCTTGCCACCCTCGGATGCGTTACCACCCGTCACCCCGATGGAAGTTAAAGACTTGATCAAAGACCTACGTCCTCGCAAGGCTCCCGGTTCCGACGGTATATCTAACCGCGTTATTAAACTTCTACCCGTCCAACTCATCGTGATGTTGGCATCTATTTTCAATGCCGCTATGGCGAACTGTATCTTTCCCGCGGTGTGGAAAGAAGCGGACGTTATCGGCATACATAAACCCGGTAAACCAAAAAATCATCCGACGAGCTACCGCCCGATTAGCCTCCTCATGTCTCTAGGCAAACTGTATGAGCGTCTGCTCTACAAGCGCCTCAGAGATTTCGTCTCATCCAAGGGCATTCTCATCGATGAACAATTCGGATTCCGTACAAATCACTCATGCGTTCAACAGGTGCACCGCCTCACGGAGCACATTCTTGTGGGGCTTAATCGACCAAAACCGTTATACACGGGAGCTCTCTTCTTCGACGTCGCAAAAGCGTTCGACAAAGTCTGGCACAATGGTTTGATTTTCAAACTATTCAACATGGGCGTGCCGGATAGTCTCGTGCTCATCATACGGGACTTCTTGTCGAACCGCTCTTTTCGATATCGAGTCGAGGGAACCCGCTCCTCCCCACGACCTCTCACAGCTGGAGTCCCGCAAGGCTCTGTCCTCTCACCCCTCCTATTTAGCTTATTCGTCAACGATATTCCCCGGTCGCCGCCGACCCATTTAGCTTTATTCGCCGACGACACGACTGTTTACTATTCTAGTAGAAATAAGTCCCTAATCGCGAAGAAGCTTCAGAGCGCAGCCCTAGCCCTAGGACAGTGGTTCCGAAAATGGCGCATAGACATCAACCCAGCGAAAAGTACTGCGGTGCTATTTCAGAGGGGAAGCTCCACACGGATTTCCTCCCGGATTAGGAGGAGGAATCTCACACCCCCGATTACTCTCTTTAGACAACCCATACCCTGGGCCAGGAAGGTCAAGTACCTGGGCGTTACCCTGGATGCATCGATGACATTCCGCCCGCATATAAAATCAGTCCGTGACCGTGCCGCGTTTATTCTCGGTAGACTCTACCCCATGATCTGTAAGCGGAGTAAAATGTCCCTTCGGAACAAGGTGACACTTTACAAAACTTGCATAAGGCCCGTCATGACTTACGCGAGTGTGGTGTTCGCTCACGCGGCCCGCACACACATAGACACCCTCCAATCCCTACAATCCCGCTTTTGCAGGTTAGCTGTCGGCGCTCCGTGGTTCGTGAGGAACGTTGACCTACACGACGACCTGGGCCTCGAATCAATTCGGAAATACATGAAGTCAGCGTCGGAACGATACTTCGATAAGGCTATGCGTCATGATAATCGCCTTATCGTTGCCGCCGCTGACTACTCTCCGAATCCTGATCATGCAGGAGCCAGTCACCGTCGACGCCCTAGACACGTCCTTACGGATCCATCAGATCCAATAACCTTTGCATTAGATGCCTTCAGCTCTAATACTAGGGGCAGGCTTAGGGACCCCGGTAACCGTACTCGTCGAACTCGACAAAGAGGTCGACGTGCAACCTAACCCATGCATCAGCCCGCTGAGTTTCTCGCCGGATCTTCTCAGCGGGTCGCGATTCCGATCCGGTAGTAGATTCATTCGCGAAACAATTGCTCTTGAGTTGTTAGGTCTCCTTCGGAGGCGCTCGGGCAGTTGTTAGCAAATCCCAACCCTCTTGGCTGAGCCTTTGCTCGCCCACCTGTCCTGGTGAAACTGGAAAGGCCTTCGGGCCACCAGTAAACTTTCAATCATAAAAAAAAAAAAAAAAAAAAAAAAAAAAAGCACTTTTTGATTCGTGTCCGAGCCGTTGTACTGTACGGATATCTCTGTAACGTTGTTATACTTCTCGTGCAATATACGAAGTTTTCGTGAAGTTCTCGTGAAGTTTTGTTTCGGAAACCCAAACATGAGTCATTCGTCAACAAATTAATGACCGTGACGTCGCAAGGCTGACGTCACACTTTTTACAAACATTACGGACGTCCCTACTCCGTCATATATTATACAAATTTATTAAAATTTATTTTCTATTTTTTAGTTCGATTTTCTATAAAAGTGTATTTTGTTAGTTTTTTTAAACTATGATTTATTTTTCATATTTTAGTTGAATAAATTTGATGTAAATGGAAAAATTTGATTCGAGCCCTACACCCCAGCAGAGGGTAATAGGAAGGAATGATGATGATGATGATGATTTTAGTTGAATTTCAATTTTTCAACATTTTTTTTCACCTTTTTTTTAAATATTGAATTTTCATCGGTCCTTAATAAGTATACCAAATTTCGAGTTAAACCGACGTTTTGAAAGGGGTCAAAATCATGTTCAAAGATTCCGTTACAAACATACATGTGTACACATAAGTCAGAAGCTAATAAAAGCGTATTAAAAAAATATCCAATGGTGAATCCATTATTGTCTTACGTCATTAAACTTTTGCTCCTCGATACGATTTCAATAATGTCAAAAGTTTCCTTCGGTGCACTTAAATTAAATTCCAAAACACAAAGCAGAAAACTCATAACGGAATGTCGTCAATCCGAGGCCCAACCGAGTCGTTCTTACAAAGTTTAGCACAAAAGCTGAATTAAACATATCCCCCGAATTACAAGGCACGACAATCTTAAGATAACGTGTATCGCGATGACTAATTTAGCCTTCAACGGGGACAAACAGTTTTGTATTTTTAAATTTGTTCCATAGAAACAAAGGGCCCCTCCAAGGGAGAGTTTCACTTTAGTCAAATGAGGTCAGAAACTCCCACTACAACTGGAGTGACGTTATTTTTGTCGAGGCAATCGTCTTCATAAATTAAATAAATTGCCCGAGAAATTGCGAATACAATTTTTAATCAAATTCTTCGGTATGAATTCGCACAGTATTCAATTTAATCCACGCGTTGACTGATGAATGGTCTCATAGAAATTACCGATATTTAAAAGAAACCTAAAAGCTATTCAGAAAATGAAAAAAATATATTTTCATACTAGATAGTAAGTACAATATACTGATAAATGACGCGAGTGTTCAGGTCTGTCATATACTCGTAAATTCAATTCGACTTCCAAGAAAACATCCCCTATTAACCCCTTACTAAAACACGACACTCATATACCAGAATATGATTAACCAAAAAAAATTGTCCAATACCCGTTTTAATTTTATTTACAACAAGCAGCCC
This sequence comes from Bombyx mandarina, assembly GCF_030267445.1. Lineage (NCBI taxonomy): Eukaryota > Metazoa > Arthropoda > Insecta > Lepidoptera > Bombycidae > Bombyx > Bombyx mandarina. The sequence goes on from NC_143228.1 coordinate 15,775,604, forward strand.
GCTCCGCTCGGTTCTTTAACAAAATTTCAACGATATTTGAGGTTGTTTTATTTTTTAAATAAAAGGACACTTATTGCGGCATAACTATAATAGTTAGTCATATGCTGTCGCGACATTCTTTGTAAATAATAATGTGTTCTACAAAGTCGTAGTGGATTACTTTATTCTATCTCTATGAATAGTATTCGCAGGGCATGCGACGTCAAGACTATTTTAAGTAATTTTTTTACACCTTGGGTTACATTATTAGAGTTTTAGTAAGGATCCCAAATTTTTTTCAAAAAATATTGTAGCTTCCAAACAGTGAAAGATTTTTTCAAATCGGTTCAGTAGTTTCGGAGCCTATTCAATACAAACAAACAAACAAATCTTTCTTCTTTATATTAGTATAGATATTCACTAAGCCTATTAGGCTTTTCACACACGCGGTAGGATTGATCTTTTAGATTAATTATTTCTTATTCGCAGGCTAAATCTTAAAGGTCTATGTTTTTCTCTTTTTATTGAAGTGTTTCTTGTAGAAGTGAAAACTTAAAAAATATACCTAATGGAAATTGCTATAGAGGCAAAGGGTACTTTTAGTTAAATTAAAACAATATGATAAAGTCATACTACGTCTAATATTTTTGGATTAACAATTTTATTTCTGACAACACTTCCCGCGACATTCTCATTTCAAAAAAGAAAATAGTTACTTCTGAACATACTTATTGTACTACCAAACTTATTCTAGACAACTGTCAAAGAATCAGGACGTCTGTTCATTTAATCTTAAAATACTTCTTCCTCTTTTTTTTCTTTTTTCGTTTAGGTTCTGGTTCGGGCTCTGGAGGGGTCGGTGGCAATTTCTTCTCGGGCCATATACGTTTTATGTAATCCGCTACATCTGTTATAAATGTAAAATTAATGTTCATCATACCTACATATCGTCGTTGTCAAACCCAAATCTGCTATGTGCATTTTTTGAGAGCACAGCCGTATCTACCGTATAAAAAAAACTGTTATATGTCTATAGCTTTAATATTTATATATAGCTTTCATTTAATATAGTTCTTAAAAATTTACTTTCACATAAAATTTTATACGAAAATGTTTTTACTCGTTAATTCAAAATAGAGTTTTTGCGCATAACAGATTTTGGTTTGACAACGACGATAATAATATGACTATTCATATAATTATAATGTTCTTTCTATGTATTTATTATCTAATGAAAGGCTAATTATGATCAGCTTTCTTCTTCAATTGTTTAGACAACATTACGTGAGTGCCATCACTCCCTTTGAGACATGAGGTCGAAGTCTCAAATGTATTATATAGCGGCTATTCCACTCATCAAACTGGAACGAAACCTTTGGGTACATTAGAATAACTCAAATAGCTGTGACGTAATGATGTCCAATTTAATCAATAAAAAAATGCGTTTAACTCAATATTTTAAAATCGTACTCTGTAAATTTATTGTTTTCCCTCCGGTTTCCAATCGTGGTCCCGGAAAAGCATTCCCGATTTCGTCCAAAAGTCCCTCGTCCATGACGAAGCCAGCTTGCCTCATAGCTCTGTTTAATTCACGCGGCATCATGTGAGGCGCCTCTCGCGTTTTCAACTCCCGTAAAAAGTACAAACTGAAGATTCAATAGAAATTAATGAAACTATGCAACGGTGACCTAAGCTGAAAAGAATAATTCTTTTTTTTTATTGCTTAGATGGGTAGACGAGCTCACAGCTCACCTGGTGTTAAGTGGTTATTGGAGCCCATAGACATCTACAATGTAAATGCGCCACCTATCTTGAGATATACGTTTTTTTTATTTATTGCTTAGATGGGTGGACGAGCTCTCAGCCCACCTGGTGTTAAGTGGTTACTAGAGCCCATAGACATCTACAACGTAAATGCACCATCCACCTTGAGATATACGTTTTAAGGTCTCAAGTATAGTTAGAACGGCTGCCCCACCCTTCAAACCGAAACGCATTACTGCTTCACGGCAGAAATACGCAGGGCGGTGGTACCTACCCGCGCGGACTCACAACAGGTCCTACCACCAGTAATTACGCAAATTATGGACTCGCAGAAGTCGAGCATCGCCTTCCAGGACGCGTCGCTGCCGAGCATCGTAGCCACGACGCGCGGCAGCGAGAGGTCCTCTCCTATGACCGCGACGAGGGCGGCGCGTTGCTCGTCGAATCCAGAGCAACGCGCCAATGTGTGTTCCGCTGTGTCTTCCTCGTTGCGGTCCGAGAGCTTATGTACCCAAGTACTCTTTTTTTTATTTTTTATTGCTTAGATGGGTGGACGACCTCACAGCCCACCTGATGTTAAGTGGTTACTGGAGCCCATAGACATGTACAACGTAAATGCGCTACCCACCTTGAGATATGAGTTCTAAAGTCTCAGTATAGTTACGTCTGCCCCGCACTTCAAACCGAAACGCATTACTGCTTCACGGTAGAAATACGATTTTTACGATAATTTGGCAATATTTTGCCAACACGACATAAGTATAGATCACGAATATCATCTGAAGAGTTCTAACCCAATATCCAATTGGATCTTTTTAGATGCTCTGCTTGTTAAAAAGTCTATTCGTTTAAGAACAATGGCCCGCAAGTCGGGCTTTGACAACGTGTAGTTCCGTATCACATGGCCGTAGGTCACTGACGTATCGGTTCTATGATCCAATTGTAAGACTTCTTTTCGTTCCTGAATGAAAAATCGAAGCAAATTATATTCCTAGTAAAAAACCTGGCAGTTTTATAAATTGGCTGTCACCTACACTATAGGAAAAAAAAACCCCGATAAATGCAGACTTTAAATCATGGGCTCTTATTTTGCACAATAAACATTTTAAAAACACTACACATTTGTTAGACGTATGATTTTCAGCCTGATTTTAACGGGTGAACGAACTCACGACCCCCCTGGTGTTAAATAGCTAGCCACTCAGTTTTGTTTTGGATATTTTAGAACAATCTCGAAAAAGACGTACTGGTGATTTCTGACTGGTCATTTAATAAAAAAGTATAACTTTCGAATCATGTTTTATTAAATCCATCATTTGTCACAGCAATATGTGGTATATGTAAAACGAGAGGTGGTAGTGATACTGGTGGTAGGACGTCTGGTGAGTTCGCACGTGTAGGTACCACCACCCTACCTATTTCGGCCGTGAGGCAGTAATGCATTCCCATTTAGGGTTTGAAGGGAGGGGCAGCCGTTATACTCTAAATAACTTACAACTTAAAACTCATGTCTCGAGGTGTGTGGCGGCATTTGCGTTGTAGATGTCTATGGGCTCCGGTAACCGTTTAACACCAGGCGGACAGCGAGCTCGTTCACTCATATCAGCAATTAAAAAAAATACAAAAAATCCTTTTTAACCAAGAAAAAATACAGTTCCCTCGGCAACAACATTGGCGATCTTGATACTACACTCACGTCAACAAACTCCTTCGTGACACCGACACCATCCAGTAACAATACTTTAATTCCAACCGTTTTAAGTCTTAATTTACTGAGGAGCAGGAAAGCGTCTGCAGGAGTCACGGGATTGTGTGACAGGTTCAGGGTGTGCAGTTTTTTAGCTAGCCTGAGTCTGATGGCAATAGCTTTTATCGCTCGCGGAATCAACCTACAAATTGAATTGACGTACTGCATACTTTAAGTAAACTAATTATAATTCTAGTATGGGCATCAGTATACGGCCGATGTAGTGTGAGATGTAAAACAACAAAACTATACGTAAGTGTACAGATGATTTGGCAAAGGTTGGGGGAGCATGGGCCCTTTAAAGCTATTGGCATGGTTCCTCCTCCTTCAAGTCCTAATACCGGTCATTTCTATTCAACTGATACTTGATCCTAATGTCTCAAAATGGGCATTAAATGATCTACGAACTCTAATTACCCATGAAGTAGACTTAGAAATTAGGACTAAAAGTGGGTGACGGAATTCACGCCGTGACGTCAATTGGCTCCCATAATCACTTAATACCAGTGTGCTTAGTGCGAGTTTCTTAACGTTCTCGTTAGCGTAACGTTTGCCGCTAGGGGCGTTGTTCTAACTCCATACAAATTTGAGTTAACTTTTACGCTATCGAGAACGTTAAAAAATCGCACTAAGCACACAGATGTAGCCCAGAGCTTGTTCATCCACAAATGCAACAAAAAATCCTGTAAAATAAAGTGTAATTTATGCCCATTGAACTAAAACTCAATTCGTTGTTCATTAAAAACAAGCTTCTTAATGATTTAAGCATCCAATACTATCTTTTATGGTTCTTTAACTAGCTGTAAGACGCTCTTAATAATGTGACCAGAATAAGCGTTAAGTGCCTTGTTGAGGAATAATGAGGAAACAACTCGATCCTTGTTGGGGGCCACACGCGATATTTGATACCTTAAGCATGGTCAAGCTAATTTAGGCTAAGTACCTAGTAATCGTCTTGTTAATTAATCAGTTCCATTTAGACCTCAAAAACATAAAAAAAAAATACTCAAGATAAATATTCATGACACTGAAATGAAAATTTATAAGTTTGCCAAAACCACTTGTACAGGATACGGCCTCCACATTACCACTGTTCCACTGGGTTCAATGCGTGAAATAATTAAAAAGGTTTAAAGTTTGACCTTCATTGGCCCATCTTGTTTTTTAACAAACTATTGAATTTAATTGGTATTTTACAACGATGTTCGAATAGAAACGAAATAAGACATCGGCTTGATAATTTGTCAATTATTTAAGTCTTCTTCTTCTTTCTCCCCACCTTATCCCACTAGATGAGGTCGGCACAGCGAAGTTTTCTTTTCCATTCTCCTCCGTCATCTCAACACTCACTCTTCTCTCTCTCATATCATCATTCACACGCTCCATCCGTGTCTTCTTCGGTTGACCTCTTCCCCCTCTACCTTACACTACCATTTCCATAAGTCATGCACGGGTATTTTGCTTTTCAGCACAACCTTTATTCACGTTGTCGAATCCATAAATAAACCGTGAGCTTACGATACCTAGTGATTGCAATACAATTAAGATACGTACTTATTGTTACTAAGATCCAAAGTCGTCAATGTGGGCACAGTTAGTAGGTACGAAATAGGTCTACCCATACACAATCCGTTCCATGCCAGATTTAATTCCTTGAGCACCCTGCTTCGACACAGCTCTATTATAAAAGCAGTTGATCCTAAAACATCACACAGCAAAACGTGTCTACATTAATTAGAATATTCAATTTTTAAATCGAATTTCAATATTTATATTGATTTTGCAGACGGTATCGTAAAAGAAATCGTCTCTACATTGAACATTAATGCAACAAATATTGCTCCTATTGGGAAACAATTGCTAGAGATTAAACATATACTTAATATGTAATAAAAAAATTTTGCCAACGTAGGTTAGTATTAAGATCAGATTAAGACGACTTTGGAATCCAGCATCAATGTCCCTATCCACTGCGCGGAGGACAGAAGTGAATGGAGGAACATAGCCCTAACAAAAGTGCTCAGTAAAGGTCACGACCCTCAAAAGTGAGGAATACGACGCACGGAGGAGGAGGTTCGTAGACTCACAGCCTACCTGGTGTAGCCTAGCCGCCATTTAAATCCATGGACTAATGGCGAATAAAAATATAAAGTCGAAAACAAGAAAAAATCCTTTTAAAGGACAGCCATATAATTATTATGCTTTCAATATTCTTTCGAGTATGCTATTAAAAGATTATCAAGAGCCATAGATCCCACAAAGTAAATGTCGGTATCCATCTTGAAACCCGAGATTTAAGCCTTAAATGCATCTGTTTCGCAAAATGACATCCCGCGTAAGTGTAGGTACATATAACAGAGAAGATAATCCTAATATAGGAATTATATATTTAATGCTTACATATTGAATTATATATGCTGAAACGTTTCATTTGATGAAGAAAAACTCTGCGTACCTAATCTTATACCTTTAAACGAGCAATTCTTGTATATATAATCGGAATCTCGGAAACGGCTCCAGCGATTTTCATAAAATTTAGTATACAGGGGATTTCGGGGGCGATAAATCGATCTAGCTACGATTTATTTTCAGAAAATGTTGTTTTATTCGTGTTTTCAATAATCAACTTTATCGATAATCAACTTTATGACTCTTCCCGATATCTATTGGAGAGTAATAATACTATTTTTCTTAATTGAGGGCAATTAACTGCTCTAGAGACACAACAAGATGGCGTTATCAAAAAAAAACCGAGCTAAGCTCGGTCATCGTCTACTTCAAACTATGAAAGAAAAAGAAAAAAAAACTCGATACGTAATTTAACCTCAAAAAAAAAGAGACCAAATTTTTCAATTACTCTAAAGTAAACGTCCCAGCAATGAAAAAAGGCAGGAAGCACGTTGAAAATGAAACGCGAGGGAGTCGGAGCCGTGTCCTGTTTAATATTTATGACAGACTGTATCAGGCCCACGCGACCAGAATGATACAGCCAACTAAAAGTTTCGTCAGACGAACCCACCGCCCCGCCGCATCGCGATTCGACTATTCCATTGCTGAGTTATCTCATTACTGATAAATGTAACTTATTTCGCTAATAACGTTGCGTTTTTAAATTATTACTTTTTAATTTTCTCTTTATCCAGTCCCATAAGGAACTTCGTTCCAAAAATTAGTGGGCTTCGCCTTCTACACAAGCCTCAATAATCATCATTTAAATACATTAACTCAAATTTCAACGCCAAACTAAATTACAAGCTCTGTACTAACCTCTGAACAATTGATTCCAAGACAAATCCAAACACTTTATAGTGTTGTTCCTTTCTAAAGCAGCTGCCAATTCTTCGGCCGATTCTTCTCCCAAATCGTTGTGACTAAGATTCAATCTAAGATAAAAAAAAACATGTAATCCCAAAAAAATTATCATGATAGCCTATAAGTTAAGATTTCGGTGTTGTAGGCAAAGCAATATCAAATATAATTTAACCAGTAGTTTCCAGAAGAAAGAACTAATATTTGAGCCGTCACTATCCATCATATTTCTGACCCGATCAAAGACAGGCCATTATTCCATAGAAATTGAAAATTCAAGATCATATAATAAAAATTAAGTAGTTTTTTTTTTAATTTAACGAAAGCTTAATGGTGAAGCGGGAGAGATGAATTTCGAATTGTGAACTGCGCCTAAGTGTTCTAAGTGTTAAATAGAGTCTTGGAACGAAGTTCCTTATGGGACGATGCGGAGGGGTACCCTTACCGGGAAAACACGTCCGTGACGTAAGATTTTTATTAGTAATGCACATACTGTACGACTTAACTTTGTAATAAAGTACAAAAAATAACATATTTTTTTATCATTCATTGACCAAGATCTCAGAGCGTTCGTTTGCGCAATACACTAACTCTTATGCAAAAAACCGTGAATGAAGTGTACCACAATAAGTTCGCAAGTTAAGGAATGACCGTGGGTTGTTGCGAAACCTCTAGTTTTATTTTCTTTATACCTCGAATAGAACTTAAAATTAATACCTTTATAATAAGAAACTTCGTTCCTATCCGGTATCCCACGACACCACACATTTTTATTTTGTACATCGGTGAAAGTTTTATTTATCTCGAGCATCAGCGCGTAACAATTGAATCTAATATACGATAACTCAACTAGCTTACCTTTTAATGACCGCGCCGTTTGCTATCTGATCGGCCAAATATTTAAAACCCGTCTCGCCAAACTCATTCTTTGACAAATCCAGCTCCTTCATAGTCCGCGCTGATAACCTTACGACTAGTCTCCGTATGCCTTCGGTGCCTATCCTAATTATTATAGAAAAATTCAACGTCAAACCAAAATCATGTTGACGCAAAGTCTAATACAAAATTTTATTATTAGATAACGCAAAAAATTCAGGTCAGATCCTGATCAAATTATAATCCAATGAGAGGTACCAACTTTCAAACGAAAATGAACCATCCAAATCGGTTCACCTATAAAAAATACTGAGTTAACACACACAAATATGAAGTCGTCGTGGCCTAAAGGATAAGACGTCCGGTGCATTCGTGTTGAGCCATCGACCGGTGTTCGAACCCCAGGCGGGTACCAAATACGTACGTATTGACAGCTTATTCCTTTTTTTTTAAATCGCCTAATATATTTCAGTTGATAAACAATGTGACAATGTTTCAAATTACGAATGGTGATGTTAATAACTTAATAGAGATAAGCCAATGTTACCTGCATCCCGTCAATACCAATTCCTTAAGATTAAAATTGTCGCCAAGCAGCTCGCCCAAATGGTAACAAGCGTCTTCCGACAATTGATTGTATGACAAGTCGAGGCGTTTCACGTACTTGTTGTTTGTCAATGATAAACACATTGCTCTTACACCTACTGGATTAACACCGTAGTACTGAAAGCGGGTACAGTGCCATGAAATCTGACTGAATTATTATTTTTTATTGGGCGAGCCCACGGCCCAGCTGGTGTTGTGCTGTCACTGGAGCCGATAGACATCAACCATGTCAATGCCGGCACCCATCTTGACCAGTTCTAAGTCTCCGTTTTCATAGTATAACGTCTGCCCTACCCTTCGAAACCTTAGAAATCGAAGCGTATTACTGATTCAGAAATAGGCAAGGTGGTGGTACCCACACATGCAGACTTCTTCTTCTTCTTTTTCTCCACCTTATCCCACTAGGTGGGGTCGGCACAGCTAATTTTTCTCTTCCATTCTCTTCTGTCAGCCGTCATCTCAACACTCACTCCTCTCTCTCTCTCATATCGTCATTCACACACTTCATCCATGTCTTCTTCGGTCGACCTCTTCCCCCTCTACCTTGCACTACCATTTCCATACATCTCCTAGTCACATGCATCTTCTCTCTATGCATCACATGTCCATACCACGCTAACCGTCCGCTCCTTAATTTGTTGTTTACCGGGGCCACCTTCACACTTCCTCTGATATACTCATTCTTTATCTTATCCATTCTTGTCACTCCACACATCCATCTCAACATTCGCATCTCTGCCGCATACACTCCTCTTTCATGCTTAACTTTCGTCGCCCAACTCTCAGATCCATACAGCACGACAGGTCGAATGATCGTTTTGTAAGTTTTTCCTTTGAGTTGAAGGGGCATTCTACGATCGCATGCTGTTGCAGAGACCTGTCGCCATTTCATCCACACATGCAGACTTACAAGACGCAAAAAAAATTCATGTTTTCTCTTAAAGCATCTCGTGTAACAGTTAATAAATATATACGGGCACTCTTAAAGCACATAACATCTCTGAATTGATACAACTACAACTTATGACCAGTATTTCGTACCAGTGTGCTTAGGGCGAGTTTTTTAACTTCTCGACCGCGTAAAAGTTAACTCAAATTTGTATGGAGTTGGAAAGGCTTCCCTTCGTTTGCCGCTAGGGGGCGCTGTTCCAACTGCACTAAGCACACACATAAATAAAAACATACCTGTAAATTAATTACATCTTCAACGAGAGCTTTGTGGAAACCTCGCACTGGGATCAAGCCCATTTTCTCACACAAGTCCAAATAAAGATCTTGCCCGTTCAAATTAAAAAGTATTTGAGGTTCTAGAAATGTCAAATCTTAATTTTAAAGATGTCGAGAATCAAACAAATTGTAATTTATAATTTACAAAACGAATACCGAACATTAAATGCTATCGCCATAAAGCAGATTAAGCGTGGCCGCACAAAATGTGTAATTTCTAGAAGCATATCATTTTTTACTGGTGGTAGAACCTCTTGTGAGTCCGCGCGGGTAGGTACCACCGCCCTGCCTATTTCTGCCGTGAAGCAGGAATGCGTTTCGATTTGAAGGGTGGGGCAGCCGTTGTAACTATACTTGAGACCTTAGAACTTATATCTCAAGGTGGGTGGCGCATTTACGTTGTAGATGTCTGTGGGCTCCAGTAACCACTTAACACCAGGTGGGCTGTGAGCTCGTCCAACCACCTAAGCAATAAAAAGCTGATGCTGGCCGGACGAGCAAGCAGTGTAAAAAAACTGTGATCTGGTGGATTAAACTCGTATCGATTTATGGGCTTATTCAAATACTGACAACACATGGTATGTTTAGAAATAAAAACTAAAAAAATAAGTACCTCACACATGATTTTCACAAGGAAAGAATAACCATAACTCGAAAAGTTTATAACCTTGCGTGATAAGAGGTGGTAAGACGTATTGTAAACCTACACGGATAAGCGCCATTGTTTCGTCCATCTTTCGCCGAGAAGCAAACAAAAAAATGTCATGCGTTCCGATTTCGAAGGTGGGAAAGCCCTTTTAAATACAATTGACTCGGATCTCATGCCTCAAGATGCATAGCAAGCACACGACACAAGGTAAGCTCATCCATTCATTTAGAGTTTTAATACATAAGATTGAAGTCTGAATTCTTTTGTAATGATTGAGTACCCTAGAATACTTCGTGACAAAAAACTTGGTTATGAGTTCCTCTGTCCACTTGCCCCTTAAAATTTAAATACCTGGGTCTAATAACGACGTTTCTATCCCAGGATCTTTGATGCGAGGGTATGAACTGTATGGATGTCTGAACACTTCACTGTCCGACAAACCGATATATTTCGCACAGATCTCTCCACTTCCCGGATCGTAAAGTCCTTGTTTGTAAAGAACCATCTTTGGACTGTCCGGTGGAGTACCAAGGTATAAAGATGACCATTCTTCTATCGGAGGCTCTTCCGATGAAGACGATTTAGGGTTTTCGTAAATGGATTCAATTTGCGGAGCCTCGGAATAGTTCGAAGAACTTGATGACATTTTTTTTTCTGTTTTCCGATTTCCAAACAAATGACAGTCTTTTGACTTTGCAAAAAATGGTGACTTCGTCGATTCATTCATGAAAATTTTCGGCCAGTAAATGTGGTTTTGGTAAGTTTGTATTTACTAAACATACCAAAAAGGCTACTTACTAATATTATTTCATTCACCAGCACATCCTTTAACAACAATACCTAAAAAATATATGAACGAAATTCATTACAAAGATCTTCAAGGGTCATAAAGCGTTTTGATTGCACGCAGACAAAGAGATCCCGAGCCCTGATATGAACGAATGCGAAACACGTTACACAAACAATCGTTACACGGCAAACGGTTCCAAATCGAGATGAAAAGTCACTAAAAAGGAAATGATATCAAACAGACGCAGCGGCAAAAACGTCATGTGGCGTGCAATATCGGTCCGAACAAACATTTACCGAGCCGAGTGTACAAATGCCGGGATGAGTTTCCACAGGGCCCGAGTTTAAACAGGCTGCCGTGTTTGTGATATACTTAGAGGCATCGTTGGACACGTCATTTATAGCGTCTGTCTAAACGCAGAATCCTAACCTCCGAGCCACAAGGGCTGCGTGGAAACGATAATGTTGAACAAGGGTCTTTTTATTGTAAATATTTAAAAATAATCTTGTAACAGCATGTGAGATTAAATTCAAAGATAAAGGCTGAGTTTTTTTTCCTCTATTACAGCTTTTGGCGGACTGGTAAGTGAGCTCAATCTGAGAGAATTTAATAACACTAGGCCTAACAAGAGCAGTGCTTCGCAGAATCTACCACCGGATCGGAATGACGACCTACCGAAAAGATCCGGCGAGAAACTCAGTAGGCGATGTCTATGGGTTAATTCGCTCGTCAAAATCTTTGTCGTAATCGACGAAGACGGTTTATTTATCAATCTACATTTGAACTTAGAATAAAACACATAATGCTTCATTTCGCGTTGATTGTGTTTCATTTAAAAAAGACACTTGTCGTCGACTTGGACTCTATATTTGTACATATAAGCCAGATGTTGGAAACCATAAAACGTGCCTCTTTTTTTTAAATAAACTATACTTGATCTGAGGAGTGGGTAAATGTCATGACATCATGAGAAATTAAGAAACCTAAATACAAAAATAACCAATTTTTTTTAATATGAAGGTTTCAGATAAGATTTTTTTTTTTATTACCTTTGTAGGCAGACGAGCATACGGTCCACCTGATGGTGAGTGGTTCCCGTCGCCCATGGACTTCAGCAATGCCAGGGGCAGAGCCAAGCCGCTGCCTACCACTTAATACTCTCCACAAGCCTCGTTTGAAGAAGGACATGTCATAGCGCTCGGGAAACACCGTGGAGGGGAGCTCATTCCATAACCGGATGGTACGTGGCAAAAAAGACCTCTGGAAACGCACTGTGGATGACCACAGTGGCTCCAGGTAGTATGGATGTACTCTACTCCGGTGGCGGGCGGTGCGATGGTAAAAACGAGATGCCGGTATCATCTCAAACAATTCCTCAGAGCACTCCCCATGGAACATACGGTACAAAATACAGAGGGAACCGAAGTCCCTCCGCAGACCCAGAGGCTCCAAACGATCCGTGAGAATGGGATTATCGACAATCCGAACGGCCCTCCTCTGTATGGAGTCAAATGGAAGAAGCTGGTATTTGGGAGCCCCGGCCCAGAGATGGGAGCAGCACTCCACGCGAGGCCGGACTTGTGCTTTATAAAGCAAAAGCCCTTGTCCAGGCGTGAAGCACCGCTTCGCTCTGTTGAGGACTCCCAGCATTTTGGACGAGAACTTGGCTTTGCTTCCAAATGACTCCGAAACTGGACATCGCTCGAAATGTCGACCCCAAGTATCCCAATACTCTCGGAAGGTTGCAGGGATACTCCTTGGAATTGCGGCGCCATGACAAAGGGGTCCTTCTTCGCAGTGAACGCGCAAACTTGTGTCTTTAACGGGTTGAATTGAACCAAGTTCAATTCACCCCATTTGGAGACTCGCCCCAGAGAGTTTTCCACTTCAGACACAAGTTTTGATCGTCTCTCTTGCACCACGCTACGAGAGAGACTCTGATGGCCGATATATCGCGCATCCCCCGTGCTGTCGTCCGCATAGCAATGCATGCCATCAATAGACAGCATGTCATTGATATACAGGATGAAAAGCGTGGGGGAGAGCACCGAACCTTGTGGAACGCCAGCGTTAATGGTCATGGTATCAGAACAGTCACCGTCTACAACGACCGTGATGCTCCGCCCATCCAAAAAGCTAGCGATCCACTTGCAGAGACCCTCTGGGATTCCGTAAGATGGTAGCTTCGACAGAAGTGCCCTATGCCAGACCCTGTCGAAGGCCTTCGCGATATCAAGGCTCACAGCAAGAGCCTCGCCCTTGCTCTCCAAGGCTTCAGCCCACCTGTGAGTAAGGTATACAAGAAGATCGCCAGCTGAGCGACCGTGACGGAAACCGTACTGTCGGTCACTGATCAGCTGGCGATCCTCCAGATACTTCAGGAGTTGTATATTAATTATTCGCTCCATCACCTTGGAAAGCAAGGAAGTTATCGCGATAGGCCTATAGCTCGATGGGTCCGACCGGTCACCCTTCTTGGGGATAGGGTGGACATGGGCGGTCTTCCATGAAGACGGAACCCTGTTAGCGCAATAAGAGAGGCGATACAAACGCGTTAGCACTATGGGCCACACTGTCATCGGACTTGCGTAGTGGTGGGAGACTAGACCTGCAAAAGTTTCCTTCTGCAGCTTTGGCGAGCGACCAAAAAGCACGGCTCCCAGAGGGATAGCTCTTCAGTCGCTCGCCAATTCTAGCAACGTGCTCCGATTTCGCCCTGGCAATAACCTTCTTGTAGGCCCTGGAAGCGGCGTTATATTTCCGCCTTTCCTCTGAGATGTTAGAATCCCGACGTCTTCTGGCATCATCCCATGCAACGTATGCGGACCGCTTGAGGTGTGCAGCATCCCTGCTGGCATTGTTATACCAGGGTCTGCTGCGACCCCCAACGGGCACTTCAGAGGAGGGGATAAACAATCCCATCCCCTGGAGCACCACATCTTTAAGACGGTCCGCACAGACGTCAGTATCAGCAGAGGAAAAGCAGAACCGCCCCCATGGGTAGGATGCGTAAAACTCACGCAATCCATCTCAATCTGCTGACAAATACTGCCAAACTCTTCGATACCTGGTCGTCGTTCGACGACTAGGACGAGAGAGTGGTGTGGCAGCACGGATAAGGCAGTGATCAGACGATCCAAGTGGAGCGTCGACCACCACACTGTATCCGGCTGGATCGGTGGTCAGCAGAAGGTCCAACAGAGAAGGCTCGTGCCGTGCTCGTGCTGAAGGTGCGTGTCGTATCTGGGACACGGGTGGGCTGTGTCACCAGCTGGGAGAGGCCGTAGGCCAAGGCGAAATCGTAGGCAGCCCGACCCGGGAGGTCAGTGGTTCTGGACCCCAACCACTCTTGGTGGTGAGCGTTAAAGTCTCCAAGAACCACCACCTCCGCAGATGGGTACTGCTCAAGCACGCGGTTAGTCCCCTCTTGCACATGCTCTATCAGAGCTGAACCTGCATCACTGCTGTGGGACCTGTACAGGCACGCGTAGACTCGGGTACAACCCCCGTGATCTACGCGCAGCCACAAGAGGGACAGGTGCCGTTGTTCGAGGCTTCGTAGACGGCGACAACAGACATCAGCCCGGACGAATACACACACCCCGGCTTTACGCAGGAAGTTGTGCTCCAATACGTAGCCGGGGTATTCAAGGTACGAAGTATCATCCGGAGCAGATATCTGCGTCTCCGTCAGAAAAAGGAGGGCAGGCTGCGCCGTCTCAAGATGGTGGTGTACGGCGTCAAGGTTGCTATGTAGACCCCTTACATTGCTGAAATCCACATTAAATGTGAAATGGGGAATCGCCGACAAAACCCTTTTCCTTTTTCGAACTTTCATAAAAAATATAATTTTATTTGGAGAGTGGGATTAGGTGGGGTAGGATATTCGAGGCGAAATCGTAACAATACCTGAATAAAGCGCGGAGCACAGTACGTGCTCGACCACGGGTTGCGTGAGCGACTGACGCAGGGCATGGAAGGGCCCCCAGTCCACCCTGCGTGCGATCGCCGGGATCCACTCCGGTCTCCGACTCCGGCACGACGACCGCACGACAGGATTTTACACCGGTTGGCGGGACAGCTTCCCGGGGCGGAGTTTAGTAGTAACACCCGGGTTCAGGTCCCCAACTGACCGGCGGGCGGCGGCGAACACCGTTTCACTGGGTCTCCCTATACCCCCGTCAAACAATCACGTCCCGCGAGCTCACACGCACGTCTGCTCCGCATGTTCCAGGTATCGCCAAGATTCACCCCCAACAAGGAAGAGGAAAGGGAAGGAATAAAACTGGCTCTCCAACCCACACGCCGGAACACAGCTAGGCTATTTGGCGGCGGACTCTAGTTGGAGGGTGGTCGCCAGCCAGTCGGACAAGTCCTACCACCGATTATGTATTCGGCTCCCGTTTTGCACCACCCAGGGGTCACTTGTAGGGAATCGCGGGTTAAACCTACGGAAGCGGGAAGCAATCAACCCCCAAAGATTATAAAGATTTTAATTCAAAATTTCAAATAACCACCATTTACCAATTATCAATCACATCATCAATTACCAATTATCAATCATATCAATCACAAAAAAAATATTTGAATATCAACACGAAACTTTTGATGTAAAAAAGATTATTTAGATTTCTAATTTGCCTCGAGTAAATCCAAATGTCGTTTTGCTCAACTTCGCCTTCGTATATCTCCTATATATTTTCCTGCTCGGTTAAAAAGGAAGATGATCTCGGTTCTAAACACCTCATACATTCGACAATGCGCAAATAAATCACACCGAAAACAACAGAGGGCTACCTACAGTGGCATCGAGTTCAGTAGGTCAGAAGTCGTCGTGGCTTAAACCAATATGCTTGTATCAATTTTTCTAATGTATCAATTTCTTGTATATTGTATCAATTTCTACTGTACCAATTTCTACAGTCATGATTATAATTGACTTCCACGATGAAGGAATATGCGCGCCGATAGTTCGTCTTCGTTGGTACCCATCCTGATGATACGACGGGATTTCATCTCCGGGATTATCCCGAAGGACGTCGTCTCGGGAGTATCAACGCTCCTAGCTATTTATGTCGTGCACTCTTTGTACTATTCAATTGATACTGATACCTCATGTCTCAAGGTGGGTTTGTGACATTCACTTTGTGATGGCATTATGGGCTTTGGATACCAGATGGAAAGTGAACTCATTCGCCCAACCATCAAATGAAGAAAATAAAGAAGCATTATACCTAACCAGTGTAGACTCACCTCACAGTACCAGAAAATGTGATTACTAACGTAAACATGAACTGTGTAGTTGTGAACGGTTGATGTTTGGGGGAAAAATCATAAAAACACCATTACGCGGCAGTTAACTGCGCCAGATGAGATCCCGCCCCAGGGAGACTGATGCGGGCTTGATGTGTCATGTGTTTATCGACTGAAAAATATCGTTTGTTTCACCTTAGTACATACAGTTCGTTTTTTTATTAGTACGTCACGTTTCCGTTTTGACGTTCACCTTTTCGAAATCTGTCACATACATCTCAGTTTCAGAACTTCGAGGATCATGTTAATTTTTTTTAACGCTGGAGAATCCATTTACGGATACCCGGTCGAGAGGGGTAACGGACCGGGTTATGTCGGACTCCGGTACCTCCTGAGAGGAAGAAGGGGAAAAGAGAAGGGCCGAGTTCCTTCGCCTCCTCCAATTTCTCACGGGAGACCACGCCTGGAAAAAGGCGCGCGAAGCACTTGCCCCGCAGAACCAACTACAGACTAGGCCCCATTGAGCTCCACCACACCGACTACACGAAACTTACGGTACCGCAGTGCGCGCCGAAAAGGATCAAGTTAACTGGACAATATCGTCAGTGACCACGAAAACTGTAAAGTATTCGAAACGGTGGATATAGGAAGATGAAACGCGACATGTAAAATGTAAAAGTGATTTCGATGTCGCAGAATACCGTGCGATCTTAAAAATCTACCTCCAAGTATTTTTTATCTTGATTATTTTCAATTTCAAGTCTATCATTCCCAAGAAAGCTTTACTGCTCTATATGTGTAGAATGAGCAACCACTGGAACTCATTTTGTTAGTTCATGAGGAATGTGGATAGGCGGGACATATCGGAGTTCAACCGGCCAAAGCTCCCCGACATTCAACAACTCGTTCGTGAGCATCGGATGTAATTAACCTCAACCAAGGCAGGCGACAGGCAAGATAGCGCATTTCAAGAGGAGCGCATGTCTCCCCACCACTCACAAAAAAAAATGGCAATTCATACCCTTGACACCTTTTTTTTTTCGGGTAGCGGGTCGAACCTCCTACGAGGTCCCCACGCAAAAGGGGCGCGCGGGGTATGTGAGACTCTACGCTCTGCATGGTGTTGTGAGCAGACCGCGGACCCAAGGATTTTAGGGCTCACCCACTAAACGACTCCCCTGCACTCTTACACTCGACGTCCGATCCCCTTCGAGGTCAGAACCCGGATGAGGTAAGGGGGGTTACCGCGGTCATCACTACAACCAGACGGCACGGCTCACCCCAAGGACGCCCAGCCGACAGAGCCTTCGAGGCGAACCCTTGAGACACCTACCCTATTTTCTATTTAACTATTTTCAAGACATATCCTTAAAAGACATTATGGCGCTCATAGACATCGATATTGGCCACGCGTAACTTTACTAAGAAAACAAAAGGATCTTAATACCTAAAAAGTTTTTGTCATCTGTGATTCGGGTCCTTCGTAAAGCAACCTATTTCCTTTGAGCCAACATCTGTCGTCTTAAATACGATGTATGGCTTTCTTCGAAGTGCCTCGTAATTAGAAATTATTGTTTTTATATTTATTATTAACAAGTTTTGCGTCTTGTTTGTGTCCAATTTTGTTTTATAAAAACAAAATGCCTTTCCGATCTACCGTTGAATTCAGGTTTTCTTTGGGACATGACCGAACTGGTTTTTTTCTTACCTATTCGATGGTAGCCTAAGTGGCTATTCCAGCTTTTCGTTGACGGAATCCAACTAGTGTTGAGTGAATGATCAAGAAGAAGAAGAAATAGGCGTGATGGTAACACTTACCCGTGCGACCTCACGATACACGCGTGAATCTTAATCGTGAAGAGTGGCAGTGAAATAATGGCAAAAAAGAGAAGTGGTGTCATAAGACAGCAGGTAAGAACAAAATTCCTTCGGATAATATAGATGCAACACAATTTTTTTTTATTGCTTAGATGGGTGGACGAGCTCACAGCCCACCTGGTGTTAAATGGTTCAGATATAAGTTCTAAGGTCTCAGTATAGTTACAACGGCTGCCGCAACCTTCAAACCGAAACGCTTTACTGCTTCACGGCAGAAATAGGCAGGGTGGTGGTACCTACCCGCGCGGACTCACAAGAGGTCCTACCACCAGTAATTACGCAAATTATAATTTTACGGGTTTGGTTTTTATTACACGTTCTTATTATTCCTTCACCGTGGAGGTCAATTGTGAACATTTGTGGAGTACGTATTTCCTTAGAAAAATTGGTACCCACCTAAGATTGGAACACTGGTGCATCGCTCAACACGAATGCACCGGACATCTTATCCTTTAGGCCACGACGACTTCAAAATAAATATTGATTATTTTATGTATATATAAGTAAAATAAAATAACATATCTCTTTTAGAAATTAATTACCACTTAGAACATTTAGAAATTAATTATTAATTAGTTACTACCATTCTGCTTATTTATGCCGTGAAGCAGTAATGCGTTTCGGTTTGAAGAGTGGGGCAGCCGTTGTAACTATACTGAGACAATGTGGGTGGCCCATTTACGTTGTAGATGTCTATGGGCTCCAGTAACCACTTACCACCAGTTGGGCTGTGAGCCCGTCCCCCCATCTACGCAATAAATAAATTTTATAAAATGAACCGGTTTTTTTGCTCTTCACACAATTTCACAATTTCTTGATACTTCTTCTTTGATACATATTACAAGTTCGTAAAACGGTAAATAAAACCGAAGACAGTATTAACATAAATCCTTTGGCCAAAGTTAAAAGAAATGAAAACATGTGGGAGCTGTTCACTGAAGTACGAAACCTACTTTAAAGGTCTTTGGAGCAATGAAGTAGGAAACCTATGGAAATGAAACGTCAACCAAAATTTCGTGCCACTGTGACGTCATCTGGCCACAAAACATGGCGGCTTTAGTGCTGTTACAAAAGATTTCAATGTTATCAGCTTTTATCGATAAACGTTCTTGGCTCATTTTATTTTAAATATTGTTGAGTATTATTTATTTGTAGAATTTATACTTTAATGGGAAGTAAGTAGGTATATTGTTATGTGCAAATATGATATGATTTAGATGGGTGAAATCTAAGACAAGTTCGTCCTTCGAATTTGCCAAGTAAACGATATGATGATTTTTAAAACTTGCTACACTGATTTTGTAAAGTTGTCGTTTGTCGCAAAACATAAAGATATGGCGTAGTTCAAAGCCATCAGCCCATTTCTAGCATGCTAAATGTTATCGTATTTTGAGTACATGTTTTTCTTAGACTATAACAATCTATTTTAATTGTTTTGCTGACTCTAAAGTCCGTAATATACTACCGCAGCGCACCCCAAGGAAGGTGCGCCGCACCATTTGAATCACTTTCGCTTGAGAGTGATTAAAATTTTAAACTTATCAAGGGACCGCGTGAAAAAAAAAACACCTACAGAACATTTATTCATTAATTACAAACGTCATTCCTTGTGACTTCCTCTCTAAAATCACTTAATTATTAAATATTTAACAAATTTACAATAGTGTTTTACTCACTGCGGAATAAAACTATTTTATTTAAATAGTTCCGAAGAGATTTTGTCGGTAGCCTTTTTCCCGAAATATCTAAACAGAATGTCTAAATATGTTTTGATGACATATTTTAAAGTGGTATTTATGATTAGTGTCATGATCAATAGATTCCGACCGAAAAATGGATTTTTCGGATGAGGGCTCCATAATGAATTTAAATACATATAGATAATAGTTTTAGGGCATCGACTTTCTTGAGATCCTATAAAATACGTTTTAATTATTATTTTTGTATGTTTTAAGCATGATAAATTATGAAATTTTATATAATCAATCATATTAAATCGATATCAAAGTCAATAAATAATGTACAACCCAAAACAGACGGCTGAACTGACGTAACAATGACATTTGGCGCGCTAAACATGGCGGATTTTCGGCCTCATTAGACGGAGACGGAGACATTTACGTATATTCATGTTTCATTTTATGTACGCACTGAAATACTGTTATATTGTTTTCCTGCGAGTTAAAGTGCTGAGTAAGAACGAGATAGATATATGTTTATGTGTGTGCCTTCAAAATGGGTGCTATTTATATAAGCAATTGTACGTATAGAACAATATGTCGTGTCCCTACTATATAGGTCTATGCTTTGGAGCTGTTAGATTGCTTTTCCTGTCAATGTCAAAATCACAAACGTCAACTTGACAAAAGATAATATTTTGGCTGTAATACTTATAAATTACTTTCACCACAAAAGTTAAACAATAAAAAAAGGATTTCGGACTTAAAATTTTTACAAAACAGTGAAATCGTTAAATAAAAATTGTCTCAGTGAGTTGTGCACCAGAGGAGAACCGTATCTAATCTGATCATAGGTTAGTATTGCGATGAATCTTGCATAGATATTTTCACATGACTTTTACATTAATCATTAGACTTTTACATACAATGACTTCCTCTTTGGTTCCCCTCAATGTTCGTGGTATGAAGGTCCTTGACCGCTCAAAATTCTTGCGTAACATCAAAGTGCCAGTGTTGAAGGTCAGTGAACAGACATTGGCGAAAATTACACCACTCTGCAAGTCTTACTTTTTAAAACTGGAACGATTCAAGCCGGTACAGAGCTCGAAGCTGGACGGAGAGGAGTCCAAAAAAAACATTTACTTGAACCCTGATACTATAAACAGTTGGACTGATATTGAAGAAAATATTCGGAAGGACATGTCCGTCTTCGAGGTCAATGAATCCAACTTTAATACCCAAGAAATACAACTGACATACGATAATTGGAGTTTTGACATCATTTTCAATGCTGTTTTACCTGAAAATGAAGAAAAACTAAGCAGTTTCTCACACATCGGACACATCATTCACTTGAATTTACGAGATCATTTACTTGATTATCGTTTCTTGATTGGTGAAGTCTTGCTCGACAAAATAAAGTCATGTCGGACTGTAGTCAATAAAAGTAACACTATAAATAATACATATCGCAACTTCAGCATGGAACTTTTAGCAGGGGACGAAGATTATATTGTTACTGTCAAAGAAAATCGATGTAATTTCGAATTTGATTTCTCAAAAGTTTACTGGAATCCAAGACTATGTAAAGAGCACGAAAGAATACTAAGTTATTTGAAACAAGGCGATGTCTTATTTGACATCTTCTGTGGAGTTGGACCATTCTCGACACCAGCAGCAAAACGCAAAACCATTGTTTATGCAAACGACCTGAATCCTGAATCATACAAATGGTTGAACCATAATGCAGAGAAAAATAAAATAAACAATCAATACTTTAAATCATACAATTTGGATGGTAAGGAATTCATTTTAACTGTGCTCAAAGATTATTTATTAGATCTATGTAATGAAAAAAGAAAGCTCGATGATAGTTCTCGGATACACATTACCATGAATCTACCAGCATTGGCAGTTGAATTTTTGAAATATTTCAAGGGTTTGGTGCGTAGTGAGAATGTAAATAATTTGAAAAATGAAATTATAGTTTATGTTTATTGTTTTGCGGCTACAAAGGAAATTGCAAAAGAAATGGTCTGTGAAAATATTGCCATTGATATCTCAAAGAATATAATTGAAGTGTTTGATGTACGTAATGTGTCACCAAAGAAGGAGATGATGCGTGTAACCATTAAGTTAACTAATGATATTTTGTGCATAAATAGTGATGATCATAGTGAACCTCATTTGAAAAAGTTATGTGTTGAAAGTAAATAGTTGTTTCAGTGAATATTTCTACGTTTTATAATTAAATTCTTATACAACAGTGAAAATGTTTCATTAGATTGATATTTGAACATCTTCCTCAAAATTCATAATTTTTCTTCGTTTTTTTATTTATTTAAACAGTTTTATGCTTCCCAAAGGATAAAACAACAAATCAAACAGTATATACAAGTATTTGCAAGACTTAAAAGCGGAATCAAAGGACGCTCGTATTCACATTGGTGCTTAACTTTTTAATTTAATTTGAGATTGAGGACCCAAGAATTAGTATCGGAACCAGTACAGATTACAGGTCACAGGATCACACTCCACTTTCTCGCATTTTACCAAACAAACACCATTACATAAAGCGTAATTCATAGTACTACAATTCAACAAGTTTTTCCATCTTTAATTTGTATATAGTTAAATTTAAACTGATTTTGAATTTATCTCATAATTCAAAATTTTCATTACATATGTAGCATCAGTCTTTATTTGCTTACAATATACAATTTGCTTTAAACTTTTGGTAGCGTGATGTATAAAAAATAGCTTAATTGTTGTCTTTGACTGTTGGTTTTAAATAAGTAAATTGAATAAGAACGATAAAACTTTGAGCAGTAAATAAGAAAATTTTAAATTAGTGTTTTGTTAGTGACTGTAGTTATACTATAGTTTTTAAGTACTATAGTTCCAGTGGCCGGATCCGTTGTTGGCGGGTCTTGATCGAACCAACCCCGTAGCATGAGTGGGTAGCGTTGAGATTGCGATTTAAAAAAAAATATCTTATTTATTTGCTCAAATAACGAATGATTATATCATTGAGAAACAAACCACTGTGTCAAATTAAAATTAATAAGATCATTTTGTGTTAACCGGAGCTATTTCGCCGGACGCAATCTCTCAACGGCCAAACAACAACAACAAAAAATTAAATAATGTTTAGGCAATTCTAAACGAAAAATTTTAGATGTTTTTTTTTTAAATGTAGGAACACTAATAAGTATGGCAACACAGTTAGTGGTAGTTACAAAAAAATCTGGTCGTACCTACGTGCACGTGTTGTACATTAAAAAATAAAAATCCTTTGCTCTGAATCTTCGATCAATAAGTAGTATTATTGATCGAAGCTCTGAATATAGTTTTTATTGACGCTAGCACCAAAATACAGTCCACGCTCTAAACAAATAAAAAACGTGTGGCACTCGGAAACTGCCGCGGTAAAGCTATTGCATAGCATTTTTTATCAACTTATGCAATTATAATTAGACAATGATAATTTAATATTAAAACAATAATAAAACAAGACCACGCTATATTAAACATTAATAAAAGCAAAACATTAACTGTCCCCTTCACACTCATAAGCTAGACCGCGCGAGAGAGAGATGGGCAAACTTTTCATGATGCGCATGCAGTGTGACGTCACGCCACGCACTTATTCACAAACACTACACAAGCGCAACGTGTAAATGTGTTGAACGCGAGCTACATAGTAGGCGTAGTGGGGGTGTCAGGTTATTTTCGTTACGGAATTTCTTGATTCAGTCGGCGTGCTCAAAGCCCGCGGTAAAATCTATGCAATAGCTTAATAATAATAAAATAATTGTCTTTCACACAGATTCAGATTAATACATTTAGATAGATAAAAGAAAAGGAAAATAACAAGCAAAAGGGGTGGCCCAGTTAATGGTGTTCTAACTAAATGAATCGAACAGCGCTGATTTTTAGCCACCCCCCTTCCCCTTTAGCTTATTGCGGGATTCAAGGTTAGGTACGTGTGTACAGACTTAAAACGTGGTATACACTATAATACAATTTAAAAAAAAGGAAAAACAAAACAAAAGATCAAATTAAATGTGGCTTATAATTTAAACTAGATGATGACCATGGCCATCTTGTTGTGTCTTTAAAGCGGTTAGTTGCTATCAATTAAGAAAAATAGTATTATTATTCGCCAATAGATGTCGGGAAAAGTTGATTATTGAAAACACGAATAAAACAACATTTTCTGAAAATAAATCGTAGCTAGATCGATTTATCGCCCCCGAAATCCCCTGTATACTAAATTTTATGAAAATCGTTGGAGCCGTTTTCGAAATTCAGATGATATACATATATATTAATATACAAGAATTGCTCGTTTAAAGGCATAAGATTTCACTAAACGTATGCATAAATTCTGCAATAGATAAATTGATGTGTTGAAGAAGTCAATGATTGTACTAACCAGTACATCATTTTCTTAATTGTCGCTTCCGCGTATTTATCTTATTAAAATACATACGTCACAATTTTGCCTTTTTAATTACTAAAACTTACGAATGACTGCCGTTGATAATGAATCTACAAAGAAGCCGATAATGGGTAATAAATACATTGCTAATGACTATTTTTTTAAGCACCAATCAAATAATAATTTGGATAAGATCCATCAAAAAATTTGCTGTAGGAATTTTGGTCTAAATCGCCTAAAACCTTGACAATGAAAACTATTTTTACGGTTTAATATCGCGGGTATTTTTATTGCTTATTAATTGTAATTACTTATATTATTTGCGACATTCTGAACAATTTACAGTTCACGCGGTCACGAGTGACACGAAAATCAAAGAAAACGCCCTGACACGTATAGCTAACGGTAGGCAGCGGCTTGGCTCTGCCCCTGGCATTGATGTCCACGGACCACGGTAACCACTCACCATCACGTGGGCCGTATGCTCGTTTGCCTACGTGGGCAATAAATTAAGCTACTTTTTTCTTGGCAAATACGTACCCAACGTACAGTTTATGAACGAATTCCGCGCTATAGAAATAATATCGCGCAACAATTAAGAAACCCGCGTAATTTAGAAATCTTCGTTATTACTGGTGATAGGATTATGAACCACTATGTTATATATTTTAACACGAATCGTCTTTGTTTGAGTTGAAAGGGCGTGAGAAGCGTTTTACTTAATAATTAGTCTAGTGAGTGTTGAGTGAATAGTATCTATATATTAATACGTGAAGCAAAAACTTTGTGTGCCTATTTACGAAAATTGCGCGGACGGAGGAGTATGAAATTTTCCACACTTATAGAGAATATAGAGAAGAAGTGCACAATGCTAATTTTTTTTTTAAATAATGCCTAAATGATACTTTAAATCAATAAAGAAAACATTACCCACACTACATACCATGTATTTGACGCACACTCGCATGCATACTATTTATTGTCAAACTTTTGTTCTTGACGTCTGTTGTCAAATTGAGAATAGATTCAATATTGTTTGTCTTTGTTAATATTTTTTATAGTGTAGTCTTGGCGAAATTTGTCATTATAAAAGTATAAAATACAATCATAATAGTGTACAAACTTACAATTCCAATTAATTATAGTCGAATTTCGACTACTGCGGGACCTCTAGTTAATATGTAATTTTATAAAATTAAAGCGATGTAAGCCAGCGGACGTAATCAGTATTTTTGTCAACAATCTCACATTGTACCAAAGCGAACTCGTATTTGACTCACTGACTTACCGCAACTCATTTGTACATTACACATCATATACAGTAGTAGCTGTGAACGCACGTGTTCGGTAATTGTCTACCAAAAAAACATAAAAAAGCTCTGCCTCAGATCGAAGATCAACAAAATCGATAACCCCTCAAATTCGAGATGCTGTAATCGAAATCGGATTGAAAGGGTAAAGCTGCAAGGAATCGCCACCTCAATGCCAGTTAAGAATTAAGGTAGGTTTTAGGGCTCTTAAGAACGAGTACCTTACATATTATTATAAAAAAAAATTGAATCTTAAATAATATAGTTTCTTCCGTCGTAAAACTCCGAATAAAACACGTACAGAACAAACGTAAATTGGACTGAAATTGCCTGTGAAATTTACCTGTGCAAGTGTACAATCCTGGATTTTTTTAATCCAAATCCAAAACCACGCCTGTATCTTTGCTTTTATTTTATAACTAGCGACCCGCCCTCGCTTCGCTTCGTAAACATTAAAACACACATGAAACCAAAAAAATAAAATAAATTTTTTTTAAAAAAAAGTAGGCTATGTTCATCAGGGACAATGTCGGCTTCTAATGGAAAAAGAATTTTTCAAATCGGTCCAGTAGTTTCGGAGCCTATTCGAAACAAACAAACAAACAAATCTTTCCTCTTTATAATATTAGTATAGATAATATTAGTATAGACAAAAAACGCATACAGTTAGAGATCTAATAAATCGATCATATGGTTTCAAAATGTTTGCTGTGGTATCATACAGAGAGGGAATAGAGAATAAGCCTTTACAAACCTATCCCGTTTATAAAGGTTAAATGCCTTTCCGTTGTTTTTATTTTTTATTTATTGCTTAGGTGGGTGGACGAGCTCACAGCCCACCTGCGTGGTAATCCGGAGACTTTATGTATAAATTTAACTGCAATTTCTATCAAAGAACTATCTCTTCTTGTGTACCAATGGCACCTAAGATTTATAAATCCCTTAAACGCACATTGTATGGAGACCTTGAATTAATCGAATAATTAGCATTATCGTTTGCCTGACCTCTCGAAACATTCTGTTACAACAAACGATAACTTTTGTTGACTTTTTAATTATATAATTAATGTTAATTACATTTAGGGTCGCTGCGAGAATAAGAGACGAACAGCGCCCCTAGCGGCAAACGTAGGCAAACCTTCCAACTCCATACAAATTTGAGTTTACTTTTACGCTATCGAGAACGTTAAAAAACTAAGCACACAGGTATCATCTTTCATTCCTTGCTTAGGACGCAATGCTTCTTTTGGGTTCCGTAATAAATAAATACAAAACCCCATTAGTATGCTCTAAATAATGCATAAAGATATACCACTAACTAACCAACTCTGGCTCATTTTCTCCAAACCATTTATAGTTCATTGTAACTATACTGAGACCTTAGAACTTATATTTCTCGAGGTGGGTGGCACATTTACGTTGTAGATGTCTATGGGCTCCAGTAACCACTTAACATCAGGTGGGCTGTGAGCTCGTCCATCCATCTAAGCAATTAAAAATAAGTTCAAGTATATTTATTATTATTATTATTATTTAATTCAATGGTATTATATTTAAAAAGGTAATCCAGCGTACTGTCATATGAATCACGGAGAACATGACGGTATCTATTTTGACATTTATAAATCCCTTAAACGCACATTGTATGGAGACCTTGAATTAATCGAATAATTAGCATTATCGTTTGTCTGACCTCTCGAAACATTCAGTTACAACAACCGATAACTTACTGTAAAGTATTTGTTAAATATACATAATATTCCGATATTTGAGACTATACTGAGATGATAATATGAGACTTGTTCAAAATAAAAAACGGAACGTTAAATTTATTGTCACGGTTCGCGCTTGACGTTTTTTTTGACGTTTTTAATGTATTACTATAATATTTCAACGCCTGTTTGTTTTGTATTTACGTGCGAACAGTGCATCTTGACGGACGTAGACATGGCTAACTCGCACGCGCTCCGAAATGGGTGAGTTATTTTATCAATTCTAAAGAATAATAATAATAAAATAATTCATAATAGTTCACAATGAATAGTTCATAGGTACGCCAGGACATAAAAATCGAAAAATTAATATGCATACCTATATGTATGTCGTAAATGTTATTGAAACTTTTTTTTTTCTTTTTTTTTATTATAAAATCGACTTTGTTGTGAGTTTTCTTTTCTTTCCAAAGACGTGACGTCATCGTTTTCGTTCAATGATGTGTTTGAAAACTGGACACTAGTGAAATTTTCTATAAATATCTCAAAACGGGGAAACCCTTTAGTTGCTCTTTTTTCCTACCATTCGCTGGTAGCCTAGGGGGCTATTCCAGTTATGCTGTGACCGATAGTTGAACTCACGGGACTCAACCTGAAAGAGTTTGCTAACACTGACCTTAGCAAGAGCAGTGCTTCGTAGAATCTACCACCAGATCGGAATCGCGGCCTTTTTTTTCTATCTATGCTGATAGCCTTGAGAGGCTATATAAGTTTTACCCTAGCGTGTAGGTGAGCTCTCAGGGATCAAACCGGAGGTGTTGCTAACACTGGCCCTAGCAAGAGCAGTGCTTCGCAGAATCTACCACCGGATCGGAATCGCCGCCCACTGAGAAGATCCAGCGAGAAACTCAGTGGGCTGTGTCAATGGGTTAGTTCGCTCGTCGAGCTCATGACGGAGACCGGTGCTTGAGGGTCCTAAAAGCATCGAGAGTGAATCCGGAGGATCCGACAAGACATGTTTCGGGCGAGGGCGGCTTTGCGTTACGGTCGGATGGGCACGCTCTCGGCTATATTGTTTAAAAAGTTAATCTATATATTAATACGTGAAGCAAAAACTTTGTATCCCTTTTTACGAAAATTGCGCGGACAGAGGATTATTAAATTTTCCACACTTATAGAGAATATAGAGAAGAAGTGCACAATGCTAATATTTTTTTTAAATAATGCATAAAAGATACATTAAATCAATAAAGAAAACATTACACACACTACATACGATGTATTTGACGCACACACGCATGCATAGTATTTATTGTCAAACTTTTGTTCTTGACGTCTGTTGTCAAATTGACAATAGATTAAATATTATTTGTCTTTGTTAATATTTTTTATAATGTAGTCTTGGCGAAATTTGTGATTATAGAAGTATAAAATACAATCATAATAGTGTACAAACTTACAATTCCAATTAATTATAGTCGAATTTCGACTACTGCGGGACTACTAGTTTATACAAATCTTCACTGTTGCATCTGGTATTTCGTGTAATGTACTCTGTCGAACAAGCAACATTCATATCGCGTCCTACATACGACTTCGGATAATACGTCATAATAAATTTATGTTGTCTTAGTTGTTTCCGAAAGAACCCGCTTGCGCGTACACAATTTTCTTCTGACCTACATTTTTTTTATTGCCCTATGGGCAGACGATTACACTGCTCACTTGCTGGTAAGTGGTTACCGTCGCTCATGGATCTCAGCAATACCAGGGGCAAAGCAAAGCCGCCGCCTACCGTTAAATACTCTCCACAAGCCTCGTTTGAAGAAGGACACGCGGGAAACACCATGGAGGGGAGCTCATTCCAAAGCCGGATGGTACGTGGCATAAAAGATCTCTGGAAACGCACTGTGGAAGCATACAAACGTACATACAAGCATACATTACTTTTCATATATAAATGTTTGTTCCTCTTTGTAGGTGTTTAGTTTAAATATGTGAATATTATGGTAGCGTGAAAGAAAAAGAAACCGACACGCAATGTAACAACAAGAAATTACGAACTCTCTGATGCTTAGTAAATGAATATTGTTTGCCTATTCTTTTGAGGTAATTGCCGTTTCCAATTCGGAAACGGAAATCAGAAAATTAGTCTAAATTGGAACAAATTAGCTTGCTTGAATCGTTGGACTGTAAAACTATTACACATATAAAATTACTGACAGTGTTGACTTGCTAGGGTTGAGGGTGAGCTCACCTACTTGTTAGGTTATGCTGACATAGCCTCTCAAGGCCATCAGCTTAGATAGAAAAAAAAACGTTAAAATTTTTACCCAACAATTCTACTGGTGTTAGAGTACATTGTAGTCCCACCCAGTTAGAGCAGCCACCATCCACGAGGTAGGTGACGGCGATGACGGTAGGTAATAAATGGCTGCGGGATCATTCACCCATAAATAAAATAAAAAAACATATTAATTTCTAGTACCTAGGCGGCACTGAAAATTTCGGGAATTAACGAAGTGACACAACATTACTATTTAAAATTTTATTTATTGCTTTTCGAAGTATTCTCCGCGAAATTTGACACATTTTTCCATACGATGGAACCAATCATTGAAGCAACCATTCCATTCGGAAGTTGGGTTCTCCAAAATGGCCGTTTTGTAGGCGTCCACAGCTTCTTCAGGTGATGAAAATCTCTGTCCACGCAATTTATTCTTTATTTTAGGGAAAGTATAGAAATCATTAGGGCTTAGGTCGGGGCTGTACGGCGGATGGTCTAATAATTCTATGTTTTCTTGCTCTAAAAACTCTTTTGTTCTGTGCGCGGTGTGAGAACTCGCATTGTCGTGATGCAGGATGATGCGGCGGTTGCAGTTCTCTTTACGGAGTTCAGAAACGACCTGTGGCAAACAAATGCTAGTATACCATTCTGCATTAACCGTTCTTTGTCCCTCAAGAGGAATAGTCGTAACATGGCCGGTTTTGGAGACAAACGTGGCCACCTTTTTTTTTTGCAACACTCCGTGAACGAACAATTTTTGTTGGCTTTAACTCATTTTCGAACACCCAAATTCATGACTGGTTTTTTGTTTCGGGTTCGTACGCGTATATCCAGGATTCGTCACCTGATACAATGTTATATACAGCATATTAGGATCCTGCGTGGAATCTTTCGAGAGTTCTGACGCACCAAGTAACGCGAGCCGCTTTTTGCTCTTCACAGAGCGAATGCGGTATCCATCGGGAAAACAACTTTTTTACACCTAATTGTTTATGCAAGATTATTTGTATTTGACTCATGCCAATGTCTAAAGTTGCCTGAATTTCGCGGTATGTCACATGTCGATCTTCCTCAATCAGCTTACGCACAGCATCAACGTTTTCTTGGGTGACTGCAGTTTTTGGACGACCTTGACGGGGATCATCACTGAGCTTGACACGTCCACGTTGAAACTCAGCAAACCAGCGATAAATTGTGGTTTTGGATGGGGCTTCATCACCAAATGCAGAAATCATCCGATCAACACACTGTTTTTGTGCTAAACCACTTCGAAAGTCATAATAAATCATCGCTCTTGAATTTTCTCGAGTCAATTCCATTTTCTCAACGACTAAACAAGTTTGACAAAACCTCGTGACAAGACCGAGAATCTTTTTTTAAATAAATAAATGGTATTCGATTTTTAAAACCAAGGAGTTTTCAATTAAAAAGATTTTATTATGACAGGAACAGTGGAAATATTCCATTCCCGATACTTTTAGTGCAGCCCTCGTATAGTCCATTACAAAACAATTATGTGTAGCTAACTCTATTTGTTTGCAATAGGTTACAGTGTCTATAAATATATTCATCTATAATACAGAAATGGTGCTTACGTGAAAACCTGATGTACGCAATTAAAAAAACCGGATTTTAATTGGAAAATTTAATCGTTATTATTAATTAAATTTCGTTTGGAACCTAAACGCCTTGTTGTTGGCACCTTGCTTTTTTTTTCTACCTATTCTAGTAACCTCGTGGGGTTATACTAGATTCACCGAAAAAGAACCTGGCTGATATTTATGGGTGGGGGATTTTAGGGATGGGTAGTTACCGTTATCCTGTCTATTTTTACCACTAAGCTATCCTAGCTTCCGAAGGTCAGCCTCAAAACGGACTTCGATCATGCCTAAAGGAAAGCGTTACGGCTTTGCGGCCAAAATAAGCAGAGAAGTGGTACTCACCTGTGCGGGTCCACAAGACTCGCCTTATTACCAGAAATTACGCAAATTATGCTTGCGTGTTTAATTTTCATTACACGATGTTATTATACCTTTACCGTGGTGCTAACATGAGAATATGTGTTAAACACGTATTTCTTAGGAAAAATTTGTACCTGTCTGCGAATTTCGAACACCGGTACGGTCGCATCGCTTGATACGAATGCACCGGGCGTCTTATCCTCTAGGCCACGACGACTTTCAATTGTGAATTCGCAATTTATGTCCTGCAATCGTTTAAAATTAACTGGTCTTCAGATTCACCAACGAACTTATCCTATAACAATGAAGCGTAAATTAATTAATAAAAAACAAACGTGTGGCACTCGGGAACTGCCGCGATAAAGCTATTGCATAGCATTTTTGATCAACTTATGCAATTATAATAAGACTGATAATTTAATATTAAAACAATAATAAAACAACACCACGCTATATTAAACATTAATAAAAGCAAAACCTTAACTGTCCCCTTCACGGTTATAAGCTAGACCGCACGAGAGAGAGATGGGCAGACTTTTCATGATGACGTCACGCCACGCGCTTATTCACAAACATTAAACAAGCACAACGTGTGAATGTGTTGAACGCGAGCTACATGGTAGGCGGAGTGAGGGGTGTAAGGTTTTTTTCGTTACGGAATTTCAGGATTCGGTCGCCGCGCTCAAGGCCCGCGATAAAAGCTATACAATAGCTTAAAATTTATTTTATTCAAATTTCAACTGTTTAGTTTACAGAAATTAGAAACAGCTGTACTAGTACATTCACTTAAGCATTCGTTATAACTATGCAATAAAACTATTCATGAAGCAATTAAATATATTTTAAGTTCTGAAACAGACACGAGCCTCCGGTGCCTTGTGACATGTTTACTGATCATGAATAATTCATATCTCGGTCTTATCGAACGAACGAATATTCTGCTTGCGAAAAAAATACCATAATTAACCGGCAAGCAATACATCGCTTTCCAGCACTTTTTTCAGCCGGTTTTCTCTTTAATTAACAATAGTAACTACTTTTTTATTTTTTTATTTATTTATTATGCGCTTTCCCCTGACGAGTCATTGTCAGGGACATTTTTCAGGCTTATTTCCTTTTTTGCCAATTTTATTTTTCACTGTTTGTATGCTAGGTTCGTATTTCGTTCTTTTATAATTTTCGTTTCTCTGCTATTTTACATTTTATTTCTTTGCCTGCATTTACTTTTGTCCGATACATTTTCATTTTCACTAATAGTAACTACTTACTATTGTTACTATTGTGCTACTAGTTACTATTGTTGATCGAAACGTTTTCTTGACGAATTCGTTATTAGCTATGAAACCGCCCGTTAGGTATACTAATTATTATTCAATTGTAGGTTTCCGTTAATTAAAATAAATTTTGCTTTTTTTTCAACCTAAGCTGATAGCCTTAAGGGGCTATGTCAGCGTAACCTAACAAATAGGTGTATTTTTTTTATTGCCCTAGTAGGCAGACGAGCATACGGCCCACCTGATGGTAAGTGGTTACCGTCGCCCATGGACTCCAGCAATTCCCGGGGCAGAGCCAAGCCGCTGTCTACTTAATATTATACTCTCCACAAGCCTCGTTTGAAGAAGGACATGTCATAGCGCTCGGGAAACACCGTGGAGGGGAGCTCATTCCATAGCCGGATGGTACGTGGCAGGTGAGCTCACGGGACTCAAACCTGACAGCGTTGCTAACATTAACCCTAGCAAGGGGCAGTGCTTCGCTGAATCTACTATCGAATCGGAATCGCGACCCACCGAGAAGATCTGGCGAGAAACTCAGTGGTTAAATTCATTTCGATTCATTGAATTAATCATAAACTTTGAAATTTCCGTGGAAGTTTCTCTGTATTCACATCTGTTAAAATAACAATTTACCACGGATCCAACGTTAATTTGTTATGCTATCAATTTCTGTTTGTATATTTAATACATTCGGAAAGTGTGAAAATCGATCCTAAAACCGAAAGTGTAAAAATAAAAAATAAAACCTTGGATAACGCAAAGAGAGAATAGCTAAGATCAGTGTGAGAGGCGGCATTTACGTTGCAGATGTCTATGGGCTCCGGTAACCACTTAACACCAGGCGGGCTGTGAGCTCGTCCACCCATCTATGCAATAAATAAAAATCTGCCCCGAACCAGTGGGCAGTCGTCATATAACAAAGGTCTTTATGTTAAAGCGCAACTTATTTGACGTAAAGACCTTGATAAGCATTTTCTGAATCTATATATTAATACGTGAAGCAAAAACTTTGTATCCCTTTTTACGAAAATTGCGCGGACGGAGGAGTATGAAACTTCCCACACTTATAGAGAATATAGAGAAGGAGTGCACAATGCTAATTTTTTTTTTTTAAATAATGCATAAAAAATACATTATATCAATAAAGAAAACATTACACACATTACCATGTATTTGACACACTCACGCATGCATACTATTTGTTTATTGTCAAACTTTTCTTATTGCATAAAGTCTATGGTCAAATTGAGAATAGATTAAATATTGTTTGTCTTTTTTAATATTTGTCTAAAGTGTAGTCTTGGTGAAATCTGTAATTATAGAAGTATAATAAATAGCCTTTGATAATAGAACCATAGTAATGTTGAATCTTATAATTTCAATTAATTATAGTCGAATTTCGACTACTGCGGGACCAGTACTTCTCTGAATGCCGTGTTATTTGTTTCAGCGCAAACACTGACATGCAACCGACGTGCGGAGGCATGGACGAGCTACCTGACGTTACTGATGTCCTGAAGGAAGCCGAGCAGGTACTCATTAAATAAATAAATAAATATAAAATATCATCATCATCATCATCATTTCAGCCTATCGCCGTCCACTGCTGAACATAGGCCTCTCCAATAGATTTCCAGTGCGACCGGTCCATTGCCACCTGCATCCAACGAGACCCAGCGCTTTTTACTAGGTCGTCGGTCCATCTAGTAGGTGGCCGTCCCACACTGCGCTTGCCAGTACGTGGTCGCCACTCCAGGATCTTTCTGCCCCATATAAAATATAAATAAAGATAAATATTTACTAACAATCACGCCACGTTAACTGGTCCCGTGCTAAGTTCGTAATGAACTTGTGTTACAAGTACCAGATAACGGAAATGAATATAATATTTTTATTATACACATACATATATTTAATATACACCCATAACCCTGGAAAGACATTTATATTTATCATACAAATATCTTCCCTTGGCGGGATTCGAACCCGCGACCCTCTTGTGTAGTGACCATGTCATTTACCACTACACCAGACGGCCGTTTTCATTGCATTACCGAAGCTACTAACTTTAATCAATTCCGCTTGTTTGCATTAAATTGTGAGGAAAACGAAAACATACAAATACTTTTTTTTTCTTTATTGCTTAGATGGGTGGACGTGCTCACAGCCCACCTGATTTTAAGTGGTTACTGGAGCCCATAGACATCTTGAGATATAAGTTCTACGGTCTCAAGTATAGTTACAACGGCTGCCCCACCCTTCAAACCGAAACGCATTACTGCTTCACGGCAGAAATAGGCAGGGTGGTGGTACCTACCCGTGCGGACTCATAAGAGGTCCTACCACCGGTAAAAACTTGCGTTTTCTTAAGCACCGAAATTAATCACAATTGAACATCGACACGGTTCCGTGGATTAATTTTAATCATAAACTATTCTGGTAGCGTACATTGTACCCGTAAACGACACGACAGTTTTTATTTATTGCTTAACTGATGTTAAGTGGTTACCGGAGCCCATAGACATCGACAACGTCAATACAGCCACCCACCTTCAGAAATTAGTTCTAAGTTTCCGTTTTAATAGTACGACGGCTGCCCTTCACTTCAAAGTGAAACGCGATACTGCTTCACGGCCTTTTGCTGGCATTAACATTATCTGACCATGGCTATTTAAGTTGTTTTTTTTATTGCTTCAATGGGTGGACGATCTCACGGGTCACCTGATGTTAAGTGGTTACCGGAGCCCATTGAAATCTACAACGTAAATGCCGCCACCCACCTTGAGATATGAGTTCTAAGGTCTCACTTTTAACAGTACAGCGACTGCCCCGCCCTTCAAACCGAAACCGACAGGAATAGGCAAACCTACCCGTGCGGACTCGCAAGATGTCCTACCACCAGTAAATACCAGTAAAATACAAGTACCACCAGTAAAGTTTTGTCGTATATCAAAATAACGTTAATGTCACTGTCAACTAAACCTTGTATAATTTATTACGTTAATTTACGTTATAACATGACAAAAAGCATAACAAAAATATGTATTTAAAATCAGCTAAATAGAATAACTATCTATTTCACAAGTGATAATGTTAGCCCGGATGGGTAGTAATACCAGCGAACCTATATCTGCCGAGTAGCAGTGATGGGCTGAAATGTGGAACACCCATCATATATGCGTAGGGAAATACTTAACAACAGGTCTCAAAGCTCTTCAGCCGATTTATAAGAATCTGTTTTCGCATTTCAGGTAATTAGGCAATGCTTCCAAACGTACGCATTGGACGAGGTATTCCTATGTTTTAATGGCGGAAAAGACTGCACAGTATTATTAGACATCACAATAAACGTACTTAAAGATATTTACAAGAGCTGCGACATAGGGAAGAACCTTAAAGTCGTCTACATAAGGACAAAGGGACCGTTTGTCGAAATCGAGAAATTCGTACAAGAGATTAAAATGTATTATGGTCTGACGTTAAAAGTAACCGAAGGAGAAATGAAGGAGACGTTACAGAGGCTATTAGAGAAGGACGGAATACTGAAGGCCGGCTTGATGGGAACGAGACGGAGCGATCCTTACAGCGAGAATTTGCAATTTGTTCAGGTGAGAGTCTTATGTGCTGTGTACTTATTCTACCCAGGCGACGAGGCAAGGCAAAGTCGCCGTAGCCCAAGATATCTCTTTTCGGATCACCCAGATTCACTCGATGATTTTAGGCCCCTCAAGCACCGGTCACCGTCCTCGTCGATTACAATGAAGAGTTGAGAGACGAGCGAAGTAACCCATAGACACAGCCCACTGAGTTTCTTGCAAGATCTTCTCAGATGGTCACGATTCCGATCCGGTGGTAGATTCTGCGAAGCACTGTTCTTTCTAGTGCTGGTGTTAGCAAATTCTCTCAGGTTGAACCCGTGAGCTCAGCTATCCGTCCGAGCGTAGCTGAAATGGCCCCCTAGGCTACTAGCGGATCTCCTCCTCGCGTCGTTTTCCTCCTAACTGAGGGTCGTGACGCTGTATCAGTTTCTCCCGTTCGATTTCCCTCCATCTGCTGCGATCCTTGGCTTCATGAACTAACTATTCGCACGACTAGCGAATAGTTAGGGGAAAAAATGCAAAAAGTCCACTAAAGTCTCTGTAACCATTTAACTGAAACTTTATTTTATCCCATCTCATCTAGATTCATTTAAGTTCATCCCATATTGATTACAATCTCAAATAAATCAACTTCGCCTCTTTCATCTATATCATTTTTCGCTGCACTTTTTTTTTACATAACAGAATATACAAAAGATTAGGCTGTACAGTATGATACTTTCGCCTTTCCTATTTGAAAATGGAGCTACTACTTATTTTAAGTATAAAATTGACTTTTGACGTCTTATCAATCCAATTTGACACAATCTAATTTATGCGTTAACAGAAAACGGATGCGAATTGGCCTCAGATAATGAGAATATCTCCGCTATTGAACTGGTCTTATCACCACATATGGAGCTACATATTGCAACGACAAGTGCCGTACTGCAGTCTCTACGATAAAGGGTATTCACATTCAACCTATGCTTTTTTAATACGATATATTATTATCCCATGTTAGGTTAAAATTTTAATATGGCAACACTCTTATTCGAATCTAGGTTCGGACTACATTTTGTTAACAGATATTAATATTTATATATCGAAGTCGTAAGATACTTAAAATTATAGTTCAATAGGATTTGTAAAGTGTAAAACAATTCAGACTTGCCTCATGCCTCAATGTGGGTAGCCAGTGAAGACTCGAGACCGGTGTGCTTAGTGCGAGTTTTTTAACGTTCTCGATATCGTAAAAGTTAACTCAAATTTGTATAGAGCTGGAACGTTTGCCTGCGTTTGTCGCTAGGGGCGCTGTTCCATCTGCCTACAACTTTGAGTTAACTTTTACGCTATCGAGATCGTTAAAAACCTCGTACTAAGCACACTGATGAGGTGCGACCTCATCTTACTACATTAGAAATAACTATTTTTCACATATTTTCCAATATTTGAAATAATTCTACATAATTACTTATCTAATAATTATTACTAAATTTATAGATTAATTCAACCATATTTGAGTTCTAATCTGAACAAATAAAGCTAATTATTAATTATCATTTTTTTGTAAAACTAAAATGCATTTTTGGTGTAAATTAAATAATGGTTGACTTACGGCGGAGAGAATATTATTGAACTGTTTTATCTTTGCCTATTTATACATAGTATGTATTTTATTTATTTATTTATTGTTAACATAGAAGTGGAAACACAATCATAATTTGCCTCTGTGCTTGAACTAGCTGATAAAACTTGTATCTCAAGCAGCAGTGCTTCTCGTACAAAGAATACAACAGCTTTTACTTGTATATATGTACATAGATAATAACATTTTTCTTTCACAGGTACACGTCGATAGGAAGCACAACGAACACGTGGCCGAATCCAGCCTTAGCCCACAAGGACTGCTTCGGTTGCGTCACTTACCACCCCGCCTGGAGATTATCCGACGCGTCCTTAGAAAGAGCCGGTCGAGGAAGTTCAGTGAAGGCACCCGTCAATGGAAACGGTACATATCACAATCATAGTTTGACGACAACCATCAATCCTTGTATACGCAACGGAGATGTTCTTTGAATTTCGAATTTTATTATTTTACGGGTAGTTCGAAAATAGTTTTAGGTTTTGTGCAGCTGTCTCTGGAATGCTAGGGTAAATATAATATATAGTATGGTATCGATAAGTTTGTACCTGCTAATCTATAATAATTTATTTATACAGGTACCTTTCCTATTACACGGTATTTTACAACACGGTTCCTCTATAACACGAAAAGAAAAATTCTCCAAAACTCTCTTTTAATACAATAACTTCTACAACTAGATAACGAGAATTTTGTTGAACACACAATATATATAATAACCAAAAAGTTTGCTGCTTATTTTTTATGTGTAATAGGTAAAAAAATACGCACAGGCATAGTTGAGATGTTTCGTTCTGAAAAATTACTAGTCTTTTTGTACTGGCTTCTGGTCTCACATAACGCGGTTTCACACAACACGGGACCTTGTAGGGACGTATCTGCCGTGTTATAAGGTTACCTGTATTGTCGATACCCTAATTTGAGATGTTCAATTCAAACCAGAGCATGTTGTTTGAGGCAGTCGTTTTTATTTTTATTTATTTATTTACTTACGGGTTTTATTCTATTAGAGGATAGGGTTGTTACTACATCGTCGAGATCATTCGTTAATAAAATTCGACACAGTTGCAAATTAAAAAAAAACCGCAATTTATAATGAAACACAAAAAAAATATTGTTTTCTACATAAGACCACTCAGGTTGGTCAAACAATTAGACAGATAAAAAACTATATAAATTTAGAGTATATTAAAAATATAGACGTCACATCAATTACCTCATACAATCTCTACATATTTATTATAATGAAACTAAATTATTGTCTATTTTTTATTTATTTAATATTCGATTTCAACTTTCACATTTAAATAAGTGGATATTAAAAAAATATTATTGTGTTCTCATGACATTTTTATACGAATCTAATTAATAAGTACTTAATGCAATAGATTTGTACTTATATCGCAATATATGACAACTTCAATATTGCTTGAAAAAAGTACTTACATATAAAGTTAAATACATTAATTTTAGAATTACAAAAACAATAAAAAACCAAAGTAAGAATTTAACTTTATTCCTCATTTTCGTAATCATTGTCAGGACGTTAGGGCAATATTATAAAATTACAGTTGTATTGGCATCGTCTTTGATACGTGTGAAGATTTTTTAACCAAACGTCTTAAAATTACTTAAAAAAAAGTTACTTAAAATAATTTTGATTGATTCCATTTCACATATAGATATGGTTCAAGTTAAAAAAAGCTTATTAAAAACGCTTTGCAACGAATAAAAGATATTTTTTACGAAATAACTTTTGCATAAGACCATCTAATCCAATCAATCAATCTAAATCAATAAAATCCATTTTAAGATCATTCTGCCATCGGTACAGTTAAAGAGTAGGATAACAGTTTGTTGTACAAATGACACTGACCATATCTATGTCAAAGAGGGAGAGGTAAATCAGGTTATAATGGCTATGGGTTCCAGCATCCACTTAACAACAGAAATGCATCAAAATTGGGATTCCTTTTTAAAAAAAATACACCTTATATGCTCTTTCATTAGTTTAATTTGTTATTTCGGATAATTTTAATTGGAGTTTTATTATTGTCAATGCCATTAAAATCTATTGTTCAATTCCGATTACACGCCCAAACTGATTCAATATTTAATAATTTCTAGTTTTTAAATATCGTTAATTGAACTATTGAACAATATCGGACAAGCCTCTTACAAAGAAATGGCATCAATAAAACGTATTGTGTGATTTTATTTTATCTATCTTGAAGCTTTAGTTTAAATTTTTTGATTAATTATTAAAAATAAAATAAAACATTAATTTCGAAATAATCAAAAATTAAATTGTTTAAATCATCATTGATATTGTCTGCTCAACGTCGAAAAATTAGTTTGTATTTATTTAACTTTAGAAATCTCTACTAGATTAGTTTAGAAATATCTTACAAGTATCACTTTAAGTCGCGTTATAATATTGTTATTATTTAATGTATGTACGTAAATGTCAATAAAGTGTATTCGCATTAAAATATTATGATTTATAGTAAATTTACAAGAACAAACATCTTAACAACAATACATTTTAAAATTACGGAAAAAAATAGTTTGTTACTGAATTGACTTTGTTATTGTCTTGACAATAACGTACTAAATACGAATTGAAATTAGTTTATAAAGATATTATTTTAACGACGCATTCGTGGCTTTGAACGACATGCGATAAAGAAATTAATTTGGTTGTCAATTTTCCTAATGTCATAGAAAATAAATTACAGAATAAATAAAACATCCATCCGTGTGAAAATATATCTTGTTTTATTTTAATGTTCGTAATCCTAATATATACATTTTTATTTTATGTTTAAAGAATAAGTTCTAACTACGTATTATTTCTGCGTGTCATTAGGTTTTATATGTTTCTTTAAGAACTCTTGGAACATAGCCACGTGCTCTGGTTTGTCGTCTGCAATTAAAGGATGTTTTCTTTTTTTATTTTTTTTTTATTGCCTAGATGGGTGGACGAGCTCACAACCCACTTACATCAAAGTGGTTACTGGAGCCCATAGACATCTACAACGTAATAAATGCGCCACCCACCTTGAGATATAACTTCTAAAGTCTGAGTATGGTTACAACGGCTGCCCCGCCCTTCAAACCGAAACGTATTACTGCTTCACGGCAGAAATAGGCAGGGCGGTGGTACCTACCCGTGCGGACTCACAAGAGGTCCTACCACCAGTAATTTACGCAAATTATAATTTTGCGGGTTTGATTTTTATTACACGATGTTACTCCTTCACCGTGGAAGTCAATCGTGAACATTTGTTAAGTACGTATTTCATTAGAAAAGTTGGTGCCCGCCTGCGGGATTCGAACACCGGTGCATCGCTACATACGAATGCACCGGACGTCTTATCTTTTTTTTTAATTCCCATCCTATCCTTTTATTTTTATCTTTGGAAAGTAGGTTAGGTAGGTTTATAGTTAAAATGCTCCTTTTTATCAAAGGAAAGATTTCCGACCGCGCGGGTGACATTTCTCGGTAGACCGACGGAACTTGTATAAATGCAAACTTGTCAAATGTTTTGCGTTTTATGATGGCTATGGCCATAGAACATAACATTCAGATTCACTTTACAGTGACCTTCTCGATTAGTAAATTATTTGTCTTCATGGCGTACACATGTCCAAACCTATATAATTATATTTAAATACAACAAATTGACTTTTCAAGGTGGGTGGCGCATTTACGTTGTAGATGTCTATGAGCTCCAGTGACCACTTAACACCAGGTAGGCTGTGAGCTCGTCAACCCATCTAAGCAATAAAAATAATAATAATAATATTGACTATCCAACGTGTCTGTTTCTGTGTGAATCTCAGCCATATAAGAAATATTTAGTAAAAATATAATAAATTTTAACTCAACACGCGTATACGTGTGCACACAGCTTAAGGAAGGTTTAATGCAAACATTCAGTTTGAAAACATTTCGTGAGATACTTAGAGATATTTGATACCGTACCCTGGTACCAGCGTCGTACCCGAGAGGTCACGTGGCATACAGCCAGTAATGTTAATAAAAAAAATTACCGATTTCCGGTTCATTTTCAGTTCCCTCGTCGTCGCTGGAGCTCTCGTTGCCGGGGTGCTTCAGGTACATGTCGCTGAGTTCTCTACCGATCGGCACTTCATCTATCAAACTCTTCTTGTCTATAACTGTCTCCACTGTGAAATGTCAAATAATATAATTTAAAACAAAACAAAAAAACAAATGATTGTGATAATTATAAATACTTTAACGGTATTCGGTCGCGCTTGTTATTCTACACTTCGGTGTGTTGGGAACGGATGAAATGTTTTTTCTTTTTTTTAAATAAGAAAAACAAAGATTGTCTATGGATTATTTTGAGCTTTGCTTTTTTTTCTACCTAATCTGATGATCTAGAGAGACCATGTCAGCGTTACCGGGCTAGTAGGTGAGCTCACGGGGCTCAAACCTGATGACGTTGCTAACACGAACCCTAGCAAGAGTCGTGCTTCGCAGAATCTACCACCGGATCGGAAACGCGACCCACTGAGAAGATCCGGCGAGAAGCTCAGTGGGCTGTGTCTGAGGGTTAGTTTACTCGCCGAGCCTACGATGACCAGTGCTTGGGGTTGAGCTTTGCTATTTTCTAAATTATAAACACTATTATTTAAAAAAATGAAAAACAAGTCCCTTTAAATATTAAAACTAAAATAGATATTTCACTGTACCGCTGTCTGTCTTTTTTAATTCATCTTCTTTCTTTCGTTTCTCTTCTGCCAATTTTTCAGCGCGCATTTTCAACCAATCTGCTTTGTATTCTCTAAAATTAACAAGTCATTATATATATGGCAACACTAAACAACACACAATTTATATATCCTCCTCTGTGATTAATAAACAAATAGATTTTTTCCATACTAACCTTTCATATTCCTCTGCAGATTCATCAACTAGTTTGAAGAACTCATCTATGCCCTGTAAAATTTCATTCATACTATACTATAATATTTTTTTCCTGCCTATTCTTTGATAGCCTAGGGGGCTATTTCATCTACGCCCGGACGGGTAAATGAGCTCACGGGCACAACCTGTGTGCTTAGTGAGAGTTTTTTAACGTTCTCGATCGCGTAAAAGTTAACTCCGTTTTGTATGCAGTTGGGACAGCGCCCCTAGCGGCAAACGTACGCAACCGATCCCATTCCATACAAATATGAGCTAACTTTTACGCTATCGAGAACGTTAAAAAACTCGCACTAAGCACACTGAGCGAATTTGCTAACACTAGCCTTAGAAAGAGCAGTACTTTTCAGAATCTACCACTGGATGGGAAGGATGAACCCACTGAGAAGATCCGGCAACTTAGTGAGTTGTGTCTATGGAGCTATAAATTAATCCAGTTAACTAAAACAACACCCAGACTTAAGAGAATTAAGCAAAACTTTAAAACACAGAAATCAAAGTTTCAATTGTAGCATATAACGGATTCCATCCTTCTAACTGGAATAGATACTGGACTACCCGTGCAAGATAATAATACCTAACTATTATGCAAAATTATATATTTTTTAGGTTAAGTTTTTATTACACAGTGGTATTTTTTCATCCTGGAAATAGAAAGTGAAAAATGTGTTAAATACATTATTCTTTGCAAAATGTGGCACTTGCATTAAAGTGATGAAATTCGTCATTCATAATCGCTTAACATTAAGTGGGTGACTTTCTCTGCTCAGAATGGTATATGCTCTGAACATAAAATAAACTTACTTCACCAGTATGCGCACTCACACCACAGCACTTCAGATCTGAATA
Source organism: Bombyx mandarina (assembly GCF_030267445.1). Lineage (NCBI taxonomy): Eukaryota > Metazoa > Arthropoda > Insecta > Lepidoptera > Bombycidae > Bombyx > Bombyx mandarina. Next base: position 15,819,378 of record NC_143228.1, read on the forward strand.
AAAACTGTCCAATGCCAGTGCCATGGACTGTGTCAAGTTTCCTATGTAAGTATTTCCTCCTTCCGTCTCTCCCCCACCATCTGCATTTAATGCTTCTTGGAATGCTTCGAAATCTCTCATCCATTCCACTGCATATGAATTGTTTACTACATCGATCTGGGACAAAAACAAAATAATTGAAATGTTTTTTTGTTTGTTTTTTCTTAGATGGGTGGACGAGCTCACAGCCCACCTGGTGTTAAGTGGTTACTGGAGCCCATAGATATCTACGACGTAATTGCGACACCCACCTTGAGATATAAGTTCTAAGCTCTCAAGTATAGTTACAACGGCTGCCCCACCCTTCAAACCGAAACGCATTACTGCTTCACGGCTGAAATAGGGTCGTGGTACCTACCCGCGCTGACTCTCAAGAGGTCCTATGGGTGATAACACTATAAGCATTATCGTCAACTTTAAAAGAAGTAGATTCTTCAAACAAGGATTACGTACAGTTCTCAGTTGTAGGTGGAAACTTAACTGTGTCCCTGGGATTGCTGACGTTTTCTTTATTTATTTTATTATTGCTCATGTTGCCTACACGAGCACACAGCCCACCTGATGGCGAGTGGTCACCGTCGTCCATGGACGTAAACAATGTCAGGGGCAGAGCCAACTTGCTGCCTATTGATAAAGTATGTCTATTAGTAACGGTGCCCACTCACCATAAGGTAATGCATGTCTGCCAACCAAGGCTAAGAAAATGAGAAGACTTGTGATCACATATCACACACACTACTTATATGTATTATCATGAGAACACTTTATTTAATTCTTGCAGCAATTTATTTAATTAATGTTTTTGCAATTTAAAATTATTAAAGTATGAATAGATTCAAAATATCAGCATATATTTTAAAATTGCAATACAAAACATTTTCATTACGAGTTCAATAAAAGACAGACATAGTTATGCCCATATTGATTTAACATTTTTTCTCACATTAATTCAAAATCTATTCTGGTATAGTCATGCACAAACAGCCTTGATCCCCATTATGTTATGTGAATATAAACTATTTTAACGCGCAAATCCCTGTTGGTTACTCCTTAGGTGGGTCTTTGAAGGGCAGGCGTGCAGGGGAGCGGCAGAGACGCCGCCGGCCGACCAATAGCCAGAATCCAGAAATATTATTTACAGATTATTTACCTCAATTACTAATCTTTAAGTACATTGTTGATTGTTCACACATCGTTAAACTATACCTTAAACTGTGATAGTTTTATTCCTTAAACTGTTAATTTAAAAAATATCTCTGAAACTCACTTTATTCATGACAACAATAAACGGCAGCCGAGTCTTGTACAATATTGAGCAAGCATACAGCATGTTGGACATAAATGTGACGGGTGACACACTGCGTACTGTGTCCATTACATACACCACGACTGTGGGACAGGATGACGCCAGTGTTTCTGTCACTATTGTGCCTGATGCTGACCATGTGAACACTTCTATTTGACCTGTTGAATATTCAAGGAACAATATTTTTAATAATACGTATTTATATTTTTAATCTGAAAAAAAATTTGAACCATCTTGTTACTACTAGTTACATATTAATAGATAATTGTACAAAATAGTATCACTATTCTATTTCCAAGGCAAAATTTGTAAGGTATTGTAGTTATTTCAATAGAATAGTGAATAGTTCCATTTCAGTATTCTTGTGAGATGTCTAATGTTCTGTAACCACTCAGACAGTTAACATAACTGAATCAAGAGAATTTGTTTGACAAGTGGTTCAAAAATGAGAGCATATAAGAGTATTTTTATATAATAGTTATATGTGTTTTATTTAATGATAGATTTAATAATAAGTTTATATTAGGGAATTCATCTCATTTTGAAATTGCAGGAAAAGATCAACGTGACATGTTGGCTAAACAAACTGCATTAATAGAAAAATATATAAATAAATACCTGGTGTATCGATAACACAGTACTTGTGTTTCTTTCCTGCTTTCTCTATCAAGTCTACGACTTGTCCAAATTTTGTTGAAAACAGATTCAGTGCTGTAACTATACCACCATTTGGTCCAAGACCATACTGCTTCATCACTTCTTTATAGTCTACAGTATCTCTTATATCTGCAAATGTTTATATGGACACATTATGTTTAATTATACCTTTTAACCTTGTTATCTAAGAATTTTTGAAATTGCAGAATGAAATAAGGTGAGGAAATAAAAAGAGTCACATTGTTTTAAATTCTACAAATTAATCTTAATTTCAATTTAATTGTGATCTATAACAATCTTTAGCATTTAGATCTATAGCAACTGAATAGCAATCTTTATCTTTAAAAATCTTTATTTGAAATGGTTTTTTTAGCAATTAACATATTCCTGCTTTACTCAAAATTATTCAATTGTATAGTAATCGGCAAACTTCGTGAGCAAATGACCTTGACTGCGCAGAACCGAATTTTAGATCACTTTGGTGGTGAGGGTGAGGCGCGACGGCAGGGGAAATCGTATCGAGCGCGTTATTGGTAGATCAGTCGAACCCTGCGTCCCGCACTGCGCCCTCATTCCGCTTGCTCCCAAAAGTACGCTTGCGTACAGTGGAAAGTCTATCGTTATTAATCGTTAAGTTATTTGTTATAATTGCTTGTGGACTTTGTTGCCATTGCTATTTGTTGAGTGTTTGTTGATTTTTTATAAAACATACACTATGCCGTGACAAACTGGTGTAGTACTTAAAAGAAAGGGTAGAAAATTTGTGTACGACGTATATTGCTTCTTTATAAAACATGGGAAGAATGATATGGAAAAATTAAAACAGACTTCGGAAGCAACAAAAACATCAGTGAGTACTGTTAGGTGCATTATTAACGAAGCTAAAGGCTCTGGCTTGCTCGCCGTGTTTCGGACTCCGGGTAAGAAAAGATCAGGGAAGAAGAAAGTTACCAGAATGGATAGTTTCGTTCAATCTGTAATAAAAAGATGTAATCATAATAACTACATAACAAGCAGCGAAACTCCATACCGTAGAAAGGCTTCGAAAAATTTAAAGAAGATATAAATTTTAATGGCTCGGAATTAAGCTTACGACGGATTATGAAAGAGCTAGGCTTCAGATGGAAAAAAAGAACAGAAAATAATCGGAAGCTGGTAAATGAAAAAAGTAACATTCGATTACTACGAATCGAATATCTTCAAAAAATAATTAATTATAGACAAAAAAGAAGACCGAATCGACCGAGTTGTAAACTACGCCGATGAGCCCTATGTCGACTCATCACGATGATAGCGACTCGGGTGATGAAAACAGTGATGATGATGATGGTCAAGATTATGATAACGAAAAAAAAATTACAAATACCAGCTTCGCTTCAACTGAACCAAGACCTGGCAACAGCTCTAGTTTTGACTTAATAGAAGGAATATCTATTTTACCCCAAGATTAAATTATTACAATTATTAACCTATATGTTTTGTTGATGTTCTAATAAATATATAAATAAATACATATGTTGATTTTAATAATTTAATAGCATTATGACGCAGAGTAAGTAATGTTTTTGCACGTGAGTGTACCATGCGCAAACTTACCCCCACTACGTCGACAAATGCTCAAGAAGTTTGCCGGTTATTATACTATGATTATTAATTAATAATTTAATACAGGCTTCAACTGTTTGGATTCAATCTATGATTTTGTCTATAGGCCCTAGCACAAAATCAGCCTCCCTAGTCTATCCGGTTAGAAAATAAATTCATTCTAGACTTCTAGGCTTGAAATGAATATCAGTATAACATGATTGCAGTTCACAGAATCTTACCAATGTTGGCAGGATAAGGTACTTCCCTGCAAGCTGGATCCAAGTTCACTAGATAAGGTCGTGATCCATTAATAACTTTACTTGACAATCGACGTGTGAAGGAAGTCTTTCCAGCACCGGCCATACCTAAAAATCTCTATGAATATTATTCATTAAGTTCTACAAGGATCTATGTTTTCAAAACTTGAATTCGATCAATTAATACTTGTTCTTTATTTACGGTATGATTTTACATGTTTATGAACAAAAACTCTAACCTAAAATTATCAAACAAATGGGTTTGTTGGGCTCCGCGTTTGAACCTTCTGGTTTATTTGTATCAGAAGACATTTTTTCCCTAATGTATCTCTTTTTTTAGAACAGATGCAGATGAACAACAGTTATTTCCATAAAACTACTTCAAAAATGACTAAAAATTATAAACTTCGTTTTAGTTTGATTCGTTTGTTTATTGTGATTTATTGTTAGACACTGACAGTGACAGTAGTAGTAGTTAAATTTTTCCTGGAAAGGCAAAGGTGATAAAGTATGATACCTTAATCTTTTATATATATTTTTAATGAAAACTGATAATATATAATAAATGAAGTGAAATGCAGTTGATGAATTTGGAACATTAATCAATCTGTATGTGCAGGGACACAGTTTGAGTAGCGCATGCGGTTGTACATCGCTTGGTCAGTCGTAACCCGCCCAACACGTCAGACACTTGTGACAATATACGGAGTAAAATTGGAACTGTAGTAGAATTATTTTGTCCGTGCAGTTTGGGTCATAAAAAATTAGAGCGCTGAAGCGAGTATTTCGCTCTCTCTTCCACTCACGAGACTTATCGACGGACATAGTGATCCGCATTATTGTTGTCGATAAGCGTTATCGATGGTGTATTTAGTTTTGTATTTTGTGGGTTAGTGATAAAAATGAAAGAAATAAACACTAATCGAACACTTACACCACATATCGCCGCAGCAAGTTAACGAGAACGGTAGAAATTAACACTTTGTAACTTTTCGGGGTTTATTCTTATTTCAGTGAAAAATTTTAACACATTTTTGATAACAATACGTGCAAAATGGCAGAATGTATTCAAAATAATTAATAATTAAAATTTATAAAAAATTAATATTAAAAAATTAATATTAAAATTCAAAATAATAAAAATAATAATTTTGAATACATTCTGCCATTTTGATACAAAACAAAGGAGTAGCCATTGTGTCACTAAAGAAATTCAGAAAACGAATGCATAAAAACACATTACTCTTCGACATAATGTACTATAATTTGCAGGTAAGTACAAATGACTCTTAACATAATAATGTCTCACCACCCTTCGTATACCACCCCGCCGCCGTGTACCTGCCTTCGATGACTTATTTGTTTTTATCGATAATGGCGTTGCGCCCGCGCAACATGCTCACCGCCCTAGCCGGGCTATGTTTTATACACGGACAAAATAATTCTACTATAGCTTGTTTTATTTATAAAGGACAGTAATTAACACCTCTACAAGCCTTATAAACCGCACACAGCATGAAATTAAATTAAATGAAATGAGAGGATATGGGATAAAATATAATTTCAGTAAAATTGTGGTAATTAATTGCGAATTTTTTTTGTCGACGTTTGGAGGATCTGGAGAAGCTACGTCCAGCGGCTTTGTTCATTTTCCCACATTTTTGCACTATCACAGATACAAAACAGTTAATAAACAACCGTTATTACACATTTAAACCTGAAGAAACACTAAATAGACAAAATAAACGATTCACACGCAAGGAGCGCCTTGCGTCCCCGCCAAAAAGTATTTATTAATTATTGTTTGACAGTTGCTCCTTTCTTTTTTAGTTTTATGATCTAGAATTTTTTTTAATTCGTTAAATTTTAATTTTCATAATTTTAATTTTAATAAATTGAAATCGTGATGGTTAAATTAAAAGAGATTATATCAAATGTAGTGGCCAGTTACTGAGACTTCAATGAACTTTTTGGAAGAATGATACAAGATACATCTATTTATTTTATATCATTTACTCATACTTGTATCCTGTAATGAGTAAAATAAAACAAATCAATCATTATTGTACCGTAGTTATTTCACCTTTAAACTAACACTAAAATAACAAAATACGATATTTCACAAAACTTTCCCATCACGTAAAGCCAAATTTTCAAACAAATATAAAATAGGCTATAAAGAAGTATAGGGAAAGAAGTATTTTCACGAGTCACTACTAAGCTTAGTTAATAAATTTTATTTTATTATTAATTTACAAAGATATAAATAAAACAAGCACTTTATTGTCTGATACTTTAATTAATAAATTATTTACATTATGTACACAGGCAATCTCCAGCAAGTTGGTAGTACAATATTATTTTTTACAAAAACAATAATTTAGTGCCCTGATATATTAATTACTGCTTTCCTTTTCAAGATTCAAAAACATTATTGGATACAAATGTCCCAATTTCGCTATTCTTTTCTGTATTATAATCCTCAATGTATCAGTATAGAGGGTCGGTGGTTTGCAAGAAGACGGATCGCGCCAGTGCAAGCCTGTAAAAATCAGAATTTATACTATACATCATTTATAAGTCGAATTGTGGGATAATAATATAGTCAATGTATAAGATATTTTCGGGCGTAGGTCACAGGCTCTCAAACTGTTTTGTTTTGAGTACCTCCAATTTAATCTTATTCATATATAAAATAAATAACCAACCTGTAGCATCACACGTAAATAAAGCAGGCGACGGGACGTGGTCCCGTGTGTAGTTCCACAAACAGTCACGCAGTACTTGTACAATCTGCAACAAAAGTGTTTATGCATTTTTCTTTCATTCGGTATTCATACTTATTCCTACCAGGGACGTCTTAAACTATGATGGGGCCCTTGGGCACACAAGAATTTGAGGCCCTTTTGGAAAGTAAAAAAAGCGAATTATAATAACATGTTTTTACTGAGTATGACCATTTATTATAGGTAATCAAATACAGTATGATATAATATGTCATTAATGATATTAGAATGCTGCTGGTTTTTTGGTTACGATTTCGATAACGGTTTCTTTCGGGATGTCTGTTGAGCAAAATCTTCTATTATAGGCATAGTATATGTCTTATAAATATATATTAATATATATATATATAATAAATAATAAACCTTCTGATTACTGATTTGTGAAAAAAGTGTAATGTGCCCGACAAAAATGTTTTGGAAATAAGCGTGTGAGAGAAATTGTCGGTCTTTCGGGGCCCCCTGAGAATGGGGGCCCTGGGCACGGGCCCCGTGTGTCCTTATGGTAAAGACGGTATTGATTCCTACCATACCATTAGCTTTGTCTGCCTGTCTATTTAAACTCTTTATCACACTCATACAGTTGATGCTTTGATTTTGTGCAATTTATGATCGCAGCACTCGATCGACATGCTTAGTGCGAGTTTTTTAACGTTCTCGATCGCGTAAAAGTTAACTCAAATTTGTATGGGTTTGGAACAGCGTCCCTAGCGGCAAACGCAGGGACGCTATTCAATTCCATACTATAGCACACTGTAACTAGCACGTCGACGGTCGACACCTACCTCGTTCGGAGTAAGCTCAGGCGCTAATTCCAACATATGGCTCAGCGGATGCGGTAACAGTTGTCCCAGGGTCATTGTAGACAACAGCTCCGTTAAGGTGGCTCGCTCGCGTTCCACTTCAGGCGAATGCGTGTGGCGATCTGATAAGCAAAACGTTAACATATAAGCCGCGCCAATAAAGAAACGAATCGAAAATGGCGTCTATGTACCTGCACTGACAGATGGTAGGGTCAACAAATAAAAAGAAAGATAGAAAGAAAAAGTTGTTTATTGTAAAAAAATATAAAAAAAAACAAATGAGAATGTACTTTACTTTACTTTGGTGCCCTGGCAGAGGGGAGGTGTAAAATAAATAACAAAATAACCACGAAATAACGAACAAATGCAACAAATAATAACAGAATTTGAGAGAAAACAGAGCGCGTCTGAGAACAAAGTCAGAACTGATATTTTTTTTGCATGCAGTACGCGCCGTGTGCGACTAAAGACAGCAATAGTTTAGAGTGAGAGCGCATGATCGCCACCGCCATTTTCGATTCGTTTCTTTATTGGCGCGGCTTATACCCACAATCCGATTGATACACGAAATAATAGGTGAATACCAATGAAGTTGCCATTTTACAATAACTGGCCATCTGTAACGTAATTTATGTATGGCGGATAACAAATTCTATTCATTTTTTTAATTATTTTGTTTTTATAATTTTTAGTAGTTGTATGAAAATATATATCAAACAGACAAGACTTCTTTCACCTTTATAATATCAGTACTTATTATAAGCAATTCTTTTTGCTGCGGATGACGTCACGCAGCTGTTATTGTGACATGGCTCCATCGCAATATCAACGTGCGGGGCTTATACTCGAAAATTCTTTAAACAAGCGACGTCCGCTCGTTAAGGCGCAGCGGCGGTACCTAGCAGGGCGCGCAGGCGGTGCAGCAGCGTGGCGGCGGCGGCGCGCAGCAGCGCGGAGGCGAGGCACAGCGCGGGGCGGGCGCCGCCGCAGCGCCGCAGCGCCGCGCGACACACCGGGCTCCCCTCCAGCGCCGCGCGCATGTACAGCTCGCGCTCGATGCTCACTTGCTGCACACAACAACTCGCTCCATCAACTACTCGCTCACGGTCTATATACACCTTTCGGTAGGCAGCAGTTTAGCTGAGCTTCTGGCAGTGCTGATATCCACTAGTAACAATATCTACTAACTATCAGGTGAGGCAAAAAGAAAAACCGTTCGACTTAGTTTTAGGTTCAATTACAACAATATCTGTTCGGTGATTATAATATAGTATTACGGGTTTGCGGCCCTGACTTCACGCGACGTTGTCAAAATAAGCATTAATTTTTTTTTATGATTTCTCAGTTTAGTAAAGTACAGATTGCAAAACAATAATTTTAAAATTTTAATTAACACAACTGATCACGGCTTTGACCGTGAAATAAAATAAAAAAAAATCATTTGTGACTATAAAGCTTTATATTTATCATCCGTGCTGACAACAACATCGCAACAACTAATTTCAAATTAAGAGTAGTTCGGTTAAGAGTAGTCGCGCACCTTGGTAAAGTCCTCGTCGGGCCACGGCAGACCGTTGTACATGACGTCGGGAGACACCAGCTCCACCAGCAACAGCGCCACGGAGGTCGCGCCTTCCACCACACCGCTGTTCCCGTCCTGCGACCATACACACGGAGTGCTTTTTTTTAGGGATTTTATGACCTGGTAACTAAAACTGGTCTGGTCTTATTTTAATTTATATTTTCGTTTATAAAAAATGATAATATGGAGTGAAATAAAATGAAGATGATTAATTTGAGACATTAATCAACTGGGATGAAATTAAATGAAATGAGGTGAGATGGTATGTATGTAATCTCAGTAAAATGGTGGTCATTTAGTGAGATTTTTTCAGTAAACTTTTTGGAGGATCCCGAAAAGTTACGTCCAGCTGCTTTGTTTCCTTTTCCCACTTTTTGCACTTTCACAGATATTAAACCGTTCATAAATCACCGTTATAACACATTTAAACCTGAAGAAACGCTAAACAGAGAAAATAAAACAAATCACATAACGTCACTCCTCGTGTTCTCGCCAAAAAGTCACACGGAGTGCGGCTAGAGCATATATACAGAGTAGTGTGTGCTACTAACACAATATTACATTGCAAAGAACAAAAAAGGGCCATTAGAGCCCTTGAGTGATCTCATTGTTAAACTTTTTTTTCTACCTATGACGATAGCCTCGAGAGGCTATGTCAGCGTTGCCAGACGAGTAGGTGAGCTCACGGGACTCAAACCTGGCGAAGTTGCTAACACTGGCCCTAGCAAGAGCAATGGTTCGCAGAATCTACCACCGAATCGGAAACGCGACTAACTAAGAAGACCCGAAGAGAAACTCAGTAGGCTGTGCCTATGGGTTAGTTTATTCTCCGAACCCTTCGTCGCAAGCGACGGGTTCAACGTTAAGCGATCTTATGTCATTAAAATCGATAAAAAGCTACTTGCTAAAAATCGATTTTAACGAACAATTAAATTTCTTTTAAGGATAAGTACAAACCAAAGGATTACAATGTGCGATTACAACTATTTATCAACGTTTCGGCTTTAATATTGGGTAATATTAAAATTGCATTTCTGTCGACATCGATACTGTATCATGGGGTTAAAGGCTATTTGGTTTAAGCGACATTTCGTTAAATACCCGACGTTTATCTTTGTATTTAAAGGTCCGTTTTATTTAGTGTTAGCATCAACAATTCGATGCTTTTAATTGTTTTGTCATGATATTTTTTCCAAATTTTAAATTTTAAAAGGCTGTAAGTTTGCAAAAATGTTGCTTAAACCAAATAGCTTTTCACCCCTCAATATTTATATAAACATTTCGTATTACGTTGTTTGTCCGCGATGAACTCCTCAATTAATGAACTGATATTAATGTAACTTCGCACACTGTAACTAATTTGGTCCATTTTGAGAAATAAGATATTGTTTATCTCAAATTAAAATGAAAAATGTTTAAGCTATTGCATAGCTTCTATCGCGGGCCTTGAGTGTGGAGACCGTCCGGAGAAATTGTGTAACGAAAATAACCTGACACCCCCACTACGCCTACTATGTAGCTCGCGTTCAATACATTCACACATTTTGCTTGTGTAGTGTTTGTGAATAAGCGCGCGGCGTGACATCGCACTGCCGCATGCACATCATGAAAAATCTGCCCATCTCTCCCTCGCGCGGTCTAGCTTATGAGTGTGAAGGGGATAGTTAATGTTTTGCTTTTGTTAATGTTTATAAATATAGTGTGGTCTTATTTTATTGTTGTTTTAATATTAAATTATTATTGTCTAATTATAATTGCATAATTCGATAAAAATGCTATGCAATAGCTTTAGCGCGGCAGTCCCCGAGTGCCACACGTGTTTTTTTATTACAATTATTTTATTTAATATTATTATTAATACGTAGGATTGTCATTATATGATATCTATGAGTTAGCTCAGTGACGTTATACTTTAGTGAATATCTAATAGATAGCGCTGTATCGAAAGTCTACATAAAATTAAAATAAAAATTCTTGTCTTTCAGACCGTACCGAACATGAACAGTGTAGCAGTTTATGCAGACCGAACTGACCATACAAGCCATCAGCGCGCCCATCAGCAGCTCGTTGTTGGTGGTGAGTATCGGCGGTAGTGCGTTCTCGTCGTGGGAGCTCTTCTTCCTAACTCCTTTACCGATGATGCCCGCGTGGAACACTGACGTGTGGCTCTGCGTCAGCTGCGTGATCGGGCCCTACAATAAAGAACCCTCAATTGAATGCTCTTTTTTGACATTGTAACCAATCGGCCTAATGGCGAGTGGTCATTGTCGCTCATAGACATCATCAACTCAGAACACTCCATTCTTGGTGTTTACTTATATAAAAAAAATAAAATGATAATAATAATAGAGAGATAAGGCTCACGTGTTTTTGGTTCAAGTGTATGAGGAGGTCGTCGGTGTCGGGTGCGCGGGGCTCGGCGCGGGTCCCGAAGGCGCGCTCCTCGCGGAACATGGCGGCCTCGAGCAGGTCGCGCAGGCCGACGGCGCGGGCCAGCTTGCTGTGGCCGCACAGCTTGCGGAGCAGTCGGCACGCGGTCTGTGTGCCCCGGACTTTGTTCATTACGTCTGTCGAAAACGATATTTACTTAAAGCATTTCCTCATCACAATCCAAAGTGTTTATCATTAAATTACCTGTGAATGAACTCACAGCCCACCTGGTGTTAAATAGTTACTTGAGCCCATAGACATCTATAACGTAAATACGCCACCCACCTTGAGATATAAGTTCTAAGGTCTCAAGTATAGTTACAACGGCTGCCCCACCCTTCAAACCGAAACGTATTACTGCTTCACGGCAGAAAAAGGCGGGGTGGTTGGTACCTACCCGTGCGGACTCATAACAGATGCTACGACCAGTAATGAATTCTTGAAAGTATTTTGTACTAGCTCACGGATATTGAATTTATTAAACCATTTTTAAATGAATAGTCGTGAATTCGTAGACGTCATCAATGTTGTAAACCATTGCTACCGCAAACTCGTATTTCCTAATTACTCATATTTTTATCGTATCTATATTGATGAAATCTATACGGATGTAGTGAAACCAAAACACTAATCAATAAACAAACGAATGAATTTGAAAATAGAATTTCATATTTTTTTATAATTGATTTGAATTTAGAATTTGTTTCCAGCCATACATAAATAACGTTACAAATGGCCAGTTATAGGTCATAGTAAAACGACAACTTCATTGATGAAGACCTATTATTTCCCAAAAACAGAGAACGAAACAGACATAACATCTATATATTAATACGTGAAGCAAAAACTTTGTACCCCTTTTTACGAAAATTGCGCGGACGGAGGAGTATGAAATTTCCCACACTTATAGAGAACTAGCGGACCCGGCGAGCTTTGTTCCGCCACACGGTTTGTTTCAAACACATCAACCGGTCAACTTCAAAATTTAAGCATAGAACGTTTAGCTGTCAGTTGCGTTTTGTTATTCCACATCAGTTTTGTTATACCACGTTTTATGTCACGTCCCACGGGAATGTGATAAAAAGTATCCTATGTCCTTCTCCTGGCTCTAAGCTACCTCCTCACCAATTTTCAACCAAATCAGTTCAGCCGTTCTTGAGTTATAAATGGTGTAACTAACACGACTTTCTTTTATATATATAGATATAGAGAAGGAGTGCAGAATGTTAATAATTTTTTAAGTTACGAATAAAATACATTAAAGCAATAAAAAAACACACACACACGCATACATACTATTTTTTCATTGTCAAACTTTTCTTATTGCTTATAGTCTGTGGTCAAATTGATAATAGATTAAATATTATTTGTCTTTATTAATATTTATCTAAAGTGTAGTCTTAGCGAAATCTGTGATTGTAGAAGTATAATAGTATTTGGCAATAGAATCATAATAGTGTACAAACTTATAATTTCAATTAATTAATCAGATTTCGACTGCCGGGGGACCACTAGTAAGTGGTTATTGTGCATCCGAATGTGACATTAGGACATTAGTAATGTCCCCTTTTAAATATCTGACTGGTTCAAAAGAGATAGCCGCATGGTCACTATCGCGTTACCTGGCTCGTGGATGCACCTGAAGAAATATTTGACGGTCGCTTGTACGACTTTGAGCACGCTCTCGACGCTCGGCGGCGGGCCCTTCGTGCCGGACATGTCCACTCTGTCTAGTACCTGCACCGGAACATCGTCACCATCAGTGTGCTTAGTGTTTTTTTAACGTTTTCGATCGCCCAAGAGTTAACTCAAATTTGTATGGAGTTGGAACAGCGCCCCTGGCGGCTAATGAAGGGAAGCTGATTTTTTATTTAGGCAACACTTGAAGACAGAACCTTCACTTGGACAAACTTTCATTAGCTTCTTCCATTACTTTCATTAGATCCTCTCGATCCATTAACGGTGCTTTTAGGTAACTCAAGCAACGGTCACCGTTTTTGCTTGCGACGAAGGGATCGACGAGTAAATTAACCCATATACACAGCCCACTGAGTTTCTCGTTGGACCTTCTCAGTGGGTCGCGTTTCCGATCCTGTTGTAGATTCAGCGTAGCACTGCTCTTGCTTGGGCTAGTGTTAGCAACGTCACTAGAGTCCGGTGAGCTCACCTCAGCTTGAAGTCGTCGTGGCCTAAAGGATAAGATGTCCGGTGCATTCGTATGTAGCGATGCACCGGTGTTCGAGTCCCGCAGGCGGGCACCAACTTTTCTAATGAAATACGTACTTAACAAATGTTCACGATTGACTTCCACGGTGAAGGAATAACATCGTGTAATAAAAATCAAACCCGCAAAATTATAATTTGCGTAATCACTGGTGGTAGGACCTCTCGGGAGTCTGCACGGGTAGGTACCACCGCCCCGCCTATTTCCGCCGTGAAGCAGTAATGCGTTTCGGTTTGAAGGGTGGGGCAGCCGTTGTAACTATACTGAGACCTTAGAACTTATATCTCAAGGTGGGTGGCGCATTTACGTTGCAGATGTCTATGGGTTTCAGTAACCACTTAACATCAGGTGGGCTGTGAGCTCGTCCATCAATATAAGCAATAAAAAAAAAAAAAACCTACCGGTTACGCTGGCATAACCCTAGTTTCACTTTTTTTTTGTTTTATTGCTTAGATGGGTGGACGAGCTCACAGCCCACCAGGTATTAAGTGGATACTGGAGCTCATAGTTCATAGACATCTACAACGTGAATGCGCCACCCACCTTGAGATATAAGTTCCAAGGTCTCAGCTTACTGCTTCACGGCAGAAATAGGCGGGGCGGTGGTACCTACCCGCGTGGACTCACAAGAGGACCTACCATCAGTAATTACGCAAATTATAATTTTGCGGGTTGGATTTTTATTACATGATGTTACTCCTTCACCGTGGAAGTCAATCGTGAACATTTGTTGAGTACGTATTTCATTAGAAAAATTGGTACCCGCCTGCGGGATTCGAACACCGGTGCATCGCTCAACACGAATGCACCGGACGCCTTATCCCTTAGGCCACGACGACTTCATGTCGTCGATGGATTGAGTTGTAATTGTTCCACGTGCGTACCTCGGCGAGGGCGTGGCACGTGGGCATCTCGTTGAGCGACCTCATGGTGCAGTGCTGCAGCTGCGGGTCGCGCAGCAGCGCCGCGTAGTGCTGCAGCGCCGCGCCCAGCCGGTACACGCTCGCCCGCACCGCGCGCCCCACCGCCCGCCCGCGCAGCTGCGACACGCGCTTCGAGCTCTCCCATCTGCAACCACCGCACAACGTCAACTCACTTTACTAATGTGGGGGGAAATGAAGTGAGTTTACTATTGTAGGAGAAAATAAAGTGAGTTTACTATTATAGGAGAAAATAAAGTGAGTTTACTATTGTGAGGAAAATAATGTAAGTTTATTATTGTAGTCCTTCTCCTCGCGTCGTTTCCTCACTGCTAAGGGTTGTGACCGTTATATTTCGACAGGATTTTATTCCTTGTAATGTCCCGCCAGTGCCTCCGATCATTGGCCGGATGAAGGGCGTCGTGGAATAAAATTTCTAGTGTGTTGCGGATTTGGTCGAACCACCTTATCGGACTGCGCCCGCGCGGTCTCTTTTCTCTCAATGAGGAAAATAAGGTGAGTTTAATTCTGCCGAGAACAAACTAAAAGGAGAGAAGGAAACAGCAAAATCTACACGATACAAAACCAACACTCACCTCAACAGCTTAATGATGTTCAGACAAAAATAATGCATGTACGTCTTTTGATCCTTAGGAACGTTTCCCTCGATGAAGCACCTCTTTATCTGCGTGTCGGACATGGCGGCGTCCCTGAGGGCGTGCTCCACGCCCGTCCTGATGAAGTCCTGGTACCGCTCGGTGTCGGTGCTGATGTCGGAGGTGTCGTTGGGCACGTGCATGGAGGCGGTGCCGGACATGATGCGCACCAGCAGCGCGAGGGTCGCGTCGTCGCGGCTGTACTGCAGCAGGTAGCTTATGGTCGATACGAACTCCGAGGGCTGGTTGTAGCCTGAAAGTAGTATACGTTTACTGGTGCCGCCACCCCACCTATTTATTGTTGTTAATGTCTATGGGCTGTGGAAATCAGTAAAAAATGAGCGGGTCGTAAGCTCGTCCACCCATCTAAACAATAAATAAACAAATGTGTGATGTCGTGAGACACCGGATAGGAACGAAGTTCCTTATTATAAAAATATTAATTTTAAGTTCTAATTCGAGGTATAAAGAAAATAAAACTGGAGGTTTCGCAACAACCCACGGTCATTCGGTAACGTGCGATATTATTGTGGTACACTTCATTCACGGTTGTTTGCATAAGAGTTAGTGTATTGCGCAAACGAACGCTCTGAGATCGTAGTCAATGAATGATACCCACTTCGATAAAGCGGCACGACACGAGAACCCTCTCATCGTGGCCGCCGGTAACTACATTCCCGATCCTGCAGACAGAATGGAAAGCAGTCGACGTCGCCCAAAACACGTCATCTCGGATCCTCCCGATACACTAACGGGGCTTTTAGGTACTTCAAGCACCGGTCACCGTTCTCGTCGAACCCGTCGCTTGCGACGAAGGGCTCGACGAGTAAATTAACTCTCAGACACAGCCCACTGAGTTTCTCGCCGGATCTTCTCAGTGGGTCGCGTTTCCGATCCGGTGGTAGATTCTGCGAAGCACGGCTCATGCTAGGGTTCGTGTTAGCAACATCGTCAGGTTGAGCCCCGTGAGCTCACCTACTAAAGTTAGGGTTACGCTGACATAGCCGCTAGGGCTATCAGCTTAGGTAGGAAAAAAAAAAAAAAAAAAAAAAAAAAAAAAAAAAAAAAAAAAAAAAAAAAAAAAAAAAAAAAAAATTTGATAAAAAACATGTTATTTATTTGTACGTTATTACAAAGTTAAGTCGTACACTGTGTGCATTACTAATAATAATCTTACGTTACGGACGTTTTTTCCGGGTTAGGGTACCCCTCCGCATCGTCCCATAAGGAACTTCGTTCCAAAAAGTTTGTCAAATAATAGTTATCTATAATCTATTCCCCGTTCTGCGGGAATTCCCCGGCCAAGAGCTAATGCTTACTTGATCACATATTTACTTAATTAATATGAGCAATATTAGCAGTGCTCATCCTATTACAGTTACCCTGTAGGACGGACTCTGAACTATGGTAGGCACTTACAAATCAGGATGAGCAGTCGCGCGAGTGAATACTTCTCCAGCTGATTCCCGTCCAGCAGCTTCTCCCGGATCATGTGTATCTCCTCAGCGGCGCTCGTCAACAGCGGTATAGTTTTGTCCGGGAATAGACATTCGTATTCTAGCTTCTGTAGGAGGTGCTCTGAAATAATTATACATAGCTATACCACATACCTTCAACATTTGCGTCATTCCCCTCGACATACCTCTAGCTGTTATGACAAATCATTCACAACGGTTATGGAATATAAATAGGCTGCCTCATTCCGTGCGTGATAGTGCTTATTTGGATGTCTTCAAGAGAAGATGGCAATATGTACGTGTATATGTACAAGTTATTATGTGTTAAGTTTTTCAAGTGTACAATAAAGAATAAATATTTTTAAGTACAGTACTTAAGTACATTAATAAAATACCTACTTTTTACTTGTATCTATTGTTATCAAAATTAAATTATAAGTTCTTGACTTGACCACGATATGCGCCCCCCCCCCCGGCGCCATAGCTAGATCCGCCCTTGTTATGAACATGTAGCTTATGCTTATAAAGCCTCACCAAGCAACTGCCTGCAGAACTGGTAGTTCCGAGCGTGTCTGAGGAGCAGCAGCAGACACCTGGCGTCCGTCCGCATCAGCAGCTGCACCAGCGACGCCGGCGCCGCGCCCTCCCACCGCGCCCCGCCCCCGCACACCGCGCCCAGACGACGCACCACCTCATCCGACACTCAACCGACACAACATCTTACATACACTTCTACTTCTACTTTATTCTACTGGTGGTAGGACCTCTTGTGAGTCAGCGCGGGTAGGTACCACCGCCCTGCCTATTTCTGCCGTGAAGCAGTAATGCGTTTCGGTTTGAAGGGTGGGGCAGCCGTTATAACTATACTTGAGACCTTAGAACTGATATCTCAAGGTGGGTGGCGCATTTACGTCGTAGATGTCTATGGGCTCCAGTAACCACTTAACACCAGGTGGGCTGTGAGTTCGTCCACCGGTCTAAGCATTAAAAAAAAACTTTATTTTTAAATAGCATATAAAGTCATAGATCAAATATCTATAATGACTCTTTTTAAGTCTTATATTTACTGGTGGTAGGAGGTCTTGTGAGTCCGCACGGTAGGTACCACCTACCCTATGCCAAAATAGGCATAATGGATAATAGCTATTATGCCTATTTTTGTTGTGAAGCAGTAACACGTTTCGATTTAAAGGGCGGGGCCGCCGTTGTACTGTAAAAACTGCGACTTAGGACTCATGTATCAAAGTTGGTGGCAACATCTACGTTGTTGATGTCTATGGACTCTGGTAACCACTTAACACCAGATGGGCCTTAAGCTCGTCCATCCAGTGAAGCAATAAAAAATGGTTTTAATCACGTATTTCCTTATTCAATATGAATTAGCAGTACTCACGCGTTTGTTCTATATCTTGCGTGAAGGCTTTCAGGACTACATCGGACTTCGAAGCTAAATTCAGTAGATACGGTATGACGTCACGCTTACTCTCCGGCATACTGTCCTCCCTTATCACTTCCTACAAACGGTAATCACCATACCTTATACATTCCGGTTAAACTTGAGGACAAGATGGTTCAGTGCTTTTGGCACAGGCGCATTCGGCTCACCTGATGGTGAATGGGTACGACCGCTCATGGACCATCAGCAATGTAGGCACAGCTAAGCCGTTGCCCATTGCTGAGCAATTCCCAAAAACCTCGTTCAAAGACGTACGAGTTATAGCGCTCACGAGAACCGTAGAGAGGTGTCTATAGATGTCAAAATCGGATAGTACGTAGTAAAAAAGATCTCAGAGCACTATTTATCATCCAATTTCCTTTAAAAACAAATATGAAACAGTTTTTTCCAATACTACAACAAAATTGTAATGAACAAAACGTAAAACTATAGAATAGAACTACAGAATAGTATATAGAATCTAATGTTTTTTTCTTGCTGATAGCCTTGAGAGGCTATGTCAGCGTAACCCTAATGTGTAGCATAACACTAGCCCCGGCAAGAGCAGTGCTTCGCAGAATCTACCACCGGATCGGAAATGCGACCCATTGAGAAGATCCGGCGAGAAGCTCAGGGGGCTGTGTCTATGGGTTAATCGAACCCTTCGCAAGCAACGGGTTCGACGAGAACGGTGACCGATGGTTGAGGTACCTAAAAGCACCGTTAGTGGATCGGGGGAATCCGAAATAACGTCTAATCTACTGTATAAATGAATATAAATCTTATATCGTTACTATTGTTGAATTTCAACCGTCAACCACTAGCTGACACTAGATGTTGGAACCTCAAAACATGTGATACAGTATTTCTACTTGCTTTACAATAAGAGGGCTGCTTTTAGGCAGCGACTTGGCTTTGCCCCTGGCATTGCTGAAGTCCATCGGCGACGGTAACCACTCACGATCAGGTGGGCCGTATACTCGTCTGCCTACAAGGGCAATAATATATATATACATATATATATCGAGGCTTGAAAGGCAAACGTGCAAAAAAAGCAAAAGGCTAACCGACAATGCGTGAACTTTACAGTAGACTAATTTAAAGTTGAAATAACTGAAAAAAAACTATTTTAACGAATCTAGCTGTAGGATTGAAATGTTTTAATAGACCTAGAATATATATTTTTTGCGCCTCGAATATGGTTATTGCCTATCATTTATGTACAAAGCAGTTATTGTCGCTTAGTCACGTGCCTTTCAAGCGTCGATATATTAGTACACTTACGTGAAATAAAGTTTGTAGTGCTCGTTTCAGGTGAGCAAGTGCGGGCGCGTGGTGCGCCAGCTGGGCTAGCAACGCACGCGCCGCGTCTGCGCCCAGAGCCAGCGCCCGCGGAGCCACCAGAGCCACCAGCCCGGCCTCCGCCCTCACCACGCGACCCACAGCCCAGCCGCACCAACGAGATTCTATACGCGCACAGAATAAATAACATGACGCTATTGTCTTTATTATTCTTTATTGTACACACAGTTAATACAATACAATCATTGCGAAAATGGCGAGCTTAACTCAACAATTGAGTTATCTACCAGCTAACTGTTCTTAAAGAGGGTGAGCTTTACATTTGACTTTGACATCTTTGTAATGTTAACACTATTCAAGTTCCTCAATTGATTGCGCTTTTTCTTAATCTTCTACTACGGAAGGAGGTACTAATTAAATTTTTTGAGAATTGTGTAGAATTTTTTTATGTCTAGTTTAGTGTTGGATTTCAAACATCCTTAATTTATTTCATTGACAGATCAACATAATAATAAAATAAATATTGAGAGCACCTCTCAGCACATTAAATTCCAGAATAGAAACTATGTCTAACCCAATGGATAGCAAAGTCAGTGAACTCCCAGCAAGGATAGACAGTTGACACTGACAATTGACCATGGACACTGATATCTGACATATATAATCTCGGAAGTGATCTAATCCACTGTTTCCATAAGTCACAGTGTTTTTAAGGTTTTCTTTGACAATATTTGCAAACACTTTTTAAGCAATTGTTGTTAATTTTGTGAAGTCCTTCATGAAAGTAGGCTGTCAGATACATGATGTCTATAATGATGTTGAACATGTTAACTAACCAAGGAATATTTCTTCCAAATTCTAAATGTTTAGGTTTATTTTTTATATGTGCATTGATAAGTCAGTATAGTATTACTGAGTAAGTGTATGTAACTAGTAAAGAATTCTTACCAAGCATCATATCAATGCATGTAGCTTTTTCCTCTGGACCTAATAATGTTAAATTTTGTGTTGTTATATCCAACAGCACCCTGACAGGCTCAGCACTCTGGAGGGTGGAGTCTGAAATGAACAAATTTGTACATTCCTTATTAGTCAATTAATGAACACCTGACTAGAAATTTAGGTCAAATTTTTATAAATTGACTTATCCAAAATGATGAAACAATATAATATTGTAGCATGAAATAATATTTAGCAGATATTATTATTATTTTAAATGTGATTTAAATACTTACTTGGCACATTGGACTTGTTAGTGGAAATGTCAATTATCAAATTGACACACCAAGGAGCTATGAATGGTGCCCATGACTCTCCAAGATTGCATAGCTCAGGTCCGATCATACTGACACTCTCCAGAAGACTATTTGCATTTGGATCAGCCTAAAAGATACATCATTATGCACAAACAGTCAACATAAAACATTACAAGGCTTATTAGTATTTGCTTTAGTTTTCACGATCTTAAACATAATTAAAATTACTTTTAGTTTTATTTAAGTTCTCAGTGTTTGTAATAGTGTAACAAGTAAACAAAGTGAGATTAAACTATAAACATATTTTAATTATTACAAGACTTTCTTTTAGAGACAGTATAGACTGTAAATCAATAACAATGACACTATACTGCTATTACAATAAATACAAATTTAAGTGTTTTCTTGATTTACAAATAATAGTTCTAGTTAATTAACACTAGAAACTAATATTCCAAACCACAGTGGTATGTATGTATTTATTTGTATCTGCATTCTGGCCACCACATGTCCACTTTGTTTCTACAATAAAGTAATAACATGAAGCAGTAAAATCAAAGCTCCAAATTTTATATGCTGTACTAATTTCTGATCAAGCATATTATGAACATGCATGAATGAGACCACTGTACAGCGTACTTATATCAAAAAGCAGCTCTGTGCTTATGCAAAGCACTTGTGTTTCATAAGTTACATAGCATTACTCTAATACAACTGAGTTCGAAATCATGTCTCTAAGCACCTATAGGCATTCACGTCGTTTAGTTTATTGGCTTCGACCTGCTAATAATAATTTGAACAATGAGCTTACTGCCCGTCAAATGACTTTTTACTTAACAATATAATTTAAAAGAAAATATATAATAAGCAGATGATAGTTTATCCAATGCTCTAATTAAAGGAAGCTCTCTTAGTTTAAGTCATGTAAGTTAGTCTTAACCTTAACCATGTTTCACCTAAGTATTGCTAAAAATGTAACCTTCAAGAATCATTAACAACTCACTTCATAGTCAGTTTGACTGATGGCAACGTTAACGGCTTCTTGAAACACAATCGAGAAAAACTCTAACACAGCGTCCCTTGCCGCCGGAAAGGTTTTTAACAAACTTATACCAGTTTTGGTGAGCTCCGGGGTACTTTGAGTGTTTCGTCTTGAAACACCATATACAAAATTATTTAAATCTGCAGATAGTGCAGTGGACTTGCTGGAGGTGTTCATTATCTCCAATATAATTCTGTTTTTAATATCATCAAAATAAAATACTAGTCTATCTATCTATCTCTTAGGTTTATGGAAAATACTAGTCAACAAATTCCAAAAGTGACTTGTTGACAAAATTTACCTTTGACATTTGGTACAATGACACTTGAGTTTTTAATTTGACTTCTTGACCAAGCAAAGGAAATAGCCCATACAGTGAATTTTTAATATAATAAAGGTATTGAAACCAGGTCTTTTACGAAAGATCAAATGGCACCAAAAATATCAATGTATCTAAATAAGCAAATGCATATATCTGACATGTTACTAGAAAATTTGACTGAAAAGCGTGATAGTGGAATAAAAATTATAAGGTGACAATATGATTGATACAAAAAAGTGTTAAGTGTAAAGATAAGGTGGTAATGGAACCTTTAGAAGTGTTATTACCTATTTCATTCTCTCGCCGATTAAATCCTTTTGTATATAATCGTATCTACTTATCTCTTTTTAGTATCGCTTTTCCGGTGTCATTTCCGTTTCATCAAATTTCATTTCACAACGAGTTAAAAAAGATTTCACTGTAATAATAGTAAAAAGAAAAAATACTTTTTAAAAACTATATATATTTCGTGTTAGCGAAGAAAAACAAATGATAAAGTTCAGGCTCGCACGTATTCGCCTTTTTTACTTTTTTTTATTGCGTAGGTCACAGCCTACCTGGTGTTAAGTAGTTACCAGAGCTCATAGACATCTACAACGTAAGTGCCGCCACCCACCTTGAGATATGAGTTCTATGGTCTCACAGACACGAATGCACCGGACGTCTTATCCTAATTAATTTACGAAATTACTTTCGCATATACCAAAACTACTTTCGTGAAACTGAGTTCAAGATGCATGACACTAATTTCGTAATGTAAATTCCGCATTAGGCCACGACGACGATTTGGAATGTGTCATTTTTATATGATTGCTCATTGAGTTTCCTCATTTTGGCGCCAATACATTGTACAATATTTTGCGATATTAAAATGGAGTGGGGTGATAAAGAGAAGCGAATCGCTGTGATTGCTTTTTTTTAATATAAACCTAAGCTGGTAGCCTTGAGAGGCTATTCCAGCGTAACCGTAACTAGTAGGTGAGTTCACGGGGCTCAAACCTGACGACGTTGCTAGCACGAACCCTAGCAAGAGCCGTGCTGCGCAGAATCTACCACCGGATCGGAAACGCGACCCACTGAGAAGATCCGGCGAGAAACTCTGTGGGCTGTGTCTGAGAGTTAATTTACTCGTTGAGCCCTTTTCGACGAGAACGGTGACCGGTGCTTGAGGTACCTAGAAGCACCGTCAGTGGATCGGGAGGATCCGAGATGACGTGTTTTGGGCGACGTCGACTGCTTTCCATTCTTTCCACAGGATCGGGAATGTAGTTACCGGCGGCCACGATGAAAGGGTTCTCGTGTCGTGCCGCTTTATCGAAGTGGCGCATCGACGCCGACTGCATATACTTACTGGTGGACTCTAAGTCCAGGTCGTCATGGAGGTCGACGTTCCTGACGAACCACGGGGCTCCGACGGCTATCCTGCAAAAACGGGATTGGATAATTTGAAATGATTTTAGGTGAGTGCGGGCCGCGTGAGCGAACTCTACACTTGCATAGGTCATGACGTGGCGTATGCAAATTTTGTAGAGTGTCACCTTATTTCTAAGGGACATTTTACTTCGCCTGCATAACATCGGGTAATGTGATTGCATTACACAAAGTAGGTATGGAGCCAAATGCAATTTTTAAAACTCTCCATACGCTTGGTATTAGTAAAATGTTTGTGTACCGAGCTATTAATAGGTGCAATGAGACCTCCTCTGTTTGTGACAGAAAAAGATCTGGTCGTCCACGTAGTGCTCGTACGAAAAAGGTAGTCAAAGCAGTAAGGGAAATAATTCGAAGAAATCCTGTCTGAAAGCAAAATATTTTATCTCGGGAGATGAAGATAGCACCTAGAACCATGTCGCGTATTTTAAAAGATGACTTAGGACTTGCAGCCTTTAAAGGCGAATTTACATTACGAAATTAGTGGCATGAAATTAATTTCGTGTCATTAGTTTTACCAACAGTTTCACGTGTAATTTAATACTTTCGTGATGCATGCATTAATTTCATGCATGCAAATTAGTTTCGTGCCCTGAGGGATTTTTTGGTGAAATTAGTGTCATGCAACTAATTTCATAGTGTAGACGCGACGTAAGAGACGTACTGGTCATTTCTTAATTGATAATTTAAAAGAGAATAGGGTGGTAAAATCGAAACAACTACTGAAGCGGTACGCAAAGGGAGGTCATAGAAAATTTTTGTTTACGGATGAGAAATTTTTTACAATTGAGCAACATTTTAACAAACAAAATGACCGTATTTATGCTCAAAGCTCTAAGGAAGCTTCCCAATTAGTCGACAGAGTGCAACGTGGGCACTATTCGACTTTAGTGATGGTTTGATGGGGTATTAGCTATGATGGAGTGAGTGAGCCATACTTTTGTGAAAAAGGTATCAAAACTTTTTTTTTTTTTGCTTAGATGTGTGGACGAGCTCACAGCCCACCTGGTGTTAAGTGGTTACTGGAGCCCATAGATATCTACAATGTAAATGCGCCACCCACCTTGAGATATAAGTTCTAAGATCTCAGTATAGCTACAACGGCTGCCCCACCCTTCAAACCGAAACGCATTATTGCTTCACGGCAGAAATAGGCGGGGCGGTGGTACCTACCCGTGCGGACTCACAAGAGGTCCTACCACCAGTAATTACGCAAATTATAATTTTGCGGGTTTAGATTTTTATTCCACGATGTCATTCATTCACCGTGGAAGTCAATCATGAACATTTTGTTAAGTACGTATTTCATTAGAAAAATTGGTACCCGCCTGCGGGATTCGAACACCGGTGCATCGCTAGATACGAATGCACCGGACGTCTTATCCTTTAGGCCACGACGACGACAAAAGTGTATCAAGTGTATCGGCACAAGTGTATCAAGATACCATTATTGAGAAGGTAGTGAAGCCCCTTAACAACACCATGTTCAATAATCAAGAATGGTCCTTCCAGCAAGACTCGACACCAGGTCATAAAGCTCGATCTACGCAGTCTTGGTTGGAAACGAACGTTTCGGACTTCATCAGAGCTGAAGACTGGCCGTCGTCTAGTCCCGATCTTAATCACCAGCTGTTTATGATTTATGATCAGTTTAGAGAATACGGCTTGCTCTTAACGCCACGAGGGCGGCACTGAAAATTTCGGGAATTAACGAAGTGACACAACATAACTACTAGGCGGCACTGAAAATTTCGGGAATTAACGAAGTGACACAACATTACTATTTAAAAATGTATTTATTGCTTTTCGAAGTATTCTCTGCGAAAGTTGACACATTTTTCCATACGATGGAACCAATCATTGAAGCAACCATTCCATTCGGAAGTTGGGGTCTCCAAAATGGCCGTTTTGTAGGCGTCCACAGCTTCTTCAAGTGATGAAAATCTCTGTCCACGCAATTTATTCTTTATTTTAGGGAAAGTATAGAAATCATTAGGGCTTAGATCGGGGCTGTGCGGCGGATGGTCTTATAATTCTATGTTTTCTTGCTCTAAAAACTCTTTTGTTCTGTGCGCGGTGTGAGAACTCGCATTGTCGTGATGGAGGATGATGCGGAGGTTGCAGTTCTCTTTACGGAGTTCAGAAACGACCTGTGGCAAACAAATACTAGCATACCATTCTACATTAACCGTTCTTTGTCCCTCAAGAGGAATAGTCGTAACATGGCCGGTTTTGGAGACAAACGTGGCCACCATTTTTTTTGCAACACTCCGTGAACGAACAATTTTTGTTGGCTTTAACTCATTTTCGAACACCCAAACTCGTGACTGGTTTTTTGTTTCGGGTTCGTACGCGTATATCCAGGATTCGTCACCTAATACAATGTTGTATACAGCATTTGAGGATCCTGCGTGGAATCTTTCGAGAGTTCTGACGCACCAAGTAACGCGAGCCGCTTTTTGCTCTTCACAGAGCGAATGCGGTATCCATCGGGAAAACAACTTTTTTACACCTAATTGTTCATGCAAGATTATTTGTATTTGACTCATGCCAATGTCTAAAGTTGCCTGAATTTCGCGGTATGTCACATGTCGATCTTCTTCAATCAGCTTACGCACAGAATCAACGTTTTCTTGGGTGACTGCAGTTTTTGGACGACCTTGACGGGGATCATCACTGAGCTTGACACGTCCACGTTGAAACTCAGCAAACCAGCGATAAATTGTGGTTTTGGATGGGGCTTCATCACTAAATGCAGAAATCATCCGGTCAACACACTGTTTTTGTGTTAAATCACTTCGAAAGTCATAATAAATCATCGCTATTGAATTTTCTCGAGTCAATTCCATTTTCTCAACGACTAAACAAGTTTGACAAAACCTCGTGACAAGACCGAGAATCTTTTTTTAAATAAATAAATGGTATTCGATTTTTAAAAGCAAGCAGTTTTCAATTAAAAAGATTTTAATATGACAGGAACAGTGGAAATATTCCATTCCCGATACTTTTAGTGCAGCCTAGTAACAATCCGTACGATTGGCAGTGAAAAATTTTCCCATGGAAAGAGTGCGTGCTTCTATTGATAACTGACCTCAACGTTTAAAGGACTGTATTGCAGCCAATGGAGACCACTTCGAATAAGCTTTTATACTTTAAATTGTTTTATATTTATGTATTAAACTGTAAAAGTAATAAATGTCATTTGCAATATATTTTTTTTTATTTTTTATTGTAACAGTATTTATGGCCAGACTAAGTATATGAATATATTATTATATATTATAATATATAATATCATATTTTCTAATAATATTTAGGTTCTATATAGGTTCTATATGTTCAAATATAAAAAGTTTATAAAAAGTTTATAAAACTTTTTAGGTGCAGAACAAAATGAATAATATGAACTTTAAAAAATCTCCTAAATTCTAAAAAATAAAAACCCTTAAAGGAAAATCACCACCTCAGATATACTACGAAACATAAGTCTTCATAATTCATACATACTTCGTACTTCATACAGCATAAAATTGAAGAGCTGCAATATTGTAACGTCCGATGAATTTACAGATCTATATAAACGTAAAAGTGAATGCTTGTAAAAGGTATGAATTAGAAAAAAAATATACAGTTTTACGCTTTTATTATTTCGCCACTAATATTGCTCTGATGATAGAATTGTCGGAATCACGATCGCAACTGTGCAGAGCATGCGTCGATCGCGTGCGCAGATTTTATTGATTTCCTCACTGCGACCCTCGCGCGCGCCCTTCCCTAAATTACTTGTACGTATGTACCTAAATGAATACAATAGAGTCTGACTATTTATGACTGACTATTTATGACGTTCAATTTAGATTTTTTTACAATCTGAAATGTGTCTCATTAATCGTGTGTTTGTGAGATGTATGTTAATTGATATATTGCATAATTTATTTTTAAGAATAAATATAATTTTTAATTTAAGATTTTTTTTTTTTTTTGAGTGCTAGAGATGGTACTCTGGAATCCATTAAACAAACTAACGAGTCGAAATCTCATTCTTAAAAAACCGCTCTATCCTTATATGTTCTCCGCATCGCGTATAATAATACTTTAGGTATTATAATAAATGGGCAGCGTGACGAAAGCAACAAAATCTCTCGCTTTTCCAGTTACACTTAAGATACGATTTATTTAGAGCGTTAGGTAAAAAGTACTGTAAATTAAATAAATGAATGTTTGAAGATAATATAAGCCTGTGATATTCATACTATGATAATAGGTAAATATACAAATCATAACATTTGACCTCGTTTCAATATTCGTCAAGTTTGCATCTTCAGTACGTAGGTATCTATAATATTCATAATTGTACTTTTTTACCTATACTGCTAAACATTTTCATAAAATTTGGTGGTAAGTACTTTTGTAAATATAAACACAAATGACACAACTTTGTAATCAACTCTCTACGAAAAATTCAATTAATAATGGTAGTCAACATTTTCTTTATTTTTCTTAAATTATGCACCTCACGAGGAAACGCCAGCTCTTCCTATCTGTGGTGAGCCTGGTACACTCATGTAAATAACATCAAATCAACACGATAGTCAAATAATCGAGGATTATTCCTCAAATTGCTGTATCGCTGAAATGGTCCGATGAACTTGGATAATATGTGGAGAATACTCATTTCACTAGTACAAACTAGAGCTCCAAAGCGTATTTTTACTATACTGCAACATTTGGGCCGCGCGTTTCGTGTTTTTATGCTCTCCGTTTAAAGTAAACGTTGGTGTACTTATCTATACTAATATTATAAAGCTGAAGAATTTGTTTGTTTGAACGCGCTAATCTCAGGAACTACTGATCCGATTTGAAATTTCTTTCAGTGTTAGATAGCCCATTTATTGAGGAAGGCTATAGGCTATAGGCGATATAACATCACGGTAAGACCAATACAAGTGGAGCACCAATAAATAATGTTTCAAAATATTTTCACTTTCTACGTAAATGAAGCGGGGGATAAAATTTAGCGTTATGCCAAAGTAATTATTCCAAGCGAACGGAGTCGCGGGCAAAGGCTAGTAGATTATATTGTATCGATGATGCACATCAGTCGGGCGAAAAATCGATATTGTCTGTGCACACGTTCGACTTAGACTCTCTCGTTTTAAACGACAAAACATTATTATAAGCTGATGGATAGAAAGGAACACAAAATAATAAACGACTGAAAAAAGAGACAACAAATTTACTCAGACGAGAATATATTATTAAATTGGGATAGGGATTAGTGTGTACCTACAGATAAGGAAAACTATTAACTACCTTAGACGATTAGATTTCCAATCATTGTATTATCGCTAGGTTTCTAGGACGAACATTAAATGGCCCATGAAAGCATGTTCAAATGTTCCGATCAACATATGTTTGAGAACATATTTTTTAAATCTTAATCTGCATATTTAGAATTTTATGTGTATTATATTTCCTATAGAGTCGGAATGGCTGGAGCGATTGAGCAATGAAATTTTCACGAAATCTTCAGATACGCCTTAAGAATTGAGTTTTTTTTATTGCTTAGATGGGTGGACGAGCTCACAGCCCACCTGGTGTTAAGTGGTTACTGGAGCCCATAGACATCTACGACGTAAATGCGCCACCAACCTTGAGATATAAGTTCTAAGGTCTCAGTATAGTTACAAGAGACGGTTGCCCCACCCTTCGAACCGAAACGTATTACTGCTTCACGGCAGAAATAGGCAGGGTGTTGGTACATACCCGTGCGGACTCACAAGAGGTCCTACCATCAGTAATTACGCAAATTATAATTTTGCGGGTTTGATTTTTATTACGCGAAGTTATTCCTTCACCGTGGAAGTCAATCGTGAACATTTGTTAAATACCTACCTACCAAACCGTACGTAGTTGGAATAGCCCCTTATGCTACAAATGATTAGGTACCGGAGAAAAAAGTCTGGCGATCAAAGTAAACAAAAAAAATCTACGCAAATCAATAAAAAGACAAAAGTTGTTACTGTCGTTGATAAATAAAACCATTATAAATATAGTAATGTCGGTTTTTTTGCGCAGAAGAGGGGTCGTGTTTGAAAAATCAATAAGGTCTGCGCACGCGATCGGCGCTCCTCCCGCAGCGAGGGAGAGGGCCGTGGTACCAATGCTCCAATGACGTCACACTACATGTACACCGAAACACAAATATAAATGCACTCGAACATTCGTAGACACAACCAGAGCTTTAAGTCAAAGATCTTCATGCTCGATCACAAAATTAAATCATAATCTTAAAATTTTTAGGTTAGGATGTTCAAAGAAATATCGATCAACATAAAAGATGAATCAAATAAAGAGGTAATAAATCTAAATTGTTTATTGTTAAAACTAAAAGCCAACTAAGGACGAACCAGCAAAATTTCTAATGTCCTTTAATTATACTAGTTTTATAGTTACTCGTCGCTCCCACGAATAGGTGCCAACCACCCTATTTAATGTGACACGACCGACCTCATATCTTAAGGTAAACGGCATTTTCGTTTCGGATGTCTATGGGTTCCCGTAAGTACTAAAGAGGATGGGTTATGAGTTCATTCACCTGTCTACGGTAAAAGGCAGAGTTTTCAATATTTAAATAAATTAAAAATTGGTTTGTTAGTTAAAAAAAGCACCGAGAGTGAATCCAGGGGATCCAACAAGACATGTTTCAGGCGACGGCGACGGCGGCTTTGTGTTGCCCCGTTGCGGTCGGATAGGTCGGACCTACGTGCTATTCTGATATGGCGCAGGTAATCTTACACACTAATGAAACAAATGTAAAAAATCACCAGGAAAAACTTAACTTCTCACTTGATATTTAATTTCCTAAACAATTAATCGCTACCGAATTTGATTATTATATTGAGGTTGGCAATTTATCAAATTAAGTAGGGCGTTATCCTTTAAAAAAATTAACCCTACAAGTACAAACATTTAAGCATTTACTTTGTGATAAATTACAAAAAGGTCTTTCTTAAATACAAAATATTTAATGTTCATTAAAGGTTGATTTGATCTTCTTTGAGCTTTATTGAATTTTCTTATAATTAGAAAAAGTTTTATTTGTTCATACACCGCTGACAGAAAAATCCTCGGGTCCCGCGCTACTTTCGCAATCAGCCACTTTTGTAGAAGAGTTTGAACACATAAATTACTTATTTATCTATATGTATAAAAATGAATTGCTGTTCGTTGGTCTCGCTAAAACTCGAGAACGGCTGGACCGATTTGGCTAATTTTGGTCTTGAATTATTTGTGGAGGTCCAGAGAAGGTTTAAAAGATTAGATAAATATGAAAATGTTCGGAATTAAATAAAAATAACAATTTGGTTTCCCTTTGATGTCTCCCCCGTCGGACGGATTCCTTTTGTTTGTTTTAAGTTTATTTTATACAAAAGTTTAGGTCTTTTATTTCTCGATTGAGGCACTACGAAGTCTGCCGGGTTAACTAGTATTAAAATAAATAAATATGTTCAATAGTTACAGGTAAATTCGTGACGGTGCTTTAACGTATCTATAAACAAAGAGTGCGGAGTGCATTATTCGTTCCCCGAACTGATGACCACGACCACTCTGTCAAAAGTGCAAACGACTGAGAAGAAATGCATTAACATAGTCCATGAGCAACGATATCCCCTTAAAACCATTCGATCATGCTCGTTTGCCACAGCTGCCAAATAAATAAAATATACCAGACGAACTTTTTTCCAGATGGATCGATTTTGTTGATACTTTTTGGAACGAAGTTGCAACGATGCGGAGAGGTACCCTAACCAGGAAAAAACGTCCGTAACGTAAGATTTTTATTAGTAATGCACATAGTGTACGACTTAACTTTGTAATAGCGTACAAAAAATAATAAATTCGGTTTTTTTTTATTTTTATCAATAAAAAAATCATAATAAAAAATGTATACCCAAATAATTATTTTCTTTATACCTCAAATAGAACTTAAAATAAATATTTTTATAATAAGGAACTTCGTTCCTATCCAGAGTCCCACGACACCACACATCTTTTTTTAAAATTCAAAACTGACGCTTCACACGTGGTGTCATTTAAACTTATTCACAAACTCACTAGTAGCTTTTGTTTCATCATTAATAAATTAATTCTAATTCAGTTCGACTAGATCGATGAAATTTTCATTTTATTTCGTTGAAGTCAACACACAGAACCAAAAAGAGAGATTTGCAATTTCATCTCGTACTTGCTTAATTTTTTTCAAAAGTGTCCAGGAGCTGCCCAAATTAAAAAAAAAAAACGCCCGCAACACAACACATGTTTTATGTCGTACCTAGAAGTGAAACAACAAAAGCAGAATTAATTACTAAGCGAGGGTTGGTACCCGAGTACAATTAGGTTCAATGAACTTCCCCTCTCTCAGACCGCGCTGCCGTGCGTGGTGAACCTGCGATTTTTATCCTACAATATCTAATGATTACGTCTAACGTGATTAGACAATAAAATTCAATAATTCCAAGCTGGCATCTAGCATTTTATCAAAGATCAATAATAATCTTCTTCATATTATCTGGAATCATAGACACGTTTATACGCGGTTTTAAAACTTACAATGATACTGATTTTATGATTGTATGTTTGTATTGTCGTATTGTTCGACTGTACTTTGAAAACAACAGCAGTAAAAACATTCGAAACGTCGGTAATAATATAATGATTAAAATGTTACTGAAGTTTTATATCGAATATATTATGTGTTTCAAATGAATAACTTAAATTCATATAATATATTATACTGGTGGTAGGACCTCTTGTGAGTCCACGCGGGTGGGTACCACCACCCTGCCTATTTCTGCCGTGAAGCAGTAATGCGTTTCGGTTTGAAGGTTGGGGCAGCCGTTGTAACTATACTTGAGACCTTAGAACTTGTATCTCAAGGTACCCACCTTGTCTATGGGCTTCAGTAACCACTTAACAACCAGGCTCGTCAACCCAACTAAGCAATAAAAAAAAAAATTGTCATTGATTTTTAATTTGAATCATTATTGAATCGCGCCATTTTTCCGAACGTTTTATGTGGCTTAGCGCTATCGGTTTTTTAAAGAGCTCGACAGGTCATTAACCTGTTCTGGGCTTCGAGATAGATTTTTCAGTGCACTCTAACGGTACTTACCTGTCTATCTTCTATCAACCCACAAACGTACACATCTGGACATAGGCCTCCCCAAGTCTCCGCCCCCCAAGCCCAGCCGCCAAGATTATCGCGGCCTTCAACCGGTTGCTTACTTGCATACTTACCTACAGTCAAATAAAAACTGTAGTGATAATAATAAATAATTTAATAAAAAAAACAAAAAAAATATTAACAATCACGCCACGTTAACTGGTTCCGTGCTAAGATCGTAAAGAACTTGTATTACAGGTACCAGGTAACGGAAATAAATGTAAGGTTTTTTATTATACACATACATATATTTAATATACATCCATAACCCTAGAAAATACATTTTATATTTTTCATACAAATATCTTCCCTTGGCGGGATTCGAACCCACGACCCCCTTGTGTAATGACTATGTCACTTACCACTACACCAGACGGCCGTAATTATATACCGTTATGTAAATGTAGCTAAAGACTGCTTTATCGAGTAAACTTTTTTTAGTTAATAATGGGAAAACTTTTGTAAATACTAGTACTTACTCAAATATATCCTGAAAAATCCCTATTTAGCCAAAGATTATTTTAATAGTTATCTGATATGAAATTCAAAGACTCATACTTGATTTCATGGGTTAACTTGGTATTACATCTAGTCACGCGACTCTGGCTTCATCCATCTTTATGTACCTACTAGACCTATGTGTTCATTATAATCTATAGGTGCGCTGGGACCATCCAATAAATATTTAACGTTGAAAATGCTGTTCTTTATTTTGTTTTAAACTTACACGGCTATATAGTATATTGTAATTTTTTTTTTGCTGGTAGCCTAAGGGGTTGTGGATATTACGACGAAGAGAAGATCTTCCACTGAGCGGGTGATGTTGCCCGGTAGACCGACGGTTCGAGTGTTGTTCGGAACTTGTTTAAATGCAAGCTTATCTCGAAAATGTCGTAAGCGAGATTCAGTCATCTGTCAAATATCTGGTTTTGTATGATGGCTACCCGATACAGGGTTATTCAATCTACGCGCGGTTTGGCAGCTCATAAGATTCAACCTAGAAAGACTTGCTAATACTAGGCCTAGCAAGGACATGCTTCGCTGAATGTACCACTGCATTCCAGTTACAACCCACTAAAAGATTCGATGAGAAATTCAGTGGGCTTTGTTTGTGGTCTAAATTGCCACCATTTTATTCACCAGATATGGCTCAATCTGACTTCTTTATTTTTCGTAAACTCAAATTATCACTTCGTCGCAATACTTTTCAATCTGTAGAAACTAGAAAACATAAAAAAGAATTGCAGCGAGAACAGAAATAAGTTTTTTAATTTTTTTTTATTGCGTAGATCGATGGACGAGCTCACGGCCCACCTAGTGTCAAGTGGTTACCGGAGCCCACAGACAGCTACAACGTAAATGCTGCCACTCTGAGATATGAGTTCTAAGGTCTCAGTATAGTTACAACGGCTACCCAACCCTTCAAACCGAAAAGCATTACTGCTTCACGGCAGAAATAGGCAGGGTGATGGTACCTACCCTTGCGAACTCACAAGAGGTCCTACCACCAGTAACAAAGCGTTATCCGGAAAAAGCGTTTAAAAAGGTTTTAATGATCGGATTAGTCCCTGGCGTAAATGTATCGTTTTTCAAGGAGCATACTTTGAAGGCGATCAAATAAATTTGAATGAATAACTAACATTTTGTGAATTACTCATATTTTCCCGGTACTTTTGTCACATAATGGTATGTTTGTATTATGAATTTTTACCCACCCACCCACCTTGAGATATAAGTTCTAAGGTCTCAAGTATAGTTACAACGACTGCCCTTCAAACGCTGGTGGCAGGACCTCTTGTGAGTCCGCACGGGTAGGTACCACCGCCCCGCCTATTTCTGCCGTGAAGCAGTAATGCGTTTCGGTTTGAAGGGTGGGGCAGCCGTTGTGACTATACTGAGACCTTAGAACTATATCTCAAGGTGTGTGGCGCATTTACGTTGTAGATGTCTATGGGCTCCAGTAACCACTTAACACCAGGTGGGCTGTGAGCCCGTCCACACATCTAAGCAATAAAAAAAAAACGCATTGCTGCTTCACGGCAGAAATAGGCAGGGTGGTGGTATCCACGCGCGCGGACTCACAAGAGGTCCTACCACCAGTAATTAAGAGTAGAGTAGGGAATTAAAGAGATGGCAATTTGCGCGTGAACAGGGCGGCTTGGCGATGCGGCAGGGCGGGCGTCAATCGCGCACGGCGCAGGCGCGTGGCACCGACGACGCTCCGCGTTCTGCCCTCGATCGATGAGATAAACGCGCACCCCGCTTTTCGGCTTGGATCAATACGGATTCCATCGATTTTCAGAGCCGCAGCCGCCGCACAACCGAACCGAGGGTCGCACGCGGTGGTTGCGCGCGTTTTTGTTCAAATAATCTAGTGCGCTCGACCATTTTGAAATTTGATAATCATAATTAATAGTTAATTGATTTCTCTGTGTAGTATAAGAAAGTTAATCGTTAATTTGTTAATCGTCGGTTTTAAGGTAATTATTTTGAACGGTGCCTTGATTCAATTTCAAAAATTCAAATTTTGTTTTTTTGACATATTTTTATTTTTAATTTCTGCCTTCTTACCT
The DNA here is from genome assembly GCF_030267445.1 of Bombyx mandarina. Lineage (NCBI taxonomy): Eukaryota > Metazoa > Arthropoda > Insecta > Lepidoptera > Bombycidae > Bombyx > Bombyx mandarina. The sequence continues at coordinate 15,854,666 of NC_143228.1, forward strand.
TTTGCTTAATGTTTTTATTTATCTAATAATTTAGTTTGTTTATTGAGAATGCTTACTATTAGAATCTTGTTGTAAACAATAATATAAGAATTTTATAAGGCTTTTACTTATAAATTTTTACTTATAAATTACATAATTTTTATTTAAATACAACTAAAACCCGATACTGGCACGAAACAACTTACGCGTGTTAAAAACAAAACCGTAACCATGGCAACCGTTCAACAATAAGCCAATCATGGCCGACTTGATCATAAAGTGACCACGTAAACAAAACGACGCTTCTTATATTATAATTCGTAATGGTTTGAACAGATGCCGTAGACCTGGAAAGAACAATGACTTCGACGGACACGTATCAATTGAAATGGCACTCGCACAGTTCGCATCTGAACGGTTCGGTGGCGGCTCTGTTGCGTTCGGAGCGTTTCACCGACGTCGTCTTGTGCACTATGGACGGCTCGCAAATACCGGCCCACAAGTTCATACTGAGTTCGTGCAGCGTGTACCTGAGCGGTCTGTTCGAGGGCCAGAGGTCTGTTATGAGGATGGGAGGGATGCTGTACGTGGTGCTTCCGCCGGAAATATCGACGAAGGCCCTGAAGATTTTAGTCGAATACATGTATAAAGGTATCTATACATATAAATAAAATTGGAGTGTCTGTTTGTAATATTGACATAACCGCTTTTTACTACATGCATATGAATATATACACGGTACATACACCAAAATAACATTTTTTACAATGTTTGTCTGTCTGTCTGTCTGTTTGTTCCGGCTAATCTCTGGAACGGCTTGACCGACGATTTTGACGAGACTTTCACTGACAGGTAGCCGGTGATATAAGTAATAACTTTAGACTAGCTTCGGCCCGCAGCGTTAGCCGCGGTACGACAATAACAGCGGGTAACATTGTGGGACTCGGCTATCAATAATAAAATTTAATGTTTCCGAAGCGAAGAGAGGGCGTGTCGCTAGTATATAATATAAGGAGTTTATTATTGTAGCTTATGTGTAATCTTTTACGTTTCATTTAACTGGATATTGATTTTACGCTTCTCATCAATGAACCTGGAAACAACTTTTGTCTCTACTTAAATAGCTAATGGCCTCTAGCGCCTATTCCAACTACAGGTTTGGTAGCCGAGCTAACGCAGCTCATTCTCAGAGAACGGCAACTTACCATTATGAGAGCCGCACGCTCAGTTGCTTCTTGAAGCAATAAAGAAACTTTTTGTCAGCTGCGAATCGTTCATTCGAATTTCATGTTCGTCAACATCCAAGGGATAGGCAGGGAATAATTAAAAAAACGTTCACAAGAAAATTAGTTATCCAATCCGTGGTTATTGCATATAAATGAAGAGATATATATTGACCTTTTTTTTTATTGCTTAGATGGGTGGACGAGCTCACAGCCCGCCTGGTGTTAAGTGGTTACTGGAGCCCATAGACATCTACAACGTAAATGCGCCACCCACCTTGAGATACAAGTTCTAAGGTCTCAAGTATAGTTACAACGGCTGCCCCACCCTTCAAACCGAAACGCATTACTGCTTCACGGCAGAAATAGGCAGGGTGGTAGTACCCACCCGCGCGGACTCACAAGAGGTCCTACCGCCAGTAATTACGCAAATTATAATTTTGCGGGTTTCATTTTTATTACACGATGTTATTCCTTCACCGTGGAAGTCAATCGTGAACATTTGTTGAGTACGTATTTCATTAGAAAAATTGGTACCCGCCTGCGGGATTCGAACACCGGTGCATCGCTTCAACACAAATGCACCGAACGTCTTATCCGTTAGGCCACGACGACTAACTTATAATACAATTTTCCAAAAATTTTATGTACCTATCAATAATTTTACTGTATGTGTGTATGTCACTGAACTCCTAAACGGCTGGACCGATTTGAATTAATTATTTGTATGCGTTTGGGTAGCGCCTTGGACGGTTTAAATTCACAAATCCGATAATATATATGTTACTAAGCGCCTGGATTGCCTAACTATCCCTTTGTTTTTTAATGTATGTTTTAGTCTTTTAGGTCTCTTAGAGATATATTGATTCTCAGTGCCTTAGGATTCATCTTTTACAGAGTCTACTAGATATTCTGGCGGTTTAGTAAGAAAATCGAAGGAAGAAATCGGCGTAATTACTTCAGTGCGCCGCGTGGGTCACCGGTGACCTACATGGCAGTCAACGTGTTAATGATTATACATGAACGTTTCTTTTGGACAGGCGAAACGACAGTCTCAAATGAAATATTGGACACCGTCCTGAAAGCTGGCGAGGTGCTCAAGATTCGCGGGCTGTGGCGTCAGACCGACGAGGGCGGCGCCTCCACGGAGCCCCCAGACAAGAGCACATTCAACCAGACCCTGCCATCGGCGAGCGTGAACAAGCAAATCGTGCCCAAGAAGCCTGACGAGGGACAGGCCAAGATAGCCGTGAAGAAAGATGATAAGCTCTTGAAAACCTTCACACCAGTTCAAGGCGCAGGACAGGGAATAACCAGGTGAGGATCTATATTTACATGTTGACTGTTTTCCAACGTCCAGTCTAATCGGGCGGGCAACCTCCTAGTCTATTAGACCAAAAAGTAAAAGAAATTTAAAAATATAGAGTGCTGTATTGAAGTAAGTACCTAAGTACCAATTTGAATCCAGTAATTGCTACTGCTCTTTGGGGGAGAATCTGAAAAGTAAGTAAAGTGGTCCTTTTTTTTTTAAATGATAAATTAATCTATAGTTGAATGTCAACTCAACAATTGTGCAAATATTTCATAAAGGTGAGTGGTTTTAATATAAATAAATTGGAGGAATATACACTAAATATGTGAATAGAAAACTTCGGGTTTTTTTTAGAATATAAAAGTTTGTTTATTGTGAAAGACAAGGTTTCAATATTTAAATAATAAATAAGTCGATAATCAACGAGATAAATAAGAAGCACGCTAGTCGACTCTCGACCAACTCTTTTATGATTCTGTAAAATTTTCTCTTAACTTTGTTATGATTAATGTAAAATGAAGCAAAGGAGACATATCTGCTGTTTGATGTTTCAGACCAATGTTCATCGGTCCCCCAAAGCTGGTGTTCATTAAGACCACCGAAGGCGGGACCCAAGCCGCCTTACGTCCCTGCGCACCGAAGGGTCAGACCATACTAGTCGCGCCGGCACCCACGTCTGACGCCCCCACCCTCACCACAATGACCGCCACTGCAGCAACGAGCACGACCAATCCAGTAGCGGAGGCGTCCGAAGACAGTCCACCACCGAGGATACTGAGGAGGCACGTCACGGAAAAAAAATACGGGAAAAGGCAGAAGACTGAACGAAATACGGAAGAAGATGCCAAGGATAACGATGACGGCGGAAACGCTGATAATGTATCTGAATGCTCAAGTAAGTTCTCACCTGTAACTTACTAGCCAGGATCAAGATAACGACTTTTTTTATTGCTTAGATGGGTGGACGAGCTCACAGTCTACCTGATTTTAAGTGGTTACTGGAGCCCATAGACATCTACGACGTAAATGCGCCACCCACCTTGAGATATAAGTTCTAAGGTCTCAAGTATAGTTACAACGGCTACCCTTCAAACCGAAACGCATTACTGCTTCACGGCAGAAATAGGCAGGGTGGTGGTACCTACCCGCGTGGACTCACAAGAGGTCCTACCACCAGTGATTATGCAAATTATAATTTTGCGGGTTTGATTTTTATTACACGATGTTATTCCTTCACCGTGGAAGTCAATCGTGAACATTTGTTAAGTACGTATTTCATTAGAAAAATTGTTACCCGCCTGTGGGATTCGAACACCGGTGCATCGCTCAAAACGAATGCACCGGACGTCTTATCCTTTGGGTCACGATGTCTTTCTGGAGTCTAATTTGATTTAGCCTAATCTCTTATAGCATGGGATTTTTTACTATTTTCGTTAACCCATGAGTCGTTGTTTTTACAGTTTGTAAAATGTGAATAACGTTACAGAGAAATCAAATCAAAGCGCTCAAGAAACGACGACAACTGAAATTCAGATAAAAGATGAACCGGAATGGGACGCGAGCAGCATCGAGGAGGAGGAGCGCTCCATCGCGGAGATGTTCCAGGCCGAGATGAACGTGAAGTCGGAGCCCGTCGACGACGTGGACATCGAGGACGACAGCCTGGTGAGACACAAGAACAGACTACCTGACCCGACCTAACAGTACTGTGTGCTTAGTGCGAGTTTCTTAACGTTCTCGATAGCGTAAAAGTTAAGCCAGTTTTGTACCCTTTTTTTATTGCCCTTGTAGGCAGACGAGCATACGGCCCACCTGATGGTGAGTGGTTAACGTCGCCCATGGACTCCAGCAATGCCAGGGGCAGAGTCAAGCCGCTGCCTACCGAAATGCAGTATGCAGTTGGAACAGCGCCCCTAGCGACAAACGTAGGCAAACGATCCCATTCCATACAGATATGAGCTAACTTTTACGTTATCGAGAACGTTAAAAAACCCGCACAAAGCACACTGGTCCTTATCGTTATCATGAGACTATGAGCTTAGACCATAATATCACAGGAAAAGTTAACACTGATCCATGGAGTCATATACAAAAATAGATGATTGCTACGTATATCAGGACGACCGCATTATTACGGCCATTGTCAGACATAGGGGCGAATAGCTAGGGTGATCGAGTTAAGAGAAATATTGAGTATACAAAACACGTTTGCTGTCTTAAAACAATTTAGCAATCTTCTTTTGACGTTAGCAAACGAAAACTAATGACAGCTCTTACAATGGAGTCACCGTTCTTCAAGAAGGCCGGTTGGTAAGTGTGATGGCGTCTACGCGCCTCCATCGTAGGCTCTGTCGTAGCACGAAGTTAGCCGAGTTCCGACGACATTACGATCGTGTTGTCACTTCTCGGGAATCGTGCCGTGCTTCGTTTTGCTACCAAATTACTGACCTTCTCCGACATATATGAGGCCGTCAGCGCAAAAGTAGCCTAAGCTTTTTAGCTAGTTAATATGGAGGCAATTAGGTTTGATTTTTCGAAACAATACTCGCAAAAATAATGTTTACAAAGCTATCTGTTATCTATGGGTAGGCTGGTGGATATAGGTGGATAGGCCGGTTTTGCATCAAAATTTATTATAGTTTAAATAAATTCCAATATACGTCATATAAGCTTGAATATAAAAAAAATGTGGGTTAGGCCACTTTTGCGCTGATGGCCTCATATACTTAATAGGTATTCTCGGTGTATTTGTCACACTTGAGGTAACCCTTTTGTGATAGAGGCTAAAGATTTGCTTTTACCTCCCTTGTTTATTAGAACCAAAAATTGTCTCGATGGTGCAGTTGCAGTCTTGCAGTCAGGGGAAAGCCCGAGCACTTTGTGTTACGATATTTTAAGCACAATACAATTAAAACGCAGCTGATATGTATGACCCTACTACTTCGCTTAAATACCTTGGCCATTCTTGGGGAGTGATCTTTCTTACTTTTCAAGCTCACCAATTTCGACCGATCAAAACTACAATATTCATAGTTAGCAAATTGTTTTCCATTTAAAATGACAGAAATAAGACTCTTATTCCAGTTGACAAAGTGGTCTCCTGTGAGTGCATAGCCTACTGAGTTTTCGCCGGATCTTCTTAGCGGATCGTGATCCGATGGTACAGGGTGGCCCATAAGTCCTTTGATATGAAAAAAAAATTATTAAAATAAAACTAATTACATTATGAATTAAATTTTTATTTACATAAAAAGCTTAAAAAACGGGAATTATTTTTTGAAAATAACATCTCCTAAATGTAATCCGTTGCGATCACGGCACTCTTGCAAACGACGTCTAAAATTGTCGATGACTGCGCGGCACGTCACTGCTGAAATGCTTGTCATTTCTCTGCGGATGTTTTCTTTTAGGGCCTCAATTGACCGCGGGTTTGTGTCGTATACTTTAGCCTTAAGGTAGCCCCACAAAAAAAAATCCATCGGGGTCAGATCTGGACTACGTGGAGGCCAGGAAATGTCTCCTCTCTTAGAGATAACTTTGCCAGGAAAAAGTTGACGGATAACGGGCATAGCAGTGTTAGAGGTGTGAGAAGTGGCCCCATCCTGTTGAAACCACGTCCTGGCATTAAAGCCTGAAAAGTTTTGCAATTCTGGTATGAAAAACTCTTCGATCATAGCCACATATCGCTCCGACGTAACAGTAACTGCGCGCCCTCTGCCATCCTCAAAGAAGTAAGGCCCTAGGATACCATGGGCTGACATAGCGGCCCAAACAGTCACTTTCGGACTATGTAAGGGCTTCTGATGCTAAAGTTTTGGATTGATGGGGCTCCAATAGCGGCAATTTTGTTTACTAACATGCCCGTTAAGATGGAAATGAGCCTCGTCAGAGAACATTATGTTATTGAAGGAAGTAAACCGATTCAACATTTCATTCGCATAATTTTGTCTTTGAATACCGTCAGTTTCCTTTAATTCTTGAACCAACTGAATTTTGTAAGGATGCATATGTAAATCTTTCTTCAAAATCCGTTGTAACGATGTCCTGGATACGTTTAATGCTCTGGCGCGCTTACGAGTTGACTGTGTCGGATTTTCGCGAATAGACTGTGTCACTGTGTCTATGTTTTGTTCCGTACGTGACGTCCTTGGGCGACCCAACCGCGGTTTATCTAACGTCGAACCGGTCTCCTCGAACTTAGCAACCCAGTTCTTAATCGTTTGAAGAGTTGGAGTGTCGTCAAAGTTGTGTAACCCTTTGTGCCTCGAAATTTACGCCGCGCAACGGTTGCCGAATTGTCGTTTTTATAAAACTCGCGCACACAAAACGCACGGTCCGCTCCGGTAAAACGCTCCATCGCGACTAAATTCCCAGAAACCGAAGTTACTCCCCCCGCTTCCCCTGCACCGCTCACGCGCGCCCTGTTCGTTTTATTCAAATTTTACTTTTCAAAGGACTTATGGGCCACCCTGTAGATTAAGCGAAGCAACACCCTTGCTAGGACCAATGTTAACAAATTTGTTAGAGTGAGCTCGTCAGCTTCGTCTACATGTCAGATGAACTAATATAAGGATTACTGCTGGCCCGGAGACCTTTCCAGTTTCACAAGAACAAGTGGGCGAGCAAGGGCTCAGCCAGAACGGGTCTTCGAAGTTACTAGGATAGGTTGGAAGGGAAACTGTGCGTGTGTTGAAGTGTGCGTGTGTGTGTACCGCAGGTGTACAGTCCGCTGGCGTGCGAGCTGTGCGCGGAGGTGTTCACGGTGCCCGCCGCCTGGGTGCGCCACGTGCAGGGCCACGCGCACGACCAGCCGCGCCCGCCCCGCGCCCCGGTACGTGCCCCGCCGCACCCCCTTGCACTAAATAGCTCACTACCCCAGTCTAGCAGATACTGAAGTCCCTCATAAATACTGTACAAACATACATTATCCACGTAGAAATAGATTTTGAAGAAGAATTCTTCCATTGGTGGTAGGAACTCTTGTAAGTCCGCACTGGTAGGTTCCTACCACCATCCCGCCTATTTCTGCCGTGAAGCAGTAATGCGTTTCGGCTTGAAGAGTGGGGCAGCCGTTGTAACTATACTAAGATCTTAGAACTTATATCTCAAGGTGGGTGGCGCATTTACGTTGTAGATGTCCATGGGCTCCAGTAACCACTTAACACCCATCTAAGCAATAAAAAAAAACGTACCAGGAAAGATGGGAAGTATGTTGAATGTGTATGCAGTGATGGATTTACGACTAGGCCCGCGAGGCACATGTCTAGGGTGGCATAATTTGAAAGACGGTAAAATTTTTGAAATACCTACATTTCAGAGACGATTAAAGGGTAAAGAAAGTCTCCTTTGAAAACGAGCTTAGATTAATATTTATAAAGAAAGTTATAGAAGTTATTTTGAATTTTAAAAATTGATAAAATTTATTCTAACGTTAAAAGCGATGCGATAAGGGCCTAGAGTGGTATCAAAGCCTAAATCCATCACTGTGCGTATATGACTTCTGCTGGACCCGACAATCAGACCTGAGGGATCCGATAAGGTCCGACAAGGACGTCGCTAATAGAACCTGTCGGGTTCATTGACCCGTCACTGACTTGGGCCGTGTGACCTATCCAGGGCGACGAGGGTGAGGAGACAATGGCATTGCTGCGTTGCGACTTGTGCCAGAAGCACTTCCCGAACCCAGCGCAGTGGGTGCGGCACATACAGAGCACCCACACCGAAACAGGTGCGTGGACCACACTAGCCGTACCACCGTCTAACGCTGTAGGTCTGGTGTGCGTTTGTAACATGTACTTTAGAAAATATATAACGAATTAAAACTGTCACCGTTTATAGTATAGCTTAATGATGTGGGAACAATCAACAATGAACTTAAAGATAAGTAATTGAGGTAAACAGAATTAAACACTTTTCTATATAGACTGAAGGACTGATTTTTCTGGAAGCTCCCCCGCACGCCTGCCGCTCAAAGAGTAACCAGTAAAAAATTCGAAGGAAATACAGATAAAAAGTCGTATTTTGAACCTCCTTGTTTTTTTTTTTAAATCGATAAATAATTATTGCTCTGTGCAATTTTCGACATATCTAATAAAAAAGTATAGGTATTAAAACCCACACTACACCTACAGTTTGTAATCGATGTCTATTATATTAAGTTAATTATAAGGAAATATGTAGATTTTTGTGCTAAATTCCCTTGCTGTATCTCATATAAATATTTTTGTTATGTGCGAGATTACCATTGGTTTTTCTTGGATTTTTTTATTATTATTTGCGATTCGTCTTTATTCGACCTACTTGTATTATTTCATAAGTGTTTCAATGGAATTGTTTCCCAGTATGTTCCACAAATGAAAGTTTGCGCACATTTGTTTAGGCACGAATTTATAAATAACAAAAACAAAAGATATATAAGATTCGTATAACTAATTTAAGGAACCGACGCCGCATCATACCTTGGGTAGATTCGTTCGTGTAAAATAAAATCTACAAGAATTCTTATAAAAGTTTTTTAGTAATACGAAAATACATCTCCTTCGCCGGTTCTCCTCTGGAGTTTTTACTTGCGAGATCCGATGGTAGTGGAATTCACAATTCGTGTTTATAAAATGTTTGCTTCAACAAATGTGTGTTTTGATATTTAACTTAAAAAAGGCTTATTTAAAAAAGATTCGAGTTGATATTTGAAAATGATATATCTATATACATTCTCTGGGAAATGGTTCACGGAGCATAATAATAATTAAATAAGATAATAACGCAAGCTAATTAATTACGATGTGATGCCTGTTTGTAACTATAATATATTGATTTAAACAAGGAACCTCGCATGTGTGACTTATTAGATTTGGTCAATTGTAATTGAAGACATGAACGAATGAAAAGAATATGATATAATTTGTCAATTTTGAGAAAATGGGCTAAAAACTTTTGTTATTTGTACTTTTCTTCTTCATCACATGCAATTTCTAAAAATAGCCTTTAAGCCCGGAGTCTTAGGGTCTAATATGGTTTATAGGATAAATAACACCTTCATTCAATGTAAAAACTCAAAAATCTTAAAAATGGTACTTAACCCCTTCATCCACTCATGTCTTCAATTGTGTAACCTCCTATTTATTTAACATTAATTCTGTAATCGGTGTGCTTATTACTGACATAGCTGAATGCTGATTGTTATGTATGTGGCTGTAAATGGCTGATTCTCGACAACCGAACATCGAAACCTAAACTCTATCCCATAAATTAAAACCGAATCGACTCGATCACGTCCAACGTTCCGCTACACTCATGATAATCACTTCAGTTATGTTCACGAATCGATTTTTTTGTTGTTGTTACCCCACTTAATAACCGATTTTAAAATCGATAACGTTATTGATTGTGATTCGAACGGGCGATGTTCTAAATTGGTTGTCGATTGTCTAGAATTGGCCATATCAAACAACAGTGCCCCACCAAAACGTCACAATCGTTTCACAGAGGGCGCGCAAAACAAGACATGTGCACATTGCAAGAAGACGTTCCCGTCACACGCGTCCATGCTCATACACATGCGCACGCACACAGGTGAGTGCGTACTCTGTCTCGTGCACAGATAACATCTAAAATGAAAGTTCCTTGGCGATTTTTTTTTATTTACCACAGACAAACTTTTTCCTAAAACTGTTTTTTTTTTCTTCAAAATCGGACGTGACTCGTGGTGTAATCGAATTCGGTTGCGAATAGTGACCTATTAAAAGGATCACCTTGTTATACTACAATATTGTGGTTCCGCGAGTTGTTCCTGAATTGAAATAAATATATTTTTAATTAAAATATAATTGATACTGTACATACATAGCTTGTAGAAATAATAAATAAGTTATTACAGTAAGTACTTTAATCAATCGACTTTGTAAATAATCATATATACCAAACTAATATCATGAAAAAGCTGCGTGTTTCATTAAATAATTGTCAGTCAGTGCTCATTTCAAAAGGTTGAAATCGAAAATCATTGCAAAGCTAACGCGCAAGATTACGATGAAATCACAACAATGCTTAACGCCTCAGCTACACAATGTCACTTTCAAACGCCAACTGTTTCCTGTTGACTGAAGATGCGACGTTCGGATCATCGGCGATCCTAGTGTCGCGGACGGTCCTGTCTGGTATTCGGCACTCAACGAAGAGATAGAGAAAATATATTAGATATAATGCGTTTTACATATTACTACTGCTCTGGAATGAACTAATTCCATCGGTGTTCCCCGAGATCGTATAACGGGTTTTTGTTTAAGTCTCGGCTGTGACTTTCGCATTACCTAGTTTGTCCGCTTGTCGTTACTAACATCGGAAAGCTTCTAACGTGCCCAAACATGTTCTTTTTAGTTTTGGAAGTGTACTAAAACCGTTTAAAAAACCTTAATTTTATCATTATTATTAGGTGTTCCAAAGCCCAGGACATCTACAGAGCAAACTGAAGGAGCTCGAGCTACCGAATGTGCATTACTTGTAAAGGAACCGATCAGAACAGCCGAAGAGAAGAAACCAGAGAACAGTGAGTCGGACAGTCGGCCACCCCGCCAGCCCGTGGTCCCCAATCAAGTCCGCGTGCTCGGAAACAATTATCCCGTACTTTACGAGTATCTCAATCGTCCGACCATCATCAACAAAGAACAAATGAATGCAGCTTATCAACCTATTTTTGTTCAACTTGATCTGCGAAATTCAGCTTCAAGATATTTACTCACGAATACTGTCCAAGGGCAAACCAGCAATAAGGACGCCGCGTTAGCACAACCTAATAATCAAAGCGCCGCGCTAGAACCGTCTGGTAATAATGCTCGTCAGCAAAACCCTGGGCCAGAACAGTCCACTAATCAAATAGCTGGGTCAGGGCAGCTCAGTAACCAAAGCGCCGTGTTAAGGCAGACTAACAATGAAACAGCTGGTCCGGGGCAATCTGGAACTAAAAGTACAGGGAAAATTCAAAGGAAAACTCAAATGACTGCAGCGCGTTGTCGTCAATTTAAGAAATCGTATAAAAACTGCGAATCAACGTCGAACAGTAAATAAGCTCCAACTGATTTTCGATATCGTTCTCCTCCAGAATATCGAGAGAATGTTCGCTCAGAGTATAACGTCGAGTGTATATATATTATGCATAAAATTACATAGGTGCCAACTAAAAAAAAACCGTAACCAACCACTAAAAGCTTGGGGTTTAAAACGCAGTTTAAAGCGTCAAAGTAAGATTCATGCTATGAGTGAAGAGTATGAACATATTGAATAAAGCACGGGAAACATGTTTATATACAAATAAAAATTCAATTATTTTCTACGTCACAAACCGATGATCGACAAGGGTCTCTGAAGCAATATCATAAGATGACATATAATTAAAACGTTAACCTATTTAGAAGAGACTTTAAACAATTGGATTTCGACAATTGGATTTAATTCAAAATTAAACTAATTATTATTTAACAAAGAACCCAATGGCTTGTAGAAGTCGGGTAGGAGAAAACAAGAAGTTTGGCGAGACTGAAAAACGTGAAGATAAAATCTAACGTGCAGTATTATTTACTTAAGGTCCATAGTGCAACGCAGATTGAGATCGAGCTTAGTACGTTCTGTATACGGACGATTTTAATGAAGTAGGGATAAGTTTCTCTTCCAAATTTAATGTATACCTTGAGTCCAGGACTAGTGCCAAATTGTTGCATCACTCTCGTCTTGATCATCAACTTAGTAGGCAGTTAAAAGTAGATAGTAGTTGATTAGGTAATCGGATATAACTAGCAGTAGCAGCGAAATTAGATGCATAAAATCGGATATTTCCAAGTTGTAATCGATTCTAACGTTGTGTAGACACAATTAAGGCTACCTTAACTGTATAATCTCGTTTTTTATTGTCATTAAATTATTTCTAATGTTCACGATTGACTTCCACGGTGAAGGATTAACATCGTGTAATAAAAAATCAAACCCACAAAATTATAACTTGCGTAATCACTGGTGGTAGGACCTCTTGTGAGTCCGCACGGGTAGGTACCACCACCCCGCCTCTTTCTGCCGTGAAGCAGTAATGGGTTTCGGTTTGAAGGATGAGGTAGCCGTTGTAACTATACCGAGACCTTAGAACTTATATCTCAAGGTGGGTGGCGCATTTACATTGTAGATGTCTATGGGCTCCAGTAACCACTTAACACCAGGTGGGCTGTGAGCTCGTCCACCCATATAAGCAATAAAAAAAATCTGACTTTTCGAATACATACCTACTTAGAGTTTACGTGATCGCGTGCCGCGAGCTAATGTAATGATGATAAACGTGCGAAATTAAATCGTAAAAGTAATTTTGTGTCTATGACTCGTCTAGTTGACGCGTTTTGTTGTGACTTTATCTGATATTAATTATACTATCATATTTAAATCGGATTTTGTTCTCAAATGAATAGATATTTAATTTAGCGCGGAAGCCTATCTCTGTTTTTTTTTAAATTAAAATGGCTACTGCTCATCAGCTATCCACACACTTTTGTACACGTTTTCATTAGCTATTAGTGTAAAGCTGTAATTCTGATATTACAAAGAGATACTTTACATTTCATTTCAACAAATATCTATGCGAGCATTTTGAATGGAAAAATAATTGATTTCATTAAATAGTTGACCTAAATTCGATACCCCAAAGCAAACACACAAATTGATAGTAAGCCGTATTTAGTACCTAATTGACAGTAATGTACTAGAATCTAGTCTTTAGCGTAGTGATGTGACATAGATGTAGTAGTAGTAGTAGTAGAAAAATGCTTGAATAACAAGATGTTGCAAACGTTACAACCGCTTGTCGTGTTGCTTAAAGCAATATGTCGCAGACAAACCTTAGGCGAAACACCGTGAAAGAAGGTTGTGATCAGAACGATATGGATTGTATCATCATATCATATCACATGTATGGTTGTATAATCTCGATTATAGGGATAACTGTGATGAATTGAACGATCTATTGGTGATATTGTTGAGTATTAAGCTAGGTAAGCGTAATGGATAGCGAATAGGGAATATCGTTGTTGTCTGTATTCTTCGACGTAATATTGTATACACTTAACTGACTGGTCGGTGCAGGGTGTGATGACATCGTTCCTGAAATGTAATTGGTGGATGTTCTGGTTATAAATGGCAATATAAGAAATCAGTTGTCGAAAAAATGTACTGTAGGTACCTACTTTGCGCGTAATGTAATGCAAATAAAAATCGGCTAACGCGTGTGATTCCGCTGTCTAGAGCGAATTTCGGTTTTACAAAAATATGATACGTCCCAGTATGACGGATGAGACAGCCGTTATGCAATGCAACCGAGATGACAGCCTCATGTCTCAAGATTGGTAGTGTTCACGTTGTCTATGGGTTTCTTTAACCGCTCAGCACCAGTGTGCTTAGTGCGAGTTTTCTAACGTTCTAGATAGCGTAAAAGTTTGCTCATATTTGCATGGAATGGAATCGTTTGCCTATGTTTGCGGCTAGGGGTGCTGTTCCAACTGCACACAAAATTTGGTAAACTTTTACGCTATAGAGAACGTTAAAGAACTCGCACTAAGCACACAGGTGAACTGTTGGATTAGATTTGGTAGTTCCTTCAGGGCACGTTCTCTTTGCACCCTGTATTGATATAGTAGGTCATCGCCTATTGTTCGTAGAAGAAAATATCCGCCTAATTTTGGATGGTGTTTAAATGTGAATTAGATATATATTTTTAATTAATATATTTAATGTATGTACTACGTATCAATTATGATAAGAAATATCGGAACCACAGTATTTGTCGTTTTTAGTGGTACAACAGGAAATATTATCGAAAATCGATTTTAAATACGTTAAGCTAAAACGAATTGTGTTTACTTTGTCTCAATATAAATGATCTCAATACAATGCAATAAAATTTGATGAAATAAACTTTACAGTTACCAGTAATAAGTATTTTCTATTTGTTATTATGCTCGTAATCTAAGGAGTTATACTCTTTTGGCGAGCTGATCGTAAAATTAACCAAGTTGAATTAAGGATTGTCAAGAAATGTATTAAAATCACTCGGTCATAATAATTGTATGCTGTATTGTATTTAATTTTTTATTTGAAAAACTCACAAGAAATGATTTCGCCATATTAGTCTTCCAAAAAAGTATAGCTCACAACGAGTAAGTAGACTTACCCGCTTTTTTCTTTGTCTCCCGATTATTATTTTCTTGTACTTTTTTTGTTAATTAATTTAGTTGTACAAAGTTATTAATTTATTTAATAATAAAAATTCCAAAGAACTTTCGTTTATAATTAATGAGATGAGAGTCTATTTTTTATTCCAATACAAAGAAAACTACTTCAGATTTTAGCAGGTATGGTATGTACACTTTTCATTCATCTGTTCCGATATAGATCTTAAGTATTTGACAAGTAAAGTGCCATGCAAACGTATCATAAGAATACCTTTGATTAATTACAAACCCCGGCCATAATGTCATAGGCTGTGTGCAAACATTATAGGTCAATGTTTTATTAAGAAACCAGTTTTTCCTGAATCAAACTGAATCAAATATGGCAGCTCTCACGTGTTGGTTCATTCTAAATCACTCGCTCTTGTTCGAATTGTGATTGTGTAATCTCGTTTGTCCGCACGGGTAGGTACCACCACCCTGCCTATTTCTGCCGTTAAGCAGTAATGCGCTTCAGTTTGAAAGGCGGGGTAGACGTTGTAACTACACTGAGACCTTAGAACTTATATCTCAAGGTGGGTGGCGCATTTACGTTGTAGATGTCTGTGGGCTCCAGTAACCACTTAACACCAGGTGGGCTTTGAGCTCGTCCACCCTTCTTAGCAATAAAAAAAAACTAAAATATATACTTAAATTGCGGTTTGGCTACACACCGGATTGAGCTTAACCGAGAAATACAAAAAAATACACATTGCACCCAACTGCAATATTTTTGGAGTACAATACAATAACGACTTTTCATTCAAATCGGAAAGCATTCTTGATAAATTACTATTTTGTAGTACTGCCAATAATGTTAATAATGTTGCTATTGCTGCGAGACAAAATTTGTGATAAAATTTAAAGCGAACTTTTAATCCCTAATCTAATCTAATTAAAGTTTTTATTTTACAAAATCAATTATACGTAGGTACGTCTTAATCGTAGGGTATGTTATAATAATGATACGATGGTACTTGAAAGTTCTCAACAAATTGTTAGGTGTAGTATATTTACTTGTGCAATTACTAAGTACATTTGAAGCCGTCATCGCAAAAGTGGCCTTACCATAGTTAGTATGGAGATAATGAGGTTCGAATTTACCTTTACAATACTTGGTAGGCAAAAAAATACGCTATAAAATAATCTTTACAAAGTCATTTGTTATCTATGGATTGAAACTAGGGATAGGTCGATTTTGCATCAAAATTTATTATGTTTTCAATAAATCGCAATACATAAGCATGAATATGAATTGTGGGTTAGGCCACTTTTGCGCTGACGGCCTCATTTAAGATTAAGAGCACACGTTGGTGTAGATATAGGCAGCGACTTGACTCTGCCCCTGGCATTGCTGAAGTCCATCCATGGGCAACGGTAACCACTCACCATCAGGTGGGCCGTGTGTTCGTCTGCCTACAAGGGCAATAAAAAATAAATAAAAAAAAGATGTGTTTAGTTTTTGTAATCGTTTCGCTTACACAGGGGAGCGGCCGTTCGTGTGCGGACTGTGCAACAAAGGCTTCAACGTGAAATCGAACCTGCTCCGGCACCTGCGCACTCTGCACGAGACGGCCGACGAGCCCGGCGTCGCGCCCGCCAAGCGCGAGCCATGAAGACGAGGAGGGCGGGCAGGTCTGTACACGATCTACTTTAATAAAATAATAACTGGTCTATCTAACTTTGAAGTCGTCGTGGCCTTAAAGGATAAGACGTCCGGTGCATTCGTATCTAGCGATGCAGCGGTGTTCGGTTTTTTTATTTTTTTATTGCTATTTATTTATTTATTTATTGCTTTTTTTTCTGGGTGGACGAGCTCACAGCCCACCTGGTGTTAGGTGGTTACTTGAGCCAATAGACATCTACAACGTAAATGCGCCACCCACCTTGAGATATAAGTTCTAAGGTCTCAAGTATAGTTACAACGGCTGCCCCACCCTTCAAACCGAAACGCATTACTGCTTCACGGCAGAAATAGGCAGGGTGGTGTTACCTACCCGTGCGGACTCACAAGAGGTCCTACTACCAGTAAAAAAAAAAACCAAATTAAAAGCCCGCAGGCGGGTACTAATTTTTCTGATTGACTTCCACCGCAAAACCCGCAAAATTATAATTTGCGTAGTTAAAAAATTGAGACTTAACACATTAAAACAATTACATATCATGTCTATAGGCTGACAATTCAGAGTAGCATCTTTTTTTTTTATTGCCTTTGTAGGCAGACGAGCATACGGCCCACCTGATGGTAAGTGGTCACCGTCGCTTATGGATGTCAGCAATGCCAGGGGTAGAGCCAAGCCGCTGCCTACCATAATCTATTTTAAATCTAGTTTAAAGAACATTTATCAAAGCCATTATGATTCAAGTCAAAGATCAGTGGCACTAAATATTTCATACAAATAGAAGAACTTTCTGCCACGTGGTATTCGACGGTATTCGTGTCTCGAGTTTTTTAACGTTCTCTTGATAGCGTAAAAGTTAACTCGAATTTGTATGGAGTTGAAACGTTTGCCGCTAGGGTCGCTATCCCAACTTTTACGCTATTGAGAACGTTGTAAAACTGGCACTAAGCACACACTGACCATTCCCTGCGGACAGGGCGAGGCCGCGGAGTGAGCAGCTCCGGCGACGGTGAGCCTCGCAAGCAGAGCTACTCGCTGTTCCTGCGACAGCGCGCCGTGCTCTTCTCCGCCAGGAAGTGGAAGCAGTGAAGCGAGCCCCCGACGCAGCACCGGTCGTTACCCACTTGCACCACTCGTGCCCAATAACGACCCCTGTACGCTTAGTGCCAGTTTTTTTACTTTCTCGATAGCGTAAAAGTTAGCCCAATTTTGTATGCAGCTGGAACAGCGCCCCTGGCGGCAAACGTAGACAGACGATCCCAGTCCATACAAATTATATGAACTAACTTTTACGCTATCGAGAACGTTAAAAAACTCGCACTATGAATAGTCGATATACAGAAGGGTTTTTTTGGGTGATGAGTATGAATAGCAACGTTACTGCGTGCGAACATTTGGTTGCAACAAACGTTGGAAATCATAAAGATCCTAAGGCATTAGACAAGTGTGAAACGTGTTCAGTGTGCTTAGTGTGAGT
Source organism: Bombyx mandarina (assembly GCF_030267445.1). Taxonomy (NCBI): domain Eukaryota; kingdom Metazoa; phylum Arthropoda; class Insecta; order Lepidoptera; family Bombycidae; genus Bombyx; species Bombyx mandarina. The sequence continues at coordinate 15,872,515 of NC_143228.1, forward strand.
TTTTTAACGTTCTCGATTGCGTAAAAGTTAACGTAGTTTGTTTGAAGTGGGAACAGCGCCCCTAACGGCAAACGTAGGCAAGCGTTCCAACTCCATACAAATTTGAGTTAACTTTTACGCTATCGAGAGCGTTAAAAAACTCGTACCTACTAAACACACAGTTGTGCTCGCGCAGTGGAAACGTCTCGGTGCGAGGTTGCGTCGGTCGGCTATCTCCACGACATCCTGCCCACCCTCCTTACAATTATTTTTACAAGTTTAACTATCTATAATTTTTAAGCTACACATTAATGTATTTTTTTAAAATTAAATTTTAAATTTAAGCATTTCGTATTCTAGTCTCTGTTAAGAACCGCTGTTTGTGTTTGAAATAAATTCGTTTTAAGTTTTATAATTAAAAATCGCATTTGTCTAAGTTTGAAAGTTTTACGCGTAATAATTGACGAGTATTTTTCCTGTAATAATTTTGAGTCAAATTAAAATAATTTTGATCTTTCTGCAATCGAAGCACGCTAAAAAGTGTAGATATTTTTATCATCTAGATGCTGCGGTATTTATTTGTAAGTCGTACCTAAGTAATTACTTAGAATTAAGTTATTATTGTCTTATAATATCACTTTAGTTTCTAGCACGCTTTTATTACTTTGACCTTGTATTTCAAATATATACCAAAATATTTTATTGTAATTTTCACCAACATTCACTTGAAAATGTTCACACGCGTCACGGACCGATAACATCACAATAATCTTATTGGCCTAAAATCCTGAATGACGAAGAAAAATAATTTGTTTTACTATTAAAGAGTAACTTTTAGTTTGTAAACTATATCTTTTATTGCATTAAACATTCCAATTCACACGGTTCGAAAACGTTGTGGTGTGGATTTTAAATATAAGTACCTAAAGAACATTCCAGAAGAGAAGACCGTTTAAAGCACACGCCATCTTAGATATTTTCAAAATATTTTTAGATTCTTTTTTGTGTTAACTAACGGACGACCACGAAATTGAAGTTAGCGTAAATATAAAGTATTTCGAAAGTCGAAAATTGTGAAACATTTTTAATCACAGCTGCGATTGGCGAATATTTTATATGATTATTAATAATAATATTCGTAGAAATATTATAATTTATTCAAATACTCATGTAAAACATGTTGAATGAGTCAAATTTAACTGTTTGATTTTCAGAACGTGGTAAAATAAAGATTTCGACATACCAGTAAAAAATGTTTTTTATTTGAGTCTAGAGATTATGACATTCCCAATTTAGGCATATCTAGATTATTTGCTTTAGTAAGAACTGCTGCGTACCATCGAGAACTTTTCGAACCCTATTTGAAGAGGTTCATGTCGTTTGGGGAACACCGTGGAGAGGTTCATGTGTGCGGCGGTTAGTGGTAGAGACGCGAAGGGATTTTAGTGACAGAAGTATTTTGAACAATTGTCTATGCGGTACAGAATCAAAACGAACTTTTTGAAGTTATACTTCTTTAGGCGCGTTATGAAAAATTGATGAGAGTGACATTTTACGATGCGCGCGCACCGTGACACAAAATTGACAGAAATGAAGTTGCCCACTAAATCGCTCATTACAATACGACCGACGTAACTTGGCGAGTCTGAACTTAGCCGCAAATGAACTTTCGCGCATGTACACTCGTAAAAAGTGTTATTAGCATTCATTTTTTAACGTTAAATATTTATTATTAATTATTTAATATTAGAAAAAAAAAAAAAAATAATAAAAATAAAGTATAACTACTTACGCGCGTACATAAATACACGCACTCTTTTTTTTTATCCTGGCTTCCCTAGTTATTATGACAAATTTTGACAAAGCTGCTGGACTGGCATAGGTCATTGACGCGTGGGAGTCAATCGATCGTCATGAAGTTTGTGGAAATTCCCTCAGAAGTATCCGTCACGGACACAGAAAAAAGCGAGTTAAGAAGCATGCGCCTGATGCGTAATGTATTCTAATTGGTCATGTACGATCAAGTTTACCGCCCAATTTGCACGCACTAAAAAGATTTCAAATAATAAAACAAAAGGAAATTAATTACGAAAAATATTTTATTGCCTTAATCAGATAACTATCACAATTCTGTCTGAATACACACTGTGTACAGAAATTGCAGGAATATATATAAACGAATCCTTAAATTGTACGGAATATACATGATAATAAAAAAAAGAATCCTCAAATTTAACGGATTGAAATAAACGGCACAGTTTCAGTTCAGCTGTCTTCTTCCTCGATCTTAGGCGCCAGGTAGTAGCGGATGTGGCCAATGTCCGGGATGCGGTACTCCACCACCAAAGGAACGTCTGCTGACATCGACAGCTGCACCTGAAAGAACAAGAGGCTTTTAAAAATACCAGTAACAACTAGTTTAACACTGTGATAGATTGGACAGAAGAGCCCATGGACACCTATCGACTATCTGAGCTCCGCCGTAACCGTGGGACAGTTCGAAGTCTCGATGGTTTCGATATAACCGCAATCCTTCTCTTCATTAGAAAACAAGTTATACATCTTAAGACACAAACTCTATATTTAACTAAGTACAGTAATGTAACACCATCATACTGCAACAAGTGAAGACACAAATACAATATTGTAATGGCTATTAAACTCTCCTTTTTTTTTTAAATGTCTCAAACGCTTTAGGCATTGATTTTGCCAATGTTAAAATATAAACAAAAATAACCGGTATTCGAGAAAGAAAAAAAAAATACAAATAAATTTGATCTGATTTTCCATATGTGAATCTGCGATTTTATGATACCCTTTAACCAAACAATTAGTGCTGAGCAAGAAGAGGCCGGATAACCTACCTGAGGGCTGAGAGAAGTAGCTTTAGTGAAATAGTTGAGGTACTGGCAGGCAAACGTCAGAGTGACGGGCTCTTCCATTTCAATGACGACTGCCTCCTCCTCTTTGTCAATAGAAGCGGTCTGGGCCAGCTTGACGTTCGCTGAGCCGATGTCGCCTGTTGCCGAGAACTTTACTCCTGGAATTTCATTTTCGGTCAGAATCCAATGACTATTAAATTATAATTTAATCAAATATCTAATTTTATTGAACAAGTCACCCTTTACATTAAGTTGCTACTGAAGACATTTATTCTTTTTTTTTCCTGCCAAGCTGGCAGTAACCTCGAGAGGGTTATGGCAGTGTAACGGGACGTGTATGTGAGCTCATGGTGCTCGCACCTGGAGTGTTGTTAACACTGGCCCTAGTAAGAGCAGTGCTTCATAGAATCTGCCACCGGATCGGAAACGCGACCCACTGAGAAGATCCGACGAGAAGCTCAGTGGGCTGTGTCTATGGGTTAGTTTACTCGCCGAGCCCTTCGTCGCAAGCGACGGATTCGACGATTACAATGACCTATGCTTGTGGTACCTAAAAACACCAATATTGGATCAGGGGGATTCGAAATGACGTGTTTAGGGCGATGGCGACAGGAGTGAATGTCAGCCCCCATCTTGGAATAAGCTTGAAGTCTGAATTGCTAGCGGGGTGGTGTAAAGGAATGATATTTCTTAATTAAGAAAATACAATTAAGCAAATTATTTAAAAACTGTGCATTAAATGTAAATAGAAATAAATAAATTATTGCATTACTAACACCTACTTCTAAAATTACCATCAATGTAAAAGACTTGTACAACATCATATAAGGATAGCGATACAGTGCGATAAGATCAAGTAGATTTATTTTTAATCACTTTTGACCCCATAGGCATTGAACAAGCAAAATAGGAATAACCTAAATGAAATCTCTTATGAAATTCCATTAGCTAAATTGCAAAAATTGGAAGAAATGCACAACACTCATGCACAAACTTTTAAATCGATCATCGATCGACATCAACCCCACGAAAAGCACAGCGGTGCTCTTCAAAAGGGGTCGCCCTCCGAACACCACGCTGAGCATCCCCCTCCCGACTAGGCGCGTTAACACCTCCGCCCCCGCCGTTCGCCCAATCACGATGTTCGACCAGCCCATACCGTGGGCCCCGAAGGTCAAATATTTAGGCGTCACCCTCGACAGTAGGATGATATTCCGCCCTCACATCAAGACGGTACGCGACCGTGCCGCCTTCATTCTAGGACGTCTCTACCCGATGATATGTAGGCGAAGTAAAATGTCCCTTAGAAATAAGGTGACACTCTACAAAACTTGCATACGCCCCGTCATGACCTATGCAAGTGTAGTGTTCGCTCACGCGGCCCGCACTCACTTAAAAACATTCCAAATTATTCAATCCCGTTTTGGCAGGATAGCCGTCGGAGCCCCGTGGTTCGTCAGGAACGTCGACCTCCATGACGACCTGGACTTAGAGTCCATCAGTAAGTATCTACAGTCGGCGTCCATGCGCCACTTCGATAAAGCGGCACGACACGAGAACCCTCTCATCGTGGCCGCCGGTAACTACATTCCCGATCCTGCGGACAGAATGGAAAGCAGTCGACGTCGCCCAAAACACGTCATCTCGGATCCTCCCGATCCACTAACGGTGCTTTTAGGTACTTCAAGCACCGGTCACCGTTCTCATCGAACCCGTCGCTTGCGACGAAGGGCTCGACGAGTAAATTAACCCTCAGACACAGCCCACTGAGTTTCTCGCCGGATCTTCTCAGTGGGTCGCGTTTCCGATCCGGTGGTAGATTCTGCGAAGCACAGCTCTTGCTAGGGTCGTGTTTGCAACGTCATCAGGTTTGATCCCCGTGAGCTCACCTACAAAAGTTAGGGTTACGCTGAAATAGCCTCTCAAGGCTCTCAGCTTAGGTAGGAAGAAAAAATCAAAAAAAGTATAGCATAATGCTTAATATTCTTAATACAATTATTCTAAGGTTGTGATAATTGATTAACCAATTTTTTTTATTGACTCATGGTTATTTTCTATTTTGTATGTTTTGTTGAAATGGAGGTATGTCATTTGTTCTGCATTGTCATTGCATACACAATATATAATTAATGGTATTTACCTTCTTTTGTGCATGAAATCACCATTGATTCTCCAAACTGTGAGAGATCCCGGCAGATTCTAGCAAATTCAGAACTTGGCATGCGAATAGTGCAGCTGTATTCAGTCTCTGGAATACCTGAATACAGAATAATTTTAATATTAATATTTTGTAAGAAATAGGGAGATAATAATACATGTAACTACAATATGAGATACAACCAGAAGACTTCAAATATGAAATCAAAATTATTGGTCACCAATGTTTTAACAATTTCAAAACAGACGAATTGCAAATTTTTAAGCTTTAAATTCATTATCAGAATGGATTTTAAAAAATCACAATTTCAAAACTTACCTAAATGTTCAAGATCCAAATTCATAAGCTTCATCTCGTAATCAGAGACTTTCTCTTGATTTGGGCTCTCAAAAACAAATGTGACATTGTCAGCATTATCCTGTGCTTTTATTGTAACTGTATCCTTATCTCCAGCACATTTGAGAATCTTTGACATGCTGCCTAGATTCATGCCCATTGAGATGTTCCTATCGCAGCGGTACTTGTCAAAGCCATCAGCTCGGAGAGTGAGTGACACGAGAGACACATGAGAGTTGTCCATAGCCTGTCGATTATATCATTTTTAAAACAGAGTACTAGTTTATTTTTGTTACCTGACCATAATCCACTCAAGTGTTATTTATATCAATACAATACCCAAACATTATATACAGCTCTAGAAACGAGCTTCTCTGCTCAATATTTTCTGTAACTAGACAACTTATCTGTTCCTTGGTTTGTATTTGTTTAGAAATAGAATGATCTCTTGAAAATAAATATAGATATATTTCCTTCCTGTCCAGTATAACTAATGTGACCTTTTTTTTTCGTGTCAAAGCGGGACGCCTACGGAATTTCGTACATAAATAAATACATATATCGGGTATGTCGATGTAAGATGTAATATTAAAGTGCAAAATTAAAAATATGGTTTAAAAAATGACTTGATATAATAATTTATTATGGTATTTTACCCTCACTGACATCTTAATTCTTACACCAACTTGCCCTTAAAATAATATTTATAAATAATTTCACTACAAAAAACTACTTTTCTACAGCAAGATTAGAGTTCCTTTAGTATGTATTTTGCAATACATTAAGGATTTGAGATAAGTAAGTAAGTTTCTAATAAACACATGCACAATAGATAAATGAAAGACGGACATTTTTGTTCTCATTGGGGACAGCGGGACGGACAGCTTGAAAGTGGGACAATCCCGCCCAAAGCGGGACGTATGGTCACGATAAGTATAACAGCTTTCTTCAAGGTGTTGAATTAACCCTTTGCAGTCCTATGACTGGTGTAATATAAAGCTGTATGTTCAATACGTGTGGACACTGGACCTCCAAGAGTTAAAAAAAACCACTGATGACCTAACACAGAAAATTCTCTGCTTCACCCAAAGTTGAGTTCCCTCACAGTGGTTAATATTTACTTTCAAATCTTCACGCTTATAGTGTAAAATATTGACTCTTTTAAAGATACGGTTATAATTGCTGAATGTTTTAGAATAAATATTCATTTTAGTTCATGTATATCTTTTGTTTCAAGTCAATTGAAAGTAGTTCCTCTTACCTGTAACTGAATTCCATTGTCATCGCAATCGAAAGTGGCCTGTGTCAGCAGATCTTTAATAGCCTCCAAGACCTTCTTTAAGATAGAGCTTCGGAGTAAACGTGCCTCAAACATGTTTATCTGAAAGTTGATGTTTGAACTTCTACTTTAATCAGATAAAAACATATGCTGACCCTCGCCTTTCAACGTAAACTAAGATTTCATGTAATTTGTACCAAATTCGAAACATGGTTAGTAATTGCTCTTGTTTTAATAGTACATGGTGACGCTTAAGGCAGGTTTGTAGAAAAAACTGTTATACTTACATTTTAATGTATCACTTCAATAATTTTGTTGAAAATTAATAATAACGCTAAGCAGTCAGCGACCCCTAACTTACAAACAAATTAAAACAACTGTGTAAAATAAATGACAAAGCAGTAGGTTCGTAACCGTTCGACGTTCGGTAGCGGGAAGAATTGGCGCGAAACTTGTCCATTTGTCCAAACAACCATAGACTTTTCGTTTTATGAATCCGTCGGACAGGCAAATGAAACGTAGCTCATATTGACAAGCCTTTTGTAATAAAGACAATCGATACTGGCATGAAAATTGAAATGGCATAAAATTAAATATGATTAAATGACGTGACCTAACGTAGATGTTGAGTGGAATGAAATGAATAAGTCTTTAGTAAAATGACGAGAAATTACAATTTCTATTAAATTAAATTTCTACAATTAAATATTTATTTTTGTTATTTCTCCTGTGTACTGGATTGCACTGTTTTATTATATGAATTGATAACAGCAATATTTAATTCAAAGATCTCTTTTATTTAAGAGTTATTTAAGTGTTGTTACATTCAATACAGAATAATAATAAATTATATCACAATATCTGAAAAACAACACCTGTCCTATTTTTCTAAATTGCCATGAAAGCTTCACAAATAGCATTTTATTCATGCTTGACCACGAAAACTATGATTTGAAAATGTTGGAAATGATGTAATGACAACAATTGAGACAACAGATGAGATTAAACAATAATATTACGGTTTTACATAACAATAAAACCGATATTATGTGCCGAGAAGGAAAACATACAGCATTGTATTATGAAGAAGCAGTGTGTACTTAGCTTAGATTCCTTGTCTATGTCCAACCATAGACCGTCAATTTAGTTCCATCTTTAGCCGCTAGGTGCTGCCAGCAAGTATAAAGGGAGCGCAGCCATCTTTGATCTTCATAGTCTTCACCAGGAAGAACTTCCTGCAATGCTGTATGTTTTCCTTCTCGGCACATAATATCGGTTTTATTGTTATGTAAAACCGTAATATTGATGTGCCTTTGGAAAACATACAGCATTGTATTATGAAGACGTGTTTGTTATCTGCTGGTGAAATTATTAAGCACAACGCTATGATGAAATAGGTAAGCTATAATAAAATTATGAAGCGCAATGATAATGTTCATAATTTATATAATTATTAAATCGAAAAAACAGTTGTTAACTTCCACGTTAATTCAATAATTAAAAAATATTTATAAGTTTGTAATAAACATTTTATCTTGTATATACAAGAAAATGTATAAATTGTATAAATGATGTATATACATCATGTAGAAGTAAATGTGTTGAAAAAAAGAATCGTGAGGATCTTTACGAAGCTCTATTATTCGGCAATAATTATTGTAAACGTTTGGATGATTTGCAATTGCCTCTAGAAAGTATTTCGTCCATTGGTTCATTATCAATCCATCTCAGAGGCTACTGCTGATCTACCACTTCTTAGAGATGCGTTGATGCCATTACCTCGTAAGGTTGAACGAAGACCAGTTTCCAATTACAGTACGGGATGCCGCTTTTGTGACAACACACATAGTTAGAAAAAAGTCCTTACGAATCTTACCGGGCATGTCTTTAGTTTCATGTTTAGAAAGCACTTATGCAGATTATTGACGAAAATGGATTTCAATTTTAGACCCAAAGACTGGTATCAGAAAGATGTTTTTCTCTGTTATCAAAGAAACTGTCTTTAGAAATGTTGAGCAAAGTAAGGTCATTAACTCTGCGTCCCGTAGCTAGCAACATGGTTGTTGGTGTCCTTCAAGCTACATTGAGGCGTGATGTGGTGGCTGGGTTTGAAGAAAACCAGTTTAGAACTATTCTCGGATCTCATGTGAATGGGACTACACTTAGTAAAATTGTAATAAGTAGTTGAATTTTGTTTAGCTATTCCGATGGCTTTTTTAAATTAGCAATTTTTATTAGAGAGCTTGAGAATGTTTGCTGTCCTACATGTATTTCGCCCACAGAAAGTCGACAGCGCTGCTTTATGATGCAGAAGGATTGTTTTATAGGCAAAATTTTCTTTTTTGGAAAAGAAGAAAGAATTTGGCAACATCTGCAGACTTAGGATCAATTTTAAACTGTAGCACCATATGCACCATCTTCTAGTTGCTGGTAAGTATGCTGACAAAGTGGATTGACACCAGTTAATTTTCAACAAATCTTCTCCTGTTTAGACCAGTCATTATTTGTACAACCCCCCCCCCCCCTTTCTAAGCTTTCAGGGTTAATGTTTAACCTGTGGAGGAGGCAGGTTTTGGATTTCGTGCGAGTTATCTAGCGTTCGGGATCTGAGGGCTTGGAAACCCAAATGCTTTCGCGGAACACTACCAGGTAGGTTCCCTAGACACTGTTGAAGTGAGTCAGTACTTTGGGGAGAAGGTTGAGAGGAGGAATTCTCCATGCTAGTTGCATCCTCTACGGTCTGCTGAAGGTATCCAATCTTGGTCGGCGAATGGGTTTATATCCGGATGACCCCACTTTCGAAAAACTTTTGTGGTCACTTGTGGTAAAAAGTGCCATTTCGCAGGTTGATTTCCTCGTGATAGCCTGTCGGCTATGATGTTGTATCTCCCCGAGAGATAAGCTGACAGTTATCTTGAACTTATCGCTTAGGTTTAAAAATCGAAAGGTCAACGTTAGTGAAATACTTTCAGATTCATTTTGATTGTCACTACCATTGCAAATAGCTCTTTTGTGGGTGAGCCGTTTCTGTTGTTGAGCTGACCATAGACAGGACGTTAATATTTTGTCTAATTGTAACCCCTACCCATGTCCGAAGCTTCCGTTGCCAGGAAATGGTTGGTTTTGGGTCTCGGCAATGTTTGACATGTGGCTCCGCGTCAGCACTGCATTTGTAACCCCTACACATGTCCGAAGCTTCCGTTGCCAGGAAATGGTTGGTTTTGTGTATCGGCAATGTCTAACATGTGGCTTCGCGTCAGCACTGCATTTAATTGTTAACACATGCAGGATGGCCTGTTTTTTACCCCTTTTCTTGAAACTTCGCAAGAAAATTTGCAAGTTAGCATAGATTGATGTAATTCCGTCAGAGTTTGAGCTAGGATGTTGTTGAGTGGCCACTTCGTTTCTCGCAATTTTCCATCGAATCCCTAGACATGTCATCTCTTGAACCAGTGTACTAATTGATTTTTTGTAAGGCTGACTTGGCAGCCCAAATAATCCAAGAGCTTTACAGCTTATGTGGCCTGAAGACTCAACTTGGACTTCTTTTGATGGACCTGGTGGGATTTGCGTAGGTGGGATAACACTCAACATCCCTTTGCACGCAATGTTTCCGCGACCGAGCATGCTATGCAAGCAAAAAAGGTGTATTTGTCTTCATGGACCAAGAAAAAGTCGCGTAGGTAGGTTAACATTTGACTTCCCTATGTACGTAAGGTCTTCGCGACCGAGCATGCTATGGGAGCAAAAACGTTTATTTGTCTTGGTGAAACAAGATCATGTCGTGTAAGTAAGCTAGCACTTCGATTTTGCACGCAATGCCTCCGCGACCGAGCATGCTGTGGAAGCAAAAAGGTGTATTTGTCTTCAAGGACCAAGAGAAAGTCGCGTAGGTACGTTAACATTTGACTTCCCTATGTACGCAAGGTCTCCGCGACCGAGCATGCTATGGGAACAAAAACGTTTATTTGTCTTGGTGAAACAAGATTAAGTCGTGTAGGTAATATCTCCGCGACCGAGCGACCGAGCGACCGAGCACCCTATATAATGGAAATTGACATGCCAGCCCAGATAATCCAAAACCTTCACAGCTTCTGCAGCCTGAAGTTTCAACTTGGATTTGTTTTGGTCGACCAAAAGGAAGTCGTTTAGGTAGACTAGCACTCGAGTTCCTTTTGCACGCAAGGTCTCTGCGACCCAGCATGTTATGGAAGCAAAAAAGGTTAATCCAAAAGCTTCACAGCTTCTGCAGCCTGAAGTTTCAACTTGGATTTGTCTTGGTCGACCAAAAAGGAAGTCGTCTAGTAGACACTAGCACTCGAGTTCCCTTTGCACGCAAGGTCTCTGCGACCCGCATGTTATAGAAGCAAAAAGGTGTGGCTCTGAAGCCAGACCGAAGGGTAGGCATGTCATTTCATACTAACTCATAAGAAGGTACCGATTCCTTCCTGGAGGTACTGATACTGGTACCTTGGTACTGATCCTCAAGAAGTATCGACGAAATTTTGCGACTGATACTAGAAAAATATTCCTGAGAAATGTTCAATTCTATCATCCAGTCCCCTGGGTGGAGAAAGTTTGGTACCTAGGTGTCCGAAAACAGTTAGGTGTTTTATCTTTACGACCTTGTTCAACTCTCGAAGATCCAAAATTGGACGCATTGATCCGTCGCTTTTCTTCCGCAGAAAAAAGGTAGTTTTTTTTTTTTTTTTTTTTTGTTTTTTTTTTTTTTTTTTTTTTACGGTATTTGGTAACCATACATGGTTTACAAATTATTACAATTTTGGTGGCACTCAGTGCCTCCCGTCGGTGTCTTCAATTGCCCCCCTCTGGATTGTGCCAGATGTTACAGACTATGATTGTTTATAATGTTTGGCTTACCTTTTGTACGAGATCGTGACAAATAGGATTGTAGCCCTCCGAGGGACTGAATAGATTTCAATTTACTATTAACAAACAAAAATTCCTCAATGAGTGGTGCGTTGGCAACAGGATACTTTGTTAGAGACCACGGAAATTAAACTTTGACGTGTTATTTCTATACATACGGCCCTTTTTTCCGTATACAATTTAAAACGCTTTTTACGGGTAACTTGTACGACGGAGACGATTTGTCAAAGTTTTCAGTAATTATGTTACAAAGATTATTAGTTTAAATCTGTTGTGTTTTTGTCAAAATTTCCGTATTGACGAGATCAATTTGTTTACAACATTTTTCGTTACATTCAATTGTTACACACAGTTGATGCATTATTAGATTTACAACGTCACTGACCTGGTGGGATAACGAGCCGATTCGAAGATCGACCGTTACCTTTGAATCCCGTCGTTTCTTACGCAGAGACTCCTTTTGTTCTTTTTCGCTTGACGAGCTGTTCGAACGCGAGGCGTCTCCATCGCGTCTCGCCTGGACATCTTCCCTCTCGGAAATTATGGAGCTTGACTCAACATCACCTCCAACAGATGACGCGTGATTCATGGCGTCCGATGATAGGATTGGTAAATAATACTCGTAATGATTGCAAAATAACACTCATAGAAACACAAAATAAATATTTTTTGCAATTAATAAGAAGTCGAATAAATATTTGTGGACTTGCGACTTCACAGTACGAAAGTACACAACGCTATGAAGATCAAAGATGGCTGCGCTCCCTTTATACTTGCTGGCAGCACCTAGCGGCTAAAGATGGAACTAAATTGACGGTCTATGGTTGGACATAGACAAGGAATCTAAGCTAAGTACACACTGCTTCTTCATAATACAATGCTGTATGTTTTCCAAAGGCACATCAATAGTAGTTTTTATTATAATATAGGGCATAGTAAAACATAAAATTTTTAACAAGATAATTTTACAATTTGTTCCTGATCAGGATATTGTGGAATTTCTAAATTATATTTCTTCAATATATCAGTTGGCAGAAATCTTCCTCCCAAATAATGTTTGGTGTTCCTTAAGAACTCTGGTTTGGCGCATAGCTTAGGTGCAGAAAGTGATATTAGTAGTGCAGGTTTTAATGCTCTTCCTTCACCTGGGCCTTTTTCGACATCCCAGCCACTAGGTATATCGACACTGGGAAAAAAACGAAGTGCATTTTATGATAGTTTCAACTTTAATCTAACATTAGGTGAAGTCTAAAGATTTACTTCTAAAATTAACTACATAAATTACCTGCATACGGGTAAATTAGAATCAATTAGCGCATCCAATGCTGGCTTCAATTCTTCCCGTACTGGTGGTTTAAAACTAAACCCAAATAAGGCATCAACAAGTACCTTATATTCATTATTTAAATCTTTAGTGTCTGGTAATTTATCAATTATATTAACATTGAATCTTATGCATTGTTCCAGAAGGTTTTCATACAAAGGTTTGGGTGTGCGTTTAGGATAATGTACCGATACATTGTATCCGAACAACTGCATATGTCTTGCGGCTACTAAACCATCTCCTCCATTATTTCCTGGCCCGCACACTATAAGAGCTGATGAATGACTGTGAAAACAAAAATTAGTATTAAAAATATTTGTTTATCGTTAATATGCATTGAAAGCAAAAAATGAAGACTTAATTTTACTGTATTATAAAACCGTTCTTACGTTGAGGGTGGGAAGACCTTGGCAATGGCACTAGCAACACTCAGGCCAGCAAGTTCCATAAGTTGATCGACACTAAACTTGTATTCAGTGAAAAGATCCTGGTCCAGTGCTGCCGCTTCTGACTGATTGAGGTACCGCGTCACAGTATTGCATTGATTCATACTGCTCGTCATAGTTCCGATGTTATACAGTTTTGCTACACGCAACTACCAAATATTTAATTAATGTTACATATTCTGCTCTATGTTACATTGATAATCTTGGCATGATGACTTACTTTACGGGTCACGTATATTTAAATGTTTATATAAATTACAAGAGGTATTAATGAATTGATAGCAGTATTTAACTTACTATTAAAGCACTCCCGAACAACCTGTACAATAACATTTAAGAAGATTCTTTTACTGTTTTTCTTTTACTATTATTAGTAGTTTCGTAGTTTGGTTCCAAATGTCAGTTTTATTATTCTTAATAAATCCTAAGTGCATGTTACTTAGTATAGATAGGTATGATATGTATTATTCTCTACTTTACATATTTACAAATTGGCACTTTACTTTCCGGCCGCCAAGACATAGACCCTTCAGTGCGCCAAGAGCACAGAACACTATTACTTCTAGCGAAGGCCAAGAGAATCATAGATTAAACACGTACACTAATCCATAGACTAAGCTGTACACTTTAAACTGACTGAAGACAAACCACAGACAAACTGAATGCGATGGAATTCTGAGAACTGTCAGCTGTCGTGATTAGTGATGTGAAGTAATGGGGTTGGCCGGTTAAAGCTTTTCTCAGATGTCGCCAGCGTAGCTTGTTCCCTTGTCACAGAGAGCCGCCATTTTGTGTGTTTTGCGTTCGTGATATTTCAGCATTTTGTGACTTTGATACGGTTCTTATTACTTTCTAAGTAGTGCTAAACAATTTTACAACATGTATTCCTACTGGATAGTTAAAGAATTAAAGGAGGAGTTGAGAAAACGTGGTGCATCTTTACGAGGAAAAAAAGTGGATTTTGTCGAAAGGTACAATGTTGATGTTTTATTTTAACTTAGAAAACTTCTCTCAAACTGTTTCCGGTAGCTATTAAAATAATAATATTAAATTGTGTACCTTAGGAACTTTATTCCTGATAGCATGTGCAAAAAGAATTGCTCATATTACACACATTACCTACCAACTAATGTGTTATTTTACTTTTTTCAGATTAGAGCTATATGACTAAAATTTTAATTTTTGAAACAAAATGAAAAAATTGCTCTAGCAAAATATGCTAATATATACGATTTGCTAGTGGAGCCATGTGGCATTTTCATTAGCCAAGAGCGCCCATATCTTGCTGCATCTCCTGATGGTGTGTTGGGCGAAGAAACTATAATTGAAGTGAAATGTCCATACGCTAGCAGAAAACATGAAATAAATATAACAACGGTGCCTTACTTAGAATAATGTAACGGGATATTGTCTCTAAAAAAAACCTGCCCATATTATTATCAAATCCAAGGGCAGTTATACTGCTCAGGCAAAACATACTGCAACTTGGTCATTTACACCTACAAGGACATCAAAGTGATTTATGTTGAAAAATACAATAATTTTATAAATAATATGTTAAATAAATTAGATATCTTTTATGAAAATATTTTCAAAGAAGCATTGTATGAAAAATATCTGTGTTATAACTATACACACTTGTCGAAATAAAAAATCAGGAATATTTTTAATTATTTTTATTGACATTTCCTTCTCTAAAATTACATAACATTACACATATGAAATTAATCGTTCTATGTGAACCCTCTGACTAACTAATTTTTGATCTATCTTTAACTGAACACCTGGGATTTGTGATTTACCTTTTAAAAAAGATGGGATATTTATACTAATTCCTTTAGAGGCAAACAGATCCTGTACATTAAAACCTCTGTCTGCCATAATACTATCTCCATATATTTTTATGTTTATAAGAACTAAATGACGCTTTTTGAGCATCAGGTTGACTAGGCTTCTGTATGCCTATTTCAGTCCCATCTATAATCACCCTTGTGGAGGGAAAATGTGTTCTAAAACAATTAGGCATATAATAATTTACTAAGCTGGCTAGGCCGAATGTCAATTAGGCTCTAGATATCACTGACAAAATTTATCCATGTTACAACAATATTAGACACTTCAGTTTTACTTACACCGAAAATTTTACTTAATTCAAAATCTGTTGTGTTTCTTCTAAGCTTAATTAGTAACATTAAAAATTGATCTTCTATTGATATGCCAACCACTCTACTCCAGCAATATTTGCCATTGGCAAAAGTGTGATTAAAACTAATGAAAACTTAGATGCTGTTTCCAACCCGGTGTAGTATTGCACTGTCTCATCGTCTGCAAGTAATAGCTCTGTAGAGAACAATCTTAATATATTGGATGTTTGAGTTCCAATAGTAATATGATGCCTTGTAATTGTTTCATCTATACTAGAGTTATTATTTTCTATTAGAATTTCTTGAGAGACATTTGAATCAAAATGCAAATTGCTGTGTTCTTCAAGGGGTACTATATCTTCACAGTATTGGGAAGTGTTGGGCAGGCTAAAAAGTTGTTTTTTAAGGTTACGGGTTTGTAACCTTTATTCTCTACTTTTTGTTTCTTCAGAAACTGGTTTCATATTCCATGAAAATATAGATGGTACAGCACCTTTCTTCAGATATTTATGTTAATGTTTGACACCTACAACACAAAAAAAAACATTTAAATATACTATCACAAGGAAACCTGACCATAGTTTCAAAATATTTGTTATTACAATGGATGCAGCGATTTAGATAGAACTTTCAATAGTAACAACTGATAATGAACAACAGCTCATGAGGAATGTGTTTCCTCCAGTCTGATTTTGTATTTGTTAAAAGGTTCCTTATAACATAAATCTACTTGCAAAATATGTTAGCAACTAATACTTAGTGTGCCTAACTAATTATTATTGGTTTTTTTTTAATAAGAGAACAAAGATGTGTGCTACACCTAGTCATGCATTATAAATATTTGACAGAAAGAAGCATACCTGTGTATTTGCTAATGTTTTCATAGTAAGATTCCACAAAGTGTTTACGACATAACCTCGAACTTTTTGTGTGAGTACTTTTTTCGCGTCAAATGGCCTTTAATCACAGTCTTCCAATTTTCTTGTCCTTCGGGAATTGATGTACTCCAATTTCTGAGCATATTGGCACAAAACAACGCGTCATTGTGTTTAAAATATTTTTTAATCAAAAATTCCAATACAAATATTGAATGTTATGGGAACAATGCACACCAGCGCCACTTTGACAGTTGCCAACCCCATTTTATTAACACAATTATTTATTTATAAAGGAGATGAAGAAAGCAACATAATTTCAGGATAAGAAACGTATATCTACATATGATAGATTATACGTACAATCATAGATTATACACTTAATATATTTGAGATAGATGCGCAACTCTCATTTTTATTTTTGCTTTAGTTAGAGCCCAGGACAGCAGGCGTCGCTGCTGTCGATTATTAATCTCCCTACCCCCCACCAGGTGGCTTTTTTAGTAATTTTAATATTTTTTATAATTAACTCTCTTTATGAAAAAATCTTATCGTTTAGAATCGCTGAAATTCCCGGTAGTACTTATGAAATATTAAAGAACGTTTGATTGTGTTCAGCATTCTAATCGATAAGACCTTTTCATACAGAGAGAAAACAGTTTTTTTAAATAAAAAGCTGTAATTCTCTGTAAGCTATTTAATTTCCCTATATTACAAACAATTTACTGTTAAAAGACAGTATGAACGTACAATTGTATAAAATTTCGAATAACAATAACTCCTCTAGATTAATCCTACTAGAGTACTTAATAACATTAAATCGAAAGTTATCTAAAAGTTAATTAAGTCTAGATAATCAAATCATTCAATGTCACTTAAGTCATTTGTGCGAAATATAAACATGTCAGCTTTCCATTACAAACATAGTAGACAATTTGAATTAAATTTAATAAATTTGTTTCTTAACTATAGCAGTTCTTGCTTAAAGTTGATCGTGACAGATCATGACCTTGTATGAAAATATTACATCTATAAACACTACCTATGCTTCGTCATACAATAATTGTCATTTATACTAGCATTGTAGAGATAATACACACACTAAAGTGAATACTAAATTATTCTTAGCATTCTTATAAACATTTAGAAATTTAAGAAACGATTAACCCACAATCATGTTCATAACATGTGACATTTTGTTCTGCACAAACGTTTTATTACATGATTTGAAAAACAAAAAATGTTTAAAAAATGTAATGATGATTTAAAGTACTCTTAAATATTGATAGTTTGTACTTAATGACGCTTATAGTAATCTTAGACATGATTACATTAGTTATACTTTTATTCCCTATCTAAATTATTTCTATTCTGACGTTTCTGATGCTTTAGCTTTGGTAATACTAGATGAAACAAACAGCAGATTGAAAGAAAATCATCTTAAAGTTAATTACATTCATTACAAACCATTAGTTTACATTTTGTTAAAAAAGAAACTGGTGTTCGTTACATGCAAATGAATTATAAACATACACATGCAAACATAAAATGTAAATTTATCTTTTAATCCAAATTAAATGTACACTAATATTACATCTAAATAATAGAAAGGGTTTCGAAAATTTTTATTGCACTCAACAGCAGACGAGCACGCAACCCGGCCCGTGATAAGTGGTCACCAGTGCTTATAAACTTCAGCAGTGCCATAGGGGTTGCTGTCTATCACTTAAGTTTTAATAAATTATTAATATACTCAGTCACAAGCATATTGATTTCACATAATGAAAATGTAAGAAACATAATCATGTTTGGGCATTTTCATTTATATCTGCTCATACAGAAAACACAACTTAGCAAATATATTCCACAGTAAATCTAAATAATTGCAAATAATGCTTTTAAAGACCGTTGACTTTTGATCATTAATTAAAATCATCTTCTCGTAGAATTTACAAAAGGTTATTTACAAAAATTTATATCAGTATTTTCATATATTACTAACTTACTAATTACAACTATTCAAACGTAATACTATAACTATAAGAACTAAACAACCTATTTTAAAACAAAATTGGCATCAATTTAGTTCTTATGAACTATTTCAATTATTAATTTATCAATTAAGAGAAGAGAAGAAAGAAATCATTTATTCGCCAAGCATAGTGAAAATGAGTTATTACATAAATTAAAAGCAGCGTGTATGCTTTGTCATTATTTGACATGCGAATTTTAGTGCAGTGCATAGTTATAATATCTTTAAACTCTTTAAACTCTTTCTCTTCTCTCAATTATAAACATATTTAAAAAAAATTAAGATCCCTTGAGAGTTCACGTTCCTTGCTGAATCAGTTTCTCTTCTGAAACGGAGAAACAAAGTATCTTAAGTATGTAACAAATATTGAAAAAATACGACCATGAAAAATTTAGTGTTAATGTAATCTTACTTACAAATTAATATATTACATAACACGTTCTGGTTCAAATATAGTGCATCAATATTTTCATGTTTCAGACATTTTAGTGCTCCTTATAATTTTTCCATAAAATTTTGTCATTATCAAACCTTTGTCTACAAAAATAAAAACATTATTTTATATTGGGTAGAAGGATGAACGTGGTCACAGGCCACTTGGTGTAACTTAGTTATCAAACACCAGGAAACAAAACGTGAATGCCATCATCTAACTTTGGATGTGAGATCAATTGTGCTGTATTTTATTTAAACAGGAAAGCATGACTGATTGATCATTCCAAAAAACTAGTTCGGGCCCACTTGACAATAAGCATATAATACGCTGAGTTGCAAAACATAAATACTTCCACCCACTCGAGACAATTTTATTATCTGAGGTGTGTGTGTGATAGTACGAGACTTAATACCGACTGTTTTGATCAAAACTTAACATATATGATAGCTAGGCAGCAGAAATAGGAAGGACCATTAGTTGGTGCTAATTCATTTAATTATATTATGAATAATAATTATGTTAGCAAATAATATACCGGGAAAATAGTGTAAACTCACCGTTATCAAGGCATCCGAAATAGCATTTCATTTTCGATCTTCGAGGCATGCTGATTTTTAACAATAAACATTCTGTAAGAAATGAAAATAGTTACACAGGCTTACGAAACGCTAACGAAGAAAAAAGTATTGGAGCCAAGTTATGTCTAAAGAGAATTCAAAACAGAGTTTCTCAATGTCTAATCGTCTAATATTCTCATAAAGCTAAAAGTTGCTCTAAATTAATACTACAACGTAAAATAACTCACACCAAGACCAAAAAAAAACGATTTAAAAAATTAAATCGTTACGACATTTTGAAAACTTTTCTTTTTTTTTGAGATTGTTTTACGGCCCTGGAATTTTGAAAACTTCAAAGCAGTGTTTCCACTTACGTTTTTTTTAACACATTTTACCCTAGTTTCTTTTGAATTTACCCTAAAATTTCCTAGACAACTTTCATAAATCCTTTATATGAGTCGACTATTATCAAAGCCGGCAATCTGACTTTTGGACAATGATTGGTAAATCAGAAAAACGAATTATTGACTTTATATTCCATTGGCAGTCACAAAACTCTTCGGAACGACATCTTAGATAAATAACAGGTTAACTATTAACCTTTATTTAATGCAGGTTTTGAACCGTATTCTTTGAAGGAGACGATTATATTCAAATAAATCTGTATTGACATATCAATAAATTTTTTTTGTCCAAATGCACAGATTGCCACCTTTGATAATAGACGACTCATATAGAAAGCGTAAATAAAATACAGAAAATAAACCACAGCATATTATTTAATGTAGGTATATATAATATAAACGCCCCCAGAAGATCATAGATCTATAGGATTAGAATTTTCAAGGAAGTCGACGCATTGCTTTTATATTCTTTTGCTGCACAACCTAACACTGTTCGGTTCTAAAATTGAGCAATTGTTTGCTGGCAAAGTTGGGAACTTTCTATGAAGCAAGCCGTTCAGGGTTTCATTAGAAAGCCTGTTTCTTTTGTCAGTTTTTAAATTTGAGAACACTGAATAATCTTTCCACCTCAGTCTTTGAAGAAGGAACTGCTAGCAAAAGTGAAATGACAATTACAAGGTTTTCGTAAATGAAATTACCATGATAATCTTTCATGGTACATGAAGTACCTGTATATTACAATACAAGTAAGTTCTGGTGACATCAACGAAAATAGGTAAATAAAAATTTGGCGGATTATACTTATTGGGATTCTGGGGAATCCCTAAGAAAAAGCAGTGGCTTAATCTATGATTTACTTTACTAGAGGGTTACTGTTGAATCAAACCTTTATAGTTTTTATACACAACTCTGTTTTATTCTTTTACTTGTCAACTCGACTTAATGTCATTCTCTCTCCATAAAATAAAATGTTCATTGTTTTACTTTAATTATCGTTTATTTTAAAATTCACAACAGTTACTAGTATAGGCTTTGCTTTTTACCCCGAAATATCCTAAATCCTGGTATTTTTTAAATTGTCTTTATCATCCAAAATATCAGCTATTTTTCCCTAAAAAAGGGAGAATTCCCTAAAAGTGGAAGCACTGCTTCAAAGTACGCTACATTTTTTATTGAGTCAGAACTCATATCTGCCATCTAGTGAGTTTATTAGATCATTAATGCCTAAAAGTTACAAAAATGACGTCGCCACAGGAGTAAGATGACGCTAGTTGTATGTTATTTTCCTTTGTATGGGAGTTGCACCCCCCTGCGTACAATCGTATAATCCCAATCACAGTTAACTACAGTCCAAATCCAGCTCCCCCCCAGCTAACCACCGTCGTCGTCACAGTTGGCTCCGATCACCATTCTCGTCAAATCTGTCGCGTGCGACGAAGGGCTTGGCGAGTAAATTAACCCACAAACACAGCCCACTGAATTTCTCGCCGGATCTTCTCAGTGGATCGCGTTTCCGATCCGGCGGTAGATTCTGCGAAGCACTGCTCTTGCTAGAGTTAGTGTTAGCAACGTTGTCAGGTTTGAGCCCCGTGAGCTCACCTACTTGCTAGGTTACGCTGCCATAGCC
Source organism: Bombyx mandarina (assembly GCF_030267445.1). Taxonomy (NCBI): domain Eukaryota; kingdom Metazoa; phylum Arthropoda; class Insecta; order Lepidoptera; family Bombycidae; genus Bombyx; species Bombyx mandarina. The sequence goes on from NC_143228.1 coordinate 15,893,884, forward strand.
TCTCAAGGCTATTAGCTTAGGTAGGAAAAAAGTCATAGTAGTCATTTATAATCTCAAGATTGAGATGAATAAAAACTTAAACTGAAGTATAAAATATGACTATATTTAATATTTAAAATACTAATTAAAATTCACTTCACAATTCGCAATTTACTTCTTCCGTTCTGTTTCTGGTGATTTGTTAATATCATCTTTGCAACGCTTTTATAGTTGAGAAGAAGATGATATATGTACAATTTCCAATGTCATATAGTACTATAAATAGTCGTTCTGAAATGCGTTTTCCCTGTTTGGCCATAGATGGCGTTGTACTCCTTGAACGTTTCCGATTGTACAGGTGAATGAAGTTAGCCCCTCAAAAAAATTTTTTTTTCCTATTTTATACTTATTTTCTATTAATTCGTTTGTTCATCATTTGTTCATGATTGTTCACTGTTAATAATTGTTTGTTCTGCAGTTATTTATTTTAAAAAAATATTTAAAAATATACCTACAAGTTAGCCCCTCTAATGCAATTTTTAATATTTTTTCATCCTTAATGACTCGTAAATATTCATTTTCGATTGTTCTTACATAAAACACGTTTGTTCTCTTTCGAAATTACTCGTTTTTTGTTTAATTTACTATTTTTATTAGTTGAATAAATGTATGCAAAATATGTGTACTGCGCATGCGTCAACTATAATGCCTAAACTTTCTACGCGGTTTTAATCGTGAAAAAAAAACAAACATAAATCCTGAAGGAGCAATTAATTGGTATACAGTTTAATTAAAAAAATTAAAAATAAATAAATGAAATAATGTGCATTGGCGTTAAGTTAGACCAAATACATTTTTTCCATGCTCTTACCTATCGTATTAAAATGTTATTTTACTAATGTTAGGAATATAATTTCGACTGTTTAAAAAAGTTATTATAATGTATACCTATATTATCTCTTGAAAGATAAATAATGAACATATTTACTTATTTGTTTATATTACCTATGTGAACTCCCTATCTTTTTTATACCTTCATAATGATAAGTAGGAGGATGGAAAAAATGTATTTGGTATAGCTTAACGCCAATGCACATTATTTCATTTATTTTTTAATTTTTTTAATTAAACTGTATACCAATTAATTGCTCCTTCAGGATTTATATTTGTTTTTTTTTTCACGATTAAAACCGCGTAGAAAGTTTAGGCATTATAGTTGACGCATGCGCAGTACACATATTTTGCATACATTTATTCAACTAATAAAAATAGTAAATTAAACAAAAAACGAGTAATTTCGAAAGAGAACAAACGTGTTTTATATAAGAACAATCGAAAATGAATATTTACGAGTCATTAAGGATGAAAAAATATTAAAAATTGCATTAGAGGGGCTAACTTGTAGGTATATTTTTAAATATTTTTTTAAAATAAATAACTGCAGAACAAACAATTATTAACAGTGAACAATCATGAACAAAAGATGAACAAACGAATTAATAGAAAATAAGTATAAAATAGGAAAAAAAAAAATTTTTGAGGGGCTAACTTCATTCACCTCGATTGTACTGGTTCTTTTGATATCTATTTCTGCTATTTGATGACAGACGGCGGTACTAGTCCTGGCATAACAATATTATTACAGTTTTAAAATCCACGCCATAGATAATACACTTCAAATTTAAGAATCAATACCTACAGTTGAGAAACACCTTTTGAACTCAAACGACACCGTCTAATATATTAAGTGTATAATCTATGGTCGCGTCAGCCGTGTAGGTATTTACGATATTTAAGAAATCTTAAATCCTTGTTTTATTTTGCTGCCGAAGCAATACACAGAATAAGTATCCATCGTTGTAATGAACATAAATAACGATTCTCGCAATACTTACTCGCGATCAGGGCCGGATTTTAAACTTAATGCCGCTCTTGGGTACCGGAAAAAAATCCACCCCAATACTGAAATTTTACTTAAACTTTTAGTTTATATATTTTCTTCTTCAACTTTACTAGGAACCTTATTATAATATGTTATATATTCCAAAAAGATAAATATATGTGTTTTTTTTACAAATATATATTTAGCACTAAGGCTGACTCGTAATTATACAATGTACAGTTGGTAAATAAAAAAATCTATTAGTATTTTAAATGTCTAAGGAAATAAATTGATTAAATCATTTTGATTATTAATTTTACCAAAAGTGCCAAAATTATAATTCACAAATAATGGATGAATTGAATATCTTGAATTATCAATTAAACAAAAAATAAATAATTAAAGAATTAATTAATTAAATAGAACAATGTTGATAAAAAAATACACTTTCAAAACTTTGCTGCCCTACAAAATTTGCCGCCTTGGGCACTTGTCCCGACTACCGCTAGTGTAAATTCACCACTGCTCGCGATATGTACTTTTTTTCTGCGTATGCTGATAGCCTTGAGAGGCTATTTCAGCCTCACCCTTGCGTGTAGGTGAGCTCACGGGGCTCAAACCGGAAGTGCTGCTAGCACTGGTCCTAGCAAGAGCAGTACTTCGCGGAATCTACCACCGGATCGGAAACGCGACCCACTGAAAGGACCCGGCGAGAAACTCAGTGGGCAAACACCATAGATTATACACTTAATATATTTGAGATAGATGCGCAACTCTCATTTTTATTTTTGCTTTAGTTAGAGCCCAGGACAGCAGGCGTCGCTGCTGTCGATTATTAATCTCCCTACCCCCCACCAGGTGGCTTTTTTAGTAATTTTAATATTTTTTATAATTAACTCTCTTTATGAAAAAATCTTATCGTTTAGAATCGCTGAAATTCCCGGTAGTACTTATGAAATATTAAAGAACGTTTGATTGTGTTCAGCATTCTAATCGATAAGACCTTTTCATACAGAGAGAAAACAGTTTTTTTAAATAAAAAGCTGTAATTCTCTGTAAGCTATTTAATTTCCCTATATTACAAACAATTTACTGTTAAAAGATAGTATGAACGTACAATTGTATAAAATTTCGAATAACAATAACTCCTCTAGATTAATCCTACTAGAGTACTTAATAACATTAAATCGAAAGTTATCTAAAAGTTAATTAAGTCTAGATAATCAAATCATTCAATGTCACTTAAGTCATTTGTGCGAAATATAAACATGTCAGCTTTCCATTACAAACATAGTAGACAATTTGAATTAAATTTAATAAATTTGTTTCTTAACTATAGCAGTTCTTGCTTAAAGTTGATCGTGACAGATCATGACCTTGTATGAAAATATTACATCTATAAACACTACCTATGCTTCGTCATACAATAATTGTCATTTATACTAGCATTGTAGAGATAATACACACACTAAAGTGAATACTAAATTATTCTTAGCATTCTTATAAACATTTAGAAATTTAAGAAACGATTAACCCACAATCATGTTCATAACATGTGACATTTTGTTCTGCACAAACGTTTTATTACATGATTTGAAAAACAAAAAATGTTTAAAAAATGTAATGATGATTTAAAGTACTCTTAAATATTGATAGTTTGTACTTAATGACGCTTATAGTAATCTTAGACATGATTACATTAGTTATACTTTTATTCCCTATCTAAATTATTTCTATTCTTACGTTTCTGATGCTTTAGCTTTGGTAATACTAGATGAAACAAACAGCAGATTGAAAGAAAATCATCTTAAAGTTAATTACATTCATTACAAACCATTAGTTTACATTTTGTTAAAAAAGAAACTGGTGTTCGTTACATGCAAATGAATTATAAACATACACATGCAAACATAAAATGTAAATTTATCTTTTAATCCAAATTAAATGTACACTAATATTACATCTAAATAATAGAAAGGGTTTCGAAAATTTTTATTGCACTCAACAGCAGACGAGCACGCAACCCGGCCCGTGATAAGTGGTCACCAGTGCTTATAAACTTCAGCAGTGCCATAGGGGTTGCTGTCTATCACTTAAGTTTTAATAAATTATTAATATACTCAGTCACAAGCATATTGATTTCACATAATGAAAATGTAAGAAACATAATCATGTTTGGGCATTTTCATTTATATCTGCTCATACAGAAAACACAACTTAGCAAATATATTCCACAGTAAATCTAAATAATTGCAAATAATGCTTTTAAAGACCGTTGACTTTTGATCATTAATTAAAATCATCTTCTCGTAGAATTTACAAAAGGTTATTTACAAAAATTTATATCAGTATTTTCATATATTACTAACTTACTAATTACAACTATTCAAACGTAATACTATAACTATAAGAACTAAACAACCTATTTTAAAACAAAATTGGCATCAATTTAGTTCTTATGAACTATTTCAATTATTAATTTATCAATTATAAACATATTTTAAAAAAATTAAGATCCCTTGAGAGTTCACGTTCCTTGCTGAATCAGTTTCTCTTCTGAAACGGAGAAACAAAGTATCTTAAGTATGTAACAAATATTGAAAAAATACGACCATGAAAAATTTAGTGTTAATGTAATCTTACTTACAAATTAATATATTACATAACACGTTCTGGTTCAAATATAGTGCATCAATATTTTCATGTTTCAGACATTTTAGTGCTCCTTATAATTTTTCCATAAAATTTTGTCATTATCAAACCTTTGTCTACAAAAATAAAAACATTATTTTATATTGGGTAGAAGGATGAACGTGGTCACAGGCCACTTGGTGTAACTTAGTTATCAAACACCAGGAAACAAAACGTGAATGCCATCATCTAACTTTGGATGTGAGATCAATTGTGCTGTATTTTATTTAAACAGGAAAGCATGACTGATTGATCATTCCAAAAAACTAGTTCGGGCCCACTTGACAATAAGCATATAATACGCTGAGTTGCAAAACATAAATACTTCCACCCACTCGAGACAATTTTATTATCTGAGGTGTGTGTGTGATAGTACGAGACTTAATACCGACTGTTTTGATCAAAACTTAACATATATGATAGCTAGGCAGCAGAAATAGGAAGGACCATTAGTTCGTGCTAATTCATTTAATTATATTATGAATAATAATTATGTTAGCAAATAATATACTGGGAAAATAGTGTAAACTCACCGTTATCAAGGCATCCGAAATAGCATTTCATTTTCGATCTTCGAGGCATGCTGATTTTTAATAATAAACATTCTGTAAGAAATGAAAATAGTTACACAGGCTTACGAAACGCTAACGAAGAAAAAAGTATTGGAGCCAAGTTATGTCTAAAGAGAATTCAAAACAGAGTTTCTCAATGTCTAATCGTCTAATATTCTCATAAAGCTAAAAGTTGCTCTAAATTAATACTACAACGTAAAATAACTCACACCAAGACCAAAAAAAAACGATTTAAAAAATTAAATCGTTACGACATTTTGAAAACTTTTTTTTTTTTTTTGAGATTGTTTTACGGCCCTGGAATTTTGAAAACTTCAAAGCAGTGTTTCCGCTAACGTTTTTTTTAACACATTTTACCCTAGTTTCTTTTGAATTTACCCTAAAATTTCCTAGACAACTTTCATAAATCCTTTATATGAGTCGACTATTATCAAAGCCGGCAATCTGACTTTTGGACAATGATTGGTAAATCAGAAAAACGAATTATTGACTTTATATTCCATTGGCAGTCACAAAACTCTTCGGAACGACATCTTAGATAAATAACAGGTTAACTATTAACCTTTATTTAATGCAGGTTTTGAACCGTATTCTTTGAAGGAGACGATTATATTCAAATAAATCTGTATTGACATATCAATAAAAATTTTTTGTCCAAATGCACAGATTGCCACCTTTGATAATAGACGACTCATATAGAAAGCGTAAATAAAATACAGAAAATAAACCACAGCATATTATTTAATGTAGGTATATATAATATAAACGCCCCCAGAAGATCATAGATCTATAGGATTAGAATTTTCAAGGAAGTCGACGCATTGCTTTTATATTCTTTTGCTGCACAACCTAACACTGTTCGGTTCTAAAATTGAGCAATTGTTTGCTGGCAAAGTTGGGAACTTTCTATGAAGCAAGCCGTTCAGGGTTTCATTAGAAAGCCTGTTTCTTTTGTCAGTTTTTAAATTTGAGAACACTGAATAATCTTTCCACCTCAGTCTTTGAAGAAGGAACTGCTAGCAAAAGTGAAATGACAATTACAAGGTTTTCGTAAATGAAATTACCATGATAATCTTTCATGGTACATGAAGTACCTGTATATTACAATACAAGTAAGTTCTGGTGACATCAACGAAAATAGGTAAATAAAAATTTGGCGGATTATACTTATTGGGATTCTGGGGAATCCCTAAGAAAAAGGAGTGGCTTAATCTATGATTTACTTTACTAGAGGGTTACTGTTGAATCAAACCTTTATAGTTTTTATACACAACTCTGTTTTATTCTTTTACTTGTCAACTCGACTTAATGTCATTCTCTCTCCATAAAATAAAATGTTCATTGTTTTACTTTAATTATCGTTTATTTTAAAATTCACAACAGTTACTAGTATAGGCTTTGCTTTTTACCCCGAAATATCCTAAATCCTGGTATTTTTTAAATTGTCTTTATCATCCAAAATATCAGCTATTTTTCCCTAAAAAAGGGAGAATTCCCTAAAAGTGGAAGCACTGCTTCAAAGTACGTTACATTTTTTATTGAGTCAGAACTCATATCTGCCATCTAGTGAGTTTATTAGATCATTAATGCCTAAAAGTTACAAAAATGACGTCGCCACAGGAGTAAGATTTTTTTTTTATTTTTTTTTTATTGCTTAGATGGGTGGACGAGTTCACAGCCCACCTGATGTTAAGTAGTTACTGGAGCCCATAGACATCTACAACGTAGACGCGCCACCCACCTTGAGATACAAGTTCTAAAGTCTCAGTATAGTTACAACGGCTACCCCACCCTTCAAACCGAAACGCATTACTGCTTCACGGCAGAAATAAGCAGGGCGGTGGTACCTATCCGCGCGGACTCACAAGAGGTCCTACCACCAGTAATTACGCAAATTATAATTTTGCGGGTTTGATTTTTATTACACGATGTTATTCCTTCACCGTGGAAGTCAATCGTGAACATTTGTTGAGTACATATTTCATTAGAAAAATTGGTACCCGCCTGCGGGATTCGAACACCGGTGCATCGTTTCAACACGAATGCACCGGACGTCTTATCCTTTAGGCCACGACAACATCAAATTTGTATGGGAGTTGCACCCCCCTGGCAAACACGATACGCACGGTCGCGTCTACCCTGAGCGTTTGAGTGCGCAAACTAATCGCGATCGGGGGCCGCCGCCACCACCGCTCCGCCAGTTCCTCGCTGCCTGTACATTACTTTACGCCAGTGTGTATATATTTCTTATATCGGTATGAATAATTGTAATAGGTAGGTATTTAAACTAAAATTACTACTGTGGTACATATCTATCAAGCTCAAGTGCGCCCAAGCTGTCAACGTCAAAGGTCTGAACCGTCACAAAGATGGCTGCGCTTAGGGTGTTTAGCCGTAATCTTCCGTATTTGCGACAACAATTTGCAGCATTGTTAGGGAACACATCACCTTCGGTAAAGTTTATCTGCGTGGTCGTGGTTATAGGATATATATTATCATTTTCCGATGATGTCGTCAATGTACTCAGTGTCACTCCAGGGTATTTGCTGCCTCCTTCATTTCAACTATGGTCTACTTTCACGTTCTGGTTTCTCGAAATACATTTGTGGGAGGTGATCATCGATGTTGTGACTGTGGGGCTGTGCGGGAAACTCATAGAACCACTGTGGGGACAGATGGAAATGATGAAGTTTTTCATACTGACCAACTTTGGTGTAGCGTTTTTGACTACGTTTTACTATTTAGTGATATTTGCGTGTACGGGTCAAACTTCGTATTTATTCGACATTCATGTACACGGGCTGGCAGGGTACTTGGCCGCAGTCAGTGTTGCTGTGAAGCAAATCATGCCAGATCATCTGCTGATTAAAACGCCACTAGGTGTGAATGAATTTGATAAGTATATTAACAATTTTATCTATAGTTCAGAGAAATTGGTGTTTCTTAACTTTTAGATATCCTCTAAGCTATACAGCTATGAATATTATGAAATACAGTAGTCAAAAAGAAATATTACTTGACTGTAATGAGTCTTTTGTGTGCGTGTTTATCAGTAAAAACCTATAGCTAATGATAAGATACAAATTCACAATAGTATACAAATAAACTAATGCACATTCATACACTTAATAGTTTCTACTTTTTGTTCCTTCCCTCAATAAGGATTTGTGGTTAATTTAGCATGTCACCATAAATCCCCTTTTGGAAAGGTCTGCTTCTTATTGGCAAATCTGGGCATGTAGTTATAAAAGGGTTCAGTAATAGTAATAGGTAGCATGAATGTAATGTCTCCCAATCATTTGAAATAAAAACAAAAAAATATTACACACAATAACTGACAGCAATATGAAATGTAGGTAATATTAATGACATTTTAACGTTTTTATTAAATGATTCATATTACATATACAATACATTAATTTAATTAAGATAATTTTAATCATTTGAGCTAAGTTTTCTGAACAAATGAATTAAATCTAAAACTTTAATATCTAGCTTTTGTGGACTGGGCAAGTTTGATCAATGAAAAGGTATTAAATTTCAGGTAAATTAACCAACAGGTCTTTACCACTACTGATCCTAATAGTGGCTATTATCCTCTGGGCTATTGGTGCCTTAGAAGGGACGTATCCTTGCATGTGGGGCAGTGGGACGATTCTATCTTGGATATATCTAAGGTTCTGGCAAAGACACACCAATGGTACCAGGGGAGATATGGCAGACAACTTTAGTTTTGATAAGTGAGTATTTTGAAAGTAATCCAGATTATGAAATTTATATGCTTAATAAGACAATATCTTTATTTTTACTCAAACCCAGTTGATACCTATAGAAATACTCCCTATTTTGTAGTATAGTAATACTTTTAAGTCTGTATCTTCCATTGTATAGCCATTATAGATCTGATTGCTAGGGTAAGATAGAATGTCATGATAATAGTTGTTTATTAAGTTATCTACATAATCAGTGGCAGATTTATGCCTACCAAAGGGCTCAAACCCTTGCATTGGCAGTGCATTACTTTTTTTTTTTAAATTGCCAATGTTCAAAATAAAAGTAGCTTTAGGCCATTCATAATGTTGTAATAATGTAAGGCAATTAGATTTGTTGGTTTATGGAAGGAACCACAAAAACATGATTGATACTACCTCCTTAAGACAACAGTTCACAACACATCGCTGCACAATTCCAACATGAAAAAAGCTGAAAACATCAATATTATTTTATCCTTGCCCGCTATCATGTTTCAGTCAAATATATTCTACAATACTATTTATAGTCATTTTGAAAAATTTTACTAATCGTATTGAAATAAAACTAAATGTTTCAGCTTCTTTCCAACAGTCCTGCAACCTGTAGTCCGAGCTATTGTAGGTCCTCCGCATCGTTGTCTAGTGCGACTTGGTCTCTGTTCACCTAGTCCACGTCGAGTGCACTTAGCACTTAGTCCCCGAGGTGTGACAATTTCTATGCCTGGAGTGGAACCACAAGATATGGAAAGGCGAAGGTGAGAATAAATTATGATTAATTTAGATATTTAAAAAAAATAGAATTCAGTGGTTTTAAAGTGTTTCAAAATCTGAACAATAAAACTGGCTAACAATTATTGTAGTTTATTTTTAATGGTAATGACATGTCATTTTGTTACTGGCCCAATAAAGGCACTTTTTTATGGCACCTTATATTGTTTTAGACAAATTGCATTAAAAGCATTGAGTGAAAGACTATCCAAAACATCTGAGCAAACTCGTCAAAAGAACTTATCGACGAAAGTAAACATGGATGCTGTTAGGAAGATGCAGACATCACAAGTGATACCTCAATTCACGGAACCCGAAACAAGCAAAGGTATACAGGCGCCTCCCACGGAGGCGACCCTTGTGGATCTCGGACCAGACCCAACACCACCAATCACCAAGCAATCATGATCTTTAACGAAAACAAAGTGGAATAAGTCTGTTCATAAAAACAAAGTGAGAATGAGTGTTGTGCAAAAGTGATTTATTTGTGTGACACCCACATTTTGGAGCCTGAATGTGGAACCTGAATTAATATTGTATTCGCGACTGAAGGTTAAAGCTGTAGTTCTTTTCTTAGCAGTTACAAAAAAATTGAACTCTACACGGCATTAATATGCCACCCATTATGCAGTATTAGTGTTCAGTTTCTCTGTGATTTTTCTATCAAGTGTCAATGGCATTTACATTATTCTATTTATTTTTAAAAACATTATAGTAAAAATGGGATAAGTATACTTCAAAAACAGTGGAAGCACTTTTGCTGTGCTATACTTGCTCCCTTGTCTGCTGGGTTTGTTCTGTCGTCAAAACCGGCTAATGGAAAATACCAGCATAAAGTTTCTAGGCATTATTCTTTGCATTTTGGCTACTAAATTTCAACTAAAGCTGATTCTATGTGTCATTATGAATAATAAAAGCATAACATACCAAAAATCTGAATATAAGGTTTATATTAATTTGGAGGGCTACTTTTACATCATGTAAGAATGATTTTAATTATATACATTCCACATGCTTTTAATAAAGAATTTAAAACATCTATATAGTGAGCAGGCAAAATGTAATAAGGAAATATATTTAAAAAACTATAACAAATGTTCCATTGTTGTTCTACATGTTTTTATGTGCTCAAGTGACAAGTAAATATTGATAAAATTTTATTTTGTATATCTCGACAATAGAGACACTAATCACATCTATGGCTTTAACTTTACGAATCTAACATTTGTAATTGTATTATCGTATTTGGCTAATGTATCTGAAATGTATGAAAGTATTTCAGGAAAAGATGTTAAGAGTCTTTGTTAAAACAGGTTTTGAAAATTTAGATTAGACTTAATTCTTCGGTCTGATAATTATTTGTAGTGAAATTATTGTCCCAAATTTTCTTTACAGATAACTAGATAAATAATTTAACCAGTTGTCCAGTAGTAATATGTCTATGTGTAAATGTTATTGATTCTTGTCTCATGTCAAATTTGATGTATCTATTTTACTCCGCTGTGCTAATCGTATTGGAGGGTTTTTGTGTCTAATATTATCGTTTTTTGTTTGTTTTAGGATAGTAAAAAGAAATTTTAAGAATTAAATTATTAAAATGTTAATATACCTACTTCACTACAACTTTAAATATTTGGTTTCAAAACTGATGCTTAATAGTTCATTTTTATTGAAGGATTTGCGCGATTTCGAGGAATGCAATAATAGTACTTTAAAGTCTGGTAACGATTGAAATGATTGGAGACGTGTATAAAATATTATGTCTTATTGTTAAAAAATATATTTTTGTGAATTGAAATGCATTTGTTGATTGCGGTAAGATGAGTGTACGTTTTTGAATTAACTGTAAATATTTGTTAGTTTTTAAATAAAATAATCCCAACCTTTAATATTAACGTTTTATTTTAAGTAGCTTTCTCCTTGTTCCTTAAGTTGTCCTAGGGTGTCCTTTAGGCGCGGGGACCTCGTAGGCGGTTCGGCCCCCGGCCCGAAAAGAAAAAAAAGGGGTGATCGCAGGGCTCCATTCCAGACATGATATCAGCTGATTGTCGAGAAAGTATACAAAAAAACTTGAACAAGATAACATTAAGTAAAGACGTGATCTGACATTACTTTGTAGGATGTTCAGAGTTAATTTGTTTTAGAAAAACTCATATCAGTTAGCTAACTTGTACATACTGTTTTTCGTAAATATAATATTGAAATGGTTTATTACTGAGTAAAATGTAACTAAAATAAAAGAATAATTTTCGCAAATACTGAATATTTATTAACATTCTTCATATTCAATAACAAATATTTCATTTCACTATTGAAGCGAAGAACGGGCAATGCATCTGTGATATTCTTTAAATCTACATTAGACAGTTCTAACTGATAATTATAAGTAATAGCCAACTATGAAACCTACGTGCACTTTCGAAAATGTATAAAAATTTATTCATTTAATAAAATCATAGGTACATTTTATAGTTTTTATACTATATTTTATTTTCAATTCGCAACTCCTCAGATGACAATTATATATTTTATAGGTCTTTCGTACACTTAATTATTTACTTACTGTATTTGAGTCGACTATTATCAAAGCCGGCAATCTGACTTTTGGACAATGTTTGGTAAATCAGAAAAACGAATTATTGACTTTATATTCCATTGGCAGTCACAAAACTCTTCGGAACGACATCTTAGATAAATAACAGGTTAACTATTAACCTTTATTTAATGCAGGTTTTGAACCGTATTCTTTGAAGGAGACGATTATATTCAAATAAATCTGTATTGACATATCAATAAAAATTTTTTGTCCAAATGCACAGATTGCCACCTTTGATAATAGACGACTCATTTTAAGTTTGAACAAAAATATACTTCTGAACATAAAATAAATAGAATAAATAAAAGTTTTATTCTTAATATTGCAGCAAATGTGATGAACTGTTCGTTTTATGGTATCATTAAAATAAAAAAAACTATAAACGAATAATTAATATACCCTTTAAAATAGAATAAAATAAAATAAAAGTCTTTAAATACTATTGTGTAAATCACTAGCTTTCTAAATTCTTGTTTAATTATTGGTACACGTTTAAACGAGATTATGCAATGAAAACAATTTACATAAAATATGTAAAACTATCAATTAAGTTATCCTAAATGAAGAACATTGAAACTTGATATATATTTTTTATTTGTCTAGTTCGGGTGTTTTCCTCAATTTTGTATTTAACAACAACGAAAACTGACTAATTTTTTTTAAATGTAAATAGTTTCTCATCCAGTTTTCACAAAATCACTTTTACAAATAAAAAATTGTTCAATTTCAAGTTATTTCATAATACGCGCGAATCTATTGGACTTCTATAGCTCATAAAGAGAACAAGGTTGCAAATTCTGAATTCTATTATATACATACAATTTCCTACACAACAATACAACCATAACTATTCGAGTATAATTACTTAATGAAGTTGACATCTTCCAATGAACGCGTTGGATACAAAGAGTCTGTCATGTGTATTACTTTTGTGAAGAATTAAGTTCATATTTTGTTATTTCGAGGTACTGCTTAGGTCCTGAACATTGTTGTTGGACCACTTTATTCTCCCAAAAACGAAAACTTAAACTATTGAGCAGACAAATTGTATAAGTTTCTTGTAATTTAATTATTCAGTTATATTTAATCGAGTCTCAATACGTCTGTGCAAAGACAACTAAGTATAGCCATTTCTTATTTACAGTAATGCTGCTCTCCGATGTCTAGAATAACAATGTTGTAGTATTTCATCACTAGGCCACATTTAAATTTATATTTAAATGTAATAATATAAGAATCAGATTAAATTTTTGGATCTTCTCAGTAGGTCTGACTGGTTTTTTTTTTTTACGCACTTAGGTACATTCCATTCGAGCACAATGTCATATGAAAATACAATAATCCACAGAACTTTTGTAATCATTGTTACTGAGTACTTCATATACACGTATTCTCAACATTTAAGTGTAAATTATACTTCTGTAGTATATTAGTCATTTTGCACAATTTCTAGTAGCACTTCTGTCTAACACAATTTTAGTACACAAATATTTGACTAAGATTCATGGAGGCATTTAATCTGCTGTTTATTTATAAATTTTGTTGCACACGTGTACGATCGCACGTCTATCAGATGTACCTAGCGGTATGCAAGTTTCAGTACACATTTTGTTTTCTATTTCACATAACTGACAAGTTGAATGTTTCAGCACTATTACTTAAGACGTTTAAGCACGACAATAACCCGGACGTTCTCGTCGATTAGAACCTCCGCATGGTGTACCGCGTGCGTATGGTGGTCCGGTACCGCTACCGGTAGTAGGGATGGGGGGGAGGCCAGCTCCCGGAGTAGCCGTCCCCCCAACGCCCCGCCTCCCCGCTCGCTGGAGTCACGTTGGGGACAGGAGACACACCACTTACTGCTGTTGATATCGTACCACCTGGAATTAAGTTTATGACAGTGTTAACATATGTACTTAAAATATTGCTAACTACAATGCCAAGTAGACAGCAGCCAAGCGGTAGGCAGCGGCTTACCTCCGCCCCTGGCATTGCTAAAGTCCATGGGCGACGGTAATCACTCACCATCAAGTGGGCCATATACTCGTCTGCCTATAAGGGCAATAAATAAAAAAGTTCATGTTTATGCTCTTTTAGAGTAATACATTCCTGATCCTGCGGACCGAATGGAAACAGTTAACGTCGCCCAAAACACGTCATTTCGGATCCTCCCGATCTCCGACTACCGTACCGACTAACGGTGCTTTTAGGTACCACAAGCACCGGTCGCCGTTCTTGTCGAAACCACACAGCCCACTGAGTTTCTCGCCGGATTTTCTCAGTGGATCGCGTTTCCAATCCGGTGGTAGATTCTGTGAAGAACTGCTCTTATTAAGGCTAGTGTTAACGCCCCCAGATTAGAGCCCCATGAGCTCATCTACTCGCTCGGGTACGCTGGCATAGCCTCTCAAGCTTAGGTATGAAACAAAAAAAGAATCGTTTGAAGGGTCATACCGGGCGGCGGCACGTAGTGGTGGGGTGGGTGCGGTGCGTGGGGCGCGTGGGGTGCGTGGGGCGCGTGGGGCGCGGGCGGCGGCGCGTAGTAGGGCGGCGGCGGGACGCTGAGCGACTGCAGCACCGGCACCGACGTCACGGACGGCGGGGGCTGCTGCACTCAACAACAACTTTCATTATATACAACAACATTCAAACAAGTGAAATAATAATATGTAATAAAATATTGTTTATTATTATTACTATACTAATATATGTTTACATCCAAAACTTAATTTAAAAAAAATATATAAATTTGAATCAAAAATAGTGTAAGAAAAAATGATTTTATGGTAAAAAAGCGTGGGGGGTTTTTCAGGATATTATCAAAATAACCCTTCTACTCATATCTGTTCATAAAGTATTTATAACTATTGATACCATGCATACCACGCATTTTTGACGATAAAATCATTATTTCTGAAATTTATTATAATTTATTTATTTTAAATATTGATTTGTCACCGGTCAATGCACCGGTGACAAATGACCGCAGCATACTTAATAAGTATGCCAAATTTCGAGTTAATCCGACGTTTTGAAGGGGGTCAAAATTATGTTCAAAGATTCCGTTACATACATACTAACATACATACTGTTCGCTGAAGCTAATAAAAGCGTATTAATATATACATTTATAACAATTTCAAACAAAACTCTATTCAATTTATGACTAGAAATTTTATACTTTAAACGAAGCTATCTTTCAACTTTTTTAAATATGGTAATTGATTTAAAGGACAATGCCCATTTTCTATGGGCGTTTGGGCCCCTAAAAAAAGTTGTCGCGCCATTATGGTTTTAACTTATTTTGATAGACAAAGAAATATCGTTTCATATTCAGAAAACTATTTTTATATTCTCACCCAGGTTTAAGAGAAATCTGTTTTTTTCTGCAGCTCAAATTAAGTTGTTAATTGTTTTTTTTCGAAATCAATAATCGCTTTCATCATTATTTACAGTATTAAATAAGTTAATTATGGTTAATGTTAGGCCCTTACGTACATTTTATTATTATTATATCCTCATAATAATAATAAAATGAAATGAAAATCCGGAAGCCGACAACGATATTGTTGTTGTTGTTTTTAAATTCGCCAATAAGCAGGCAAAGAGCGTAGCCTATACAGCCTAGTCTGTCGTAGTTATATTTTTTTATGTCAATAAAAAGCCGGTGTATCTCTTTTTATTGCTTTTTGGGAGTTTTGACGTCAACTCGATGAATTGAGTGAGCATGAATTTCCGCAGACCTTTTATCTTGAAAAAAAAAAAAAAAACAGTCACCGCTATGTTAGCCACAGTTTTATTCCAATGCCTCAATAATCGTGAACAACGATTATTGACATTTAATACACAAAACAACGCCCAATGTATATATTAAACATCACAATAAACTATTAAAAAAACATTAAAATAAAACTTCAAGTGACTCTTCACTCGGGCTGCTGCCAAAACTCTCTGATCATGTATAATAAGAATAGAGTAATGGTAGGCCATTGAGATTTTTACTAATGGAATCATTAATATCTAAAAATATTAAATAAAATAACTCATGGTTTTAAGTAATAATTATTACAATATATAAATATTGAATTGAACAGAAATAAACTAAAAAGTCTGAATTATAACCATTAGTTTTTTTTTTAATTTGTTGTTTAAGTCACAGACAACTCTTTCGTTTGGCAGCATATAGGTTTACTATAAGGCTGTATGGGCTAAGCCCTATGCATATTGGCGAATTTAAAAACTATGGCACTAAGTTTTGGGATGTTATCAAATAAGTAATTTCATTTTTTTGTAAAACATTGCCAGGGCGAAAGAAATGTTGATACATAAACTAAACAACGTAAAAAAATAAGGCATAGTTTTTCAAGTACAAATAGTTTTGACATAAAGTTGGCCCACTTTTGGGCATTGTCCTTTGCACATAAGGAAAGCTAATTTTATATTCTCCAAAATCGATAAAAATGTATCTCTGCTAGTACATACAAGAGTGATGTAGGAAAATCATACTTATATACTATATGGAGAGAGATTACAGTAATAATTACCGTGTAATAGTTGTAATAGTTGTGCTGGTCAGTGTGGTCATGTATGGGCACGGTGATGAGGTTGGTGCGGGGTCGGCCGTGCCCCCGCGGGTCGCTCGTACCCACCGACATCGGCTGGAACGATGACAATTTACATAATGAGCTAATATAATACAAATAATTAACGGTAGGCAGCGGTTTGGTTCTGTCTCTGGCATTGCTGAAGTCCATGGGCGATTGTAATCACTCACCATTAGGTGGGCCCTATGCTCGTCTGACTACAAGGGCAATAAAAACATAGGCTTAATTAACTTACGATTAGAAGTCGAGCAGGATCTATCTTAGACACACAAAACACAGTATAGTGATAAATACATAAAAATATAATAGAATTTATATCTCAAGATGGGTGGCGCATTTACGTTGGAGACCAGTAGACTTAACACCAGGTGGGCTGTGTGCTCGTCTAGCAAGATGGGTTGGGCAATGAAAATAAAAATTAAAAATCAAATATAAAAGTACAATAATTACTATGGTGACAAATGTAAATTAATTATTATTTTAAAATTTAAATTTAAACATAGTACATAGTTAACTATGTACTTACAATTTGTAATTTTCATGTACCGAAAGATGTAAACTAACTAACAGAATGCATCAAGAATATTTTAAAGATGCCACAAAACTGATCTCAATTGTAAGTGATGTGGAGTTTTTTCTTTTTTCAATCCTTTTAATAATTCTTGCTAGGAATTTAGAATCTCTACTGTTGTCTATCTTCTACTCTTCTGTGTATAACATAATTATGTGATGATATAGTAAACATATATTATTATGTTATGGTGGCAGGCTTTGAGATATGAAACAGTCTTAACAGTTACACTATGTTAATATATCATGAAGACTTCAAACAGTTATTTATTTTATTATAACTAGGGATCTCATATTTTTTCACAACTCCGTCAACAGTTTAAAATCCTATTTAGAGCTGATCTCGGGTGCTAGCAAATTAAATAAAACTTTGTACTTACTGTAATAGGTTTGACCACAGGTACAGAAGGAGATGGAGTTTCCGGTTCCACTTTTGGTTCAGTGTTACCGGATGACACGTGTCTATGGTTGATGTGTGCTTGTAGGTCTCGCTAGAAAATAAATCTAACATCTTCATTGTGATCTCCTTTTTTTAGAAAACGATAAATACTACTTATACTTTTAATTTATTTAATTCAATGATTCAAATATCTATATACCAAAATTCTTTACAGTCAATCACAACGAAAGTAACCAAACCAAATTTCAGCACAATTCATTTTAAACAAAGCCATAATTAGTTATCTTGTCAAGGTTTTTTTTCAATTTCATTTAAAAAAACCTGTTTAATGTAGATTGGTTATAGCAAAGGGAAAGGGGAATAAAGGGTAAAAGTTGTCTTGCATAGGATTAGTGTTTTGAATCTCAATATGAATTCCTCAAACAAATTTGACAATATACACTAGTGAAAATGATTATAATTTTAAGATAAGTGGGAAATTGACTATTCTATCTTTTACCTGCGATAAATAAGTTCTCCTGCATCCTGTATTGCCATAACGTGTTCCGGAATGTGTGCACATATAAACTGTGCCCAAACCGGTTTGTTCTACTCGGAGAACCTGCAAATTAAATTTTACCTATATATTTGTAATTTCTATTTAAAAAGTAAACACAACTGCTTATTGGATTGCCATTAAGTCACTAGATGGAGTTGCTTTAATATTTTAATAGATTTTTTATTACTAATATGAGCTGGTTTGCTTTTTTATTTTTATTGCATATATATGTGAACGAGCTCACGGCCCACCTGATATTAAGTGATTACCGGAGCCCATAGACATATACAACGTAAATGCCGCTACCCACCCTGAGATATGAGCTCTTAAGTCTCAGTATAGTTACAACGGCTTCAAACCGAAACACATTACTGCTTCACGGCAGAAAATAGTCAGGGTGGTGGTAACTACCCGGGCGGACTCATAATACCACCAATAATTACGCAAATTATAATTTTACGGATTTAATTTTTATTACACGATGTAAATCCTTCATTGTGGAAGTCAATCGTGAACATTAAAATTTGTTAAGTATGTATTTCATTGGAAAAATTGGTACCCGCGGGATTTGAACACCGATGCATACGAATAAACCGGACGTCTTATCATTAAGGCCACGACGACTTCAGAAGTAAGTGGTTACCCAGCCCGAAGACATCAACAATTTAAATCCCATCCTACCTCCTGACATAGTTCTCAGTCTCCATTTTATAGTAAAGTAGCAGCCCCACCCCACACACCAAAACACATCATTAATGCTCAGTATGAATAGGTACCTACCCATGCAAGGTCACAAAAAACTCTTACCACCAGTATCTATAAATAAATAAATGTATTATACTTAAAAGTAAATTACCTTCTCTCTACACCGAGGGCAGTGTGTGTGATCAGCACGAGCACAAGATAAACAGAAGACATGTTTGCATGGTATCTGAGAATAAAGAGAAAGTAAAGATTTATAATTCCAACTCAAAATGAAAATAATTTATTGGTTTCTGATAACACTAGGAGGATTGCACTAATTTAACTATTACGTAACCAAATCATCTATTCAGAGATGGTCACAGAAAAATAATCACAATGAATTTTAGTTATCACAAATATTTTTGTTTAAGTAAATTTGTTTTATGAAAATATGTTCACAAGAGTGTAAAGGAAACTATAGAAAAAAAACATTAATACACAATAATATTTTTATAATTGCTTGAAAACTATGACTTTGACTTACCATTCTTCCATAAATAAGAATAGGTTTGGAGCATGTATCACAGCAGTATATCATTGGATTTAAGACTTTCTCTCCAATAAGTGTAGCTCGGTGGCTCCAATCGAGTCGCAGCATCGGTTCAGGTGGTCCTCTTTGCAAAGTTGTGAATACCGGTGCTTCTAATTGTGATATGTCTGAGGGAACTTCCACTGTAAGTTGTACAGTTTATTATTACAAACATTTTCTACTTAGTTTCAAATTTATTTCCTTTTTCAATCCTAAATTTAATGATGATATCAGTACTAATTTTTTTTGCAATTTAAAACTAATGATATTACCATTAAAGTTTTTGAATTAAAATATTAGTAACAATTTCATCATATTAAATTGCATAACAGTTTCACAAAAGTATTTTTTTTAAATCATAGATAGAAATTGCATAACTTCATCCATCAAAAACAAAAAAAAAACATAGATAAATTGACTGAAACATTTGTCTGTTACATATTTGTTTAAAATACAAATAATTTGAATTTTGAATCCACTAAAAACATACTTGTGCAAGGACTGTTGAGATACATGCTACCATTGCGGTCGTGTATTATCAAATACTGATAAACTCATAGATAATTTATAATTGGTCTGCAGCTTGTTTACTTTGTATGCATAACTTTGAGGTTATGTTTGTTTTGTTGATAGTGTTGTGTCATTTGACTTATGTATACCCTTGATAATGAATATATTAAATGAATTTGTCTCTTTAAGAGTTAATTTATTTTTGTGTTAGCAATTATCTACTGTTTGAATTTTTTATTGAATCTCTACATCAAATTTTGAACTTGATAACCCAATTTTACTTAATAATTAATGAAATGATTTGTATGTTTCATTTGTTTTTTTCTGTTAACAGTCAAACTATACTTTAATGGTAAATTTATTGAATTACTATAGATATTTTATACACTATTATCTCAAATCTTAAAGTTGATTTGATTAAAAACGTCGCTATTTCCATATTTACTTTACTTACATTTGGGTGGGTCAACCGGTTCGGGTTCTTCCTTAGGCTCCTCAACTACTGGTTCTTCAGCATCTTGTGAGGTTTCTTCTACAGAACATTCCTCTTCGTCACTGGACATTACTTTAGGAACTTTTTTACCTCTACCTCTGCCTCTACCCCTACCTCTTCCACGACCACGACCTCTGCCTCGTCCACGGCCGTTCCTTTTTTCTGTGTTCATTTCCAGTTTCACTTATGAAAGCCACAAATTCATAAGCTAACCTCTTGATGTAAGCTATTAGGTTTTGTTGAGCGCTCTTATATACTATTTAAATGTAATTAATATATGATTTATGATTAGTGTTTTTCATCAATCAATGATAGTTAAATTATTGTATTATTTGAATTTGCTAAATTCTTAAAATAATATTCCAGTCGTCACTAGCTATTGACATTTTCATTGGTTTGATTCGTATAAGCGAATTAAGCGATAGGCAAAGGAAACGCAGCCCGTAGTACTATCTATTTTATTATACCAAAGGCCGAGCCATATAGGTACTCTTACTTGTGAAGTGACGTGAACGGAAATTAAGATGAGGTAAGACAATTATTTAGTAAAACAGTGGGAATTTACTGAGAGTTTTGAAACTAAAAGGGTGTAAATAATTACACATCACAATCAATATCACAATAACTTAACACAATAACAATAACTTATTATAAACACAAAGATATTTTCACAAATTACATTCCCGCCGATCGTAATGCCGACAGCATAGACAACAGCAACCCAGTTTTCTGTCAACAAAGCATCGAAAAATCAACATTTTTCTTTTCGAATCCGTTGAGTGCGACGAAGGGTTCTTCGTGCCCCTTCAGCCACTGAAATAGCTTGAGTTTCTCCCCGGATCTTCTCAGTGGGTCGCGATTCCGATCCAGTAGTAGATTCAGCGAAGCATTGCTAGGGCAGATGTTAGCAAAGTCTCCGAGGTTGAGTGAGCCCTGTGAGCTCGCCTATACGTTCGGTGAAGTTTGTATAACCCCTTGGGGTTCCTAGCAGGTGGGAGGCAAAGAACACGCAAGATCAACATTACAGTAGCAAATTAGACGAATTATTCTGTTGCTAATTAGAAAAACCTAAGATTTATCTATACAATGGAAAATATTCCATTGTGAAGATTAAAAATTATTGTCAAAAATGTTTAATCGATCAACATTTTACTTTAGTTTGAGAGAAGATAATGTGTAACCGATATTATTTATTTGATTTCCAATTATACGATCTTGCAAACTTAAGTTAGTAAGTTTGAAAAGAGTTATTTTGTTCAAAATGGATAATAAACTAATACTCGATTCATCGTTTTCAAAATCGACTAAATTAGAAAATAATAAAATAAAATACACTTTTTCAGAATCATTTGTTGTGTGAAAAATGAAATGGGATTGAGAGATGAGTCGATTTACGATATGACTATCTATGAAAAAAAAGCATAGTAATAGTATTGAGTCTTCAAAGAACTTCATTAAAGAGGCTCACATTGTTTTAAATGAAGATATGGCTCATCACTAGTGATTGATTTTTGACAGATTGATTCTTTATATGAAGTACATACCTACCTATGTATTCAAAGATTGCTAATTTATATTTATCAATTTGTTTATTATTTAATGCCGTTTATTGTCTATCGCCATCTAAATTCAGATTATAATAATTACTGCTTTGGAATATTTTTCCCTTTGCCTAGATGGCGCTAGCAGGGCCTTGCAAGATGTTTATCCGTTTTACTAAACTCATGTTCATACATTGAAATTGAACATACGTAGAAAATTTTAATGTATCTACTAATTCATAATTGTTATTCATAATATTTATTGGGTAAATTCTTGAAATGCTTGTAGACTATATACTTTTTGAAGTATGTATTTATTTGACCTGCATTTTTCATACATAGTTGTCACAAACATTTTTCAGTGGTTTGGTTTTTATTGTTTTGTTGCGAGCTTTGAAGTGCATATTTCACACACCAGAGATAAGAGTAGGAGCTTTTACATAATTTTAATCTAACGGCCCCACACGCGTACTTTAAATGGATGAACAAGCGACAGGGATTTTTCAGCCTGCCAAAATGCCATGGGTAAAATCTTTATAGTCGATATTGCTGTAGATATCAGGATTTTGCAGAATATTTCGATATCTAGTCGATATACGACGAAACCTGTAATTATTCAAAACGTTAGAAGTTTCAGGTGCACATTATACTCCCGGACCAATTATCGCTTACTGTGAATTTATTTATATGAAACCTTGCCAGAACTGCCATAATATTGACTAGTCCTAAATTATCTTCTAACGGTCGTAGTGTAAATAGAAATTGTATAATTTGACCCAGAAATTAACGTGTATTTAAACTGTAATCATGTATTAGACAAACCGCTCATTTATTTGTGAAAGTATTTATATTTTTATTTAATATAGCTGACCCGGCAGACTTCGTAGTGCCTCAATCGATAAATAAAAGGCCTAAACATTATTTAATTCCGAGAATTTTCATATTTATCTACCTTTTAAAACTTCTCTGGACTTCGACAAATGGTTTAAGACCAAAATTAGCCTAATCGTTCCAGCCGCTCTTGAGTTTTAGCGAGACTAACGAACAGCAATTCATTTTTATATATAGAGATTAATAATATAATAATAATAATTAATAACTGGGAAAAAATCATGTACGGTAATCCGGCCGCAAATTAGGATTCCCTCTGCATACCAGAGACAGACATGCATACTTATATACGTATAAATATATACTTAAATTGATAATAAGCGCCCAGACAAAGAGCAAATGCATCTGTTCGTCGCCCGAATGTTTGTCCGATGTGGGAATCGAATCCACGATCCTCGGCGCAACAGATAGCGGCACTAAATACTGTACCGCCGAGTCAGTCGAAATTCAGTATCGGTTCGTATTCAATAAAGTTGTTTGAAAAATATTATGCGTATTGACATAATGTTTGCGGTACATAGTCGTGGAGTTGCGAGCGCCAAACTCGGTCACGGCCGGCTGTTGCACCGGCGTCGCCGTCATAAACACAACTGAAACGCAAGGGCTCGGGGTTGGCAAAATGTTTCAAACAATAATCATTAACAAAATCGATTTACGATCGTTCAAAATCATAGGAATCCCAACACTAGTTTTGACATAAAAACAATTTCTTCGGGAGCAAAAGCAATGACCTCCATCGCAAATCCTACAAAATGCGTCTCACTAAATAGTAATAGAGAAAAAAAATTAGACCAAAAATAAAATTGGCAGACATTCTTGACTTCCCTGTGTCCACTTTTTTTTGCAATGACGCCTTTAATGTTTCTTAGAAAATCACTACATATGCGAATTTAGTAATATTCGCGAGCATTAGTTTAACGTGCGACATGAAATTAGATGGAATACGTATTAATATACATGTTGTTGTATTTTGTATGGTTTTTGCGAGTCGTAAACACAACTAAAACTACTTTTACGTTTTAATCCGCGTTTATTATTTTCATTTTATTATTTAGTCGTCCGTTACCGCGAAAACAGTAAAGTATTCCAGACGTATGTTTTTAAAAATTGTTGTATTTACAACCAAATACTGTCTAAATTAAAATAGACGAACATAATAAATTTGAACCAAATTGTTTTGTAACTCACAACCCTACATTACAATCATTTCATAGTTAAAATTAGCCTGGTAAATAATAAAATGATAAATAACTTTTTTCCGTGAAATGAATTCCCATAGAAGGGTCAGTAGCATTTTCTAATTATCTTTCTGTTTAGATAGTAAGATGTATTGTGATCCTATATGGGTAGGTACTACAATTATTCCTATTTCTGCCGAATTTTTGAAGTCGTAGTGGCCTAAAAGATAAGACACCCAGTGCATTCGTATCAAGCGATCCAAAGTGCCGATGTTCGAATCCCGCAGGCAAGTACCAATTTTTCTAATGAAATATGTACTTACGGAATATTCACGATTGACTTGCACGATAAACGAATAACATCGCGTGATAAACCCGCAAAAATTATAATCTTCATTGATGGTAGGACGTCTTGTGAGTCCGCACATATAGGTACCACCATCTTGCCTATTTCTGCCGTGAAGCAGTAATATGAATCGGTTTGAAGGGCGGAATACTCGTTGTAGTATAAAAACTGAGACCTTAGAACTCATGTCTCAAGGCGGGTGATGGTATTCTTGTTGTTGATGTCTATGGAATACACTAACTACTTAACACCTGGTGAGTCGTGAAATGAAAAACGAAAGCCAATCATCCATTCCAGATCGAAGATTAGGACGATCTTTAGATTTTGATTTTTTAGCCTTTGAGACTTCGATGTCATGTTTCAAGGTCAGTGGCTACATTAATATTATGCGAGTCTATGGGCTCGGACAGCTAGCTATGTTACATCGTGACCTCGTCGGTCACAAATGGTCTGAATCCCTGTTAAGTTATCTTAAAGCTTTATAACAAACAAATTAGTATGAGCACACTAAGTATCATGTATGTTCCCGCCGTCTCAATATCCCCGACTCTGGGGCAGGGCGCTGGCTGTGAGCGTCAGGAGTTTTTAGTGAGGTTCCACTCCTACATACCGCACCCGCCGTGCGGGTGGGAATCCGGCGATTTTCTCCAGTGGAAAAAAAGCGTATGTTCTGTATGCTCAGCGCGAGTTTTTTAACGTTCTCGATAGCGTAAAAGTTAACTCAAATTTGAATGGAGTTGGAACGTTTGCCTAAGTTTGCCGCTAGGGGCACTGTTCCAACTGCATATAAGTTTGAGTTAACTTTTACGCTATCGAGGACGTTAAAAACTCGCACTAAGCACACTGAACTTGTAATTTTCATAAATCTTTGAGGCATGTTATCGTGATTTTGTTCGTGATGGTTTTACGTTAACATGGAGAGTATGCAGCGCTATTTTCCGTCTGCACTTTTCTAGTTTTTTTTTTCTGTTTTTATTTTCTCTCAGAAGCTAGCATTGACCGCTAGGCTACCTCAAAGTTTGGAGTACAGAAAAGTCTGGAGGGAAATCAACAAGATAATCCAATTTAATAATAATATTGTCTGCCCACTTCTTTTTTTTTGCCTTTTAAAGTGGTTATTGGATAGTAAGATCTGTTACGTTGTCGAAGCCACGCCACTAGATAATCCAATTTAGGTTACTTCAAAGATATTAAAAAGGTGCCGTACTCTGCAAGAAAACCTTAGGTATTTAGCGTGTAGAACAAAATATAAATTAATCAAACAAAAAGGTTTCTAATAGTGTTGGAGTATTCGGTAACCTAATATTAATTTTTAGGTTAATGTGGCAACGTGTTAGTAAATGTAGAACAAAGTTATATTATCTGATCAACATTTTAATATTTCAAGGATAAAGGTTCGACATTAACAAACTCAAAACAGAATCATTCAAATCATTTCCTATCATTGAAAAAATATTCACATTATGTAGATATTTTTATCTGGTATATGACAAAATAATATCTTTCATCAACCAATCATTAGTTAATTTTGTAACAGATTTCATAATAAAAATTGACAATTATTTGTACATAGAAGACAGTAGTGTGAGCCTGTGATCTCTCAAGCTAGTTATTAACCAAGTAATTTAAAACTGAATTCAAAGTATAAATAAGTAAAACAGTAAAATGTTTTAATAATGCGATTTTTTAATAATAGTACTGGTGGTAGCTGGTGATAGGAAGGACCTCTTGTGAGTCCGCGCGGGTAGGTACCAACGCCCTGCCTATTTCTACCGTGAAGCAGTAATGCGTTTCGGTCTGAAGGGTAGGGTAGCCGTTGTAACTATACTGAGATCTTAGAACTTATATATCAAGGTGTTTTTTTTTTATTGCTTAGATAGCGCATTCATATTGTAGATGTCTATAGGCTCCGGTAATTACTTAACAACCAGGTGGGCTGTGAGCTCGTCCACCCATCTAAGCAATAAAAAAAAGTATTTACTTGTTATAATTACCGCAAATAGAGCATCGTCCTCCTTTTACCTTGAGTGTTTCGCGCCTGACAGTCTGCGGAGCCCTGAACCTTTAACCCTCGCGATTCGCACTACGTCGTTCATAAAACACATAACAAATAGATAGATTTTTTGTGGTGAATATCAACTACGATAAATGTAATATAGACCTTTTTTTTTTAAAAACAATAGGTAACATTTACTGGTGATGTACTTGTTCATGAGACTAAGACAAAAACGTTTTTATTACAAAATAAATATGGGTAATTAAAGTTTCTACTTTTTATATCGTTTTTGTTACAAAACTCTTCAGGGCGGTTTTTTTTTATTGCTTGAATCGGTGGACGAGCTCACAGCCCACCTGGTGTTAAGCGGTTACTGGAGCCCATAGACATCTACAACGTAAATGCGCCACCCACCTTGAAATATATATGTTCCTATAAGAGGTTCTACCACCAGTAAGCTGTTCGTTACAAAACTCCTCAGGGCGGTGCTTAGAGATGAAGAATGGAAGACAAGAGAATGATATCATCACTCGATGCTGCTTTTATTTTACAAGTTCTACTATCGTTTTCTTTACTTAAATGGAATAAACTAGAAAGTCAATGTTGTACTAACTGGAAAACATTAGAAAAAAAAAACATTTACTGAAGTTTCAGTTTTATTCTTGAAGTCTCACTGTTAGTTGTATTCAGTGGGTATATAGTAAGTACCTGCATCAATCAAGGCTTACTTCAAAATCAATGGAAGTTAGAAGTGTTGATGTACCGATCTTTGCGGAAGGCTATGTTATCATTGGACGTGCTTCCGCTGTTTATGCTACCACGACCAACGTGACAAGAGGGATCGACTTAAAATAATGTTTGGTATTTGGTATCCAAGAAATTTTGTGAACATAGCATAGAAACCCGCATAGAGGAAAGTTATTTGAATAGAAGTCTTAGTGGTGCTCGAGAGTCTAGTGAGATGGCGTGGGGAGGTTCCACCACCCTGCCCGTCTCTGCCGTGAAGCAGTAATGCGTTCTGGTTTGAAGTGTGGGGCATGCAATTGTGACTTTGACGCAATATCTAATTCACGTTGTCTTTCACGATGTGATTTCCATGGACTCCGGTAACTACTTAATAGCATGCGACCCCTGTTGTCGTTCAATCGGCTTAAATAAATAATTTTATATTGGACTAGCTTTTGACCGCGACTCCGTCCGCGTGGAATAGTTACTTTGGCATAACGCAAAATTTTACCCCCCACTTCATTTACGTAGAAAGTGAAAATACATTTGAATTATAGAATGTTAAGGAGCTATTTAAACCCCATATTTTGAAACATCCTTTATTGGTGCTCCAATTGTATTGCTCTTACCGTGATGTTATATAGCCTATATATAGCCTTCCTCAATAAATGGGCTATCTAACACTGAAATAATTTTTCAAATCGGACCAGTAGTTCCTGAGATTAGCGCGTTCAAACAAACAAACTCTTCAGCTTTATAATATCAGTATAGATGTTTGTGGAATTTTATAAAGATATAAATGTCCAACTCATTATTATAATGCTAATTTTAACTTTTCACCAAGGACTGAACACAAGAGAGATTTTTACTTGAACTCAACCGTACGCCGATCGAAACTGGAATTGCTTTCAACTTTAGTTAATAATTCCTCGTTTTGACGGTTCCTTCGTGACCAGCTTCTAGTCTGGCCTTTGTAAGTGGGTCGCGAACCCGTGCCATCGATTTAAAATTCAAGCAATCTCTGCGCCATGAAAACAGGGTTTTGTTGTGAATCGAACGGTTCACTGCACGTATACTGATTGCAACCCAGTTATTTAAACTAAAAAGTGGTCGAAGCGACACAAATTTTCTCTGGACAGTAGGACTGTAGGATATTATTCGTGGAGTATGTTCAAATGACGCTGCTTTTGGATTTAATAACAATTGTAACAAGGAACAAGTCACACACGGTCATTTGACCCTAAAGTAGGATGGGATGTGGAACTCCAATACGCAGTCATGAGTATGAGTCAGTAAGCTTATAGGTAGTGACGTTCTTGTATTGATATAGGTGGGTAAGTACCCATTTTTTCTAAAGAATTACGTACCTAAAACTTTATTATTGTTTAGATAGATGGACGAGTTTACGGTATAGCTGGTATATAGTGGTTACCAGGGCTCGTAGACATTAACAACGTAAATACTGCCACCCACCTTGAGACGCAGTTCTAAGTCGGAGTTTTACGGTACAACGGTCGCCCCATCTTTCAAACCGAAACGTATTGTTGCTTCACTGCCGCCAAAGGCGGTGTGGTGGAACCTACCTCCTACCCCTGCTGAATCACAAGACGCCTATTAATTTTTTCCCGAAGAAGGAATGACTTTGACCAAAGTCCTTCTGTAGATCCATAGGGAGGTTCCAAATGATCTGTAATAAAAAAGGTCTGTGAATTTACATACTTAGAACCTGGATACAGCGTGTTGCTACAGAAAAAAATCACACTAGGAGTGAATTAACGAGCAGGCATTACACTAAAATTAAACATTAAATTTTGGGGGTTGGTGCTTCCCGCTTCCGTAGGTTTAGCCCGCGATTCCCTACAAGTGACCCCTGGGTGGTGCTAAACGGTAGCCGAAAACATAACCGGTGGTAGGACTTAGTCCGCTGGCTGGCGACCACCCTCCAACTAGAGTCCGCCGCCAAATAGCCTAGCTGTGTTCCGGCGTGTGGGTTGGAGAGCCAGTTCTATCCCTTCTCTTTCCCCTTCCTTGTTGGGGGTGAGTCTTGGTGACGCCTGGAACTTGCGGAGCAGACGTGCGTGCGAACTCACGGGGCGTGATTGTTTGACGGGGGTATAGGGAGACCCAGTGAAACGGTACCCGCTGCCGCCCGCCGGTCAGTAGGGGACCTGAACCCGGGTGTCTCTACTAAACTCCGCCCCGGGAAGCTGTCCCGCCAACCGGTGTAAAATCCTGTCGTGCGGTCGTCGTGCCGGAGTCGGAGACCGGAGTGGATCCCGGCGATCGCACACGGAGTGGACTGGGGGCCCTTCCATGCCCTGCGTCAGTCTCTCACGCAACCCGTGGTCGAGCACGTACTATGTTCCGCGCTTCATTCAGGTGTTGCCTCGATCTCACCTCTAACATCCTACCTCTTCTAATCCTACTCTCCGGAAATATAACAACTTAATTAATGAAGTCGAAAAAAAAGAAAAGGGTTTTACAGGCGGCTCCCCATTCCACATTTAATGTGGATTTCAGCAATGTCAGGGGCCTACATAGCAACCTTGACGCCGTACACCACCACCTTGAGACGTCGCAGCCTGCCCTGCTTTTTTTAACGGAGACGCAGATATCTGCTCCGGATGATACCTCATACCTTGAATACACCGGCTACGTATTGGAGCACAACTTCCTGCGTAAAGCCGGGGTGTGCGTATTCGTCCGGGCTGATGTCTGCTGTCGCCGTCTTCGGGGCCTCGAACAACGGGACCTGTCCCTCTTGTGGCTGCGCGTAGATCACGGGGGCCGTAGCCGAATCTACGCGTGCCTGTACAGGTCCCACAGCAGTGATGCAGGTTCAGCTCTGTTTGAGCATGTGCAAGAGGGGACTAACCACGTGCTTGAGCAGTACCCATCTGCGGAGGTGGTGGTTCTTGGAGACTTTAACGCTCACCACCAAGAGTGGTTGGGGTCCAGAACCACTGACCTCCCGGGTCGGACTGCCTACGATTTCGCCTTGGCCTACGGCTTCTCCCAGCTGGTGACACAGCCCACCCGTGTCCCAGATATCGAGGGGCACGAGCCTTCTTTGTTGGACCTTCTGCTGACCACAGATCCGGCCGGATACAGTGTGGTGGTCGACGCTCCGCTTGGATCGTCTGATTACTGCCTTATTCGTGCTGCCGTACCACTCTCTCGTCCTGATCGTCGAACGACGACCGGGTATCGAAGAGTTTGGCGGTATATGTCAGCAGATTGGGATGGATTGCGTGAATTTTACGCATCCTACCCATGGGGGCGGTTCTGCTTTTCCTCTGCTGATCCTGACGTCTGCGGATCGTCTTAAAGACGTGGTGCTCCAGGGGATGGAACTGTTTATTCCCTCTTCTGAAGTGCCCGTTGGGGGTCGCAGCAGACCCTGGTATAACAATGCCAGCAGGGATGCTGCACACCTCAGGCGGTCCGCATACGTGGCATGGGATAATGCCAGGAGACGTCGGGATCCTAACATCTCAGGGGAAAGGCGGAAATATAACGCCGCTTCCAGGTCCTACAAGAAGGTTATTGCCAGGGCGAAATCTGAGCACGTTGCTAGAATTGGCGAGCGACTGAAGAGCTATCCCTCTGGGAGCCGTGCTTTTTGGTCGCTCGCCAAAGCTGCAGAAGGTAACTTTTGCAGGTCTAGTCTTCCACCACTACGCAAGTTCGATGACAGTCTGGCCCATAGTGCGAAAGAGAAGGCTGACCTTCTGGTCAAACTCTTCGCCTCGAACTCGACTGTGGACGACGGGGGTGCCACACCACCGAACATCCTCCGGTGTGATAGTTCCCTGCCGGAGATCTGCTTTACACAGTGTGCAGTCAGGCGGGAACTCCGACTCCTGGACGTCCATAAGTCGAGCGGGCCAGACGGCATCCCTGCAGTGGTTCTGAAAACGTGCGCCCCTGAGCTGACGCCTGCGCTAACACGTTTGTATCGCCTCTCTTATTGCACTAACAGGGTTCCGTCTTCATGGAAGACTGCCCACGTCCACCCTATCCCCAAGAAGGGTGACCGGTCGGACCCATCGAGCTATAGGCCTATCGCGATAACTTCCTTGCTTTCCAAGGTGCTGGAGCGAATAATTAATATACAACTCCTGAAGTATCTGGAGGATCGCCAGCTGATTAGTGACCGACAGTACGGTTTCCGTCACGGTCGCTCAGCTGGCGATCTTCTTGTATACCTTACTCACAGGTGGGCTGAAGCCTTGGAGAGCAAGGGCGAGGCTGTGAGCCTTGATATCGCGAAGGCCTTCGACAGGGTCTGGCATAGGGCACTTCTATCGAAGTTACCATCTTACGGAATCCCCGAGGGTCTCTGCAAGTGGATCGCTAGCTTTTTGGATGGGCGGAGCATCACGGTCGTTGTAGACAGTGACTGTTCTGATATCATGACCATTAACGCTGGCGTTCCACAAGGTTCGGTGCTCTCCCCCACGCTTTTCATCCTGTATATCAATGACATGCTGTCTATTGATGGCATGCATTGCTATGCAGATGACAGCACGGGGGATGCGCGATATATCGGCCATCAGAGTCTCTCTCGGAGCGTGGTGCAAGAGAGACGATCAAAACTTGTGTCTGAAGTGGAGAACTCTCTGGGGCGAGTCTCCGAATGGGGTGAATTGAACTTGGTTCAATTCAACCCGATAAAGACACAAGTTTGCGTGTTCACTGCGAAGAAGGACCCCTTTGTCATGGCGCCGCAATTCCAAGGAGTATCCCTGCAACCTTCCGAGAGTATCGGGATACTTGGGGTCGACATTTCGAGCGATGTCCAGTTTCGGAGTCATTTGGAAGGCAAAGCCAAGTTGGCGTCCAAAATGCTGGGAGTCCTCAACAGAGCGAAGCGGTACTTCACGCCTGGACAAAGACTTTTGCTTTATAAAGCACAAGTCCGGCCTCGCATGGAGTACTGCTCCCATCTCTGGGCTGGGGCTCCCAAATACCAGCTTCTTCCATTTGACTCCATACAGAGGAGGGCCGTTCGGATTGTCGATAATCCCATTCTCTCGGATCGTTTGGAGCCTCTGGGTCTGCGGAGGGACTTCGGTTCCCTCTGTATTTTGTACCGTATGTTCCATGGGGAGTGCTCTGAGGAATTGTTCGAGATGATACCAGCATCTCGTTTTTGCCATCGCACCGCCCGCCACCGGAGTAGAGTTCATCCATACTACCTGGAGCCACTGCGGTCATCCACAGTGCGTTTCCAGAGATCTTTTTTGCCACGTACCATCCGGCTATGGAATGAGCTCCCCTCCACGGTGTTTCCCGAGCGCTATGACATGTCCTTCTTCAAACGAGGCTTGTGGAGAGTATTAAGCGGTAGGCAGCGGCTTGGCTCTGCCCCTGGCATTGCTGAAGTCCATGGGCGACGGTAACCACTCACCATCAGGTGGGCCGTATGCCCGTCTGCCTACAAAGGCAATAATAATAAAATAAAAAACAGTAGATTTAAATTACTAGTCTATACTTAGGGCATGTTTAGCATTCCTGTTTTCAGCAGTAAACTTGATTTGAATGTTTATCCACTCGAACTGGTGTAGGCATGTACCTACCTCATTTTAATTTATTGTTTCGCCCTGACCTCCGACGTCTGGTGATTGTGTAACGTCTGATGCAATAATTTCAAATATTTCAAATACGCTATTTCTCACAAATAAAACCAGAATAAAACGATGAAATTTATTATTATTTTCTTAATTATCTGAATTAGCGAATAATTATCAGAGCATTGACAGTGATTTATCTGTTTTTAAATATCTCTTTATATATTATATATTTTTGTTAAATACCTAAATTTCCAGATTTATGTAGAACCATATGGCTAGATGCCACATAATTTTTTCCGTTCCATTTTTTTCTATTACTTGTAAAACTACCATTACGAGTATATAATATGTTAAATGTCTCTCTCTACTCTCTACACTTTAGTCTTCATCCGTACTACAGCTTGATACGGAAGACTATTAGCAGTGGTATTCCTGGAGTTTGGTTTTGTTAAGAAATCGTATTAAATTTCATAAGTAACATATCTTTTTTTTTATTGCCCTTTGTTGGCAGACGACCATAAGGCCCACCTGATGGTGAGTGGTTACCGTCGCCCATGGACTTCAGCAATGCCAGGGGCAGAGCCAAGCCACTGCCTACCGTATTTTTTAAAAACTTTTTACTTTTAAAAACTTTTATGTATCTTTAAAAACTTTTCAATGGCGACTTCGCGAATCGAACTATTTTGCCCAATATCGACATCAAATCTACCACTACTATCTCAAACAGTCCTCGGCTGCTTTGAACTTCATTATGAGATACGTGGACAAGACGTTTTGCGTACTAATATTAGTATATTACTAAAGCAGACGTGATGGCTTTCATTTACAAATGTTTTACCTTATAATATTATAATCGCCTCTGGCCATGCTAAATAATATTTTCTTCGGTTTTCGCGGGTCTTAAGCACAGTTAGATCCCTTATGAGGTGGACTGACCAGTAGTAGTACGGCTGTAAATAATTCATCATCATTAGACGAATGCACAAGAAGGACGGCCGTCAGAGAGGAGTGGCGGCGTGTTGTGAAGCTTGCCACCAACGCCTGAAGTGATGACTACGACCACTCTGTCAAGACTGACACCGACTAGGAATAAGACACAATTAAATTAAAATAAATTTATTATATTAATAATTATTAAATTAATAAAAAAAGATAAGATAATTATTGTGTACCAGTATAACAGTCGGTCATATCGCTCAAAGCGATCTCTTCCAGTTATAATATAATAGTAGAGCAATTTTGAACAAGATAGATCAGAAAAGTTGCGGTTTACTTATATCAACAATATTCAAAGATAATTTCTGTTTTTTTCCCTACCTAAGAGACTAGTCCAGTTTCAACGATTTTTTTAGGCAGGGCTTCGCCTGAGAGAATTTGCTAAAACTTGCTCTAACCCCGCGCTGAATCTACCACTGGTTAGGAATTATGGCCCACTGAAAAGATCCGGCAAGAAATGCACTAGGCTGTATCTGTGGGTTAGGTTGCACGTGGAACTCTTTGTCGCTTTCGACGCTAACAGAGTTTCAGTAATCGTAAGTCGATGTATTACGAAGAGTTCCACTCTATGATGTCACATGACGTGTGTATTAGCACACTGAATCTATACCTTCTCATTTTCATGTCTACACAGGTGACGCAACAGTATCTCCATGCGAGATTTGATGACCTAGGAGAGTCATTTTCGTCATCAATGATGATCTAAATAAGACGCGCGTAGTAGAAATAACTCGAAGTATTCTGGGCAGCCAGATAAACGATCGGAATGATTATTATCATATGATTCTGAGCTGACAGTGCGATAAGGCTAAGAAGAAAACCTAGTGCAAGATGTAACCACCAGAAATACCCTTCATTTTCGTTTCAATGTAAGGAAAACTTACAGGAAAACGTTCGGTTTAGTTTATTGGTTTACCTACTGAATTTATCAGACTTCATGGATCAAACCTTGGCACCGTTCGATGTGAAAAACTTAGATTGATTTGGTAATCAAATTGCCTACATACTCACTATACCTTAAATTAAATATTTATGTCGGTAAACGTTTTTTTATGTGAGCTCGTCTGACCAAATTATAAATAGCTTTATGTAATAATCTTTTAGTGGGATGGAAAATCACACGGTCCTTAATGTTGAAAATAATGCACAAAATTTTACTAATTGTTCGACGTCATTTGAGGCCAAATGTACCACTAACTATTGTTCAAAGATAGTTCTCAATTGAAACGCCATGTGTAAAACAGTGAACAATAAATCATTATTTTTCTTAGCCTCATCCCACATACGAATGTATGGGCTTGGGACATGTTTTGGGATGGGATACCGTCCTGCCAATTTCGAACTATCTCTTTCAAACTATATATTGTGGTGCCCCTATTACTTATTATAATTTCAAATTATGAATGAACTGGAACCTTGTTATATTACCATCTATTTGACACAAAAAAACTAATAGTTTTCTTAATTACTGTTGTCAATAAAAAGGTTTTGGGTATGTAATAATTTTAAGTATAATGTCATTTTAAAATGCTTATTTATGGAACCTACATTAAAAAAATTTGGGAATATTGGTTTAAAATAAAAATATATCGATATCAGTGAATTATGACCATTAATAACGTTAACTTTCCATAGCAATAAAATACGTTATCAAGCTCAATCGATAGTCAGTAGTAAGATAATAAGCAAGGCCTTTGTAATGTTAAAAGTGGCGATTTCGTATGCTATAGTAAAGCAGACTTTTATTTGAATATTATTATATTATATGGTTACGAGTTCCGCTTATAATCACATAAACGCGTGATTAAAGTGTATTTATTATCTATGGTGTAGATAATAGACGGTATACGTTTTTTTAAAGTGAATAAATATATTGTATATCTATAATCTCGGCTTTTTTGGCGTTTCATACATTGGGAATTTTGTTTAGCTCTTTCTTTACCAAGATTCGCATTTTCTTCCTTGTCACAATTTTGATTGATTTTAATATAAAATTATTAAATTTATTTCATTCAGTTTAATATAACGATAAATTTCCGTTTTAAAATTAAAAAGCTAAACTGCAAAGTATTATTTAAAATATGTATCCATGGAGTGCCAAACTGTTTAACTACAGATGACCAATCAACACTATTAAAGATGGTCGAACTCGACAGAAAATATGTGTGATACAAAAAATATGCGTTATCAGGGGCACGGAAAGTAGTACAAATTGATTCTGTATTTACAATTCGCATCAAAAAATCGATAACGAAGCGACATTGACCCAATAAAATATTTAAACATTCTCGTTTAATTTTTATGTATACGTCTTCCAGAATTTTCCTTGTACATCTATCCTCCTTTGATTTTAATGCGCTATTTCTCGTCCAAGCTTCGATACTAAGCTAGCGGTTTCCCGCTGTTCTCTATCTAGCATTTTTGTGCTGTATATTAATTAATATCGAATTGAAAAATGAATTGACTGGAATTTTATACTCGATTTGATTCTTTTTTTTTATCATTTTTCAAAAACCTCTTTGGTTTCCGTTTTTTTATTAAATTATATTTCAATGCGACAATTTGAAATATAATACAATTCTTGCTTGTGCCAATATCAACTATAATATTGATTAGGATTGATAGGATAAAAAGGAAATTGAAAAATGTTTCTTAAAGGCGTTGACTGAGAACTGAAACTTTACAATTCATTTTTAATTAATACATTACAATCTTCAAAATACGAGTGTGTACGTCTTCTTACGATGAGTAAATTGATGCTCCTCCTATATTTTTAATTAATATATTTATACATACGTACATTTAATAATTTATTTGTAATAATAAAAATGCGAATTATTATTTAGAGAAGGTTTAGTCTTTAAACGTTTATGTTGCTGTTCATGTTAACTTTTATTTAATTTATTTTATTATTTTTTTTTTATTGGCTAGATGGGTGGACAAGCTCACAGCCGACCTGGTATTAAGTGGTTACTGGAGCCCATAGACATCTACAACGTAAATGTGCCACCGACCTTGAGATTCTAAGGTCATTATTATAATATTTGCCGGGGAAAGGCTATTCCTGATGGCATCGTCATTAGTGGCTGTGGGCTTAGTGGGCTTCATTGGGATGAAATGCGAGCACAAAACACAAATGATCACTATGGTTGGCTTTGTCAGTAGTTTAATTCAGTTTATACAATATTTTGGCATTCCACGGTAATATTGTAGGAAAACAACAGTTTAGACCGAGCAGCGAGTTCGGTGCACTAATCTCACTTTAACTGTCCCCAATGATCCAACTCGATACGTTTTTATGCCCAAAAAATGTGTCATAATTCACTACATTCTAAGGTCTCAAGTATAGTTACAACGGCTGCCCCACCCTTCAAACCGAAACGCATTACTGCTTCACGGCAGAAATAGGCGGGGTGGTGGTACCTACCCGCGCGGACTCAAAAGAGGTCCTACCATCAGTAAAATTTATTTAATATTTAAGCAGAAAAATGCTAATTATATTTGTACTTGAACTAGGTCATAAAGGCTAGGCTCACAAGTAGGTGAACTCCTATTATAGATAATTAAAATACCTAATTGTCTATACTCCCTATTTATTGTACCTAATTGTGAGTGTTATTGTTTGAATAGGGCATCTGAGTGAGCGAGTGTGAGAGGTAAAAGAGAAACCAATTTTACTATTCAAGCCAAAACCTAGTATTTTCATGTTTCTAATAACCGGATCGCGCAGGGAGAAGCTTCCCTTGGGAATGTTAAACATCGAATGTTTATATCTATAAGACTTTTTTGTTGCCTTACGCAGTATATGACCCACGTGATGATGAGTGGTCATCATTGCTCATGGACATCAGCAATGCAGGCACAACCAAGTCGCCACCTATCGCAGGTTATTCAAAATTATTTAATGACGATAAAATTCGCAGACAAACAAACAACTTCAATCAATCTTCACCATTATTGCTCAATTCCTCTTGGTTGAATTGTCTTTAATTGTTGAGGACTGGCTATCAGCTGAAATCAGCTAGCCTAGTGTCACTTAAAGATCTCCAATATGTCCTATTTTGAGCTTCTTCTAGTTTTTAAATCCGTATTTACGGACAAACAGCACTGAAGTTATCAGACCCTTGTTGGAACCCTACAATTTTGCGTTATCATTTCCCTAACACCTTAAAGTACGCTCAAAACGCACGAAACTCTGTCATAATGGTTTAGTTGGATAAAAAAAAAGGAACAC
This sequence comes from Bombyx mandarina, assembly GCF_030267445.1. NCBI lineage: Eukaryota > Metazoa > Arthropoda > Insecta > Lepidoptera > Bombycidae > Bombyx > Bombyx mandarina. The sequence goes on from NC_143228.1 coordinate 15,931,996, forward strand.
GAATGTTTGAATTTTTGGAGAGTGCACGTTTTTCTTCAATTTTAATGTCTAATACGTACCCTCATGCATTTGTAACAGTGCCGGGATGAATTTAATGAAAATTCGAATGCTTCTGTTGCATGTTTACGATGTCGTTGAACTACGACCTGACCCTATGGTTCTGGGTTAATGAACTGTTTAATACGTGTTGTTAGTGCAAGGAGGTTGTACGTTTTGTTTTTGTTGCTTACTGAGATCCTTACCGGATTTGTTTGCTCAGTGGATTCCACGATTCGGATCCGGTAGTTAATTTAGCGTAGCACTGCTCTTGCTAGGGCTAGTGTTAGCCAATTCTCTTAGGCTGAGCAATGTGAGTTCGTTTTACAAAGTGTGCGTAGCTGGAATAGCACATCAAGGCTACCATTAGGTAGGGATTTTTTAGCTATAAATTCTAAAGATTTTAAATAGCGGTTGATATTGCGGTCGATGAGTGATTTAGAGTTTGTTTTTTAGTTATGTTTATCACTAATGAATGATTCAGGAATAGCATCGTGTCCGCGTATCGACTGTAAGCTGTGACAGCTGGTTAACAGCACGTGACGCGTTCGGTAACCTATCCAATAAAACAAAATTACGAGGATTAACAACCTGAAGTGGCAGAGGTAGGCCACATAGTGCGAAGATCAGACGGCTGATGAGGCAGAAAGATTCTTGAGAGGAGACCACGTACTGGTAAGCGCAGTGTGGGACGGCCACCTACCAGACGGACCGACGACCTAGTGAAAATCTCTGGGTAACGTTGGATGCGGGTGGTAACGCACCGGCCGCACTGGACATCAGTTGGAGAGGCCTATGTTTAGCAGTGAACAGCTATAGGCTGAGATGATGATGATGATGATGATTATGATGAAAATTCACGATGGATCATGTTGTGCAATTTTGAACTTTAAGTCAAGGCAGGTGAGCGGGTGCAAATTAATAGCAAATGGCGGTCGCATTTCAGGAGAAGGCGGGCGTCGCGCGTTATAGTTTGTCTTACATTACGTGCTGAGCACAAAATTGAGATAACAAATAAAAATCACTAGTTAATAAAATCTAATTTTACACAGAAGCTATGTGAATTCATGTTAGGTCACTTTTAACTCATAAATCTGAACACGATTTTTTACGTACACGTATTTTCTGAGGCTTTCGCCTTTTTTCAGACATATCTTAAACGATTTCAGGGTTTAATATCTCATTTGTTTTGTTCATTAAACGTAACGCGGAATAAAATACGTTTTTACTTAAATACAATTTGTAAAAAAACATTAAATACTATATTGAAGTGTACGTTGAAAATTGTAGAATGCTTAAATTAATTAAGAGACTCAAAAGTGAAGGTTCTCCTGTAAAATACGAGATTAAAAAATTGCGACATTTCGGTTGAACCAAGGTGAGTTCTTAATTCGTATGATCTTAAGCTATTAAATAATTGATGTAAATATTTTTTTTACTGGTGGTAGGACCTCTTGTGAGTCCGCACGGGTAGGTACCACCGCCCCGCCTATTTCTGCCGTGAAGCAGTAATGCGTTTCGGCTTGAAGGGTGGGGCAGCCGTTGTGACAATACTGAGACCTTAGAACTATATGTCAAGGTGTGTGACGCATTTACGTTGTAGATGTCTATGGGCTCCAGTAAGCACTTAACACCAGGTGGGCTGTGAGCTCGTTCACACATCTAAGCAATAAAAAAAAAAACTCGTACATACAAACAAAAAATATTGTTTTGTATGTACACAAACGTCCCCGTAAACTGTTCGAATATGGATGCTGTTTGAATTTCATGTGAAGGGACTTCATAAATTTTAATTGGCTTCTTCAAATCATGTTTAGGTTTACGTATTCAAAACTGACCACAGCATTTTGTACAGGGCGTTGACATCTGTGATTGTGTTGTGTCAAAATATCATTAAAAGACAAACAAGACCGAGTCCGTGACTGCCGTCTTGTTTTCGTCAATTATCATGGCTGAATAAAATGTAGAACTGTAAATAAAACTAATTTTGCGGGCTTAATCTGACGATAATCTTGTCCGATTCTGCGGACCGAACCGGAAAACAGCCGCCGTCGCTCAAAACACGTCATTTCGGATCCTTCCACTTTTGGTGCTTTTAGGTACCTCAAGCACCGGTCACTGTTCTCGTCGAAACCGTTGCTCGCGACGAAGGATTCAGTGAGCAAATTAACCCTCAGACACAGCCAGCCCACTGAGTTTCTCGCCGGATCTTCTCAGTGGGTTGCGTTTCGATCTGGTGGTAGATTCTGCGAAGTACTGCTCTTGCTAGAGCTAGTATTGGCAAATTTATCAGCTTAGAGCCCAGTGAGCTCACCTACTCGCCCGGTGAATCTAGTATAGCCCCTCGAGGTTACTAGATTATGTAAAAAAAAGCGATAATTGATTATTTTTTTTCAAAAGAAGTATTAGTAGTGACCCAGAAGCCTTTCCAGTTTCATAAGGAGATGGGGGCGAGCACGGGCTCAGCCAGGAGAGATGAAATTTGCTAATAGCTGTAGGATGAGACCTAACAACTTAAGGGCGGTTGCTTCGCGAATAAATCTCGTTAATTGTTCGATGCTCTGACTACCCTGTAGTTTTCATGGCCACGGAAGACGACTGAGGTGTTTAATCATCGGCTTTTTTGGCTTGTAGAAAATTACGTTGAAAGAGATTATGTAAGTAGATTAGCGGACCCGACAGGTATTATCCTGTACACAGGTCTTAAATACGAAAATTTAAAATTATTTTTATTAAAATAGATTTTTTTTGTAGTGGCTTGAATTGTGAATCTAAGCCATTCTCGAATACACACGAACACATATATTAATTATCATCGAAATGGGTCCAGCGGATTAGGAGGAGTTCACTAACGTAAATATGGAGAGAAGAATTATAACTATATTAAGATAAGGCTAATACAGACATACTCTAATAGATACAGCTTAAACCAATAAAAGCGTGTTAAAAGAAAAATAAAACATTTCTAATGTGCTACTATAACTACCACTGTATACTATAATGTAAAATGTAATAGTGTACTTTAATAAAAATATCGACAAAAATTCTCCTTCTTCTTCCAGTGCCTCTTCAATCCTGAAGGTTGGCCGTTAGCTTCCTGTATTCCTTTCTGTCAGCAGCCAGCCGGAACAGCTGTTCGACGGAGGTAATACCGGTCCACTCCCGGCTATTCCGGAGCCATTACTTTTTTCTTCGCCCAGCACGTCTCTTTCCGTCCACTTTGCCCATAATTATCAGCTGCAGCAGCATGTATCGATCGTTCCTGAGCACGTGGCCGAGATACTCTATCTTGCGACAAAAATTAAACGCACGTTTTGCTGTCAATACCTCAGTTAATCGAAGTCGTCGTGGCCTAAAGGATAAAACGGCCTGGTGAATTTTTATCGAGGCATGCCACTGTGCCGATGTTCGAATCCCGCAGACGGATACGTTTTTCTAACGAATTATGTACTTGACGCATGTTCACGAATGACTTCCACGATGAGTTTATAACGTTTGTATGATAAAATCGAAACCGCAAAAATTATAATTTGCGTAAATACTGGTCGTAGAGAGCGTTCAGAGCCCGCAAGGGTAGCTACCACCGCTCCGCCTGTTCTGTCGTGTAGTAGTAATGCGTTTCAGTTTGAAGGGTGGGGCAGTCGTTCTACTATCAAGCTGAGATTTTATGTCTTAAGGTGGGTGGCCGTATTTACGTTGTTGATGCCTATGGGGTCCGGTAGCTACTTCACATTAAAGAGGCCGTGAGTTCTTCCACTCATCTAAACATTAAAAAAATCTGTCATCCCGTGGCACCACCCCCATTTCTATATTGCCGCAAAGCACTCATAGGTTTCGGTTTTGTGAGCTATATAATAAATACTATTGAGACCTCGATCTCATGTTCAAAGCTGGTGGCAGCCGTCTATGCATTCCGGTATCCATTTTGTACCAGATGCTTCCCGAGCGCTATGACATGTCCTTTTCCAAACGAGGCTTACGGAGAGTACTTAACGGTAGGCAGTGGCTTGGCTCTGCCCCTGGCATTGCTAACTCACCATCAGGTAGGTATACTCGTCTGCCTAAAAGGGCAATAAATAAATAAAAAGGTTTGAGTATATCAGGGGAAGTGTAACAGTAGCCCCGATGATTGAAAAATTGAAGAGCGGACGGTAAGCGTGGTATGGATATGTGATGCCTAGACAGAAGATGCATGTGACTAGGAGATGTATAGAAATGATAGTGCAAGGTAGAGGGGGAAGTGGTCGACCGAAGAACACATAGATGGAGTGTGTGAATGACGATATGAGAGAGAGAGGAGTGAGTTTTGAGATGACGGCTGATTGAAGAGAAAAATTAGTTGTGCCGATCCCACCTAGTGGGATAAGGTGGAGAAAAAGAAGAAGAGATCTAAATAAAAAGGCTCAGTGTGAGTTCGTACAAACCTATCCCCTAAAAAGATAGTGTGGATATTTCATTATCCGTGACGCGGCAAGTATTCCGAGCTTCTGAACACGTACTCTATTTTTATATATCCATGAAATATTCTTAGTAAGTAAACCACCCAATTATATTCACATACGCTTCTCAGTAAAGTTCCGTTTATTCCACATCTGCATATTGAAAATGTAATGAACACAAATTAGAAGCGTCACGTGAAACATTTTGAAGTTATACACCGAATTATACGATCTAAAATAGTTCACACCTTGACCCAGTGCCGTCGTAACCTTGACGGTAGTTGAACACCAAACGGCTGGTCTCTACCATGGATTTAGTAAGGAGTCATCAACATTGAATTATTGTTTTCAGGAGTGGAAAAATAAGCATTAGCTATATGTTCTTAGCGTCGTTTGATTTTTTTTTTCAGGTAGATGATTCTTGATTTCAGCGATTACAACACAAATTGTTTGTTATTTATGTTAGTCATTTCATTGAAAAATAAGAGTTTCATTTTCTTAGTCTTCCGTTCAAATTATTTAAAACAACTCGTTTTATGAGCAGTCGTCCGTTAAACTGCGTTCGTTTGTAAGAAAACAAATTGACAAGATATTAGAAAAGTAGGACGTTCTAAAATCAGTACAACAAAAACGAAAGAAACTTGAAAATATTTGTTAACAAATTACCCATTTCATGTTAGTTATAGAGTATAGAGTAAAATAGAGGAATAGTCTCAAATTGTAGTAAAATTGTACCTACATTTTTGTTAGGATGTGCTGAGGTCAGTGCTGTAAAGAATGATACTATCTTATGTCATAATTTCGTCGTCAGGAGGCGAGTGATCTTATTTGATACAAATATGGCCCGCGGTCAAAAATTTGTAATCAAAGAAACGACTGTATGGATAGAACATGCTTTTAGGATAAAAATAGCATATTTTATGCAGTGAAAAGACCTCGATCTGGCAATGAAAGTCTGAATGCTATTTCTGCTAGAAATATGTAGAACAATTCAATGTTTCTACCGCTCTTAGAATATTTCAGTTTCACGCAGACACCCCGAATGCCCCAATTTCATCAGACAATGAAACATCTTTGGATCCAATTAATATTTCGGATATTATCTCAGATAAATAAACACTATCAGATGCGTATTTGTTTCCAATCAAGTACACATGAATAATGTACACATAAACCTTTATTTCAGACATTTTAATTTTAACAATAACACTTGTATGTCCAAATTCTCTGGTATTCCGAAGAGTATCAAACTAAATGGTATGAATTAATATCCTGCCTTAATATCAAATGTGATTGGCTGATCTGTTTTATGCAGAGCATTTATGTCGCAAATAACTTTGGGAGATAGGGTGTTGTTTTTCCGTACCTAAGCTGATGGTTCTAGACCATGAGACCATGTCATCGTCACCGGGCTAGTAGGGGAGCTCACGGGGCTCAAACCTGATGATGTTGCTAACACGAACCCTAGCAAGAGCCGTGCTTCGCAAAATCTACCACCGGATCGGAAACGCGATCCGGTGAGAAACTCAGTGGGCTGTGTCTGTGGGTTAATTTACTCGCCGAGCCCTTCGTCGTAAGTGACAGGTTCGACGAGAACGATGACCGGTGTTTGAGGTACCTAAAAACACCGTTAGTGGATCGGGAGATGACATGTTTTGGACGACGACGACTGTTTACCATTTGGTCCGCAGGATCGGGAATGTAGTTACCGGCGGCCACGATGAAAGGGTTCTCATGTCGTGCCGCTTTATCGAAATGATAGGATGCACAAACATGTTGTACTATGCAAGAAGCGTTCTGCAATAAATTATTTTAACGAAAACGATGAATGTTGTACGAATACCATTTTAAATTACTATTCAGCTCTGGCAATTAATTCAATGGCCCGGATGAATTGGATTTCCGGTGTGAACGTACGGTTCGTTGCAAGAAATTGGATTGAAAAGTCGCTCTTTTTTAGGTATTTTATTATTGCGAGATGGGCCAGATGGGAGATGGGGATGGTGGTAGGGAGTCTTGTGTGCTCAAGATCAGCTACAAAGCTATTGCATCTCCTACCAGATTAGAAACGCGATCCCGCGAACGAGCTGATACTATTACCTAAGTTTCACATCGACATTTTTGGTGAGCTCAACCAGTACGGTGATCTGTGCCTTGGTTAGTGCTATTGGCAGTTTCCAACAGCACTGGGAGTAGATTCTGTTCGGACGTGGACGTCGGAAGGTTGGCGACGGTATTTGTGTTTTGTTGTCTATGATCTTTTTTTCTTTTAAGATCTGATCATGACTTCAATTGCGCCTCTAAGCTACTAAAAAAACCATGGCCATTTTGTTTTAATCCTTCTGATCCTACCTTTTCCTTCTATATAGCGGTCCGGTGAGTCTAGAAGTTAAACAACAGTAAATCTCCATTTCTTGCAATTCATGCACCCTGCGCGATAGGAATCCGTTGGGAAACAATTCATGTACCCTACTACTTCATCGTGGAAGCTATTCGTGAACATGTGTCAAGTACATATTTCACTAGAGTAAGTCGATCCCACCACGTGGGCGAAGATAACCTAACCCGGGCAAGCTCGCAATGCGCAGTATTAGCACATCAGCCATATTTTATGCTACAGCAACTAATTAAAGTCATCAGGCTACACACTAATTGGATTAACGAGGTGAAAAAGAAAACCACAAGAAAAAGGGAAGGTTATCTAATATTATAAGCGTCGGCGTATATGTAGTTATGCGAATATATCGTGGTTAGATTTTGTGGCTGGGTACCATTTGTTCACGAAAAACTAGCGCTACGAATTAAAAAAATATAACGTGCAAAATTACTTTAGTAGGTTTTCCTCGTGGTTTAGGGGTAGCGGAATTAGTATTCTTGTCAACTCTGGATAGCATTTACATCGCTGGAGGATCTTGTAAAATAAACATAAACAATAGAAATATGTTAAATTTGTCGTCCAACACAATACCGAGTATCGAAACTAAAATGTAATATTCAAACGTAAGAGAGAACTAACTGCGTAGTAGTTTAATATTTAAAAAAATGCGGTAAATTTTCCTACGACTATTTTCCCAATAAGGTTGTCGAAAGTCGGTTGATTAAATTTAATTTAAAGTTTTTAAATAAATGTTGTCTAAGCACTCGAAGTAGTGTAAAGTTTAATGTTTAATAAAATAAGTAAATAAATTATACCTTACTTGCGAGTGTAAGTTCATTGATTCGTATATAGAAACGTCAGTATAAATCGATTTTTATTTATTTATTTACTTATTAGGCACACAATACGCGTTACAAGCTAAAAAAAGATATACAATAAATAACAACAAGTAAAAAAATTGTCTTGTAATAAAAGCGATTTCTTCCTATGATGCGATTTATCAGAATATCTGTTGCAATTATGACAATAATTTTATAATATTATTACGTTAGGTATTGATAGTGCGTTGATACATCTTGTGAAACTATTTTAATTTGTCTAAAGTACCACCGCGCTGAAAAGGAAATTTGGATCTGAATCAAAGGCGACCGCCGGCAAACAACAACTCGGTAAAGACGAATAGTTACGATAGGAATTATCTTATTTTACCCGAGTAGGGTTCGTTTTTTAGGGCGTGTTGTGTAATTTCAGCGGGAGTTGTGCCAACAGATCATAAATGTCAGTGTGGACACTAGAAATTATAGTAAGGTCTGTATTTTAAATGCAACAGAGACTGACATCAATCTCATTATGGATATGCAAGTGGCCCATGTTATTAACCGTCTAAGATCGAATAGGCATTGTGCTTTATTGTATTTCAACGATATTAAAACAACATATGAAATGGTGGGAGCATCTCAGCGTATAATTCTGAAGTTTTATTTGGTTGTTGCTTCCGATAGCTCCCAACAGCATTGAGAGTAGATGAGAAGGATCCGTGAGAACGTGTGAGTGTGAAGGTTGACGGTGATATTTGCATCATAGTGCATTAGCTTCTCTTCTCTTTTAAGACCAGGCCGTGTTTTTTTTTTCTTCCTACCGATGCTGATAGCCTTGAGAGGCTATTTCAGCTTCACCCTAACGTGTGTAGGTGAGCTCACGGGGCTCAAACCGGAGTGTTGCTAACACTGACCCTAGCAAGAGCAGTGCTTCGCAGAATCTACCACCGGATCGGAAACGCGACTCACTGAGAAGATCCGGCGAGAAACTCAGTGGGCTGTGTCTATGGGTTAATTCGCTCGTCGAGCCCTTCGTCGTAAGCGACGGGTTCGACGAGGACGGTGACCGGTGCTTGTGGAGCCTAAAAGCACCGTTAATGGATCGGGAGGATCCGTAATGACGTGCTTTGGGCGACGTCGACTGTTTACCATTCGGTCTACAGGATGGGGTGAGTTGTGTGTGACCTCATTTTGAATATAAGAAAATACTTCTATTAAACACTCCCTGTTCTAAATCCAAATTACACAATACGATTCATTCATATTTTGGTTTTAAATTTATTATATCGAAACGTGAAAGTTACTAATGATGCCTTTGAAACAAAATTTTAAGCGGCACGTGTCAACCCTATATAGTCGTATGATACAACATAACATTTTGGTCAGAGCCACTCCGAGCTCGCGGTTGATGTACGAGAATACGTACCTACGTTGTTAATTCTAGCACATCTGAAGACGTACAAGGTCGAATCGATATTGCGAAAGCGAAAAATAGTACATTTACGAACTCACAGCGCGATGTGAAGCGGTTATGTAAAACTGTGGACAAACTTACAGTTTGTGTTGCACGAGTGAGGACAATGGCGGATCCAGGGGGAGGGTCATGGGGGTCATGACCACCCCCTGAGCTGGGTCCAGGACTTAGGTGGACCACTAATTGAATATAATGATTTTATTTATATATTTTGTCACCATACAGATTTTATGTAACTACATACCTTTAATATTTAATTAATTTGATATAATATAATAACTTTGTATAATGGCAAACGTTTGGGAACGAACGCATCTAAATTTGACTATGTGACCCACTCCTGGTGCCAAAGCTGGATCCGCCCTTGAGTGAGGATTATTATTTGATGGATCCATTATCTATATCTATACTAATATTTAAATCTACAGTGGTTTTTACGGATGTTCCGTTATAACTACTGAACCATGCATCCTATTGACTTGAAACTTGGTATCCATGTAAAAAATACATGTACTTAATGGATAGGCTAATATTTATATGAGTGTTGGACTCCCTAATGATAATGACAATAAATAATAATGTTAATTTTAAATGCCACGCGAACCGGGCAGTTACGGCTAGTTAGGTTATACCTAATTCCTTTAAGAGAAAAGCGTGTCGACTGTCATTAATGTCTTTATGTATTAAAATCTGTTCAGAAATGGCGAAGCCACGTTTTAATTTCACGTAAAACACAATATCAAAGTTTGACGTCAATTTTCACATCCGACACGCTATCTCTCTTCTCTTTATAGAAAAACTCAGTTTGCGGGAAAGGGACAGAGCATCTCCTCTTACAATTAATGTCCACCAAAAAAACTTAGGAGACATATTCAGTTTAGCTGTGTCTGAAAACCAAGCTTTGACTAGCGTGGTATTGTTAGCTAAACGACGAAATGTATTTTCTTTTTTCAACATAATTCAAACATTACCTTAATGGTACCTTTTCTAAATTATCATTGTTCATATCATTTTTAAACTATATAGATATTTTTAAACTACTATGGCTACAGTTGTAGATTGTGCCTGTAAATAATATTTTCTCATTGGAATCACTTACATTTAATGATACTGAACATTAGCAAGTAAAACTCTTACGCTGGTAGTATGATCCCGTATTTTGGGAAACAAATATAATATTGAATATTAATACTGTCATTTATCGCTATCTTCTTTGATTATTTTAGTTAGCAGCATGTATGATTTTATACTTGGAACATCTGAACAGTATAGTCTGCGGTCGGTTGATACGACTATCGATTGATATTTGAATGTAGGTTAATACTAAAAATAATATCAAAAGAGAGTTCAACGGAACTTCCAAGGTCTCATCAAGTCAACAATGGGCTTGGCATTGGAACACGGCTTTGTGCGTTTTTCCGGTTGCTGGGCTGAATTGAGAACGAATTGTTGGGGGTGTATGGTATTACGAATGTAGGATGGGTAAGAACGGAACGTTTGAAATAGCGTGGAACGGAACTTTAAGATGTGAGTACCAGAAAACGATAAGAAAGGGAAAAGAGAATGACAGACGAGAATGACAGAGAAAATGAAGATGGCGAAGACGGTTAAGGCGTAAACTTTATTTTTTTATTATAATAATGGAAGATTTTGGAACAGAAGAATAATTTTATTTTATGAGCCACGATCCCCATTCTACACAAATATTAAGTGAACTTTAATTTAATCTTTATAGTTTTTGTTAAATATATTGTCATAGCACCGCATGTTGTTATTATAAAATATTTTCATGTACTGCACGAACTGAATTAATTATAACTATTTTAATGTTCTCATTTAAGTGAATTTATGTAATTCTTTTGAGAATAAAGAATATCTTTAACCCGAATTTCAGACAGTCTCAATTTTTTATTTTTTTATTTTACACTTGACAGGATCACGGAAACTATGTACTTCTTGATGTATTTCATTACGTTTAAAACTTAAATTCATCAGGGCGGCATCACATGAAGAATTTTCAGGGCACTACGGTAACTCTTGTTTTTTTATTATATTAATGTTCAGTGGTTTCTGGTCCATGTCCTGTGAATACCACCACATACGTTAAGAAGTGAAGTCTTAGTTCAGTTGTTTTGTCCAGAACTCATTGTGGTTTAATAGGTAAAAAACCAGATGTACTCGATTTGAGTGCTAAGCAGATAGAATAGAAGAATATGAGAGCTGGTGACCTTTTAAAATCATTAGGGTCATTAATTCGTCTGACTATATGGAGCAAAGCAAAAAGAGGAAAATCAGAACGTAGAGACATTTCGTACCTAAGATGACACAGGAGTACGCCTAACAATTAGGCTATTGATACATTTTGCCGATTCAATTTTCAATATGTGATGTTATTCCCTCATTGAGCGTTTGGGATGGTATGGACACGTGATGAGACGAAATGAAAATGAGGTTGGTAAGAGAGTGTTAAATATCAATGTGGAGGGATATAGAGGAAGAGGTAGACCTATGAAGAAATGGATGGATTGCGTGAAAGACGATATGGGTAAGAGGGGAGTGAGCGAAGAAATGGTATATGATAGAAGAGTATGGAAGGAGAAAACATGTTGCGCCGACCCCAGGTGACTGGGAGAAGGGCAGGATAATGATGATTCCCTCATTATGAAAGACCTTTTCTGCTGCATTAAACATAATAAATTGTTCAAGAAAATAAAATAGACCAACAGCTCACGGAAGGCCACATTCCCTCGGAATAAACGAGAGTATTGAAATCAACGTAGCCCCGAATGTAGTTTATTTTCGTATCCCGAATTAATAATGAACGAGGAAGAAATTCAGTTTGAATTTACAATGTTGCCACATTCATGTATTTTAAAATATAATGTACTTTCTTAACGTTATTTAAGGCGGAAGATGCGACAAGGACGTATTCTGTTTCCTTATGTTCAAAGATAAATAGTTGTGAATTAATCGATAATTCGACGAACAAATTGATTGTTTTCTTTCTAGAAAGTTAAGTGAATTGGAATCTCATCGGTCGAATAATCGAGTTACCTACAGGTAATGTTAAATTATACTGGAATGGTCACAGAATGAGATGACGTTTTACCTAATGTCTATTTAATCTAATCTATTTATTCTGGAGAATTGTATGATCGTGAATATCAAATAAACGTTTTTATTGTGTTTTCTAATTAAAAATGTAGGTCTAAACGAATCTTAAGTAGAGCACCATACAATTATTTTTATTTTTTATTGCTTAGATGGGTGGACGAGCTCACAGCCCACCTGGTGTGTTACTATTGAGTGGTTACTGGATCCCATAGACATCCACAACGTAAACGCGCCACCCACCTTGAGATATAAGTTCTAAGGTCTCAAGTATAGTTACATAACTGAATAATAATTCCTATAAATTATTTTACCGAATAATAAAATTCTTAGATTCATTACGTAAGTAACCGTAAGTGTATCCATTGCTTAAAAACGATGTTAATACCATTTATTCATCTACACTAGAGAATCAATTAATGTCTCATGGTTGTGTCAAGGTAATTTAACTATTTATACGCGCAACAGTTCAATGTCAACATTTTTGTCATCAGATAATCTCTGAATGTGACGTAAAAAATGTTTTTCAGAATAATCCAAAATACTCTGTTAATGGACAAATATTAAGTCCGGGATCTTATGGTCGACACGTGTGACTTGCTGGATCAGCGGACCAATTTCGAAGCGGGTCACGAAATGTTTGACCCTTTAATAAATATTGGTAGCAAGGGACGTTATAATTTCGCACAGGGCTGTTTTGGTACCGTTACATGATTATTAGAAATTCGAAGGATAGGTTATATGTTATTTGTATGCAGTTTTTTCCTTAGCTAATTTTTGGTAGCTTAAAAGGCTATTCCAACTAAGTGTTGACGAGTAGGTGAGCTCACGGTCTGAACCTGAGAGAATTTGCTAACAGCAGCCGTAGCAAAAGCCTTACTCCGCTGAATCTACTACTGGGTCGGAATCGCTACCCATTGAGAAGATCCAGCGAGAAACTGTACGTCGAATTGTATGCAATAGGGATGTCAATTTTTAACGATTTTTTAAAAGTGTTTCACAAACTTTAAAGGCTCCAGCTGAAATCTCATCTTCACTTCATGTTGGGGCCAGATAACAGATTAATCAGTGAGCTTAGAGAACCTTAGATCATACACTAATAATAATGATAAGCCATTTATGACATCACCTTACGGGATTGATGTTCAGTTTAACTGAAAAGTCGTCAGAATTATAACAATAAATTGTAAAATATGAAATGTAATCGTGTAAATTAATCATAAAAATATATTTGGTTCTCAATTATTTAGAAAGTTATTTTTTATTATTTGGGTTCTATTAAGTCGTCTTAGAAGAAATATTTGGTATTTATTTAGATATTTTGTGTTGACAGTAAATACTGCGATATACAGAATTGGGAAAACATTTGGTCAGTTCAGATTCTTAATTGCATTTAATATTGTTTTTTTTCCCTGCCTATGCTGATAGCCTTGAGAGGCTATTTCAGCTTCACCCTAACGTGTGTAGGTGAGCTCACGGGGCTCAAACCGGAGTGTTGCTAACACTGACTCTAGCAAGAGCAGTGCTTCGCAGAATCTACCACCGGATCGAAAACGCGACCCACTGAGAAGATCCGGCGAGAAACTCAGTGGCCTTTACTATTGTAACTCGATGACTGTTATATATAGTTAGCGATGCGTAAGCTCTCCGAAAGATAAACGTGAAATGGTACAGGAGAAAACGTCAGAGGTCGCGGCGCCAGAGATTGGCAGCGTCAATTGTCATTGGAATCAAGCACTTATTGCATTAGAATTACGAATATTCTTCAGAGGAGTCCCGGTGTGTGCTGTTCGCATTTTTGTCACGGTAAACAGATCGGCGACCCAGTTTTCATTGTTTAGAGAACGAACGCACGCGGCGCTTCGCCAAAAATCTATTTTGACTTCCAATCTACGCGGCGCGCGCGCTGTCTGTTGGATTACATTTTTTTGCAATGTTTATATCGGTGTATCTGTGATCCGCCCACGCGGTTTATCCACTACCGGTATGACAGCAAGAAAACCACGTGTTCGTTTATTACGAAGAAACACGAAGAATGATCTAGAATGTACCTAATTAATTTAATTTCAATTTGATGATCTATGTTTTATATTGTTTCAGCTCATGCTCATTCAGCTTGTTGATATTGTTAGATGGTATATTGAATAGAAAAACTAAATGCACGTTTCATTTAAAAGTTAAGCAGGATTCAGATTACCGATTTACTGTGACGTCATGATGATCGTTTTCTGAACTTGTTTTTAAATAAGAATAAAACACTAGAGGTCCCGCAGTAGTCGAAATTCGACTACATATAATTAATTGAAATTGTATCTGTGTTTGTACACTGTTATGATTGTATTTTCAACGCCAAGACTACACTATAGAAAAATATTAATAAAGACAAACAATATTTAGTCTATTCTCAATTTGACCACAGACGTTAAGAACAAAAGTTTGACAATAACTATATAGTATGCATGCACACACGTGTCAAATACATGGTAGTGTGTGTAATGTTTTCTTTATTGATTTAATGTATCTTTTATGCATTATTTTAAAAAAATATTAGCATTGTGCACTTCTTCTCTATATTCTCTATAAGTGTGGAAAATTTCATACTCCTCCGTCCGCGCAATTTTCGTTAAAAGGGATACAAAGTTTTTGTTCACGTATTAATATATAGATAACACGGATCAACACCAAATTTGACTTTGATTGCAAAGCATAAAATTATGATACTTTAGATCGTAATTAGACGGAAAAAAAATACATGGCATGAAACAGTTTGCTTTTGAACTTTAATAAATTGACCACATAATATGAAACAAAATACATCAGCATCGTATTTACACTTTCGTGACATTTTAAGATTTTCTGGGCTTGTACAAAACACCCGATCGTTGTTTATGACTCGAGTGCCATCTATAGTCGGATTTTTTATTAGACGAAGTCAACTGACGTTTACTGTGTTGTCAGTTTTTGATGAAATAAAAATAGTGTTGTGACAAAGTGAACGATTGAAAAAACTCCTGAATTAATGAAATTGCCTCGATTGTCTAGTGAATAGTTGGTGTGCCGAATTGCCGATATCGGGTACGGGATTCGAATTTTAGGCGTGTTTTGTACATACCAACGAGTTTTCGACGAAATATTATGTTCCTATAGTATCTACCTGAACTGAATACCGAGTGTTTTAAACATTAAGAAAAACATTGCGGGAAAGCTTGTTAGACTGTCCTATTTCCAATACATCATATAGTTGAAACTATAGATGTATAAAATATAACAATTATAGGTAGGTTATGAAAATAAAAAAAAACTGATTGTAGTTACATACTACTAGTAACGTATATTGGAGCACTTTAATACAATTTTATTGTAAAATATAAATAATATTCTTTTATAGTTTGAATTTAATGATTAACTCTTCACACTCATTGTTCATTCATGTGATTGAACGAGAACCGAACGCATCACTATTACTTTAAATATAGCAACATTATTTCACAAAGTGACATTAGCTACTGTCAGCTGGCTTCGTCTAATTAAAAATCCGACTATAAGTGGCACTGTGTAAACTTAAACACCCCACTCTCATAGCGCGGTTTTTTTGAAAATTAATTAGAATTTATAAAAAAATTGAAAAATGAGTACTATTACTATAACTATCACAAAAGCAAACTTTATAACCAAGAAAAGGTATTTTATTTTCGTTTTTGTGAATAATTAACCGGAAAAACCTAGCATAAACGTTAGGACAAAGAACGAATTTTTTTTTCGTAGAGTTGTGAATTAACGCTTTCTTATTCTTTCTTACGTTTATTTGTTATGATCCGGCTACTTATTAACGTGGGATATTGGAATCGTACCGTTGAAGAGTGGTAATTATAAAACACTGCCAAATCAGCTGCTCACACAGCGAAGTTTTTTGCCCGAAAAATGGGAACTAAACGTACGTACTTTTCATTTTTATTAGGCGGCAGATAAAATCATTTCGAATTCAGCTTTTCCGACGTTTTAAAATTTAAGTACAAACATGTAAATGTAAAAATGTATTTAAAGGATTTTAATCATCACTATCAATTCATAGAAATGCACTGCTGGACAAAGGTGTAGGTTTTAGCATTTAACAAAGTTACTACACTAGAAGATTATTTAAAAATCTGAGTGTCGATTTTTTCGGATTGACGATAATGTGCTCCTTGCAAAAAAGTCACGTTCAACGCACGCATTCACGCAATATGAAATTTGATTATATCTATTTAGGATAGCAATCATTCTAATATAGGTTCTATAGTTGCAGGAGTAATGCATTAGAAAGTTTTAGTGTATTAACCTGTTTTAATTAAACAAAATAGTTGTTAGCGATAGTGCAAGGAAATTGCAATTATATTTATACAGGGGGAAAGTAGGAAATCGGTAGTTAAAACTTTCGTTCAAATTAACTTGAGAACTACGCGATGTTATGGGTACATATTATATCTTTGTTTAATCTTGTTAGTTATTCGTTTATATTACGGTAGTTTATTTTACGGATTGCTACGTAATAGCTCAGAGCTTATTTGTTATGAGTAACATTCGTCGGTACCATTAATAATTTACTGATGCTTCCTGGACCCTATAACATGTCCTTCTTCAAACGAGGCTTGCAGAGAGTAGTCAGAGGTTGACAGCGGCTTAGCTCCAATCCTGGCAGTATCGACGTCCATGAGTGACGGTAACCACTCACCATTCTTCTTTGTCTCCACCTTATCCCATTAGATGGGGTCGACACAGCGAATTTTTCTATTCCATTCTCTTCTATCAGCTGTCATCTCAACATTCACTCCTCTCTCTCTCATATCGTCATTCCACACTCCATCTATGTGTTCTTTGGTCGACCTCTTCCCCCTCTACCTTGCACTACCATTTCCATACATCTCCTAGTCACATCCATCTCCTGTCTACGCATCACATGTCCATACCACGCTAACCGTCTGCTCTTTAATTTGTCAATCACTTTCACACTTCCTCTGGTAACCAATCCCCATTAGGCTATATACTCGTCTGCCTATAAAGGCAATAAAAAATAATCATTTTACGAGCCCCACTAAGTCCCAGAACGTAAATGTATTTGACGCAAATTCATAATGAACTGGGCACACGTCCAACGTGTTGGGGAACATCAAAACTATTTGTGAAGATTTACGTTATTAATTATAATGTAATTTTAGTATTGTGAAGATCAACTGAAGAACTACATGTTTGAGTGCTGTTTTAGTGAATTTTAAACCTTTTGTTATTGACACTTTGACTTATCATAGAATTTACGTCTGAATAAATATAATAAAGAGTAAGTTGAAGGCGTCGTGGCCTAAAGGGAAAGGGGTGAGGTGGACACATAAGCCATACGATTACGCCCGTGTCAAAACACACAGGAATATACAAAATGTTTTCATATAAATTGACTTCGTCGACCGACTTTTGCATTTATAGGAGTAGCCATATTGAAATATGGCTATGTTGATAAACGCAAAAGTCGGTGTTCCGTATAGACATCGAAACGGCTGGAGCCATTCCGATGAAACTTTCCAGGAAGGCTGAAATTGGCATAGCGGATGATCCTGTGATGTTTGGTAGCGATCGGATAAAAAGTCAAATATCGGCCGGCCATACTTCGAAAGATTTGTTCTTGATGATTAAAAAAATTAAAAACAACTAAAAGAAAAATCTTAACATTTGCTCTAATTATTCCGGGAAGTTTTGTTTATATCTGCGATAACGTCATCAGAGTCATTTCCACAGATCCAACGATATGCCCGGATTTTAATGGGAACTTTAACCCCTATCTATGAGCGTGCAATGTTTTGTAAAGAATGAACTAAAAATAATAAGAAAATTTCTCCCGGATACTAAACATATCAAATTAGTCTCGAGTCTCCTGCAAAGGTGTGCGATGCCAATGTTACATGGTTCGTTCTATTTCAGTACGTTTGGAATATTGAAGAAAGTGCTGACGCATGCGCACGTCGGGGGCTTGGTGTTGCTATGCTTTAGTTGATATAAGCCTTAAATTATACTATTTTGTTTGTAGTTTCTGGTAGAAAAGTATTATTGCTAGTTCGTAAGGTTCAAAGAAATTTCGAAGAATATTTGTTATGACTTAAATTTATTTACGTAAGTCCCCAAAACGATGAAAAAATGATCAAAAGAGGCGTAAGCATCGAAGTTCCAATATTTTCTAATAAGGTAGAGGATTTGGGACCCAGGCTGGATACACTATTTGATACTTTATTAATACGGAGGTAATTTTACTATCTCTTTAATAATGGATTTATTCAATTGTAGTTTTCGGTAGGTATATATTTGAGAGCTGCTCAAATATATACCTACTGCTCTTTGGTTACCGACCGTATTTTAGTAAAACGTGAAAGTGTGACTGTATGCGACTTAAGATTGAGTACCAAAATTATTACCGGTCAGAATCACATCTATTAGCGGAAACTTTTCTCACAGGGCCCATACTGTGTGACGTGTAACTGTATACTATTGGATTTTGAAATTTGTCGTCACACGTGAATACCGCTGATCACTTTGCCATGATTCGTGACTTAAAAGTCAATAGATAGGCATTAAAATAGTGCAGGTTTCGTGTAGTTTTTTCGGTGTTGAGCACGCCACATGCTGAAAAATATCTGCCGAAAATGTAACTTAATAAAATTGTTATTTTTTTACATTGGTAACATTAACAGCGGTCAAAGCACCGCTCTGAGAATATTCGCCTGTCAAGCGTCTATTTACGGTAAATTAACTTCACTAGTAGTAGCCTCGCGTTTCACGGATTCATTTGTTATGAATTATATCTATTTCTCGGTAATAAAGAGAGCACTTTACAATTATTTTTTATTGCTTAGATGGGTGGATGAGCCCACGGCCTACCTGGTGTTATGTGGTTACCGGAGCCCATAGACATCTACAACGTAAATGCCGCCACCAACCTTGATACATGAATTCTAAGGTCTCACTTCAGCCCACCCATCAAACCGAAACGCATTACTGCTTCACAGCAGAAATAAGCAAGGCGGTGTTACTTACCCGCGCGGACTCACTAGACTTCGTCCACCGTAATCAGTAAATTATTAAACTATTTATTGTCGTCCATTACCATGAAGTCAAAGTTTGACATTCAAACTTAAGTTTTGTACTGTGTTATGGTTGCCGTAAACCCATAAAAAGACACGAACATCCAGACCACGAATGGCGTATTTCGAAGACACTCACTGTGAACAGGAGCCCAGGCCGCAATGCACAGCTTACTAACCATTACATGGAATAACTAACAACATAGTCAATAGATAAATACTAAAAAAAGGGATAATTTTTTTTTTGTGACTCCTGATAATGATCACACAAAATATAAGCAAGAACTTTAAATACAAGAGATGCAAGAGTTTATGCTAAAGCGAAGTGAGCATTCGTAACTATACATGAAATTACCTATACTAGAGGTCCCGCAGTAGTCGAAATTCGACTATAATTAATTGAAATTGTAAGTTTGTACACTATTATGATTGTACTTTATACTTCTATAATCACTAATTTTGGCCAAGGCTACACAATAAAAAATATTAACAAAGACAAACAATATTTAATCTCAATTTGACTACAGACGTCAAGAACAAAAGTTTGACAATAATTAGTATGCATGCGTGTGTGCGTCAAATACATGGTATGTAGTGTGTGTAATGTTTTCTTTATTGATTTAATGTATCTTTTATGCATTATTTACAAAAAATATTAACATCATGCACTTCTTCTCTATATTCTCTATAAGTGTGGAAAATTTCATACTCCTCCATCCGCGCAATTTTCGTAAAAAGGGATACAAAGTTTTTGCTTCACGTATTAATATACAGATTTGAATGTAGAAAACATGAATTGATAAGTTCGCGTTTATTTGGTACACTTATTTTAATTGAATGAACTACTAAGTTGTTAACTAAATTATGACGAGTTCCATGAACTCCCAAAAGCCCCGAACAAATATTCCTTGGATTCGGGTCAAGGAACTTTTGACAAATAAAACTTTATTTCTTGTAACATCCATTGCGTTATTTTCATTGTTTTAGATGGTCTGACGGGAATCTGCAGGATTGGTCATTGTGGCGAGGCTTGGCAGAGTATGTCCAGCAGTGGACATCTGTGGGCTGAAAGATAGATAGATAGAAAATAATCCGACGAGCTCATGGGATGCAAGGCTATGTGTACATATAATTTTTTGGGCGTTGAACAGCAAAGGAAGGATCTTTCACCGAGTGGAGGAAATTGCTCGGTGGCAGTAGGTCTGAATATATGGAGCTTTTATATGCAAGCTTATCTTGAATATGTCGTTAGCAAAATTCAGGTATCAAACAAAAATCTTGTGTATAGAATAGCTACCCGTTGCAAAGTCGTACAACTTTCACTACATTCTTGATTGATCAATATCGTATCTGTGTGCTTAGTGCGAGTTTTTTAACGTTCTCGATAGCGTAAAAGTTAACTCAAATTTGTATGGAGTTGGAACCGCGCCCTTAGCGGCAAACGTCGGCAAACGTTCCAACTCCATACTTTGGGTTACCGTTTACGCTATCGAGAACTTTAACACTAATCATACCAACTCTTACTGGTACCTATTTCTTCCATAGCGGGTAGATAACGGTACACGACAAGACGTATTACTTAAAATAAATAATACAAAAAAAAAGTATAATAACTGTACATTAATTGATAAGAAAAAGTCATGGAGTCAAATGTGCAAAAGCAAGAAGATTATTCGCGCATTTTCAATGAAAAAGTTCTAAATGGGTCATTTGACCCGTTATGGTACTAGGCTGCACTAAAAGTATCGGGAATGGAATATTTCCACTGTTCCTGTCATATTAAAATCTTTTTAATTGAAAACTCCTTGGTTTTAAAAATCGAATACCATTTATTTATTTAAAAAAAGATTCTCGGTCTTGTCACGAGGTTTTGTCAAACTTGTTTAGTCGTTGAGAAAATGGAATTGACTCGAGAAAATTCAAGAGCGATGATTTATTATGACTTTCGAAGTGGTTTAACACAAAAACAGTGTGTTGACCGGATGATTTCTGCATTTGGTGATGAAGCCCCATCCAAAACCACAATTTATCGCTGGTTTGCTGAGTTTCAACGTGGACGTGTCAAACTCAGTGATGATCCCCGTCAAGGTCGTCCAAAAACTGCAGTCACCCAAGAAAACGTTGATGCTGTGCGTAAGCTGATTGAGGAAGATCGACATGTGACATACCGCGAAATTCAGGCAACTTTAGACATTGGCATGAGTCAAATACAAATAATCTTGCATGAACAATTAGGTGTAAAAAAGTTGTTTTCCCGATGGATACCGCATTCGCTCTGTGAAGAGCAAAAAGCGGCTCGCGTTACTTGGTGCGTCAGAACTCTCGAAAGATTCCACGCAGGATCCTCAAATGCTGTATACAACATTGTATCAGGTGACGAATCCTGGATATACGCGTACGAACCCGAAACAAAAAACCAGTCACGAGTTTGGGTGTTCGAAAATGAGTTAAAGCCAACAAAAACTGTTCGTTCATGGAGTGTTGCAAAAAAAATGGTGGCCACGTTTGTCTCCAAAACCGGCCATGTTACGACTATTCCTCTTGAGGGACAAAGAACGGTTAATGCAGAATGGTATGCTAGCATTTGTTTGCCACAGGTCGTTTCTAAACTCCGTAAAGAGAACTGCAACCGCCGCATCATCCTCCATCACGACAATGCGAGTTCTCACACCGCGCACAGAACAAAAGAGTTTTTAGAGCAAGAAAACATAGAATTATTAGACCATCCGCCGTGCAGCCCCGACCTAAGCCCTAATGATTTCTATACTTTCCCTAAAATAAAGAATAAATTGCGTGGACAGAGATTTTCATCACCTGAAGAAGCTGTGGACGCCTACAAAACGGCCATTTTGGAGACCCCAACTTCCGAATGGAATGGTAACTTCAATGATTGGTTCCATCGTGTGGAAAAATGTGTCAAATTTCGCGGAGAATACTTCGAAAAGCAATAAATACATTTTTAAATAGTAATGTTGTGTCACTTTGTTAATTCCCGAAATTTTCAGTGCCGCCCTCGTATGTTTAGTGTTAAAAAACTCGCACTAAGCACATTGCAAAATATTAAGAAGCCTTATGGTTGGGCTACACTGGTCTTAGCACTTAGGTAGGTTAGGCACAAAAGACTTTTTGGTCCAAACCGTCAAGTTTCGCATTTACCGAGATAATTTAAATCACAATACTAAGCCATTCGTTTCCAGAACACTAATTAAGATAAAACACACCACAACTGATCTTCAATTAAAGTCGTTGGCTTGTATTAATTAATAAAGTCGGTCGTCGCAACTGCAGGACTTTGTTCTATTATTAGAATGTAATTGTCCTAATGCACGCTACGCCCGTTAGCCGCACTAAACAAACACAAAATAACTCTTTCATCTTCATTCTTGTTACTGTACTGAAAGATATATAAATTTTACAATTTTAAAACAACCTAAATTAGAGCTGGAACATATTTTACTGATTAAGGTGGTCTTGCGGGATCCTTGTAGGATTTCAAGCGAATAACTTTTTTTTATTTTTATTGCTTAGATGGGTGGACGAGCTCACAGCCCACCTGGTGTTAAGTGGTCACTGGAGCCCATAGACATCTACAACGTAAATGCGCCACCCACCTTGAGACGTAAGTTCTAAGGTCTCAGGTATAGTTACAACGCCTGCCTCACCCTTCAAACCGAAACGCATTACTGCTTAACGGTAGAAATAAGCAGGGTGGTGGTACCTACCCGCGCGGACTCTCAAGAAGTCCTACCACCAGTAAAAAATTGCCAGTAAAAAATGCATTCCGGTTTCAAGATTGAAATGTCAGTAATGTTATTTTCACTGTCTGTTCGTCGGCAACCTAAGGGGCTATTTCAGCTGCGCTATTTCTAGTAGGACAGCTCACGGGGCTTAATCTGAGAAACCTTGCTAACACTGGCACTAGCAGAATCGCAGGTTTTGTCTATGGGTTAGTTCGCTCGTAGAATTCTGCGATGACCGGTGCTTGAAGAGACTAAAAGCGCCGAGAGCGGATGTGGAGATTCCGATAAGACAGGTTTTGGGCGTCGTCACGTCGGCTTACGTCGTCTCGTCGCCTGAGTCGGATATTAATTAGCTGCCGCCATAATAGGCGAGTTATCGTGCTGCAACGCTTTTTCAAAATAGCGTTCTGATGCTTCCGTTATAATGTATGCAATTGAAATTTAGACCGCATGTCTCAAGATGGTTGGTTCTGTGATGACTTTACGCCAGTTTTTATTTAACTATTTCAAATTCCAGTCAGAAAAAATAACTATCATATACATTAATAAATAAATAATAAAACATAAATTAACTCAACATAACTTCAGTTGTTTCTGATCACTAATTACTAATTTACTAATTATGTTTTAACGGTAGAAACATGTCTGCTTTTTGTTTTCTTTTCTCTAAAATACTATGTCGACGTATTTTACTGTTAGTTTCCTAAATAAATAAAATAAATTAATGAAACAAAACTGAAAATTGTTTTAAAAATCACTTATATTAAAATTTTATTATGATAAATTGAATAGCCGATGCACGTTGTGTTGGTACTATAAGAAGAGAGAAAGTATAAGAAATAACAGATTATTTTTTTTCGTATGCATTAAACGGCTTGCAACAAAAACTGCAAGGTCAATTATCTAGTGGCAACGAACAGGGTGCATAATGAAAAGGGCATAATGGTCGTTGGCATAAGTAAGTGTTTCGTTGAAGAAACACTTATGTTTTTAATTATAGTTATTCATTTGAATGAAAAAAATAGTACAAAATTCTTGGAGATTAAAACGGTTTTTATTTACTTATGTATCATGTATGTATGCTTTCCTTGTGGCTCCTCAGCTATAGTAGTTATGATGCTTCAACCTATCTAAAATATGTAGTAGATGATAGATCCACCGCTTTTAAGTGATTAATTCATTGATGGTGTATTTTTAATTAAATTGTTATATTTTAATCAGACATTGCCAATGTTCATGTTTGTTTTATTTGATTATGCTTCGCTTAGTTTAAATGAAGTTAGTTTAAACTTTTTTCAGTTCGAAATCCCTCCAAAATAATATGGTCTCCCATTTGTGGTTTTTTATTTCAAACGCGATGAATTATTTTCGTGATATAAACTTGGCTAAGGGTTTTCGGTAGTTGGCTATAACCCACAGACACGGCCCCCTGAGTTTCTCGCCGGATCTTCTCAGTGGGTCGCGTTTCCGATCCGGTGGTAGATTCTGCGAAGCACTGCCTTTGCTAGGGCCAGTGTTAGCATCACTCCGGTTTGAGCCCCGTGAGCTCAGCTACACGTTGGGGCGAAGCTGATATAGCCTCTTAAGATTATCAGCATAGGTAGGAAAAAAAAGGTTGTTGGCTATTTGGCTGCTCTCATTATATCGCCAATCTCCAACAGCAATGTAGCAATTTTCGTTCAGATGAGCACGTACACCTGTGCTTCACGGTACGAATGGGAATGGAATTGTTTTGAGGAGCACCCGCCTCGATTACGAGTAGAAGGAGGATGGTTCAATTACTCACCCCGGATTTGTCTAATTTTTTTTAACGACTTCAAAAAAAGAAGGTCTTGTTTTCACGTTGTTTCAAATTCGATTCTATTTTGTTACGTGTTTTTTTTTTAATTAAACTTTTTTCTAAACGATTTCGATGATTATTTTATTTGAAAGAAGGTGCTCCTTATGTGGTCTCATTGAAATTTTATAAAGATCTGAGTAGCAGTTTTTGAGTTCTCCTCAATAATGCATACATGATTGACTTCTACTAAATTACTGGCTGCATTAATGATATATTAATTTAAAAAACGGTGTTATTTTTAATTAAATTTTTTATTCTACTTATTAATTTCCCTTGGACATTTGGTTTCGACTATCCTGGCAACATTGAAGCAAATGTATTCAACTACATTTAAGTCTAAGTAAATGACCACCATTTCACTGTGATTATATGGCATCCCATATCATCTCATCTCATTGCGTTTAATTTCATCCCAGTTGATTAATGTCTCAAATTAATCATCTTCATTTCATTTCATTTCTCTCCATATTATCATTTTTCATAAAAATAAGAATATAAATTTAAAATAAGACATGACTTTAAGGTCTTAGTTACCAGGTCACAAAATCCCTTTAAAAAAAAATCACTACATTGGTTAGGTTACATTTTTTTGTGCCTTTTTTATTTATTGGCGAGCGAATCCGCCTTGAAAAATTAGTTTAAAGTTATCGAACAGTTATTCTCTTCGGTAACGAGTACACGGAGCCCTTTCTAATACCCGCGGGCGGTACCGGTGCACACCGGTAAATAACTTAAATAGAATTACACGCTTATTACTATGTATTTAGGGCTTAATGTTTATCAGAAAGATATCGACAGACAGATCGATAGGTAGTTTTAATTCGAATTAATATCTGGATTTATTTTTATTTTTTATTGCTTAGGTGAGTGGACGAGCTCACAGCCCACCTGATGTTAAGTGGTTACTGGAGCCCATAGACATCTACAACGTAAATGCGCCACACACCTTGAGATATAGTTCTAAGGTCTCAGTATAGTCACAACGGCTGCCCCACATTTCAAACCGAAACGCATTACTGCTTCACGGCAGAAATAGGCGGGGTGGTGGTACCTACCCGTGCGGACTCCCAAGAGGTCCTACAACCAGTAATTAGATTCATTGGTCTAGTTCGTTTTTTATTCGTTTCTTCCATTAGATAGATAGCTTAGATGGATGGACAACCTCACGGCCCACCTGCTGTTAAATGGTTACCGGAGCCCATAGACATCTACCACGTAAACGCCGCCACCCATCTTAAGACATGAGTTGTAAGGTCTCACTTTTAACAGTACAACGGCTTCCCCGCCCTTCAAACCGAAACGCATTACTGCTTCACGGCAGAATTATCCAGGGCGGTGGTACCTAACGGTGTGGACTCACAAGCCGTCCTACCACCAGTAACAAAGATTTGTACAAAACGTTACTTCAATTGTTTCAACGCTGTACAATCAGATGATTTTTCTGGTGACAGGAACGAAGTAGATTCAGGTCTAATTAAAAAAAAAGTGTGACTCTCAAATAAATGTGATTTATGTGTATTTATCAATAAAGTCCATTTTACGTCGTTTTGTTCTTGGCGCTTAACATTGCTTTAAATTCAATCAAACTGGCAAACTTCAGGACACTTATTTCGCGGTAGTTATATGTAATAGCTTATGTTTAAATAGCCACGAATAACAAACACCACCTTTGTCATCCGTGACCACAAAACCTGTAAAGTATTCGAAATGTCGGTCTTAATGTGACCAGAGTTGAAATACGCGAGATTAAAACCGTTTTTTTTTTTTTTTTTGTCAGGAGGAAATCGCCGGACTCCCACCCTCCACTGGGGATGGAGGGTGGGGCATGTCGGAGTCGAACCGACTAAAACCTCCTGTCGCTCAACAATCAACGTCCAACCCTCGTATGAGACAGAACTCATGAAAAGGCAAGGGGAGGAGAGTGAAGCGTTTAAAAGTATTTTTGACTAACACATTAAATCTTTTTATGTTTTTTTTTATTTCACTCAGGTGATCAGCATCAAGGCCTATGTCCAGCAGTGGGCAGATAAAGGCTGATGATGATGATAATGATGATAATCAGCACCACCATCAATGGTGAGAGGTTACCGTCGCGACGTCAGCAATGCCAGGAGAAAAGAAAAGCCGCTGCCTGCCCAAATGTTGAATACATTTTATATTTCGTATGTATTATGAGGGAAGCCCTAGGTAGTTAGAAGCCAAGCGGTTACGAAACACCAAGCGCCAGTGAAAGGAAGGAATCCTCCACACTAGTTTTTGCTGTTAATTACGAAATAATCAGACTGTTTAATATTCAAAAACCTGTATTACGTGGCCATTGAACGAACGGAAGTTCGATTGAATTTAAATATCTTTTTTTTTGTTCGACGTGTCACAGGAAGTAATATTTATGCAGTTTATTATCGAAATGTCTAGGCCGGGTAAGATTGTGTTATTTTTTAAATTAATTTAGTAGTATATGCGATTTACGTGTGCGTGTGCGTGTCGTGTGCGTGTGCGTCTTCGTTAGCGTGTGCGTGTACGTGCGCGCGCGTGTGCGTGTGTGCGTGATTAATAAACGTTAGGGAAAGTAGTATTCATTAAATATTTAATTTTATGGTGTACAGCAATTTACTGGTGGTAGGACCTCTTGTGAGTTCGCACGGGTAGGTACCACCGCCCCGCCTATTTCTGCCGTGAAACAGTAATGCGTTTCGGTTTGAAGGGTGCGGCAGCCATTTTAATTATACTATCTTAGAACTTATATCTCAAGGTGTGTGGCGCATTTACGTTGTGGATGTCTATGGGCTCCAGTAACCACTTAATACCAAGTGGGCTGTGAGCTCGTCCACCCTTCTAAGTAATAAATAAATAAAAATACATAATACACGTACTATATACATACATCAAGTATTTAAATAAATTCGTTTCTATTTTTCCAACGTATAACGTCTAGGAGTCATAAATATCCCATTTGTTTCTTAACAAGGACATTAAAATACATGTTCCGTGTTCATCGCACAACTAAATCCAAACCTCGACATCATAATATCTCACGGTGCGTTGCAGGATTAACATTGTGCTCCACGGGGCTCCATGAGTCCATGAACGCTTTCAGATTTTGATTACATGTAATAGGTACATTGTCTGTTTAGTTATTGACCATTTTTTATTTGGTAAAGTCAAAAATATTCATATTTGAAGATGATGATTGACTTTGATGATAATTGAAGGAAAATTTGTAAACGTCAAAATTATCTCAGATAAAATTTGTATAAAATCCAAGTTAAAATTATCGCTATGTAAATCATATTTTTTTTAACATAGGCTGTAACATATGTTCATATTTAGGTTGTGCAATTTTTAGGATTCGATTGATTGCGTCACCTTTCTTATACGGCGTCAACCCTACATTTTTGTGATATTTATCAAAACAACATTTTATCATTTAAAATAATAATCAAAACAATGTCTTAATATTACTTAAGTCGTTACCCACGACATATAGTTACGCTTATAATCAGTGAAACCTCTGTATAATATACCTAAAGCGGTGAACTATAAATTTCAAGTTTAAACAAATATTATTTTGAGTAAATCAAGCAGGGATAACGGGTTCATAAAAGCTACATTAAAAAACCATTAAATCAATTTAAATTTATTAAAATAATACTTACGTACATATACCTAATTTGTTTTTTATTCATTTCATCTTTATCACTCCAAAATACACAATACAATTTAGGAATTTCAAAATTGTATTTGATTATTTAATAGACAAATAAATATTGATACTGCATATCACTGTAAAACAATGTATGATATCCATAATAATAGACGAGTTGGACTTGAACTGGCTATGTAAATTCTGCGTAATGACTCAGAATCGATACTTTATTATAACTGTAACTTAATGCAACCAATTGCATTATAACGAAGCGGACTTGAATTGTCACGAGAATAACATTTACTTATCAGAAACTGAGTTTTATGTTCGATTTTAGTTAGGTATTATTTTTTATTTATTTTTTATTGCTTAGATGGGTGGATCTTCACTATGGAGTCCGGAATGGCTGGAGCGATTTCAATGAAATTTTCGACGAATTCTTCAGATAAGCCTTAAGAATTGAGTTTTTTTTTATTGCTTATTTGGGTGGACGAGCTCACAGCCCACCTGGAGTTAAGTGGTTACTGGAGCCCATAGATATCTACAACGTAAATGCGCCACCCACCTTGAGACATAAGTTCTAAGGTCTCAGGTATAGTTACACTGTATAGTCATAGTTATAGTCAGGTATAGTTAATATTAAACTGCCATAAAGTAAAAACACCATTAAATGTTATGCATTTAAGCATATGCAACGATATATTTGTAACACATATGACACATTCCGTGAATTGTCAAAGTTCATTAACGTCTCTATAGTTATGGTCGGTACACATGCATCATTTTGTCATTTATTTTAAAAATGTAAAACAAAAATACACAAAATTCATTCGTTGCTAAGACCCCTGTGTCTATCCGAAGCCCGTAGTACAGTAAAACCCGTTACTAGTAAGTCCAGAGACGTTACATAGATATCTAGCCGACATCCGACCGTTCGATGTTCGATATTCAATTATTCTTATCTTAATCTAATATTATATCTTGTTGGTTGTCAACCATTAGGGCTATCACACTTTGGAAACTGCAGCGCTGAACAGATCTGATGATCTTGTCATAACGGGTATTAACGATTGCCAAGCTGTTGATTGTTATGACATGGGATGTAACTATATAATATAATAGTATAGTATATTAAATCATAACTAGTGTTCCCGCAGTAGTCGAAATTCGACTATAATTAATTAAAATTATAAGTTTTTACATTATGAGTCTATTGTCAAAGACTATTGGTACCCGCCTGCGGGATTCGAACACCGTTGCATCGCTAGATACGAATGCACGGGACGTTTTATCCTTTAGGCCACGACGACTTCAAAATGTATGTATGTGTGTATGTCCAGTCCGCTACTACTTCAGCTTACCGACTCTCTGAGCTTTGTCGATGACTTTAGTTCACTGTCGAATAGTCTCAATCCTGATTTTATCTTTCTGAGAAGACTCGACGATGACTCTTTGAGCGACCTTGAACTGACGAACCAGCACTATGAGTGTCCCGGCTCCGTAAGTCATAACCGGTAGGACGCTATCTTTATCTATGTGATATACCTACTGAAATATGCTTTTACGATTGCTGGAAGACAATATATAATTTTTAAACAAACATCTCTCAAAATAGTTTTACCTAACCTATACTCTATTCCAATTACGAAGTCCCATTTGATGGATGTTATTGTGCGTGTGAATGAATTGTATAATGATTTAGATTGATTGTGTATTTTTAAATGGTGATTTACGACCATGAACAAAAAATGATTGTTATTTCAAATTATGCGAAACGTGAAGAGTTACGTTCTAAGTTCTAAGAAGTGTCAGAAGGGACTTCGTAATTGGAATAGAGTATAACCTAAACAAATTTACAAATTTTGAATGTTTTCATCTGGCTAACTAGGTTCATTTTTAATTACTCTTAAATCAATCCGACGCTCATCGTCTAGCATCGCAGTAAGTTATTAATAATAATTGTAAGGTTCATTTTAAAGTAATTATTGTAGATCTAATACTTTATAAAAGTTTATAATAATTAACTTTTTTGACTTTTTAGTATTTCCTTCATCTATACATACATATAAATAAAATTGGAGTGTATGTTTGTAATATTGAAATAACCGCTTTTTACTACATGCATATGAATATATATACGGTACATGCACCAAAATAACATTTTTTACAATTTTTGTCTGTCTGTTTGTCTGTCTGTTTGTTCCGGCTAATCTCTGGAACGGCTGGACCGATTTTGACGAGACTTTCACTGATAGGTAGCTGATGATATAAGAAGTAACTAAGGCTACTTTTTTTTAGACTAGCTTCGTCTCGCGGATTCACCCGCGGTACGACAATAACCGCGGGTAACATCACGGGACTCAGCTATCAATAATAAAATTAAATGTTCCCGAAGTGAAGCGAGGGCAGATCGCTAGTTACTAATGTAATTTTAACCTAACCCCAGTAGGTTGGAAATTGCTGACCTAAATGATAGTTTAAAATAATTTTTGAAATAATTTTTTTGCTAATGGTTTGTTGAATGTTTATGTTGGTATGAAAACTGGATTAGGTCATTTTAAAAACACAAAGTAAATGAATTTCACAGCAAAGTTTCCATATCAACGAATTCTTTTTTTGTATTGACCTAATTATTTCATTAAAGAAACTCTACACGAAATATAAGATTTTTTTGCGGCCAATGCTAAAGTTAATGAAATGAAATTAGTTGGATCCACTCATATCATGAATGTTAATTGTTAATTAAAAACATTCCCTGAACTGTCAATAGCTGTTAAAGGCGCAACTCAAATAGATAAAAACAACAAACAAATTTGTAGAACAACAAATAACATGACTACCAATGATCATTTTCATTAAAAAGTGTATGATAGTCAGTATCCGATAATACAGACTTGCCTCTTGTAGTCCAAGTTACCTTATTATATCTGTTCATATGAAAATGGTTGGTAATTTTTTTGTGTTTTTTTTTATTGCTTAGATGGGTGGACGAGCTCGTAGCCCACCTGGTGGTAAGTGGTTACTGGAGCCCATAGACATCTACAACGTAAATACGCCACCCACCTTGAGATATAAGTTCTAAGATCTCAGTATAGTTACAACGGCTACCCCATCCTTCAAACCGAAACGCATTTACATGATTTACATATATTAAAAAAAGTCGTGAGTTTCTTGCGAACTCTTCTCAATTCGTATTTCGATTTGATGCTAAAGTAATATCTATTTAATAAATGTATTTTTATCTCTTTTTAGACGGCGGATGACAGTGTCACTGTGTCCAGTGTGTTACATATTTTCTTGTCAATAAAAAGGTCGTGGCCTATCTTTTGGTTGTTCAAAACGTGTACACTAATTTCTCGTGTAAGACTAATATCTGCTGTAAATTGCCACAATTGGTTCAATTAAGTCACACGATGTGAATCTTTCACGAACGTATTAAACTTTATTTTTTGGCCTCGTAATTGTAACAGTGTTTTTTATTGAAACGAAGTTCCTTACTTGGCTTGGAGGAGATAGGGATTTTGCTGTGCGACCGAACTGAAAAAAATGTGATAGTAAAAACCGTAAGAAAAAGTCCGTGGATATAAGGCCTTGTTTTCCGCACAGCGATATTTCACCGCGCGATTTTTTTATTATTTTTTTTATTTTTTATATTGAACTTCGTTCCTATCCGGTGTCCCACGACACCACACATCTTTTTTTATTTATTTATTTATGTGATGTTTTAGCAAAAACTATACATAACACTATAGATTATAGTGTACCAAGTTATGTGCATCACTTGATTTATAGCCACGAAATGGGACGTAATTATTGGAAACTTTCAGATTAATTGAATGAATGGAATAAATACGAGTTAAAAACTGTAGAAGTCTATTTTTTCCGTCACTGATAATTGCTCGGAGGCGCGATCAGAAACGAACAGATGAACTCGAATTGGCAATTCTCCAATTTCGCTAATAGTAAAGTGGAGACTAAACGCGTGGAGTGGTAAGTGTTTTGCGAATGTCGTTCGAAATATCGAAAACATCAATTTTAATACGATTGTGTGTTAGATATTTTATTTACCGAACTGTAAGTGTTAAATGACGGAAAATAATAGCTTCGGTTGTAATTAACACTAAAGAATGCGTCAAGACGACGTGCATATATTTCACTCGGGAAAAAAATCTTTCTAAAAAATTCTGCTATAATTCGAACTGATGACCATGACCACTCTGCCAAGAGTGCAAACGACTGACACAAAGAATAATTCTCAATTATCAACAGAACTACAAGGATTAGTAATATGTAATACTGCTGGGCGAATATAAAGGTTTCAGTTTACCAGTAAGGAGCTGGTAAGAAGTCAAAAAAATTGCATAATACATAGTTTTTAGAAATTTACAAGCTGTAAATAGGGTTATAAAAATAGTTATTTTTCGTGATAATTAGTTAGAGACTTAACCTTAAAAAAAGGGCACATGATTATTCTAATATATTTTTTAATATTGCCTTTGTAGGCAGACGAGTACACAGCCCACCTGATGGTGAGAGGCCAACGTCGCCCATGGACTTCAGCAATGCCAGGGGCAGAGCCAAGCCGCTGCCTACCGTTAAATGTGCATTGCGTTACGCGGCTCATCAGTGTACCGACAGTTACAAGAAGCAAATTAAATGTATTGTTATTTTTTGATATTCGAATTACATATATTCTTTTTTTATCTAAATCCAGAATATTCTAGTACTCTTCGACTTCGATTCCGCCGGTCAGTTACCTAAATGGCGTGTGTGAGTATACATGTAACAAAGATAATGAGATTTCTGTGTAATCCGTTTGCTTTTGTCAGCTTTCACGATGACGTGTCCAACACGACCACTACGAGGATATTATAAATGCGGTGGTATAATTTAGGTTGGCTTGAATTTAATGTACCTATATAACAATCGGCAATAGACCTACTCAAGTAGTAATACTTACTGGTGGTAGGAGCTCTTGTGAGTCCGCACGGGTAGGTACCACCAACCCGCCTATTTCTGCCGTGAAGCAGTAATGCGTTTCGGTTTGAAGGGTGGGGTATCCGTTGTAACTATTCTTGAGACCTTAGAATTTATATCCCAAGGTGAGTGCCGAATTTACGTTGTAGATGTCTATGGGCTCCAGTAACCACTTAACATCAGGTGGGCTGTGAGCTCGTCCACCCATCTCAGCAATAAAAAAAAAAGTATTTAGCCTCATAATTCATACATAACGTTTTATCAAAAAAAAATACATTGAAACATTTCTTAATCGATACATAAAACGTTAACTGAATAGAATTGCATTAAAAACAAACATAAGCTAGAAATAATCTAATGGAAATTTCTAGTAGAAAGAAAATGACAGAAATCGTCCTTGACACATATCGATTAAATTCCACATTACACATAATCAATACGTGTAGTAACTGTACAGTACTGAAGAAGCGGAAAATCACATTTGAGACGGTTTCCGTGTACGCACACACGGTTAACTCATGCAAGCTTCGTTATGAGGTATTATAATTTGATAACTACTTCTTTATGAATTCGCTTCGCAGCGGCGGTCAGATCGGACGTTCAAGTTAGGGTTTAACCAACATCACAAGGACTATGCACAAGCCATATTTTTCAGTGTAATATTTAGGCAATAAGCAAAGAAAATCGTCGTGGCCTGAAGGATAAGACGTCCGGTGCACTCGTACCTAGCGATGCACCGGTGTTCGAATCCCGCAGGCGGGAACCAATTTTTCTAATAAAAAACGTACTTAACAAATGTTCACGATTGACTTCCACGGTGAAGGAATAACATCGTGTAATAAAAATCAAACCCGCAAAATTATAATTTGCGTAATCACTGGTGGTAGGACCTCTTGTGAGTCCGCACGGGTAGGTACGACCATCCCGCCTATTTCCGCTTTGAAGCCGTAATTCGTTTCGGTTTGAAAGGTGGAGCAGCCGTTGTAACTATACCTTAGAACTCATATCTTAAGGTGGGTAACGTCATCTACGTTGTAGATTTCTATGAGCTCCAGTAACCACTTAACACCAGGTGGGCTGTGAGGTCGTCTACCCATCTATGCAATAATAAACTCCTTCCTAGATTCATAGACGTTTTGTAACGTGATCGCGGCAGTCACAGACAAGAATATGTTTGCTTTTGTAGCATTGTAATACAGTACTTCTGCCATAATCGAATAATTCATCAGAGCCGGCTATATTTCGGCCTACCGCCAGCCAGCACATGAGCCTCAAAATTACCACAACAATTACTAACTTAGCTAAATATAACGTTACAAACAAAAGCATGTGGTGGTACGAAAATTATCTTGATAAAAACTTCTTGCATTATAAACGGTAGCATCACAATGTGACTGAATAAAAATTAATTGTTGTTTTAACAACTGAGTTCATTATTATCGCGACGGTTATTGAAACGTCGTTTGTCACGGATGATTGAGGACTTTTAATGGTTTTATTTTAAAACGAGGGGGCCTATTCGATGTGCCCTGAGTTGTCGTGAGTCACACCGACACCGGGGGGAAAACGACACGAGGTGCAGCTGCGTTCCTTTGCCAACTGTACAAATAGAAACAAAAGTTATTCATCGTGTGATTCAAGTTTGCAAAGCCTTTAAGTAATTTTTCGATGAAGAATTTTCTTTCGTTGTCACGCTCTCCACTTTTGTGGTGTTTTCAAAGGAATATCGATGAGAGTATTGTTTGGATAATTCTTTAGTGGTTCCTTGAGACATGGATTGGAAAAATACCTTTCTTTTCCGGTGATTACTTGCCGTTTTCTCCGAAGCTAGTGAAGTGCTAAGAATTTTTTGTGTTTTTTTTTGACACACAAGCATACGGCCCAGGTAACAAATGGTTATTGGAGTTATTGTGAATGCTGTTATCGACTCTTTAGGTTTAAGTCTCAACTGTATTGGGTGTCGTCTTACACAACCTACCCGGAACGCATGACTATATCGAGGTATAAGTAGAGAAAATATCAGTTAGGCACCCCTACGGTTCACTGGTAAAATAAAATGATATTTGTAAGTTCTGACGATTTTAATGGTAATTTTCTACCAGTAAACGCAGTTGGTATAGGTATGCAACCTGCGCGACCTCAAACTAATGAAAAGTTTTTTAAGGTTTATAATGATAGCCGTGAAATTTTATAACAATTCGTAATGATTCTATGTAATACTCTTACCTAGTCATCGATCCGTTTTAATAACAAAATCCAATTTAATTTCACTTCTCGAAGTTAACGTTGTAGTGTCTATAGGCATCGATACCATTTAAGATCGTGTAGGACACGTGCACTTGTTTACATTTTTACCTATTTATTAATTAACACCTATTTGATTATAATTATGATTCATCTCGAAAATGTCATGAAATTAGCGAAAGAAAAAGTACATGAAGCGGTTTATTTCATAGGTAAAAAGTATAAAATTTTACTAACAACATCATACCCTTTCCACTTGCTATGAAGCATTCGAAATATTGAAAATTGAGCGAAACAAACGTGATATTAAACCATAAAAGTAGTCATACTAATTGTGTGTGTGTGTCTGAAAGTTCTTTATACTGTTGTCATTTTTCATAAGCCCGCACAGGCAGGTGTAACCAACCTGATTTATTCTACCGCAATACACACACGCGCTTCAAGGGTGACCCAATTATTGTATAGGGTATAATAGAGACTCCAATGCGTCTACTGGCCTCGTTAACCAACCTGGTGAACTATTCTTAAAAACACTTTTAAAAATAGTGTAAGAAAAAATGATTTTATTGTAAAAAAGCGTGGGTTGCTTTTCAGGATATTATCAAAATAACCCTTCTACTTATATCTGTTCATAAAATATTTATAACCACTGATACCATTATGTCAAAGTCTGAAATCTTTGTCTATTGATATTTACCAAACTACTTATAAAATCCTCCATCCTACTCATTGCGTTAGTAATCCTCAATGCTGAGAGTCGTGGCCTTCATAATAAATTTCTCTCGGATTACCCCGCGCCAATCCTGGCTATCTCCAGCTCCACGGATCGCATTGTGGACTGTAGTATTGATAATAAAGCTTATCTGATTCTGGTGCAATCAGCGGATTGCGCGTTGAAGACCAGCGACTTGTAAAATAACATATTTAAACAAAAACACACCTGTATCAAAATGAACAACGAACAAATAAATTCGTTCGCAATTGCGCCCGGCCTCTCGCGCGCCATCCGGAATCGACAGATTTGAATTTAATATGATAATTTTAGCTACAATCATCCGTCGCGCCGCACTGAGCTAAAGTCATCGAGTTGTTTTAACAAATATAACAAAAAATTAAATGATCCACTAATACTTACTGGTGGTAGGACCTCTTGTGAGTCCGCACGGGTAGGTACCACCACACTGCCTATTTCAGCCGTGAAGCAAAGAGCTCTCAGCGTGATGGAGACAATATTCTTGACTGTGTCGCTGGCAGTGATGGCCTCCATAAAAAACGGTGACCACTCAATATCAAACGGGCCATATCCTCATCTAAAATGGCTGTAAAAAAGAACATAAAACCGAAAATCCCTGTTTGGACCCCTCTAAGGTAATATATGCCCAGAACTCTTAAGATTTAACATAAATCACTCCAATCTTAATTCTATATTAAATTTGATTCAAATTGATTCTAGAACAGCGAGATATTTGCAACGAGACATTAATCCGGCCATGTGGCGTATAACCAATTCTGTTGCCATGTGCTGGCGAATTCATAGCCAAAATAACAAACTGCGCAGGACGTGATCGTTTCTATATATAAGTTCCGCTGTTTGCTAGGTGTTAGCACCGGATTGACGCACTACCGCGTTTGACTGTTCCTATGACGTCGCCTGGAACTTGTCGAGATTCATTTGAGTAAACTTTTATTCGTCAATCAGCGCCGAAAAATACGCCGAGTATTCGAAGTGTATTTACTACAAAATCAAAAGACTAATTTCACTTCAATAAAAACAGTAGGGATTGAAGCAGAGTGCAGTTGTTTCACGTTTTCCATGATCTAGTTCCTAAAGTCAAGTTTTGCAGATCTTCTCATGCTTAAATATCTATCAATACTAACTAACGCCATTGTATGATTGTACCGTATGATGTAGCAATACACGTGGATTTTTTGGCGGGAATGTGCGGAACGGAGTTCTGTGAATTCTTTTATTTTGTTAATTTGTTTCTCTAGGCTTAAACATGTAATAACGGCAGTTAAGTTAATAAGTCGAAAAGAGACAAAGTCTTCACTGCACCAGTCATAGTAAATAACCACCATTTTACTGAGATTTTATTTCATCCCAAGCTATTATTTCATCATCAACTCGTTTTATTTAATTAATTTCATCCCGATTGATTGAAGTCCCAAATTAATCAACTTTATTTCATTTCGCTTCATGTGACAGAATATTGAAATGTATTTATTAATTGAAGATTTTTAAGAACTCGGCACTGGCAACAATGGCGTCACAAGAAACTGATTGCCATACTTAAAAAAAGAAGCAGTCGAAAAATACATTTTTCACTTAGTGAATTGCATTTTGAAGCCGGCGATCCTGAAAGAAGAAAATAAATTCCCCGATTTTTTTACTTTTGACATATTCAACACTAAATGATGTTAGTAACAGCAGTTTGAAATAAATTAAAAACGAAATTTGGTTTTACGAATTTCGTTAAAAATAGCAAAAAGGCGATCAACTTTGCACAGCTTTTCTCGGCTCGTGAATATAATAAAACTGACGCACCTGTATTCGGAAAATTTTATCTAAATTAAACACGCCTTGCGAATCATTCGTTCTAGAAGTTTTTTTTGCTTATGCGGGTGAAGAAGTCTAACTAACACGTATAGTAGCTAAAGGAGCTCACGGACATCACCGCGTAAACCCCACCACCCTCCTTGAGACTTCAGGTATATGTCTCAATTATTACGTATAGTAAAATTTTTGCGGATTTTATATTTATTGACCGATGTTATTCCTTCGTTGTGGAAGTAATTTATTGGTATCTTCTGCCTTTAATATCTGAACACCGCAATAGTCCTATTCCTCGATATGAGTAAACTATAATAGTCGTGTTCTCATTAAAGCCACGACGATCGGTAAAAAATAATCGACAATACAACATTTAAAAACATCTAATAATAATCTAATCAATATTCCTAATAATATAATCCAGCGCCGTGAAACGTAAACAAAAAAAAACCTGTTTGTAAAGTTGCCAAGTCAATAAATTATCAATCATAATTAATACCTATAGCATTTCGATAAAACCAAAACGTCTAGCCGGTCTGATTATCGCTGTTTTAATTATTATATTATTATTGTAAATACACTTAATCGACGACCGCTACTGCGCAGTACGGTCAGCCTAGAATAACAACAGAATAATTAATTAGCGTCGAGTGCACAGATAATTAAAAAGAGTTTACGCTTTAATTTAGAGTCTTCGTCGTTCATTGGTCGAAATTCGACCGCCATATTTGACACTTCAAAATATACATAGATTCATTTTAGCTATTATGTATTTTCTCTTTTGTTTTTAAAATTTTTCTTGATGGTGAAAACTGTTTTCAATATTTGCGCTGATAACAAACTTGATGAAAGATACTAAACTGATATAAAGTTCATAAGTATTTGACTATAGAGGAGAAAAAATTACTGAGCCTCTCAGCCCGTTTTGATTAAAATAGTGAATATAGTAAAATTTAAACACCGAACGTCCTAGACTGTTGTGATAGTCACAGTTGTTATTGCACTTGATGTTTAGATGAGCTAACAACCCATCTGGTGCTATTTGGTTACTAAAGCTCATATAACCATCTCAATATTCATGATTATGCGTTACGACTTGCATACTTTTCATATTATGACGATAATAACCATTACTATATGATTAGAACTTGACGGCAGACAAGCTTGTAGACCATCTGTTGACCACTTGACCTTGAGATAATGGACATGCCAATGCCAAACCTTTCGACAAGGAATCTCCGAATAGTAGCACTGTGTGAATACTGCTGAGGTGTTTCCATAGTCCGGGTAGTACGTGACAAAAATGACCTCTTGAAAAGCTCCGTGAAATACGAATAGAAAGGGGTTAAGAAAAGGAGAGTAATAAAACATAAACCCGTGATTTTTAAAACTATATCTTGTAGGTCTGTCTGCTTGCTTGTTTGGGCACATCTCCGAAATCACTGATCGGATCGTCATCTAGTTTTCACGGGTAGACAGAGATGAACTTGAAGCGGAATACAAGTCTTCGTTTCACTAAAATTTGATGTGGCAAAGAAAATTATGAAAATTCCTAATTTTTCGGAATTTACTTTTATACTGCTATAAGTTAAAATTGCAAATAATAACATAATAATATAATAATAATAATAACATAACAATAACACTAAACCGATTTGGACAAATTTGGTATAGTAATAATTTTAAAAATTGGGAAAGAATTTAGGCTTCCTTTTAGCTCTACGCATTTTTTTTTTACCCTACCTATGCTGATAGCCTTGAGAGGCTATTTCAGCTTCACCCTAACGTGTGTAGGTGAGCTCACGGGGCTCAAACCGGAGTTGCTAACACTGACCCTAGCAGGAGTAGTGCTTCGCAGAATCTACCACCGAATCGGAAACGCGACCCACTGAGAAGATCCGGCGAAAAACTCAGTGGGCTGTGTCTATGGGTTAATTCGCATAGCTCACCGCAAAGCACGTGTCTCCGTTCACGCTATGTAAAGTCTAGTCTACGAAAGCAAAATGTAGATTTTACGAAAGTAGTAATAAAGTTTGTTTTGGTGGTATGTAGGTACTTACTTGTCATTACTACATACGGCAACACCTTGGATAGGAATAATCGAGATGCTTCCCGGTTTGAAGGTTGGGAGTGCAGTCATGTTAGATATCTGTTATGGCTGTTGGTATTTATTTTAGAAACGAAATGCTTAGTAACCACGTAGCTATTACAGCGCGGGCTCGCGTGAGAACAATAATACGTAGTTCAAACGGGATTTTAATAACATCCATTCTATAATCTGACTGGATTTTGATATAAATATACATAGATTTTGGTCTAAACAATAAGATTATTTTCTCATTAAAATATTTTATTATTTAGAACTGTGACGCATTAAGTATCTATGATTATTTTTCTGATATAATAACAATCGTGGGCAAAACCTCACGTGAGGGATTTTGGAATAGGAAATACGATCATTATCAAACACATCAAAGCACCCGGATAACTTAATCCTTTGAATGTAATTCGTAATGTCTAAATTCTAGGTCTCCGCGGTACGGCGGCGTTGGTCTTCGACTATCGCCTCGACGACCCGTCGGCCGGGCGTCCTCAGGGTGGCGCCGCGTGTCTGGTTGTAGTGTTGACCGCGGGAACCCCCCTACTCTGACCGGGTTCTGACCCCGGACGGAGATCGGACGTCGGGTGTAAGAGTGCAGGGGAGTCGTTTAGTGCGGTAGGGCCCTAAAATTCCTTGGGCCCGCGGTCTGCTCCCAACACCTTGCAGATCGTCAAGTCCCACATACCCCGCGCACCCCGTAGGCGCGGGGGACCTCGTAGAAGGCTCGGACCCAGGTGCGAAAAAAAATTCCACAATCTCCGCCCCAAGAAAAAAGATTTTAATAGGTTATTTAAACGCACGAAAATGTTGTGTATTTTAACATAAATACAATTCGTTGCCCATTAAAGAATTCGCTCATGTGGGCGGGTAAAGCTCATGATTATCATTTTCAATGTGCAGGCGTGTGGCAGTGACGTCGTATCATACGATGCCGGTCTCAATGCTACACGTCGGTTCAAGTCACCGGCGAATAAATGTGAATAATTTGTATGTATGTAAAGTAATGTATAAAATAAAAATAAAAGAAATGTAAAGTTTTCAAGTCATTTCCTCAGTAATGAGGTTCGTGGCTTCGACGGAAACGCTGCATCAAACTCTTCTATATGGCACGATCTTGGGCCTAATGGAGAGCTTGAGTTCTGCGGCCACCTGGTCTGACTAACGTCTTAATTGAGTCCTCCTTGCGTCGTATTCCTCATTGCTGAGGGTCGTGACCACCCCTTTGTATCACCTTCGCACGCACGATCTTTCTCCGTCTATTCTGGTCTCTGGCGGTGTGGTGGGCGTTGTGAAATGTGGAATCAAGAGCGGTGCAGATCTGGTCGGACCGACGTATTGGACTGCGCCCCCGAGGTCTTTTTCCGCCTACCTTACCGGTTACGATGAACCTCTCGAGATTGCTACCGTCCTTCCGTGTAATGTGACCGAAGTAGGCAAGGAATCTGCGAAGACACTTAATTGAATGCTTGGCGTTAAATGATCGCTGGAGTTCATAGACATCTGAACGTCAATGCCATCTCCATGTCTCTTGTCTCTCCAGGTACCAACAGCAATGGAATTCTCATATATATATATATATATTGTTTAAGTTTTCTCCTCTGCGGGCGATATCATAATGAAGAGTTCCAAGAACAAAATAGTAACTCGTTGTGTTACTTACCAGAAACAAAACAGAAAACAGATATTATGTTAGTTATACAATCTGTTGCCGAACGTTGTTCGTTGTTGGACATAAAACCTGGTAATTGATTAACGCAACTTATTTATAAGCTTTTTATAACTGTAATTAGTATATATAGACATATAGACGGGTTATTTATAAATTGATTATAAAAATAAATTGAAAGTAAAAGAATGTTAGAAATTCTATTTATATTTTTAATTATAATAATAAATTAATTAACTGGGAAGAAATCACGTACGGTCATCCAGCCTCAAATTAGGATTCTCTGTGATATATATGTAAATGTATGTCAGTTTCTAGTACCCATATGCGTATGGTGCGTGATTTGTTCCCAGTTATTAGTTTATTATTTATTATTATAATAATAATAAAAAATAGAATATCTAACATTATTTTACTATATATAATAAACACTCAAACAAAGAACAAACAAAGCTGTTCATCACACGAATTCACATCATTACCCTCGGCTGTCAGAAGCGCTGGCTACCGCACCACCTAGTTAGTCAGTAACTGTCATGGTAACTGATGTGGCACAATATTCGTAATTAAGAAGATAAATACTTTAGTCGGCAGTGACCATGAAAATCGTAAAGTATCTGAAACGTCGGTAATAATATATCGGCGACGAGAAACAACGAGAAAATAAACCCTAAAAGTACTCTAAATAAAGGCTTCAATTTTAAATTTACTGGTGGTAGGAACTCTTTTGAACTACCCTGCCTAATTCTGCCGTGAAGCAGTAATGCGTTTCGGTTTGAAGGGTGGGGCAGCTGTTGTAACTATACTGAGACCTTAGAATTTTTATCTCAAGTGGGTGGCGGCATTTACGTTGTAGATATCAATGGGCTCCGGTAACCACTTTACACCAGGTGGGCCGTGAGCTCGTCCACTCATACAAGCAATAAAAAAACAAAAAAAAAACATGGCAGCACTATCACTTACTATGGTATTGTGATCTTAGTTAACTCGAGTTATTATACGTAATTATGCTTAGACGGACGTGCCAGATTACGCCGACTTGGTGATAAGTGATTATCGGCTCATAGACATCAACAACGTAAATGCTGCCACCCACCTTGAGACATGAGCTTTATGCCTCAGTTCTATAGGATAACCGCTGCCCATCCCTTTAAACCGGAACGCATTACTGCTTCGCGGCAGAATTCCCCCCCACTTTCCTTCTGTGCTCGAAGTATCCTCCTCACCTATGTTCGTACATGGCTCTTTAATTCAAATTTCCGCGGACGATATTGCTCGACAGACCAACGGTCCGAATGTTGTTGTTCGGAACTTGTAACAAGCATCTGTCATCCCGTGTTATATGTTAACTATCGCCACAATACCCTGAGTAGTAGGGTATGCGGCGTGAGTGGCTACACTATCCGATCTAAATCTGCCGCAAAGTAATCATGCCCTCCGTTTGAGCCTACCATCGCCTCGGTATCTATGGCCTGACTTAGTCACCTGATAAGAGGTGACGGTGTATTTTAACAACAAAAAAATAACCAAACGAAATCACGTAGGCGACTTTTTAGTCATGTTTCAAAAAAACTATACTCTCACAGTCGATACATCGTTTGAATGTGTCATGAAATAGTCATGTGAAATAACGATCATATTCTCTTAGCGTTAAGCGTGTGAGTCACAAGCGTACAGTAACCTGGTGCAATTGGAGATAAAAACAGAGAGAAGGCACTGTAATTCTCAAAGTAGCACAAGTAGTCGCAAAGTTGCAAAGTAGCAAGTAGCATCAAATTGAAAAGTTCGCGATATAGAACAAATGCACGCTCCCAAAGAATTGTATATTGGCGTGACGCCAGGTCTTCAGCCGGGTCATTCTCTTAGGCTGACGCAACGTCTAGTCCGCCAACGTGGTCGCTACCGGGAACCAGACTAATGAACTAATGAGAATGACGGTTGCGGTGGTGACGAGTGTCCACTCTGTCCAGGAATTTGGAAGTCCTAAGCATTCTATTATAGAACTATGACTATAGATAGAACTAATATAATACTATTATAGCACGGAGATTTAGAACTAATACCCCCAGATGATCGGCAGCATTTACATTATTGATGTCTACGGACTCTGATAACTTTTTAATTCCATATGGCTAAAAAGCTATTTTACCAGTCTAAATAAAACAAAAATGGGACGTAAAATTTTCGTCTTTTAAATCAAAAATGGCCGATCTAGAGTACTAGTAAAGGACTTCAATTGTTGGAATATGAATGGAGCATATTACTTAAGTTCTCTAGAGACGTGCTAAAGAGGAATAGTTGGAATTCCTTTCGATTCGCCAGAAGCTTCACTTGTCGTATAATGTGTCATTAAATACAAAGAGCTGGTTGTTTAGGTGCCAGCCAGCATCATGCCGAGTCGGGACCGGACTTACGGTGAACGACAAACGAACTTTTAATTTACATTCTTGATTATTTATTCATTTATTTTCCAAATGCGTAAACCTTGCCCACAAACCTTGCACATTAACTAAAGCTTTACAAGTCTATTCTAGTTTGAAATACAAATCCGTGGAAGCCGAAAAGGGGCGGTAAAGAATATTTAGTTATAACTATGGACTCCAGTAACCACTTAACACCAGGTGGGCTGTGAGCTCGTCCACCCATCTAAGCAATAAAAAAAAAAAAAAAAAACATTTTTAATTTCGCCACGTGTCAAAGGAATCAAAACAAGTGTCGCATTGTTTTCGAGTTGCAAATTGGGCGTATTTGGGTATCCTTGTTCCAGTTTGGTTTCGTTTTTGACGTACTGTGCAGAAATAGCTGGCGGTTCACGTGGAGACAAGCAGTTGTGCTGATGCCATGACCTTGAACACGAAACCAAAGTCTGGTACAA
The DNA here is from genome assembly GCF_030267445.1 of Bombyx mandarina. Taxonomy (NCBI): domain Eukaryota; kingdom Metazoa; phylum Arthropoda; class Insecta; order Lepidoptera; family Bombycidae; genus Bombyx; species Bombyx mandarina. Next base: position 15,976,994 of record NC_143228.1, read on the forward strand.
TGACGTTTGTCGTATTCTTTAAATCAGTATTATGATATTTAGGTATAAATAAGCAGGCTGGAGTGTTGAGTGTTGAGTTTTTTTTAGTGTGGTTACTGGAGCCCATAGACATCCACAACGCAAATGCGCCACCCGCCTTGAGATATAAGTTCTAAGGTCTGAAGTATAGTTACAACGGGTGCCCCACCCTTCAAACCGAAACGCATTACTGCTTCACGGCAGAAATAGGCAAGTGGTGGTACCTACCCGCGCGCACTCACAAGAGGTCCTACCACCAGTAATAAAACTGTGCTGTTGTGAACTGTATTGAGCTACATACTTACCAGGACCATGTAAATGGACTTAATATCCTTCGGAAGTAAGCGGAAGTCACAACAGATTTGCGTGTTTGATATGTCGGTATTAATGTAAATCGTAACCAGTTTTTTTAATAATATCTGTTATATATATTTTTTGTAATTTAATTACATTGTTTTTTAGGAAGAATAGAATTTGAATTTTCTTATATTATTGTTGAAAAATAAACATTTATCTTAATAGTAACTATTACTTTATAATAATGATATCAATAATTTCCTACTTCAGATTGTACACTATTTTACTCTAAATATCCTAACAGGGACATTTGTATGAAATCAAATTCGTAATTAGTTTCAGAACGACGTGGAAATTAATATTTTAAAACAAAAATTATTTTAAGGAAAAAACCATGTTGCGTTAACTTCTGTCTTGCGCGATAGGGTTTTGGTTACATTTAGTATGATGAAAATAAATTATCTAAATTTCAAAAAAGATAAATACGATGCCTTCGGACTTCTTCTGCAAATCTTTTTCTCCATCATTGGACTTTTGGCAGAGTTATTCTGGTCATAACCATCATAATGAGGTAGTGTTTTGCTATATAGAACACGTCTTATAACTTTTTGGTTTATGATTTAGTAATTCTGGTATATTGGTGCAGTGGATTACCCATTGCCGATCAACGGTCGAGCCAGCAACGCCAGGTGGGGGAGGAAAGTCCTCGAATGGAGGCCACGGATGGGTACCAGGAGCGTGGGGCGTCCTCCAACCAGGTGGACTGACGACTTAGTGCGCACGGCGGGAAGTCGTTGGATGCGGAAGGCGGAGGACCGCATTATGTGGAAGGCATTGGGGAAGGCCTATGTCCAGCAGTGGGCAGATAAAGGCTGATGATGATAATGATGATGATCAACTGTACAAGTGATTTTCCGCGAGTTCTTTTCACCTCCATCAATATCCGCTAACCGAAAAAGTAGACGAATAAATATCCCGTAACAAAAACGATCTTTAAAAATGCACTCGTCAAAAATGTACCTAATAAAATTAGTAAAATTATATTTCTCGGACAGAATCTAAGATTACTTTCGTATGTTGTTTTCGAGTTTCATTGCCAAGTCCTAAAGAAAGTATTAAAGACTAAATATAGTCGCTAAGAAGATGTTTTGGCCACATAAAGTCAATGTAATAAATCGTGGGACGTATTTATGTAATCCGAAATGGAAACATGATTGTGCATTATAATCGTTCTCAGCTTTTCGTCTGACTTACAACATATTATTATGGTATTTTCTTTGATTTTCACGGGTCGGAGAACATAATTCAAACTGTTAACGTTAAAATTTGAAACGTTCCGTGAGAATTAAAACGTAAATTATTATTATTTCCTTTACTTCAGATTTTGCATCCATATTACATTCATTAACATTTCATATAGTATGCGAGAATTAAATAAAAGCAATAACTACAATCTCGGAATAAAACAAGAAAGTAACAAAAACAAAACAAAAAGTAACAATCTAGAAATTTGTTTTATAGAAAAATAGACGGTAGTTGTCATAAAAATTCAAATGTCGAAGAATAACACCTTAGTCGTCCGTGATAGTTACTTAGGTACTCGAAACTTTAAAAATAGTCTGATAATATATATATAAACAAATTAAATAACTGGGAACAAATCACGCACGGTCATTCTTCGGCTCCAAATTAGGATTCTCTTTGCCCTTTTCTCTCTCACATGCGGCTCTTTGACTCCTCAGCTACGGCTCTTCCGCGAAATGCTTTGTTCAAGCACCGGAATATTACTTATTATCTTTTTTTTATGACTGAATAAGTACTGGTGGCCCAGAGGCTTTTCGAGTTTCACCAGGACAGGTGGGCGAGCAAAGGCTCAGCCAGGAGGGGTCGGATTTGCTAACAGCTGCCCGAGCGCCTCCATGATGCATGGGTTAGGTTGCACGAACTCTTTGTCGAGTTCGACGAGTCCGGTTACCGGGCTTCCTAAGCCTGCTCTGAAACTTATTATCTTGCCTTGACCAGTAAATATTTTTGAAACCATGGCTACAAAAATATAAAAAAAAAAAAAGTAGTTTTGAATAAATTTCAATTATATGTTTTCTATATTTGGATCTTTTGGTTGACGACCACTGGAAAAGTAACTATGATTTCCATTAAAACGTTAAAGCCCAGCAACGAACAAAATGTTATATAATTAAATATGTAAGCTTTGTGTTGACGTTGAGGTTGACAGAACCATTAATATTTGGGTATGTAGGTAGGTATCAGATAAGCATTCAACCATAAGAGGAAGCCACAATTGGGACAAAGAAAGAAACGTGTTTTTTCTCGATCGCAATAAAAATATATAATTAAAATTCATTAAAACTCTTTGTGATTTAGCTTAATCATAAAAGTAAAAAGGACGATTCAAATTTGAATACAAAATATTAAAGCATGAACATTTAATTATCGATTCTCTGTTTTAGGTTAGTAGTTATTTCATTAGTTGATATTTGTTAAGTAAAAGTTTAACTGTATTTAAATAAATAAAACTCTGTTTTAGATGAATCACACAGTGTTTTGTTTTAAGAAGAAATATAATAGATAATCTTATATATATTATTTATTTCAAACAACATGTCACTATTGACTAAATATTGTGTCACGGAAACAAGGTCTGAAATAAATTGAAACCATATCGTACCTCGTTCACTGCACACGTGCTTTGAATTTTTTTCAATATTTCCTCATTATATTCGTAAATTACAACAAAACATTTCTTGTACTATTATTTGTAATCGTTCGTTTATTGAAAGACTAAATCTTTTGTTCAAAATCTGGCACAATGATAACAGGTGCATCCTACTTATAACAAAGTAGGATACCGTAATTAAAACACAATAAAAATTCCTCATTGTCGTACATTTTTTAACATATATACATAAATGTCTTTCAATAACTATGCAGTTTAATAATGTCTAACTGTATTTATTGTGTTTAATAATGAACGCTGTGTAATTATTTCATATATTTCCACATATCGTCTTCTTGCATTAAAACTGTATAATCTCAAAACACTAATTTTACAGGAGAGTGTTTCCAAGGTTTACCATTAGGTATTTTTAATATTATTCATCTTTGCAAAATTTAATTTTAATTTTTTACCAGGTGCATTATCTGTCTTTAGTAAGATAAAATTACGTATTCATTTTGTTAATAGTAGTCAAAATATAGGAAAACGAAAAAAAAAAAAAACTAAACTACGCTCTTTTGACAGTATTTATGAATTTCGAATATTTTTGGAAATTGTACACTTTTAACACGAAGAGACGATATTTAATGTGATAAGCAGCATTATCTACTACTAATACAGAATTTGGAGACAATTTGTGAATAAGTTTATTCCATAACTATTTTTCATAATTAACATTATTCATGGCATCGTCATAATCACCGGTTTTATACTCTTGAGTTGTTGCTATTTTTGAGTTTGCTATTTTCCGATATGAAGTCCGGGTGAATATTAAATATAATTCCTTGAACTGGATTTTGGTAGTCGTGGAGACTTACCCCTACGGCTCTAAGATGGGTACTGAATCTATTTGAGAGAGCACGATAAATACGAGCCTTTCCGAAAAATTACGAAGGAAAATCTTTTCTCACTATATCTATAGTCTTGCTGTGTGTGGCGGGTAGCCATCATACAACGCAAGATAATTGACAGATGCCTGAATCTCGCTTACGACATTTTCAAGATAAAGCGCATATATACAAGTTCCGAACAACAACATTCGGACCGTCGGTCTACCGAGCAATATCATCCGCTCGGTGGAAGATCTTCCCTTTGTCGTATCTCCTTATATCTTCCCAAACTGTGTTTTGTCTTTATAGATTCTGTTTGAAAATGAACCCAAAGCTATGCCAATTTCAAAATCCCAATTTCAAAGGTTAATGAAAACTACTTTAAAATGGTGAAAATTTATATATTTAGCGACTGTGTCAATACCGAATTAGGTCAACTCATTTTCATTGTATGAACTGATCTAAAAATATTTTGTAAATTTTGTGTGATGTTTGTAATTGGAAAAGAGCACGCCCTGTATATCTTGCCAATTCTTTTCAGTAGTATGAATTTCGTATCTGCGGTAAAATCATGACGACAAGAAGTACTTGTAAAGGCTTACGCGATTAAAAACTTTTTTATTTTGATTATTTATAGGATATTAGGGGGCCCGTATTTTCATAGCAATCTACTTATCTATATATATAAAAATGAATTGCTGTTCGTTAGTCTCGCTAAAACTTGAGAACGGCTGGACCGATTTGGCTAATTTTGGTCTTGAATTATTTGTGGAAATCCAGAGAAGGTTTAAAAGGTAGATAAACATGAAAATGCTCGGAATTAAATAAAAATAACAATTTTGTTTTCCCTTTGATGTGTCCCCCGTCGGACGGATTCGTTTTGTTTGTTTTAAGTTCATTTTATATAAATACTAGCGACCCGCCCTCGATTCGCTTCGGAAATATTAAAACACACTTGAAACAAACAAAAAAAAAAAAAAAAATTAAAAAAAAGTAGCCTATGTTCATCAGGGACAATGTCGGCTTCTAATGGAAAAAGAATTTTTCAAATCGGTCCATTAGTTTCGGAGCCTATTCGAAACAAACAAACAAACAAATCTTTCCTCTTTATAATATTAGTATAGATATAGATATAGATTTCGAAGTCGTCGTGGCCTAAAGGATAAGACGTTCGGTGCATTCGTTGTTGCGATGCACCGGTGTTCGAATCTCGCAGGCGGGTACCAATTTTTCGAATGAAATACGTACTTAACAAATGTTCACGATTGACTTCCACGGTGAAGGAATAACATCGTGTAATAAAAATCAAACCCGCAAAATTATAATTTGCGTAATCACTGGTGGTAGGACCTATTGTGAGTCCGCACGGGTAGGTACCACCGCCCTGCCTATTTCTGCCGTGAAGCAGTAATGCGTTTCGGTTTGAAGGGTGGGGTAGCCGTTGTAACTATACTGAGACCTTAGAACTTATATCTCAAGGTGGGTGGCGCATTTACGTTGTAGATGTCTATGGGCTCCAGTAACCACTTAACACCAGGTGGGCTGTGAGCTCGTCCACCCATCTAAGCAATAAAATAAAAAAAACGAACTACTTTATTCAATAGAAAAAAGATATAATACAGTCTATAATATGATCCAGCTAGGACTTTGCTGGTAATTTTCGTCAAGCTTTGCCATTTTTGTTTGCCGGATGGGAATATCTTTTCGAGAGTCTATTCTGGTTTGATCTTGATTGGTGGGCGAGCTCACAGGACTCAGCCTGAAAGAATTTTCTAACAGCAGCTCCAGCAAGAGTGGTGATTCGCTTAATCTACCATCAAATCGGTGTTTCCCGAGCGTTATGACATGTCCTTCTTCGAACGAGGCTTGTGGAGAGTACGTTATGGTAGGCCGCAGTTTGGCTCTGCCCCTGGTATTGCTGACTTCCTTGAGCTACGGTAACCACTTACCATCAGGTGGGCCGTATGCTCGTCTGCCACAAAAGCAATTAAAAAAAACTCGACTCACTGAAACCAATATCAATAAAATGAACATCATATTATTTGGATTGTGTTCGCAAAGTCTTAGTTAATGTTACAGGTTGTTCGCTGCAGATACTGAAGATAGCTTTAAGGATTTCACGCATTCAAAACACCATTGAACGGAGCTCCCGAGATTCCCTCAGGTTTCTGCTACCATGGGCCATTTATATCTGGTGTTTTTGTTGACTTAAGAAAGAACATTAAGCGAAGATTTGAAAATCTTTCTGCTATAGTCCTGGACTGGTTTTCATATGAGCTGTTACAATCCGATAGTACTTAGAAACTGGATGTCATTTATTGAAGCGTTTAGTTGGCAAAGCTGAAGACACGTCACCTCGGGCTGCAACTAGATGATTTGACCTCAGCGCAGTCCCGAAATACCGACTATAGAGTGGAATGAAATAAAATATTGTAAAGTTATGATTACGAGTAAGAAGGATAGTTATGAAGCGGTAATTCAGACTGACAAGAACGTTCGAAAGAGGTGATCGCTTTCGGGACGGAAATCTGTTGCGAAATGATGAAAACACGATCTATTTAGTTAGATTTCCTTGTCTGTTACACAAGTATCGAGGTGCGGACGAATATATGTCCATCCCGCCTACGTGTGTGACGCGACTGACCACTTATATCTAATGGGGTCGGATGCGTTCTGTGTCTTTATACACTGCAGAATTGTTGAAAATGTAATTTGTTGAATGTGATAGCTATGTTTTAATAACTTTCTCCTCTTTACGTAGATTGGGGGAAATCGGGACCTTGTCCAAATCCAACATAAATTTTCAATGGTTTTTCTTAGGGTAATTAATACCAATAAAATTGAGATTAAAATGATTCCGGAGGCTGGCGATGATGCGTTATTATACATAGTTCGTGACAAAATATACACAAAAACTGAAAAAACTAGCTTGATCCGATTCACCTTGGCTTTGGGGTGAATCAGGTTACGTATGGGGACAATAGAGTTTTTCGATAGGGCTGGCACTATTTAGTTGTTAGGTAGGTACCTAAGTTTAGGTAATTAACTTTTTAATATATTTAATGAGTTACAAAACTTTGATCCCGGACGGGTAGGTGAGCTCACGGGCTCAACCTGAGAGTATTTGCTAACACTAGCCCTAGCAAGAGTGGCGATTCGCAGAGTAACTAACTTACCGATACGACAAACCCACTGAGGTCCCCGCCAGATTTTGTCAGTGGTAGATTCAACGAAGCATTGCTCTTGCTGGGGAAAATCTTGGCCAAGTCTCTCGGGCTGAGGCCGGAATAGCTATTCGAATAACTACTGGTAGATAGGTAGGCAAAAAAAGAGAAGATAAATAGTTTCTTGTTGTCCTATATTGTACATTGAATTATGATTTTCCCTGTTCGAAACATTTTTTTTTAATTTTTTTGTTTCTTAGATGTGTGGACGAGCTCACAGCCCACCTGGTGTTAAGTTGTTACTGGAGCCCATAGACATCCACAACGTAAATGCCGCCATCCAATGCTAATAGAGATATGAGTTCTAAGGTCTCAGTATAGTTACAACGGCTGCCCCACCCTTCAAACCGAAACGCATTACTGCTTCACGGCAGAAATAGGCAGGGTGGTGGTACCTACCCGTGCGGACTCACAAGATATCCTACCACCAGTAAAGAGTGACCACCACCACCACCTATTGAAACTGAATTATATTCGATACTGTCGGATTCTGCGCAATAGCCGACTTTGTGTAAAAGGTTATTATTATTATTATTTAACGGATTCATACTATACGGCACTATTGCAAGTGATGCATGGTAAGGTTTTAGTGATCAGGGTACTCGTTATAACGAATTTCGGGATCTCCTTAAAGCTAAAGCTAAAGCTAAAGAACCCGTTGAATTTGTGACGTAGATGACCGCGAAAATTGAAAACAGTTAACAAGAGCTTTATTAAAAAATAATTATAGGAAGTTTCCAATCCTGAAAGAGGATCGAAAACCAGCAAGTGACCTCTGTCGTGTTTTAACAAAAAAACTGGGTTGCGGTAATTTATTAGATTTAGACACTATAAGCTTATTAGTCATTTATACGAAGTTCACCGCGGGATCCAACAATATTTAACCTACTCAAATAGCCCATTTGAAAATAATTTAATAACGTGAATTTTCTTTCATTTTTTCATAATACGGAAGTTTTCCAAATCACGACGACGTTATTAAAAAAAAATTAAAGTTTAATTTGTTTACGTTTGAACTGATGAGACCGCGGTGTTATTTCCCTGTGCGGTACTTAAGTACAAAACACCTATAGCTCTTATGGTATCTCTCATTATGGTTGTTTATTGTTGAGAAACAAAACACAAGCAAGGTCGGTGCGGTGCGTACGTGCGGCGGGCAACGCACTTCACTAGTCGGCCTTATTCCGTCGCGTCGTTTTAGACGTTCTAGAATAAGAACATTTCCAGTTCGAGGCCTGGTGACGGTGTGATTGAGCGATGAGTTTTTTTTAGTTCCCTGCCGCTTAGATTAGCGGGCGAGTTCACATATCACCCGGGGCTGGGTGGCGTGACTACAGTCACACGCCTAGCCAGACTCATTTATATGAAGTAAAACCCAACCCTAACACCTGAACTAATGGCTGCTTCACGGTAGAAGTGGGCATATCAGTAATACCTACTTGAAGGAGCTCGTAAATACTCGTAATACGCATAATGTTGTTTTAATTAAAAGTATTTAGACGATTTGATCTGGCATGTTTTTTTTTTAAATGCTATTTCGGACGTTCGTGTCGACGACATAGCTCTCAAAGTTAGCAGGCTGAAGTGGCAATGGGCCGGTCACATCTGTCGAGCCAGCGACGCCAGGTGGGGGAGGAAAGTCCTCGAATGGAGGCCACGGATGGGTACCAGGAGCGTGGGGCATCCTCCAACCAGGTGAACTGACGACTTAGTGCGCACGGCGGGAAGTCGTTGGATGCGGAAGGCGGAGAATCGCATTATGTGGAAGGAATTGGGGAAGGCCTATTCCAGCGGTGGGCAGATAAAGGCTGATGATGATGATGCTGATGATTATGATGATGATGATGATGATGATGATTTTGGACGTTTTGAATACTTAAGTCTTCGTGGTCACGGATGACTGTGGCGTTATTCGTTGACAATATTGCGTTAACTGGTCTAATGACAATAAAAAACGCGAGACTAAACTGTAAAAGTAGTTATATATGAGTCGTCTATTATCAAAGGCGGCAATCTGTGCATTTGGACAAAAAAATGTTATTGATATGTCGATACAGATTGATTTGAATATAATCGTCTCCTTCAAAGAATACAGTTCAAAACCTGCATTAAATAAAGGTTAATACTTAACCTGTTATTAATCTAAGATGTCGTTCAGAAGAGTTTTGTGACTGCCAATGGAATACAAAATCAATAATTCGTTTTTCTGATTTACCAATAATTGTCCAGAAGTCACATTGCCGGCTTTGATAATAGTCGACTCATATAATGTTTACGATTCATGAAATCCGATACAACACTGATCTATTTATTCGGATTCGATAACAATTCCCGTTTTTGCCTTCACTAGCCTCTGTCCGAGGGTTTTGCTCATATTTTTTTTTTTATTAATTCTATAACATCGGTACAGTTTTGCTAAGTCGTATTGTTTTAATTGTGATATTGAAATGTCTTTCGCTCTCACTTTCGATCTTAATCTCACTTTGATGTCTGATTCGATTATTAATCCAATAATCGTTATCCAGAATAAGGGCGCAGGGTCTGTTTCTGGTTGAGCAGTGGTACGTGACCGAATTAATTCGCCTTGATAAATTCTATACAAAAGGAATTTAATCGTTTTTTTTTTGTTATTCGTTGATTTAGTGAATAAAACGAACAAGTTGCTTCGAAAGTTTTCAATCACGATAAGTTATCATTAGAATTGTGATAGTTTTGCGTTGCGCATACCGTGTCTGTATGCGTTTGGTTTAAAACGGTTTTGTTGTTTAATTGATTGTGGATGTTGAGACAGTGTGAATGTATTTTTTATTTATTGCCTAGATGTGTGGTCACAGGCCAACTGGTGTTAAGTGGTTATTGGAACCCATAGACATCTACAACGTAAATGTGCCACACACCTTGAGATATAAGTTTTAAGGTCTCAGTATAGTTACAACGGCTGCCCCACCCTTCTAATCGAAACGCATTACTGCTTCACGGCAGAAATAGGCGGGGCGGTGGTACCTGCCCGTGCGGACTCACAAGAGGTCCTACCACCAGTAATTACGCGAATTACAATTTTGCGGGTTTGATTTTTATTACACGATGTTATTCCTTCACCGTGGAAGTCAATCGTGAACAATTGTTAAGTACGTATTTCATTAGAAAAATTGGTACCCGCCTGCGGGATTCGAACACCGGTGCATCGCTATTAATAATATACAGTTTTGTTTATTTATTAGCTTAAGTTCTAAACCCTCAGACCGAGACTCGACGAACAAGTCACTCTACATTATCATCTGACACGACGTAGAAAGTAGAATAACTTGTCTGCTTAACCGACTATATTATCTACAATGAAATTTCAAAAATTACTTATCAATAAATATAATAGTTATAATTCGGGAAGAAAATAAATGTCTTGTTTTTCCGAAACTTTTAGAGCTATCGAATAATGGTAATTACAAAATTATAATCCTCTTCGAAGTTGTATTCTGGTCATTTTACAGTTTTCGTTTGGGACAAAATTGGACAAATTGAATCACAGCCGCTTCGCCAAATATTGATTGGAAGCAGATTACGAACTGTAACATCTCCTAAATCCATTCCAAGGTATATCCGTTTTTTTTATTCAGAGGAACTGTAAACGTATTCAAACATGAGACCTCGCATTCGAGAAGTGTGCATACCGCTAAGCCATGTGACCACACTTGATGCATTTGTTGTACTGACACTAAGCTGTTATCTATATATCTCCATATTCATTTTATGACTAACACATGCTATATTAAAAGAAAATATAGCACCCATGACTCATTAATTTATAGTCGAAGAATATGTTTTAAAATTATAGAATTTTCTAAATCACTTTTTTTCAAGGTCGAGTCGTGCATGCACTCGATGGAGAGGCTTTTTTTATTTATTATTGCCCTTGTAGGTAGACGAGCACACGGCCCACACGATGGTGAATGGTCACCGTCGCCCATGGACTTCAGCAACGCCAGGGGCAGAGTCAAGCCGCTGCCTACCGCTTAATACTCTCCATAAGCCTCGTTTGATGAAGAACATGTCATAGCGCTCGGGAAACACCGTAGAGGGGAGCTCATTCCAAAGCAAGATGGTACGTGGCAAAATAGACCTCTGGAAACGCACTGTGGATAACCGCAATGGCTCCAGGTAGTATGGATGAACTCTACTCCGGTGGCGGGCGGTGCGATGGTAAAAACGAGATGACGGTATCATCTCGAACAATTACTCAGAGCACTGACTGGTAGTCCAAGGCCGGGTGGAAGGCAGGAGATCACGCGGCTGTTCACCGACCCGCTGGACTGGCCTAATAAAGAAGGCAACTGAGGCCACTATGGTCGAATGTTCTCGAAACATTTCGAGCCGCCAGACCTGGAAGCGCATTGCCTGGAGGGCGCGAGGGCGATCGTAGGGAGCATGGGCGACCTAACGGGTTCTTCTGCACATACAACGTCAGCGCAACCACGACCACTCTGGCAAGAGTGTCCGACTGAGAAGAAGATCGTGCAAGCGTGCACCATTTCTTCTTCTATATTCTTTGAAGCTGATTTGACACGACACGGGCCCTGAACTCCCTCACAACGAAATATGAATCGCCATCAACATATCTCGACATTGCCGCGTGAAATCCGTGAAATTCAATATTTTTTTGTAATTCCTGGTGGTAGGGACGTATCGAGCACACATGGATAGGAGTCACGATTCTGTCTATTTTCTACCACGAAACAATAATGCGTTTCTTCTCGAATAAAGAGACAGCCGTGAAACAATAAACTGCGATTTTACGTCACGAGATTTTTATTTGTTGATTAAATTTGGGGACGATTTGTCATGGTCGTTAAGTGGCTACCGGAGACATAAAAAACGTAAATGCCAGCACCCGCTTTGAGATATGAATTCCAAGTCTCCATTTTACAGTACGACGGCTGTCCCACCCTTGGAACTGAAATGCGTTACAGCATCGCGTCAGAAAGGCTGGCGGTGAGATTCGGTAATCACTTAACAACAGGCGGGCCCTGAGCACGTTATCCCATCTAGTGCCATAAAACCCTACTGTATTAGTTATCATTGATAGTTTAATGTATTATTATTAAATTCTAATTGAACTTATCGATTATGTGGTCGGATTTCGTTTTTATTGGCGAATCGATGATGACACCACGGTTTTCTCGGCATTAAGTTGTTACGGGGAATTGACGCGACTCAACGAAGTTTGTTCCGAAGAACGACCGAAAAAATTTTCTCGAAAGGGAATGCTATTTCAAGATGTAATAGAAAATGCGCAATGTACTTCAAAGTTGCGTGATTCTAATATAGGGCGTAAGGTGTTAATTTACCGAAGGCGATTTTGAATACCATACGTTTGCTATTTAACTGTTTAGATAAACTTTTACTGTACCGTTAAATCAATCTCAAAATATTGAGTTCGTTCACATTCCCTCATATACTTACGTATGTCATAATCAAAATGACATCGAATTACGAGCACAAAACGTAACTCGCATAACAAAAGGCTTGGCTAAATTTAAAAGGTGCCCCGAATTCACTCATCTGCGTGTTGAAGGGTGGATTGGGTGGAAGTGAGGTCGTTGCCCCGCACACAGCTAAGGTCGTCGACCTCGGTTGTCAGCTGTTGCATACGTTCACATTAGGTTGGTATCGCGCGTTTGACCCACTTATCACACACGGACACGTCTATAAGCAACTCGTTTGTAACACACCAACGAGATATTACATAAATTTTTCCATTCCTTTAATCATTGACACACGTATTTGACATGAGTTGAATATTTATCGTAATGAATTGTTATTGAGTTTTAGGAGAATAATTGTTTTTGTCTTAAATTAATTGAATATGCAATTTCGAAAAGGTTACATCTCTGAAAATGTAAAATGTTTAGGAAATGAAAAAAACTGATTATTTTCTAAAGCAGTGTAAAATTTAAAATATTCACTTTTGAGATATATTTTAGTGTTAATTAGCAATTGAAAATTAATGGAATTATTATAAAATGGGTGTAGGTAAGCCTCAAAACTACATGTATATGAAAAAACGTATTTGACAAAATATGCGACATGTGCCCTTTTCGAAATTGCATATTCAATTGCAAAGAAAATGTTTTTGTGTTTTTTATTTGTAGTATTCGCATATCGGTAACATTATACAACAATATTTTAAAACCCTAACTTAAATCCCACGTTTGTGTTGATACACCGGATTAACCATATTAACAAAGGTCGCAAAAGCTGTTTGGTCTCTAAAAAAACCCAGCAAAACAGTAATTCATTTAAATTCTATCGAGTTTTGGGCAACTTAATATTTTTCAAACTAAAGTATGTATTTCAATTTTTTTGATTAGCTGAACTTAAGAAAATAAAAAATGTGAATCATCACGGGACGCCTGGCAGATGTGAAACATCGACATTATTTTGTAAAAGTAATATGCAGAAAAGAACAGATTGTGATAGGAACTAAATATGTCATAATGATAAAATAAAATATTACGAAAAAATAATTTGTTTTCAAGTAAAACACAGGTTATGTGTACTGTAGTAAACAATACTGTATACATTACGGAGTATACACTATAGGTATCCGAGCTCAGTGTAGCGAGAGAGATGGCTTAACGTCGGATCGAGTGGGAGAGAATCGCACAGTCGATTGCGCATGGCGACGCGTCGCCACACCGTACACACTACTGCATATATATACCATCATATAGAAATCAGTTTTACGTGAGGCCATAGATGTTTCACATCAATAATCGGCAAATTATTTTTATGAAAATATGAACATGGACAATGTCAAAGACGATGGCATTATGAAGCACCATCTATACTGCTGTGAGACTTATTTTCAGCAAATACTACTTTGATATGAAATAATACTGATGTGTTCTAACTGACGCATTGTAAAATTTAAATTGATATATTTTAACATTTGATCAAGAGCGCGCTTCAATATTAAGATATCAAAAGACGAAATCATAGATTTCATACTTCAGTGAACGAAATATATTAGTGACATCGAATCAAAAATAGACTAAGGATTTTATACTCAAAGCGTTCAATGATAATAGAGATAAACGTAATTGTCTTTGATACGAAATACTAAAAGTGTATATTAATAACTAATTGTTGTTCTCTTCCTAAATTTTATTGATTAAAAATAGAAAACAATCTTGATAATGATATTATTGGTAAAAAGGGTGAGATTGCATTAAAAGTTTATTGATAATGACTTCAATGTTTTAATAAATGGATATTTTTATTTATATTAGAATTACAGAGCTATTACCCGAAATCGAGAGAGAGAGAGAACAGGAGGGAGATTGAGGAAGATCACGATTCTTTCGCATTGTTGGCTACTCCCATATAAGCGAGTGAAAGTGCTTGGTAGACTTGGTATAGACTTAAATTAATGCAGGTATATCTAGAAAATGCCTTTAGCGCAATTCAAGCATCTATCAAGTTTTTTGTGTCCTATGATAGCTACCGCCACAATCCACTTAATCAAGGAAAAAATATTTAGATATATAAAGAAAGAGAAGGAATTCCCCTTTTAGAGATACCTATTCACTTTTAGAACCGTAAGATCGTTTTCGAAACAATTCCCTGAACAACAGTAGATAAGAACATAAGGCTTATAAATTAAAAAAAAATCGATAAACTCGACTTAATTTTTCAGTGGCCTACTTATAAACTGATAAACATCGAAACAGAAAGTCGATTTTATTCAATTTATCACTGATAATTAAATTTAATTTACATATTTTTTACATCGGATGTTTTTAATCTATATACGAATTTAATAATCTCGTTTTAGATAATCGTTTTTAAAATCTAATTCGATGTTTTAATGCAACTTTTAATCATAATGAAATTGAATTTTCAATTCTTTGATAACCAAATGCTGTGGCAACATCACTGTTTATTAATTCCACCGAATGTAGTGATTAATGTTATATCCGAAACCTAACTTAAAATCTTATTAATAGGGGTGTAGTTAGTTTAAATTTATACTATATCGCTAGAGTATTTAAAGACAGAAGGTAGATGTATAAGTTCATAAGTCGATTACCTTTAAAATATCGATTCTAAAAATAATTCCAATTTACCTACAGCATTCTCGCGTCTTCGGTGTACCTATTTGTTGTTTTGAATTCCGAACGATCAAGGTTGTAATAATAATGAGGAGAACTGAAAATAGTATTGTGTAGTACAACTGGGATACCAGCTTTGAATTTTTATTAACATGTGTAGTAAACTTATATATACTTACATAGAACCAAATACCTAAGATGCTGTCAATCCATAATATTCGTTACACTTTTTAGAGACATTGTAGTCGAGAGATAATGCTATCATCTTTTTTATTTTTTTAACGAATGAGTGATTGCTTGATGGCCCAGAAGCCTTTCCAGTTTCACCAGGACAGGTGGGCGAGTAAAGGCTCAGCCAGGAGGGATGGGATTTGCTAACAGCTGCCCGAGCGCCTCCGAAGGAGACTTAACAACTCAAGAGCAGCTGCTTCGTGAATGATTCTACTATCGGATCGGAATCGCGATCCGTTGAGAAGGTCCGGCGAGAAACTCAGCAAGCTGATACACGGATTAACTATAACCTGAGCTTACGCATTGAAGTTACGCTTAGTTGCCAAATCGAAATGAACCGTGAAGCTAGTACCGAGCGCATAAATATGCATGAACTTAAAATAAGAATAAAAGGTAATAATAATACTAGAATTGAGTGCCCGGAGCGCTTGAAGTAAAAAACCAGAACCACATACATACTATATAGAAGGCAAGGCTATTAATGCTAGTATCTCCACTAGCCGCGATTCTTTATCACTTTCATTGCGCAATTTGTAGTCTTATACTTAAGTAAAATATTAAATTATCATAAATACATCTACGTTTAAAAATCTAGGTGTGCCGTTTTGGGAGGTGAAATTGCTCGTTATGCTGACGGTCTGAATGTTGTTGTTCGGAACTTGTATATATTATGTATGTATGCTTATCTTGAAAATGTCGTATGTTATGTTGTATGATAACTACTGTCATACCAAAGATGCCATGTTGAATTAATGTAATATTTTAATTAAAATTTTCAAAATTACTATTATCAAGTACTACTTTGAAATAGTCGTGGCGGCGATGATATCCTAAATCCTATCACTAGAGTTGGATTGAATTATTCAAGCGTTAGTGGCTCAATGTGCAATACGTCAAGTCAACTATGCTGGAGCTCGAATCCTATAGCCGGTATAAATTTATCGAAGTAAACACGAATAAGAATTTAAACATTCATAATTATTGTTTCTATTGCATATTTTCGTTTTCAGTAATTCACGATTTCCCGAAAACTTTTACCCCTGGCATCACTCTTTAGAGCCCCATTCAACAAAATAAATGGCGCCGTAAAAGCTTTTCCGATTAAAAGTCTTGGGTACGTACATACGTACGTTTAGCGTTAAAACATCGGAATGAATGATGCCGGTAATTGATGCGCCACTGTTCAATGCGATGTGAACACGTAAAGTCCAGAACGAATTTCGTGGAAAGTTCAGCGGTCGAATGTACGAGTGAGTACGCGGCTACATCGGTCGCAATTTCAATGTTTTGTTAACTCTATTTAACGTTTTGCTTTTAAATTAGACTAGCGGTCCCCTGGTAGTCGAAATTCAACTATAATTAATTAAATTATAAGCTTGTACACTATTAAGATTCTATTGTCAAATACTTTGAAGTCGTCGTGGCCTAACGGATAAGACGTCCGGTGCCTTCGTGTTGAGCTATGCACCGGTGTTCGAATCTCAGGCGGGTACCAATTTTTGCTAATGAAATACGTACTCAACAAATGTTCACGATTGATTTCCACGGTGAAGGAATAACATCGTGTAATAAAAATGAAACCCACAAAATTATAATTTGCGTAATTACTGGTGGTAGGACCTCTTCTGAGTCCGCGCGGGTGGGTACCACCACCCTGCCTATTTCTGCCGTGAAGCAGTAAAGCGTTTCGGTTTGAAGGGTGGGGCAGCCGTTGTAACTATACTGAGACCTTAGAACTCATATCTCAAGGTGAGTAGCGGCATTTACGTTGTAGATGTCTATGGGCTCCAGTAACCAACCACTTAACACCAGGTGGGCTGTGAGCCCGTCCACCCATCTAAGCAATAAATAAAAAAGCGACTGGTTGTGAAACTATTACGAACTGATTTCATGAAATTGAATAAGGCCGTAAAAAATAAGTGTTACTTGAACTTGAAGGATACAAAATATACCCTTCTAAAATTATAATCTTTTTTCTATAGAATCTAGGCTACCTAATAGAAATATAGTAATAAAGAGTACTTTAATTAGTAATAGAATGTGGTATTTAGATGTACGTGACGTTATTTTTAACTTTGCCGCGAATAGAATATGGGGTTACATCTAGTTGAACCATTCTGCTCCAGTCTTGATTTACTGCAGAGTGATCCATGTTGTCTTTTAATTTAGTAGTAACATATTAATAAATAATATATAGTATGTACCTCTCACGATTTTCTTCACGAAATATGTCGATCAGCAGTAGCTTTGCATTACATAATAGGCAATCGAAAATCTAATTTATTTGTATCCAATACATTAAATTAATTATCTAATACCTTATGACCTTCAATATTCGCCACTCTGTTGTATTGGTCTGTGTAAATTTAATAACGTAGAAAAGGCATTTATTTTAGTAACAATAACTTGTTTTCGCGGTATTTAGTAGGTACGTATTTATGGTTCAGTGGATTTTATTTAATGCGCAGACGCTCTGGTCTCTGGCCCCTGACTTGGTGTCATGGTTCATTGTACAAACTATGTGTATTATTTTGGTACGTTATGTTTATAATCTTCCCATTAAAAGCCTATGTACTAACAGACAGATTTTCTATTTAACCGATTTTGAGTTGACCTATTAGAGAGAGTAATCATAATTTGCTGTACTATTTTCGTAAGTGTTACTTCGGTTTTAAGTTTGGTCTGTGTTTTGTGTTATTTTTATTGCTTTTTACTCGAGTTAGTATTCTATGAGAACCAAACAATAATAAGAGTCTCTTTAATCTTTTTGAATACAACCGTAATACAACACACGGAGTATGTGAACAGGAATTTATCGGACAGTTTCAAGTTCTGCCTATCTGAGAAGTCAAAGTAAGAAGCTCACTTTGAACTGGCTGTATTTTGGTTCATTATTTCTTTTGAGCTGACACTATCACGAGTCACAATCTTCGAGCTTATTGAACATTTTTTACTCCTCTATGTAATTTAGTATAATAACGCTGTGTGATGTTGGTCTTATGACCTAGCCATAGTTCAACACCGAGCAACTATAATATACGCATAGGATCTTACTTTTTTTCTGCAAAATATTTATCGTGAGAAATTTGCGATGTTACAAGCACAAAGCCTTTTTTATTTAAGCTCGTGTCGGATTTTTTATCCCTGTTGAATAAAGAGCAGAAATCTCAATTCCTCGCACGTTTCCGTTATTTGGGGGCGCGGAATTTTCAAATAGTCCTTCAACAAGAATTTGGTTCCGAATGCTTTAAAGCCTTTGTCAATAGTTCTATTGTCTCTACAGACAATTCATTTGGTCAACAAACAAGCTTAACTCATACTGAAAGCATAGTGCATAAAGAATTGTTTATCGTTTTAGGAATATTTTTTTGTATTGCCCTTGTAGGCAGACGAGCATACGGCCCACCTGATGGTGAGTGGTTACCGTCGCCCATGGACTTCAGCAATGCCAGGGGCAGAGCCAAGCCGCTGCCTACCGAGCAATATTATTCAACCTGCAATCGATAACAAACTTGTTGTCCCATGTCGCACGGGTTTATTGAACCGTCGGATGATTACATTGCGTGTTATGTAATATAATGAATAGTAATGTAATATAACTTTCTGATTTAGTTCTCGGGTACAGAATTACCACTTTCTCTTTATTTTAGCAACGTTCATTTCTCACTTGGGATAGATAAAGCTGTTTATTAATTTCATACAACTAGTGTTCACCCAGTTTTTGGAATATTTTGAATTTGAAATGACTTCATAATTTCGATTAAAGGACAATGCCCATTATCTATGGGCGTTTGGGCCCCTAAAAAAAGTTGTCGGGTGATGATGATTTTAACTTAATTTGATAGACAAAGAAATATCGTTTCATATTCAGAAAACGATTTTTATATTCTCACCCAGGTTTAAGAGAAATCTGTTTTTTTCTGCAACTAAAATTAAGTGTTTAATTGTTTTCTTCGAAATCAATAATCGCTCTCATCATTATTTACAGTATTAAATAAGTTAATTGTGATTAATGTTGCTAGAAATAAGCCCTTACGTACATTTTATTATTATTATATCCTCATAATAATAAAATGAAATGAAATCCGGAAGCCGGCAACGATATTGTTGTTGTTGTTTTTAAATTCGCCAACAAGCAGGCAAAGAGCGTAGCCTATACAGCCTAGTCTGTCATAGTTATATTTTTTATGTTAATAAAAATCCGGTGTATTTCTTTTTATTGCTTTTTGGGAGTTTTGACGTCAACTTGATGATTAGCACATTGAGTGAGCGTGAATTTCCGCAGACCTTTTATCTTGAAAAAAAAAAACAGTCACTGCTATGTTAGCCACAATTTTATTCCAATGCCTCAATAATCGTGAACAACGATTATTGACATTTAATACACAAAACAACACCCAATTTGTATATTATACATCACTATAAGCTATTAAAAAAACATAAAATAAAACTTCAAGTGACGCTTCACTCGGGTTGCTGCCAAAACTCTCTGATCATATATAATAAGAATAGAGTAATGGTAGGCCATTGAGATTTTTACTAATGGAATCATTAATATCTAAAAATATTAAATAATTCATGGTTTTAAGTAATAATTATTATTACAATACATAAATATTGAATTGAACAAAAATAAACTAAAAAGTCTGTGAATTATAACCATTAGCAATTTTTTTAATTTGTTGTTCAAGTCACAGACAACTCTTTCGTTTGTCAGCATATAAGTTTACTATAAGGTTGTATGGGCTAATTTTCCCTTTGTCTATTGGCGAATTTAAAAACTATGGCACTCAGTTTTGGGATGTTATCAAATAAGTAATTTATTTTTTTGTAAAACAATGCCAGGGTGAAAGAAATGTTGATACATAAACTAAACAACATGAAAAAATAAGGCATAGTTTTTCAAGTACAAATAGTTTTGTCATGAAGTTGGCCCACTTTTGGGCATTGTCCTTTCTAGATTTTTTTTTTTTTTTTTTTAACATTTTTCATGTAAAACCGCGAAAAATATCTATTGTTTTTTCATTGTTTGTCTGACAGATTATACTTACACACTGAACTGTTTGGTCTTCGCATCACTACCTACATAGTATAAAACAAAGTCGCTTTCTCTGTCCCTATATCCCTCCATATGTATGCTTAAATCTTTAAAACTACGCAACGGATTTTGATGCGGTTTTTTTTTAATAGATATAGTGATTGAAGAGGAAGTTTTATATATATAATAACATCCATTAAATAGTGGAGAAATCAATAATAAATTACAGTTTTCGAAGCGAAGCGAGGGCGGGTCGCTGGTTTATTTAATATAATACTGTTTGGCTGACTTATAATATAGCTACGTATCGATTCCTTTTTGTCCGCATTAATTTGAATGACTGAATATTTTAGACATTAATATTGACCGATTTCTGTTTATAGAAACATCTGTCGGGAACGTAAACGCCGACATGTGCGCGAAGCCGCCGATCACAAAAACGTTGTTCAACAAAACTGTTTGTTTACAAGCCTTAAAACCGCGACAAAGTTACGGCGGAGTAGATTTTATCTTTTTTTTTTTTTCGTACCCCGTATCTTATCGGACGCGAGATATAAAAAATTGTAATAAACAAATAGTATATTTACAGTCACACGAGCTCGTTGTGTACAAATTTATTTAATGTTCACGTGAAATTTACGGTTGGCTTACGTGGTTACGTTGTTCCGTAGAGAATCTTCCGTTCCAGTACCGTTAGTTCTCTTGAGCGAAACATAGGTAAATTCAATACCGCATTCCAATGGTGGAACACTAATGTTACTTAGAAACACTTATGCTGAACAATGATGGTCCAATATTAAATATCGAAAATTAAACAGTTCACCTGGAGCAGTCCAAATTAAGGTACATTAATGGCAATGGCGGATAAGGTTCGGTTCAAGCTCCGAAAGAGCTCTTGCAACATCAAGGAAAGGAAGCTTCCAGAGTGTACAAGGTGTTATACTGAACCTTTTAACGAGAAGGATCCATTCTTAATGTCAATTCAATTTATTCATTAACCACTGATACACAAATGCGACTCCATTGAAGTTATTATATTATAGACACACATTTCACAAGATTTTTTGTTGCTATTATAGGCAGACATATTTTTTTTCTTTTTTTTTCCCTACCTAAGCTGGTAGCCTAGAGAGGCTATTCCAGCGGAATAGTAACTAGTAGGTGAGCTCACGGGGCTCAAACCTGACGACGATGCTAACACGAACCCTAGCAAGAGCCGTGCTTCGCAGAATCTACCGCCGGATCGGAAACGCGACCCACTGAGAAGATCCGGTGAGAAACTCAGTGGGCTGTGTCTGAGAGTAAAAAAGCAGGCAGACAAGCAAACGGGTTACCTGATGCCAAGTAGTCATTGTCAAACTGCTGTCTAACTGTCATGTTTAAATATTCCTATAATTCCATTTACAATAACAATACAAGAACTATTGGATCTTTGTAATGATTTCACAATTTTAAATTCAATCACGCTATGTAAGAGACACATAATTCATTAAACTTAAAAACCGGTCCATTTCATCTCTAGACTGCGTCTGTATAGATAAAAACCACTACTTAATTTATTTAAAATTTAAAACGCAACCACGAGCCTTAACGTAAATTAGAGAGTATCTCTTCTTCTCAGTAGCATACTTCATTGCTGAAGGTTGTGTCCCTGAAAGACCTTCGTGACTCTTTGTACCATCAGCTTCCATTTCGTTCGTTTAGAGAGTATCTAATTAAAATTTATTTATTGCTTAGATGGGTGGGCGAGCTCACAGCCCACCTGGTGTTAAGTGGTTACTGAAGCCCATAGACATCTACAACGTAAATGCGCCACCCAACTTGAGATATAAGTTCTAAGGTCTCAACGGAGTTACAACGGCTGCCCCCCCCCCCCTCAAACTGAAACGCATTACTGCTTCACGGCAGAAATAAACAGGGTGGTGGTACCTACCCGTGCGGACTAACAAGAGGTTCTACCACCAGTAATTACGCAAATTATAATTTTGCGGGCTTAATTTTTATTACACGATATTATTCCTTCACCGTGGAAGTCAATCGTGAACATCTGCTAAGTACGTATTTCATTAGAAAAATTGGTACCCGCCTGCGGGATTCGAACACCGGAGCATCGCTAGATACGAACGCACCGGACGTCTTATCCTTTAGGCCACGACCACTTAAAGTCTATTTAAAAAGCCATTTGCAAAATTTCATTGTCGATAGTCGATTTTGATGCGAATCTTAATCTCTATGATAGATTACTCACACTAATTAAATGTTATGTAGTATGATAAATTGTATACTGTACCGTTGATACCTGTTCCAAGTTTCGAGTCTAGCTCATCACGCGGCTATGACGTGTCCTGTGAATGATGCAAGTCCTGAGTTGCTTGCGAATTAAGTTAACACAATTGACACTTACAACTTATTATCATAAACGTATTAACAAGTTAGGAATTTATTAAACATAATATAATAATATGTATTTTTTATCATCAGTAATTTGGTTTCTCCCGATAACACGGTAGGAGACGTTGACAGAGAATTGGAATAGATAGAGTTGGATGCATTTGATGTAAATTGATGAATATTGAATTGAAACCTACGTCTCAAAGTCGGCGTTAGTATTACGGCTACCCCACCCTTCAAACTGAAACGCATGACTCCTTCGATACTTATACCGGTCACTCACATTCGCACGAATACGCAAACCCACAAGTGTAGGACGTCATTTGCAAATGATTATGCAAAGTTTTCGCTGCATTCGTGGTTTTCCAAGCTGTGTCGGTTTTTAACAAACATCAAAGCGCCCGAACCCCGACCCTTCGCGTAGTCTCCCACACATTCGTGATACCAGTTGCGCCCACGATTGCGAAAGCAACGGACGTTTCGCCATTTTCATAGTCCGTGACGTCTACTGTATAGCGTACCTTCATCATGGATTGGAACAACACCAAGGTGATGGAGTTCATTGAACTCCTGCAAAATGAATCGACCATATGGGACCCTCAAAAGAAATCCTATAACAACAGAATGGCCATTAATGACACCTAGGAAAGAATTAAAAACTCTTTTTCTCTTCAATGTTCTATTGACGAATTAAAAAAAGAGAAATTCGTGAGACATTCGTAAACAAGTGTAGGAGGAAGCGCAAACGGGTTCGCAAATTGAATACCGAAACCATTTGCACAGCCGCTAAGTTTGCGAATGAATGTCTGACAGCCCTTCACATGCGCGCAACCATTCGTACAATGTACCTACAAATGTTCGCGCGCATGTGAGTGGCCGGCATTATACAGGCTCAAAAATCGCTGGATCAGTAAATTACTAGTGATTCAGTTACATCACAGAACGTTGCTGTCAATTGCTCCGAAGAGATCCTAATCATCTTTTTCGACGCCCACAGGATGAGACGAGGTGATGCAACTCTAAGCAACAACACTTTTTTTTCCTACCTATGCTGATAGCCTTGAGAGGCTATTTCAGCTTCGCCCTAACATGTAGGTGAGCTCACGGGGCTCAAACCGGAGTGTTGCTAACACTGGCCCTAGCAAGAGCAGTGCTTCGCAGAATGTACCACCAGATCGGAAACGCGACCCACTGAGAAGATCCGGCGAGAAACTCAGTGGCCAAAACCACAACACACTTAGTTACTCGCTACTGATGAAAATATTTACTTCATATATCATACGTGTGTTTTATCGCTAAAACAAAAGAGACAAAAAATGTGTTACATAATTAGTAACGTTTTATTGCACTGTTCACCTTGACTCCCGCAGGCCATTCAATTCAACCATTAGACTAAGAAAAACAACGATTTGAGGCAGTCAACAATGACTCATTAAAATTCTCGCTGTTGACTGCGAATAATGATGTGTGGCTTAAGTTGTGATATGTTTGTTTTTAAAACTCAAACACACTTAACTTACCTAATAGAGAACCAGCAGAGTAATTAAATTGTTTTTGTATTATATTATTATTATTGTGTTTTCGAGACTGGTTTTACTCTGTAAGCTTCGAGCTGGACGACTTAACTATTCTCAAGCACGAAATCGCGTTAAAATTTCGGAAGTGAATAAACAGAACGTGTCATTATACAGTAAAGGGTAATTATAATCTTTACGTGATTCACATCTGTTGTTATATGTTCATTATATTTTATTAATGTAGTAAAGTTAATCCGTTATGTCCACTGAGATAAAAGAATAGATGTAATAGATAAGAGATAACGCCTACTCATGTCGAGATAAGCAACTATTCCGTGGTACAAATCCCAGGGCAGCTGACCTTTTTCCTAAGCAAATGCGTACGCAACACTTGCTAACGATTGATTTCCAGGGTTAGGGAACAACACTAGTGTAATAAATCAGTAATTAGTAAACAGAAAATCCTCTCTAGTGAAGAGTACATTCCAAAATTTCAATTACATTGCTTCGAATTTTTAAAAGCCTCTAAAAATTTAATGCACTAAACGATTTTTTATGTAAAATAAAGAATATTCTGTTCTAAGCCACAATACATAGCAACACCGAGCTGTTGCGTATTCATGTCGCACAGTAGCAAAATATGATAATGGTTTGCACACAACTTGAATTTATCGCTGTTATCGCACACTTTTGCCGGGAAATAATACTTCCTTAGACATTAGGTGATTACAAATAAATTATTCCTTAGAAGTTTAGCTCCGGTTTGTTCAATAATATCGCAGATGATAATATTGTTACATTTTGTTACTAACATTAGTTGCAAGACATACGATCGAAAGAAATACTAATTAAAAACTCTATTCACTCACTGTGAACTATTTGTAGAAGAGGAATAGAATTAAAAACTAATTTAATTGCTAATACACAACCCGACATGTTGAGGTCATGATTTTCCCACCCTTTGCCTCCTATTTATAGTCTCAGATGGTTTGTAAGTTCGTGTACATTACACAATTTATTAATTTCAAAGTAATTTAGCATGTATGTTCTGTTTTGAGACGTGGGTGTTATTGAGTGCGCAGTTGGTACAAAGGAAGACTGGTTTCCATGTTAAGTCATAATAACATGGCTTAATATTCGAAATATTGAATTTATTTGCTATGGGAGCTCGATTTGACCTAAAAAACAACATACCGAATATTATTGAAATGCATTCATGGTCATACACTAAATGAAGATCTTGGGCATAAAATATTTGAGCCATACTGATCTAACAGCTTCAGCTTCAGTAGTTTTTAGCACGCAATGTAACACATATCCCCAGGTTTCACTCTCGGTGCTTTAAGGGCCCTCAAGCGCCGGTTGCCATCCTCATCGAACCCGTCAATTACGACAAAGAGTTCGACGAGGGAACTAGCCCATAAACACAGCCCACTGAGTTTCTCGCCAGATCTTTTCAGTGGGTCGCTATTCCGTTCCAGTGGTAGATTCTGCGAAGCACTGCTCTTGCTAGGGCTAGTGTTGGCGAATTCTCTCAGGTTGAGCCCGTGAGCTCACCTACCCGTCCGGGCGTAGCTGAAATAGCCTTAGGCTACCAGCGAATAGGTAGGGAAAAAAATAACAGAAAGTGAGCGCGCCATAAGAGTGCTTAGTGCGAGTGTTTTAACGTTCACGATAGCGTAACTATACTTGAGACTTTAGAACTTATATCTCAAGGTGGGTGGCGCATTTGCGTTGTGGATGTCTATGGGCTCCAGTAACCACTTAACACCAGGTGGGCTCTGAGCTCGTCCACCCATCTAAGCTATAAAAAATAAATAAATAAAAAGCGTAAAAGTTAACCCAATTTAGTATGCAGTTGGAACTGCGCCCCTAGCGGCAAACGTAGGCAAACGAGCCCATTCCATACAAATGAGCTAACTTTTACGCTATCGAGAACGTTAAAAAACTCGCACTAAGCACACAGCAGACTCGTGTGTCGGCAATTATGTTGTAAATTTACGAGATGTGACCGTGTGTATACCGCTTTAACTAAAAAGACATGAAAAAGACCATCCCGTTGAGTTTGTTTCGCTGGCTATTCTCGGTTCTGTGGCTTGTTTTAGAGTCGGTGGTAGAAATAACATTGTTTGAAGTTCAATGAGCATGCTTTTATAATATTAAAATTAAAATAACGGTTTTACAGTTCAAAAGTACGGTTTTACGGTTTAATGTCGGGTTTGGCATTGTCATTTTTATCGTAAAGGTGCAAAGGCACACCTCTGTCGTCCGTGACCACGAAAACCGTAATGTATTCGAATTACGTCGTATATAATATTATGACGATAAAAAACGCGAAATAAAATCGTAAAAGTATAATAAAGTTTAAATGTGTTGTCGAATCGCGAATACCGAAAAACAATACGCAAATTAATTATGTTTTTCAATTTGAATATTCTGTTTCGTTTATGGAGGTATAGCATTTTATTAGCATCATTTCGGTACCATTCACCGGTATAAGACCGATGCGTTCATCGACCATTGAAGAAAATAAAAACGAACGCTGTTATACTAATATATGTATCTATACTTATATATATATATAAATGCATTGCTGTTCGTTAGTCTCGCTAAAACTTGAGAACGGCTGGACCGATTTGGCTAATTTTGGTCTTGAATTATTTGTGGAAGTTTATAGAAGGTTTAAAAGGTAGATAAATATGAAAATTATCGGAATTAAATAAAAATATAATAGCAATTTTGATTTTCCATTTGATGTGTCCCCCGTCGGACGGATTGCTTTTGTTTGTTTTAAGTTTATTTTATACAAAAGCTTAGGTCTTTTATTTATCGATTGAGGCACTACGAAGTCTGCCGGGTCAGCTAGTGTATAATAAATAATTACCTGCAGCAGTAAGGACTGCCAGGGAAACGTGGAAAGGACTTGTGGAACGGGTAGTAAGAGAACAGTCATCCAGCTAGACACAGCCGTCAGAAATGAAGATGCCGACTCAGAAGAAGAAGAATGCTAACGCAATCAAGACTCTCTAATCCTAATATGGCATATTGCTTGTTAATAGACAATTCCTTAACAACACAGACCGGTTATTGCACATTTATGGGAGCAAAAAAAATAACACGAACTAAACATATTTTCGTCAAACATTATGTAATACATGTTTTCATATAAATTAGATACTGTTATCAAGCGCTTTCAGGTTATCATTTATGTGTTTTCTGTTTCGCTCGATTTATCGCAGACCTAATAATAATATAATGCGCGTTTATATTTATTGTTATACTTTGTTGTACACTTATACATAATTTACACACACAGTAATAAATGTGACATTGCTTAAAAAAAGTGCCTTTGATTGCGTTCTAAATGTTTTTTTATTGCGTATTCCGTATATGAGTGAAGGAGCTTTAAGTGGGCATCAGGTGTTCATAGTCACTCACAGCGTGAGTGCTGTCACCCACTTTGAGTTATAAGCACTAAGTCTCAATAGTATAGCGGCTCTCCCACGGTTCAAATCGAAAGGAATGGTTGCTTCGCGGCAGAAATCAGTTTGCTGGTGGTGCATACCCATATGAACATATAATAGGTCCTGGTAAATGCCGTGTACAGTTTTCAAATTATCTCAACCTAAGATAATTTGCTTACACTAGCCCTAGCAAGAGCAGTGCTTCGCAGAATCTACCGCTGTATCGGAATCGCGACCCACTGAGAAGATCCGGCGAGAAACTCAGTGGGCTGCGTCTATGGGTTAGTTCGCTCGTCGAACTCTTCGTCGCAATTGACGAGTTCGACGAGGATGGAGACCGGTGCTTGAGGGACCTAAAAGCATCGAGAGTGAATCCGGGGGATGCGAAAAGACGTGTTTTGGGCGATGGCGGTTTTGCGTTGCCCCGTCACGGTCGGATAAGAAACGTGTCCAATAGACTGGATCAAACACTAAAAAGACTGCCACGCCGCTTATCTTCAATGAAGTTATTGGTTTTTTTTTCATTTTCGTTTCGTTCTCCTTTGAGCCTGTATCTTCATACATAAATGAACAGTTACTCGTGCTCTTTGTTGAATTTACAACTAAATATGTGAGGGAATTACGTTATTTACATGAGCATATCAGGCTCACCACGAACCGGGAGTAGTGGCGATTGCTTGTGAGGCGCATAACACCTGCCCACAGCAATGATACTGACTGACGACCACAACCGCTCTGACAAGAGTGATACGAGAAAGAAAAAAAATGTGAGTGCAATAAAATCAAACCTGCAGAATTATAATTTGCGTAATTACTGGTGGTAGGACCTCTTGTGAGTCCGCGCGGGTAGGTACCACCATCCTGCCTATTTCTGCCGTGAAGAAGTAGTGCGTTTCCGTTTGAAGAGAGGGGTAGCCGTTGTAACTATATTTGAGACCTTAGAACTTATATCTAAAAGTGGCGCATTTACGTTGTACATGTCAGTGGGCTTCAGTAACTACTTAACACTAGGTGGGCTGTGAGCATGTCCACACATCTAAGCAATAAAAAAAGGCAACTGCGCCACTAGTATTTCAATGTCTCCAGTAACACAACGTAGCCTGTGAGGTGTATTACCTATATATACTATGTGCTAGTCTGCCGTCCGCTAACGGCCGTCTGGTGTAGTGGTAAGTGACATGGTCACTACACAAGGGGGTCGCGGGTTCGAATCCCGCCAAGGAAAGATATTTGTATGATAAATATAAATGTCTTTTCCAGGGTTATGGATGTACATATATTAAATATATGTATGTGTATAATAAAAATCTTACATTTATATCCGTTATCTGGTACCTGTAACACAAGTTCTTTACGAACTTATCACGGGACCAGTTAACGTGGCGTGATTGTTAATAAATATTTATTTATTATTTATTTAGTCTGTTCCTTTGAGAGATTAAAGAAATTCGCGGACGAAGGTCTTGTTTTGAAATGTTGTAATACTTTCGTGTTATTGCACACGAGCTTCGTACGATTTAAATAAAGGTATATACCTACGTTACAATTGCCCAAGCTTTCAAAAAGAGCACTTCAAGACTGAAGTTTTAATTCACTCGCACAATATTTATTTACGCGCCAACCGATTATCCTTGACCGAAATTAAAAACGTGATCGACAGAAGAAACGATAGGTATTATAACAACAGCAAAAAAAAAAAACTTGTTTACGTTTGTCAGGAATGTATTGTGGAGTCAATGTGTGGTTTTATTAATGGAATACAGCCGTGAAATATTACGATTGAGTATTCGACCTCATACCTCAAAGTGGCCGGTGGTTATCGCGTTGTTAACAGGCCATAGTCAACACTGAACATCGTATGGGTCGACATCTTCCCGCTATCAACAGTATAAACATGATTTTTTAATGTTATTTGCTGAGAACGTAATAATTTATTTCGTTCAGTTGTTTTGTATGTTCCAACTAAACATATAACTGGACTCCTAACTTTTCTCAATTCCATTTATAATTCACATTTTTCCTATTCAGTAGACGTTCTCGTAATGACTAGGATTTGAAATTTAAAATAAACATTATACATCGAACCATGGAACTTTCCATTCCGCTGTGGCTCTGTGTACGTACAAACAAAAGTCTAAGGTGCCGGTAGCGTGTCGAACCAGAAAATGTGTCCTGAATAGGAAGACAGCTACCTACGTTAACATTTCAATGACTAAGTTTGGATAGTGGATAAGTTTTAGTTTTTGAATGTCAGTGTACATGTTCGTCAGAAATGTATTTTTTATGTGTATTTATTAAACCGTTTTCAAATATGTTTTCGATGCGTCCAATGAACACTACGCTAACTCCAAATTCGTAGGTTTACAGGAGGAGCGTTTAAACGAAAAAAGTTGATAAAATCTTTATTATTGCAGATATATTTATGGTTTTTTTTTGTGTAACTAGCTGATTTACTCTTTCTTCGAGCCCCATCAATAATGATTTGTAATACTTTTAAAATAGTGAAGCGATTTGCGTGAAAAACGACAAATTTCAAAATTTTGAGTTAGAGTAGTGTTCATTGGAGGAATCGTTTTGTGTTTTCGACTGTTCAGAAATCAGAGATTTTCAGATAACAATGCTGTTATAATTTAGCCAGTAAATTCGTCGAATAACCTAAATTTAAATTTTACTGTTGACTAAGTATACAAAAGCGGCTTCGTTTTGTTAGTTCACAACGCTACAACACTATTTCGTGTGTCTTTAGGTGTGTATAAACTCACACATTCAAGCTATACTTGAGTGTACTCGATGACATCACCCGAGGCTTGTATCAGTATAATCTAACCAAACTTGTTGTGAAGCTTGTTTGGTAACAATCCACTAAATATGGCGGTTTTTTTCATTTTGTTTCTTAAACCTCTTGGTATTTTTGTCGTTGGATTTACAAGCATTATTATCAATGGAAGAATTTTAAAAGTTTACTATAAAAGTTTTAGCGTATTTTGAGACTATTAAACAAGAATATTAATGAACGTAACTAGTCCTACATATGCGCAGTATTTTTGTGCCAAACATTAACTTTGAATTTAGCGTTTTATTACATAGGTTTTATGGTGATATGGTTGGAGTGATCATTGTATTAATTATAATTGTACGAATTATTGTACATGGATAAAGAATTAGATAAAACTCTGACAAGCTCGAGGAGGTTTTTGTTCTTCCAAAGTATATCTCGTGTAATGATTGATTTATTTAGACTTAACATAAGTCTGAAAATGCTTGGCGTGGTCCTCTCTTTCAGCAATAATATTGGGATAGTTAACTCTAAAATTAATATATCACAAATAAATAAAGAAATATTTTTTTAAGATAAATTTAAGAAATAGGAGCTACTATTTTTAATTTATATCTGATAAAGCATCTCATATGTTTATTTTAAATAAAAATTACGATAAAATAAATCTTAACAAATCAATTGTTTAAATTAAGAGCAATGGACTGTCTATCTGTAATAAGCCCGTAATGTTTTACAATCCGGCCAATTTCTAGACGGGATATTTGTTATTCAATAACATCGAATCTAACTACTTTTAACATTGTTAAAATATAAAGTACGTCAGATATATTAGAATTAGCTCTGAAACGTTCTGAATTCGTCGTCGAAATAGCGATTTACAAAGGTTTACCCAAAATATAAGCAAAATTAGTTCAAGCAAACGGAACCCCAAAAATTCCCGATTGATATACACCTCATTTTTCAGTAACGCATTGACTTGGTAATATTTCAGTTTTTCTAGTGTATGTGGACACCGATTGCCGATGTCAGTCTTCATGGCAGCTGATGGTCATTTGTTATCGGGGCCAACGAACTCTTGTATGCATTCGTGTGAGTTTGGGAATCTGAAGTTTTCGTTACATGTGCCCTTGAACTCAGCGCCTCGTGTCAAATTGACAGGTGTATTGATGCGTCAAATTAGAATGCTGAAAGTTCTCGTATGTCTTCGGATCTTGACCTTGAGTGGACTTTGGCCTCGATGTTTCTGATTTATCATCACCATGGACTTTGAGATGTTTTGACATACATAACATACAATAGAACAATAAATAGGTGTGTGTTTATAATTGGAATCATTACTATTATGTTTCAGAACTCACCACCTGATCTTAAGCTAGAATATATCGCGATGTGAATTTGAGGGAAATATTTTGAGAATTGCATGTGTAGTATAAAGTTTACGATTAACATCCTGCTAATATGAATTTGTTAAACATTCTTAATGCCTTTGCCAATCGATCAAATTTTTTTCATCTGTCAGAGTAAGTCATTGAAATGAAACAAAAAAGATAGCTCATTTATAATCTATATATTAATACGTGAAGCAAAAACTTTGTATCCCTTTTTACGAAAATTGCACGGACGGAGGAGTATGAAATTTTCCACACTTATAGAGAATATAGAGAAGAAGTGCACAATGCTAATATTTTTTAAAAATAATGCATAAAAGATACATTAAATCAATAAAGAAAACATTATACACACTACATACTATGTATTTGACGCACACACGCATGCATAGGTACTATTTATTGTCAAACTTTTGTTCTTGGCGTCTGTGGTCAAATTGAGAATAAATTAAATATTGTTTGTCTTTATTAATATTTTTTTATAGTGTAGCCTTAGCGAAATTTGTGATTATAGAAGTATAAAACACAATCATAGTAGTGTACAAACTTACAATTCCAATTAATTATAGTCGAATTTCGACTACTGCGGGACCACTAGTTTATAAAATTCAGTACCTACCTAGTTGTTGACGTGTCACGGGCCGCCATGATGGGTATGACTGTCTTCTTTATTTCTACTGTTGTGAGAGAGTCATCACACTTTCAAAATCTGGATTACGACCTCACGAGTTGCAGTATTCACGTCGTGATGTCCATAGGCTCCAGTGACCCACTCAATACTTTTGTTACTGGGTTACAAAGAATAGCTTGTTCATTTTTTGTTATATTGTATAAAAGGTATATCACAATTATCTGAGCAAGTAGTTTTAGTTACTTTTCGCAAGTAGTTTTTAGGAGTTTGGCAATTAGCATACCTCATACAAATATGTCTTGTCTAATAGATGAAGCTAAAAAAACAAAACAACATGCTTCAATTGATAGCCGCAGTAAAAATTGTAGTAATCATATTTTATCCTGTTCATCCTTAACATGACATTGGACCATAGTAATGAAAATATTGTATTGACATTGACACTTAAAGTTCAACTTAAAGAGTTCAGTCTTCAAATTTTTCATTACTATTATGAAGGATTTAGTTCGGTATATTGTACATACAGGTCAAACTACAAATCTTGAAAACTGCCTCACGATCTAAAATAACTTCTATTAGAAATCAATTCGATATCTAATTACGCGAACAATACCAACAGAATATATTATTACGAATAATTTATAGTTTTCGTTTTCTAACAGGCCTTTTAATGAAGCTTGTATATTAATAAATATGATAAACTCGTTCGCTGCGTTTCGATAATGTTCACTTTGTTTATATACTATGAATTAAGATTGCGTACACTAAACGTAGGCTTAGCTTAAGAGTACATTCTAATTTAATGTAACCAAAGAGTCGCCCGCGTTACTATTTGTTTTTAGCGGTAGGCAGCGGCTTGGCACTTCCCCTGGCATTGCTGAAGTCCATGGGCGACGGTAACCACTCACCATCAGGTATTATCCCGTATGCTCGTCTCCCTACAAGGGCAATAAAAAAAAATAGAGATAACTAGTATGAATATCCTTGAAACGACAGCTCACCTCCTCACCGTATGTCGCTTGCGCTTGGTTGTAAAACAGGTTGCCAGGTTGTCTGTTTAAACTTTATTACGCGGTCCTCATCGAAAAAAGGTTTCATCAAAATCGATTAAACAATTTTAGAGCTATGCTCGAACGAATAGACTAACTAAATTGTTTTTTTTTTAACAGTATTCTAACAATATGCAAATACGCATACTATGTTGTAGATTGATTTATGAAATGTATTTTTAATTTTTCCGTTTATTTATTGAAATAGTTATACTAACACAAAACAATATATTAAGGAATATATTATATTGGAAGATTAATAAGTACATAAGATTTATAGTTGATATTTCTATTACGAATAGTTGAAAATATATTTTTTATGAGATCACTTTGGTACTAAATGTAGTTAAAATATTTTGATTACACAAATATATTATGTAGCTTTCTTATTAGATTTACATTTCTTACGTTGATATTAAAAATACGTGCCTTTATGCTTTTCAAAATAATCTCGCGCAAGCTCTGTGATCCCTCAATGGTTTTTAAATAAACGCATTTATTTTACTATTTCTCCAGTCTTCATTTAATAGCTTAAAACGATATTATTATGTGGATGGCGAGTTTAATTAATGTTATAATCGGTGGTTAACCGCATCGAGTATGACCTTAATACATTATTAAATTCGATTAAGTACAGTTCGCAGGACAATAGTTCGCAATTCGATAATCCTGAATATTTACGTGAATACTAATTAGTATAAACAAATGCCCTTTTTATTACAGTAAAACTTTAACCCTCACATCGGTATACTAGTTATAGCGCATATACTTGAGTTCCTCCCAATCCATTCCGGTTCTTAGTGATTTAGGTAGTCCAAGAACCGTTCTGATTGAATGCGACGAAGACTTCGATATGCAACTTAGCTCTCTGAGTTTTTCAGATAATGTGACATAGTTGGTGGGTTACTGGTGGTAGGACCTCTTGCGAGTCCGTGCGGGTAGGTACCATCATCCTGCCTATTTCTGCCGTGAAGCAGTAATGCGTTTCGGTTTGAAGGGTAGGGCAGCCGTTGTAACTATATTTGAGACCTTAGAACTTATATCTCAGGGTGGGTGGCGTAAATACGTCGTAGATGGCTATGGA
The DNA here is from genome assembly GCF_030267445.1 of Bombyx mandarina. Taxonomy (NCBI): domain Eukaryota; kingdom Metazoa; phylum Arthropoda; class Insecta; order Lepidoptera; family Bombycidae; genus Bombyx; species Bombyx mandarina. The sequence goes on from NC_143228.1 coordinate 16,011,777, forward strand.
CTCCAGTAACCACTTAACACCAGGTGGGCTATGAGCCCTCCACCCGTCTAAGCAATAAAAAAAAGTTGAAAGTTTTTACAAAAAAAAAAAAAACCTAAAGCGATATTTTTGATTTTATATCCATATATTTTATATAACTATGCAGCAGCGTACCTTTTTTTCCTACCTAAGCTTGTAATATTAAGATGCTATGTCAGCGTGACCTTACGAGTAGGCGAGCTCTGGGGGCACTAATCTGGGAGGAAGCTAACACTAGCCGTAGCAAGAGCAGTGCTTCGCAAAATCTACCACGGAACGGGAAACGTGACCCACTTAGAAGATCCGGCGAGAAACTCAGTGGACTAACGGCGTACCTTAAGAGATGGGGATCATACTCTTAACTGTAATGATAATACATATATTTTATTAATTAATTATAATTCCAGTGGGAAGGCGTTGTAGTTTCGAAGAATCTATGATTTGAAAAAAATAATAAAAGGGGCGTGGGACAAAGAGTAGCTTGTTACCATAGCCCGTAAGCAACGTAGTCATTGTCGTATTTACTTTAGTGATGCATGCGGCGTTGCTCTGGCCATGTCATTTGCCTTTAGAAAAAAGTATTTTATGTGTTAATATAATAATAATAATAATAAATAAATATTTACTAACAATCACGCCACGTTAACTGGTCCCGCGGTAAGTATATATAATATAGGTTATAAGGTATCTTTGTGAGTAAAATCGGCCTAACCCGTTCAGGCGTTTTTGTGTGATTACGTTCGTAAGTATGTATGAATTTGTTATTTGGGAGCGTTCTATCAAAAGGAATTATTTTGCATTGACGCCTAAATCTCGAACTTAAGAATTTCAGGAACTTTGTTACAGTTAACTAATATCGTGAACAGCGTGACATTGTATTAGGCACGAGGGCGACGCTATGGTTAAACAGGAAATGCTGCAAGAAATGATTTATGGATAATTTTTGCATACTGCACGTATATTGAATTTTGCGTATATTGAATTGCGCATTCAAAAAAGCTTTACATAAATGAATAACTAAATTATTTATTTACCTTATAGGTATGAGCATAATCTCTCTTCTGCCTGTGATATACTTATTGTAAATATGCATATAAAATTGAAATAACTAAATACTTTATCACGTAAACTGATTTTAGGCCCGAACTTCGTTTTTCGAAGATTAATTACAATTAGATCAAATGAAGGGTTTGGTTTTTCTCTATAAAATAATATAGAATCAATTGCCGTGTAATCAATCAATCAATTACCTTGACTATTCCGTGGCTGGTTAAGTGACTAAGGCAAGGCAAGAGAATGGGTAGTGCTTTTTTCTGAGTATTATTCAAGCATAACGCGATCATTGACTGTTTATTTGTGCTGATAGGTTGAACCATCTCATGAGGTACCATCATTCTGGCTATTTCTGCGGCGAAGCATCATTCCGATTCAAAGGGTGGGTATACAGCCCTCATAAAATGCATATGAGACTATGAGCAATTAATTTTTTTATATTACTTAAATGAGTGTACAAACCATCTGCGCTCCTAGCGGCAAACGTTCCAACTCCATTCAAATTTGAGTTAACTTTTACGTTATCGAGAACGTAAAAAACTCGCACTAAGCGCACTAGTGTTAAGTAATTACAGAAGCCCATAGACATCAAGAATGTAAGTGCTGCTACCCATTTTTAGACGTGAGTTGTAAGTCTTAATTTTTTACATTACATCGGCTGCGCCACCCTTCATGGCAACAATGGACAGGGAGCTGATACCCGAGCGAGCTCACAATACGCCCTACCAGTAATTATACAGTTTTTAATTTTTGCGGGACCTTGAAAGCTGTTTGTGAACATTTTTAAGCACATATTTCAATGGAAATGTCCCTATAGTCCCATGTCTTAAGGTGGATAGAGGCATTTTTGCTTTATTATATCGGTTGCTCGGTTTTTTTTGTTTGATAAATTGTGTTTTTTTGAAATTATATTGAAATACGAAATACATAATAATATTGGTATAATATTATTTGTTATTTTCCTTCAATAAAAAAAATATTGTTTATGTTTAAGTTGATTATCGATAAAGTTGATCATTGAAAACACCAATAAAACAACATTTTCTGAAAATAAATCGTAGCTAGATGGATTTGTCGCCCCCGAAATCCCCTTCGCTTCGGAAACTGTAATTTATTTTTGACTTCTCCACTACTTAATGGATGTCATTATATATATAAACCTTCCTCTTCAGTCACTCTATCTATTAAAAAAAACTACATCAAAATCCGTTGCGTAGTTTTAAAGATTTAAGCATATACCTAGTCAGGTCATAAATTCTGTCACGTTTAATGTAAAATAATTGAAACAAGTTTATTCATTATGTAACCATTCATATACCAAAATGAACTTAACAAAACATAGATTCTTATGACACTAAAGTTTATTCAAAATGACCTCCGTGATTTTGAATACAGGCCTTCAATCTGCGCGGCAAGTCGTCTATCGCAGCACGAACGAGGTCCATGTCAATATCGGCGGCTGCCTTAATCAAGGATGTCTTGAGTGACTCCAAATTAGGATGAGGCTTTGAGCACGCCTTTTCCTCCAAGTGTTGCCAAATCTTGTAATCTAACGGATTCAAATCTGGACTGGAGGAGGGCCAGTCTTCGTGCCGGATGAAGTCGATTTCACGCGCCGCCAGCCAGTCTTGTGTGCTCTTCGCTCTATGAGCTGGCGCCGAATCTTGTTGGAATACCCAGTGCCTGTTATTGAACGTGGTATGAGAAACAGGTTCCACAAGGTTCGTCAGGACTGTATTTTGATATACAGCTGCATTCGTTTTTACACCTTTCTCACAAAAATGTACCTCTGTTAAGCCCCAATAAGAAACTCCCAACCATACCATGAGCGAGGATGGAAAATGACCTCGTTGGACACGCGGAATACGGTTGCTCGCTTCTTCACTACTGTGTGCGTACACCTTATCATTTTGTTTGTTGTAGCTCTCTTCTACGGTAAAAAATTTTTCATCCGAAAAAAGAATTTTCCGATATTTTTTTCCCGCGTACCGCTTCAACAAAGCGCGGCATCTCTTCAGTCTCAGGTCCATTAGACGAGCATTCAAACGACGTCCTGTTTTTCTTCGATATGCCCGAAGCCCTAAGTCTTCATTTAACACCCCTTTCACCGTGGTTCTGCTTAACCCCATCTGAAGGGCCAACAGTTTCTACTTACATTTGGGATTTCTTTGAATTCGCGCCTTCACAGCTTTTATCACTGCTGGAGTCCTAACAGACCGAGGGCGACCACTTCTTGACCTGTCATCTACACTAGAGTCTTCATTGTATCGTTTGATGGTACGATAAACGAATCTTTTGGTTATATTCAAATTTTTCACATACTGAAAAATTTGAATTGGCGCGTAACCGCAACGATGCAACGCAATAACTGCAACACGGTCTTCTTTAAGCGTCCACTCCATATTTAAAAATGAGTAAAATTCTAAAAGTATACATTTTTATTTTCATGAACAATTCGAAATTCGAATTCAATAAACTTTTTTGTGGCCAGCATTCTAAAAGAAAAGTTTTTACTGTGTGACAATACTTATGACCTGACTAGTTATAGGGACAGACAGATATAGGGACAGAGAAAGCGACTTTGTTTTATACTATGTATGTAGTGATACAAGAATTGCTCGTTTAAAGATATAAGATTCTGCTAACCTAAAATATGAGTCGAGAGCTTGTCTGTAAATTTTAATATAATAGTATCTTCGATACAAGAATGTCGGATTTTAACGTATGGACACAGACAGCTTGGAACAATACAAGAATCAGGTTTGCGAATTAGGTCAGGCAAACCTGACTGCAATTGTTTGCGGTTTAAACATCACCTTTACTTTGTTACTACACTGCTTCATGTCTGACCACAAAGATGACGTCGCCACACTGTCTGCACTGAGGATCGTGGTATAAGACTAGTCATACCACAAAAACCACTTATTCCTGAACTATGAAACTTTACATGAAAAATTTTTTTGCTGATCGTAATAGGCATAATAATTGTAGTATTTAATTATCTTATCAACTTATCGGATGTTAAGATTATTAAAATATTATTCGTAATCGTTCTTTTTTTTATTGCTTAGATGGTTGGACGAGTTCACAGCCCACCTAGTGTTAAGGGGTTAGTGACTGCTTTGCGAATGAATTTACAACCGGATCGGAATCGCGACCCGCTGAGAAGAACCGGCGAGAAACTCAGCGGGTGACAATATCCCTTATCAACAGTAATTACGAAATTACTAAAATTTACTGGTGATAGGACCTCTTGTGAGTCCGCACGGGTATGTACCACCACCCTGCCTATTTCTGCCGTGAAGCAGTAATGCGTTTCGGTTTGAAGGGTGGGGCAGCCGTTGTAACTATAATTGAGACCTTAGAACTTATATCTCAAGGTGGGTGGCGCATTTACGTTGTAGATGTCTATGGGCTCCAGTAACCACTTAACACCAGGTGGGCTGTGAGCTCGTCCACTCATCTAAGCAATAAAAAAAAAAAAAAATTACACGATATTATTCCTTAGTCGTGGAAGTCATTCGCGAAAGTGTGTTAAATACGTATTTCATTAGAAAAATGAGTAACTGCCTGCGGGATTCGAATACCGACACAATCTCATCGTTCGACGCGAGCACACATTTAGGGAACGATTTCAAATATGTTAAGCAGATGAACATTTGGCTTTTAAAAAACGATGACTAATTTGAATAAACTTTTTAATTTTTTTTAAATCTGACAAATAAATGTCAAGTTAGCATAAATTATTCGAATTCATTAAAACATTAAAAGGTTTGACGTCAATGCAGATGTAGATATCTGACTGCTATCAACAAGCTTTTCTTGAGGTCAACAAAACAATTTGTTAAAAGCTCAATTTGATATCAAAATTGCAATTAGTTTTTCTTTTTCTGTCGCTTATGACCACATATTTATTAATTTACAATATGTTTGTGTAAATAATATAATTTTGAGTAGTCTTGTGAATGTATGGTTGTTTGGCGTATTTGTGTACTGTATGAGAGTGTTTTATAGAATACGTAAATAAATATGATATTAAATAGTGAGTAGGTGTGTAATGTAAATTAATAAATAATATGAACTAATATACACAAATATAGTAGAAACACCTACAATGTTTGTTTACAAATAAACAGTTCATATACTATCCTGGGTTAAATAACTCAAAATCTTATAAGTGAATATCCAAGTAATACAAGTCGTCGTGGCCTAAAAGATAAGACATCCGGTGCATTCGTAATGAAGCGATGCACCGGTGTTCGAATCCCGCAGGCGGGTACCAATTTTTCTAATGAAATACGTACTCAACAAATGTTCACGATTGACTTCCACGGTGAAGGAATAACATCGTGTAATAAAAGTGAAACCCGCAAAATTATAAGTTGCGTAATTACTGGTGGTAGGACCTGTTGTGAGTCCGCGCGGGTAGGTACCACCTCCCTGCCTATTTCAGCCGTGAAGCAGTAATGCGTTTCGGTTTGAAGGGTAGGGCAGCCGTTGTAACTATACTGAGATCTTAGAACTTATATCTCAAGGTGGGTGGTCACTTAACATCAGGTGGGCTGTGAGCTCGTCCATCCATCTAAGCAATAAAAAAAAGAACGATCACGAATAATATTTTAACAATCTTATAAACACCCGATAAATTGATAAGATAATGAAATACTACAATTATTATGCCTATTACGATCAGCAAAAAAATTTTTCATGTAAAGTTTCATAGTTCAGGAATAAGTGGTTTTTATAGTATGACTACACACTGAAATGTGCTGAAAAGCCAATAAGGTGATCGACACTGTCTCACCGTTGGGAGCCCCCGCATGCAATAAACATCGACTACGAATAACAACGCGAAAAGATTTCGACTTGCTAATGTACTAGCTCCATAACCTTGAACGCGGTGACCGTATGATAATTTATCTTACAAAATAACCCTTCACATAAGACACTATTTATCGTTTATCATAACCATGAGTTTACTTCGAAAAAGAAGGATCTATTCAGCGGTTTTTTTTTATATGGCTAATTTAATGCAAGCCAGAGTTAAACTTGAAATTAATAAATGTTATAGGGATGAAAATTTTACGATAAAACTTGTAGAATGAACGTTAATCAGTTATGTATATGGACGACCATTGCTGCACCAATATAAATTATTTTTATTATTGACGTGCCGCCGTATACCTTTATGATACACTACCAAAATGCATATCATAGCTTTGAGCTGCGTAAATAGCAACGTATCAAAAGATTGTTTCTATCTCAGGCTAGGTGCATCTGTGTTAATAATGTAAGGGTCAATTCGGCCAGGTACACGTGTTCGTTTATTTGCATAGACTTCAATAAGTGTTAATTAAATAAGTATACTTTCACGTGAGCAGAAACACGAATGAAGACGTGCAAAAATATGTTTTTTGCGCAAACTTACTACTCAGTTCGTTTTTATTTTTGTAAATGATCATCTGAGCCAAAGCTACAACTGCAATAAGAAAACTACCTACCGCATCTAGAACTTTACCACCCAAAAAAAATTCATAGGCAATGTAAAAGTTGGTGACCATGAAAACTGAAAAGAGGTGCAATATATCACTGAACAAGCTAGACTACTTGATGAAAATGATAAAATGAAAATAATAAACTCGAAACTTAACCATAAAAGTGTTTTTATTAATATGACAAAGTTAATAAAACCATAAAGTTGACAATAATGGTGACTTAAAACGGACATAACAGTCTTTTGCGCGGTAAAAAAATGGCGATATTTTTCATGAAAAATTTTCGAACTGCATTGAAGTATTAATCGACATGGCCTTGGCAACTGGCACGGTCTCACCGTTCATGCAGGTCGAAAATATTTTTGAAATACTTTTTTTGTTTAACGCTCACTCGTTTAGTTTGTTCTCAGCCGTCAACTAATCAACTGAACGGTGTTTATATTTGAATATTTCAATGGTCGATGGTTATGCTTACGTAATACTAAAAGTCTGATCTGTCGGTGTTCGAAGAAAATCACGAACGATTCTTAGAAGGCACTTTGTTGTTATCCATATTTATACGGACGACAATAACATTTTAAATAATATGAACAGTATTATCAAACGTATGCTGATAGCATACGATGATATATCGATATCTATTTTGAGGTTATATTATTCATTGGAATTTAATTTCAGTGATAAAATCATAATAGTTCGTTTATTATGTAGGTGTTTGATGGCTTATTTTTGATTGAGTTTCGGTCTTAGATCGAAACTAGTTTAGTGAATTTAAAAACTTATACAAAAAAACACGTCCGAATAATAATCATTGAACAGATAAGTATCGAAATGTGATTTGATTACATAAAAAAATATGTAACATATGTATTTAGAATAATATTTTATATAGTCCTGCTTTTTTGATAATAAGGAGCTTTTGTGAAGTTAATTATTCTTGTTCTTGTTTCAGACTTTCTTTCTGACTAATCGTTAATACGTAAGAATAAAGAACAAAAGGATTTTTACCTTATTGTTTTTTTTTCCTACCTAAGCTGAGAGCCTTGGGAGGCTATTTCAGCGTAACCTTAAGTAGTAGGTGACCTCATGGGGCTCAAACCTGACGACGTTGCTAACACGAACCCTAGCAAGCGCCGTGCTTCGCAGAATCTACCACCGGTTCGGAAACGCGACCAACTAAGAAGATCCGGCGAGAAACTCAGTGGGCTGTGTCTGAGGGTTAACTTACTCGTCGAGCCCTTCGTCGCAAGCGACGGGTTCGATGAGAACGATGACCGGTGCTTGAGGTACCTAAAAGCACCGTTAGTGGATCGGGAGGATCCGAAATTATGTGTTTCTTATTGAATTTTCAACGATTCGACTTTCTAATATCTATGTATTTCAAGTTTAAAGAGTATTATAATCGGGGCTTCAATGGATCAGCCACCGCTCACGTAGTAGTCCGTGGGATCTTTTGTGAGCAGACTCCTTGATGGCTAGAGATGAGCTGACGAGTCAAGGCCCGCCTGATTGTGTTTAGCGGAACTTATGCACTAGACATCGCGATCCAGTGAGTCATAAAGCCATGCCTCAATTGTTCTGTATAAGAGACGCCTTATATACCTTTCAAATTGGAACGCATGAACGATAGCGGCAAAAATAGGCAGGACGCATGCACCTTGTCTAATATACATCAGACATTAATGTGTAATGTATATTAGACATGTAATACATACATTTTAATCATACATTATAATGTATATTCTAAATTAATGAAGTTTAGTTTTTTTTTTTTTTAATTAACCTACCTTATTTTACCTACTAAGACGTGTTCGAGGGATTGTCAACATTATTTTTGCTTGTAAACCTTAACTTCCTACAAAGTCTTTTTTTTTTTTTTTTTTTTCCTACCTAAGCTGAGAGCCTTGAGAGGCTATGTCAGCGTAACCCTAACTTTAGTAGGTGAGCTCACGGGGCTCAAACCTGACGATGTTCGTGTTAGCAACATCGTCAGGTTTGAGCCCCGTGAGCTCACCTACTACAGCGTAACCCTAACTTTAGTAGGTGAGCTCACGGGGCTCAAACCTGACGATGTTCGTGTTAGCAACATCGTCAGGTTTGAGCCCCGTGAGCTCACCTACTAAAGTTAGGGTTACGCTGACATAGCCTCTCAAGGCTCTCAGCTTAGGTAGGAAAAAAAAAAAAGACTTTGTAGGAAGTTAAGGTTTACAAGCAAAAATAATGTTGACAATCCCTCGAACACACTTTACATAACTTTAAAACCTCTGCAAAGATGGAGGTTTTTGTCCTGTGGTTTAACATAAGTCACACAAGGTGCAAGAGTAAATAGGTAGGAATACAAATAACGTTTTACATAATATATAGGAATAGACTAGCTTAGAATTTAAAGTAATGATTCTACTTAGGTTTATATAAGAGATTTTACTTACCGAGCGGAAATTATTTGTTTGACAATAAGTTAACAGCTCTGAGAGGGTGTGCAGTACCTAAATGTTTTTTTTCACACTTTGTTTAATTAAATCATTGAGCAAATTAATATTACACAGGAATAATAGAAAATTAAAAGAATATAGACTTTAAATTTAAGTGAGTACAATAAGAATATCATTATTTATTTAACTAATTCTTCTTACAAACTAACAGTTGGACTAACAGTTATAAACGGTAGGCAGCGGCTTGGCTCTGCCCCTGGCATTGCTGACGTCCATGAGCGACGGTAACCACTCATCATCAGGTGGACCGTATGCTCGTCTGCCTATACGGCAATAAAAAAAATATATTAAAAGATATTATCGTGTGCTACGTGCATAGCGCGATGCATCCATGCAAATGTTGTAATCATTGACAAATATTGCATCACCCCTAAACAATAAGACATCCCTGTATCGCGAGCAAACGAAAAATTTATCCCAGGGAATGCCCGGGAGCATTCTGTACGAACAAAGGATACTTTGATACAAGGCATTTTGAACTTAATCCTGAATAGGGAAGGTCATCAATGCAGTGAAAGGAAACATAAGGGTGCTTGTAGTGAATAGATTATTTATTTACAACCAACCATAAAGCTGTTAACGTAGTAACCTATTTTTTTATAGTAAGAAGCAAGTTTTTTCTTTACAAACAAAATAATTTTGTGTTAGATACCTACTTATTTAAACTATTTTTATAAGCAATTAATAGTAAAACATATGTATTACAAATATGAATTAGTGATCAATTAGTTATATTGGATCAAGGATAGCTTTAGCATAAAGATTAAATCTGAAACTAATTAAATAGAACAAAACATTATCAGAGACGCTCTAGAAAAAGCGTCTGTAGCCTAATGGGTAAAGAGTGGCGAGTCTCGCTGTGTTGTCAATTTTTTTATTGCACTAGAAGGGTTAAGGATCACAACTTATGGCCACGCAATATAATAACAGAATATACTGAGTCTTATATAGGTATGTATAGTAAATTAAACATATATTATGATAAAATTCTTACACTGTAGATCGTAACTTGAATACGAGACAAAGGAGGGCTCCCGGATTACAAACAACTGCGCAATAGGAATTTTCGGCCCACGCAATTTCGACCTTACGACGAATGGTTTAAGGGATGTGTAGGCAATGTAGTAAGAAATGTATTTATTCTCGGTGTATTCTGTTTCTACTTTTACTATTACGTAATAAATGGTTATAGGAAACGATTTGAGACTTAAAGGGTTTTTTCTTGTCTACGAAATTTCAAAACTTATTTCGTGTAAGAGAACTCCCGAAGTCTAAACCCTATTACGCGTTACCTTGACGTAAACAGAAATTAAAAAAACAATCGGCAAGTTTAATACAAAAAGTTTTGTGAGCGCGCAATGTAACTTGTAAAAAATCTACGATCAAACTACCCACTTACATATGCACATATGGCGCCAGAACAGTTGACAAACGCCTCCCGCATTTGTAGGTACCTACGAGACGAATAAGCCTGCGTATCTATGTACTAATTTATAATAATTATTATTGTGTTTCAATATCTAATTCAATAACACAACTAGGTAGGTACTAACCTAACTACATATTCTGAACCTGCATTATTCCACAACGATATTTTTCTAGAAAATAATGTATCAAGTTGTTGGGATGATGTCAGCTGTGATGATAATGTTTATTTTAAATCTAATGTTCTCCTTAATATAAGTGAATTTGATTGATCGTTTAGCTTTTTCGAAACTGTCATCATGTTACTATTACGCAGAATTTAAAAATCACAAACACACACACACACCAAGATAATTTTTGACATGTTTGCGATAAACATAACTCACGCGATATCGTTTTAAAACTTGATAACTAGTTTTAAAACTTGGCCTCTCAAAACAACCTATTCACAAACCTCTTGCTAAATATGCTAATTGAAATGTGGCGAAGACGTCAACGAATCAAATGCATATTAGTTATTAAAATAGACGTTTAATTAAAGAGTTGAGTAAAAAAAA